>NW_026555325.1:22843750-25717500 GCF_021234165.1 Pteronotus mesoamericanus | reverse complement strand
GTTTTAAGTCATTGTTAGCCCTAAACAATTAAGCAGAAAGGTTTGGATTCCAACCAACTTTGCCACTGAATGCTGTGCAACTCACTTTGAAACACGGAACTTTAATAAATGTTGGTAAATGTCATTCAAATGAATAAAAGTCACTGATGTGATAAAAAGATGATGGATACCTAGGTTTGATCATCATTTTTACCCTCATTCTTTCAGTTTCAATCAATTTTAGTAAAAAAATTTACAGGTAAAAAGTGAAAATATAGTACAATAAATTACAATAATATTTACATTCTCATTATATGAAAATACCTTCTTATATCATCATATCACCTGATGCTTAGTCAAATTATTCTAATAATGCTAGGAGAAAAGTTTAAGACTTCATCTAAATACAAATCATATTAGGTAACCAAATATTCGCTCAGTTTAATTTAATGCTCTTCATCTGCACTGTTCTGTAAATAGTAAGTAATAAAGACACATCATTAATAGGGCAGTTACTACTGTGAGCCCTAGAAAGTCATTTCTACCAACTCTTACAAGCAACCTATTTCTACTATAAATGAGAACGCTGGTGTATGTTAGTTACATGACTGAAAATTGAGCCTGGATATATGAAAACTGTATTCTTCTTTCAATTTTGCTGTGAACCTTAAACTGTTCTTTAGAAATAGTCTTAATTGAAATATGGATGCTGGATTGTTAAGGAACCAATACCTAACTATTGCAGTTAAGCTTTAATTTTAATTTGGTCACTCAAGTCAATGGCCAAAAGTACAAAATTGTCTTTTCAAACCATTGAAATTGAAAGATTGTCTAACCTCTTCCTGATATAGTGACATTTTCATCACCACATGGTGCTGGTTGCCTTCCTGACCAAAGCACAACAGTTTCAATTACCTATTCTCTACATGGTTTGTGAAGTTGGATGATCTGTATCTGTGCCATTTCTTTTATTTTTGGAAAACACAATCCCATTTCTGATTGAGTCTGATGATCAGATAAGAGCCTCCTAAAGGATGGAATTCACACAGTTAGGTAGAAATATTTCAGATGAATTAATTCTATACTGTCTCAAATTTCAATTGGCCCAATATGTATGTCACTGATACCAATTCTGGGAGGTGGATTCATCATATCCTTATATTTTATTTACCCTTCCTGAGAAAGGCAGAAAGTGAGAAATGTCAGAACAAGTGGACTAAATTGGCTTTATCATTGAGTAAATGGTGTTTTATTTTTATTTGCCATAAAATTGGTCTAATATATTTATTTTCCCTAAAATGGAAGCCATAAAAATATGCTTACTATTTTCAGAACAACAATGTGGATGAAACTATTTATTGTAACAACATTGGGGAGGTAAAAAGTAGATATAATTCAAAACTCTTCAAATACTTCAGTAAGTACAGTTAAGACAGAGAGAATTTTCTAAGTTATTCTCTCTAATACATAGAATATGAAAGAGTTGTTCTATGTCAAAGGCAGTTGTTATGTTTTTGCAATGGCAAATCCAATAAACAAATGTCTTCAGATAGGGATGAACAATTTTAAGGTTATTGTTTATAGACACCTGGTTTCAATGAATGAAACAGTAATAATTTTTAGGAAGAAAGTCAAATCAAAGTTAACAAACTAGTGGAAAGAAAAATAAATAGGTAACACTGTTTCTACTATAATGTCTCATAATTCTAAGATAAAAGTTATTTAATTCTAATTAAATTTTGTTTGAAGGTATAAAGTATACTAACTAAAATATATTAGCAGATATCTAAGAATTTCTGTACTATATATACATAAGTAATAAATTTGAGTTTACATTATTTAAAAAAATTATGACTTTATCAACTCAAAGTATTACTATCCTTATTAAGGGAAAATAATGAGGCAAACTATAAAGTCAACATCATCATAGATATGTATATAAAAAAGTGAATATACTATAGCATAGTTATAAAAACAACTATCATTTTTAGATATTGACTATGAACTTGGAACAGTGCAAAGTGCTTTTTTTATCTCATTCTATCTTGTCAGCAGCCCTGGGTAGTAGATGATCATTTTGAAGAGGAAGAAACGAAATCTTAGCTAATTTAGTAATGAAACCAATAGTAAATGGTGGAGCAAGAATTTTAACTTAGTTCTATTAACTCAAAAGGTCATGTTCTTTACTGTTATGTGTATTGCCTAAAGTCTCAACTGACCTAATATGTGTCACAGTGATTAAACACAGAGACAACTGTTAGGCATTGTTCAAAAACTATGACTGTGTCCTTAAAAAAATGAGTAACATAATATACTATATCGGGTGCAAGAACTTTTGGACTTGTGTTGAACTACCAGATTGATACTCTGGTCAAATTGTTATCATTGTTTGATTTAGTGATAATGTTCTGCATTTATTTGGTATATCGTGCAAGGTAGTGCCAACTTCACTTGCAATTATTCCCGATGCCACTCAAGAGTTTCTACATGATTATCATCTCCAGTTCCTGGAAGGCAGGAAACTTTTAAAAAGAATATTATAAAGATAAATTAACTATTTACAACTGTTTAGAAGAAATACCCTTTCAAATCTCCCTCTCATCTTCAACTATCATCATGCCCTCCTTCATTATGAAGTGCTATTAAAAATGTAAGTTGTATTAAAAGGAGGAACTTGATGTCTGCCTTCAATAAATTTATCTTAGACATGACATCTGAAATAGAGACACTCTCCAATTTCCAATTCTATATTAAACCATTCTATATTAAAAGGTAAGCACAGGATATTGTGTTCCAAAATATGCATCACTGCATTTGATTCTGATATATCCAACTATGTGGAGAGGTCACTTGTTTCTGGTTATTGCCATTTTGGCAGTGGTGAGAGCTGGTTAGCAGAGTCAAAGAATATGTGTAAT
The DNA here is from genome assembly GCF_021234165.1 of Pteronotus mesoamericanus. Classification (NCBI taxonomy): domain Eukaryota; kingdom Metazoa; phylum Chordata; class Mammalia; order Chiroptera; family Mormoopidae; genus Pteronotus; species Pteronotus mesoamericanus. The sequence continues at coordinate 25,714,603 of NW_026555325.1, read as the reverse complement.
TCTTTGAAATGTGTGTTAGAGCATCACAGTTAACGCTCACCTGCAAACAAGAGGCAAAAAAGAAAATCACATTGGGAAATTTTGAATCAATTGATTTAACCAAGTGCTCAGTGATGCAAAGAATGCTGCCAGATATAACTTTTCTTAAAAAAATATTTCTTCTAAAATGCTAGAATCAGATATAAAAGATTTGAGCTGTACATTACCTCTGGGAAACAGTGAAGATCTTTTCAAAATGTTCTACTTTTTTCAAAATTTACTTAATTTTTCTTCATTAAGTATCTCAAGTAAAAATAAAAATCAAAAATTCATTTGGAAAGCATTGTTCTGAAGGCACTAAAAGGAAAATTCTTCCATGATGTTTTAAAAATACTACTGTACTGTATTTCAAATTTCAAAGAATAAAGATTATATTAAAAACCACACCAGGTCAAAATGATGGTAGGCTCCTTTTTAAATTACAAGTTCATATCTGACACTAACCTTTTGTCAGTCTCTATAATGTGCTGTTTCATATTACTTTGCCATACACTGATAGGTTTTGTAAACTAAGACTTACTTCACTTACTTTCAAAGACAAATGTTTGCTTAGTGTCTACAAATGTGTGCTAACTCTAGTCCCTCAGACATTCATTAGTGTTTAGAATTTGCACTTAAGGAGGACAATGGCATTGTAAACGAAAATGACCAGTAGCCAAAGGGAACATATAATTGTTTGCAATTAAACAAAAGTGTTGCTGAGTTAATCAAATTCACATCTTAATATACTTCAAAGCATTGCTGCCTTGTCAAAATGAAGACCTCAGTTTTCTGTCTCTTTGGAATGTGTGTGCGTGCATGTGTATGTGTGTGTGTGTGTGTGTGTGTGTGTTTAATTGGTAGTGAAACCTAAGCAAATTATACCACTAAGATTTTTTAAACCCACTTAAGTACAATAAATAAGCCATGTATGTTTTGATCAAAGTTTTCACTGCAATCCTCTTTTGACTTTTACCAGTTTCATAATTAACAGTTTGAACAGGCATTAGGCTATTTATAGTTTTTGCTCTGTAATGCCCTGCGCTGATGATCTCATTTTTGAATTGCAACACAAACATACTGAAACATTACATCCTTCCCTTGATAACTGAACCATTCATTTGAATTTCTACTGACTTGATAGAAATTTTATGGGGGGAAAAAGTTTTTATTGTAATTTTTATTTGGATTTTTTTAAATTTAAAGGTAAGTCTAAATTAAACAAAAGAACTCAAAATGTTGACTGCCTTACTAAATAAAGTAAAGGAACTGACATGATTTATAGCAAATCATATTTGTAAAACCTGTAGAATATTATATAGTTTGAGCAGACTGACTCGTAGTTTTTCAAACCCAAAGGACGTATCTGGTTTTTCTCTAAAAAAAAGAAAAAAGGCACAACGATAAGAAAATTTAAAGTTATGTCAAACAAATTACATTTTCGTTATTAGTGGCTAGTTTGTAAATATCAAAGATCCACTTATTATAGTGCTTGGAGCTGCATTTGCATGCTGATGAAATGCAAGTGGATGTCTGTGAACTGTAGGGTTATCTCTAGTGCAGCAGTGGGGAGCTCCAGAATCAGACAGTTGAGCATCTGACCGACTCAAGAGTCCAAGCTGCAGACCTCTTCTATTCACTTTCTTTACAACAATTAAAATATGCAAAGTGATAATTTTCCTTAAGTAGCCTTAAATGTGCGATCTATTTAAATGTGAAGAAAATTGCCTGAAGCTTCTGGTGTGAGGGACAAAAAAGAATAAATTATGCAAATAGCAGAAAAGGACTCTAGCACTTGAACGCCTAATTTTCCTGTAATAAGCATACTGTTTCATTTAATTTTTTGCCTCTTATTAAAAGTGACAGTTCTTTTGCACTGTCTGATGGTTATATCTGACACAAGCTAGGGAAATGACTGCTAGACTAAATGCTAAAGCATTTTGGTAGCTTTTTTAGATGATGGTTACATTCACAAAGTAATTATGCACTGAAGAGTAGAGAAATAAGGTTTAATTACACAGTAATCGCTTCTGATGGACACGGCAGAAGTGTGAACACCGCCAGACTGCAATCCATCAATGACAAACCCCTGGCCACTTTTAATTCCTCCTCATTTGCATCATAACCTCCGCACCAAGTTGCACAAATGCTGTTAAATGTTAATAGGAGCTGTCTCTCCACTCAAAATGAATGCTTAAGCTGTTTCATTTTTTTTCTCCTCCACCTCAGACCTTCAAAACCAGCTCCTCTCTGAGAGCAGGCATTAAGCACAGAGCATGGTGCGTGGTCACTGTTGTGCTAATTGGGAGCAACACTTAAAGTTTTATCTCTCAAGCGCTAATAATGCACACTGCTGACAAACCAGTGAATAAGTAATGTACTTGGAGGAGGGGGGGAAGAAAGGCATGCCTAGAATGAAAAATGCAGTTGGGACCGTTGTTCAGTGACTAGCTATTTGATTAGGCCCTGTAGTCATATTTAATCCAGATCCTTAGGGAACATAGACAAAATTACATCTTCATCTCATCAAACATTCAGCTATATTTAAGCATTCAGCTGATCAAGCTTTTATTGTTTCTCTTGCAGCAACATAGAGACAATGTTGTCCTGCATTCTTCAATTCCAGAAGCTGGCAAAAAAAAAAAAAAAAAAGACCTTATGAGCTGTGGGTTAGGGAATGTGTTTGGGAATCCCAATAGCAAAGGAATAAAATAATTCTAATCACTATGTACTAATATTCGAGTTGATAAAACCTCCAGCCTTCAATTCTATGTGTACAGTCTTTAATATTCAATCTCATTTTCCCTATTATATATATATATGTAAAAAAAAAAGTTCTTCACTCTACCTTGTCTTTAAACTCAGTCCATTTCCTGGGACAGGTCTACATCATTAAACTGCAGATGGTTCTTTTTCTATTAAGCAGCAGGTATCATTCTTGTCTTGACAGGAGGAGGCTCCACCTGCTGCAGGCCCACCAATACTTCCAGCTGACTACTTTGCAGAACAGGAAAGGTAATTTGTAAGCAGTGTGCTAAGTTTAACAGTAGACTCTAAAGTGACAAAAGAGCCATTTTCTGCATGAAGATTGAGAATTATCAACACCTTTCGGTGCATAATAGTTAAGCCTTTATCACTTGAGGAGCTGCTGATAAGGTTAAGAACACTACACAAACTGCTCATTAGCGGAAAGGTTTGCCTTTTACATGAAAGACTGCTGGGTACTGAAGTTCCTCTACTGAGCAATACATCTCTGGCATTTGAAAAGAATGAGCCGGTCGGTGTACATAAATGAATACAGAAAAGGAGACCTGGAATGTTCTAATATTAGTGAGGTTTTTTTCAAGCTTAGAAAATGATAAGCCTGTTAAGTGTGTTCAAAAGCCGTGTGATCTGGTAGGTAAGGCCCTAGATTAGAAGTCATAAGACCTGTACTCTGTTCTGTATTTTACCACCAACTAGCTGTGTGACCTTGGGCAAGTAATTTATATTTTATGAAAACTAAAACACAAGGTGATTCAAATATGGAATATTAGGATTCAGTAGGCTGTATCAATAAATAATCTGAATCAGTAGCAAACATAAGAGAGAAAAGACTAGGACCGTCATTCATTTTATGCTGGTGAATTGGATTAGGAATTACAAATTAGAATTTCTTTCTTTCATTTTAGAGTCCATATGTAACCAGAGAAATGAGACTTATTTCTATACCCCTACTATATATTTTCATACAAACAAAATATGGTAAACCGCCTCCTTGGAGGCTATTTATAATATTGTACTTAGTTTATGCCTACAAATAGTCATAGAAAGTAGGTAATATGAACCTTATTTTAAAGATGAAGAAATTGAAGTGCAGAGTTTATGTAACTTGCTAGGTAGGATGTATATGTCTAAGTAGCTATAGTGGGGTTTGAACCCAATTCTGATTTTAAAGTCTATATGTTTAACCATGTTTTTGGATTAAGTTATACCTATACAGAACATACCAACATAAACTGAATCTGACTCTTTTCCACCTTCCTTGGTTGCATGACTTTAGTCCTATTCATCAATCTCTCTTTATTTTGCCCACTTAACATGTTTATAAAATTCCCATAAGGGAGAGCAAGGCTTAACTTCTATCACGTTCGAAGCAGCTCAGCCTACTGATGACATCAGGTCAATAGTGAAGAGCTGTCCTTAAAAACAAATATAGCTCTCCATTTAATTTGTTGAGGTTAAACATAACATTGAAAATCTCTGTGCCCGTCTCAAAAACTGGATCTATCAGTGGAGATATTCTCGTAACCTCTCAGTGAAATGAATGAAAGCAATATTCCTTTCAAACATGTCGTAACTGCCTATTACCCCAAGTACTCTTGTTTACAATTGAAGTAAAGTGTGCTAGCCTGAGGCAAAATTATTTTGGTTCCCACAATCACAATTTAGAAGACTTTTTTGTTTCAGTGACAATTCTTACCCCCTCAGGAATGAAAATAAGCCAATATTAAGGAAAAAAATGGCCAAGATCTTTTAGCACTACTCCTCATTTTTAGGTCAGGCTGAGGAAGAAACAAATGAGGTGTATATTTAGAGAGGAGATTCCCAAAAAGCACTGGGGAGGGAAGAGTGTGTACAAACCTAAGAAGCAGCAACTGTACTGGCAGGGAGAGATATTTGTGAGATGCATGCATTTTGTAAGAAAAAGAAAAGGAAAAAAATTCTTTTTCTTTTCTTACATCAGCTTTCTTCCTGATATATCAGTTATCTACATTTTGATGAAACACCCCAGCTAGCTTCCTTACAGGCATATTTTAGGCACTTCTGAGATATGTCAAGCTACTGGAGTCTGCCCTGTATGAATAAGCAAAGGTTCCAAACCCAGCTGGTCTCTCTTCCAAGGATCCTATATTTCAGGATGTGTCAACAATAATCAGGTAATTTAAATACTACTTTTCCCTTGAATCACTGCTACAATAGACCCACAATTCCAGTTCTTCTCTTGGAAGTGAAAATTGTATTGCCAGCCTATGGGTTAACATTTACAGATTTCTTTCTCCACAGAAATTGTGCATGGTCATATAATTAATAAAATTATAATTTCTTTAATGTCTGTCTCCACTTCCAGATTATAAACTCCTTCAAGTCTGTCTGTGCTGTATACCACTGTGTTCCCAGTACCCAGCACAGTAACTTGAATCTTTCAGGAAACAAAAGCTATAAACAATCTTTATAAAAGGGTGGTGGCAAGCAAGGAGCAGGTAAATAAGGTCTCTTAGTAATTTCCAATAGTGAAAAAAATGAGAAAGAGAACGCTACATGAAGATATACTAAAATCCTGAGCTCTGATGTTTTTAGGAAGACCAATAAGAGATAAAGAAAACTCTGGCTGTGGGTTACTCAGATCCAGGAGCCTTGTCTTTTTAATGCAACTATGTAAATATGGAGGACTGAGGCCTACATAGGAAGAAAAGATGTTGAAACTGGTTTAGACATGAAAAGAATAAAGAAGATGAATAATAGAAAAGTATATGATCAAATTGTTTACATGCTATTTTTATTATAAATTACTAACCATTAATGCCTAAAAAGCATACAGCAACAAATCTAGGATCATCTGTGTTAATTAATTTTGAGGTGTCATTTTCTGACACAATATACAATTTTATAGTCTATTGCCATGTTATACAATCATCAGCTCACACCTTCAAACTAGAGAAAAAGTTAAGTATAAATTTGAGTTCATGATTCCTAGTTATAATGGAAAACTATGTGAATATAACTCAGTATTATATTATTAATCTACACTGTGAGGACAATTTCTCAAACTACATGTATGTGGTAAGTCTACCATGAATTAATCTAGGAGTCTCTATCAGTTCTGTCTTCCTCTACCAGCATCATAAAGGGTCCAATGTACTTAGAGATCCTTGAATCAAAGCACCGTACAAGTAGAAAGTGGTGCACATATTATTAACCTTTCTGCGCTTGTTTCCTCATCTGTAATATGGGGTTAATGATATTTCTGTACCTCACAAGAATGTTGTGCGAATTAATGTTTGTAAAGCCCTTTAAGATCTACGGATGAAAGATGCCATAAAAGTCCAAAGGTGATAATATAATAGTTATTGAAATTCGAAACACCAACAATTCTGGGAACTGAATATATATTTGGTTACAAGACACCCTATGCATTATGAATTCACAGGCACTTACAGAAACTTACACTTTTAAAAGTAATGTGTGTGTGTCTGTGTGTATGTGTGTGTGTATAAAATCCTAAAGAGCTATTACCCATATGTTATAAGGCAAATGGATGTAATTTGTTCATAACTGGCAAAAAACACAGTATCAGAGTCCATATTTTTTCCATATTTTGTTGTACTGCAGTAGACTACACTGAGTCTATACTCAAAATCATACGTCAAAATGGTCTATTTACAAAGAGGCAGTAAATTACATGTTTAAAATGCTAACAAGATTTAATGAAATCATTATCTGTACCTCTTAATAATGCTGTATTTTTTAATTTACATTTTGAATCTACTTCAATAGTTTATACATATTAAGCATGAAAATACCTAACAGCAATCTTTTTGAAAACAAAATATAATACAAATTATCAGTTGTTACCTATTTGTTTGAACAAATACTAATGTGGAAATTAAATATTTTTCTAAAAGCTTCAAAAGGCATTTTACTTATTCACTGAAATATAGAAGAGTAAGTTTTCCAATACAATATCTATATTTAAAAATATTTAAGTATTTCATATTTATTTATGTATCTATTTATATAGTTATTCATTTATTCTTTCACTTTACAATTCAATCACTTAATAATAATGTTCATTTGTGCCACACACAATGTAATAATTTAAAAATCCAAATTGTAGAACCTATGTGAGTGTGAATGTGAATGTGTGTAGGTTTATATGCAGAGAAACTGGCCAGAAACATGAAAAAACATTCCATTATGAAACTTCATAAAAATTACCTCTAGGAAGTGGTTTGAGATTAAAGAAAGTGCTGAAGTGGTTTTTTTTTTCTTTTACACAAGTCTACCTTGATTGATTTTGTTATAAAAAAAGATGTGCAACTTTTTTAATTTTTCAAAGTCACATTTAAAGAATAAGAAATAGACGTGAAAGATTATTTCAAGACTGCTAAGTAAAAATGAAGATTAATGAGATAAAACTAAGTTAAAACACTAAAATTAGAATTCAAATAACAGAGTAAATTTATTCTGAAACACACTGAAAAGGAAGGATAAAAAGTTAAAGGGATGACTCATTATCCTTGATTATAGTTTAGGAGAATTAACATGCACATTTTTTTTGGTTTTGTTTTTTCAATACACATCTTAGAGACTTTCTGAGATTTAATTAGAAGGAATGCAATTTTGTCTTTTAATCCATTGAAGCATGATTTTCAACTAAGTAGAAAAAAGGTTAACTTCAAATGATAGTGGCAAACCAGTCAAGGAAAAACAACAGAGTTCACAATTAAGTCAAGGAGTCAAACAAACGTTATATTTAGAAAGTCAAGAGCTTTGTTTTGGTTGCTTTAGAGGTTTTCTCCAATTTATGGGAGGTTCAAGGTTACCAAGCTCAGCATCCAGAGCTCAAAGTCATTCCAAAGTTTACTGAGTATTAGAGTTGAAAGATTTAAATGCATATAACAATGGAAAAATTTGAAACCTGGGACTGCTGACTTTATAAGTAAATCACAGTAGAAGACCAAATGGGCCAGCATACCTCTAGACAGCTAATAAGAATAAAAAACTCTATTTAGAGGTTTAAAATCACGGCACTCAAACATATTCAATGTCTTATCAAAAATTGTAAGTTTTTATATGAATATTTATAAATAGGACACTTGCTAGAAAATATGAATTCTAGGTAAATAAAACTCAGTATTATGTGACCTGAATTCTATTTTTCTACTCTAATAATTGCTTTTTGTGTGACTTTTGTTTTGCCTCTGCTCTTGACTTTTTTGGCTTCATAATACTGTTCTTTTACCTATAAACTATTTGATTCATATTTGGAAAGACTAGGTGCTCAAAGACATAAAATATAATTGAAATTAAAGAAGTCACTGATATTTTGTTTAACCATTTTATTCACAAATATATTCTTATTAATTTTCTTAGAATCTTCCAGAATTTATTGTAGATGGGTGAATAATATTGTGTCAGTGTCATCACTGATTTCCAGTAGAATGTTTTAGATTACAATAGAGAGATCACTTCCTGGTAGTGTTTAGCAAATATCAATGGCCAATACTTATTAATGAATGAATGAATGAATTGCTTAAGTAGTCATTATGCTGATAAGGAAATTAATTGTTTGGCTTGCACAGCTGAAGCAAGTCATGGAAACATGTTAGCTTCTCTGAGGTCTACTGCTTTCAATCAAGTTACACTCCTATCTTTTTCTTTATTTTTATTTAAAATAATTAAGTTTTCTCCTGTAGAAAAATTTTGTAATTAGTTCATAGTCTACTGGACTTAACTCTATATGGACATGAAAAATACAGTGAATACCAAACACAGATCTTTCTAATTACTCCTTTTTTGTCACTTTCACCCATTCCTCTTTTTCCATCAGTCCCTGTTCTGATTATTCTCTGAGGTTCTAGCTATAATTTTCCTCTCATTCTCTATCTACTTCTAGCTTCTACGATCTCTTCCACTGATCCCAGTTGATATTTCCAATCTAAAATATTCAAATGAGTAATTTGAATACTTTATGCATCTTAATTCATCTGTTTGCTTGTTTGTTCATTCAATAATTCACTAGTGTGTTCTTTTAATAATTTATTTGACTCCAGCCTTACCCAGGTCTATCTCAATAAAGCAGCCAAAGTAATTCTGCAAGTCAAATCATGTCAAATCCCTGTGAAAGCCCTCTAATGACACTATCACTTACAGAAAGTCTCTACAAGTCTCTATGTTGTCCTCCTCCCTCTTAAACCACTGATGTCATCTAGGATAACTTCTCTTCACTCATTCTGCTTAGACACCTTGATACTGTACAAACACAAGTTATACTCCTGGTTAATAACTTTTATGCTGTCAGTCTCTTCTTGGAACACATGTACGTGGCTTAGTCCTTCATCTTCTCCCAGCCTTGGTTTAATGTTACCTTCTTAGCATTTCACCTGCTCATCACATTTAAAAATGAAACCCCTGACTCAGTACTCTTCTAGCCCCTTCTGTGCTGGCTTTGTCTTCAATACATCCATCACACTCTAGCATAAAGGCTGGCAAAGAATGGCTCATGGGCCAAATCCAGCCTGTCACTTTTTTTTAATGAGATTTTATTGGAACACAGCCTAGTCTATTTTATCTTTGTCTGTGGCCTGTTTTGTGCTACAATTATAAAGTTGAGTAATTGTAATAAAGACTATCTGGTTCACGAAGCTTAAATATACATTATCTGCCTCTTTAAAGAAAAAGTTTACTAACCCTTACTTTAAAATATCAAAGAACAGGCAGATTTATTTGCTTATTTGTTTTCTCCATTGCTTATTTTTGTTTGTTTTATTCATTGTTATATATGAGGTACCTAGAACAGTGCTCAGCATACAGTAGACATGGAAAAAACATTTGTGAATAAATAAATTGATCTCCTTACATGTGCCAAATATGAGCAAGGCCCTGAGCATATGCAGAGGTTTTGTTTTCTCTACATTATCCTTGCAATCCTATTACTTTTGTCCTGTTCAATTTTTTCTCCCCAAGTAAAATAACAAAAAATCAAAAAAGGGAAAACTATTTCACATCTCTTCATTCCTTAAACCTCAAACACCCCTTTCTTTTTCACTCTCAACCAATGATACTACTTAATATTTTTCTGAGAAAACAGATGCAGTTAAAGCAGAACTACATCATATTCTAATAATTACATATGCCAATTTGTATTTGCCCCCATATATTTATCTTCCCTTCATGTTCAAATGGTTGACCACTTCCATATCCCCTACAAGCTAAAGCCCTCTTTCTCTACCCACCTTACTAACATAACTCATTGTAAAGGTATTTTATGCTTGCTCTTCCCACTTAGTAATTTTCCTCTTCTTAACTCACTATAAGACTTTCATTCCTACCACTCCACTGACAGCTCACTTACCCAGGTAACCAACAATCACTATCTTGCTAAAGCCAATGGTCAGTCCTTGTGTTTTTTGACATATGAGTACTCAGCAGAGTGAATCATTTCTTCCTTCTTAAAACACTTTTTTCTCTTTCATCATAAACACTAACAAATGAAAATATCAACCCAAATTCATGTCAGAACTATACTTGCTTGTTAATTGTTAAGTGTTCAGCAAAAATTGATAGCATTCTGTGAAAATCAATTGCTATGAGGAATTTATTGTGTAGTACTGCATATTTTATTTATATTTGTAAGTTGTGTTCTACAGATTCTTTATATAAGAAAAATTTAAAACAAACTTATACACTTATCCATCTGTCTGTCTACCTATGTATACATAATGTTTTTAGAGATCCAGCTGTTAAATATTTAACAGCATACCGCTGTTCTGTCACCTCCCTGAAGCCTGAGGGAGTGAGAAGAGCAGGTGCTTAAAGGAAACACAGGAAAAAAGAACTAAGTAGGGAGGGTCATCTAAGAGGAGCTATAACTTTTGGTATAGGGGTGCAGGAAGTCTTTGGTGAGGGGGTTAACATAGGAGAAAGGAAAATAAATACTTTGACTTCACTCTCCTCTCTCTCTCTCTTCCATCTCTCACCAGGATTCTTCATTTGGACTGAATTCAAGCATAAGCCACAGGGCAAAAATTGTTATTTATTCTACATAGCTTAGCCACAGAATGAGATGGAGAATGGTAGAGAGTGGATGCAGAAAAGCAGATGGAAAATTATCCAGGACAGCTTACCACTTTTATTTTTATGCATCTCATCATACATAGTTGTGCATCACCAACTGGGAAATCTGTGTCCCTGAGACAGGCGTCACAAGTAGTAGGCTGGATAATGGTTTCCAAAGACATCAGGCCCTAATTCCTGGAAACTGTAAATGTTACCTTACTTAGAAAAGGGGTCTATGCAGATGTGATTAAGAATCCTATCCTGGATTATCTGGATAGGTCCAAAGGCCATCACAAGTGTCCTTACAAGAGAGAGGTAGAGGAAATTGATACAACCACAGAGGAGAAAGTGATGTGAATATAAAAGCAGAGATTGGAGTGATGCAGCCATAAGCCAAGGAATGCTGGCAGCCACAGGAAGAAGCAAGGAACAGATTTTCCTCTAGACCCTCTACAGAATATACAGTCTTGTTAACACCTTGATTTTGGTCCAGTCATACTTATTTTGGTCTTTTGTCCCTAAGAACTGTGAGAGAATAAATTTATTTTAAGCTATTCAGTTTGTGGTAATTTGTTTTGACAACCACAGGAAGGTAATACAATGCACAAAGTCCCATCAGGTGCCATATTGTCAACTGAATGATGTCAATTTGGTCATATTCCCACCTATAAACTAAAACATTAGCCATCACCAATATTATTCATATAAAGAAGTAGTGGAGTATTAGAGTTAATTAACCTAAAACATAGTTGCTACATTCTCACTGCTGTAGCTACAGCTGAGAACTATGTCATAAAAAACTTTCCATGAGATCACAGGCGTGAGGTAAAAATGGCAAAGCAATTCAAGCCAGTACAATAAGATTCTGAGCCACCTGCTTCTGCAGTTTACTTATGTCTTCTGGATATGCATGAATCATTTATACCATTTCTGGTTTATAACAGAACTGTTCTGTGCACTTCCAATTTTATGGTTCCATACATTAGATAACACCAATTAAAGATGGACAATTGGGTTGCATAGTGCTTTAGTATCTATGGAAAGATGTTTAGTTACTGTCAGGTAGCAGGTGACTGCTTTTTCTTTAGAGATTAGTTTGTTAGCAGAACAGGGCATGGCCTTACTCCAAAATTCTGTGTCTACACTGATTCTTATATCGGAAATTGCCAGAGGCTCCTACTGAGGGCAAAGGAGCTTGTTATTCAGTCCATGTAGCTTAGCCTCCTGAGGCACAGAACAAAGTGGACAATTGAGTAGATGTGTCAGTCTGCCACAGACACTTCTAACACCACTGGGTTTGCCAGGTCATAAGGCTGATGCGTAGAGCTTTTTCTTGCTCCAAGGCCTACTCCAGTCTTGCAACTTTAAGATTACCCACTAAATACATGAGAGTAGAATGCCCAAATGTGATACGCTTCCTCCAAAATCCAAAATGGCCCACTAGGCATTGCATTCCTTTCAGTGTGGCAACCAACCTTAAAGAGAATCTCCTGACGTAACCCAGACCACTGAATTCCTAGCACTTCACTGAAGTGACAGATTCCTGCATTTTTGGTAGGATCTATCTCCAAATCTTTGGTACACATATCTTTTACATGTAAGGTGGCTTCTTCTTCTGATTTAGTAAGTCCAATGATCATGTTATCCTGAGACATATCAAAATGTTTTCTTTAGATTATTATACAGAGAGATGAGTTGACATAGGTTAGGCCAAGTGAGTAAAGGCATATTGTTATCCCTGCCATGTGAAGGAAACTGCTTTTGTTTATGTTCACTAATAGAGGGAATGGAAAAATGCATTTGTTGTCACAGGTGTCAGGGGTTGGATTGAGTGTCATATTGATTTCCTCCAGTGAAGCTACTGCATTGGGAGCATCAGTGTGATTTGCATCATCATTTGATTAAACTTCTGATAAATGATCCTCATTCTCAAAGATCCATCTGACTTCTGAATGGACCACCAAATAAATGAGTAAAATGAAGATATTTTAAAATAAGATGGAGGATTCGTCATCTCTGTAATTGTTCAAGTATTTTGGGTGACATATCCTATTGGGACGAGGTATTGCTTTTGGTTCTCTTAACAAAGGATGCCAGTTCCAGGGGCTTTAACTCAGCAATTATTCTACATTAGAACTCACTCCATATCATTGATAATAGAGAACTTATTATTATATTTTTATAGATCCCAATTCTGACTAGTGGACCTAAATGGTATTTTGAGTATCATGGTATTTCAGATTTCCAGGCATTATCATCACTGAAGAGGCAGTACCTAATAACTCCTTAAGTTCTCTCTACTTTTCTTCTCCAGTGCAGTGATTCTCAAAGTATGGTCCCTAACGTAGCAGCATCAAATATCACATGGGAAGTTGTTAGAAATATAAATTGTGGTGTTTCCATCCTAAGTTTACTAAATCAGTAGAATCCCAAAATCTATGTTAAAGCCCTCCAGGTGATTCTGATGACTACTTAACCACTGCTCCAGGCAAGTGTGGAAGAAGGGTCATGTTACATGTCTAGGACCTTACTGCCAGGTCATTTCTTTTAAGGCCTGGCTTCCCTCTCAAGCAAAGGCCTTCTTTTGTAATCATCAAAACATTCCTTTATTTTCACATTCACCTATAAGCTATTTCCACTTTGACTCAGTGAAACATAATTTACAAGAATTCAAATCAAACAAAATGCTTTATATTGAATCACTGTGTTCCTAAAACAGTGTAAGCTTCAGCTTTTTGTTCTCTCTCCTCTCCTCCTAAACTTTCTCTTATGAATGATGAATTTGAGGCTCACCACACAAAACATGTAGCACAAAATAACAGGGAAAGCAATCATTGACTAAGCAAGTGGATAGCAACACACTGCTGAAAAAGCCCTCTTACATAGAACAGTCTCGTACTCTGGAGGAAAGAGACCTGCATCAGCTCAGGTCATCCTCTTATCATATACGAGTCTTTAGGTCTGTAGAGTACCTTAAGTCAGGGAACAAGAAGAAATAAGTTCCCACTGTTTTAACTTGTTCATTTTATGATTACCAAGCCTAGAATTTTTCTCCCTATATACACCAAGTCGCTCCTTAGGTTGCTGCTCTTTTATTTTATTTCTAAGTATTCCATGATCAATTAGCTGCTGCCAAAAATCTATAAAGGTCAAAACGTTTTGAGTATTACTCCATTTCTGTAACTTATGATAATTATGTCTACTTGGTCTATAATGACTAAGCTCCCCTCCCTGGCTTCCAACACTCTGGTATCCTATTATTCACATAGTTCCATACCCTGCTATCACATCTGGCATGGAGAAAGCAGCCATTATATAACACTACTTAAGTTTTCAAGGATACCGGTACCTCTCCTTATCAATGGATTCCTTAAGGTCTTGGTAAAGAGTATGCCCTCAGTGCCCCTTTGGGTAATATAAATAAAGATTAGCTGATCGGGTTACATAATAAACCCATTGTGGTATTCCCATTTCCTAAGAATTTCCATTCTGGTATTCTGGCATTTCCTAAAACTTGATTCTTTCCTCCTTATTGTGCAAGGGAAGTTATGTTATTCAACCTCATTAAATATAGGCCACAATTGATTGAATCCTGGCTTCACATAGCCAGTCTTACGGATGATTATTGCCATTTTTACGGGCTCAAAATACCACATTAAATTCCAAATCCTGAGTGAATTAACCCTTGTCAACCTAATCCAGCTTTGTATTTTTTCTTCCTTGGTCCAACCTCCATATAATTCACTACCATATACGAGGTCTGTCCAAAAGGTATACAGCCATGTATTATGAAAAATAGAGACATTTATTGAAGAAAATACAAGATAGAAGAAACATTGTACATAGGACAATGATGCTTCTGTCTCCTTCAAAGTAGGCACCTTGGGATTTCACACAATTCTCCCATCACCATCAGCTGCCCCGTTGTATTTTCCTGAGTTTCATCAATGATCTGAAATCTTTTCCCTTTCAAAGGCAATTTTAGCTTGGGAAAAGGCAGAAGTCACAGCACACCAAATCTAGGCCATAAGGGGGTTGAGTCACCTGGGTGATTTGATGTTTCAACAAAAAGCTCTGTACGAGACAAGAAGCATGAGCAGGCACATTGTTGTGATGAGGCTGCCAATAATCAATTGCCTAGAACTGAGGCCTTCTAAAACATCTGGATAGTTTCTGTGGAAGAATGTTCAGGCTTAATGCAAAATTTGATGCAGACTCACTGCTCTCCTTGCTCAGTCATTTTGAATGTGACTGCTACACAGTACACATGCTCACTCAAAGGCATTTACCGCCCCCAACGACTAGTAGAATGAAGTTGTCATTGTTCATGCATGTACATTCCAGTCCGTTTTCCTTGGCTGCCAGGTTACATCCATGTCACGGAAACCATTCTCATTATATTAATAATGGCTGGACTTTTCTGGATGGATCTCGTATATTCTTTAGTCTCCTGCCAATAACAATCAATGAGATTCTACAACTGTTCCTTATTAGAATATTGTTTTTTTCCTAGACTCAGTTTGTACTTCTGCTTCTGGCTATATTAGAGTCTAAAGTTCATTTTCAGCATAGAGGCAATCAGGGGTAGTAGAGGTTAGTCCTAGGCATAAGCATAAGCTTGTGAAGCTAGTACCCTAGACTCAGTCACTGAAAGGCTGGTTCCCTCAGATATTGGGAAAGAAGCTGCCTCTGCTGGAAAGAGAATGTCAAGGGATACAGGGATTCAAAGTTTTCTGCTTTTTTTTTTTGTCACTATTCTAACACATGAGGTCCTTCTTCCAACCAGTCCCTTTAACTGTGTATAGAAGACCTGATGGGTTTAATTGGTCATCAAATCTTCAACCATTACACTCAAGTCATGGGCCTGAACCCCAATCATATCTTATCAACTTCAGGAGATGAGAGTCTCCTTCAACACTCCCAGAGGCTCGATTTTTCTATGCCTAATCTCAGTTTGATATTCAAATTTTCTTTTTCTGTTCTAAGTTCATTAAAAGAAGCCAGTTAATTCCACCATCTTTATAATTATCATATTTCTATGGTGACAAGTGCCATAACCACCCCATTACACAACACCTTGCTGCTCCACTGATGATAATTTCAGTGATCATAATGCCACCACATGCTATGGATTACACATGCCCCAGTACCCCAACCAACAAGAGGGTTATCAATGCACTCTTCAAATATGTTAAAAAACAATCCCAGAATCCCATTAGACAGTCAATCAAGGAGCCACTTTTAGTAACCATTACTGTATTTTTCTTAGTAGACCATAGGTTAAGGAGCTGGGGAACATATTTTGTCCCAACAAGAAACAGATGGCCTATTAAGATTAGAATATTCAGAGAGAATTTAATCAATGGACTTTCACAAAAGTGTGAGCAGGGTATAGAAAACCCATGAAGGATAAAGAAGTACCCTAAGATACCTAACAGCGGGGGTTCTGTTGCCACCCCTAGGTATGAAAGGGTAATATTGACAAGAGGGAGAAGTGTATACACTAGCAGTGGGAGAGAGAAAGCTGGGTACACAGGGCTCCTTGACAAGAGATATGACATTTGGTTAAGGGAGTCAGATAGCCCATGATAATATCTTAAGAGAGGGAGCCAGGATAATAAATGCCTCAGCCTCTTACTCCTTCCTCTCTACTGCAGAAACTTTCCATTGGCAGAAACTAATCAGAAACCAGAAGGCAGGACAATCCATTGTGATCTCTTTTGGCACACATCAAAGGGAACTGGAGAAGGAACACAAGCTAGCCAGCACAGCACTGATTACTTCCATCTCAATATCTCCAGCCTAAATCTCTCTAAGAAGGGTAAGACTTTTATATCCCACTGCCTACTTGACATCTCCACTTGGATATCTCCTAAATGTCTCAAATAAGCATATTCAAAATGGAAGTCATGGTTTTATCTTCCTACTCTCACCTATACCTCTCACTCTTCTGTCTTCCCCATTTTAATGAATGTCAGTTTCCCCAGCTATTCAGTTAAAAAATCTAGGAATTATGTATTTATTTCTTTATGTCCCTCACACCCAATCCATCATAAAATCTTGTCACTTTTGAGTCTAAAAATACATCCCAAATCAGAACACTTATTATCTCAACCACTACAACCCTATTACAAGTAATCATTATCATTCACCTAGACTATTATAGTAACCTCTCAACTGTATTCTAGTTCTGCTCTTGCCCTCTTACACTCTATTATCCATGTAGGAACTAGAATGATCTTTTTAAAATATAAATCAGCTCATTATTATTATTCTGTTCAAAAGCATCTCATTAAACTTAAGAGTAAAATCTAAACTCCTTATCATGGCCTAGAATACTCTATATCATCTGGCCCCTGTATACCTCTCTAGACTCATTTCTTAACACTGGATTTCTTATTGTTTTTTAAAAAAATACTCTAACCTTATTACCATATTAAGGTCTTTGTATTTACTGTTGCTGCTCCTTAGAATGTTTATCCCCCAGATCTTCAACTGATTATGTCATTCACTTTTATCATGTTATATCATATCCTCAGAAGGCATTCTCTAGCCTCCACATTTTAAGTAGCACATACCCTAGCTTTGTCTATCTACTTATCTTAATTCATTTCCATTACCTGAAATTATATTCCTTGTTGTTTTATTTATCCCCTATTCCCCCACTAGAATACTAAGTTCTGTCCACTTATTTATTTTCTGTTATCTGAGACTATATTCTTTGTTGTTTTATTCTCCATCTCACCCACTAGAATACTAAGTTCTGTAAGTACAAGGAATATGTCTGTTTTGTTAATTTCCCCATCCTTAATGCTCAGAACAATGTTCAGTACTTAACAGATGCTCAATAAACACAGTCAAACATTTCATAACACTAACAAGTATAAAAAGTCCAATATCATATAATGAATACTTACTCTATGGTTAAGGAAATGACCAAGATAAACCTGGTAACTTGCTGGTAAAGAGTTCCAGGATCTAGACCCCAATAGTCAATTGTATTATATCTGGTTTCATTTTATTGTGGAGTATATTTTTTGGTTTTACTGTGTGTTTTGAATACATAAATAAATAAATGAAATCAGTTTAGTGTTTTCACATCACTATTCTAAAACACTTGTACTCAACATATCCACGTACAAATTTATCATCTCCCCTCCATAGAAAAACATGTCACATATCTTCTATGAATTTCTTATTTTGATAATGGTATAACAGTCACTCAGTTATCAATGTTAGATATCTTGTAAGCTTTTAAGTTCCAGTAGTCAAGTAAATTCAATGTCAATAATATGATTCAAATCTATTTCTTCCTGTTCATTTTCTGTGATACTCCCCTGGCTTAGGATTTCTTGCATGATTTCTTTTTTTTTTAACTAAAATATATCTATATATTTTTTAATTTTATTTTTTCAAATACATTTGTCTCTGCCTCCCCCCCACCACTTTCCCTTGCCCCCTCCCTCCTTCCCTCCCTCAGCTCTTCCCCTTTGGTTTTGTCCATGAGTCCTTGATATATGTTCCTTGACTTTCCCCTTCCCTTCCCTTTCCCTGCCCCCGCTCCCTCCTTCCCTCTTGTCTCTGTTGTTTTCTTTTCCTTTCAGTGTTGCTGGTCTTATTTTCCTTGCATCTTTGTATGGTGGCATGATTTCTTAATAATCCCTATTTTATCTGTTGCAAGTGTCATTGTAGTATTTCCCCAAAACCTCAATTGGTCAACACTATGTGTCTCAAAACTTCATCATCCAGATCTTTACTATTTTTATCCTTAAATCTTAAATTTGCCATGAATATTCTTTTTAAATTTTTTTTTAATTTTTCAAATACATTGTCTTCAGTTACCCACCATCACTTTCCCCTGCCCTCACCCACCATTCCTCCCTGCCTCAATCCTTCCCTCTCTTGGCTTTGTCCATGTGCCCCTCATGCCAGAAACATTCTTATCTCCATGTTGCTAAACATCCTCCATCTTGAATTTCTCTGCTTTCTTTCTTTCCAATTTAATTTTTCATTCATCTTTCAAAGATAAATTTAAGTAGTATTTCTTTATAAAGTATGCTGTAATTGCCCTAGTCAGACTCATGTGCTCTTCCTTTTTGACTCACATTGATTCTGCCTCCATTCTCCTTTGAATTAGTTATCAATATGCCTGTCTTTGTTACTACCTTGAAATTATCTTGAAAGCCAGAACTATGTCTTATTCATTCCTTGATTTCCCTAGATTCTTAGCATAACACCAGGGAGTATATATACAAGGGTAAACAAAAGTAGGTTAATAATAATAAATGAGTACAATAAATAATACATTAATAAACTGTGTTTCACATACAACTGTAAACTTACTTTTCCCACATATATAATAGGTGTGCTGTATAAATTTGTTTCCATAAAAATCACAAATAAGGATTAGTGATTTTGCTTTATGTTATTAAGGGTGATTTCTACTGACAAATTCAGATTATTTTTTACAGCTTTTTCCATGACCTCCGAAGATGGAACAAGGACTTCAAACCTCCAAAGTATCTTCTTACCTTTTAAAATGTTTTCAAAAGTACTCATTGAAGATCTAAAAAACTCCTCAACTGTATTGTCGTTCTCAATTTTTCATAGTTACTGGATTTTTCCAGCTGTATTGAGATATAATTGACATATGACAGTGGGTAAGTTTAATGTGTACAATGTGTTGATTTAATACACATATACAACAATAGTGTAGTGTTAGTTAATACCTCTATTACTTCACATAACTAGCATTTTTTTATGTTGAAAACATTTAAAGTCTCTTTTAGCAACTTTCAAGTAAATAATACAATATTGTTAATTATAATCACTATGCTGTATACATTAGATCCCCAGAATTTATTCATCTTATAACTGGAAATCTGTGCCCTTTGACTATCTCCTCATTTTCTCCACATCATCTTCCCCTCCCTCCAGCCATAGGTGACCACCTTTATACTCTGTTTCTAAGAGTTTGGCTTTTTAAGATTCTACATATAAGTGATGTCATGCAATATTTGTCTTCATCTAATTAATTTTATTTAGCATAATGCCCTCAAGTTCTATGCATGTTGTCCCAAAAGGCAAGATTTCTTTCTTTTTCATGGATGAATAATATTCCATTGTCAAAGTTACTAGATTAACTCTTCTGATTATTCATGGCTACGAAGACTCACCCTAATACTTATGCATTTAGACATGTCAATTTTGACAAAAGTTGTCAGAAATAGTAACAACCAAATCCTAAAAAATCAGTAAGTATGATCTGGTGTCAAGTCATCTCTCTTGTACTTGGGAATCTTAGTAAGTTATACTAGTTCTCAAAAACAAACAAAATTGTATGAACTGGCTCTTAAATATTAATTATCAATACAAGTTAGGAATCTATAGTTTATATGAGTCTTATGGAAATTTTGAAGTGATAGACAATTTAAAAGAATCATCTGCCCATCTGATTTAACAGTCAAAGCTTAAGCTTCTCCAGTAGTATTATGCTAGTTTTTAGCTAGATCCTTAAAGGAACAGATGCCAAATGACATAATAAATTTTTGTTAAATGCAATATTCATTAGAAAACATCTTTGTGAATAATCAAATATTGCTATTTATACCACAATTAGTGCTTATTCATATCTATAGAGTGTCTACTCATTTGGTGTAATGTCTTAGTATTTTCAGCTATATTCATCCTGATAGTACTAAGACTTCTAAGTTTCCTCAGTTGAAAACAAAAGTGACTTTACAAGGGTTTTCATACCTCCCCATTAAGTTTTTAAATATAACCATGTTAAAGAAGTAAAGTGTGGATCATATATGTACTATCATTGTTTATTTAGACAAGGTGAACGTCCAGAAATCTACACATATATTTCAAGTTTTGACCATCACAATTTCTTGAGATTGTAGTCCACTTGCTTATAAGAAATGAAGAAAATACAAGAAGAGAGTAAATTTATAAAAAAACATGGATACATTAAAATGCATTTTAAAAATCCTCTCCTAGATGCTCAAAGAGGTTGTTGTCAATATGGTTGAAGGTAGTCGCCACAGCACATCAATATTTTGGCTGGGAAAACACCTTTTCTGAGAGCCATTACAATGGTGGTACAGAGAGAGAATACAGTGACATCAGCTGATAGATATTCAAGTGGCAGACCCAGGCAATGGAATCTCCTGGTTTCCATTAGCGTAAGATAGCAGCCATATTTTCTAGATGCCATAAGCAAGTAGCTAACAAATAGGTATTCAATATACCTATAATTCATTTCTTCCGGATGATTAGAATCTCATGGAAATATCATAAATATTTAATTATTCTATTTTCACCTCAATACATTTCTAGTGCTTTTAAAGTTAATTTAACACTTATGATTAGTTACTGAGCAGAGAGAACTAAAAAATAATGGTTTATGCTAAGGTTACCAGAAGTCCAATATTATTAAATAATTCAGTCTTGATCCCTTAAAACTTCTATAATTCACTATTATTGTTGATATTTTGCAAAGGTTATGCCTGCCAGCATAATTTTGGTTAAGTCAGCAAAGCTACTCTGATGCAAGTTATAGGTGTGGAAATATCTTGGAACAGAATTCTAAAAGACAAACAAAAAAAAAACAACCCAAATCAAAACAGAGAGGTTATTTAGAGTACAAGAGTCTATTTAAAGGTAAAATAGCTGGATAGGTGAAGAGATGAAGAAAATAGAAGAAAAGAGAAAACTGAGGGAAAAAACATGTGAGACATGAAATTTTATAGGAATGTGTTGAAGAGATAGCTGCTGGTAATTTAGAAAATATTAACAAAACAGACTGGCACCATGAAAAAGAAAAAACTGAACAAAGTAGATAAATTGCAAGTAATTTGGACTATTAGAAAAGAATGTCAGTTCTAGCATTGCCAGGAAAGAGCTGAAAAGGCAAGTCTAACAATTTCTGGAATGCCAGGAATTAAAAAGAGCAGAGAGTAAAAAAGACAAAATTTATTATCAGTTTTCTAAGAAGAGTAAAGACAGGGTTAATACAGAGTTTTTTCCAGGTAAGGGGCACCAGGCTAGTAACCCTGATTTTACTACCAAATAGATCTAGCGTAGGAGTGATAGAACAGGCTTCAACCCTAGAGACCTACTCTAGGAGTGGGATGATAGCTCTTTAGAGTTAAGGGAATAGTTGATGGGATGCAAATTATGATGGCTTTTTTTGTGTGATATAAAAACTATACTGGGACCACCAAATGGGATTTAAATTGAACCAGTGCTGCTTCAAGTTATTTTAATATATTTTTAAATGTGAAGTGTAAGTTAGAAATTTTCCCTTCGACATCTAAGGAAAAATATAAAAACATGTAACATAATGACATTAAAAATACATAAAACATGTACAGAATTGTCTAGCTTATATTTATATTTACAAAATTGTTCTTAACCATTAAAGAGCTGTGCCCAAGTCATCTGAAATAGGCCTTTTTTTCACATTCAGGAATTTTATTACAAATAGGGCATATTCAGGTACTCTGATTTTGGCCCTTGCAAGTTTTTTCTCATATTAACAAATGCATTTGATTGTGGTTGCTTTTGTTCCTTCCTACATAAAATGTTTGTTTGCACTAATATTGACTAAAGTACAGCTTGCTTTCTTTTGCTCAAGTCTGTCACTATACAATAAGAGGCTTGCCAATTCCAGTAATGTGTAAAGCACTATCTTATTATTTTATATCTGTAAAGAATTCCAGGATTTGAGAGGGAGCAATAGTAACAAAAATGATAATAAGAATTAAGAGAGATGATTTTATGTAGAAAATACCCTTTTAAAAAGTCATGGTATGAAATACAAGTTGATAATACTTGGCAAAAATGAACACAAGCACAATGATAATAATTTTCACTTGCATTTTTTAAAAAACATAAAACCATTTAATATCTTATATTTTTAGTATCAAAAACTATTTTGTGGAAAGCTCATTTAGGAAGACAGCCTGAAATTGAGAAT
Organism: Pteronotus mesoamericanus; assembly: GCF_021234165.1. Classification (NCBI taxonomy): domain Eukaryota; kingdom Metazoa; phylum Chordata; class Mammalia; order Chiroptera; family Mormoopidae; genus Pteronotus; species Pteronotus mesoamericanus. The sequence continues at coordinate 25,691,781 of NW_026555325.1, read as the reverse complement.
GAAGAACAAAGTTGGAGAAATTATACGCCCTGATATCAAACTATAATACAAGACCATAGTAATCAAAGAGCATGGTACTGGCATAAAAATGGATATAGAGAACAATGGAACAGAGGAGCAAGCCCAGAAACAAACCCATCCCTTTATGGTCAATTGATATTTGACAAAGGTGGCAAGAACATACAATGGAGTAAAGACAGTCTATTCAATGAATGGTTAGAAAAATTGGACAAATATGAGCAAAAAAATGAAAATAGAATACCTTATACCATACACAAGAATAAACTCAAAATAGATTAAAGACTTAAATGTTATACTCAAAACCATAAAAATCCTAGAGGAAAACAAAGTAAGTAAAATCTCAGACATCTCTGGTAGCAATATTTTTTCTGATATATCACCTAAGGCAAGGGAAACAAAAGAAAAAAAGAAACAAATGGGACTGTATCAAACTAATATATATAGATATAGATATATAGACACACACATATATATATATTTTTATAAAGCAAACCATCAACAAAATGAAAAAACAATCCATCAACTGAAAGAACATCTTTACCAATGATATATCTGATAAGGTGTTAATATCCAAAATTTATAAAGCACTTATAAAACTCAACACCAAAAAAGCAATCCAATTAAAAAATGGGCAAAGGACCTGAATAGACACTTCTCCAAAGAGAACACACAAATGGCTAATAGGCATGAAAAGATGCTCAGATGCTCAATGTCATTAATCATCAGAGAACAGCAAATTAAAACCACAACGAGATATCACCTCATACCTGTCAGAATGGCTATTATCAATACATCAAAAAACAAATGTCAGCAAGGATGTGGAGCAAAGAGAACACTTGTGCTCTGTTGGCAGGAATGCAGTGCAGCCACTGTGGTAAACAATATGGAGTCACCTCAAAAAATTAAAAATGAAACTGCCTTATTACCTAGCAATTCCACTTCTGGAAATATATCTGAAGAAACCCAAAACACTAATTTAGAAAAATATATGGACCCCTATGCTCCTTGCAGTGATATTTACAACAGCCAAGATTTGGAAGCAGCCCAAGGGCCCATCAGTAAATGAGTAGATAAAAAAGCTGTGGTACATTTACACAACAGAACACTACTTGGCTGTAAAAAAGGAGGAAATCTTACCCTTTGTGACAGCATGGATGGACCTGGAGAATATTATGAAGTAAAACAGCCAAAAGACAGACAAGTACCATATGATTTCACTTATATGGGAAATCTAATAAAACAAGCAAACAGAGAAACAAAATAGGAACAGACTCACAGATACAGAATACAAACTGACAGTTGTCAGAGGGGAGGAGGCTCATAGACGCAGACAATAGTAGGTGATTACCAGAAAGAAAGAGGGTGGTGGAGGTAGGTGGAAGAGGGTAAAGTGGGAATAAATGGTGATGGAAGGGGACTTGACTTGGGGTGGTGAACTCACAATACAATATACAGATGATATACAATATTATAGAATTTTACACCTGAAACAAATATAATTTTATTAACCAATGCCACCCCAGTTAATTCAATAAAAAATAATAAATGAGTAAATTTAAAAAAGAAAACATGCTCTAATTTTGTTTTTATTGTACCCAAAAGAGCTTCTTTCTACAGTCAAAAAGTATTTGTGTAAGATTAGTGTACTAGTGGTTGTAGAACAAAATGATTATTTGGCTAATTAGTAATTAAAATTGTAAAGTCATTTTGACACTAATCAATGACAAGCATATTCACAGCATAATTCACAAAGATATAGTTAAGAAATTGCTATTAGGGCATTATTAATGCCCTACTAGATCACTTTACATTTATGTTCTACGATGCGTTCCATAATACCATGAACACACAGATAGTCACCGAATAAACAAATTTTTAATGCTGAAAATGATACCATGCCTGACTGGCTTTTTGCTTATTTCTTATAGAACAATATAGGTCTTTGCACCAGAATAGATAACTTTGCATCAGATATTTGCATGCCTGACTCCTTTGCATCACTTGGGTGTCAACTAAAAAGTTGCTTTCTTTGACTAGTAATCATTGGAGTCTCCGGGTTACTATTTTATTTTCATTTTAGCACATGTATTATTTTACTAGGGCTGACACAACAAAACACAATCAATTGCGTGGCTTATGCAACAGAAATTTATTTCACCACAGTTGTGAAGGTTGGAGGTCCAAGATCAAGGTGCCAGCAGAGTCGGTTTCCTCTGAGGTCTCTCTCCTGGGCTTGCTGATGGTCACTCTTGCTGCTTCTTCACAGTCATCCCTCTGTGCACAAACATGGTGTTCATCTTTGTGTCCTAATTTTCTTTTAAGCACACCAGACTGGATTAGGGTCTACTTTAAGGCCCTTACATTAACTTAGTTACCACTTGAATGGCTCTATCTCCAAATTCTGAGGTACAATCACATTTTGAGTTATTGGGCTTAGGGTATCAACATGTGAATATTGAGGGGACACAATTCAGTCCATAACAAAACTTAAAATTATATAAAATTATTAAGTATATACTTATTGTCCTTCCTCTATCATTAGAATGTAAGCTTCACAATGTAACTAAACTGTATTGCTCATTTTTGTGTCCTCAGCCCTTAGATCAGAGCCTGGCACATGGTAGCCACTCAGTATGTATTTGTAGAACAAACATATAAGTGCATGATAAAAGCATTTAATTATAAAACCTTTGTATCTATAACATTACTATAATTTCAGTAATTTGATATTTGAGCCATGAAAGTATTTCAATTTTTTAATCACAGGGTTCTAAGTAGAAGTTATTCTCCATATGTACCCAAGATTCTTATAATGAAAAGATATCTTATGTTTACTAGTTATATCTTGGACTCAGAAAGCAGTAAGTAAACATCTATTCTATAAACTTCAAGACAGATGGTACGGCAATGATTTCAATCTGCTCAAAAGGAATGAGTGTCCTTGGGCAAGTTCAGGAAAAAAAAATTATATTTTTCTCTACTAATAGTGTTTACCATCTCTGTAAGCTAAGAAAACTAATCCATGATGGTGACAGAGGCTGCTAGTTGCTTCTTAATATCTACTTTCCCATTCTTCTTTATTAACAGAAGCCCATGTTTTAGGTGAGTACATTGGTCATCCATCTAAATGACTACAGTTCTCAGCCTCATTTGCTTCTGAATTTATTGCCATTTGATTTAGTTTTGGTCAGTGATATAAAAGGGAAAATGTTCAGTGATACATCAGAAAAGTCTTAAAAAACAAAAGAGGATTGAATTTTTTGCCTCTTTCTCCACCTGCTTGCTGTAAGATGAACATGAAAACTAGGTTCTAACAGCCACCTTGAACCACATCCTAGGCATAGTGAAGTATTCAGTGGAACAGAGAGCCTGCATCCTTTATGATTTCATGGAGTTGCTATAGCAGCCCTGGATCTTTCAGTTTTACATTAAAAAATGTGTGAGAGAAATTGTTTAAACTACTACTTGGGGATTTTCTATTATTTTAACTAGTGTAATGATCACCATTCCTTTCTGTAATATTCCTTAAACAAATGTAGAATCTGCAACTGGGTACTGTCTATGAACCTTGTAATTATTGCCTTACTTGAAGGTTTTTTCTTAAAGCCACCCCTTTAACGACTGTACCATTGCAGCATAGACTTTCCTAGAATTCCTAGATATACCACACTGTACAAAGCTGCTTAAATGCACAACTTACTTTTATTTTTTGTCCTTAAAGACACTCTGATGCACACTCACAGAACCAACTAACCCTTAAAGGTAGTATTTATCATTTTGTATTATATTGGGTAGGCCAAAAAGTCCATTTGGGTTTTTTTGGTAAGGTGGCTCTAGTAGTGCTTAGTTGTCTTAACTTCATTTGAAACAATTTTGTTAGATTGTATTTTGACAGCTGTCATATCAGCATGCATTTTAAGAAAACATCAAAATTAGTGAATTTTTGTGTAGCTATTTTAGTACTGAAGATGGAAGAAAATATTCAAGATTTTTGGCACATTATGCTTCAGTATTTCAAAAAAGGTAAACACGCAACTGAAATGCCAAAAAAAAAAAAAAAAGTGTAGTGTATAGAGAAGGCACTGTGAGGGATAGAATGTGTCAAAAGTGGTTTACAAAGTTTCAAGCTGGAGATTTCTCGTTTGACAATGCTCCACAGTGGAGTAGACCAGTTGAACTGAGAGCGATCAAATTGAGACATTGAGAACAATCAATGTTATACCACATGGGAGATAGCCAACATAGTCAAAATATCCAAATCAATAAAGCCACTGGTGAAAATGAAAAATATTTTTTATTTTATGGAAAAAACTAAACAGGCTTTTTGGGCAACCCAAAAAATGGCAGTTAACTTTCCTGCCTGCCTCGCTACACTATACACTCCTTGGAGATAGTTTTGTTTATTGCTGTATCCCTAGCTCTTTGTGCAGATCCTGGCCAAGTCTTAAATGTTCATTTAAAGACTAAATAGGCTGGCTAATATTTTATCTATTCTTTTATTCTCCTCACATATCTATTCCAGGAGAGTGGATTATAATTCCAACAGACTAAGCTGAACATTGTTCTTGATACTGTAGTACTATTTAAACTTTTTACAGAATTTGTAGTGCATTATCAGTGGTTCTCAAAGTATAGTCCTGTATGAACTTCAGCAGCATTATAATGCTAATGGAACTGCATAAGAAACTAGCTATAGTGATGACAATAAATGATACTATATAGTCATGAGAGATAGTATGACCTAGTATTTAAGAATATAAATTTTGAAATGAGAAGGACTAAGATCAAAATTCCAGTTTTAGTAGATACCATCTCAGTGAACTAATAGTTCTATTTTTAAAGAGATATTATTAGGATTAAAATATTTAATACTTAATCACAAATAGATGCAAAGTACTATAAAAGTGCCAAGTTATTAATATGGCACATATAATATGTTCAGTAATTTTAGCCATATTAAGTATAGTTTGCTACTAGGAGTTTGCCATAGAACTGAGCGACACATTTATTTCATCTTCCTGTCTAGTACAGGCTGCTGTTTTTCTTGGTTTGTTATTTTATCAGTGCTTTATCAGTAGTGCATGCTATGATATACTGGTTTAAGAGTTAAAATTTGGTAACAGCTTCAATTTCTAATATTGATGAAAATCATATAATATAATTTACTTTGCAAAGTAGTATGTTTTTTATGTCTAACTTCTGTTTGCACCAAACAAAATTATAGAGAAACTTTATATTTCAGATCTTAAATTTTAAACACCCACAATTATTGTAAATTTTATATTTTTTTCTAAGAAAGATTTTTTTCTGGAAAATAGGCATTTATTTTCACTATGAAAAAATTATTCTTAATAAATTCACATTGACAAAAGAGTTTTCATGTTTTATTTCTCAAAGATGAAGAAAAATAGCTCTTAGTAAAGTGGCATGTTAAATCTTATCTCAAACATTATACTTGAGTGAACATCATTCATGTTAGTACTTAATCTGTTTACTATAACTCAAGTAAGAACAAAAATAGCAAAAATGGGGAAAGAGAAGAAAACTGCTAATTTTAGCATTATGTGAATAAATAGCCTGTATTTATTTTGCACTTGCTTTTGTGCATTCATTTGATCCTTCGATGATACTGTAATCCTGTATTTCGGGAATCCAATCACTATGATGAAACATTTAAAAATAATTTACACAACTTTTCACTAAAATTAGTAAATAAATATGAACCAGAATCATATTTTTTAAAATTGCTATCATAATTATATGGGAATTAAATTTGTTTAAAAATGTAGATTGAACTTTGTTCTAATTGGTTTACATTTAAAGATTCTTTGATCTGCGATAACAGTAATATATATTAACATGTTGCATTTTAAAGTGACACTGTCTTTCATTAATCAAGTGTCTGTATGGTTGATTAATTTGTACAAGGTTTAAATTGCTATGAAAATTTATCATTCATAGCCATGATCTCCATTTACATATATGTTAATTATGGTAAATGTAATCTTTTTCTGAATCCTCTGGGCTGCATACTAAAAAGAAAAAGTGATCAGAATGACTACTTTCCTAGTACAAAGTGAACTCTTACCATTCCTCAGTACAGTCTGCTCTTGCTGTCAAAGCTAGTCTAAAAACATTATAGTATTTTGTGCTAAAGGCAAGTCCAAACCTTAAAGATATTTCCTTTTCAAGTGATTTCCTTATTTACACAGAATTACTATGTTTATTTACCACAGTATATATTTAGTAATATTTCCAAATAACTGCCAGATTTTTTTTGCTTTGAAGCATTCTCTTGTATTAACTCTAATATTAATAAGCATAAAATTTTAATATATCTGTAAAGCAGAATGACTTGAAGTTAACATGAAGTCTTCATAATATAATTAAATTTAATTAATTGTTAGAAATAGAAACCTCTGAGGTTATAGCATTTTACAACTACTCTAAGAGATTCTGTACAAAAAAAGGTAATAATGTGAAAGCTGCTGTAAAAGATTAGATTGATCTTTGGTTTTTGCAGAAAATGCTTGGTGCTTGAAAGAACTGAGTTGTTGATAGTTTGTCATTTTCTGGCTAAGCATCTAAATAGTCAAGATAAATGCAAATGTACTATCTATGACATTAAATTCCTATTGCACGTTTTTTTTTCCCTATGAGGTTGATCCCAGAGTACTGTGTAAAGCTGGAAACACAGTGAGGAAGTGTGGGTCTGGCTTTACACAGCTCCACTACTGGTCTTAGCCTTATGAATGTTTTCCCAGAATCCAGAGCATGCTAACCAAAAATTATTTTACCATTATTATTTTTAAGAAGTGCTTTCCATTTGTCCACCAACAGTGACCTTCTCTCTTAACGATTATTGATTTGGAGAAAATTATAATATATTATAAGTGAAAATGATATGGTAACTAATGTTTTACAGTGAATATGATAAGCCTTGCTAGGCAAATGTTGGAAAATTTAATTATTCTTATTAAATGTCTGTAATTTTATGCTTAAATTGTTAATATTTACATAATATATTCACTTCAAGAGAAGCTTCATTTCTTAGTCACAACTTAATAAAATTAAAATATCCATCCTGGAAAACTTTGCAAGCATAGCACCTCTGACTACCTGACGAGGCTATTTTTAAAGATACTTATTTGGCAATTTTCTTATAGTCAGCCTAATCACAGGAGAAACAAATATGGCATCTGTTGTGATGGATGAACGTTGTACCTTTCATCCCCTGATTTCAGACGCTGCAAAACATTTTCAATGTACCATGACTTCCTTCACCACAGAAATGCATCCACCTCTAAGCTGGAAACAGCAAAAGCACAGGGCAGAAGATGAGGAATATATTATCCAACTAAAATTACAGAGAAATTTTAAGTAGGCAGAATATAATTGCCCAATTTGGAAATTAGCCAGGACACAGGGTTTAACATCATCTTTACTCTTTTGAAAAGTGCCATGGGATTTTTAAAAACTGCTGGTGGTCAAGACCTTGGTTTTACCCTCATCCATTAGACGACACCTCCAGCAGTGCGGTGCCCCCTCATACCATGCTGGGGCATCAGTTCAGCACTGACTCAGTGAAAATTGTGCCACCTACTGAATCATCCCCTGCTCATCTTAGAGTGCCCTGGCTTTTAGATTTTCTCTGGAGAGATGCTATGAAAGATGGGACCAGGCTCAATGATGCTTAATTTATGAGATTTCAAGGTTTTCAATAGTTAAGATCTCAGACCTGGATTGTATTTTCAATTTTAACCAACAGACTTTTTAGGATTTCTCCATAGTATGGTCTACAATGATGGTCTTAACAATTACTCTTTACATTATTCACAAATCTCCTTAAACAAGAATAAATAAAGACAATAACACATATACCTACATAAATACATACTTAAATACATTGTTACATTAGCGAAAGGCAGGTTCCCTTATTATATATCTGTTTCTTTTAAAATGAAAAAAATACCATCCTTTTAGTAAAAAAATTCCATGTAAATTATATTCCACAAGAAGCTTATATTTCTATCTGGATTTTTAAGGACCTAGAAACAAATATTTCTAAAAGTAAATGCAACTTGAAGGAAGTGGACTTTACTGGCCAAATAAATAAATAAAGTGAATTTTTATGAAAGAAAACCATTATTCTAGCTTCCCAAATAAAACCTTGCCATCTTCAAAAGAATCTCACTACAGCTTGGCTGTTCCAAAAATAACTGAAAGAGAATCAGGATTTCAAAATGAAATTCAGAGGTGTTTAAACGTAAATGGTAAAACACTGATGCTTTCTGGCTTTTATGTTTCATTTTACTAATTTTCTCAATTTGTGTTAATGTTGCATACAATTTTGGGGGGTGTGAGGAAAGGCTCTTGCTATCTTTAGACACCTTGGTCTCTGAAATGATGTGCAGAAATCCTCTTCTGGCTGCTAAAAGTATCAGTATCCTGAAATTGAGAAACTGTTTCTGAAAGCGTTTCTTGAGGTGTTACTTCTGGAAATGACATTGAGTAAATCCTGTTGCTGGTGAGTGAGAAGAGGTGGTTGGAAATGGTTATAAAGAATAGATTGAGACAACATAGCTGATGCTGCAAAATAGATTCCAACTTTTCCCTGTGTTTTCACTCTGGCTAGCACCAGGGATTCTCAAGTTAGCCCACAAACATACACACACCACATACACACTCATATAAATAGTCTCCTACTTTCCTTTTCTCATGTCGTCAATTTTCAACCTTCTCTTTCACCTACATTTTCCTTTTAAGAATAATCTGTAATGGGCAATCCCTTTATATTTATGGGCATCTTTATATTTATATTAAATATAAAATCTTCCCCAAACAACCAACAGTATTTCCCAGAATTCCCCTAGGTTGTTTGTTGTGCAGTGGCTTGGTCACTCCTTGCTAGTAAATAAATAACTCAAATATTGAAGAGCTGGAGATAAGGTAAAGAGAAACTATTTCAGGCAACTTAAGTCTGATTTAGTGACTTGCTACTACTGTGATATAGTTAATATGCCTCCTTAAATGCCTAGTTTCTTATCAGGTGGAAAAGTCAACCACTTTTTTTCATTATCAATATAAAAATCATGGATGACAGGTACCCTTTCATTGTTAAAAAATGGAGAACATTATGCTAAGCGAAATAAGCCAGGGGGTGAATGACAAATACCATATGATCTCACTTGCAAGTGGAACCTAATCAACAAAACAAATAAGCAAGAAAAATGTAACCAGCAACATTGAAAGAAAAAACAAACAGACTGTAACAATAGGGGAGGAGCGGGGGGGTAATGGGGAAAAGAAGGGGAAGGGTCAAGTCAAGGAACATGTATAAAGGACCCATGGACAAAGCCACAGTGGGGAAGGATTGAGGGTGGGAGGTGAGGGTGGGTGGGGCAGGGGAAAGTGGTGGTGGGAAAATGGAGACAAATGCATTTGAACAATAAATAAAAACAAAATTTTTAAATGCGAGACACAAAAACTCTCATGCTAGGAAAAATAGCTCCTAGCTATTCCATGAAAAATTTGTGTAAATTGTGGACCATTTTGGCTTTGATATAATGTTTCATGTTGGGATTACCATCACTTCCTACAGAGAGTTTTGAAATATAAATTGTCTTTTAATTTTCAGTCAAATAAACAATGCACATGGTGGATTTTGATAGACATTCCCTAAGCCTCTTCCTCTTAAATTATGAACATAAGTCTATATAACAAAGGAAAGGATAAAGGACATAGATGGTAGGTTGAATGGTGGCCCCCTAAAGATATGCTGCATAGAATTCCTAGAAATTGTAAATGTTACCTTATTTGAAAAAGGAGTCATTACAGAATTTAGGGATTTTGAGGTGAAGAGATCATCCTCAAGTACATAGGTGGGACCTAAATCCAATGACAAATATTTTTAAAAGACACACAAACAAGAGATACAACATGGAAGAGGCATAAAGACAGAGGAAGAGATGAGAGTGGTGTGGCTATAAATTAAGGAAAGCCAAGGATTGCAGGAAGCCACAAAAAATTAGGTGGGAAACATGGAATGGATTCTCCCCCAGAGCCTCTGAAGACGCACGGCTGACACCTTGATTTCAGGCTTCTAGCCTCTAGATCTGTGACAGAATTAAATTTCCATTGTTTCAAACCACTAAATTTGTCGTAATTTATCAGGGCAGCCTCAGGAAATGAATAGACTTTATAATCTGTATTGTAAAACTCAATTGTTCTGTTAATAGGAAAAAAAACAAAGAAATAACTAATAAAATTATCAAATAGGTGAGTGACAGTATGAAAAGTTTACTTTTGCATGTAATACAACTTTATCAGACTCCAGTGGATTAAGTTAGCTGATTCTCCCACTAATATCCAACCCAAAGTGTTAATTATTTATCTCTACTTTCCTTAAAGTAAGTACAGGGGTAAATTACATAATAAAATTTTAAAAACTGGACCTCAATCATCCAAAAGGCACTGAAGTGAAAAAGAGATGATGACATGTTCCAACAACAAAAAACAAATTAACAAAACCTAAAAAACTCATGTGTTTGGAGTGAGGTATGAGAGAAATGGAGTGCATAGGAAAGAGGCTTTAGAAATGGGCAAGAAGTAAAGTGTGCAGGCCTAAGGCCCTAAAGAGATGCCACCGGCCTATACTAAGTTAGTGAGGCAGTAAGCTATCATGGGACACAGCTGATTTTTTGTTGATTTTTATAACTTAAATCCGAACAATGTTCCTGGGACATCATTTATATTGTTATATAATCTGGGCAAAATTATTTTACAAGTAAGTTTTCAGAGTGTTTACTTGACAATCTATTTTTGAGCATCCTCAAAAACCTAGTTAGTACTGCTTCTTTTCCTCTACGTGGTAAGCTATTTAAGAACCTTGTACTATTATTTCCTGGCAAGCAGTAAGAAATGTTGAAAAAATAATGCTGAATCAACAATTGAAACACCCAACTATTTTTCAGTGGAACAGTGGGTGCTTATTTGGTAATATCTACCAGGGCATCAGGCAACACATGAGGGTCTGGGCTCTCTCATATGCAACTAGTATAATTAGTACTGGCTTTAATGTCATGCCAACTCTGTCGTTCTTTATAAAGTGTATTTGGCTATAAGGGTAGATTTTCCTTGGCCCTCTCATTTTACCAGATTTCATACTTCTACCACGCTTAGAATATTTGCTGCCTTTATCTCTAATTATGACACTAAAATTTCTTATAATTGACAAACTAATTAAGTTACAAGTGCTCCCTCAAGGCATTATAGTAGGCAATACTTTGTTAGTCTAATTCCAACAATCTTATGAGCATCAATGAAATAAACTTCCATTTTAATGTAGTATTTTATTTATACTTTTCACTAATTAAAACTTCCAATTTGTTAAAGTAAATGTTTTATAATAATGGCATTACATAAAGAAGATCAGAATTTCTAGAGCACAGCCAAAATTCCTCCTTTGTGTGTGTGTGTGGAAGAAAATCAGTTTCCTATAATTCAAAGTTACAGAATTCACAGACAGAATTGTTGTGTTTGAAATTCAGTAACACTTAGACAACGTATTTTTTCACATACATATAAATTGTTGAGGTTTATTTAAGCTGCAAATTGATTCAGAATTGTATACTGTAGTCTCATTCGTGCAAAAATTTTAAAAATTAAAAAGGTATGTATATACTAAGAAATGATTAATGTAGATGCACAAATGTACATTTAAAGAAATACTTAAAATGCTACACAGAATTTCAGTTTTCAACATTATAGCATGAAACAATTCTTTCCCAACCCGCAGAAAATCCTATCCTTTTGGAGACAAAATACTTATTAGAAATAAAATTTTTCACACATCCATTTACTTGTGTATATCCTGAGAGTTATATTCAAGCTTATGCTCAAGTTCTAAAATAACAATAGTGTAAACTCTAGGATGGAACAAAAGAAGGGAGAAATCCCAGAAGTTCCCAGAAGTAGTTAGGTTAAAAAAAAAAAAAAAAAAAAAAAGGAGAATCAGGGAATCAAAGAAAAAGAATGAGGATTCAAGGATGGGTAAATCTCCTCTTTACTTAGATTTTCAAAGGTTTCTGATAACCAGCTTTTGTGTAAATGGATTTGATGGCTCTGGGCTGAAGGTGACTGACAGCTGAATCTGGGCCCCCTAGAGAGTGACACCCTGGGGACTGCTATTGTTGCAGACTGTTTCTTCAGACTGACCCAGAGAGTCATTATCTCAAGGGGACTCTAACAACAGCCACCCCTGAGCAGCCTACGAGCTAGAAGTAAGCAACTTAGCCTCTCCCTTGAGCAGTAATTACAACTGTAAGGCGAACAAGGGGTGTTACTGTGTTGAGCTTAAGCCTTTCTCCAATCCCCAATTAAAAAAAAAAAAATTAAAGTATACGAGGCCCAAAGACTCTTTCCTAGCAAGAATGTCTGGGAACCCCTTTCGTCCTTTGTGTCTTGGAAAAATAAACAGGCCTCTGGGTCTTCCTCAGGAGGTGCTTAACTGAATTGGGATAGGTTAACGCTTCAAAATCTTTCTTCTTTGATGAAGTGAATGTATTTACCTTGGGGTTATCGTTAATACACAACTAAAATCTGGGTGTGCAGCTTTTATATATGAATCAAGTTCCTTCCACGCAGTCTTGGTTCCGGGGCAAGTCAGGGTGTTTCCCCCGTTTAGTTACTATACTGTTCTTCCCCAAACCCTGCCCTGCCATTCTCCGGGAGCGGGCGCGGGCCCGGCCCTCGCACCTTGGCAGCGGCCTAGAAAGTAAGCAGTCGTTTCTCATCCTCTACATCTCTAAAAGGGCGCCGTATGTACCCTCAGGATAATAAGAGTTATCATAACCAGACTAGCTGTCTGAAAAATGAAGAACCTAACCCATCAAGAGCATATAACCACAATTAAGCCACTTTTAAAAATGCATACCTGACCAGCTTCTGCCTCTATCCCACCTGAGCTTCTATCTCTTCCGGCAGAGGGAGGGACTTCCTGTCCAGAGAGGAACCAATCAAAAAAGAGAATGGAAACTACTAGACTTTTTCTAAGGGAAAGGGCTCTGTTGGCTATTTGGTGATGTTTTCAGTTATGTGTGATTTAAGCTATCTCAGAGACTTATCTGAAAACTACATAGTAAGAGTTTTTCATGCTAACTCATTTGGCTCTCCTTTTTTACTCAGCCTGCATGAATTTGTATTTAACTTTCCTTTTTACTCTTCTTAATCTTTATAAAGGCTGTGTTTACTGATTTTTTTAGAGAAAGGAAAGGGGCGGGGGAGAGACCGATTTGTTGTTCCACTTATTTATAGATTCATTGGTTGATTCTTATGAGCCCCAACTGAGGATGAACGCCCAACCTTGGCCTATCAGGTTGGTGCTATAACCAACTGAGCTATGAAGCCAGAGCTCTTGCTCATATATTCTTATTTCTATACCAAAGTTCTTAAGAAAGGAAGCTCCATGTGGCCAAAGGCTTAGCATAATGCCTGGCGTAGTAAAGAAGGCAAAATATATTTGCTAAATTTTGGTCCCTGCTTTGAAATCAATTATTCTTAATTTCTTCTTTTTCTCTAGTAACTTATTGTTACTTTTTTAATTGTCATTTTATTTTCTTTAAAAATTGTTAGGTTGTCTAGGAATGTATTAGCCTTTGTTGGTTATATTTATGTGTGATAGTGTACACACATGTTTTATTTTATTTTATTTTTCTTTTACACTTGCAAATAAAATTGAAGCTAGGTTATAAATGAAAGATTCTTGATATTGAGGATAGAATCTTGATTCAGTCATGTTCAAGCCTGGCAAATGCTTAAGATCTCTGGACCTCAGAGGACATACCTATAATCATTTTTAACAGGAAGGTTTATGAGGATTTAATGAGATAACTTGTAAAAGTTCCAGGCTCACAGTAGATATCCAGTAAACAATGCATCGGACAAGGGAAACCATTTTTGATCATAAAATACTTTCAAGGTAACAAAGAAGATTAAGAACCTAATTGGGAGCAGAAATCCTGTGCTCCAGTGGTATCACAGATTGGGATATGACTCCAGGAAGATGACTTAACTACTATGTCTATTATCATTACTTGGAAAATGGACATTTCCCCCAACTTGAAAGAACTCAGGTAGTATTAAAAGTAAGACAACAGGCCCAAAATGAAGTCACTTGTAAGCCTTGCATCACTAAGCTGAAGCTTATTAATAATAGTTTTGGCTGTCCCAGAAATTGGATTTTAAATCAGTCAATCAGGAATTACCTGATTCTACCTGATAGGTCCCTGTATCTCCTAAAGGAAAGTACTTTATAATAACCAACCAACTTTTTTTCATTTATTATAACTTCCTTGTTTCTGCTCCTGATAACAAAAGTCTTTTCTATTATAAAGATCCTCAGAGTGCCTGCTTTCTTGCTAGATTGGCTGCTGCATAAACTCAATAAATTTTTGCTCAAACTCTTAAAAATTTTAATATGCCTCAATTTATCTTTTAACAGTACATTAAATAAATAGTGTGGGGCTTCTGGTCAAGATGAAAGTGTAGGTTGACACACTTCACCTTATTATACAACCATAAGAAGGAACACAACAAACTTAAAAATGAAAAACACCCAGAATTGTATGGGAGTCTGACAACCAAGGTTTTAAATCCTTGGTTGTCAATATTCATCCAGATGGGTAGGCAGGGCAGAGAGAACACAGTAAGCCTGGGGCAGCAAGGCAGCAAGGCGGCAGTGGCTAGTAGAATGGGTGATCCCACGTTCACATGTGGTGGATAAAAATCAGGGGAATACTTTGTGAGCAAGTGATCCCGCCTCCAGACCAGAATGTGCAGCCCAAAGTTTCAGCAATGAGAAAAATAAAGCCTAAGAACTTCTGGCTGTAGACCTAGTGAGGGTTGGGGTGGAGGAAGAAATTGTCGGTTTCTCAGAAGAGCCCAGAATGCATGCAAACCCATCCACTCTGGAAACCATAACCAGGACAGCAGCTGAGGAGTGCCAGTCACATACAGGAAGTGGGTGAAGTGACTGGAAAAAGGGCGGGTGCCCAGCATGCCCCCTGAAGTCTACCAGCAGCAGCATTGTTCTCTCTTTGACCCCTCCCCCCAACACAGCCACAAAGCAGTGAAGCAGGTTGCCCTGCTCTGCCCTGGTGAATACCCAAGGCTGCGCCCTATACAACTTAACAGTTGTGCCAAGATAGGAAATCACAGCGACTCTACCTAGTATACAGACACAAGGAGGCAGCCAAAATGAAGAGACAAAGAAATGCCCAAATGAAAGAACAGAACAGAACCCCAGAAAAATAACTAAACAATGTGGAGATAGCCTATCTATCAGACACAGAGTTCAAAACACTGGTGGTCAGAATGCTCAAAGATCTCATTGATTACTGCCAAAGCCTAAAGGAAGAAACGAAGGCTATGCTAAGGGAAATAAAGAAAATCCACAGAAAACCAACAGTGAAGAGAAGGAAGCCTGGATTCAAATAAATGATTTGGAACATAAGGAAGAAATAAACATTCAACCAGAGCAAAATGAAGAAATGAGAATTCAAAAAACAAATGAGGAGAGTTTAAGAAGACTCCAGAACATCTCCAAAGGGGCTAACATTGAATCATAGGGATGCCAGATGGAGAAGGGAAAGAGCAAGAAATTGAAAACTTATTTGAAAAAAATATTGAAAGAGAACTTCCTTAATTTGGTGAAGGAAATAGACATACAAGTCCAGGAAACACAGAGAGTCTCAAACAAGTTGCAACCAAAGAGGAGCACACCAAGACACATTATAATTAAAATGCCAAAGGCTAAAGATAAAGAATCTTAAAAGCAGCAAGAGAAAGGCAGAAGTTCCCATAAAACTATCAGCTGACTTCTCAAAAGAAACTTTGTGGGCAAGAAGGGACTAGCAAGAAGTATACACAGTGATAAAAAGCATAGACCTACAACCTAGATTACTCTATCCAGCAAAGCTATCATTTAGAACGGAAGGGCAGGTAAAGTGCTTCCCAGACAAGGTAAAGCTAAAGAAGTTCATCATCACCAAGCTTTTTTCACATGAAATGTTAAAGGATCTTATTTAAGAAAAAGAAGATCAAAACTATGAACAGTAAAATGACAACAAACTCACATCTATCAACAACTGAATCTAAAAAACAAAAACAGACTAAGAAAACAACTAGAATAGGAATGGAATGATAGATATGGAGATTAATTTAAGGGTTATCAGCTGGGAGGGGGCAGGGGGAGAATGGGGAAAAAGGTATAGGGATTTAGAAGCAGAATTGGGTAGGTACAGAATAGGAAGGGGGATGTTATGAATAGTATAGGCAGTGGGGAAGCCAAAGAATTTATATGTACAACCCATGGACATGAACTAAAAGGGAGGATTGTTGGAGGGAAGGGGGATACTGGGTGGAGGGGGACAAAGGGTGAAAAATTGGGACAACTGTAATAGCATAATCAATAAAATATATTTAAAAATAGTGTAAAGCAATGTAGTGATAAAGAATTTTGTATGTCAACTTTTATTATTTTATTTTATATGATAAAATGCTGTTGTAGACAATAGAATGAGTTGGTTTGCAAAACATTATTGTGTTAATTAAACATAAGATTGTGTTAAATCATGAAGTTGATTTCCCCTGAACATTCTGTAGTCTTTATATTAGAGTTACTATTAACTAACATAGCCTGACAAATGCTTCTATTACTCGATTTGTCTGTGGTGCTATTTTCAGTGAAGAGAAATTAGAAATACACTATTTAATAGGAATGGTATTCAGAAGCTTTTAATGTAGCGTTAGATAGATCAAACCTGCTTGTGAATGTTTCTCTGAAGTCTGAAAATAATGACCACGTTCAGTTCTTGGTCTAACAAAGATATCTGGGCCAGGCAACCCCAAGAAGGTTGCAAATTCCAACTCAGTAGGAGACTGACCTATTCCTCTGAAAGATCATACTGCTGTCGAAGTCCTATTCCCCAACTGAACACATAACTGCAGATAAAAGTTGAGGTATCACTGTTGGAGACTGAGGAAGGAAGAAGAATTTATGGAAAAGGAAAAGATGATCCAGTAACAATGAGGGAAAAAAACAGTAAAGTGATTAAATTAAATGTACTGTAGATTTGCCTTGTAAATTGTTAAAATTGTTTAGCTGTTTTCTTACCTTTGGTAGCCTTAGAAAGCTGTTCACAATGTTGCCTTTATTTATTGCCTGAAATAAGGATGTAATAGGCATACTCTTCTTTAAAACAGTAAGTTATTTTGAAAACCTTAAGCAGTAATTTTTGTATATAATATGTGAAGAATTTAAATTCCTGATACCTCTCTCTTTCAACTTACAATTTGCCCACTAAAGGAATGATAGACTGGGTGGGGCCAAAAAGGAGAATTTAAGCAAAAATAACTGTCATCTTGGGACATACATTTTCTGAATGATTACTCCCCTTCTATTCTCCCCCTCATAATTATCTGCTTGTT
This sequence comes from Pteronotus mesoamericanus, assembly GCF_021234165.1. NCBI lineage: Eukaryota > Metazoa > Chordata > Mammalia > Chiroptera > Mormoopidae > Pteronotus > Pteronotus mesoamericanus. The sequence continues at coordinate 25,674,273 of NW_026555325.1, read as the reverse complement.
TGCTAGCTTATTTCCACTTGGGGGGGGCAATGTTAATAGAAAACTCCCCAGTGAATTATATCCTTACTGCTTGCCAAGGAAAGGTTTCAGAAGAGAACTCCTGGGGAAAACTCAGAATGAGTCAAGGGGGGGCTTTCTCTCCTCTCTCCATTCCCAGAGAAGAAGAGTGCTAAATACATAATAATTATGAAAATTTAGAAGCTAAAAATGCCAAAGAGGGCCAGAACGGAGGCCCATAGAGTTAAGACCTCTGTATATAGAACCAGAAGACATTGGTGCCAGACTTGGCCACATCAGTTACTAGTATGTGATCTTGGACAATTCATTTCCCATCTCTGAGGTTCTCAATTTTTTTATATGTATAGTGGATAATATCTCTTTTTTATACCTCACAGGATTGTAATTGAAACCACACAAAATATATGTGTAGAAGAACATACACGCAATCTACATAAAAAAAAATCTAACAGGGAGGTTTTTATTCTGTCTCAATAGAAGGAAATTCTGGAGAAGCCTCTGGATCCAGCCTATAGGTGATCATTGCTTTCCCCACCCCAGGACAGCCGCTCTGCTTTCATCTATTTTACATGCTGTTGAACTTTACAATTATATTTCATTGATTCTGCAAATCTACTGCTAAGGAAAGAGTTTGAACCATACTTACAACAGTTATGTACACTATTTTATCATGATAACATCAACTGCAATGTGTTTAACACTATGTAAAAAGCATTGAAAACATTAAAGATTAAGGTGACAATGTTATTTTGAAGTGGGCCAGGAGACCATATTTTAATACCTTTCACATCTTTTGATCTCAAGACTAGTTTATACTCTTAAAATTTATTGATGACCCCAAAAACTTAACGTAGAAAATCCCTCAAAACACAAGAATACACAAGCACATATTCCATTAGCCACCAGAGCGATGATGTCATCACATTCCTCTGGAAAGCTCACTGAACACTCATGAGACGATAAAAGTGAGATAAACAGCAATATCTTAGTATTATTATGAAAATTAGTCTGACTTCATGAGGCCCCTGAAAAAGGGGGCCCAAGGGACCTAAGACCGCACTTTGAGAACCACTGTCCTATTATTTTGGTATTATTTTGAAGGAACGCTAAACAATACATTAAACCAGTTGTGTATTTTTCCATCTCTGCTTCAGGCTGATGAAAAGGTTTACTTCAAGGAGATTTCATAAAATGTTTTCAGCAATATCTTCCCTCTTTAAACCTGTGTCTTAAGATCTTTTAAAAAAGTTATGTTGGCCTTCCTTTACTGAAGCATAGCAGCCACTCTCCTCTCCCAAGAAGCAAAAATCAACCACCAATTTCAGTTAAAATAGAGTTCGAACTGCTCATTTAGCCATTGACAAAATGGCGTGATTTGATTCCTCCTCCTCCCCCTTTTTTTACATCTGTGTATTCAGAAAAATGAGTTTCTGTCCATCAGTAAAGTAGTGTTTCAGAAAGTTAGAGGTGTGGCATTAGCACAAGGATGGACATGCCTTCCTTTGACAGAGTGGCTCCATTTTAAGCCCTGCTTGAGCAAAACATTGTAGTACTCAATTTCTTTAAAAAACTCATTATAATGTAGCGATTACAGTGCTTACATAACATTAAATAATACATTTTAATTGGGCACAATTGCCTCCTTTGTCTTGGGAAAAAAAACTTTTTAAAAATAATCTGCCCATTTATCAGCAAAGACAAAGGCTTGCCAGTTCCCAAATGTACTTTCTCTGCTTCAGTTGGAGGACATCTGTAGCCTGAATAGTTTTTAGTACCTCCCAACAGGTCTCCTCTCAGCTGCTCTGTGTTTTTACATCTCTCAAGAGGGGTTAATTCTTTACAGCTGTATCCTGCCTTCCAAGAATCTCACATGTGCAAATTATTAATCTTTTTCTAGTGCTACAGTAACTCCCCAGGCCATAAACACCCCCTACCTAAAACTGGCACTTTTCCAAGAAAAACTTTGGTATTTTTTCCCTGAAAAGATCATTTGGTCTCCTTTGGTTTACATTGTTATTTAGAACAATTGTTAAGATACAGGAACTTACTTCAAAACAATTATTTTGAAATAGAAATTTAATCCTCAAGTTTAAAACTCTATCCACTGTTGTATAATTTGTCTAAATTTTACATTCTTTTTGCTTTAAAAATCATGCTGCTTATAATTTTCACAAGTATACTTTTCAATATTTTAAAGTTGTAATGTTATACTGATTATGTCAAATAAGATATTTTAATAGAAAAAAATAGCGTGTAGTCTTTTGTCAGTGTGAGTAAATTACATTTCTTCCAAATGTAACCTGCATACATTTATTATTGCAATATATGCCATGTATGTTTTAGTGTATAAATACATTAACGTCCCTTTGTTAGGAAGAAAAAAAAGAATATGATAAAACAATCTCTAATAATATAGAAATATGTTGGCCAGTCATAGACAGCTTCTCAACTTTAATATAAAATATACTTTATTCTAGTTTTTATATCCTTCAAGACTCATTGTAAGACAGCTACTGCTTGGCCATTTCTCTCTGCTTTCATGATGAACATTATGTTTTCTTCTCCATCCCTTGCCTATTGACTGAACACTCTTGTAACTGAAACCTTGGGTTTGGCTGCCTGCCGCAGTGAAAGTCTGACTCATGAGAAAGGTGCTGGTGCAAAAAGAAAGAGGTTTATTCAGGTGCTTTGACCTGGGAGAACTGTGGACTCCTCTGCCAAAGACCATCCTTTTCCCAAGAATTCAAAAAAATGAGGAGAGGCTTGGGAACCGCTGGGAGAACTTTAAACATTCTAACATCCAAATCATAGAGGTGTCAGAAGGAGAAGAGAAAGAACGAGAAATTGAAAACTTACTTGAAAAAATAATGAAGGAAAAATTCCCCAATCTGGTGAAGAAAACAGGCATATAAGTCCAGGAAGCAGAGAGTCCCAAAACACGTTGGACCCAAAGAGGAACACACTAAGACACATTATTATTAAATCACCCAAGATTAAAGATAAAGAGAGAATCTTAAAAGCAGCAAGAGAAAAGGAGAGAATTACCTACAAAGGAGTTCCCATAAGACTATTAGCTAATGTCTCAAAAAAAAAAAAAAACAAACAAAAAACCTTGCAGGCCAGAAGGGGCTGGGAAGAAGTATTCAAAGTCATGCAAAGCAAGGACCTACATTCAAGATTACTCTATCCAGCAAAGCTATCATTTAGAATAGGTAAAGTGCTTCCCAGATAATGCAAAATCAAAGGAGTTCATCATCATCAAGCCCTTTCTATATGAAATGTTAAAGGGTTTTATCTAAGAAAAAGAAGAAGATCAAAACTCTGAAGAGTAAAGTGACAACAAACTCATAACTATCAACAACTGAACCTAAGAAGAAACAAAAACAAACTAAGCAAACAACTAGAACAAGAATAGAATCACAGAAATGGAGATCACATGGAGGGCTATCAGCAGTGGGCAGGAAGGGGAGAATGGGGGAAAAGGTACAGGGAATAAGCAGCATACGTGGTAGGTACAAAATAGACAGGGGGAGGTTAAGAACAGTGTAGGAAATGGAGAAGCCAAAGAACTTACATGTACGACCCATGGACATGAACTAAGTGAGGGGATGCTGGAGAGAATGGAGGTATGGGACAGAAAGGAGAGGAAAAAATGGGACAACTGTAATAGCATAATCAATAAAATATACTTAAAAAAAGTCCTTTTCCTGTTCAAGCCTTCAATTCTTTCTAGCTTTTGGCCCTCGTGGGCCCTGTTCACTCATCTTTCTAGCTTTTGGCGGGTCCTATTCATTCATCTTTCTAGCTTTTGGTTAACTGAGTGTAAGAATTTCACTCTGTGCCTTTTTAGCCAATGGAGAGACTCCCCGCGCTCTCTGACTGTCTACGGGATGGGGGAGGTGGATCCTGCAGTTTCCACCATCAGGAAGCCTGGAGACGCTGCAGCCCTCAGCCCCGCTCCAGCGATGGACACTGCACTGCACATCCCATGGAGACGGTTGGAGTCCAGGCCCGTGTTCTGACTGACAGCTGCCTACAGTAACACTTTTATGTCACCTCCAGCCTTCAAAATAAATCATTTATTTTAGAAGTTAGATATGTCATAATAAAGCATTAAGAATTTCCAGAAATTGCATTTCTCAGTGATTACATGCCTCTAGTGGTGTTTCGAGGCATAAGGCAGGGGGACCAGTGATTTTTACCACCTGACAAGTGCAATAATCCCCCAGAACTGCAAGGCCTGAAGCATCTTATTGCTTTTATGAAACAGAATTTATAAATAAAAATAAGGAAAACAGCCAGAGCCATGCACTTCCTGAGCTTCACTGACATTGATATGACAGCCAATCAGAAATTTCCATTTATGCCAACACTGCCAAACCAATAATTTTAGCAATAAAGCCTACTCTAAGAAGTATTAAAATGGTTTGCCGCTAATTTGTATTTAAACAGAAAAGAAGTTTAAAGGTAGGTTTGTTGTAATTCAGACATACAATCATTTCAATATATACAGAAAACCTCCCTGTAGGCCAATTAAAAGGAGCTTCCAAACAATACCGACTCTTAATTCACATATATTATAACTCAAGCAAGTTACATTTTAACATTTTTAGATAAGCTGTATAAAAATAGGAAAAAGGGGATTAGGACAATAGTGAGATTTGAATTGTATTTTGCATTATTTCAGTTGCATTTTAACAGGCTTTATGACTGGAAGGGAATAAGAATGTAGAAGAGACAAAATTGTGTAGATTATTTTTATTACATGCATTATTTTCATTTAAAATGTTAGTAGTTTGTCATGTTAACTAAGAAAGCATTCACTATTGTACATATCTAAAGCTAGAGTTAAACTGAGAATTTTGCAAAGGACAGATACAAAGAAGTGATTTTTCCTTCTCTGTGTATATAAAAATAGAACTTTCAGAAATGTCATGGCTGACACATTTAGCTGCTGGACATTGAAAATCCTCTTTCTGACTCACAACCTGTGACTGGAACTCTGTCAGAGTAATCAAGAGATGTTATACTATAGAGCACAAGCAGTAAGGGAGGCTTTGTTATTTGGCCTTGTTTTAAAGCAAAAGATTTTAATTTGGATCATAACAGAAATAATTGTGCATTATGCTCTTCACCTTTAAAATATAGAATAAGAATTAGTTGTGTAAGGTATTTATGCTGCTAATTATTTAATGTAATGAGTATTTTAAAGCATGTAGACTACTGAAATAGTATAACATACTGAGAGAAACATATTGAATAAATACCCACTGTACTCTGGATTATTCTTCTGAGGTTGTATTGCCATTAGTGATGAACATAAAGGAATACAATGAACCTTTTCAAAACACAACCATTTTTCAGAAATTGAAAAACAATTATTGGACAATATCTGTCTCCTTTTATCTCATGTGTAATTAAAGTCCTTCTTTTTTTCAAGAGACATTAAGGAAACTAAGGCATAAAATATATTTTTCCCCAGTCTCTATAAAAATTCACAATAGCTGAGTATTCGGGTTTTTATCATTTTTGAGTGTTTCCACCAGGGCATACTTTATGAAAGGTTTTGTCATAACTGTCAATATTGTGAAAACAGAAAGTGACTGAATGGGCATTTATATCAACATCCATAAATGAAATCAGATTAGGTAAATTCTTAATAAAGGTTTACAAAATTCTCCCTGGTGTTTTAAAATTACCATAAGGTATGTCTTCTTATTTTCAAAAAAAAGCAATATCTAAACTTTTCAATGTGAATGAATGACGTTAAGATATTTAGGCCCACTAATGTAGCTGATCGTAATACTGCTGATTATTTAGGGAAAGATATTCCAATTTTCAATAGGTAATTGACGTAGCATCCAAGTTTTCTATGTTTATACTTGGTGGAAAGAACACCTGTAATGAAACTACAGATCATATTCATTCACATGAAACAAAGGTAGGTTGATTTTCTCCAACTTCAACATCTCTCAAGTTTGGTTGGCATATGGACCAAGCTAGGAACTAAATGATTGGTGATGTGAGAGAAAGAACTGTGGCTTAGAGTTAGGTTCAAATTCTGCTTCTGACAGTTAGTAGCTGCATGACCTTGGATGAGATATTTAATCTTTATGAGCCTAAATTTTCTCTTCTTTATAATGGGGAAGATACCTAGAAGCTCATAAGCTGTGAGGTTTAACAAAGCGGGTAATAACATGAGGTTAACATAGTTTATGGCTTCAAAAAGATAGTCAATAAATTACTCTTCCTTTCCATGATTCAATTTCAAAATTCCTTTTTCTTTGCTTCCTTGCCCAAATTGTGGGTTACTTATTTATCCTATTTTCACATTTCCTAGATATCTTATCTTTTGCCTATAAGTCCAAGTTCATTCAAAAGAGCAGTACCTCATTTTCTAATTTTCCTTAATTGTATCTGTTCACTGGAGCATAACTATTCTTTTACCATTTTCTCTGGTTTTCACCTCTTTTAAGTAGAAGCTTACTATTAGAGGAACAAACAAGTTGATGTATTACTATAAACAATAAATAACAATCTCAGATCTTGAAGGGATGTACTAAATTAGGAATCGTACAATCAAAGGCTTGAAGGGCTCGGCAGATGTAGTGAATGAGTAAAACAGGCTGGGCAAGAGTACACATGCATATTTAAGACAGAAGAGTAGAACTGAAACTGACTGGAAGGATCTTGCATTTACAGAGGGCACTCAGGCCGAGTGTTGCCACCTGACAATTTCAGCACTGTATTGGGACAGATTTTTGAGTATTTCAAGAAAAAAAATTAAATCCATATTTTATGTGAAATCTTTTAATTAAAAATTTTGTTTGAAAACACTAGTCTAAAACAAATCCAGTCATACCCTGATACTCATCAGCTTCAAAAATCATCAAACCCTGTGCTTGTCACATTTTGATGAGAAAAAAACTGTTTCTGCACTTGGCACTTGCTTGGGACTCATCAAACTTGCTAGAACTTGTATGAGTCACAACGCCCCCATGCAAGAGAAAATATTTCATCATTTGGTACTTGTCGGTTTTGGCACTCATCACAAGTTCCAGAACAAATTAATGATTAGTACCAAGGTATCACTGTATATCTACTAGCCAGATCCATAGAAGAAGTTGCCATTTTTGAACAATTTATTAGATTCTCTGATACTAATACCTCATGTTCAGATGAAGTCACTGAAGCCTGGAGAGTCATGTTCATTTTCCCTTTTTAGAGGGAGAAAATGTGTAACCCAGGCCTCCGGACCCATGGTTTAAGAAGGCGACCTTTGGATTAAGAAGTAGGAGTTGCCAGTTATAAAAGAGTTATGGGGCTATGAAGTATAGCATAGGAAATATAGTCAGTAATATTTTAATGATTAGGTATGGTGTCAGATTAGTACTAGACATATCAGAGTGATAACTTCGTAAGTTATATAAATGTCTAATTACTATGTTGTACACATGAGACTAATACTGTATGTCAACTCTAATTGAAAAAAAAAACTCTTTTTAAAATTGGTAAAAAAAGAGAAAAGAAAGAAAATGCCCCCTTTGTCAATTTTGCTTTTTCGTTTCTCTTAAGTATGATGTTTTGGAAGTATATTATTTTCTTGAGGTAACAGGTACATTTTGTAACAACATTCTTTCCTTACACTAAAGATTCATTTAGTTCTCTAAGTCTCTAAATCTCCCAAGTTAAATGTGTATATAGAGAATTTGATAAAGAAACTATTACTTTAATAATAAAAAACAATTTGTATAGCTTCTCCAAATATGAGTTTACCTTCCCACCAACCCTTACCACACTCCAGAGTTATTTATACTTTGGAATTATATGCCTTGAATTTATTACATTTCTAATGATATTTTATTATCTTGAGAAAGTTTAGGACAATTTAGTGTTTCACAGTACTCAAATACATAATTTAGCTCTTTGAGATTAAGTTAAAATACTTCAGATTAGTTTATGTATATGTATAATGCACTTGTTAAAATTTAAACTTTTAAAAATAAAACAATAATAAATATAGACATAATCCTATGGGGGACAGCAGCATGCCATGTCTGTTATAAAAATAAGAACTCCTTTGTTGATTTGTGTATGTAGATTTCTATATTCAGGGAATCCCTAGACTCTAAAGCCTAAATACTGATTAGCAGTTTGTGGACAAAGTTGGAGTAAATCATATGTCATTTTTAAAATCCTAGTGGGCAAACTTCTTATATCATTATACATAGCTTGGTATCAGTCGTTAAATCCAAATCCTCTTGAGGCTTCTTATTTGAATATTTGAATTTTAATGTGGCACACCTACATTTTCAACACTAAATTTAAACTCACCCTGATCATGTACTAATTGAAGAGAACTGTCCATTTCAATTGTGGGTAACGGGGATTAAGATGCTTATAAATACAGCCCATTGATTAGGTCACATGATGTTTCAGGACTGTGAAAAATTCTCATCTCTGGTTTTGCCCTTCCCATGGGGTGCCCAGTCTTCTCTGTGATCCCAACTTGTTTTAAGATTTTTAAATGTGCTGCTAACTAAGGTGGATGCATTTCCTGACCTTGCTGATGGGAATAGAACAGAAGTCTCTCAAGTGCTGTAGGAACTAATTAATATGCATATTATTCTAGGAAAGAATCATTATTTCATAGATATCTTTGTAAGAGAGTATGGCTGCCATGATGGTTAATTACTAAGGCCATACCCATTGCTAATGCAGAGATTCTTTCTTTATATAAGATATTTTAGTTCTATAACTTAAAATACTTCACATAAATTTGTGAATGTGTAAGTGTGAATATATGAAGCTTTTATAACATTCTTAAATTGCCTTTCTCTGATTGATAAGTTATATATCAGAAATGAGATCAGAAATTACAAAATTTCCTAAAGACTTTTGGGAATTAAGGGGGAAAAAAACCATAGTTATTTTACTTAAGTTAATGTCACAAACTTTTTTTGGGTGATTATGAAGAACAAAACACCACACAGTAACGGGTATAAGAAATACCATGATTAATAAAGCATGGCTTCTCTCTGAAATTTACTCCCTCTGTTGACCTGATTTATCTAACTTGGGAGTTTAGTTGTTCATGGCACAGGCCAGACCAGAAACTGATAAGCCTAAGAGAGAATCAGTATCAGAAGATTAACAATAGCTAACTAGTAGGTTGTTATCCATACAAAGCAGGCAGTATGAGGGTACAGCTGAATACAAGCTTGAACCTTCAGCTCAAGAACAGAACCAGGACTTAGACATTGGTATGTGACATATTTTTGAGGCAGGGAAACTGGAATAGAACAACCTGAAAAAGATTAATTTACTAGACCTGGCCCATAAAGTGGAAATATGAGCCAGACATAAGTCAAACACCAGTTCCTTGACTTGAAAACTGCCTCAATTTATCCCCAACTTAGACATGGAATAAAAGGCTTTTTTGACTCAAGACATTTCAAACTATATAGACACACATGATCTATTGAACTAAAAATTAAAATTAGAATGAAATACTACTGATAGAGACTTCAACAGCTACACACTATGAGGGAAATGGAGTCCACAGATTAATTCCAGAGATGATACTAAAATAAACAATAAACAAACAAATAAAAATAAAAAAATAAAAAGAAAATTTAAAACAGTCCTCAAGGGAAAAACTCATAATCTAGTGTTGCTATAATATATAATCTAAAACACATACCTTTTTTACAAAATTCCTATCCGAGGACATGCTTATTGATTTTAGAGAGAGGGGAAGGGAGGGAGAAATAGAGGGAGAGGAACATTGATGTGAGAGAGAAACACCAATTGTCTGTCTCTCATAGGTGCCCCAACAGGGGGCCAGATTTGCAACCTAGGCATGTGCCTTGACCAGAAATCAAACCTGTGACCTTTCAGTTTGTGGGATGACACCCAACTAACTGAGCCACACCAGCCAGGGGTAAAACATGTACTTTTTAACAAACATAAATAAATGAAAAGATAAAAATGCAGAGAAATAAGGAAGTGTAAAGTATAGTCAGGGAAAAATAATAAAAACAACCAGAAACAATAAATTGTCTTCAAGAGGGCCTAGATCTTTAGCAGACAAAGGTTTCAGAGCAGCAATTATAAATATTTCAAATAAAGGGGAAAAATTAAAAAAGAGTATGATGATAATAACTCATGACATGGAATATATTAATAAAAAATAAAAACTATTAAAAAGAAATAAATGGAAGTTTCTACAAGTTGAAAAGTACAGTAACAAAAGGAAAAAAATCTACTAGATGAAATCAATAACAGATATAAGAAAAGCAGATAGCAGAAGAAAGAATTAGTGATATTTGCACCTCTATGTTTATTGTAGTATTAATCATGGTGGCCAAGACATAGAGACAACCAAAATGTCCTTTGACAGAGATTAGCTAAAGAATATGTTGTACATATATGCAATGGAATACTAATCAGCTATACAAAAAGGCGAAATACTGCCATTTGAGACAACATGGATGAACCTTGTGAATATTATGCTAAGTGAAATAAGTCAGTCAGAAAAAAGCTAAGAACCATATGATTTCACTCATATGTGGTATATAAAACTGAAACTCATGGATACAGACAACAATGTGGTGGTTGTTAGAGGGAAGGTAGTAGGGGTGGAGCGGGCTTAATATATGGTGATAGAAGATGATTTGACTTTAAGTTGTGGACACACAGTGAAATATACAAATCTAGTATCATAGAAATGTACACTTGAAATCTATATGATCCTATTAACCAATGTTACACCAATAAATTTAGCAAAATTTTAAATAAATAAATAAAAAGAATTAGTGAACATGTAGATCAATACCGAATAAAATTAATAGAAACAACTCAATAAATAAAATAAAACAATTGAAGAAAAATGAACATCTCAGAGACCTGTGGGACAACCTCAAGTATGCCTGAGACTCCCACAAAAACAGGAAAGAGAAAAAAGGTAGGAAGCATATCTAAAGAATATGGCCAAAATCTTTCTTGATTTGATGTAAAATAATATAGATCTAAGAATATCAGTACATTCCAATCAAAGTAAAGAAAAAATGATTCACACCCAGACTCATCCTATTCAACTATCAAAGCCAACTGTTCAACACCAAAGAGAAAGTCTTGACATAATAGAACAACAGTAAGACTAATGGCTGATTTCTCAACAGGAAGAGTGGAGACAAAAAGATAGTGTAATGACATATTCAAAATGTTGGAAAAAAGAGAAAGATTTTATTGCTAGTATACCTACCTTAGGAGAAATACTAAAAGAAATTCTTAGATGAGAGGAAATTATACTAGACAGTAACTTGAATCTACAAGAACAGTTAAAAGAGTGCTGAAAAATACATGAGTATATATTAAAAAATATAATATATTCTTCTTCTTGTTTTAATTTCTTTAGAAGATATTATTATATAAAGCAATAGTTACTACTGTTGGGTTTGTAGCATATTTAGGTGCATGATATATGTCAATAATAGCACAAAAGAGGTGGTTGGAAATGGAGCTATCCTTGAACAAGTTGCTATATTTTAGTGAATTAAGCCAGTGTTAAAATAGATTTTGATAAACTAAGTTGCATGTTGTAATCCATACAGCAATCATAATGAAAATATCAACAGGAATTAAAATCATAACACTAAAATATACTTAACATAAGAATAGGCAGAAAAGCAGGAAAAATAAATAAAAATACATGACATGAAGCAAAAACATACAGCAAAGTGACAAATATAAATCCAATTACATCAGTAATTATATCAATTGAGAATGGATTAAATATCCCTAAGTAAGAGATTGCCAGACTGAATAATAATTTAAGAATCAACCATATGCTACCTATGAGAGATTTACTTTAAATACAAAGACATAATATGTTGAAAGTAAAAAGAGATAGAAGGTATATCATGTAAACAATGATCATGGCACAGAAGTAGCTATATTAATATTAGACAAAATAGAATTTCAGAAAAGAAATATAAGAAACAAAGCAGGAGATTTTATAATAATAAATGGGTCAACATTAGGAATATCTAACACTTATAAGTGTAAGTATATCTAACAACAGAAACCAGAAATATATTAAGCATAATCTGACAGAATTAAATAAGAAATAAAATAATTCAAAAATTCTGGTTGGAAAAAATTAGGGTTGAAGATTTCAACTTGGTTTTAAATTCTCCAACTGCTCTCTATAACTGATAGAACAACTAGACAGAAAACCAGTAAGACATAGAATACTTTGAATACTTCTATTCATCTAACTAACTAACCATTTTAGTACATTACATCCAAGTAATAGAACACATATTCTTTTCAAATGCACACAAAACTTTTAATGTTAGTATATAACCTATATAGTAGGCCATAAAACAAATCTCAATATATTTTAAAAGTAGATCTCATTCTAGGTATATTTTCTGATCACAGTGGAATTAAATAAGAAAGGTGAAGGGATTAAGAACAAATGAAACAAAACAAAATAAAACAAAACAAAAAATACTCATAGACACAGACAACCGCATGGTGATTACCAGAGGGAAAGGGAGGTGGGGACAGGTAGAAATGAGTAAAAGGAGGACTAATAATGACAGAAGGAGACTTGATTTTAGGTGGTGGATACACAATACAACATACATATTATTTATTATAGAATTGTTCACTTGACCTGTATAATTATATTAACCAATGTCAACCCAATAAATTCAATAAAATACAAAAAAGAAATTAGTGACAAAATAATTTTAGGAAAATTCGAAGCATTTAGAAATTAAGCAACATATTTTTAAATAATCCATGGATCAAAGAAGAAATCAAAAGAAAATTTAGAAAATATTTTGACTAAATGGAAAGATAGCATATCACAGTGTATGAAATACAGCTAAAGCAGTGTTTAAAGGAAAGTGTATAATTTTTTAGGTCTACCCTAACAAAGAAAAAAGTTCTCAAATCAATAACCCAAGCTCCCACATTAAGAAATAGAGAGCAAAATTGGATATAAGCCAATTAGGAAAAAATTAGAATAAAAGTAATGAAAAAGTGGAGAAAATAAATGAAATCAAAAGTTAGTTCTTTAAGAAGTTCAACAAAATTGGTAAAGCTTTAGGTAGACTGACTAAGAAACAACAGAGACCCAAATTAGCTGAATCAGGAAAGAAAGAAGAGATATAACTACCAATCCCATAAACATTAAACAGATTATAAGGAAATATGTGAAAATTCAAAGGACTTAGAAGAGCAAAACAATTTGAGGAAGAAAAACAAAACAGGAGGTCTTATAGTTTCTAGTTTCAAACCTTATTATTAAGCTATAGCAGTGATTTTCAACATGTGTGCTGTGAACAGCACACACGTGTGCCACAACAAGTTTCAAAACATTTAATACCTTATTATTTAGTCAGGAGCGCTACCTTCTTTTCCCTTAGTCTGTCAAATGAAAAAATGACAACAGCCAACACAACAACAGCCATCTGGTGTGAATGCCCTGTCTTGAACCATGAATACAGGTCATATGACAGAGTTGTATTTTATTGGTAACATTGCATAATAAGATTGCATTTGATTAGTTAATTCTTGGTACCAGAAATTCATATGCACAAGTATATACACCTGATTTATTAAAAAGTCACTTTGGAGCAAAAACAGTAGGTAATTACTATTGTTTTTTATAAATCAATCAAAATTATACCTATTTTTTGTTAAATAGGCAAAAAATACATATTGTTGGTGTGCTGCAGAATTTTAGTTGTTAATTTATGTGTGCCATGAGATGAAAAAGGTTGAAAATCACTGAGCTATAGTAATCAAAGCAGAGTGGTATTGCTATAAGATGAATGAAACAATGAAACAGGCTTGAAAGACCACAGATAAACCTTTACATTTATGATCAATTGATTGTGAACAAAGTTGTGAGTATGTACAATTAAGAGCAGACTTAGAATGTAGACTAGTTCTGACTTTATCCTGTTGGCCATGGGGAAGAACTAACCACATAATCTTCAGCCCTGACCTCTCCTTTGCACTTCTGACTAAAAAAAATCTATTTGCAATATCCACATGGATGTCCTCACACATTTTAAATTAAACATACTCCAATTTGTTCCTAAATCCTTCTGATGGTCTCTTTCTCAGTTGATTATCATACCACCTACCCAGTTTCTCAAAATAGAAACTGAACTATTTAAGCATTAAAATGCTTCTTGGTTTGCCTTTTCATATCAAATCAATTAAAAAGTTCACTATCTTATATTTTTTTCTAATACTTCTATTTTTTTTCAGTTATACATCCACTGTCTTAAATCAGATACTCATATTTTCCCTGGACTACTGAAATGATCTTCAGGGTAGTTTTTTTGTTTGTTTCTAGTCTTATTTAAATATATTTACAACATAGTTTTCAGCGATTAATTTGAAATTCAGACTTTATCATGTCATTCTCTTGCTTAAAACCTTGCAGCTTTTCACCATCTAAGGAAATGGTTTCACATATTTAACCAACTTCCCATTTTCTGACCCATGTCTATCAAACTTTATCCTCTGTTACTGCTTCAGGCTGTCTTATAAGCCTTTACTGTTTTCATATATTATCTTACATTTATGCTTTTCTTAATTTTCCCACATCCACCAAACTCACTCTACTCATAAGGCCCAACTCAGCAAACACTTTTAAAACTCCATTCCCTTTGTGTTTGATTAGATGATATTGTTACCAAGTTGAGCATTTTTATTTTTTAAAATGCTGTTTGTCCCATATTGCATTGCAGCAAACATATATGTGTCTCTCTTCCTTTAGGTTGTGAGTCTCGTGAATATATGGCTTACTCACATATGTAATACGAGTCTACGATTGTATCTGATGCACAGGAGAAACAAAAAAATGTGTATTGAATAAAATGGATGCAAGGGTGAGAGTAGATGATTGCTAGGGATGTGGAGTATGGATTGGAGAGGTAAAAAGCTTGAGGAAATGGTATCAGTTGAAAAATGGTCCAGGTGAGAGTTAACAAGGCTCCATTTCTTAAATTTTAGCAATCAGGCAAACAAAACATATTTAATGAAAATTTAAAAGTTAACATTTAGTGCCCTTAAACTGGACAAAAAAGACTCAACAGTACACAATATAAAATAAGTTTAATACCTGCCACAACAAATGGCAGATATGAATCTGAAGCATGTCACCGTGCTTTGTTCTGAACTAAGGATGTCAAATCATCTTTATTGCAAGGGCCAAATTTCATTGATTAGTGGTGGCTACCAAGAGTGCTGTGTTCAGTAAGACTCTAAAACCAGAGTGAAGTTGTGTAGAGAAAATTGCCAACATCAATTGTTAATGTCTGACGAGGTTTCAGGAAGGTATTTTGACTCCATGAAGTTAGAGGATTTCCCAAATATGACATTAGCCCTTATCCTATTCAACACTATATGAATTCCTTGAAGATATAAATGACACAATTATCTAAATTGTAGATAACATCAAACTAAAAATTACAAATATCTTAGGCAGCAATCACGTCAAAATGAATTTATAGCTGGCAGCATTGCTCTGACAAAAATAAATGTAGAATTACACAGTTAGGTCAGAAATTCCAGTATGTTGGAAAAGAAAAGTACTTAAGAATTTGAGTTATCAACAAACATAATAGGAGTGAATAGCATGATGAGGCAAGAAGTACAATGTCCTGACTAAGGGAAGTGATGGTTCTAGTTCACTTCATGATGACTTAACTTCACTGAGTGCTTGTTCTTAAATTTTGACATCCATCTTCTAAAAAGAACTTTTAGAGGACACATGAAATCACAATATATTTAAAAAGTTCAATCAACTTGAGTGAAAATATGGAGCATTATCATGTAGAAGATGGATTTGACTTATCCTAGATCCAAATTTTAAAGCAACACTGGACACATGGATAAGCAAAAGAAAAGGAGACTGAGGTTTAATCCCAAGTATCTAAAAAGGAGTCTAAAAACAGAACTGGTTGCCCTGAAATAGCCAATCATTAGAGGTGCTTACTACATACTAGAGACACACTTGCCAGGGATGCATTAAATTATTGTTCCTGTCTATAACTAATACCAAGATCTATATCTGACAGTGGCTGATTGAATTTTCCATGAGTACAACTATATTATAGAGCCTTATTAGAATGAGATACTGGAAATCTAGCACTGATATCATTTCTCTACCAAAGCTCTCCAATGGCTTTTCCTTTCATTCAGAGGAAAATCTAAATCCTTTCAATGCCTTCAAGGCTCTATACCTGTTGGCCTCCTTCACATCTCCCACTGTATCTTCTACTTCTCCCTGCCCCTGTCTCCTCCTTGTCTCAGGGTGAATACTCACACTGACTTCTGAGCTATTCTTCAACTACTCCAGACACACTCTAACCACAGAATTTTTGTGATAACTAAGCTATGTTTAAAATTTTTAATTCTTGATAGCATTTAAAAGAGCACATTTTTACATGAAATTTTAGATATATGGCCTTTCTTAAAGTGTTAAAAAAAAGTTGACAGTGATGGATCCACATATCTAGACAGCAATATCAGCCAAAGCTGCATAGTAGCTTCTTCCTTTAAATGAGATGTGAGCTTTCCAGTTCAAAACAGGTCCCAAACAGCTCTAATGCCTTATTTCTTATTACTGGCTTTACCTCATAAGCATTTGAGGTAAAGCCAGTAATAATAAATAACATTTATTATTGGTGCCCTAACAGTGCTTCTTAAATTTAAGAGTGCACAGAGTCAACTGGAGAATTTGTTAGACTCAAAGCTACCTGGCAACTCCAGATCTTCTGATTAAGGAGGTCTGGGTAGAGACCCCAAAATTTTCATTTCTAACACACTCCCAGGTGATGATGATGCCATGGAGTGAGGACAAAACTTGAAGTGGTACTTTATTACAACATCTTAATTTTATTTTTTTCTTCCCAGAAACATTCACTTTTAAAATTGATAATAAGAAACTGATGTTGTTCAAATATATATTAAATCATTATTATTATAGTGCTTACTTGTATGTAAATGGTAACAAAGCCTCTCAGTCCCCTTATATCTTTAGGCCATAAATTTTTTGTTCTTCTTTACATGATGCTTTACCTGTCTTCCGATTTTACCCTTAGTTACAGTGTTATGTGTTGGTCTTCCAGAATAAACTAAATAGTCATTAGCATTTCAATAGCAATTTCTATTTTGAAAATGGCATCTGGTACCAAATATTAATAACTTCATAGTAATAAAAATAAAGACTTGTGGCTACAAGGTGATATCATCATCAAATAGTGTTTATTGAGCATGAGGCCCATCTTTTAGACAAAGCTGGGACTAACATTAAGTTTCACTATAAACATGAAACAGAGCTGGTTATACAGTTACGTTATGGAGAGGGTTAGATGACTTGACCAAGTTCACACAGCCGATGGACATCTGATAGCTTTTCCAGCTGTTCTTTCCATTGAAAACTGTAAATCATTTAATTAATAAAATAATGTTTAGGAGTAGATTAGAGGCAAAACTACTTCTGATTCTGCACAATTGGAATAGTTTCTTCTAATTTAGTTTTTGTACCTCTTGCAGTGGGCCTGACCCTCTGCAGGAAGCCATGGTGGTTAGTGCACACCTCTGGGATCCTTACAGGTAACTGCGGAGCATCTAGCAGAGGATGATGAGAAGGTGACGGTCTTCAGAGACCATGTAGTTCAATGGTGGTAGCTGCTTCCAGGAGAGACCATGAATGACCTAACGACTGCTTCATATCAAGTGGACTGTGTAGTGCAGTCTCTGAGATCTTACCCCGAAGTTTCAGGATTTAAAGAATTCACATGGCATTCAGCAACACTGGCTGCTGATCTTAGGCAGCAACCCTAGTAACTCATTAGAGCTCTCTAGTGGGACTGGATATCACTTAAAAATTAAGACTACTTCTTCTGAAAGGACTTCTCTCCCATCAAATGATGGCAGAGCACAACTCTGTCAACTTCTATGGGGAAAATTACACAAACTGATTCTCAGGGTCTGGTATATCTTAGGAACTATTATAAACATAGAGCAGTCACTGACTCTTATTCTATTTGCACTAGTTGTGAGAGAGAATTCAGACTGGTGCTTCCAGAGGAACGTGATGCATATACTCTTAGAGTTAAGGCAGGTAGCAGTCCGTTGTCATGATGTTCCTTCTCTAACTAGTTCTCTGGATTGAAGTCTGATATTTTTCTTTCTGGAAACAGCCAGTCTGAGAGTCAGTAAATAATTATCTGCTGAGTGTCTACTCAGTGCAGTGAACAAAAGATTTATGACCCTTCTTTCAAAAAACATACATTCTAATGGCCATATTATGTTGAGATGCCTAGTACATGCTCAAGTGAAAGTATGTGGAAACAGTTAAAATATAAATCTGGAATGCAGGGCATAGGGCTGAAGTGGAAGTATACATTTAAAAGTCATCAGTATATGGATGGTAGTTGAAGAGATAACACTTGTTCTATGGCCCACTGGTTGAAAGTGCCCTGAAAAAATGCCCCTGGCTCAGCCTCATGGCTCCTAGCCCAGGTTAGTGCAGAACAGGACTTAGGACTCAGGAGTTAAGATGAGGGAAGAGATATTAGGAAACTTGCCTTTATAACTCCAGGAAAACTAGCAGAATCATTCTTAGGGAGCAGGGACTACTGGTAGGAATTTAAACAGGCTAAAGTTTTCAGCTTTCATTTACAAGGCAAAGTATGGTTGCCTGCTAGCATATACAGAAAAAGTTAAACTTTTTTGTGCATTTCTACTGAAAATGACATCAAGTGGGTGCATAGAAACGTTAGACTCATCCTGAAGAAGATAAATCTTGGCTAGTGTTTAACTTCTAAACTACCACGGACTTTGAAGTAAAGATAGAGTAATAGGATTCCTTAGGTGCAATGGCATACACTGGGCAAAGGAGACAGAGAGAGACCTAGGTTCAAATTCTTGTTCTCCCATTTACCAGCTTAAGCAAGTAATTTAGCCAGTTCCCTCATCTGTAACATGGGGTACCTAATTTGTTGTTGAAAGATTCAAGTATATTATCTGTGCTCTCTGGCAGCTAGCAGTCTCCTGATAACTACTTTAACAATAGTTATTATTTTTAAAAATGAAAGGTACACATTATATACTGAGATCAATTTACAGGAATGGCAGGTCTTATCATAGAATGACTGCATAAATGAATAACTAACATCGCAATATCAGATATTTTTCTCTCTTCTGTAATTTTGAGCTGATTCTATGATACCTATCACCTACTACTAAGCTACAGTACACTGAAGCAGTACTATTTGGCAGACTGACCCAGAGGCCCAAAGAAATAAACACAGCCCCTCAATGAGTAAAGAGAATCTGGGAAATATATTTTGCCAAGTTAATCATGTGTTTTTGGTCCAGAGGCTTCCCTTTTCTGATCTAGAGTTTTCTCATCTTTAAAATGATGACAGCTATACCTTCATACAATTTCTAAAGGACCAAGCACAGTTTAAAAAATTAAAAATTCCTCCTCATCTCCTCCTCCCACTTTTCCAAAAATTTGAGTCCATGTATAACAGCTGTTAATGACAAAATGTTAGAAAAATATTAAGCTCTTCACATCTGCCCTCTTCTCCGTTCTCATCCCTCACCCCAAACACTATGAAATGAAGGAAGTTTTTTTGTTGGCATTTGGTCCTGTGAAAAGACTCAAAGACACTTCTGTGTCTGGCTTGCTTGGCTGAACCTTTCCTACTTTCCTTGTGCATCTTAGAACCAAATGAATAATTAAATTCTTAAGCTGAGTCACTGATTTTCAGCAAGGGAATTTCTCATATGAACTGTGAGAGAATTTAGCTGAAGTGGGTACTGCATGCAAATCTATTATTTTATGGAGCCTAGAGGTTTCTACAAACCCTGTAAGTATTCCTTTTTGAGTGAACAGTATATTCCAGTAGGTAGAGGGTTACCTTACTAGCCTAAGTAGTGTGACTTCCAGATTGGTCTCAGGGGCCCACTCAGCCTCAAAGCCCCTAAGCTCTGGAGGGGTACCTTGGGCAATAGCTATACCTCTAAATACACAATGAACATTGACGGCTGTTATATAAAGGTAAAAGGAGATGACAGTTGCGACATGGCCTGATTTTTTTTTTTTTTGAAGACTGCTAGAAAGAACTGTGTTTGCAAGTATCATTCCAACTGCATTGTGTGAAATTTCCCTATTAAAATTCATTGTTTTCATTTTTCAATGTATGCTGTTTGATAAATCTCTTTACAATTTAGGGTTTCCCAAGTACCTTTCACATTAATTTGCCATCACTCCTTAAGATCTTAAAGAAAACTGAGGTAGGAGGGAAAAAGGTAAAAAATACATTTATTTTACTAAGCAGAGTATATAGACTCTGGGTGCTGGGAAAAGCCCAGTTATCATCTGATAAGAGAACAAGCATAGAGGATACTGAGACGGTGCCAAATACGGATTTTCCTACTTTATGGTTTGGTCTTTGATAGAAAAGAGTAAAAGCATCCCATCTGAGCCAGTGTGTGGATAAACAAAAGAGTTTAGTTGCGATGGGCTCACTGTCCTTCTGTCTGCTTGTTAGTCGAGAGGTAAATAGTGACAGCCTGTGGCCTTCAAAAGGGGCCAGCAGGAAGATTCATGGGTGGGGACAGCTATTTAATTGGGAGCAGGCACATGATATGAGGTAAGGAAAATATTAATTAAGTAGTTATTATTAATTAAGTAGTTATTAATGAGTATGAATAAGAAAAGTCATATGATAGGTTACATAGAAATATGTGCATGTGTGAGATTATTTTAGACTCCAGGTAACACTAATGGGAAAGATGATCTAAGACAAAATGGTAATTTATAATATGGACCAGGAGTACGAAGGTTTCATTTTCATCCTCAGTTTTCACCAGTTTCCAGTTTAGGTTTCAAGACAAAAATGTCTTTTATAAATGTCTAGTGATGAAATACCCTTAAATGGTGTCTGCTTGCTTTCAAAAAAGTTCTTTAAAAATTAGATCCAATATTCTAGAGTTTTCTGGACGCTCTCTCGTTCTACAAGCTTATCTTCCATTATTTCCCAAAGCGCATACTCTGTGTTAGTGGGTCACTCTCACTGGCCTGATTTCAATACATTTATTCCTGACTGCACAAATTTTTTATGATTTTTTCTTGTTGAAGAGCTATTTCCCCTTAATCTTAACATATCAAATCCAGCTTATCATTCAAGGCACAACTCAACTTCTTTCTCCATAAATTCTTTCCAACTCCTCTAAAACTATGTTTGAAACCTTAAGGAGAGGTTGCCAGACTTTTCTCAAAGGGTCAGACTAAATATATTAGGCTTGTGGGCCGCACAGACTTTATTGCAACTACTCAGCTTAGCGATCGTAACACAATGGCAGCTATAGGTAATACATTAAGGAATGATCATGGCTTGGTCCAATAAAACTTTACTCATGAACACTGACATTTAAGGTAGGAACAGCGCTGGCTTGGTGAGCATGTGAGCTGCAAGGTTGTTCAGGGTCCTGCACTTAGAAGGGCCTCATGCTTACGTTAACACACTGCTGTTATCATGACATTCTAATAATTTTTGAGTAACAGGCTCAATGTATCTATTTTTCAATGACCCCTATGTAGCTGATCCTGGGTGGAAGTACATATTCTATTAAGTGTAAAGAGCTACTGAAAGCAGTAGAATTAAGACAGTGTGGTTTTAGTACAGGGTTAAATAAATACTTGGACTTCACAATTCTAAGAGCAGAATGGGATTCCAAGATGACTTATGCATATTTGGTCTCTTGATCAAGTTGCAGAAAGACTATAAGATGGACCTGGAATATTTGAGTATCTGTTTGGGAAAAAAATTGAAACTGGATCTCTAACTTGTATTCAGACATCAGTTAGCATGGATTATAAAACTAAATGTTACAGGTAAAAAGAAAAAAAATATTTTGGGAGTCTATATAGGATCTTTTCACCCTAGGGTAGGTAAAAGTTAAGACAAAAAAAATTTATAAATCTGACCATAATAAAATTGAAAACCTCTTTTCAAAAGAAGTTTTGGTTTCTGAAAGTAAAGAGGGAGAGGGAGGAAGGAAGTGTAAGAAGGAGGAAGAAAACAATTTTTAAAAATCCACTCAAAACAAGAGTTGGTAAGTATATGGACCAACAAATACCTCATACACTGTTGATGGGGTCGTAAATTGCTATAAATATTTTAGAAAGAGTTGACATTGCCAGTGAACTTGATAACATTCATTCCTAAAACCCAGCTCTTCTGCTTCTGGCATCTTTCTTAAAGTACTAAATGCTTATGTGCACCAGGATATATGCCTAACCATGCTCTTAGCAGCAGTGCTTATAAAGGAGCAAAACTTGAAATAATACAAATATTCATTGATGGAGGAATAAATAAACTGCGATATAGTAATATGCTGATATGTTAATTTAGCAATGAAAAGTGAATGGACTATAGCTATCTACAACATAAATAATACTGAAAACAACAGTAAGTGAGATAAATCAGATATCAAAGAATAAGTATTTATTAATTCTAATTATATAAAGTTCAAAAACGGACAAAATTAGGAGGTGCTTTAGAACAGGAGCTTAACTTCACTGCAGCCTCATTACCCACGTCTGCACAGAAGTAGTCTCCTCCATCTCTCACTCTCCTAAAGTTCTGGGTCTTTTACTGCAGGCAGGAAATGATCTATCCTGGAGGAACTTCGGGGCTTGCCTGCTGGGCTCCAAACCTCTAGAAACCTTCAACGAACTTAGAATCTGCTATTTTTCTGTCTTTCTACCTGTCCCACCCCATTGAGCTCTTATTATTTCATCTCTCACTTAGTAAAATAATGCATACCATAGTTCTACATACACATTTAGTGGTAGCTGATCTCTATGTATTCTTCATTCAGTCATCAAATATGTATTGAACACCAAGTATTATTTTGTTGAACCAGAAAGAAAAGAAAAACTTAAAATTCTCTGTTCGTGTTGATCTGCTATTCTACTGATGGAGAAAAAAACAACAGATAAGTTAATGACTGTTACGAAGAAAATTATAACACGATGAAAGAGATTATGAATTCTTCGGTAAAGGTGAATATACCATTGAAATTGAGTAGTCCTCATAGTGATAGTTGCACTTGAGCAAAGATTCAAAGGAGATTATCTGAGTAGATACCTGAGTGAGTGAAGAGAATTCTAGGCAGAGGACAATAATGGAAAGTCCCTGAGTTGGGTGCATGTTTTTTTATATGTGAGAAATTATAAGGAGACCAAAATCCAAGGAATATAGAACTAAAGGGAAAGTTGCTAGAGGAAATTGGACTTAATGGCAAAGGGGAGAAGTGAGGAGACAGACTCAAACAGAAGATGTGAGGTCTTTTCCCTTTTGAAGAAAAATGATTATAGCCCAGGAATTATGTCCAAATATTATTTAAACTTCTCTTGGTGGAAAGTTAGACCTCTGGGGATTGTCCCAGTTATCTATTTCAGCATAACAAACCACTCGAGAATTTAGTGGCTTAAAAGAATAGCAATTATTTATGGTGCCCTTGAATCTAAAATTTTGGCAGGGCTCAGCAGGATAGCTGGCACAGCTCATGTAAGGATAGAAATCTGTTTCTAAGATGGTTTGTGTACATGGCTGGCAAGTTGGTTATGGTTATTTGTTCATCTGCAAGCGAACTCTCTGCTTCCTCGCAGCATGGTGTATTGGTTTCAAAAGCAAGTATCCCAAGAGACTTGAGAGATAGAAGCTGCCACTGTCATTTACACTGTGCTCTATGACTCAAATAATTACAGAGCCCAGGGAGGGAATGTAGACCGCATTTATCAATAAGTGGCATGTCAAAGAATTTTGGGACCGAACTGCTACATGGGCAGAAGCAAATACACAATATTGGAGAGAGAGTAATGAATATGATAGTCTGCATGATGACACAAGATTTAATAAAGAAATATCTGAAGCAGTCAGTAGAATGGCATGATCTATAGTTTGTTCTGAAGCACAAGGAGGATGAATCCATGAACAATTTTCTTGGCTCAGGATACAGCCAGATGTCCAATGATCATGCAAAGAAATGCATATGATTTTTCTGGTAACTGGAAAGGGTCCTGGCTCTTTTGAAATATTTAAGAAAAAAAATTTTGGTTTTAGGGTTTGAGTTAAACTGGTTGAATGCAACCCAATTTTGGGGAAAACAAATACAAAAACTCTCATTTTAAAAGGAACCTCCTTTTATTTATGTCTAGTAGCCACAGCTGTGAAATTGTGCCATAACAATAAGACTGATTGCACACTCAAAATGACCAAGGGCTGAAAAATAAGTAAATAAATAAATAAGCTGTTCAGAGTGCCTTAAAATGCTTCCAATTTACAAAACTGCTCAAATTTGCGTAGTCTACATGTGGGGGAAAATCTCAGGTGATTAAGCTTTGATAGTCATGTTTCTGATACTGGATTGGCTTATAAAAATTGTAGAATGTCTTCAGGAATAGAACTGATTGTGAGTGATTCTGAAGTCTGTTTGTTCTTTAGTCCATATTACCAGAAGAAAGAAAAGGGGAGGAATTATGTTTCCCTGAGTGCCAGGCGCTGGACTGAGTGCTTTTGATCTGTGATCTCTATCCCTCAAACAACACTCTATGGCAGGTATTATCAACACTTTTTTTTAATAGTTGAACAAACCGAGGCTCATGGAGATTAAGCAACATGCCCCAAATGACACACAGTAGTTTTCACAGAATTTGAACCCATGGCCATTTGACTCCAAAGTCCTTGCTCATTCCAACACATTAAACTGCCTCTGGAATCAGAAGGCTGTTCACAGCAAGAACTTGAGAACCTAGTGGTGTTCAAAAGAAGAGTTAAAGGAAGAATTGTGAAGGGTCTAAAATGTTGCTTTCTAAAGATTAAATATGTTTTTTACTTTGTTAGCTTTTAGGATCATTCACACTTCATATTTATATTGTACAGAAAAAGTATATAAGAATGAGTTGACATTAATATTTTTCTGTCATCTTTGAGAGAAGTGAAAACTCATCCTTGTAGTGGGCATGCTTTAGCCACGATGGGTTTGATCAACATGTATGTTGCAATCTTCACAGCAAAAATAGGCCAATGGGGGAGAAAGGGAAACTGCAAAGATCATGGGCTGGGTGAAATGATCTAATTTCAGTGCTGACCTTTGAGCGAAGAAGCCAACGGTCCACTATTGTTTCAAAAGGACCTGGTGACCTGGAGATGATACAGGCTGGTGTCATCCATTATCCAGATGGAAAGAAACTGAGGTAACGGCCATGTTCAGCCAAATTGGGAGCAGTATTATGTTTGGCTGTTGTCAGTTATTGGGAGAGGGAACCAAGCCATAGGATAGGGTCAAAGGACAGAGTCCAGCCCTTCCTACTCTGACAGAAGATAGGAAGGAAACCAAAGACTCAAAAACATGGGCTGAAGTCTAGGGCCAAATTCTAATTTGAGAGGAAAATTGGAGCGCTAAACCAGAAACTTAAGGCAGAAGCCCAGTCATAAAAATCGAGAACACAGCAGCCTCAGGAAAAGGCTGTATGTAACAGGATAGGCAAAAGAGTGCTGAGTGCTAAGTGACCAGTGCAGGCTCATAAGGTACTATAAAATTAAGTCCAGAATCCTGTGGTTGGTGTATCTGAGCTCAAAGAATACTCTACCTCCCTGCTTTGGATTAATTTACGAGTTTAAACATAAGATCCTATAGTGCAGATGATAGGAGCAACTGAATGGGCACAACAGCAAATATTTCATTTTATTCCATTATTCCTTCATTTTTTCATTTATTAAATATTTATCCCAGGCCTTTATGTGTACAGGTACACTGAATTTCACTATTTTATAACATTTTAAAATTTAGACTAGTAAACATTACAAAAAATTGCTTGTATAAACCAGGCATGAGTATTTGATCTAATATGTATTTCTGATCAGTCAACAAGGGTACAATTAGAAAGTAGCTATTATGCAATAATCTCTTTATCTGATTAAGATATCCTAACCATCTGATAGTGTTCTCCATCAGTAATTCTTTATCTCTCCTATATTTTCAATCTTTCCCTTAAAATTATTTTTTTCCTAAGCATTAAAAGATGTTCTCCTTTGATCCTTATCAAACATTAAACTAATGCCCAGTATTTGCTGGACACAGCTATAAAAGTTTTATATACAGTGACTCATAACAACCATATGAGGTAGCTAATGTTATATCTGTATTTTAGCAACAAGGACACTGAGGCACAGAAAGGAGAAATGAATTGTTCAAAATCACACAGACAGTGGGAGGTTAAGCAGGGATTTAAATTCAAGCAACCTGACCCTGAAGTCTGTGCTGTGTTCACTTGTCATGCTCCTCTCCTGGAGCCATTCTCCTTCTCTTCCCTTCTCAGCCACTTTTCATTAAGGTGTGCCTGCTGTATCAGATTTCACTTGCTACCTGTTTTAGATCCAGTGTATGCGCCTCTCCAGGTTTGTTTGGTCCCTGCTGCCTCCCATGTCCCTGGCTGCTTGCTTGGTTCTTGGAGAACTTCCACACCTGCAGGTGTCTCCTTGTCCACTCTATTGTAAACTCCCTGAACACAAGGGTCCTGCCTTGGTATGGCCTTGATCCCACTTTTGTAGAAGAGAGACACAGTTGTTCCAGTGCCAAGGTCTGAGCTGACTGGAACCACAAAGCCTCCAGCTCCTTCCATCACTTAGGATTCAGATGCAGAGTTGTATGGTAATGACTGCCCTGAAGGGCTGAATGGCACGACTTGCGAGCAAGGGGGAGTTAACTCCTGAAAAGAGAAACTTTGACCAATGAGAAACAGGAGATGGAAGGTGGAGCAGAAGGAGATCTAGCAGATATATTCCTCTTTCTTTTTTTGTCTGTTGGACTGCTCCACAGTGTGGGTGATTCTATATTGCCTATCCAGATACCAAGCAACTGGCTGGATTTTCTCAAATGTCTTTGGATGGCTCATTGTGTACCTCTTTGGATTTGCTTGTCCTCAAGCCTGCTTCATGTTCCTTTTCCCTCACATTGCTGCCTTGGAACTGCACCTCCTGATGAAGCATTAGCCTCATGCTCTGTTTCCTATGGGTCGCCAAGATGGCAGTTTTCTTCTATTGCAAGGCTTACATCCCATATCTGCACTCAAAATATTGTCACTGAGATTGCCAGTGATCTCCTTATTGCTAAATTGAATGACCATTTTTCAGTCCCTGTTTTGTTTGAAATCTCCTCTGCATCTAACTTTTTGATCATTTCCCCCAGTACTTCATGACATTTTGTTCCCCTGGTTCTCGTCTCACATAGTCAATGCTGCCTTTCATGCTGTTCATGGGCTCTCTTTCCTTAACCATTCTTAAAATATTGGGGTTATGCAGGATTCTTCTTTTGGTCTTTTTCTTTCACCCTGCATTAGTTATTTCATCTACTCTCATGGTTTCAACTACCCGTAGTTTAAGAGAGTCCAAATATGTTTGTTCAGCACAGAAATCCCTTCTGAATTTCAGACCCTGGATTTCTATCCTTGTTTGAATATTCTATAAACACACGCCACTTACGTGTAAATTTAAACTTATACCCTCAAGTCAATACCTGTGTTAGATATCTCTCTTTTATACTTCAAAATCCACTATCTACTCCTGAGCACCCAGCTTTGCTGTCTGGAATGTGGGCCTCCATGGAAAATTGCTTCTTTGCTGTCCAGGTTCTGGCTGAGTCCAGGCATTTGTTGAGCACAGGGGAGCAATACGGAGGAAAGTCAGCGTGAGCTGACTGCGCCCCTAAGCACAGGGTCACAGCCCTTATTAGGCATCCCCCTTTGCACAGCTCTTTTGGACTTTTGTCAGTATGCTATAGATGCATCACATTATTAGCTCCTTTATAACAAAACTCTTATTGAGTAGGTATCTTGTTTTATCCATGTCCCTTTCCCTAACCACTATCTTAGTTCTTTACAGAAAATAGTAGAATATTCTCAAAAAGCATGTATGGAGTAAATATGTGCTCACATCTATGTCAAATGGAAAAGGGAGACAGAATAATAAGATTTTGGCCTACCCTCAAAGGACTGACTATTTGGGCAGCTGAGACTAGCATGTGGAAATAATTAATTAATTAGGAATTAATGAAAGGCCAGTTTCTTCAACACTTCAAGAAACGGACTTCTTAGAATGTAGGGCTTTTTATGCTCTCAGGGGTCAGTGGGATTTATAAACTACGAGAAAGTGTATAGGTCTTAGAGACTTCCACATCAGCTTGTGAGTAAGTCTCACACAACGAAACCTCAAAACAGAAATCTCCAAAAGAGAAACAGCAGTAGCAACAAACAAAACGAAACATTACCAACCTTTTCTCTTTCCAGTACCTGCTCTGGTACTTAAAAATAAGTGAAATTGACATTCTTTGGTATTCATTCTAAGCAAGGAGATGACTGGCTATTTCCAAGGTTGACTTAAATGTCACTCAGAGTTCTCTCTGCAGGTATTGAACTAGCCTGACCTACAGCTTTGGTTTTAAAAGATTATGGAAATTGGAGGTGTGAGGCTGTGCGTGTGTGTATGTGTGTATGTATTTGTGGGGTGGACAGAGGGAAGCTGCAGACTGTATTCCAGAACAATCAAGACTAGAACTAAAAATCCCACCAATACAGATAGCTTTTGTGTTTTAGTGTGTTGTAAACCATGTTGCCATTTAACATTAGCCCTGCAATGTAGCTTTAGCACATACCATTTTCTACAAAGTACCAAAGAATTGTACCTGTTGCTGTAGTTGGAGAGTACTGGTTTTAAGATACAATAACTCCTCCTTCTCAAAACTCTCATCGATATATTCATTAGGATAAATGAGTATGCCACACACACACTCTATCTCCCTATTTTAATCGTACAATTCTCTGCCTCTGAACTCACCAGGGTTTCTTATTTAGATTTGCTGTTTCTGATAGCTCATCAGTGTGGTGAAATATGTAAACACACTGAAAATGAATGAAGTAATACCCATATTACTAATTTTGGGTGCAGTGCAGAATACAATGTAAACAAATATCAAAGAAAGGTAATAGAAACCTTTTTTATACAGCATTTTTATTAATATTGCTGTTCTGTCAGCTGAGTTCTATCTGCCTTAAACTTCTTCCAACTTTCCAGCCATAGACTCCTTAAACCTGCATCCTATTCACTGCAGTGCCTCAATATGCTCATGAATATACCTTCTCATGTTCAGCACCTTAGCACATACACACATACCACCTTTAGACTGGAGGATCCACAAACATTATTTCCAAAAGGTCCAAGTCCCCTATTAAGATCTTATATCATAATGACTCATTGACAGAGTCCATTTGTACAAAAACTGCCCTTGTGGACTTTATAATCTTCAGGATTAAAGATATAAGAACTGAGATAGGCGTAATTACTAGCACTTGTGGCATAGTAAATTAGTATAGAGGTGTGAAGTTGCTTTTAAGATGATTTTAAATTTCAGTAATTTTAAAAATAGAGTCAATGTATAATTAGATGGTCCAGACAGAAAGTTAATCTATTTTTGGATTTAGAAAGAAATATCTATTGCAGACAGATAATGTTGACTTAAAAATTTGTCTCAGATTCACACTATGAAGGCCTCAGTATCCTGGATGTACTACTAGATGTTATGTTACAGGTAACTCTTTAGAGCATTTCTTCTACCTCTTCTAATTCAGCCTACTGACTACACCAGAGTTGTTTAGGTGTCCTGTTACATCTATTTTCTACACACATCCATCTTGACAGAATTGTGTTTTGATAAGTGGTACTTCAGTCCTGGTACACTGGCTGCATTCCAGAACCATACTGTTGGCGATTCAGTCTTGCCATTTAGTGTGAAGAATGTGACACCTCTCCTTCAAACACATTGCAGATTCAATAGCACCAAGATTTGGATAACAAAATGCCAACAGTAGAGTATCATTTTGGCATGTGTTTGGTGTGTGTGTGTGAGAGAGGGACAGAGAGAGAGAGAACTGTAAAGGGCAAAGATTCTATCTTCTATAAGATAGAATAGAAATAATTTAAAAAATATACTCAGAATATATTCGATGACTAATGACACACTTTCTCATAAAACTGCAGATCCATATTTCACTTTGAGGAATACACACACTATTTCCTTTTTGTTATAGATAAAAGATCTTTCAGGTAAGACAGTATTTTACCTTACAATCACACAACGTCAAGCCAGAGTCATTGTTCCAAAGGAACTAACCTTCTGCCACTTCAACAACCCTTAAGTGCTGACTGTTAACTCATTTTTCTTTTTCTTTGATGTGACTGTGACAAGAAACAAATTCATGGAAGTAGAATTATCTGTGATGGTGGGCAATTGGATAGCTGACCTTGAAAAAATTAATACTCTAAGTGAGTGGTAGCAGTCACTATAACCAGATCTCTGCCAGAGCTGCAATTAGACACATAGACTTTTTTCTGTTGTTAATTTGTAATTATTTCAGATACAGAGATTGTTTTAAAGATTAGTAGATTTGTTCTTGTTGTCAGTGTTGTTTATTTGTTTATACAAAAATATATAGTTTCAGTGCTCTTAATAATGATATAAAGTTTTAAATATAGACAATGAAGAAATATGTGTGCACATGTGTGTCCATGCATGCATGTGTTTGTGTGTGTCCTTAATTCGTAACATGATTTCAATGAGGTTTAAGGTGGAGAGAGTCCTTTCTAATGACAAGTATTTGACTACTTTGGTATTTATTTCTGCTTGATTTTGGAATTCTTGGTATAATTATTCCAAGACAATATGTTTACCTTTCTAATGCTATTCTTATGAAAGAAAATAAATTTATACTCTCTAACTCTTTGCCTTTTCTACTTTACATTTTTGACTGAACTCCCTTTGGCCATCTTCTTCACTCTCCCTCCCCCCATGACATGTAATTATGCTGCTCACCTCTTTCCTCAGCCTCTATATACTCATCTTAGATCCACTTATGATTTAAATGTCACACTCTCCCTTCCCAGTAGACTTTATGTTTCTTCTCCTTTAAATATTAGCGGGCCTGTACCATACTGAATCATGTGAATGAACATATGAGTTTAGTCAAATTTAGATAAATTCAATAAAATAACCCTCTAGATGGACTATTATTTATACTTGATTGGTTTACTAAATTTAGTTAATTGATAATTTGGCCATAGATCTTATATTATAATTACATATGTGCCTCATATATGTATCTTTTATATTAAACATATTTGCATGTGTTGGGTCATTCAGTCACACATTCAACTGGTCACTCATTCCACACTCACTACTGTATTAAGAACACAAAGTTAAGTATGACATGACCTTGCTATTGAAGAACTTAAACTTTAATGGCATGATGGTTTGAATGATAAGCTCTTATTGGCTGATAATGGTAGTAATAATAGCTAATATTTCTTGATGATTATTTATGTGTCTGGCACTGTACTAAGTGTTTTATATGCATTATCTCATTTGATATTTATGGCGAGCTCATAAGACATGAATTACTTGGTTTTATTT
Organism: Pteronotus mesoamericanus; assembly: GCF_021234165.1. Taxonomy (NCBI): domain Eukaryota; kingdom Metazoa; phylum Chordata; class Mammalia; order Chiroptera; family Mormoopidae; genus Pteronotus; species Pteronotus mesoamericanus. The sequence continues at coordinate 25,642,671 of NW_026555325.1, read as the reverse complement.
TAAGATCAAGGATCTGAGGTCCAGAAAAATTGAGTAATCCATGCTAAGTCACATAGTTAATGAGTGATAGAGCCAAGAATTGAATTAAGCAGCTTAAATCTTAGGAGTTCACCCATAGTGATTTTATCCACATACCTTGGGAAGACATGCCAGGATGGCATGTGTGTAATTCTCTGCCACAGCACTTGTACATTTAGAGCCATCACATGTACTTTGGTCCTGAAAAAGGACAAATAGATCCATATAGCCCTGAGTGCCAGGGACTGATAAGGCAATTTGAGTTTAAATATTTTCTAAATGACATTTCTAATAGGCAGCTAATTAATAACATATGACTTTCTTCTGATTTTACATACTTAATTTTTACTTTAATTAATATTTTAGAGATGTAAAGTTATTTTTATGAGTCCAAATATTTAATCCTGATATATGTACAGGGATCAGACAATCAAAAAATTTAGTTTCTAGAAGTATGGGATGGTTTATAAAAGTATTTTATAACAATCTATAATGATAGAGATTTCATTCCCACAGTTTCTCTTTTCTTTAGGAATTTTTTCTTTGAATTCCTATAATGATATTGTAACATTCAAATGGCATTTGATATTTTTATTTGCTATCAATATGTATGTGAATATGTGAATATATACATATCACATAAAATATTATTAAAAAGTAATTAAACATAGTTTAGTTTTGCTCTTCTTGGGATGGCCTTAAATGAGAATTTTTTTTTCATTTAGAGAAAATGCAAAGTTTGAGCCCAGATTGGTCCTACAGATTTGAAGGAGAAATTTAGTCTTGGCAATTGCCTTGTTTTCTTTAAGACAGTGCACATACACATACCTTAAGCTGCTGTTATACCTAGAATATACATTGTTTGAAAGGCTGAGAATTTTCAAATTTTTTGGTGTATAGGAAAGATAGGATATCTGTGCATTTAATCTCTTAAATTTGTGAAGTTCTAAAATTACCTTATGGTTGCATATTTTTGTAGCTTTAACATAGAAAAAGAAGTTAGGTTTGATTAATAATTTGTTTTTTCAGTTTTTTAATGTTTCATTTTTCTTTCAGCCTTATGAGTCCTAGACTACTAAATGAATTTTAATTTCTTTATTTATAAGAAATCATTCCAACTATGCTATATGATATTTGGAAAAAATATGTTTAAGTTTCTATTAAAACTTGAATCAAATTCACACTGCAATCAGTCAATAAATATTCTAGTGAATATATATATGTATATAAATATATGAGGTCTGTCCAGAAAATGTCCAGCCCTTGTTAGTATAATGAGAATGGTTTGCGCAACATTAATATAACCTGGTAGTCAAGGAGAGTAGACTGGAATGTGCCTGCATGAACAATGATGACTTCATTGTACTAGTTAGTAATTGGGGACAGTAGATGCCATTGAGCATGTATGCTGTGTGGCTCTCACATTCAAAGTGACTGAGCGAATAGAGCAACAAATCTGCATCAGATTTTGCATTTAGCTTGTACATTCTGCTGTGTAACTTATTCAGATGGTTCAGAAGGCAGCAGCTATGGGCAACTGGTGACTGGCAACTTCATCACAACAATACACTTGCTCATGCATCTTATCTTGTACAGAGTTTTTTTGCTAAACATCAAATCACCCTTTTGACTTAGCCCTCCTACAGCCCATATTTGGCACCTTGTGACTTCTGGCTTTTTCCAAAACTAAAATCGGCTCTGAAAGGGAAGAGATTTTATACCATCAATGAGATTCAGGAAAATATGACAGGGCAGGTGATGACAATTGGGAGAGCTGCGTGAGGTCCTAAGGTCCCTGCTTTGAAAGGGACTGAGGCATCATTGTCCTATCCACAATGTTTCTTATATCTTGTATCTTCTTCAATAAATGTCTCTATTTTTCATATTACGTGGCTGGATACCTTCTGGACAGAAGGTATATATCCAGCAAGTTAAAAAATGCAAAGGAATTTAAGAAATAGTGCCCAGATTCTCATAGAGCTGAGCATTAATGTAGTTGTGGAGATAAGGCCTGTAAACCTAGAATGATTAGCAAGCACTTTGGCTTCTGAAACCTTTGGGTGAGTTACCCAATCTCTTTATGCCTCAGTTTTCTTATGCGTGATATGGGGATCATAATTTACCCTTCCTGAGATTCCAAAAAAATTAAGTGATATAATATGTAAAAACCCTTCTGGGTTAAGTGGATGCACATTTTCCCCTCTAGATAATGTGACATACTATATCACGAACTATCCTCTTAGTAGACTTGATGCCTAATACAATGTTAGGGAAAGACCAGGCACTAAATATATGTTCAGTGAATGAGTGCTTGCTCCTGAATGATGCAGTACACAAAATAATTGCTTTAGAAATTCAGAAAAAAATGAAATATCAATAAACCTGAAGCATTTAGGGAAAAATTTGTAGTCAAATTCAGACTTAAGTTGGCACTTGTAGGAAATATGATAATTTGAAAAGAGAAGAGGAAAAGAAAGGAAATTTCAGAGGGAAAATGAACCATAAAAAAAAGATACAGAAATGAGAGAGAAATCAGAGTACAAAACATTCTAAGAAGTCATAATTTGCATCCTCGTACAACAAATCATTTACAGATAAAATAACAGTTTTGAGAATAATTAGCTCTAATTTAAAATAGCATGTGTGCCAAGAGAAATTTATTAAGATTAAAGTTTAAAGTTTTCTTCTGGCTTGTAACTATCGGCAAAAAACTTAAAATATTTTAGAATACTATTTCTGTCTCTAAAAGAGAAATGAGAAAAATTATCCAAACCAGCATTCTTTATTTTTCTATTTGAAACCCACTTTGCTATGTATGATGATTGTTGTTCAAAAGTGGAAAATGGATTGGGAAACATTTTATATTTTTATTTCTTTACATCAGATTAACTTCTTGCATAATTTTGGTTCTATGTTAAATTTCTTTGCTAGCTGACCAAGTTCATAATGGCTGTATTTAGCTTTTTAGATTTATAAACTAAAATACAGGCTCTGTTCTATAACATAGATTCCATTTTCTTTCTTCCACTTGTAAATCTACAATTACATAGTTAAAATTTAATTTTAGTAGTAATTTTTAGCGCAGTGATTTTAGGGCAAAGAGGTATGGCCATTTAAAATATGATGGGGACACATGAACTGATTAATGGTTAAATTAAAGTCAATAATGAGCTTGAAGCAGAACCAAAGAGTGCTCTTCTTAGACTCTGATTCAGAAGGATTTTGATTTTAGCATTAGGTGACTTTATGGTCACTTGTTTTCTGAACCTGCTCTGTGTGAGTCTGACACAAACATTTTGCATGTCAAAAGTTGACTGATATTTTCTCTATATACATTTTAGTGTCAAGAACAAACACATCAATGAACAGAAAGTCTCTCTCAAATAATAGTGTCTTTGTTCATTGATGTCTACTGCCTGATTTGAGAGTATTATATCATCAAAAAGATGGTAAAAACCTAACTTTAGTTATGGAAATAAAGAAAACTCAACTGTATTTTTTATAAGTCTCAACCAATATTTTATTGATAATGATATTTGAGTAAATTATTAGATTGAAAACTAAAGTGTCAAATTTGGTGTGATATATTAATATGATTATTGCTGTACTTTCAATAATCTTATATAAAATTTTATACAAAGTGTGCAATCATTGTTATAAAAAAATTAGTATTTCCTGCATAAACTTCCTTTTAATTCTTGGTAGAATCCATTGTCAGACGTCTAGGAATTTTTTTTGGGGGGAGAAATACAGAAACATGTAGAAAGACCACATCAATTTCTTTTATCCTTATAATAAGCATATCATTTATGTATGCCATAGTTTTCAAAGCGTTTTTACTCCATCATCGCTTGGTGGAGTAGAAAAGTCACTGGATAAGAAATTCAGAATGGAAGAGTTTGACTAGATCATATCTCAAGTTTTTCTTATTGAAAATACTTTAAAAAGTTACTCCTAATGTAAGCCTGTGTAACAAGCAAGATAGATATTTTCTCCTATTTTGAAAACAAGGAACCTGGCATTTAGAGAGGTTGTCACATAGACAGCGTCGCATAAGATTTGTATACTAAAATCTAACTCCGCTAAGCTACTAAATCATCCCCCCTCAGTACTTTAATACTTACCCCTGAGTTGTCATGAATAGTTTTCAACAAAATAATTGAAAAGCTGTGTATTTACTCAATTGATTTATTAGATGCCTCTATAATTAACCAGGGGGGATTATATTAGAAGATTTTGGACTTTGTCTTGAAAAACCCATCATGCTGAGACAATGATAACTAAAGCAAAACGATGAGGCAATGAGAGTTACACTTGAAAATTTAGCTTTTGTCCCTAAAGCACTGTTTTTCCCTTTGCTCTACCCCACCAAACAGGTGGGAGTAAACACCTATATTGGTGTTGATAAGAATTTAGCTGGACTAAATGCATCTAGGAGTGATGACATTTTCTGTTTCCTTGTGTATATATGTCTAATACCTAATACCTCTGAAGGAAGGGGGGCATCTTAATTTTTACCTTCCCTGAGGTTTGTTACTTTGGTCCTGTCCTTAATTTTTAAAAATGTTCTACTTATAACCTTCTAACATCTCACAACTACTTTTATCAGTAATCAGTGTTGTAATGTAAGTTTCATGAGGGCAAGGACTTTGTCTCTTTTGAACACTGATGTATTCCCTGTGCCTAAACAGTGTCTGGCACATAGTAGGTGCTCAATAAATATTTGCTAAATAAATGTATGAAAAATATCTTCATATCAATGCTCATTACAAAAAGAAAACAAATAAAAAAAAGAAACTCTTAGTGTTTTTTACAACATAGGGTGCTGCATAAACATTTGTGAGTAGAAGTAATATATCTGAGAAACTTCTTTCCTTTGTTTTTACTGAGAGAAGTTTTTTTTTTCCTCCCTTAAAAAAAATGGATGTGAAATATGTGGAGCTGGACTTCTTTGTTGTTGTTTCAATGTGACACTTGGAAATTAGAGTATATATAATAAGAAAGAAATAGAATTTACTTTGGGTACTCATAATGTTGGCCCCAGAAAGTTTGTCTCTTCATTTTTTCCCTTTGTTACAATGCTATATTATTTGTAGATGAGACAAATGTAGAAATTACATTTATTTTCTTTTTACAACTTCTCAGTTCACTGATTATTCTTTTCTCTTCCTTTCCTCCTCCAACTCCCACTCGTGCTCCCTTTTCTCTGACTGTGTGCTGTCTCCCCAGTACAATCACAATGGATTTGACGTGAATGATGAAAAATATAAGTAAGGGGGTGAGGAGGTTCAGGGAGCTGGGGACCTGAACCCAGGTCCTCATCTTTACATTGCAGTCTGTGTTTCTGGATTTACACAGGTGAAATGTTGACCTAGAAGTACAGTGTATGGAACGCACTACTACAGCTTTAAGCTGTAGAGGTTTATCAAAAAAGAGCAGAAACAAAGGCAAGCAGATGGCTAAAGATGAAGGTCACATCAGATTGAGAAGTTTGTCAAAATGCGATGACATAGGTAATCTGTAAACTGTTATTGCGCCTAGCTGGAGGTGCTGAAAAACATTTTGAAATTACAAAAAACACTGGAGTCACCAGCACAGAGGCAGGAATGATAGCCTGGAGTGGTTCTGGTCTATGGATGAATGCCAGATGTGGAAAGCGACATATCTGGAATTAATGATATTAAACATGCTTTTCTTTTATGCTCAATAATAACTCTATTATGATTGATACAAACCGCAGACACTTTATCTAGTACAAATGGAATCGTCTGTCATTGACTATATTAAATCATCAATTTCTGCATGATGAGGATCGTTTAGGGTAACTAATCATCTGTCTCGTTCTGAAGTCTTTAAGGCTGATCAGATAACGTTTTGAATACTGCCTGAGCAACCATGACAATCTAACCCTTCCATGTAAGGATTGAGAGGGGACCATTATGCCTTCAAAGCCTGTGGAAATATCACAGCTCTTTCTCTACATAATACCCTGCTGTAAATAAATCACTCTCCACCGCAAACTTTATTGATCACAAGCACTTCCATGCTTGTGTCTAGTGAAGTCTCTACAGAATAAAATGCTGCTTTATATTTTGTCTTGTCAAAATATTAAACGGCTCTGTCAAGCGGAGTCAGGCTAGCAGTGATGGTGTAATTCTGCTGTAGCCTTTCTCATTCCCTCCTTCTATCTCAGCTGCCAAGCTTACAAAGCAAGATTTTTTTTTATAAACTTTCCAATTATAGTCTCGTAAGATTATGAAGCCTTAAGATAAAGTGTCCTAATTTAGAGTGGTGGAGTACTGAACTACTAGGAAAGCGACTGTTAGATAAAACAGCATTTCTCACAAGGAAAAAGATAACCTGGCTTATTTATATACACAACTTTAATTGGCAATGGGGGTTAGGCTACAAAAAAATTCTCTTTAATTTTGCTTTGCAAAATGGAGTGTGGGGTTGAGTCTAAATTAATTTGCACTAAAGCGCTTATAATTTATAATTATGAAATAATGTGTTATGATCTAAACCAGCTTGGGGGGTGGGGACTGAGTTAACACTGAGGTTCATCATTAGCACAACACATGTTTCCAAACAACACGGATAGGTTACCCAGTGACTAAGTGGTACCACATACTGTAATATGTTTGTGGCAACACCCAGAAACAACAAACAGATTAAAAGTGTAATTTACTGCCTGCTAACGCTGGATTTCCTGGGCAGCATATGGTTTTAATGCAATCTAAAAGTAGTTTCATCCTTTGTCCCTTGTAAAAGGGTAGATTTTGCTTTCAATAAGGAATAGAAAGAGACTGAAATCACTTAGAGAAGAGTTTAAGATTTAGTGTACTGGGCCATTAGTGCTGCTTGGAGGACACTGGGTTTGATCTTTATTCCCTTTTGGAAGATCATTAACTCTTTTAGACATTTAGCAAATAACCTCTTCAAGGCTTGAAAGAGTTTATATACCACCATAAGAGAGCATTTTGCTCCTGTCTTGCCTGCTTTCCAGCCAGATATTTATTGAAGCTTCTGTTTGGTCATTTTTAAAAAGAAGTTAAGCTGTAAGATGGATTGATAATCCTAGACAGTGAATTTATTTTGGAGTCATAAAAATTGGATGCCACAAAAACTGAAAGTGTTAGTTTAGCTCTGGACTTCTGTGTACACCTCTGTTCTTGCCTAGGAGAGATTTGAGTGAAGAGAGAACAAATTCTAGCTTAAGGATGGGGTTAAACCCACTGGCATATTTCAAAGAAACAAGTAAACAGCTTTTACCATTTTGATGGTAATACATTTGAACCATCAACCCCCTTCGCTTAATTCAAGTTCTAATTCATCTCCATAGTCCCCTCACAAGTATTTTTTCAAGTACTATAATGGGCAGTAAACCTCAGAGATAGTGGAATCCATCAGTTCATTTTTTTTTTTTTAAACAATAGGGAGGTCATTAAATACTACCGAATTGGATAGTCTCCTAAGTAAATATAGCCATGTTTTATTTGTTTTTGTTTTTGTTGGGAATAAAGTAAAACATGCAAATGTGTTGTTGCAAGCATTTTGCCTAAATCTGGAGCCACTTTACCCTTATTTAGCAAACACCCACTCCATATACCACACACTCCTTGCCTCAGTAGAAACAGCCCCTGACCTTGTGTGGCTCACAGTTTACTGAAGAAGATACACTTGCAAACAAGCCAAAACACTGCAGTATACGAAAGCTATGATGTGGGTACCTACATCATAGTATTAGCCTTTGTTTTTTATTTAACTGTGAGACGCATGTTATTTATTTATTTTACATAGCAGTTCAATTGATATCTACAGTTTATGCCTGCTAATTTTCTTATAACAGCTTTTTATTCTTTTCTTCACCGATATCGCTTCCATCTGTTCCTGCCCATGGGTTAGGACATGATGCAGGCCTGGTCATACAACCTGCTGATGTCAATTCTTCATCCACAGATAGACAATAGTTATACAGTCAGGAAGAGTCTGTTCCCATTTTATACCCAGGCATGATGGTTCTCGACTGCATGTTCCTAACACTAGGCTTCCTTTCTTTCGATCTACCCAATGTACAAGATGGATTGTGTGTGGGAAATACTGAAGGTAAAAAGAGCCAAACCAGTCCACTGAGATTCATCACTGAGACTTGCCTAAGCTGGTGTGACTGGGGCTGTTGAAGAGCCACAATCATGAAGAAAGAGCCTGCCAGAGAATAAAGCCGAATGCAGAAGAAAGAAATGCTGAGAGGTGGAGAAAGAGTGAAACCCTGGAGAGAATGAATGAGCTTGTGGTATCAGTTGATCTAATGGATCCATTCTTCAGATATCTTTCTCTAGGTTTTAGTTATACAAGCCAACAACAAGTAGCTTCTCTTGCTGAACCTAGGTTCCTTTTAGTTTATCTACTAATTAATAATATGCTTAAAGAAATAAATACATACCCTATTGAAGTCTCAGTTGGGAGAAAGTAAAGAACCTCCTCCGAAGGATTTCAGAGGATCCTTAAGTTTAATGGGTAGCAGGGACTGATTGGGAGCAGGAGGCTTCAGGGGGAAGTTAACATTTATAGTCTTCAAAACAGGACTTTACTTTTAATTTTGTGCTAACCTTGATATTGGGTTGAAGATCTTTCTGTTATAAGGATCTAGCTAACAATTGCACACTATAATTTATATTAGAAGATTTAAAAATGTATTATCTAAATATTTTTCTTTTTATTTAGTAAACCAATTTCTCCTAGTTTCTGGGCTTCCTCTGGTATGCACAACAGAGAGTTAGGTAAGTTCTATAAATCGCTCTTCAGCATATAAAGATATCATTTAATATTTTGGGTGGAATCTCTTTTTAGCCACAAGAAAAGCAGTTACCATACCATACTTGAAAGTGTTAATGCCGTTTCCTTAAGTACCTAGCATACTCCTGGGGAGTAGCTTACACTGTGGGAGAATCTAGGTCAATGTGCATGACTGAAAATAGCTTTACAGTGAGTTCAATATGAATTGAAAAAATAATGAGATGAGATCCTAGCTATGAGATACCCTGACTGGACTGATATTGGGTCTAAAAAAATCAAGCATCTTTGGTTTGGGAGTAGGTGTAGTGGTCAGCACAATTTTCTTTCCTGGCCTTGTTGAACTGTTTTAAAGAAGCATTGGATGTTTACATCCCAGTTTGGCCAAGGAGGCTGCCAAAAAGACACAAGAATCCTGCTCTATATAGAGGCCAGACGGCAGTTTGAAAGGGAAATGAAAACCTCTGGTTAACTGACACTACATCACTAGGCAATTTTAAGTTTTTGTTCAGCTTTTCATTACTATCCCCTGAAAATATTACATTTCCTCAAGTTAATAATTTGACTGTAAAACAAAAGTTTGAATCTCTCACTGTTCTAAAATTTAGTAAACAGAGATTATGTAGGGAAGTGAACAAAACATTCTCTTTTAGTTTTGGGAAAAAAAGTTTTCATATTGCTTTATTTGTCAAAATTTTATATGAAAAATATTGTTATCATATTCTTGTTTTTTCTTATAGAATAATAGTTTGCTGAAAACATAAGTAAATTCATAGAGTAAGATAATTTTCCTAAATAGAAAACAGTAGCTTATATTAACAGTGTTTAAAATACGTTTTTTTCCCGCTAATACAAGATATAATTAGATAGTTAGTTGGCAATAATATCAACAATAAAGTCTGTTCTATCATTATGGCAGGTAGGTAGTGTCTCTGAAAAGAAGTAGTGTCTTATTTTTATCATAATCTTAAGATACTCAATTATTTTCCAGTGAAAGTTAACAAGTAACCGTTAAATGTCTGGGCAACTTGACAGATGCCAATGGTAGCTATTGTGTGTTATAGCTTTGTATATACAAAGGTATTGTGTGATATCACGCAATGTATTTAAGACTTGGTTGCTATCATCATGGATCTTCCAAGCTAATTGCATCATGGGAGAGGGGCAAGGAAGCATAAACATACAAGGTCTGTCTTGAAAAAGTCCATCTATTGTTAATATAACAAGAATGGTTCACATGACATCAGTGTAACCTGGGCCACTTGATGGAATTTCTGGAGTAACATGATAGTTTTGCCTTACTTCTGTTTAGCTCCTTAGGGAATATGTTTATTACCCTCCAGGGATTCAGATTCTAAACAAGGCCAGTTTAGGATAAGAATATATGATATTGCTGATGCCTTATAAGAAAGGCCAGGGTGGGTAGTTCAAAGGTGAGGATGGAATGCTGGTGATTATCAAGGTTTAGGTTAAGAACAGTCTCATTTGCTGGTTCCAGATTCAAATATAGGACTTTTATACACTAATGGCACATGAAATCAAAATGTGAGAAGTATTTATCACTATGTCTAGTTATTTCAATATCAACATTTATGTATGTATCTATCTTTTCTATGTACTTATTTGTCTATGTACATGAAGCCAACATAGAAAAAAATATCCCTTTACAGACCTATTGGCAAGGGCAATGCCTTACAACAATTACAGGCAATATATTGTAGTTTTCATATTAGAAAATGATCTCCATGTTCAAGTAGATCATGTTCAAGTAGATGGATCATGTACACAGAGCTTAGTTGATTTGATAAAAGCAGCTCCTCTACATAAAGAACCTATGACAAACACTGCCAAGTCCCTGTCCATATGATAATTTCTTTTTATGATGAAAGAAAATAATCCAGCTTAATGCTGTTTATAAGCGTGTTTTTATTTGCTAATCGTTGTGAAATAAAAATTCAAGTCAGTAACTCTAGGAAGTGAGGTTTCTCATCACGTTTGGATTAGTAACTGTTTTTTATAATTCAACAATTTATGTACCTGTCTATCTGTCTGTCTCTGATAAGATCAAGGCACTGAGAGCAAGGAAGAATGGTCTGTGTATTTGTAGGGTGAACATAGGATTTCACACAGGACAAATCTCTCTTTTCTTCTCATTCAGAAGACTTTTCTGGTCCATTTCTAGCCTTTTAAATTTTTTTTAGGGAAAATGTTTTTTAGAAATCTATGCATCTTATAAAACCCACTGTGGAATGTGTCATGAGTTTTGCTGAGAGTGGATTTGCCTGTCTGTCATAAGAAGCATTCGGGGGAGGAGAAGGATTCTGGTTCAAAATGAAGACAGTTAGCTAACTTGAAGTGAGTAAAGCTCCAGGTATAAAGTCTGCCCCTGACCACATGGAAATTTCTCTTCCTGTGACCCTTTGTTCTGATAAGACCTTCTTGATTTTAAGGCTGTGGTCTCTGATGGGTGGGAATGGTTGGAAAAGGAATCCTGGGTGATTTTCCTGTCCTTTCAAAATCTCCTTTAAAGTCTGGACATGTCAGACCACTGCTAAATCTGTCTGGCATAACATTCCTGACAGGCATAATTACTATCTTGGAGTTTGCCTTTACTAGGGCTTCTGTTTGAACTCCCTAGAAGCTGACATCCCCATAGAGTATGAAATCCACCACACTGCCTGTCAACAAGCTGGCAGCTTACTGACTCTGTGTATTACCTGCTGGGCTCTTCTTCCATAGTAAAGGCTCCTGTCTGGTGATTTATCCCAGAAAAGAGTCTTGCAGATTAACTGGGAATGAGCATAGTGCACCCATATGAAAGTATGATTCTAGCTCACCTATAGTTTTTGTCTTCTATCCTTCAGTGTCTTTAGGAAAAAGACCTAATGGGCTACTTTCTAACAACACATCATTTTAGTCATCTGTCAGCTAAACTAAAGGTCCAGAAGCAAAATAGATCATTTGGGTCCACTGTGTGAAGTGGCAACACTGCAGAGAGTGGCAGATCAATAACTATTTATAAATAGATTTATCTGATTCATTTATCAACTAGAGTGTGTGTCAGTATGTGTGCTCATTTATATATGTATACCTAACTTATTTGAGATCGAATGTTGAAACATAAATAAAAATAATTGGCCCAAATACACTCAGTGAGAAGTCACTTCTAATTTATAAATATACGGCCAATTGAAAGATAGGTAGATAGATAGATAGATAATAGATAGACAGATAATTCATGCATGCATACATACATACATACATACAAAGAGATCAACACTGAGTTGAAACATGACCAAATTAGGGATTTGGGGGAGTTTATGGAAAATTCTGCTACCGACAAGTTTTGCTGCTTGCTTTTTCCCTCCCCATGACATCAGTTTCTTCCTTCTGTCTTCTTCTTTCTCCCTTGCTTCTCCCTTTGCTGGCTCTCCTTAATACTTGCTCAGCTCCCAGGAGTGTGCTGAGTGGCAGGGCTGGCAGCAGGAAGCAGATTCACAGGAATATTTGAGAGACAGACTCCGGCTGCTTCCCTTCATCACTTGGCTCTCACTCTCAGCTTCGACCCTTCCCCCACCACCTGAAAGGCAATCAAAGATTAAGTGAAAGAGAAAAAATATGTCGACTTTTTTTCTTTTACAAAGAAGTCTATTTATCTTACAGTTTGATAAAATGCCCTAGTAGGTTAAGTTTACTTAAGTTGTTTTTTAAAAACTTTTGATTGCCAGTCTTATGCTTCTAAAACATTCCACATACCCACATGCTGTGGCTTCAGTTGGTGCCGAGAAATATGTAGCACAGAGCGTGACTGCAGCTTGTGGATTTTCTCCCCACTACTGATCCTAACTAGTTCATTGTGTACCAGCATGAATTTTTAAGGAGAGCCAGGGATGGAAGCAACATTTCTTTTTTATGCCCTATACCTAAAACAGAAAAGAACCAGTTTTCACATAGGTAGTCCCATTGTTACCTTAATTCTCTTGTATTGCTTAGATCATGTAACCTAACTTTAAGTATCTCATTTTGTTTCTTCCTGGTGCTGTCTCCAGCTGTAGCCATTTCCTGTTAAAATCTATGAATGAAGTAGCTTTGAGCCAACATTAAACCTCAGAACATTTTAATCTATAAGATGGTAATAATGATATTAGCATGGAATTCAGTGCCATCAACATATTTATATGTGGCTGAACTCTGTGAACCCTCTACCAGAGACACAAAGGGTTTATCTTTGCTTTTACATAGTCTCAAGCACTGAGAAGTTAAGGCGCTCCCATTTTTAGGGGCACAAGTGGATCTCAAATACTCTGTTAGCATTATATATTTGTTAGAATTCATAGTCATGAAAAGAGGGGAGTGGGGGAAAAAGGGAAATTATGGGCTACATTTACCATTTATCGATACATGAATACCAACATCTAATTTTTGACAAAAGGAAGTTTCATTTTGAATCATTCTGGAAACTCTAAGCTTCGTCCATTTTGTAGAATCAATAAAATTATTGTAAATTATTGTCATACTCATTGTCATTTTGAACTTTCTCTGTAAAAAATGTCTTAGTAAGATATTTGTTCATTATGGCTTATCCCCATAATGAAGGAAGACATTTAGAATGTTCATTGTGATTTTATTTTTTTAAAAGAATATCATCATTTTATGAGAGTATAATTTGTGACAGTGTGAGGGGGAAAAAAGCTAGTGTGTAATTACATTGTCAAATTCCAACAATGCTCAAATTAATTTTCCTATTTGGTTTTGCATTAATCATATTTTTAGTAAAGATCACCCGACCCTGTGCAGAAAATTCAGTACTTTGGCCTGATATCTTGTCTAAAAACGAACTCCTCCTACAATAAGCCACATGCTTGGTTGTTCTCACATCAAAAATTGCTTTGCAGCAAGCATTGAAAATCTTTGTAGAAAAAAATTCTCTAAAAGAAAGTGCTTTGGGGTTGATTGTTTGCTTTTACTGAAAAGTAAAGAAAAAAGGCATGGTTTTAACATGCATATTAACTCTAAAAATCTCATTCTTGAACAGTATGAATACTGAAGACAGGAAGATGTAAAATTTCATCAAATGTCAGTCACTTCAAACTCATGGCCTTACCATAGCCCTTTGGAGTGTTATTAGACTTTTCTTATTTTTTATTGGAACTACACCAGGAATTACACTAGGAATTATGTCAGTCCTGCAGCAATTTTCAAGAAGCCACAAGTCCATGATCCTGAAACTTTGACTGCTGACAAGAAGTTGCTTGGAGCAGCAGTGTTATTAACAAGCCACCTTTTCCGCACCCCATCTGCACTGGAAGCCATCCCCAGCTCATCACCTCCATCTGTCTCTCTGTACGATGGGGCGTGCACACCAGCGGGCTCCGGCCATGAGGGTCAGTTTGCTGCTGAGTTACTCATCAAACATCCCTTGCTGCGTGGACTCCTTCCTCTCAGTATTGCAGGCTGCAGGCAGCCAGTCTGTGAGTCTGACAAAAGTGTACTTACCTTCTTTTATAATACAGCCTCTTTAGACAGGAATTTTCATGCCCTGAGAAGGAAGGTATTTTATGTGTGTGCCCAGAGAGATCCATTTGGTCCTGCGGGTGTCTCCCCTGAGATTTATGACAACCTCTTAGGAGGGGTGGGATCCCTTGATTTGATGCCATCAGGGCTTTGTTCTCTGCACAGTGTCCTCTGAAGACTACCAGCCCTGGATTCTTCTTCCAGCTTTTAAAAGGTCTCTGAGGACTCATAAATTCAGTGTTTCTGGATTAAAGCATAGGCTATGCATGTGCCTACTGTTCTGTTCCTTTCTGGTCTTTTCCTGGTAAAGATTCGTCTTTTACTCTTGCTGCTAGTTATCAAGTATTGTGCAAATGACTTACCACACACTTGGTTTGTTTTTTATTTTTTAACTGGCACTGTAACTGTTACTGTTTTACAAAATAGTGAGTTATCAGTTAACTCTTCACAAACTTAATTAAAAAAAAACAATATCATTATTATCGTTCTGATTAGGTAGCTCTCCCCCCATACCGTTACCTCTTTCAGATCCCTGTGCAGCACTTCTGCAATACAGGGAAATCTCAACGACTATCCACAGAACAGGACTATAGATCTTAGAAGTCACTTTTCTTCTTGACCCAAAGTAAAAGAAATAAATGAACTATAGAAATGAAAATAATATAATACATAAAAGAAAAAAAGAAAAACATAGGTATTGGGGTAGAAACTGTAATTAAAGATCCAGCATTGCCAACTACCAGTTGCATGGCCTTGAGTAAGTTAAATTATCTAAGCCTCAGTTTTGGCATCTGTATAATGGGGAAAATAATAGTATCTAGATCTTAGATTACATTGGGGCTATGGTAGTAATTGAACTTGGTAGTGCATACACAGGGCTAAGCACAGAACATGGCATATAGAAATTGTTGTTAGGTTATACTACTGTTATGACTGAGCACAGACTGTTCTTTTGAAAGCAAAGAAGAAAATTAGACTGAATTACATTTTTAGTTTTCCTGTGTCAATATTTTATGCCTCATCACACCCCACAATTTTTAACTTACAGGTGGAGAAACTGGAAAAGGAAATCAATGTTGCTATTTTGGGATTATATTTAGGCAGTCTGCAAATAAGGTTCAGCAAAGAATTTAGGACTTCGGGCCCTCCAGATGTATCTCTATCCATAAAGCTTGTATACCTTTCACTTTTACAACATATTCAGAGGGCACTCAATAAAAATAGTGACAAAATTCAACCCATTGTTGTGCACAAGAGTGAACTAAAGATCTATCTCATCTACTTTTTAGTGTTCATCAAAACACCCCATTTCTTGGGAGAAAAGCAAGCTACCTTACCTGTAAGCTTTATTTTTATTTTTATTGTTCAAATACACTTGTCTCCATTTACCTGCCACCACTTTCCCCGGCCCCACCCACCCCCACCTCCTCCCCTCACTCCTTCCCCACCTTGGCTTTGTCCATGGGTCCTTCGTACATGTTCCTTGATTTGACCCTTCCTCTTCCTTTCCCCAACACCCCCCTCCCTCCTTCCCTCTCGTTTCTGTTGGTTTCTTTTTCCTTTCAATGTTGCTGGTTATATTTTCCTTGCTTGTTTGTTTTGTTGATTAGGTTCCACTTAGAGGTGAGATCATATGGTATTTGTCTTTCACCCCCTGGCTTATTTCACTTAGCATAATGCTCTCCAGTTCCATCCATGCTGTCGTGAAAGGTAGTAGCTCTTTCTTTCTTTCTGCTGCATAGTGTTTCATTGTGTAAATGTGCCACAGTTCTTTGATCCACTCATTTACTGATGGGCAAGAACTCACAGGACTCCACTCCAGGAAAACAAACAATCCAATTAAAAAATGAGCAAAGGGCCTGAACAGACACTTCTCCAAGGAGGACACACATGGGGCCCAGACACATATGAAAGAATGCTCTTCATCACTAGCCATCAGAGAAATACAAATTAAAACCACAAAGAGATACCACTTCACATGGGTCAGAATGGCCATCATAAACAGATCAACGAACAATGGGTGCTGGTGAGGCTGTGGAGAAAGGGGAACCCTTGTATACTCTTGGTGAGAATGCAGACTGGTGCAGCCACTGTGGAAAACAGTTTGGAATTTCCTCAAAAAGCTAAAAATGGAACTGCCTTTTGACCCAGCGATTCCACTGCTGGGATTATACCCTAAGAATCCTAAAACACCTATTCAAGAGAACCTATGCACCCTAATGTTCATAGCAGCACAATGTACAATAGCCAAGTGCTGGGAAACAACCTAAGTACTTGTAAGGTTTATGCCTGCTTGTTTAACATCTTTCTTGGGCTTAGACTATGTTACCCTCACTGTCATGTGGCAGTCCAGTTCTTGAAAGTGAAGTTGATCAAATATATTAACTGGTTAATTTATAGAACCAGGAATAGTTAGCTTCAGACACAGGAACCAAATGGTACCTACACATCATCACATATTCTGACAAAGTCTAATAAAAATGGTTTCTTTGTTAAAATACTGAAATTTTTAAAACATAAAATGGTGCACAAATGACCAAGTAAAACTATGGAGATCTAAATAAAATTGGTAGAATTTATCAATGTCAAGATCCTGATTGTGTTGTTATACTATATTTTTATAAAATGCTACCATTGGGGGAAAAGTGGGCACAGGGTAGAGAAAATCTTTCTGTATTTTTTCTTACAATTGTGTCTGAATCTAAAACTATCTCAATAACTTTTTAAATTAACAATACATCTGATAAATATCCTCATAACAACTCATATTTCTAAAGATTTTTTAACACACATTCCACTGCTCATTACTTTGTGTAACATCTAAATGAAATGTTTCTTCCATGATGTTTTCCACAATCAAGTCCTTCCATTTTTCCAAGGCCCTTAAATTTCATAGAAAAATGACATAAAGTGGCTGAAGTACTACAGCTTGTTCTTTCTTTCATAAGAACTTAGGAAATTGGGACAATCCTTACTTTTGGGCTTAAAAAATTGTCCAGAGGATAAATAGAATCCATAAAAGAAATTTACGTGTAAGGCAGCACAGAAATGCTTCAAAAAGAAAAGCATCTTCCATTGATCTATTTTTAAAATAGAATGACATATTGTGATAAAATCTAAAAATTTAGAACAGCTTCCATCTTTCAGATCTGAGATGTATATAACCATTAGCAGTATCAGCATACACTCCTGCTGGGAGCTTAAAAATAGTTATTTTCTTATTGTCCTCTCTGAAACTTTAATATCCCAGGGCTTACCTTATAATGCCTTTGTTTATGTTTTATGTCAGTTTTTTTAGTTTTCTTGCTAAAATCATAGGGTGCAGATTCATATTTCTCACAGTCACTATAATTTTAATTCATTTGTGTGAGTGCAGAGAATTGTTATTAATACCTAGAGATCCAAAATGTCTCTAGATTACTAAAGGTGGTATACTTGAGTGTTAGCATGGCAGGAGTCAGAGACACACATCTTTGTCTTTTAGACCTCAAGAGAGCCGCGCTGATTTTAGCCATGTTAAAGAGTGTGGAAGGGGAGGAAACCATAACTTTCCAGCTGTGGCTCTGTAACTCAGATATTTACAGCTGAGATAGCTAATTGCATTGGCTTTACTTTAAAAAAAATTATTATATTTTCCATTACCATTTAGCCCCTCCCCCCAGCAATCACTGCATTGTTACCAGGTCCATGAGTCCTTTTTCCTTTTTGATTGATCCCTCCGTAGTTTTTCTGTTTTGTTTTGTTTTGTTTTAACAAAAGCAGTAACACTGCATACTGTACAAGACCAGGAATGATCATGGTAGAATGTTATGTCTATTTGCTTTGAGAAGAAAATGTACTTTATTTTGGTTACCTAGCAATTATTTGCAGATATACTCCCCATTATCTCATGTCCTAAAATAAACTCTAGAGGTCAGTACACATGGTAAATTTTACACTTTCAGCATTTCCAAGCAGCATTCAATCTTTAAAAATCTGAAAATTGTACCCTAAAACTCTGAAACATCTGTATCTGTTCATTTAGTTTATTAAATAATGAGTTATAGAGAAAGACATGACACATACATATTTTTCTGATTGTAACTCAGTGTAGATGTGATTGCACAGACCTTTAAACTAAATAGTATTTATAGAGTCTTAATCTACTTTCCCCACAATCTGCATGTTAGTTCTTTCATCATCCTTGCTCAGATTTAGTTGAAAATCTCCCAAAGTGTAGCTCATATAACTCTTCTTGAAAGGCAATGGCCCAATCAACCCTACTTGACATCAAGGAAGTTTTGTGGAAACTAATTATAGGAGAGTCATGATAATCCTCAAACTCTTAGGTACGTAAGAAACACTGTGGAACTATGTATGTGTTATACAATTCTGTAAATAAGCTTCTCGTATACTTTTAAGGCACATAAGTATGCATTTGTTGCTCATTACACACAGTAGTTCTTGGGTAAAGCTGGGTACAAAGAGTCTCTGAAGGACAAACCCGACCATTCATCTGTACACATGTACCATTCTGGCTGCCGCGTGTTGTAGAAAGAGGCTCTGCAGTTTTTCCAATCGGAAGAAATAATGAGCATAAAGCAACAGCTCCTCTGAAAACAGTTGGCAGTTAGATAATGATGGATATGCTACAAATTCCAGAGATATCAACCAAGAAACATGAACGATGCATATAAAGAAAGAAAAGCTTAAAATCTACCACCTTTCTTGTAAAGGCAAATGCGCAAGGTGCTTTTTGGTATGAGGATGGCAACATTGCCTGAGGTACATTGTGCTGCATAATAAATGGAAGCACATTACTAGAGGAATTTCTTTCTGAAGGACATTAGCAAGAAAGAAATTAGACATGATGGAGAGAGCTGCAAAGTGGAAGTTGAAATTTGGGCCTGAAGTTGAGGTTCTCATTTGCTCTCTCTTGTTGAAATCACTTCACAGATAACAACTTGGATCTCTTTTGTAAGGTGAACACAGACTGATTAACTTAAGACAGTGTTTACGGACACCGATACCATTGATTAAAAAGTAAAAGTTCTGTCAAACAGTAGTTTGATCTTCATGACAACAAACAGCCTGTTTGATGTTTTTATTGAATCAATTGATTTTTTTTCACTGAATTGATTGGTTGTTTTACTATCATGTAGACAATTCCTAAATCAACATGTGCCCCTGTTAGAGGTGTTTTTGAAAAAGTCTGTATTCATGAATGTCTGTATTCAAAATTTCTGGTTAACAGAACCTTATGAAACCAATAATTATATCAAAATAAATGGCATCAATACTTTGAAAAATGTTTTTTCTCTTTTTTTAAAAATTGGACTTAAATTTCAAAATTTAAGCAACTCAGTGTTACAGACTGATAAAAGGTCATTTTTTTTCTTATCTTGTCCAAGTATGTACTTTGGATATTGACTGAATAGTTAGATAATAGTTTATCAATAAAGGGAGGTTGAGTTGTCATAGGTTTTTAAGGCTAAAAACAAAAAAAAGGAAACAGATGCTCACGATACTCCCTTTACTCTGCCTCATCTCTTTAATAGTCAAGCTAACATATTATATTAGCCAGGTTTTCCTGCCTTTTCAAAGGGAGTTACCAAACCAACTATTCATTCTAGATCAAGATTTTTTTAAATGCTCACAGAGTCCTGAGAAACTTTATTTTTCCCCTAATAAATTAGATTTACCAATAAGCTTTTGTTTAAACAGTGGAGTGTAAGCACCAAAATAAGGTCTGCTACAGTCTGCCTATGGAAGTGATACAGCGGTCATTTACTCTGTATATGGTGGGAGGAGAAGGAGGTATTGATATTTTTATCTGTCCTAGTTTCAGCACAACATGTTAAATACCACATTTCATAGAGGCAAGATTGATATTGCTTGTATGAACAGCATATCTATCTCCCATGGGGGCTGCAGTCAGATGATTTTTACAAGGTCGATTATAATGGACCTGGTAGGGTCAGTTTATAATAGACTTTCAGCACACATTAGGGTTGTTCATTACTCAAGTTCACTTAACAATGAGATTATGCCTAGTTAGTGCATCTCTTCCCTCTGATACTAACCAAAGTATGTTTGTAGATTTTCTTCTGTCATTCATTTGTTCATTCATTCATTCATTCATTCATTCATTCATTCAGCTATACTCTTTGGGCCCTTAGATCCATTTCTTAAGACATCTAATTTACTTGATTGATAAAAGATAAGTGACACAAGTGTGTTTATTTCCCATCTCACCCTAAATTACCAATATCTCTATACTTGTATCCTTCTTCTCAAAAAAGCTATATTGTAGC
This sequence comes from Pteronotus mesoamericanus, assembly GCF_021234165.1. Taxonomy (NCBI): domain Eukaryota; kingdom Metazoa; phylum Chordata; class Mammalia; order Chiroptera; family Mormoopidae; genus Pteronotus; species Pteronotus mesoamericanus. Next base: position 25,622,053 of record NW_026555325.1, on the reverse strand, counting down.
TCTATTTTTTTCTTCCTAACATTTAAAGACAAATTTACTAGCCAGAGAGATCACACCCTTACGACATAACTGTGTTTTATAATTCTTCCCTGATTCCTCTGAGAGAACATTGATTTCTAGTAGTTCTGTCATCACTGTCCTCATCACTGTCCACAAACATTTACATGTGGTCCCTAACAAAAGAAAAAGAGGTCTGTCTCCAGCTTGTAGTACTCTTCAGAGTTACTACTTTTTCTACTGCCAAGGTTCTCCAAAGGGCAATTTACAAGTCTGGCCACTGTTTCCGTACCACCCCTCCCTGACAGTCTGACTTCTGTCCTCATCCCTTTTCAGGAACTCCTTTTCCCAAGGTCTTCCTAATTGCCAAGTCCAACTGTGTGCTGCTATCAGTCCTAATTCCTGAAATCATTGTAGCATTAAACACATACTTGACTTCTTTGACTTTTGCCCAATTTTTTTTGTCCCTCAGAGAATGTGAGCATTCTCATGGCTTCAGGTATGAGCAGCAAGGATGGATGGAAAGAACATTGATACCAAGCAGATATTATTTTAATTCTACATGGTTCTTCCATTAATGAGCTATATGCTCTTGGATACATAGCTTAACTTTTTATAACCACAGGTTCTGCATCTCAGAAGTAGGGATAATAATACCTTTTGCATAGGATTAAATAGAACTAAGTGGGAATGAACAGCACATATTGGATGCTTGGTAAATGTTAGTTTCCTTGACCTTCCTGAATTATTTCTTGCTAACTTTTGGTCATATTTTTTTTCTTGGTAAGTCATTTCTTCTGGACATGCCTACTGCCACCTTGACTGTGCATATTAAAGCACACACCATTTTTTCTCCTTCCATGATCACTGCCCCAGACTTTCTTTTCTAAAATTCTTTTTATTCCCTAGGCATTATGGTTTTCACAAACACGAATGACAGCTGCCTCACAAGAGATCATGGCCACAGCTTTTCCGACATTCTCCACATCTCTGGCTGCTAGTGTCTCTCCTGACACCACACTAACTCTGTTTTATATTCTTCTTCTTTTTCTTGCTCGGGGAGTTGGCTTCTTCCAGCCTAAAACCCTCAGCTTTTTTGTGGGCCCAAAAGAGACTCTGAGTCTTGGTTCCAGACCCTTCTTGGCTTTCTTCTCAGTTCCAACTGGCTTTGCTGTTTCCCCTAAGGGTTGATAAACCAAGTTCATAGCTTTCCAGACCTCCAGAGCTCGCTTCCTAGATAACTCTCTGTTGCCCTCACCTGACACAAATCCACAATTATCAAAGCCTCTTCGCTGGAACCCGCTTCCAAGCCTCACCCTTTCAAGGTGTGACAAGTAATGTCATCACTTTCACTCTTTCCAACTGGAGTGCTTGTATTAGCTTTTCATCTTCATTTCCCTGCTTTTTTTCCAGGAGAGCCCCCACATCCTTTCAATCCTCAGTTATTTGAGCTTTGCAATGCTTTATACATGAATCTTTTCTTTTATTATTTATACTGATAGAATAATAATGTCACTAACAACAACAGCAGAACATTCATTGAAAGCCTATTATGTGCTAGCATCTGGAAAGACTTTATAAGCCTCATCTATTATAAAAGAGAAAATTGAGTCTTAGAGAAGTTAAATACCTTGCTCAAGGTCATGTGAGTGTTGGAGCTAGGTGTTTAGGCCCCGATTCGTCAGCTCCCACACTCGTATTCTTATTCACTGTTCTGTATTGTTTAAAAAGATCACATTTCCTTGATGGAAACATTGATGTGTTTTTCATAAGTATTTCTTGAATTGCATATCGTTCTAACCACTGATTTTATGATCTCATGGAATTAGAAATAAATCATAAATAAATTTTACTCTAGTAAATATTTGCTCAGTATTGGCCAGAAATAAGGATAGTTCCAATGCTGAAAGAAGGCAGGAGAGGGGAATACTGTGATATTATGGAGAAAGCAAAAGAGTGAAAATTTGATCTCTGATGTTATTAACTTATTTAATAAGTGGAAACATTCTCTGGTGGGGAAGAAATCAAAGGGGGTGTCCTTGGAAAGAGTCAAAATTGAAACAGAGCTAATGGTGTCAGGCAATAGGAAGTCAATGGAGAGGATCAGTCGTGAGGCTTAGGAGGACAGCTTACTGCTTGAAATACTTTCCATTAGCATTAAGCCCTTGAACATGTGCATTGTAATGTCAAACCAGTTTGTATGGAAATTCTAGCACTCTTTGTGGATAGTCAGACCATGCACTGGACTTGGGATTTGAAATCTGAATTTCCTTCCTAGCTCTATCACTAAACAGCTATTTGACCTTGGGCAAATCTCCCAACTTTCCCAGTTCTGAGTTTTGTCATCTTTAAAATCCCTGGGAGTTGGCCTGGATGAGCTCTAAGGCTCTTCCGTGTTTGCACATTCTGGCATTCTCTATGCTCAAAACGTGGTTAAGATTAGGGCTTAGGTTTGCAGCCCACTGCCAGGCAACGCATTGTCTAACATTACACATGGATATCATGGGTTGCTCTGATCACTCAGATTGAGCAGGAAATTTAAAATCTTGATAAGGGAATCCCCAAGTGGCTAAGCACCTGACACCAGAGGTTACACACCTTTCGTAAAGAACCGGAGTGTGTTAGCACTCTGCCCTGCCACTACGGTCCCTTTCTAATTTCTGAATCAAGCCCTCCTTTGCCCCTAGGTGCATCTATTTCAATGCAGCTGCTGCATGTAACTCTGGTTAGTATGTGCATGGGAGGGTCTGTGCAACTGAACATGTGAAAGCACAATTACAATTAAAGAAGGGAATAATTTGTTCAGTAGTTTTGCATCTGAAGATCTAAAGAACGATCACCCTCAGCTAGACTTGTAGGCCCCAAATTGCCTTTTTTATTGCCTCACTAAAACACATCACTTTGCCCAGTTCACTTATTGACTTTTTCATCTCAAACAGAAATTCTTACCTAGGTAGAAGTTAAAGGTCCACATGCACTAATTGTAAATGGTAAAGTGCCAATTCAACAGAATTTCCAAAACCACAAGAAATGCTTGTGAACTTAACTCTTGTGTAAATTAAGTCTGAAAATGATTTTTTTAGAAAGAGGCTATGGGTATTTCTTTGAAAAATTTTACCTCTCCGGTACAAGAGAGTGTTTATCTATGGGTAATGAAAAAGAATGTGGCATCAGTTGCAGAAAAGAGTGGGAAACACTGAGCATGTTTTTTTGGAGACCAACAACAAAAAGCTAACTGCTAGGATTTGACTTAAATCACGCCCCCAAACTATCACCCCAATTTCCAGAAATCTATATCGTTTGTATAAATAATCTAACTTTCCTTCCCCACTACTCTGCTTTGCAGGAAGCAGGCAAGAGTTAAAACATAGGAGCAATTTTTAAAGGAAACCTCATGACTAGCAATCAGCGCTAATAAGATTCTCTTCCTCTTGCAAGATTCACAGAAAGCCCTCGATCCATGCCGAGCACATTCAAAGGCAAGGGACTAAGAGCTCCTCTCACAGGTTCATTATCATTCTCAGGTTATCCCAAGCCAAGTGAATCAGGAAAGCAAATGAATTAGTGAGAATTAAGGGGCCTCTGTGGTCTGAACCCACTCCAAATCTCAGCAAAGATGAAAGGTAGACGCTGATGTCTTATGTCCCAAGGTTCTCAGGCTTGGAGCCCCAGCGCCTAGGCATTCCTCGAGAGCCTTGCAGAAATGTGCAGTCAGTTAATGTTGCCTAACGTCTTCTGACCGTGGGTTCAGCCATGTGGGAAAAGTTTTACGAGGCTGCAAAAGCAAACCCCCTTTCACTCACAATTAATTACAGAAGACTTGCTGTAGCACCTAGCTGTCAATGAGTCCAGTGTGGGCCCTTTCTTCTTCTTTTGGTCACTTACTAATAATCAAAGATACCAGGGTAATGCTGTATTATATGATAATATCAAATGGGATTTTTGAAGAACAAATCTGTAAAATACTCGAACTGCTAAGTGTTAAGCTTCTTTGGAAGCAATGCCTTGAGTAGAAAGGAGCAGGATTCAATGTGAACTAACGTCCTTACAATTAAAGAAGTTTTTGTTGTTGTTTTTCCTGTTGTTTTAAATGCGACTGTTGTTTCAAATGGGAGTGGGAAGAATGGGGAGGAGGCTTTTATATTGTACTTTTGATGGAGATATAGTGATCCTTGAAGCATCTGTGGGATTTAAACAAAATAATGTGGCAAGGGTTTGGAGTAGCAGTTTGTTTTCATTAAATACTTGTTACTGCTAATTATATTTGATCACTATAAAGAATACAGTTTAATTAAAGAAACACAGTGGTTAGGAAAATATTTGATTTCCAAGGGAGAACAATTTATCTTTGCATTAGTAAGTTGGGAAAAAAGTAATTGTGACTCTATGTTTTTCAGTTCATTACTGGTTTTTACGGAGAGGTTTTATTCTGTTCATGGGAAAAAAATTTTATGCTTATCCTTAAAATTATATACAGTCAAGTACTAATTTCATATCATGCTGCTTGCATGCATGCTTCAATTTATTTAACATAAGCAATTATTTTAAAAATGAAACAACATTTGGCAAATGACATTAAACAACATATTCTAACATCAATCTGAATCAACATATCTTTCTCTTTGGAGATAGTTTCAGTGTTAACTCTTTTAGTGAATTTGAAATGTGCTGTGACATTAATGTTTTCCCAAATCAACATATGGCTTTAATTTTAATTTTGCAAGGTAATATTTTGTCAGTGGCCTGAAGGAAATTAACGGAAAATGAAGGCAGATAATTACTATTGTAACTAAAGCCTAATATTCATGTTACTTGTATATCACTGTATATAATCATTCTTTTAAGCAATTGTACTAGAGAACTTTGATTTTTAAAAATGTATCCCCTCAAAATAAGTTTAGTTTGAGTGAACTCCCATGAGTTCTGCAAGTTTAATGGGATGAAGTATATCTTAATATAGCTATTATAATCTTAAGAAAAAGAACAATTTAAAATCATGTTTATAGTATGTAAATGTCAGGGATGACTCAGATTTAAAACAAGAAATTCTTTTCTTTGCAATCTTAACACCAGGAATGATTTTTTTTTTTTAAAAAGTGCATTGATAGTTTTGCATCACATTTTTAAAAGTAATCCTTATCTTTCCATTGCAAACACATGTTTGTAAATTTTGGAGAATATTTTGTTTATAAAACCTTTGAACTTTTTACCAATTTTAACCATTTTTTCTTATAAACCTCAAACACCACTAAATTCACAATGCTGATATATTTGAATAATTATATTTAAAAACTCTCTTTTAACTGATAAAGATGATCCTAAAAATTTATATTTAAAGTATAGTTTAGATATGCTTGAGGCTTTACAGCTATTTTACTTTTTATATTATAGTTAAGTGTTTAATTTCTCTTTAACATATATGCAAATTAGTTAAACCTAAGAAGACATAAGTTCCCAATTATATCAGGGTAGAAAACAAACATATTATTTTTTACTCTTGCAGTGCATTCTGTTCTTATTATCATTATTATTATTTCCTATTATCATCACTTGAATATCTTCTCATGAGAAGTTTTTCTATCTCTTTTAGTAAAACTAAAATAATTTGACACTTTTGTGTAGAGGAGGAAAACAAACTTCTAGCTCTTTGATAACTTTTGTTAATGTGTATGAAAAACTGCATGTTAAAAAGTGCTAAGTCTGTGAGCAATTTTGAATCAAACTCAGAAAAGCAATTAGAGGAGTTTGGTATATAACTGACAGCCTAGAAAACAGCTTTCTGCATGCTGCCATCAAAGCAGAAACATACCCTTGTTAATAGAAATATTACTTAAAATGCCGTGAATCGGCAACAGCCTGCAGCAGAGGCAACAAGCAGTCCTGCATTAGCACAGAGGCCCGCCCTTCCCTGCGCTGCCCACAAATGACCAGAGAAATCCCAGAGGTGCTCTTGAATTTCTGCATCCTCATCTCTTCAGCTGCAAAATATCTGTCACTCACATCCCACACTGGCCAAAGTGACACCTGCCAGTCTCAAGAACAAGGACAAATTATTGTCCGACTGCCAACCGTGTCTCAGCAATGAGAGCCGTGCAATGGTAGGGATGTGCATCTTAATGGTGGATTGTTAAACTCTGTAATTTGGTTTTGGATATTTCTTTTAAGGAGGCAAATTTTCAGCATATTGTTGTTTAACATTCAGAACATGCACTTTTGTGGTCAACTGTACATCATAATGACCAATTTAAAAGACTACTTACAAACAGCTGGCAAAATATGTATTGGATAAGCGTAGGCATTGCTGTCCAGGGCAATATGATGCTATTGTCAGGGAAGGCCCACGGCTTTGGTCGTCATTGAAAGGTTTCTAGGATCATTTTAGGGACAAAATCCAAAGCATTCCCTCTGATTCACCTTCTGATCAAGTTTTGTGGTGTGTGTGTGTGCACATGAGAGAGAGACAGTGAGAGAAAGTGAGAATAAGAGACCTGTCATCATGTCACATGAAGTTATGTAACATTCTATTCATTGTTGATGAAATTCAATATGACAGAATGTAATCTAACCTATCAAAAATGTAAATAATATACTTTGCTGGATTAGGTATCTGCTGTCAATTGCTATAGTAGGAATGTGAACTTACTGAGGTGCACAGAAGCTCAGTGCATTAATGCCAAACTGGCCATGGTGTTTGTGAACCGGCAAACACCACAGTTCACTGGTTTCCCCAATTACTTTGGGGTAGTTTGGCATGTATAGAAATGTTCAACAAAAGTTCTCTTGTTGGACACTTCTGGGAAGTAATTTGATTGTTAATTACAAATGCTCAGGGTGATTGCTCTGCATAATTGTTTTACTCTTTCAGCACTCCATTAGAAGCTTATCTGCCCAAGGTTTATTTTTAGATCTTTGATTTTATAACATCTTCTGTATGTCAAACTGATGTAATATGAATGACCCCTCCAGAAAAAAATTCTTTAATCAGCCAGGATAATTCTATGCCTCCAGGGAGAGGTAAAATGGCAAAGATAGTATGACCACATGCATTTCATCTCCAACAGCATCTATCATCATGCAACACACACACACTCACGTACACACGTTTCAAAATTCTGTGTGTTTTGAGAACTAATTTTAGTTGTATGCTTTAGATTGCTTGAAGATTGTAAAGAACAAAAAGAACACCTCAGAATTAAACCAAAAGCATTCCAGATACGATTTCTTTTTATTAGCAAGTTTTTCAGTCTCAGCTGTGAACAATAGACAACACAAAACAAGTCCACATTGCCTTAAAGGTAAATGGGCAGAGAAGCGCATTTGATACTGCATTCCTGAGAATGGAACCTTTTATTTGCTGTCATAGTGATGACTTTTAATTGTCCTAATAAATAAGCTTTTAAAAAGCTTCTAAAATGTTCTCTAATAACACACTTTGGTCTTTAGCCATAGAAATGCAGAAATAATTAGAAGTGGCATTGTGTACACTGCCTTCTGGACTGGGCTGAAGGTGAAGGAGAAAGTCTCATGCTATCCTTGTCAGCTGCAAGGGTAATTACTGCTGGCTGAAATTACTCAACATTTGTTTATAAGCTCCCCAGAGCATGCTGTAAATAGATTGTCTGTTATAGTCCAATCACATTAAAACGCTGCTCCTTGCAAACTGCTACCTCCTGTTTTCTGTAAGCTAGACAGAGAGAGCCTGCTGCTCACTTACTGAGCACTGAGCAGGGAAGAGCTATGTTTAATGTGATTGTTTTCATTAGATTCTTCTCAGCCCAAGATCACATTTGTCGTTTTCAGAGTCTGAATGCTAGTGGGGTACATTATTTTCAGTAGGAGCCTTTTATTTGCTTCAGGGAAGATGAATTTCTTTATTACTGCAATGTGTATGTAAGAGTTTGGAAGAAAAATTTAAAACAATACAGAGGAGTGAGCACATGCAGTCCCCTCCACACATGGGATTTGTTCATCTCTATTGAGTTTTAGAAAGTTCGTAGAATTTGCTAGTTATACTAGTTTGATTTCATTTAGTATGTGTCTCTACAGTTTTTAACTATATGCTTAACATATAGGTACTACAAATAGAACTATTTATTTTGGGGAAGGACTAAAATCTAGGGGGAGAAATGACTTGGATGTCTGAGAAAGCTAAAGAGTAATAAGGTATGTGATGGAATACAAAGCTGACAAATAATAAACACAAAAGTAGATAGTCAAAATATACATATGAATGATCAGTAAGTTTTAGTGCTTGGAAAGTAAGTAGAATTTACTGTTTTATAAAGATAATAAGGTCTTATGAATAATATTAAGTACCATATTTTGCCTTGTATAATGCACACTTTTTTTGCCGAAATTTTGGAGGGAAAAATAAGGATGTGCATTATACATGGGTATAATGATTACATACCATGGGTATAATAATCCTGTATATAATGTGCATGAAAACTTGGGTGTATTATACATGCCAAATATGGGCACGGTATGTCCCCTTCAAAAGGGACCAGAAATGATCCAGACAGTGGTTAACAAAGCTTTTTGTGAATGTGGCTTTCCGTTTATCATGTCAGTGGGAGGGACTTGATTGGACTGGTAGGCTGGCTGTCCTGAAGGGTTTTGAATATAAAATAGAAAGAAAATTAAAAGCAGCTCAACAGAAAGGACCTGGATTTTCACTGAAGCAAATCCTACTTTAATCCCAGTTTCCTTATTAATTGATTAATAAGCAGGTTTAGCTACTTTGTTTTTGTTTAAAAGAATTGGGACTACTTTCTGAGTCATTTTCTTTTATAATTGACAAAGGTTTCCAAAATCTGGGTGATTATGTCTTTACAGCAGCCTCCAATAAAAAACAGTCAATCTGTATTTGAATTCATAAAAAGAATAAGCTGCTCCATAAACCTGTCTTGAAAGGGACAGATATTGGAAGAAAATTATTGCAGAGAAGGGACATGACTCAGTTGATGGCCAGCAAAGGAACAAGACATGCACACTGTGTAAATTCACACCTGAGACACAAAAGAACTAGTTGTGAAGTGGAGGCAATGTGGGCATAATCTTACTTTCTAGGAAATATTTACCCTTACCTTCCTTTACACCACTCCAAATTTTCCTCAGGGAAATTATCTTTCCCTTTTTATCTAGTCTGAAACTGATACAGGGTTTTGGAAAACTACCATTTCCTATTACATGTACCAATACACGAGAGATATTTGAGAACCAGAAATGATGATTCAATTACATTTTACAGTAATTCCTAGAAGTACCATATTCTAAGCTTCAGTGCAGAAAGAGCATCAGATGCAGATCAGATTTTGGGTAGGCACATGCACTGCTATAGAAAGCCAGGGATGTTTTAAATATAAAGCTAAATGAACGTGGGGATGCCAGTGTCGTGTTCATTTCAGGATGCTTGGCTAAATTTATTTTTGAGAAATAAGGAAAGCTAAATAAAATTGTCTTTAGGGCTGGCATACATTGTCTTAAACAGACTGAATCTATCTGTAATCTATATAACATTTTTATATGCTCCCCATTACTCACTTTATGCCATTAGGAAAGCACTGAATCTTTAAAGAGAAACTTCCTACAGCTAAAAAAGACATTAAGGGGGAAAAATGCTGGGAGCCATAGTGACAGGTACAACTAAGCTTGTATCCTTCAGTTCCCTGGAAACCAGTCAAACACTATCTCATCTTGCAATGGTTGTGTCTGATCCTCTGCTTCAGACATCTTCCTAATAATGGCAACTGCAGAGGTGACTCTCTGCAAATAAGGGCTTGCAGCCACTGGGCATCCATCACATTTCTCCAGAGCAACATTAGACCACCCTAATGGGTACTCCCGTCTTCATTATGATATTAATTCTCTAAATTTCCGAAGTGATTTCATTTGTAATATGACAAAGGCTGGCTGCTCAGGAGACAAACTGTTTTCATCCCCCTCCTGCATGTTCACAAAGGCTTGCTTTCTTTAGTCTTTGGGGGAAAAGGAATTTGATAACATCAGATCTCTTGTGATACACAAGGCTGGCTAACAGCTACACCACCTGCTAGCACTTCATGCCTGGTCATCCAGCCTGAAGCTCTCTAAAGCGGTGGCTGATGAGTGGAACATGGATGTTAGTTTGGAAAGATACTATATGAAGAGAAAACAGCAGCAGAATAAAAAACTTGGCGTAGAGGCTGAGTGGGATTTGAGGGTAACACTGGGGTCAGAGAGAGGCTGGAAACAGAATCAATTGCAATAGGGCTGGTTTGGTAATTGCTACCTAATATCTTGATTTTTCTCCCTTGCACATTACAGTTTTTGGTGTGACCACAAATGTCAAGGCTGCCAACTGTATACAACCTCCAAAATATGGTAACTCATTTCCCTTTTAATATGCTAACTTCAGTGGATTTTAATCCACCAAATCAAAGTTACCACATCAAAATTACCTTATCTTCTACAATGTTTATTTATAAAAAATTTGGTTTTGATCAATATTGAGAGTTTTGTACTTACTGATCATCATTGTTTCTAACTGGATTGAGCATCATGGCTAGAATGGTTGAATTAAGCGATAAAGTGCAAAATCTTTGAAAGGTTCAGCATTGGTTAAAATACTAATGCAGACAAAATTTTCTCTACTTTTTCCTTCCTTGTCTTCTGGCAGCCTCCTGCTCTTCCTTAACTGCTGACACCTATTTTGTTTTTTAAAAGAGTCTTATTAGAAAGTCTAAATAAGTTATCTAATTTTAGATTAAGGCATAGACTAATCAGCAGCTCAGTATTATTTAAAAACATAGATCCTTAATTAGAGATAGTACAGTTTAGTGGTAAACATTAGCAGAAACTAAGTTTGTTTCCATTAGCAAACTATGCAATTCTGCGAAAGTGAATGAAAGAAATTATCTGGCTTCAGTTTATTCATTTAAAAGTGAAGGAGCTGAACTATAGATTCAACCACCTTTAATATTTTATAATAGTTCATACTATTGTTATATTTATATCTTAAGTAGTATTTAATATTATATATAAATCTTTGTCTGTATGTATTCAAACACCTGGTGTCCATGCTGAATGCATTTAAACCATATCTCATTACTGTGAATTTTAATTGAATGTTCATATAATTGATCTAAAATTTCAGGATATTGCTATAGCTCAGAATCTGTGGGCCATTATTAAATTTAGAGAAAATATTTTCTTCCTTTTTATTGAATTTATTGGAGTGACACTGTTAACAAAATTATACAGGTTTCAGGTGCACAATTGTACAACACATCATCTATACACTGTGTTGTGTGTTCACCACCCCAAGTCAAGTCTCTGTTCATCACCATTTATCTTGCTTATACCCTCTTCCTTCTCTCTCCACTCACTTTTACCCCCGGCAATCACCACACTGTTGTTTGTGTCCATGAATTTTCTCTGTCTCTCTCTTTTTTTTAATCAGTAAATGAGTGGATAAAAAAGTTGTGGTACATTTATACAGTGGAATACTAGTCAGTCACAAAAGGAAGGAAATCTTACCCTTTGGGACAGTATGTGTGGACCTGGAGAACATTATGCTAAGTGATATAAGCCAGTCAGAGAAAGGTAAATACCATATGATTTCATTTACATGTGGAATCTAATGAACAAACTGAACTGACAGGGAAAATAGAGACAGACTCATAGATAGAGGGCAGGCTGACAGCTGTTAGCAGTGGCAGGGGACATAGAGGGACTGAGAAAAAATTTTATAGCTTTTATGCTTGAATAGATTTATTTTGGCTTTTATTATTAATGGAATACAGCCATATGCATCATATACATTGCTGTTATAAATATCAAAATAAAGATGTACAGACTTTTACACAGTTATTTGTGTGTAATAATTTTTGCTCTTTTCCCCAAAACACAAGGTCTTCAGAAGAAAGTTTTTCTTTTTTCTTTTTTTGGAACAAGAGAACACAACTGGATATTTCATCTCTCTTCCATCCTATTTTTTCAATTTAAGTACTATTTTATACATTTCTTACTTTGTTCTCTTGCTTTTTTGTTTTTAAAAATATATTCAAAACTAAGCTTTGTTTATTTAATCTAAATCTTCCGCAATGTTGTAATGCTTCCCTTAAATATTAAGAAAAAATTGATAGTTTTTTCTGAAAATTCAATTTATAGGATAAATATTATCTCAAGTTATAATGTTTTGCTTCCCAAGATTTACAGAGGATAATGAATATGCACTAAGCCTTTTTTTTTCTAGGAATATTACGAACATTGGCAAAGTCTATATTCAGACTGTCCCTCAATTAACATTGTCTGATTTCAAGTGGCCTTTACATACATGTGTCATGTACCTTTGGCTTCCACCAAAGTTGCTTCCAAAAACTTTGCACAATTGTGCTCCCTGTCCAGCGTGAGCACTGGAGCTCCAGGAGCCCTGCCATGACAGTCGCGTAGAGCCTGGCGTCTTGGAAAGGGCACAGCACAGAGGCTCCTGACAGCGGCAGGCTCGTCCTTGTGGGAGGTCTTCCTTGAGTTCTAAGCTGGAACAAGAGTTGAGTTATTGTTCAAGCATCAGAATTTTACTGAGAGCCTGCCATGCGCAAGTTAGAACTTCCCCTCCAATATATCCTCTTCAGAATATAGTATGTTTCACTTTCCTTAAATGATTGAGATTATAAAGGTTAATAACATATAACTAAGGCTATTGTTGCAATCTAAATAAAATATAAAAAACTAGAGGGATATCAGACCTCTGATTGAAACTCTGAATTAAATATAAGCTCTTTGATGTATTATAGAATTGGACACTTGAAACTGTCATAATCTTATTACTGAATGTCACCCAATAAATTTAATTAAAAAAAATTTAAGTTCTTTGAGATCAAGGACCATTTCTTAATTGCATTTTCATTATCTAGTCTTAGTTTATAGTAGGTATTCAATATATATCCATCAAAATAAACTGACTACATCAAGATCCATAACTAGTACATTTCTATTAGTTTATAGTATAGAAATGTAAACTAATTGTTTGAACAATTTATGTCATTAATGGAGATATTGCAAAGAGAAATAGCATGCTATTATATTGATAGTAATACATATATATAGCATATTTTAATGACATCTTGTAAGGTAATAGGAAAATGTAATGATCAATAATTTAATTTTAAGTATAACTAAAACAAGTACCTAAATTATTTTCAGTTACTCTTGAACATAAAATTAATTTGAAGAACTATTTAAAATTATTTTATATTGATATTTTTATATGTGATTCTCAATGAATATATTTTAATATACTCATAGAAATGTTTTTCACTTAAAAATAATATGGGAAAAGAAATCACCAATGACTTCTTGTGGTGGTGAAATGATATAATAGACACATACAAGGCTGCAGAACAGAATGGATATATCAGTTTAGCAATTCTGGATAGACTTAGCTGGCTGGCAGGTGTTTGGGTTTGTCTTTCCCATGATTGTCATCTGCAAAGATCGAGAACAAGATTAAAACTCTACTTTAATGAGTGTTGTTTCCTAGACATCATCGTTCTAATCCACCAAGCCTCACTAGTGTCTTTTAAAAGCATTTGTGCAGGTCCTAAATTAATCTATCCCTTCATAGTCACAAGCTGGGGCTCAGGGTGTTTAGCAGAGAGAGCTACAGCCATGTTAACACTGAAAAAAGTTAGCCTTCTGATAGGACATGGTTTCACCCTCTTGTAGCCAAGGTGGATACACTAAGAAAATGTTGTACTCTTTGAAGGCCCATAATGTAGGAAATAACAAATCTGAATAGTTTAAATTTTTTTAAATTCACTAGTACAGGGTTTTATAGAGTGTAAGTGAATTTGTCTAAAAATTAGGAACCCTTTAGGGTCAAATGGATCAATAAATGACTCTGTTCTTGGACAAGGCACTTAACCCCTCAGAGCTTTAGTTTTCTTACTGTTCAAAATGAATTGATGTAAATAATCTCTCAGGCCTCTTTAGAATTCTATAATTATTGCTTTTTGAAAAACAAATTATGCATTTTGATTACTCATTTATAACTACTACTTACCATTTTTCAAAACGTAAGTAGAATGGTCACTTACTCTATTATTTAAGTATCAATAATAGAATAAGTGAACACAATCATGCCATTGTCTGTTAGGCATAGTTTTGCTGTTTGAAGTAACTGTGGGATTTTTCGTGAGAGTTTTCTGTAAGTAGTTTTTACTTTGATAGACGTTTTCCTCCAGAGTAGCAAATTTCTATTATCATTATTTCAGGGATAGCAGAAGCATCAAGTCAAGTTGTAATAGTGAAAGAAGAGTTTGAAAATTACTGATTTTATTTTTCACTTGTTTTTTAAAAAGCATAAAAAACACAGACAGAATTAAAAGCGCTATCAGTTTTCTGCTTTGCTCAGCTGAGAAAAACTCAGTGTGCTACAGGTAGAAGCTCTTACCTGTGTAAAGACAGAGCTTTCTCTAAGAGAAGTCACATTTACCTGGAAAGCTCTTTCCCCAGACACCTCTATGTCACGTTAGCCAGGTGTGTACTAAGATGTTATCTTCTCAGAGAGAATGCTCTTAATTCCCCATTGAAAATAGCATCACCCATCACACTTGATCTCGTTCCTCAGCTTTATTTTTCTTTGCATAACAATGATCACGACCTGAAATGCATGCATTTATTATGGATGCCCCCTCTAAATCCCCAACAAGGATGGAAGTTCTGTGAGAGCAGATGTGATGTAGCACCAGCAGAAAATGCCTTGTCAGCGGTGCCCAGGACAGGACTTGGAATTTATAGGCAGTTCAACAAACCCTGAATGAATGATTGCCTGTGAAAACTTAGTGCTAAACAGAATCAGGCAAGTGAAGGGGTAGAGCAGTCTGGAGTGAAGAAGGGCATGGGATTGACAAATATTTCCTGCATCAGGGGAAGCCCAGGCTCTAGGGTAGTGCTTGCCAACTCAGATGGCTATAGGCACCAAGAAGTTAATTGTAAATATGCCCGTAAAAACCATGGGGGTGGGGAGAGAACTGTTGCAAACTGCAAAATGTATCCGTAGCTAAAGAAACTCACAGACTTCAAACACCTGGAACATAAAACAAACACAACTATGGGCTGTATTTTGCTCATGGGCCACCTGTTTATAATGTGTGCTAGGCCACCTTTGCGGAACAGTGCAGGTAGTAATAACCTTGAACTCTATTATGAAAGAAACAAAATGTAAAGCAAAATAAATAAAACCTGAAATGGAGCCACCTGAAAATTTGAATAGCTATTGATGTAGAAGGTCAGCAGAAAACAAAACTTGAGCCCCTGGATAGTGAGCCTCAAAGTGACATCAGAGTGTTGTCAATAATTAACTTGTGATTTCCAGGTGAACAGTGTTTAGTGTGATTCTAAGTATTCACTGCAAATCAATATTTCTCAAGCTATATATCTTTTACTTCTAGAGGAAATCTCCTTTGTCTATAATCTGATTCTTTTCAGAAAATGAGATCATTACAGAAATCATATTCCTGCTATTTCTTTTTAAAGTAAAAGTAACTAACTTGTGTATTCTAATTGCTGTTTATTCTTTTATTGCATTGGATTATTTAAGTCTTCTAATGCCTTCCAGAACTGTTTATCAAGAGTGCTGTATGGAAAATAAAACATGCAGATATATAGAATTTAAACTACAGAAAAGTTTTTTCTTCAAAGAGATGTTCTTTGTTCCAGAAAGCTGTGCTGATTTCAGGGCATTGACTATGCTGTGCCACACTACACTTAAGGTACTTTAAAACCTGGGTTTTCTTTTGCTTGCTATAATTGCTCCAACTTCAGTTTACCAAGAAGTAGTTGCCTAGATAGCTAATTTTCCTCTTCCCCATATCTAGCTTAGCTTCAGAGATGAATCTAGCATAACAAATATATAGAGAGATCATATCAGGTACAAGAACTACCCTTGCTTAGCTCTAGGTATTTTGAGTTTCTTAGGTCTTCTTAACATCTTCCATGGTAGTTACTTTGAAAACTAAACTTGCCAGTCAACATGGAACTCTGGTCAAGAAGTAGGACTCTGAATCCTCTGCCTACTTCCAGGAACCTGTAGTGATCAAAGTCAGGGGGATAGAACTGGTTGTAGAATTCTCTTCCATCTCTATTTTTATTTCTTGACAATAATCAGTCCTAGGGATAGCAAGCATACCTCCTTAGATATTCCTGACTAATAAACATTGTCAAGAAAAATGGAGCTGGGCCCCAATATACTTCATCTGTCCAGAAAGTATCCAGCCATGCACTATGAAAAATAAAGACACTTATTGAAGAAGATACAAGAAACATTGTACATAGGACTATGATGCCTCAGTCCCCTTCCAAGTAGGCACCTGGGGACCTCACACAGTTCTCCCTGTCTCTCTTGCACTATCCAAAAACACTGCAAAACTCTCTGTTCAAATTGCCATCAGCTACCCTGTTGTATTTTTCTGATCTCATCAATAATCTGAAACCTCTTCCCTTTCAAAAGTGATTTTAGTTTTGGGAAAAGCCAGAAGTCGCAGGGCACCAAATCTGGCACTCAGTGACCCCTGTGGTGAGTCACGTTCAATATTCTCAGACATTCTGCTTGTTGCAGGCCTTCCAGAATGTGGATCACTTTCAACGGATTCTCAACCATCTCTGAGGCGTTTGTGCCACACTTTTATTTGAGCTGCACTCGTTGCATCATCCCCCAAACCCTTATAAATCACTGAATAGTTTCTGCGGAGGAATATTCAAGCTTAATGCAAAATTTGATGCAGATTCATTGCTCTACTCGCTCAGTCATTTTAAATGTGACAGCCACACAGTGCACAGACTCACTCAATGTCTACCACCCCCACTGACTGGTATATTGAAGTCATCATTGTTCACGTATGTGCATTCCGGTCGATTCTCCTTGGCTGCCAGGTTAGATCGATGTCACACAAACTGCTCTCATTATATTAACAATAGCTAGACTTTTTCCAGACAGACCTCATATATAAATTAAATTGATGTTTTAATTTAATTTACTAGACATATATTGAAGGTCTCCTGTGTTCTAGACTCTGTGCTAGGCTTCTGCTGCAAAGGGGTTTACAGTCGAGAGAGGGAGATGGAGATGACAGACCTGAACCCATTACATGCATAATTATACAAAGGACTACTAGGCCAGACACGCTGGCCTTTATGCAGGCTTGTGTAGTGGTGTATCAATAGGTTATATTTCCAATTTTTTAATTTAAAAAATTCCAGATTTTTAAAGCATGTCCATCCTAAATTCCCATTTAAATATTGACAAGAAGGAAAGGAGTAGTCAAAGATGCGACAGAGTTTCTGCCTGGGCGTGCTTATGAGAAAGAGCGGATTGTAGTATTCCTCCAGCTTTATTTGTCTGTGAGGAAAAGTAAATTCCAGGGGAGAGCCTCATTCCCCAGAGTTCAAACCTGGAAACTAGTAACAGAAGTGCTGATCTTAGCTGTCCTGAGGGTGTTGGGAGGAAAGGGTGTATTTCAGGTACTAAATATAGATTTGCAGAGCTCCCACCAAATGGTGGCCTTCTGCAGGAGCAAAGACAGGCAGCAGAGATATCTGGGGAAGGAAAGTGAATATTGAAGGAAGCCGTTATGAATGGTGCCTGTTTTCCCTTATGCACAACAGTACACATGACAAGAACACATGCAGCCAAAGTGAAAAATGCACAATTGCCAACAAGTCTCACACTCCCCTCTCTACAGAACTGAAGCAGTTTCTAATACATCCATGATTGTGGGTCAGTTGATATATACCCGGAGTCTTGTCAGGAGGAAATACGAATGTGCATAAAGCTCTTAAATTCAGTGTTTGAGTTGGGTGGAATCAGCTGCTCACCTTCCCTTTTCTCCTCCTCCTTTTGCTTCTCTTTTTCTTTTTTCCCCTCCTTCATCCCTTTGTAAATTTATGATTCAAAAATTATTCAAACTGCATCAAGCTCTGTCATGTCTTCATGGGTGTTTTATGCCTCTTCTTAGATTTTTCTCTTTTCACTGGGTCTAGAAGCAGTGGTATATCATTACATTAAAACACTTTGCTTTGTTATCTCTCAGCTTGGTTAATTTTAATGTGGTGAAACCAAATTTTGAAATGATTCACTGGGTCTTTTTTACAAACAAACAAAAAATTAGTTCTATGACTTACACAAATGCTACATTGAAAATACAAAGTTACATTGTTTGACATTGAAACCTTTAATTACAATTTTGTTTAAATTGCTAAAATACCAGTTTTAGGGATATTGCTGCAGGCAGCTTATGTTATTGGGGATTAAATTAAATATTGCTTGCTTAATGTTTCTTGTCTTCTTTTTAATGTTTAGATACCCTACTTGTTCTTTCTCCCAATTAATGATTACAACTTGCTGTATGTTTTATTTTATATATTATATTATGTATGTTACAGTCAGTCTTTGTTATGCAATTTTTGGTACCATGTAATAAGAAGAGAATTATCTCACCCTACATGTAAGGCATTAAAAAGAACCTTGAATATATTCTCTCTCTCTCTCTCTCTCCCTCTTTGTTAGTCTCTCTCTCTCTCTCTCCCAAATTTGCACAAGCTTGTCTTGAGATAATTGACTTTTCTCAGCGACAACAAGATGATGATTAACTAGCTAGGCTACTTCTGTGTTTAAGCTTTTCTCTAGCACTTAATGAAAAGGTGTTCCTGTAGTAGATTAGAGAGGTAGTTAGTATAATGCAGATAGCTATTAGGATTGCCATATTAGTGTAAGTTGCCAACACCCTGTCACTTAAGTACATTTTAGGACCTCTGTAAGAACATAATATAAATCTGAATTCTGGGCAATGCTATAAAATGGTTTCATTTCCCAAACCTCTTATGTATACGATTAAAACCCTCAAGGTTTAGAATGGCATGTCTGTTGCCAAATGCATCGTACTTTTTATTCTAAAGAGACAAAAGACTTTGTGTCTTTCCAAGTTTTCATGAAAACTCTACTAGTTCTTAAGAGCAGCACTATGCAGGTGAGACCTCTCCCACCTTCAGGGAGTTAGTGATGTTCTCTGTATGGATGCAATAGAGAAAAGTTTGATGAAGGAAGTAGAACAAAGGTTTTTTGGGGAGTTGTTTGGTAAAAGTCACCAGAGGCTTATTTCTGTGTGTGTTTAATTTTTACAGCTTTGTTGTGGTTGGTCTTTTGCAATTATACGTAGGAGCTTACATGTTGAAAAAATAAATTACATGAATAATGTACAAACACTCTAGAGAATGGTTTCCTGAATAAATGGCCACTTGTGACAGGTCTGAATTTGCTCTCTGTGTTTGGAAAGATGCTATTGCTCACCTGGGAGTTTTACTATTGGCAGGTCACTAGCAGGCCATTCCACAGAATGGCATCATCCCACAACAATTTAGAAAGAGAAGGCAGCATCTTCCGGATTTACCATCTAAGACTGCATGAGTTCTTGAGCCTCCAAGAGCGAAGGTTAAAAAGTATCACGTGGGTACAGGCAGCTTTAGGGAGAAAAATGCACACCGATATGCTTAGTTACCCTTATCCAAAACAGAATTTCTGAATGTCAATTATAATGATGTAGGTACATAAAATCTAAGTTATCCATTTTAATGAAGGGATGCATTTGTTAAAAGCTACTTATATTGAACTTAGGTGACATTCTGTCAACTGGCACTGGGTAGGGAATATTAGATTTATTATTTAAATTATGTTGCATTTAGAACCCTCAGCTAAGATGGAGGTGTAAGTGATACACCTTGCCTCCTTGCACAACCAAAAGAAGGATAACAACCAATTTAAAAATAAAAACAACCAGAACTGCCAGAAAATCAAACTGTATGGAAGTCCAGCAACCAAGGAATTAAAGAAGAAACATTCATCCAGACTGGTAGGAGGGGCAGACACAGGTAGCAAGGGCAGAGAGGATGTGTGGTGAAGTGACAGCTGGCTGAATGGGCGGGTAAGATGACAGCTGGCAGTCCCACATTTGTGTGGAGATAAAAACCAGGAGGAACAATTGGGGAGCTAGCAATCCAACGTTCCAGCACTGGGAAATTAAAACCTCATAACCTCTGGCTGTAAAAATCTGTGGGGGTTGAGGCAGTAGAATAAATTGCCAGTCTCTCGGGAGAGTCTGTTTGAGGAGCCCACGGGGTCCTAGAACATACACAGGCCCATCCACTTGGAGAATCAGCATCAGGGCAGCATCTGGAAGGGCACCAGTCACTTGCAGGAAGTGGGGAAAGTGACTAAAAGTAGACAAGAGCCCAGCAAGTGGCATTTTTCCTTCTCTGACCCCTTACCCACATACAGAGCCACAACACAATGAAATGGGTTGCCCCACCTTGGCCAATACCTAGGGCTCTGCCCCTTACAATATAACAGGTGTGCTGAGACAAATATGGACCAAAAGAAAGAACAGATCAAAACTCCAGAAAAAGAACTAAATGATGAGGAGATAGCCAACTTATCAGATGCAGAGTTCAGAACACTGGAAATCAGGGTGCTCACAGAAAACAGTGAAAAGAAGGGAATCATGGCTGAAATCAATGATTTGGAACAAAAGAAAGAAATAAACATTCAACTGGAACAGAAGGAAGAAACAAGAATTTAAAAAAAATGAGGAGAGGCTTAGGAACCTCTGAGACAACTTTAAATGTTCCAACATCCAAGTCATAGGAGTGCAAAAGGAGAAGGGGAAGAGCAAGAAATTGAAAACTTATTTGAAAAAATAATGAAGGAAAACTTCCCCAGTCTGGCCAAGGAAATAGACATACAAGTCCAGGAAGCACAGAGAGTCCCAATCAGGCTGGACCTAAAGCCACACCAAGATATAGCATAGTTAAAATGTCAAAGATTAAAGGCAAAAAGAGAACCTTAAAAGCAGCAAGAGAAAGGCAGAGTTACCTACAAAGAAGTTTCAATAAGGCTATCGGCTGACTTCTCAAAAGAAACCTTGCAGGCAAGAAGAGGTTGGAAAAAGTAGTCAAAATCATGAAAGACAAGGACCTACATCCAAGATTACTCTATCCAACAAAGAAATCATTTAGAGTGGAAGGGCACATAAAGTACTTTCCAGATAAGGTAAAGTTAAAGAAGTTCATCCCCAAGACTTTATTATTTGAAATGTTAAAGGGATTTATCTAAGAAAAGAAGATCAAAACTATGAACAGTAAACTGATAACAAACTCACAACTATCAACAACTGAACCTAAATAACAAAAGCAAAAATGAACTAAGCGAACAACTATAACAGGAACAGAATCACAGAAATGGAGAGATCACATGGAGGGTTATCAGCAGAGAGAGGTAGGGGAAGAATGGGGGAAAAGGTATAAGGAATAAGAAGCATAATTGGTACTTACAAAATTGACAGGGAGGTTAAGAATAATAGAGGAAATGGAGAAGCTAAAGACATATGTAAGACTCGTGGATATAAACTAAGGTGGGGATCCTGGGGGAATAGGGGTACCAGGCTGAGGGGCACAAAGAGGAGAAAAAAATGGGGCAACCTTTTCTAGCATAATCAATAAAATATATTTAAAACAAACAAACAAATAAGTAATGTTGCATTTAGGCTAATAATAGAATATCAGTAGTTTATACTTCCTGTGCAAGAAATAATAAGGGGGATAAGGCTCAGAGGTATATTAGATGGAGAATGGAAGCCACACTGATAAAAATCATTTTTAACAGATAAGCCACAAAGTGGGTAATTTACACTTGGGTTATCAGTAGATTACTAGAAATAACTGTAGGTGGATGTGCTTAGCATTCATGCTTACAGGTACATTGCTATCAGGCTGATTCCTGAAAAAGACTGTCAACAGGTGAATGATGTTGAGAATATAAGTTCAAGTTGCCTGGTGCCAAAAGACTTAGATTTGAACCTATTTCTGATCTTAGTAGTTTTTCATTTTGAAGAAGCATTAAAAATATTAGTTTCTCTGTCCATAATATTGAATGTTATACTTGCTTTTCTTTTATAATATTTTGTATTATTAAATTTAGGTAAGAATAGTTATAAAGATGGTATGACACAATTTTACGCTGTAAGGAGATCAGGGGGAGAGTGAACAGAGAGCAGACAAGTAAATCAGCACTTTCAATAGTGCAGGAAGTTTCAAGTGGCTGTATTAAATGTCTTCATTTCATATATATGTGTATGTATATATATGTGTGTGTGTGCATTTATAAGGTCTGTCCAGAAAAAGTCCAGCTATTAATGTAAAGAGAATGGTTTCTGTGACATTGATACAGCCTGGCAGCCAAGGAGAGTGGACTGGGATGTACATGCATAGCCAATGACAACTTCACTGTACTAGTCAGTGGAGGAGGTTGTCACCATTGAGTGAGCACGTATACTGTGTAGCCATCGCATTCAAAATAACTAGGAGAGTAGAGCAACAAATCTGAATCAAATTTTGTGTTAAGCTTTATTCCTCTGTGGAAACTATTCAGGTGACTTAGAGGCTTTCAGGGACGATGCAATGAGTGCAGCGCAAATAATAGGGTGGCACAAACACTTCAAAGAGCGTTGAGATTCTGTTGAAAGTTATCCACATTCTGGGAGGCCTGCAACAAGCAGAACACCTGAGAATGTTGAACATATAAGGGCTACAATAAAAAAAGATTGGTGACTGACAGTGCGAGAACTCATCTGGAGATTCCAAAAGCTACTGTGTCTGAGATTTTAATGCAGGATCTTGTCATGAAATGTGTTGTAGAAAATTTGCTCAGTGGCTTCTGCTACCATAGCAGAAGGAATATCATGCTGCAGGTGCTAATAACTTGATTCAAACCACTACCCATGAACCAAATTTCCTCAAGAAGGTTTATCTGGAGATGAATGGTGGGTCTACAGCTATGATCCAGAAACAAAAGCCCAGTTGTCCCAATGAAAATTGCCTGGTTTTCCACACCCAAAGAAGTCATGGCAATTTGCAGCAAGATCAAGACCACATTAACTGTGTTTTTTGATTGGGAATCTGTTGTCCATCATGAGTACACCCCTCCAGGCCAAACAATTAATAAGGAGTACTACCTCAATGTTCTTTTTCCACTGAGAGATGCAATACGATGAAAATGGACACAGCTAAGGGCAGCTGGTGATTGGCAGCTTCATCACAGCATTGTGCCTGCTCATGCATCATGTTTCATGCAGAGGTTTTTGGTAAAACATCAAATCACCTGAGTGACTCAGCCCCACTACAGCCCAGATTTGGTGCCCTGCAACTTCTGGCTTTTCCCAAAACTAAAATCATTTTTGAAAGGGAAGAAGTTTCAGAGTGTTGATGAGATTCAGGAAAATATGATGCTCCGTCTGACAGCAGTCCCAGTAAAAGATTTTGCAGAGTGTTTTGAACAGTGGAAGAGACATTGGGAGAATTGTGTGAAGTCCCAAGGTGTCAACCTTGAAGAGGAATGAGATGCCATTGTCTGATGTACCATGTTTCTTGTATATTTTACCTTGTTCAATGAATGTCTCTATTTTTCATAGTCCATGGCTAGATATTTTCTGTATATATACACACACATATATACATATATACACATACATGTATATACATATATATCACATGGTATAATGGAATCATGTATAATTAATTTTTAAATCAGAAACTAGTTTAGGTTTAGACCATAACAAGCACAAAAAATATTTCTGTGGAATAAATGATTCTTAAGCCATTCAAGTTAGACAAAGTTGTAGCCTAGAACAGGAAAAGTTAGACTTAGAAACAAGTACCGTATGTGTGTTGCTGGTTCAGCACCAACCTTATTAGTGGGTGGAGTAAGTGATTTAATGAGGTCCTATTTCTAACATACCTAGCACAGTATCTGGCATAAAGTTCACTAAACAGAATTATTATATGTACTATAACAGAACAGGCGGGAGCCATTAGAACATTCACCCACCCAAAATATTACCCACAGCAAAATATTATCTGTCTTACATATTGGTTGGGTTGGAACACCTACAATTAAACATTCTCTCTGACAACTAGTAAATTGCATCCCTGGAGATTTTCTCTGAAAGATGTCCCTGGGAAAAGATACAACTTTTAGACTATGGTGAATCCCTAACACTGTAGTGTGAATTAATTTTTTTAAGTACAGAAAAAATTTTGTTAGAAATCTCTTGAATACATTTAAAATTATAAATCAATATTTCTAAACAAGATAGGCTGGAAAAGGTGAGTGGCTCTGCCACGTGGAGACAGATGAGAGGTCCAAACCATGTCCCCTGGTGTTGCAGAAGTCAGTCTAGGGCTCATACCTTTTATTGTACAGGACTGAGGGGCAAGGGCTAGCCTTAGCAACTGCTGTACTCCTCCCAGGCTCAGCTCAAAGTCAGGGCTCAGCCTCCATGGCCTCTCATTGATGGAGTCCTGAAGAAAGGCCAACAATGAGAAGTCAATGATAACAACAGCTAACAGGCTTTCTCATGCTTGGCCTCAAATAGAGGACAGTGGCTGAGACATTGGGCCTGGGTGGAGGACAATTAATAACTTACAATGGGCTGTGAATTAATTTTTAATATTAGCAAGCTTAGTATTAGATGCCAGATGGTGTAGGAAATGAAGTAGGGAAGTTTGATAAGAAGAAAGAAAGAAAGAAAGAAGTAAAGGTCTTTATTCTAGAGCCCTGGTAGTGAGAGCCTGACCCATTTTGGTCGGTGGCATGGGGTTCTCTCTTAAGCTAGGATAATGTGATGTTATCGACTCTCTGAGCTCAGCATTTGGGAAGGTGCTGCTCTAAAATGATGAGAGGAACCTGATTGTAATCTTACCTACCTATGGGCTAGTCCTGGCTATTTCCAAGGTAGAGTGACAATGGAGAGGCTTCTGGCAGCGAACTCGCACTCTCCACCATCAGAAGTGAGAAAGAAGCTGAAGAATATATTAAAGTGGGAGTTTTGATAGGGGTCAAAATGACCACACCTGTACATTTGCTTCCCTGTTTCTAAGGTACCAGAAAACATCAATTACTGAACTGGAAGAGCTGGTATGGGGTAGGAAGCAAATAAAAGTTCTGGAGACACTTTGATTACTTATTTTCTCTTCCAACTTGGGCATCAGTCATTTAGACATTCTTGTGCAGGAAGAGCTGGCAGGCTAAGCCTTACATGGGAAATGCCAAAACAAAAATATCAGTGTGTACTTTCAATATTGAATGGAAGTCAAATACTGGTCATGAAGATTGCTAAGCAAGTCTAAGGAGCAAAATTCTAAAAGCCATAAGTAGAGATGAATCCTGTACATTTCATATAAGATTCAGCAGTTTGTGATTTTTTTCAGTGCTAGAGAAAATCCAGTTTATTAGCGTGTTTGCAGCAGATCACGGGTGGCGCAAATTACATATTATAATTTACTATGGACATCTTACCATCCCAATTAAATGTGTGTTTAGTTAGCACATTCTGCAGCAAGTTACCCTTCTAAGGCCTGCTGGTATTTCATGGTATGTCAGTCAATAACCCATGTCCCCAGCCTAATTGCCAAGGGGCTATATCCTGACTTCTAGACAGAGGTTGCCCTTGGAAAGTATAAAGTTATGTTTGCTAAATGCAAGCCTCATGATCTCTGGAAGGCGTTAGCAATAATCTTCCTGCCCATTGCACAAATTCCTCCCTGTAAATGCCAGTGATTATGGTGTAGACAAGCATGTGCTCCAATCCCATGATTTTACTTGAAATCTTAACTTCCTGTCAGTTACTAAAGCCTTCCTCTCTCTTTTAATGTTCACATTTTGTTAAAGTAAATGGAATTAAAGATAGAAATAAATCAGTTTAATCACACATGAAGCACGGTTTTTCATAAATACTTCAGTCATTTTTACATGAAACTTGGAAAAATGAATGTATTAGTTTGCAGCCAGATTGAAACATTCCAAAAATATATTTAATTTTTATTCTAAACACTTGTCTTTGTTATTTAGACATACACCTTTTTTGGATTACTCAACTCTGAGTCTACAATTGAATGACAAATTTTCTGTAACCCTTTTTTTATAAAGAGATATTCTTTTTGTGCATGTGCATGCACACACATAAAAACACATGCATTTCATGACTTTTAAAAATCAAGTGTAAATGTATCTAATTCATTTCCCAATACAGTACATCGATGTAAGAAAGGTGTGGATTTCATATGAGTAAATTTATTTTAATTATGAGAAAATAATCAAAATAATTGCTAAGGTAAGTCTCCCAATATTTACAAGAGTTTAAAAATAAGAAGTTAAGGATATAGCCATACACCCTAATGATACAAAAATAGAAATTAAATGTCAGGGTATAGAGTAATCACCTTTAAATTCCATCCAACAGTGTGTTCAGTGTTAAGCAGCTGGGGAGAGGAGAATAGGCTTGTCAAGAGGGCCATTTGTAAATCTCAAAATGTCAGGGTTAGAAGGAACTACATTTGCCATCTAGTCTCATCTACCACTGAATTTCAAAATCCTTTCTATTGCAATCATGACTAACTCTGCTTGAATATGCTTTAAGAAAGTGCAATTGGTTCAAAAGACTTAACTTTAGTACTGAATGGCTATAATGTTTATATAATTCTTTCATGTGGCAGAGAATTTAAATTTCTCCCTAGTGTTTGTTCTCCACTTCTTTCTTTTATTAATAGTCACCCCTCACTCACACCCAACACATTTGCATTTTGGCTGGGATTATGGCTGTGTATCTGGAGACCACATTTTCAAACTTCTCCAACAGTTAGCTGTGGCCATGTAATTAAGATTGGGGCATTCGGATCTGAGCTAAAATAATATGTGAAGCTTCCAGGTCATCTCTTTAAAGACAAAGCTGTGTGTCCTGAATATTCTGGTGATAGACACACGGTAACAACTGCAGATTTAGAGATGGAGCTGTATGTTGAGGATGACTGAGTTGATTGTCAAGTTTGAATACCTGGATGACATCATAGAGCAGAGCTTTTTACCTGCCCGAGACCACTTCCTTATCACTGAGTATACCATCTTATTAATGACATTGTATTTTGGGGTTTCCTTGTTATAGCAGTTTACTCTAGACCCTGGCTAATAAATTTACATGTAGTAATATATACCTCCTCTTAATTTCCTATAATGTCTCAAAGGTCTCTAGAATTGTCTGTAATTAGTATACCCTCTCTAATATGATATTGTTTTGACTATTGAAAGATAGTAACTATCTGCTACATATTTATTTATTTTCTTCTTCCCTAAGTTTTCCTCAGATTTTATCCATTCTTGAAAGGGCTGGACGTTACCTTCCTTAACATAGACACCATATCTCCCTAATGTATTCTTGGTTTGCTTCTGTCACATTCTCGTATTCTTTTCATGTGAAGAAAAGTCTCTGGTCTCCTGTGTAATAGTCTTCTGTGTAGTACTTATATTTATCCCTATTAAATAGCATTTTGTTTATTTTAATCCCTCATTTCAGCAAGTTGAGGTAATTGTGAGAGCGTGAAAGCTTTAAAAAAACCAATGGTAAATGAGAACAAGTTGATTGTTTTATCCAATAAATTGAAGAATTGTTATACAAAGCCTGTCCAGAAGGTATCCAGCCATGTAATATGAAAAACAGAGATATTTATTGAAGAAGATACAAAATACAAGAAACATTATAGATAGGACAATACCACCTCACTCCACTTAAAGGTAGATATCCTGGGATCTCACGCATTTCTCCCAGTTGTCATTGGCAGCTCTGTTGTATTTTCCTGATCTCATCCATGGTCTGAAGTTATTTCCCTTTCAAAGGTGATTTTAGTTTTGGGAAAAGCCAGAAGTAGCAGGGCACCAAATCTGGGCTGTAGTTGGTCTGAGTCACCTGGTTGATTTGAGGTTTTGTGAAAGGACTCTGCATGAGATGTGATGCATGAGCAGGCACATTGTCGTGATGAAGCTGCCAGTCACCAGTTGCCCATAGCTGTGGCCTTCTGAATCATTGGAATAGTTTCCATGGTGGAATGTTCAAGCTTAATGCAAAATCTGATGCAGATTGATTGCCGTAGTCACTCACTCAGCCATTTTGTATGTGATGGCCTCCCAGTACACATGCTCACTCAGTGCCATCTACTGCCCCAACTGACTAGTAAAATGAGGTTATCATTGTTTACACATGAACATTCCAGTCGACTCCTCTTGGTTGCCAGATTACATCGATATTGCAAAAACCATTCTGATTATATTAATAATGGCTGGACTTTTCCAGACAGACCTCGTACTTTTGTATCTAAAATGAAATGCTCAGGGTTGAAAATACTGAATATTATTGCTCCTACTTACCTAATGAATATCCCGTACCAGCTACTATAAGCTTTTTACAAGTATTAGATCATATATTACACACAACAACCCTATTATTTTTCCCATTTTGTTCATAAGTAAATGACTCTTTGAGGGAAATGATGCCTTGTCTACACAACTAAGAAAAAAGGCATAACCGACTGCAAACCCAGGTTGGTGTGACACTCAAGCCTAATTTGCCTCTAGACTCTACTGCTACCTGCTGGGCTTCACTGTCTGCAAAGTATAGGCTTCGGTATTACAAGAAGTTTTATGTTTGCAAAGGATAAGACATATATTTAGCTGTTATGAAAAATGCATATACTTTTCTTGCCTATTTTGGTCATGTTCTTAACCAAAAAGCAAGGGAAGGAAAACATTCAACGATTCAGAAAACCAGATCTATCCACAATTAGGCCTGCTTTATATACTGACGAAACTTGCCTCTTCTAACTACACCAGAAACATGGGCTTTATTTTACTCGAAGACTTTTTTTACAATATACTTTTCACAATTGAATTTGAACCTGAAAGTGAAGATCTTGTTTCTTCTGTTGGTTTCCAATTTTTGCTCCTGCTAGTAAGACATTATTATGGTTCTTGGATCACAGTCGGTTATCTAAGTGATAATTTGTTTTGCTTAATGTCTCCTTTCTTTGATGAGTTGGCTAGGAGATTCATGCATATCCAAGAATGCTTGCCAGCCCTCAGGACTGATGTGAAGCATGCACGGTTTGTGTTTAGGGGTCTCCATCTCTACATTAAGATAATTTCCTCATGTTCTGTAAGTCTGATCTTCCCCTTTATGTGAGCCTGTTTTTATGAAAGTAAAAGAAAGTAAATTGTAAATCAAGGAATTATGGATTTTTTTCAGGAAATTTATATGTTAAGGATTTTAAAACCTTATATTATCTTGTTGTAAAAATGGAAGTTGTTATTCCATAATGACAAAGAAAAATACCAAGTTCAGGAAGAGTTTACTAATCATCTATTTCAACCCCCTTATTTTATTGTATAAATGAAGAAATCCAGTCTCAGAAAGTTTACATAACTTGCTCAAGTTCCCACAGAAAGGGAGGCAAATTTGAATAAGGAGACTTTTGATATATTCCTCAAACTATACCATATGATCCTTGTTTTTTGCTTAGGAACATATGTATTTATTATTTGGCCCTAGACCAGGTACTCTTTTAATTATAGATGTGTCTAGTGATAGATGGAAATTATTTAATACTTGTTTATGCTTTTGTCTTCTGTCTCTGAATGACAGTGAGTACAATTAATAATAGTAATACTTAGGATCACAGAGAATATTTATTGAGCACTTACTATAAGGTAGGCACTATTACAAGTGCTTCATATTAACAAATTATTTGATCTTTAAAAAATCTTCATGAGATTGATAGAATTGGTAAATTTGTCGATCTCATTTACAAAAGTGAGGAAATGGAGGTCCAGGGACTTGTCTGAAATCAGACAGCTGGTAGTGGTAAAATCAAGAAGTCAAGATTGGGAATCCAGTTTTAGGATCTGTGCTCTAAACCAATATACTATATTGCCACTGACTTTCATCCTAGTTTTTCAACAAAAGAACAACTATATGTGAGTCTGTACATGCATGTATGTTATCCATGATCTGTGCCATATTATATTAATATATGCACAATGTACTCTTTCAGTATGTGAGCAAAAAATATTTCCCAGAAGGAAAATTGATTTATGGTCTCCTATATGTACCTCAATAGGATTAATTTAATGGGCTCATACTTTGTTGAGATAATTTAATAACACAGTAAGAGGATAAATAATTTACGATATAATGGCTACAATTCAAGTATATTACTAGACTTGTGTAATCATTTATCTATTTTAGAAGAACTACGCTATGTGTTTTATATAGCCTTTTATTATCCAAACTGTCAATCCATAAACCAACAGATAGCAGGCAAGAAAACCCAAGACAAAGAAAGATATGAAAATTAGTGTATTCTTTAGAGCCTCGCTAGCCTCCACTACATGCCATTTTCAATAGAAATAAAATAAACATGATGTTTTGGTCAAGAATATAAAGAGGCATTTGTCACCTTCATGTCTATATCACCAATAGTCTCACAGGCTACCATTCACCAATCTCCCATTTGGAACTTTCTGGGCCTGTTTTTGTTTTTTTATTTTTCTTTTTAAACTATATTTTATTGATTATGCTATGACGGTTGTCCCATTTTTTTCCTCCCCTTTATTCTCCTCTGCCCTGCACTCCTCGCATCAGCATTTCCCCCTTTTGGTTCATGTCCATGGGTCATACATATAAGTTCTTTGGCTTCTCCATTTCTTATACTATTCTTAATCTCCTCCTGTCTATTTTGCACCTACCATTTGCCTATTTTTAAAGACAGTCTATTCTTCCTTTCAAAATTAAATGTTAAATCTATAGGACGAAAAGGGATTTAAGCAGTGTTTCCTCTTGACTCTAGACCATCACAGCAAATCTAAGTCTAGAAGTTGTATCCTTTAAATAGTGTTATTAACATATAGCCAAGAGATTTGTGTGTACCTTTGTACCTATTTTAAAGTTTATAATTGATTTATTTTAAGACTGCAGACACATATGACCTATATGTAATTAAATAAAATTATATTTTGTTTTTCATGCATTTATACTGCAGATTTTAACAACATAATCACATGTCTAATATATTTAGAAAGTAAATACCTTATACAATGAGTCTTGGCATATTTAAGGTGTGTCTAAATATCTAGAAATTGGAAATACTGCTCTTATAATAACCTCTTGTAATTAAATTTAAGCAGCAAGATTTTATATGATTAATATTTCTACTCAAAGATAGGTAAATTCTGAATATTCTTTATAAACATGTAAAAATAAGCATCTTTTGTCAGTGGTAAAAAGGGAGAAATGGGTTTCAGAAGAAAAATTAGATACTGGTTGTTAGTTAATTTTAGCCTAGCACTTTTATTTCCTATAAAAAATTAAAAATATGGCCATACATTCAGAAGTATCAAATAAAGTTCAAACTGTTTAAACTTAATTTGCATCATATTACATCAGATCAAATTTCTAGCTATGTCTTCAATCAACATTTATAATATGCCTATATTTTAATAAAGATCCAAGAAACAGAATGAAGCATTGGTTTTACTACATGTATTGTCTATATTTATTACAAATATGAGCCTAGCAGATATTTAGCATAGGTTTATTTTAGACAAACCAACGTCACCATATTGATACCCTTTTTCTAATTGAGAAATAGAACTGAGGTGGCATTTTTATCATGATGTCCTTTGTGATTGACATATGTCTTTGTTGAAATACATTTGTGCACAGATTCACAGTGTAAATTAGATAAGTTGCCTCTAGTTAAAGTCCTTCTTTAGAAGACTTAAAAAAAATCCAAGAATGGTGAAGAGACACTTAATAACATCCTCTTTGAGAATGGAGAAGCAACAAAAAAGTAGTTTAGAAATATGTATCTGCTTTATTTGTTGTTAGGATTAGAGAAGAATGTATTGGATTAATCTTTGAAGCAGAATAGTAGCAAGATATCTAAGGCATTAAAAGAATTCATTATTTATTTTTTGTTCTTCATCTTTTTAAAAAAGAGGAATGTCTCTCCATTATATATCATTATCAAAGTTCTGTTTAGAGTCCAATTTTATGTATTTGACAGGTTAAAATATAAACTAGTCTACAATAGATGACATATTTGAGAATTTACAAATTTATCTCTCTGCAATCTAGATTTTTATGCCACTCTTTAGATGATTTCATCTTTTTTAAAAAGGTTC
Organism: Pteronotus mesoamericanus; assembly: GCF_021234165.1. NCBI lineage: Eukaryota > Metazoa > Chordata > Mammalia > Chiroptera > Mormoopidae > Pteronotus > Pteronotus mesoamericanus. Next base: position 25,589,964 of record NW_026555325.1, on the reverse strand, counting down.
TTTCAAGTCCAGTTAGAAAGTTGCAGAATTAATATTCAGTTTGAGTCTTCTGATTACTTTATTATGTTTTAATTTTGAAATCTTGTTTATTGCGTTTAATTAGAAGAAAGAAAGAAGGAAATAAAAGGAACCTGAATCTACAAGGTAAATGAGTGCTGAAGATTATGGAAATGATATTGTTGAGTCTTTAATTTCTAAGATGATTAGAAAAAGCAATCTAATAATAGGAACACCTCCCACATTTCTAGAGATGGGTAAGAATACATGACACTGAATAAAGAAAACCTCATTTAAAATGAAGTTTGAGGCCAGAAGAGGAGCTCTCATGCAATTACAGACCCCAACAGGAGAAGTACTTTGCATTCCCAACAAGGAAGGAGGGTTTTCTCTTTGCCCAGCAACAAGTCCAGCCAATGAAAACTGTTTCATCTTAGCCAATGAGAAGCCATCACCACCCTTGACTCTTTCATTCCTCTGATTGACTTTCATTAAAAGCACTCTCTCCCAGCTTTGTCCTTTTTCTCTATAAAGTAAGGTTCCTCTCCTTTGTTTGCTGGACTTGCCTATAGTTTTTGCCATAGCTTGCTTGTCCCAAATTACAATTCCCTGCTATTCCCACATAAACTCATGTGTTTTTAAAGTCAACAAACATTCACACTGTTAAAAGAGTTTTGAACCAGTTTCTGTTGCAAAACTGCTCTTTCTAATGTGCATTTAGAAAGCACAGAGTAAAAAAAATCAAAACAGCCTACTGTTTGAAGCCAAATAATAGTAAAAATAAAGAAGAAATTGCTCCCCTCCTTCTTACAGGTTTGTAATTGAGCCCCAGTTTCCTAAAGTTCATCAAACCAAAATGAGAAAAGAAGAAAAAAGAAACAAGGAGAGAAACACAGAAACACAGCTATTCAGAAAGAAATACATTGAAAAAGAAACAAGACAGTAAATGAAAGCAAAAATTAGTCCTGTAAAGATGGAGAGAGACTGAGCTGTAAAAACTGGTCACATAAATAGTCATGAAATGAAAAGTTTCAGATTTGTATTGAAGTAAAAAAAAAAAAAACTACTTAGAGAAAGGCCAACAGGCCAGACTAAATAATCCTCGACTTACCGTCCAATTCTGAATCCCATATTAGCTGCAGAGATTTTAATGTAAATATGCCATTACACTGTCATTACAGTGATCAGGCTTCATGGCTCACAGGTCACATCTCAGCCACTGTTAATTTTGCAGGCAAAAGCTTTTTTTCTCTTGAAATGTTAATAACTTTCTATTAGTTAATGTAGCGTGACTAAAATTCAGATTAGATATAATTCATTTTAATATCTGTGACTGGCTATCCTGATCATTTAGCAATGGTTTCCAGCTGAATACAAGATGCTAAATTGGACTCATTTGCATAGCCCTGTTAAAGCAATGCCATTCTAGAAATGTTAGCATCTTCAAAATTAATTTAAAAGATTTTTTTTTCTCCTGGTTTTGCTACTAGGATAAAATCTTTAGTTGGCAACTAGTTGAAGTTGCTATGGACTGAATACACATCCTTTTCTCTTCACACCCTCCCATCCCCCAGAAACCAAAATACCAGTCAGGAGTGTGGAGTGTGTGCAGAAGGTACCTAGTGCCTCAGAACACAGTGAGGGCTCGATTTAGTTGCCCTAATGTTTTTAGATAAATCTGAAACATTGGCAAGGTCTATAACAACCAGGTTTGGAGAACATTTTGTTTGTTCCATCCTCTCAAACCCGTTTTTAACTCTCTGTGTTATGTAGATTCAATGTAGCCCTACCAGTCAAGTGTATGGAATCTAGTTTGTTGAACTAGATAAGATCTGCTGCTCTCTTAGGAAGAAGCCTACAAAGAATGGAGGGCACCATTATTATTAATCATAGAAAGAGTTGATTCTGGTTCTTTTCTTTATTTGCATGTGAAACACCCATTTAATTTTTTTTTAAATGGAAAACATAGATACAACATGGGGCAACCAGATCTCTGAATTATCAGTGCCAATGGGTAGATGCTCACACAGACCACTCAGTAATTGCACCTGTGGAAAGGATTAGTGATGCTTTGTAACATGGACCAATTTTTCTAATCTTATATTTGATTATTTGTTTTCCTTCCAATTAAAATGCAAACGGTTTAAAATATTAATCACCTCCTATTTCTTTACAGGTATCACAAATTTTATACAACAAATAATATGTAATTAATCTTCTATAGCTAGGTTAAAGTTTTGATGCAGGAACCCTAAAAGATTATTTGGAAGTGAAAAACTGGAACGAACACACTTTGAATATTTTTCCTGATTTCACTAACCTAAAAAGCAGTATTTGAAATGTCAGATCTCTTTTATGAATTAATTTAATCATTACCTATTCACTTATGTAAAGATATTTGGCTTTAGGAACTCACAGTGTTAGTATCTTTGAGATATAACTTTCAGGAATGAGGGCATAATTATATTTAGTCCCAAACCAAAAAATAGGTCCCAGATACAGGGAATGTATATCAAAGTTTCTTTTTACTGAAATGATCATTTCTAGGACATTACAAAAAACACGAGTTAGAAAACAGTCTCTGTGGTACTATTCTCCTACCCTTTTCTTCGATCTCTGTTGGTCACTAAGTGGTACAAATTATATTTCCTTAGTAAGTCTCTAATTTGAATCTATCCCCTTCCCTATTTACCGCATCAGGTCAGGTTTTTTATAATTTCTGACTGGGACTATTTCAACTACTCTTACCTGTTTTTACTGGCCACCTTAATGACAATTTATCATCATAACCAGCGTTGCGTTTCCGCAGTATAAATCTCATTGCTCCTTCTCTTAAAATCCTTTAGCAACCCCCTCATGATTCTTAGAGTCGGAAGTCTCTGTATGGTGTTTCAGTTTGTCCCTTAGTGGCTGTCAAGGCCTATCTCCTGCATTATCCACATCTGTGCTCTGTGTCCCAGCCTGGGCTAATTAATCCCATTTTCCAGAAGTAACCATGCTATTGCTGCTTCTCTGCCTTTGCTTACACCGTTTTCCTTTTTGTGAACACCTCAGCTTGTGCCTTGTCCACCAATCCTTACTCATTCTTCATACTCAGCTCAGTTGTTAGCTTTTCTAGCAAGACTCCCTTCCCTCTCCCGTGCCTTCAGATAGAGTGAAACACTTGGCTTCTGTGCACTAGGACGTTGGCTTATATATATGAGATTATATATAGTGAATGCCTGAAGAATAGGGATGGGTATTGCTCAGAATAAACTCTTTATAAATATTTTTGAATTAATAAATGAATAGTACATGTGCCTTTCCATCATCAAATGTCTAGCCTTTGTAAAATCAATTCTAGGTCCATTTTGACTCCCTGAAGTTTTATTTCACCAAAAGCATACTGCTTGATATTTGAGGATAAAATCTCCCAGGATCCTAAGTAAAAATTTCACTTTGAAAAGGTGACATTTCAGACTGGCTCTGAGAACATTTAGCTTCTTCTATCTTTTTCTAAAATGACTAGGAATTCCAGATATTTTCCTTTTTTTATTTTAAATTTTAAAACTCTTTATGGATTTAGATGTTTTTCTGAATAATGGCATTGGATATGTATTACAATTTAGAATAAAGATACTTGATAGTCTGAAATAGTTTTTCCTTTAACAGACTTATATTTTTAAAGAAAAAAACATGGCTAGGTTTCAAATTCTTATTCTCTGATAGGTTTCTTTATTTAAAAATTATTTTAAGACACAAAAGAGTTTGGACCAGATTTTAGGACTTTAAAACCCACTGAGTTTCCCTTATAGAAAATTTCTCATTCACTGCTGTGAATCCTTCTGCAAATTTAGAGAGATACAAATCTCCTTCTTCTTTTATTTCAGAGTTTCCTACCTGCAATATACAAATACAGGCATATAAATATGCTGTGTTAACATAAAGCATATTTTAAAAAATGAGATCTTAACTACAAATTAATAAAGCAGTTCCATTAAAAAAGAACTGGAAGTTGTGTCTTCCTGTTATGTAAATCCAGTGACACAATACTTAGACATCCTAGCATGGATTAAACTGGGAAAAGAATGGTTAAATGGTGATTGACTAGTTTAAATAAGGCGAATGCCTTCTAATTTCAGAGAAAGAAATAATCTCATAAAAATTAGATAAAATCATCTGGCCACTTCAGAACAGTTATATTATTACTTCACCTGATTATTTTTTTACTTCTAGGTTTTTCTTGATCTATATATTAAAGCATGAATATATCCATCAACATTTCTATTAAGATATTATTCACTTGGCACTATTTCAAGTTGTCTGTGTTACTAAGAAGGCCATTATTTTGTATCTTCTTCATATTTCATTTGTGTACTTTCAATCTACTAAACACTTTTTTTCATTCTAAGATAATAATACTATTTGAACAATTAGATAATAACAGCAATGTCAAGATCACAAGAAATAAACACTGGTTTCAATATGCTCCTGTAATCTAACTTTGTTAAGGCAAACACTTGTTAAGATGAATAGTGACAGGAGTAAACATACAATTAATCAGTGGTTATCTGGAAACTGAGTGAAGGGGAGATGAATATTGTGAAGGTAGTGGGGGTCGTGGAATGTATTTAAAGAAGTGAACTCATGAACTGATTTACAGCAAAATCGAATTAACTCCATAGAAGAAATCAGTGCTAGAGAAGAGCCACTGGAAAGAGCTTCATGGAAGTAATTAAATATTACTCTATCCTGAAAATGGATAAGGAGAGATAAGAAAAGAAAATGCTCAAGAATGTGTAACAAACAATAAAATATAAATAAAACAAAGAATGTCTAATAATATAAGTAAAGGGTAGCATTGGAATGAACAATTGGGTTCAGAGAAGCTTCAGGTCTTATGTTAGATGGGATGAAATAAGAAATGTTTGTAATAATGTAAGCAGAGGTATCTGGACTCAAAGTAACAGAAGCCTTGCCAATAGGGCTTCTACCCAGGCTGCCTGCAAGTTCTCACAACACGGCGTTTTGTTTCCACCAGAGTGAGGGATCCTAGAAAAGAGGGAACAAGAAAGCAAAAGAGTGTCCCTGCAATGGAATCTACAGTCTTTTTATGATGTAATGTTGGAAGTTACATACCTTTACCTCTCCCATATTTTATTGGTCTCAAGACCGAGTCTGGTAATATGTGAGAGGGAACTACAGAAGGTATGAATACCAGATGAAAATCACTGGGGGTCAGCTTGAGGCTACCACAGTGTAAAGTAAGGAAGCCAAAGGAGAGGCTGTTAGAATCATCTAGTGAGAACACAATGAAGGTATAGCAAAGAGAATAGAGAGAAAAGAACAAATCTGTGAAATACTTAGAAAACAAAATACTTACAGTAGTAAATGTGATAAAATATCAAAGACTAAAAGAAGACTTTAAAGTTTTAAAGTTGGAAAATTTTAAGACTAATATGGGTACCAATTGATTGGGTGGTATACAAATGATAGTTTTTAATGTAAAAGTAACCTGAGTTGTCAACCCATTAAGTGTGAGGTGGCAGTTATCTATCCAAGTGAAGATACCCTGTAAACACAGACAAGCGTTCTGGATACTATAATGGAACTTAAGAGTGACTGGCAGAGTTGGGTCAAAATGTCTACATTACTGCATGACATTGACCTGAATTTGAATTTGGTTAGTCAGAAGTAGGAAAGGCTGGGGAAAAAAGTGCCGTGGGCAGTACACATTATGCACTTAGGTAGTCCACATAAGTTTAATTAGCCTGTCCTGCAAGAACTAGTATAGTTCTCTCTTTCTCTCGCTTCTTTCCTTCTCCTCCTACTTCCCTTCCATTCATCCTTCTACTGCTCTCCCCCTCCTCTTTCCCCTTCCTTCTTCTTGTTAAACATGCTTACTTTTTGTTTTGACAAAAAATAATAGTTCAGAACCAGACTAGGAAAATGCCATTGTAAAGTATCATTGAGCACTGCTCATTTTAATAAAATGTTTATTTAAAGCCCCAGGGAGAAGACACAGAATATCCAAAAAAATCCTGGAGAAAAAAATTCCAAAATGGCTTTAAGTATTAAGCACAGTAATTAAAATTATTGTCTTACAATACTAATATTTTATTTTTGATGTGATAAAACTGGCAATAATGATTTACCTGTAAATATATGCAGACTAAGAATTTTTTACAACATTCATTTACATGATTTACATAGTATGTGCACCCTTGTCAGATTTAAAAGGAGAAAATTTCTATTTATTTATGTCCTTCACAAATATACTCTACACCAGAGTGCAAAAAAAAGAGTGGGAGAAATAATAGAATTCTTTTACACTTTATTTTTAGGTGTGAAAATACTTTTTTCATTAGCTAATGAGATCAAATATGTTGCAGAAATTATATATTTAAGGTGATCTTTGAAATATAAAACCTTATTAATTCATAAAATAATGGATGGTTCCATCGAGCATCTTCAACTTATTGAATATTAAAAATTTAAACGTTGAGAATAAACTTGAGGTTTACTATACATGGTATTTTCCCATTTTTAATTAGACTGTCTTTTTTTGTGATTGATCTGTGGTTTAAATATATGCATATTTAAAAAGGTATGCATGCATGTAAAAGATATATTTTATACACTTATATTTATTTTCTCCCTTTTAAAAGTTCACTTCTCACTCTTTAATGGTATGTTTAATGATCAGTAAGTTTTATTTTAACGAAATCCAAACTTATCTTTCCTTTATGGTCATTGTCTTTGTGTCACATTTAGAGAAGTCTTTTCCTAGGTCAAGGTCATACGGATATTCTTCCATGTTATCTCTTACTAGCTTTATTGCTTTTACATTTAGTTCGGTGACCCATCTGGAATTTATTTTTGGTATTGTGACGCCAGGGCCAGATATTTTTTCCTCGATTTTATATAAAATTATTTTTGTATCTTCTTTCCCCCTCTGCACTGCTTTGCTATAAATCAGGTGACCATATATATGTAATTTGATTCTGGATTCTATTCTCTTTCATTCTTCAAAATACACATAATTCAGTTACTGTCTCTTAAGTAAGTTTTGATGACTGGCAATGTAGATCCAATAGCTTTGTTCTTCTTTAACCTCGTCTTTGTTATTTTGGCTCCTTACATTTCCATAAAGATCAGCTTGTCAATTTTCACATAATGCCTCATTGGATTTTGATTACACTAAATTTACAATTTAATTTTGGGCAGAATTAGCATCTTTATGATATTGAATTGCCCATTCACAAAGATGGCATACTGTAATGAATCATAGGTCACTTACTAATTTTTGTCTTTTTAAAAAATAGTTTATTTTCTATTGTATTTTTCCCATTATAATTTAACCCCCCTTATATCCACCCACCTCACTTTTGCCTACCCGCAAGAAATAAACTTACAATGTTGTAAGGTGTTGTCTACCATTCCGAACAGAGACCCCTTCAACTATGGAAGAGAACCATATTCTCTTCCATATGATTTTCATGCCCTGCCTTGCTCTGATTTACCAGCTGAGCTGATGGTGGTAGTGGGGTGGGTATTAAAAGCTGTCCCAAAGGAGAATGAACAATTTTCTCCTCATTCTCAAGTTCCAGATGCTACATAATGCTTCTCTGATTACTGTGTACTTTTCTGTGCTCTTCAGAGCCTTGACATGTTTGGAGTTTTGTTGTTGTTGTTAATTTTCTAGAGCTTTGGAGATGATTTTGGGGAGATGAGTTTGACTCAGTCATAGCCAAAAGTCTTAAATAGTGATTTCTTCCACAGGAATTTGTTTATTTAATTGAAGTAGTCAAACTTATTGCTGTGAAGTTTTTCATAAATTACTATTTTTTACATTTGTAATCATTGTTACATCTGTATCTACATCCCTCTGTTCATTGTATTGTTTTCTTTATCATACTTTCTGGGAGTTTACAAATTTTACTATTCTCTTAAAATAACAGAACTTTGGCTTTGTTGATTTTTCTAATAAGCATTTGTTTTCTATTTACTTAATTTTTACTAGCTTTCATTTTTCCTTTTATTTTGTGTTTATTCAACTGAATTTTACTGGGACTTTGTGATTCATGTTCAGATAATTCATTTTGTACCTTTCTTCTCTTATAATATACACTTAATGTGATAGAATTTCTGTAAGTAAAGCTTTATCTGTATCCCAGATATTCTGAATAGTTTTCTAATATCATATATCATTAGATATTATATTTCTAATATCTAACATCATTCAGTAGAAATAGAAATATATTTAATTTTTATAATGACTTCTTCTATAACCCATGAGTTATTTGCTATTTTATTGTCTAATTACCTAATTTGAGAGGATTTTCCAGCATTGTATTATAATTTTCACCTAGCTTAATGTCACTGTGCTCAGAGTTAAATTGCTCGGAGCTGCTTTATGTTCCAGAACAAAGTCAATTTGTTAATGTTCCAAGTAAACTTAGGCAAAAAAGTATATTCTGTCATTTGGGAAAGTTTCTATATATTTCTTTTTGTTTCCTTGTTCTACACTTTACTGAGGGTAGTTTTTAAACTATTATTGCAGAGGTTTCCATTTCTCATTTCAGCTCTGTAATTGTTTTTGCATTATGTATCGAGGCTTTCTTGTTAATGCATACAAAATTAGGATTGTTATATTTTTACAACAAACTTAACATTTATTTATTATGAAATATTTCTCTTAATCTTTAGTTATACCTCTTGACTTAAAATCTACTTTGTTAATATAGCTGTACCACCTCTGTTTTGTTCCTTTTATCTTCAATCTTTCTGTCCTCTTATTTTTAAAAATGTGAATAACATATGGTATTTTTCTATTCTTATATACTACTACATCTTTGATTTTAATATGTGTATATTATTCATTTACATTCAAAGTAATTCCTGATTGTTGGGATCTTAAATCTACCATCTCATATTGGTTTCTATTTACCTCTCCAATTTTTCTTTTTACCTTTTTATATAGTAGTTTTTATAGTTTTTCATCCAGTATCTTTTTATTTATACATCCTTTTAAGAGGTTATAATATTCACACTCACTAGAATCTACCTTAAGTTATTGTTTTTGCTACTTTTCAGAAAATTTAAGGGCTTTAAAACACATTAACCCTATTTACTACCTGTACTTCTACATATATTTTAAAGCTCCAACATCTCTTAATACTGTTAAATTAGGAGCTGGCAAATTATGACCCATGGGCCAAATCTTCCTCTCTATTTATTGTTTTTGTTTTAATGTTTTATAAGCTAAGATTGGTTTTCACATTTGTAAATCATTAAAAAAGATTTAAAAAGAACATTTTAAGATATGTGAAATGATATGAAATTTAAAATTTATGTCCATAAACAAATTTTATTGAAAAAGAGCCACACTCATTCATTATGTGTTTTCTATGGCTTTCCCAGCACTGTAGCGAGTGCTGTCTCTGGCCATTGTCATAGATACCACATGTATGGTGTTCTCATCACTCTGCATGCTGCTCATTGCACTACAAAGTGCAGTGATGAGTATTAACTTAGAGTTTCTAGTGCCATACACATTGCCAGACTGCAGTATTTTTAGTTTATTTTTACATCAGTTCATAGCCACCATGGCAAAGAAGAGGGGGGTAAAAGGGGATTCCTAATGTCATGTTTTTAAGACATAGTGAAATATGTTATTTTGTTATCAAATTAGATGGCAAAGCATTATGTTTTTTAGTAACAATACTATAGCTGTGCTAACAAAATACAATAGACAATGAATGGCATTATCAGACTAAACACTCATCACAATATTCCCAACTCACAGTAAAGCAACAGTAGTAAAATTAGAAATATTAAAATCTCAACAAAGAAAACTTCCTTTATACATATAATAAAAGGAAAATGAGTCTGCAAACAGAGTCAGTTTGTTAAGTCAAGCACTAAGCACTATATAAATAATTGTAGACTGGCAGAGATTTTATTTTGATGTTTTAAAGATGTCATTCATTTTCTGCTGGATTTCATTGTTTGTTTTGAAAAGTGAGACTTTTTTACTGTTGCTTTTTAGGTGTTATCTTTTCTTTTAACCTGTTTTTATGATTTTCTCTTTGTCCTTGATTTTTAAGTTTTAATCTGAGGTGACTAGGTGCAATTTTGTATTGTTTTGTTTTGATTTTTTGTAATTATCATTCATAAAGTTAGTAGACCTTCTTGGATCAAACTGGAAAATTCCCACCCTATTTCTGTTAAAATATTGCTTCTATCCATTTATTGCTTTTCTCCTTCTTAGACTCCAGCTACACTTGTTTTAGACTTGTTTCCATGACCCAGGGCCTCTTATGCTATTTTATATATTTCACCCTTTTTTATTTTGGTGGTTTATTCTAGATTTCCTACTTACCCCTATTCCTATTAAATATATATATTGGTATTTTTTGGTTTAGAATTTCTATTTGATTCCTTTTTATAGATTTACTTTCTATAGTGAAATGACTTATTCTTTTAGCATATTCTTTTTTGTACATATTAATACTAGTATCATTGACCTCTGTTCTTCTTGATGTAAATTGGCAAATGTTTCAACAAGAGAATGGAATGGTAAATGATGTTTTTTTCTTGATTTCCTTAAGGTCATATTGGAACTGTTGACCTTAAAAATAAAACAGTTAAAAATTGGATTTATTCAAGAATAGTAGAGAATTTTAATTTGGGACAAGCAAGCTATCAAAAAACCATAAGCAAGTAAGGAAAACAAAGGATAGGACAATTCTGTTATAGAGAAAAGGGGAATTTGGGGAGTTGTCCACTGGAGGAAAGTGGGAGTTCAAAGTGTAGTGGCTTGTCATTGGCTAGGTTGTAACACTTTCCCATTGTCTGAAACAGTGTTGTGGGAGGAGAAAATTATTCTTCCTTCTGCTGGGGTAGTGGAGTAGAAAACACCTTTTTGTTGGAGATACAAAGCATGCCTTTTCCTGTTTGGATTAACCTACTCTCAGGGTAGGTATTGAGCTCCTCCCGTACAATTACTCCCAAATACATCTTGGTTAAGGTCTCGTTTTCTAATTTTCACAGAACCTAAAAGGGAAATAGAAAATAACTTTGGTAAATATGGGTAACATACACAGTTTTTTTGTATAGCATCAGAAAATCACATGCAACGCTAGTCAAACTTAGAACAAAACCAAGTGATTATTTTACAGTAGTGGTAGTAAAAGTATATTTCATAAGATCAGTCCCCATATATGCAGAATGCTCCATGCCTGACTGAATAGTTATTTTGGTTTCTGGGTGATACATGTTGACTTTATTGCTTGTTGTTGTTATTGATCTCTACAACACCAAGTTAGGCTTAAACATAAATGAACAGATAATACTTAAATTTTGTCTTCTAGTTTGACAACCCTTAGTTACAAAATCAAACTATTATTGTACATCTGTTACTTTTACCTTAGCAGGTGCAGCACTGTTCTCTACAAATATGCTAATAAAGATATTTTCAGTCAGCACGTGCAGAAAAGATCCAAGAGATTCTTTGTTTAAGAATGCGGATTGATTTACAGGTGTTAATGGGCAGGCATTATTGTTGAAATGCTGTTCAGTTAAGGCATATGTGTAACTACAGAAAGGGCTGTGTTGAAAACCAGCGCACCTGTTTGCAACCTGCTAAAGGATGTATTACTAATAACATGCCATTATCCAAAATACTCCTAAAAGCAGGAATTGGAAAGTCATCTCTTTCTAGTCTTTTTTTATTTTTCTCTATTCAGTGTCTTTCTCAGGTGTGAACTGAAAACTTCATTTTGGATAAGAGTCATTTCACTTAGAAATGAAGGTTGGGTTTAAAGTGCTATCTCCTAAGTGAAGGTCAGTAGTTTATCCATTAAAGCAACCAACCCCAAATACTTCTCATAATTAATTATATCTATATCTGTTTTTATAGAGTAAAAGGATAAAGAAATGACAGTCAGCAGTTTTAGGAAATACAAGTTAAATGTGTCCTACCATTTAAAATGATATATCATTTTGGAAAGAAAATTTAAAAGCTGGTATATGCAGTCTAAAATTAAATACAGATTTTAAATTTCAGGCTGTGAAGCTAAAAAGATCAAAGGAACGTCTTTATAGTACTTTGGAATTTGGTATAATACTTCCCGGGAGGTCATTTACTCCCATAATTTAGTCTGATTTATTTTGGCTTCAGGTCCATTAAAAGTGTGCAGCAAAAAGGAGGCCTCTTTTTACTTTAATTTTTAACAGCAACTTGTCAGTAAAAAAAGAAAGGTGTCTGAAAGAGGATCATCTATCATAGTGTTAATAGCTTTCAAATCTGACTTTCTGAGTTTGAATAAGAGAAATTTACCTTGAAACGTCTGTATATTAACTCTTTCCACTGTTCTATAGAGGAGTATTACATTAGATCTTAAGTTTTGCTCACATGCAGTCACCACCTCTTATGATCCCCAAGGCTGTTATCCCTCAGCTAAGGAAACTTCAGTTGTCAAGAAAATTGAGTGTTTTATTAGGGGCACTTTCTGTCTGCTCTTTTCAAATCATTGACTCCAACTGATGTGAATTTAGCTCATCAGTTAATAGTTGGATACATAAAACAAAGATAGAGGTAAATAATTTTTTACTTTTTTTCTTTCCTTTTTCCTGTCGCTCCTTCTCTTTCTCCTTCTCTTTTCCTTCTGCTTTCTCTCTCTTTCTCTCCCTCTCTCCCTCTCCACCCTTCTTCCCCACACACATGCAACCGAACTAACTTTTTAAATCAGAGACTACATTATGCAAGGGCTGAGGTACTTGGCTTGGAAGCAGAAAAAAAAAATGGAATCTTGTGTTGTATCTTCCTATGCCTGTGGGCTTCATTGTATAAGTCATTTCATTTCTTCAATCTTGAATTTTCCTTATTTGGAAATAAGGAGTTTGAGTTTGATGAGATTTGAGGTCTCTTCTATGCTTTAACCTGTTGTGAACATGGCTCCTTTGGTATATGTACTAGTAATTACTATTTTGCGATAACAAATTCTGCAGAGGAGTGCTCATCTCCTTGTAATTTGGAGCCAGAAAACTGACAAAGGCTTACTTTAATCATATCAATATAGTTCAACTCAGCTTTCTGAGTAAGTTTTTGTTAGAGCAGATTTCCACCCACTATGTGGATGGTAAATGGCTATCGGCAGTGACGAGTGGCTGGCTGCCTGGAGTCCTGTGCTGAGAAGCGTTGTTAAGATGGGTGCAGAGAATCATGTGAACTCTGAGCACTGACTTCTGTTGGTGAGCAAATGAGGGAGGTCAGGGATGACAAATAAGTGGAGCGCAGCTACCTTATTATTTGTCATCCCTGACCTCCCTCATTGTCCATATTGTGGAAAAAGCACTACTGGAAAACCTTTGCATAAATACAGCTTGAACAAAATAAAATATAAAGCATAAACAAGGCTTTCATAAATATTTTTCAATCAAAGTTGCAGCCCTTACAAACTTGTTGATTTCTAATACTCCCAGTCTTAATATCATTATTACCACAAAGAATACATTTGTTTATGAACCCCCTAAAAACACTTACAAAATATAAGTATATTTTATTAAATAATATAGAAATTTCATGGCATTTACTTTCTGATTTTAACATATTTTAGTGAGTATTAACCCACTTACTGAAATTGTCATACTTTAAACAGTTCTATATTGACTTGGTTTAGTGTCAAAAAGTCATTCCTTAGACCAGTTTTTGACTCAAATGAAGTAGGTTACTGGAATATCTGCAACATAGAGGAAAGTGTTTGTGTCTTATGTGCTCCTTGACAGTTAATGTTGAAAGGTTTTTGCAGGTCAACCTCTATTGTACTGTTACGTAAAGAAAATGATTAGCATTATAGAATTTATATTTTTATTCCAGTTGTTAAAATGATTGGTAGAAAATTTTAGATATTTTCTATTGAATATACAGGCATGCCTCATTTTATTGTGCTTTGTTTTATTGTACTTCATAGGTGTTTCATTTTTTACAAATGGAAGGCAAGACCCTCCTCAAGCAAAAAGATTCCGATTCGATCTATTGTGATACTTGCTTCACTACGGTGGTCTGAAACTGAACTCATAACATCTCCAAAGTATACCTATATAGTAAAGCCAAATGACTACTTGGAGATCTGCTTATCATACACTTCTCAGAAACACTTATATTTCCTGATGAGTTTGAACTCTGTATTAACCCATTGCATAACAGAGTGTAATGTGTTGCATTATGCAAAGAATTTTAGCCAAACCTTATAAAGCAATACAAATAATCCATTGACCTATTTGAATTTTTTATTTTTTCTTGTTTTGGCAGGTTTTTATATTGTCACCTTTTATGTTCATATAATTTCAAAGTTACAGAAAAATTGTAAACTGCAAAAACTCTGTATATCTTTTACTCATTCACTGATATTTTACTTCTCCATTAACTGTCTCTTGCTCTCTTTCTCTTTGCCTTACTCTTTCCTGCCTCCATCCCTTCTTCCTTCCCTCCCTTCTCCTTTCTTCTACTCACTTTTTATCTAAACCAATTGAATATTAATTGGAGCTACTCTGTCCCCTTTCTGAATATGTCATTGTATATTTTCTAAGAACAAAGTCATTTTGTTACATAACCCAGGATATAATGACGAAAATCAAAACATTTAATATTGTTACAATAATAATATATAATTTAGAGTCTATATCCAAATTTAGTGTACTTTAGAACTACCTTGCATTTTTCTTCAAAAGGATCAGTAGTCAGGGAATAATTAATAATATAAAAGAGAGATGAAAAATTTATTAGATGTCCTTGAATAGGCAAAAGGAGATGCTACTTAGTACAGAAATCATGGGGTTGTCTAAAGTTATGAGAACAGGCAGAATACGTAGGCACAGATAAAAATGGGTTGATTCATTTGTTAGTCAGGACTTGGATGATTCTCCTTTGTTACTTATATCTTCTTAGACAACTAAGAAACTGAAACTGAGGAAAGGGAAAGAGGTATTAAAGGTTTAAGGAAGAAGTAGTGGGACAAAAAGTAAATTATGATTTGTAGTGCATTTAAGATTAGTAGTCATAAAGTTAAAGTATGACTGCTTAGCTTGACTATTTTCTTTCCGCCACACTTGACTGTACAGATGTAGGTGCAAAGAAAGGGGATCGTCTTATTTAACCAGGGCTGAAATGTTGACATGGTTGTACAATGAAGCAAGAGAGGAACAGGGAATCGAGTGTGTATGCAAGTGAGTAATTATAAAGACTGACCAAAGATTTAAACTGAATAATAGGGATGTGAGGATCTAATGGGACAAGAGACAATGAGGAAAGTTGTCGTTCTTGTAATGACAAGATCTAGGATTTATTCTAAGAGCTGAGGGAAGGTGAATGATAAGACCATTGGAGAAGGTATCACAGGACTCAGAACCCTATGTTCTAGAAAGTTTCACCTATATGAGAATTGAAATCATGACAAGAATTGTGTGGGAAAATACAAAATAAAAAGCACCAGAGAAGTATTCCAGAATGATGAGTGACAAAGAGCATAAAGGACAGGTAGTGTGTGCTATAAGTCAGACAAGAAATTGAAAATATTAGATTTTTTAGGGAGGAGAGAGAGGAAGAAAGCAGCGATGAAGAGCATGGAAAGCATTCACCACACCTTCAGGCTGGAAGGTATGAGAGAGGTGGGGAGAAAACATGAAAGGGCGAGAGGTGAAACAGAGTCCTCCGCAGAGCCAGGCTTCTGTGAAAATGAAAGGGAAGGCTTCTGCGCTGCATCAAAGTGCCGCATCTAAGGAGGTTTCACTCACAGCATAGGCTTCACAGCCTTGTATATTTAGTCTGCCAATTTTCCATCAGATGGAAGTGAAGTGTCTTAAGGAGAAGTTTCATTTTCTAACTCATGAAATGGTGCTGTAAGGACTTGGAAGAAGTTTAGAATAAGAGGTTTTATTGATGATGGACCATAAGTTCCAGAAGGTCCAAAATGAAAGGACTTCAGAAGTTGGGGGAGGTACAGATTTGAAGTAAAAATAAAAGTGTAGTGATTTTAGGGGTTACAGCCTGGGAATAAGGGGATAACCTTTAGGAATTCTAATTGCTAATTCCAGAGATTTGGGATAAGGCCCAGGCATCAGTATTTTTCAAGGCTCTCAGTAATTCTAATATGCTTCTAGGTGCTAGGACCACTGTTCTAAATAATATACTTGCATTAAACTATTTAAACAATTTTTATAAATGTCTTTAGGCACTTCATTGAATTCATGACTTTACACACGCATAATATTCATATTGTATAAAAAAGATTAGGTGAATAAATCACTAAGCATACACAGTTCTTTTTATCTATCACTGTCATTGTCAATGGTTCTAAATTAACACAGATAGCTTTCACCCAATAACTAGATTCTTCCATGTTCATTCACTGAAAAGATCAAAAGAAATCTACATCTCACTGGACCTTGGAGACACGTTGTGCCATTTGACATTGTGTGCTTTCACAGTGTAATTCTTGAGTGGAATCATTAAAAAATAAGCACAAATTTGTTCTGTTACTGATTTTGTTGATTATTAGAGATCAATCTGAGATAAAATAAATAGGCTAGACTTAATTTTTAATTTAAAAAGTAAGTGCCTGTGTAGAAGTTTTTGAGAATATGTACCTTTCTACACTCCCTATTTTGCTAACCACTGGATGTTACATGCGAGATTTTCAGTTAATTTATGACAATAGTGATTCCAAACTCGACCTTAGATGTTTTGCTTCTCCATATCTTTATATCCTTCCTGCCTGTCATTCAAAGAACTATCAATTACCTGTGTTGAAATATGTTGCTAAAAAACTTAATTTGGATTTGAACATTAAATTTGCACTCTGATTGTTAATGATATTGATAAAGTAACAATTATCTTCTGATCAACATAGACCTGATTTCACAGTTTCCTATGATAATGTAAACCAATAAAAACAAAGGTTATGCTGTGATTTTAATTTTAAATCTATAATATTTTACACAATTTACTGGGAACTTATTTCAGTTCTATTTTAATACCTCACCAATTACCATGAGGTTGAGCATCATCTGCCAGAAACAAACACATTGAATGAAAATAGTGAATTCTTTGCTCACATAATTTTTAGAATATTAAGCATGGAATATAAGAGATCAAAATGTAACATATCAGAAAAATACTATCTTCTACAAATATAGTATTTTAGATTTGTTCCTATTCTGAAGACATGTTAAAAATTCTTTAGGATATTGCACACTGATTTTTTTTTCTTCCCTCTGCAATAGCTAATCCCCTTTTGGATTGGTACAAATAGTCAAATCACTCCCAAATCTTCAGGAAATGAAAGGCTAGACTACTAATCACGACAGGCATACTTCACTTTAATATTTCATTCAGCATTGATAGAAGATTATAATGGAAGATATTATAAAAGGGCACCACTACAATTTACTCAGTGGGCCACATGTAATATTTGAAAGTACATCATCTCTGTGAGTACTTTCTCAGTTGCAGTTGTTAGGTGAAGAATAAATGTTAAATGTACTCTCTAGTCCTTCAATCAAAAACATTTATGTGCCCTCTATGTGTAAAAAACTATATTAAATGTACAATTTTGTCTTTGCTCTTATTCTTTTTGTAAATACATAAATAAAATCTTTACAAAGAAAACAAAACAACAATGAAAACTCCAGCATTTTGAACTGAGCAGAAAACATTATCAACCTTGAAGAAGAAGAGACTTAAAGTGCATTTAAGTTCAGTAAAGTGAATTGTCTTGCTCATGACCACTTAGCTAGTTAATTGTAGAACCTAGAGTGACTTCTTAACTCTTGATCAAATGCTGTTTCCATTGAAATGTCCACCTCATCAGTGACCATAAAAATGCTTTCTTCCTCTACATGTGTTTTTTTTCTTGCTATTATTCTTTTTTTTTTAAGCTTTCCAAATGATTCTTTAATTGGCAAGTACTTTAAGATATACAAACACATTACATTGCCACTAGAAACAGGAAACCAAACCTCAAATGCAGTTTTATAACTTTTATTTGATAATCAGCAGTTAGTTCTCATCCACATTAACTGTTTGTAGATTTTTGAAAGTGGTGACAGGTACATAGGTGACCAACGTATAGAGCTTGTTTGGTGAATCTTCATCCTCATTTTGTTTTCTGGACAACCGCACCCGGATACGGTATGGGACATTCCTTATTCCTTTGGCCCAGACAGCTTTGTTGAGCCTGGTGTCAATGCGCACATCTGGAGTTCCCAGCTCCTTCATGGCAAATTTCCGGATCTCTTTGAGTGCCCAAGGGGCACGCTTCTTGAAGCCCACTCCATGGATGCGCTTATGGATGTTGATGGTGTACTCTCTGGTCACTACCTCGTTGATGGCAGAACGGCCCTTCTTCTCGCCACCCTTCTTTGCGGGAGCCATTATGCCGGGCCCAAGCTGGAAAGAAAGAGCGCGTGGTATTGTGGGATAAGGAAAGCAAGGTTTCTTTTCTTGCTATTATTCTTAAACTATGCTTCTGATGAGTTTTAAACAGAGCTGAATGGCTCTTGCTACTAAAATAAAATATATTCTTTTCCAGTTTATAAAAAATAGTTGTTAGGCCTTAGAAGTTTATCAATTTTAGTTTCTCCAGCTAGTTTTTCTTAAATGTTTGGTGCCTGCTACTGTTTGTTTATGTTGTAGCTTATTTTAAATAGTGTCCAAATTAGGGGTTGCTTAATTAATAGACTTGTATTGTATGTTGTTTGGGAGACATCATGATTACCAAATATCTTTTTTTTCATGTAAACAATTTTGAACACCAATGCGACTTAAGATGCCTTAGAACAACTGTAATTGATTTGATTCAGGTGGCTAAAAATCAGTTAGTTCAGATAGTTGACTAATATAAAAATTTCTAAAATATAATCATGCATTATGAAAGAAGTAATGCAACATCTTATGTAGTTGTAGTGGAAATAGGTTAGATCCAAGGAGGGTTTGGTATATATTGTTTTTACTTATATGATTTCCTAGGGAATGAAGTTAAATCATACTTACTATTTTTTAATGACAATCATTTTCTTAGGCCTCATGCAATATGTAATAAACTTGTTTAATTTTTTCAAATAGCATTTTCTTAGTATTTAATATAACAGCAAATGCTTACCAAGTACATACATTCTACTAGGAACTATATTCTACGTACATTGGCTCTTTTAAACCTCACATTCCCTTATGTAAAAGGTGCTGTTATTACCTCCTTTATTTAGATAAAAAAATTAATTCATAATGGTAAACTAAATCTAGTTTAAAAAATTAGTATGTGACAGACCAGAGATTTGGACCCATGCAGTTTAGCTATCATCTGTGTTCCTGACAATTGAGCTAAACTAACCCCATTTTTTATTTATTTAAGAATGTTGTATTATTTAGGATGTCTTTAGTTGTGACTATCACGCTAACATAAACTGGTGGAAACAATAAAAATAATTTAATGTCTCACATAATTAAAAAGACTAGAAACAGCACTTGCTTCAGGCAAGGCTTGATTTATATGTTCAATGATGTCACTAAGAACCCAGTTTCCTTTAGTCTCAGTGCTCTGATTTCTCAAGATGGATTCCAGTAGCATCAGAGGAAAATGCTTCCTTATTCACATTCAGCAAGAAAAAGAGTGTCTCGGTCTCAGTATTTCTTGCAAAAGTCTTGAGAATCACCCTGAATGAGCCATTTTAAGTTGCTGATTGCCCCTGAGCCTGTGGTCATAGAGATGAAATGCTCTGCTTAGCTTAGGCTAGACCACATACCCTTCCTTGAAACCCCAGAATCCCCAATGGGTTTCTCATTAAGGAGGGCATAGATACTCCAAATGGAAACTACAACTGTATACAAAATACATTATTTCTACATTCAAATGTTTGTGATATGAGAATCCTTTATGGTATATATCACGTATTTATTTTATATTTAATCCACTTATCTATCATCTATCCCTGCCTGATACCTTTCCTTGGGAATCAATTTTTGAACTGAGAAAGATACCATACAAACTGGTATTTTTTGAGGTAGTGTGTAATGTTGAAGCATCTATTCTAAAATCATGCTAAGTAGTAATGCCTATTGAAATTAAGATTTACCCAGAAGATTTAATTTTGTAGATATTTACAACATTCAAAAACAGAGAAAATGATTTAATTTAAAATACTTTCTTCTTACTGACATTGTTATCTATAGTAATATAAAGTTTTTTCTTTAGTACTGTTTTTGCTTTTTATTCATACTCTTTTTAGGAACTAAGTAACTTCTTTGAGATATGGACCTCACAAAGACTGTAGTCTGACAAATTTCAATGTCAAGGTTATATTGGCAGCTTGTGATGTGTAAGAGTGAAATTCTTATCCAAAGGAGACATCTATGCTTTATGCTTTTCTATGCTTAAAAAAAGAAACTCCATAAGAAAAACCCACTCCTGGTCAAGGCTAGACCATTTATAAAGTACAGTAATTTTTTTTTGCATTTTTATTTTATTTACTTTTTATAATGATTAAATGAAGAGAATTGCCAACTTTATTTAAAAATCCATAATTATAATGAGACAGTTTAACATCTGAAAAACACACTATTTGTTAGTATATAACAGCCTGGAAAAGTTAATGAAATATTTCATACAAGACCTACAGAAATGTTCATTTACACAAACATACATGTACTTTTAATCACATATGATCTAACATAATTGAACATACTGAGGGATTGCATGTATGCACAAGTAATAGGAAACACAGTCTTCCTGACAGTAGAAAGGTGCTTATTCTCACACGGAGTACACAGGTCAAGGCAGCCATTATACATGCAGAAGAAAAACAAACTCCCAGGTCATTCTCTTTTTTATTATTATTTTTTTTAATTTTTAAAAATATTTTATTGATTATGTTATTACAGTTGTCCAAATTTTTCCCCTTTTGCTCCCCTCCACCCAGCACCATCCACTCACTCAAAAATCCCCGCACCATTGTTCATGTCCATGGGCCATGTGTGTAAATTCTTTGGCTACTCCATTTCCTATACCATCTCCATTCTTGTTTGCTTTGTTTTTTAGATTTAATTGCTGATAAATATGTATTAATTGCATATCTTAGTTTTATTGTTACTGTTCATAGTTTTGATATTCTTTTTCCTGAATAAATCCCTTTAACATTTCATATACTAATGGTTTGGTGATGATGAACTTCTTTAGTTTTTCCTTGTCTGGGGAGCTCTTTATCTGCCCTCCAATTCTATTTGATAGCTTTGCTGGGTGTAGCAATCTTGGTGGTAGGTCCTTGATTTTTGTGACTTTGATATTTCTTGCCAATCCCTTCTAGCCTGCAAAGTTTCTTTTGAGTAATCAGCTGACACTCTTATGGGAACTCCCCTGTAGGTAATAAATTGCTTTTCTCTTGCTGCTTTTAAGATTCTCTCTTTATCTTTAATCTTTGGCATTTTAATTATGATGTATATTGGGGTGGGCCTCTTTACATCCATCTTGTTTGGGACTCTGTGCTTCCTGGGCTTACATGTCTATTTCCTTCACCAAATTAGGAAAGTTTTCTTCATTAATTTTTCAAATAGATATCCAATTTCTTGCTCTTTGTCTTCTCCCTCTGGCAGTCCTATGATGTGAATATTGGAGTACTTGAAGCTATCCCACCGGCTGCTTACACTATATCATTTTTTTTGGATTCTTTTTTCTTCCCTTTCTGATTGGATCTTTTATGCTTCTTTATGTTCCAAATCATTTATTTGATTCTCGGCTTTATTCACTCTACTCTTGTTTCCCTGTAAATTGTTCTTTATTTCAATTAGTGTATCATTCATTTCTGACTGGATCTTTTTTAATGCTATTGAGGTTCTCACTAAGTTTCTTGAGCACCCTTACAACCACTGTTTTGAACTCTGCATCTGATGATTGTTTATCTCCACTTTGTTTAGTTCTTTTTCTGGAGTTTTGTTCTGTTCTTTCATTTGGGCCATGTCCCTTTATCTCCTTATTTAGGCAGTCTCCATGTGTTTGTTTCTATGTACCAGGTAGTGCTGCTATGACTCTAAGTCTTGGTAGCATGGTCTATAGGTGTTCTGAAGGATCCAGTGACACAGACTTTCCTATCACCCAAACTGGGTACTTGAGGTGTGCCCTTTGTGTGGGCTGAGTATATCCTCCTCTTATAGTTGAGCCTTGATTGCTACTAGCAGATCAATGGGAAAGCTTTACCCAGGCCAGTCAGCTGCAAGGACTGACTGTGACCACTGACCACCAACCTCCATGAAGGATCAGCCATGCAGGGTCAGGGTGGTGGTGCTCCAACATGATGTGCAGGCTCTGGGTTATCCCATATGGTGCAAAACAAGGTCAGCCACCTCTTGTGTTCTGTCCAGAGCTCCCTCGCATGAACTTTAAAGCAATATAGGATGGCTTCTACTTGTGCTGGGCTTAGACGTTCCCAGGCAAAACCAATCTGATTCTAGGCTGGCTGCTGATAGTGTTCAGCCTGGGGCCACTTAATAAGAGGTATGGGGGCTAGGAGCTTACTGAGGCCAGATGTTGCTTTTTTTTTTTTTTTTTGGTAGGATTTAGGGAGTTGTGAAGCATGAGCCAAGACCAGCCATTTTTATGGAAAAGTCATAGTTAAAAGTTTTGGTAGGCCTGTAAGTTGGGTGGGAAAGAGTCTCAGGCAACCTCCAGGATGGGGCAAACAGTGTTAGCCAGGTTGATGGAGTCTTAGGTATGGCAGTGGCCCGCCAGCTCTGTGGCTTTGTGGTAGGAGGTCTCAGAAAAAGGACAATGACCTCTGCCTACTCCCTGTCTCGGAGAAAGCTGTCCCCCAGCTCCCATCTTGATGCCAGACACTTCAGTTCCTACTTATATGCCACTAGTGCCTTTCAAGCTACCCCAGTGATGGAGTTCTGAGAGGGTGAATCTAAGTAAGACCGTGTGTGGGTTCTTTAAAAAGAACTGCTTGGGACTCCAGAAGTTTCTTCCACTGACTCAATCCCTGCTGGTTTTTGCAGGCTGAAGTTATGGGGACTTATATTCCTGGCACTGGAACCCTGGGCTGGGGTGCCTGGTGTGGGGCTGGGACTCCTTGCTCCCAAGATATTCCTCCTGAATTTTTATCTACCACATGTGGATGTGGGACCACCTTCTCCACCCCTTCTATTAGTCTGGATAGACGTGGTTTCTTCATTACTGCAGCTCATGGTATTCTAAATTGAAGGTTGCAATATATGATATAGATAGTCTTGCCAAACCCAGAAATTGTGGAAGAGAAAAAGACCTTTCTATAATTATGTATAAAGACTATCTCCCTTATATCTGATGTTTCTAGTTAAATCAGTTGCGGTGATCTACTTGAATTAACTATAGTGTTTTATATATTTACACTATTGGCAATAAAATTACTTCAGTGAATTGACATGTGAATCATTAATTTTTTTGAGATTTTCTTCACTTGTCTAAAAAACATAGAGATATAATAAAGCCATAATATTTGAAATCTCCAAATAAAATGTACCTTTTAAAATAAAAATTTAGGAAAATGGAAAAATAAATATTTTAAGTAAAATACTTTGTTCACATTCAGTTACTTTTATTTTATTTTTTAGAGGATGAGGAAGGGGGAGGGAGAAAGAAGAGGAGGGGGAGAGAGAGAGAGAGAGGGAAACATTGATTTGTTGTTCCATTTATTTATGCATTCATTGGTTGATTCTTGTATGTGCCCTGACCAGGCATCAAACCCATAACCTTGGTATATTGGGACAATGATCTAGCCAACATAGTTACCCAGCCAGGGCACATTCTTTTTTTTTTTAATTAAAAAAATTTTATCCTCACCCAATGACATTTTTTTTTTCATTGTTTTCAGAGAGAGGGGAAGAGGGAGAGAGAGAAAGAGAGAGAAACAATGATTGGTTGCCTTCTCGTACGTATATGTCCCAGCCAAGGGTAGCACTGGCAACCTGGGGATGTGCCCTGACTGGGAGTGAACCCATGACCTTTTGATTTATGGGATGACTTGCCAACCAACTGACCCACACCAGCCAGTGCTCATTCATATTTTTAAAAATAAACTTTTAATTTATAGCAATTTTAGGTTTACAGAAAAATTACAAAGTTAGAACAGGAAGTTTCCATGTACCCTATGCCCAGTTTTTCATATTATTGACATATTAGTATGATATATTTATTACAATTAATAAACCAATATTGGTATATTATTATTAACTAAACTCCATACTTTACACAGATCCATAGTTTTTAAAATAAATTTTTATTTTAGAACAGATTAGATAGAATTTTGTGAAATACTATAGAGAGTTCTCATATTCCATACTAAATTTTCCCCATTATGGACATCTTTCATTAGTATGAAAAATTTATCATAATGAACTAATATTGATTCAATATTATTTTATAAGTTTATATGTTACTCAAATTTGCTCAGTTTTTTCATTTTCTTTTTTCTGTTCCAAGATTCCATACAAGCTACCATATTATATTTGGTCATCACATCTTTTTAGCTCTACTTGGTTGTGATAGTTTCTCATATATTCCTTGTTTTTAATGACCCTGACACTTTAGAGGATTATTGGTCAGGTGTTTTGTAGAATGTCCCTCAACTGGGATTTTTCTGATGTCTTTATCATGGTTACACAGGATCTTTGAGTCTTGGGGAAGAAGACCACAGAGGTAAAGTATTATTCTTGTCACATCATACAAGGTTACATATAACGTACTTGTGTTGGTGTTCACTTTGGTCACCTGGCAGAGGTAGTGTTTCAGTTTCCTCCACTGTAAACTAATGCTTTTCATACTGCCCCTGCGAGACAGAAAAGTTTGCCATTGGAAACTCAGAGAATTCTGGATTATTTATTTACCAGATTATTTACACTTACGGTGTTTAACACTACTGCCGGTACCAACACTGCAAGCCCCAGCTCTGCACATCTTCATTTATCACAACTCATCATTTGATGTTTCTTTTTATACTTATTTATTTGTTTGTTTGTTTATTTATATTTTTAAATCATGTTTATTCTATTACAGTTGTCTCAGTTTTTCCCCCTTTGCCCTCCTCCACCCATCCCACCCTGCCCCCCTCTCCCACAGTCAGTTCCCACACTGTTGTCCATGTCAGTGAGTCATTCATACATTTTCTTTGTTTAGTCCCTTCTCCTTTTACCCACCATTTTCCTCCTTCCCCATCCCTTTGGTCACTTTCAGTCTGCTCCATGTCTCCTTGCCTGTGGTTTATTTTGTTAGTTTATTTTGTTGAATATATTCCACTTATAGGTGAGATCATGTGGTATTTATCTTTTACCGACTGGTTTATTTCACTTAGCTTAATATTCTCCAGTTCCATCCATGATGTCACAAAAGGTAGGAGTTCCTTATTTCTTTTTTTTTTAAATGCAGATTGATTTTATTTTATTTTTTTAATGTCAAGATACATTAAAAATATTTAAAAATTTAAATCCATTATCAAGTTTCAGCAATTAAAACACCATGATATCAGCACAGACATAATCAAGTAGATCAATGAAATAAAATGAGCATTCTAGAAACAAATGTATATCTCTAACAGAGTAAAATATGATTAAATTGATATTTCAAAGCAATGGGAAAAATAAGGCTTATTCAACAAATATAGCGCATGGGTGACTATTACTTGAAATAAAACAAATATAAGGTCCCTATTTCACACGTTATACAAAAAATATTCAGGTGAGTTAAAAATTAGTATGTAAAATCTAAGGAATTTTAGGAGAAAATACAAAATAACATTTTTCTTACCCTGAAGTAACATATTCAAACCCAGAAGCTATAAAGTAAAATATTGATAATATAACTATATTAAACATTTAACACTATACAGTAATACACATATAAAAAAAGTTAAAGGACAAGTAATACAATAGGAAAGTATTTGCAACACATCTAAAAAAAGGTTCGTGGTTTGGTTTTTTTAGAGAAAAAATTCTACAAACATTTAATCAAAAAAATGGATAAAGATTACCAAAAAGTCATTTAAAGCTTTTAAAAAATAATAGAAATAAGCAAGAAATCTACAAAAACAGGTTTAGTTTCAACAAATAATAAAGGAACAATTAAAATAACATATCATTGTCACAATCAGATTAATAAGTATTAAAAATATTGGTAATATCAAGTATTGATGACTGTGAAAGGAACTAGGTATTTATAGACTCTTTTTCTTCATCTTCTTAAAGCAATCCCTTTAGCATATCTTGCAATGCTGGTTTGGTGGAGATGTGTTCTTTTAGCTTACTTTTGTCTGGGAGACTCCCTATTTGGCCTCCCATTTTAGTTGAGAGCCTTGCTGGGTACAGCAGTCTTCATTGTAGGCCTTTGCTTTTCATTACTTGGAATATTTCTTGCCATTCCCTTCTGGCTTGTAGTATTTCTGTTGAGAAGTGAGCTTCTAGCCATATCGGGGCTCCTTTATATGTTACTACATCTTTCTCCCTTGCTTCCTTTAGGATTCTCTCT
This sequence comes from Pteronotus mesoamericanus, assembly GCF_021234165.1. Taxonomy (NCBI): domain Eukaryota; kingdom Metazoa; phylum Chordata; class Mammalia; order Chiroptera; family Mormoopidae; genus Pteronotus; species Pteronotus mesoamericanus. The sequence continues at coordinate 25,563,445 of NW_026555325.1, read as the reverse complement.
TTGTCTTTGATATTTGCCATTTTAATGATGATGTGTCTTGGAGCGGGCCTCATTGGGTTCCACTTGAACGGGACCCTCTGTGCTTCCTGGATTTGTGTGACTTTTTCTTTCCTCCAATTAGGGAAGTTTTCCATCATGACTTTTTCAAACAGTTTCTCTATCCCTTCCTCCTCTTCTTCTTCTGGTGTCCATATGATATAGATATTATTACGTTTCAGGTTATCCTGCATTTCCCTAAACACCTCTTCATTCTTTTTGAGTCTTTTTTCATTTTCTTGCTCTTCCTGGGATCTTTTTTCTACCTTATCCTCCAGCTTGCTGATTCGATCCTCTGCTTCATCGAGCCTACTTCTGATTCCTTCTACTGTGTTCTTCAATTCAGAAATTGTATTCTTCATTTCCTCTTGCGTCTTATTGATAGTTTCTATGCCCTTTTTCATGCTGATATAGTTTGAAGTAAGTTCCTTGTAGTTTCTCTGTAGTTTTTTGTAATTCTCTGAGCTCACTGAGCTTATTGAGCTTCCTTAGAACTGTTGTTTGGAACTCAGTATCTGATAGTTTGCTTGCTTCTATTTCATTTAGTTCTCTTTCTGGGGATTCCTCCTTTCCTTCGAATGGGGGGTGTTTCTTTGTCTTCCCATTATTTGTTGAGACTCTTCTTTTTTGCTTCTGCTTCTTAAATTGATCTGTCTTGATTTCCTGACTTTGTGGTGTGAACTTCTATGTTAGGAGACTATTGTTTTTTTTTTCTTCTTTCTGGATCTGCCTCTTATGATGTCTGATGTTGACTCTGTCTGACCTTAGGCAGTCTGTTTGAGACTTCCAGGAATCTACTATCTGTGGCTATATCCTTCAGCTGTTAATCTAGTCACTCTGTACTCAGCAGGCTGGCTTAGAGACACCACAGGGTTAGGCGGAGTCCCCCCTCGGGACAGGGCTATTGGGTCCTCTCATGCTGCTACTGCTGAGGGGATCAGTCTCCCTGAGTAAGATGGCTGCTGCTGTCTAGGGGATGAGTCAGCACTGGGATCCTGCTGGCTACTCTCTCAGTTCTCTCCCCAAAGCCTCCTTCCCCAGTCTCTCTTCAGGCGTCTCTAACACACTCTGCCCCTGCCTTTGCTGGAGCCCAAGGTAAGTGGCTGTTAGGTTGTGCTAAAGCTGATTCTTCTGTCTATCCAAGGTTATAAGGCTCCTCTCTCACTATTTTTCAGTTGTTTGTTCCAGATGATTTCTCCACAATTTAGCTGTAATTCCAGATTGGTCCTGGGAGGAGGTCAGTGTGACTTCCATTCATTCCTCCACCATTTTTATTCTCTCTGATGTTTCTAAACTAGGTCCTCTCCGATGTCAAAATAGCTTCAGCCGATAGCATGCTGACCCTATTTCTCAAACACATATTTTGGGAAAAAAATTTTGCCTTGGGTTTTTCTTCACTTGATGTAAGATTCAAAAATAAATTTAAATTTGATAGATAAAGGTTAGCAAAAATGCCCAATATCTTCTTAATTTACCCTACCACTGGGTACACCACATTGCAATTACCCATTTATTAAGAAATAAAATGAAGACAAAAATAATTTAATTTTCATTGCCTCTGATGCTCACCATATTGTCACTTTTTATTGGCTCACTATGGCTGCCCAGCTAGAATTTCTCTTTCATTCAAACAACATGACTAAATTGAATTACATAAAAAGAAGCTACACACTGATTCCCAGCAGCGTGTTTTGACAAAACATTTTGTCTCCATAAATGATTTCCGATGCTATAGTGAAAAGCCTTGACTGCAAATAATGGGTTCATAAAACCTATCTTTAAAATTTTACCTGACAGTAATGCTGTGCGAATATCTGCACTTCTAGTTCACCTTCTCCACTTGTTTACATCAGGATTTTAATAGAGTGGCTGTCACAGAACAACAGCTAAAGGCCACTGTTTGATAAGTTGCTGTAAAAACACACTGTTTAAAATGAGAATTTCCTTCTTAAATTCAGCCATCATAAAAGGTGATGGTGGTGGTGGTTAGAAAAGTGTTGAAGAAACATGTTTTCTTGGAGGACCTCAATAAAATTCTCACAGTTAAGTGACATTCTAAATAGCAGTGACTTTCAGATTCTGAGTTTTTAGTTGCTAAAGCAGCACCTGGATAAAAGTATCTCACCTAGTAGGATCTCAATAAATGTGTTCCTTCATAATTACACCACCTGTTCTTTAAAAATGTAGCTTCATAGAGTCTGAATTTTTCCCTAGTATATTTAATTTTATCAAATACAAACATGAATTATTTCCATTGTGAAATTGCAAAATTCTAGAAGCAACTCAATATACTCTGCTAAATAAGGGGGAACAAAAAAACCCCAGAATTTAATTATAAAAAATTATGTGTTTATATTTACATGTTTAAACTTCAGTCACCTTCAAAGTGCTCTCCATTTGATGCAATACACCAATCAAGACTTTTTTCCTATATTCAAAACAGTTTTTGAATTCATTGATTTTGATGCCTTTTAGTGCTTCTGCTGTTTTTTGTTTCACCACTTCCACATTGGCAAAATGTTTCCCTTTGAGAACTTTTTTTCATTGGGGAAACAGAAAAAAGTCACTCGAGGTGCGATTGGGTGAATTGAGAGGGTGGAGGATGGGGGTCATGTCATTTTCATCAAAAACTGCTGAACACCCAGCACAGTGTGGGCAGGTACACTTGTAAATCATCCATCATGAAATGGGCTAATGAGTCAAGAGTCTTTAGAAAAGTTCACTGAAGCCAAACAGCCTCTCACAACAATGCCAGCTGGTACACTGATACAGATGGGTTCCTAGAACACTCACCTAGCAGAGAAGCCAGTATTACAAGGGACCTACCCTCCAGAGGATAATTCCAGATTTTTTGGGGTCTCCCCTCCTACATATTTCACTTGTTTGCTCTAAAATATTTGCTATGCGGGGGGGAAAAAAAAAGACCTTAATAATGAATTAAAGGCTAATTTACTATTTACTATGTGGCTTAAAGGTGCTAAGCACTTTACATGGATTATTTTATCTAATTTTCATTAACCTAATGAGAAAGTATTGTTCATGAAGAATCTGAGAATCTATTCTATTCCTTATAATAAATTTTTCCACTTAACTAAAAAATGTTACTAGTTATAATACCATAGCCATAGAATATTATATATGAAACATTCAGTGTCTTCATAGAATTACTTTTTTTACTGCTCAACAACATGTTTGGATATGGGCCTTATTTATACTCATTGGAACATGTTTCAGCATCTGAGGCTTTTTTCCTAATAAAACTCAGCAACTTCTTTTAATATTACAAATTCGGCTTCAGTTTTAACAAGGTGAATTCTACCACCTGTTTTAATTTGGTTTTTCAGCTCTGAGAAATAAACAGCAACAGTATTAGCATTACCTATTTTTTAAGAACTTAAAATTATCCATCATTTTAAATATCAAGCCCCATAGTTGCTATCCCAGTAAAAAAATTTAAAAAGCCAAAGAATGATTCTAGACTCATATATTTTGCTAGGATTGAGCCCTGTCTTTCCACTTTATTTTCAGCCTTCAAAACAATTGTGCTAAGTCCCAAACATTTATATAAATATTCTTCTTTATCCAACTTTTTTGCCCAAAATAAATTCATTTCTTTGCAACAGTTCCCAGAATGATGTGAAACATTAACGTGTTCTAAATGACATTCTTTTTCTTGGCAAAATACTTCCAGATTGTTAGAGAACTTTTGTGGATTCAAGTTGTTGAAATTATTTTAATTCTCTTTTATTCTAAGTAAATTAAATTCTCTGTCTGTACTTCCTTGCTCATTTTATTTTATCAGTGTCTGTAATTTGAAAACAGGAAGCAAATTAGATTTTGGCTTGCCATACAATGATATTTTGGGAATTAGAGCATCCCTTGTGATATTAAAAACTTACTCTATTGAAAAAGAAATGCTAATCCATTTTTTATCAATCTTATTTTATGATATTGCTTTATATGTGTGTTCTAAATCTATATAACTTTGTGGATCCAAGAGGTGGAAGAGTAAGTGGAAGCTACACTAACCTCCTCCTCTCTGGAGTTACACCTAAATTGTAGAGAAATCATCCTGAATAACCAACTGAACACTAGCTGGAGAAATGCTTATCTCCAAGGACAGACAGAAGAAACACCTTCATCACTATAAGACTTGTAGGGGGTGCAGAGGAGGCGCAGGAGGGCTGGCTGGGTTTCTACAGGTGGAAGCTGAAGTTCCAGAGGGAAATTTCAGGGGCCAGGGGGTTCCCCCTGAGAAGTGTGGGGTCTAAATCCTAAGCTTCACTCCCCAGGATATAGCAACAGAGCCAGAAAATAACTCAGATAACATCCAGCAGTGAAAAGCAGCAGGGTTTCTGTGGGCCAGGGAGAGATCACTAGAGATGCAGAGAGCTGCTTATAGGGCCAATGCACAAAATTTTGTTTGCAGCCACTTACCCTGGGCTCCATATAGGGAGGGTAGAGTGGACTAGGGACACTTGAGGAGAGCCTAGGTTTAGTGGCTCTGGGGAGAGAACAGAAGAAACAGCCACTTGGATCCCTGTGCTGAGTCATTCCCCATACTCCAGAAGCCATCTTTCTCATGCAGATCACTCCTCTACAAGTGGCATCAGCTTGAGGGGAAACAATAGCCCTACTCATAGGAATTACTGTGCCCTACCCTGTGGTGCTTAATCTGAGTGGTTTGAGACTATACCATTAATTAATTTAACAAGTAAGGTGGAAAATACAAAGAAGCAGCCAAAATGAAAAGACAAAGACAGAGACCCCCAATGGATGAGTGAGAGAATTCCTCAGAAGAAGAACTAGATGAAAAGGAGGCAAGCAATTGATCAGATAGAGAGTTTAGAGGAATGATTTTAAGGAGACTCAGCAGCATGAAAAAATACATTTAAACCTAAAAAAGACCAGTAAGAAATAAAGAATGCAATATCTGAAACAAATAATATACTGGAAGGAATAAACAGTAGGTTAGATGAAGCAGAGGATTGAATCAGTGGTTTGGAAGACAAGATAGGAAAAAAAAACCCAACCCAAGCAGAGCAGCAAAAAAGAAAAAAAAAGAAAAGAAAGAAAAAGAAAAATGAGGAGACTTTAAGAAACATTTTGGGCCCCATGAAGTGTAATAACGTCCACATCAAGGGAACAACAGAAGGAGAAGAGAGCAAGAAAAGGATTGAGAACCTATTTGAAGAAATAATGACTGAAAATTTCCCTAATCTGATGAAGGAAAAAGATTTACAAGCCCAGGAAGCTCACAGAGCCCCAAACAAGTTGGACCCAAAGAAGCTGACACTGAGAAGCATCATAATTAAAATGGCAGATCTTAAAGATAAGGAAAGAATCCTAAAAGCCAAAAGCAAGAAGTAGGAAGTTATATACAAGGGAGCTCCAATTAGTCTGTCATCTGATTTCTCAACAGAAACATTTCAGGCAAGAAGGGAGTGGCTGGAAATATTCAAGCTGAAAAAAAGCAAGGACCTAGAACCAAGACTACTTTACCCAGCAAGGCTGTCATTTAATATAAATCAATCAATCAATAAAATAAGGAGCTTCCCAGACAAGAAAAAGTAAAAGGATTTTCTTAACAACAAACCAGTATTGCAACAAATATTAAAGGGCTTACTTTCAGGTCAAGAAGAAGAAAAAGAGAAAAAAAAACAGAGGGAAATAGTCTAATAATAAAATGGCACTAAATACATTATCTATGAATAACCACCTTAAATGTAAATGGCTTAAATGCTCCAACCAGAAGACAAAGGATAGCTGAGTGGATAATAAAACAAGGTCCATATATATGTTTCCCCCAAGAGACCCATCTCATATCAAAAAATAACCACAGAGTAAAATAAAGGCATGGAAAAAGATATTTCATGCAAATAGAAAGGGGAAAAAAAAAAGCTAGGGTAGATGTACTTACATCCTAAAAGAAGATTTTAAAACCAAGGCTATGGTAAAAGACAAAGAAGAACACTACATAATAATAAAGGGAACAATCCAACAAGAAGGAATGTTCAGGTATAAACCCTAGTAAATGTTTAGCTAGTGGGAAGGAGTTGAGGGTTGGAGGGATTGAGCAAAAATGAAAAAAGACTCAAGGACTTCGACAACAGTGTGGTGATTGCTGGGGAGAGGGGGTATAATGGTACTAAATGGTAATGGAAAAAATACAATAAAGAATAAATAAAAGAAATAGAAAAAATAAATCTGTGCTACTTTTACAAAATCCCTATGATAGTCCTGTATAAATCAGCATATGCAAACCCTTGAATCTTGTGGTTGACAAAGCATAAGATACATGGCCCTACACTATTTTGCCTTTCAAAATACATCATTTTTCACTATAGGGGGAATTTTAGAAAATACTGAGTTTAACATTCTCATAACAGTACTTGTTTGCTCTCTTGCTTAGAAAAAATGTTACAGCAACTCTCATACTTATGCCATTTCTGAGAATTGAAGAGCCATACAGTGTTAGAACTGAAGTAAATCTTAGATATGATTTAGTTTTTCAGAGGGACTAAATTTTGCCTCAAGTGATCATCCACATGAAAACTCAGGAGGCAAATAAATAATGGAAACCAAATTGAGACTCTTGTCCATTTTTCTATCTTACATTTGAGACACCAAACATGGACATTTTTATACCTGGACTCAAGATATACTCTGAACAAAATCAAAATTTACCCCTCTTCTCTCCATCTACTCATAGCACCAGTGACTCTTATCTTTCACAATGTTTCACTTCCCTTTTTTACCCCAGGACAATGCTCTCATTGCTAACAAGTCTATGAGGATCATGAGATTAAGCATTAAACAAAGACTGTAGAAATGTGTTAACATGCCATTAGCTTTGTAACCTTGAGCAAATTATGCAGTTGCTTAAAATCTCAGTGTGACCATCTGTAAAATTTGGGCAATAAAATATTTATTCATAGCATAATTTCAGGAATTTAATGTGCTAATTCATGAATGAATTTATCCAACACATAGTAACCTTCTACAAATATTAAAAACTGTTGTTAGACTTACTACAACGAGTCTGACAAGTGTGTTTAGGTAGAAATGAAGACAGGAATTGATATATAATTTAGTGTTTCTCAAAAATAATCATTAGGATCTATTTTAAAGAAACATTTTATTAAATTATAATATATATGCAAAAATGAGTTATATGTGCTACATTCAAATTTTCGTAATATAAATACATCTTTGTAATCATCACTAAATCAAGAAATAGGACATAAGTAGGTTCCTTCCTTTTTCCTCAGGCACTACTCTCTTAATAATCATCCATTATTTTGCCTCTTAAAATGTTCTAGGATAGAATTTCTGTAAATAGAATTTGTGTCTGCCTTGTGTTTATATTACTGATTCATATTGTTAACTGTATCAGCATATATTCATTCTCATTACATGAGAATATCACAAATTATTTGTCCATCTAAAGGTGATGGATCTTTGGGTTGATTTTAGGTTGGAGTTATGAATAAAGTTACTGTGAACAATCTTGTACATGTCTTTTGGTGCTCAAAGATATGCCCTTCTCTTGGAATTAAATCCAGGAGTGGAATTGCTGGGTTGAAGTTTATATATACTTAGCATAAGTAGATGCTGCTAAACAGTCTTCTAAAATTTATACTCCCGCTGGCAGAACATAGGGGTCACAGTGGCTCCACATATTGCAAACACATACTACTCTATTCACATTGCTAACTTTCAATGCTTTTAATCCTTCTGTTCAGTGGGTAGTGGTAGCTCGTCAGTCATTTCTCTTAAGGTGATATTTTGTTGTTGTGTTTCATTGGATTTCTTATTTTAGAAAATGCTTGTTGAATTTTTAACCCATATTTCTATAAGTTTATTATGTTTCTTATTGAATTTTATGAGTTATTTAGATATTTTTTATATGTCTCTGTATTTTTTTCATTTTTATGTCTACAATGTATGTGGAAATAATTTCTGGATATGATAGAGGTCAAGATTTCTTTTTTTCATGTGGATATACAGTTGACCCAAGATCATTTATTAACATGATACCATTTCCTCATTACACTGTACTGTCTTACTTGTCATGAATCAAGCTTTTGCTATTTCCAAACTCTATTCTAATCCATTTCTTTCTTTTATGTATTCTTCACAGTGTAGCATGTCTATATACAGTGTATTAATGTCTTACTTTTCTACTTTAAAATTAAGGGTGAAGAAAATAGACATACAAGTCCAGGAAGTACGGAGAGTCCCAAACAAGATGGACGCAAAGAGGCCCACACCAAGACACATAATAATCAAAATGCCAAACATTAAAAATAAAGAGAGAATCTTAACAGCAGCAAGAGAAAAGCAGGTAGCTACTAACGAGGGAGTTCCCATAAGACTATCAGCTGATTTCTCAAAAGAAATTGCAGGCTAGAAGAGATTGGCAAGGAGTATTCAAGATGATGAAAAACAAGGACCTACAACTGAGATTACTCTATCCAGCAATCTAACACTTAGCATGGAAGGGCAGACAAACAGCTTCCCAGAAAAGAAAAACTAAAAGAGTTCATCATCACCAAACCATTATTATATGAAATGTTAAAGGGACTTGTTTCAGTAAAAGATGAAGGTCACAACCATGAACAATAAAATGGCAATAAATACATATCTATCAACAATTGAACCTGAAAAAATGAAATAAGGAACAAGAGGAACAGAGAACAGAATCATAGATGTGGAGAATGGTTTGATGGCACTCAGATGGGAGGGAGATTGGGGGGAAGAGGTGAAAAGGCGAAGGGATTAAGAAGTAAAAATTAGTAGTTACAGAACAGTCATGGATATAAAGTACAGCAGAGTAAATGGAGTAGCTAAAGAACTTACATGCATGACCCATGGACATGAATGAATATCTGGAGATTGCCTGAGGGAGTGGTGGTTGCTGGGTAGAAGGGGCAAAAAGTAAAAACTGGGATAACCATAATAGCATAATCAATAAAATATAATTTAAAAAATTAATCTTGGTAACTGCAAGTGTGGATTTCCATCTTTGTTTATCTTCAAGATTGTCTTGGCTATTACTGACTCTATGTTTTTCATAAAAATATTTCAGAATCAGCCTTTCATTTTCCACAAACTAAATGTGTTAAGGTTTTGATTGAAATCACATAAAATAGAGCAATCTGAGGCAGAATTGCCTTCCATTCATCAGCATGTTATAGGTTTCCATTCAATTTAGGTATCTTTTAACTTTACTCTGTGAAATTTTAGAGTGGTCAAAATAGAAATCTGGCATATTTTTTGTTGAAATTCCTATATATTTCATATATTTAATGTAATACATATGCTTTTCAAATTTTTATTTTACAATTTTAGTATAAATATATATATTTGATTTTTGTACTGAATTTGTGTCAGTGAGAGAATCAAATTTACTTATTAATGCCAATACTATACTTGTAGATTCTTTTAATTATCTGCAATTAATTACAGTGACAACTGAAAACAGTGGGTTTACTTATTCTGTTACAATGGTCCTACTGTTTATTTCTTTTCCTATGCATTTGTTAATTTACTTATTTTTCCATTTATTTATTTTGTATTATTGCATAGGCCAGAAACTCCAATGAAATATTGACTAGGGAGAGTAATTATAGGCATTGTTGTCTTGTATCACTGAATTTGGTAAACATATACTTTAGAATTTTTGCATGTATGCTATAAATAACCTCTAATTTTTATATTTTGTCCTATATTTCATTTTCTATTGATTTTGAAATATATTTAAAACAATGCAATGGCTTAAAACCTTACAAACTTCATTCTCACAGTTCTGGAGGCTAGAAGCCTAAGATCAGTGTTAGCAGAATTTGTTTCTTCTGAGTTCTGTGAGGTAGAATCTATTCCATCCCTCTCTCCTGCCTCCTGCTGTTTGCTGATAACCTCTGGAATTCCTTGGTTTGTGGATACATTAGTCCAGTCTCTGACTTTGTATTCACATGGCATTCACTCTAGGTGCATGTCTTTCAATGTGTCCAACTTTCTCCTTTTCATAAGGACATAGTAATATGATGGGGAGTCAGCCTCTCCTCCCCAACCATGACCTCAATTTAACTCATCTGAAAAGACCCTATTTCCAAATAAGTCTACACATTCATGGACAGTGGGAATTAGGGCTTCAACATATTTAGGGGGGGCTGAAATCAACCCTTAAGATGGGAAATGATCAAAAATGTTTGAAAGCTTCTGCATAGGTATTCCTTTTCCATATTAGCTTTAACACCCTATAACCAAGCCCTTCAGAAAAGGCAAAATTGTTTATTGATTTGAGGATGCAATATGATATAAAGTTTACTGATTTGCAGTGGTCCTCTCTGACCCTAGAAACCACTGGTAAATAATTTGTATGATTCTAATTATACTATTTTTTTAATTTGACAGATACACAACTTTCAAGGTGTTTAGAAAGTTAATAAGGAAGCTGATAATGATTTTTAAGGTCATATTTATATCACCTAAGCTTACTTTTTTTAAATTGGTCCTTAAGGCTTAGTCAATACTTATGTAATATTTAATTATTTATTAAAATATATTTCAAAATATGTTTTTTATTTAATCAAATATAATCTGTAAGATTGAGTTCTTTGGGGAAATATATGTAGATTCCAGGTATTTACAACAAGCTGTATGTATTTGTTTCCTAATTCTTAATCACAACACTGTATGCAGTCATCAGTTTTCTGACAGCCATCTGCTTAGATGTCACTCATTCCTTCCATCCCATCTAGTTGAAATTAAAATATTGACAGAAATAATTTTTGCATTCAAAGTGGAAAAGGTAATAGGGGTGGTGAAACTAGATTGGATTTTATATGCATTGCCCCTGACAATATTGTGACAATTTTTAGTCATGCAGTGGTACAGAAAAATAACATATAAAGCAAAAATTTGAGCAAAGTATAAGTTTGGTTTCTTCTGATGGTCTTAAAATATTCTAAAAAGAAAGAAAAGGAAGAAAGGCTACTAAGCTGTAACTGTTATGTCGTCTGGTTACTGTATATAGAAAGAAGAGTGACACTAGTAGAGATAAAATGTTATTGAGTAACTTTACAAATACATAATGACAGTAACAATAAAACAGAAAAAATATAAAAATTAACAGAATAGAGGGAAAATGGAAAAACTTTATAACAGTTACAAATTTATTTTGAAATTCTTAATAAACAGTATATTTTTATTGAAAATATTTAATATTTTAACAATCTTACTCTGAAATCCTTTTTGACCTTAGCAAAGACTCTTCAGCCACATGAAAATTCTTAGCTTAGGTTTTATAATCTTCCTAGGTGGTATATTGTTAAACTAAACCCTTGATTCCTTACCCTTAAAGAGCTCACAAGTTAATCAGTAAGTGTGTCATTAAGTAGTTTGCATTTATCCTTCCAAAATACACAGTGGTGTCCACAGGAGAGTGAAACATTTTATATATATATGGTATAGATAATATATACAAATGATATAGTTATACCTATATCATTTATATAGATATATAAATCTATAATCTATATAAATGATATAGATTATATTTATATAGTCTTGCATTTGTGTAATGTCAGTAGATAAAGAATTAAGTTGATAAATTTCATTATATTAAGAGAATTCATTGAAAAGGAAAAGGATAGAAATTGAGACTAAAGAGTTAATGACTAGTTGAAGGAATGAAATTTGGTCAGAGGAGTCAAAAAAAAGAAAAATAACAAAATCATTTCCTCTGTGTTTTTTTTCCTAAGGCATGGAAGAATGTTTTCCTATTTGAATCACAAATACCTAGTATAGAGAAAAACTTTTGTCATTCATTCCTGGATGTCTCAAAGACCTTACCAACACCACTCCAACCTCCTTTTTTTAAAACTCATCTCTGGCCATGTCTCTTCCTACACCTTTTGATGTGCATTTTTGTATCCCTTTATACTGGTTTTGTTCTCTCCCTGACAGATACTGCTCTGCTTCCTTTATCTTCCTGCAAATGTATTTGCATTTGTTTATGGGTATAAGTAAGTTGTTTATGGCTATGTTTCCCTAGTTAGACTATCCAGTTCTCGAAGACAAGAATAGTGACTGTGTCTTTGTGTTGATATAATATTTTTATTCCTTGTGCTAAGAACATATACGTCTATAATAAAAATTTATTGACTTCATGGGTATCTTTCAGCAGACAGTTGCAACAACATACCCTAGTAAAAAATTTGCAGAGGTCATGACAGCTGTTTGCAGACATATTTTTCACTGCAGTTCAGTCCACTCAGTTCAACTTGCAAGAAGCTTTGGGAAAACAATAACAACAGCAACTATCACTACCACTACCACCTCCACCACAATTAAATAGACTTTTTCTTAATTCATTTCCTCTATTTCCCCTTGTTCTCTTATTCCTAGCTCTATGTGTACTTACAGAACAGGTTTCTTTCAAAGCTATTACGGCTGTCTTCTGCTACTAAGCATTTTTAGGTCATCTTACTGTTTGTAATTTCTTATTTTGCTGTTGCCGTTCCTGGTGAGGCTAGTTGTGTGTTTGCTTTTAGGGTGGGTCCATACAAAGGATGAGTTGTGGCCTTTTAAAAGAAAAGCCAAAGCAAGTACACCTTGCCGTTGTATCATTGATAAAATATTACATTTTATTATACATATATTCATTAATATGGTTATCGTTTATAGTTCAGATTTTTGTACTAGGTCCTCTGTTGTGGACCAAAGGTATGGCAGAAGAGATCATAGCCCATATGGCTGGTGGGGGATGTGCTATAGGTAAATGGATAAGCACAGTACAATATGATAAGATGATGGTAAAGATAGGAACGGAGAAGGAAGTGCCACAGGAAATGTTTCACAAACAAATTAATATTTGAATGGGGTTTTGAAGGCAGAGGAGAAGTTGGAAAACTTGAACACAAGCATTTTGGGCAGTAGAAATAGTATACTCAAAATCACAGAGTTGTGAAAAGACTAAGTTTATTAGAAAAGGAATTGAGTGTTATTAGATTAGAGCAAAGGTTTTCATGCAGAGAATAGGCGTGAGATGTTGCTTCAGCGTTGGTCCACCTTCGCAGGCCAGAAAGAATCCTGATTCACACGTTAATCTCAGTCACAAACACCACCCCATTAGCCACAGAGTTTTGAGAGGTCAGAGGTAAAACGCAGTCTCTGCCTACAGAAGCTGAGGAGATAAGAATGCATATTTTGCAGGACACACACCATTGTTCCATATTGACTGTAACTCAAGACAGTGTAAAATGGTTGATGGGTTACATGAAAAATGAACTTCAGAATTTGGTACATTTGATGAAGCCTGTACTTAGTGGATTTTTCCATCAAGAAGGACTGTGCCTATATTGACGATGGAGCAGGAACCAGATGGCCATGCATTACAAATCTGTCCTATGGAAGACTGAAAAAAAGCTGAAGTAAGGGAAATTAAGTGACTTGCCCAAAGGCATACAACATAGCAACGAAAGAGCTTGTGATAGAGCAAAAGTTTCTGCCTTTCAGGCCAGTGTCATTGCCACTGTGCCATGTGCTAGTGCAGTCACATGGAGGGATTTGCTGTCATTTGGGAGGAATGTAAACAAAGTTTAAAACATGAAAGAAATGACAAGTTTCCTGAGAAGCTTTGAAGTTAATAGACTTCTAATCACTTTTTTTTTGAGCAATCTCACCTTAAATTTGTACTTATTTCTGGATTCCCAACAATGCTAACTTTCCTGAGCTTTCAAAAAGAAAAATCCAATTCATTTTTGGTTATTTAGACAATCTAGAGTACCCATGAGTTTTGACCTGGTTGAAACTATTGATATTATCTGTGTAATCCAGGCTGAGGACAGTATTAGCCAGGGTCCCAATGAGAAAAGAAGAACACACTAAAAAGGGGCAATTGAGTCCCTTCAGTAAAGGGACTGTTCACAAAGAAGCAGGTAGGAGTGAGAGACTGTAATAAGAAATGGTGAATCACCCTAAGACTAGTAATGGTAGCAGAGCTATAACAACCTAAGACCTGAAAGGGGATAGAGAAAACACTGTTAGAATGTGGAGGGAATATTTGTAGACAGAAGAGATGGTCTTCAGAAATAAATTGTGATTGTATTGGGGGGGGTGGTATAAGGGAGCTAAATGGTAATGGAAAAAATTAACTTTCAGAAAAAAAGGAAATAAATTGTGGTTGTAAATATGGGTATACAGTCATTACCAATATGAGGCACAGGAGGGAGGGAACCAACCAGTAATTATAAATACTCCAAGTCCAATTTCTTCTTGTGCCCTGATCTCCACAGTGCCTTCATTTGATTGAACACATCAGAAATTCAGAGAATAAGGTCATAAAGTCAGCCTTCAAGGGTGCAAGCAGAATGGATAAAGGCAAGTGTGGATCTGGAGGAACAAATGGAGAATGTTCCAGGATGGAACAAATATAAATTCATCCATGTCCTGGCCATGGATCTCTCCATTTCTCCCATTCCCCAATCTTTTTTGGATGTGCAAGTCTACAAACTGCTCTGATTTCAAAAAGTTTACCTAACACTACTGGGAAAATTATGTAAATAAGAAGAGTTTGGCTGAGCAGTGACTAAGGAAAGAGGGAAACATGACCTCCATCCGCGAGCAGTGGTGGGAATAGAAATGATTTCCTGTGGGAACTCAGCTGGTATTACTGTTAAATCATTTGTATACTGTTAAATGAGTTGCATGCTGGTGGGGCAAAGAGGTCTTGGAACTATGTTTGCTGGCATTCTCCCTACCTCCATCATTGTCTGCAAGCATTTGAAAGGTTGAAAAAAACAGCAAGAGAAGGCTCTGATTCAAGGTGATAGAACCAGAAACAGTGACGTAAAATCAGGAGAAATTTTGTAACTTAAAAAATATGAAAGTGTTCAATGCAGGAGTTAATCTTTAATTAAAATGTTCCAAGGGAATAACATATAGGAAAGCTCTTCTTTTGCATATTTAATTTCTAGTGAACACAGCTCTAAAAACTCACCATTGAAGACCTTTGCAGAGAAAAAAACTGTACAGTTTATTTTCTGTTTGCATATCTAACAAATACACTTAGCGACATTAATAAGCTTTAGCAAACTTCACATTTAGGATATGGCTCATTAATATTTACTCTTATTGTCTGAAATATAACTTCTGATACTAAACATTTAAAAATATCTCAACTTAAAAACCTTTTTTCTCCATTCTGGTAAGATGCTGACTATGTAGTTGAAAAAAAACAATTAAGATTTTATGAGAAGAGGTTTTGGTATAAGGCTTGCTTTCAAAGGATATAATTAAAACATAGTATAATCCCTCCTTTTAAATTTTCACCTAAATTAAGCATATATAATACACCTATAAAAACTAATATTTTTTCAGTTTAATATTTTCTAACTGACCTGATGAATTCTTATGGACAAAAACTATGTCTTATATTTTGTTTCTCCTAGCCCCCAGCATAGTCCCTTACACATAAATTATAGTATAAAATTTGATTAGACAATGTTGCATAATCACAACAATAATCGACATTGCTGTGTCAGATGTTGTTATAAGAACATGAGCATATTCCATTCAAACCTTTTAAAAACTTGGTAAAACATTTTGATCTTTGCAGGTGAGGAAAATCAGTCTTGAGAAGCTATAGTCTTGCTCAAGTATCATACAGTTTGTGGTAGAGCCAGGATTCAAACCTGACATATTGGATTCCACACTTTGAGTGTTTAATGAGGAAGCCATACCATCTTAAAGGTTGAGATATGATGAGGCCAAAACATACTGAAGGCTAGGAGAATAGACTGTCAGCTGAGAACTCTTGTGGTTTTTACATGAGAAAGTATCATAAAATAATTTATCTTTTAATAAGACAAATATATATATATATATATATATATATATTTTAAAGGTTCAATTAAGGCAGACAGTTCAATTAAGGCTTAAATTTTCAGCTCTATGCACTGTTTACTTAACATTTATCCAGTGTCTAAAATAGGCTATGATAATAAAGGAAGTAAAAAAAATCTTGCTCCAAACCATATTTTATGTGGACACTTAATATAAAAAATATATTAAGGGTTTAAAATATGTTATTCCTGTGATTGTAACAGGAAAAAGTTTCTCAGAAAAGCACTGCTAGAAAAACTGAAAATAACAAACCCCTTTCTCAGTGACTATTTCTTGTTTTCTTCTACATGTCATGTCTGGCTGACAGGGACTTTACTAACTAGGACAGGCTAATTGCTATAACAAACAACTGCAAAATTTTAGTGGCTTAACATGTCAAAGGTTTTTTACCCCTTTCTCATCTTATAGTTCAATGCAGGTTGGAGAGGTCTCTGCTCTGCAGAGTTATTTAGAGCGCCAGGCTCACAGAAGTGCCACTGTCTTCAATGCATGGAATTCAACATCCAACCAGCAAAACAGGAAGAGAGAAAACATGGAGAGGGAACGTCTCTTCTTAACTGCTTCAGCCCAGAGCTAACAAGTCACTACAGCTCACATTTTATTGGTGAGACCTAGTCACATGGCTTCAGCCTGACGCAAAGCGCTGGGAACCATAACTTAGCTGTGTACATGAGGGGAGCGAAGATATTGATGCAGATCTCTGCCACAGGGACTGCATTACAAACGAGAGCTCTTTTGAATAAAGCACCATGAGAGGTACTAAATGCACAAAGGTGAGGCAAGCATATGTCCTGCATTCAATAGGCTTTCTGTCTATAAGTGGAATTTAGTTACATAACTAAAGGTAAACAAATAATAATAGTGAAACTTACCAAAGGCTTCAGTTGTTCAAGGTAGGGTTCTAAAGGTTTTATACGAATTAATTCCTTTAATCAATGAGATAGTATTACTAGCTACATTTTGTAAATGAAGAAATTAAAGTAAAGGGTGAGTAGCCCAATGAGGCATGCCTATTAAGATGCGGAACCAGGACTTGAACTCAGACTATCAGACCTCAAACCCCAGACTCCTTAAAACAGTAAGTGCCACAAAAGGAATGCAGTTACAGTGCATATGTGGCCTTGTAGGGAGAGCGCTGTGGAAGTGGTAGGTGGCTCTCAATCTCTAGTCTTCAATTGGGAGCACAGTTCAACTGTTCAGTAATTGTCAGTTATTTTTATTATTGTAGTAGGTTTCCAATAAAAGATAATATTTTGAAAATGATTTTAAAGAATGTGGGCCATTTGACAAATGGGAAATTAATGTGAATGAGACTTCTTCCAAAGTCACAAAAAGGCTTTTTAAAAAAAGTACAAATGAAAAGAAAAGAAAAGAATGAAAGGAGTCAAGAAAGGCTCATGTGACTGGAGTGGGGAAGGAGTTTTCTGCCAGCTTTTTGCCCTTTCTTACCTCCTGATAGGCTTCTGTCCTTTGCCTTTCATCCAGCTTCCCATCAGCACGTGTAGAACCCAAATCTAAAGCAGCTTTTCAGTGTTCTGGGAAAGCTTCAAACCGGAGTCAGGAACACCAACCACTCATTGACCCGGGGGAAAATAACCCTATCTCAGATACTAACCCTTTTTTTGACCTGGGGAAAAATACTTAAAGCCTTGGGCCTCAGATTTCTTATCTTTAAAAAGAAAAAGTACCTATCACCTTATTTCCACAGTTGCTGTTGATGTTATGGTTCTCCAAATGTCTGACGTGTTCCAGGATCTTGGTACTATATGTAGTGATTTTTATTAATATTTCTTTTGCTATCTCATTTTTGAGCAGTCTCATGCTGTGTGACAGATTAGTTTTAAGATATAAATGTTTATGTTTGTATTCTGTATATTTAGGCGTTAACTTGGATTCTGAGTTTAAATATTTTGATGTAAACCAATAGTCTTGTTGTACCATTGACCTTCCTCTTTGCACATTTCACTGACTTTCTGTTTTGTTTACAGGGCAAGGTTTTCACAACATAATTTGGCAACGGGATCATGGAAAATTTTAGGATATGAAGACATCCATAGGAAATGTGAGTGGGAGTGTGTTTTCTTGAAGTTAATAGAAGCAATTTAAAAATCAGGATGACAATAATGTGAAGAAACAGTACACTTTATTGATGAAAATATCTATGAATATTTTAGTGAAAGATAAAAATTAGAAATAGTTATTTAGACCTTGGCTGATCAAAGCAAACACAATTTCAGCTATTTTCTTTATTTAAGAAACAGAACTGCTTTATCTATTATATTAATAATGATCAGGCTATCATCAACTTACTGCACACAAAAAGAAGTCTATGAAAACTTCAGTCATTTTTATCTCAGCATGATAATACCCCCTGTGTGGTTTTATAACTCTCAATTAAAATAAGTAATTCAATGAAAGAACAAGTCCCATGAGGAGAGATGCCAAGAAGGAATTCTAATGTAAAGAAATATTTTCCCATGGTAAGGCTGTTATGATTGGTCATGCTTCAAAGATAGGCTTTGATTTTCATCTTAATGTAGTAGTATAAATAAAATCAGGAATATACATTGAAAATGGCTACTCTTATTTTACTAATTGTTTTTTCTATTAAAATGTTCTTATTTGATGAACACATCTTTTGGTTATTTGTTTTATTAGTAGTACCATATGTGGTACTGGATCCATAGGAGTTATAGGTTTTTCTGCTTCCAATTCAATACATCCTATCTGTATGCCTGATATTTTTTGCCATTTTTCTTGGGAGTGTCATAAATGTTTGATTTGTTCATCAGAATACCCTATAAGATTAAGCGAGGTGACTTATATAAAATCACACAGGTTTTAAGTATTCAGGATTTGAACTGAAATCTTTTAAAAATCTCTACATAGTAAGACATTTGCCTGTTCATTTTTTTAAATTAATTAATTTATTTTTTCAAATACATTTGTCTCTGCCTACCCCCTACCACTTTCCCTTGCCCCCTCCTTCCCTCAACTCTTCCCCTTTGGTTTTGTCCATGAGTCCTTGCTATATGTTCCTTGACGTCCCCCTTCCCTTCCTTTACCCCCACACCCCCTCCCTCCCTCCCTCTTGTCTCTGTTGATTTCTTTTCCTTTCAGTGTTGCTGGTCTTATTTTCCTGGCATCTTTGTATTGTTGGTTAGGTTCCACTTATAGGTGAGATCATATGGTATTTGTCTTTCGCCCCCTGGCTTATCTCGTTTAGCATAATGCTCTCGAGTTCCATCCATGCTGTCGTGAAGTTTAGTGGTTCTTTTTTTCTTTCTGCTGCGTAGTATTCCATTGTGTAAATGTACCATAATTTTTTGATCCAGTCATCTACTGATGGGCATTTAGGTTGCTTCCAACACTTGGCTATTGTAAATTGTGCTGCTATGAACATTGGGGTGCATAGGTCCTTTATGGGCATCTAATATTTGACAAAGGGGGCAGAAGCAAAAATGGAGCAATAATAGCCTCTTCAACAAATGGTGTTGGGAGAGCTGGACGGCTACATGAAAAAAATTGAAATTGGATCATCAGCTGACACCATACACAAAAACAAACTCAAGATGGATAAAAGACTTAAATATAAGTCACAACACCATAAAAGTCCTAGAGGAGAACATTGGCAGGAAACTCTCAGATATCCCACGCAGCAATTTTTTCACTGATATGACTCCTAAAGCAAGGGACATAAAGGAAAGAATAAACAAGTGGGACCTCATCAAAATAGAAGCTTCTGCATGGCTAAAGAAAACATCAGCAAAATGAAAAGGGAGCTAACCATATGGGAAAATATATTCACTAATGATACATCAGAGAGAGGTTTGATCTCCAAGATATATAAAGAACTCACTCGACTCCACTCCAAGAAGACAAACAATCCAATCAAAAAATGGGTAAAGGACCTGGGCAGACTCTTTTCCAAGGAGGAGATACAGAGGGCCCAGAGACATTTGAAAGGATGCTTGGCATCACTAGCCATCAGAGAAATGCAGATCAAAACCACCATGAGGTACCACCTCACACCGGTCAGAATGGCCATCATAAACAGATCCACAAACAACAGGTGCTGGCGAGGCTGTGGAGAAAAGGGAACACCAGTGCACTGTTGGTGGGAATGCAGACTGGTGCAGCCACTGTGGAAAGCAGTGTGGAATTTCCTCAAAAAGCTGAAAATGGAACTGCCTTTTGATCCACTGATTCCCCTGCTGGGAATATACCCTAAGAATCCCAAAACACCAATTCAAAAGAACCTATGCCTGTTCATTTTTAATACAGTAGTACCCCCCTAACTGCAGGGTTTATGTTCCAAAACCCACAGAAGCTTGAAACCACCAATATTACTGCCCCTTTTATATACTATATTTTTTCCTATGTGTACACACATAACTATGATAAAGTTTAATTTATAAATTAGGCACAATGAGAGATTAACAACAATAACTAATAATAAAATAGAACAATTATAACAATATACTGTAATCAGTTACATAAATGTGGTCTTTCTAAAAAAAATACCTTATTGTGCTATTCTCACCTATTTACTTCTAAAAAGCGCTTTACAGCTTCTCTTTGGCATATCTGAATTGCGAGCATCACTGCTCTTGTGCCTTGGAGCCATTATTAGGCAAAAGAAAGGTCACTTGAACACAAGCCCTGAGATCCATGGCAGTGGATCTGATAACTAAGACAGCTACTAAAGTGACTAATGGGCATGAAGTATATACAGTGTGGGTACACTGGACAAAGGGATGGTTCAGGTCATGAATGGGACAGAATGGGATGGCACAAGATTTCACTATGCTACTCAGAATATCATGCAATTTTAAACTTATGAATTGTTTATTTCTGGAATTTTCTATTTAATATTTTTGGATCATGCTTGACCATGAGTACTAAAACCACAATAAGCGAAATCCAGGATGAAGCGCAATGGATGTGGTGGTACTGGATCTGCAGCTGACGGCTTCGCACAACCCAAATGTTTTTGAGTGCATAGACCCTGGAGCAAATTTGAAGAGATCAGGTATATTGTTGGGTTACAAAGAATACCTGGATGGACGAATTCTGTACTTCGGCAGGTAGGGTTGCAATGCCAAATGGCAAAATACCTTTCTTACCCGACTTCCCAGCAAGTAAATTTCCTGCGGCTTTAGGTATTTTGGAATAAGTCAAAGTCCTCATTTAAAATGCAAAAATACTTCTTAGAAAGACAAGCACATTCGATCTTAACCATTATGCCTTAGTCTGAATTATTTTTCAGACATTATCCCCACATAGGGCCCCAGCAGCATGGAACATGGGACTGAGGAATTACCGTAGCGAACTGGAAGAGTCGGACTTGGGGGAGGCTTGCAAATGGAGAGCTAAGTGGGTGTCGAAGAGGGTTTCCTTCTTGGTCACTGCTAGCATATACTGCACCTTTTGGTAAATTTATAACAGATTCTGTCCTCTAGGATGAATTACAAAAAAGCATTTATCTGGGTGGCTGAATCACTAACAGACTCCTGGTCTCCAGGATGACGTAACTTCCTCCGGGGAACAAGAGTAGCGGAGGGGAGTGTGAGCTGGACTTCAGCCCTACGTGTTCCCCCTTGGCTGAGCCCTTTTGTTCCCAACTTGCACAGCCTTACTTGGCAGCCCCAGTTTTTCTAGAGAACTAGTGGGTTGCCTGAGGTCACAGGGCTGTAGGAAGAGGAAGAAAAGTATGCTTATTATAGAATCGAGATCCAACTTTATTTAAGGTTGAACCTTTTTCTTGTATTTGGGGTATCGTGGTCACAAAGAGCTCTAGGAGCTTTATATTAATTGGAGACTCATGGAGGCTCCACCCTGTAGGATAGGCACTGGGACTAATGTAGTAAATATGGGATTTGGCTCAGGCAGAGTCATACTTACTTACAGATATTGTGAGGGTGGCCTCCCCTAAGATGTAGCCTAGAAAAGAATCTAGGTATTTTTAGCTATTCATTGAATACTAAAGAATACTAGTTATCGTGGAATTTTAACCAGTCTCTAGGAACTAATATATCAGACTACAAAGGATTCAAAATGTTTTTTGGAAAGAGGGTACTTTCTAATTTTCAAATAAGAGGCTCCAGGTTTCTCTTTGGGCACTAAGCTTGGAGTATCTCTTGTACTTGTTATTTAGTTAACAATATTATATATTGATATAGTCTATTACTGTTTTTATAGTACTAGCAACAGTAGTTGTTATAAAAGTAATATACTTCTGTTATGTAAAACTTTGAAAATAAAAAATATTGAGATTGAATTAGAAACTAATTTACAGTTCCACTAAGAGATATGTCTCATCCTCATTTGTATTGACTTCATTTGTGTTTGCCGTTGTTTTTGTTTCTATTTAGTTAAAATCAAGAAGATGCTGTCTGTTTGCTTTCAAGACCAGGAAGCACTGCAGACCAAGTAGCAAGACCCATCCAGCGTGAGGCTCTTTGACTCGTTTCCTGTTTTTCCTTCATCTGGTTTCAGATTTCTTGACCCTTGCCATCCATGCCTTCTGCCCAATTTTTGTAACACTTATTTCTAATAACCAGTCCGTTGATGACAACTTGATATTTTACTATGACTTTTTGGGAAAGAACTAGGGCCAAACTCTATGAATTACTTTGATTCCTTCTGTCAGAATCACCAGTGATATCATCCCACAATGCTCAGGAGCAAAGCAGTCAGGATGTCAGTATTCACAGAGCTTCATTTGTTTCAAGTAATTCATTTCAATCTACAATAATAGCAAACAGTGGGGGCCCCTGCCTGAAGAGTCTTGTCATCATCGTTTTGAACAAAGTCTGGAGTTTTATGGGAAAGACCAAGTCTGAGTCATTATGTATAGAAATATGTAGGTTGGTGGTGTAGGACAGAGGAAAAGAGGAATGGGGAGGGGCGGGATATTTAGACAAAATAGACCTAGAGGAAGAATGAGAACATTTTAAATTTCCCATTCATTGTTCCCTGGCATCAGTACTGTATGCAGATAAAAAGACTAAAATAAGCATGAATTTTTTTTAATTAACTCTCTAAGATTTGTCTACCATTTAGTTGCCCCCTCCCACCCTCATCTGTTATTTTGTTCATTTTAGGGCCATAAATATTATTAATCCACAGAGATTTCTTTCTGCTTCCTTTAGTTAATTAAAGATACTCTAGAATTTATCTAATGTTACCACCAGGAGGGCACAAAAAGTGAAATATTATATTGCTAGATAGCTCATTCATTAGCATAAAATAATCAGTGGGATTGTGTGTTGGAGTTTCAACCACCTCTGCCAGACTTTTAAAAGACAAATGCAGCCAACAGAAGAAAGTAGAGAGGGAAGGGGGGAGAAAATAAGAGTAAAAAATTAAGGAAAGAGGCAACAACAAGCACATAGATTCGCTTTTTTAGAGAGAGTCTCACTGGATTCCAGCGTGGGAAGAAACTGTAATAATTCCCTGCCCAGATATCATTAGTAATAGACACAATGGCCAAATTTCCTTCCTCTGTTTCAAGCTGTGCCGCTCAGGATGAAAAGGGGGAGGGAGGGATCAGGGAAGCTGTATAAAATCAAACACTAAAATAATATTCTTATAATTTAGTTACTTTATTCTATATTAATGGTTTTATTACAAAAAGAAACTATGATGTAAACTTCCTGTATCATTCACTTACAGCATTTTAGACCAAACCAAGCAGAACCCCGCACTAGACAGCTCCACTATTTATATTTCTCTAAGTGTAGCTCATCCTGCCCTCTTTTTCTATCCTCAGTGTTATTCTTCCTTCAGGGAGAGATTCTATATCAGTGTTTCATTTCTCCTCTGGGTGGACTTAAAGGCCAGACACATTGATTATTAATCATTATATTGGAATTTCTCTCCTTTCTTGACCAATGACACAATCTGCAGAGCATGATAGGTATACTGTAACTGACATCTGTACTGGGAAAAAAAATCAGGTTATGGCATATATATCTGCACTAATAAAAAAAGCCATCTTTCAAATGCTCCTTTTGTAAGTCTTGCTAAAAAGACCACTGTGTTACAAATGCATAGGCACTGAGCCATAAATCCAGTAACAGAGACATATCTAAAAGCCTATTTTGGGACATTTTTTACTTGGACTCTTGGGACACTCAGGCTTAACTAGAGTCACTTACTCTTTTTCTAGGCTGTGCTGCTGATGAATGGATACCAGGAAGAAAACTTGAAACATATGGGATTTTCTGGCCCTATTAGCTGCCTGTGCTATTTTACTTCATCTATTTTGGTTCATATGTTTGTTTGTGTAAATTTCTCAACTTAAAATTATCTTGCCACTCATGCCTCATAAAACTTGTTGGCTTTCTAAGTCAGGGCATATTAAAGGTTACTTGGGATTGGCAGTTTATGGTTTTCTATAATATAGCATGACTTTTCATATTGAACAGTAGGAATCTGAGGTAATGGTTAAGAGCATACATTTTTATTCAGGCTGACCAAGGTTTGAATGACAGGTCTCAACCTAAATGTATGACTTTGAGCAAGTTGCCTGACTTCTCAGAAGCTCAGTTTCCCCAACTATGAAATGGTGATAATAACAAAACAAAAGCCTAACACTCGGGGCCTGCAACTAACTCTGGGCCTGCCTCACAGTAAGCCAGCCCTCAATAACTGGGAGCATTATTATTGTTAGGACGGTCAAATCAGGATAATTTGAAGAGTACACAAGGTCACTTTGTATTTTTTTAAATAATTACACTAAAACAACAGGTCCAAACCAGTGCAACCCTGAGTCAAGTGGGACATATAGACTGTAGACAATCTTGCTATCAACATTGGGAAATTAAGTATAGAATCACTCATTTTATCTGCTGTTGAGGTGCATACAGCAACCAGAGTAACAAACCAAGGAATGGATATTCTGTTTTTGCTTATTTTCCTTTTAGTTTTTTTAACCTGTTTAAAATGTAGAAAGGAACAGTTTGTAGTCATACCTTTTAATTTTGCCCATGCATACATACAGACAAGGGTAGTCCCTCCTTTAGTTACACCATTTTTGACTGTAAAGGACAATATGGATTTATGCTTAGTGACCTCTTGCAAGTTTTCTTTCTTTGTTGCAAAATTATGGGAACAATAACTTGATTTATTCCATTAGTTTTGAACTGCACTGCCAATAGCTAAATTGGTTCATGGTAATAACAGTATTCACTTCAATTAAATGATCATCAATTGAGTTATTTGCCTTTTTGCATGTAATTTATTATGGTCTACTTTTCTCTTTCAATTAAAAAGTTGAAGTATATGATTTACTTGTTTCTAGGGATAACAAATAAGAGAGGCTAGAATTCTAAAATGATTATATTAAAGATTTAAAAATTTAAAATATTTGTGTCTTTATATTTTACTGACAATACATGGTTAAGAAATTATTTTGTTGTATGCAATCAAAAACATATTTATACAAAATCTACTTCAGAAAGAGGAAATGATGAAACGTATGAGAAAACACATTTTGCCTAATGATTTTGTTGCAGGAAAAATATTGCTATCGTGATCCTTTTTAATTAAATAAGAATTTAGCACTTCTGTGTGTGTGTTCTTAATGTCAGACTCTCTGGTTATCACACTTACACCTCTGTTATTAATGTTAGCCATGGTTTGCAGATGAGGAAAAGCTAGTTATCAATGAATAATTCAGATTCTATAACTGTCAGACCTCATTATTTTAAATAGGGTCTAGTAGTTCCAGTTATAACTAGCTAATTGCCTCGTTTAAACTTAAACTGTTAGACTATTTCATATAATTCCAATTTTTTACAAGAATTTAAATACATTGAAAATTGTTGTAGTACATAGAAAAAAAATGCTTAAAATCAATCTGGAAGAACAAAAGGCATCTGCTTGTGATCTGTCTTCAGTAAGAATTAAAATTTATTTTAATTTAATACACTAGCTGTCATGAAATGCTTACTTAACACAAAATGACCAAAATGTTTTTAATTTATAAAAAATAAAATAAGACTGAGACTGAATAACTCAGTTTAAAAATTGATCTCTTTTTTTAAACATATTGCCAAATAAAAGTTCAAAACCAAAATGAATGTGATGAAAGACATCATCAAAATGCATCACTTTCACTTTCTGAATCTCTGGAATTTTAAAAACTAAAACAACTATAACTTTACTAGTGACTTAAAATGTCTTTGCAGTCTTGGGGTGGTCATAGAGGTGAACTGCTGCTATCTTCTATCAAGAAAACTGTGGACATCCTTCAATGGGCAAAACCTTCAGATCTGCCTGAATGTTTATGTCAAAGCCACACCTTTCCTGGGCTACTCCCCCACTCCCATAAATACATGTATATAAATTAATATATGTATATATAATTTGTATATAAATTAATATATGTATATATAATTTATATATAAATTATATATGTATATAAATTGATATATATACACATTGAAAGATATTTTTATATATAGCTATATTGCTTGCTTAAAACTCTGTCATTGGCTCTACTAATCTCCCATGACATGTGTCTTTAATGCAGCTACTTATGTTTAGTAACTTACTGTGTTCTACCACCCAAAATGTTGAGCATTAATGTACTACACTTAGCATTTTTAGATAATTATATAAATATGATAGTAAAAGATGCAAAAGTCATACTCAGAATTTATTCAACATTGTGGTTTAGAATCCTATGTAAACACTTTTATTTTGGGAGGCAAAGGGAAAAAAAATTGGGACAACTGTAATAGCATAAACAATAAAATATTAAAATAAAAATAAAAAAGACACTTTCTTATTATAAGCACTTAACCCAATTAATTTTGTTGCAGAATAACAAAAATAGATGCTTTTGGCTTTCCTTTTTTCTGAAAAATACAATTGAAGTTTATATTTTTAAACCCATTTTTATAAAGTAAACTTTGTTTTATTAGAAATAGCAGATTTAGATTTGCCAGAAGTACAGGAAAAAAAAGGTTTATTAAGTAAGCATTCAACTAAAGCAACACGTTCAGTTGTGTTTTACATTTTGACCACTATTTAGCTTTGAGAAGAATTTGATAACCTAGGATAAGTTTCAGAGGATTAAATGTACACATAAATCATATTTAAATAACAGATTTCTTTGAAATTGCTGGAGCCTGTACTCTCAAAAGCAAAGACTTGGATTTTGTAGAATGATTTCTTATAGTCACTGTTAACACCTGTTCTATAAGAGACAAATTTCTTTCTGTGATTATAATATTGTGATGAATGGAATGTTTCAGAAAGAAAATAACTACAATTTTCTAAGGATTGAGTCAGACTTTTAATGTATATTGAGTGCTTGTAACATATGGTACAGATGGGCTGCAAGCTACACCTGAGTAATTGACTAGTTCTACCATTTGGTGTTTATGTTGTGATTTAAAAATAACCATTCATTACCCTGGGGTGGGGGTGCATGTGTATTTAAATGCAGTTAAAAAACCATTATTTTTACTATTTTAAAAAATATGAAGAGGAGTACATTACCATAGAAGTTTTAAGAGCATACCTCACTGCCAGTTACTGTTAGTCACCGATTCTTAGTAAACATGAGGAACAGATGGCTTGTGTGAAATTTTTTTCTTTTGCAATGTTTTAAAATTGAGAACTACCCTAACTTTGTTAAAGAGTAATTCTCTTAGTCCCCAATAAAACTTGCAGCAAGAATAACAGTGGACTCAAAGTACATGCCAAGGAATGGTTCATTGCAAAAGAGAGGAAAACTATTTGATATATCGGGCCATATCTGGCATTTGTGATATTAATCACCTTGACATTATAAACTCTATGTTTTTAATTCTGAAATTTTCATCCACTTGGAAACGAACTACTTTTTAAATCCAAAGATTAAAATTAATGCACTATTTCCTTATCATTACAAAATAGTAATATATATTAATTACATTCTAGTTAACATAATAAAATAACCAATAATCAACAATGAGCAGGTACAAGCTCTTTAACCCTGAGCTGTGCAGTTGAGGAGTGCTCATATTTAGCACCGGGAAAGATTCTCCATCAAGAAAAAGTAGTGCAGCCTGCCCACATGAATGACCCCTTTCTGTTTTCCAACTAGTTTATTAGCTCTTCTATTTTCCAACAATAGTGTTGATTTATTTTAAATTTTTTCCAGTTTTATTGCAATGTAATTAGCTTATGACATTGTATAACTTCAAGGTGTACAACATAATGATTTGATATATGTGTATAGTTGACCGTTGAACAATGTGGGGGTTAGGGGTGCCAACCCTTCGCGCAGTCAAAAATCCATATGTAACTGCTGACTCCCCCAAAACTTTACTAAGATAACCTACTGCTGACTGGAATGCTTACCAATAACAGTCAGTCAATTAACACATATTTTGCATGTTATATATGATATAAAGTAAGCTAGAGAAAAGAAAGTTTTATTAAGAAAAATCATAAGGAAGAGAAAATACCTTCACAGTATTTACTGAAATATAAATGGACCTACACAGTTCAAAATTGTTTTGTTCAAAGGTCAACTGTATATTGCAAAATGATTATCACGGTAAGTGTAGTTGGCATTCATCACCTCACATAATTACAATTTTTTTCATTAAAATGAAAACTTGTAAGATCTATTTTTCTTAGCAACTCTTAATATAATATTGTTAACTATAGTTATGTTGTACATTATATCCCCAGGACTTATTTATCTTGTGACTGGAAGTTTGTACCTTTTAACCATCTTCACTGCAACATCCTTCCCCTGACAACTTCAAATTCCATTTCTGTTTCTATAAATTTTGTATTTTTTTTACCTTCCTCATATAAGTGAAATCAAACAGTATCTATCTTTGTCTGACTTGTTTCACTTAGCATAATGCTCTCAAGTTTCATCCATGTTGTTGCTAATGGTAGGATTTCCTTTTTTTATGGTCAAATAGTATTCGTGTGTGTCGGGGGGGTGTATGTGTGATCATATTTTCTTTATTCCTCCATTCATCACTGAACACTTAGGTTGTTTCCACTTCTTGGCTGTTGTTAGTAATGCTGTAATGAACTCTATGGGATAGCGATATTGTTTCCTTTGGATAAATACTCAGAAATGAGATTGCTAGATCATATGGTAGTTCTATTTATAAGTTTTTGTGTAACCTCCATACTATTTGTCCACAGTGCCTGCACCAATTTACATTCCCACCAACAGTGCGCAAGTTTCCTTTTTCTTTATATCCTTGCCAGCCTTTGTTATCTCTTGTCTTTTTGATGACAGCCATTCTAACAGGCATGAGGTTTTATTCCAAGAAATATGTGATCTTTCTTTCTGTAAAAAATAAGTTTCTCATTTAATGTAATTCTAACTTGTTTCTAGTGTCTGGAGTTCCTCTATATTTAGGTATTTTCTCTCATCTTGTACTGGAGAATTTAGCCATGTACGTATATATGTATATAGCTCTATCTCATTCTATGCTTAAGAGTATGTAAAATGTGTATTTTTGTTTGTGCATGTTTTAGTGATTCTAGTTCTAGATGTTGCATAGGGTGAGATTCTTCTTAAATTCTTATTCATTTTGTTTTTATAAAATTAATTGTGGAACAATTCAAACATACATAAGAAGACAAGAAAAGGTAGTCCTATAACAAACCTACAGTGTGAATTACCAGACAACAATTATCAATGCATGACCAATCTTCTCTCACTGTCCTACTCACTTTCTTGCCATTGCCATTGGATTATTTTGAAGGAAACTTCAAATATTACATCATTTCATTCACAAGTACTTCAATCTATATCCATCAAACATAAGAACTTCTTTATATAAAATAATACAGCATCACATCAAAAAGTGAAAATAATTCTTAATACCACTAAATATCCAGTCTGTGAACAAATTTTCCTTGTCACATTCATCTTGCTTTCAGTTGATTTATTCAAATCAGAATCCAAACAAGTTCCAAATATTGCATTTGGTTTCTATGTTTCTAGGGCATTCAAATCATTAGTGTCCTCTTGCTCTTTTTTAATTGCAATTTCTTAATCAAAGAAACTACAATTTCCTACATACTGGATATTGTTGATTGCATCTCTGAAGTATTGTTTAACATGATCCTTTGTTTCAATTTGATGGAATTCAGGTTTAAATATTTGCAAGAAAGCAGTAAAGGTGGTGCAGTATACTTTTTATGATAACACACAAGGGAGCACACATTATCTGTTATCTCTCTTTTTTGGATATTTAGATTGGTCATTGGATTTAGATATCATCTGTTTGTCCATTGTTAAGTTCCCAGTTAGCTATTCAATCACTGGCTTTGTAGCTGTTGTTGATCATTGCTTAGCTCTAATAGTTCATTTGAGGAATTGTGTTTACTATCGTCTTTTATAAATTTTACAAAACGCACTATGTCCGTTCATACAATATATTCATTGTGGAGACCAGGGTAATGTAAGCAGGAGGACAATGAAAGTCTCTAATATTTGCTTCTTCTGAGGGTTGGGAGAAAAATGGAAGCATTTCATTAACACTACTTTGTGTGTAATTTCAATTAGTTACTACTGTAAATGTAGCTATTTTCCAATGTAAATGACAGTGGATTCCACATTCTTAAAAATACTATAACATGACTATCTCTCTTAGGAAGGAAATAGCTTACTTTTAAGTGAAAATTATGATTCCTCTTCTAGAGTAAATATAGATAACAATTATTTGGTGCATTCAGCATGATTTCTCATCCATGAAATTATTTGACTCTAGGAGTAACTCTATGCCATAAAGAAGAAAATAATAATTGTCTCTATTTTACAGATGTGAAAACTGAGTTTCAAAGAGCTGAAATCACTTCCCTTTTTAATTCAATGTGTTGATGGTAGAACTGAGATCAGATCTTGCATTCCTGAATCTAAATCTAATGTTCTTTTTGTTGTGCAATATTCAAGTTACTCTTGATTCAGACAGGCTCCCTGGTCATTTGTTAAATTCAGTAATATGGATTTATAAGCTAATAAATTAGTATAAAACTGGCAACATGCTTTTTATTAACAAATACATATAATGAAATATGTATAAATTTAGAAGTTGTTTATAATATTTTTTCTGGAACCATTAAAGAATAGCAGCTATAGTGTAAATGTACCATAGTTTTTTGATCCACTCATTACTGATGGGCACTTAGGTTGCTTCCAGCGCTTGGCTATGTAAGTCGTGCTGCTATGAACATTGGGGTGCATAGGTTCTTTTGATTGGTGTTTTAGGATTTTTAGGATATAATTCCAGCAGTGGAATTGCCGGGTCAAAAGAGAGTTCCATTTTTAGTTTTGTGAGGAAATTCCATACTGTTTTCCACAGTGGCTATGTTATATTTACACAATGGAATACTATGCAACAGAAAGAAAGCAGGAACTCCTACCTTTCATGACAGCATGGATGGAACTGGAGAGCATTATGCTAAGTGAAATAAGCCAGGAGGAGAAAGACAAATATCGTATGATCTCACCTATTAGTGCAACCTAACCAACAAAACAGTCAAGCAAGCAAAATATAACCAGAGACATTGAAACAAGGAACAAACTGACAGTAATCAGAGGGGATGGGGATGGGGGACAATGGGGAAAAGAAGGGAAGGGTCAGCAAAGAACCCATGGACAAAGCCAAATGGGATTAGGATTGAGGGTAAGAGGTGGGGATGGGTGGGGTGGGGGAGAGTGGTGGAGGGCAAATTGAGACAACTGTATTTGAACAACAATAAGCAATAAAAAAATTAAAGGAAGAGTGGCAGATATTTACCAATTTTATTTTTTATTGCTATCTTTGATGCATTAGCACATTCTCAAAACTACTTTTGAATCTCTAATATTTGACAGATCAGGAAATAAGATATTTTGTCTCCCCTGGAGAACTTTATAATGTGATACAAGAAAAGGAGATAAACCAGTAATTATAGCATATATTAGTAAAATAATGGGTTTTAGTTTCAACAACTGTCAATTTTGACTTGACCCTAAATTATTTCTCTCTTATTACTGTCAGTATATCAAGTGACCAAATGTAACTTGCTCAAAAATCCATGAGATATATTTTACAAATACAGATGGTGGCTTTTTATATAAGTAATTCTATTTATTTTTATAGTTCAGACTCAGTTAATTATACCTCTGAAATTATCTTCAGGTTTTTCTACCTTAGGAAATGACCTTCTTTAGTCTAGTTTCCAAAGGTCCATTATCAGGTGGCTGTTGTGTCTAAGATTGGCCTTAGTATTAGCCCTGCCACCAGAATGGACAGAAACCATGTGTAGCCTACCTCTGGAGATACAGATCTCAGAACTGGGTGCTGGCTTTCCACAGGCCCAACTATCAGTTTATTCCGGCCCTAAAAGAGTCTGGGACACACTCAAATCTAATAAGCATGGGTATCTGTTCCTGGAACACAATCCATACAGAACCTCTGATGACAGTTGGTTCCCATAGTACAACTCTTAGGGGTTCCTCAGACACAGAGAATCCATGTGAATGATGGGCGACATGTGTTCCAGAAAAAGATCACTTACCTTCCTGCGGGAAACCTGAGTTTTTGTTCAGAGGAACAAACAACAGACAACATTAAATGATTCTATGAAAGAAAAGTGAGTGACAAAAATATTATGACCATGTTCTGAATACTAACACACCGAATTAGGTGAATTTTAATGTTACATGTAACTGTCCCAATGCCTGCATTAGTGTGATGAAGATTTTGGTCTTGGGGTTGCTCTTAAGCAGATTAGAAAAACATCTATAATAAATTATTTTTTCTTGGTGTCTTTATCACCTACCTATAACCCTTGTGTTATATATGAGCAAAGTTTTCAACCAAATGGAAAACTCAAGATTTCCCTAGTCAGGTCTTAGAGAAATGTTGTCTTTGCCTCTCCAAAGCATCTTATATTTACTCGCTAGCATTTACTAACATATATATAAGTCCAGAAAGTATCCAGCCACACACTATGAAAAATAGAGACATTGAAAAAGATACAAGAAACATTGTACATAGGACAATGGTGTCTCAGTCCCATTCCAAGTAGGCACCTTAGGATCTTACACAGTTCTCCCAATTGCCATCAGCTGCCCCATCATATTTTATTGAATCTCATCAATGGCCTGAAATTTCTTCCCTTTCAAAGGTGATTTTAGTTTTGGGAAAAGCCAGAAGTTACAGGGTGCCAAAACTGGGCTGTAGTGGGGCTGAGTCACTTGGGTGATTTGAGGTTCCACCAAAAATCTCTGCACAAGATGTGATGCATGAGCAGGCACATTATCACGATGAAGCTTCTAATCTGAATAGTTCCCATGAAGGAACGTTCAAGCTTAATGCAAAATTTGATGCATATCCATTGCTCTTGCTGCTCAGCCATTTTGAATGCAATGGCCACACAGTACACATGGTCACTCAATAGAGTCTTCTGTCACCATTGACTAGTACAGTGAGATTGTCATTGTTTGCACATGTGCATTCCCATATACTCTCCTTGACTGCCAGGTTATATCAATGGTGTACCAACCGTTCTTGTTATATTAACAATGGCTGAACTTTTTTTGGCAAGACCTCATATGTATGTACATACGTGTGTATATCTATATACATACACACATACCCATATATACTTCAGGATGCATTTATTAAACATTTTATTTGCACTTAATAGATGAGAAAACCAAATCTCAAAGGCTAAGTACCCAGGATAATTGAACAGGGATTAGAGATTGGGTTTTCCTGACTCAAAAATCAAAGGTGTTTTTATGTCTCAATTTCAGGAGGCTGATGTTATACTTATAAAGCATATATAGTAATTTTACCTAAAAGAGACTTAGTTTACCTAGAGGCTGATACAAATAATAAACTTGCTGAATTGAATTTACCTATATATTTAATAGTCTCACACCAGATGGAGATACTGAGGAAAGCTAAGCAACATGATAATCCAATGAAAATAACACCCAGGCCCAAAAGTGGGAAAGTATAGTGAGTATGTGCATATTAATAAGAGGTCTCCATGAGTCCCATTTAAAAGCTTTGTAGGAATATTCTGAAACTGAAGTTTGATGATTTCCCTGCAAATGAAAAAATTAAATTAGATTAGTAATTTGTATTGACTTTGTCTTTTAAAAATTCTGTGAGGGAAAGAACATCCTGGGTATCATTCCATTTTTGGAAAGGTTGTGGCACCTTGGTGTTACTCATTCTAATGTAAAAAAAAATCAGAAATATAGACATATTAAGCTCAAAGTCTTTTACATATTAAATTTCTTTTGAGTAAGGCCATTATTAAGACTATATAACTTTTTAATGTCCTGTGATTTTTATCTACAGAAAGCATTGATTGCACACTCATTGTGTTTGAAACTATACCAGGCAGTGTGGCAAGAATGGAAGAAGAAAAGGGCTGAGTTCATAACTGGAGGAGTTATAGAAAACTATTTAATGTGTGCTACTTTATGATCATGTATAATAAACTTCTAAACATTCACGTACAGCAAGAGCCAAGACTCTGCACCCAGCTGAGCTACCTTGTGAAGAACTCTGAGCAAGGAATCTGTCTCTCTTTTTTCAACCCAGCAGAATCAAAGACACGACTCCAGGTACAAAAGCAAGTTTCCCTCTAACCTAGCTGGAAGACCTTATACAAACATATCTTATTTTGCCTTATGCACCCATTTATTATCATGGAGGCTAAAGTTTTTGTTACATTTTATTATACTCCTAACTGATAAGAACTTGAAAATACCAAGTCTTCAACAACCCACAAGAAGTGAATTTGCCACTGTTGCCTTTTTGAAACACTCAGTAAGAAGTATATTTTTCATTGTGATATGTGTTTTTTAATCCACTTGTATTGACCCATTATGCACACCTGTAACACGAAGGTTTCACAAAAATATTTATAGTTAGTATATGCACTGGACTCCAAGATTATATTTTATTTACTTGTCTATTTTATTTCAATTTATATTTCTATTCTGTGTAGATTATTTCTTTAAAAAAATCCTAGTTGCTACCTGCTGAATTTTATTTCACAGCATACTCACCCATCAGGATTCTTATACTGAATAACTTGGTGCTGAAGGATCTGTATAACTGAAAAAAGAAACACTAGCAGAAATCATCTTCAAGAAGAATATACCTGGTGTTTATAAGAAAAGAAAACAAGAAAGCTGACACAATGCTCTATTAGAGAGATATTATCTAAAAAATGGTAGTGAGGTGTGGTAAGATCTAATTTGTAGCTTGAATCCTGTTTTCCCTGCTCCACAACTCCAATGTCTAGCACAGTGTTTACTCTAGGAGTTTATAAATAATGTGTTAGATTTATTTAAAGTGAACTCTGGTGTTGTAAAAATGGATAAAATTATAGAATAAAAACTATTACTGAGGAATAATCTAAAAAATTCAGGCACTTTTAGTGTATGGCTTTATAAAAGAAACAGAGTGCCAAGATTGTGCTAGTTTTATAATGTTAGGTTGGAGATTCAAGGTAAGTTTGGAAAAAAAAATGTTTATCAAAACATGTTTTTAGGAATGAGTACATGGTTGTGCCTGGTGTTTTTTTTTTTTTGTAGAATTACAGTTTTGTTGATAGAAGAGACATTAGGGATCATCCAGTAGTACAAACTCTTTTCCAATTGAAGATTTCTTTTTATACCATCCTCAAGAGAAAACCATCCATCTTTTCATGAAACATTCTAGTGAAGGGAGAATTTGCTTGAAGAAGCAATCTGGTCTGTTGTTCATTATCTTGAATTATTGTAAGGTTCTTTTCTCTCTCTATCTGCAATCTGCCTCCTTCTAACAACCATGCCAGTCCCCCCCTGCCCCCACTCTTTAGGTTTGCCTTCTACCATAACACACAAAAAGTTCATTTCTTCATTAACACAGTAGCCCTTCTCACCTCTTGGCTGCATTCTTTCAGTATTTTTCACTGTCCCTGAAAATCAAGATTAAAAATGTTAACAAGGCCAATAATGTTAAAAAGAAACTGAGGTCAAGAAGAGGAATACAGCATTGAAGAATCACAGCTCTAATGCCCAGTTCTTTGAAATGATGCAGGAAGCATTTCATGGTCATCAGATAAGAATCTCCAGTGTGTAATATGGAATGTTGTTGACTTCATAAATCATTATCAACAAGTAATATTTATTGAGAACCATTTGGGAAGACGACACTGTGTTTAAGTAAAGGCATAACATAATTTCAAATGGCTTGTTTCCATGTGGAACTCTTCTCGCCAAATAATTAGAGAACTCTTAAATATATTTGCATTATCATCATTATTTGTCTAAAACTTTTTAATAAGACAGCCAAGCTCCTCTTGAAAAGAGATGATCTCATTCTTGAACAGAAGTATATTCCCCCACCATGCTGGTGCAGTTTACTATGTTTTTCCTCTTAAATATTAGTGAACAAAATAGAGTTATTGTGGACCCAAAAATAATCATTGTCAAAATTTTCAGTAATATAGTCTTCACGCATAAATATTTAGGCAGGAACAGCTAAACACAATTTTCGTAAATATTATTAGAAAGTTCCCAATTATTTCCAGGTAGAGCATATTGGAAGTATCCACGATAATTCTCAGAGCCCCACAATTTAACTACAGAGCAGTTGCATTTTTCAGCATAAATCATTATTTGTATTTAGAAATCCAATATCAGCTAAAACAGGTGAAGTTTTGAAAGCTCCACATCTACCAAATGCTCATGATTTTCAAATAGCATTTGAAAGGCTAAACATGAGTAATGAATGTACCAATAAATCTAATCCTCATTGTAATATCATAAAGCTATACAAAAATTACCAAAATACAATAAGGAAAATACAGATAAGTTTTATAAGTTTTTATCCTCTAAATATCTTAGAACAGTTTCAATCAGTAGTAAAATACATAAGGTCTGACCAGAAGGTATCCAGTCATATAATATAATATGAAACATTCAGAGATGTTTACTGAAGAAGATACCAGATACAAGAAACATCGTATGTAGGACAATGATGCCTCAGTCCCCTTCAAAGTCGGCACATTCGGAACTCACACATTTCTCCCAACTGCCATGAGCTGCCCTGTCTTATTTTCCTAAATCTCACTGATGGTCTGAAAATTCTTCTCTTTCAAAAATGATTTTAGTTTTGGGAAAAGCCAGGAGTTACAGGGCATCAAATCTGGGCCGTAGGGTGGCTGAATCACCTGGGTGATTTAATATTTCACTAAAATCCTCTGCATGAGGCATGGTGCATAAGGGAGGTCATTGTCATGATGGAGCTGCCAATTACCAGTTGTCTATAACTGTGGCCTTCTGAATGATCCAAATATTTCCAGGAAGGAATGTTCAAGCTTAACACAAAATGTGATACAGATTCATTCTTCTACTCACTCAGTCATTTTGAAGGCCAAGGCCACATAGTATACATGTTCATTCAATGACATCTACTGCCCTCAATGACTAGTACAGTGAAGTCATTATTGTTCATGCAGGTGCATTCCAGTCAACTCTCCTTGGTGGCCAGGTTACATCCATGTCATGCAAATGCTTCTCATTGTGTTAACAATGGCTCGACTTTTTCCATACAGACCTCAAATAAATATTTATAAACTATAAATTTGTAAATGTTGAACATACAATTGCTTTTCTGTTCTCTGGTCCTTAGTCAACCCAATAATGGCATATAATGAAAAGACACACTTTTAAGAGCAAAGAGAAGTGAGGTGTATTGCATTGTGGCAATGGTCAAAAAATGACATTTCTTTTATACCTGATCCCACAGACCTGCCCATGTGGTTAATGGGGCTAGAGTAGATTCCCAGCCCCAAGGAACCAATCCATGAGCTGGCTAATAGCTATGATTTGTTATTGACTGTTAAGATCTGCCCAAACATGGAAAGTTGTGATCAATAGACTCAATTATTTTTTCTTTTCCAGAAATCTTAGTCAGAAATATAGGAAACAAATTAATTGGTAGTGGGTGTAGATGTAAACAAAATAGAGGTATCTACAAATCATATTTTCAGAAAGCAGTAAAGTAAGAATCAAGAGTGTCTGCTTCTTAGAAACACTTGTACATTTTTGGAATCCACCAAAGCTGCCATCCAACTACAGCTACATTTGGATTGAAGACATACCCATATCCCTAAAGCCTGGCAATATGGTAGAGCTTCTTACTATTTTTCTCTATATCCTTAAAACAAGTTTCTAATTTATTTAAGTGACCAGAATGTGGTCTGTTCATCTCAAACAAAAGAGTGATCACACATAATGTGAAGTCCAGACTAAGATTTTTAAAGGCTAGTGTAATGCTTTAATTTTAGGATTTAGAAGAGAGGGAAGCCAAGACTCTGGATATTTGACTATATAATCAGCCTAGAGTGCATATGAATTATATACTTTCTGAAATTAAGCTAAATAATATTAACTTTTATCACTTTACTCCCCATTGCCAATATAAACCTCTAGAAATATGTCTTGTCATCCTGCTTGTTAAATTTAAAATTAGTCCATACAGCCCCAACTTCCCTTGAACTTGAGAGCACAATTTCCAGTAATGAGGTCACAATTTTGACTGACATTCTTAGCCCATTACTTTAAATGGTCAGAATCCTTGTGATTAGGATTCTAGTTTTCCTCAGAGGCAAGTGTAAGTGTTTAAGCAATAAGTAAGTGCA
The DNA here is from genome assembly GCF_021234165.1 of Pteronotus mesoamericanus. Classification (NCBI taxonomy): domain Eukaryota; kingdom Metazoa; phylum Chordata; class Mammalia; order Chiroptera; family Mormoopidae; genus Pteronotus; species Pteronotus mesoamericanus. The sequence continues at coordinate 25,524,814 of NW_026555325.1, read as the reverse complement.
CAGCAGTGACAGTGTCCTATTTTAGGGAACACATGGATAACATATGAATGATTTTGGCTGGAAAAAAGATATTGAGGGAATACTGCTGTGGTAATATCACAAACATGTACACACAATTATTTCTTGAGAACTAAAATGCTGTACTTATTTTACTTCATTTTGAAGGCTAAAATTCCCTCACATTTTTTTCCTCATGGCATCTCCCTTTACTTTTCACAAGTTAGTCTAGAATTGTACCAGGCATGACAGTGACCAGGCTTCTCTTGATTTTCTAAGCCTCTAATACCATCTGTAAGAAACCTTAGGTTCTCAGTTTTTCAATGGTATCTTCTGTTGTTTGTGAGTTTCAGCAGCTTCAGACAGATAGAAATCTATGATTACTTAGACAATCTTGCAGACATCAGACTCTTCCCTCCACGAACACCATTCAGTCCAAACCACATCTCTTGACATTTAGAACTTTCTAAATGATCTCTCTGCCTACATTTTCCTTTACCACTAAACATTTTTCACAAAGCAGCCAGAGTGAGTTTTTAAAACTCTACATCTGATTTTGTCACACACAATTCACATACACTATTTAAATCCATTCAATGACTATTCACAACTTTGAGACCGAAATCCAAATTTTTCACTGTGAACTCATTTCTAGCTTACTCTCACATAGCTCATCCCATATTCACTAAGCTCTAGATTTTTCTCAGCTCCAGAATTTAGCATTTGTTTGCTTTTACTTGTTTTAGAAAAAACATAACTTGGCTCTCCCTGTGGCTGAATAATAAAATATTGTATTGTTTACATATTATGTATTTATGTAACATATGTAGTAAATATATAAATACAATAAAACTATATGAAGTATAGTAAAACTACAGTATTTGAAATCTGCAGAGAAGTAAATTTAGTCTTGAATTCTACTCTTGTATGTCTGCACTTTGGTAGAATTTCACCTTGAGGACCATTTTGTAATCTGCAATCTGAAGAATTTCAGAACTTCAGAATCAACTTCAAAGCTTCAGTTCATGCTACATAGCAGAAGCACTCCTTTTGTTACTCAGTTTACCACTTTGAACTATGTTTGTATCTAATCTAGTCATCTTGCAGGATCTAATAAGGGCATATATGCCACTGATAATTTTGGGTAGTTTAGAAGAACTTCGATCTTGTATTCATTTTTATTCAGTGACAAATAAAAAAAACAAAGGAACAACTTTAGGGGGAAAGTTTCTATACAGAACAACTCTCACAAAAATCAAAAATATTCTAAGTGGTTATCATGTGTGTCTTCTCAACTTTAATGTAAAAAAAATTCCAATTTCATCTCTTGGTATGTGTTCTATATCTGCTAATTCATCAGTAGTTTTTAAATCTTTGAAGAGTTCTATATACTTACTTGCAATAATTTTATATATAATATATTAGTACTATTGGGGTTGGAATCAATAAATAATATTGTTCTAAACATAAAATGTAAGCACAAAAACCCATTCAGTTCAAACATTATTTTCCTGGGGGGAGACTGAAACTCAGATACCCTCAAACACTTTATAAATTGTTAAGGGTTTAATTATATTCGTTATAAAATGAATAGATAAAACTTTAGAAAGCCTGCATAATGCAGGACAAATACTAAAGTACCAATATTGTCTTCATGGATTTTTTAAAATGAGCCATTATGTTTTGAACAAAAAACTAGTTTTTCTTTTCTCCATAATTCCTACATTTTGGGCCCTGTTCCTTTTTAGTTTATGTAAGCATCACAGGTTTGGAGGATGTTGAATATATAACACACTTCAGACAAGGCATTTTTCTTGAAAGCAGAGCTAGCAGGAAAGAAGTTTGAAACAAATGTTTACTGAGCTCCTACCCTGCAGTAATCCTGATGCTTGACAGTGAAGATTTCAAGATAACAAGACCTACTACTGTTCTTATGCTTACTAGGAAAAAACAACAGTTCTGCATATGTGCAGACACGCTAAAATAGTGGGAAGCTTTACAAACACGGGAACCTGTTGACATGCATGGGTAGCAGGATATAATATAGTGTAGTAAGTACTCTAAATAGAGGTTAGGTTTGTTTAATGTATTGTCTGAATATAAAAGAGGAAGCAATTAATTTTGTTTGGATGGCTGTAGGAGAATTGGTCCTTACAAAAATGTGCAGAGAAGAGAAGCCACTTGAGCAGGACCTTAAAAAAGGAGTTAGATCACTCATGGAAGACCCACAGCAAGGTGTGAAGAAAATTGACTCTACATGTCATGGACTATTCTATTTGGTGGAATAAAATGAAAGATCTCTTACTTATTCTAATTCAATGTATTGCCAAATTACTGAATGTCTTCAGTTGTTTCATTAACATATCATCTGGCATTTCTGTTTTTCCTCTCATTTCTATACTAGTAGAATTTAATGAGATTCTTTACTTTTTGGCACATTGGTAACAGAGGTGGCTGGCCATCAATGAAAATGCACTGAAAAACTGAAGTTCACTGCTGAGGTTGGTTAACACCTTTTTCTACATAATGTCTTTCCTTTTCCCCACTAGCACAGTCAAATGACTGGGGTCTGAAATGAGGGAAAAGATTTTGATCAGTCAGTATAACTGATGTAAAAACTCCCTGAGAAAATTATTTTCTCAGTTTGTTGAGCAGCCTCTGATCTCAGTGGTATCAAACCATGCTATAATAAATACTTATATAGTTTATTTTTTTTAAAGTTTGAAAAGTGGGCAAGTATTAATATATATTTTGAGGCATGTTTATATACCATACAATAATGCAAAATTTAGTTACAACTTGAGAATACTTCATTAAGATAAGAACTCAGGAAGAACACATTTTGATATTGATATTTGAATTAAGCTTATGTTCCAAACGCACATTACACAAAAACAGCAATTGTATTTAGCAAGGAATTGTGTGTGGATGCATGTGTGTTGTAACTATAAATTTAGCTTTAATTTAAATGGCTGAGCTATAATTCATTCAGGAGTGTTTCATAGTCTTAATTTACAGCTGGCAAGACAATAGAAAAATTCTGATTTAGATATTTGTATTTGATCATTGCCAGGAGGTAGGTAGAAAAATGTCAGTTTAGTCTGCCTCAAACAACAATAACAACAACAACAACAGCAGCAGCAACAGGCCCAAGAGAATGTCTCAAAATGTGGCACTGTGGTTACTAGAAATGTACTATGACTTTATTTCTTCAAAAACTATATGTTGCTTCTGGAGTTCTTGGTAAAGCATAAAAGCTTAATAAACTATGCATTGAGTAAAATTTGAGAATTCTTTCTGAATTTTTCAGCACTGGGGAGGCTAACATCTGTTTTATGTATTGAAGGATTCCTGGAGCTATTCGGGATTTGTAAAGGCTGCTGCTGTTTGGAAAAGCTGTAAAAGTACAGGAAGCTGTTGACACATGTGGGTGACAGGAGCAACCGCTAATGGCTGAGGGAGCCACTGAGAAGTTCAGGACTCAAGAGACCATCTTCAGTGATACCCACCTAACCATTCACCTAACCTGGTGGTTTTCTTATTGTAATTCCCTGGAGAAAGAAAAAGAAAAACAACACAATCTATGATGTCCCACCCAGAAACCAGACAGAGAATAGGGCTCAAAAACTATGAGAGGAAATTGAGAAAGCAATGATGGAGTACCTGCAGGGAAAATTGACCTTCTGATTCTGGGCCGAAAATATATGGCTTGTGAAAAGAGGTAAGCCTGAAATTACTTAACTTACAAGCATTCTTCTGTTTGATTCTTTACAAATATTTGTCAGTTTGTGGCAACTATCTGTTTACCACTGTCAGAGCCGAAAAACAAATCTTTGGCCTAAGTATCAGCAGACTAAATTAATGTTATTCTAACTAAGCTAATGTTATGATTAAACTTTCTATTTATTTTAAATTGTTCATGTCTGTGAGAAGTCATAACAAAAAATTCTTCAAAGTTATATCTTGCTCAAGTTGGCCAGATTTCTTTCTGTCTACTGTACAGAATGGGAAACTACATTTTCTGCCAAAGAGAATGGAGATAATAAGGTTTAGAATAATTTCTGTTTTAGGAAAGATTAGAGAAGAGCATGTATTGTAAGTGACATTGCTACCTTACCAGTCTCTAAATAAGACTGTTCTCCTCAGAATGTAAATTCTAAAAGATAACATGTGCAAGAGTGAAAATTGTAACATCTATAGAATGGACTCAGGGCTATTTACGAAGGACAAGTTTTATTGTTCCCAGGCATTCCTGTGGCCCAATTCTATGTGAATGTGTGACCATCTGTTAAGATTCAAGTCCTGATTAGACTTATTAATTTTCAGCAAAGGAGGAAAACTTTGTTTTTGGCTTATTCTATTATTAAGTTCTATAGTATATCTGCCCTTAATCAGAAACACAAAATTTCAGCACTCTGACTTCTTTGCAGAACATACTCTCAAATTTGCTACAATGGTTACTACACAAGGAGTATGTCATCTATTTATTCATTTAAATCAGTGAATAATCTTTTCACAAATATTTTTCACAATCTTTTTAAAATCTATGCTCTCATTTAATAAACATAAAAATCTCATGGTTTCTTAAGAGTCTAAACAGCTTGTCTATTGAGTGTAACTATTTTTTTTTGCATATTCCCACTAACAAAAAAATTTTGCATTACTGTCTATGGGTATTATAACAATAAGAATGTTACATTAATTTTATGAATATTAAAATATGTAAATTTTGAATATGCTTCATAATTCATGTTTCCCTCCTGAGCTACTGCTATATGTTGGGGAGCAAGTAAGTGATAAAGTATGTCACTAATTGAAAACCACTCTACCAGATATCCTAACTACCCTAACTGTTACCTTGCTAGACAATCAGAGAGCTGCACAACCAGCTTGCATTTCTCCCTACATCCTGCTTAATCTGAAATGGTATTAAGGAATTCTATTTTGAATTTTTGCATCGGTTTGCATCAAGAGACTTGATAAACAAAAGTTGTGCAAAGCTTAGTATCGTATTTATTACTGGATGTTGTTAAGGATAGAATCCACTATAGTGTACTTCCCCTTTTCATGGTATGTACACGATACATACCATGGGGGAAGTGGAGACTGCTTTCCCTAAGGAAAAATTTTATTTATTTCTACATACATCTTGTAACCGTTCTGTTCTTGTCTTTACTTTGACCACTGAGAATCTTCATCCAAATATAAGCTCACCTCTTTTCATTATACAAGACTTTATCATGTAGATTTTATCTAGCCTAACCTCTAGGTGGTTAAGAGAATCACCTTGGAAGTCAGCTAACCTGAGAATAAATGACAGCTTATGGTATATACTAGTTTTGTGACAGTAGGCAAATAACTTAAATGCTCCAAGTCTTTGATTCCTCATACGAAAATAAGAAACGAAAAATATTTTCCTCATAGAGTTCCTGTGAGTATTAAATGAGATAATTTACAATGTCTAATACCTTTTGTGGCAAATGAAACATTTGTCATTAGAATATTTACAATCTGTCCCTGGCCAGGTGGCTCAGTTGGTTGGAGCTTTGTTCTGTACTCCAGAAGGTTGTAGGTTTGATTTCTGTTCTGGGCACTTACATAGGTTGCTTGTTCAATCCCCAGATGGGGTGTATATGGGAGGCATTTGACCCATGTTTCTCTCTCACATAATGTTTCTCTCTCTCTTTCTCTCTCCCTTTCTCTAAACTCAATGAACATATCTTTGCATGAGGATTTATACATATACATATATATATATATATTTACAATTTGAATACTTCCATTTTACCCTGATACATTTAACCTCTTGTTTGTTTGTTTTGCATCTTGTTTTATTTTCCATCTTGGTAGCATAGTGTTCATTTAGGGAGCTTCAAATGCCTTGTACAATAAAGTTGAACAGAAGTAAATAAAGATAATATCATGCCTATAAAATTATTCAGAGAAGGCTAAGGAGGCTAGCTGAGGGTTATGAGGAAAGTTGGAGTTCCAATGATGACATGTAAGGTGATTTCAAGGGGATTAATCACATGTAATTTCACTAAATAAGTGAATATTATAATTTTTTAGTACATTTAACTTGTTTTTTTATTTTTTCTTTCTTTTTTTTTTACTATTTTGTCTTGTCACCTCCAACTATATGTCTTCTTTCTTTAGGAATAAAATTTATGTCCTCCTTTGGCTCAGTTTGCCAAAACATTACAAGCTATTTAAAGTATTGGGTAGGATGTTAAATGGGATAAGTTTGAGATGAGAGCATTATCTTTAACAGAGGTAACTTTTGAGAATGGCAATGGAACAGCCTCTCATCCTCATCTCATTTCATTCTGTGATGGCCTGATGATCCCTGAATACCCAAGAAAGTCTCTGAAGAACAGAGTGTAACTTCTCCAGCTACACAATGTCTTCCATGGGCATTAAAACTAAGAAGTTGCCTTGTGTCACGTTGGGGAGGACTGCAGGTTGCTACTTGTCCGCAGTCCAGGCGACAACTGCTGCAGGGAGTGTGGTGCTCTGGGATCTGAGGGTTACCATCTGGGACCAGCTGAGACGGGGAGTGGGGACTCCGAATCCCACAGAGCCCATCTCGAGGGTGTCACAGATGGGGGGAATAAACATGAGTCATCTCAAACACTTCTTTGTTTGCCACGAGGGGCACTTCCCTCTTAGTTGAGAAGCCCCCTGAACCCCTCTGTCCAAAGGCTTTTATTGAAAGGGTTATCAGTGGAGCTAGGTAACAAGAATGCCCGGGTTATCTCATTACATCAGTATGTTAATGTTCACAGAGAATAGGTGATGTTTTGAAGAAAACAAATGGCAGGAACATACCAATTTACATGGGTCTGAGAAGAGACTAGTAAACAAGAGAGACAACTAACCATGAGAGCACAGTAAACATAAGAGCGCCAAAGGGTATAGGGTTAGGGCCTGGGAATAATGTACATTCCCTTCCCAGCAGGAGGTGGCTATCATAACTTCTGAGGGAAAAATGAAGCACACTTTAAAGAATTTACTCCTAGGCTTGATTTCTCTGGGAACCACCAGATCTGGTTTAGGACTGTCTCTGGTATTGTTTCAAGCCTGAGCCAGGCATGGGGAGGAGCCATCAAGAGACAAGGAGACTTCTTTGGGATAGAATGAGGGCTCCGGCCATGTCCAAGCCGAGCAGAGGGGTGCAGACCTTTCTGCCCTTTCTCCGTGTCTCCCATGCCCATGTCTGCTGCCCATATCGACCAATGCCTGCCTTAGGTTGTTTTCTTCTCATGAGAAAAACTTACCCATCATCAAGTGACCATCACAGGGCCAAGCAGGGTGATGCGAGGGGAGCAGGTTTCATCTTCTCAGGAGCCTATTTTTCCAAGGCCTCCCCGATTATTTCCAGCCTTGGGGCCCTCCCACCTGTCAGCGGGGTTACAGTTCCTGAAACCAGACAGGGTGTTTCCCAACAAAAAGTGTGTCTTAATAATAAAGCTAATGCCATAGCTCAACCTTATAGTTGAAATAGTGTTTCAACATATTTCAAATAGAATAGTTAAGTGCTTAATGCTTTATGAATGGGCAAGGCCAATTTTATATTTGTTTTCCTTCTAATAATAACATTAATTAAGATCATGTAAGTTCCATTGAAGTAAATCCAAATACTAACCATAGGGCATGAAATTTAGACAGACTTTCTTATATACTTGTATGTTAGAAGCATATGAAATTGTAGTTAGAGCCATTATGCAAGTTAGGCATACATTTTTTTAACATAGCTGGAATGGAAATAAATAAAATGGAAGAAAGTAACTACCAGAGGTAGTCACAGACAATACAAAAACATATTTTAAAATTCCTTGAAGTGATTATCTTTGACAGATATTGCTCTTACTATATTATATTAAGCCTAGTCCAAACAAGATTTTATTCCCACCACTCAAGACCTGTTTTCTTCTCTGTTACCAATGACCTCCATGTTCCTAAATGCTGTGATCAATTGTTAGTGTTCATCTTTATTATCAGCCTCACATGATACAATTGATCACCCTCCTTTTTTATGTCCTTTTCTCATTCAAATTCAGGAGTGCCATACATTTTTTCCTGTCTCATTGATTGCTTCTTTCTCATTCATTCCCTTCTACCCAAACTCATAATGTTGGAGAACCCCAGAGCTCTGTCCTTGTATCCCTCTCCTCTCCATTTATATTTAGTTTCCTGATTATTTCATTCAGTCATCATTTTATGTAAGTCATCATTTTATATTAACTATAAGCCTAAAACTCCCCATTTTTTGATGACGCTCAAATTTGTATCTTCAATCTACCTCTGCCCTGGAGTCCAGGCTCACATATCCAATGTCTCTCTGTTCATGTCTAATAGGCATCTCAAGTCAACATGACTAAAATGAAATTTCTGATATCTCTGATCCTCTAACCCATTCCTTCTGCCTTCCCAAGCTTGGTTGATCTCAACTCTGTCCTTCTAGTTGCTCAGGCCAAAAACTTTAGTATCATCTATGACTATTCTCTTTTATACACCCTGCTTAACCAATTTGTTAGGAAGTCTTGTTGACTCTTCACAATATTTTTAGAATCTGATAACTTCTTTTCACTTTCTTTGATAACACCCTGGTCCAAGTCATCATTATTTTCTGCCTGTAGAACCATAATACCTTCTTTAACAGGCCTGTCTCTTTTTATTCTGGCCCCCATAGTTTATTCTCAATACACCAGCTGCATTGATACTGTTAAACTATATCATAGCATACCATTCCTCTACACACAACTCATGTCTGTGGCTCCCCATTTCATTCTATATGAAAGTTGAAGTCATTACAGTGGGTCACAAGGCCCCATGCTCTGGCGACCGTTTGCCTGTCTAACCTCATGTACTACTCCTCTCCCCTTTGCTTACTCTGCTTGGATCATACTGACCTTTGTGTTGTTCCTTAAACATGACAGGCGAGTTCTTACCTTAGGGCCTTTGTTATAGCTTTACTTTTAGCCTGGAATTTTCTTTCCATGTGTATATTGAGGGTAACATATTCTTTAAGCTTTGCTCAAATATCTCCTTTTGAACAAAGCCTACTCTGACTATCATCCTTAATACTATAGCCTGCCTTTTGTTAGTACTTCCATTCCTTCCCACCTTAGCCAACTACCTATTTTCCTTCCTTCTTACCAATTATAGCCATCTACCATATTGTATAAATAACTTATGTCACATTTTATTACTGATTGTTTACCTCTCCCCAAGAAATGTAAGTCCTCTCAGTGCATTTAGTGTTCCTTTTACTGATTAATTGCAATTTTATGTTTTGCTACCATATACATCTTTGTCTATATAGTGTTATCTGTTTAAAGAAGTGTTTTCCTAAAATGGGTTCCCAGATAATGTATTACTAGGACTAGAACTCCTTTCAGGATATTGGTGAATGTTACAGAATTGCTTTCCATATGAATTGTACAAATTATTAAATTTGGAACATATCATGTTTGTACCAACAATGTGTCAGTGTTTACTTTATTATATCCTTATTAATATTGTGTTGACTTTTTTAACTTTTTATATTTCCTGTGCTTTTTTCACCTTTCTAAATCACCAATCTGATCTCACCTTTATAAATCACTTTGTCCAATTATCTATTAGTGTTTTCTTGTTTTCTTATTAATTTATCAATTTTTTGCTTAATTTGTTTAAAAAATGCATTTTATATTGGTAATTGTATAATAGCTATAATACATAGGTATACTGTACATATATTGTAATTTTAAAAATTGAGACTTTAAAGAATCTAAATCTTCAGTGGCTTTATTTATAGTATTACAAAGAGAAGATTTCCATAGGAACTTTTGCAATAGTAGCCCAGGTATGCAGCAGTAGATGAGGGTCTAGAACAATTGTGGTACAATTTACACAATGGCATACTACTTAGCTGTAAAAAAAATTACCCTTTGCAACAGCATGGATGGACCTGATGAATATTATGCTAAGTGAAATAAGACAAATACCATATGATTTCACTCATATGTGGGATCCAATAGACAAACTGAATAAATGAGCATAATAAAGGCAGACCCATAGATGGAGAGCAGGCTGACAGCTCTGGGTGGATAGTAGAGGGTGGAGGGATTGTTAAAAAAGAAAAAGAACTCACAGGCCTGGACAACAGCGTGGTGACTCGGGGGTGGGGAACGTGGAAGAGGGTAGAAAGGGAATAAATGATAATGGAATAAGATACAAGAAAAGTCTTCTAAAAATTAAAAAATAAAAAAGTTACTAAGAAAAAACTTAAATGTTTTGTAAAAATTTTTGCTATCTAAAGGTGCATGGAGTCCAATGCATATCTCCACATAAAATCTCACAGAAAAGGTTTGAGGTATTTGTAGCAAAGGTTACTTTTGAGTACTGTCTAATGTCCCTACAAAAATGTGGCAAAGTGCAAAGCAGATAGACCAGAGAAATAAACAGAGGTTTGGTGCATAAATGAGCATGGCTTAGAAATGCACTTCCATTGATAAACTGTCAGCATCAATTGTACTTTTAAATTTTCCATTTCTTAGAATTTATTCTCTGGTACCAATTTCTAGCCAAGGAGAATGACATTGATTGTAGATAATTGAGACTGAACTTTTGGGGTGATTTTAAAGGTGACATTAAATCTCTTCATATTTTGCTTGTTGGTATTTTAAAGATATAATGATAATGATCTTACATTTACAGCCAGGGCAAGCTAAAAAAAATCTCCCATTACTGCAGAGACCCTGTCAAAGACAATTCATTTTATTGGATTTTGGGGGGGAAGGGGATTGTATCTTTAGTTAAGAGTGCCATATGATTTCTTTGGCTTTATTACATTACATGTCCTAAAACCTTTACCTCGAAAGTGAATTTATACTGATACTATGCAGAAAGATCAAGTTTTCACCACAGAGATGCTGCCATTTCAAGGGTTAAATGTGGCCTCTATTCAGCTGTGTGCAGCAACATCACAAAACAGTGTGAGGTGAGAATGAAGGATCTCTTTGGACCCAAAAAGAATTTAAGTAGGCAGAATGTAATTACCCAAGTTGGACTTAAGCCAGAATGACAGGGTTAACGTCCTTACTAACATCCATCCTAATTGAAGAAAATTGAAACTAACAACAGCTACTTTCCCAAAATGTGAGTCATACAACTTTTCCTAGTGTCTTTCATTTTCTCTTTATTGATAGAGTCTCCCAGGCAAGGACTGGATTTTATCTTTGTCAGCTGTCTATTCCCAGAAAAACTGTTGTTCATTACAGATATAAAAATACAATCTAGTCATTACTCAAAAGATTTATAAATGTAAGGAGTGTATAATTTCTCATTTGGGTTTTAGGTTAAAAAAACACTATATACATGGCACAAAGCCCAGGTTTGTGGAGTTTAAAATAATTTTTTTTCTGATGTTAAATCAAAAAAATGATACTCATTTGGCTAAATCTCTGGAAACATTAGAATATAGGATTTTAAATAGCCTAAGGTTTAAAAAATATTTCATACTCTCTATAAAAGATAACAATTTCCCCTTGAATGTAGTATGTTTAATTTATTTATTTGCATTTTTGTCCTATACTAAAATGTAAACTCTTGAAGACTGGAACTATTTATTTTTCATCTGAGTAGCATCATCACATAACATGCTCTTGGCACAAAATAAATACTCAATACAAATTATTAGGTATTTCTTCTTTACTTACTTGCATCACAACTAAGTAGCAAGTTCACATGAAAGATACAGTGCACAATTTCATTTATTTTTGAAATGTAGCTTTTCTTAAATTCATTAACCCTCACTTTCTCTTTTTGTTGGAATATTCCCAACTAAGACTCTTCTAATGTTCAAATATATTCTTATTTTCCTTCTACTAGAAGCAATCACTACCTTATAATTAAATACATTTAATTAACAATGGGAGTTTTCATTCCTACTCTGTCAGAAATTGTTTTTAATTTAATTCCTGTTCAAAATAATAAATGCAAGAAAGACTTTGTTAATACATGAACATATTAATTTACAGCCTAAACTAGCTTTCAACTAATTGTTCTTTAAATGACACTTTAGCTAAACATCACAGAGATGCCCTTTTGGTAGGGGCTGGGTGTGCAAGCAAAATATTCTGAAGAACCATTGAAGGTGAACATCAAGAAAACAGATACCGGCTCCTGTGCTTTTCCTTTATGTGAATATTACTTTTCCCATGATGCTTGGCAGTTTTGACGCCACTGGAATACAGTTTGTAGCCAATAGAAAAAAGAGACAGAGATGTAAGTGTGATATGGTATACTAGCCCATAAACAAAAAGAACGTGTGAAAATTGAAGTGAAAAGATTACATGGATAATTTATTTATCTGAGGTTTTAAAACTAGGTGGGTTACGCGATGATAAGGGTTGAACAGTTTGGCTTGAATAAAGGAATCTCTAAACTTTAACTTTCTCAAGTTGAGTTTTCTTGTTTTTGTCTTTTTTCAAAACTCAGAAAGTTTGGTAACTGGTTCAAGGTTGCACATTTCATGAAGCTATGCATGCATGGCCTGGGATGAGGACAGGTGTCAGTCAGAAATGCGGTACTGCTGTGCAAAGTGCTGTGCTTGCGGAATTTCCAACCCAATTTAAACCTATTCATTTTTGATATCTTATAAGAAATATTTAGTATCATGGGATTTACAGCCCAATTTTCTGACTGAACAAGTTCAGATAATTTCTAAAAAGCTTATGATAAGCAACTTTAAAGTTGTGCCCAAATCTACAGTAAATTTGATGTAAAAATCACACAATACCCTCCAATGGCAAGTGTAAAGGACATCCACAGCATGCAGTATTTTTCATTATTTGTAATACTATCTCTATCTAGAATTCAAGTCAACAAACATTGATTAAATGCCTACTATGTATGTTAAGTCCTAATCCAGGAGGGTACTCTATATACATTTCAGCACCTGATTTATTTAGACTAGAAGAGCTTACTCATTTTCTCATGGTCAAATAAAAAGGGGGAAAAAAGATCAATAGCCATGTATACCTGAGCAAAAAGGACAGAAGTCTTTGTTGTTTTGATTGAGTTGCTTAGCTGCTGAGTATCTTTCTAATTGGAGTAGGAGAAGATCATAAAATATGTGGGAAGCCAGTGGTGTTTGTGTGGAAAAGTATTAGCAAAGAATTCACCATATGCACTCTTAGAGAGGAGAGTAGGTGACCTATGTGTGCCTGGTCAGATGCATCTACCCCAGAGTTTGAATTTTGGGGACATGAGACAAAGGTGATATGTTTAACTGAGGTTATTATTATAGCAAAATTGATGGACTGAGGATCTAACAGTATGACCTCTCTGTTGTTCTTAGGCATGTTTAGGTGACATCTTAAAGAGAAATGGAGAATTTTAGCTGCATTTCTTCTCCCACGGATCCTTGACAGACCTTGTGTTCTAGCCTTTCTGTTTATCATGTGTGCTCACTCCTTTATAATAAATTTCTTTACTGTTTAAATTAACTAGAGAAACTTTCTGTTGTTTGTAAATAAAAAGCTTGACTGATAGTAAATAAATATGATATCATGAGGATAAGACTGTTTTACATCTGTAATTAGCCTTATAGAACTGTAAATACCAATCTAAATTATCTACAAGTTCCATATATATATAAAATTACACACACACACACTTTAGGTGAAATTGAAACAGAAGAAAACTCAATAGCACATATTTTTTACTACATCCATTTTTATGAAAAATAATTGAACTAGTTCTAGAAATTTATTTAGAAACTATGTTTGATTTCTGGTTTGGTTCCAGTATGTAAAGAGATTGAAAGTTGTCACCTTATCTTAACAACAAGGAAAAAGCTAAAAGAAAACTGAAAAATCAACAATTCTCTAGATGTTTCAAAAGAAGTGAGGTTTCAGGGAAAACCACCATCCCTCAAAAGTGAAGAGCCACACAAGTGAATACAGGGACTCACTCATTACCCCCTAACAGAAACCAGTGCAGGGTAGGAAAACCTGAACAGTAGTTGATGAATTTCCAGTGGCTTAGAGCAGATGAGTCTGAGGGGTAAACTGTTCAGAGGACCCCATCCTAAAAGAGGTCCTAATACTTTCTTAAGTTTTACTTCATTTAGTTTGGCCAAGTTCTCACAGTCAATACTGGAAAAAAAATTCCTATGCTGCTGGTGAGAGAGAGGAAAGGAACCATATTGAAATACACTGGAGCATTCTGTTCTTCTCAAGTCCTGGCCTGAATGGAAACTGTTAACGGATACCAAACCATTGGGGTTTTATCAGAGCTTACTGATTTAGGGGAGAGAAATACCTAACCTCCCACTTTAGTTATCTATATGGAAAAGGAAATAATTCCAACCCCCTCTACCTTTCTGCACAGTACTAAAAGAAAACCCAATTCTAGCCTTCTCTAGCCATCTTTCCCAGCTAAGGTTTAGTAGGGAAATCTGAAAAGTACTTGTGAAGGTCACACTCCAGAGACAGACTTACTAAAAGACTGAGACCAAGTCAAAAGATTATACAATGCTTCTTCCTACTCGCCTTTCTTATCAATGCCCTACTAAGAATCTATTTACCTCACTTTCTTTCACTTAGTACATGATGTCTGATTATCAAGAGAAAATTGCAAGGCATACTAAAAGGCAAAGAATACAGTGTAAAGAGACAGAGCAAAAATCAGAACTAGACTCAGATATCTCAAGGAAGTTGGAATTATCAAACTGGGAACTGAATATAACTATAATTAATATGCTAAAGGCTCTCATGCATAATGTAAACATATTAAAAAACACACGGGAAATGTAAGCGGAGAGATAAAAATTCTAAGAAAGAACCAAACAAGAATGGTGCAGATCAAAACCACTGTAACAGAAATGAAGAATGCCTTTGATGAGCTCATTAGAAGACCTGACATAACTTAGGAAAAAATATCTGAGCTTGAGGATATATCAATAGAACTTCAAAAATGAAAAAGCAAAGAGAAAAAAGACTGAAAACAGAACAGAATATCAAAGTGTGGGACAACACAAAGATGAAACATGTGTAATGGGAATACCAGAAGGAGAAGAAAGAAAGAAACAGAAGCAAAATATCAAGCCATAATGACTGAAAATTGCTCCAAATTAATATCAGACAACAAACCACATATGCAAGAAGCTCAAAAACCATCAAGTGAGACAAATGCCAAAACAAAACAAAAACAAATCAAAACTACATGTAGGCCTATCATATTCAGACTTCAAAGAAATCACAAGGAAAAAAATTATCTTGAAAGAAGCCAGGGGAAGAAAACACTTTACCCTGTAGAGGAGCAAAGGTAAGAATTATATCCAATTTTTCCTAAGAAACATTGCAAGCAAGAAGAGAATGGAGTGAAATATTTAAGAGGTTAAGAGAAAAACACCAACCGGGAATTCTGTACCTTGAAAAAAATATCCTTCAAAAATGAAGGAGAAATAAAGACTTCATCAGACAATCATAAATTGAGGGATTTTTTTTCTAGTAGACCTGCCTTGAAAGAAATGTTTAAAAAATTTCTTCAGAGAGAAGAAAAATGACATAGGTCAGAAATGAGGATCAACAGAAAGAAAGGATAAGCATCAGAGACGAAAAAAGTGAAAATAAAAGTTTTTTTAAAGTTTTAATTGATTTAAAAGATAACATTTTTTAAAAAAATAATTATAGTAATAATGTGTTTAATATTTATGCATGTATATTAGTGAGATGAATGACAATGATATGAAAAATAAGAGGATTTAGATTTATTTTATTATTGTAAGGTGCTTGTACTATGTGTGAAATGGTATAGTGTTGTTTGAAAGTAGACTTGGTTTAGTTGTACATATATATTGAAAACATTAGGGCAATCACTAAAAAAGTTTTAAAAATGTATAATAATTAGCTATGCTGGATTTAAACCCTCCAAAAAGGTAAAAAAGTAGAAGACAAAAACAGGAACAAAGAAAAGGGGCAATGATTAGAAAAGAGTAAAATATAGATAGATATAAAATATTTCAATAATCACTTTAAATGTCAATGGTCTAAATATACCAATTAAAAGGCCAGAGTTGTTAGAGTGGATGAAATCACAAGGCTCAGCTGTATGCTGTCTACACATGACCCACATTAAATATAGACACAGATAGATTGAAAGTAAAGTGATGGAAAATGAAATACAGTGTGTATTAGTCTGCTTGGGCTGCCATAACAAAATACCACAAACTGGGTAGCTTAAAAAGAAAAAAAAATTTCTCGCAGTTCTGGAGGCTAAGTCCAAGATTACTGTACTGACAGAATAGATTTCAATTTGAAGTCTCTCCTCTTGACCTGTAGGTGACTACCATCTCACTGTGTGATCACATGTCCCCTTCTTTATGCATGCATGAGGGAGGAGAGACTGTAAGCTCTCTGGTGTCTCTTCTTATAAAGGCACTAATCCCATTATGAGGGTTTTACCCCATGACCTCATCTAACCCTAATTATCTCCTAAAAGCCCCATTTCCAAATACTATCATACTAGGAGTTAATGTTTCAACATATAATTTTGGGGGACACAAACATTCAGTACATAACACTTTCATAACACTAATAAAAAGAAAGCATGATTAGCTACATTAATTTCAGACACAGAAGACCTCAGAGTAAGTGAAGTTATCAAGGATAAAGAAGATTATATAATGATAAAAGGATCAACTTTCAAAGAGATGTAAAAATCCTTAATGTGCATGTGTTTTATGACAGAGTTTCAAATGTGTGAGATAGAACTGCAAGAAGAAATAGATAAATCTGTTATTATTGTTGGAGACTTTAACACCTCTTTGTCAGAGAAGGACAGATTCAGCAGGCAGAAATTCATTCAGGACATAGTTAAATTTATAGCACCATGAATCAACTGAACATAATTGGCATCTATTGATTATTTCATCAAAAAAAAAAAAAGCAAAACATACATCCTTATCTAGCTCATATGGAAAGTTCACCAAGACAGACCATATTCTTGTCGATAAAATTCATCTTTTCAAATTTAAAAGGAGAGAAATCAAAATAAGAAGCTTCTGCACGACAAAAGAAAACATCAGCAAAATGAAAAGGGAGCCAACCCTATGGGAAAATATATTCGCTAATGATACATCAGATAGAAGTTTGATCTCCAAGATAAATAAAGAACTCACTCGACTCCACTCCAAGAAGACAAACAATCCAATCAAAAAATGGGCAAAGGACCTGGGCAGGTGCTTTTCTAAGGAGGAGATACAGAGGGCCCAGAGGCATTTGAAAAGATGCTCAGCATCACTAGCCATCAGAGAAATGCAGATCAAAACCACCATGAGGTACCACCTCACAGCAGTCAGAATGGCCATCATAAACAGATCCACAAACAACAGGTGCTGGCGAGGCTGTGGAGAAAAGGGAACCCTAGTACACTGTTGGTGGGAATGCAGACTGGTGCAGCCACTGTGGAAAGCAGTGTGGAATTTCCTCAAAAAGCTGAAAATGGAACTGCCTTTTGATCCAGGGATTCCCCTGCTGGGACTATACCCTAAGAATCCCAAAACGCCAATACAAAAGAACCTATGCACCCAATGTTCATAGCAGCACAATTTACAATAGCCAAGTGTTGGAAGCAACCTAAATGCCCATCAGTAGATGATTGGATCAAAAAGTGATGGTACATATACACAATGGAATACTATGCAGCAGAAAGAAAAAAAGAACTACTAAACTTCGCGATAGCATGGATGGGACTGGAGAACATTATGCAAAGCGAAATAAGCCAGGGGGCAAAAGACAAATACCATATGATCTCACCTATAAGTGGAACCTAACCAACAATACAAAGATGCAAGGAAAATAAAACCAGCAACACTGAAAGGAAAAGAAATCAACAGAGACAAGAGGGAAGGAGAGGGGGGCAGGGAAAAGGTAGGCAAGGGGAAAGTCAAGGAACATATAGCAAGGACTCATGGACAAAACCAAAGGGGAAAAGCTGAGGGAGGGAAGGAGGGAGAGGACAAGGGAAACTGGTGGGGGGTAGTCAGAGACAAATGTATTTGAAAAAATAAATTAAAATAAAATTTAAAAAAAATCATACACTGCTTGTTCTCATACAACAATGGAGTTAAACTAGAAATAAATAACAGAAACATAGCTAGAATACCTCAAATACTTGAGGAATAAACAACATACTTCTAAAGAGCATGTGGGTCAAAGAAGAAATAACAAGAAAAATTGAAAATTGTTTTAAACTAAATGAAAATGAAAATACAACTTATTGAAATTTGTAGAATGAAGTGAAAGTAGTGCTTAGAGAGAACTTCATGTCATACATTCAAATATTGAAAAAGAAGAAAGATCTCGAATCAATAATCCAGGTTTCCACATTAGGAAACCAGGGAAAAAAAGAGCAAATCAAATCCAATGTAAGTAGAGAAATGAAATAGAAATTGGAGCAGTAATGAATAAAATTAAAAACAGGAAATAAAACAAGTTGACAAACCAAAAGCTGTTTCTTTAAAAAGATCAATAAAAGTAACTATATTAAATAACTCTAGCCAGACTAAGAAAAAAGAGAGAGGACAAAATTTACTAATATCAGAAATAAAAGAGGGGACATCAGTACAGATCACATAGACATTAAAAGATTAATAAGCACTATGAATAGCTCTATGCTCACAAATTTGGTAATGTAAATAAATTCATTGAGATATAAATAAATTCATTGAGAGGTATGATCTGCAAAAACTCACAGAAGAAGTAATCTGAATAGCCCTATATCGTTTAAATATGTTGATCAATAATTAATAACTTTAAACAGAAGGCACCAAACTCATATGGATTCAGTGGTAAATTCTAGTAACTGTTTAAGGAATTAATTATACCAATTCTATGCAATCTCTTCCGGATGACATAAGTAGAGAGAATATATCCTAATTTATATTATGAGGTCATAGAACACCAAACACTAAACCATATAAAGAAATTACAAAAAAAAAACCCCAAAACAACTACTACAGACCAATATCTTTCATGCATCTAGATGAAAAATGTCCAAAAAATTAGCAAATCAAATCCAAAAATATAAAAATATGTAAAGAGTTATTCATCACGATCACATTGGATTTATCCCAGGTAATCTATAATGGGTTAAAGAAGAAAAATCACAGGATCATATCAATAGATGCAGAAAAATCATTTGATAAAAATCTAACACTCATTTATGCAAAAACTACCAATAAATTAGCTATACAGGAGAAGTTCCTCAACTTGATTAAGAATATCTAACAAAAAGCTTATGGTCACTTTTATACTCAATGGCCAGAAATTTAAAACTTTCCCCTTAAGATTAGGATCAAAGGAAGGATGATCCTTCTCACCACTCCTTAATACTGGACTGGACTTCCTAGTTAATGTATAAGACAGCAAAAATCAAAAGGGAACAGGACTTCTGGTCAAAACAATGGCATCGGTAAATACAGCTTGCCTCCTCAGACAACCACCTCAAAATTACAACTAAAATATAGAACCATCACTCAGAACTGTCAAAAATCAAGTTGACTGGAAGTCTGACAACTGTGGAATTAAAGAAATCACATCCATCCAGACTGGTAGGAAGGGTGGAGACAAGGAACAAGGAATGGGCTGGTCCCACATCCATGTGTAGTGGATAAATATTCATGAGGAATATCTCAGGAGCAAGGAATCCGAGTCCTACCAGGCACCCCATCCCAGGGTTACAGTGCCAGGAAGATAAGTCCCTATAATTTCTAGCTGCAAAATACTAGCAGGGATTGAGTCAGTGGAAGAAACTTCTGGAGTCCTAAGCAGTTCCCCTTAAAGAACCCACACAAGGACTTACTCTGACTCATTCCCTCTGAACTCCAGCACTGAGGCAACAGCTTGAAAGGCAACAGTGGCATACTGGGAGGAACTGAAGTGTATGACATCAAGGTGGGAGCTGGGGGACAGCTTTCTCCCAAACAGAAAGATGGGCAGAGCCAATTGTCCCTTTTCTGAACCTTCCCCCAATAGAGCTACAGAGCTGACAGGCAGCAGCCATATCTGAGATTCCATCAACCTTGCTAACACTGTTTGCCCCACCCTGGAGATGCCCTGAGTCTCCATCCCACCAGCTGTTAATAGTGACTATTCCACATAAATGGCTGGTCTTGACCCATGCTTCACAACTTCCTAAATCCTATCAAACAAGCAACAGTTGGCCTCAGTAAACTCCCAGCCCCCATACCTCTTCTTAAGTGGCCCCAGGCTTGGCATTAGCCGCAGGCAGGCTTGATTCACAGTTTGGCTTCAACTGGGAATCTACAAGCCTAACATAAGTAGCCACCATCTCAAACTACATTAAAGCTCATGCAGGTGGCTCTGGGCAGAACACAGTGGGGCTGAACTTGGCCTGCGTCATGCAAGAAACCCTAGAACCTACATACCCAATGGATAGCTACAGACCATGTTGGAGCACCATCATCCTGCCCCTGCACTGCTGATCCTACAGAGGGGATAGAAGTTGGTGGTTAGTAGTCACAGCCAGTCCTTACAGCTGGCTGGCCTCAGTAAATCCCTTCAATTGACCTGCCAACAGCAATAAAGTCTTATCTACAAGAGGAGGGTGTACTCAGCCCACACAAGAGGCTCACCTCAAGTGCTCAGCTTCGGTGATAGGCGAGTGTCTGTGTCACTGGACACTCCAGAACACCTACTATTTTGGGCCATGCTACCAAGACGGCGAGTTGTAGCAGCTCTACCTAATACATAGAAGCAAACACATGAAGGTTGACACAATGAGGAGACAAAGAAACATGGCCCAAAGGAAAGAACAGATCAAAACTCCAGAAAAAGAGCTAAAAGAAATGAAGATAAGCAATCTATTAGATGCAGAGTTCAAAACACTGGTTATAAGGGTGCGTGAGGAAATTAGTGAGGACCTCAATAGCATTAAAAAAGATCCAGTCAGAAATAGGATACACTAATTGAAATAAAGAACTATTTATAGGGAAACAACAGTAGAGTGAATGAAACTGAGAATCAAATCAATGATTTAGAACATAAAGAGGCAAAAAACAACCAATAACAACAAAAAGAATAAAAAAGAATCCAAAATAACAAGATAGTCTAAGCAGCCTCTGGGACAACTTCAAGCATTCTATTTGCATCATAGGAGTGCCAGAAGGAAAAGAGAAAGAGTTAGAAATTGGAAATCTATTTTAAAAATTATGAAAACAACTTTCCTAATTTGGTGAAGGAAATAAATATGCAAGTCCAGAAATCACAGAATGTCCCAAACAAGATGGATGCAAAAGGGCCCACTCCAAGACACATCATACTTAAAATGCCAAGGACTAGTGATTAAGAGAGAATCTTAAAAGCAGCAAGAGAAAAGCAATGAGTTACAGGGGAGTTCCCATAAGACTGTCAGCTAATTACTGAAAAGAAACTTTGCAGGCTAGAAGAGATTGGCAAGAAATCTTCAAAATCATGAAAAGCAGGGACCTACAGCCAATATTGCTGTACCTAGCAAAGATATCACTTAGAATCAAAGGGCAGATAACAAGACCACAGAAGAAAAAACTAAAGGAGTTCATTATCACCAAACCATTAGTATATGAAATATTAAAGAAGCTTATTTAAGAAAAAGAAGATCAAAACTATAAACAATAAAATGGCAATAAATACATATCTACCAACAATTTAATCTAAAATAAAAAAAACTTAGCAAATGAGAAGAACAGAGGCATAATCATGGATATGGAGTGTGTTTTAATTGTTGCCATGTGGGAGGGGCACGTAAGGGAATGGGTGAAGAGGTGAAGGGATTAAGAAGTACAAATAAGTACAGAATAGCCATGAGGATGTCAAGTACAGTAAAAGAAATGGAGGAGCCAAAGAACTTATATGCATGACCCATGGACATGAACAATGATGTGGGGATTACCTGAGGGAGTCTACGCTACTTGATGGAGGCAGGAAAAGGGGGAAAATTGGTCAACTGTAACAGCATAATCAATAAAATATAATTGAAAAAATGACAACAGGTCAAGAAGGAAGAAATAAACCGCTTTTGTTCACAGGTGATGTCATTATTTATGTAGAGAATTCAAAGGAAATGATTTTTAAAAACTCCTGAAACTAATACATAATTATTGCATAGTTACAGGATACAAGGTGAGTAAGCAAAAGTTATCTTCTTTCTTATATGCCACCAATGAATATGTGGAATTTGAAATTAACAACACAATCCATTTACTATAGCACCTCTTAAAAATAAAATACTGTACTTAGATATAAATCTTTAAAAAATGCAGAAGACCTATGTGATGGAAACTACAAAACTCTGATGAAGAAAATAAAAGAACTAAATAAAGGAGAACATATTCCATTTTTATGGATAGGAAGGCAATATTATCCAGATATTGGTTGATACTATTGTCTTTCCAAGTTCTATAGATTTTGCATTAAACTGCATTATCCTATTGAAAACCTCATCAAGTTAATTTGTGATCATCAAAAAAGATTCTAAAATTCACATGGAGAGGCAAAAGACCCAGAAAAGCCAATACAATATTGAAGAAGAACAAAGCTGGCATTAATTGACTTCTATACCTATTATAAAGACACAGTAATCAAGGCAGTGATAGAAGTGAAAGAATAGACAAATAGATCCATGGAACAGAATAGAGAACACAGAAATAAACCCTCTCAGAAATAGATTCCTTCAGTTTGTGAATAAATAAATAAACTGTGGTACATTCAGATAATGGAAGATTATTTAACACTTAAAAGAAATGAGCTATCAAGCTATGTAAAGGGGTAGGAAACTTAATTGCATATAACAAAGAGGAGGATACTAATCTGAAAAGGCTACATATTGCATGATTCCAATTATGAGACACCTAGAAAAGACAAAATTATGGACACAGTAAAAGGATCTGTGGTTTCCAAAGGACAGGGGGAGGGAAGGATGAAGAGACAGAACAGAGGATTTTTAAGGCTGTGAAACTCCTCTTTATGATGCTACAAAGGTGGATATATGTCATTTTACATTTGTCAAAACCCATAGAATATACAACACCAAGAATGACCCTGAATGTAAACTATTGACTTCTGGTGATAATGATGTGTAAATGTAGGTTCATATATGTAAAAAATGTATCACTCTGGTGCTGCAATATTGATAGTGTGGAAGTCTGTGTGCAAGTGGAAAGGGCATGTGGAATCCTGTGCCTTCTCCATTTTGCTATAAATCTAAAATTGCTTTAAAAACTAAAGTCTATTTTCACAAAGGGGCTTTCAAGGTATATCATGGAGTCAGGAGACATCTCATCCATCCACAACATCTCTAGCAGCTATTGGGTTGTGAAATGTTAGAAGATAGGTGAATTGATGATGATCCTGGATCCTACAGTGTCTAATATTTCTTTTAAGAAAAGAAAATTAGTTTATGTTAATTATAGTTTGAATAATGTGTATCGATTTATAGACAAATATTTTAAATTATTATGTTATAAATGTATACATAAATATATTAGCCTCAAACTTAAAAGCAAGAAAACCAAAAACAGAATAATTCCATTTTGAACTGCTCAACCACCAGAGCTAAGTAGTTTATTATAGTGCTTATAATGTGGATTTCTCCAGACCTATTATTCTCAGAGTTGAATTTGCTATGTCCCTAGTTATTAAAGAACAAAGCAACACTTTCATTTAACCATCTGCAGAGAAACACTATCTGGCAGCTCCAACCTTCAGATGATTCATCACTTCTTACGTTTAAATTCCTTCAGTAACTTACAGGAAATGATTTAGGGGCTGTTGTTTTGGCAAAGTAAAATTAATCTGCCTATTCCCTTTATATATACATCCTTTTATGTATGTGTGTGTGCACGCACACGTGTGCATGCACTCTATGCACATACACATTCATTTCTATTGTGTTTTATGGATTATCGTATACTTCAGAATAATGAAAAATAATGTACTTTCTGGATTCAGAATTCTCCTCTACCCCTTATGATCTATATGACTTAAGTCAGGTTATTTAATATCTCTAAGCCTCTCATTTTTCACTTACAATAATTTTAGTACCTCATAGAACATTTTAGATTTTTAAGTGAAATAACACATGCAAAATGCTCAGTACCTTAAGTATTATTAAAATTGACCCGCTTACACTCAGTAATTTATTATCATCATTATCATCATCATCGTCTAATTTGATTCTCATAAATTTTTGAAATGCAAGATTTTATACTCAAGCCATTCTTGCTTCTACCCTCTGTTTCACTAGCCTTCTCATTTGGCTGCATCATTCCCCCTTTGGACCCAAAACATGTGAAACCATTTCTCTCCTGTCAGTATAAACTTTATAAAAGTTTGCTACCTGTCACCTTTTCCTATTGATACTCAACTCATCCCCATTTTGTTCTTTTCCATCTTATTAAAAGATGATCTCATCAAGGTCGCCAATGCATGGCCACCTAGGCTGGGAATGGGCATAATACTTATACCTTATTTTATTACTAAAGCAAGTCATGTT
The DNA here is from genome assembly GCF_021234165.1 of Pteronotus mesoamericanus. Lineage (NCBI taxonomy): Eukaryota > Metazoa > Chordata > Mammalia > Chiroptera > Mormoopidae > Pteronotus > Pteronotus mesoamericanus. The sequence continues at coordinate 25,500,274 of NW_026555325.1, read as the reverse complement.
GGCTTGTACTCTAAGTCAAGGAGTGGGGAAATATACTGTACTGTTTGTGTCATATGGCAATGAGTATAGATACAGGCAGTATAGATACAGGCATAAATTAAGACTTGCAGCCAGTTATGTAACCTGTAACCTACCACACTGAGTCTAGCCTCTCCCCAACCTAACCTGTTCTTATTACCACTGATTCTTAAAAATGTACAATTGATCATGTTAAATCTTGTCCTGAAATCTGTTTGTTGCTTCTTGAATAAAATGCAGAATTCTTCACGTGGCTTAGCAGACCCTTTATCTTACCCAATCTACTTTGCCAACTGCACTATTCATGTTGTTTTATCTGCCCAGTGCTTCCATTTTCCCTTAAGTAGTCAATCACTTCTCCACCATTCCATAGCATCTATATAAATTACAGAGATGGCCATGGGATGCAGTATTAATTCATGTTACTTTTCTCCTTTCCAACAGCAATTCTTCCATTGGTGGAAAATAGCTTCTCTTTTGGCTGAAGTTATTGGCCGTCATTTTACTGCCTCATGAAGAGAGCCTGTCAGCAACATAGAGAGAAAAGCAGAGCTGAGAAATAGAGAATAATAAATAAAGCAAGCTCTAAAAATATCTTTTTTTCTTTTGATCCTGGATACAACCGTGCTTGCATCACCTTTTATTATTATTATTTTTAATAAAGCCATTTGAATTTAATTTCTGTGTTGTGTTACTAAAAGCTCCTGGCCCAAGCCCACATATGTAGATGTAGCTACTCATACTTCTCATTTAAGGCCATGAACCAACACCCTCACATGTTTTATAAATGTTCTATCCTCCTTGACACTGACTTCATTAAAGTTTCCAATGATTTACTAAGTGCAAAGCCCTGGAGTGTCTTTTCCCTTTCTCCCAGCCAGAAAAAATTTAGTCATTTTTTTAAGATCAAATCCAATGTCAAATGCCATTTTTCCTGTGAAATCTTTCCTAACTCTCAGACAAAATTAATCTGCAGTGTATGCATATTTAGAGGTAGTAAAGGGAAAGGAAGGAAAAGACACTCAATTCTTTCATGCTTCATAACAAAATAAACAAGGTTTTACAGTGATTCATCCTATCAACCAGTAAATGCAGTCATCTCTTGTCAAAATCTACCCAGAATCAAATAACTTCTCCTAACTTCCATTTCTATCAGCCATTGTCATCTCTCTCATGGATTATTGCAAGAGTGCCTTACAAGGATCCTTGTTTCTGCCCTTCTCTTCAGAGTGTCGATGTAATACGAAGTGAGGTCTGTTCCCAAACAAGTCTCCAGAGCCCAAAATGATTTAGCCCCTCTTCCATCTTCTCTCTGGTCTTATCCTCTTGCTCACTAGGTATAAGACCTTCCTGCAGCTTCTCACACACTTTACAAGCTGCTGCCCTGGGGCTTTTGTAGTTTTTTCCCTGAATTCTCTTCCCCCTGTTAACTGCCTGAGTTTTCTCTTACCTTCTTCAGGTCTTTGCTGAAGTGTCGTCTTTTCCGTGAGGCCTTACGAGATCAACACATTTAAAATATGAACTTCTGTGCTCATCTCCTCCATTATATGCTCCACAGAACTTATATAGCATGGCATATAGCATACATGTACTTTGGTTTTTGTCTGTTTCTACTTGTTAGTATATGAGGTCTGTCCAGAAGGTATCCAGCATGTAATATGAAATATAGATATATTTATCGAAGAAAATACAAGAAACATTGTACATAGGATAATGATACCTCAGTCCCCTTCAAACCCAGCACCGAGGGACCTCACATAGTTCTCCCAATTGCCATCAGCTAGCCCCTCATATTTCCCTGAATCTCATTGACAGTCTGATATCTCTTCCCTTTCAAAGCTGATTTTAGTTTTGGAAAAAGCCAGAAGTCACAGGGCACCAAATATGGGTTGTAGGGGGCCCTGAGTCACCTGGGTGATTTGGACAAAAAACTCTGCATGAGATGTGATGCATGAGTAGGCACGTAGTCATGATAAAGTTGCTAATCACCAGTTGCCCATAGCTGCAGCCTTCTGAATCATCTGAATAGTTTCTGTGGAGGAATGAATGTTCAAGCTTAACGCAAAATTTGATACAGATTAGTTGCTTTACTCGCTCAGTCATTTTGAATGCAATAGCCACACAGTACACATGCTCACATAATAGCCTCTACCACCATCACTGACTAGTATGGTGAAGTCATCACTGTCTATGCATGTGCATCCCAGTCCACTCTCCTTGGCTGCCAGGCTACATCAATGTTACACAAACTGTTCTTGTTATATTAGCAATAGCTGGACTTTTTCCAGACAGGCTTCATATAAGCCCAATGAGGTGAGTTTTAAATTTATTTATTTATTTATTATTTACTTATTTAATTTTCCTATTTTATTCAGTGCACTCTCCACATTGCCTACCTAGAGTAGTGCCTAACACACAAGAGGCTCTTAATAAATTTGTATGCTATTAATGAGTAAAAGGACAGACATACTTACTTTTGTGTGTGTCTCCCCTTTGTACTGTGATATGGAGGTCAGGGACCATACGACATTTATCCTTTCTTCTGTCCTCTACCTTCACTTGACACCAGAGCACATAATATATATTCAATGAATAAGTTTTCATTTATTTGTGTGTGCATCTTTTTTGTTTTTCTTTTTGTTTGGACCACACAACTAATGAGTCTGGTTAGAGATGAGAATAGAACCTGCATCTTTTACAACCAAGTCTTTCCATGGCTGCTTCCTTCATATGACAATGAATCTCAGCCTCTGGACAACCTGACTGAAGAGGCTAGAATATTTTCCTTTGCCTATCTTATTCACACTAATTTCATGACTCTATCAAAATACATTTAATGCTTGATTAGTATGTGATAAGCATGTGATCTGGTAGTAAAATATTGTATAATACATTTTGTGAACTTCGAGCAAAATGCAGAATACATTATTAAAATATAGCCTTGTTCTTTACCATATTAATGATTATATATCCCCTTTAAGAGATTGAAAATGCATTTTTGCCTAGCAATGTCTCTAGCTTCATAAATTGAACAGAAAATGTGTATCAACCTTATAGGACTGTGCATTTTTCCTGATTATCCAGCCCCATTTCCCAAGATTGTTTTAATCTTCTGATGGTCAGTTTTGCTAGAAAAGTGCTTTTCTACCTTACAATTATCCTCATGAACACAAACAGTTAAAATATGGAGAATTGCATACAAAAAAATTGAGCAAGCAAAGTGTAAGCTGAGGCTTAATTTAATATTTATTTTTTCTGTTTTATACTTTACTGTCTCCTGGGAGAAACTACTGCTGCTCACAGCTAGGGTTTTTATAGTTTGATTTATCTATCATTTTTCTTCAGTATTTACCAAATAAATACAATGTTTCACAGCTTTATACTCCATGGCAGAATGCTCTAAATCTTTCTCTAGTTTTTGTAAAATCTTGGGCAGCATATTCTTACCATTTTTTTTCTGTTAAACATTATAAAATATATGAGGGTAAAGACATACGTTTTGTTCCCCGAAGAAAATAAAGAGAGCTTTCATAACAAAGATTTTTTAAGAGCATTCATCATTCCTTTCCATAATTCTAGCTTTATTTTAAGGAGACTAATAGTACTACTTAGCATTATTGAGTTGTCTTCCTTGCATATCTTGTTTAATCCTCAAAATTCTCCTGTGAGATGAGTACTATTTATTAACCCCATTTAACAGAATAGAAAACTGAGGATCATAGTGGTTAAATGATAGTCTGAAGGTCACAAAGCTAGTGAAGGCTGGTGTTAACATTTGAACACAATACAAAATAATAATAATTTTTTTAAAAACTGAAAGAAATGAATTGAATACAGACCTTCCTTTTTCTCTTTAAATGCTTAGTATAAAACTCATGACATTTTTACAAAGTTTGTAAACTAAATAACTGAGCTATTTCAGAGTATATTTTAGAAATTTATTAAAAATTCCAATATAATTCACATTAATTCAATATGCTATGTTAGCATTTTGTTCTTACATTAAAATATTTTAGACAATTAAAAAAAAGAAATTTATAACAAGGTTAAAAGTGATGATAGAATTCTACATATTTTAAAATTGTGTTGAGAAATTAAGTCAATTAAGTGAATTTTCTAAGGATAAAATAATAAACAACAAGGATTCATTTTGAAATCCTGTATTATAGGATATTATAACAATAAATTAAATAAATTAATAAATAGTACTCTGTTTTCAGGAAAAATTGTGTATACATTCAAAGTAGGAAACCATTCTTGAATTGGTTTTGAAGGTGATTAAATGGAGAAAAAGGATAAAATTTTACAGCACCTTTTACATGACAGGCATATGTCTTATTACATATCTAATTTCTTTACAAAAGCCCTTTGAAGTGGGCATTCCATTTTAGCTTTAAAAGTAAAGAAAGTGATGTTCAGAGAGATAAAAGAATTTTATTTGGTCTCCAAACCATATAATCACAGAACGTGGATTCGGTCCCAAGATTACCTTGGCATTAGTCTACTCAGTTCTCATGGTCCATGTTGCTAGACATTGAGTCTTTGGTGAACTAGAGGAAGAATGGTAGGGGATAATATCAGAGAGGTCACCCTAGTTGGCTAGATCAGGTAGGTCCTTATAGACCATTAAAGGTTTGACTATTTTATTTTACTTTATTTTAATCTTCACCCAAGGACATGTTTATTTATTTTAGAAAGAGGAGCAGAGAGGGACGGGAAGAGAGAGAGAAACATCATTGATTGATTACCTCTCATATGTCCTGCAACCGGGGATCATACATGCCCTGACTGGGGATTGAACCCTCAACCCAGGTACGTGCGCTGACTGGGGATGAATCTAGAACCTTTGGTGCATGAGATGATGATGCTCAATGAACTTAGCCACCCGGCCAAAGTGTTTTTTATTTTATTTTAAATGAAATGGAAAAGAAGCTTTTCCATTTTCCTTAGAAGCTTTTGAATAGAGACAGAACACAATCTGAATATTAGGTATTAACAGTATTACTTAACCGTGCTCTCAAAAGTAGATTCTAGAATAATAAAGATTGAGATAAGGAAACCAACTAAGGACTACTGTAGTAATTCACTCGGGGAATATGATTTAAATTATATTTTGATGGTAGGGCTAGGAGGATTTGCTACTGGTTGGATGAATACAATATCACACTTTACAAAATGTTTTCTCTGCCTTCTCTTTCACCCTACATAAACACATTACTGTGTCATAGATTTGTATTTTAGAAAGAACACTGGGGAAAAAGTATTAGATGAGAATATCACTACAGGCAAAGTCTGATTGCAATGATCCTAACGATAGATCATGGTGGTGTGAACCAGTGAGGGTTGATGGGATAGAGATAAATCTGTAGAGTTAAGATAGGAATTAGTAACTGATTGATAGTAAAGCAGGATAGAAAAGAATGACACATAACATTCTGACTTAGGCAGGAGTTTGAAGGATGATGCCTTTCTAAAATAAGGAAACACAATAGACAGAGAATAGGTTGGATGTGAGAAATTGGGGAGGATAATATGACTTTAACTTTGGTCATGCTAAATGCAAGCTTCTTGTGGGGAGTCGAGGTGGTTTTCAGGAGAAAATGGTTCCCATGAGCGTGAGTTCAGAGGAGAAACCAGGGTTGAGGTTGGAGAGTCAGGCTCATCTGTATGTAGATAATTAAAGCCAGGGAACAGTTGATATTCAAGCAGAAGGTTTGGAATAGAAAAAAGACAAAGGTTTGATGACATATCTAAGAGGAATAGCTGCATTTAAGTAGTGAATTGAGCTAAGTAAGTATAAGCAGGATTTTTTTTTAAGTGGCTAGAGGGGGTTGGAGTGATATAAAGGTTGAGTGTGAGGAAGCCAAAGGAAAGAGGGTGAGTGGTCAATGGTGTCAAATGTTGGCAGCAGTCAGAGTAAATTGAAGATTGAAAGTAAATCCAGTGGATTTAGTAACAGAACTAGACATGACCTTGTGAATTGTAATGGTGAGCCTAGACTATGGAACTGTAGTTTGCCCATTGACCTGTCCACTGGACAAGCCCTTATAGCATGGTGTGGAGTTCTTAATCTTCATTCAGTTCCCATCCCCTCTCCTCTACCTCATGGCATATCAAACAATAGCGATTTGAGATTTGATTGTAGCTATGAAATGGAGGCTTAAACTGCAATAATAAATCATGGGCTTCGTGTTGTATGTGGTATGCCCCTTATGCTTCTTAAAAAATATTATCTTCAATTAATTTTTACTGAGAGACTTAAGACAACTGGAATATATAGTATCTTGAATTGCATTTGTCATTTCCTGCTTAATCATAGATGTCTCATCTTATTTTTAGTGCCACTAAGAATTACTATCTTTGGGAGCTAATCACTATAGAGTCACAGAGTGTCAGTTATTTGTGACTTGAACAATCTATTTTGATGACTATGCCACTTACATCTAAAGAATGCCGCATTCCAGAGTGTTGCTGTGTTGGATGACAAGATCATTTTACACTGAATTCCAAGTCTTTACACTCCACTACTAATATATCTGGATGTGAATACCCTAATTTGTGAGCTACATAACTCCTTTGTTCCCTTGCAATAGATGTTGTATTAAACTGTCCTTCATACCCCAAAGACAGTGTTCCCTCCCTATAAAGCACCCCATTATACACGAGTGCAGTGTAGGGCTTTTGTAGTCTCTCTCAGAACTCTATTCATGTCCTCTCTAATAAAGGCCTCTTTGTAACATGCGCATTAGTAGAACTCCCTAAAATCTCAGGTTTTCTGGAAGAACTCTACAGAGAAGAAAGGAAAAATGTTAGGATATGCAGTTGGCATAAATATAAATAAAAGATTGATCTGTTCAAGATATTGTTCCTTTGTAATAACACTAGTGAGATGAATTTGTGTGCCTGATCTCATCACATTGTTCTGATAATAGTGCCTCTCTTCTTTGCCTGCTTTAATGGTGTTTACCTACCTATTTTTTATGCTTTTCACCTTTGGCCTTGCTTTATCAGTGCAAAAAACTTGTCCACACCTAGAAACAAACATAAACTGATTTTTATCAAATAAAACATTTGTACACATACAAGAATTTCTGGATTTCAGCCCTAAGTTTCCTACTATATATATATATATATATATATATATATATATATATATATATATATATTTTCAAAGGAGGTTAAGTTTAACTTTGAACACAAAAGTATTTTCCCCAATTTTGTCTAATATCTAATTTTATCCTTTGTCATTTTTTCTATATGCTACCAGAGGTGGGAGGGGTGGGGAAGAAAGAAAGAGAAAGAGAAAGAAAGAAGGAAAGAGAGAGAGAGAGAGGGAGAAGGAAGGAAGGGAGGAAGGGAGGGAGGGAGGGAGGGAGGGAGAAAATGAGAAAACATAGTCGAGGAAAGTCAGACCAGAGATTGCATTAGGCCAAGGCAAATGGTATTCACCTTTTATAGTCCCTATGTTTTATAATGAAGATACTTCATTGAAACAATGATGCATACTTCAAGGGTTCCCTGGAGAGCTGTGAATCCTGTTTGGAGAGATTCATGAATATGTGCATTAGCACAATCCAACTGGAACTTGCCCTTAAAAAAAAAAAAAAAAAGAACCACCAGAGAAGCTGATCAGTTTCCGTTTATGTATATAATCAGAAGGTTATCATATTATCTTCCTCTGTACTGGAAAAGCAGATGCATATTTTTCTATCACCTTAATATGATAAATGCCAAAGAAAACAACAATCTTTCCCCCTCTGTGATGTTCATTACATGAAACCCACGTAGAGACCTTTTAATATTGGTCTCTAGTAAAAAAAAGCAGAAAATGAATATAGGGCCAATTTTTCAAAATGAATTTTAGTTTTTGCCTAAGATGAATCATGGAATTAAACTTAGACACATATCTTTGCTCTAATTTTTTGAAGACCATTCATAAAATTGCATTGAGTTCAAAGATTGCTAGAGATTTTATATATAAGACAAATATTTCAGTCACAGCTCAGAAAAAGGTGCGTGAAACTCTGTGCCATAAAGATGAATGAGGGACACATGGCAGATCTTGAAGTACTAGTTTATTTAAAGTACAAAGAATTCCATGAAAAATATTTCTAACCAGCAGTTGGTGCCTAAGTTTCAATAAAAATGGCAGACCACCATTAAGCTAGTGACAGTGATAAAGAGTATCCAGGTATATTCGAAGATTTATCTTTAAGTTTTTAGCTCCAAAAACCCAGACAAAATAGAGTATATAAAAAGAAGAAGAAAAAAGCCCCCAAAACCTTGATCATCACAAACAATAAAAAAAATTTTTGTTAACTATAGAATGAGTGTTATTATTTTTTGTGCTATACCAAGCAGAGATATAATTAGCACATGTGAAAAAACTGAAAGTTTTTTTCCAGATTTGAGAAAAATGGAGCTGAGTTACTTAGAAAAGACCATATGTAATTTTTTAAGGCATTGTTATTCTTGTAAGTTCTGTGCTCTGAGTTCAACCTTGTATTTGCAGCATGTTGTGAAAACATAGAGAAAAATAATTGTCTCAAAAAGAAGAGCACAATTATATTAATGTTAAAAACTATTTTAATTCCTGTCTGGCAATTTTTTTTAATTTGTCAGTTACTTAGACATCTAGAAATGAATTGTCAGAAATTGTTTCAATTCATTATTTATAGTCACCACATTAATGGCAAAAACAGTGTTTAAACTTGTCCCTTGTGTTGTCAAACCTCTGCATTTGAAAGCTTCCTGGACATTTTAGGCTCTCCAAGTGTGATTTGAGAATCTGCACCATTCTAAGTGTATAGGGTAGGGCTAAGGGAACATTGTTAATTTGAAAGGGTACAACGGCATAGACATGCATTAAATTACTTCTAACTTTTCACCAGAAGTCATATTCACATTTTGGAAAATTAGTACTTAGTCAAGCTCCAAGAAAGAAAGCATTTTATTTAGTAATAGTTCAAATAACTCAGTAAAAATGTCTCTCTGTGCATTTGAACTGGCCCTGGTGGCCTGGTGCAGTATTTTGCCCATTTTCTTGGCTTTTCCAGCTTCACACACACAAAAAGAAATTGTACAAAACACTTAAGCACTCTTTTTTTCATAGCTGGTAATGGGGCTTTCACTGCACAAGGCAAGGAAAAATTATTTGGAAAGGTGAACAGGTTTTCAGAAAAACTAGAAAACTCTCCTCATTCATTTTAGACTCATCTTTCTGTCCCTTTCTAGTTGTAAATCTAGTCACTAGAATTCCTGAAAGAATTATACTTCCTAATGTTAATGCTGAATATAATCATCCATAACTGACCCACAAAAGCAAATTTGATAAAGAAGAGTAGTGTTAAAAGAAAGATTGCTATTTAGGGACAGTTTTATTTTTGTGCCTATGCATACAAAATCTATTTATTTACCTCTTTATTGATCAAACCATCTCAGAATTCACACATGCAGCATGGAATATGTGGCTTTGAGCTCTTTTTTGTAAATGGGTCCTGTCGTAGGATCTGAGAAGTTTTAATCTTGTGCAAAAAGGCAGTTTTCACCAGTGACACAGACATCTGTTTTGTGAAAACAGAGCTAGCTAGTGAATTGCAGCTTTGCAGCTTGGAGTGTGTGTGTGTGTGTGTGTGTGTGTGGAGTGTGTGTGTGGAGTGTGTGTGTGTGTGTGTGTGTGTGTGTAGGCGAGAGGTGGCAGTGAGGGAGTAGAAGGTCAAAGGGTAAATTCCAATTGCTGTGACATATTTTTATGAGCTGAATCACACCCAGCTTTTAGCCTTGAAAGGGGAAGAGGATCTTAAAAAGGGAAGTAACATGAATAGGCAGGTCGGGAAAATCCTCAAGAAGTGGTCTTCCAAATTAGCAATTAATGGCTCCCCAATCTGCCATATTCAACCATTTGAATTTTATTTGATTGTCGTAGTACTTGAAAAGATCCGTTTTCTCTTACGTGAATCCCCATAAAATTTGGATTGCAAAAGATAAAGTTATCTTGGAGGATTTACTTCCCTTTCACACCTTTGGTATTCTTCTCCTTGCTGGAGGGGTGAAGGGTGAGGCATCCTTGGAGGTCAGAAAGGAGGAGGGCACTACGCTTGGAGTTACACAGTTTCCAGCCCAAGGCTGACAAAGCAATCTGCCGCAGGAACGAAAACGCTAACCAGAGCCGGGAGAAAAGACCGGAGGGGCCCCAGGAACCAAGCTTTGTTAGAAGCCTGAACTGCCCCACGCTAGCCTCCTCTCCCTGCGCCCCCACTTCCTGGCAAATGCAGAGGCTATTTTCTGCTTTTTACAAGAGTTGCTGGCAGGGGGAAAAAAATATGCTGATGTTAAAATCAAGGAAGAAACAGAGGGTCAGGGGCAGCAGTGAAGGCAGAAGCAGCTGCTGTGGCCGGCCCAGCACCGACAACCCCCAGGCAGCGGCCGCCGCGGTGACAGCCCGAGTGGCAACAGCTGTGGGGAGGCCCGGCTTCTCCCCCGTGCCGCCTGCACCGGGGGTCAGAGTGGGGAGTCCCTATCGCTCCCGTCTTCTGAGCAAGCACATTCTTCTCATTCCTGCACTCTCGCCTTCTCAGCGTCAGCTGACCGGCTGCTCCCTCCCTGGGTCTGGGGATTGGTAAAGCCGGGCTTCTTTTTCGGCGCTGCACGCAAGTGACACCCGGGCTTGTTCTAGTAGGTGTCTCTGCAGCCTCAGCGGTGCCTTCCCGAGCCAGTCAGGCCCAGGCCCAGGCCTCTGCCGCGTTTTATCTACCCGTTGGCACATCAAACCCCAAGGCATTTTGTTGGTGACATTGCCAGCGACTGAACAGGACCTAAATTTTCAAAGTTGATGTGCATAAACCTAGGCATCACTTGAGAGGCTGACCAGCTCCAAGGCTTTGAAAGACGATGAAAAAATTAAGCAATTTCAGTATTATCAGAGACAACATTATGACCCTTTTTGTTGTAAAAAGAACGTAAGTGTAGCTGCAGATTGAATGAAGTTATAGGCCATAAAAGGGCAAGAGAGAAAAGGGAAGAGATAATAGGCACTGTCCATTTGAGCCTGTTACACTTACTGTTTCAAATCTATTCAAGCAGTGTTAGTGGCAAATACATAGTTCATCGGCAATAATAAAAGAGGGAAGGAGTAAAGATAAATATTACTGAGGGCTGCAGTGCATTTAGAGTAGCGACAATTGCTGTTTACTTGCTTTTCATTTACGAAAATTACACAGGGCAAGGTTACATTTGAGACACATCTTTGTATTATTTTTTCTCATATTTTTAGAAGTCAGGGTGAGTGGAAGCATTCAAGTTTATTTTCCTTATTTAGATAAACCAAAAAAAAAATCAATAAACCTTTTTTAGTATGGATTTTTCTCCTCTCTTAAATACTCCAACAAAACTAATTGTACATTTTTTTGTCATTTATAGCTATCCTGTTTGCCTTCAATAAGCTTATCCCGTGGGACCATTAAATTCTGCCTAAAAGTTTACAGAACTTCATATATATGCACTTTAACTCTGCCACATAATTATGTATTTCTTTATGCACTTGGGCATTCAACCATTGAAGATTTTAGGCACATTACTCACTTGCTGGAATATTAAACAGATTTATTTTGTGTTTTTAAGTACAAGCTCCGTAAGGGCAAAACTAGGGATGTCTCTGTAGTCTGAAAGCTGCCAGACTAACAGCCTTGCATTTTGGGTTGGAAAGAACAAGCCAAACTTCAAAATTTCAACTTCTATACATATGGTAATTGTTTTCAACTAAATGGGGTAATTAATTTTTTTAGATTGAACAAAACAGTGCCTTAAATTAAAAGAGGTAACTCTCTGATGTGGTCACAAAAGTATACAGAGTAATTGTATATTTTGAAATTTTAAAAGGCAGTACATTTTATATTTTGGTTATTTGAAGTAGATTGGAATAATTACAAGTAAGATTACATTTGTCACATAAATGAATGCCATCAAGATATTCCTTGGTAATAGAAAAACAGCTGTGCAACTTTTAGGTATGAAATTTACATAAATTTCAACAAAATGATGTAGCATTTCATAAATATTTGAAAAGAATTTTCTTAAAGATAATTGATAAAATTGACTATCAGATTATATTAATACTATTTTCATTGTAAAATTAAAGGAATTTTTATAAAATATGTGAGATTACATGAAAGTTTACATTACAATAAGCATATTTTTAAAGTAACATTCATAAGAGGAAAAAGAATGAGGCATTTATGCTTCTGTGGTAAGCTAAATAAGCAGAATTTTTGTGTCTTTGGTTTTATTTAAACATTTTATATTTTTATACTGTGATTTTAGGATTTTTATGTGTTATTTTTGACATGTAACTTAACATGTAAATGGGGTTTTGCTCTTAACTGGCTCTTTTCACTGTAGAAAAACCAAAGATTTATTCATTTGTGGATTGGTCTTAATTTATTTGTTACATTATTGTATCATCGATCTTTCTAGACACAGTGATAGTACATGAAATTTATATTACAGTATTTTTATAAAATAAAATGAAAAATTGGTCTCATATAATAAAAACAAATTTTCACACCACAAAGTTAAAAAATATATATGTTATTTAAAATATATACTAAAATTGCATTTTTTTCCCTTTATAGTCAAACAAAAGCTCCTTGAGCGAAGATTCAGAGATTTCTTGGGTTTTGTCTAAATTCAAAGTGCCCTCTACTGTCAAAAAAGTGTACTGTGCAGAAAGAGAAAATGTGACAAGTCTGAAATCTAAATCTAGACATTGAAAGACAGATGGAAGAAAACCAGGATAGGTAATAATATACTGCCACTCAGCCCTGGGGCAATTCAGTTTGGAATGTTCCATCAATAAATAGTTCTGTTCCCAAGTTAACAGTTATATTAAAATTACTTCTAATTTTACAACTGTTGCTTCACATTTCTTTTCATTTTCCTTAGCTTTGATTTTTAAACAAATTTCACTTTGGTGTCACTATGATGATCTGACCAATGCATGTTATGATTGCCAGGCTAAACTTTAAGGCTACATATACCCTGATATCTTTATTCTACTCCTGAGGAATATTATTTAGAAGTTCTTTTAATATTTGTCTATGTTAGAACATTTTCATTTTTACTATGTATTATCTGTACATAAAATTCAAAATATCCTTTATTACTCTGACAGAATAAAGAGAAGCAATCAGTTGATCCAGTGTGGAAAAGAAATCACTTTTAAGAAAATGTTTGGATATTATCAAGACAGTCATAAGCACGTTCTTATGTTTAAGTGTAAGCTTGTCACGATCTTTCAATTAAATTCACTGACCCAAAAAATTTTGCCATAAGAAATTCAGGCTATTTCATAATATTAAATTGTATTTTATAATGTATTTCAAAGCAATGAAATTTGAAGTTTGTTATAGGTGAAAAATTTTAGAAGTGGTTACAATGAAGTTTATTACAATATACTAAAAAAAAGCATTCTGATCAAATGTATAATTTTTTATACTACAATCAATAATTTGAAGTGAATTTAAAGAGACTCATACATAAAGGATTGGAACGCTCACAATTTGTCAAGTGTGCAACACGTATAACAGGTCTCAGTGAACTAGCTCCATGTTTTAAGCAAAAGCACACTAGAAATTTAGATAATTTGGGAGAGGATTTTATATAAAAATCAAATCTATAGCTTGTATGTCAAATAAACGTAAAAACAGTTTTTCATGTTAATCAACCACTAGGGATTTTAGGTGTGACTGCTGGGTAAGGAGGCCAGAGCGCTAGTGCTCCCAGTAACCCGGACCTCGGGCAGCTGCCTGTTTCCAGTGCTTTCCTTCTCTGTGCCTCTTTAGCACCTCTGATTGATTTCTAACTTTGCCACATCCCAAGTGTCCATTCTGCCTTCTGTGAAGGAAAAAGCATTCAAATAGCACTTAACATTAATGTTTGCCATGTATAAAAGGTTATATCTATCAGGGGTATTTGTGCACCGACAAACAAACAAATGAATAGCTAAACAAATGAACACATGAATGAAAGACAGAGGTAAAACTTATCCCAAAGAAGTGGTTATCTGCTGGTGAAATTTAGAGGTGGTTTGGAGGAGAAGCTTGTTGGGTAAAATAACATTACATGCCATCCAAGTTAAAGGTAGACTCTTTTCGTAGTTCTCTGTTCATCTCTTATTTTCTGGCTTTCTTCTCTTGTATGTTGATGACTTCCTGTGAAGTTGTGTTTGAAACTATAAAAACAGTCAGAAAACAATTAATAAAATGGCAATAACTATATACTTTTCAATAATTACTTTAAATGTTAATGGATTCAATGTTCCAATCAAAAGACAAATAGTTAAAGAAGATTCGGTACATATGGACAATGAAATATTACTTGGCCATAAAAAATGAAAGCTTACCATTTGAATGACCTGGATGGACCTAGAAGACATTATGCGAAGTGAAATGGTCAGTCAGAGGAAGACAAATACCATATGATTTCACTTATATGTAGAATCTAGAAAACAAAATAAACAAAACAGAAACACACTCAGATACAAAGAACAAACTGATGATTGCCAGAGTGGAAGAGGTGAACAGGGTAAAAAGCACAGATTGGCAGCTACGAAACAGTTACAGGGATGTAAAGTACATCTTAGGGAATATAGCCAATAAAATTGTAATAATTATATGTGGTGTCCAGTAGATGTAAGGCGTATCAGAGTGATCATTTCGTAAGTTATTTAAATGTCTAACCACTATGCCGCACATCTAAAACTAATATAGTATTGAGTGCCAACACTAATGGAAAAATAAATAAATAAAACATATAATGTTGAATGACAAAGACTAGTCACAAAAGTACATGCTATAGATTCCATGTTGATTCATAGCAAGGAAGAAGATAAACAAACTTATTTATGTGTTTATTTGTAGTGATACTATGACAGAAGTCAGAACAGTGGTTACATGTGAGGGATGTACAAACCTGAACAGAATTGAGGAATCCTTCTGGGATGCTCAGACTGTTCTACATTTGGTATTCTACACTAAGTTGTAAAGAAATATGCATGTAAAATTTTGTCAAATTATACACAAAGATATTTTAAAGCAAAATTTACAAAAAAGACAAGTGTTTAGAATGAGTACCTGATTAGAGATGGATTGGTGATTTTTCTTTTTCTATCCTCATTTTTCAATTTTTCTACAAAGAATAACTGTCTATCCAAATAGTCATGGGGATATAAAGTACAGCATAGGCAATATAGTCAATAATATTATAATAACCCCTTATTATAAGTACTAGGCTGATTAGGGTGGTCACCTTGTAAATTATAGAAATGTCCAATCACTATTGTACACCTGAAATTAAATAATATTGTATGACAATTGTAAGTGAAATATTAAAAAAAAAAAAACTAAGTTGACTCTTTTTGCAGCAAACAGCACACCAGTCTTCTCAATTGTTGGGAAAATCCAGCAAGTCTAGTATATTGAAACATTTCATCTGGCTATTTTCAGTAGTACTTGAAAACAAATCTATTTACTCACATGTATACTTAAACTTAATTTCTGTTGAATTACCGTTTCTCTTGATCAGTGATCAGCTATTTTCCACTGCTTGGAAAGGAATTGCATTTGTAGTATTACGATTAAAATCATACCCATGAAAATGTACCCAGAAAAAAATCTAAAGCTATGAAGTAAACACTAGATGACCAACTATGTTCTCTGCTTCTGTTTCTTTTGCTTTTTAGGATCAGCTCTTCTCTTCTGAATTCAACTTGAGATAATCTATTTTTAATTAATCTACTCTAATATAATTAATAATGGATCTTTGTCCTTTGGCATAAGTACTGTGTCGCTCTAGGAGAACTTTTAAAAGGGTTAATATCCTCTAGCGAATAATGAGCTAACCTAGGCCCATGAAACTTTCCTCTGGCAAAATGAATTTTGAGTTAAAATGTTACAAAGATAGGAAAACCATCAGCTCCCTGAAGAGATTGTTCTTTATTTCCTAGTACTTGAAACCTGGGAAGTACTCCTTATCCTTTTTGGGCCTAGTTGTCCAACTCTCTCTTAGTTTCTAGAGGCTATATGATATCTTTCTGATAAATTTCATTTCTCTGTAGAGTAGCAAGGTAGTTTCTTTTGTTTGCAACCAATAAACCTAATTGACACAATGTATTTCCTTCTCAGTGAGCAACTCATGGATTGATTCATAGGTGATATTTACAGGAAGTTCACAAACTTCCATTTCATGATTTGGACTCTTGGTTGAGTAGGGGACTTGGCCAAAGCCGCATAGCGTACTTGTGCAAGAGAATGAGATTCAGTTCCAAGTCTGGTCGGGGGGCGGGGGGCTGGGGAAGAGGCATAACATTATACTGAAGCCCGGATTAATTATTTCAGTTCCCATGGTCTGTTGCATTTTATATATAACTTTGTTGACGTATATTCTTGTCTTTCTCTTCCTTACAATTTAATATTGAGAACATTGGTTTGGTTACCAACTGGTTTTATTATATAAAAATAATGTGTGTAATGGAGATCAAACAATTTTAGGAAACATTATGACAAATTGAGATATTTGTAGTATATGTAGGGCTCTAATATTATACAGTTTTTTGCAAGAAATATCTTCCCTAGAGGAAGTGAAATCTAATGTATCTAAATAGTAGAGGGAGCATATTCTGATTCTATATGTTTACGTGTCTCCATAAATATTTATTTGCAACTTGAAAAATACATAATGAAACCTTTCTTTTCTGTTGCACATAGAAGAAAGTAAGAATTGTGAAAAATTGCCTTTCTTTAATACTTCAGTATAACAAAGCATGTCACAAGCATTTAATAACGGGATTATTGTTGGCTTTCTTCATTCCTGGGAACCAACAGGAAAATCTCAAGGGACAGATCATTAAATCTTTTTTCTCAGTGTTAACTTGGACAACAGCTCAGGAGACATCTCTGAGGGTACAAGGCACTTATTAGAAGCATGTTTAGGAATCTCTGACTGTTTTTCAAAAACCACTTCTGCAGAAAACAAGATAGTTACCAAGCATTTCTGGAAACCATGTATAACTGAGGAGATTCAATTCATTAGAAATATGATAAATTATAAATGGTAACAGCTAAAAAAAGGTAAGTTGTGGGGGAAACATAAATATGAGAAGTATAATGCAACCATGAGAGATCACTTGATATATATTACTTTATTATGTTTTATATTATACATTTTTAGATAAGGCAATTTACCATAGTATTATTTATGCCTCACTAATTTTAGATGGGAAATAAGCAAAGAAAAAATTTGGAAACAAAAGTGTACAGAGTGTGTTTTTTTCTTATTGCTATCTTTTCTGTTTATAATATGTAAACATTCTGATATTCATAATATAATCAGCTGTAATTAATCTATATTTTTCTTTCTGAAAGGGGTTATTACTAAATCCATTATTTTTTCCCCCAACACTACCTTCCTTTGACCCAGACTTTAGTTCCCCCCACCCATGGATTCCAAATAATAAATACAATGTATTTTATTTGAGTACTGATTGAGACAGCATTTTCATAGTCAGTTTCCTTTGCTTCTCCTATGAGTTCTCTTTCTTAGTAAATTCTTTCTTGATTGGTAGTTTATTAGTTTGTCTAAAAAATGAGGTTTAGTGATAGCCCAAGATCACCCATAAATAGGTCTTGGGACTCATTCTGACACTCATTTATTCACTCATTTACTAAATCACTCAGTCATTTAGTTTTTCAACAAGTTTTTCTTGAGAACCTACATATATTACATACTCTCACTGGTCATTAAACTGTTTTCTGCCCAGAACGGCTTTTACTTGCCTAAGGGGTAAGACAGGCAAGCTTCTTAGGGCGCCTACTCCTATGGCTCAGGGGCTAAACTGAGACTACACCTTCAGGCAACCATTTTATGACTGATTACTTTTAACTGCAGTAGTCCCCTCTTATTACACAGAGGATGCGTTCCAAGACCCCTGGTGAATGCTTGAAAATGCGGACAACACCAAACTCTGTATATACCATGCCTTTTCCTATACGTACATACCTATCATAAACTTTAATTTATAAATTAAGCACAGTAAGAACTTAACAATTTTAACTAATAATAAAGCATGATAATTATAACGATATACTGTTATATAAGCATTACTTGAACACAAGCGTTACTGTGATACCGATGTAACTGGAATTGTAACCCACTGCACCATCCTTTTGACACTGTTTCTGTAAATGCTGGCTTTAACTCATATCTAGTTTGTAGATAAACAGCATGTTTGTATAAGAACCCTAGGAACTAATTAACTGCAAAAGAAACAAACTCCAACCTTCAGGCATCCCAGCTCCAGATTTGTTGACCTTCAACCTTCAAGCCAAGATGACGTGATGCCAGGATGACACACACGGGACCGTCACTGTCCTTACAGAAATGAACTGTGCTCTCTGCACGTAGAGAACTTTCAGCCTCTCCCTTGAGCTCTTGGTTTCATTTCCCTTCTTTGTCCATATAAAAATCTCTGCACTGAAAGGGGGAGCTAGACTTTGAGACAAGAGTCCCCCGTCTTCCCAGGACGATGGTCTTTGAGACATGAGACATGGTGGGTATCTGAATAAACCACTTTCCTTAACCAGCATCTGTCTCTCTAATACTGGCTTGTGAAGCATCAGACAGCCAAACTTGCATTCAGTTCTTGATTAACGTTGTTGTCAGGTTTATAAACATAAACCCCACAAAGCAAAAGCACAGATAAGGATTACTGTCATTTCCATCAAAGTTCTCTTTTATTTCTTCCTTTTTGTTTTGGAAAAATATTGTGTTAGACTACAGACCTGATGCTTAATCTGGATCTGTAACTTGTAATATCAACTTTGCAGCAACTACTTTTAGACAGTCACGTGCGGCCCTCTGGAAGCGGGGGGCCGGGACACTTGTCCTGCCCCTTCCCCATTACCCTTGACCCCACCGCCATGCCAATTGTACGCAGCTCTTCTGGGGAGGGCATCCTCCACCCAGAGCCAACCTCGCGTAAACCTGTAAAATCTGTAATTCTGAACAAGGGAATGTCAGTTTCATATTTTTTTCTTTTTCTTTTTCTTTTTCTCCTCTGTGCTTTCCTGCTTAAATAGATTAGATATTACCCTAGTTTCCCTTTCATTCCTTTTTTTATTATCCTTCCTTCTATTCATCTCTGTCATTAATTACATCATTCACAAGTGTCATTGGGAAAATCACTTAACCTCGATGAATCTGGTTTTGTTATCTGGATAAGTAGAAATAATTTTACTTATAGAACTGTGGTGATAATTAAATCATTCATTTAAAAGTGTTTAGCTCAATTTTTTTACATAGCAATTATGATTGGTGAGTACATTATGCACATTGGCCTTATTGCGATTTGTGGGTAAAACCTACAGACAAATTTTAAGCTAACTTGTCGACACTGTTATAATATAATAGAGTTCATTTTTTAAAATTTGTGCTTGATACTGTGTTAAGCAGTTTATTTTTTAAGTATATTTTATTGATTATGCTATTACAGTTCTATTTCTTCTCCCCTTTGTCCCATTTTTTTTTTCGCCTTTGTGCCTTTCTGTCTGGGGACATTCTCTCCATCAATCCCCCCACCTTTAGTACATGCCCATGAGTCATACATATAAGTTCTTTGGCTCCTCCATTTCCAGTACTAATCTTAACTTCCCCTTGTCTGTTTTGTACCTACAATTATGCTTCTTATTCCTTGTACATTTCCCCCCATTCTGCTCCTTCCCCCTCCTTGCTAGTAAATTCTTCACATAGCAGCCAGAATTGTAATCAAATGCAGGTCCAGCTGCCTGCTGTTATGAAAGCCAATATTTGAGAAGCAGGTGCTGATGTAAAGGAAAGTGGTTTATTTGCAGATGCCAGCCATCTGGAAGATGGAGGACTCATGTCTCAAAGCCCATCTCCTGGAATATGGGGGGCTCACATCTCAAAGCCCATCTCCACCTCTAAGCAGAGGCAGAGCTTTTTACAAGGAGGGACAAGGGAAGGAACAAAGAGATGAGGGAAAGGTGTTGAAAAGTTCTCTACATGCAGATGAGCACAATTCATTCTGATAAGAACAGTGATGGTCCAGTGTGCGTCATCTTGCTTTAGTCATCCTGGCTTCACGTCATCCTGGCTCTACTGTGGAAGGTCAGCAAATCTTCCTGGCCTGGGATGCCTGAAGGTTGGGGTCTGTCTCTTTTGAAGCTAGTTTTTAGGATTCCTATACAAACATGCTGTTCATCTGCATGCTACACATTAGAGTTAGCACTTACAGAAACAATGTGAAAAGAATGGTGGGGTGGGCCACAATTTCCTATGTTTTCAATTTTCTACTATTATAGAGGGACATGCATAAAACTTTTCAAAAGCTTATTCTTATATTTAAAGTAAAATCCAAAATTTTTATGATGGTCTAAAATGTTTTATCTACTGAACAGGTAATATAAATTAATGGGAAAAACTCCTAGCCACTTCATCCAGAATTCTATCACATTATGAGACTCTGGATCTTATTAAGTCTGTCTGCTTTCTTTCTCTCTCTCTCTTCCTTCCTTCCTTCCTTCCTTCCTTCCTTCCTTCCTTCCTTCCTTCCTTCCTTCCTTCCTTCCTTCCTTCCTTCCTCTCTCTCTCTCTTTCTTTTTCTTTCTTTCTTCTTTCTTTCAACAGGCAATCCTGTTAGGTATAGACTGTAAGTCCTTTCTTTGCTTCTGTGGGCTGTGCTTCTAATGTTAGTTTAGTTTTCATAATCCTGGCAGTGCTATTCTGGTCTTTTCTGATTGTACACAATCCAAACAAAGACCAGTCTGAAACCTATGCAGTAATCTACTCTGTAGTTTAGTTTTTAAATCTTTTCAGCCTGTACCCCAACTGATTTCATTCATGTGCAGCTCAGTGTTTGAGTTATCTCAGAACTTAATGCATAGATTCAAAGGGTCCCTTTCTCCAGCTCCTTCCTCTCAGTGATGTTACCTCTTGCTTTCCGTGTTCTAGAATTTTCCCTTCTTGGTGTTCTGACTAAAGAGTTGGAGTTGTAGGTTTCTCATGCTGTTGTGTGCTTCCCACTACTTAGCTTGCTCTATGGCAAAACTGCAAGATACAAGAGTTTGAGGGCCTCCAGGATTGACCCTGTGCACTTGCTGCTGTGGGAGTTTATTTGTGTTATTGGATTTAATCTGGAAAAGGGCCAAGAAAGTCAAAAGAACTTTAACCCTTCAGGTGTTGCTTGAGCAGGATGGGGGTGTTGAGTGTTGCCTCTTCATCGCTGGCATTTACCTGGCATAAAACAGATAAAGTCAAGAATGTTCTGCTGCTGCCCAATTGGGGAAGGGAGGCATACTGCTCTGTTGCTATCATGCATTTGATGTAAGGCAAGCGGAAGTCAAAAGGATGGACACTGCTGTGGCTTTGACCGCATGCCAGTGAAGATGTGGAGGGAGGAGTGGCTGTCCTATCTAAAGCTTACCTGCATTCATCCTCTATCTGCGTATTCTCTGTTTTATAGTACTTATTACTACCTGAAAAAATACATGTTATATAGGAACAACTAGATGCTAGATGATACCAAGTGTACACAAGGCCTGATACCCAAGCCTGGCGATGGGACAATGGCTGGCTGCAGTTCTTACCTCCGCAGCTGAAGGAGAGAATAGCAATAATAATGAGATCCTGTTCTTAATAGCCTCTCCCAAGGCGAGATGTTCATCTACTAACAACCAACCTATCTACATATCTTATTCTCCTTTCTTCTGTATAACACTGCCAATTTTCTTGAACTAAATCACATAGATTAATGTTATTCTGATGGACAAGCATTTAAGAGTTCTGTTGTATCTAAATAAGGTAAAATCCTCCCTAACCGGTTACTAGTACTAAAAAGCCCTTTGTAGTAGATGTTATTAAGAACAGTATCCTTGTACAAATAATTATTTGAAAACTATTCTATTTATACTTACTAATCCAGAATGAACACAAACTATTCTTTTTCTTCTAATGCAGAATAAAATAGTGTAGAGGTGAATATAAATTTTTATTGCAACAGCTATAGATATCCTTTGAACATATGTATTAATCTGGATTATCCAGAGAAACATGACAGAGAGGAAGGAGACAGAGATACATAGATACATGATAGATAGATAGATAGATAGGTAGGTAGATAGATAGTTAGACAGATTTATTTTAAGGAATTTCCCCTGCAATTTTGGCAGCTGGCAAGTCTGAAATCCTTAAGGCAGGCAAATGGGCTAGAGACTCGGGTAAGAGCTCTGTAGTCTTGAATCCAAATTCTGCAGCACAACAAACTAGAATCCCTGGCAGAGTTTATATATAGAAATTTTGAAGAGAATTTCTTCTGCCCCTGGAAATGTCAGTTTTTCCTCTTAAGGCCTTCACCTGATTAGATGAGGCTCACCCTTATTATGGAGGGAAATATGATTTACTCAAAATCCAATGATTTAAATGTTAATCACATCTAAAGATATAACTTCAGAGCAACATTTAGACTGCTGTTTGACCAAACTATCTTTGCACCATAGCCTTGCTGAATTGGCATATAAAATTAACCATCACAGCATGTAATATTTTATGTAAGAAATGACTTGCTATTTTGGCATCAATAAACAACTGTATCTGCACAGATCTACACACAGATAAGTTTATAGTTGATTACTTATTAAATAGAACTTTAGAAAAACACATAACTGTTGGAGAAGTCTGTCTTTCCAAACATCTGCCATTCTGGTTCATTAAGAAAGCATAACTTCTGATAGTTAGCTTGGCTGTTAAATATCAGATGAAACCCATTTAAATAATTCTTTTAAACTTATTTTTTTACATAATATGTAATAATAGAAATTACCACACATACTGCACAAAGGAAGAAACTAGATTCTTCCTTCTGATATTTCCTTTATACCCCATGTCTTGGACTGGCAGAAGGGGGAAGAGGACAGCATTGTTTCCCCCCCGTGTTCCACGTCATGGTAATCTAAAAATGAACATCGGTATTGTTTTTATTCCATCGGGCTTTCAGATAATGTTTCCTATTTTTTTAATTGAATTTCATCTATGTGTACACTCTCATAAACCTTCTCTTCTATATCCTTACTTTTTCTCATTTCTTTTTCTTTGCAATTAAATGATTAAGTATAATTAGCAATGTACTTGATAGCTAAAGCTTTGATTCTTGCCCTGATTATTCAACATGAGAAAAAAATTAAAGGCTTACTTGGCTAAAAGTGCAATTTATGTTATTTGTCTTCAGGGATTGTATTATTTAAAAAAAAATAAAAATCAAGAATGGACAGGAACTAAGAGGGAAATGCTGGTGTAGGGCAGGGAGGTGTAGGGCAGAGGGGAATAAAGGGGAGGAAAAAATGAGACAGCTGTAATAGCATAATCAATAAAATATACTTCAAAAATAAAAGAAGATAAGAATGAATTTGGCATATGAAAAAATAATTAAAGTATCACAGATTTAGAAAATCAAATTGGCACCTCTAGTGGGCTAGTGTGTTATGCTCTAGAGATACATCTTAGGCAAATAGTTTGGGCAGATGATTCCTCCTTAAATGTAACCTTAATGATGTTTTATAAGTAAAAAAGGCAGGAAGAGAAAAGAAGTGGTAGTATTCAGTTTAGTGACCTCTGGACAGAACAAATAAATTAATTTTAAAGTAAAATTAGCCAATATAGAATAACATTTAAAATTGCATAATAAGATAAACAGCTTGGAAGGAAGCATAATTTGTAATAATATGAAGAGAAAATGTTCAACCAGGAAGATAATCCAAGGAGAAAATTTTGATAATGGGGTGACCTAAAAAGAAGCCAAATAAACAAGTTATAAAAGGCAGAGTAAGAACATAAGCAAGATATGGTCTGCTTAAAAAGCAAAAACAAAAAAACCCTAAAAACATAATGCCAGTTAATTTCATTTTCTCAGAAATCCATTCATTAAGATTTGGTGGTAACATTGTCTCAGTGAGGCCTAAAGAATCAGGAATTGCTAGGTTTTTCCCCTCCAAGCACAATGACATTGCAAGTCATTTTACAATTATCTTTTCTAAAAAAAATCAGCAAAACAAAGTTAATCAGACTATTTACCTGTACTACAGAGAGGTAAAGATTAATGAGTTAATTATTGTGAAATATAAAAACACTTTGGAATACCCGAATGAAAAATGGAAATAATTATTTATGGCTTTGTAGATGTCTCAGTAATCATAATTACTTTTTACTATGGATTCCTTTTGTGTGTGTGTATGTGTGTATATATGTACACACATACACAAGCTTCTGGCATAGTTTTGCACTAGAACATATATTTGATAGAATAAAACTACCTACATAAAATAATGCTAAAACTAATATGCAATTGATTATCTGCTGATAAATGATTTTTTACTATTAATTTAGTAATTTCCTTGTCTATAGTTGTGTTTAGATGATTAAACAGAGAATATGTAGACAAGTGTGTGTATTTAAAATGGGATACATTTGTGGGATACATTTGATTATTATCTCCACTATGTACACTTGAAAACATGTCAAAATATTTGAAAAAAATAATTGAAGGAAATGTGTAGCAATTACTGAACTTACAAAAATGTAGAATTCTTGGTGTTTGTTGAGGTGAATGCAATAGGAAAAGACAAGTTAAGCCTTGACAGATAAAAGGAGAGAGAGAGGAGTGCACGGCCACGGAATCTGAGGGTAGGAAAGGACTCAGAGAGGTTATGGAGGTTACCACCTTTCTGGCTGGACCACACTAAAAACTACGAAGCCTGTGAGAATTCAACCTAATGTTGAAAACAAAACAAAACAAAAAGTGAAAAACTAACATCTTCTAGCATGGGAGACAGATTTAGGTCTCTTGGATTTTTGTTTATTTTTTTCCTGGGACTATTTTTCATGTTATTCTGTGTTTTAATATTATTTGTCATAGTATTGACCACCTTGTTGCAGCTCTACCAACTGTATCTTTCTTGAAAATTCATTTCAATCCTGAAATAAAATAAAAGCTTTGAGTTCTGAAGCTCGGCTTTGGTGTCTCATTAGATCGCACTGTCTTTTTGATACTCAGTTCTGGCAGGTTCTAACAAGTTTGTTTTTTTTTTAATCACTGTCATATTTTCTAGATGGGACAGGAGGGGTAGGCATCCTTTGGCAGAGGTATTATTAAAATGCAACAAAGCTTATTGTTGCTGACACACTGTGCTTTATCAACGCCTCTGTTTCTCTATAGCTCATCTTTTTTTCTCAGTTTTCTTGCATCACCATCATTGCCTTTGCTTTACCCATCTCCCTTCTTCTTATTTCCTTTCTCCTTTCCTTCCTTCCTTCCTCCCTCCCTCCCTCTCTTTCTCCCTCTCGTTCTCCCTCCCTCCCTCCCTTCCTTCTCTCCTTCCTTCCCTCCTTCCTTCTTCAGCAAACTCACCTTATCATTAGTAGGCATTCTGTTGGCACTTAAGGTTAAAGATGTCACCTTGCCAGTCTTTCTAGTCAAAATGTGACTTTAGAAACAATGACATTGACATCACCCAGGAGCTTGTTAGAAATGCAAAATCTTGGATCCCAGCAAAAAGCTTCTAAATTAGGATTAGCTTTTAAACATATATATTTATTCAAGAGCTATCTCAAACTCTACTCTATCCTCCTTCTTAGGTAAGGCTGTCCTGCATTGTCTATCTAAGTGAAGAGGCCCAGTATTCAAAGGGTAACTCAAGTCAGAAACCCATTCTTTCTTGATCTCTTTCCCTTCCTCACCACCCATATGTAACATGTTACCGGTCTTGCCATTTCTATTTTCTAAATATTTTTTGAATATTTCTTCGGCATATCCTGTGTCACTGTCATAGTTATACTTTCTCGCATGAACTGGAGCACAATCTTTAAACTAGTTTCAGAGCTTCTATCACCTTTCTCTGATACTATCTCTTTGATAACTCAAAGTTTATTTTAAAAAATTTAAATCTGATCATAGACTTGCCAGAATATAAATATTTGTATGATTTTCCTCCCACTGTTAGGAAAAATATGGTTTGTATAAAACCTTTTAAATGGCTTTATCTTCTGCAGCTCTCCAACTCACGCCATATGCTGCAGTCATCACCAAAGAATTACAGCATCTTAAATATGTCATTGTATTTGGTGCCTTTACACTTTAATATTTTTTTTCCTGAAACTGACATGCTCTTCCCCTAACTTGTCTATCAGATGAACTGCTACGCAATACATCAAGACCAGAATCAAGTAACCCTTGCTCTGTCATGTTTTCCCTTTCACCTCTCTAGGCATTGTTTGTTTCTCCCTTCTGTACCTCTACACTTAACCACACCATATTGTAATGATGTATTTACATAACAAATAAACTTCTTCATCGTACAATGATGTATTGCATGTAGTAGATGCATAGTAATTATTGTTGAGTTGATAACAAGTATAATAATTATTTTTGAAAGAAATGCTATTAACCAAAAAACCATTCTAAATATGACCATAAGCCACACATTATTCAAATTAAATATTTTGCAAACTGTATTTTGACCTTACTAAATTTCATGTGATAGACAACTGTTTTCTTCCTCCTAGGGAGAATTCAGAAGATTGATAAAAATGATGCAAAGCAATACAAGAATTGGGTGAGATTGTGGTGGACTTAGATTCTAGGAAAAAAACCATTAAATCTATTTTAATTTCTGATTTTCCTTAACAGCACATAAATAAGTACAAATACAAATAAATCTCCTATGAAACTTTGTGTACAGGTTTTTGTGTAAACCTGTTTTTATTCCTCTCAGATAAAAACCTGAAAAAGAAAGCACCAAAG
Source organism: Pteronotus mesoamericanus (assembly GCF_021234165.1). Taxonomy (NCBI): domain Eukaryota; kingdom Metazoa; phylum Chordata; class Mammalia; order Chiroptera; family Mormoopidae; genus Pteronotus; species Pteronotus mesoamericanus. The sequence goes on along the minus strand of NW_026555325.1, from coordinate 25,473,396 downwards.
AAAAACTGATTAATTGGATCTCATCACAACTGAAAATTTTTGCTTTGCAAATCCCATGTGAAGAGGATGAAATGCAAAGATACAGACTGAAAGGAAATATTTGTAAATGCACACCAGATAAAAGACTAATATATAAAATATATGGGGAAGTCTCAAAAGTGAACATTAAAAAATCAAACAATCCAATTAGGATATGGGCAAAGACACGAACAGCCATTTCACCTAAGAGGATATACAGATGGGAAAAAAGCACATGAAAGATGTTTAACACCATTAATCATTAGGGAAATTCCAATTAAAACCTCAAAGAGTTATGACTACACACCTATCAGAATGACTAAAATATAAAATTGTAACAACATCAAAAGCTGGCAAGGATGCAGAGAAGCTGCACCCCTCGTGCATTGCTGGTGGGAATGTAAAAATTGTACAGCTACTCTGGAAAACAATTTGGTAGTTTCTTATAAAACTAAACATCTATATCAGTTTTTAGGAATAGACTGTAACTATCACATAAAACATTAATGTCAGAAAAATTCCACAGATAAAAATAATCTAACTTAATGGATTGACATTTAATATCTGTGTATTGTAGATGATAGACTACATTCAGTAAAATAAATCTGATATACTGGTATTGAAAATATATTTCAGTTAACATAGAAACCCCAGAGCTGAGCAATAGAATGATTGATGGAAATATGGGCATCAGTAATGTTAAGTGATGGCGTTGCGCAATCTGTAAAGTGCTGGAAACATGCTGGATATCACTACTATCATTTATCTCGTAGAGTCATTGTGAGAATCAATTAGGTAATATATGTAAAGTCACTTTGAAAACTGGGAAAAATGTTGTAAATATTAAATATTAAGAATTATTTTGACACCACTAAGTATCAGTAGGTAGAGATAGAGAACATTTATGTATCTTAATTTCTAATTAATCTTCTTATTAATATTTTGAAACTGTTTTGCAAATATAATTTTAATCAATTTCTTTTACCTTGATTTTTAAATTATTATCAATTTTCTGGTTATAATAAATTGAAGTTATAATGCAGGTTTGAAGATTTGGAAAAATTTAAATTATTTCTCCACCTCACTGAGGCCAAACAATCCTTTAATCTGTCAGATACATCTTTTCCTTTTGATTGCCTTAGCTGTTGCTCTGGCCTTAGCCATCATCACATCACAGAATGGCATCTTAGCTGCTCATTTTACTTCTAGTCTCTCTTTCTCAAGTCCATCCTTCCCAAAGTTGCCCCAAAAATCACTGTTCTAATGGCTTCATAGAATTTTTTTAAAAATTACCATGAAAATAGCTGTGATAATATAAGAAATATATGTAAACTAAGGGAAAGAAGAAAGCATATTTACCTTCATTTGTGGATTTTAGAATTTATAGTAAGAAAAGCTAAAATAAATAACTAAAAAAGAAAGAAAAACCTCCAATTTATTGCTTTTTATGGGCCTTATAATAATATAAAAAAATAAAAATTAAAACCACACCACAGTGTTGAGGCAGAGAAGGGAAGACCAAAACATTTCTGTCCTTTTTACTGTGTCTCACTTGAGAGCCTGTACTTTGAAGAAGTTATACTTCTGTCTCAACTCTCACAAAATCTCTTATGATGACAAGATTTTCAACTTCCAGCCCTTACTCTTCTTAAATCGTGTTTAATAATGCCTTGACACCTCCTCACCACCTTCATGCCTCCTAGGTAAGACATACTTCCTCTAAAGTTCCCCTGATCACAAACATAGACCACATGTATAGTCTTGCACCTAAAGGAGTTCCAGTTCCCATTTTGGTAGAAAGTCTTGGTTTTTGTGTCTCTAAAAGGACCATTTGGGTGATTTTCTTGGCATTAATCTGTCTTAGAATCTCTGTCTCTTGTTGGATAAGAACGTTTGGCAGCTATCAAGTGATTTTTAAAATATATTTTCTTTTAGCTTCTATCTACCAAGGTTCACAAAATCATAAGCTCCCAGCTTTCGGTCAGGCGTCCCACATGTTGCTGTGGGACCCTAAGTGATTTGTCAAATGAGTATTTGCTTTGCTTTCAAGACAGAAAGTAGAGCCTGGGACAGGTGTCTGAGCTTCTTTTGATCAGTATAATCTATAAAATCTATTCTAAAAAATAGGGCCTGTTATTGGGATGTCAATCTATGAGTGCTAGAAAGAAGACTTTTTTTTTAATAGTTTACTTGAAGCAGTTAAAAACATAATGGAAAAGAGCAAGGGTTTAAAGTCAAATAGACCTAGTTTGCCTCCCAGCTCTACCATCTGTGATCTGTGTAGCCCTCCTTAACCTCTCTGAGCTTCAATTTTGTTTTCATTTTAAAAATAGGGATAATAGTCATATCTACCTTGTAGTTTACTGTGGTGATTAAAAGAGATATATAAAGTACTTTGCATGTAATGCATGTCATGTAGTAAATTTCAGGTAGCTCTATTATTATTTATGTTAAGTCCGGGAATGAGAGCTGATGTGTCGAGAAAATGTTCTTAGCAATTTTTGTCTATTAAATATTTGAAGGTTAAAAAGAAGCACTGTGGGCATTAAGTGAAAGGCCTGAAGGGGTGATCAGAAATGACCCCTCCTCCCCCAAATAAATTAGTGAAAAAGGCAATGTGTTACTGGCTGGTTCAGAAAGAATTCCATTCACATCAGTTTCTTTTATGTGTAGTCTGGTGTACTGGGCTGGTCCTGGGGCTTGTTTATAAAGCATTTACATAAGACCAGGCACAAAGGACAGATAAGTGTTATGGACAAATCAACATGACTTTTATATATTTTAAGTGTGTTAATTTTGAATTTTGTTATAAATTCTTTGAGATCCAGAACCTGATCTTTTACAATTACTTTGAACTTTCTGAAGTGTTTAAGGCATTCGGTGCTCTATTTGAACATCTATGCAATTTGTGACTATCTATAGCAATTATATCTTCTCTCCAGTTAGATAATTATTTATAGAATGTGCCCACCCTGTGATTATCCAGTTGTCTATTTTCTTAAAGTACCAGCTATTTTCCTTAAGGGGAATGAACTTTTTAATTCTCTTTCATTATAATCTCACAATTAATTGCCATGTGCTTCAAAGATCTAACATCACTATATTCATTCTATTATCCTAGACCCAATCTAATTTTTAGCTCATCTTATGTTAAGATATAGATATTTATTTGAAGTTTCTATGAAAAAACTCTAAAGATGTCCTACCTAGGGAATGATCGTTTCCTTCTTTTGATTCAATTTGTATATTCTAACAATCAGTATATATAATTGGTTTTATAAAATTTGGAGCAGCTAATATAAACAACAAATGTACTCTTAAAATATGAATACAATTAAAAATGAATGTGCTGTTTAAAGTATTCATAGTAAAATCTAGGTTTTTAGTGTGCTATATTTTGAAAATGATAAATTATTTGATTTATGTGTTTAACACCAAGTTCATGATTAATAGCTAAAGTAACAGTCATGCATATCACTCAGGAATTTTAGATTTCTAATTTTTAAATAACTTTTGTAAAGATAGATGCTTAACACTGAATTCACAGTAACCCTAGTTCATTTATTTTTTTCTCAGAAACAAATACCCTATAATTGTTATTGTTATCCTAAGCTCCATTTGCTAATATAGAGTACTCAGAAAAACCTTTTTGAGCTTTATAAATTTTGAAATAATTAGGAAGGATAGAGGAGGGAATGGGGAAAAGAAAGGGAAAGAGCCAATCAAGGAACATGTATAAAGGACCCATGGACAAAGACAAAGTGGGAAAGGATTGAAGGCAGGAGGTAGGGGCGGGTTGAGCTGGGGAAAGTGGTGGCGGGAAAATGGAGACACATGTATATGAACAATAAATAAATAAATAGATATTGAAAATACTTTGAAATAATTGAATTTAAAATTTGGGTTAAGAAAGATTTACATGTGAACAAAATCCAAAATATTGTTAATGCCTTTTATAAATATTTTCATTATCAAAGTGGAACACTGGGAAATGCATGCCCTTCAAAGTCAAATTGGGGTTCAAATCTCAACTCCTCAATTTGTCACATGATCTTGGAAGAATCACTTATCTTCTGAACTACAAGATTCTCATCTCTAAAATAATACTATTTTATGACCCAGCAATTCCACTTCTGAGAATTTGTTTGAAGAAACCTGAAACACAAATTTGAAAGAATATAAGCATCCTTATGTTCATTGCTGCATTATTTACAATTGCCAAGATTTGGAAGCAGTCTAAGTGCCCATCAACAGACAAGTGGAGAAAACAACTATGGTACAATTTGCACAATAGAAAACTACTTGGCCATAAAAAAGAAGAAAATTTTACTCTTTGTGACAGCATGGATGGGCCTAGAGAACATTATGCTAAATGAAATAATCCAGTCAGAGAAAGACAAATAGCCCATGATTTCACTCATATGTGCAAGCTAATGAACAAACTAAACTAATAGGCAAAATAGAGACAGATTCATAGGCAGACAGCAGGCTGACAGCTCTAGGGATTAGGAGTTAGGGAATGGAGGGATTAAGCAAAAAGGAAAAAGGACCCAAGTACATGGACAACAACGTGGTGATTAGCGGGATGGGGAGGTGGAAGTGGGTGGTATTGGAAGAGGGTATAGAGGGTATAAATAGGAATGGAAGATTATACAATTAAAAAATAAAATAAGAATACATAGTTCCCTCTTATTCATGGTTTTGCTTTCTGAGGTTTCAGTTAGCCTCAGTCAACAGGGGCCTGCAAAATACTATAAATAAATAATTCTTAAATTTTAATTTGCATGTCATTATGACTAGTATGATGAAGTATTACAAATCCTGCTTAATCCTGCCCAAAACTGAATTAGCCCTTTGTTCAGCATCTCCACACTCTATAAACTCCCACCCTTTTCGTCACAGAGTAGCCATGTTGGGTTATCAAGCTGTTATCGTGTCACAGTGCTTATGTTCAGGTAACACTTATTTTACTTAGTAATGTCCCTTAAGCTAAGGAATAGTGATGCTGGCGATTTGGACATGCCCAAAAGAAGCCATACAATTCTTCCTTCAGGTGAAAAGGTGAGTGCAGTACCACAAGATATTTTGAGAGGGAGAGAGAGACCATGCTCGCATAACTTTAATTGCAGTATATTGTTATAATTGTTCTACTTTATTACTACTTATGGTTGTTAATTTCTTAATGTCCCTAATTAAAAAATTAAGCTTTATTGTAGGTGTTAGGCCTGTCCGGAAAGTATCCAGACATGAAATATGAAAAATAGAGACATTCATCAAAGAAGATACAAGATACAAGAAACATTGTACATAGGACAATGATGCCTCAGTCCGCTTCAAGGTAGACACATTGGAACCTCAAACAGTTCTCCCAAATGCCATCAGCTGCTCCATCATATTTTCCTGAATCTTATCAATGGTCTGAAATCCCTTCCCTTTCAAAGGTGATTTTAGTTTTGGGGGAAATGCAGAAGTCACAGGGCACCAAATCTGGGCTGTAGAGGGGCTGAGTCACCTGGGTGATTTGATTTCTTGCCAAAAAACTCTGCATTGGACATGATGCCTGAGTGGGTGTGTTGTTGTGATGAAGCTGCCAATCACCAGTTGCCCATAGGTCCAGCCTTCTGAATCATCCAAATAATTTCTATGGAAGGATGTTCAAGCTTAACATAAAATCTGATACAGATTCGTTGTTCTGCTCATTTAGTCATTTTGAATGTGATGGCCACAGAGTACACATGCTCACTCTGCAGTGTCTAAGGCACCCAATGACTAGTACGGTGAAGTACCCATTGTTCCTGCATGTGCATTCCAGTCTACTCTCCTTGTCTGCTAGGTTACATCAATGTCATGCAAACCATTCCTGTTATATTAAAATGCTTGACTTTTACCAGACAGACCTCATATGTATAGGAAAAAAATTGGACAGTTGAATGTTGAAAAGTACAGAGGCTAGGGTTGTCCACCCCTGTGCAGTTGAAAATCCTTATATAACTTCTGACTCTACAGGTGGCTATCTTCAACTGTGTCTTCAACAAACGTTGGGTTAGAAACAGTTTTTTAGATTGAGATGCTGTTTTCAATCCAATGTTGGGAAACTGCATCTGGGAAATCATGGTGGGGAATGCAACAGTGTCAATCTGCAGCTGGTTGAATCCTTGGAAGAGAAACCCACTGATAAACAGGGCTGACTGTATATTTTGAAAAAAAATCTACATATAGGAGGACCCACACAGTTTAAACACATGTTGTTCAAGAGTCAACTGCATACATGGGATTTGGTACTATCTGAGATCTCAGGCATCCACTGAAGGTCTTTAAACATACTCCCTGCAGTTAAGAAGGGAACTACTGTAATTTGATTCAGTGATGTGTGGAGGCTTAAAGATAATGAATGTATAGCCTGTGGTAGAAGATCTGGTTTACAGTGCATATGCCAGACTGGGTGCTACTGATATTAGAAATAATAGCATTAATAAAGAATCCAATGTAACATAACAATACTAAAACTATTAAACTAATCACATGTCAAGATATAACTTAGAGTCAGTAAGTGATAACTAGTTCTAGACCAACATTCAAACTTAACATAGAAAATAAAAGAACATTTTTTTAAGAAACATTTTATTTATTTACCTTCCAGAGAGGGAGAAGAAGGGAGGGAGAAAGGGAGAGAGAGAAACATCGATGTGTGAGAAATACATCTCTCACATGTCCCAACAGGAGACCTGGCTTGCAACCCAGGCTTGTGCCCTGACTGGGAATCAAACCAGTGGCTCCATAGCTCACAGGCTGGTACTTAAACCATGGGACCACACCAGCCAAGGCAAGAACACTTGTTCTCTATCAACCAAAAAAAATTTTTTTTTGAATCAGAGTCTCAAAATTTTTTTCTTAAATCAGAGCTTTTATTTAACAACAAAGTTCTTTCATTATCTATTTATCCCCTTATTTGCCCTGGTATTCACAGACCTCCACCTCTCTGAATATGATTTTCTTCTCCAAAAGGATTCAAATGGTTGCGTGTGAGATTCTTACCTACAAAATGCTTATCTATCTCTTTTATATATTTGAAATCTAGTCAGTAAAAATAAACAGGCTGAAAACATGGAAGATTAGCTGTAGAACATAAAAAAAATAATTATTGCAATATTAGGATAATCTATTAAAGAGTGTATTTTTAAAGATATATTCAGAAAAAAATTGATTAAGTTTTAAGTGATTATCCTCATTTTAAAAATGGAGATAAATTATCAGTCTCTTAAGATAATTTGGGGAATTAAAAGTCTAAATAATATCAGCAATGTTTAGTTCTGGCAAGTAGAATGTATTCATTAATAATAATTAATAGTGATAGTGATAGTGATGATAATGTAAGGAAGTATGTGGAGAGTTTTGAAATGAGAGAGAGATAATTTGATATGATATATTTAGGGCTTTATATAAATTTTCCTAAAGTGTCATGTTCTGGTATTCCTCCATAGAACAGATATCCAAGACAAACATTCTGCCCCCGGAAGATACATATTTTAACATCTAATTATTTAGATGTACCACATAATTAGGAAGCAGGAAGGACAGGTCCATAAGTGTGTAAAAAAATAAGGCAAATTATCTGAGATGCAGCACATATAATACTCATACAATTGAAGCAGCACAAAGTATGATGTAAATCATTTTACTAAGTCAGATTAAAGGTGCTATTACTCATGGTTATGTAATACTATCTGTAATTTCTGTGTTAAACTTGACATTATAAATCCTTTAATCTGCGAATTTAAAAGCCGTTCTATGGCTCATTTTTCAAACAGATTCCCGTTAACACATTTACTGCTAATGAACCACTAACGTGTTCTCTCTTTCTTAGATAAACGCTATTGACCAACATTATTATTTGCTCCTCGTATAATTATTTTTTTTGGCTTTTTAATTTAATTGCTTCAATAAAAAATACACCAATAATGCATTTTTAATTACACTTCCCAGGTGACCTATGTAAAAAGAGGTTTTATAATGAAGCCACAATAATTAGCCTGTCACAGTCCAGTTTGGGGCTATTGTCTAGTTGTCCTTTCCATGGCTTGTGTGGCATGACTAGAATTCTAAAGACCTTGTGTATTATCTCCCATAATACTTAGAAAGGTATTAAAAATGTGTGCAATACTGGCAGAAGCAGGCTTTCTAATTATTGTCAGCTATTTCTAGTGTGACGTGGTAAATTCCCTTGAGAACAGAAACAACAGCCCACTCCAGGGTTTGTAATAGGCCCTAGAGCCTAAGTAGTTGTAGACAGAGCTGTTTCCCTCCGGATAGATAATTGGTTTACATAGCAGCTCAACATCTGAACCAAATCCATTTTTTTCCTATTGTGATTTCGCTGTTTACTCTAATATACATAAACTATTTTGCTGTATTAAACAGCATATGACTCATTCTTTAATAGCTGAGTAAATTTGCATGTTCTGCCTCACCTGGAATACTAATGACTATTATGTCTGCCCATTTTTCATGCATGAAATATTAAATATTTGGTTTGTTAAGAACACATGCTTTCTGTAAATAATGTGTTGTGGCAACTTGTTAAGTACAATTATCTTTTAGTATCATTTTTTTCATGGATGAAATATGGCTTTTAGTTAAAGAGAAATGCAGATGATTTTCAAGAAATTTAAGGATAGTTTTCCCATTAGTGTATTGTAATCAATTATTGAGAAACATTTGCTAATGTTTGCATACTATTATGAATACTGAAATAGTGACACTATTGTGCAAACAGAGAAAGTATATCAGATCCTCCTGGGTATGCAGCTACCTTGTTTCAAATGTATTGTAGCATATTGAAGTTTCAGCCAGACTTGATTTTAATATTTCTGGTTTCTAACAGATAAACTGCAATTGCTACATGTTGTAAGCAAATCTTATGGTAATTTTTCTCCTATTAAATCATATCAGATCTTTAACTCACCTGTTTTCTCTTCAATGCCAAAATGAGCAAAGGTGAAAAGCATTATCTCACCTGGGAAGGCCAGTTTTCATCAGCAGAATCTGAAACACCTTCTATTTTCTACTCTTTTTCTCCAGTCCTCTTTTTTCCCCCTCCAATTGACAGTATAATGATCAGCTAATACTTTCTCTTCTTATCGTAAATATGAGTATTTTCTATGAGTCTGAACTCCATGGAATCCTGGGTAAAGCATATGTTACTAGCCATTACTATTTCCATCTCTACTTTAAGGAGACCCTATTAGATAATTTGAGGGACTAAGGATGTTAGAGTTATTTGGCCAACTTGTATTTAAAGTCACATGAATGTTGATTGTTGTTGGAGAGCCTGATTTGATGCAAGGTTTCAATTCTCCCAAAACTGATCAATTGATTCTATATAATCACAATAAAAAGTCAGGCTTTTAGTCAGTTTTAAGATTTATTGGAAAATGCAAAAACCTGGATGAGCCAAAGGAATTCTGAAAAAGAGCAAAGTTGAAAAGTACATATCATCTGGTACTTAATATCAAGTTATAATCAATTCCATATAATATTGACATAAGGATACACATATAGATTAATAGAGTGAAATAGGCAATCCAGAATACATGTTGGTTGAGTTCCAACAAAAGGATCAAGGAAATCCAATGGGAAAAACAGTCAATTTTCTCAATAAATGACACCAGAATAATTGGATGGTCGCATTAAAAAATAAACTTCAAATAAAGAGTCATGTGAATGCACACAGAGATTATATGCTATAGTATTCTGGTTTTGATTTTTATAGAAATAAAAAAAATTATCCTCTGTGAATAAGAATGCGAAGTGGGAACTAAAACATTATGCTCCATTACAGTAAATTTTCTATTTTCCCTATGTTTTTCCATCATGTCCAATAGAAAGAGACCTCTTCCCCACCTCTCAGTAAATGGGACAAGTAACTCCATGACTTCCAGGAAGCTCTTTAATCGCTCTGAGCCTCAATTGTCACCTATACAAAAGAATAATAATAACATCAACTTCATAAAAGGATAAACATAATTATTTAAGGTCTATAGCACAGTGCTCAAAACAGGATAAGCACTCAAAAAATTGTAGCTCCTTTTTCTTTAACTAATGCATTTTTTAAAGATTTTATTTCTTTATTTTCAGAGAGAGAGGAAGAGAGGGAGAAAGAGAAGGAGAGAAACATCAATGTGTGGCTGTCTCTGGCACGCCTCTTACTGGGGACCTGGCCCGCAACCCAGGCATGTGCCCTGACTGGGAATGGAACCAGTGACACTTTGGTTCACAGGCCGACACTCAGTCCAATAAACCACTCCAGCCAGGGCCTAATTAATGTATTTTTTATGTCCGATTGTTTTTCTAATGAGATTAAGAAAAAATATTATGTAAATATATGACTATAATTTGAAAAATATCTCCCAAATACTTTACTTAAAGTAAACTGTGTGCATTTGACATCATACAAAATATACATAACTCTATCTTAAATTTTTAAGTATATGTGTTTATATTTTGATAAAGATTCAATAAAGGTTGGTCAAAGGTATTTTAGCAGGTAATAAACATCTAGAAAATGGCAAAAACAGACTAAGATTAGAACACTTTGCTTCATTAAAAAATATTTTTAAAAGAGCAGAAAAACAGTAAAAAATCAGTCATATGAGTGGTCAAATATCACCTTTTGGCATTCTAATAAACTGTTGCTTAGATAGAAATATCAAGCTATTACTAATGGCTATTAATGTGTACATGCTTCATGTAATTTTATAGTATCTTATTTTAATATCTATAATTTTAATGAATTGCAATTTAGGGAAGAAACAATTTTCATTTACTTTATATAACATAATTATGGATCAAATTAACCCCACACTAGTCTTAATTACATTTAGTTTCATTTGGCTGATCAAGCAATTAACATGCCACTGTATTTTTGAAGTACAAACCAAGTTGTTATGGTCTTTCTTCCAAAAAACATGTAATTGTTCATCTCAAGTGCAGCCACTGTGTAAATTATTTCTTGGAATGTTTCTTTCTTTTTCTTCTTCTTCTTCCTTTTTTTTTCCCTTTACTGTACACTCTGTATGTTGCTGCTCAAGAATACGTATAAGGAGGAAGTACCGCTCTTGAGGTCTTGTTATATGCTACTGTTTAACAATCTCTCTTTCATGCCACCCTTTATCTGCTACATTCTGATTGGTTTCCATGCATTTCCTTCTAATTGGAACTAATTTTGGGTTTGCCATTTCTTGTGATTAAACAACCTCTTTAGCACACATATATTTCCTTCCATTTATGCATTTTTACCTTCACAGTTTTCTTTAGAAAAGAATGGTTCGTCAGGAAAAGATCATCTTTTTACTCCATTAGCTAAGTTATGTCTGTAAGGAGCATAATTTTCACAGTAATAAAAAATATTGGGTTTAATAATAATAGCATTCAGGAGCATATGAGAGTATCACTGCAACTAATCCTTTTCAACTAATTGAAAATGAAAATGATCCTTTGCAATATGTGTGTATTGTGAATAATCCTAATTAGGATAATGCAAGGTTATTTTAGCACAGTTCAGAGGCAGGGTACAGTCTCAGAAAAACAGCTTAGCGAAAGGGTAGTCCATTTAGAACTACCTTGGAGCTCATGAGAAAAGATAACTTTGAGTCAGGGACACTACAGAAGAGAGGTCCTTTAGAAAGCACTGGTTTCCAATTGTATTTAAACAGGCTTAAAAAATGGAAAAGTGTCCCATATTGTGATAATTCTAATACTCTGCAAAGGGAAAAATGATTTTTTAAAACCATGACACCAGTCTAATATCCATGATAGAATATATTTCAACAGGGTTAACTGAACGTAAGATATTTAAACAAATTCTGTTCTGGTGTAACATTTGCTCATTTCCCAAGACTTTTTTTTTTTTTAATTTCATGATAAGTATTTTTCCCCTTCAGTCTGGATAAAGATAGTAGCTTTTCCTTGCTTTCCTGTGACATTTCATATTGTGACTGGATTTGTCAGATTGCCTCAGTCACATTTGATTACGTGTCAAGAAACAATGAAAAATATTTTCCTATTTTTTACTAAAAGAGGCAGGATTCTTATATTTTCAGGTAAATATTCCCTTTCACATAAAATGTGAGAAAGAAAGATACTTTAGTAAAACAATAAAGGGAACCTACAATGGCTGATTTAAACAAGAAATGCTCATTGTAAACGATTTTATTTCAACTTGCATGACAGAAAAATATATCTATATGTTAGTTTACTAGTGATTTATTCCTTTTAAAAATTATGCTTAGAGTTTGAGTATTTATAGTGACTGAAGATCAATGTTTTTATTAATTTAAACAACCATTTGTGAGAAGTTATGTGATATTCACAATAAAATGTTCACTGTTTCCACTATTCTCATTTTGCTTTTATAGTGAAATAATCACCCAAGCAGATACTCTGTCAATAAAAAGGGTGTTTGGTTAATAAGTACATATTGATTATTTTGAATCAAGTAAAAAAAAAAGCAGCAAGGTAAAGTGTTTATTGACTTTAATGTCTTACTTAAAACAAAATAGATAAAATAGGAAAAACAAATTAGGAATTGTCTCTTCTCTCAATGATCTCCAGGCAAAGACCACCAGGGACACACCTGCATTTTACGCAGCTGTGCTTCTTGCCCGAGAGAGCTTTTGCGTGCGCCGTGGGGGTGGCCAGGGTGGGTGCTGGTGGTAAGCCCACTCCCCAGGCTGCCTTTGCTCAGCTCCTCCATCAGGGTGGAGAGCGATCAGCATTATGGCTTAAGGTCTTCCAATGTCCCAGTTGATTTCCTGGGACCATTTTTGAGTGCTCACTTGTTAAGTGTCCCATTTTAAACTCACAACAATCTTCCAAATCTGAAGCTGAACTGTTAGGCCTGCTGCTCAGTGTCACAGCTGCCAGTAAGTGACACAAAGGCTGCTCCGGTGATTAAAAGGAACTCACACCTAAGGGAGCCACACAGAAGAGCTCGGGCGTGGGGAAGTCTCACCAGGCTGAGGGTCCTAGAAGCAGGCTTGGCTTGGAGGTGTGGAGAGAGAGCACCTTGGACATTTGCTGTAAGCACCACATCTGGGCTTTGCTGACATGGGGTTGCATCTGCTCTTGGCTCATATGAGGTTTCTAGAGCTGCATCTTCCCAGAGGGCCACCCGGTCCCACCTAAACTCCCTGAGATTCTGTTCTTACACTCTCTGCCTCACTGTGTTCCTGGGTGTGTCGGTTGCTTTACCTGTCCAAACCTCTTTAGGAGAGGGCTGGGGCATTTGTATGCAGAATGGGGCAGCCAGGGTGCAAAGCCCCAAGTCCCCAGTCAGCCACGGTACAAATCCTGTGCCTGGGGAGAGTTTTAGCATTGGTCCTTGTCAGGACCTCAAATTGTTCTAGTGGTCCCTTCTTACATTTTCAATCAGACCTGAGCCCACAGGGGGCTGTGTGAGATCTCAGTAAAAGTAAGACTTATTTGTGGAGTCAGGCTTTGGTTGTATGATTTAGGGTTGGTTCCAAGTAAGTGGAGGTTTGCTGTAGATCGGGACTGCCAATAAGTGGGGAACACTCTACTACTGATTATCTTAAATTCTTATTTATTAGGTTAAACTAGAGAGAGGCAAAAACTGTATCCGTAAAGAAGCACAGTTACTCATATTTCCCAGGATAGGGATGTTTGATCATTATTTGTATTTTGGATGTTCATGTTTAGCCTGTGTTCAAGCGTGATTACAGAGTGGCCTTGTTTCTGTCTTATCTCTCATGATCAGAGTGGCCTTGTCTGATGTTGATGTTCTGTAAAATCTTTTTTGTGCAACAGGAGAAACCAAGGTTTAAATGATCCAGGCTGGCTTCTAGCAACACTAAGGCCCAGCTGATAGTCCCGAGCTGCCAGCCCAGATTCTTTTTCCTTTCTCAGTGCTATGCTTGTGTTTCTTGATTACCAGATAATCTTTCTTCTTTCCCCAGAAGAAGAGTAAGGAAAATCCTATTTCTTTGTCTCTACATATCTCTCCTCAGACACTCATCCACTCCCATAAAATTTCTGTGCTGGAAATTTGAAAGTCTATAAAACAGTTGTGATTCTTATCTTCCATTCCAGGCCTTTCATTATTATTATTTTTTGGCTGCCTCCTTTTTTATCATGCACTTGAACTTAAATTGTCTAAAATAAATCTTCAAATCTGCCTCCTTAGATCTGCTCCTCCACAGAGCCATCCTGGACTCCTACCTCTCTCCAATGCCACACCAGGACTTGCTGATTCTACTTCCAAAACTCTGAAATCCATACTTTCATACTTTCAGAACTCAACTTAGAAGTTATTTTCTTTGATTTCACTTGGAAAATACTAATTCCTACTTTCTTTACAGCACATATTCCTTTACAAGGGTGTTTATTCCATCTATTATGCTCCTCAATGTGTTTCATCTCCTGGACTCTGACCTCCTTCCCTCTGTCCTACTCATTTTTATCTCTTCAGTCTCTTAAGTGGGGGGAAATACAGCATAAAGTTTAAGGCTTCAAGTCACCCTGCCTAGGTTCTCTTCTTGGATCTGCCAGTCCCTGGCTGTGAGGTCTTGGCTGCCTCACTTAGCCCCTCTGGTCTTCAGTTCTGTCATCTGTGAGATGGGGGTGTTAATGATGAGGCCTATCTTGCAGAGGTGTTCTGAGAATTAATGAGGCATAAGGTATGCATGTTTCTGAAGCAACACTCAACACATAGTAGGCCTTCAATAAATGTGTTATTTATCATTATCACACTCCTGCCACACACAGAAAGCTCAGTAAATCTTTGTTGAATTGGATTAATATTGGACTTCCAGCCATTGCATAGAAGAGGTGCAATCAGTTTAGAATACAGGGACACTATCTTATCTTTACCTAAGCTGAGTTAGACCAGTAAGTTTCTAGGCAGAGTCTCTGACCCCGGCATGCCACCAAAAAGTATTAAATCAGTAGGTGAAAGGGTTTTGACATCAGGTAGAACCGGGTTTAAAAATGGGCTCAGCTTTGGGTAAATTTCTGCATATTGCTAAAG
This sequence comes from Pteronotus mesoamericanus, assembly GCF_021234165.1. Lineage (NCBI taxonomy): Eukaryota > Metazoa > Chordata > Mammalia > Chiroptera > Mormoopidae > Pteronotus > Pteronotus mesoamericanus. The sequence goes on along the minus strand of NW_026555325.1, from coordinate 25,458,335 downwards.
CTCCTCTGGGAAGTGGGAATAACATCTAATTCACTGGGTTATTTTGAAAATTAAATGAGTTAATGTATGAAAACTAAAGAGTAAGTTACCAATCAGATGATATAAATTTAATTATTTTCCTATACTTTCTCCTCCTACTGTGCAAAGACATACTCTCCCATGTACAACCTTCTAAATAGTATGGTAAGGGGCTAGAACGGGTTACAAAGCAATTCTCTGATGAATGTCTTGGAAGTCCATATATTAATGTGAGGCCTAGATCAGAAAAGAAATCCATCAAGACAGAAGTTATACAGCTTTTTGCAGGCTGTAAAGTGGGTTTGGATTAAGTTGGATTAATAGAGACAAGCCAGTCAACATTGGGCACAGGCTAGGAAACTAGGCAGGATCCAGGCTGAGGCAGAGAGAACTTTTTGAAGCAGGTGGCTCAGGTTGTCACAGTAATTGAGTAGTGCCGGCATGAGCACGCGTAAGATTCTCCGGGATTTGTAAGTTTTGGATAGGCGGAGGAGGCCAAGCAAGGTCTTCCCCTGTTAAGAAAACAGGAATAGTAAAACTTTCAAATAGAGGGTTGATTACACTGATATCAGAGGACCAGATAGGTTACAGGATAACAGAGAGGAAACACAGAGGAAACACAGAGAAGACAGCTTCAGAGAGCAGCAGAGGGAAGAGGCTGGGGACGCTCGATGCCCTCAGAATGAGTTGCTGCTTTTCTGTCTCTCAGACCCATGCTCTCCTGTCCCCATTGTTGACTATTAAGCTGTTGTCTATTAGCTCCAAACCCACTCTTCCATGTTATGCTTTGTGATACTGGGGTTTGGAGCCTCTTCTTTACCTACTGTCTCTCTGTTAAGTTCAGCTAACATGTGGAAGTACAGAGAGATTTTATACCCGGAGGAAGCAAAGGGATTTGCTGCTCCCTGTTTTATGTGATGTTCCTATTAATAGCCCTTCAGCAATGGCCTTCAATCTAAGTATTGATAATTCCAGTTTTCAGGTGTTTCCCCATCCTCCCACAACCAGCTTTATCGTGCCTCCTTAGAAGTCTCAGCATTAGGTGGAGAGTGACCCTTCCTCCTCTGAACGCCTAGGGTGTGGTACACCCAACCTCTTCCCTTTGCTCCCAATCCCTGCTGCCACTATCTCTGTGTTACTTCCATGTGTCCTTGTTGCCTCACCAGCCCTTCAAGACCTGTGTAACCAATTCTCTATTTGGAATTCTCTTTATTTCTGTTTCCCAGTCCAGACTGACATATTTGCTTATGCCCCGATGAGATCTTTGAATTTGCCCCCAAAAAGTAGGTGATGCTGGCTCTTACTCTTCCCTCTTATACAAATCAGATGTCTCAGACAATGTCTGGGAGGGAATGTGCGCGTGTTCTGTTCCTCGGATTATCTCAAGAGAAAAGCATCCTGAGCTTTTCGCTCCCACCTTTACCATGGCTGTTACTCTTTCTTCACTGTCAACCTTTCTTTCTGTGCAGCGCACGCCACGAAGACATAGATCCCATGGAGGCATCTTGTCTAGCACATAGGCACTCACAAACATCTGTTGATAAATCAAGTAAATAGGACATCAAAAAGCTTTAATATATTTGTGTGAAAATGATGACAATCACCTATAACCATAACCAGTAATATAGTGGTTGATCTTATAATGCATTTCTTCTGTAAATCATTATTATAAGAAGTCATGAAATAATAGTTCCTTTGTGACAAGAAAGTGCTTAACTTTCAAACAGCCAAATATTTGTGTGTATATGTATACACACACATATACATATACATACACACGCATGCGCGTGTGCGCGCGCGCACACACACACTCTCTTTCTGGCTATTAAGGAGAAGTGGACTTTATGAAATTTCTTGAGCCAGAGTAATATTGAAAAATTTTGAAGCAAATATATAACTCACTGTTTATATTTTCTATTGAATAAGAACATATAGACCTAGATGGAAAATCAAAACCTTTTTTATACAAAAAAAAAAAAAAAAGAATCCATAGCAAAGTCGTTTTTTAAACTAAATAATATTATTTTGAAACAGTAGTTTAGAAATTGGGTTAGGCTGGTAACTTAAGTTTGAAGTTTATGACTTGAGGAATTTGTTAAAATTGAGGATCATATCCTGAAGAAAATTATAATATTGCATGATACTATACTAGTATGCATGAATTAAATGCACACTTTGAATATAAGATGTGCAAAGGTTTGGTCCTCTAGTGACTTAAAGCCTGAGGGTCAGAGAATTTAAATGAGTGGCTTCATTTAGGTTTTCTAACCCTTAATTCCAGGTTATTTCCTATATCATGTACTCATGAGAGGACAAAATTGATGGGAATCCACCCTTATTAGTACTTACATGAATAATAAAATAGCTTATGTAGTTGTGCATATGAACATACACATATACATATGCTCTGCTTTTAAGCCTTATTGTGTCACTAAATGAGATAATGTGACAAGATGATAAAGGTTATCCAGGAGTTGAGGAATAAGTGTTCTGGGACTGAATTTCAAGACATGATTTTGGAGTGAGGAACACTGTGGGGAATTAATAAATTTGGGAGCCTGAATCTGCCTCAGATAGATAGTTAGAATATTTATAAGGATTAAACACAAAATATGAAAATGTAAAGCCATCACTGAGTTAGAGGAGATTGAGGCGGATGCACGGACTCTGTCCCACGGAGTATGCTCTGGGTCGTCATGGCTGGGGAAATAAAATAAGTAGTCCCAGACATTTCTCTGTCTGCCAGGGAAAGGGGTGGGACTTCCCTCTAGTGAAGAAGGCCCTGAGCCCCTATGCTCAATGGCTTTTATTGAGAACCATTTGTGCAGGGGTATACAGCAAGGATGCAAAGCTCATCAATCAATGTCAAAAGGCTATGTTTACAGAAAACAAATAGAGATTATAGATAACAATGGACAGAACACAAGAAATTTGCCTCAGGTCAGGGTCTATGAATATGTAAATTTTCTTCCCAGCATTAGCCAGTTATCATAGCTTTTGAGGGAAAAACAAAGCATGCTTCAAGGAACTTACTTCTAGGCCTGATCCCTCCGCCACCTCCCCGTACCCCCCCACCAACCAGGAACCACCTGATCCAGTCTAGGGCTGTCTCCAGTCTTGTTTCAAGCCTGAGCCTGGCTGGTGGGGCAGAGCCGCCAAGAGATAAGGAGACTTCTTTCAGATAGAATGAGGAGTCTGGCCATATCAAAGCTGAGGAGTGAGGGACTTTTTCCCCTTCTCCGTGTTCCCCAAGTCCTTTCCTGATCACCCCTATGTGACTGTGCCTGTCTTAGGGTGCCCCTGTCATCGAGGGGTCTTACCCATTATTCACTAACCAGCCATCCTTCAGGGCCAAGCAGGGTGATGTGAGGGAGGCAGGGGCTGTGCCTCTGCCACGGGGACAGGTTTTGTCTCTTCGGCGGCCTATTTTCCCAAGGCCTCCTTGCTCATCTCCAGCCTCCGGGCCCTCTTGCCTGTGGGCCTGAAACCAGGTGGGACACTTCCCAACAGGTGATAGGCTAGTATTCCCTGTCACTCATACTGTAGACTTAGAGATGGAAAGAAATACTGTTCTGTAGAAACAGCCTACACATAACACCAAACTTTTTCCAGACCAACCTCTGGCCAGAATATGTAGATTATTGAGTGCTTTAACATTAGAACTGGTTAGAGGACAAGGAAGCAGCTGAGGGAATGAAGATGCTGCCAGGGGAAGGTGCTCTACCAGATATTTAAGAAATTAAATTTTAACAAGTTTGCATTGATAATTTATAAATATTTTAAAAATGAATGCAGAAGTTTATAAGGTCATTATGAATGATGATAATCTCATCTTTAAAAATACATGTGCATGTAGTTATCTGCTATTTTATAAAATTCCATGATTTTATATGTAGCACATGAATTGAAAACACTATCCTCAATTCTCTAATTTGTGGAGACAAATGAAGCTCTTTCAAACTTCTTTTTAAATCTCATTTTTATTTTTTATGCTGTTAACAGTTGTTCCCACTTTTTACTCTCTGTCCTTACCTTCACCCAGACCCACCCTCTCTCCTCCCCAAGTCAATCCCCATATCGTTGTCTGTGTCCAAGGGTCATGTATAAATATTCTTTGGTTAAACCCTTCACTGTCTTTCATGAACCCTTTCCCTACCTCCTTTCTGTCTGCTTTCTGTACCTAAGCTTCTGTTACTATTTTGTTCACTGGTTTATTGTGATCATTATATTCCACATATGAGATCGTGCACTATTGTTCAGACTTTTGGAGTAAAGCATTGAGATTTTCTACATGATGCAGTAAACATAAATCAGGATCTCTCTGTTAACTGTCATGGATAGATGTGCTCTCTGAATGCCTCCTTCATTCCCAGTGTCCACAAAGTGAAAACACTAAACCATTCTGGGGGAAGAAACAAGGCAATTCTTTTTGACACTTCCTTAAGACTCTCTAAGAGAAAAATGTACCACCACGAGTGGTTTGGTGATTCTGTGTAGGAACAGATTGTTCTAAGCTGCAATCTTAAAACCACAGACTGTCAAGGTTGGTAGGGATCTTCAATGCAGCTTCCCCAATTGCTCAAAGTCCCATGGTTCCCCAACTTTCTAGTAGGTAGTCACTTAGTTTATGTTTAAATATCTACAGTTTCCTCACCTTTAGAGTTATTTTATATGATAACCTCAAATACTGTGATTAGTTTAACCTCTTGAGGTTAGAATAAGGCTAACCCGTCTATGTAAAGGGCCATACCATACCACCTTGGAGCCAGCTTGTTCTTGAACAATGCCTACTTTTTATATCACTTGTTTCTCCTGTGACAGTTTCAAGTTCCCTTCCTATCCTAGACAATTGTTTAGAAGTAGAAGAGATAGGTTTTCCGTTTACCAACCCCTCTTGTGTTTAAAGATACACCCAATGGTAATTTTGTAGTTATTCATTTCAGTATTTCCCAAAGTGGGTTCCTAAGCATACTCAGTGAAAAAGGTTTCAAAGGACAATTACATTCTGAGAGCATTGCAAATCTTCTCAAGGTGATTCACATAGTATTATCATACTAAAAGCTCTAAGAAGCCTTGAGAAAAGAATCCTGTTTAACTTTCTATAGTTTAATATTCCCCGCACTTCTTTGATCTTAGAACACTTCTGTAAGAACTGGTAGCATTTCTTTAAACTACCTCTTCTTTAAAATGTATGTTGAAAAACGATGGCCATAAATTTACTGAGATATCACATCATAGGAGAAGGGTTGAACACATGTGGTCAAGTAAGCGTTTAATGAGAGTAGTCATGTAATGAGAAGAAAAGACAGCATTGTCACCACAGTATCATCATTTGTGCCTTCGCTCTCCTTTGTTTTTGCTCAAGCTGTCCCCTGTGTCTCACTGTTTTGCCCGTTTGTCTTGGTCTCCACATGAACGCTACAGCCTCACATAGAACAAGTCAGAGAACATGTGTAAGAGCTCTGTGGAGCTTTAAAACATCTTAAATAAGACCACAAGTGTTCTTTTTAAAAGGATAATGGATTAGGAAGAATTAAACAGAGGAAGTATTACAAGCATTCATCTTCTTTCATTATACTTTAGAGACAAGTGGTTATATGGCATACACTTCTTTTCCAGGCTGAAAAAAAAAAAGAAAAAGAAAAAAGAAAAAGAGCTAACCCCTCAATGAATATTTAATAATTAAGGATAATTTATTCTCAAAAGGAGTTTACCAAAGAAGTTCCTAGAAACAGTGCCTTTCATTTGGATGGCAAGTTTGAGAAGCAATGTAGAAACTTAACAAGCCATGACAAGATGCAAAAAAGGGGCTTGTTATTTAAACTATATTTTACAGGTAAATGTGGCTTTCAACTGATTTTTTTTTGTTATGATTTGGTGGTGTTTGCAACAAGAGTTTAATACTTTGACCTGTGTTTTATTACTTATCAGTAATTTTGTAGCTAACAACAAAACTAAAGCAAAATCTTAGAAAGGACACAATTACAGTAGATTTTACAGAGAATACAATTAATATATCTCTGACAAGCCAATACAAAAACCATCCATTGTTATAAAGGGTCACTCTTAAATCAGGGTTCTCTATCTAGACTGTTTGATTAGACAATATTTTAAAAATTAAGAGAAAATGTTCCTATGATAATGAGGTAGTTTCATGGAGTAAAAATTCAGGTTTTCTTTTTTAAATCTTCTTCTTTTAAAAACGTTAACCAATACTCTTCCTAATGATAATTACTGTATTTCTAAATTGAGGAAACTGTGTAGAAAATAAAATCTCTTATGTTGGTAGTCAGTAAATGTTTAAAAGAAAACCGAAGAAACCTTGAAACAGAGGCAGCAGAATTCCTCAAAATGTAGAATTAAGAAAATTAAATCGACTGAGATGTTGCCCAACAAAAATAATTTATGAAGTGATACACACACACACACACACACACACATATATATCTCACAGGCATACATATATATAAGAACCACCTCCAAGAATGTACTGTAAGTTGAAATTTTCTAGGAGAATAAAATGACCTGGGCCCTCCTTTATTTTGTGGCCTTTAAAATTGGAATTTGTAAAAGATGAGTTCACATAAGAAAAGCAGATGAGACTACCTCTGCCTTTATTTCAGTACTTTAACTATGAAACTAGCAGGTATCAAGTAAATGATGTCATGCTGACAGACATTCAATAAATCTTGTGGAATCAATTAGTATTTTTAGACTGAGGAATAGTTCTATAAATTTTCCTGAACGTAGACACCATCTCATTAGAATCATTACTTTTTTGTCTTAGAGGGACATTTTGAATCCCAGTTCTGCCAGTTAGCAGCTGTGTGATCCTAGGCAAGTTATTTCCCCCTCTAACTCTCAACCCGTCAGTATTTGTATGTAAAAATCAGCGTAACAATGCCATCCTCAGTGTGGCTTCTACGAGATTCCAGAGTTTCTTCCCTTTAATAAATATGTAGTAAATCTTATACCTCTTTTTCCCTCTCCTTCTCTTTCTTTTTCTCCTCTTTCTTGTCTTCATCCGACATTTTTATTTTCCTCCTGCATCTTCTTATTGTTATTATTAAAATCCTTGCTACTGACATCTCTTTTAGAATTACCATTGAATTTCAGCTTTCCACGGAATCAGATTAATTAGATTAAAGGTCCGTGGGCCACAACTGTAGGAGCCAAGAACAGAATTACCTGCAACAAAAAATGTTAAGGAGAGAACAGTGGTGCCTCAGTTTCTCAGATTTCCTCCTTCCATTTACTTCACTTTTAAAATATGACTAATAACGTCCTGACAGAATTCTGAAGGGTCCTCACAGTGAAGCTGGCTTGAGGATAATGATTGGAAGGGTGTCTCGCCTGAACTGGCCTTGCTACCAGCAGAACTATATATGTGTGTCCTCAAGCTCCTCTCCTGGTCCACCGCACTCACAGGCGGGTGTGTGCGGTGGGGGTGAGGGGGTGGGGGAGGAGTTAAGAATTCAGTGGCAAAAGTTGAAGAAATTATGAGGATTCTGACATTTAACAATTTCTTTTTGCAGTGCCTTATAATTTTTAAATGTCACAGAGAACTGGAGTGGCTATTAAATCTGAGATCTTAGCACAGAGTTAGGTCAGTTTTATTTTACTAAAATTGGCTTGTTTATTTCTAGCAAGTAAGCGTTGCACTCCAATGTGACTATTTCTTTTTCTCATCTCTAACTACTCTATCATTGGTTTTAAGACCAAGGACCACAATTTCAAAGCCAAGCAATAAAAACAAAAGCAGATTTACTTTATTGGCTACAGGGTTTTTTGTCTATTAGAGCAATAAAACAAGAATGAAGCTAACATGTTGGATGTGTTTCACATCCAAATAGTTTTATTATCGAGAGTCTTATCAATAAGCAGCATAAGTACATCTATTCAGAGACCCCAGGGTCACCTTCAGAGGAATATTGATATTTAGATTTTTTACAGTAATCGATTAGGCTGTAAAATAGTGTTCTTTCAAAAATAAAGCAAATGGGAAAATCCAGTAAATTATATTGTCACTGAACTTCTTCTCAGTAAATGGCAAGAAAGTTTGAAAATCTGTAATAAATACTAAGTCACATATGTGATTTGCCAGTAGAAGGGGGAAATCCTGGATGTGTAACATTCTGCTCTCAAATATTCTTCTGTGCTCTTGTGTGTACACAAAGAATTTTGAAATGATTGGTTCCCCATACTTAAGGTGTTATTCAAAGGATATTCGTAATGAAATTTTCAAAGACTCTTCTAGGTAGGAACATTACACCCTAGTCTGAAATTCCAAAATGTTTTATTTATACTTCTTAGCATTGATTATTAGTTTCTACCTCATGTTGTCAATATTTATAAACATTTTGTGTCTTTCCTATTTAACTATTAATCCAGAAAAGCAAGACATTTGTCTACTAACCTCACCAGAGGACATGTTTATTGATTTTAGAGAGAGGGGAGGGAAGAGAGAGTGGGAAAGAAACATTGCTGTGAGTGAGAAACATTGATTGTTTGCTCGTACACGCCTTGAGCAGGTACCAAACCCACAACCTCGGTGTGTGCCCTGAGCGAGAATCGAACAACAACTTTTTGGTTTAAAAAATGATGCTCCTACCAAATGAGCCACATCAGCCAGGACTTCACTTTTGTATTTGCCACAGTGCTTTATGCAAAATAAATACCCAGTTTATGTCCATCACTTTGAGGCTAACTGCCAAAGTGAGACACATACACACACGTCAGTTTTGCCATAAACCAATTTAAAATTTCAGAGTCAAGAGCGATCCCAGAAATAATCCTTTTTTCTATTTGCCTACATTTTACTCACTAAGATGCTCCAGCTAAGAAATGGAACAGTAAAAGCAAGGTAAGCAATATGTCCAAGAACACATAGTAAAAGAGTTTTTGAACCAAAAGAAAACTCAGATTAAAAATTTTGATACCTTTATTTTCTGAACCATTTACATATGTGTGTATGTACACGTGCATGCTATATGGATGTGTTAATTTATTATTTTTAATCATATAACAGTTCCAAAGAGAGAAGCAACTAGTAAAGTTTATATCAGGAAATACCAGCAGAACCCAGACTAGACTACAACCTCGGTCACCCGTTATACATCCAGGAAGTATTATTTCTCTGATCCATGAACCTGCTAGTTACTTCTCCATTGTGCTTAACCAAACCATCTCACAAATGTCATATGGGAACCATATGATGCTGTGTGCAAATGCCAATATAGATAGGTCTAGGAGATTTGGTGAGATAATGCAGATCTCTAAAACTGCAAAACATATTGATAACTATGCCCTACTTTTCATCTCTATGTTAGATATTACTTTCTTCCCTTGATAAAAGAATCTTTCTAGATGTCCTTGAATCTGGCTTCCACAACTGTGAGAAAGAAATCACTTTCACATTTCACCTCTCACTTTTGAAGAAGAAAGAGCCAAAGAAGTTTTGAAAGCTATAAACAGAATTGGAGATAGAACCAGGGTTTGAACCTAAATATTTAAACTCATAGTCTTTGTCTTTTTCATCTTCTGTTGTCACCTCCACATACATGAGAATAAGGGGTATATAAAATGAGGAATGACTATGTTTCTGTAGAAATGCTGACAACTGTGATAATGAAATAGTTTTCAGTTGAGGAAATCAAAATATTTTGTGAACTTGCAGCATGAAGATGCCAGGGGCTATACTTTATAGGTCATGAAAGTTAGAGAAGGCCCTTTTATATTGTGTTCTTTATCCAAGCAGACTCAAGGCTAAGCATTCAACTTATATATGTTTAGTTATCCTACTTTATGTTGGTTAGTTGGGCTTATGGTTTTATTGATAACTCAGTAGATTTTTATGTAAACAAAAACAACAATAAAATCAAAGAAACACAGTACATGGATAACTGGATAAACATAGTTGAGGGTCTGAGGTATTCTTTTAACTCCTTTTATGCACATATAAATATATATCTTAACATTATCATATAAGGATGTTTAAATTTTTAACCAGATGCATATCCTTCTATAACTGGCTTTTAACCTTTATGGTATGATATCTATATTATATATCTATTTAACCACACATACTCCTCCTATTACTTGATATTCTCCCTCTCTCTCCCTGTCTCTCTCTCTCTCTCTCTCTCAAGACTAATCTGTAATGGGCATTTTACCCCTTAAACTTTCATAAGTGATTATTTCCTTATGATAAAATCATAGATGTAGAATTGCTGGATATTACAAGTTGGGTTTTCCAATGGCATAGCCTGCGGTGAAGACTGCATTTAAGGGATGTATTGGGAAGTACTCCTGGGGCCAAGGTCTGTGGAATGGAAGAGAAGGAAGCTAGACCAGTGAGAAGTTGGTTGTCACGAAATCTCAAAGAAAGTCTCAGCTGATTCTCCTGGGAAATTTTAAGCTGGGTTGTCCGCTTAGAGTTGCTCAAGTTAGAATGAGGTAGACAGATTCTGAATTGATTAGTCTCTGGATGCGAGCTGCCCCAGGAAGAAAGCTGGCTTGCCCTGTACTTAGGTGGCTCTCTTCGGCCGGATGGATTCCAGAAGACTGTTGACAGGGGAGGGTTGTTTGCTACACTGCACTGGATCAAAGACAAGGCAAATGATAGAAATTGACAAATTATGCCATTTTACCATCTAAAAAGCTTCTAAAATATATTAATCCTATCAGCAGTGTGTGAGAGTACTTGCTGCCCAAACCTTTAACAATGCTAAGAACTATCAATTTTTATAATATTTGCCATCCTGATAGATAAAAATCCTCATTGTTGTTTTAATTTGCATTCAATTTTAGTGAGATTGATATCTTCTTATATATTTAAAGGCCTTGCATTGTTCTTTTTTAGCGACTTGCCTGTTTATGGCCCCTTTGCCATTTTCTGTTATGCTAATCTTTATGCAGTAAGAATATTAACCATTTATTTTTTACATATGCTGTATGTATTTTTTGAAGTTTGTAATTTGCTTTGTAATGTCCTTTATGTATCTTTCCAGGTAGTCTTTTGTACAGTCAAATATGTTGATCTTTTCTTTATTTCAACTTTTGTGGTAAGGGGGTTGTTCTTATTCAAGATTATAAATGTATCTTCACATATGTTTGTGGTGCAGCCTCTCTAGGCCAGGCAAGTTCACTCAAGACCCAGGCAGATGGAAGAAAAGCTGTGGAGCTGTAAGGACACTCAACATGCCTTTATTCAAGGGTGGGCAGATCTACACATGCTGTAAGCTGCATGTGTGCATGCTATCAGGGAGCCCCCTACCCCCTAATATACTAGGAACAGACAAAGCTGGCAGGAGACCAACCGGCCATGTAACATAGTGAGATTCTGGGCATGCGAGCCTATACAATGTTATGAGAACCATTCTTCGGACCCAGACTCAAGGCCAAGGTAATACTAATCAGGCCCAGTCTCAAGGCTATGAGAACATTACTTACCTTACTTAGCTCCCCAGACACCTGAATGAGGAAGCCAGATTGCTTTCATTTACCCTACATATTTTATATTTTATAAATATGTATAACATGACACTACAATTGAAGCTTGTGCTGAGACACCAAGATACAACAGATACCTTGTTCTCAAGGGCCAGAGCACAGTGCAGCCATTGCAGTTTTGCACTGTGAAGGTTGCAGGGATCTTCAAAACTCTCAACCCCATCAAGGATATGTGAGGATCAGAGTGGCTGACTAAAGAAGTGTGTGTGCTTCGGTTAAGCTCTTAGTGTTCTGTGAATGTATCACACACTCAGGGAAAAATGCATAAGGTGAGTCTTCATTCACTTTAAGGAGATCTCTTAGCAAGTTCAGTGTGTCCTCTGAAGTTTCAGGACATGGTCAATAGGTGTCTGATGCACGACGGAGAACTGAAGGGACAAGGGACTAGCTTCCTAGCTTTTTTGAGTTTAGAACAAAGGACAGATTGCTACTGATTGGCTGATTTGCATTCCCAGAATTTCTCAGAACAGAGTTCCTGAGTGTTTCCCATGATCCAAAGCTCCTCCACCGTACCCCTCAACACAAAAGTATAGAATGCGGGTCAGCTTAGGTCTTATATCAAAGGAACACCCATGAGGGCAAATGTTGTAGGCATTATCAGACCTCAGAACATATTGAAATGAAGAAAAGAGGACAAAACTGTTAGTTTATAATTGTAATTTATGAGTCCTGCTTCTTCAACATAATAGTTACAGTGGTCTGAGATAAAGACCAAACTTTTTGTTCTTAAATGTAGCTAATTTTTCCAATGTTATTTATAAAACAATGCAACTTTTTATTCATCAATTTCAAATGTTACCATTTTTATATATTAAATTTAAATATCTATCTACTTATTCCTATACTCCATACTGTTCTAGGAATATAATAATTCTTCTGCTTTGTCATATTCATTCAATAAAATCAGTATATAAAATATTTCAATATTTGATTAGATAAATCTGTTACCATTTTGCTCATTCTTTTGTCTTTATTTAAGTGTTTCCTTTTTTGCAAATGAACTAAATAAACTTTAAGGTAATCATCCTCCAAATTGTAGATTTTTGGGGGGAATTACAATAAATTCACAAAATGACTTTTGGCAATGTTTGACATCTTTTGTAAAATTTAGACTTCCCAACAAATGTCTTCCTTTATGTCCTTCAGCATTTTTTTCTGGCTTTCTTCCTATGTGTTTGTATTAAATCCTAGATATCTTTTATTTAATTGTTATGGTGACTTAGATTATTCATTGTCATGCTTTCAAATGTCATAGGATTATATAAATAATATATAATTATTATAATTATATGTACTGATAAATGCTTAACTTCTGACCTTCTGGAGGATTTTTTTTAATTCCTGATTTTTATACTGTAATGATTTCCACAGTGTATATATTTGTGCCATGGCCAACTTCAAGCTATCTGCATTAATGATACCAGATGTGGAATTAGGAAAATAGTGCCAAATTTACTCTTGTGATCTATTATGTACCAATTCCAGTACATTATTATCGTTACTTCTTTCCTGGTCAAATAATTTTTAAATGATTACAATCAATTCTTTGTAAAGTTCAAAGTAAATTTTATAAATAAGAATTTAGGACTTAAGAAAAAAAAAAAAAAAAAAAAAGAAGAAGAGGGGGGGGGGGGGGGGGGGGGAAGAAAGGAAAAAACGAGAATAAGGACCTAAAAACCTAGGAATTAAAATTTAGAAAAAAAAATCTGGATAATTTTGTCCTTAAATATATATATTTTTCCTGAATTTATGACTTTTTATTATTTCAGATACATATTAATTGGGAGAACATTAGTTATAATTTACCTTGGTCTCCCTCTTAGGGGCTCTTGACCTGTGGTTTTCCTTTTTCTTTCATTCTTAGTCTATAGTTGGTTGTGTAGATGCGTGAAATGCACTGCACTGGATGTGGGAGTCCTCTATACCCAACATTCTTAAGGACTCCACTCAACTACGCAAGTTCTCTTTGCCAAGTAGACTTTTAGAGAAGCCACTTAAGGCATGGGTTTCTTGTGCCAGTTTCAAAACTTTTCAATGTATTCTCCGATGGTGTTACTTCCCAAAGTTTCTTTCAGCATTTGCTGGGTGGGTTTTACACATGTCCATGTCATGTGTAATTTATAGGTATGAGGAATGCTATGAAAATTAAGTGGAGTTACGAACTTTTTTTTGTTTTGTTTTAATTCACTTTTGTTGTGATAACTCAAAACTACCTTTAAAGTGTAAATCTCATTTTTCTCTTCTCCTTGTCTCTCAATCAGGAGCCATCAGTGTTCACATAAACAAAATCTCAGGACAAATGCTGCATCCAATTGCTTGGGGCACAACTAAATTTGACTTCCCTACTATCTCTTCCCATTACACGTTCTGCCCTCCCAAAGTCAAGTCACAGGCATCTTGCCAGCCACTGTTCCATGCTGGAGTGTTTTCCAAACCTTTGTTTGGAAAGTACTCCCACTGAATTTTGAGACAGGTTCTTCCTTTGCCTGGCATATTAGTTTGCTGGGGCTGTCATACCAAATTACCACAGACTCAGTAACTTAAAAAAACAAATTTACTTCCTCACAGTTCTGGAGACTAAGAGTCCCAAGGTCAAGGTATCTGTATAGTTGGTTTCTTCTGAGGTCTCCTCCTTGATTTGTACATGGTCATCTTCTCTCTTGTTTTCACATAGCCTTTCCTTTCTGTGTGTCTGTATCCTCGTTTTCTCTTCTGAAGTAGACACCAGGCATCTTGGGTTGGGCACAGTTTAATGATCTCATTTTAATTTAATTACCTCTCTAAAGACCTTGTCTCTAAAGACAGTTACATTCTGAAGTATTAAGGGTTAGGTCTTCAACACATAAATTTGTAAGGGATAAAATTCAACCTATAGCACAAGCATTGAAATTCAAGCTATTGTCCATTAGTTGGCACTTTACCTAATCTGCCTCTTTGATAATACCTAACCTACATGGCCATATTTAATTCCTTTATATTTCTATATTTCCTTGGACTTTTCAATAGGATTTGGAGAAAAGAGGAAGATGAATACATGGACTCAAATTGTTATCTCTCTGTTGAAGTCTTCTGATGTTTTCCAATGCCTAAATAGAAAACAAAGAGAAGAGAGAACATATTAAGAGTGATCACTATAGTGTGCTAACCTACCTTAATCCTAAAAGTCGCGAGCTATTCATATGCATGTGCATAAATCTTCAGTGAAGAATAGAACTGAAATGCTCTCACATTTAGTACTCATTTCAATTGCTCCAAAATACTTATAGCCAAGATTTTGAAGTCATTGACTAATACATAATTATGATTTGTAAAGTTAAAGATGAAATAGAATGATAACATTTATAAATATTCCAAGATCACTGTCAGAATATTATAGTAATACATTTTTAAGAAAAATTCAAAATTATATTACCTTCTATACTACATATAAGAAAATACTATATACAGTATTATATGTAACATATAAAATACTATACAGAAAAACATATTATCTAATTTGTAATATTATTTTTTAGTCATATCAAAATATGAGTCTTCATAAACTACATAAACACTGTTAATAAGAATGGTTAAAAATAGGTATTAAGGTTTCATATTGTAAGAACATTTTCTAAGAATGTATTTCATTGTTTTCTCTTGATGTTTGGCCCACACAGCTAATACAAATGCTCCCTTTAATTAAAATGAGAATATATATTACTTATAAAGCTTAGTCTTAAGCAGAGCCAGATACAAAATCTATAGCTCCCATAATGGGAGATGCACTATAGAATAGCATAAAATGATAAATTGATAAACACATGGTATGATTATTTTTCCCCATTGTTATCTATCTCTTATCAGTGGCAAGAAAGTACAAAAGAATTATAAAACCCTATTTAATAAAAGAAAAATTATGAACTATATAACTTATGTGATGATGAGATCTTATACTTTTAAAGGTTCTTGAAATTAAAATTCTGCCTAGCTCTTTTTATTCTTGACATAATTTTTCTCCTTTCTTTATAATAATAAAATCCTTCTGGATAATATCTCCTATTGTTTATTTCAGAAGAGCCAAATTTTTCAAGCATTAAACAATTTTTAATGACATGTACTTATTTTGTATTTGTCCATGGATGCTTTGGTCATACATTGGAAAAATGAGAACAAATGCAGTTATATTATTAAATGAACTTTGGACACCAAATAAATATTTACTGGAGGCGAAGTAACAAAAATATGAGCTGCTTACTCTGGGAGCTTTTCAAATTCTCTAATCTATTTGAAATTATTTTGATGCTGTTATTTAAAGGTTAGACTTTTGTTTTTGTTGCAAGCAAGACTCTGTCTGGCATTCCCTACCTCTGCTATCTTAACAGTTGTTAGAATTCTGGAGTCAGTATTTCCCTTCTTTCTGCTTGAAGTTCAATTGGGTGTTTCTATTTACTATTACATTTTGAGTCAAATAAAATTTTCACATTTCTGCTCATAAAATAGATATTTTCTGAGGGGGGAGGGAGAAAGGAATGTAGAGATTGGGGGAAATGACCCAAGTGGGCCACTATGCTCACATCCACATGTTCATACAGATTGATGATAATACTCTCTGCCTCCACAGCTTTGTTATAGGCTTCATATTAAATGAAAGAGATACAATAATGAAGAGCTATATTAGAGAACTACTCATACTCAGGTCATTTTCAAAATGCTTCTGTCGCAATATAAAAACCAAAAAAAAATTGCACCATTGTTTTATTGTGTTTATTTATCTATTGGCTGGTGTGTAGGAATATAAAACTTAATGGCTGTTCCTTAGGGAAGAAGGAGATATAATATGTATTTCATTTTAACTCTTTAAAATAATGCATTAAGGTGCTACACAGCCTTAGTGGACATTTCTTGGCTTAGCCCCACTTTTTAAGGCATTTTTAAAACTCCATACTCTCCAATCTTGGTGCTGGGGAACATATGGAGACTAGGTTGCATCTATCATAACTCTTCAGTAATGAGTAAAATAATTAATATAGCATTTACTTACTAAATATCAGATGTATCCTATTTCCTATAACCCTCAACTACTCTGTTAAAGTATGTTATTTTAACCACATTTATATAGAAAAAAATGAACTCAGAGAATAATGATAGTGCCAAGCTTTAAACACAGTACTGTCTTACTAAAAAGGCTACATCGATTCTAATTCATGTAGTTGTCCCTGAAATATTCAAAAGCCTTTTCTGATTTTGCTGCTGATAGATACTACAACGCATGTGAAGTGACAGAATGGGGGTGAACATACCTGAGGTGAATCACAATACTTGGTCTTCCTTTGGCTCCACCAAAGAGGTTCAACCAAGTAGTCAATTAGAATAAATGAATAAAAACATCTCCATGTATATTCAACAATGACTATTTAATGACTATCTAAACAGGGCATCAAGGAAACACCTCAGATGAATTACAGACACGATGAGATTTATAGATATGGAATATCTTAAGTTTTGAGGGCGAGGCCTACCCCCTGGCCCAACCTGCTTTTCTGCCCTCTTTCCAGGCACTAAGCCATGGCTGTCAGCATAGAAATCCTTTATGTTTCAAGAGCATCCTTTGCCTAACTAATCAGGTTCGGTCTTCTGCCGCTGTTCATTTGGTACAGCAGTATCAACATACTGGTATTTTCATGATGCATCACATTTTCCTAAAGCACTGTGTCTTTGGTGAAGGCAACTTGTCTTTTTGGAATGTTAACACCACTACCACCTTCTTACTAAACTCACCCTTTTTACTTTGTGTCACAGATGAGAGGCAGCAATCTCTGTGGCTTCTTCTGTAGATCCCCAGAAAGACTGAAGCAATTCTCCTAGGCTCCCACATACTTTGTATATATCTTCACTTATCAGTAATTATTCAGATTAAAATGATTTTTTGCATTAGTATCTTCTCAGTGCAGTCTGAAACTCATTCTGACAGAAACAATGCTCTCCCTACTTAAATTGATGCTTAGATCAGAGTAGTCACCCACTAAAATTTGTTTAAATAATGTCTTAATAATTGATTTAGAAAAAAAGGCCACATGTCCCTTTCTTTTTAGGCTTTTTTTTAAGGGGCAGGGGGAGCAAAAACCAATATATAGTCCATCTTTATAGTAAATAATAATGAAACTACTTTATCAGTATTATACTCTACTACATACATAAAAAGGGGTACAACTATAGTTTCAAGTTCTCATTTGGTAAGAAATTTAAAGAATAATAGCCCTAGCTGGTGTAGCTCAGTGGATTGAGTGCCAGCCTGAGAAATAAAGGGTGGTTGGTTCAATTCCCAGTCAGGACACATGCTTGGGTTTCAGGCCAGGTTCCCAGCTGGAGGCATGTGAGAGGCAACCACATATTGATGTTTCTCTCCCTCTCTTCCTCCCTCCCTTCCCCTCCCTCTAAAAATAAATAAAATCTTTTAAAAAATAAAAAAGAAATTTAAACAATATTTATTATCAAATAATAACTCTTTTAAAATGTTTAAAAATAAGAAAAAAATCCTGTATTCTTCAGGGACATTATATCGTAGTCATTTTTTTTTTAGTTTTATTATAATTTACAAACTTAGGAGTTAGGTGACCATATGTACATAAGGCTAAAGGACAGAATTTTTTTCTACTTTGTATTTAACAGTAGAACCTACCAATGGGAAATATCAAAGACCTAAGCCATTTCCCATGAATTACCATCCAAGCACTTTTGGCTATTACTTTCAATTTTAGTGTCAGATTTTATATTCAGGAAATTCTTTATTTTTTAAGTGATTTAAAACTTCAGTTTGTTTAAAATAACAAAATCACAATGAAATATTAAGAATATGCCAAAAAGTATTACCATTCAGGTTATGTATCTGTTATCTGCATCTTTAACATAAATATATTTTTGAAATGTCTTGGGGAAAACATAACACTTCAAAAATTACTTCATAATGGTTAATTGTACATTATTACAATTAAGCCGAATTACAATACATTACATTGTAACCCAAATTTTTCTTCTATTATTTTTCAAAGATATACAAGCATCTAATCTCATGAAATTAAGAGAGTGAATTTTATACTGCAGGCTTGTAAGTATGGAGGTGTTACTAAGTGGATGATTTCAGTAGAATTAGAGAATAAGCACTATGAGCCATTGAGGGGTCACCAGGAATAACTGGCCAACAATCTCACAGTTTACTTTGACATAAACATTGGTGGGATAAATATCCTTGTAGCTACTTTTTTGCTCATCATTAGTTTATTTAGACAATTCTTTAGGATTTTGGATAAAGTATGAAAATAAGGTGTTTTATCTGTGTTCCCAAATTATTCTCTAGAAAGTATTCATAAATTAATACATCATTAGCAGTATATGAATGTTTGTTTTTCTCATCAAAATATGATTTATTACAAAAAATTATGTTATTTTTAAAGAATCCCTACTACTTTGATCAACTGTAAGATCTTATTTAATTTTCATTTTGATTTGTGGTGAAGCTTACTATAATCACAGACATTTATATTTGTGTGAGTGTGTGTGAGCATCTGAAACTTTTCTCCATGTGGAAAATCTAGATGTCTGTCTTTCTCTTGTGGGTATCAAAGGGGTTTTCATGTAGTAACTTTTATCTGCAACACACATATTTTAAATTCATTTTTCAACTTGTGATTTGATTTTCAGTGCTACATATATTAATTCCTGGCATACAGAAATTTCAAATTTTAATGTAATTAAAAGCAACATTATTTTCTATTTTTTTTCTTTTTTGGTTTTCATTAACTGCTTAGAGATCTTTTTCTCATATTAATTTTCCACCTGCATTTTCTTGGAGTGTGTTTTAGCTTGTCATGACATCCATAATGATGTGGGTGATTATATTCTCATATATGTCTTAGAATTGATCATGAGCAGGCCCATGCTACTGTTTTTCGATCACATGAGACTTTATGTTTAAGTTCCTTCCAATTAAAATATTTTCTGATTTTATAATTCTACATTGTGACATTATTGCTGCCAGCATAAACTTTCATAAGTTACTAAATACATTGGATGTTTGTTCAGACTCTATATTGCTCTTTATGGAAGTTTTTCTTTTTCAACAATGAGATCATAAAAACTTAAAGGCATTCTGTGCTTGTGTTACAGATTAGAAACAAAAATTTTAAATCTTGCAGCTTTTGACTGAATGGCAAGTGAGTGTGTTGCCATTGTTCCTCTGGACAGAGGCAGCAAAAAGTACCAGCAGAATGTTGCTTAGTAAGCTCTTCAGCTGAAAAAGAATTGTTTTCTTCTGTACTATCATGTCAGTTCTGGTAGACCTATTTTATTTTGTCTCATGATTTTTCCCCCTTTGATGTTCACCTTACTTCTATTTGCTCTCATTATTATTTTACGTGAATCATAGACACAAGGACTATGGGGAAAATGACAGGTCATTGTATTCAGACCTCTGTACCTAGTGCATGTTATTGCCAGACACTTATATTATTCCCTTTAGAATTATATTTAATCTGTTTCTGAATGTCTTATTGATGTTTCTTCAATGACCTCTTTGGGTGGCTATTCCATTGTTAAATTGCTCTTGCCTTTAGGATACTTTCTCTTATAAGTAATTTAAACATGCCCTTCTTATTTCTTGTAAAACATTCTAAGTCAACCACGAATGATTTTTCCCTCTGCTGTACAATATTTTTTTCTTCTCCTGTAAAATACCACATGTCATGGGAGGCAAGCTCTGCATTCAATGGGTAGACCATTCGGAAGAAACCTAAAAAATTTCTGTCATTCCCTCATGTATAAAAGAAACAGCTAAATATTTCCTAAAATTTTTCCAGCTTTAATATTCTGTGATCTTATGCTTTCTACTCTGGTTGTGGAATTTCTAAATTAGTTTCTGACCTATAGTTTGTTATGCCTGTGAACTTTTAAGTCTTATATTCTTAAATTTATGGTTTTAATTTTTAAACATATAAGACTATGAATTTTATTTATAGAAGTAATAATAGCTATTTTATTGAGCACATAATTATGTACTATTTTATATGATGGAAATATTTATATATTTAAAATGTATTTTAATGATATTTTGATATTTTGTTAGAGTTAAATACATATACACACAAACACATGCTATATATATTATATATGTATATAAAAAATATATATGAGAGTCTGTCCAGAAAAAGTCCAGCCATTGTTAATATAACGAGAATGGTTCATACAACATCGATGTAACCTGACAGCCAAGGAGAGCAGACTGGAATGCATATGCATTGAACAATGATGGTTTTACTATACTAGTCAATGGGGGCAATAGATGCCTCGAAATGAGCATGTGTACTGTGTGGCTGTCGCATTCAAAACAACTGAGTGAGTAAAGCAATAATTCTGCATCAGATTTTGCTGTAATCTTAAACATTCCTCCATAGAAACTATTCTGGTGATTGAGAAGGTTGAAGCAATGGGCAACTAGTGATTGGCAGCTTCATCAGGACAATGGGCCCTCTCATGCATTATGTCTCATGCAGAGTTTTTTGGCAAAACATCAAATCACACAGATGACTCAGCCCCCTACTGCCCAGATTTGGTGCCCTGCTACTTCTGTTTTTTTCCAAAAACTAAAATCACCTTTGAAAGGGAAGAGATTTCAGACTGTCAATAAGATTCAGGAAAAGATGACAGGGCAGCTGATAGCGATTAGAACTGTGAGAGGTCTCAAGGTGCCTACCTTGGAGGGGACTGAGACATCATTGTCCTATGTACAATGTTTCTTGTATTTTGTATCTTCTTCAGTAAATGTCTCTATCTTTCATATTACATGGCTGCATACCTTCTGGACAGACCATATATATAATTTATAATAAATGATATATGGTATATTATATATGATATATAATTATAATATATATTCAATTGAAACTATTATAGTCAACACACCTTTTTTCCTTCCTTTTTCTTCTTGTGCCTTCACAGGGTTTTCCTTTTTACTTATGAAGAATTTCTGAGGGCACATCACATGAAGATACTTTTCAGAACTCTTTTTCTATTTTCTATTACACTATTTTTCAATTCTTTTTATTTTTTATGTCTATCAAGAATGTTCATTTACTTCCATGTATTTTCAGGAATTTTAGGGTTAGCTAATGTTTTTAAAGAATTTTTTTTTCTTTTTGAAACAACTTGGTAAGTGAGCTATTTAACTAATAATCTCAAACTAAATAGTTTCTTTGTTATATGATTTTTTTTTGTTTTGTTATTGATTTGGTGATATCATCTATGAGTAATAGTGATGAGATTCGGCTCTCATATTACCTGCGCATGGTATGGCTTAGATCTACATTTTAATTTTTATTAGTAGTAGTGAATGGGAAAATATTTCTTGGTGTGTTCTTTAGGCAACATCCCCAAATAGTTTACTAAACCAAGGAGAAAACTGTGTCTTGGAAAGTGGCATATTTTTAGGTCATCTGGCAATAGAAAGTAGGTCCAACCCTACGTAAGTCCACAAATGAGGTTAGTTAGTCCCAGCTTCCATGTGCCTTAATGATTTGGATCTGCCACCTAAGCTGTGCACCTGTATTTTTCTTTTAACAGCCACTTCCCATCTCTCATTCCTATGAAAGCTCAGTTTCTGTAAAGACTATTTGTCAGTGTTTTCACAGTCTTTCTTCTTAATCATGCCTCTTTCCATGAAACTCATCTCCCCACATCTCTGCCCTGTTCCACATATCCAATGCCTAAAGCTGTCTTAACAATGTGGATTTGTGTGTGTGTATGTGTGTGTGTGTTTAATCCAATGGGTGTAAAACCTTATCCTAAATGATCTCCTGAGCAGTTGCCACCATTGACTGTTATATTGTCCTTAAAATTTTTCCCAATATTGGTATATGTGACATTATTTCCCTCTGGTTTTCAGTCTAGTCAGATAAAATAATGGTTAAGTAATCTGACTTTGGAGACAGATTGCCTGAGTTCAAATTCCCCTCCAATTACTATGTGAACTCAAGCATACCAATGAAATTTCCTATGCAAAATGATAAGAATAATAACAGTTTCTATCTCCAGGAATTGTTGTGAAAATTGAAATATCACATCCAGAGGCATGTGATCACATCCTAGGAACATTTCTACGCATGTAGTAAATATTATATACACATTAGCTATTCTTATTTTTAGACTCATTCCTGGGGACTTCTTACTTGGATGTTATTTTTCATGTTCTTCAGGATTTCCTCCATGATGTTCATTTATTTTTATACTACAAACTACTTTATGAGTAATTTCATCCTTGTCTAGATATGAATAATCAATGAGATGCTAATAACTTCAGTTCAAATCTTTCAATTGGTATCTAAACCTGAACATACAACTACCTACTGATTATTACTTAGATGTCTCAAATGCATTTCCAACTCAACATGGTCAAAGTTGAAATCCCTTTTCTATCACTGTCAGCTCACTGACTCGCAATATCATTTATGCCAACCTTTTCCAGAGTGAGGTGCACAACCACAGGTGTGTAACTAAAGGGAAATAATAGTCAAACTTCTATGTATATTAAAATATACATAGTTGTATGGGTCTTTACAAAGGTTATCTTTTGAGATGTTTAAAACTTTGATTAACACTGGCTTAGTCACTGAGCCAGTGTGTCAGAGAACCTGAGTTAGGAGGTGGTAAACAGAGCAGAAATCCATACCAAAGACCTTTCCAGATTTGCTGCAATGTATGTCCTGGTCTTACTGTTGGGTCTAGGGGCTAGGTGGAGTGATTTTCCAGGCAACCTCAAGAAGTTTTATTTTGTCTTGAATTCTCTGTTCCTGTTACTAGAGTTTGGGAAAGAGTCTGAATGGAACAATGGAGCACTCTCCCTTTCCCTCTCAATACCCAGGGGTTTGCAACAGCTATCAATCTTTCCTAATGAAATATTTGTGTTCTTGAGACAAATATTTAGTCATTAGAAGTTATTTTTTCACAAAGAATCAGTTTTTTAATGTATGTAGTCAATCATCTTTTAGTATTACTAGAAAGATGAATACTATACTATAGACAATGATTTACAAAAATTGATCTCGTAAAATTAAGAAAAACTTCCTAATCATCAATGAAATGTTTCAGAGTTCAATAATTGCTAGAATTTGCACCTAGTTGTGGCTACAGAGAGATAAAATGTAATAGTTGGATAATTCACCTATAAAAGGTGATTTTTATAGCACCTGTAAAACACTGTGGGTTCTTTCTTTAGGTAACATATGTTTCTGTTTTTGAACTGATGACCTGCTTTGCACTTTTCAAAAACTAGCAAAACAAAATTCCTTTAGAATTGAAGAATTTTTAAACATGTCAAATAGTATGTGAAGTCAAGAATCCTCTAAGGCAAAGGAATCCAGTTTTTAAGAGGGTAGAGAAATAAGCAAAATGACCCAGACAGAAAACTTACCCTTAGAGAGGAAATAGCTGGGAGTGGAAAACCAATTCTTCAGAGGACAAAGATAGGAGGATAATTGGTTCAGAAGAAAAACTTCTACCTGAAGTAGAGAAAAAGCAGGTTGATAACCCTGTGGAACTATGAAGGAAGAGAACCAGAGCTGTCTTCATAATCATGGAGGCTGGAATGGCCCCTGGTACTAGAGACTCTATTGTGGAATTTAAAGGATATAAGAAAAGGAAGTCATTGTTCACTTGGAAAGGGACTCAAATGTTTTCAGGCCAAAGAAAATTCAATACTGGGGTTGAAAATATGTGGAAATAAAAAGCAAATGAAACACTAGGTGGAAAATCAAAGATAAATAATATTTAGAAAGATTATTGAAAGAATAATGTTTATTTCCCAAATTATTGAATTTTGTTCACATTTCTGTTTTATTAATCCTGTGTATCATTTCAAAATAAATGAAATCAGTGATAGTTTTTATTTTTACACATCAGTTTATATGTATGTATTGAGCATGTATACATATCAAACTTGATGCCTGCAGAGATTACTCAATATTATATGAGAGGAGTAAGCAATTAAACTTTGAGCTACTAGAATTGGAATTAGGGGTGTGCATGTGTTTAAATGAGTTATACTGACAATGGAGTGATATATGCATTTCTTTATAATTATGGAATCTTTTCTGTTGGGGTTGCATCTGTATTTTTTTGTTGCTGTTGTTTCTCTAAAAGCAAGAAGAAAGCAACTCCAATACTTTAGATTGTGAAATTATAGAAATCGAGACAGAAATAAGAGTATTATAAATAGTTGGGAAATTCTTGGAGAAGTAGATGACTTTACATACAATTTTTAAAGATTATGTATTAAAAATTAGAGAATGAGAGTCTTTAATTTTAGTGGCATTATACAAAGTAGAGACTATCCCAATATAGAACAACTTCAGATATTTTGAACATTTTGAAGATCATTAAAAGCTGAATGATCCAGCAGGGCGTGGGTTCGGAGGACGCCAGACGCCATCGTGGAGCGAGATACGGCGGGTGATTATCTTCATTTCGTTTTCATTAGCAAGAAGAGGGTCGTCTTTCTGTGCCTATCACAGCCATGGCTCTTGGTCCCACGAAGCATCTGAAGCGTATAGCAGCTCCAAAGCATTGGATGCTGGACAAACTGACTGGTGTGTTTGCTCCTCATCCATCTACCGGTCCCCACAAGCTGAGAGAATGTCTCCCTCTCATCATTTTCTTCAGGAACAGGCTTAAGTATGACCAAACAGGGGATGAAGAGAGGAAGATTTGCATGCAGTGGTTCATTAAGATCGAAGGCAAGGTCCAAAGCGATATAACTTACCCCGCGGGCTTTATGGATATGATCAGCATCGACAAAACCAGAGAGAATTCCCCCCTGGTCTATGACACCAAGGGTCGCTTTGCTGTTCCTCGTATTTCACCTGAGGAAGCCAAGTACAAATTGTGTAAAGTGAGGAAGATCTTTGTGGACACAAAAGGAATCCCTCACCTAGCGACCCACGATGCTCGCACCATCCGCTACCTTGATCCCCTCATCAAGGTCAATAACACCATTCAGATTGATTTGGAGACTGGCAAAATTAGTGATTTCATCAAGTTTGACACCGGTAACCGTGTATGGTGACCAGAGGTGCTAACCTGGGAAGAATTGGCATAATCACCAACAGAGAGAAGCACCCTGGTTCTTTTGACGTAGTTCATGTGAAAGATGTCAATGGCAACAGCTTTGCCACCAGGCTGTCCAACATCTTTGTTATTGGCCAAGGGAACAGATCGTGGATTTCTCTTCCCCGTGGAAAGGGTAACCACCTCACCATCGCTGAAGAGAGAGATCAGAGGCTGGCGGCCAAACAGTGGGTGAAGTGAGCCTAGGTGGCTTGATTAGAAGAATCTTTGTACAATTAAAGATAATACAGCATGAAAAGAAGATGATGGGAGGAAGTCACATGCTCACTAAGGCGCTAATAATTCATAACCTAAATTTCATTCCCTTTTCCTGTGGGACTTAACAGCTAAATGAGTATGACAGTCCCTTATCTTACAGTCATTCTTACTTCAACTTCCCTTTTTTTATACACCCCAGGGTTAGTTAATTGTACCTTTAAGTTTGTAACCAGCTATCTGCTCCTGCAAAACTCTTGTTTCATTTGTTTGGTTATTCTCGTTTAGTCACATTTCTTACTTCCTATCTCATAGCTACATAGACAGTTTTCTACATATATGTGAGTTTGTATGTTTGTTGCAAAATAAGTTTTGTTTTGAATGTTTATGTAATTGCAGTTGAAATGTTAATATAGATTTTAGTTACTGTATTAATATTCATTTTTTAAATGTAACAAGTACACCATACCAATATAAGATGTTAATAATTGGTGGAACTGGTTCCAGGTACATGGGAACTCCACTATCTTAACAGTTTTTCTGTAGATGTACAATTATTTTAAAAAATAAAGCTTATTAAAAATATATGTGTGCAAAGATGAAATTAAAAAAAGCTGAATGATTCAAGAGACAAGTACATCCAGTACTCTCACATAACATAGTTTCTTGCCATATCTATATAAAGACATTTTTTAAAAAAAGAATCAATACTTTGTGAGAGCAAATTTAAAACTAAATAAATAAAATATTGCCACGCAATTCAGGAGACACTGGGAGTCCTCTGATCTTCATAAATACAGTGAACATCTATTAAAAATCCTATCAGTTCCTGAGCCAATAGAAATCAAAGCTCCACTAGGGTAGATGATGTTAGTATCCTGTCTATATCCCATCACTCAACTTTCAAGTTCCATCACCTGGCTTAATAATGAACATTTTGGGAGCTGCCTCTCCTTCCTTATCTCATTTCCTCCCTGCCTTACTGGCCATGTTTTTTTTTTTTTGTTTTGTTTTGTTTTGTTCCGTTCTCCAAATAAATTATTCACTCTAGACATCTTGTGTCAACATCTGCCTCTCGGGTATACAAACTATGACACCCACTCTGAGATTTCTATGCTATTTTGAGGGTGATTACATTTCTAGAAGCCCTGTAGCCTCATAATCTAACCAGAGGTGGAACTCAGTTGCTTCTTTAGTTCTCCAAATAAATACTCCCACAACTTTTGTGAATTTAAAAGACTTTATTGAGAATTTGGAAGGCTCTCTGGCAGTAGTAACTTTGTACAATGTGCAGCTTTTCTCTCCTTCCCTCTTGCAAATTCTTCTCCCTTCTATTACATAGAACCGTTTCTTCTAGATTCTTCTTCCCCCTATGCCTTATGCAGGTCAGACAGGGTCTGGAAATCCCACCTGCTAGTCCTAGATGAAACTTGGAAAGTTGGAGACTCGAGAATCTAACTTTAATTAAGTTCACAGTAACTCAGCCTTATTATTTGGCTTCCTTACACAGAGATGGCAAGCCAGAAATGTATAACCTCTTAAAACTACCCCTATAAAACAACCAGAATATTGAGTGCTTACCATCTTCCAGGTATTGTTCTAAGTAGTTAGCTAGGATTAATTTATTTAATCTATCTTTATCCCAGATTTACATTGAGGAAGCTGCAGGACAGATAGATTAAACAACTTGATAAAGGCCGCACAACTAGTAAACAATAAAGCTATTACAGTGCAACCTGGTCTCTACAGCTAGTACATATGATCTCTATGCCATAATGCCTCTCAAAACTTTATCTTCTTGGCCACTAAATAGATCACTATCTATGAAGTGAAAACCAAAGCTAAACTCAACACAAACAATATAACTCTCCTTGTTACCTTCATACTACCTTCAAAGTTGGGTCAGTCATATACTCAGATGGTTGCCCATAGGCCCCCCTCTCTCAGCAGTCTTCCTCACAGGCAATCACCACAGGAGGAACCTCACTACTTGATTCCTTTCAAAATAAAACTAAACTGTCTTTTTAAGCCACAAACATCTATATTTGCACAGGCCTGTTAAGCTGTACAAGGTAGTAACAGTACAATTTCTATAGAGAAGTAGGTCCAAATGTACTGTCCCTGAAGCCATCCAAATTCCTGGGTTACTAATAGGTCCAGGATAGCAGGGCATAAACCACTACTGGGATTAAAGTAAATACCTTGTGGAAAAGTCACCGTCTCAAATGCCTTTTGTTAGCTCTCTTTGTGTACAGAACCAATCTTACTTTTCTAGTTGATTGAGCCAAAAGAGAATATTTTTCCAATCTGAAAAGAAAGAAGTTTTATTTCCAGGGAATGTGTCATTTGTCCTAACATATCTTTGTTCAATTAAGAGCAATTGTAAATTTAGAAGCGTGGTGTAGCTCTCTTCCATCCACTTGTGGGAGTCATTGAGAGGCAGAGAAAGCCAGTTTGCAGAGAGAGAAATTGCGAGTAAGATTTCCTGTTCAAGAAACTCAATTGGATATTTTCTTTTTGAGAGTTTATAATATACCTGTGTATCATTTATAGTATTTGAGGGGATTTGTTTTTAATCCTCACTCAAGAACATTTTTTTCTTTTTTTTTCTTTTTCTAAGAAAGAGATAAAAGGAGAAAGGAAGAGAGAGAAAAATTGATGTAGGGTAGAAACATCAATTGGCTGCCTCCCATACACTCCCAGACTGGGGATCTCTTTTATCTTGACCGGGGACTGAACTGCCACCCATGTATGTACCCTGACCAGGAATCAAATCCATGACCCTTTGATTACGGACGACATTCCAACCACTGAACCACAATGGCCAGTGCTATCTCTGTTTCTTTATGTCTTCATCTAGCCTGAGTTCATTTCTGTTGATTTCAATTTATAGTCCAAATTAATACAGAGATGTAACCCAAAATTTATGTTTATTTTATTAAAAAGAACCCCCCATCTTTTTAATCAAGTTTATCCCCATTCATAATTGTAACTATAAGCTGCTATGGCAGTTTTAAAATATAATTCACAAGAGCCAGCATGTTCAGATTCGTCTATGCCCAGGATATATCTCACTGCGGTACAGCCAGGACTGGTAATATCTGAAGGAATTGGTTATTTCTCAAGGTAAATGGTATTAAATGTGTCTTTACCGGATACTTTCATAATTGCGCATTCTCCTTTTAAAGATTGAGGTCATCTTATTTTTAGTCTTCCAGACCTTAATTTATTCCTGTTTTTTCTCTTCATAGAAACTTTTGATAATGAATCCTTCAGAGCTTGGGGCTTTTTAAAAGTTCAATTTCATTGTGAAGTCAAGGTCTTAAAATTTTTTATGAGTAAATGATTTTTTGCTTCATTTTCACCTCACTTTTTCAATTAGTGATAGCCTTTTTTAACTAAACTTTGACTTGCTATTTCATGTGTGTTTGTTAATGCAGGCATGCATTGCTGTATGCTTGTATGCATGTAACACTAACTGCCTAAGGTGTCTTATGGAAAGCAAGAAGCAGGTGAACACCATCAATATTAATTCATTAAATAAAAGTAATTTCATTAGTTATTCAGGTGTAATCCATATATGTATAGAGTTGTTTGGAAGTCCAAAATAATTTATTTTCTGGGACACAGAAAATTTCCTCTACTAACAATGACTATTTCAGTTGTATACCTGATTCTTTTACATTTTCTATTCATGAGAAATATGCAATTTTAGAAGAAGCTGAAAAATATTTTAAAAGGAAAAATATCATTCAATTTTTCCAAGCAGATTGTGATGCATTTTACTCATAAAAATTGGGAAATGGGTTTATATCCCTTTCAAATTTCTGTCTAATGTGTAGTTTAAAAGGTTTGGGTTATCATCCATATACCTTCCTAAAAGACAATAAAATAAAATTACACAAAACTAAGCAAAACATGGATTTGATTCTTCCAGGAAGAGCTAACAGTATTTGCATATCATTATAGTCCACATTGTTATTTCTCTTTTTAAGCAGATATTTAAATTTGGAGCTATAGTTACTATTTAAAGTAACATAATATAATAGAAACAGTAGGAAGCCTCAAGCCACATTTCTGTACCTTTCTAATACATAAGTATTGTGTTCTTACATGACATTAGTAAAAGTCTCTGGTCAAAATGAAATTTTATGATAACTGATTGCAATTTTCTTATAGTAAGCTGGGCTTGGAAAATTACGTATAGATATTAGAACTATAGTTAAACCTTAAAGATCATGCAGAATAGAGCAACCATTATGCAAAAAATATTTTACTTGTGCAGTGTGTCTTTTTATTGATTTTGTTTTTTTGTGTAAAACATCATATATAAAATTCACAAAATGTATAGGAACAATTCACTTTTCTCTATATTTTTATCATATATGTAGTCACCCTGAAATATTTTCTCATTGTTTTTGGATGTTATATATATGGAATCATACTGTCTGTATCTTTTGAGAAATTACTGTTTTTCATTCAACTTTATGACTTTAAAAATATTTATTAGTTTGTTGATTTTTCATTTTTACTTCAAAGAATAGCTTAATTTTAAAGATAATTTTCAAGCTACATTGCTTAGTCCATTACACTCTTTGTAAATAACATCTGGATTATATCCAGGTTTAAAAATTTCATTTTTAGTGTTACTATATTGCTAGAACATTCTTGAATCTCTAAGTTATATATCTAGAATTGAAATAGTTGAACCAAAGGATATCTTTACATTCAAATTTATTAGATAATTCAAACTGTTTTGCAAAGTTATTCTATTTAAAAATTCCATTCATACATAAACATTTCATTACTCCAAATCATAGTCAGACTCAGAATTTACTAATATTCTAATTATTATCAATATGATCAGTGAGATGCATTAAACCATTATGGGCTTAATTTGCCTTTCAATGATTACCAGGGAGGTTAAATAACTTTTTAAAATATAATTGTGTACCATTTGTTTTTTATCTTCTTTGAAATGCTTCTTTATGTCATTTACCCATTTTTATCTATAGATTTGTTGGCCTTTTTATTATTGATTTGTAGGAATTCTTTATATATTATAAATGTTAATTTCTTATCTTTGTGTGTTTTGTAATTGTCTTCTTGTAGTCCTAGTTAGAGTTTGTATTTTCTATATCTTAACATATCATTTAATGAATATAAAGTTTCAATTTTAATAAGGTCAAGTTTACTTTTCCTTTATGTGTGGTGTCTTATTTATTTATGTCTTATTTAAGGCATTGCAAAACTAGGTGATCATTTTCTCTAAAAATACAAAAAATTTTGCTTGAGACATAAATTGCCAGAAATGTAGAACCTCTTAAAACTACCCCTTATAAAACAACCAGAATATTGAGACATAAATTGCCAAAAGCAAAATTTTTTATATTTTTAGAGAAAATGATCACCTAGTTTTGCAATGCCTTAAATAAGACATAAATAAATAAGACACCACACATAAGGGTGGAACTCCTACCTTTTGTGACAACATGGATGGAACTGGAGAATATTATGCTAAGTGAAATAAGCCAGTGGGTGAAAGACAAACACCATATGATCTCACCTATAAGTGGAATCTATTCATCAAAATAAACTAACAAACAAAATAAACCACAGGCATGGAAACATGGAGCAGACTGAAAGTGACCAGAGGGGATGGGGAAAGAGGACAAGGGTGGAAAGAAGGAGAAGGGACTAAAAAAAGAACATGTATGAATGACCCATGGACACGAACAACAGAATGGGAATTGACTGTGGGAGCAGGGGCTGGGAGTAGGATGGGCAGAGGGGAGTAAAGGGGGGAAAATTGAGACACCTGTAATAGAATAAACATGATATAAAAATTAAAAAAATAAAAATGTTTTCTAAAAAAAATTTTGCTTTTGACAATTTATGTCTCTAGTCCTCTGTAATTGATTTTGTGAATAGTTTAAAGTAGCATTTTTAAAATTTATCTCTGAGAGTGTAACTGATTTTAACTGCACCATTTAGTAAAGAGGCCACTTCCCGCTATTGACCTGAATACAGAGCTTTCATTCCGTATGTCGGCATAAATTCAGGAGGCTCTTTGCGTGCTGTTACACTATTACATCAGCCTACTTACCTATCCCTGTACCAATATGATGTTGCTTTCAATATATTAACTTTGTAGGTAGTGTTGATATCTAATACGGAAGCCCTCCCACTTCTCTGAGGCGTATATTTGATATTTTTTCCTTTATAGGTATCATAAAATCATGTCATTTTTCACATTTTTAAAAAAAGGCTATGATTTTGGCTGAAATTGCATGGAATATACAAATCAATTTGGCAAGAATTAATATTTTTACAAAATTGATTCTTTCAATATGATATACATGGTATGCTTCTTCATTTAGGTCTTAAATGTCTCATTTTATTTTATAGTTTTCTACATGAAGGCCCTTCACACAATTTTTATATTTATTTATAGTCCAATATTTTTATTACTTTTGCAAATTTATGTTTCTTTTAATCACATTTTCTAAGTCATTCTCTTATATATATTTGTAATTTTACAAATATATTGTATGTTAAATTTTCAAATATGTGTACCTAAGGTAATTCTTTCTTAAATTCAAATAATTTGTCCATAATTTGTCATAGCTTTTTCTTACTGAAAATTATATCATTTGCACATATACATTTAATATGTTCTTTATTTGTTGGGAAATTTTATGAAATAATTTTATTAATTAAAAATTTTTAACATGGTTATACAATTTAACAAAATTTAAACTTTACCATTGTTTTCCATCCCCATTTAGGCCCGTTATACTGTCTTACCTCTCACTGCTTTTGAGAACTTTCAATTTAATTTAGCCTCTAATTACATTTATTATATTTTGCCTGGACTAAAATTGAGGATCTTATTAGTAATAACAGCTATATTTTATTAGCTTTTTTCTCAAATTGGAAGTTGTACACTTGGATTTTCAGCTTGCTTCCACATGTGTCAAACTATTAATCTTCATGGCAGTAGGCTCACAGTACTAAGTTGTCAAAACTCTTAACAAAAATCACCTGGATCTTTATTTAAAATGTTTATTCTCAGAATCATTCATTGGAGAGTCTGATTCAATAGGCCAATTTTGGGTCCCAGAGGACACCTGTAGGGTAGGAAAAACTTTTCGTCTAACCTCTTAGGTTCAGGAATTGGGAGCTGTAAATTAAACTGACAAAAGATAAATTAACAGGAGAAAAGTTTTATTCCTGCGTGCCACATACATATATAGGGGAAAGCTCAGTGATGAGTAATTCAAAGAGGTAGTTAGAATTTGGGACCTAGATACCTCACCTAGTAGAGGAAAGGAGAGAGGAAGAAAAGACTCTGATGGAAAAAACAAATAGGTTTACAGAGACTGAGAAATGTTTTCTTCTTATGTGAAAAAGTGGAAGATAAAGTTTGTGATAATGTGGGTCTTCAGAGGTATGAATAGTCTTTGTTCTTTAAAAATTTAATCTTTATTGTGTATTTTTATATTAACTTTTAGTCCCCTTATAACCCCCTTCCCCAGCAATCACCACACTGTTGTCCACGTCCATGAGTCCTTTTTCCTTTTTACTCAAACCCTCCTTCCCCAAATCTCCCCCCTCCCCCCACTACAGAGGTATGAATAGTTTTTGTGTCTTCTTCTAGGCCATGAAGCTCCTCCAGTGAGTGGACTTATAATAGGTTTTGTCTAGGTGTTTGCTTTGAGAGTAGAAGCAACATCAATGAGGGAATTTATGGCAGTCTTCATTTCTCCGAAGTTCCTGCTTTTAATCGGATAAAGAGAGCTTTGAAAAGGCTTCTTTCTGCATCTAATAAGTCGAAAATGACTTTAGCCTGAAACACTCGTTACACCAACTCTGGAATTTCAAATGATTATTCACAGGACCTAGGGAAATCTAGGCCTAAACACAAACCTATGGCATCAGTTACTAAAATCAAATGCAACTTATACTGTAGTTCTGACTTCACTAAGATAAAAGACCTCAAGGAAGTCATTTGCACTTCATCATCTTTCATTTTATTCCGATAAACACACTGGCCCTTTCTCATCAGCTAGTTGAGAAAAAATGGA
Source organism: Pteronotus mesoamericanus (assembly GCF_021234165.1). Lineage (NCBI taxonomy): Eukaryota > Metazoa > Chordata > Mammalia > Chiroptera > Mormoopidae > Pteronotus > Pteronotus mesoamericanus. Next base: position 25,424,376 of record NW_026555325.1, on the reverse strand, counting down.
TATAGAAAAGTCTGAATATTTCAAGAAGAGATAACAAATTCAACTGAAGCCAAATTATTTTCTAAGGTTAGTTGTGACTATTTTGGTGTTTAGAGTTTAGTGACGTCCTTCAAATCTACCCAGATGATCAGTAATCCTTTCTTCAATCCTCTTGTACCTCAGCACAATTCCCTTTTCTGTATTTTCCCTCCCATTACCACAGACCTCCTTCTATCACCTGAGAGATGCTTTTAACATACACATGTTTAGTGACTTCTCTTGGAAGGTCTGTGCCCTATGGAGAATGAGCTCATGCAGAGCGGGCAGCCAGATCTGCTCACATTACATCGGAGGGTAGTTCAATCCAATATAAATAACAAGGCCTGTCTTCTTTCACATTGTGGACAGCTTTGTGAAGCTATAAATTATATTAGGTTTCTGTACTTCATAAAACAAAAATACATCATGCACATTAGAAAAAAGTATTAGCCACTAACATAAAGATGTAAATTTCTAGTTTCCAAAGGTTATAATTGAGATATTTTCAGACCATTTACTGAATTGAAAAATTGATAAAATAATGTTTCCTGCCCTTTTTAAATCATTTTTTAATTCTTATTCTTTTACAGTTGTCCCAATTTTCCCCCCTTTACCCTCCTCCCCTCTCCCACCCCCCTCCCATCCCCCTCTCCCACAGTCAATTTCCACACTGTTGTCCATGTCTTTGGGTCATTCATACATGTTCTTTGTCTAGTCCTTTTCCCTTTTTTCCACCATTGTCCTCTTCCCTTCTCCCCTCTGGTCACTTTTAGTCTGTTTCATGTTTCCACACCTATGGTTCTATTTTGTTTGTTAGTTTATTTTGTTCATTAGATTCCTCTTACAGGTGAGATCATATGGTATTTGTTTTTTACCTCCTAGATTATATAATGTAGCATAATATTCTCCAGTTCCATCCATGCTGTTGCAAAAAGTAGGAGTTCCTTCTTTCTCTCTGCCATGTAGTATTCCATTGTATAAATATATCATTGTTTTCTGATCCACTCATTTACTGATGGGCACTTAGGCTGTTTCCAGTGCTTGGCTATTGTAAATAACACCACTTTGAACATAGCGTTGCCTAAATTCTTTTGAATTGGTATCTCAGGATTCTTAGGGTATAATCCCAGCAGCAGAACACTGGGTCAAAAAGCAGTTTTATTTTTAGCTTTTTAAGGAAATTCCATACTATTTTCCACAGTAGCTGCACTAGTTGGCATTCCTACCAACAGTGTACTAGGTAAACAACCTAACCCTACACATAAAAAACCTGGAGGGACAACAACAAACAATGCCCAGAACAAGTTTAAGGAAGGAAATAATTGATCAGGGTAGAATTAAATGACATAGAAACTAAAAGAACAATTTAAAAGATAAATAAATCTAGAAGCTGGTTCTTTGAAAAGACAAACAAAATTGACAAACTTTTAGCTAGATTCATCAAAAAAAAAGAGAGGACACAAATAAATAAAATCAGAAATTAAGGAGGAGAAGTTACAACTGATACCACAAAAATACAAAAGATTGTAAGAAATTACTATGAACAACTATATACCAAGAAATTGGACAACCTGGGTGAAATAGACACATTTCTAGAAACAAAAAGTCTGCCAAAACTAAATCAAGAAGAAGCAGAAAGCCTGAATAGATTGATAACAACTAGCAAAGTTGAAGCAGTAATCAAAAAACTCCCAGCACACAAAAACCCTGGATTGGATGGCTTCACAAGTAAATTTTACCAAATATTTAAGGAAGGACTAACTCCTATCCTCCTCAAACTATTCCAAAATTTCAAGAAGAGGGAAGGCTCCCAACCTCTCTTTATAAGGCCAGTATATCATAATTCCAAAACCAGGTAAAGACACAACTAAGAATACCACAGGCCAATATTTCTGATGAACATAGATGCTAAAATCGTGCCCTTCTTGTTAATGTAATCCTGTTTCCCCAGCTTCATCCCCTACCCACTAACCTCACTAGAAAAAATGAAGTAGAAATGACTTTTAATAAAACACACCTTATTTCCTCCATATATTGCATCAATTCTGATTACTGAATAGAGTCCTATGGTTCATTTATATCCAGCATTGTGAGTTCTGAGGAAGGAGCAATTAGATTTCAACAATGGGATTCCAGAACATAATGGACAATATGCCAGGTATTTAGTTTCAGTATCTTCATTTCTATTCACATCTCTGTGTACTGTGTGATTTTTCCCTTAATTTAATTTTAGTGTCATTATTGTATCTTCTGTTTAATTTTTTTATAGCTTGCTATAATTAAGCTTTTATTTGGCAGTCATTTTTAAGACCACCGCATAGTCATGGAATTGTTGGTAATATGTGATTACATTATGTTGTCTTTCGCCAAGACACTCTTGTAAATGAAGCGTCATCCTCAGAGATTTTCTTGGCTGAAAATGTAAGTAATTAAAAATGTAAACAAATAGTATCTGTTACATATGCTGCAATAATAAACACTTCAGTATAATACAAGTTAATGTCTCTTTTGGGAAACAATTTAATCCCGCTACAACATGTTTTGTAAATGGACAAATAAATGGTTAAGCACTTAATATCTTATGTAATATGGCATACAGATGCCCAGAGATTTTATATGTTCTTTCTTTGAGTGTTTATGTTTTTCTCAATAAGCATTACTAAGAATCTTTTGGTATTATTTGTTACTTTATAGCAATGCCAGCTATTGAGGTGTAAAAAAAAATTACCCATCAAAATTTCCCAATTAACATCCAATATAAATAATAACATAGGAAAATGGGCCTTCATTGTCTATAGATTTTAGAATGAAAATTTTTCTTCGAAGGCAAAAATGTCCATCTATAAACTTTATTCATTATCTTAGTTCTTGGAAATCATCCTAAAATCATTGAAATATACACAAAAGAGAGTATACATGATTTTCATCATAATATTTCTCATATCAAAATAGTATATAACCCAGGCATATAACTGTAGAGAATTTGTTACATAGAATACGGTAAACCCATAAAATATAATACTATGCAGCTATTAAAAAACCAAGTTGTAGGAGAAAAGTAAATTACATGATAACAGTTATATTACATGAATAAGCAACAACAAATAAAAATAGGTTTAACTAAGAGCAATTTTCCAAAGATTATTCAGATCTGTTAAAAATAAGTTGTAAATTCCACGTGATCAATATTTATTGTATATCATTGATTTTTTTTCCATACTGAAGGAAACCACCTAAAGAAAATTATGAGATCAACTAGTGGAATAGACTTGAGGTCTAAAACAATTTGATTGATATGTTTTTCATTATATAAACAACTCAGACTTTCTCAAACCTGTCCCCAGACTTTAAATGCTGTATATAAGCAATAAATTTCCAGAACCGATTTAATTGAAAAGCAGATTTAAAAGGGTAAAATTTACAGGATGGTGCAAATTATATCTATTTTTTTTGTACAAGGATAACTGTACAAAATCTAACTTAGGTAGGTTGTTTTTTGACTCTGGCCAAATGATATCAAATTATCTTTCTTCAGAATAACTATAAAACTGGACAAAATTAGAAAAAAACCACAACTGTTTCAGCATGTAGAAAATGAGTATTTCACATAAAACAATGAGAGAGGCATCTGTGCTTGAAAACCGGCTGAACTTTGGTAATATCATTTTGAATCTCTGGCTTCATGCTGCCCCTACCACCTAGCCACCCACCCACCTCTACCAGCTACCTCTGTTAGGATGAGATGGCTTGGCAGTTTATTTTTTTCACTGCACTAAACTTACTGTGGTAGGTGGTACCCATACTCAACAACATTGTTATTGCACATACCTTCACAAAGGTAGGTAAGAAGGGGAGAGCCAATGACTTGATGTAGTTAGGTTATAAATACCATTATGATTGGGTAGTCTTAATTCTGTTGAGGTTGTGTATATGCTCAGTGGAAACTGAAGAACCCCCAAGGTATTTGTACACTCTTGAGAATATACATATGCACACGGAAGCCTTGAAAGTGCCCAGAGAGAAGATAAAACCTGAAGTAAATTATGTGTTCTTGCCATAAAAAAGAAATGATAATTTTGTGATGTGATGGGGTGTTAGCTAATGTTATAGTGGTAATTATTTTATAATATTTAAGTGTATCAAATTAACATGTTTCATACCTTAAACTTACACAGTGTCATTTGTCAATTATCTTTCAAAAGACTGGAAAAATGACCTGAAATTGGAAAATGACACAGATATCAGTAAAGGACAGTGGTAATACTGGTAAATTATTGAGTGATTATATTGAAATTCTCAATAAGGAGATACACACACACTAGATATATACATGCATACACATATACACACATATCTAATATGTGTGTATATGTGCATATTTGTACATATATATTAAAAATTCTGGAGTTGAAGAGTACAACAAATGAAAAACTCAGTAGAGAACGCAACAGTAGATTCAAGATAGCCAAAAAAAAATCAGTGAACTTGAAGGTAGATCAAGAAAATGTATACAATTTGAAAAGAGAGAGAAGAAAAGAGTGAAGAAAAATGAACAGTCTTAGAGACCTGTGGGTCCACATGAGGTGTACCAATTTACATATAATCATTGTCCTATAACGGATAGAGAGAAGAAGCAGATAAACATAATAAAACAAATAATGACAGAAACTCCCCAAAACTGATGAAAAACATAATCTGTACACTGCAGAAGATCAACAAATCCCAAGAAGGATAAGAAAAAGGTAAAGTGTATATATTAGAAGATGTGATGTATAGACATCATAATCAAGCTTTTATTTTTTAAATTTTTATATCATGTTTATTCTATTACAGTTGTCTCAATTTTCCCCCCTTTACTCCCCTCTGCCCATTCCACTCCCAGCCCCTGCTCCCACAGTCAATTCCCACTCTGTTGTTCGTGTCCATGGGTCATTCATACATATTGTTTTTTTAGTCCCTTCTCCTTCTTTCCACCCTTGCCCTCTTTCCCCATCCCCTCTGGTCACTTTCAGTCTGCTCCATGTTTCCATGCCTGTGGTTTATTTTGTTGAATAGATTCCACTTATAGGTGAGATCATATGGTGTTTGTCTTTCACCCACTGGCTTATTTCACTTAGCATAATATTCTCCATTTCCATCCATGTTGTCGCAAAAGGTAGGAATTCCTTCTTTTTTTTTTAAAAATGCAAATTTTATTTATTTATTTATCTTTTTAAAATGTCAAGATCTATTATAAAATATTAAAAATTTTAAATCCATTATAAAGCCCCAGCAATTAAAGTAACATGACACCAGCACAGAAATAATCAAGCAGATCAATGAAATAAAATGAAAATTCTAGAAACAAATGTATCTATCTGTTTAACAATGTAACATATGATTAAACTGATATTTCAAATCAATGTAAAAATAAGGTTCATTCAAAAAATAAGGTGAATGGACCACTATTACTTGAAATAAAACAAATATAGAGCCCTATTTCACACATTATACAAGAAATATTCAGGTGAGTCAGAATCAATATGTAGAATCTAAGGAGTTTTAGGAGAAAATACAAACTAATATTTTTCTTATGCTGAAGTAAAATATTCAAACCCAGAAGTTATAAAGTAAAATATTGACAATATGACTATATTGAACATTTAAGGCTATATAGTAATGTACATATAAAAAAACTTAAAGGACAAGTAACAGAACAGGAAAGTATTTGCAACACATTTAAAAAAGGGTTAATAGTTTTTTGGGGGGTTTAGGGAAAAAAATTCTACAAACATTTAATCAAAAAATGGATAAAGGAAACCAAAAAATCATTTAAAGCTTTTTAAAAATAATAAAAATAGGCAAGCAATATACAAAATCAAGTTTAGTTTCAACAAATAATAAACTAACAACTAAAATAACACATCATTGTCACAATCAGATTAATAAGTATTAAAAATATTGGTAATATCAAGTATTGGTGACTGTGAAAGGAACTGGGTATTCATAGACTCTTTTTCTTCATCTTCTTAAAGCAGTCATTTTAGCATATTTTGCAACGCTGGTTTGGTGGAGGTGTATTCTTTTAGCCTCCTTTTGTCTGGGAAACTCCTTATTTCACCTTCCATTTTAATTGAGAGCCTTACTGGGTAGAGTAGTCTTGGTTGCAGGCAGGCGGGGTCCTGGTGCTGACTCATCCCCCATATGGCAGCAACCATCTTGCTCAGGCAGACCACTCCCCTGAACGGTAATAGTAGAAGAGGACACAACAGCCCTGCCCCGAGGAGGGACTCAGCCTTGGCCCCGTAGTGCTAAAGACTGACTGCTGAGTACAGAGTGGCAGCCACATATAGTAGATCCCTGGTTATTGTTCAGTTGTTTGTTACAGGTGATTTCTCCACAATTTAGTTGTAATTCCAGATTGGTTCTGGGAGATCAATGTTACTTCCCCCGACTCCTCTGCCATCTTGATTCTCCCATAACCAAGCTTTAAAAGGCAAAAGCAAATGGAAAACCTTGAATATAGCAACAGAAAACAATTCATTGCTTACATGGGAGAATAATTACAATTAATGGTTAACTTCTTATCAGAAACAACAGATGCCAGAAAGCAAGGAAAAAAGAACAACAGCAAAAGAGAAAACTGTCAACCAAAATTCCTTAGCCAGCAAAAACACCGTTTAAAGGTAAAAGCTAGGGGAATATGGAACAAACAAACTACACCCTATTCCTCACTCTAGGTACTGCTAAAAGCCTAGATTATATATAAGATAAATATAAAAAGATTCTGAAAACTATAAACAATGAGGCGGCCTAGATATCTCAGACTGGGTACCAGAGAAGGTAGGAATATGAAAATGCCATTAGTCACAGAAAAAGAGCTCTCTCCAAATTACCAGGAAGCAGAAAGTGTAGTAAAGCAAAAAGCTTTTAGATAATAACCACAGACTTTAACCAAACACTCTCCATCAGAGGCAGCAAAATTCAAGTGAGAGTCCAGACTTTCATCCTTCACAGACCAGAATGAGACACTCAAATTTTCCCTCATTCTTACTTCTCCTTGCACTGGCATGGTATTAGAGTAAGCTGCTTGAGGAGTTGGAATTTTTATCCATGGGGTAATAAGGAGGGACCCCTCCTTAGTGTAACTAGAGGACAGCTTGGGTAACAATAACAAAGTTCTTCTCCCTCCCCAGCTGTGGTGTGTCAATGGAGGTCTAATGAGAAACTTGAGCTCATGCTTATGCCTACCAGTAATAAGGAGCACTCCTCCTAAGCCTTATTGAAGACAAAGCGGAGAACTAGTACCTTGCTTGAAGTAACAAGATGGAGCTATCCCTTCCTCTGTCACATCATTTGTTAAAAAAAAAAATCTGACAAAGCACAATATTTATATTATAAGATTCAGAGTCTTATAAAATGATTTACAAAATTTCTAGGTTTTAATAGCTACTCATCATACCAATAACCAGGACAATGTCAACTTGAATAAGAAAACATGATTGCCTTAAAGCTGCTAACACAAAGATGACATAGATGTTAGCATTGTCTGACTAATTTTTAAGCAACCAAAAATAATACTTCAACTAACAATTATGAATATGCTTGAAAAGTGGGAAGTCTTATCATAGACACAGAAAGACAGAAAAGAAATAAAAGATAAAACCAAATGGAAATTTTAGAATTCAAAAATACAATAACTAATATAACTCAATGAATGAGCTCAACAGTATAATAGAGAGACAGGAGAGAACAGAAGAAGGGATCAGTGAACTTGATGACAGCAAAATTGAAAGCATCTAATCTGAACAACAGAGAAAATAGACAAAAAAAAGTGGGCAGAACCTTAAGAAACTGTTCTGTTGTAGTATAACAAAAGATCTAACATATTTGTCATCATAGCCCCAGAGACAGAGGGAAAAACGTCTAATAAAGTATTCAAAGAAATAATAGCTGAAAATTTCCCAATTTTGCCAGAGACATCAACTTACAGATTCAAGACCCAAGTAAACCACAAACAGGATAACTCAAAGAAATCCATGCCAAAATTTATTTGAAAGTTGAAAGAAATTTGAAAGTTATTTCATACCCAATGAAAATATCCTTCACTAATAAAGAGGAAATCTGAAAGTTATCAGAGTCTGAGAAAATCTATTTAAAAAAATTCTCTAAGTAGAAAGGAAATAATAAAAGAAGAAAATTTCAAACATCAGAAAAGTAAAAAACTGACAGAACAAAACATGCAATAGACTTATCTCCTTTTGAGTTTTCTAAATTATGTTAGATGATGTAAGAAAACTTAAAACACTATCTTATGTAATTTCATTATATAAAAATGGTCAAAACATACCAATTAAAATACGGAGATTGATAAAGTGGATAAAACAACCAAACTAAATGTTATCTACAAGCATCTCATTTTAAATAAAATCATATAGGTAGGTTAAAAGAATGAAAACAGATAAACCATGTAAAAGAAAGCAGGAGTAGCTATACTAACATCAGAGAAAGTAAATTTCTAAATAAATTACTTGGATGAGGTGGAGACATTAAAGATAAAATAGTAAATCCATCAGTAAAACATTATTCTTAAATGTGAATGCATCAAGCAAAAAACCTACAATATGTGTGAAGCAAAAATTAATAAAACTAAAAGGATGAATATGCAAATTCACAATTATAGTTGGAGATGTCAACATTGTTCTCTCAACAAATAACAGAAGCACTGAGGATAAGCATCAGTTATGGAATGAAATAATTCGATAACATGATCAACCAATAGGACCTAACTGATATTTATAGAATGCTCTACCCAACAACAGAGGATAGATTTTTTTCAATTGTCCACAGAACACATGCCAAGATAGACTATAACCTTAGACATAAATCAATCAATCAATCAATGTCAATAATTTCAAAGAGTAGAAATCATACAGAATGAGTCCTTTCACCAGAATGTTAGATACTACTATCAGAAAGATAACAGAAAAACTGGCAAAGACTTTGAAAATAAAACATGTACTTCTAAATTACCCATAGGTCAAACAAATATTCTCAACGTAAGTGTAAAAGTAGGATGATTTATTGAATTGAATGGAAATGAAAACAAGCACATCAAAATGTGGGGTAGCAACTAAAGCAGTTCAGAGGGGGAAATTTACAACACTAGATGCTTATATTATAAAACAAACAAATCTATAATCTCAGAGCTCCAAACTAGAAGCTAGAAAAATATAAAAATAAACTCAAAGCAAGCATAAAAATAATAAAGAGCAGAAGTCAGTGAAGTGGAGAAAAATTAAGGAAATCAGTAAAACAAATAGCTGTTCTTTGAAAAAAATAAATACATTAGATCAACTTCTGGCAAGTCTGACAAAAAGAGAAAACACAAATTACTAATATCAAGAATGAAATATGGCATATTACTACAGACATTTCAGACATTGAAAGGATAATAAATGAGTACTATGATGACTCTACACATATAAATTTGATACATTTAAAAGGAATTAACTAATTATTGGAAAATAAAAACTGCCACAACTCACCCAATATGAAACAGATCATTTGAATATCTCTATAGCTCTTAAGAAAATTAAATTCACTATTAATATCTCCTGAAAAATAAATCTCTGGCTTAACTGGTTTCACTGGAGAATTCTACCACAGAAATTGGTACTTTACTGAAATGGTGTAGAACTAAATAACACATATACAAACACAAACAAATGAGTACAACTAAAATTAGGGAAATTTGAATGAGATAGATGGATTGTATCAATGTCAGTGTAATATAGCTTTGTAAGGTGCTATTATTAGTAAAATTTGCACAAAAGGTATAAGGGACCTCTTTGCATTGTTCATTCCACAATTATACTTGTACCTACAATGATCTTAAAATTAAAAGTTTAATTAAAAAATGAATTATACCACAATCAAGTGGGTTTTATTCCAGTGATGCAAAGCTGGTTCAATATTCAAAACCATCTATAACATTTCCCATATTCTCAGGCTAAAAAAGTAAAATCATATGATCATATGAATTAATGGAGAAAAAGCCCTTAATAAAATTAATTATCTCCTCAATAAAAAACTTCTCAACAAACTAGTAAAGGAACGGAACTTCATTAATCTGATACAGAATATCTAAACTTTCAGCAGCTAACATTATATCAAATGGTGAGATAAAATACTTTATTCCTACAATTAAAAACAAGTAAAGTGCATACTTTTTTTTACTACTTCTATTCAGCATTGTACTGGGAGGTCCCAAGTAGTATAGTAAAACAAGAAAAAAATAGTAGAAATTAAAGGCATCCAAATATTTAAGAAAATAATATCACTGACTTTATTTGCAAATGAAGTTATCTAGTATGTATGATACCAAGGAATTTACACATATCTATCATATTTATATATATAACAATGAAAAATCTGTAATTGAAATTTAAAAATGTCATTCCTATTAATAAAAAGAAAAAATACTTTAAAATAGATTTAATAAAAATACTTAAGACTTGTTTTGAATTGGTGTTTTGGGATTCTTAGGGTATAACTCCAGCAGTGAAACTGCTTATCAACAAAACAAACAAGCAAGAAAAATATAACCAGCAACATTGAAATAAAAAATAAACCAACAGTAAAGAGAGGGAAGGAGGGAGAAGAGTAAAGGGGAAAACAAGGGGAAAGGTCAAATCAAGGGACATGTCTAAATGACCCATGGACAAAGCCAAAGGGTGGAAGGACTGAGGGTGGGACATAGGTGGGAGTGGGGCAGGGGAAAGTGGTGGCAGGAAAATGGAGACAACTGTACTTGAAAACCAGAAAAAATTAAAAAAAATAAAATATTTAAGACTTGTGTACTGGAAATAATAATACATTGCTGAGAGAAGTCAAAGATGATCTATGTAAATAGAGAGATAGTCTACGTTCATGGATTAAAGTCTCAGTGTTGCCAGGATGACAGTTTTCCCCAGTTGATCTCTAAATTCATAGCAATCCCTATAACATTATAGCAAGCTTTATGGTAAAAAAAAATGTCAAATTGATTCTAAAATTTGTATGGAAAATCCAAGTAGCTAGAATAGTCAAAATCATTTTTAAAAATATAAATTGTTGGAACACATAAAACACCTTCTTTAAAAACTTATGAAATTCACAATAATCAAGACAGTGTGGTGCTGGCATAAGGATAAAGAGTTGAAAGTTCACAAATAAATTATTTCAGCTAAATTCAATTGATTTGCAATAAAGACAAGTCAATGGGGGAAAGGTTATCTCCTTCAAAAAATGATACTGAGACAATTGGATATATAAGGGGGGGCTCCCCTATAAAAAAAGCCCAGAATTATCTTCTGGAGGGCAGACCCCTTTTAAACAGGCTTGCCCAATAGCTGAATATTTTAGGAACCCATCTGTATCAGTGTACCAGCTGGCATTCTTGTGAGTGGCTGTGTGCAGCTTCAGTAAAAAATTTTTTGAAGACTTTCAATGTCTTTATCCATTTTCTGGTGGGTGATTTAAGAGTGCACCTTCCCACACTGCACTGAGTATTCAGCAGCTTCTGACTCAAAACAGAATAACCCCCGTGTTTCACCCTCCCTATTCACCCAATCTCATCCCAAGCAACATTGTTTGTTTGTTTGTTTGTTTGTTTGTTTGTTTGTTTCCGGGGATGAAAAAGTCCTCAAGTGGAAATGTTTTGCTGATGTGGAAGAAGTGAAACAGAAAACAGCAGAAGCACTAAAAGGAATCAAAATCAACAAGTTCAAAAACTGTTTTGAGCATTAGAAAGTTTAAACATGTCAGCATACACGTTTTTTATTGTTCAGTTACCTTTATCTCGCCTTTTTCCCCACTGCTCTCCCTTGCTCTGTCCCCTAAACTCCCAATGTCAATCCCCACCCCATTGACCGTGCTCATGAGTCCTCTATTCGTACACAATTTTCTATAAATACATTCTGTTTTTTAGGGCCCCCCCTCATATGTATGCAAAAAACCCACAAAGATTAACAATGTTTTATGTTAAACTGTATTAAAAATTAACTCAAAATGGACCTTAGATCTCAATGTAAGAGAAAAAAATTATGAACATTCTAGAGGACCACCTTCCTGACCTTGATTTGGGTAAAGAGTTTCTAGATGCAACACCAAAAACATAATCAATAAAGAAAAAAAAATATTATGTTGGAAGCCATCAAAGTGAAAACGTTGTGCTTCAAAAGACATGATCTAAAAAATGAAAAAGACAGCCACAGACTGGCGGGAAAATTGGCAAGTTGTATATCTGACAAAGGAATTGTATCTAGAATATAAAAGAATCCTAACAACTCAATTGAAAGAAGACATACAATCCAAGTTTTAAAAAGGCAAAAGATATTCATAGAAGTTATACCAAAGAAAACATAAGTGGCTTAAACAAAATCATATCATGCTCATCATTATTAACCATTAGAAAAATGCAAAGTAAAATCTTGCAAATCCACTACACGTCTATTCAATGTCTGTAATCCAAGAGAAAGACAATAATACCAAGTGGTGGTGAGGGTGTGAAAAAAAACTGGAAATCTCTTACATTACTGCTAGTAATGTAAAATGTTAGGAACTTTGAAAAATATTTTGACAGTTTCTTAGAAAATTAAGTGTAAACTTAGCATATGAACCATATTTTTTACTAAGGATCTTAGAGAAATCAAACATATTCTCACCCATAGACATGTATGCAAATACTCACAGAAACTATTCAAAGTAGTCAAAGTGTAGGGAAAAATCCAAAGGTCCTTTAGCTGGTAAACAAATGTGGTATATCCACATAATGCAACACTATTTAACAATTAAAAGAAATGAGCTACTGATACAGGTACGTCAAAAACATTGTGCTCGGTAAAAGAACCAGAAGCAAAAGACTTTAGGTTATGATTCTAGTTATTTGAAAAGTCTAGAAAACACATATTTAAAAAGATGGATCAAAAAGAAAATCCTTTCTTAATTTTTTTGAGATATGTCCATACTGTTTTTCACAGTGGCTGCACCAGTCTGCATTCCCAGCAACAGGGCACTGTGGTTCCCTTTTCTCCACAGCCTCTCCAGCACTTGTTTGTTGATTTATTAATGATGGCCATTCTGAAAGGGATGAAGTGATATCTCATTATGGTTTTAATTTGCATCTCTCTGAAGATTAGTGATGTTGAGCATATTTTCATATGTTCATTGGCCATTTGTTTATCCTCTTTAAAGAAATGTCTATTCAGATTCTTTGCCCATTTTTTAATTGGGTTGTTTGTGGGGGTTTTTTGGTGTTAAATTTGTCTGCCTTTTGACCCAGGGTTCGCCCTTCTGGGAATATATCTGAAGGAACCCAAAATACTAATTCCAAAGAGCATAAGCACCCCTATGTTCATTGCAACATTATTTAAAATTGCCAAGAAATGGAATCAGCCCAGGTGTCCATCAGTAGATGACTGGATAAAACAACTATGGAACATTTACACAATAGAATACTACTTGGCCATAAAAAAGAAGGAGGTATTACTCTTTGGGACAGTATGGATGGACCTGGAGAACATTATGATAGGTGATATAAGCCAGTGAGAGAAAGACAAATACCATATGATTTACTCATCTGTGGAATCTAATGAACAAACTGACAAGGAAAATGGGAACAGACTCATAGATGGAGAGCAGAGTGATAGCTAGTGGGAGGTGAGTTGAGAGTTAGAGGGATGGAGCAAAAATGAAAAAGGACTCATGGACATGAGCAACAGTGTAGTGACTGCCGGGGTTGGGCAGGGAGGGAGGTATGAGGAGGCTAAATGGCAAAGGAAAACAAGAAAATAAAAATTAAAAAATGGAAAGAGTGAAAGTACATCAGTGATTGCCAAGGACTTGAGGGGGTGAAGAACAGGGTTTAACTGTGAGAGTGTACAGAAAACTTTGTGTTGAAGAGCATGTTCTAAAATTGGATCCTAGGGAGGTATTCACTTCTTTATAAATAATCTACCAATGTCATAGAATTGTGCATTTATAATTGGGGACTATTTAATATGTCAATTATTTAACTCGATTAATCTGTTCATTGATATTATTTGATATAGCATGTATATTTTTTAGAATAAATGTAAAATAGACTATTGAAAAAGCCTAAGTCCTTTGGTCAACACTTGCATAATTCAGGCTTTGAAAACTATGGATTCATTTAATTTTATTTCCTATATTTTGAGATAAATTATTTACATCATTGTTTTTTAATGGAAGATTCACTTGATAAGTGAATTATATGTTCAGTAAAATTTAAATTTAGACAACTTAATTGTTTTGTTAATTTTTAAAATACATTGTTATATAAACCTCTGATTCAATCATTTTTAGAAAAACTGTTTATGTTCTAGTGTTTCCAGATACTCCCATAGTTCTTTGAACAGGTGAACAAACAGATGTATAGTTGTTTCTCAGGAAACATTTGTTCAATGTCAACCTGAGCACATGTGTATTAAATACTCAATTTATTCATTTTGTATTTTGTATCCTTAAAGAGTAAAAATATTTTATAACATTACTTTTTATTTTTTCTGAGGGGGAAAGGGAGGGAGAAACAGAGGGAAGAAAACATCGATGTGATGGAGAAACATTAATCTATTGCCTCTTGCATGAGCCAGACTGGGAACCAAACCCACAATCTAGGCATGTGCCCTAACTGGGAATCTAACCTGCAACCTTTCAGTTTGTGGGATAATGCCCAACTAAGTGAACCATGCCAGCCAGGGCTCTACAGTGTTTTCTTATGGAAGATCTTAAGATCATAAATTAGAGGAGATCTCAACAGCGTTGGAGTACTGTCAGATGTAAAGCTTAGAGAATGGGAATAAGACAAAGGAAGCCCTGAAATCAAAGACACATTGCATGTCTTAAGTGTGATTAAAATTAAATCCTGTCTTCCGGTCTTTAACATCCAGTTCTAGTTTACTCCTTTTCTCTCTGACTTAATTCACACACTTCTACTTTCAATATCAGATTATCACATAAAAGCCCTTTTTATGTATATTACTTGTACCTAATGGCATGCAGAACTGACTAAACATATGTGGTCTTTGACCTTAAAGCAAATAGCTTAAAACAAGTAACACATATATGAAAAGCATATGAATAACTAAGTACATATGATTCTAATATTATGCTTTAGTTCTTTAAAATATGCTTGTTATTAATATTTTATGAAAATAATAATGGGCATTCATACAACATTGAGTCATTTTATTTCACCTTATTCTTCATTCACATTTACAGCTCCATGTAAGAATTTCACAGCCTTTATTTTAAAGAGGTATGAAGGAAACTAAGGAATGTCATAAAGTAATTTATACAGAGAGTTTAAAAGTTAGGGCGCCATTTTATTTATTTAGTTATTTATTTATGGTTAATTTTGAAGTTTTTTGAAGTCTTGGGGAGGAGGGCCAACCAGATATAGCTGCCCCACCAAATTCCCAGGCATCTCCACTAGTGCTGGCAGTCTTTTGTCTTTCCTGACTATGTGGGAGTTCACAGACCAAGAAGAGGAAAAAAAAGCTCTCACGGGACAGTGAAGTAAGTATTCATTCCGTGATCCTCTCCACTGAGGGAAAAAAATAGAAAATGCTGCCATTTGGTAAATCCCTGACTTATGACACTAAAATGTTTTCAGATGAAGCCTAACAGAAGCAAAGAATTACAATAAGAGAAACATATATTCAACATATAGACTGTTCTATCTTTAGTTCTTTTGTTGTGAAACCAATTGCTACTTTTCAAAAGTTATAGGAATCTTAGCTAGCCCCTGTGATTGCTATTTCAAAGCATAAAAAAGGAGAGAAAGGAGGGTATTAGTAATCAGAAAAAAGTCTTTAATTACTTAAAAAAAGAAAAATGGAGAAATATACCAGTAGAATACAGTATGACATTTATATTGTGTTTATTCAATGTCACAAATGCTTAGATTAAATTAAGGAAGAGGGGCTAAAGCACAATAATAAAAGTATCTCATATTTGTATACCACTTTCTGGTACAAGGTGAAGGCCAAACAAAAAAAAAAAAAAAAAAAAAACGGGATCCATTTTTTTAAATCAACAGAAAAGATTCTGAAGGAGGGAGACTTTCAGTCCTTATTCATTCAAAATTGCTCTTTTTTCAGGCTCAGACCATGCATCAGACATTAACCCTCCTATACTCTATTTCCTTTTCCCCCTTTTGCTTTGTTCTGTGAGTGATAGGGATACCAAATCAATACTGTGTAAAAGAAGCAGATATAACATTCCCAGAGACACTGGAGACAGGGAATAGAAGCCACAATTCATTTTTTCTGTCTCAGTTTAGATTGTATTTATACCACCTGCTATGCCTGTGGGAATGGAATCTATAGCAGTGTCTTTAGACACAAACTTTCTCTTAGTGGCTTTCCTTTTTCTATTCAGTGTGATAGGATTCTTTTTTTTTTCTGGGAAAAGTAGTCTATGGCACTTGGCTGAAGAGATGAGGCTTCAATGAGATATAGGAGAGAAAGAGTGACAAATTAAAATGACAAGGTTGTCTTATAAGATTGTGATCCAGTGAAATGAAGTATTTCTAGCCCAGTCAATGTAGACAGCATTATGCTATGTGGTAATAGATTGCAAGACCTGGGCAGCTTGTATATGTCTTTGAGATAACTGAATTTGTCACTATCAACACTCTCCCAAACTGTGTCTTTCCTGACTTTTGAGAATAGGCATATGGGCAAAGGTATTCATGTAAGTCAAGTATTTAGGGATACTTTATTTTCCCTAAAAGACTTAAAAAATAAATTTTAATAATATGTCACCCATTGAAATGAAATTCAACCAAGAAGAAGCCCTGAAATAGATAACTGATAGCCCTGAAAGTGACAGTGAACTTAGGCATTGAATGTCTTGTTATATCTGTTTCCTCGTAACTCTCTCTGGTGGTAGACCACACACACTCTCTTCTGAGCTGTAGCTCTGCTTGCTGTACATCTTTACCTGGAAAAGTTTACTATAACTCCAAATTTAATGAACAATAAATAAAATTTGTATATTTTCTTAAAATAAACTGGTAGGAATGCAATTGCACAATATCCAACGACAAGTTTAAGTTTTATCTTCATTTTGCTGCTTGGCACCAAACAGGGAAGGGAAAAAGAGTAGAGGATTATAAGCATGTTTGATTGGGGAAAATTTGGAGTCATCTCTAGTACACCTTGTCACCTTCATATGTGGCTTGGTAAGTAACCAAGCCCTATACATGTAGCTGTTTCTCTGTAGTGTTTCTGACAAACACTTTTCTCATTTCCTTCATTCTTCTTCCCACCTAATCATATCACATTTCTCTTCAAAGTGAAAAATATGATATATAGGTACTCTGTTATAGAATACTTTCAACGGAACACTGAGAATACCTAAGAGAGTAATTCTTTTATTTCATTAAGGTTCCTATTGATGATGTGGTCAATTATATTATGTTAAGGAATTGAGGCAAGCCTAGTTGTAGGGTTTGTATTTATTGTATATTTTGGAAATATTCTAAGATTTCTTGAGAACTCAAGCCAAGAAAAAGTTATCCCCTCATAAAGTAGTAGATGCCTTCAGTTGTGGATAGCCATGTTTTTCATCTTTTGGCTGATCATGGATTTTTAGTTGTTCCCAGTTTACTGATGCAATCACTGCAAAAATCTAGAAGATAGTGTGGTGTTTCCAGAGTTGTGGAAAGGCAAGATTATTACACTTGTGTCTTTACTTAAATGTCATGTCCATTTTCCCCAGTTAGACTCTGCATTTTTTAAATTTATATATTGACAGTATGAGTATTTCAGATGATTTCTATTTTAAAAAGCAAATTCTAAAAAGTTTAGATAATTAGTTAAAAAGTTAAATAAATGATTAATGTCCAAACTGATTGTTGCAGAAGGCTTAGACTTCCTAAAATTCAAGGGTCTTTGGACATCTATTTAATACCCAGGCCTAGGTGTGGGTTATAAAAATTGCCCTCACGTTTGAGTGGTGCAGTTCTTTATAATCCAGAAACACAAAGGAAAAGTTAAGAAAGAGCTACAATTCCTGAGAATAAGGGAGTTTCTTATGCTGAATCAGGAAAGCTGTCACATATATTCCCATGATATGAGGAAATAGAAACTGCCTCTCAAAGTTCTCATCCTTACCCTATTGTCTTATTTTTGAAAAATTTAGATTTTTTTACTCAGTTTCCACTTGGAGACTTTTCCAATGTGTTTAATGGAGGAAAATAAAATGTAAATCATAAATGTCAAAAAGAAATATTAAATACTTATATAAAATGCAGGACCCAAATATTATATCTCAGATCCATCAGGTTAGGATCAGTAAACATAATCTTTCTTTTGTAAAATTAGTATTTTCAAATTATATATTGCACAATATGCAAATTTTCCACTAAAGCCAGTAGAAAGAAAAAACATGACTTACTTCAACATCAAAGATAACACTATATGAATAAGCTCAATGATAATAATAGTAGATTAAACTGAATTTAAGATGAATAAACAATCTAAATAAATGGAATTAATTAGATTGGTCTTAAGTGTGCAAGCAGTCTATTATCTGAAATCATGTACAATAACTTGTTCAAGAAGGGCTGGTTTATAATTGCCTAAAGTCAGAAGATAAAAAAGGAAAAGCTAAAAATCCATTATGTTTGTGTTAACAGTCTAACTAAACTAATTAACTGCTATCTGAAGTTTCACACCTCTATTTTATGATTTTTCTTGCCTCAAATCTCCAAGCCTCAAAAGCAACAACAAAAAAAAATTTACAAGGAAATAATACTTAATAGAATACTAAAATATACCATTGTGAAAATGTTACCGTTATTTTCTCCACCTTTATGTTTACTTTGTTTGACTAACAAATTTGTCATATATATTACCTTTATAAACTTCTGTACATTATGTGTATGCAAATAAAATAATAAAACATTTTATATCATTATCAACTTATCCTAACATAGCTACTTTTAAATTTAATACTGAGAATTAAAATTCCTAATATTCTAGAAAAGTTTGGAAGATGTATACAATCAAATTTTTTAAATAATTAAATAAAAATTTCCAATCAAACACCTATAATGAGGTATCCATACTTGCTGTACAATAGTGAAAATGTCTAAAAGGCTTTCTTTAGTATTTATCTGGAACTGAATACATTAAACTCTTGGATATAACTAGGATCAATTTATCCACGCACCTTCACAAACTGGGGTCTGCTCTTTGTATTTGATTTTTTTTAAAGAGATATATGAAAAGAAAAAGAAAAAAATCTTGATTAAGATGCTATGCTTAGCCCTGGCCTCATGCCTTAATTAGTTGTCCCATTCATCAAAAGTTTGCGGCTTCAACCCCCAGTTGAGGCACATACTAGAGTCAAATAATCAATGTTTCTCTCACATCAATTTTTCTCTCTCTGTCTCTCTCTGTCTCTCCCCTTTCCACTCTCTCTCAAATCAATAAACATATCCTCGAGTGAGGATTAAAAAAAAAAGTTATGGTTATGTAACAGGACAGTTACCAACTGTCAACAAAAATTAAGCAGTACTTTTATGTTGAACCAAATGAAATTTCCAATAATTGACTATTTCTGTCTTGCATAAATGATAACTTAATGTGGTAAAAACAAATTTTATTCTGATTTAAATCAGAATTTCTCATTTTCTATACAGATCAGTTAATGGAGGCATAATGATATAATAAAATATTTCCCAAAAGTCTTCTAATTTAATGTCGAGATGACAATTATACCTTTGAAATATTAAAAGTATATCTTATAATATATTCTTATCTCCAAAGCCACTATGATAAAGTGTAATTTACTGAAGGTGAAATTATTCTCATAGTATATTCTAGTATTCTCTTATAGAAGATATCCTGATGCTACTCAACAACTGATTTTATCAATATATGTTTTATTGTGATTCACTTGGCATAATTTAGTTCAATTTCTTTTACAAAAAGAGATAGTGATAGTTATAGTATTTTACATTTTAATAAATATATTTCATTATATTAGATAGTATTATAATATTAAGTAGTATATTTATAACTATAATATTTGTATCTTGTATAAAATATAATACTTCATAATATTTTACACTCATTATTTTTCTATACTTTCTGATGTACTTTAATTGACAGTTGTAAACAAAATAATACTACCCATGAAGAGTTTGCTTATTGTCCTTAAAAAATGTTTTTCTTTCTTGATGACTTTTTAATACATGATTCATGAATAATATTGAATCTCAAATTTGGTAATTAATTTAAATAAATTAAAGATTCAGAAGCCATCAATCATGCTATATTTTAAGAGGGGGAATCTGCTAGTATTCAGTGTCATATTCATGAACTGAAATTTTTGAGAATGATCAGACCCTAGTTTCTTGTATTGGTATCCCTCTTTCATGCTCTCTGTTGTACATATTGTCTGGTAAATTTCTACAGTTGGGTTCTGACTGCGAAGTGGCATTGAAGTTTAGCAGGACACGTTGCCTATGTATATCCATGGCTTGTTGTGCAATTGGTGAGAACGCTCAGTTAATTAATCCAAGGTCACAAGTTCACTACTGTGTGGCCCCATTTACTTTGTTGTATTCAAGGGTTATGGTTCATACCCCTCATCACAGGTAACTTTCTTTCACTATACGTGCTGTTTGTCACAACAGAGGATCATGCAATGGTGTTTGGAAAGATCAAAGCAAATCCATGTGTGCAGTTGAGAAAATCACTCAAAGTGCATGTTTGTCAAGATTAATCAACATCTTCACTCAGGATTCCTGCTGCTCTATGTTCAATGTTCACATGTTCTCCACACATATCCCTCACAGCCAGAAAATGATGAGGCTCTTCAAATTTAGTTGGGGGAGATAATCTCTTAACTAATCACATGTGGCCATGCTGCTACACTCACAGTTATTAAAGAGTGAATCTAACATTCAGAGCTACTCTCACAAATCCTGTTCTTCCAGCCTTAATATATGGATTTGGAATTTTAATTAAAATCATTAAGAACACAAAATTTCTCAAATCAAGAGCCATAGACTCTAAAATCCAGGCAATTCTCATAGATTATGAAAGAAATTGTAAGAGTCAAAATAAACTTTTCTTTTTAGTTATTTAGAAAATCATTTTATAAAACTGGGCTTTTTATCACCATCTAGTCTTTCCCAGCCTTTAAGACATAATCTCAGGTAATGTATAGATTCTAGAACTTAAAAACATTTATTTTTTAATGTAAAAAAGAAAGTAACCAACAACATAAAAGAAGATATTTTACAGAATTTAGAGCGTATATCCATCTCATCGTACTTCATTTCCTAACAAAGTAATTCTTACTTATAACTACTTATGTTCTTTTTATAAAAATTATTTTATTGTATTTTTCCATTACCATTTACCCTCCTTATACTCTCTTCCACCTCCACCCAGCCCGCAGTCCCCGCAGTCACCATGCTGGCGTCCATTAGCCTTCTTTTTGCTTGATCCCTCTGCCCCCAGAGCTGTAGGCCTGCTCTCTAGGAGTCAGTCTCTATGTTTTTCACATGTTAATAAAATTTTAAAGAGCAGTCACTGGTTAGTCCTAGAATTAAAGTCTCAAAATGTAAAGACTTGGAATAGCTACAGACCCAAATTTTTTATATATAAATATATAATATATGATATATATTTATATATAAAATTTATATATAACATTATATATTATATATAAAATTAGCTGAGATATACTTCTATTATTAGTTATATATGTAGTTGAAAATATTTAAAAATAAAATTTTCAATGTCTAAAAGTAAGAGTATTGAAACAATATCAGCTAGGCATGTCAATCTTGAAACTTCCATGTAAATGTCAAAAGTGATGTTATGACCAAATAGAATAATATCCTTGTGATATTGAAGGGCAAAAGAATTTCTTATGTACATCAAAAATACAATACAGGGGAGTAGTTCACACCAATTAAGGAACCTCTGTAAAATAAAAAGAAAAAGATAGGAATCAAGCTAGAAAAAATGGGCAAGAAGAGAGTTGCCACTAATAATAAAGAGACAAATGCAAATTAAAATAACAATACTCCACCTATGGTAATATGCTATGTTATTTAGTAAAATTTAATATGTAGATAGCTCTATCAATGCTCTACAGTTCCATTTCTGAGTATGTATACCTCCCAGAGAAACTCCTGCCATAGGTTCATGAGGAGATATGTACAAGGGTGTTTACTTCAACATGGCATATGTACATGTATGTCAGTTAGAAGCAAACTAAGGGTTCATCAAGAGGAAGATAGGAGGAAAAGTAAAAACAAGGACTATTGTCAATAGATACGATGTAAAAGTAAAATTCCCAATAAACACAAAATAATCTTTTTAAAGATTCTTATCTTACAAATTTATGATCATACTAGAATGTGAACATATTAGAAAGAAGAAAAGGGGAAGATGGAGATAATGGAGAAGAATAACGAAATAAAACAGTGATAGACTTTGCGGAGATGGAAGATGACAGGGTAGAGTGAGCTTGCTCCTTGGCATCTTAGGTTATACAAGAGAAAGAAAGTTGAGGAAGTGAGAAGAGGCAGAAGAAAGAGCAAAATGAGAGGCTCAAAATCCTAGTCTGCCTAAATTGCTAAGGTTGTCATTTAATGTAAGTGCTGATTGACTTCAGAGTAAAAGTGAAGTCAAAGTTGTCAGAACACCTCTGACACCAGTGCATTCAGAGGATGGAAGAGTTGATTTACCGCATACTTTCAGCAAGAACACTACTGGTTCTTTTCATTTTATGCTCTTTACACTCTAACAATGATAGACTCAGGCTTTATTAATTGGGGAATTGTTTTTCTAATAAGGCTATTTGTGTAATGAGATGCCAATGTGACTTCAAATGCATTTGGTGAACTATCAAAATGTTAAAAGAGTACATTGTTAACATTGAGCTTGATTAGCAAAAAGTACCACTGATCATCCTACAGCTAAACTCTTTATTAATTTGTACCATACAATTTCTACTTTGAAATTCATAGGCATTTAGAAAATTAATCCTCCTTCCTAGAGAGGATAATTCAGGTGACGAACTTACTAGAAGGAAGGACTTTTGGGTATTTACTTTGGACACAATATCCACAGCAGACCTGAATGGACAGCACTCTGAACCATTTGCTGCTAAAATTCTTTTGGTAAGGCAAGTTCAGAAGTCGGCCTACAGCTTATAGTGATTGAATAAATCTTGCATGTACATGGATTTTTCCATTTTTAAGTCCTAAAGTGGTTTATGTAGTACACCTGATTTTAGTGGGCAAAAGTATAAAATTTCAGGGGTTGGGGTAAAAGCAAGTCATGCTACTAACCACATCCCTACACAAAAAGAAACCAAAAAAGCCACCCATCTTTTCTCAGTGATAGAAATCAGTGTTGACAGGAAAATCTTTCACAGAAAATCCAACTGTGATATCATAAGCATAAGATTACAGGCAAAATTTCTGCCAGGCATCTACATGGCAACCTCAAACTGAATTCTATTCTTGATGATTTCGTTTCGATTCTCAGAGCAGTTCTGTAGCATAAATAACAAAATGCAGAATTGATACTGGGACATAAATACATGAAATAAATGCCAGTTTTCATAAAAAAGGAGATGGGATGATTAAAGTCATATTAAGTAACATTATTTAATAGTTGCATATTTTTCACATAACTTAAAAGACCAAAAATAAATGCACAGTGCACTACAAAATCAGTGTATACCCAGCTGGAAACATTATCTAAAGGGCGATTATCTCTAATATTTCTTCACAGTGAGTATGAACAGGTAGAATCTTGAAAGTTAGTCTTAATTAGTTTAATGTAGCCATATAATCTGCACATTTATGTATATCTACACACTTTTTTCAGAATGTACCACAATGACAGAGATGCATGTAGTTCATATATTCATATATACCATATACCAGGGATAGCTCCCTGCAGAAAAAAAAGAAAAACATAAAAATAAGTACAACTTGAATTTAACAACCGCTGATATATTTCCAGTTTTGCAAAAGATCTATTCTCAGCTGTCTATAGAAAAGTAAAAGTGAAAAAAAAATCTGTCAGGTACATTTTTTAAAAATAGAGTTTTCCTTATTATATTATCATTGTCCAGGCTGACAAAAAATTCTTAGTAAAATTAATGGATAACACTTTAAAACATTTATTTTCAAGTCTGTGGTTTCTCCTCTCTCTGTCAATATGTTCTAATATTGAAGAGATGATTTTTGGTTTATGACTACAGTACTCAAGAAGCTATTGGCAAATCAAAACTGTCTCTTAAACTGGGGATTGTGACCAAGTGTACCTTTTCCTTTTTGTTGTTACTGTTTTAAGAAAAATAATTGGAGCTTAAAAACAACAATGACAATCTCAAATGAGAACCTACATTGGAGAGTGTATGACAGCGCAGGTATAAACTAATCATTTGTATAAAGTTAGGCAGTTGATTGACATTAGCTGGGACATATAACATTCATGGTGTGTCTATTTGAGTTTTGATTATTTACTCATTAATAGATTCTGGCCTGCATATAACCTCCCAGCCTTCAGCTAAGTTTACATCAGTTAATATCTGCCTACAGGACTGAGAGTCCTGATTCCTCTCTGATAATGGGGTAATAGTCAAGTAAGGCAAGCTAACCACACCCTGTCTCCTCCAGTCTTCGGGTATAAAACTTGATTTTGCAATACTTTCTTAATCTTTACTTTAAAACAAACTATTATGGTCTACTAATAATATGGTCTGTGATTTTCATAAATAGGTATCCTGGGGAAAGGGTCAGTGTTAGAAATAAGAAGGTTATAGATGAGGGCATACTCAGGCCTTAGGGCTGCAGCACATCTGTGGCCAATTGTGGACAGATTTCCACAACCTTTTCAGCCAGAGCCGCTGCACTGTTCTGGCAGGTCTGTAAACATCTTTAAAATAATGAAGTGGGTGAGAGTGGTAGGGAATAGTATAGACATAGTAGCAACCAGATTGACAGGCACACACATTATTATCTTTTATTCCTGCTTTTTTTAAAAAAAAATCAGATTATTAATTTTCATAGCACGTATAGAAGAACAAAAGAATGATTTAAATGTCTATTACCACCTATTATCTGGGGCTACATTAAGAAGGCGCTGGTCAGCTTGGCTTCATTTGTCCTCCAGATGCTGCAGAGATGTGAGGCCAGGCCAATTGGGGTTAAAGCAGGCAGGGAACTGATACAGCTGGGGATCGTTAAGAGTGATCAAGGGCCAGCCAGAAGAAAAAGGCAGCTGAAAACAAGGCTGAGAGCTCTTCCAGGCAGAGCAGCAGAGTCACGTGCATTCAGGAAACGGCCTAACCCCATCCAGCGAACTTTGTTGATTTAATTAGATTTTGTTTAAAATTCCAGAGTAGGAGCAGCTTGGTCAGCTTTGATGCAAAAATTGGACGGGAAAAACTATTGTTAATTTTCACAAGTAATATTATTGGGGCATTTAGGAAATGTTAAGCACCTTTTTTATGGTAAAAAGAATATATATGTAATACAGCCCACAAATGTCTCCTTCCTGATAAAATATTATCATTTTTCCTTGACCAATTAATACCTAGATTGTGGATATTGGTGGAAGCCTGCTCATTTACACACTTTCAATTTATTGGACTTCCTCCTGTCTCTCCTCTTGTCACATTTGCACTTCTTCATTGAACTTTCCAAATAAATTATTTGCACTCAAATACTTGTCTCAAAGTCTGTGTGCTAAAACTAAATCAAGATACACAAATCTTAGCAATTACTTAAATCTGAGTTTTACCTCACAGGGATATTTTGAAGATTGTATTTGATAATATTTACAAAAATAGTACTTCCTGGTAAAGTGATCCAAGAGGAAGTTATTCAATTTCTTCCACCCAACTATGAGTTTTTAAAGACCAAAAATTATATCTTTGCAGAATTACCAAAACAGACGAGGAATTTAATAAATGACTGTGGAAAAATGCTAGAACTCTGATGCTTACTTGGCCACCTAAAATATTTTGAGACCTAAAAGAGGGTTTGTTGTTTTCATGGGCACATATTTATAGAAGATGCAGCTACTGAGTTCTACTTCCTTCCCCTGAGGTTCTATGAGTATATGAGGGGTCAACAGAAGGGGTAGTCTTAGCTAAAACTAAATCTGTACCCATACTGACCTTGCCTACAAAACATAGCCTTGAGAAGGACAACCAACCAAAATTCTCAGTCCCTAGAGGCCAAATTATTTTCCAAGGATAAATTAAATCCAAGTGAGATGATGACGGAGGAGGTAGACTACATTTATTCCCGGTATTTTTGTTGGTTTCCTATGGAGCCCTGGAATTTTCATCTCTTCTAGAATTTGCTTATTTACATATAACTACACTAGTGGTTCTCAAAGTATGGTCTTCAACCACAACATTACCATAATCTGAAAGCCTGTTAGAAAAGAAGACTCTATTTCTTATTTGATATTTTTATATACTGCAAAAGGATTATCACAATATGTGCAGTTAACAGTCATCACCATAATCAGCAATTTTCAGCCTTTTTCATCTCATGGCACACATAAATTAATTACTAAAATTCTGCACATATATTACAAATATATTTTTGGTTTTCTGACAAAATATTAGTATAGTTTTGATTTATTCACACAGGATGATTTTGTTGTGCTGGCTGTTGTCATTTTTGTTTAATTTGGCAATCTAAGAGATAAGAGGTCAATGTCCCTGGTTAAATAGTTATGTACTGAGTGTTTTAAAAATTCCTGCAGCACACCAGTTGAAAGTTGCTGCCAAACATAGTTATAAAATATTTTTCTTGATTGAGCTTTCAAGATCTACTCTTCTAGCCATTTTCAAATATGCAATACAGTATTATTAACTGTAGTCACCATGCTGCATGCTATACTCCCATTACTTATTCATCTTATAACTGAAATTTTGAACCTTTGATCCCTTTTATCCATTTTGCCCACCCCCATTCTCTACTTTTGGAAACCACTAGTCTGTTCTCTGAATCAATAAACTTGGGTTTTTTTTGTTTGTTGTTTCTTTGTTTGTTGATTCTACATATAATGTAGATCATATGGTATTTATTTTTTCTATCTGAACTATTTCACTCAGCATAGTGCCATCAAGGTCCATCCATGTTGTCATAATTGGCAAGATTTCATTCTGTCTCTCTACCTACCCACCTATATACATATGTACATATAGGTATCTATATCACATTTTCTTTATCATTTCATCCATCAATGGACATTTAGGTTATTTTTATGTCTTGACTATGGTAAATAATGCTGCAATGAACATGGGTGTTGAATTACTAGATGATATGGTAGTTCTACTTTTAGTTTTTTGAGAACTCCCCATACTGTTTTCCATAATGACTGCACCAATCTGCATTCCCACCAACAGTACACAAGTATTTCTTTTTCTCCACATCCTTCATCCTTGACAACAAGTTATTTGCTGGTCTATTGATAATAACCATCTAACAGGTGTGAGGGATATCTCACTGTGGTTTTGATTTTTAATTCCCTGATTATTAGTGATTTTGAACACCTTTTCATGTACCCATTGGCCATCTGTATGTCTTCTTTGGTTAGATGGCTTTTCAGATCCTTTATCCATTTTTGGATAAATTAGATTAAATTAGATTGTTTTTTTGAAATATTGAATTGTATAAGTTCTTTATGCATTTTAATTATTTCCCCCTTATGAGATATATGATTTGCAAATAGTTTCTTCCATTCAGTAGGTTGTTTTTTGATTTTGTTGATGGTTTTCTTTGCTATGCAGAAAGAAATTCTTGAACCCCATCCTAGACCTACTGAATCAGAAGTTCTGTACTTGGGGCTTCACGATATGTTTTAACAAGCCTTCCATGTGATTGTTATACATTCTTAAGTTTATAACTGCTGACCCACAGTGATATCTTTGGATAAAGTGAGAATGTCTGCAGTTTAAAGTGTGAGTTCTAGAACAAGTCTAGTCTCCTAAAATTCTACTGGACAAAGGCTTTCCTGTTTCTGTTCTTACAACATCTCAAATTGAGAATCTGAGTTACATTTTTCAAGTTTCTGGGTGCCAGAGCAATAGGAAGAAGCACTTAGGATTCCTAGTAATAGGACTTTGGGAAGCAGACTATGTATAACTCAATGAGGGGAAGAAAGAGCAGGAGCCTATATATGCCCCCCAAGGGACACAAAGCAGTGGTAAAGTTAGCAGTGAAAAAGGATGTGCTTCTTTTAAATGACTTTCATAGAGGTCAGGAGATAATACAACACCTTCTTAGTGCTGTCTAGACAGGGACAGGAGGGTCTACTGATGTACAACTTCTTTCCCCTAACCATCTTAATTTCTCAAATGTATCCTTTTCTTGGGAAAGAATATAATGCAATTCTTGATCTTGGTTACGGTGCACAGTAAAGTCTTCATGTGACCTCTGTATATGGTATCCTCTAATATTCTTAATAAATACAGGCTCTTAGATAAGTAGCACTCTCTATTTCGAAAGTACATGCAAATTAGGTATAATGACAGTTTATTTGTATTTACTATTGGATTTTACTGCTTATTAATATGTTTAATATGTTTAAACTCAGTATTTCTATGGCCAATCTGTGGTATTCATCAAGGAATTGTATTAGCATTTGAGATCCTCACATTAAGCTAGATATGGAAAATTGAATACAGTATGAAAGACAGACATAGAAATAACCAGAAGATTTGGAAGCAGACTAGTGGGGAAAAATTAAAGGAATTCAGATTAAATAATTTAGAGAAAGGAAGACTTAGAGGAAGCTTACCCCTTTACCTCAAGTTTATGAAGAGTAGTCACTACTTATTCATCCCCTTCAATGATAAAAATAAAAAGATGAGCTTAAATTGCAGTAGATAGAATATAGGTTAACTAGAATGAACTTCTTGGAATTAGAATCAACAATGAAATGTTTTAGAATTGATAGTTTTGGGCTTCTTCAGTGGAAAATTAGGCAGTGACTTGAAGGGAAGGAAGCCTAAGTTTTTTAAATTTTAACTCAGGTCACAATGAATTCCCAAACTTAGAATTTAATAAATGGCAAGGTGTTATGGGAAGTGAGCAGTTCTCTTTCACAATTGATTCAATTCTAATTAAATAGTCATGAATGCTAAAGGGTAGTTACAATCTATAATCTTAAAAACCTTAGAATCAATGACCTAATATTTAGCCAAACCTTCATGTTACTTTTTCTAATCTTGACATAAAATTGAAATTAAAATATTCCCACCATTTCCAAACATTGTTTGCATAATCTCCCTTTGGAAAAAAAATATTTAAAAAATAAACCATTGAATTTTGTAAAACTATTGTTGAAATCTAAAGAAATTAATTAGTTTCCAATTAGCTCTGTTATCAAAAGGAATTTCTTTTTATAATAAAAAGATAGGAATATTCATGTCTGAGAGGATAATCTACAAGTATAGATACCCATTGATATTTAAATCTATATTACTTTTAACTCAATAGAAAATTTGAAATGTTGTGTCTATCCTTCAAATTATTGTTTGTATAATAAAAAAAGCTGATAAGTTTAATAAATCAATAATAAATATATTTCAATGAGAAAAAGATTTGGGCTTTGGCTGAGTGTCTCAGTTGGTTGAACCATCCCTCTGTGAATGAAAAAGTTGATGGTTTGATTCCTGGTCAGGGCATATATGTGGGTTGTGGGTTGGATCCCCAGTTGGGGTGTGTGTGATAGGCAACTGGTCAATGTTTTTCTCTCACTTCGATATTTCCCTCTCTCCCTTTCTCTATAAAATCAATCAATAATTTTTTTTTAAATTTTATGTAAAAAGAAAAATATTTGGTATTCATTGTATTTTTAATTTATAAAAACACATTAATGATTGATTTCTTAGGAGTTTCAGGAGAGCTAAAACTTAATATGTGTGTCTTTGTGGGCTTGAGGGTGGCTATACATGGGTATATCCATGTATATATATGAACATAACCCAGGCATCCTTGTATTTCAAATTTCTAAATAATTATTAACAACAGAATCCCCAAGGAAGAGTAATTTCAGGGCATGATTGATGCAGATTAAATCTTTAGACTTGATAAATGATGGAACACTGGAGAAATTTTGGTTCAAGATTACTTCATTAAATCCTCAATTTTTTAAGTAGAGAACAATGTTGTGTTGCATAACCTGTCAGAAAACTATAGAACCTAAAGCTACAGTGCTTCACCCTTAGAAATAATTGGATCTCAAATTGATAGACTTATAAACTTGTATTCTGTAGTTGTGTTAGCATAAAAGTAGTATTGCATGTCAATTTAGATAGTGATAATTTGAATATGTTCACAATTATCATTTCATTGTTTTATTAATCTTGGCACATCTGTTAAATAACATTTACAACACAACTATATAAATCCATTAAATAGATAAATGTTTTGATTATCTTTTATTGTTTATTTTTCATCTTCAGGGATTCATTACACTGACTATACCTTTCAAAACATAATCTACAGCTTAATTATGCCTTGCAGTTATAAATTTTGAGCCAACATATTAAGAGAGAAGTTATTGCTTTTGGGGGTACAATATTACTAATGAATGTTTGCTCTACGACACCACTGCTGGTATAAAATTCTAAGTCTCTCCAAAAGAAACTATCCTTGATTTCACTATTCAGAGATCATAAGTCAACTTTTTATGTACTGTAAGCTTCTTATGAACAAAATCCAAACCCATTGATGGCTGAATAAATTTCACAGCTTATAGAAAAGACACATATCATTGTAATGTGTGAAATTTTAATCAAAAATGTTATGAAGGAGAAAGGTAAACTGACTGCTATAATTAATGTGTTCTGACACAGAGATTTAGCTGGCACATTTGCGGGCTGTGCTGTGCTATGTTAACTGTTCCATTGCTTAAGGACTGTCAGAGTTTGAGGGATTCCTATGTTACAGTTTCACCATTCGACACATTTTCCTGGAGCATCGGCTTTGTCATGATTTGAAATGTAAAGTCATTTCTTCCTTGGCTTTTCTATTAATATTTAGTTAGGTCTCATGAGTGTCTGGTGATAGGGTGTATTGTCTTCCTTTTAAAAGCAGCTGTTTTTAAAATTAAACTGTATATGCATTGCTTTTAAAATGAACCACCTTATGTTTTGCTTCTCTGCTGTTTAAATACAGTATTATCCAGCCTCTTAAATGTGAGACTATTGAGTAAAACTTATTAAGGTAATGAAAGAATTAGGAACCATACATACATGTAACACATAGTAACAATATATTTAAATATTATACTACATATATTTCATAATTAAATAATATTTGCTTGATCTCACAATGTAACAAAACATTTCTCTATGTATGAAATAAGCTACGATTTAAAAAAAGGACATTTGCTATATGTTTATAATTTGGAAGTCTCATCAAATTTATGAACTATTTGTAATATGCTAAAATAATATTTCATTCCAAACTCTAAGACAGTGGGTTTCACACCAGACTGTTGGTTAGAAGGTGGCTCTATATTTCACAAAGATTCTTCTGAAAATTATAGATTGGTTTCCTAGCTCTGTTGTGTCAATCTACTTGCAGAGATCTACTGCAGACTCTCTCAGAACACTGCCAGTGCGGTTGTGCAGTAGACAAAAGACATACCTGAAAGGGGAAGACAGATATGCCACTTAAATTAAATAGGAAATGAATTGGCCAGCAAGTTGGCATGTCTGCTGAGACAAATCATGGACAACATGTCTCTCAACAACAAAACTTATTTGTTTTCTCTTGCCAACAGATTCATCACTGACCAGGCAAAACAGGCAAAATACATTAGTGTCATGGTAAACTGATAAAGAGAAGTGCCTCAATCTAGCATCCTCAATGGCGAAAGTCTTAGGGCAGTATTGATCTGTGTTATATAAATCTTGTTTTCTGTCTGCAGAAGTGAATCAGGAATGACCCGTAAGGTTAACAAACATTGTAATGTCTTTCAGCTGGGGCAGATGCCTGTGAGTTCCACACATTGTATTTGGTCAGGTTCCATCTTGTCATTTTACTGGTGAGAAGTTTAACTAATTGCTGGCAATCACAAGAATGTTTGACGGAAGAAGAGAATTCCTACAATTTTTATCCCCTCTACCATCCCCTCTTTTTTTTAAAAAAGTCTTAACAAGCAGTCAAAGCCAAGTAGCGGAAAACAATCAACACTGAATTAGTCAGCAGGAGTCTTCACTTAGTTGAAAGTTTATGTAATTGGCATGTCATGTTCCTACATAGCCTGATTAAGCTGATGCACTTTGTTTCAGTGGAGTTTGACAAAGAAAGCTTCTCATCCTTTTGAGTTACATGTCTGGGTATGTGCTTAACATAACTTTTTTCTGTTCATAAGGAACCAAAGACTAAATGTGTATTCTGTGAACTGATGAAATAAAAAATCTCACCAAACTAAGGCCTGACAAAGTTGGTGTTTTGGGGAAGAGAGAAAAGAATATTGCTGTGAAAGATAATCACCAATGAAAGAAAATTCATTAGTAAAAGTACAATTACCCACAATCACCTGCTTTATTTTATAAACAGAGCACTTTTAAAGGAATAACAGATTCATTCCTATTTTATAACTGGACTCACTTGATTGCATATGCTTTTTCCACAAGCAGTGTCTTATGCTTTTACTTAACAAAAAATTCTTCCCTGTAGCTTTAACATTTTTTTTAACAATGGAAGCTCTCTTTAGAGTTTAATCAGCCATCTGAATTTGGTGTTCTTATTTTTTACAATGTTTTATTAGGCAGTGTACAACAGATTTTGCCCTTATTTGTGAAATCAGCCTTCATGGTAAAAAAAGAAACGCCTGGCAGGAGAAGAAACTCTATAAAGCTTATGATATTTTATTTGTATTTGCTCACACTAGTGTTCCCCTTGTCATAAACCTAAATGAAATGATAAATTTCAACTTGGCTTAGATTATTAAAGCTAAAAGAGAGCAGTTGCTTGGGAGCAGTCCACGCATCTATTGCGTCATAGTTGACAATATAAAGGCAGGATTCAGGGAACTAATGGAGTTTCTTTTTCTTCTCCCCTTTTGTCATAGAAAGGTCAAGCTAGTTTTCAACATTTTATGTATGTCATTCTCAATATAGCAACAGAATCTCTTATTGAAAACAATGTAAGTAAATGTCTTCGCGATGCTACTAGTCACCTGATCAAAAGCCAATGTTGAAAACACTTCTAATGACTGTCTCTTATGCATCAGTGCACCTACTAATGAGCTGCCAGAAAAGGCTTTGTGAAGCTTTGCCAAGATAGAGCAGGAATGTGAGAAGCCTGAGATATAACTTCCCTGCTGTGATCCCTGCCTTTCTACTAACAGGGAGCCTAGACTTGGAGCTGCTAATGAGCATGCTGGAGAGAGTGTCCAAACCAATGCAGGCTGGAGACAATTCACCTGTCTGCTTTCAGATCCAGGGTATGATGCATGACAGTAAGACACCCGGTTGTAGCTTTTCTTTAAATAATTTAGATATTTATTGATTTTTCCCTCTCTACCCCCATATTTTGATTTAGCCCCTTGCATTTTACCTTCTTTCAGTGATTTCTAGCACCTTCAGAGAGAAAGGAATAAGAATTATTCCATTGCTTTACTCCAGCACCCACATATACACAAGAATTAATGTCATTATGTCATATAATAGCAATATGGAATACTTAATTAGTTTTTCTGTAGGGAAGAGATATATATGATTTTCAGAGGTGGTATTTATAAAATGAGGCAGTTAAAATTAATAGTTTTTTAAAGCCACAATATAATATTTAAGTTAAAGGAATTCAAAATATAGTGTATATTTTGACATTTAAAACAATATATGACATAAGTTAAAGGCTTTTCTCCCTCTAGCAATGCCTTGTTCAACATCTTTATCCATAGGCAAAACCCAGCAGGATCTTTAAAAGAACACTTACTTGGTTTGTAGAAATTCCTGGCCTATAAATGAAATAGTTAACTGCAGGATACCTTTCAAGTTCAGTGCTAAGCTGTTCACATTACACATTTTGATGTTATGCTTTCTTTGAATTTTCCTAGAGGCTATTTTACTAGTTAATATTTTTTTAGTCAAACAAAATTAAAGAATACAAACTGTGTAATTTCATCAATTTGCAATGCCAGTTATCCCAGAAAGAGAATCTACATCCTTATCCATTAATTACAATCCTGACTATCTTCTAGAATCCCAGGAGGCAGCCCATGCAGTTTACATGGGCTAGTGCTATCTGTCCCTTCCAGTTGCTAATGCTCCTATTTTCCACAGCTCACCCTTGTTTTTTCTCATGTTGATACAACATGCCATGGGAAATCGCAGGCTCCGTGGCAACTGGGGAGATAAGAATGCTGTGTGCCTGGGCAGTCTCTTTTATCCAAGGCTCTCCAAAGAGCTTTATAAAAATCTATTTTTTTAATCCTCTGGATGCCCCTGTGAGATAGGTATTAGCCTGACTTCATAGCTAGCAGTGCTGAAATCAGGAAGCATCTACCTGCATCTCAGCCCCTAAACCCTTCTCATTGTAAGCTATGGTGCAAGGAGAAAGGTTGAATTCTGAACCAAGTACTGACAATGTGGAGATAGGGTTGGAATACACAATTCCTGCCAAGAAACTTGCGAGGCCCCAAGAAATTGAATTGCTCATAAGGGTACATAAAAAAAGAGAAACACTAGCAGAAATACAAATAATATATTCAATATTTGAAGTAACAATAAGCATATTGTAATAGATCTGATTTGGAACTTGTCACCAAGAAATCCTTACTTTCTCAAAGTTGGTATTCCAAAGTACGTTATTGCAATTCCGTATTTGGTTAACAACTTGCCAAAAGAGTAGAGGGAATAGGAGTTAACAAGTAAAAGTTTTGAGTAGATCTCAACACTGTACAGTTATCCAAAATGTAAAAATCAACTTTCTGCTCTCAGGAAACTTACAATCTAAGAGCAAAGAAGAAAAATGGTTAAGCATATTAACATAAATGATATAAGTATCAAGAATATTACTGATGCTGCTAACAAAATTATATTTTGAGAATTTCACAAGTCAATTTTCTACTTTCAGGAAACTTGCAATCTAAGAGAAAAGAGAAAGACCCAAGATGGCAGAGGATTAAGTGGAAGCTACACTAACCTCCAACCAGGAACAAACTGGGATTACAACTATATTATACAAAAATCATCCTGAATAATCAACTGAACACTAGCTGGATAGAAGCCTTATAACCATGGACAGATGGAAGAAGCCACATCACCACAACGAGACTGATAGGGAGTGTGGAGGAGGAAGGCTGGCTGGTTCCGATGGGCAGCAGCTGAGTCTGGAAGGAATATTTCGGTGGCTGGAAGATTCCCCCTGAGAAGTGCAGGGTATAAATCCTAGGCTGTGTTCCCCAGCCTACAGAACTGGGAAAGTAACCCGAATAACACACAGCTGTGAAAAGCAGCAGGGTTTCTGTCCACCAAGGGGAGACAGCTGGAGATGCAAAGAGCCCCTTAAAGGGCCAACACCCAAAATTCCATTTACAGCCACTTACCCTGGGCTCCTACATAGGAAGGACAGAGTGGGCTAGAGACATGTGAGGAGAGCCTGGGGCTGGTGGCTCTGGAGACAGAACTGAAGGAACAGCTTCCAGGTTCCCTGTGCTGAGTCATTTCCAGTACTGCTGGAACTATCTTTTTCAGGCAGAGCACACACCTCCAAGTGACATCAGCCTGAGGGGAAGCAATAACCCTGCCCACATGAATTACTCTGCCCCACCCTGTGCTACTTAAGCCCTGTTGCTGAGGAGTAGAGCTAGAAGATTTTTACTCTTTAAGGCTAACAAAAAGACTGCAGACAGAGATGGATCTCTGGGACCTCTGAGATTATAGCTGACTCTCCCCAGGGCCCATTGCTGGTAAAAGCTGCCCTTGGTATACAGCCTGGCTCTTTCTGCACACAAACAGGGCCAGCGGAGGGAGCCACATGATATGGATCATTGATAGCTCCAAATAGATTGCCCAAGGACAGTCACAGGCAGGGTTTGACTTAGGCATGCACCAGAGTCTTGAAGATCTACCTAATATATAGAAACAAATACAAAGAGGCAGCCAAACTGTAAGGACAAAAAAACAGGTCCCAAATGAAAGAACAAGAGAATTCTCCAGAAGAAGAACTAAATGAAATAGAGGCAAGCAATTTATCATTTAGAGAGTTTAGAGTAATGATTATAAGGATACTCAACAGCATGAAAAAAGGCTTAGAAACCATAAAAAAGACCATTAAGAAATAAAAAGTACAATACCTGAAATAAACAATGCATTGGAAGGAACGAACAGTAGGATAGTGAATCAAAGGATCAAATCAGTGATTTGCAAGACAAAGTAGAAGAAAATACCAAAGTAGAGTATCAAAAAGAAAAAAGAATTTTAGATAAAGAGAAGAGATTAAGTAACATCTTGGTCAACATGAAACATAAGATCTGCATCATGGGACCACTAGAAGGGTAAGAGAGTGAGCAAAGAATTGATAATTTATATGAAAAAATAATACCCAGCCCTGGCTGGTGTGATTCAGTGGACTGAGAGCCAGACGGCAAAACAAAGGGTCACCTGTTTGATTCCCAGTGCAGTGCACATGCCTGGGTTGCAGGCCTGGTCCCCAGTAGGGGACGTGCGAGATGCAACCATACATTGATGTTTCTTTCCCTTTCTTTCTCCCTTCCTTCCTCTCTCTATAGATAAATAAATAAAATATTTTTTAAAAATTAAAAAATAATAATAACCGAAAACTTCCCTAATTTGATGAAGGGAAAAGACACACAGTCCAGGAAGCTCAGTGATTCCCAAAAAAGCTGGATCCAAAGATGCCTACACCAAGACACATCATAATCAAAATGACAAGTCTTAATGACAAGCAAAGAATTATAAAAGCTGCAGGAGAAAAGCGGGTAGTTACATATAAACAAGCACTAATTAGACTGTCATCTGATTTCTCAACAAAAATATTTCAGGCCAGAAGGGAGTGGCATGATATATTCAAGATGATGAACAGCAAGGACTTACAGCCATGACTACTTTACCAAGTGAAGCTATCATTTAAAACCAAAGGAAAAATAAGGAGCTTCCCAGACAAAAAAAAAAAAAAAAAAAAAAAATGGCTAAAGGAGTTTGTTAACATGAAACCAATACAGCAACAAATGTTAAAGGGCTTGTTTTAAGAATAATAACAAGAAAAAATAATAAAATAATAAAAGAAAAAATGGGGGGAAATAGTCTAACAATAAAATGGCACTAAATATGTATATATCAATAATCACCTTAATGTAAATGTCTTGAATACTCCAGCCAAAGGACACAGGGGTGGCTGAATGGATAAGAAAACAAGATCCGTATACATGCTGCCCACAAGAGACCTATCTCAAGTTGAAAGATACGCAGAGACTAAATGTAAAGAGTTGGAAAAAGATATTCCATGCAAATGGAAAAGGGAAAAAATGCTGGGGTAGCAGTACTTATACCTGACAAAATAGACTTTAAAACCAAGACTATAGTAAGAGACGAAGAAGGACACTACATAATGATAAAGGGAACAATCCAAGAAGGGATGTAACTCTAGTAAACATTTACATAACCAGCATAGGGGCACCTAAACATATAAAGCAAATTTTGATGCACATAAAGGGAGAGAACAACAGAAATACAGTTGTAGTCTGGATTTTAACACCCCTTTGTCATCAATGGATAGATCTTCCAGCCAGAAAATAAAAAAGGAGACAGGAGCTTTAAACAACACACTAGGCAAATGAATTTCACTGATATCTTCAGAGCCTTTCACCACCCAACAGCAGAATACATATACTTTTCAAGTATACAGGGAATGTTTTCTAGGATAGGCCACATGTTAGGACACAAAACAAGTCTCAATAAATTTAAGAAGATTGAAATCATGTCAAGCATCTTCTTTGACCATAATGCTATGAAACTAGAAATCAATCACAAGAACACTGAAAAACACACAAATACATGGAAGCTAAATAACATGTTATTAAACAATGAATGAGTCAACAACAAGATCAAGGAAGAAGTCAAATGATACCTTGAAAAAAATGAAAATGAGAACACAACAATCCAAAATCTGTGGGACGCTGGGAAAGCAATGCTAAGAGGGGAATTCATAGCATCACAGGCCGGTTTCAAAACACAAGAAAACGCTCAAATAAGCAAACTAACTTTAAACTTAAAGGAACAACAAACAAAACCCAAAGTGAGTAAAAGGAAAGAAATAATAAAGATCAGAGCCAAAATAAATGAAATGGAGTCTATAAAAAATGATATCAAAGATTATTGAACACAAGATCTGGTTCTTTGAAAAGATAAAACAGATTGACAAATTTTAACAAGACTCATGAAGAAAAAATGAGAGAAGACACAAATAAACAAAAACAGAAATGAAAGAGGAGTAATATCAGCTGACACCAAAGAAATACAAAGGATCGTAAGAAAATATGTATGCCACCAAACTGGACAACCTAGGTGAAATGGGTCAATTCCTAGAAACATACAGTCTCTCAAAACTAAGACAGGAAGAATCAGAGAATCAAATAAAAAGATTACACCTAGTAAATTAAAGCAGTAATCAAAAAACACCCAATAAACAAAAGCCCTGGACCATATGGCTTCACAGGTGAATTTTACCAAACATTCTAAAAAGAACTCACACCTATCCTTCTCAATCTATTTCAAAGAATTCAAGAGGAGGGAAGGCTCCTAACTTCATTTTATGAGGTTAGCATTATCATAATTCTGAAACCAGATCAAGGCACTACAAATAAAGAAAACTATAGGCCAACATCTCTGATGAACATAGATGCTAAAATCCTCAACAAAATATTAGCAAATTGAATACAGCAATGCATCCAAAAGATGATACACCATGATCAAGTAGGGTTTATTCTAGGAAAGCAAGGTTGGTAGAACATTTGCAAATCAATAACTGTGATTTACCACACAAACAAAATGAAGGATAAAAACTACATCATCATATCAATAGGTGCATAAATAGCATTTGATAAAATCTACCACCATTTATGATAAAAAAATCTTTCAGCAAAGTGGGACTAGAGGGAACATAAATATAATAAAGGTCATATGTAAAAGCAGACAGTGATGTCCGTTTTCACTTCTCTTATTGAGGGAACATAGTACTGGAAGTCCTAGCCACAGCAAGTAGACAAGAAGAAATAAAAGGCACCCAACTTGGAAAGGAAGAAGTAAAACTGTCATTATATGAAGATGACATGATACTGTACGTAGAGAATCCCAGATTCCATCAAGAAACTACTAAAACAGATAAATGAATTCAGTAAAGGAGCAAGATACAAAATTAATATCCAAAAATCGGTGCCATTTTTATGTGGAAATAATAAACTAACAGAAAAGGAAATTAAGAAAATAATCCCATTCACAATTGCTTCAAAAAGAATAAAATACCTAAGAATAAATCTAACAAAGGATGTAAAAAATCTATACTCAGAAAATTATAAGACATGGAAGAAATAAACTGAAAAAGATACAAATACATGGAAGCACATACTGTGTTCATGGATAGGTAGAATTAATATCATTAAAATGGCCATGCTATCCAAAGAAATCTATAGATTCAATGCAATTCCTATCAAGATTCCAATGATATATATCACAAAACTAGAACAAATATTTCAAAAGTGTATATGGAATCACAAAATGCCTCGCATAGCAACAGTGATCCTGAGAAAGAAGAAAAAAGTTGGAGGAATCAAGCTACCTAATATCAAGCTACACTATAAAGCCATAGTATTCAAAACAGCATGGTACTGGCAGAAAAACAGACACATAGACCAATGGAAAACAATAGAGAGCCCATGAATAAGCCTACACATTTTTGTTCAATTAGTATTCAACAGAGGAAGCAAGCACATACAATGGACCAAAGATAGTTTATTCAATAAATGCTGTTGGGAAAATTGGAAAGATATGTGCAGAAGAATGGAATGAGACCACACCACGCACAAGAATAAATTCAAAATCAACCAAAAACTTAAATATTAGACACAAAGCCATCAAAATTGTAGAAGAAAACATAGGCAGCAAGATCTCAGACATGGCTTATAGCAATATTTTATCAGATATATCTCCTCAGGGAAAGGATAGAAAAGAAAAAATAAACAAATGGGACTATATTAAACTAAAATGATTTTATAGAGCAAATGAAAACATCAACAAAATAAAAAGAAAACCCACAGAATGGGAG
Source organism: Pteronotus mesoamericanus (assembly GCF_021234165.1). Taxonomy (NCBI): domain Eukaryota; kingdom Metazoa; phylum Chordata; class Mammalia; order Chiroptera; family Mormoopidae; genus Pteronotus; species Pteronotus mesoamericanus. The sequence continues at coordinate 25,383,998 of NW_026555325.1, read as the reverse complement.
AATACATTTGCCAATACATCCAATAAGGGATTAATATCCGAAATTTATATAGAACTTACAAAACTCAACACCAAAAAACAAACAACCCAGTTAAAACATGGGCCAAGGACCTGAATAGACACTTCACCAAAGAGAACATACAGATGGCTAATAGACATATGAAAAGTTATCATTAATCATCAGACAAATGCAAATTAAAACCACACAAGATATCATTTCATATCTGTCAGAATGGCTATCATCAATAAATCAACAAACAACAAGCAATAATGAGGATGTGGAGAAAGAGAAATGCAGTTCCTTTTGCACTGTTCATGAGAAAGCAGACTGATGCAGCCACTGTCGAAAGCAGTATGGGGACACCTCAAAACTTAAAAATGGAACTGTCTGTTGATCTAATGATCCCACTTCTGGGAATATATTGAAGGAACTACAAACACTAATTTGAAAGAGTATGAGCACCCTTATGTTCATGGAAATTTTATTTATAATCACTAAGATAGAGAAACAGCCCAAGTGTCCATCAATAGATGAGTGGATAAAACAACTATGGGGCATTTACACAGTGGAGTACTACTTGGTTGTAAAAAAGAAGAAAACGTTACCCTTAGTAACAGTATGGATGACCTTGAGAACATTATGCTAAGTGATATAAGTCAGTCGCAGAAAGACAAATACCATGATTTCATTCATATATGGAATCTAATGGGCAAATTGAACTAACAAGCAAATCCGGAGACATACTTGTATATGGAGAGCAGATGACAGCTAGTGGAGGGGTTGAGCAAATAGACAAAAGGACTCATGGACATGGACAAAAGCCTGGGCGATTGCCTGGGGGGAAGGGGGTATAAGAGGACTAACTGGTAATGGAGAAAATACAGTAAAGATTACATTTTAAAAAATCATTAAAAAAGGAAAGAAAAATAGTTAAGCTCATTGACGTAAATGGTATAAATATAAACATCAGTGCTGCTGCTAACAAAATCCTATTTTGGGAATATTGAGAAAAAATGATCTTTTTATGATGCTCTTTGTAGAATTCTGTATTTGCACATCCACATCTAACGGAAAAGTATGTTCTTACTTAACATAGTAATTTCTTACTAAGCAGTAATCTTGAAATACCATGGAATGTTTTATTAAGGCCTGGTTAGAAACCTGAATTCAGTAGATGCAGTATTGTCTCTGTCTTTTGGAATTTTACATTTTATGTGAAACTTTTGTTTTAGAATAAGGTTTATCTTTTAATGTCAGTTATTTGTCAAAATATATATAAATTTTAAATAAATAATTTTTTTTCATTTTTCTCTTATTTAGGTCAATACAATCAAGAATATTTTTGCCACTCATTGACCAAACATGTCAGAACTTGTGTAAATGTGTAATAAATTACCAAAATTATAAGAAAACTGCCTTCCTTTCTCTTTATTTTTCTCAGAATCTAACTTTGTGTAGAAATGCAAGTAAAGGACAATGTTACCTTAAACTATCATTAGATAAACCATATTCTTCTCTAAGCAAAGGAATTTTCTGATAGTAATTTAAACCCTTGGAAAGAAATGTCTGCTCTTTGAGCCACTAGGGGTCCATTATGTAAGTATAACATTGACTGGTGCCTTGCACTCAGTTTGAATTTTTATATTCCCAACTTCTATAAGTAAAGGAGCAAACATTCTTAAGTATTCGCATTTGTATATAAATTATATATTTATATGTTATTATGCTCAATACATATCTTCTAAAATATACAAAAGAAGAATGTTAAGAAGAATAATAAAGATAAAGAAACTATTTTGATATCTATTTATTAATAGACTAAAGTATTTTGCTTCTTATAATGGTATTAGTTATACTTATATATAATTATAATATTTCAGTAAACTATATATAATTGAATATTCTTTCTTATTTTTGGAGCTCTTGATTAAACTCCTGGTGGTATTCAAAAATAAACTTAAGATGGATAAAAGACTTAAATGAAGGTCGCAGCACCATAAAAGTCCTATAGGAGAACATAGCCAGGTAACTCAGATATTCCACACAACAATATTTTCACCGATATGTCTCCTAGAGCAAGGGACATAAAGGAAAGACTAAACAAATGAAACTTCATCAAAATAAGAAGTTTCTGCATGGCTAAAGAAAACATTAGTAAAATGAATTTGGGAAAATATATTTGACAATGATACCTCGGACAACAGTTTGATCTCCAAAATATACAAAGAACTTACACAATTCCACTCCAGGAAGACAAACAATCCAATTAAAAAATGAGCAAAGGACCTGAACAGATACTTGTCCAAAGAGGACATACAAAGGGCCCAGAGACATATGAAAAGATGCTCAACATCATTAGCCATCAGAGAAATACAAATTAAAACCACAATAAGATACCACTTTACACCAGTCAGAATGGCCATCATAAACAAATCAACAATCAACGGGTGCTGACCAGGTTGTGGAGAAAGGGGAACCCTAGTCCACTCTTGGTGGGAATGCAGACTGGTGTAGCCACTGTAGAATGCAGTTTGGAATTTCCTAAAAAAAAAGACTGCCTTTTGACCCAGCAATTCCACCCTAAGAATCGCAAAACACCAATTCAAAAGAACATATGCACCCCAATATTCATAGCAGCACAATTTACAATAGCCAAGTGTTGGAAGCAACCTAGGTGTTCATCAATAAATGAGTGGATCAAATAACTGTGGTACATTTACACAATGGAATACTATGCAGCAGAAAGAAAGAAGGAACTCCTACCCTCCGCAACAGCATGGATGGAACTGGAGAGCATTATGCTAAGCAAAACAGGGAATGACAGAAAAATACCATATTATCTCACCTATAAGTGGAAACTAATCAACAAAACAAACAAGCAAGAAAAATATAAGCAGCAACATTGGGAAAAAAACCCAAACTGACAGTAACCAGAGGGAAGGAGAGAGGGGAGTAATGAGGAAAAGAAGGGGAAAGTGTTAAGTCAAGAAATATGCATAAAGAACCCATGGACAAAGCCAAAGTGGGGAAGGATGGAGGGTGGGGGATTGGGGGGTGGGGCAGGGGAAAGTGGTGGCAGGAAAATGAAGACAAATGTATTTTAACAATAAAAAAATAAAACCTCCTGGTGGTATAGCGATTCTGAAGATTGGCTACAGATTCAATTTATTTGAATACTTGGTTTTAATTGCTACCATAGCTAGAAATAGTACCTCACAATGTTATTATGAAAAAGAAAGTGTTTATAAAAGAATTTTACTGATTTCAAAATTCCACCCAAAATATGCAAATATTAATGTCATTAGTAAATTTCCATCTGTCTGATGACACTACTTTTACATTTAGTTGGCTCAAGAGGCATTTTAAATATCTTTTTTTAAAAAGCTTCAACATTGTTGAAATTCTCTGTTTATGAGATTTTAAAACTTGTTAGAAAATTCTCTTTTTGCATTTTCTTGAATAAACAAAATCCATCCTTATGAAAGACATATATCTCTTTGGCCACAAAACCTTAGAATAATAAATTATTTGCAAATATCTATTTTCAAAGTTATTTTTATTATATGTTTATTTCAAAATAAAATTTATCACTACTTGGTATACAAACACCTTTATCTAATGATATAAGGGGGGGAAAGTACAGTTTGTTATCATACCACTGCAGTCATTTGTCATCATGAACAGATTTGGAGCATTTGACTTTTTTATAAAATAAAACACATCTCTTCTAAGAACTTCTTGTGAGATAACCAGTGAACATTTTCATGGCATTCTTTATGTCATTCAAAATTACTATAAAGGTTTTACTTTTTATATTGACATTTTTATGAAAATTAACCTGGCTCTTTTTATTTCCCATATGAAAACTGCCATTTCTTATAACGTGCTGAAGACAAACCGCTGCGTCATGCCCGCTCCTCTCACATCATGGAACCCCGTTCTTTCCTCAGGACGGAGTGCATAGCAGCGAGCCTCTCACCTATTGACCAGCGTTGATCTATACTCAAAGCATTATTTCTTTCTGTTTATGAGATGAAAGTAAACTTCATTACAAGGTCTGATATTTTTCCATATGCTAGTAGAATAACTAGTCTACTTTGGGGATATCATTCTAAAAAGCCACAAGATGGTGGAGGGTGATTGGGAAGGCTAGGGTTCTGAATAGAATTTTAATTGTGGCTAAAGTAATATCGATCATACAGATAAAATGGGAAAATTGAGCAGGGTCACTGGAGAGGTGTTTATTGGTTGGCCATAAAATGTGTATGGATGTGTCAAAAGATTTCTTGTACACCAATTATATTTTGGGTTAGAAAATAAAGTGACTAAGTTGTTATTTTTTATATTAACATAAAGATATAACATCACAAAGTAAACCTAAAATATGTGTGAACCTAAAAATATGAATAAAACTGTAATGTGTTCTAATGGACATTAGAAAGAAGATTTAAACAGAAAGAGCTATTTGGTCTTGGGATAGGAATACAGACACTTGGGGATGTGAATACAGTGGTTGCTTCTGGGAGGAGGAGCTCAGAGAAGGGTCAGCTACTTTTCAATGTATTTTTATTTGATTGTTTAAAGATCTTTTTTTGTGCAATTACTATTTTCAAATAAATATCATAAGTGTTAATCCTTGTTATATGCTTATATTACACGGCAGGCACTGTTCTAAGTTACATATGTTAACTCATTTAAATCTCACTACACGCCATGAGTTGAATATCATTATTCTTATTTTATAGATTAGGAAACTGAGGCACAGATAAGTTAAGTAATGTGCCAAAGGTTCCACATAAGAGGCCAAAACGTTTAACTCAACTAGTTTGATCAACAGCCTAACTTCTAACCTTTAAGCATTAGTAGATACTTCCTCTCTAGATAACACCTCAAAAATTCTCTCCCCCCCCAATATGAGGTGATTTTAACAATTCAAAATAATAAACAATGTATATTTATTAAAATATTTTTAACTATTCTAAATATTGAAACACTATGATAGGTACAAGCAGTGTAAATCCAAAATAAGTCCTGTGCTTTATGAGATCCTAGGCAAAGTCTCAGTATACAAAGAAAAAAAAAAAAGTGACTCCACTCCTATTAAACAAGAGAAAAAAATAGAAACTTATTACAAACATTGTCACAAAATTATTTTTCATTGTTTCTAACAGGTAAGCCCCCAATCCATTGCACATACTTGTTCCTGCCTCAAAGGTTTTTCTCTGAGCTTTCCTCCATGCTCTGACGACCTCATGGTTTAGGTTCCCGCTTCCAGAGTCATCTATTTTATAATTATTTTTCCTGATATATAAAGTTTTTATCATACTCAAATATAATCTGAGATATACCTGGGCATTTTTGCTTATATTTTCTCTTAGAAATTTTTTTTTAATTTTTAAATATAAGTACATGAATTCTTTTTTACTAATTTTCATCAAGTATTGGAAAATGGCTAAATTGTCTTATATATTTCCTATACTACTAACATGTGGTAGAACTAGTTAATTATTTAATAAATATTTATTAACTGTAATAAGGTAATAAGGTTCAACTTCTTTCTGTCTGACCTTGCGATTTGTAGAGATGTTTGAAAGTCAAGCATTGTATTGTAAGTTAAACATAATAGTAAGTGATTAAGTGACTATGAATAGTAAGTGAAATGACTGACAAAATGTCTTTGTGTACACAGTCAGTCCAAGACCATGTTCTTTACCTTGACTTTATGATTCCCAAGCATACAATTTATGTTCCTGTATCTAGTATTTTTAATAAGGTTAAAAAGTTATCTCTCCAAAATAGTAAGGTATTATCTAATGTTTAACCATAAGTAAAATTGTGTCAATCTTATATAATATGTATTTGTTTCAAAATGTACATACTACACTCGAGGTAAATATTCAACTAACATTTTCCAACTGGACTGTTCTGACCACAAGTATTTATGTTCTGCTCTTTTGTTTAAGTAATGTAACATGGATTCCCAATGGATAAATAACAGAGCAGCACATATCAAAATGAAACATGGTTTATATAGTTTTTTATTTCTTCTTCGGTGTATTCCATGGTAAAAGTATGGATAGGATTATAATTTTAAGGAACCAGTGTATGTTCATGTGTGCATGTGTTAAACCTACAAGATAATATAAAATAGAAGCTTGTGTTTTAGAAATATTTCATACAGGAATAAATAATGGAGAAATCAGTTATGTGACCCATATTTACAATGTACTTTTTGTGTACAATATACAGGCTATCTCCCAGAATCTGGAACTTTTGTGGCTTCATCAAGCTATGTGATGAGAATAACAAAATGTATATGCTAAAAGTAGCAACATTCTGCAAAGGAGCAGTAAACCATCAACACATGATACTGCTGCTGAGTAGGGAATTGCACTCGACTGGATTTGCCATCTTCTCCAAGTAGTATCAACGCCTTGAAAATAAGAGGTCTGTCCAGAAACTATCTAGCCATGTACTATGAAAAATAGAGACATTTACTGAAGAAGATACAAGATACAAGAAACATTGTACATAGGACAATGACACCTCAGTTCCCTTCAAAGTAGGCATCTTGGGATCTCGCACAATTCTCCCAGCATCTCTTCCCCTGCTCAAAACACATTGCAAAATCCTTTTTTGGAATTGCCACCAGCTGCCCCATCATATTTTCCTGAATCTTATCAACAATCTGAAATCTGTTCCCTTATAAAGATCATTTTAGTTTTGGGGAAATAACAGATGTTTCGAGGCACCAAATCTGGGCTGTAGAGGGGCTGAGTCACCTTGGTGATTTGATGTTTGGCCAAAAGTCTCTGCATGAGACCTGATACATGAGTGGGCACATTGTCATGATAAAGCTGCCTAGCACCAAGTTGCCCATAGCTGCAGCTGTTTTTGTTGTTTTGCATTTCTCAACCAATGGAAAACACTATGGTAGTCCTCCTTATTAATTGTTTGGCATGGAGGGGCATACTCGTGATGACAACACCTTCCCAACCAAAAAATACAGTTATTATGATCTTGATCTTGCTGCAACATTACTCTGCCTTCTTCGAACATGGAAAACCATGTAACTTCCATTGGGACAACTGAGCCTTTCCAGATCATAGCTGTAGGCCCACGATTCATCTCTGGTCATGACCTTCTGGAGCAAATGTGGTTCATTGGTAGCGGTTTGAATCAAGTCATTAGCAACTGCAGCATACTATTCTTTCTGCTCTGGTAGCAGAAGTTGCAAAATGAATTTTGCTACAACACACTTCATGCCAAGATCCTGCATCAAAATCTTGTACTCAGTAGTTTTCTGAACCCCCATATCAGCCGCTAGTTCTTGCACTGTCAGTTGCTGATCTTTGTTGATTGCAGCCTGTACATGTTCAACATTCTCAGGTATTCTGCTTGTTATAGGCCTTCCAGAATGTGGATCATTCAACAGATTCTTGGCCATCTTTGAAGCATTTTGCCACTATATTACTTGGGCTGCACTCATTGCATCATCCACAAAAGCCTTTTGAATCATCCAAATAGTTTACGAGGAGGAATGTTCAAGCTTAATGCAAAATTTGATGCAGATTCATTGCTCTACTTGCTCAGTCACTTTGAATGCAATGACCAGACAGTACACATGCTCACTCAATGACGTCTTACCACCTGCACTGACTAGTACAATGAAATTATCATTGTTCACACAGGTGCATTCCAGCCTACTCTCCTTGGCTGCCAGATTACATTGCTGCTGTCCAAACCATGCTCATTATATTAACAACGGCTGGATTTTTTTTTGATAGGCATTGTATGTCTCTATTTTAAAATACAGAAAGATATAACATTGAGAGTGAGTTTTCCTTTCAACTGCTCCGGTTGCTTTCCTCCATAAAGTTAAATATTAAGCTTACAATTCTATTAATCTATCAATATAAATGACTTCAGTTGGCTTCTTATTAACAAAGATAAATTTAAAATCACTAACAGTCTCTTAAATGCCTCCAAATTTGTGAGTTATATTTTTATCTCTAGTTTATGGGTTACCCCTAAAACTCAAATACTATTCTTAATATTTTATTGTTTGATCCATAACTTTTAGGTGTTATATTGAGGTGGAGACTCTTCAGGTCCCTGTTCAGGCACCAGCTGAGGAGGGAGTGTGGGCTCTGATCCTGCAGAGCTTGTCCTGGGGTTGTCACAGATGGGGAGAATAAAATGAGTCACCCCAGAAACTTCTCTGTCTCCCAGGAGAGGGGAATGTCTTTTCCCTCTAGTGGAGAAGGCCCCAAGACCCTGTGTCCAAAGGCTTTTATTGAAAGGGTTATCAACAGGGCTAAGGAGTAGGAATGTACAGGTGACCTCGTTATATCAGCATGTTAATGTTTACAGAGAATAGATGATGTTTTGAAGAAAACAAATGGCAGGAACACATTGATTTACATAGGTCTGAGAGGAGACGAGTAAACATGAGAACGTAAACATAATAGCGCCAAAGGTATTAGGATTAGAGTCTGCGAATAATGTAAATTTCCTTCCCAGCACGAGCTGGTTATCATAGCTTTTGAGGGAAAAAGCATACTTTAAAGAATTTCCTTCTAGGTCTGATTTCCCCTGGGAACGACCAGATCCAGTTTAGGGCTGTGTCTAGTATTGTTTCAAACCTGAGCCAGGTCGGGGGAGAGCAAAGCAACCAGGAAATAAGGAGACTTCTTTCAGATAGAATGAGGACCCTGGCCATATCAAAGCCGAGGTGTGAGAGTCTTTTGCCCTTTCTCTGTGTCCCCCAAGTTTTTCTCTGATTCCCATTGTGGCTGTGCCGGTCTTAGGTTGCTCCTTCCATTGAGGGGTCTTACCCATCATTGACTAACCAGCTATCCTCCAGGGCCAAGCAGGGTTATGTGAGGGACGCTGGGGCTGCACTTGCCAGGGGACAGGTTTTGTCTCCTCAGTGGCCTGTTTTCCCAAGGCCTCCTTGATTAGCTCCAGCCTTGGGGCCCTCTTGCCTGTCGGCAGGGCTACAGTTCCTGAAATCGGATGGGGAGTTTCCCAACATTATATGTAACTCCTCTATATATACAAGTCATTAACACTCCAACTCTTCATCTCTCTTTCTCTTACCCCTCTCAACTATTTTTAATTGTGTCATTAGTTTTATATTGCAAATTCTATTTTTTATTTATTTATATTATATAGTTAATTTGATACTATATAAGAAATATAGTGTATATAATTATATAGTATAATAAAATGTAATTTATGTATATTTTTATAGCATAATTTAGTTTTCTGTAATATGCATTTAGATTAATTCTGAAAATAGTTAATAAATAGTATTTGAAATATTATTATGGAAATAATTAGTTCAATAGGGTACAGAATATAGTACGTTGTAATTTGTTCTGTAAAAAAACAGGTACAATTTTTAATTTTTAACTAAATCTGTTTTTCTTAAAGATGGATAATCTAAGTGGCTTAAACACAATTTCTTTTCTTATACTCAATAAGTGCCCCAAAATGTTGAGTCTGTGACTTTCTTAGACAGCTGGAGTTTCTATTAATATAATTTCTCATTAAAAATAAAAATGTAGTCCTGGCTTGTGTGGCTCAGTGGTTTGAGTGCTGACCTGCAAACCAGACAGGTGCTGGTTCCAATTCCCAGTCAGGGCACATAGCTGGGTTGCGGGCCAGGTCCCCACTTGGAGGCATGTGAGAGGCAACCACACATTGATGCTTCTTTTTCTCTTTCTTCCTCCCTTCTACTCTCTCTAAAAATAAATAAATAAAAATAATTTTTAAAAATTAAAAAAACAGAAATGTATACTCTTCTGGATACACACATCCAGTGGATACATGCCATTGGATACATTGTGAAATTTAGACAAAATACTGTCTAGGAGTTAAAAAACTCCTGGATAAGACCAACTATTTTGAATTTCACATTCTTCTTAGAATTCATTTTTATTTTCTAGGAATGTTTTAATTTCTAATTCTTTTTTTAAAGGAGATAAGTGCTAAAAGTTTGAGAATTTTCATTTCAAAATTTAAAAAAAAACCCACCTATATTATTTCACTGTCTCCAGCAGCCCGCGCCACCCGCCCCCCCAACCTCCATCAATATGCTGGAGCCGCCGCCTCCTAAATGCTGAATTTTTTGCATTTCTTTCCAATTCTGTGACCTCACTCCGGTAGTTTAAAATTGGCCAAGATTGGAGTGTTTATGCCATAGAAATCATCAACTACTATATATCAGGTTAGCTACTTTATTGTTTTGGGAGCTGATTGTTAACCTTTTCTTAACATACCACTTCACCCACCAGGTGGGTATAGAATTTTTAGATTCAACATTACTCTCACAATGTATTTAGAAGCTCTGCAAAATATTCTTCTGTTGGTTACTTAAATATCTTCTTTCCTCCCATATTTTCTCTTCTCTCTCTTTCACTTTGGAATGCCTTGAGTATTGTTTATCTACTTTAATGTGATGAAACTTCTGTGAGGGCAAAGACTCTTTTTCAGTACCATGACAAACATCCATGAGGGCAATATGTTGCACATAGTAAGCTTTAAATACATATTTGACTAATAAACGTACCGACTCTGTTAGGAAAACATTGGCCTATCTAGATTTATCTTCTGTATCACTTTACTTTTTGCTCAGGTGTTTAATCTCTTTGATGTTTCACTTTTCAGGAGCTATTTCTTATTTTCTGACTGCTTCTTGTCGATAGCAGCATGTTCTTGTCTTATGGTTCTTCTGTTTTTTTATATAATATTGTGTTATGGTACACTCTTCAAGGGTATGCCTTTGGAATTCTTTTAACATCCTTTGCTTCCTTTAATTTTCTCTGCTTCCTCTGATATTAGTCTTTCTCTTATTTTATCTGCTTTTTCTTTTAAACTGCAGATGATATTCCCTAGATCTTATGATCTGTAATGATTGGCTTTTATTTCTGAAGAACTAGTTTGATTGAGATAGATAATTTATGTGGATTTCTCTTATTACTACTGTTACCTCACCCAATTTAAAAGGACTGACCACAAAACCTGTGTGACTAGATAAAGTCTGTTAAAACCAGGAAGACTTCATTTTGTTCTATCAGACAAAGACAACATACCTCATTCCAAGCCATTTGGCAATACTTAAAGGCCTTAGTACTGAAGAATATTCTGGTAGGTATATAGATACAGATATGAGTATGAATATAAATATACATGCATATGTATAGTTTTAAAAATAGCTGACCCTTCTTTACCTATACGTTTGATTTCATATGCTTTCACTTTTCAGAAATTCTACAAAATGATTAGATCTGAAATTCTTGTTTTCTTCATTCTTATAGCTTTTACCTCAGAATTTTAAAGTATTTTTTACATTTATACTTCTTTATATTCAATTGTACAAGTATTAATGAGAAGATAGTAGAAACGAGTGCTCAGCTCTCTTTTTGAAATCATACAGTTGGTTTGCCTCTTAATAACTTCTTCAACAATAATACCAATTCTGACTATTTGGAAGATTTTTCACTTAAAGAAAATAGACCTACAGTAAGGTATTAGAAATTTGTGAGTAATAGAATTTGCATTATCAAATTTTCAACTAACAATATTGAATGTATAATCTGGGATACATCTGTAGGTAAAAAATTCTACAGCATATTTTATAATGTTAAACTTAATATCTCCTGGGAAAATTGGGATGTAGGAGAAGAGTTCGGCAAATGTGAATATTATACTTAAGGAAAACTAATTGATATCAAATTTCTATATAATTTATTTGAACATAGGACATTGGGCTTTCATGTAAAAAAATGAAGGATTGGATACATTTTGAATGTGATATATTAAGTTTAGCAATAGATACAAAGCTAGTTCCTTTAGAAATGTTTAAGCCTATGTGGATATTTAAGTAACTGTAACTGCTTAGTGAGTTCTGACAAGAAAAAACTTAAGGAAAACCTCTAAATACTATGTGGTTGCCTATTGTGATTAGGCACAAGAAAAGTTTATTGGCTGTTAAGATTCTTTATAGGCCCTGCTTCTAGAGTTCCTGGAACTTTTCCTCTATTAAAAAATACTCTTAGCTTGAACTTAAGTATGACAAATAATCATTGGCTTATCTGTCTATTTCCAGTAATTGAGCAGGCAGTATATAACTCCACATGCTATATATTTGTTGTGTTATTGCAATTTAATTATATTAATGCCATTCATTTACAATGCTATCTTCTGATTATGGTATCTCCTTGGCATCTGGAAAAGATATAGGTTGGCTAGACTTAATCTAAACAATACATGGACAATTATCTTTTGGATTGCTGCCACACTCAACAGGTTCAGAAATTGAGTGTTTTTAAATAGCTATTTGTAAGGTATCTGAATTGCTAAGTTTTCTTTCAAGGAGAGAGGTTCTATGGACCATACTACAAGATTGATCAATCTGGGCTAGTTACTTACCATTTCTAATTTCAGTGTCTTTTTTCACCTCTAAAGCAAAGGAATTGTATTCCTCATTTTATGCACCTTCCAGCTTTAAAATTCTGTAATTTTGTGATTGTAAGATTCAAATATGGTAATACATACAATAATAATTTTCTTATATATTAACATATAATTTAGAAACCTAAAAAGGATATTTAAATTTGGGTGTATTAACTTGTATGTTTAAAATTATAAGAATAACCCTTGGTTAATGCTAAAGTTTTACACTTGAAAACTCTTAAAATTATATTACTTTAAAGTTTTCTTAAGCCTCTTCATCAATTTTGGCAAAAATTTAATCACTTTCAATATATTACACAGAACCTATTACATGCCAGAAAAAAGATTAATAAAAGTTGAAATCAGCTAGTAATTTCATTAAGTTAAGTGAAATGGGAAATCAGTGGCACAAAAAGGTGAAAAGTAAATGCCTCTTTCATGTTCTCATTTAACTCATAAATAATGCAATTAGAGTTTTGTCTTAAATGTTTATTGAGACTATGCTCTCATTGAGAACTTTCAGACTTTGCTCTCCTTGGGCTTAAATGTTCAATTTCATTAAAGTGTTGGCATGGGTTATAAAGTACAAATATTTTACAAAATCAAAGTTCTAAGGAATGACTATAAAACAGTTGGTATGTTTCTTAAAGTGGTTCCCTCCAAATTAATTTAAATTGGCTCTGGAATGAGCACTGAAAATTTGCTTAAGGACCATAAGAAAAAGGTAATTATAAATGGCAGAGCATCTGACTTCAGGGAGCTGTCTGGTAGGGTGTTTGGTGTACATCCAAGTTTTCTCTAACAACTTTATTAATTATCTGGAAAAAGAAATAAACAGCATGTTAATTAAATTTGCAGCTGATAATAATTGGGAAATGTTGCCAAATTCAATACAAAAAAAATGAAATGAAAAAGAAATAATAAAGGGAAAATATACTGGATTGATATATAATGAGAACTATAAGAATACAAGTAAGATATTACAAATATGATAGAAGGAAATAAAAGAATAGAATGAAGAATTCCAATAATAAACCTATGAAAAGAATACATTAGTAAATAATTCTCAGGATTTATAATTTAGCTAGTAATGCAACTAATAAATATAGTAAGTTTAAATGTGTCAGAAAATATACATGGCCTTCAGTAATGCTTTCATATATTAAATCTATGGATCATCAATGATTTTATTCAGGAAGCTCTAACACAAAAGTCACAAAAATATGCATGAAATCCTGGTGGTTGAGATGTGTAGCAATCAATGTGATGACTACAGTAAAAGTGTTGTTTATTAAACTAAATCACATTTAGGCTTTCTTATACCTAATCTTTATTTTAACATTCTATCATCAGCTTTTACACAGTCTTTATCTATTCTTGAAGGCAAACAATTGGGCTTTTAAAAAAATCCTAACTGGTTTGCTTCTGAATGATAGCTGTACCATGTAGTATTTGTCAAGCATACTGTCAAGGTTCTTTGTTAACAAAGAATAGTTTCTATCATCTATGGAAGCCTAAGTAACTATAAAATGCAAGTGAGAAGAATAAAAATAGCAGGACAAGATTAAATGATGATGCACTTCTTTTTTTCTTTACTCTTTACTCTCCATAATCCATTATTCTGCTAGTCATGATATTCATAGTACAGGAAGACATCATAGATTAAATTCCCATAGTATCTAAAAAAATGGAGCCTTTAAAGTATCACATTACAAGAACTTATTTGCCTGCCTCTCTTTACTATATGATGAGATCCGTAAGGATAGAAACAGCATCTTAAACATTTTTAAAATTTTCAGCACTTAGAGTCATGCCAAATATCTACCAATTGCTCAGGTAAAGTTAACTGATTAAATAAGTGCTACGTGATATTTTGGAAACGTCTTCTGGATACTATTATTTCTGTGATACTGAGCAGAGTTTTACCTCCCTGAGTCTCAGTCTTCATATTCCTAAAGATGGGGAAGATAATATTCTATTTTACATGGACTTGGATAAATCCTGCCTAGCCAAAAAAACCCCTAGCTTCTTTTCTCTTCCCTTCCCTTCCCTTTCCTTCCCTTCCCCTCCCCTCCCCTCGTCTCCCTTTCCCTTCCTCCTTTCCTTTCTTTTCTGTTTTCCATTTTTCTTTTTCCCTTTCCCTTTCTTTTCCTTTCCCCCACCTCCAGTTTTATTGAGATGTAATGGACATACAGCATTGTTTTAGGTATATAGCCTAATGATTTGATTTACATATATTGAGAAATAACCACCACAATAAATTAGTTGGCATCCATTAACTTCCTATAGATACAAAGAGAAAAGGAAAGCTTTTTTTTTCATGTGATTAAAACTCTTAGTACCTGCTCTCTTTACAACTTTCAAATATACCATAGAGCAGTGGTAATTATAGACACTATGCTGTACCTTACATCCCTAATACTTATTTACTGTATAACTGAAAGTTTATAACTTTTGAGACAACCACCTCCCCCTTTTAAAGGCTCTCAGTAAAACCAATCTGGGTGGAGAGTTTTCCCCTAAAATAAATTACTTTGATAAAAGAAAATATAAATTATTTATGAATATCAGTATTTTAAAGGAATAGATGCTTCTACAAGAATTGGGCTTAACTGTATTAGACAGTTATAATGGCTCGATATTTTTTAATACTTAGCTTTTTCCTGAAACTTGTAGTTTTCTTTTTTGATTTTATTCAATTTCTATGTTCAACTCTATATTCATTGTTAAGTAGGTGTTAAGTGACTTACCTTGACTTCACATAATGATAATATGTGAAAAGATCTTATGATTTATGTATTTGAGAATTTTAAGACAATTATTAGAATACTATCTGACCACTCCATAAAAATACACATCACCATAAAATAAGTCCATATGGAGTATTTAATCCTGAACTTCTAAAGATGAAAAGTGAAAGCAGTTACAATAATCATTATTTTCAATTTTATGTAGTTAAGTGGTTTTACACAAAAAAAATTAGCCTTCCAAATGACATAGTTATACTGTGTTAATGGTAGCATAACGTGTTATTACATTATGCAACATAATTTCATGGATATTATGTATGGCATTTTAGAAACTCATGTACTTACAGTTATTAGGAGATACTCAATTTTTTCAGACCATATTCTTCTTAACCTTATTACTTAATGTAATCCTTGAGTGGTTTCTCTGCCTTTGGATGAGGTCTTCGTATGACTGTGTAACATATTTTCAAAAAATTTAACTTACTGATCCCCAATTTCTTCATTATTACATTTTTGTCTTATTCTAATTTCCAAATGAATATTTAGAATGTCTTAAAAAGGACTAGAAAGTCACGAAGTGGTTATTTTCTAATGTATCTAGTTTATAAGAAATGCTTTGGTTTTGAAAATTGGCTATTTATCTAATAAATATTAATAAATGTGGGGAGAATTAGATATTTCTTTTATCCTCATTAGCACCAAAAAGTAGTGCTTTATCCCTCATAATTTATTCAGTTAATAGTAAATTATCATTTCTCAAATGCTCTACATATACTTTAAATCACCATTTGCTGAGTACTTGCTTTTCAGAGACTATGCAAATAATGTTGACAACACAGACTTTGCCTCAGGCAGAATTGGCTTCAAATCCCATATTTGACGTTTAATTCCTATGTGAATTTAGATGGATATTCTTTACCTATAAAAAAATTTTGTAATTATTACTCTAAGATTATTGTTTTTTGAAAATACATTGAAATAGGATAACTAAAATTTCTGGCACATGGTAGTTGTTCAGTACATAAAGAACAATAGAGTTATTCTAATTAATAATTCAATATGTTAAGCAGTAGTATTATACATGTGAACAGAGAGTCCATAGCTTTGCAGAGCTAAGAGCTGAAATGATTACATAATAATCAGATAAAATTAAAGTATTCGCCATCAAGAAATGCCACATAGTATTTTGTTTGTTTGTTTTTTGCTTTTTTACTTTTTTCCATCACCATTTATCCCCTCCATAACATCTTCTACTTCCACCCACTTGCCTCCCTCTGCAATCACCACATGTGGACAACAGTAGTTGTTGAATAAACAAAAAAATGGGAACATAGATTTGTACAGATTAATGTTAATGAAAGTCAGTGTGTTGATTATTGTAATCAATATATTAGGTTGGCCAAAAAGTTTTAGTTTTTTCCATATGATGGCTCTAGTAGTGCTTAGCTGTTTTTCACTTAATTTGAAACAACGTTGTGAAGATTGTATTGTTGACAGCTGTCACATCAGTGTGCACTTAAAAACACTTATCAAAATTGGTAAATTTTTGTACAGTCATTTTAATATTGAAAAATGGAAGAAAATACACCGTTTTTAGTGTATTATGCTTTATTATTTCAAGGAAGGTAAAAATGCAGCTAAAATGCAAAAAAGATTTGTGCAGTGTGTGGAAAAGGTGCTGCAATTGATTGAATGTTGTCAAAAGTGGTTTGCAAAGTTTCTTGGCACTATTGACATTTTGGCCAAATAATTTTTTGCTGTGAGGCTGTCTTATGCATTGGAAGATGTAAAGCAGCACCCCTGGCCTCTACCCACTAGAAGCCAATAGCAGGAGGTAGCCAACATACTCAAAATATCATATCAATAAAGTTATTGGTGAAAATGAAAAACATGTCTTTTATTTTACAGAAAAAACGAAATGGACTTTTTGGGCAACACAATAGAAACAAAGTATCGTGACTACTTAGGAGAGAGAGATTAAGTGATTATGGTTTACTATGGGAAAATGTGTAGAGGTTTGAGTTTGGAGAATAAGTAGGAATCTAATTTTTGGAGAAGGCTGGGAGGGTATTCCAAAGCAAGAGAAAACCCTGAACAAAGCCAAGAAAACATTAAACTATCGAATGTTTGCAAGGTCAAGATTTTGAATATTCTATGGATGAGAGATACAGAGTTCAATAAATAGAACAAAAAGTCGTGGAGATGTATGTTGGGTGACATTGATAGGACAATACATATGCCAATTTTCTGGAGAAAATGGGGAGACATACAATGATGAAAATCATCCAATATTTTATAAAGGTGTATTTCTGTATTTGCCATGGATATGTGGGCATGTTCCTCTGTGAGAATTGAGGTAGAGTTTTAGGTCCCATTCACAATATCCCAGAGCTTGCCCTCTAGCATCTTACAATCTATTCAGATATAGATTGCAATAGGTAAATGAAAAACACATAGAAAGTGGTCTGACAATGGTCAACATGTTCAAGATAGTAATTTAGAAGGGAACAGGTGGTCCTAATGTGTCTGGATGGGGTAAAACAGTACTTACATGTTGAGAAGTCACAATTACAGTGAGTGGGCAGATGCCAAGTAAGGGACTTTTCTCTCAAAGGCCATAGAAGTGATGACAGCATTGCTCCCGCCTTCAGTTTTCTTTGTTAGCTATTAGTCCTTTCTACAAGAATACTATATTTATCTCTTCATTTTCTCTTTTAGTCCACTCTGCATTTTGCTTTATCCCTTTCCTCTCCTCCTCTTCTTTGGAAATGGGACAAGAAACGTCTCTGTCAAGAATCCTGAAATTCAATAAAAAGGAAAGGAAATATTTTAAAGCCCTGGCCAGAGCGGCGCAGTTGCTTGGGCATTGTTCTGCAGACTAAACGTTTGCAGGTTCAGTTCCTGGTCAGGGCCAGTACCTGGGTTGCAGTTTCAGTCTCCAGTCAAGCAAGACGCATGCAGGAGACAATCAATCGATGTTTCTCTCTCGCATCAATGTTTCTCTCCTTCTCTTTCTTCCTCCCTTCCTCTCTCTCTGGAATGAATAAAAAGAGAAGAATCCTGAAATGAAGGGAGTATCAATTAATAATATGAAATACTCAGTTTAGTGTGTTAAATTAACATGGGCTTTGGATCAGAGTCCTATAATCTGCTTCTTACTTACTGGGCATGGTGCTTAGCTATTGTGAGTCTTGGTTTCCTGGTCTCTACAATGGAAGTATTAATAATACCTTCCTTATAGGGTTCCTCTAGATATTAGGTTGCATAATACATACAAAAAGCCTAGCACAGTTGCCAGCATATAATATGTACTCAAAACATATTAATGTTACTATTACCTTAGTGTAAAAGCACTAGACTACGGCCTTTGGAAAAGCTGGTTATTTTTTTTCCTGCTTATGAACTGAATATATTGGAGCAAGTCATTTAATACCTCTGACCCTCAGATCTAAGTCTTTTAACATCTCTAATACCTTACAAAGATGCTGTGAAGAAACAAGTGTGTAGGACAGTGCCATAGAAAAAGCTTTATAGAGATAAAATATTATTTTCATTAACGTGGTTGTTAAGATAGCAAAATCCCATAACCACGTTTAGTGGGGTTGGGGTCTCAGATAAAACTCCAGCTGTTGAAGAGCTGATGACTCTGAGTCAGTAGGTGTCACCTCACTCAGAAAAATATAAAGCTTCTTATGCTGTGAGGGTTGCTAATTACCAGCTTTTGCCCATTTTGACTCAAACAACCTTAACTTTACTAATCATATAGCTCGAATTTCTGAAGACCTCAAGCACTGAGGGATGTCTTAAGTCAGTGTACAAAGCCATCATGGAGTGTCCAGAACTATCATTTTTCTGTAAGGAATTATCACAGTATGGCTTACTCAGTGTGGCCAGAGGTATAATTTCTACTCTTCTTTCTCTGGACTCAATGCCATGTAATGAAGAAGGCAGGTCTTTGAAAGTCAAATCCTTTCACAACAGACTCCCAGCTAGCCTCTCTATTGTAATATTAAATAAACAAGTTAACGGTCAGTCTCCATAATTATTGGGTCAAATAAGTCTGTAAAGCAGACTTTAACCTGAACTTAATTTATTTTTCTGACTCTCATAAACCCTAATCCTAAAAAGGGGTACATGATGAAGTTTTGGGTTTCCAGATACTAACGTCAGTTCCAACAGTGTCAAACAGACCTCAATATAGGCAAGCAGTCCCTTTTCTCAAGTGTATATCCTTTCGTGGAAGAACTAGGGGATCATTACGATGCATACTTATCTTACAATGTCTTCCCTGCTAGATACTGAGACACTTCTATCAGTGAGTTCAGATATAAGTGGGTCCCACCAGTTCAAGCCATGGATCTGAGCAAGAAACAGTGACTTTTCTTTAGAGCAACTACTCTCAGTTTTCTCCTCAACTCATGTCTTTTTCTGGGTGTTGATGATGAGCAGCACCCTCATTGGCTACCTGTCAATTTTGCCTATAGAAATGTATGTACTCTGAACTATCTCCACAATTCCTGTGGATCAAGCTCCCTTGGCTGCCTCTCCAACCTTCCCTGTTCTGGTAATGGAGGACCCTGGCTTCTGATAGTTAAGCATCACCGCCTGGCCTCTATTACCTCAGGGCACCCTTATCCTCATGGAGGTTAATGATCCCAGCTCTGTGATTACCTGTGTGACCAAAAGGAGATCCACTGCTGAGTTTCCCTTACAACCATTGCATTTCTGATAGCCTTGGTGAACAGTGTGTCCTCAGGGTCCTCCTGTGAAACATAAACCTCTGGTAAATTTTTTATTCAAGTTTGTCTAGTTCTCTCAGCCATCTACTATCTTCCAGAGTGATGCAAGTATTTTTATTTCACTCAGCATGGGTGAAATAAAAATTTTCCTCAGGCTTCTAAGGATCATTTAAGCAGTGTACCATGTCCCTTGGAGTTTTGCCTTTTGCCAATAAATGTCTTCCAAGTAAATGATATCTTGCTTATTCAATCTTATAGTCCAGCAACCTTGATCAAACTCCCTCAAGAATTAACTCCAGAGTATTCCCCTAGGTACTCCCAATACAAGGCTGCTAATTTTTACAACAACTTCAGGTAACCTCTTTCTTCATTTATCAAGACCAGCAGGTCCACAACTAATTATGTTGAGATTTAACCCTAGTTACATGTCCTAATTATATAACTGTAATAATTGTCCTCACTGGTAGCTGAAGCTTCTGCAGATGCAGCATGATACAAATGCTATCTCTTACTCCAAAGAACCGGGCCACTTATGAAATGTCTAAGCATTTAAAGGGTTTGCAGCCCAAAACCTTAGAAGCATCCATCCAGATGTCCCCATCTGATTGCAGGATCTCAGTTTTTCCTAATTAAAATCTTAAGCTCAGCGTGACTGACTTGTCTTGACTGAGTACTTAAATATCTCAGAAGCTCTTCTACCCTAATGATCAGATCCTGATCCTGTTTTTGATCATTAGCCATGTCCGTTCTACCACTACAGGAATATAGTCCTTTAATGCGCAACCACATATACCCTCTGGTCCTAATCCTAGTCTTTTAATAACTCTTAGGGACTCAGTTCCCCATTATTCCTCTGGAGGGCATCAATGTAATTTACTAATATCCAGCCAATTCCATTGTTTTTGTAGCCTTTAGTTCCCTCTTATTTTTCCAACGCCTGAACAATTTTACCAATAAGAATACCCCTTCTACCAGGACAATTTCCTGGGTCAGCAACAGTAAAATATTCAGTAATTGGGTCACCATTGTGTACAAGGGACAATTTGTGGTCCCTACATCCCACCTCTTTTATTAGACCAGTCCCTGTTTATCTCTGTGAAATCATGTCTTCTGAGAGACACCAAGATGAGAGTAGACTTGCATAAGATTTCCTGGGGAAAACATCTGTGAAAAAGAAAGAGGCGAACAGGAGTAGGCAATGAGAGCCTTCAGGCTAAGGTAGTTCTCATACTTTAGAAAGGAGAGAAGGAAAGAAAGATTTGGTAGAAAGAGCATCAGACTCTTTCGGTAGTTTAGGTTTAAGAATGTTCTTGCCAGTGTGCTGAAGATTCCTGAGTAAAAGTTTTCCATTGGAAATGTATCCCAGTGAGCAAGATTGGCCTGGTTCTGGTAAATCTGCTCTATTCAATCATTAGATGGAAGCAGCCTTGTAGAACCATGTGTTGGCATGAAGATCATATTCTATCTAAAGGCATCATGCCTAGAAGCTATCATTACCCTTTATGTAATTAATCTCCATTTTCTTCCACTAACCACAGTCCCCCATTCCTGGCTATCACAAAAACACAAATCATATTTCGTTTTTATGAATTTACATATTTCATATGAATGGAATCATATAATATATCACCTTTGGGTTCTTTTTTTCATGTAGCATGTTTTCAAGGTTCATCTACATCATAGCATTTTTTAGTACTTCATTCCTTTTTACGGATGAATAATATTATTCCACTGTAAGTATATACCATGTTCTGTTTATCCATTCATTAATGGGCATTTGGAGTATTTGACCTTTTGGGTATTGTGAATGATGCTGCTATAAATACTTTTGCAAAAAAAAGTATTATTTTGAGTTCCTGATTTTAATTATTCTAGTTTTATACAGAAGTATGGAACTTCTGGGTAATATGGCAATACTACCCTTAACTATTTGAGGAAACATCAAAATGTTTTCCATAGTAGCTGCACCATTTTACATTCCTACCAGCAGTGTAAAAACATTCTTATTTTTCTCTGCATTCTTACCAACATTTGTTATTTTCTTTATTATTATTATTATTGAGTGTAAAGTGGTATTTCCTTGTGGTTTGATTTGCATTTTCCTAATTACTAATAATGCTGAATACCATAATACTATTTTATGTGCTTGTTGTCCATTTGTATATTTTCTTTGGAGCAATATGTATTCAAGTTCTTTGCCTACTTATTATTGAGTCGTCTTTTATAGTTGAATTTTTAGAGTTCATGCATTTTGGATACCAATTCCTTTTCAGATATATTATTTTTAAAAATATTTTATTTATTTTTAGAGAGTGGAGAAGGGAGGGAGAAAGGAAGAGAAACATCAATGTGCGATTGCCTCTGACACACCCCCTACTGGGGATATGACCTACAACCCAGGCATGTGCCCTGACTGGGAATCAAACCAGTGACTCTGATTGGCAGGCCAGAACTCAAGCCACTGAACCACACCAACCGGGACCTCGGATATATTATTTGTAAATATTTCTTTTATTCTACGGTTTGTCTTTTTACTTTCTTGATCATTTTGTGGATCCTTTGATCCACAAAAGTTTTTAATTTTGATAGTCTTTTTTCTTTTGAGGCTAATGTTTTTGGTATAATATCTAATAATTTATTACCAAATACAAGGTCATCAGGATTTATACCTATGTTTTTCCAAGTGTTCTATAGTTTAGCTTTTTAATTTGGGTTTTTATTCTATTTGACTTTCACAATTTTGCCAGTTTCCTCATTGATTTTATGCAAAAGCAGAGTTTTGGAGGTCCCTTCCTTGCTATTCTGAATATACCTCTATGTCTCTGTGACATTTTACCCTTTTCAATTTTAAGGGTTTAGGTCAATTATTTTATAGACTGGCATTAAAATTGGTTTGTTTGATATTTTCTCATGTCAAAACTCAGATTATGAAGTTTGGTAGTAATACCAAAGAAGAGATGTTTGTCTTTAATGCATTATAAGAAGGCACATGATGCTGATTATGAAATTACAAAGGATGTTAACTTGGATTACTTGGCTAAGATGGTGCCTGTCATATTTCTCCAGTGTGAAGTTAGTGTTTTTCTCTTTAATTTTTTAATTTTATTAAATTTATGGGGTGACATTAATTAATAAAATTGTATCGGATTCAAGTATACATTTCTACAATACATTTATTTTTGTCTTTGTAATTAACAAATGTGGTGTGGGGATATCATTTGAAACTATGTAAATACTTTGTTTCACATTAAATTTTTACCCAGTTACTTTATCATCCATTGATGTTTCTTACTTTAATAGATTATTATTACTACTATGGTTGTTAATGGCAATTTGATTATTATTTCACTCTTTTTATATTAGTTGGTCACATCTATATCTTTTGGTTGCAAAGGATTGATAGACTAGAAGTTCAAAGAAAGTCAAGGATAAATCTTATTCACAGCTGTAATGCTATAGTTAGGATAGTTCTTGGAATGATAATTATGAACATTTATGGGTTAAATTAATCATGAAATAAATGAATAAAAATGATGGCAGGTTTAAGTTAAAATTTAAAAAAATAGGTAATAATAAGTAAATATAAAGATAAGGTAGTAATAATTAAGCTTAATAAACTAAGTTACTTGTTTGCAAAATACAACACCCAAAGAACGCACAGTGAAGAAATCTGGAAATATCCACATACAACCAAAGGAAACAAACTATACCCTCAGGTCCTGTAAATTCATTTACACTACAACATGACTAAGATAAGCGTCTATACCCTCAGGTCCTGTAAATTCATTTACACTACAACATGACTAAGATAAGCGTCATTACTGAAGGGTGGTTTTGTCACTGATGTAGTAATTAATATTTTACTATTCACCAGAATTTATTCTCGTCCTGCAGAAACATTATACATTCCTTCTCTATTGAAATCAAACATGATCATGTGACTCATTCTGGCCAATAAAGCATAAGTGAAGTGTGCAGTATACAACCAGAGCAGAATACACATATTTCTGAGCATCAACAATATCAACCATTCTTGGTCTTAAAATCCACCTTCATAAGTGTAAAAGAAGAGACATTATACAATGTTTGCTCTCATAGCACAATAAAATTAAAGTAGAATAATAGAAAGGTAAATGGAAAAATTTCCAGATATGTGAGATTAAACAACATACTTCTAAATAATGCATGGATCAGAGAAGAAATTTGAAGAGAAATAAATACTTTGATTTAAATGAAAATGAGTATACAACTTACCAGAATTTGTGGAATAAATCAAAAGCAGTGGTAAGAAGGAAATTTATAGAATTGAATGCATATATTAGAAAAGAGGAAAGTGCCTGGCTGATGTGGCTCAGTGGGTTGAGTGCTGCCCTGAAAACCAAAAGGTCAACAGTTTGATTCCTGGGTTGCATACCAGGTTCCCATTTGGGGGCATGTGTGAGGCAACTGAACATCAATATTACCTCCTTTCCCATCTCTCTAAAAAAGTAAATGACAACTTGACAAAAGAAAAAGAAAGGAGGAAAGACATAAATTCTCTAAACTAAATTTCCACCTTAATAGAAAAATAAAAGCAAATTAAGACCAAAGTAGGCAGAAGAAAAAAATAATAAAAATTAGAGTAGAAATCAATTAAATTGAAAACAGGAAATTAATAGCAAAAAAATCAATGAAACCAAAAGTTAGTTTTTAGAAAAGATCAAAGAATAGATAAGCCTCTAGCTAGACTAACAACAACAAAAGAGAGGGCACAAATTACAGATTTCAGAAATGAAAGTGGGGATATCAGTATAGATCTTTTGGACATTAAAAGGACAATAAAAGAATACCAGGAGCAATTCTATGCCAATAAATTTGATAACCTAGATAAAACAGACCCATTACTTGAAAGACACAATCTGCCAAAACTCACACAAAACAAAAATCTCAAGAAATATAAAAAATAATTGTATATTATGACCAAGGTATCTGAGGCTGGTTCAACATATAATAATCAATTAATGTGGCCCATCACATCAACTTGTTAAATAAGAAAAATCAAATGATTTTTATCAATAGATGCAGAAAAAGCATTTCACAAGGTCCCATACCCATTCATGATAACAAAAACTCTTAGTAAACTAAAAATAAAAAAGGAAACTTTGTCGACTTGCCAAAAAAAAAACCCCACTATCTACAAAACTGATAGTTAACATCATACTTAATGAAGAAAAATTCAAAGAGTTCCCACTAAGGTCAGGTATAAGGCAAGGATATTCCTTCTCACCATGTTTTACAACGTCATACTGGATATTCTTGCTAATGTATTAAGGCAAAAAAAGGAGAAAAAAAGGAAGAAATAAAACTGTCTATGTTCACAGATGATAAAATTGTGCAGAAAATACAAAGGAATCAAAAAAAAAAAAAACTATTGGAACCTATAAGTGACAATAGCATGGTTGTAGGGTACAAGATTAATATTACAAAGTCAATTGCTTTCTGTTATACCAACTATGAACTAATGGAATTTCTAACTGAAAGCACAATACCATTTATATCAACCCTCCTGAATATGAAATATTAGGTATAAATCTAACAAAATATGTACAAAATTTACATAAGGAAAATTATAAAAGTGTGATGAGTGGAATCAAAAAAGAATAAATAAGTGGACAGATATTCCACACTCATGGATAGAAAGACTCAATATTGCCAAAATGCCAGTTGTTCCAACTTTGATTCATATTTAATTAAATCCCAATAAGAATTCCAGCAAGTTGTTTTATGGATTTTGAAAAACTGATTTCAAAGTTTATGTGGAGCCAAACCAATATTGAAGAAGAACAAAGCTGGTGAACTAATGTTACCTACGTTCAAGATTTACTATAAAGCTACCATAATCAAGACAGTATGATGTTGAAAAAAAGAATAGACAAATAGATCAATGGACAAAATAGAAAATTCAGAAATAAACCCATAGTCAACTAATCCTTGATAAAGGAGCAAAGACAATGGAGTAAAAATGGTCTTTTCAACAAATGGTTCTGGAAAAACTGGACATCCATATGCAAAAAAAATGGATGTAGACATAGATCTTACACCTTCACAAATATAAACTCAAAATAAATAATGGATCAAAATGTAATGCAGAAAACTCTAAAACTCTTAGATCAATAGGAGAAAAACAAGATGATCTTGCTTATGGTTATATATTTTTTTGATATAACACCAAAGACATGATCCACAAAAAAAGATAATTGATAAGCTAGACATCATTAAAATTAAAAACTCCTGCTTTGTGAAAGAAAATATCAAGAGAATTAAAAGACAAATAATGGACAAAAGAAAATAACTCCAAAAGACATATCTGATAAAGAACTGTTATCCAAAATATACAAAGAACTCTAAAAACTCACCAATAAAAAAGATACCCTAAATAAAAATAATCTAAAGACCTTAATAGACACTTCACTGTGGTTTGGCAAATAAGCATACAAAATGATGCTTCACATCATATGTCATCAGAAAATAAAAATTAAAATCTTAAGATATCACTACATACCTATTAGACTGTCCAAAATATAGAACACCAACAATATGATATGCTTGCAAGAAAATAGAGCCACAGAAATTCATTCATTGATGGTGAATATACAAAACATTACAGCCACTTTGGAAGACAGTTTGGCAGTTTCTTATAAAACTAAACATACACTTACCATACAATCTATCAATCTCGTGCCTTGGCATTTACCCAAAGGAATGAAAAACTAATGTCTACCTAAAACTCTGCACAGCAGCTTTATTAATAATTTTCATGTCTTGGAAGCAAACAAGATGTCCTTGGTGACAATAGATCAACAAAACTATGGTATATCCAGACAATGGAATATTGTTCAGTGCTAAAAAGATGTAAGCTATCAAACTGTGAAAAGAAATTTAAAATGCATATTACTAAATGAAAAAAGCTAATCTGAAAAGGGTACATAATATATCACAGTCTGGTAAAGGCAAAACTATGTAGACAATAGAAATATTGGTGGTTGCCAGAGATGGGGTGAGGGAGATGAAAAGGCAGAGCACAGAGGATTTTTAGGACCGTGAGAAAACTCTAAAATATTATATTTTTGGTCATTATATTTTTGTCCAAACACAACGAATCTATAATGCCAAGAGTGAACCTTAATGTATGGACTTTGGGTGATCATGATGTATCAATGTAACTTCATCTTCGTTTAAAAAAAGTGTAATTTTGGTGTGTTAAATGATATTTTGTTATAAATCTAAAATTGTTATAAATCTAAAATTGTTATAAAAAAGTAAAACTTCTGTAAAAAAATGTGTAGTAAAGAATTTGACCTTGTTCAAAAAGATATCCAGCCTTTGTCCCCAGCTTTTGGGCCATTATCTCTAAACCCTTGGAGTTCCATGAGTGATAAGAATTTTTTGTTATTCACAGTGGATTACTTGGATCTCATCTGATAGTTTATGCTAATATAGTAGCTCACAGTGGGCCCTTTCAAGACATGTAACAGCCTGATCTCTGTAGAGGTGAGGGTGGAGCCTGTTAAACCACATGGGCAATTAATCAATCAATCATGCCTGCACAATAAAGCCCCCAGTAAAACCTCTGTACACTAAAACTTAGGTGAGCTCCATGGTTTGGCAATACTATACACATATTGTCACCCATAGATGCCAGGAAGTAACATGTACTGAGGACAGTGGAAATGTAAATTTGGAACCTTTTTTGACTCTGTTGGATGAGTCTCTTTCTTAGACTGCTTCTAATTTTTATCTTTTCCCTGTAATAAATCATAACCTTTAGTAGAATAGCTATCAATGAGTTTTATGAGTCCTGCCAGAAAATTATCAAATCTGAGGATGTTTTTGGAAACTCCCCAAACTTGCAATTGGTGTCAGAAGTAGGATAGTCATGAGGATTGTGTCTTCAGACTTTGCATTGTGGCTAAGAGTAGATAGAAAGTGATACACTTTCATTTCAGGGCAGAGTATTCAGAGCCAGTAACTGGTTTACCATGCCCTTTTCTCTGCTTCTGCAATCTTATAAAGAGAGTTAAATTGGAACTCCCAGTGTACTAATTCTGTTAGGACATACAATGAACTGAACCCTCTGACATGCAGAGATGGCCATGCCACTTTAGTAGGAAAGAAACTTTGCTGGTTTAGCCAACTAAGGTTACAGGATTGTTCATTATTACTCAAAAACTAGCTTACCCTACTCTGATTCTAGAATATGGGAGCCAAATAAAAGAAGTTGTTAATATGTGGGAGGATTATATTTGTGAAAATATGAAACACAGAGCTTATTCTTGTATTATTATTTATTAATTACTATTTTTCCTTACAAACACTCTGAACTTACTTTTGCCCATCCCTGTATTTATTTAACTAAAAAAGATATTTATCTTAAAATGCAGGGATAATTTATAAGGTGTTTCCATAGGCATAATTCTATTCTCTATACAAATCACATATTTTTGCTTTTATTCTAGTCTAATTAAATATCACATCTGCCTTGAAAATGAAACTATTTTACAATAATGAGAATGTCTGTTAGTAGAAAGTTAAGATTGTCAATGAAAATATATAAATTAACTTCCAGCCAAGATGGAAGCATAGGTAAATACACTTTGCCTCTTTGGACAACCAAAAGGACAGCAACAAATTTAAAAACAAAAACAACCAGAACTGCCGGAAAGTTGAACTGTATGGACATCTGACACCAAGGAGATAAAGAAGAAACATTCATCCAGACTGGTAGGAGGGGCAAAGATGGGCAGCTGGGGTGGAGAGGTCCTATGGCAAGGCAGCAGCTGGAGGACTGGGCCAGGTGGCGGCTGGAGGACCAGATGGTCCCACATTTGTGTGCGGCTAAACCAGGAGGAACAACAGGGGAGCAAGACAGCCAGTGCAATTCAGGGTTCCAGCACAAGAAAAGAAAACCTGAAAACCTCTGGCTGTAAAAATCTGTGGAGGTTGTGGGGTTGGGAGAAACTCCCACTCTCACAGAAGAGTACACTGGAGAGATCCAGGGGTCCTAGAATGTACACAAACTCACCCACCTGGGAATCACCATAAGAAGTGCCCAATTGGCTTGTGGGTAGTGGAAGAAGTGACTGAAAGCCAGCCTAGAGCTGAGCAAGTGACATTTTTCCCTCTCTGATGCCTCCCCCACAAACAGCACCGCAATGCAGTAATCTGGGGTGCCCCGCCCTGGTGAATACCTAAGGCTCCACCCCTTACAACATAACAGGTGTGTTGAGACAAAGAAATATGGCCCAATTGAAAGAACAGATCAAAACTCCAGAAAAAATACAACTAAGCGATGAAGAGATAGCGAACCTGTCAGATGCAGAGTTCAAAAACACTGGTAATCAGGATGCTCACAGAAATGGTTGAGTATGGTCACAAAATAGAGGAAAAAGTGAAGGTTATGCAAAGTGAAATAAAGAAAAATATACAGGAAACTAACTGTGAAAGTAAGGAAACTGGGACTCAAATCGACAATATGGAGCAGAAGGAAGAAATAAACCTTCAACCAGAACAGAATGAAGAAACAAATATTCAAAAAAATGAGGGGAGGATTAGGAACCTCAAGAATAACTTGAAACATTCCAACATCCAAATTATAGAGATGCCAGAAGGAGAAGAGGAAGATCAAGAAATTGAAAACCTATTCAAAAAAATAATAAAGAACTTCTCCAATCTGGCAAAAAAAATAAAAAATAAAAAAAAAGACTTCCAGGAGATCCAGGAAGCTCAAAGAGGCCCAAAGAGGTTCAACCCAAGGAGGCACACACCAAGACACATCATAATTACATTACCCAAGATTAAAGATATGGAGAGAATCTTAAAAACAGCAAGAGAAAAGGAGTTACCTACAAAGGAGTGCCCATAAGACTACCACCTGATTTCTCACAAGAAACCTTATAGACAAGAAGGGGCTGGAAAGAAGTATCTGAAGTCATGAAAGACAAGGACCTACAACCAAGATTACTCTATCCAGTAAAACTATCATTTGGAATGGAAGGGCAGATGAAGTGCTTCCCAGATAAGGAAGTTAAAGGAGTTCATCATCACCAAGCCTTATTACATGAAATGTTAAAGTGACTTACCTAAGAAAAATAAGATCAAAACTATGAACAGTAAAATGACAACAAACTCACAACTATCAGCAACTGAACCTAAAAAAAAAATCAAAAACAAAAACAAAACAAAAAAGCAAACAAACTAAGCAAACAACTAGAACAGGAACAGAATAACACAAATGGAGATCACATGGAGTGTTATCAGTGGGGAGGGGGAGGTGCCGGGGAAAAAGTACAGGGAATAAGCAGCATAAATAATAGGTACAAAATAGACAGGTGGAGATTAAGAACAGTATAGGAAATGGAGAAGCCAAAGAACTTACATGTACAATCCATGGACATCAACTAAACAGGGGGAATGCTGGTAGGAGCAGGGGTTCAGGGCAGAAGGGAATAAAGAGGAGAAAAAAATTGGACAACTGTAATAGCATAATCAAATATACTTTGAAAAATAAAAAAGTTGAAAACAAAAAAAATAAAATATATAAATTAACTTCTTTCTTTTTATATGGCTCTTATAGGTCAACACCTTAGGATTTCATGAGTTAGTAAAGATTAGTTGACCTGAAAAGTTTGGAAAAGATAAGAATATACCTGTGTTGATTCTACCATATTGAGAGGTTCTGATTTCATTGACAATTTCTACTTGAATAGCTCATTAGCCACTAGAAGGTTTTCAAATTCTTCAAATGAAGTTATTTCAAAGAATGATATTAAATCAACTATTTATGTGAAAATGATATTTTGCTATAATTTGAAGGTTTTACCACTTCAAAGCATTTTTTTCTCTTTACACCTCTTTCTAAAATATATCAAGCATGTATAAAGCTAGGAAGGTACAGTTGACAGACCAAGGGAGAAGAATAAAAACCTATTAGCTAACAGCCAGGAAGAACCAGTTTATTTTAAATAAACCTCATTTATACCTACACTGCATTAACATTGCAATTTAAAATAGATTATTCTAAATTACCTGCCACCATCTGTCAGAAATATGTTACAGACATTTCTTGAATTCTGAAGACTGAACTAAAGAAAATTTGTTAATGGAATCAACTAGTTGATGCTTCCTCTCTTTCTTCCCTCTACATTACCTGTGGGTCACCCGTAACACAGGCTCCTATAGGTGACTTGTTTATTGGCTACCTAACAGCCATTCTCAGCTCCCTTCTCCTTTGTCTACCCTTCATTACAGAGAATGAAAAGTCTAGCTACTTTCTTTCTCAACCTCCTTTGTAGATGGAAATGTCCATATGATACTGTTCTGACCAACAAACTATTAGGGGAAACTGCTCTGATCCTTCTGAAATAAATTTTCTTACTTGATGAAAGAAGAGAGACACTATTGTAAAGTTTTCATGCATGTTGCTTTGCTTCCCACCATTAAATTTGGTTATGTGAAGACATAATGATTGGAGATACAGCACCTACGTGTGATCATGAAGTAATATATCAAGAAATGCCAAGACATCAAGCAAATTGATGAAAACACTCTGGGTTCTTGATGACAAAACTGAGCTCATGAACTAACCATGGGATAGCCGGACTTCAGAATTCTAATCCAGTTAATATAAATGCCAAGAATTGATTAGGTAACATAATACATCTCAAACCTCAAACTATTCAAAGTGTGGTTATTATCAACATCACCTGAGAAATTGTCAAATGCAGACTCTCAGGACCTTCCTCAGACCTACTAATTCAAATAGGCACTTTAGCAACACATCCAGGTGACTTGTAGGCACAGTAAACTTAATAAACTTTGGTTTAAGCCTGTGTAAGGTGGCC
Source organism: Pteronotus mesoamericanus (assembly GCF_021234165.1). Lineage (NCBI taxonomy): Eukaryota > Metazoa > Chordata > Mammalia > Chiroptera > Mormoopidae > Pteronotus > Pteronotus mesoamericanus. The sequence continues at coordinate 25,352,168 of NW_026555325.1, read as the reverse complement.
ATGGTGTTACTTGCATTTACAAATTTTATTTTAACCCATAGAACTGTTAAATTGCCAAGATTCTCTAGTATTATTTGTTGTTTAGTTATGGTACTCTGACCTAAGAAAAATTCCTTAACATGTATATTTCCCTGCGTTAGGTCAAATAAATATATACCTGTGTTCCTGTTTTTCATAGTTGAAAACTCATATAACTAGCTTTTTATTCTATTGTCTTTTATTCCTGCCTGCTTGCCAAAGAAAAAAAGCTTTCATTTCATCTTTTTCTACTTCTTCGTTCTTTAATTAATTTAATTTATCAAGGGCTTATGTCTATAGATCTATATATAAATATAGATTGATAAATGGATATATATGTATAATTGTATGTGTATGTATACATAAATATATAATAAGTTACATATTTATGATACATTTATGCTAGTGTGGGATTAAAAAATTAAATAAGACACAGGTCCTATTTATAATCAAGGAACTCTGTTTTCCTTATCTTTATTAAAAACTTACTTTTTACTGAGGAAACAAAAATATAAATATGAATTCAGGTAAAAAGAAATATGTGAGACTAGAAGGGAAATTGGTTATAGTTAAAATTTTTTAAAAAGTAATTTACCCCCAAAGTTCTTAAATGTATTGCATGTGAAATTTTCAGAAAAGACTTTACGTTTTTCTCAGTTGTCTTTAAACTTGCTGTTTTAGTCAATAATCAAAATTAAAGATACACAATACTAACAACATTTACTTTATATTCAATGTTATTTTTAAAATATGATATTTTTAAAGAGGAATTATTTCTACCCCTGAAAGATTACACTATTTTGAATTCATAAAAACTAATGATTTTATGGGCTTGCCTAGAGCCTTCCTCATTATATATAACATTTTTTTGAAGAATCCATTCCATACTGACTCATAAAGAAATTTTGGGAGTACAATCTATTTTTTTACATGTCAATATAATACAATTCAGTACAAGTTAATGAGAATTTATTTTCTGCTCTTTGGAATAAAAAAGTTCTACTTATGGAATGTTTATTTTGTTCTAGATCCTATACAATACACTTTTCATGCATTCTCAAATTTTGTCTTCACAGTATCACAATGATAGGAACTAGTGTCAGGGATGAAGATAGAGCTAATACATAATGCGAACGAGAATAACAAAATGAAAGTGTAACAAAAGAGGTTTGCTCCTTTACACTACGAATATAGATTCCAAGAAACAAAGATATATGTTTTTCATGTAAAATTTTTTTGTCAGGGAAATCGTTTTTTTCCTCTCAGTCTACGTTCACTAAGATGTTACTAATTTTCAGAAAAACCTCCTCTGATATTGAGACTGGCAATTCCATGTAACTTCTTCAGGCAAAATAACTTTCTAATTTGTGCTCTGTAGAGTTTTATGGGGTTCCTTGGCCTGTCCCTGGAGAGAAAGCTGGGATGCGGGGGCAGGCAGCTTCCCCAAGAAGTCTACAGATTCAGGCCCGCCATTGCTGGTGCCCTTTCCACTGTCTGTTCGTGGCACCAGATGCTTCTCTCTGCTGTTGTGACAGTTGGAAGGCACTGTGTCTTGATTCTTTTCATTATCCTGCTGAGCCTGTTCCTGAACTTTTGACAGTAGCTGCTGCTTAATGACAGCAAGGCTGTTGGTAAAATAGCTGTCGCTTGTGTTAAATGATCTATAAATCTATGATCAAACACTGTGGTCTGGAAAAAGTGGGTGTAGAGTTAATGTGGTCCATCCATTTAATAAGATGAACTGTGAAAATATTGTAAGGAAGACCAAGTACAAACAAGGCTTAACACCATGGTCATCAGATTATAAAGACTTCCTTATTACCACATATAGGGATGACCTGGCTGAGGCTTTCAAATCCAGCAGTGAGTTGCATTTTTGATTGGGTCTCAGAAGTCAGAGGGACTCCCCAATGAGTCCATTTTTCTAGCAGCCAAATGCTAGTTATCTGCCTCTCCTCTGCATGCCATAGGTCTCTATGATCTATGTGGGGCAAAGCGGAGATTGTTCTCTACTTTATAAAAGTTAGTCATTAAGAAGGTTTTATGTTTCACGAGTTTTTAAAGATTTTGTAAAGGCTATCACAAAGAACTGTGTGAGTATGGAAAAGTAAAGAAGATAAGACTAGAAGATCATCTGTTATTTTTAAGCCATAAAATCAATGATAGGATTTGTACACTGAAAGATCTTAGATCAACCCGAAGACTTTTTTTCTCTGCTTCAATTCAACCTGGGCTTTTAAAAGGCAGAAAAAAAAAAATCTAAGATAAACAGAAATAAATTCATGCTTTTACAAACTCTCATCAGGGCCTTGCTCCCCAGCCTTGTTTCTGTTGGTGAGACCTCTGTACACCTTGCAGACGAATATCCTAACAGACAGTGAATACAGACAGGGAGCAGCTATATAAGCCTCAGTGTCAAACAGCCTACAAGTTGACTTGAGGCATATTTCACCAGATCTACTTTAGCAAATGGCAATTAACTTGCAAGGAAGATGTATTGGTATGAAGGAGTTACCTAAGTCTGAAAATGACTCTTGTTTTGTGTTGTTTGGGTAAAGGTATGCCAGAGGCTAGATTTTAGACAGTGTCAAAGAGAGAGAAAATGAGGGTCAGAAAATAAGCTCCTCCTAACCTATTCCACAGCCAGTTGCTGGACAAGCAAGATCATTTCCATGAAATTTAAATGAGGCATTTAAATTGGCTCCCTGTATAAATTACGTGTATATCCTCCTATCTGACATACATGCTGATTTTCGATCTGTCTTGTTGCTACCTAGAGTGTAGTTTATGTAAAATGGGTAAGGACTGAGAAAAAAAGTTAGCTTGGCCCAATGAGCAGATTAAACTTGCTTTATTTTCCCAAAACTTGCATTATTCATAAAATTAGATTTAAAAAAAATTAAATTAATGGAAAATTGAGTTTGAGCTCTTCATTACAGAGATATAAAAAATGTACAAGTTACAGAAAGATGATTCCTTTAATAGGAAAGACTGTGTTTCAGAAGCTTGCAATCTTTTATTTGACAATAAAGAGAAGAATCATCAACACCTAAGGACAAAATGGGATCAAAGAAATTGAATATAATTTTATGAATCTCCTGAGCCCTACAGGATTCCTCTGTTGAAAAGTAAAAAGATTGTCGACAATGCAAGATGTGAAAAGTGAAGGGTGCAGGCTTATCTAATCAATCACATCTTTCCTTTGGCTTTCTGCCTTCCCCAAACACTCTAAAGGTTGATTTTCCTCTTCCCCTCCTTGTTTACCTTTGTCTTAGAATTAGTACAATAGCTCTAATTTGAAACTTCAATTTAGCTAGAAATGGCCTTGAGGTCAATGTGAATGGAATGGCATGAGTTCTTCGGAATAACTACTTGCTTCCTAAGTCATGTTTTATCGTTAACATGAGAACACCTATTATAGAAATATTTCAATTGCTTTATGTTTATCATTTTATAAAATGTGAAACATTTCCTTATTAAAATACATAAAACAAGTTTAATGATTATACTGACTGTGAAGGATCCAGAGTATTATAATTATATTTTTAATTCTATAAAATATTAGAGTACAGATCCTTCAGAGTACACATTTTGCATTGTTAGATACTTTACATTTTTACTTAGAAAAGTATACAGAAATCCATGTGGTAATCTTAATGAACTATATTTTCCAATTGAATGATATACTATAGAATACAAAGAAACTAGGGAATTTTAATGACATAAACAGTAAGGTGATTATAAGTCAGGATGTTTGCTAATGTCTGATGAAGTCTAGATTTCAAGTTGTCTTTAAATTGCTGGAGAGTCCACATAAATTCCTGCTCAATTTAAAAAAAAATGAAGGGCTGAATTTTGTCTTTCCAAAATTTCTATGTCCAAGTCCTAACCTAATGACCTCAGAATGTGACTGTATTTGGAGATGGGATTTTAACAGTAATTAAATTAAAATCAGATCATTAGAATGAGCTTTAGTCTAATGTGACTGGTGTGCTCATAAGAGAAACTTTGGATACAGACACGGACAAAGGAAAGATCATGTGAAGACCCGGGGAGCAGGTAGCCAACTACAAGCAAATGAGAGAGGCCTCAAAAGAAACCCACCTGGCTGACACCTTGATCTCAGACTTCTGGCCTCTATAACTGTGAGAAAATAAACTTTTGTTTTTAAGCCATCCATTCTGTGGTTCTTTGTTATAGCAGCATTAGCAAACTAATAAACTAAACCAGGGATTTTAAAGAGATAATTTCTTCCCTACACTGTTTTGCTTATTCTCCCTAAAATAGTAAACTCTGAGATGATCTGGCTGATTAACTTCTTCAGTAATTCACTAATTAGTTCATACTATAAACAAATAAGCATTAATTGAATATTTTCTGTCCATTTCTCACTTGCTAAGTTCTGGAGATACAAAGATGCATTCTCAAGAATCTTACAGCTGCAGGGAGATAGAGACATTCAGAAGTATTTGCAGTCAATGTGGGAGATGTCAAAGTACACACACACTTGTTGAGGTCTTACTCTGTGCCAGCGCTGAGCTAGAAGAAAATTGCACTCTCATGAAAGGATTTTTCAATGATATCTAATAATTTTGCTTATTCTCTATTGAAGGAGAAAGGTTTTATTCACCTTTTCCATGGTACTTATTCTCTTCCACCCAGTCACTGAAATCAAAATCTGAGATCAACCTCAACTTACTTTTCACTCCCATACCATATCTGTTGGTTCATGAAATCTAGTGATTCTTCTCAAATATCTCTATACACTCTGGGCCCATACCTTATTCTCTTTCTCAGGACTTCATCATTTCATATTTATATTCATTTAGCCTACATCTACAATGGAGATTTTTATACTCTATAGTAGGAGAACTTCTACTTCCAGTTGCCTTTCATTTCAATTAATTTTCTACATTCACTCAAGAATTATATTTGTAAAATGGAAATATAGGTATGCAACTTTCCTGTGCAAAATTTCATGATTGCTGTTTAGATGTAGCATGAATTTCTTACCCTTATATACAAGGTATTGTCTGATTCTTCAGCCATACTTCCCATCACCCACTGGAATGTATCTCATGTTCTGGTCATGAGAAAATTAAGACTTTGAGATTTTAAGTATATCATACAAACTTAACTAAATATAGGGGAAAATAAGAAAGTTTTTCAGTAATTGTCAAATTAAGGAGAAGATAACCATCTTGGGCCTTAATATTTGTGTATGTTTTCAATATTTATACATTGAGTAATTGTAATTTGAACCATGTATTCCTGTCTAGTTCCTACATTATAATTGTTATCATCATCATTTTCCCAGTAAAATGCTTATAATAGTTTATTATATGGGAGAATATCTATACTGTTCAAATAAAATTTAATATGATAAATTATTAAACGGGAATGATCTGCCTTCTAGTGTCTCAATATGTATATTGGAAAATATCATGTGTATATAGGTGAGCAACAGGGTAAATCAATTCAATATGTTTTGCTCAATTGTGTTGATTTTCTTGGAGAAATTTGACTATATAGAGCCATATAATGGGTCCATTCAAAAATGTTTAATCAAATAACAAATCTCCATATTCTTTTCTTCCTTGGAAAAGAGTTTCAAGTGAAAAATATTTTAAAGAAAAATTAAAACATTCAAATCTTTAATCCAATGAAAGCAATAATCTAGCATATTTTGCTATACTTTTCATGAATAGTAGAATACATTTTATATCTCATGACTGCTAAATTTTATATGACATAGACGACCCCAGAAGCAGAATGAAGAAATTATTCAGATAATAATGTAAACAGTTTTCTTCTTACATTAATATGTTTGCTAAAATATAATGTTATGAGCCATTGCTTCAGGATAATAAATATTCAGAAAAAGAACACTGACATATTTTAAATCAGCCAAAGAAAAATTCTCTCACTCTTTGATAACAAAAACTCATGATCTAAGTCTTTACACATTGAGTTCTTGGTTTTTTCCCCATCAAAAATCAAATTGCTGATATTCTAGCCTCCCTTTTTAGCCTACAACACATTGTTAGAAATTATTTTCAAAAGCTATCCAACCATGAACATTGTCTTCTGAAGTTCCAGCCTTCTGGAGCCAGCTGTCTGTCGAATTCATGAGAGTTATGGGAGGGAACAGTCCAGCAACTCCAAGAATGTCTGAGGATAAAGTCCCAGACTATTATGCTAAAAAGCGCTCATCATCAAAGAAAGAAAAAGAACCCAGCTTGATTTTAATGAAATCGTTTTAAAGTTCAGGAGAGGCAAGGGCTATGGAAAACATCAGTAACTTAGAAAGCATATTGAAGAAGGAAGCCCCCCAGTCTATTCAGGAGATTACTTGATTGATATCAGACAATAATTAGACAGTCTCTTGGAAATGAATTAATGGACAGTCCTTATTCTGAACAGGTATGTTCCTTGTCCAAACCCGAAATTGTTGCCCAAACTCTGCCTGTTAAATCCTCCTGCTTCCATTTGATGGGCTTGGAGATTACAGTCTCTTCATTGTCATTTCCAGGGCTTCTAAGAAAGCTTTTCATGTTCTATGAGTTTTGTGGATACATGGAAGTTTCCAGTCTCCAGGGGTGCTAATTTAACAGCTTTCTTGAGTATTAGTGCTTCAAGGAAAATACCCTTTTTAAAAAGCATACATTTAAGTTATTTCTCACTAAATCATGAGAAAGGCCTTCTCTACTAAGTATTAAAAAGTTACCAATTATTAGGGACAAAGTCATTTACAAAACAATCATTCAATCTAAACAGAGAAAACCCACTGCTGAGAACACAACTAAAAAAATTCTTCAGCTAAATTCTCAGAAAATTAATGTTTCAGTTATCTATGTTTATATTTAAAGGAGCGGTGAGAATGATTCATCCTTGAACTGGGAAACTACCTCTAAGTGCTTTGCAGAGAAAAAGACGGAAGTTTGATTGCAATAGCAGGCTTGAACAGTTTGGATGTGCAGAGTATTGATTTCTCTCCTGCATTTATCCTATTCTTGTGTTAGGAAACGTTAAGTATCTAAAGAGGGATGGCAAAGTAGACATTTTTAAAACAGTTTGACATGATTGAAAGTCTTCATATTTGTCAAGGTGTTTACCTGCTACATGGAATTGTTTTGTTTTCACAGTTCTGTTTTCAATAGATGTCATATCCTTGAAATGTGACAGATGCATGTCTCTGAAGTATCAGTTTTTCAGTTTAACACCAGATGCAGTCAGTTGTGGACGAGGGAGCCTTGCTAGGCTGATAGATACATATGCTTTTGCTCCCCTTCCTACTAATAAAGCAGTTGGTATGTGCAAGAAATAGCCTGTATTGTACTGTTCAGCACATGGATCAAACACTGTTCTTAGCACTGTTTTGTAACCAGGCATAGCCATTCTTTAGTCATGTCTCAAAAGGTACCACAGTTCCCAAGTTGGTTTCTCTGGCAACTATAGAGAAAGATGAATTACAATTTGTAATTGACCAGTCACTAGCCCTAGGGATTTTTCTTCATCCGCCAAGCTTCCGAGTGGCCTGTGGAGTGTGGAAAGGGGTTGCTCCTCCCAGTTTCCTGAGTCCTTTGAGACGGAGCCAGTGAACCACAACCCTCTGTGTTCTGATCACACTGGAAGGATTTTTTTTTTTCTTTACAAGTCATTCAGAACTGCTTTGACTTCCTTTAAAAAAACTGTTATCCCAGAGAACAATGCTACTTGTTTTGGATTGCTTTGTGCTCTTCATACCTGTTGAGTTTGAATTATGCTGAAGCTGCTAACTCACTTTACAAAAAGTCATTTGGAAAACAGATTGAAAACGTCACCTTTTTTCTTCCTTTACAATCTTCATGTCTCTAATATGACCAAATGTAATGAAAATAATAGCTTGCTAGGCTCCTAAAAGATCTCTCAGATATTCCTCGTATAAAAGCCATTTCAGATAAGTTGTCTTAAGATAAAGATATTATCGAAGATGTATGTCTTAAGTTTGTGGAAAACTCCTTTTAAGCCCTTGAAAGAATTATGTTGTATATTTCCTTTTTGGGTTTATGTGTAAGAAATCTTGGCAATAGAAAACATGCTCGTTAGTCTAGGCCCTGAAAGTCTGTCAAATTTGTCATAAATATAGAATAATTCCAAATAAGCCTGATAATGGGAAGCATTGCATATTTGCATATGTGCATTTCTCCATTAGTTGATGTATAAATAAACCACCAAATTTAGATTACTAGGCTAACTGCCATTAGAATTTTAATTACTTCGAGTTGCATTAATGTTTGTGTGGCATTTTCTATGCACATTGATAGGTTGGTGAAGATGGTAGAGCAATGTGACTTTTTACCTGTTTATGTTTACATCAGCACCCACACACTGCACAGACTTTTGGGCAGAGATTGCGTGGAATTGCCAGGCTTAGAAGAAACAGCCTGCAAGCACCCACACCACAGAGGCACTTCTAATGCCACTAGAAGAGAACTAGTCCTTTTGCTTACTATTGTTAGTCACCTTATCGATCACCAGCACCAGAGGATATGTAACCACCAGTGGTACAAATTGAGCCCGAGAAGTAACTCAATGAACACGATTTGAATGCCATGGTCACTTTTTCAGGATGTGTTCTTGCTCACTAGGTGATTTTTCCTGTTTCATTGATTCTAGGTACTCAGGTTCCCTAAGAATATATATGGCCAAGCACTCTTTCTTTTACTTTTATGGCTTACCATAGCACAAATTGCTGCAGATGTGAATGTTCTTATTGGCATACATGGAAGAATGACCTTACTTTATAGTGCTATTATAAAGGCACAGTTTAAACCAGCCTTTCAATTTTTGTGTGACAGAAGAAGGGGCTAATCTTATGGGTCTTGACCTCTCTCGAGCATTCAAACTATTGATGACAGAGCACAAGGCTCTTTACATTCCCTGCTTGTCATTTTCTTGGCCTTAGATGGTTACCAGCCCATTTCAGTGCATACGCCTTATTGACGTCCTGCGTTGGAGGGTAATGCGTCTTCTCAGACTCAACATCTCTGGTCTAGTCTTCTGTAAGAATTAAGGAAAGAAACAATTTTCCTGAGTCCCAGACTGGATTTCTACATTTCTAATTTATAAGAGCAAAAAATAACACTACAGGTGTAAAACCTGCTACCTTATTAATAAGATTATCGAATCAATGCATTATTTCAAGTACTTGGTTGATCCAATTTCATAGCTCACATTTGTTCACTAAACTGGATCTTCCTTAGAGATACTTTTCATTTCTTTTATAGCAGATGTCTCAAATTAGTTTTCCATTTCTTACTGAGATTTCAATGTTTTCACCTACTGTGCTTATTCTCCCCTTAGGCATCTATCAATACCTTATTAAATTTAAGCAGGAACATTTTTAAACTCCTCATAAGGATATCCAAATGAAAAAAATAAAATTGCTAAGGATGTACTAAACGCAGTACCAAAGGAGATATAAATAATGCTAAATAGGGATATTCTAAGTCATCTGTTTCATGGCTTTCCTTGGAGAGTCCAAGGTGCCTGTTAGTCTTGCGTGCCCTCACAGGGTTTCCTTATGCAGGTGGCCCCACCACTCTTACCACATACAATTGGTCCCAGAGTTTGTGCCAGACACAAAGGCACCCACACAGAGCCTGGCCAGCATAGTGTACATAGTCCTGCCGAGAGCACTTTTTCCAACGGGGTTGCCTTAAAATGGATGAGACTGACAGACCCAATCAGATTCCCATATCTTTTGTAAAGTTTGAATGGGACATTCAAAGAAAAGCTGAAGACAATAGCGGGGTAAGTTGCTGAGAGATGCACAGAAAGGAAGCAGTAAGCAGAAACTATGGGGACGTAGGACTCAGGGTTAAGAAAACGCCTCAATTGAGAGGAGAATAATGAGGGTCAGCTCACAAGTGACAGCAGGAGCTGTAGATGCAGACAGAGAGTATGACTAAGTTGGCATCATGGGGAATAGTAAAGTAGGTAGGAGAGGGTGACAAGCTGAAGGGACACCTTGGTTCTCTAGAACTGTTCTTACCCTAAATAATCATCCACTTCTTCATCATAGCTGTCTGTGTGGCTGTGGGTATTCTGAAAGTGGTTCCCATATCCATGATGCAAGATGGGAATCTATTTTGCTCTTCCATATTTATATTAATGTCTAACCAATTTTTCTGCTCTAAACCACATCCAGAGAGTGTGGGTATTCTTAGGAGAAAGAAATAGTAGCACAATATTTATAGTCATTTTTGGCTGGGGGAGTAGATGATCATTGAGAAAATTTATAGAGTTGATTTAAAAAACTTTACATTAAAAGGGATAGTAAAAGAGTTGTCAGGGTAAGTGTTTTTTAACTGTTTCTTGAAGAATATATATTGAGGTAATTCTTAAAAATGAAGTTTTAGGATGAGCATAATATGTCAAGTTTGAGAACAATTGAGTATGTACATTAGCTTACTAAACGCTCTGTGAAGTCTTGCAATTAAAAACAAATATTACTCTGTTTAACTTAGCAAAAGAAAAAATCTTTTTATTCCGTAAGAGCAACAGATATCTCACCAAATTATTTTTCTATAGAATGCAATTTTTAAAACTTTATATAAATTATCTTAATAACCACATTACACCTTGTAAAAGATAGCTGTCTTTGAGATTATACTTAGCTGTGAATTATTCTAAACTTGGAATTCTTATTACTTCCAATGTCATGCAACTGATCTTAGAAATAATAATAAAGATATATTGGTTATTATAAATTTTATAAAAATCAGTCTGAAAAATTTCTTTTTCTTCCTATCCATCATCCAGTTGCCTATAATAGATTTCTTTTGTGACATGTCATGCAATTTAGAGTTTAGGCACACAAATTTTTTAACCTGAGGAAATTAGAAGAACAATAAGAATAATCTGTGAATATAGCTGTCTTAACCTCTTTGAAATAATGGAACAAAGATTGAAGATATCAATCAGGATTAGATAAACATGTATCATATCCCATGTATGGTTATAACTGGATTTAAATATTATTTGTCATAGAGCACTAAAATACTGAGTTTTCTAAGACACAGTTTGACACACAAAGTAAAATATTCAAATTTTATATTTCAGTAAAGAGAGGGTAATTAACACTATTTTAATGGGTGTTCAACTAGAAAAAAGAGAAAAGGATTCTAATTATAAATGCAACTATTGGTTTAATCGAAAGAAGATTTTTAGAAAAAATAAAATAGAAAATCAGTGGTAAAACTATGAAATCTCCTTAACAACTCTAAAAAAAATATTGGTCAGTAAAATATAATTCCATGAAATATTTATTTAGTCAAGCAACTTTTAACTCTGATAATATTTATGTGTAGAATTGTTGCAGGGGGAGTCAGGAATATTATAATTTTGGGATTGTTGAAATAATAAATATATACTTTGAAAATTGAAAGAAGCATGAAAAAGAAATTGTCACCTACTCATAATTACAACATCTAGCAATATTAACTCTTATATTTGGCATATATTTTCCATCAGCCTTTTTTATACATATATTCTATGTTAAAAGTGATATAGGTAGACATATTTTTACAGCTTTTACCTGTGCTATTATTTTATCAGTATTTCCATACTACTCAACCAAATAAAAATCATTAAAAACTCTTTTCAATCCTCATTTTAAGAGTTACATAATATCCCATTGCAATTTACTTAATATTCTTCCCCAATTCATTAACTCAGGTTGATTTCTATCTAAATCAAATTAAAATTTTAATTTACTAATAGATTCTAAAAATGGGTTTAATGGGTCAAATGTTTTAACATTTTAAAAACTTACAATCCGTATTTTAAATATTTTGATATAAATATTTTAAAAATTACATTCTATACTATAACATATTAGAACTCCTCTATTTATTCATGTGCAATTTTCTTGTTCACATCCTTTCTCAACTTTTTGAGGTTTGTGATTTTTTTGTTGATTTTTATGAAATTTTTTCATATTAAATAAAAATATTGGTAACTATTTTTTAGATTTTGTATTGTTCTTTAATATTATTTTAATAACTAAAAGCTTGACGATTATAATAAAAAAATCCATTAATATTTCTGCTGTGATTTCTTTATTTTCTTATATGCTTAATATATCTATTTTTTCTTACAACTAATTAAATTAAGGATGAATCCTCTCTGTGGGTTACTGTACTTATTGCGAGAAAGAATTTTCTGAAAGCCTATAGAAGGACTAATAAGCAAGTTTTATTTTTTTAATCCCTTAGCAATTTTCAGAGTTGGGAGAGGAGGCATCTTACCCCCTTATGTCAACCTCTATCACAGCACAAATGTTGGGTCGGTGGTAACATCTCATCAAGATTCTCAACATTCCAGTACAGTGAGAGAAAGACCAGTGTCTCGTCTAGATCCAAACAGAATCTAGACAGTAAGCTGCACGGCTTCTGAGCAGAGGTTGTTTTCTCCCCTCTCAATGCACTCCGAGGAGAACCTCAATCTGGTCAGACATGCTTATGGAAAGTGAGCAACGGTCACAGGCTCATCAGACTCATTTCATTTGCTTTATACTTTGATCTTTTGCAATATATAAACTCCTTTGCAGAGTCTCTTAATAGACTATTTTATTCTATCATATTGACCTAATGTTTATATTAATACTATCACATTGTTCCAATTGTGTGTTATTTTATAGTAAAGTTTAAAGAATTTGTATGCAAAAAACCTATTATTAGTCTTCCTTTTTTAACCATTTTTCTAACTATGACTATCTAATCTTTCTAATAAAATGTCAGATTCTAAAATCATCCCTTTTGGATTTTTGTTGAATTTTCATTAAATATATACATTGATTTTAGAAGAAAGTATAATATTATCTTTTACTAGATATCATAACTCACAAAAGCCAAAAATTTATTTTAGTTTCCCTAAGGTGTAATTTATAATGAATCACAGTTTCTTGTAGTAGCAGAAAGAACAGTTAGGAAGTAGGAGATCTAGTTCCTAGGCCTGGATCTTGATTTTTCTACTTTTGTGAACCTGAGAAAATTAATTCATTGCTTTGTGGCTCAGTTTTTATTTGAATCACAGAGAGGCTGTACTAGAAAAGGCATTAGAATCGTCAATGAATTTCATTCCAAATCCTGAATAAAATGAACAGCTGATATTATATAAAATAATTAACTGCCTACTGGCTACTTAGCACTAATACCAACTTAGTCTGACAACCACTCTTTCTACAGTTTAGCATTCCTCTAGGTAAAGATATATTCACAGAAATAGATAGAAATTATTATGTATTAAAATTATGCTTGCCATATAAATAGATTACCTAATTATCAGTAGAATGGTACTCTGAGCTATAGATGTAAAGTTAGAATCCCAAATTCAATTAGTTGGATTTTTAGTAACACAATTCCACTGTTTCTATGATTTCTTATACAGAATTCCAGTATACAGAAATTAATGTGATGGGAAGTAAGCCATAAATATCCAAACCAAAAAAAAAGTTGTAAAATAAACATAGTTATTATGATGGTACAAAGTGGATTTAATGTAAAACAACTTGGTTAAAATGATATTCAATATTTGAAGTAACTGTACAATTTTATAGCCATCAACCTAAAATATAAAAGCAATTTCAAAATAATTATTTATAAACACTAAAGCAAGATATGCAAGCTGCTATAAAAAAGGAAACTAGATTCTCAGCATTAGTTGTTTAAATACATAAAGTTTATACTCTCTCATGTTATCATTCAGTGGGGATTTGCTCTATGTTATCATTTACAGACTTAGAGTCCTTACCTCCTATGGATCTAAAATCTCCCATGACCTAATTTTTCTTTTCATTTAATGGTATGGATAAAAAAAGAGACAAGGGAGAAGACATATACTCTTAACCACCTAAACTTATGGATGACATATCACTTCTCTTTACTTTCTTTAGCCTCAATTGTACAATTCTCCATAACAACAAGGGACTCTGAAAAGCAGTCCAATGATGTTCCCAGGAAGAAGGGAACACATTTAGATATGAAAACTAGTTATTTCTCCCCATAGTTAACCATGCTTGTCATGAAATATCAGTTATCTCTTTTTCTCAACATATAGAACATACACACCCCTTTCCCCAAGAAGAACACTTAACCAATATTTGCTCCAGTGCTAAGCCTGGGCTACCCACATGATAACCAATACTCTCCAGCAGTCCAATTGTGAATCCTTATTCTCTGAGGACCTGTAAACTAAAGAGGCAAGTTTCCTGCACTTCCCATACCCAAGAAGCACAAATGCTAAAAATATCACCCATGCTGGGAGTTGAGAAGTTAATGCTATAGTTTGACTCTGATGATGCTCTATGGAAGGGACTCATTTGTCCATCATTTATGGTGTCCATTTTCCCTGATCCCTGGGAGCTTATTCTTTGTCAATTATTCTCCATGATTGCATCTGAGGTAGGATTGAGGAGTGTGTCCTCCTTGGAAGCAGTGGAATTTTTGCAGACTGCTTTTCATGGAGTCAGGTTGGAGGCTCAAAATGAGTTCTACAGCCTGAACAATTAAAGCCTCTATTTAGCTTGGACTCATGGTTCCTTTAAGATTTCGCAAAACTATAGTTGACATAAGACCTATTTGCATCTAATTAAATCCATGTTCCAGTAATTATGTTCCTACCTAGACAATTCTTAATTTCTTTTTCTTTCTCCCTAATACTCTCTGTCTCAACTTAATGGTGCTAAGTCAAGGCCTTCTAGAGCAAAACCCTAATCTTTGCCATGGCTGAGTCACTGACTTCAACTGAGAATTCTGTTTTCATTGCTCAGTCTTTTCCCATGCTATCTCTTACTATTTGATCCCTATTGCATTCTCAAAGTGAATTTTTGGTAAAGGGAGGTGGTGCTATTACTTGAAAATATTTATGTATTTGGTCAGAAGTAAAGGTAGCTGTGCATTTCCCTATAAGACACCACATGTCAACTATTGGTTTTCTATAATTCTCATACCATGTATGAATTCTTACATGAAAATGGTGAGTCATTGTAATTTACTTAAACACATTTAGATATGAAAATTAGATTTAGGTAAATCTAATGTTACCTAAATCAAAGAGTAGAGAAATAAACTGACTCTAATTGGAGGAACTACAAAGTTATATAGAAAATAATATGGATTCAGGGATGAGCAAAGAATTAAAAGCAATAACTGTTTTTTTTACCATTATGAACCTAACAAATGGATAGTCAATCAATGGAAAATTGAGCATTAACTATAAAAGAAATGAACACATATATTCTCTGGATTGTGGTTGGGTATAAATTTGGTACCTATTCCTGCAGAGGAGGTTTGTTTAAAAATCTCTAAGGCTAGTAGGACAGAAAACCACTGACCCAGTCAGTTATTGCTTTTAATTCTTTGCTCATCCTTGAATCCATATTATTTTCTATATAACTTTGTAGTTCCTCCAATTAGAGTCAGTTTATTTCTCTACTCTTTGATTTAGGCTCAGCCATGTGACTTACTTTGACTAATGGATTCTAGAAGATGCGAAATAAGTAAACAAAGGCTTGAAATGCACTTGCATGGCTAGGCTTGCCATTTTACTCTGCCTTGTCCATTAGAAAAGTATGCTCCACATAATGCACCAAACCAAGGAGGATGATAGCCATTTGGGGAACAGTTTAACCCGCCTTGCATCTCAGGGCCAAGGTTGTCCAAGCCCAGCCAGCCGAGCCTGCTCTGGATCATCCAAACCCCAGTCAACTGTTAGATACAAGGACAAGAATAGATGACGGCTATTTTAGGCCAGTGAGTTTTGGGAGGTTTTCTTCAACAGGAATAGGTGATTGATATACCCCTTAACACGTAACAAAATGGACTAAAATGAAAGTTTCTTGCCCAAATTAAGAGCCCAGATACATAATCAGATGACTGTATTTCCAGATGTGTGATATTTACAACATTCCCTTCAGTTCAAACTTAGTTTCTCTAGGGATCTACCCTATGCCATGGCTTAAGTTCAGAATAGCAAAGCTTATATATTTTCAATGTAAGCAGAATTAAAATGCTATTAGAGAATTAAGCTTTGTTTATATTTTTTGTTATAGATTTTTTAGAGTGTACTCTAAGCATTGGCCATAAGCCACATTGGGACATTAAGTAATCACAATACTATCACATTACAATATTCAGCTGGCAACAAGGCCTACAATTATAGTTAAGCCTTTATTCTCTGTGTCTGCAATTACCTAACCAGTGAAAGGAGATTTTCATGATTGCCATTAAGGATTTAATTATGACTGAGTTAGACATAAGAACAGTTGTTAGCTAGATATCTATCCATCCCTGTGGGCAAATTGGCCCATCTGAGGAGAGGGCCTAGAAATACAGGCTAAAGTAGTAAAGGCAGCAAATTAGTTTATTACTATGGACTCAGGACACATTGCTGTCATTCTAGTTCCCTTTTTGCAGCTTCATATGGTTTAAGTCACTTCATGGCCTCAGCACCTTGGGAAGGACAATTGGCCTCATGTGAAAGAAGAGTCTATGGTCCTGGCATAATCCTCCTGCTCTAGAAATTCAGCTACTTACCTGAAATAAAATAAACTTCTTAGCATCTGAGTAATAACAGGCAAAGATAAACGCTTAGACTTTCTTGACAAAGTCATGGGAGTTTGGATATCACTAACTCATTGGTTTTATTTATTGAATGCTCCTGTCACTTTAATAGGCCATTTACAAATGTAATCCAACATTGAATATTTAGTGATTTTGTTAAAAACCATATGTAACAATTTGAATCTAAGCATGTCAGAGGAAAATGTCACTGGTTTGCCTAGTTTTTTGACAGGCATGTTTGTTGGCAGATAATAAGCCAAAAGTGCCATTGTTTTTTAAAAGTCTGTAGAATCCAGACAACACTCTGAACAAAGGACCAACTAGAAAATAGCAGAGATAGAGAGTAACTGTGGAGTGCTTTGGAGAAGCTACTTAATAAAGATTTTAGATCAAAATGTAGCTAAGCAAAGGTGATGCTATTTATCTGAGTGCCTGAAGTACAAATTTTTCTCATTAATTGTTTGCTTAAACAGGATAACATTGATTATAACACAGACAAAAAGCTTTGTTTTTGTTCCATCAAGAAGAGAAACACTATTCATTGTCCATATGCTAAATTATTTTGACAAGAATGTGAAGAACCACTCTTACAGCTCTAAGATTTTTCTATCTCTCTAGCTCAAAACTGTTCTACAATTTTAACTATTTCGAAAATAAAGTTGGTGAGATTTAGAAGGTAACATAACATAAGGGTTCTCAGTAGGGATTTCATGCCACAGTAAATTATATTTTTAGAAAATGTTTAAAATTTAACCTGAGCCTGAGAAGAGTGAAACTGCTCTTTTTTTATTTAAAAGTATACTTGAAGTGAATTCAAATTTAAGCAGAATTTTAAAGTTTCCTATCAATGATTAAATGGAAAGAATCAGAATTATGCATTAATTTCATTTTAAAATATTTAAATTAATATTTACCAAGTTTTTAAGAAAACAACCATGCCCACATGATCCACTTCTTAAATAAAATTGCATGTTAGAATTTAAAATAAGACTAACTTAGAATTAAATGTAGAAACAGGAAAAGATAAAATACCCCAAACAGCAAAATCAACATAAAGTCATATGAGAAAATGGCCTTATAATTGAAAATAATAGAAGTCTTAGAAATTAAAACATTAAAGGAGGGCAAGATCTACAATAAACAAGACAATTAGATATAGTGCACATGAGAGTAAAGGTGTCCAGTCTATAGAAGTCGCCAAAAACAGATCTCTTTTCTACTATATAGGAAAGAAGAAAGAGAGAAAGAGAGAAAGAAAGAAAGAAAGAAAGAAAGAAAGAAAGAAAGAAAGAAAGAAAGAAAGAAAGAAATGAATTTATTGCCCAATTAATGTGCTTTTAGAATTATTTTTAGCACACATGTTTGTAGCATATGACCAGGTACTAGCCACTAGCTAGGTGGTTTACAGCTTCAGTTTATACAGTTTCCTAAGTAACTCTATCATGTTGGCTAGATACTACTGATGTATAGAGTAGGTAATAATTTGCAGAAGATACCAATGCAGTAAAGAGTGGAGGTGACTTTCAAACCCAGGCAGGCTGATTCCAGAGTAACTGCTCAGAACTACCAGGCTTCATTGTCCCTGTAGTAGTTTAACAAGTAGCTATGCCCTTGTCTACATGTATGCCCCACTTATTTTCATATTTTCAAGTTGTTGAAAAAGAATTATATACCTATATACATATATGTAATATTAAATTGAACTCCAGTTTTAACCAACAAAAGTTGCATGCTATTTGTTTTGGAATGTATTATCTGAACACAATTGAGAAATTGTATTTCCACTGATTGAGTAAGTTCCTATGTGTCCAAATACAAATTAAGAATTTTTGCCCAAGAAGTTCCCTTAGAAGAGAGAAACATACTTTGTAATTGAGTTATTTCAAAGTTTTTTTCCTAGAAGACAAATCAAAATAACCATCATTGATGTTTGTTTTACATGATTATAGAGGTTACCTATAATCTCTATTTTCTTAAATCAAAGAAGACTGAAGCTTTCCAATTGTGTTAGATGCTATTGTACATAAAACTTTTACAAATCACTTTAAAAAGCAAGACAGTGACTGATTACAAAAATCATGTTACAAATCCATTACCAAAAAAAAAGACAAAAATAACAACAGCAACAAAGACAAAAATATGAAAATATGGAACTTTTCAAATCTTATACAGATAGGTCCTTACAGCTTTGGAAAAAAATATAATGACAGCAATTATATAGTGATTCAAAAACTGTATCAAACAAACTAAACAAAAAGACAAAGCCCTTTCTAGGACATATTTTAAGTAATAAAGATCCAATCATTGATAATAAACAAATGTATGTTGAAGACGCATTAAAAGCATTTAAATAAAATTGTTTCATGGAAAATGAGACTGAAAAATGCTTCTAAATTAAGATATTATTTTATAGTATGTACTCATATACCGTAAGTCATATCTGTAATTAAGTTTTTAAAACAAATACTGCAAAGAGACATCTGATGTTTTCATCTATAATCTTCAAAGTTAATATCCAAAACTTTTTTGTGCTAATTATGCAGTATATTATAGTAACATTTAAATGTGTATGATCTTAAATATTTCACACTTAGAAGTTCAGTTGTCTTTAGCTGTTGTCCTCATTGTTTGAACAGCAGAAATGACATTAGGATGTTTATCCCACCGGTTCTTTATCTAACTCTCTATGCATTGAGAAATATTCATAATTAAGGATCTCAATGAATGTCAAATGACAATATTGACTCTTGCTTTCTACCTTTAAATATGCTTACCATGAAGCTTGCGTAATACATGTATACTTTTATTTATATTAGCATATAAGTATTGTACAAATTTTTAAAAAATATTTCTATATATGTTTGTGTATGTTTGTGGGTATGTGTGCATGTCTGTTTTTAACAGTTTTAAGCCATTTGAAGAATTGGGTTTATACATTTATTCCTTAAACTTCTGTCATACTGACTACTAACTGAACGTATTAGACCATATTCTTGAGTGATCAGGAAGCACAAAATAATAAAGCTATAATTGTTTCCAGAGAAGAAAAATAGGCCCTAACCACTGTAGACAACACTTTGTAAATAATAGTCTATCATTAAATATTTTCCAAATATTTTACGTAAAAAATAGTGTTTGTGAATGTGCCACAAATGTAGGCTTATGTACTAGAGGAACATGGATTTAAGCTAATTCAAGAAGGTGAGCTCCATAAAGGAATTTAAAGAAATTGACGGGCACCAATGAACAATGCTTATCACAAGTGTCAGAAAAGGGGCCTTACAAAAGACAGAAACTCTCATAACATTTTTAAATGACATATGGGACTTGTCTGGCTGAAGAGGTAAGAAAAAGTAGCACTGCGTGTGTGTGTGTGTGTGTGTGTGTGTGTGTGTGTGTGTGTGTACCAGTGTCTTGGAATTAAGATGGGGATGGAGTTGAATATCAAATAAAGAATTTATATTTAAATTACTACATAATGGGTGTCTACTGAAGTTGCTTAATTGAAATAAAATACCTTGTAAAAAGAGTGGTGACATGGAAATGGCCTTTAAGTAAAATGATCTTTTCCTTATAACTGTGTATGTGATAAACTAAAGCAGCAAGGAATTAGATTCTAGGCAAAGGAGATGGCTATGTCAGCATAGAGAAGTTCATTTATTCATAATATGATGAGGAGAATACATGCATGGAGAAAAGTAGGAATTATATACAGCAGAGATACCTCCTACAGATTTAATTGTGATTATATTAAAATATTATATAAACCACAATTATATAAATATATTCATTGACTGGCTCAAAATTTGAATTTTTTTAAATTAAGAAAACATTACCAAATTTATAAGAAAAAAACTGCAAAAATTGGGGGGATGGATTACATAAATCAGTCTGAGAGAGATGAGAAAAAGTGGTTGCCACACTTACGCCTAAGAGACTGGTCCATACTGCCACCTTGTGTTGATGATCTGGTTTTTCTGTTTTGTGTTTTGTTTCCAGAGTAATTTCCATGGTGCTAAACAATATATGGAAGTAAATATGGGTGATTTTTGTCCTAATTTCAAATTAGTAAAGTACTGAAAAATATAGCAAATAAATATTTTTTAAAAATTCTTATCCATTAGTTAATTTGTTGTGTTCACTGTGCTGCAAATCAATGCATTCTTTTTTGGCTAAAATGTGGTCAATCTACTGGGACCAGGGAAGGAATAATGGAAACAGATGGATTCTGTAATGAATCTAAAAGTAGAACTAAATAAGCCTTTTGTTTTAAAGTATTAATAATTGTAACCAAAGAAGGTACTCGACTAGAAAAAGAAGGTGTGAATATTCTAATATAACTCTACAAACATTCACAGTCATGGTTTCTGTATTTTTTACATCTATTTTTTAAATGGTACACATTACTAACACTTTAATAGAGAAATTTTTGATTCACTGTTTTGAGAATACCTGAAATAGGAATTAATCAAATCTGTTTTTGACAAGATAACAAATCTATCTTTTATTACATCTAAGCCTTTATTATTTCAACTACCATTTGATTACTATTTCTAATCACCAGCCAAATTGGAGCTTCTTCCCTTAATCCCTGGGGAGCTAGTAAATAAAATGCTTGGGGAAGATAATATACAATGAACTACAAACCCTATGTCTAAAACTACTATCCAAAATTGTCTTATGAACTACAAATCTTTGGATGCTTTCAAATGAATAATTTTTTTTCCTAGAAAATCATAGTAGATGTTTCTTTCCTATCTGTTGTTTCTATGACTGACTTATCTAAGGAAAAATAAGCTTCAATTGTTTTGTTGTACTTTCCTTTTCCTCCTGTCAAATGACCTTTATTTTCTTAAATATAGCCTGGCATTAAGTTAGAAAACAAAGATAGCATATATAATTTAAAATATAGCTTACCAGATACTAAGCTTATCCCTGAAATAAAAATAGTCTTCAGATTCTAATTTATTCAAGTCAGTATAACTTCTTAATTAAAAATTTATACATACCAACATACCTCCCAGTCTTTATTTACTATAATAGAAATGTTTAATAAGTTGAATATGTAATAAAATATTTACAGTTGTATAATATAAACCTTAACATAAGCTTGTGTATATGTAATTTATGTATGACATATATGTATCATTTTACTGAAAAATAATATTTCCTATGGCTATGGGATATGCTGATAATGGCATTACACATACTATATCTTCAGTAGTATAGATAATGAAATTTTTAAGTGTGTTGTAGTAAATAACTAAGGCAAATTATCTACCTAATAAGGGTAATTTTAGGTACCACTTAAATTTTACTATAAGCAATCTTCTTCACTTCTAGCACTAAGTCAAAAAATTTTATTTCTAGAAAGTTTGAGTATACTAATTAAAATTTCATACTGTCATGACCAATTCAACAATGTGCTTAATTATTGTCAAAGAATCTCAACTCCTCATATAAACAGATTTCTTAACTGACAAACCAGGAATTCATCACTAACAATTATTAAGGATGTCATGTCTTTCCTTTTCATCATAAACATTTTGTGTCATCCCTTTGCAGAATGCATATTTTTGTTTAATTGAAGTGCATTATTTTTAGGGAGAAGGCTGCTCAACAGATTAGGGAATTTGAGCTAGCCAGTGCAGAACTTAAATATATAAGCCCACTAAATGTAATTATAAAAGATGAAGGTTTTAAAATTTGCATAATTGCAACTATTGTCAGGGGTCAGTAACATATTTGCATTATCTACTTATGTTCCATACCAACACTTTTAAGCACCACTTAAAAAAAAAGTCTGCTAAGTCAGATGCTTGTAGGTGTCAGAACATCATAACCTAAACTGCAGGCGACGCCTTTTCTACCCACACCCTTGAGTTCTGACAGCTTTCTGAAACCAATTTCTAGGTTTTGTTACTATTTCAGCTTCTGAATTTAGAGATAAACAGTCTCTCTATCCATAGCTACATGCAGCAAAAGAAATGCCTAGTACTTTAAAACCAAGCCAGTTATCCCTTTATCTATTTGTTATAATTTATAATAATTAATATTTACAAAATTAGATTCACACAATAAGCACAGAGATAGTTAAAATAATGGTTTGTAATAAAATTCCCTGGTCTACCGAATAATACAACAATAATATTTAGGTTTTGTTAAAAAATGTTTGTTTAATACCTCTTGACTATAATATTTTGATATTTGTGTCTTATGCAGAGGAATTAGAAAATTTTTCTACATACCATTCAGATCCTTCTCATAAGAAAAGGTGTTTGCATTTCAATCTATACAAATATAAACATGTTAACAAAATGTAATTTTTAGGGTTTTTTAAATTTTATTTTTTAATCAGCTTTACTAAAAATTAGCAAAAGCTATAAAAACATTTTTGATGAAAAAGGACAGCTATCGTTACACCTAGGTTAATAAAAGTCAACTAGTTTTTGTGTACATTGTGGTTTTAATTTGCCTACTGTGTTTTTGGTTCTCATCATTTTCTTCTCAGAGGATTCTTTTTTTGTTCTCACAATACAGTTTTAATATGTAGTTGAAAGTTTAAAGTATTTTAGTTTGTTTTAATAATGACAATGTAGAAATTTACCTGTCCTCAGAACGCTGGTTTTCACTTTCTGTACTGAAGCACTTCCCCCTAACTTTTTATTTTGATTTTTTGTTCTTTTTTTCTGAAGCAAGGTCTATGCAGCCACCTGTTCTTTATGACCGGTGTAATAATGTTTAGAGTTTTATTGTGACATCCTAGGCTCTCCTCACTTACTATTTGATATTTCCATTATGGTTATAGTAGCAAATTGCACAGAGCAGATAGACAGTGTTAGCTGAATAAGAGGAAAAAATAAATGATATGCACTTGGTATTATTTTGAAGACAACTAATCTTTACTAGTAAAGAAAATATTGAATTGATGATATATTCTATTAACTAAATTATTAAGGTTCTACCATGAAGGTATTTTTCACAAAATATAGTTGTAATTTTGTGAACAAGAGGTAGTGTTGAATAGTAGAAAAACCATGGACTATCAAGTCAGAAAAGGCATGTTTAAATTTAGGTTTAATTTTTATAAGCTCTATAAACTTGGGCAAGTTGTTGACTATCTCTGAGCTTGAAGTTTGTCTTCTATAAAATAAGGGCAAAATATCTTATTGGGTTTTAATGAGAATTAGAAATAATATATGCAGTGACTGGACTTCACATGCCGAAACTGCCAAATCAGTAGTAGCTATCTATTATCGTCATGATTTTTATTAGCAAGTTTTCAAAACTGGTTAAGAAATCCCTTCTTTCTTTTTTTTAAATTTAGCTATTCCAGATGTATTTAGAGAAACGAGAGCAGCTACAAAAAGATGATCATTTCCCTAAAGTATAGGGATTTGTTAGGAAACGCCCTGCCTGGTTTCAGGGACTGTAGCCCCGCCGACAGGCAAGAGGACCCCAAGGCTGGAGCTAATCAAGGAGGCCTTGGGAAAACAGGCCACTGAGGAGATGAAACCTCTCCCCCTGTGCCCCTGCCTCCCTCACATCACCCTGCTTGGCCCTGTGATGGTCGGTGATCCATGACAGGTAAGTTTTTCTCCTGCGCAGAAACAATCTAAGACAGACATCGGCTGCTATGGGCAGTGGGACAAGCACTTGAGAAGACGTGAAAAAGCCAAAACGTCCCACACTCCTCAGCTCAGCTTGGACATGGCCAGAGTCCTCATTTTATCTGAAAAAAGTCTCCCTATCTCTTGATATCTCTGCCCCGCCCACCTGGCTCAGGTTTGAAGCAATACTAAAGGCAGGTACAGCCCTAAACTGGGTCAGGCAGGTCCCAGGGACAATCAGGTCTAGAATTAAGTTTCTATTAAGCTTGCTTGTTCTTCCCTCAAAAGCTAGATAACTGGTTCATACTGGGAAGGAGATTTACATTAGTCATAGACCCTGACCTGAGGCAGATCTCTTGTGCTCCTCCAATTGTTATCTATGATCTCTGTATGTTTTCTGTAAACATAGCCTTTTGACATTAATTGATGAGCTTTGCTGTATACCCCCTGCATGATTCTCAATAAAAGCCTTTGGGCATGGGGGTTCGGGGTCTCCCTTCTCCACTAGAGGGAAGTTACCATGTCCCCTCTCCTGGCAAACAGAGAAGTGTTGACTACTTTTGTTTATTCCCCCTGTCCGTGCCATCCTCCAGATGGGCTCTGCGGGATTCAGAGCCTTGCTCCCTCCTCAGCTGGCTCCGGTCAGTAACCCTCAATCCAGTAGCACCCATGCCCCATGCTCCCTGCAACGTGTCACCCCCCATGACAGGGATTCTTTTAGCCTCAAAGATATATGAGGCTAAGAATCCATTCTTATGACAGATTCACAGACTTCCTGGGACACCACCACCAATCTTGCTCTGCACACTCACAGACTTCCACAGAGATGGAAGAGCACTCGCTGAAGACTTAGCCAGATCATTGCCCAAGTGTCTCAGCCTACCACCAGAAACTTCTCTCCTTCGTCCTCTGTTCCCTTGAAATCTGAAAGAGTGCCTTCTTCTCTCAGGAAAGTGTTTTTATGGGCTGGGAAGAAGGAATGGAGCATAGCATAAATGTGATTTCTACCAAATGGCAATCTTCAAATATTTAGTTCTATATGTATGATATCCAGGGTACTAATTCAATCACAGACTTTCACTTTCTAAAATACAAAGTCACAGGGGACATGCTATTACCTCCAACGTGATTATTTTTGAAAATTTCTTAATAAATATAAACTTTAAAATAACAGTCATTCAAAGAAATAAAAGAGAGAACTGAAAACATAGAACATGGAATCTGAAAAATGACCATTAGAAATCATTGTATAGATGAGAGAACAATTCTCAAGGGATTGGATGATTTCCTTGTGCTGATTTGCCAAATGAGAACAGTGATGGCAAGAGTTGAATTCATGTGTCCACTTGCTGTGTTAGATGTATTCTATATACTATTTAAGCATACACCATTGAAGCAATTCACCTTCCAGGGTATTGTGACTAGAGACAGCTAGTAGGTCACTTATAGAAAGTCTAGCTCAGATCTGGCCATCTCGGAAGTCTCTCTTGGTCTCTAGTTTATTGAGCCTGCTACGTTTTTCTCATCTAACAGTAGATTAACATGCTGCATTAATGATACAACATTATGTGTGAGTATTTGGAGTGTGCTTCTTTGCTGTTCATGTGTTTCTAAAAGGGAACATTTTAATTCTACTTTATACAAGAAAATGTGTCTTTCTTGGCTAGCTTAACGTTTAGTCAGATACAAAGACTTAGAGAAATGATTTATGAAAGGGAGATGGATGAAAAAAAGCATTTTATTTCTACAATGAGTCATGCTTTGTAGAGTAAGAGTATGGAAAGTCAAATGGTCATTTTTTTTTATTTTACAAATGTAACTGAAAGATAATTAATTCAGTAAAAATGCTATATTCATAAAAGAAAAAAAACAAACAACATTTGCTTACAAATCAAATGTGACAAGAAGATACGTTTCCTCTAATTAAAACTGCTTATGGTGTGCTGGCAATTCCCAATAATCAAAATTGCACAGGAAGTGAGTTTGTTTCAGCTGGCTTCTGGTGAATGCATACACTGACTTCACACTTACAGTAAATATCAAGATTTTTCACTTGCGTAGCCCAGGTTCCCTCCAGTCTCTGCTCTCCTGAGGTAACTTCCAAGCCAGCGTTTTCTGTAACTTGATTCCTCAGCACTTTCCAGGAAAGAAGGGTCTCCGTGAGCCTTGAATTTTATTGTTAACTCCTTCATAATAGGATAAAGCTTTTTCATAATTTTCAGCTTTTTAGTCATAAAAATAAAAGGAAAGTATATAACCACATTTTCTTTTACATAAAGTTAGAATATTATCACTAAATATAATAAAAACCTCTACTTAGATTTCTGAGCATCAAAAATAACTATGTGCTTGTGTGTTTGTCGTATATTTCCTGCTATATCTTCACCTTGATACTAACAACAGGGTATGACTCTGCATGAGTATTTTTCTCACTGAAGATTTTGATTTTTTTTTTTTTTTTTTTTGTGAACTCTGGACAAATTTGGTGACACTGTGACTGATCCACTTTATCCCTGCTTTGTTAGGGCATGGTCGTGCTCTCTGAGGCTCCTCTTCCCCAATTTCATTGACTTCAGGAAAAGGTTCATTAGGTCTGATCTCTGTCTCTTTTCTTCCTCCTCTTTCTTCTCTCTCTCCACCCTGGACTCTGGGGCTCTTTATTCCTCAGTTCCCCCCTGTAGGTTAATCTTAAGCTCTTATCCTCTCTTCTCTTGAACTCAGAGTCACCATTGGCATCTGTACTTGGTAACCTTCCATATGAACGAGTAAAAGCAGGTACCAGCCTCCCATATCTCCAGGCCTGGCCACACAAACAGCTTGAGACACAGCTTCTGTCCAATTTCATATGACCTTGCAGAAAAAACTCCCCAATGGCATTGAGATGCATCTGACTAGAACTTTAGTTCCCCAGCATTTAAGTTTGCCAGACTTCTACAAAGCCTTTACATAACCTACAAATAATTAACATCTAAAGAAAAACAAACGATGGACATAGATGAATGAAGGCAAAAAAAATGGTTGCATCTGTGCATGAGATAATTAAAGGTTTCTGCGGAGATCACGCTCTTCAGAGGGTCTGATCTGTCAATAAACAACTAAGGTCTGAGCCAGTTTAAACAGTTGGGTCGGTAATATGCTTTTGCCAAGATTTTTCACTCTTTATTCTGTATACACACGATTCTTGGTGTGTATATTTATACACACACACACATCCATATAAACATCATACACAGCATTTTTCAAATGGTATGCTCCTTTAAAATTATTCCAAAATGATTATTGCTTGAAAATATAACTGGTGGTCGGAAGGGTTAATACTCCAGCTCATGTAAAGTTTGATTTTTGCTTTTGTTTTTAAACTTGAAGTTTAAACAAAGTTGAGCTATCATCAGCTCACGAAACATTATCATCCTGGGCATATGAAGACTCCTGTCTTGCAAACTGGTTGGTTGTTGATGTGTCTATTTTTTTAAAAAATTTCATTTCATCCTTGTTCCTTAACCACACTCACCAGTCTCTGAATGGACATCCATCTGAATATGTAGCTTTTTATTATACTGCATTCTTACAAATTATGTATTAGGTTATGTGCATGTATTTTAACATGAATAATATTCTTAGGTAACTCTGTTTCTTACTTTTACCTACTATGTTTTTAGTACCCATCCTTGTTTTTAGGTATACAAATTGTTCATTGTAACTACTTCATAATGTTCATTGAGTATACTACATTTTGCTTATTCATTAGAGGTATGAAGTTAACTTCAGGGTAGAGAAAAATAAACAAATATCCTAAAGTTTGTTTCTCTTTTTTTCTTGCTTTTGGGGTTTTTTTTCTTTGTGCTGGCTCAAGGGTTACAATGACCAAATTTAAAGTTGGAAACCAAAGGAGAAAGGATGTGATCAGAATTATGGGTCATTTACAATAAATAGGATTAAGGTTTAGGTATTTTTGGATTCAATATTTTACAGTAGTAGTATCTGCAGCCTTTCATCTACTCAGACTTCCTGGTTGCTAATTTGGATCATCTATTCACCAACTCCATGACCTTAGGTAAGTTATTTAAACCTTTGAGCATCAGTTTCCTCATCTGTAATATGGATATAAAAATAGTCC
Source organism: Pteronotus mesoamericanus (assembly GCF_021234165.1). NCBI lineage: Eukaryota > Metazoa > Chordata > Mammalia > Chiroptera > Mormoopidae > Pteronotus > Pteronotus mesoamericanus. Next base: position 25,323,816 of record NW_026555325.1, on the reverse strand, counting down.
ATATCTGGTACCAATCTATCTAAGCTATATTATGCTGTTACAATAAACCACCCTAAGATCTCAAGGGATTAAAAACACAGAAGAGGTTTCTTACTCAAGTTACACCTCAGTCAAGGGTCAGCTGGGGGCTCTGCCCCATGTAGTTTTCAGCCTTGCTGCAGGAGCCAGTTGAATGGAGCAAGCACCATATGGATTGCCGGTTGCCGAAACAGAAGAAAAAGAGAGCTCTTGGAGTCTCAAACAGGAGATTAAATTCTCTGCCCACAGGTAATGACCATAAATTCTGCTCAAAAGTTTTTGGCCATAAGTGATCATATGACCCTACTCAACCCCAGGAGTTTATAAAGAAAAATTTCACTGAGTACCCAGAAGTTAAAAAGTGTAAACTATTCAAGGAAGATCCTTAATGTCTATCATATGCTTCATATGGTTGTTCTAAAAATTAATAGGGTTATTTCTTATCAAGGGATTAGTATAGAACCTAAAGCACAGTAGGTACTGAATAAATATAAATATTAGCCTTTGTTTTATAGTTCATAATAAGCTATATAAAGCTTTACATGCTTTCCCAACATCTTGCAGTTGCACACTGCATTTTACTACTATACTTCCGAATTCCCCTTTTCCCTCTACATCCCATTAGAAAATGTGCCAATAGCTCCTTCATGTGTTTGGTGAACACTGTTTTACAGCACTTTGATCCTTGTTCTATTTCTTTTGGCTTTCTTAGCCACTGACTCTGCCAATTCTACCATTAAACTACACTTTGCCCTTGGATCTACTCGCCCTACTGATCTTAGTGACAACTGGCTCACAACTGTCTATACTAAGGTTTTATTTATGTTTTATCATAGAAATAAAATTATTATCCAAACTCGCACTTTTTTTAACAGTGAAAAGGGGGTCAGTAAGTCAAAGCTGACCACTAGCAGGTAAACTGGGATGGATAGTCAGTCTACCTTGTCAGTTTTGCAATAAACCATATGGTACCAGCTCACTAGGCTGGTCCTAGCCTTGAGGATTATTTCATTTTTCAACATACCCCAAGCATCACGTTTCCTGGGCAACTTTTCACAACTCCTTCCTTCTTCCAGAGTTAGTACATTCTTCCTTTATGTTTCCAAAGAAATGGGTATACTTTGCATTGAATGGAAATTATTTATTTATATGACTATCTCCATTGTAAAACTATGAGATCCTTGAACACAAGGATTTCATTTCATTTATCTTTGTATCCCCAGGAACATAGAGTCCTGACACACAGTAGACAATCAATGCCTGTTGCACAGATAAGTGCAGTCATAGAAATGTAATACTTTAATGAAGGGAACCAAATCTTTAATAGGTTAGAAAGTATTCCATGCATTGTGCAAGAACAGCTGGATATAGATTTTGAGGAAGAAGTTATTTCAGTAGTGTCCTAAGATTTCATGTCAATCAACTTTCTTATTTACATTTGAGTGCTCATTCTAATCAATTAATTGTATTTGGAGGCATTCATTTCTAGAAATGATAGTGTTCAACTATATAAAATAGTTTTAGATTTTGTAAAACTGCAGATATTTATTAATAGTAGTAATAATAATAATCACATAAGTCTTTGGAGGATTAGACCCTTTAAATAATGACACAATTTCAATTAAAATAAAAAACTAAGCCCATCACTGATAGAGTTTAATGGGCTTCCTGGAAAGAATTTCTCGAGATATTGAGGTTCCGGCCAAGGTGGAGACATAGGTAGAAATGCTTCACTTCTTTGCACAACCAAAAGAAGGATAGCAACTAATTTAAAAACAACTAGAACTGCCAGGAAATCAAAGTGCATGGAAGTCTGATGACCAAGGAGTTAAAGAGATATTCATCCAGACTGGTAGGAGGGGCAGAGATGGGCAGCTGGGGCAGAGAGGATGCAGCAAGGCAGTTGACTGGGCGGGAGCTCCCACATTCACATGCAGATAAGCCTGGAGGAACAACGAGGGCGGATGACCACACAACCCAGGGTCTCAGCACAGGAAACTAAAACCTCAAAACTCCTGGTGGTAAAAACCTGTGGGTGTTGTGGCTGCGGAAAAACTCCCAGCCTCACAGGAGACTTAGTTGGAGAGGTCCATGGGATCTTAAAACATACACAAACCCACCCATCAGGGATTCAGCACCTGAAAAGGCACAATCCACTTGTAGGAAGTGACAGAAAGTGGGGCAAGAGCTGAGCAAGTGGCATTGTTCTTCCTCTGACCACTCTCCCACATACTGTACCACAACACAGTGAAGAGGGTTGTCTCACACTGGCAAATACATAAGGCTCCATCCCTTACAACAGATCAAATGGAAGAACAGATCAAAGCTCCAGAAAAAGAACCAAGCGATGAGGAAATAGACAACCTATCAGATGCAGAATTCAAAACATTGGTAATAAGGATGCTCACAGAAATTATTGAGTTTGGTCACAAAATAATGGAAGAAATGAAGGCTATACAAAGTGAAATAAAGAAAAATATACAAGGAACCAACAGTGAAGGGAAAGCAATTGGGACTCAAATCAATGATTTGGAACAAAAGGAAGAAGTAAACATCCAATCAGAACAGAATGAAGAAACAAGAATTCAAAAAAATAAGGAGAAGCTGAGGAACCTCTGGGACAACTTTAAGCATGCCAACATCCAAATCATAGGAGTGCCAGAATGAGAAGAGGAGGAGCAGGAATTTAAAAACTTTTTTGAGCAAATAATGAAAGAAAACTGCCATAATCTGACAAAGGAAATAGATTTCCAGGAAGTCCAGGAAGCTCAAATAGTCCCAAAGAAATTGGATCCAAGAAGGAATGCAAGACACATCATAATTAAGTTACCCAAGATTAAAGATAAGCAGAGGATCTTAAAAGCAGTAAGAGGAAAGGAGAGAGTTACCTACAAAGGAGTGCCCATAAAACTATCACCTGATTCCTCAAAAGAAACCTTACTTATAAGCAAGAAGGGGCTGGAGAGAAGTATTCAAAGTCATGAAAGGCAAGGACCTACACGCAAGATTACTCTACCTAGCAAAGCTATTATTTTGAATGGAAGGGCAGACAAAGTGCTTCCCACACAAGGTAAAGGAGTTCCTCATCACCAAGCCCTTATGACATGAAATGTTAAAGGGACTTATCTAAGAAAAAGAAGAAGATCAAAACTATGAACAGTAAAATGAAAACAAACTTACAACTATCAGCAATTGAACCTAAAAAAAATCAAAATCAAAAATAAAGTAAGCAAACAACTAGAATAGGAACAGAATCACACAAATGGAGATCACATGGAGGGTTATCAGTGGGGAGGAGGCAGAGGAATATAGGGGAAAACGTTACCAGGAATAAGAAGTATAATTGGTAGGCACAAAATAGACAGGAAATGGAGAAGCCAAAGAACTTATATGTACAACCCATGGACGTGAACTAAGCTTGGGGTTGGAGGGGGATGCAGGAATATTGGGGGGTTCAGGGTGGAGGAGGATAAAGAGGAGAAAAAAATGGGGCAACTGTGATAGCATAATCAATAAAATATACTTTAAAAAATAATTTCTCATAAAGGCTGGTGACATAACTTTGAAAAAGGCCAAAATTTTCTGGAAAATTCCATAGTCTCTAGAACTTTTATTAGGATACATTTTCTCTATATTATACCCCCCTTTTTTCTACCCAGGGAATTCTGTTTTTCCAAGAGTGTCCTAAATGGCATCCCTAACTCAAGTCTCTTGCACCTCTAATACATGCACCAATAGCCATGTGGCCAGTGATCACAAAACAGTAATTACATCATAAGATTCCCATTAAAAAAGTATTAATAAGGTTGACCTTATGATTTTAAAGTACAATATGTTCATTCAAACTTCCTCATCTATTATGCCTAACTTACCTTTCCAGACTCAGGATCTATTACTATTCACTATAATTTCTACTCTTCAAGTCACACAATTGCCTGTCTAAATATACTATGCACAACTCTCTTTTTTTATTTCTTCCTTTATTCCTCTAAAAAAACCTCTAATTTTTCAATCGTCAACTTAAATAACACACTCTTCCTCCATTTTATTCCCATGTATTCTTAATTTCACCTTAGTTTTGCTTTTACATTTCCAATTGATTTTAAGTTCCTTGACAAGAACTTTCATGTCCTATTCACATTTATTTCTTGTAGTATCTACTTAAAGTCCTGAAAATATTAGTTACTGGTTTTTAAATGTAATGGAATTACTGTAAAATTATGTTGCATTAGTGTTTCAATTCTGAACAAAGACATGCTTTTTAGAAATATCAGATTTTTGGAATAGGTTAGACTTTCACAGTTTTTCCTTCTGAAATGTTTTTACCCAGATCCATATTCATAAGCTAAGGGCAATCTTTATTTCTTGATTTTATTTTCTTTTTATGTCAACAGTTATTAAAAAAAAGCAATGATGGAATAGGCTTTATAATAATATAAAAGTATTTTGTAAAATATACACAATTCATGGACTTAAAATTGTTAATACTGTTTAAAGTTAAAATCTCAAATAATCTTAATATAAAGTGACACATAATGCTTATAATAGTGACATCTGGTGGCTCATAGGGAATGTTACATTAACCTACCAATTTTGACCTTTACATGTATCTCTATTTTTATAAGATAATTGGTTTGTTTTTGAAATTAGTCCTAATTATTTTAAATATGTGCTTCCTCTCTTACTGAGAAAGTTAATATTATTTTAGATAATTTTATTATTTTACTCTCTAATATATATGTCTTAAATTCATATTTTCAGTTAGTAAAAGTAGGCTAAATTGCATACTTGGATTCTTCTTATGCCTTGAAGGTGTGGAAAGTGGAGGAAGGTATTACGAGCATCTGTGACTTGTACCACTGTAACTCTGAACTCAACTCTTTCTAAACAGCCTGGTCCCCTGTAATATGTACTTCATCATCTGGTCTTTGTACTTAGTGTGAATCATTGTGGTGGAACAAAGATCAAAAGCCCAGAAGACTGGAATTTCTGATCAATTTACCACTCACTACTGATTTGTGTAACCCTGAATCAGTTTTTTAATCCCTTGTGCCTCTGTTTTCTGATTTAGACTAGATATTGTCCATCTTGAAAATTCTTAATAATAGGGATTTAATATCAATAGATAGTGATGATTAATTACAATGACATAGCTCTTCTCTGATATTTGGCTTTTAATACATAGAGCATTGGTATTTAAAAAAATGATAATAAGACTTCTTTAAATTTATATTCAGTATTCATATGATATCCGTTCTGGTAACATTCATTACCAGAGTGCCCAATGGGATAACTCAAGACTCTTAGGACCACTGGCAAGGAGCCAAAGCTATTACAGTCACATTTGTGAATAAATTAGAAAGAGCTTAGGCTCAGTTTCTTATACTTCAGGATTGACTAAAAGTACCTGGTGCTTTATCCCCATTCAGTAATTTCCAAAGTCTGTTAGAGAATGAATTCATGTGAATCATTTGGACACTTGTTAAACATATGTCTCTAGTGTTCCCCACTGAATCTACCAAAGGGGAAAGTACTAAAATCCACATTTTAACATGCTCTCCTGATAATAATGCTGGTTATTCTGACTTTGGTACAAGTTACTCTCCCAAAGCAGTGACCACATACAATCAGATAGAAAAGGAGGCTGGTACTATCTAGTTGATGAAAGATAAAGTCCTTTAAACCAGGACTTGTAATTCAAGTGTCTACAGGGTCCACACAAGTAAAGTATATGAAGAAAATTTACCAAGTAGGAATGAAGAGGAGCTATAGAGAACATACTACACGTAAAGTAGATAGCATGTAATTAGCTGCCAGGAGGGCAAGCTTCCTAGGTTTGCAGTGTGCTTTGTAAAAAGAAGATGGAAATAGGATTCTTATGTTAAACCTGCAATTTGTATGAGTTAGAACTAGTTCAGTGTGAGCTAAATTAAACACATTTGTGGCTTCAAGTTTGTGTTTCTGTTTTCAATCCAATTCTTATTTGTGTCTTCTTTCTCAGCCCCACTGCATTTTTCAGTCTAATGCACTTAATCAGCCAGACAAACCTACAGAAAACCCTATATAGCAACCTTTTTCATTTCATGGCACTCATAAACTAATTGCTAAAATTCTGTGGCACACCAAAATAAATATGCTTTTTTGCCAATCTGACACACATACAAAAAAATAGGTGTAATTTTGATTCATTCACACTGCATAACTATTGTTGTGTTGGCTGTTGTCATTTTTCTTTTAATTTGACAATATAAAGGAAAAGAGGTCAGTGACCCTGACTAAATAGTCAGGTATTGCATGTTTTGTTTTGTTTTTCTTTATTTTTATTGCTTACACTATTAAAGATACCCTCATTTTTCCCCTCTTTGAGGCACACTGGTTGAAAATCGCTGCTATATAGAATGGTAATTCCATCTTTTCTGTTGTGGTCTTTCAAATTCTTATATTTGTTGAAATTTGTCTCTTCCATAAAACATTTTAAAACTGTACTCTCCAAACATCTGCAAATATACTTTTTTTATACTCCCAAACTTCCTCACCTCCATTTATTTAACAAATATTATTATAGGAATTATTCATCTTCTCATGGCAATACTTATTAGTGTTTCAGCTTAAATAAGTGGAGATAAATAACATTTCCAATAATATTTTTTAATGACCAGATATATTATATACAATTAGCCTTCACATATAAATTTAAAAATTAAAGCCTTAATGTGCATTCATTATTGTCTTTTACTTGCTTAACACTTCCCTGACTAAAAGCAAATACCGTGGAGATCTCTGTTCATTCTATGGCAAGCATCAGACTTTTATAAATAAATAAATAAACAAACAAACAAACAAATAAATAAACAGTAAAATGAACTTTCTCAATTTAAAAAGTAGAAAAGAAGTCTTTTCTATGAAGTGTTCTCATGAGCCTCTACCCTAAGGCAGCTTGAGAGAAAGGCAACGGGGGTGGTGGTAAATAAAGGACTTTAAATACAAACCCAGAAACTTTTTATAAAATAAATATGACAATTATGATAAAAAGTATTCATAGTTGGCCAAAGGTATTAGTCAACAGATCAGCTGTGTTTTTGTTTATTTTTTTCTTGTTTTGGTTATAACGAGTGGTAGAATGATGCTTCCAGGTGATACGGCGACACCTCAATTACCCTGAAAAGAAAGGAAAAAATATAAAAGCACATTTCTCTGAGAGAAGGTCCCTAATAGTAGTGTGAGGACTGAGGACACCAAAGAACCATCAATTATGTCTACATATTTGAATTGGGTCATCTAAAGAAACTTGGGGATTTATCATAACCTGGAATACGTCCAAAAGCCACTATTTCTGAATATATGACATATCACCAGGACTCATATCATTGTAAAATGATATGACTCAATTAATTTGAATGAAGATAAAATATATCTAAATTTTATATCCTATAATAAGCATCACATATATGACACATTAGTAAAATTTATAGAGGGTGATGATTTATTGAATGTTAGCTATTATCAAGGCTTTATAAGAGATGATGGAGAAAGAATAAAAATAAACACAAGAAATCATCTCCACTCTAGAACAACTTAAACTCTATTTAAAAAATGAAAATAAAGTACAGGAATAAAGATGTTTCAGAACAAGGTAATATTCTGAATGATTTGTGCATTTTAATGAGAACTTGGTCCACTGAGTGTTAAAGAAATGAAGATTCAAGAGTATAGTGACAATGGCTAGGGAAGTTAAATAAGCTTTTTAATTTGTCTTCATAGTTAATTAGCATTGAGTCTTTTGATTTATTAAATCATGTATTCATTCAACAAACATTTAAGTGCTTCTCTACATTTTTATCAAGGAGCAAAGCATTCTTGTGGCTTAAAAATATATTAAGAAGTTTTCATTACTACCTCATCTCAATCTATTCCTGTAAATGATTTTTATTTCTTTCTTTCTTATCTTTATAGTTTATTTAACCCCTTTAGTATATAAAAGATAGCATACTGTATACACTGGTCTTTACCTTATTTCCAGGGTTATAAAAATCTCCTTATAAAAAACTGAATAGTATTCTAGTATGTCACTGTACTGTTGTTTAGGCCATCTTCTATAGATAGACAGGGTTACGTCTGATCTTTTTGCTGTTGTCAACAGGATTAATATTGGTGCAATAATTTTCTTGTAGATGAGTGTTTGTTCATAGTTCTTGCCTTTTCTCACCAAACTCCTTCAATAGATTTTAACACTCTAACAATACGTATGTAAATTCTTATTGGTTCAAGTGAAAGAGGACTGAGAATTGCAGTTTGGAGCCTAAAGCAGGAAAGAGAACAGAAGAGGTGAGAGGGGAAAGAAGAGATAAAATTGGACAGGCTCTGCTCTGAATGCTGCCTGTTATTAGAATGTTATTTCTCTTTCCACAGGAGCTGTAACTATGAAAGCAAAATAATTCATTATCAGGTTAGGAAAATTATAAACCCTGCTGTGGTTTTCTATAAAATATGAATAAAAATGATAAAAAAGAATGAACAACATAAATTCAGGAGAGGCATTAATTGCTTAAAAAACCTTAAGTGCTATTTTAAGATATATATGAATTATATACACATAATTAAAAATAATGCATATTTATATATAATATATAATTTTAAACTTGATATATTGATGTTGTTGGTAACATCTAATATAAGTCACAGTATGAATTATCTTCCATTTCCATTTAAGCAATTTAAAGGAACCCTAATGTAACTAATCTTAAGAGAGAGAGGATGATTTTCGGCTACCCATACCTCACACTATAATTTTTTTTTCCTAGTAATAACTATCTTTCTGTCTTAATCTTTCATTGGTATTAAGTTGTGGATCCTTAAACAGTTAAAATGTTAACTGAACTGTGTCAGGTCCCATGGAGTTTTATCATGTTTGAATTTTCAAAACTTGACTACTTGTAGGAAAATGAAAGGTATTAAAAAACCCGAAACTTAGGTTCTTCCCAAGCTCTGACAGCTGGAAACGAGCTCCAACAGAGAAACAAAAGTAAAATGAAAACTCCTGGAGTCTGTACAAGGCTCCTTGGAAGCCTCCACAGAGAATTTGTCAGTCATTCAAGTCCTATGTCCGGCAGAGTATGGCCTGCTTCAGTGCGGCTGGTAGGGTAGTAATACGGGTGTAATGATTTATAGTTTTAATTTAAACACTTCACCTAAAATGTCATATGCTGTGCTTGAGTGTGATATTGTTGTGTTACAGAACTACATGCTTATGATTTTGTAATAAAAGATTTTGTAATTCAAAAGGGCATTATTTGTGTCGGACCCTGTGTGCACTATTACACATTGTTTCCTCACTACCTTTTAAAACACAGACATAATTTGAGACTGTAAGTTGTCTCAAAATTAATGTTAATTTGATATTTTATAAAAGTTTGCATCTAACATGTGCATTTATTTTTAAACATACTTATTACATATTTCTTCATTACCTTTTACTAAGAACTACTGCTTAAATGTCTACTTCAGATCCTAGTCCTTTTACAAATGAGAGCATGTTCATGATATTTTAATTCATAGCTCATTTAGTAAATTGGCCTTTTAAAAATGCCTCTATCTGAATGTAAAATATTTTAAAGCTTTCCTCTGCTGTGGGGGTACATAATAGCATACATCTGACACACACTTTTGAAAACTTGCAAGATCCATAGCTAATTGAAAAATTATTAATGCTGCTTCTTCAGAAAATCTCAAACAACTTTCAAATTATCTGGTTTTAAAACCCTGTATGCCTGTGAGGGATCAATATTATTTTGAAGAATATGTGACTTCTGAAAGCTCAGAGTCAGTGGTGGAGCTCAAAATAGAAACAATGAATCTTGACTCTCAATTTGTGTCTCTAGCTAACCACATTAACTGGACAATTTTCTTTCATCTGTGTATTATTAATAACATAATATCCTGTGACACAACAGAGTAATAGCCTCTCTGGAGAATTACCTTAGGGTTACGTAGTACAAGATTTTAAAAGAACATGAATATATATATATATATATATATATATATATATATATATATTCTGGATTGTCATATAATTAAATAACTGCTGGCTATTTAGATGAGAGGTTTCATTTCCAATAGTTTTAGACTTATAAATAAGTATGGGCCTCTCAGAACAATGATACATGTTAAATTTACAGAGTAATTTTCTCAACAAGTGTCAGTTTTATCATACCCAGATACCTCATCCAAAGGGAGGTATTCAGGACTTCCAATCCTCTCTTTATTTTAGATTTGGGGAAACTGGGGTCTGAACTAAATAAGCTACTGCCTTTGGGTCCAAAGAAAATCAGTGTTAGAACCTTGAATTTTCATTATTCAGCTTCAAATCAAGACCAATGGGTTTTCCAACTAATACCAATTTTGGTTGATGTTATTACTGTTAGCTCTTAAAATATCATGATGATTTCTCTATTGTTTCACTACATTTTAAATTTTTTTCTCCCTGAAGGGCAGTGATATTGTACTTTAGGATTTTCATGCTATTTCTCTGTTTTTAATTTCTTGTATACCTTAAATGCAGGTTTTCTTCGATGGTCGGCCTCTCCTTGAACTTCTTCCTTTCTTTCTGTCATAAATGTGCATGGCTTCATGTATTGCTTATATGAAGCTCATTCCAACATGTATAACACTAGCTTAACCTTACTCCTGAGATTTATTTCCTTTCTAGTCATTTTCCCCTGGGTTTTCATTAGCAACTCAAATCAACATGTTCTAAGCTCTCTTTAACTTCTTACGCTGGAAAGTATAAGCTTCATAAGTTATACTCCGTGATACCATATGCATAAATAGCATTTTTTAAATTTTATTTTTATTGTATTTTCCATTACCATTGATCCCCCTTAACAAATAGCTTTTTATTTTCCAGATTTTCTTATAATTATATCTTTATAGGTATTTTTAAACCATTTTCTTTTTTTCTGTTTTTATTGAATTTATTGGGGTTACAGTGGTCAATAAAAGTATAGTGGTTGCAAGTGTGCAAGCAATCCAGTAATACATCATCTGCATATTGCATTATGTGCTCACCATCCTAAGTCTATTCTCCTTCCACTTATCCCCAATTTACCCTCTTTCACCTGTCCCCATGCCCCTCATTTCTAGTAATCACCATACTGTTGTCTCTGTATCTGAGGGGCTTTTTTGCTTACGCCTTTCACCTAGTTCGCCCAGTCCACCCAGGTCTCTGCTCCTCTGACAACTGCCAGTCTCTTCTTTGTATCTATGAATCTGTTTCTATTTTGTTTGTCTACTTTGTTCATTAGATTCCACATATAAGTGAAATCATATGGTACCTGTATTTCTCTGCTTGGCTTATTTCACTTAGCATAATGCTTTCCAGGTCCATCCATGCTGTTGAGAGGTAAGATCTCTTTCTTTTTTATACCTGAGTAGTGTTCTATTGTGTACATGTACCACAGCTACTTTGGTTTTTTTTACCCACTTATCTCCTGCTGGGCATTTGGATTGTTTACCGACCTTGGTTATTGTAAAAAGCACTGTAGTGAACATAGGGGTGCATCTATTCTTTCAATAGTGTTTTGGGATCCTTCAGATGTATTCCCAGAAGTGGAATTCCTGGGTCATAGGGCAGTTTCATTTTTAATTTTTGAAGAATCTCCATACTGTTTTCCACAGTGGCTGCACCAATCTGTATTCCCACTAAGAGTTCAGGAGGGTTCTGTTTATAGGTCTTTTATCCTAACTAAGTTGCAAGCTTCTTGTAATATGGTGTTTTTCATCTTATTGTCCTGCTTACATAGTACAATGTAGCAACTGGCAGGTGTTCATTAATCACTAAATTTTTGGTGAATGAATGAATGAATGAATGATCATTATGTAAATGCTTAGTAAACTTTTAGGGTTTATGAGATGGAAAAAGATCTAGCCCAGGTAAGAAATATAGTTTAAACTTTGCATTTTAAAAAGTTGTCAGAGGATAAAATATTAAAATCCACTATATTAATATATTGAGACACCATTGCAAAGTGTATCACATTTATGTAGTTTGGGAATATGATTTTAATAAAAGTATATTCCTTGATGGGGCAGTTTCAACAATAGGTTCTAGTTTCTCTCTTAAAGTCAGTTTTATAAAGGGATGTCATTCTAGTAAAGTTGTTAGCAAAGTATTAGGTATTTATACTTATGAAGGAAATGCAATGAAGACAAAAGCATTTTCAGTCAAATAGGATTTGATTATTCCTTAATGGTAAATGGGAAGTTCATGACCTGAGCCTAATGGGCCCTTTACAAGTTGTAGTGGACAATTAAACGACTCAGCAGTGAAACTGACATTGAGGAGCAGATTTTGCCTGCCAGCCGCTCTCAGGTTTGGATTTCACTGGATCATGTTCCGAAAGGTCAGCACTGGCCAGATGACCAGTCCAGAACTGCAGATGGCAATATGGTCACCTGACCACTCTGGGGCTCCCCAACCTGCTGCACAGGCTCAAGTTCACTGAAAGGTCATGGCAGGCCCTGTGCCACTACTCAGAAATCCTATAATCCTTGGGTGCTCTTTCTTTTACATTATGTGGATAAAATAGATACTTTTGTCTCCCAGCCAGAGGATAAAATCATGACATTCTTGTAACAGTTACAAGATAGCAGCTTAGTTATAGGGAGCAGCTCAATGTGGGAGAGCTTTCTCCAGAGGAATAGTCACATTTTGTAAATGAAACAGCATTTATGAACTCACCAGAAACTTGGAAGATATACACCACCATTCAAGTGTGACTATGCCAATTACAAGCTACACATCTTTGTGCCAGTCATGTCATCTTGAACCTCAGTTTTATTCCCAGCTATAAACTGGAAAAAATAGTATTATACATATCCTGCCTTGCCAACCTCAGAGAGCTGAGAAACAAAGTATATGAATCATTGGCAAACTACCCACAGATAGTCAACTGTATTATCCATTTTCCTTTTGTTTGAACAAGTCACCATAAGAATTCCCAGGGAAAAATAGTGAAAAATTTTTTTTCTTATTCTTAAACCATACAAATTAGGCTTAGTAAGTAGGTGAAAATGCTCTTATTGCACCTTAACTCTTTTAAAAGGACACCCAAAGGAAGGCAAGATAATCTTAAAAACTCTCTGGTCAATGATTCTCTTGCTCAAATTTTGCCCAACTTAGAAAGAGAAGGAGATCAAATTTAACTTTAAATACTGTGTACCCTTTTAGAGTCAGAATTAATGTTTGTTTGTTTGAACATATGTTTGAACATGGCTTGGAGTTGTTATATTATTTATGTTCAAATAGCACTTAAAAATCTTACAGGATATGGTCTCATTATTTCTTTTCAGTTATGTTATTCTTTGACAAGACAGGTAGGTTGTACTGTAACTGCACTTCTTCAGTAGGGTGTTTTGTTTGCCCCATAGGCCTGACTCCTTGTACAGTACTCACTCAAGGTAAATGGAGTGAAATTATGTCCATAAAGTACCCATCTATACACAAGAGAGTGCTGGAATCTTAAACAATGAGGTTATTACAATTTTTTCTTTGTTTTTGGAAACTTGACTTAAGAATAATCAGAAATGGATTGTAGATCTGGAAACAATGCCTATAATCCCTAGGTGAGCCCTTAGCAGTGATTCTGCAGAGTCTATGCACAAAAGTCAGGAGGAAACAACTCTTTTTGGAGGTAAGATTTTAAACTTGCTTGTTTTCAATTGTACAGTCCTAAAGAAGGACTTAAAACATTTTTAACTTAGAATAAATTTTTTAAAAAATGATGTATTGATTGAGGAAATTTTCACCAGACAGAATCAAATTTGCACTGGTGCTTTTTAATTTTGTTTCTCTGTCCAGCATCAGCTAAGACAAGAGGCTTCTGTGCACAGCTAATACAACCTTCTCTGAAAGTTCTCAGGAAAAACAACCAAGAACACAAGGGAAAGGAGGGCAGATGTGCAGTCCTCAAGCCTCAGTTGGCTTGGCTTGGCTTGGCTTCAAGTCCTGGGGAATTGTGAGAACGCTGATTTGCATGGTTGATGCAGATCAAAGGGAAGACAGAGTGGCCCATTGCCCTGGAGCTTGTGCCACAGTAAACACGAGGTTCCTTGGAGCAGAATCAAGCAGAGAATAAATAGATCAGTTGTCTCCTGGAAACTATAAAGCTAGAATTTCTACCTTGGGTTTTTGTTTTTTTTTTAACTTAGAACAAGGCAAGTTTTGCAATATGCAGGAAGGGAACAGTTATAGAGATAGGAATAGAGAGTTGCTATTTCTTGAGGTGTCTCCTTTCAGTGTGCGGGCAGCTGATGTTCTGAGTAGCTTCTGTCCTTTGTGTAGCACCTGCTCTGCTGTTGATTTCTAAACACTATGTCCACACATACGTGGCTAAATTGTTCCTTCTTCAGTTGTCTTCTATAGGTACTGAAGGTGGGGTTTGGCTCCAGGAGCCTGGATTCTTACTTGTTCACTCAGCTACCTTCCTTAATATGACATTCACATATATGCTTCACATACTTACCTATTGTTTCTGCCTTTATATCTGTCCCCAGCACCTCAGTTCACCATCAACTTTTGCTCACAGGATTTATTTGTCCTAAGGGAAATATTGGGGTAACTGGTGGGGACAAACTATAGTCCCTAACGCTTCCCTTTTTTATACTTTGCGCACCTTAGGGACACTTTGATTAGAAAAGTCATGGTCTATGTGCTTGCACGTGTTCCCACAAAGGTGGCGTTACAAACATTTGAACTCTATGAAAATTTGCCATCCCCTTTTTTGTCCTGAAGCCAATCATAATCTTTTCTTCTTCTTCTTTTTTTTTTTTTTTTCCAGTCTAGGTGTCTGTACAACCCCACACAATCCAAGTCTGGCTTACAGGGTCAAGCTGTCGTTTCATAGTGGGAAGAAGCTGATGAAAATCATTCACACAGAGGTGTTAAGAGCTTAATGATGAACACTCCCTTGAGTATCTTCATTTTGAAAGAGATTGCCTGGAGAGGTTATCGATTTACACAGAGAAATGGATTTCTAATCCTGGAATTTCGTCAGAAGAAGGGAAGGAGATTTACTTGGGTTGGGATAGAGATTTTTTTTTTCAGCATAACTCCAAAAATTAAACAGAAGCAGTCATCTGATTTGTCCTCTGATGAGGTGGCCCAGATTATGTCAGTGCCATTGATTCAAACGTAGTAAATAACCTTTGATAGAGAAAAAACAGAAGACAAAGGGAAGAGAAGAGGAAAGCAAGAGAGAAAGGAGAAGGAAAGATGTACAGTAAGTATCACTATATGGTAACCTAAAAGGAACAGAGAATTTCACAACACCTGTCCCTGTGAGGAAATGTGTTTCTAGGCAAATATTTAGATTAATCTGGCATAGAACCATAACCGTGGAGTTTGGCAACTGAGCTAGATTACAATGAATTCGTATTAACAGCATGAAATAAACTAGGAAAGTGCTGTCCAAAAAGAGGGAGAAAGAGCATACAGAATTGATCTAATCAACTAGAGTCCTTCTCTTGAATGTGCTTCGATAAGAAAATTTAAAATCTCATCTGCTACAGATTATGACTCAAAAACAAAACAAAAATCAAAACAGACAAGGGCAAAATGAGATCATTGTTTGTAACTGGATAGCTAAGATGACTTAAAAATAACCATCTCATATCCAGATAAGCAAGTACAGGAAGAATAAATTAGCAGTAACATTGATACTATTTATTTTAGGTAACGGTAATGGTAAGGATGATCACACAGCACTATTTTAAATCCTTACAAAACTAGATCATCATGACAATTCTACAAGCTAAAGACCATTAGCATTTTAGAGAGGAGAAAAAGAAGGCACAAAAAAAGTTGCACTTACAATTAGCAAGTGGCAGAACCAGAAAAACGCAAAACCCTTCGGTGGTTTTCTTTTCTTGTAGTCTGAGGCTATGTATTAGCATTTCAATGCAAAATTGTATTAAACCTTTGCTGTGCTTTTGAATTGTCTTTAATCTGTCCCTTTGTTTCAGTGTCTTCCTAGTTCCTGGTGATGTAGCCCAAACAATGACACATCCTCTTAGTATTTGCAAATCCTGCAAATCAATACTTCAAAGGGAATAAGAACCCATCATTTGGGGGATTTAAACAAATGGAAGATGATTGCTTCAATCAATCAATTGCCATAAATTTCTTACGTTAAACAACAATAGCAATAATGCTATTTAAAATTCTTGGTTTTGAAGTTTGAAAGAGGCACTACAGGTAACCTTGTCCTTCACCCTCACTTTACAGATGAGGAAACTGAGACACAAGGACATTAAGTAATTTGCTCCAGGTAACATAGATATAAAAAAGACTGATTTTCCAAAAAGTAACTATATCACAAATTCCTGAAAGACACAATGCTTACTGCCACTGATGGCTGGAATAAAATAGGCATTTTATCATTTTTTGTTAACTTTCATCTTTTCTGTTCAACTTTGGCTTCTCCCTGAGGCTCCAGAATCCTGTTTGTTATTTGAGAGCAAACACCGGCTTTTTCGATAGCCAGTACCCCTGTCCTGTGTCCCCTTCCACTGGCATTGTTATCCTTCACTGAAGAATGAAAGCTTTTACAAATTTGTCTCTTTTGGAGGAATCATTTTTTTTAAACTTCCTTACTTTGTTTTTCAAGAGTATTTCATTTTTAGGAGCAGAGAAAAAGATATAGGATAAGGTGCTTAGTTAATACCTTTTTTACTTTTCCTACAATCAAATCCTTAGTTGTAGAATTATTTATATAACAAAAATATTTGTAATGAATTATATGTGTATGTGTATATATATATATACACATACACATATAATTCATTTATATATCTTTATATAAATGCATGTACATGTATACATGTGTGTGTGTGTGTGTATTTACCACTAACCCCACATTTCTCCTAGGCCTTATGACCTCTGGGAGGTACTATAGAGTCTAGATTTTGGATTCAAATGTTTGCTCTAACTCTTAACGATTAGGTAACTCTACACAATTTATCTGCCTTCCTGGCTCTCTTGTTTCTCCTTATATAAATCAATAATAATAGTATTTGTTTTTCAGAGCCCTTTTAAAGATAACATATATGTGATTGTGTAAAGAGTCTAGTACAATGACTGGTATATAGCAAGTGATCAATTAATGTCACTCATTATTATTTTTGCCCTGCCTACAGTAGGTGTTCAGTAAATGTTCATAGTGTTGTTGTTATTATTCTATATCTCTGACCATTCACAACGTTTCTCACTACCCTAGCAACAATGCTTTATAATTACCACCATAATTTTATTATTTAATAGAAAAATAAGCAATGTGTAATATACTGGTGGGAATTATGCAAGATGATCATAGACAATCGTATTCAAAATGTTCCACAAATAAAATTACTATGGTTTTGTTTGCCAACACAATTGTGGTACACGGTTTTCTATGCACATTTTCCTTGCCTAGATGCTCTAGCATCTTAATTGTTGATTTTTTTCATCTAATTAAGCTGAGTAACTTGGCTTTTCATTTCTAAGAGAAATATAAAACCATTAATGATATGAAAATCCCAGTTCTGCCCACACTGTGCTTTGTGACTTTGGCCAGGGTATTTATCATCTATGACACTCATTTTCTGAATCCTAAAATGAGGTGTTTAAGTGAGCTCTTGAATGTAACTTTCATAGTTTCATACAGAAATGATTTCCTTGTATCTGTTATGCAAGTGGAAGCCATAGATCAATCACCATTCACCACAAAAGCATATGAATTCTGCTTTGCTTTTAGGGTCTAATTTGAAAAAATCCAATAAGATTTCTTAAAAAAAGAGATATATGCCACTTGAAAGTCAAATACTAAATATCCATACTTCAAATATAGTTTGTGACTTCCTGTATTTTCTCTGTTTCCTATTTTGGCTGCCTGGTGCAACATCCCAAGAAAACACAATGTACACTTCACTCAGCGAGGATCTCAGGGTAAATCCTTTGTTTTGTTAATATCATTGTACATTTTTTTACAGTGTTAGCCTAGACCTTATTATGTGGAAGTACAGAGAGTCATAATCTGATTAGCCATGAAGCAGTATAGTTTTGTCAAAAAATTTATTTGTTAAGAGAAGACATTGAAGGTTGCTTGTTTTAAGACATGGTGAATAGTGACATCTATTGGATAGTGTGTGTAATGAATTACATGCAGCTAAAAATCAGGATTCCGTGGGTACAGTAAGATTTTAATGTGAAGAAAATGTATTAAGTAGAAAAGAGAAAATATAAATTCAGTATTAACACATAAGGTGGGTGTTTAACTGAAGATTTAAAAATGCTCAGTATATATTCCATGAAATAAATGGCTTCAAATTAATGAACAAATTGCAGGAGAAAAATTTCCATGGTAACCATATAGAGGGGAACTTTTACAAGGGAAAGTAAGGTGAAGAACAGGAATAATGGAGGTTGCTCAGAGAGGAGAATAGACCTGGCAAGCAAATAAATAGAAAAGGAGTAGTCGTTAGTTGAAAAACCTGTGTAAAATACTATTTACTCCTCTAAAATATATAAAATATAGTTCCCAACTAAAATATTGTATAACAGACACACCTGAAAACATAGTAAGTAGCCACACCGTGCGGAGAGAAGAGTAGACTGGTGGCCAGGGACGTGGTTCCAGATCCCAGATCCTTACTTATTTTACCCTCAGAATGACAGGGGATGACAAAGCAATTTCAAAGGCCAAATCCAGCTCTTAATTTTTCAACTATAACTTTAAATTAGTAGGAACTTTCCTTTTTTGACGATTTTATGATTAGCAGTTAATTTGATGTGAAACTTTATACACAACACTTAACATCTCTGTGCCAAATTTCCTCACTAACTATTGCAAGTGTTTGGACTAGGTGACCTCTAAATTGTCATCTGTAAAATGTGATTATTCTCAAATACTTTATCATATTCTTAAACTCAGTTTAGATATTAAGTGAATTAAAATTCTACCTTGAAGTAGAGTTAAGAGAATCAGTGAATGCCCAAACATATACAAAAAAGACTACGTTCAGTAAACATGACTATATCTCTATGGGGTGAAGAAACTTTCCTCTACTTTCAAAGTTTTTTTTTTACTGTCCTAATAATTAAATAGACATAAGACAGATTAGCTAGTGAAAATAACTGAATTTAACTATATATGTATAAATATAATTTATATTAATGTAAATTATAATTTAATTATTTAATTATAATATAATTTATATTATAAATATATAAATTTAACTATATATTTTATATGTATAAATTCAACTATATATACAAATATATACGAACCCCACATACGTGAGAGAGTCAGAGACCCCACACACCAGAGAGGGTTAGAGATAGAAAGGGGGTTGGAGGTGTATGAGACATTAGTGAGGAATGAGGAAATGCACTTTAAAGGCTTAAAAGTGTTATTTCAGGACAATGAGAAGAGCAGGTGCTTAGTAAATAGAAATTTGCCTTGTCACATAGAGAGGTCAAAAAAAGACTCTCTCTGGTAATCTCTTATTAGAGGCAAGGCCCCTAATTCAAGCTCTTCTAGGTAGTTAAGGGTGGGACAAGTTGTTTCTCTTGAGCCTGAGTGGCTAAAGTTGCCTTTAGATCAAAACAAACCAGACATGGAAATAAAGAACAAACTGGCAGTGACCAGAGGGAAGGGAGGAAGGGGCAACTGGGATAAGAAGGGGAAGGGTCAAGTCAAGGAACATGTATAAATGACCCATGGCCAAGGACAGTGGGGAGGGGGACTGAATGTGGGAGACAGGGGTTGGGCAGAGCAAGGCAGAGAAGGGGGAGGGGTGTGAAATGGGGATAAATGAATGAACAGCAATAAAAAAAGTCCATGTCACACAGAGGCCCATCTTGGGGTAATTAGCTCTGAACCTCCATATTCCCAAATACATTTGTATAAGCTTAAAGAGGATATTTTGATTTTTTCAAATCTGTACACTGATACCACTTCTGTTGTTTGGTGTGTAATCTGGGACAGCAACGGAAGAGATACTGTGTCTCTGAAGGTCTTGTACCTTCTCAACCCCAAGCTCACTCAGGCGTGAAGTCTGGACCACTGGCATGAAAGAGAAAAGCAGTCGAAATTTCTGAGTTCAATCCTGTGGATCCTCCCAAAGCCTTTATAGTTTAAGTTGAGACTCATGAAGGGGATCACCTAAAATACTGAAACGTAACCAAATGTGCATTTCCTACGCCTGTGCTGAAAAGAGACATTTTAATAATATCTATATTCAAATTTTACTATACCCATTCTGGAGAAAGCCATTTCTTCATATTCAACAAAAGAGAAACTTTTTCTCTGATGGTTTCACTTGAAGCCAAGATTATAATCATTTTAGTAGTAAATTAAAGGCCAATTTTATTGGACACATATTACGTGCCAAGAATGATGTTAAAACTTTAGGCACAGTGCCTCATTTAATCTTTATAATTCAATGAGGGTTTAGACCTTTTATAAATAAAATAAAGCTTTGAAAATTCAACATACAAAGCTTAAAACTAAATTCAGTATCATGTATTCATACTCATTCTGACACACACACGCACACACACATGGGTTCACTTTAATTGATTCTTACCATTTTTATTACAGATTTCATTTTTCTTACATAACTTGTTCTATGAGCTAATAGTCAATGGCATGTTCAATTTCTATATAAGAAGGGCTAAGTCAAATTTTGGATTAACAAATATTTTTATTTTCTATTTCTTCTGTGTTAGTATGCCATGGAAAATAAAATTAAAAAGAGCCTTATATATGGTTAAAATATCAGTTGTTACTGATAAAAGTGAATGGAAAAATTGAGGCAAACTGAATTAAACTTAGTACATATATCTTGAGTAATTATGTGTTGAAATTTTCATTTCAAAATATTTTAAAATTTTACTGTTTTTATTATAGACATTTTCCAACATATTAAAATATAGAACTAAAATAAACCCCAACCGACATGAACCCACAGGCAATCCTGCCTCAACCACAAACCATCCATTTCCCTCTCTCCTATTATTTCAAAGCAATCCTTAGGATCACATCATTTCATCTCTATGTTTCAGAATGTGCCACTAAAATATATGAAATTTTGCATCCTTTATCCTAACTCTCCAAACAATATTTTTTATTATCAAATATTCAGTCTATGCTATTTAGAAATGCAACTGAAATTAGAAAATATATTTCTTAGCAACCAATAGAAACTTTCTTAATCTGATAAAGAATGTCTTTTAAAAAGTTACTATATATCATAATTAATGGTGAACTATTAAAAAGTTTTCTCTAGAGATCAAGAACAAGACATGAATACATGCTAAATACTGCTTGCAGAAAACATTACCAGAACCTTAGCAATGCAAGAAAATAAGAACAAAATTTTACAAAGCAAAAAATTAAGCTATCTGTTTTGCAAATGGCTTGCATGTATATGTAGAAAATAGAGATTTTGTAGCAAGGCAGTTGCATATAAGGGAAATATAAAAAAATAAATGGCATTTCTAAAATATCAGCAATAAGCAGATAAAAAATGAAAAAATGTAAATAACATCAAAAACATGAAGTACTGAAGGAAAATCCAATTAGGTTATGCAAGACCTCTACATCAAAAATTGCAAATATTATTGAGGGTAATTAAGGAAGTCCTATATAAATGGAGCAATATGATGTTCATGAATTGGATCTCTCAGTATCTCAATATTGCATTCCTTTCCAGCCTGATCCATGGATGAAAAGAATTTTCAATCAAAAACACAAATTAGTCTCTATAGAGAGATTTTATATCTGGTTGTATATTCTTTTGAAGCATACCCAAATATTGACAAAAAATGGATTTATATTAAATATTACATTTAAAATAATATCATGGAGTTCATATACACAAGACCAAGCAAGACCTGACAATTGCAACTGGTAAAGGTACCATGAGTCACTTTTAGATTTAGAAAGTTCATTACTTACATGGACAGCAAAAAACAATAAGCCAAAGATGCCAGCTCCCTGGGTCCTTGCCCAGCACAGGAAAAAGGACACACTGAGAAAAAAGGAGCTAAACAACCCCAGTGCAAGTTGTGAAATATCCTGTTGCTGAGGAAGGAAACAGCGTGCATCTAAGTGATTTTATATTCTGCAGCCCTGTACTGAGGGTGTGAGAACAGAGGTAATGAGAACAGGCATAACAGCCTTCCAGGGGAGATAAAAAGATGAGTGGGCAGGGGCCTCACAGAAGCCCCTTAAAGGTTTCCCATATTCTCACATACCAAGGAAATCATTAAGAGTACAGCCAAGGCTGAGATAAGCCACTGTTTAATCCTCTGCTTATATAAATGCATGCAAGGTCTTCAAGGTAGCATGAATTAGTCATTCCCTTAAAGTTTTGTTCTACATGAAAAATACAAAAGGCAAAGAAGATATAGGGATAGCAAATAAGCATAAGAAAAGATGCTCCACATCATAGGGCATCAAAGAGATGCAAGTTAAAATGCAATACCACTATATACCTATCAGAATGACTGAAATCTGGAAAACAGATAATACCAAATGCTGACAAGAATGTGGAGCAACAGGAACTCTCATTCATTGCTTGTGGGAATACAAGAAAGGTATAGCCACCTTGTTAGACAGTTTGTCAATTTTTAAATAAATCTAAACATACTCTTGGGATTGTGAGTCAGCAATGGTATTTCTTGGTATTTACTCAAAGGAATTGAAAACTATGTCCACACAAAAGCTTGCACATAGATGTTTATGGCAGCTTTATTCATAATTGCTGAATACTGGAAAAAAACAAGATGACCTTCAGTAAATGAATGGATCGGCAAACTCTGGGACATCCAGACAATGAAATATTATTCAGTGCTAAAAAGAGATGAGCTATCAAGCCATGAAAAGACCTAGAGGAATCTTAAATGCATATAACTGAGTGAAAAAAGCCACTCTGAAAAAGCTACATAGTATATGATTCTAACTATATGCCATTCTGAAAAATGCAAAACTATGGAGACAATAAAAGATTAGTAGTTGCTAGGGGCAGGGAAGGAGGGGAGGGAAAAATAGGTAGAGTACACAGGACTTTTAGAACACTGAAAATACTCTTAAGATTATAATAGATACGTCATTATGCATTTGTGCAGTCATAGAATGTATACCACCAAAGGTGAACCCTGAAGTAAACTATGGACTTTGAGTGATTAGGATGTATAAATGAATGTTTATCCTTGGGGGAAAGAATGTACTATTTTGGTGAGTGATGTTGATAATAAGGGAGGCTATGCATATGAGGGGACAGGGATATGTGAGAAATCTCTGTACCTTTCTCTCAATTTTGTTAACTATAAAACTGCTTTAAGAACATAAAGTCATGAACATAAATAATAAAGGTTAAAAAGTAAAAATAAAAAGCAAAACAAAATAGCATGTATTTGAAACTTAAGAAAAAGAATATTCTTGAGATGAGGAAAAAGTAATGAGGAATATACTTAAGTTTAATGTTAATTTCTGAATTGTATAGTAGTATTTAAAAAAATTTAACCTGTATCTTTAAATATATAGATCAGAAAACAAACAAAATTAGTACATAAATTCAATATTAAAATCAGATTAAAATAGAGGAAAAAATAAATCTAAAGGAATACAAAAGAAAGGAAATGCTTTTATATGTAATCATCAGTATTCACATTAAGTTTAACATCAATTCTTACTGATGTCTCCAGCACCAATCTATTACCACATGGATCAATTCACCTGGCTGACCTTTATGAAAAGAGGCTCTGACCATTCACCATGCATATGCTTGCTTGTTCATTTCTGGTATCTTTGTTTAACAGTATCAGAATTGTTAATCTGTCCCCTAGTTGGTGATAACTTTACCAACTAGAGCACAGAGCTGGTATGCAAGGGGTTTTTGTTGTTGTTGTTTTTGTTACTTTAGTATTACAGGCTACATCCTTATCTGTAAATCTATTTATATATTTACAGATATGTGTAAATGCATAGTTTAGTATACAAATATACAATTCTTCACTCTGTCAGCTGAGAGGGTGTAAAAGAAATGAAACACCAGTGGCAACAAAGCATACCAAATGCCCAAGTCTTGGTTTCTAATACCATTCTCCAATAAAAGGAATCATAAATCTTTGGAGCAAATGACAGAATCTAGGACAGGGGTAGGAAACATCCAAGATGAACCTGGAGCACCTCATAGTGCCAGAAAGTATAAAGAGCTTAAACAAACAAATTCACTTACAGTGAGGGGGTTCCTTAAAGAGGCAAAGAGCCAACTGAGAGAGCTCACCATGGGAAAGTGGAAACAATTTGAGCAAAAAAAAAAAAAAATAGGTGTAGGTTATAGCCCAAAGCATAAAATAAATATTTGTGAGTTCACAATGATATAAATAAATGTTTGAAAAAATGAGGCACACAAGTCAGATCTCCTGTGAAGAATAATTCCAAATAAATTATGTAGGTATTCTAATTAAAGGTAGTGGAACATAACTTCACACTCCTTCAGTGACTCCCTTCCACAGAGCACTGTATTGAAAGGGGTGAGTTACTTCAGTGTGGAGAAACCTGGCAAACAATACTCAGCCACGTGACGAGGGTCAACATCAAGAGTTATAAATCATGCTGATAGTATGTGCTCTGATATGATGATGAAAGTAGCACTTAACCCTTGTGACCTTCCCTCCGGGGTGGAGGGGAGGGGGCACGAGCGCAGTGTAATCGTAAGGAAAACTTTGGACACAGACCAACACAGAGTGTTCTATGGTCTCTATACCTGGTCAGTACTCCTCAAAACTGGCAAGGTCTCTAAAAACAAGGGCGTTTTGAGAACCTGTCACAGCCAAGATGGACCTAAGAAGATATGACAAATAAATATTATATATCCTAGAACAGCAATGGGACATTAGATAAAAACTAAAGGAAGTAATAAACTATAAAGTTTCATTAAGAGTTTAAAAAAGGAAAGACATGACAAGAAGACAAAGTGGACCTGTGAAAAAGAGAACTAATGTGATTAACTTTTGCCCACCCTGAGAAATGTTGTTCTTTCACTTCTCACATCTTTGGGTTGTGTCTTTGAGATGAATACCTGTAAAGTTATTTCTATAGTTAGAATTGCATTATGTTTTAGGTAGATGAATATTTAGAATCCTATAAGTAGGTGATAATGTATGACAGGCCGGAAAAAAAAGAATAAAATATATTAGAAATTCTAATCAGCTGTGGTGAAAATCAGGTGCAGGTATTTAGAGTGGCTTCTCTAGGACTAAGCTTGGAGGGGGATCTTTGCAGAGGTGATATGGGTGTTGGGAGAGTGTGTTCCTAAGGACTATTGCCAGGTTCGCCTTGCTTGCTTCCTGTTGAGTTTATAGTGCTCTGAAGAACATTTTATTCTGCTTAAATTAATTAGCATCCTGGCTTTTTTTCTCATTAGCTCCCTGCCAATGTTATTTGTTATGTGGTCTTAGGTCTAAGGTTTTTATAAACACAGAAAGTACAAAGGTTTACACCCTGGCAACTGCTTAAGAGAAGCCCAAACTAAACAATTTTATTCTTTTTAGTAAAGATAATGAATTGAGTAATCAGTGGTCAGTTAATATTTATTTTCCAGAGAAAATGTTCATATACTTCAATCAACGTATTAGTATATGATATTTTTCAAACCAAATGATATATTTTTGAATAAATATAACATGAAAATGACTCTCTGCCTTTGAAACACTTTGGTGAAACATTTCAAAAATAGTATAGAATTTACTGTTAAAAATATGCCGATGATTAGAATAGTGGAGAATAGAAGCCAGATTTGAGTTTTAGAGTAAGGAATTGAGAAAGAAACATATAGTTGCTTAAATTATTTCTTCTATTTCTAATCTCCTTCTTCTTCTGGTATTCCTCTTTGATGTGTTTCACCTTTTGTAGTTGTCCTGTAGTTTTTGAGTATTTCCTTATCATATTTTCAATCTCTTGTTTATTTGCTTTTCAGTTTGAGGATTCTGTTGACATGTCCTCGAGCTCAGAGATTCTTTTCTCAGCCACATCCAGGCTATTAATGCATTGATCAAAGGCATTTTTCATTTCTGTTACGGTGTTTTTGATCTCTAGCATTCGTTTTTCTTTCTTAGAATTCCCACCTTTCTGCTTCCATCACTCATCTGTTATTACATGTTATGTATTTATTTGATTAGAGACCTTAGCATATTCATCATATTGGTTTTAAATTCATGGTTTGATAATTCCACCATCTCTGTGATGTCTGGTTTTGATGCCTGGTCTGCCTCTTCAGATTATGTCTTGTCTTTCAATATATTTTGCATTTTGTTGTTGTTGTTGGAAGACAGACATGATATGTTGGGTAAATGGAAATATGAAAACAGAGTTTCAGTAGTGTAAGTGGTAAGCTGTGGAGGGAGGTGAAGCATTCTGTAATGCTATGATTAAGCCTCTGTCTTTTAGCGAGCCTGTGCTGAAGTTCTATTTTACTTCCATCCAGCTAGGCTCTGACAAAACCCCGCTAGGATAAACTCTGGTAAAAGATTCCTCTTGAGGTCAGGCCTTGTTAAACAGAACAGAGTTCTCTGGTGTATTTCAAAGTGGTTAACTTCTCCCCGCTCCTGGAAGCCCAAGAGGTTCTTCTCTGATCTCACAGGTTTTCCCAGTAAACCTGTTAGAGCTCCAGGAGTTAAAGCTCATACAAATGTGGGGAGGTCCCTCTAACTGCCTCCCTCTTAGGCTTCTCTTCACGGAATCTCCAGCAATTTGTCAATTATAGTTCAAGCCCCCCCCGCCATCCGCCCCCCGCCTTCCCCCTGCTGGTTTCCACTCCTAGGTTTCCACTTCAGTTAGCTGTGATTCTCTGTATCCTCATGTCTGCCTCTCAAATTCGGGGGGCAGTGGTTTGCACTGTGGCTTCACATCTCTGGTGGATCTAAGAGGGAGTGTTGGTTCTCAGTTTGTTCAGCTTTTTACTTGTTGGATGGAGTGGTGAGTTCTAAGCTCCTTACATGCCGGACTGGAAACCAGACATCTATAAACTTTTATTTTTTCTTATATTTTATTCTTTTCTTAAAATTAGTTGGCTACTTCAGCATCTCTTTTCCCTCATCTGTTTGCTACAATAAATCTCTAAAGAGAAGTTACTTTCATCCCTTATATGTTTGATAAAAATCACCTGCAAAATCGTCTGGGCCTGAAGCTCTTATGGCTCTTTAAAAATTGCTTCCACATAAATTAATTAAATTATTTGAGATTTTTAGTTTTCTGAATGCAACCATAATAAGTCTTTTTAAATTTTCATAAAAACTCTAGGTGTTACTCATACTACTTCTCTTTGGGGAGTACTCTTTTTTACATGTATCCTTCCAGCTAACTGTTATCATCTTGTAACTTCATTTGATAGGTAAATTTGCAACCAGTAGCTCTCATTAAATGGCAACAATTATCTGTGATAGAGAACCATGTCTTCCAGAAAGCCTTCCTATATGTAAGTCAGATTCGATATACATTTTACCCAAGCAGGTAGAATCTTATATTTCTGTTCTC
The DNA here is from genome assembly GCF_021234165.1 of Pteronotus mesoamericanus. NCBI lineage: Eukaryota > Metazoa > Chordata > Mammalia > Chiroptera > Mormoopidae > Pteronotus > Pteronotus mesoamericanus. The sequence continues at coordinate 25,296,223 of NW_026555325.1, read as the reverse complement.
TATTTCTTATTATACAATACTGTCATTTCCTATAGACTTGTCATGTCCTTGTAGTCTACAGCCAAGACTTGTATCCCTTCTTGATTCCTTAATGATTGACGTATAATAAGTCTTTAAAATAGTGTTAAATAAAATACTTATTCTATAACTAGGTTCTGGTGTTAAAGAGAAAGTGATTGGCTTTCTCCCTACCCTCGTTTGTTATTTCCATTTGTGGAGAGATTTTAATTGTTCAGTGTACACTCTAAAGCAGATAACCACTGCCATCTTGTGGCAATTACATAAATTACAGTCAATAGCCTCAAAGGGACTCCAAGTATGTGTTTTTGTAAACCAGTAGTTCCCACTTCAGGAGTTAGGAAATCAGATTAGTGAAGAGGTAAATAGCAAATAATGTGTTTCTCAAAATACTTAAGAGGTCAAAGTTAACACAGTTTTTTAAAAAAACATTATGTGTGTATTAAATGGTAAATTTATGATCTCATTTTTTAAGGTTTTATTCATTTTATTTTAAAGAGAGGAAGAAAGGGAGAAAGAAAGGAAGAGAAACATCAGGGTGCAACTGCATTTCGCACACCCCCTGCTGGGGACCTGGCCTGCAACCCAAACATACGCCCTACACTGGGAATCGAACCAGCGACCCTCTGGTTCGCAGGCCTGAGTTCTATCCACTGAGTCACACCAGCTAGGGCTATAATCACATATTTTACTCACAATCTCAAATCTCAAATATTCTTTGAAGGTATTTTTTAAGTGAATACACATTTATCATTATATTTTCCCACTGTATTAACTTTCTGATCATTATGAAGTCTCCTTTTTTACTTATAACAATTATCCTTGCCTTACATACTACATTGATGTTAATATAACTACAATGCATTTTTTTATTATATGTATGTCATATCTTTCTCTCTGTTTCACGTTCATTGTCTGTGTCTTTATATTTAAAGTTTGTAACTTTTACTCCTTCTGCACTATTGGTCCTGCTTTATGTGTCACGTTGTCCTCTGGAGGTGGCTGGACCTATCTCCTCTGAGGGCTTTGCCTTCAGCAATGGGTGACATCATGCTATCCTGGTTCGGTCTTAATTTGTGCCAGATGAGGACGGATATTCCCTGTGCCAACAGGATGATCTTTTTGTTCTGACAATGAACCCTTGCCTACCCTCTCTGATAGTGGCCTTGTAGGAAAAGCATTGAATGAAATCACATTCTAGGAATGCAGTGACTACAGCCTAAAGTGTTGTAGGGAAGACGTTGATGAATGGTATATAGTTTAAGCTATGAAATCCAAGTAGGAAATTTAACATGACCAAGAAATAAGTTATTATTCACATTTTCCTGCAAGCACTAGAAAATTATCAATGACAGTTATAAATATAAAGACTTGCTGGAAGTTTCATTGTATGAATTTGTTGTCAGTTCAGTTGCTTTAAAAGTTGTGCTATAAAAACATTGTCCAAATCACATTTGGATAATAATGAAGTTCTTAAGATGGAAAACAACAACAACAACAACAAAACTAGTATCTAATTATGGATGCATAATTAGATAATACGACATCATAAGTACAAATGTAACCAGTATTAAATTAATAGTATTAAGAGGTTGCAGAGCTGAGATCTATATTATTTCCATAAAAACAAGTTCCAAAAAACAGAAGCATTGTGATTAATAACAGTGTTGCCCCTTAAATATTGGAACTATGAAGCTAGCCAGGAAAAGCCACTTGACAATATAGAACACACACACAGACAAACACACAGACACAAAAATCATTCCTGCACCTGAGCAGAAAGGGATTGTGCATGGACACTGCAAAGAATCATCATGTGCGCCAATAAATAAATATATCAAGTGCCTTGTCTCTACATAGTGAAAACATCTTCAGAATAAATCACTATACCTTACATAGACTCAAGAACATCGTAATGCATTTTAACATCATGTTGTAGATATTGACAGGCCCCTGATGCCCTGCTTACTCTAAAGGTAAACCCTGGAGGTGTCCCTGTTTGGAAGCCTCTCTCATCGAATAGTAGAGGACTTGTGTAGGAATGGGATCATGGAAGGAAAATATCCCTAACTGAGCAAGATACAATCAGAACAAAATGGAAACTTCTCTTATAGTTTGAGAGGTAATGAATACACACACTCATGTTGTTGCATAAATTACTGAAAAGCACCAATTCAAATTTGGACACAAGATTCACTTGAGCCTAGAATTCTAGTTTCCATAGCCTTCTGAGTTTCTTTCTAGGACAAGGCGATATAAAATTGTAGAAAAGGCAAAACAATGGGGATGGAAAATAATTCAGAAAATTACCACCAATCTACGTTATCTGAAGATAATACACAGAGGATTATTATATTTAAATGACACTTAAAACAGAGAAAAATTTTCAAAGTAGGTGATGGCCAATGGAAAAGAAAATTTTGTCCGCATTAAATCTCCCTCCTTTCCTGCTTCCCTCTTTTTCTCCCTCCTTCTTTCTCCTTCTCTACCTCCCTGCCCCTACCTAAAATGACTATGCTTTTGAAATAAAAGCTTTAAGGACTCTATAAATAGTCAAGAAACGTTATAAAGATGAACATTAATAAAAGCCTGAAATAGAAATTTTAAATTGTCTCAGCAAAACATAATAAGATTAGTTGGTTTGAGTGTTGAAGTTGCTATAAATCATATTATATAATGTTAAATGGAATAAAAAAGGAATCAGACCTCTTTTTGTTAATGTGGAGGGAAAACTGGATACTTTTAAGGTAAGAAAGTTGATAGTAAAAAGATCCATTTTTGTAGAAGTGAACAAAACAAACCTCTCTCTCTATCCATACATATATATGCACATAATTTTGCATGGACACAGTATAAGGGGGAGTATAAAAGCTGTTAACATTGGTGCAATTATGAATGGATAAAGGAGAACGTAATAAAGGAGAGATCATTAATTATTTATAATCATATGCATTATTTTACTCATTACTGTGATCACATAATATATATTTAATTAACATTTCAATAAGAAAAGTATTAATTAACAAATGATTTTTTTAATTACTATGGAAAAACATTCAAAATTTTGTTGAGCACCTACTGTCTTCAAGACACTGTACTAATGTGGAGAATTTAGGACACACATGAAGTCTGCCTTTACAATACCATCAATAATTTTTCCAATACTATTAAAGAGAGACTAGGTTGTTGCAGACCAATTATCTGGTTGCCATTGTTCACTCATGTGCATTCCAGTCCACTCTCCTTGGCGGCTTGGTTTCATCGATGTCATGCAAACCATTCTCATTATATTAACAATGGCTGGACTTTTTTTGGACAGACCTTGTGTATTTCAAAATATAGATAAAATTGATAAAATATTTTAAAAACACAAATTACTAAAATTGACATAAAGGGAAAGAGAATATTGGAATAGTCATATGTCTATTAAAGAAATGCAATCTATAACTAACCTTTTTCAACTAAGAAAACCCTAAGTATAGAAAGTTTTTTTGGAGAATTATTCCTAATACTTAAGGAGAAAAAAAAACTAATGTGAAGTCAAATTATTCCATGAAATTGAAAGAAGTGAACTACACATTTTCATTCAATATTATAAGGGCATTATGTGTTTTTAGCACAATTTTTTAAAAATCCTCACCTGAGAATATTTTGTTATTGGTTTTGAGAGAGAGAGAGAAAGAAACAGATATGAGAAAGAAACATCAATCGGTTTCCTCCCATACGTGCATCTACTGGGATCGAACCCACAACCTCGTTATGTGCCCTGTCCAGGAATCCAACCAGCAACCTTTTGGTGTATGGGATGGCGCACCAACCAACTAAGCCATCCAGCCAGCACTTTTAGCACAATTTTTAAAAACATAAAATGACCAACCAGAGGGTGGAAAAGTCTAAAAGTGATAAAGTTCTCATTAAAGAGATTGAAAATTCCAAATGTTGGTGAGAATTCAAAGCAATTGAGATTCTTGTATTCTGTTGATGAGACTATAAATTAGTACAACCTATTGGAAACCTGTTTAGCCGTGTACACCAATGCCGAGCACATGCCTGCTCCATGATGTAACAATTCACCGCAAAGAATGTAACTACCAGAAATGCATACATGTGTTCACCAAAGTCAAAGACATACAGAAGATGACTATAGAAACAGTATATCATCTCAGATTAAAAGTTTGAAACTACTCAAAGGCCCGTCTGTATTAGAATAGATAAATAATTTATGGCATATGCATACGGCAATACTATGCAGTTGTGAAAAGTAAGTGAACTATTGCTACACAAAATATGAATGGATGTCACAAACATATTGTTGAGTAAAAAAAGTCAACGACATAAATACATCCAGAATGATTCCATTACATGAAGTTCATAAAAATGCAAAGCCAAATTTGAGGTTAGATGTTAGGATTATGTTGACTTTGGCAGCAAGAGTGGGAGCAATGATTTGGAGGTGACACAAAGGAGGTTTCCCGATGCTGTTATATTCTAGTTCTTGCTATATAGATTGGTTATCTAATGATCAATTTGATGTTTATTCTTCAAGCCATACTTATTTATGATTTCCATAAAAATATTAATAAAAATAATCCATTATTGGAGTAAAGATAAAACTGTGGGTGATGGCAGAAGAAAATAGAGCTGGGGACATCAGGAAAGGCTGAAAGTGAAAAGGAAAAATTAGTTTCCTCATTTGGAGAAGGTCAAGTGTGCATTTAAGGCAAAGGAACAGTGTGAGCAAAACCATGGAGTTATGACAGTACAGAAAATATGGACCAGTAACTGTTCACCTTGATTATAGGTGGTGCATAGAGATTTCAGAAAAACTTACAATGTTTCGTAACAAACTATTATATGAATAGCAATCTTACTTTTTGTCAGTTCAGGACAAAAATTTCAGAAAAGAATTAAAAATAGAAATATTGGCAACTCACTTCTCACTAATCCTATACAGCACTTCCTTAACTGGCATTTTGATTTTTACATTGTCCATGTAAATTTACATGTACATGAATGGTGAGCCTCAGTTTCCTTATGAAACTCCTCTAGTTGTAAGGAGTTTATCCAGGAGTTGCAATGGGACGAAGTCCAACTTCTGAAAACAGTCGTGAACAAAGAAAAATGAAAAAGAGCTCTGAGGTGCTTGAATCTTTCAAAGTGAGGCAGTGTTGACCAATGGCCAGAGCTCTGAACCCCATTGGCTATGATACCTCAGCCAACCCGCCATCTCTGCTGGTTCTCCAGTATTAAAATGTCCTATTGGGGGTAAAAATTAAGTAATATATGTGAGATACGGGTGTAAGAGACATTAGGAAGGTGAGTCCCTGAGACTTGATTGGTTTTGAAAATTGAGGCAGAGCATACATTTTTTCATGATTTTGATATTTTTCAGCCAATAACCAGTATAATTGGTTAATAATCAGTCCATTTGATGTTTATGAACAAATAACATCCTAGAAAGTTCTCAAGTTGGAATGCTCCGGTTGACAAAAAATATTTATATTTTTCCATCATCTTAGAGCTTGTTACCAATGCTAAAAGTTTTTGTTCCTACAGGCCGAAACAATGGAATTAAATGTGATTCTCAGCAAGAAAATGGAGATAGAGAGACAGAGGAGAGAGAGAATGGAATCAATATCTCAGAAAATATGGATCATATAAACCTAAAGATCACATCGCATTTCATTGGGAAAATGCTAATTAAAACAACAATGAGATATCACTATGGCCAAAATCCAGAACAACAGTAACGTTCATTCATTGCCATTGGAAAGGCAAAATGTACAGCAACTTTGAAAGACAGTTTGGTGCTTTCTTACAAAACTGAACATACTCTTATCATATGATACACAAATAATCTTCCTTAATACTTACACAAAGGAGATGAAAACTTATTTCCACACAAAACCTGGACGTGGATGTTTATAACAGCTTTATTCATAATTGCCAAATTCTGGAAGCAACCAGAGTATCCTTCAATATGTGACTAAATCAACAAACTGTGGTACATCCACACAACGAACAATTATTTAGTGCTAAAAAAGAAAGGGAGCTTTCAAGCCCTTAAAAATCATGGAGGAAACTTAAACACATATTACCAATCTGAGAAGGTTTCATACATTTTGATTGCAACTCGATGACATTTTTGGAAAAGACAAAACTACAGATAAAGTAAAAAAAAAATCAGTGGTTGGCAGGGGTTGAGGGAGGGAGGGAAGATGAGTAGGTGGAGCACAGAGGGCTGTATAATACCATAATATGAGCACACGTTATTACACATTTGTTCAAACCCATAGAGCGAATTGTAATGTTAACTGTGGACTCTAAATAATTATGGTGTGTTACAGGCTCATCAATTGTAACAAACTCTGGTGGGTGATGTTGATTATGGGGGGAGGCTTGTTCGTTTGCATGTGTGGAAAAAGCAAAGGGTATATTGGAAGTCTCGCTACCTTCTCAATATTTCTATAAATACAAAATATAAAAATGTTCATTCTGAAACCTAATAGTTCATCAAGGGATTCCAGGATTATAGTATGGAATGTGGTTGATAGTGAATACTATGTGCAGAAATCATTAAGAAATCAATACAACCTAATACAAAGCTTTTTTTAAAAAATTTGCATCTTAGTATAATTGCTTTGTCAGAATACGTTACAAACATATCCAATAAAGTCTTCAGAATTTATTCATCTTGAGGTAGAAGTAGAGTGGGATGAGAATTTAAAAAAAAAAAACAAGACAGATCAGTAATTTATATGTGTAATATTAAATAATGTATTTCGTATATTATATAGTATATAAATTTATTATATATAATAAAATAATGTATATCTCCATTAGTTATAGTGCCCATTATTAAAAACTTTTAAGAAAGCTTTTATCATTCTTACTAAAAAAAAGAAAAGAAAAAGAATCAGCTGACCAGCAACCAGAGTTGGGCCTTGGGAATAATTTTTCTTCTTGAGCTTATTTTCATCTGACTCTCAATGTCCCAACAGGGAAAACACAAAGGTTTTAGACTCAAGCAATAATATGTGTAACATATTTGTGATATTCCCATTAAATACACACAACATTTTGGTATTTAGAAAACCAAATTTTACATATAAAATTTACCCTTAGGGAATACTACATTTCCCAACGAAAGTAGGCAAGTGCAGTCTAATTGTGTATATTAGCAACTCTTCAAATAGTTTAACTATTGAAATATGATTACCACTATGTACTTTAAAATTGCATGATCTTTTTTTAACTTGAAAATATTTATTCATTTATTATAAATATTAGGTATATGTAAGGCATCCAATATGTTTCCATATACATAAACATTATGAAATAATTACTATAGAGATCTAATTGAAATATCCATCATTTCACATAGTTATTTTTTTTTGTGTGTGTGTGGTAAGAACAACTAAGATCCTCTCTCTTAGAAAATCTCAAGTATACATTACAGTATTATTAACTGTAGTTAATAATATGTAGTTAATTTGATGATATACATTAGATCTCTAAAACTTGTTCATCCTACAAAGCAGAAATTTTGTATTCTTTGACCAACATCTACCCATGGTATGATCTTTTTTATAAGCCAAAATTACATAGTCAATGATATTTTCTCTTCCTAAAGCATTATTGTAGCTTATATTATGTAATACATATAATATGGTGTGCGTGTGTATGTGTGTGTGTATATATATGGTGCATGTATAGTATATCATATTTTAAAATGCTTGCGTGTGACTAACTCCCTCTCCCCATTGTTTTGTTTTTTGACCATTAACCAAGTAATCCCAGAGGCTACCTGGGTTATAATTACAAAACTATTTGAATATTATTTTTCCACTCTCAGAGTCACATGATCTATAAGCATGAATCTTATTCATCATTTTAGCTATTTTCCCTTAATTTGTTATTCTACCCTTAACATTTTAACAAAAGCTGCAATTCTATGTCTTGTATCATCCCATCCTTTTTCTGCACCCCAACTTATTTAAAAAACAAGTTATATTTATTTGGAGTCATAAAATATCCCCAAATAAATCATGACTATGGAAAAATTGTGAAGTCATAAAGAAAGATTTCTCTGAGAAACATCTATGACCTAGATTGAAAGTTTGCTCCATAAAGAAAGTGCTCACATTTTTGTGCTATGTTAACATTGCATTGCTATAAAAAGTCAGACTAACAAAATCCCAGAAGAATATGTACATTGCAGCAGTTGCTAAGGTAACCCCTTTAAAATTCCCTAAATAGAAAAAATAAAAAATACATTATTTGAGGGCAGATAACTTAAGACTGTCCCAAGACTTTCTAAATGTGTTTTTCTGGCAGAGATAAATGGCTCTAAAGAAAATAGCTGGGGTTCAATCTGAGACAGAGTCATGGGTAAATAACTAATAGACTGGTATAAATGAAACTAAACAGCATAGGGCAGTGATTTCAACCACTGTGCTGGAAGAATTATTAAAACATACAATCCTTAACTATTTAGTCAGAAGCACTGATCTTTTTTCCTTAGACTGTCAAATAAAAAAATGACAACAGCCAACCCAACAATAGATGATGTGAATGAGTCAAAATTATAGCTATTTTTTGTCAGATTGGCAAAAAATATATATATTTTTGGTGTGCTGCAGAATTTTAGTAATTAGTTTATATCTGCCACAATATGAAAAAGGTTGAAAAATCACTGGCATAGGGTGAAGCCCTTCTGAAGTTCCCTTTGATGCCCAGGGTAGACTAGCCTCAAGGATAACTAAGAATGAGGAAATTAGAGTTTAGGGTCATATTCATCCCTGAAGGTAAATTCACTATTAAACAGAAAGAATCTGGGAATAATTTGCTCACTATACAATTCTTCCTATTTAAACTTTACCTTTATTAGAGTGACCTTTGAAATCACAGATTTCTTATATAGGATGCTGGAAATTCACAGAGAACAAGTTTCAGAGTAAGATTAAATTACCATATGATCTCACCTATGAGCGGAACCTAACCAACAATATAAAGATGCAAGGAAAATAAGACCAGCAACACTGAAAGGAAAAGAAACCAACAGAGACAAGAGGGAAGGAGGGAGGTGGGGGGAAGGAAGGGAAAGGGGAAAGTCAAGGAACATATAACAGGGACTCATGGACAAAACCAAAGAGGAAGGGTTGCGTGGGAGGGGGCAAGGGAAAGTGGTGGGGGGAAGGCAGAGACAAATGTATTTGAAAAAATAAAAATACATAAATAAGTAAATTACCCTGTATTTGAAAAGGGTGCAATATCTAAATATATATTACTTAAAGAGGCAGCCACTGGATGTCATTGTAATGCCATGAAAATAAAAGTTTCACAAGTAAACTTTTATTCCATATGTTTGATAGTCTTAAACATTGTTCAGTCTCTAAAACACCGTTATCTAAAACATCATCAAAGATATGCTTCCAAGATTTTTGTTTGATGGTGACAACGATGAGATTTAAATACGTTATTTAATTTACATTTTTTTCTGTTTATTAGTCAATTGATAGGTAGACTGAAAATATTATTACTCTACTTTGTATATTTAGATAGAATTAGTTTGTAATATTATCTAATGAACTAACATTTTATTAACTAAGACATTATTATTGTTCAATGGAAACAGAGAACGGATGAAGGTCTGAGACCCTGCCCATGGGATGCCTTGGGTTTTGGGGGAGATACTGGAAATAAGTGATTCATAAGGACTGTAGGCACCCTGGGCACCCAGGAAGACTACACATCGGAATACTGCTTCTGCCAAAGACGTTGGTGCCTTATATTACTTAGGACGTCCTGTTCAGAGTACTAGTTGCCAGAGAAATTCTGATGGGTTTCCACAGTTTTATATGAATTTAATAAGTCAACTTGAATTAGTCCCTTTTTCCACACAGATCAAAATTCTATCTCTGACAGAAACACCAATGGGTGAAGTTATCCTTGTTCTATGTGAGGTCAGATCAAAAAGCTTAGGTAATTAGAAATGTCCCTTACCCCTAACTTTGACATCCCTATCGCTCTTAATGGTAACTCATAATAAATCTAGTATTTATTGATCTAAACAAAATTACTAAAGGAAATCAAGTAAACCAGGTTTCACCCAAAAGATTCAGTGGTCTATATTTAAACACCAAGCTCTATTAACCTCTTGGAATATTTAATACTGTCAAGGGCTCTGAGAATTCCCTCAGTGAAGAATTCTATATGTTTAATATAGGTATGTTGCCTTTTCATTCATATCAGTTTGTCAGCTCTAATATGTTGTCTATTATGCTGTACTTTATTTACAGATTTTCTAGAGAAAAGAAACTGTATTATATGTACATCTGCAATCATTAACCAACCATAATATTTAATTATTCATAGACTTAAGCACAACTCCTTTTCCTCAAGGAAAGCATGCATCTAAGTTTCAGTCTAGAATTTCACATTTAGAATTAGTTTCTTCTGAATCACCTATGAGTCAAAGCTATAAGGTTTTTCTCACCATGTGATGTCCTTTTATCAGGTTCAGTTTGAATGCATCATTTCAAAGATTGTTGTTTTTCAGGTATTTGGGGCATTTGATTCCTCCCATGCTCTCATTCTGCAAGCTTTGGTGCAGCTGTCCCTTTAATCTTACCAGAAGGCAGCAGAAGAAAAACCTCAGTGCACTGTAGGTCTCATGCTTTTTCCTTAGATAACTGGTTTTAAATTTCAGCATGCGGCAGATACACTTGGGAGGCTATAAAAACACAGATTGCTAGGGCTGTTAAAACGCAGGTTGCTAAACCCCACTTTCTGAGTCTCTGACTCAGGATGCCCGGGTTGGACCTCACGAATTCCTAACAAGTTCCCAGGTGATGCTGATGCTGGGCCCACGTTTAGACAATCACTGACTTAGGTCTTCTCTGAAATGATTTGTTCAAACATCAAAGGCTTGAAGGTGCTTAGCTGTAACATCAAGAATGAAAACTATGTCATTGAACATTCTGTTGAACTTATTTTCAGCTGATTGGGTGAATTTATTGTTCATGTAACCCATTAAAAATTTATGAACTATTTGTGCTAACTAGAGATCTCTGGCATGAATATTCAAGAAAAAATTTGCCAGTCTTGTACCAACACAAAATCCTTAAAATCACTTTTTGTGAAAGTATAATTATACATTTGAGAAAGAAAATACATACAGTCTTATGTAATTCCTTGTCTTTTACAATGATACAAGATAGTAGGAGCAGTTATAAAGAACACTAACGTGAAGCTTCATTTCAAAACTGGTGTTTTGAAATTAATATCTTTAATAGCTTTAAATTTGGTAATATAATTTTGAGATATATATTATACAATGCTTATGTATTTATTATCTGGTTTGATTTGAGGATAATTTCTTTCTTCATTGTATTTCTTTACTGAATTCATACAGCATCTTCTGAAAGTTAAACTTTTAAAGATGGAAATTTATAACCTGACTGACAATCCTTAATGATGCACAAAATGCATCATAATATTTTTTAGCTTTGAGAAGACCATGATCTTGTTATAGAAATTTGCCAATGTTTTTCGTCTGTAACTGCATTACCTAGATCCCGTGCTCCCACCGGGATCTTGGAACGTATCCCCCGTTCCAAACATGACAAACAGTTATTTTGAATAAGTCTCAATGAAAAAATGAAATACATTTGTCCATGGGGGATACGTTCCAAGATCCTGGTGGGAGCACGAAACCACAGGTAGTTTATTTTCTAAACATAGGTACATATGATAAAGTTTAATTTATAAAGCTGGCATGGTAAGAGATTAACAATAATTAATAATAATAGAACAAGCATGACAATGCACTCTAATAAAAGCTGTGTGAATGTGATCTCTTTCTCCATCTCTCTCTCCCTCCCTCTCTCAAAATCAATCTGATAACCTAGACTGCTACTAAGTGACTAATGAGTTGGTAGAATGCATAGCACACATACTCTGAACAAAGGGATGATTCAAATCCCATGCAGACAGAGCAGGATGGGGCGAGATTTTATCATGCTACTCAGAACAGTGTGCAATTCAAAAGATATGAATTGTTTATTTCTGGAATATTCCATTTAACATTTGTGGAGCACACTTCAATTTGGGTAACTGATACTGAGGAAAGTAAAACAGCAGATGGGGGGCTATTGTACAAGTCTTTATTTGTAAGTTTCTGCTTCTTAAGATTCTGAAAGTGTATTGGCTATTTTCTCTTCACAAGAATATGTAGAAATGTAATTTTTTCTCCAGTGATAGGTGTTTAAGTCATATAACTGTATTTCTATGTTTCCTTTTTGTCTCAAGACTTTATTTTAGTGAAAATGTTGAAAGAGCATTTTAAGTGTCTTTTAAGTGTGCAAATAGAAATATAAACTCTATGTGATTTTTATCAATTTTAGTAATGGGCAACAATCTGTTAAGATTCTTTTTATGCACATTTGATGTAACTACAAGCAAAAACAATACCTCTTTCCCTTCTGTCTAGAGATTGGCTATAAAGATGTGAGAAAATGTATACAATACACATGTAGATGGAATCAAGAAAATATGGTATTAAAAACCAGGGAAATAGTGACATAAACTGATGTAATCAATCCATGAAATTTCAAGAGTTGATAAATTTGTATACTCTAACAATAATTGTGTGTGTGTGCTTTATGTCTTTATAGACCAAAGATAGTGGTGTAGGCTATACTGTTTCCAGCACTTGTTCAGTGGAGTGCTTCCCTATGAATATAAACTACTTCCATCTCTTTATCTGAATTTGAAATTATCTGAAGGAATTTGTTTTAGGAAGTAAGAATGATATCAAAAAAGTTCACAGCCTAAGGAACATGTAATTGAGATATATATCTCAAATTTCTAAACTCATTCATTTCTATATAGACAAATAAATGAAATAAGGTTGTATCTATATTGAAAGAGCAAGGGAAAACTGAATGTTTAGCTACGATGATATGCTAAATCTCAGTAACATTTTCTCAGGTGACTACACACCCCAAATATAATCATCACCCAAAGCCTTTAGTCTATAGCTCTATTTCCTTCTATTCGCTTCTGCAAAATACCTACTGACTTATCTTCTTTTTCTCTTCACAGTCTAAATCCCTTATGATAGAAGAGATAATTCTCTGAGCAAAGAATGGTCAGGTGGTAAGCAGTTATGCTTATGAAATAGATGAGGAAGAAGATAGTGCATTTGGGGAGTAGGAGGGCAGTCATAGGAATGGAATTTGACACTGCTGAACGCAAATGTTTAAGCTTATTTATAAAGGTTCAGTAGTCATCCACTCCTGTTAAGGCCACATCTGAAAAGACTGCATTTTAGGATCTTATTCATCGTGTGTGTGTGTGTGTGTGTGTGTGTGTGTGTGTGAGAGAGAGAGAGAGAGAGAGAGAGAGAGAGAGAGAGAGAGAGAGAAGCAAGACCAAGACCATGAAAGGGATCGTTTGGTTGCCTCCTGAACATGCTTCCAACTGGGGATCAAACCTGCAACCTAAGCACATGCCCTTGATCGGGTATTGAACCCATGACCTTTTGGTATGTGGGATGATGCTTTAACCAAATGAGCCACTTGGGCATGGCCACATAGCAGAAACTTTATAAACTGCTTGTTGATTGGTTGATCAGTAATTTTATGTACATGTTTTGTTTTTTCAGGTTTTGGGTTTAGGTTTATCAAATTTATTGTTTAAAGGCAAAAAAATCCATTTATTATCTCATTTTTTAACCAACATGAATTGAATGCTTATTATGTGCCAGGCAGGGATTGTGCTATACTCTGGATTTGCAAAAATGTTACTACCTTTATATATCGTCCTCTGCCATCACTAATGATGTTGCAGCAGATGCTGCTGCTGCTGCTAATAAAGATGACAATAATGACTGCTATTGTTGAGTGCCTGCTATCCTAGGCATTTCTCTAAGTGTTTTACTCATTTAACCTTTATAACAGATGCAGAAAGGAGCTACTCTTTATTATATATTGAGAAAACTAGCACCACTTGTCCAACATCATAGCACTAACAGCTGATGCATCTAGGGTTAGGTGACACATCTGGGGTTAGGTGACTCATCTGGGGTCTGGAACCCAAGCAGTCCAGCTCCAGAGTCACTTATGCTAGAGCAATTATGGTAGAGAGAGAGTCTTTGTCCTCCAGAAGCTCAGAGTTTGGAGGTAGAGCACGCATCAGAAATGCCAAATATGATTTGCAAATTAAGCACAGTGAATGCACAAAGAGTGATGTTCTGAGCTCTCCCTTGACAAATTGTTGAGGCTGCACAGGGCAGAAAGTATGATATAAGTCTAATAGAAGTTCTCAGTATCTGGTTCACAGAATACTGTTCACAGAATAATATATATAAATGCATAAAATAAAATACATAAAAATGTAACTAAAGGTAAATGTATGGAAATAAGACTATTTAAAATACACTGTTATGCAGTAACACATGCACTTCTTTATTAATGCATTAAATAATAGTATCTAATAGTGGTTCTAATAACCACCATAATTAAAAGATGTGAAGAATGTGTTATTTGAGACACCTGTAAAAACTGTAAGCTGTTATGAAAATACCAATGATTCCCATTCGTGATCAAGTCACAGGTTCTCTAATAACACTGAGGTGTGTAGCCTACATTGTATTTCAAAAGATATGCTAAATTTTAGTTAGGGTTTGACAAAACTAAAGATATAATTCTTCCATACACATTCACACATTCATTGAATTCTACCCATGGTCTATCTGGTGTCCGTGGACTCTGAGTTAAGAACCCCTGGAAGAATAAAGAAGCATTTATGATGTGGACCAGGCATGCATATGGTATGATTGAGAAAATGCCATATTAAAGGTTACCTTGAGTTTAATAAGTATCACCTCCTCAAAGTGCAAGCAGGATATTATTATTTACACATATGGCCTGCTGAGAAGCACCATTAATTTAGACTGATCAGTAAGAAGTTTGTTCTCTACAAACTTAGTTCCTCTTTTGCTACTGCCCACTTAGAATTTATATGTTCTTGCCAGGAGGGTCCTGCAGATTTTCTTGCCTTAGTAGTTCTATTACAAGGTAGATACTTGATCTTATGAAGGCATAGTTTCTACCTGAGAGGGATCCATAGTGTGGGAAAGAAGCTCTAAAGTGTGGTATCAAAGGGACCGGCATTTTGTAGCCGATGGAGTGTATAAATTAAGTGAATGTCCAATTTGAGAACTAGAAGGCATCTTGGAAAAACTGATAGAAGATAAAAAAGAAAAGAAAGGATTCCTGGTTCCCGTTTGAAGGCAAGATCACCATTGCAGTGTCATGGGCACTGCTAAAAGTCAATGTTCAAATATTTGGTGACCACTAGTCCCCCGCTGCCAGAGTGTTGGTACACGCTGGGAAGTTTCCCACAGCACACACAAAGGCTCCAAGTAGTTCGTTAAGGTTTCTCACCTCTTCCTTGCTCACCCCACCTTAGAGGTGTAAATTAGCGAGGCAGATGTACCATCTGGGAAGTTTTCCAGCTGTATATTTAGAATGTGGAGTGTTCAGCACAATGGGCATTGAGCAGAGTTTTTCCGTCTGTCACACATCCAACCTCAGTGCCAAGGAAACCCCCAAGAGGTCCCCAGATGTTTTGTTCTAGAGGAAAATAATAACCTTTATCAGGATAGGCTACAGTTTGCTTTTTAATTTTTATTTAAAAGAAGAGAAAGAAGATTCTGATCGAAGTCTGTGAAGCCCTCAGTTTCCTGGCTAAATGATACCTGTTAGAAGAAAGATTTAAAGTGTCCCTTTACAGCAATTGAAGAAGATGCCTGTGTACCAAGGAGAACATTAGATACCAGAGTGCTGAAATGGCATAAAGCATGCTTCCTCATACTATTTAAAAAGTCCTTTGAAGAGTGATTTTACATAATTCATCTCATATTTTCCTTATCAAACCTCAAATCTACAAGGTAGATTTTATTTTTCCAAAATAGACCATACACTGGTTAAGTAGGTAAACTAATGTCATGAAGATATATTATGGTGAAATTGGGTCTCAATGTCTTCATTCATGAAACTATTCAATAATTACATTTGTCAGGAGGACATAGAAGGATATAGTATAGAACTCTAGACTCATCAAATTTCTTCCATTATCTCCCAGATAGTATAATATGGAGAGAAGTCATCTCAAAGATAAAGGGCAACCTTCAAACAACTTGGAGGGTTGGGAAAAATTGTTTCTATGAATACCTTTAGCGCATAGAGATCTATTTCCATTTCACACTTTTTCAGCATGAGTTCCCGGTCTTCCTACTGTAAAAGTCTTTTGTCTTCCTTTACTCTAAATTGTAAAGAGTCAGAATCCATTTGTGGTAAAAATGTTCTCTTTTTTGATCCCTGAAATAAACAATTCTGTGATAGATTCTGCATGGCTCCTCAGAGGGTCCCAGTAAGATTAAAGGCCAGGAGCCCACAGTAGTGACCATCTCAACAATACACACTTGTAATGACTTTGCTTTTTGTTCTTCATTCTTTCCAACATTGTACACATGCCATTATTTCAAGCTTTACTTTCTGGGGAAAACCTAGGTATACACAGGGGATCTACTAGCCTTTGGTTTTGTGCAATCTAAGTTCCTCAGTTGGCTCTATGTTTAGAAAAGAATGCTGTCACCGTACATTATCAACTCCAAAAATTAAGAGTAGAATTAAAATACCTTGGAAAAGGAATGAATGCCATATGCTTTCAACTTTGAAGGAAGCCAGAATGAGTAAAGCTTAAATTTCAATTACTCACAAACAAATTTTACTTATCACAAAGTTGCAAGACCATCTTAGAATTATGTTCTTTCCATCTCCCCTAATTACAGCTCTGAGCAAAAGAAAATGAAAACACCTTCTGCCCTGCATATTTTATGCAGCACAGATTCAGCCTAAAGGCAGATTTTTCTTTCAATTATGTAAGTCCCCAACTGAGGACTCATGTGCCCTATCCTATTTTCATTACAAAATTTTGTTTTCCTTTCTTAGCATGATCCATTCCAAGTAAATGTGCCAGGAATCTCCCCTGCCTTTGACTTTACTATCGCAGCAGAACTCGAGCACCATCGTTTCTGATGGCCACATTGCCACAGGCACCTCTTCTTCACCCTTCTGCTCCTGCATCAGGAAGTGATGCCTTCTGCCTCTTTTTACCTATGCACTGGCTCTGCGGGTGATCACTACAGTTTATCATCTGGACACCTCTTCCCTATATTACTCTAAGAAAAATGAGTTGCCAAACTCCTTACTCTGCATTTAAATGGTTAGCAATTACCTTAACATAAAAACAAAAAAACAAAAACAAAAACAAAAGAAACAAAAAACCAGAAACAGAGAGCTAAACCATGTAAATGACCTGCATTATGACATCACTCAGAAGAACTTGGAGAGCTGCTCGTCTTGCCTGTCTGCTTCCGGGTGCTCCAGAGGAAGTTGTTCTATAAGGGTTTTTATTTTCAACATGATTCCAATCTTTGGAAAGAGAGAAAAGCTTTAGCTGTCGTAATATGTTATGCACTGTTATAAAAAAGTTTCATTTAAACTTTTAGTTCACCAGAAGGACATTCCCTTTTAATGGCATGGTAGAGCTCAAAAACAAACATAAATGTATGACAAAAATGGTGCAGCAACTGCAAAGTCCCAATATTTCATATCTTATGATATTAGGCAAGTATAAAATAATTATTTTTAGGTGATGGTAATATATCTGTGGGTGTGTTGGGAGAGATCAAAGCCACTCCTCACCTTTTTTTCTGAACATGCGCAACGGCAAGTTTTGTGATTTTTATTGGGGCAAAAATAATTATATATTTTTTTTACCTAAAAAAATTTTTGGAAAAACTTGCTATTTTTAAAAGCTACCACTAGATGGTGTGCAAATACTCTTTCTTCATTCCTGGTTCTGCTGTATTCATATTGTTAGAATGTGAGATGTATCTGTATATCTGATGTTCTTATTTAACTTTATTCTTGTCTTTAAGGTGGGAAATAGAAGAAATGCTGCTTGGATCAGTAAGTTTTAACTGATTATTGTCAACTCCATGGGATGAGTTTATTCCCTCACATGTTAAAGATAGCATTTCAACTTTTTAAGGTTTAAATTTTCCCCAAGATCCAATTACTAAATAATAATATTTAAGCATTGTCTGCAATTAGTAAGTGTACTTCATATCTAGGAGTTCTTTGGACTTGAAGAACTAAAGATAATTTACATTAATGATTTTTTAAATTATGCAGAGTTTTTAAATAACTACATAGTTCTCAAATATAATACCATCTCACAGTTTGGAAAATAAATGTTTTCATGTAAATTATCTAACACTTTTAATAGTTAAGTTAATTCCCAATTGGGCCTATTCAAGTATCTATGCTTTTCAATATATATGATAATGTTTAATGACCCTTTTCCTACAGAGATTCTGATTTTTTTTTTCTTCTAACTCATGAATGAAATGAATGGGTTACCATTTTCAGTGAGGTAATAATATCTATTACTGTATAAAAAACCCATGGTGAGTCCAAGTCTTTCCAATACCAATTACTATTTGAAGTATCAATTAAATCTAACTCCCAGTATTAGATAACAGCTTCATTATTCCTGTTGTAATGCAGAGGCGCTTCTGTGCAGAAATCACCTACACGTTGTCCCTATCTATGGCCTCCAATTGGCAGTAGCGGTCTTCCTGCCATTCTTCGGAATGGAGAGTTAATGAAAGGTCAGCAGAGAGCAGGGAAGAAAGCAAAGAAGAGGTGGGATGGCCGTGAGAATCACTGACTTGACTATTTTTAAAAATTAACCTTCTCTCTGAATATGTAACACCGTCCATTGCATCTTTTCACATTATTATATAACCACATATACTTACACAGCTATAAATTCTATAAATGTAGAAAAGGCCATTTGCACACATAATCACATAAATAGTAAGAGCCTGCCTCACATCTCCAATTATCTGAATTTCCTTGATTACATATTCTGAGGTAACTGAAACTTCTTTAGTCTGAACTTCATGTTCATGTATTTTATTCCTCTCATTGCCACATTTTTTTCCTAAATCCTGTGTTTCTTAGTGTTATACTTGTTTTCTCTGTCGTTGTTCTGAATCACAAAGTACTCCCAGAGGAAAATAGATAACCATGCAGATTTCAGAGTACAGAGGTCAGCTCACCTCCAGCCCTCCTGCTGCCTCCAAAGTAATTATATTCTGTGCCTAAGTTCCAGGCTCACTTATTCCACACAGACATTATTTGTGGGTGAGCTCACCTCCAGTTTCATTGAAAGGATGGAGACTCTTGGATCTATTCTCATTAACCTAATTTCACGTTTCCAAAAAATACCATGCTTTGCTGTGTATAAAGCACCCACATTTTTGGTCCAAATGTTTAGGAAAAAAATGCATTTACATTTAGATAATTGTTTTTTGTATTATAAAGGAATTTTAGCATTTATTTTTAACATTACGATACAAGAAATTTTATGTAACAAATAATTACAAAACACAAGAACAGATACAAGATACAATAAATTTTGTATATAGGTAACAAATTTATGGCATTAGTACTACCCATGAATAATGTGCACCCTTATTTTTCCTTCAAAAATTTGTGCAAAAAGTACACATTATATATGGTAAGTTATGATAGTTGCAAGGCAAGATGTAGTGATCCATGTAATCCATAATTAGTTTCCTTTGAACCCATTGTCTCCTGACCTCTGAGGACTTTGCTTCTATAACCAACTCTGTTGTGTTTTTGGGCCACTCCTCCTGCTTTAAGACATGGTGTTTCTTTCCGCTCTTAAAAAAACAAAACAAAACAAAAAACTGACGAATTATTTTGTCCCTCGACACTTGCTCCCTATTACCAATGTTTATCTTTTATTTTACTGAAAAAATGTCAATATTCCAACATTTTCATTCTTTTCTTTATTGATTGTAAACTCTACTGTTTTACATCTAACTCCACTCTCCTGAAAAAAAAATCACTTTACATTTTTAATACTCCATTAATTGCCACCAATAATAACATTTCTTATTTTCTTGGACCTGTGGACTGTATTTATTTTGTTGACAAGCTTTTCTTCGTGAACCTCTTCTGTGCAGTGAACTCTGTTAACTACCTTGATTCTCCTTTAATCACTCTGATAGCACATCCATTTATTTAAGGTTTCTTAGGCTTCCCGTTTCTTTTAAATTATAAACACCTCTCAGGGCTCACTACATCTTGATCCTTTTCTTTTCTATTTATTCTTCATTTATTTACTTTTTCATTTACTTACCCCTTTTGCGCAGCTATCATTCCAGTTTATCCAAACCACTACTGAATCTGCCATATTGTTTTGTTGTCTCAACTGGGAAATGATCATTACAGTAGAGCTAACTGACCAATGTGAAAAGAATACTGGGATTATAAAAATCATCATTTGTAACTATATAAAGTATATAAACCATATAATCACAGTAAAGATTAGTTCAAGCAAGAATCATCAATGAATATCAAATCTAGAAAGCAATTTTGATAAGATTTACAGTATTTGTATTGTCTTTAACAGTCTTACCAAATATTGGTTATTAGTTGCAAAGGGAATTATATAAAGTGTATGAGAAAAAATACAATAAAGACTAAATAAAAAAAATAAAGGATAAGGGTTCTGAAAGGAGATACACATAATCTGAAGGTGGGGGGGTGATGTAATAAGATGATTTCTGCTGCCTTGTCTAAATGGAAATAATCTGAGACACTCAGTCTCTCTGAATAATTAGCACCAGTCTGAGATGCATCTAGAGATGGACAAATTCCACCAAATAAATTCTAGGACTTCAATTCAGAACACAGAAAACATGAGTTGTAGTGTTATTTTATTTGAAATAAATTAATTTCCTATAAAAAAATAAAGTGTACAATGGACAAAATAAGCATCACCTTAGCTAGGTGATAAAGTTAACATCACAGAATGAGAGCATGATAGACATCATCTGCCTCCAGATGTTATGCTCCAGGTATATTATCACTTAAGCCCCCTGTACTTCAGCTTCCTTAATTAGCAATCAATTGAAGATATGCCTTGTGAACTCAAGAACTCAGTTTCATGAGCATTCAATAAATATTAATATCTTCTTTCAAGTTCTTTCACAATACATCTTCATACAGTGTTTTTATCTTTTA
The DNA here is from genome assembly GCF_021234165.1 of Pteronotus mesoamericanus. Classification (NCBI taxonomy): domain Eukaryota; kingdom Metazoa; phylum Chordata; class Mammalia; order Chiroptera; family Mormoopidae; genus Pteronotus; species Pteronotus mesoamericanus. Next base: position 25,275,008 of record NW_026555325.1, on the reverse strand, counting down.
TCCCATTGCTCTTCAGTATGTTTTTGGTTTTTTTTTCACTCAAGACACCTATCTCTGTGTCTCCTTTCCCCAGGTAGAATGGTAGGGAATGTTTAGTGTTGTGTCTTACATGGAGTAGATGCTAACACACATTTGTTGTTGCCATTGGCATTTGATTACTATATACATTGTTTTATTTGATGAATTGGAGGAGAAAATACTCTTTTAATATATACTGTCTGTTGCTATAGATACCACACTTTCCTCTAGGTTTTCATTTTCTTTTTCCTCTATGGTGCCAGCAAATTATTTTGATCATATCTCTTCTTAATTTGATTTAGCTACCCAAAGACAGTTATGAAAAATAATTTAAAAGGCAATCTAAATTCAAAGCTTATAAACAATCCCTTTCATAATAAAGTTTAATTTTGGAAATGAATATTGGAAGACATTTATTGATTATGCTGTGAAGAATAGGTAGCATTAAATTTAAAGTTATTTAATTATGCCTAAAAAAGCAAGTTAAAACTGAGTACATGATGCAACTTATTTAAATAGTTTAAAATCTCATCTGTTACATTAAAATTGCATTGGAAAATCTTTTTTATTGATTACATAGAGAAATATAAGATGACTATTAATTTTAAGCTAAAGTTGTTTTACAGTTTGGTCTAAGAAATAATTAAGTTGTTAAGGTTTAATGCATGATTTGTTTTTATTAAACCACCTTGGAACTTCGTCCTTTATGTTAAAATGGGTTTGTCAAATATAAATTTTAGATTCAGAAATCAACAAGAAACATTGTTTTAGTTGTTGGTGTTTACCAAATTTATCATAGAGTTTGTGCTCATTAACATATATTGTGATTTGTCTAGATTATAGTATGAAATAAAAAAAGAAATACCTTTACAATACAAGTAAAACAGTTGAGTGAGAATCAATATTTTGAGTAATTTTCCCAATTTATTGCTTAGTAATTTAGCAATCCTTGTATAGTGATTTAGCTTTTTAGCTGAGACAAAGGTTTCTTAAACATTTATTTATTTATGTTTTGTCTTTCCACTTTTATTCTTTTTCCTGACTTTTTATTGCATTTTTTCTTACCTTTTACCTCCTTATTCCTTCTTCCCTCCAACTATCATAACCACACTGTTATCCATGTCCATGAGTCATTTTTCCTTTTTTGCTCAATTCCTCTACCCTCTAACCTCTCCATAGCTGTCATCCTGCTCTCTATCAATGGGTCTATTGATATGGTATTATACTTGTTAGTTCCTCTATTATACTTGTTAGTTCCTTTTGTTTATTAGATTTCGCATATGAATGAAATCATGTTATATTTGTCTTTTGCTGACTGGCTTATATCACTTAGGATAATGTTCTCCAGGTTCATTCATGCTGTCACAAAGGGGAACATTTTCTTCTTTTTTTATGGGCAAGTTGAATTCCATTGTGTAAATGTCCCATAGTTGTTTTATCCACTCATCTACTGATAGACACTTGGACTCTTGGACTACATCAAACTGAAAAGTTTTTGCACAGCAAAGGAAACCATCAACAAAATAAAAAGACAATCCATGAAATCAGAGAACATATTCGCTGATACAGCTGATAATTGTAGCACTGTGGCGGGACGGGGCATGCTGCCATGGGGAGAGCTGCCCGTCTAGGCAGCAACTGCCATTGGGGTCGGAGTGTGGCACGGGCAGCACAACGATCCCAAATCTGCGGGTTACCCTCTGGGGCCAGCTGAGATGGGAGCAGGCTCTGAATCCCACAGAGCCCACCCTGGGGATGTCACAAATGGGGGGAAAAACACGAGTCGTCGCTAACACTTCTCTGTTTGCCAGGAGAGGGGATGTGGCACATCCCTCTAGTGGGGAAGGTCCAGAGTCCCCTTGTTCAAAAGCTTTTATTGAAAAGGTTAGCAGTGGGGCTAGGTAACAGAAATGCACAGGTTATCTCATTATATCTGTATGTTAATGTTCGCAGAGAATGGGTGATGTTTTGAAGAAAACAAATGGTAGGAACACACTGATTTGCATGGGTCCAAGAGGAGACTGGTAAACAAGAGAGACAACCAAACATGAGGGCATGGTAAACGTAAGAGTGCCCAAGGGTATAGGATTAGGGTCTGTGAATAATGTAAATTTCCTTCCCAGCATGAGAAACTGACTGTAGTTTCTGAGGAAAAAGCAAAGCATACTTTAAAGAATTTACTTTTAGGCCTGATTTCCCTGGGAACCACCCGATCTGGTTTAGAACTAACTCCTGTATTGTTTCGAACCTGAGCCAGACAGGGGAAGGAAGCCACCAAGAGACAAGGAGACTTCTTTGGGATAGAATGAGGACTCTGGCCATGTCCAAGCTGAGCTGAAGGGTACAGGCCTTTTTGCCTTTTCTCTGTGTCCCCCAATTTCTTGTCTGCTGCCAATACCTCAATTGATATCTGTCTTAGGTTGATAGCTCAGCATGAGATAATTTACCCCTCGTGGATTACTGATCATCATATGGCAAAGCAGAAAGGCAGGAACTACGCCCCTGCCAGGGGGTACAGATTATGTCTCCTCAGAGGCCTGTTTTTCCAAGGCCTCCCTGATTATTTCCAGCCTTGGGGCCCTCCAGCCTGTTGGCAGGGTTACAGCTCCTGAAACCAGACAGAGTGTTTCCCAACAGATAATGGTTAACATCCAAAATTTATAAAGAACTTAAGAACTACACCAAAAAAAAAGCGCCCCAACAACCAATCCAGTTGAAAATGAGCAAAGGACCTGAATACACACTTATCCAAAGAGGACATACAGATGGCCAATAGACATAGGAAAAGATGCTCAATGTCACCAATCTTCAGAGAAATGAAAATTAAAACCACAATGAGATATCATCTCAGACTTGTCAGAATGGCTATAATCAATAAATCAATAAACAACAAGTGCTGGCAAGAATGTGGAGAAAGGGGAGCCCTTTTGCACTGTTGGTGGAAATGCAAATCCGTGCAGCAACTGTGGAAAACGATATGGAGGTACATCAAAAAATTAAAAATAGAACTGTCTTTTGACTGAGCAATCCCACTTCTGGGAATATACCTGAAGAAACCCAAAACTCTGATTCAAAAGAACATAAGCTCCCCATGTTCATTACAGTGGTATTTACAATTGCTAAACTTTCTTTGTAGACAGCCTTAGTAAACTTATTAAAGTAAAAATTAAGTACCTGCTTTTCAATTTGAAAATCAAATGATTGCAATAGAGCCTGAGTTGTCTATGTATGTGTGTGTGTATATATATATATACATGTATACACACACACACAAAATTAAAGCAACCATCTAAGAGAGGGGCAGGAGGATAGAAGAATCAAGCAAAAAGGAAAATAAAAAGAGAAAGAGCTCATGGATGTGGGTATAGTATGATTTCATGGATGTTAGATGAATTGGCTACATGCTCACATGCCATAATAAATAAAAACTTGTGGACTGACTGCATGATACTACTATTCCTGATATGTATATACTGCCACCCTGTCCATACAGAAGCACTTTTATAGACAAAAATATAAGTTATACTTTAATATTTTCTCAATAGAGTGCCAATGTTACCAGTTGCATACCTGGCATTTAAAGCATCTGAATATTTCTAATTAATTTTGGCATATTGACAATTCAGACACTTGTCATATAAATCAATTATGAATTGACTCAGATTTAATACTTGCCAAATGTTCACTTGAGATAACTAATGTTTTAGGGGTATTATAGGGATTCATTAAGTATCTATTCTTCTGAGTTCTCTAACTTCTCCAATTTTCCTTATACTGAGTCAGGCCATCAGGAAGCAATATTAGATTTTCTTGGCTTCTCAAAGATTTTCAAAGTCAGAAAATGGAGCCAGACCCCTGTGGCTATATATGGCCTTTTTCAGACCATTATTTTTCTTCCTTCCTTCTAAACACACAAACATTAGAAGTTGTCATTTCCATGTTTACAACAACAACAACAACAACAACAACGAAACAGAAAAACTGAAAACCAACTCTCCTTAGAATGGGAGAACTGTGTTTACTATGCAAAATGCTGCCCCAAACGGGGGAGACAGGTGAATACAGAGAATTGTGGCTACACAAGCCAAATAGAACAGAGATTTTACCTGTTGCCTACTTTAGGGAAGATTGTTGAAATCCTGACAATTTAGGCTTGCAACCCTAGAATGGCTACACTTTAGGATTAAAAGACTGTCTCTATGGACCAACATATTCTCCCTAAGAAAAAAGACAAAAAAAAATCAGATCTCCTCTGCAAAGTTCAAAATAAAGCCTACAGATTCTCTGTTTGGTAATTGCTAAGTAGCTTCTGTTGAATCAACTCACCTAAACATAACAATAAATCTACATTAAAAAAACAAAAACAAAAACAAAAACTCTTGAGGGCACCGAGTTTTATGAGCAGGCAGAATCTGGGGGCTGTAGACCCTTGAAAAAAGGGACCACACTGGGTGAGTTTTCTGTTTTTCACACCTCTTTTCCTGAAGGAAGATTGGACTTGTTACCACAGAGGGCAACTGACCTTTGATAAAAAAAAAAAAATCTTTAGTCTTACCGATTCAGACAAATAGAGGGTAAAGACACAGGCAACACAAGAGCTAAGTTGAGAAAATAGGGACTCCAGCTCCAACTTTATGTCTATAACCTCTGACCAGGTCTCTGGTTGGTCCCTGAATGACACATTGATAGGACAGACTGCTAGCAGCCCATCTTTAACACAAAAAAATTGCACGCAGATTTTAACTTTCACCCATGTTGGAGAAGACAGAGCTTGGAATTTTAGCACATTAATTATTAAAATTTATTATGAAATAAATTAATACTCTAGAGAGAATATAGAAGAATCAAGAATGTCCACAGTATATAATTTTCATGCCCAGTGTACAATCCATAATTATTATGCATACTAATAAATACAAAAAAGCATGACCCAATTTGAGGCAAGAAAAATGTCTTTCTCGATAATCTTTTGCTGAATTGTTCTAAGAATTATAACATGCATCATTTACTAATCATAAAACCATGAATTAATTAAACCACTGCATATATAATTTAAGAGACTTTTTACTGTGTATATCTCTCCTAGTCTTTGTGTTATTTTTTCATAAGTTTATTTTATGTAGTTCGAAATAGTACACACATTATTACTATTTATGATTAATTTGCTTTTAAAGAATTTAAGAAAAGATATAAAAATATGCATTTTTATTCACTTACATGTTTATCATTTTTAATGTTTATCGTTTCTTCCTATATACAAGAAATTTCCATCTGGAGTAATTTGCCTTACACCTGAGAGCTTTAGTTAGCAATGTGTTAGTATATATCAGGTGTGACAAGAACTATAGCTTCTGTTTATTGAAAATATATTTTTGCCTTAAATTTTAAAAGATATGTTTCCTGAAGATATTTTATTTCAAGATTTTTAGAGTATTTTTCATTTTCTTCTGATTTACATTGTTTCTAAAGAGCAGTAAGGAATACTCTTATTTCACAGCCACTGTATATAATTTTTCTTTTTCTTTTGGCTGTTCTTACAATTTTTCTCTGGTTATCAGTAGTTTGACTGTGATGTACATACATATATTTTCCCCTTTATTTATGCTGTTTTGTATTCACAGAGTGCTTTGCACATACAGGCTTCTTTCTTTGATCAAATTTGAAAGAATTTCCGGCCAATATTTTTTTCAAATATTTTTTCCTACACTTTTCTTTCTCCTTCTGGAACTTTAATTATATGTATGTTATATCAATTGATACCATCATATTGGCTCTTGAAGCTGTATTCCTATTTCTCAGTCAGCATAATTTCTGTTGACTTTTCATGTTTACTGAGACTTTCTTCTCCTTTATGCAATCTGTTAAACACAGGCAATTATTTTTTTGTTTCAAATATTGTTTTCTTTAGTTTTGCATTTCCCATTATTTTACAGTTCTGTAGCACTTCTAAAATTTTCTATCACTTCACTAATTTTATTCCTATTTTTCTATAATTCCTTTAATTTATATGAAAGTCTTAACCACTAATTCAACATCTGGGCATATGTGGGCTTGTTTTTAGTAGTTGTGTTTCTTTTTTTCTTTACATATCTAGGGTTTCTTCAGTGGTTTATTTTGGTAGTATCATAGAGAATTTGGACTCTGTTACTGTTTTCTGAAAAATGCTTTATTTTGTACAAGGATACAATTAAATTATCAAACCAATTTGATAAGTTATCAAAAAGCAATTTGATCATTGAGAGGATTATTTTTAGGCATTCTGAGAATGGCCAATTTTTTGTTTCTTTGAATCTTAGAGCAAACCCATTATGCTTTGGATACAGTCTTTACTGCTAACATGTGACTCTTATGTAGTTTCAGTGGAAACCCGGAAACATTTGTCAATTTCCTCAAAATGTTGAGATTCACACTCCAAACCTGTTTCTACAGCAGTGAGTAGTTACTAATATCTTAGTACAATACTTCCAGCCTTCCAGTTGTTTTCCCCCAAAGTGTCCATTGATGTCTTATTCTGTACATAAAGAGTTTAGAGGACAATAATTTGAGGGGATTATATGCAGAGTCTTTGTGGTTTTCTTCTTTCTGGGATGCTCCTCATCATCCTATCCACTCCTAGGCCCATGAATCTTATTGTCTGACTCAAACCAATAAGACACTACTTTTTTCCTTAAGTTTTATAAAAAGCATGTCATGTGAACTTGAGGATTCTCCCAGGAAAAAACTGCATAAATGGTGATCTTATCCAAAATTTTCTCTTCTTTCAAGGTTAAACCTCTTCTACTTTGTGTTTGTTTTAGATTCTCTCCTGTTACTTTAAGTACTTATATTTCATATTTGTCCATAGTTTATAATTGTTAGCAGCAGCTCAGCTAGTCCATTATAATTTTATCATTGCCAGAAGCTAGAAGCTTCCAGAACTCTTTTATGCTTGATTTACTAATTATTAGTAAACTGAGATATCTTTGAAATATTTCACTAAAATTAAGTTAATTTACATGCAAATTACCTCTTAATTATGTTGATCCAATTAATGATTATTGGATCAACAAATAAATAAGAGTCTCAAAAATTAGATATCTCATTTTAGTATGCAATAAGCATACTCAAATTTACAAAAACATACTTGGAAGACAGCAGTCAGAACGTTCAAGTCATCTTTAAGTATTTACTGAAGTTGCTAACATGCTTTCTAATGTCTGCTTACATCACTTGCATTTTTTGCTCTATAATGGTTTAGATTAATTTTTTCCTGTAAGGGAGCAGTAAATGTCTTGGGAAAGGTTCTATATATTTATTCAACATACAGGACTATTGTTAAGGACATCTCACATTCACAAAGTACGTATACTTGTTCAATATTCTTTTTTTATTGATTGATTTTTAGAGGAGGAGAGGGAGAAAAAGAGAGAAACAAGGATTTGTTTTTCCACTTATTTATGCATTTATTGATTGATTTTTGTACCTGTCCTGACTGAAGATTGAACCTGCAACCTTGATGTATAAGGATGATGCTCTAACCACCTAAGCTACCTGACCAAGGCTCCTGATTTAATATTCTTAACCACATTTTGAGGTAGCATGTCAGGATCTCCATTTTATAGATTATAAAATTAGTATCTTAAAAGTATTATAGTGATTTTCCAAATAAAACAAATATAGCAGATGATAAAGCCAGGTCTTGGGCAAAGCATCTGCGAATTGGTTAAAGTTTGTTTCCACTAACCAGTAGCAATCATCTTAATTGTGTCCCATATAATTCTGCTTTTGAGCTCAATGCCCTTCTTAGTACAAGCAAAATACTTTCTGTTGTCCTTGACACAAAATACTTGATTGTAACTTCACATTTAAGAGTGGTTACCTTGATGAGAAAAAAATCAGAAAACATTAAGTAGTACATAGAGATCACATTTACTGACATAGTTTTGATTAGAATTTGGGTATCTTAACTACTAATTTTTCCATTGTTTCATGTTTGGCATAGTTAAAGAAATGCATTTGGATTCACTTTTTTCTATTACCCATGTTATATTTTTAAATATTGATCAAATTCAAGCTTAATACAATTTATTTTCACATAAGCAAAAAGTGCCATTTTTAAAGTAAACTTAAGATTAAACTCTGTATTTTTAGCCTGTAATGTTTTATATCAGGCCTGAGAAGTTTAAAAAATGTATTTGCAAATATATATATATATATATATATAACCCCTAGAACTAGTCTAGTTTACCCTGTTGAAAAAAAAAGTCAACAATTTTTTGAAGCTATAAGTTCCATTGATTTAATGCCACTTTGAAATAAAATATTTTTAAAAATTTAGCTCTGAGAATAAGACCCATTCTGTTAAGTCCTATACAGTATGCAGGATTTTGGTGATAGTACTCATTGTCATGGGAGTCTCTGTCTCTGTAACCTTTTGAATTAAATCAGACCTAAATAAATATGTTGTCTAAGCATTCTATTTGGTTTCTCCTCTCATATATCATTGCACCATTATTTTGATTAGATGTCCTGTGTGGAAAGTGAAACTGTTTCTGAGAGGGGGGGGGGGGGGGGGGGGGGGGGGGGGGGGGGGGGGGGGAGGGGGGGGGGGGGGGGGGGGGGTGGGGGGTTGTGGTTATCAAAGGGGGGGGGGGTTTGTTTTTTGGGGGGGTTGTTTTGTGTTGTTTTTCTTTTTTTTTTATATAAAAAAAAAAAAAAAAAAAAAGGAAAGTTTAAAAAGCTCTTGCCTTGATAATACACTGAAGGCATATGATTGTAGAGAGGGAGATCCTTGAAGAATTTGTATGTGATTCTTGTTACTAGGAAACCATATATCTCTTTCATATATCCACAGCTCAATGTAGACATATATAGATATGCATATACATACGTATGTATATGCATATCTAAAACTTCGGACATACATAAAAATCAAGTTAAAATAGCCTTTCAGAGGTATGATTTCTACAAACCTTGTACTAAAAAGGTCACTTTTGAGATGTCAAACGTGCATATGATTAATCCCAGATCTTATATTCTTGATCTTAGAAATATTCAGAATAGATATTTAAAGAATAAAACAAGCTAAATTTGAAATAGTCCCAATTTCTGGTTCTTCTGTTTTGAAAATATGTGTGAAGGATAATGAAGAAAGGCATTTGGTTAAATTGTCAGAGCTAAATGAAGCTATATTACAGGATTTATAAATTTACTTTCTTTTAAGAAAGTAAAAATGGTAATTGTAGAGCACTGTAATCAGTTTCCTGGGATTTAAAAAAAAACAAAAACATTATAGATCATTTAGTCAAATTCTCCACATTTTGGATAAAATTATGTAAAGCTGCCTTTTGCAAATTGGTATAATGGTAAAAGGCATCCACCCAAGTACTGCTCTTCAGAAAACTTTCCCTTGGTGGGTCCTTGCCTAAAATTAAGCCTAATGTAGAGTATTATAAAAGGAGAATCATTTTGACCGAGTGTTTAGAATGACTACCAAGCTTCTTGGGACAGAAGGAAAGCTCCACTTAAAGGAGCTATCACAGAGAGCAAAATGATTACTGGCTCAGCTATATCTTAAGGAAGCATGTTAGACTAGTCGTGATATTTATCCCCTCCAGATTTGCAGGTCAGGCGCACACACACTCCCAACCCTGAAAAAGAGTAGGAGACTTCATCATAGTATCTTTCTGAGTCTTAAGAGGTTCCCACATATCTTCCTGTGCTTTAAACTATTCCTGTACAAGCTCTTGTGCATACATGCATGCTTGAGCACACATACAAGCATTTAACCAGAAATGATAAATATTGGGTAGTGGACCTAGAAAAATTGACTCCATAAGACTCAGTATATAGTTGATACAGTCTGGTAAAAAAATACGAACTGTTGTGCGATATGGATATTTGTATTCATTACATAAGCATTTCTGTGGTTTTATGTGAGTCAAAGGGACTAGCTGGGATGAAAAAAGTGAGTTAGGATTATAAATTCGGGAATTTTAAGTAGTTGAGGAAGTTTAGATAGAATTAAGTGCAGAATTGTGAGGAGCAAAGCTGAATGAGGAGGGCTAGAAGTCAAAGAATTGTGAAATTTACAATTTGGAACAAAATTAGTCACAAATGTGCATGTTGTAGACCAGAGATTTATTGTACAAGCTCTTAATATATAATTAAAGAACCATAACTATGTCTCCATTCTCCTGATCCCTATTCCAGAGTTTTCCCTGTTATATTGTGCTGCATTGAGGCATTAGTTCCCCATAGGCTCCGATGCAACTGCATTTTTATTACTCCCATTACTGGAAAGCAAAATAATAATCTTCAACTGATGGTCTACATAAATAAAGGCATCTGTATCTAGAAATTAATTAGTATTCTTAGAGAATAATGAACTTTGTAGGATCCATGGAACAGAATCTCTGGCCATAAAAGTATGATTTTAAACAAATCTACAAAATTATATGATTTTGGTTTAAAGTGAAAAACTAATTAATTTAAGAATTTAAAACTATTTAATTATTTAATATAATTCAAGGCTTATTTTTCTTATTTTTCTTTTTCAGGAGAAGTACATTAAAGGAACTGAGAAACTGGCAAAATGACAGAAGCAAAGTTAAATCATCTTCTAATACTAAGACACCTTTAAGGATTTTGAGGACTTAAGTATAAATGATCCAATTGGACTAAACACTCCAAAATTGCAGAAATAAACTTGCATAAATATATATATATAAAATATATTTTTCCCCAGAATACAGAAGGAACAACCAGATACTAAAAAAATGGTTACACAGAAGGAGTGGTGGAAAGGAAAACGTTGGGAGTTAGACTCTTTTAACTATATGTTTTAATTTTGAAGCTATGTAATAATTTACTGCAAACCAGGTAAATAACTTATATATTTAAAAATAAATTAAATAAAAAAGGATGCAAAAAGAGAGATAACACTGTAATATTAATAACATAATCATACAGAAGAAGTAATTTGCTTAATCATAAGTGGAATTAATACTTCTTTGAACACAGCTCTCTCCTGGTACCCTTGGTGGGATGTACTCCAAAGACAAGATAAAATAACAGCAAAAAGTGCAGAGAAACTATTACATAGTAGTTTTGATATTTGTAGTGGTAGAAATATAGAAATTCTGAAATTATCTGCATGTATTTTAGATTGAGCAAATGGAGAATCATATTATAGTACTGGGCACTGGGTTCTCACTGTGCGAGAAATGAGACACAAATATGAAATAGGAAAGGAGAGGAAAAATCTTGTAGAGTGGGATTAGTGTTAGAGGTATCAGCATAACCTCAGATTTATATTTATATACGTGTGTGTGTATGTGTGTGTGTGTATGTATAGCTATGCATTTGTTAACAGTGTTCATTGATTGGAACTAGAATTCCAGTAGCTGTCTAGTACCCAGATCTGTTTTCCTTTTCTTAAAAAATATTATATTACTTTAAGAAACCAGGGTTTCTTAAAAAATTGACTAGGGGTGGAAGAAGGAAAGTACAAGTTTGGAACATCCCGGACAGAAAGTAAAGAAGAAATACAAAATAGATGGAGATTTGGAAAGGATGCAGGAGCCAGCAAAAGTGGCATTCACCGGCCAAATTTGGCACTATTGGGTATGAGTAATGGCATGAATGGTTTTATAACTCACTGAATAAAAAAATACATGAGTTTATATAGATACATTAAAAGAAAAACATTTTACCTGAGTAGAAGGGGGAAAACTCTTCTTTACAGAAGAATGCCAATCTGTAAATATGGAAGTATTGATGGAATTATGACATCATCACATAGTAATGGTTGATTCAGGCAAGAATGATCAATGAATTATAAAACTATTACATAAAATATTATTGTGGAACAGGACTGTCATAATCTCAAAGTATTACTCTACAGGCTACTTACGGATTCCAAAGAGAAAAATATACCTTCAGAATGATGAAATCTGGCAGATGCCATCTTGATAAAGAAATCAAGTTTGGCATCCCAAATAATTAAACACATTGACTTATAAGGCTCCTATTATGATGTACTGAGGAGGCAATATCATAACCTGTACACATTCCTGACAAAAATGATTACCTGAATCTGATCAGGAGAAAATAATCAGACAATAAAATAAAAAGGTGTTCTGCAAAAACAATTGTTACAGGTATTTAAAATGTCAGTGTTATGAAAGACTATTAAAAAACCCGTGGAGATATGGTCTAGATTATACACAACTAAAGATTCTATAATAACTAAATGCAATGTATGATCACTGATTGAATCACAGATTGAAAAAGAAAAAGAAAATGGACATTAATGGGACAATAGGAAAAATTTGAATATGGACTTCTTTTCAGCTTCAGCAGAATAAAATTTGTATAAATTAAAATGAGTTTAAATAAATTATCTGAGAATTAAAATGAGGAAAGGTGGTCTAACTTGGTATTATTGACAACAGAATATATTTTATATAAAATTCATTATGAGAGCAAAATTAGTGATTTTGCTGAAATGAAATTGAATACTGCAATAAATTGAATATGTGATAAAGAATAAAAAAGTATTCCTTTTGGAAAGCACGGAAAAATACGAAGAATAAAATAAAAACTACTATTAATCTCTTTTTCATGAGAACTCTTAATATTTCATTAAATGGTTTTCCAGTCTTTTTGCTATATTTACTTTTTTAACATAGCTTGTCTTCTCTGAGCACTACTTTTCACTTGAGAGTGCCACTTCCAAATTTCCTTGACTATTATGCTCTGACTTTTTAATAAAGAGAGTCATACCCTATAACATGACTCAACATGGTTCTAATCATTTTATAGATTGGTTTAGCAGACCATTCTAAACTTAAGTTTGATTTTTCAGGAGATACGCTTTTTTGGAAGATGTGCTTTTTCTTAGGTTCTGGTGCATATGTTTGTAAATAAAAATGAACCCTAGTTAAAATAATTTTAAAAACCAAAACAGCCTATTTATGAAACAAATGAAGCCACCAGCCATAGCATGCTGAGCACCTCACATTTGACATGCTCTTCTATGTAAATCAAAAATTAATTCTGGCGCCCAATGATGGAAGACATATAGCATCAAATGAAAATGCTCCTTGAAATGACAAAAATTGTATTGCTATATTTTTTTCCTACTATTGTCCTTCTGTTAAAAAAAAAGCAGGGGAATTTTCTTGATCTAGATTGTTGGAGTCATAGATAGCATAGGGACTGCACAAGAACATGGTAACTAGCAAAGACAAATCTCTCAGGCTCAGTTTCCCTCTTTCCACCCTGCCCCAGAGTGGGTGCTCTGACAGTCCCTCTCTCACACCTCTGGTACCTTTCCATCACAGCTCTCCGCCTCACTTCTGATGTGGGATTCTATTTCCTCACACTTCATCCATATAGTGCTCACACACTCCCACACTTCCTGGTGAGCTGACCTCCTTCTTACTGTGGGCTGTTTATTTCCACACTGGTTAGACAGGAACAACTTTTTTAATCACAAAGACAAACTTATAAACAAATCAATCCAATTCCAGATCTATAATTCACCCCCAAAACTCATCCTCTTTAAAATATTCAATAGACATATTAATGTAAGAACTTACCGTCAATATATACTGGACAATATTACCTTCAACGTTTACTTTGAAAATATTGACCATTAGAATACATTTTTTTTATGAGTATGAAAACAACATGTTTCACCCGGGCTGGCATGGCTCAGTGGTTTGAGCGCCTGCCTGAGAACCAGATAGCCTTGGGTTTGATTCCCAGCGTGGGGCCCATGCCTGGGTTGCAGACTGGGGTCCCAGCAGGGGGAGCGTGAAGTGCAACCACACATTGGTGTTTCTCTTTCTCCCTCCCTTCCCCTCTCTAAAAATAAATAAATAAAATCTTTTTAAAAAAAGAAAAGAAAAAGAAAACAATATGTTCCCTTTGCATATTATAGGAAACTCAGAGCCAGGCTCTCTGTGTTCAGGCAACCACCAAGACAGAAGGCAAGTGTTAATATATTAATTTATTTTCCATTTTAGTTAACTGTGAAAGAAGTAAAAAAAGTACTCTATTTTCCTTCTATTTACCTCACATATGCCCCCCAACCCCTCCAATATAAGGATAACCAATCCTGTCCAATAAAGGTGGTGGCATTAATTATTGCTGCGTCACTTTCAGGTGCTTTAGGAGTCTCAATGCAGTCATGGGTGGCTGGCTGCCAACGGACAATCTTCCGTCTCCTTGGCCTTTCTCATTCTTTTCTCATTAGCTGCATATGAAGCTGTCACATATATTTTTATAAAAAGCCTTTGTTTTATAAGAACCTAATTCATTCAATGTTATATCTAGCCTGAAATTCTGGGTATCACAAGCTTCAGTGTATTTGAAGAAACTTTATTTTTAGCTTGTTCCTTTTTTTGTGCTCTGTCAGCACTTACGGCTTCCCTCTCTCTGTAGTTAGGTAGTTAACAAAGGCTAATAACTGAGAAGAAAGATTTATTCAGAAAGCAGAGCCCCATGAATCCTTGGGATGTTTATTTCTCCTGCTATGCCAAATATTTATATAGCAGCTTATAAATGAGCATCACTCAGTTGGGGTTATTTCCATTGGCACCAAAGTTCGACACTTCTTTTTACAGGTTCTGTTTAAATACATGTTTACGCTCGCAAAGCCCTGATTTTGGTTTCAGTCCTTTTATCATCCAAAATGGTCCAGCAACAATGCAGATCTGATATTTTGAGGGGAAAAAAAAGATCCTTCTAGACTTTAGTCAAAATGCAGTCTATGAAATTGGCAGGTTCTCTTACCTCTTGAAGATAGTTTGTCAAACTGATCTACACATTCAGGAAACATGAATTACTTTTAGGCTTTCTTAGGATGGAATGATGAGAAAATAAATTTACCAAGATCAGTGAAAGACAATATTGTTACTATATTTAGAAATTGATTTGATTTGAGTCTGGTCCTTATGTTTTAGGAAGAAACCAATTTCTCACACTCCCTTTCTTCTGTGTCTTCCTTGGTCTGACGGACAAACCTCAAAGTCACTAATTAATAACTTTGAGGTTACATTATTTGAGATATTCACTGGCAGTACTTTTTGGTGAAAATATTTAAGAGGTATTATTTTCAAACTCCAGCCTAACACAAACACAACAAGGAACTAAGTGTTTGAGTCTAAAAAAATTTTCCCCTCATAGACTGAATTGGTTTTTACACCAAGAAAATCAGAAGTAGCTAAATAACTCTCTACTGTTGTTATCTACAGCTGTACTCTAAAATAGTAGAGTTTTCCATCAAAATTATCTGTTGTGGAATTCTGAAAGCCAGCAAGAAGGCTGGAATAATCTTAGTGGCCAGCAGAGAAAGTTCTGGGGATCATCAGCCACAGCCAATGAAAGCAGGAATGGATGATTTCTTTCAGTATACTGAGTCAAAATGCTGATCTTGTAACAGGAAGTCAATACACTATACTTATATAAAGCTATCTATATTAACCTTAGTAAATGTTCAACCCAGCTTGTTACTCTAACCTGATTTTTTTCCCTCTCAAAACTAGAGTATACAAGTTAAAAGTCTTATTTCTAAGCATATCTTACTAGAATCAGCAGTTTCAATTCCTGTGTGGATCTAAGGATCAGCCTGAGCTTATGGCTTCCAGTCACAGGAATTCAGCCAGATAGCCAGCCAGCGCCAGGACACTAATGGTGAACATCCCTATCAGGACCAGCATGGACACTGCCTGCATATCCACAGCCCCTCCTCCTGATCTCTTTGTTCTGCTTTCCTTCTGCTTCCTTATAAAACCCCTGCCTGCACTGAGATATTAAAATGGGCTTTGGACGAGAGTCCCCTCATCTAACCAGGTTGCTGGCACTTGAATAAACTTTTTCCTCCTTACCAGCACCTGTCTCAGGAGTGTGGCTTTCTTTGCAGCAGGCAGCCAAACCTGAGTTCAATTGCAGTCTCGCCAACACTGCAAAAAAGAGGTGTGAATAAGAAAATTTCATTGAAAACTTAGCAATAGTAAATTTCATTACTGGTCTCTGTTTGGTGAGCTCCTTTCTCTCTCATGCTCTTTCTCTCCAGCCATTTCTGATAATATTGTATATTCTTTCTGTTTTGTTACTGGTTATTCTCAGAGTTTCAACAGGCATGCCAATTTAAATTTAAAGTTAATCATTATTTCTATGATACTCACCCAACAACACATGCAACATAAGATTATTTAACCTAAGCATTTCCTTCCATCTTATGTGGTGTTTTGTTTGGTGTTTAAGTTTATTTTTTCTCTATTTTTCACATTACATATAAATAATAATTATTTTTATAAGATCAATGTTAATATAGATTTACCAGCTTATTTTCAAATATTTTTCCACATTCTTCTGTGTTTCCTCCTAAATTTTTTTATAGATATACTAATCTGGAATATATCTATCAGAGTGTCTTTAATGAGGTTCTATTAAAGGTAAACTCTTAGTTTTATCTAAATATGTACTTTATCCTACTTTTAAATGTAAGGTAAGGTGGGTTTACATTCTGAAGTTAAGATTATTTTTTAATCAAATTATAGCTATTGTTCCATTAATTTCTACTGTCAAGAAATTGTCAGTTGAAATGCTGATTACAGATGGCCTGTCTTTTGTTTTTTCTTATCTTTTCAGATATTCTCTTTGCAGTTTACAGCTTCACCATTGTGTCCTTTTTTTGGTTTTGTTTTGTTTTTTTCCCTGTTTGAATTTTGCTGAAATTCCTGAATCTGAGAATTCATGTCTTCAGGGAGTACAAGTGTTCAGCCACTAACTCTTCAAAAATAGTCTCTCTTGCATTTGATTTTCTCCTTCTAAAATTTTAAAAATGTGTAGTATTCTTATTTGCACATCTTAATGTCTCATGTTTTCTATCCTTTTGTCTCCCTAAACTTCAGATTAATGTCTTTTTACTAATTATCTTCAATAGTGTCTATAGCTGATTTTGATGAGATCCACTAATTTCATCATTGTATATTCTTTGTAGACATTCCACTTGTGTTTTTTGAGTTTGAGTTTTGTTTGATTTTGGTTTTAATATCTTACTACCTTTAAAAAGTCTCTTGCTCCTTGTTCATGCTTTCATATCTCACTCAATTTTAAACACATTTTCTTTATCTGATTCACCCAATCTTTCTAAAATCAGAAATATTTGTGGATATAATTCAGCTGATGGTTGTTTCTGCCTTGTCTTACTCATGGTGATTTATTTCTTAGTGTGTTTGATAATTATAGATCATGAGCTCATACTCAGTAATTCATAAAAAAACTTCTGTAAGACTGGGTTCAGGTATATCCTAAAAATGATATGTTTAATACTTTGACATGCTTGATATCAAACTAATTTTTCAGCTTGGGGGTTTCCTAGGACATGCAAGTAGTATAAATTCAGGCTGAAAACTGGTGAAAATGCCTCTGTCTATGAATTCTCAGGAGAGGCATTTTTCTTTTACCAATAATCAAGGTGAAGACAGACAAATTATCTTGTCACTTTTAATTGCCAGGGGGAATTTTTTTCCTAGTGTGTCCTTCAGTGAGGGAGTAGCTCATGGAGATCATGGAGTTTTCGTTCACATAAGTCTCAGTTTCAACTCACCGAATGGAAATATGGCCTGAGGCCTTATTTCCATTTAATCATGAGAATAGTTGCTATGTCAGTTTTAGCATTTTATTACTCTTTCAGATTCTTTCTCTTTTCATTTTTTACATCTTAGGATTTTGTTTTTATTTTTCAAATGTTCAACTTGATATTTAAAAGGATGCTTGTACTATTTTATCAAGAATGTCTGTGTTTGATTTCAATGAAGTTTTTCCAGGCTGTCTAACTCAGCCATATAGCCAGAAGCTGAAGATTACATTATGTTTCCTTGTAATCCAAAATCCATCAATGATACTCTTAATGTTTATGTTAATGGACAATTAGCAATATGTCTCTTGTCTTAAATACTTTTTTGTATACAGTTAAAGTTATGTTATTGGCTTCTCAGATGCAGATTCTGATTCCAGATATTTAAAAATTCAAGTCTGACCAAATAATATGAATTATTTGGGGTATACTTAGGTTGCCTCGTTTTGTATTAGTATATATTTAACACTTTTCATTACTTGCAAATCTTCCTTTTTCACAAGGAGAAAACAATGCACTTAAAACCTAATGTATTAACAGTATCTAGTAAGATTTAAAAGCATTATTTTTGTGATATTGTGTCTCTTTTAAAATTATCTTCTATTTATAACAATGTTACTATTTTTTATAGTAATGATATGTTACCCTAAGTATTTGAGTTTAAGAAGTGAGTCAATTTAAAGAAAATACTTAATATATAATAGTATATGTGCAATATGGACATGGTAATACATTAAAGGTAATATTCAGAAAACATTGATAATAAAGTTTGATCAAACATGTACTTTGAACTACTAGTCATCAGTAACCATGGATTTTCCCTGATGTTAACAAATTCCTTAGTGTACTTTCACTGGTTATAAACAACAAATTTATAAGGCTCTTGGTGAGAAAATGGGGAATAGTATATGGTTATGGAATAGGGCTCTAATTATAACCAATGCCTTAATTATATGATGCTCTATCAGGCCAAAATAAGTAATTTGCTTATAATTTCTTGATAACACACATAATTTAAAAAAACTGTACCACCTCTATAACTATAAAAATTAAAATAAAATTCAGCCTAGGAACAAATTGGGAAAATTAAATTATCTGGAGAAGTGGTTGCTAAACCATTATGTTAAAATCACTTGGGGAACTTGCTTATCTGTTTATGACCATGGCCCACTCTGAATACTGAATTAAAATTTTTAATGGTACATTCTCTAAAAATGGTTTGGAAGTCAATAACTATAGTAAAAAAATTTGTGATAACATATTTCTAAATAATATTGGGAATAATACAGTGTATATATACATATACACACGTATATATACATATTTTAGAGTAAAAAACACAGGAAAAAACAATCAAGAAATGAATTTAAATATGATACATAAATATCTAAGTTAAGATATTTACATTCCTTTTCTTGCTTAGATTGTTAAAATATTGTCTGGAGAGGAAATGGAACTACTTATTTTATCATCTTGTTATGTTACTCTCTATATATTAACAAAAGAACTAACATTTATAAATTCTGAATAAGACATGGCTTCTTTTGTTTCCTTTACAAAAGTTTAGTCATATGAAATATATCTAATAATCATCACTATTTAAACAAAAAAATTTACTAAGTACAGTTTTCCAGTGATTGGAAAGTAGAATAAAATAGGTTGCCATTAGTAAGAGTAGGCCATCTCCATGTTAATGATATATATATAAATTTAATACTTTAACAAATATATAAGAATATAAGTCATGTGAAATCTACAGTTTTCTAAGTAACAAACCTGAAATTGTCCAATGGTGTTTTTCAAGGGCAATTTTCTCATTCTCCTCCATTATTCATGCCTTATTATGGTTCTATTACCTACAGCTAAATTATTTTCTTTAGGTTTCAGTTTTATCAATAAATAACATGGAGATAAATAACATGGAGATAAAATTTATATGGTTGTTATAAACACCAGATATTATAATGGATATAAAAGTTTTAGTCCTAAGTCATAACTTAGGAAGAGATCTCTTTTGGTGAGATTTGGGTTTAGATTGCACACAAACTTATGCTTTGCTATAAAACTTTTTTGGTAGTTAAGACATACCAGATCATGGGGTTCAGGAACAAATATTTTAAATCCCAGAACTGTAAGAAAAAAAGTTTTTCCACAACCTACTAGGAATCTAATATTTTATTTGATCTTTTTAGGCAAACTTGAGGATAGATAAGCAAAACATAGCAAGAATTTTACCATACTAATATTCAGAGATAACATTGTAAGATTCTCACAATTTTCTTGTCAATTATTTATGAGCTGACGTCAGTCTATGGTGACCATTCGGTACTAGTGTTACTGAACAAAAGTGGGGTTCAGCTGCCACCTCTGAACACAGGCATAACACAAAGGTTAGTGGGGAAGGAAAAAGGTCTTTATGAAAATGTTGCACAAGTTGGGGGAACGGAGGACGCCCCGACTCCAGGCCAATCTCCCACAAACAAAACTCAGCCGCCCCAGAAATGGAGAGTGTCCAGAAATTCTGCTCAATTCTAATCTGTAGCCTGAGGCTGCTACGTAGATGGTTCTCTGGCTTCAGGCTTCCTGCCTGGAGTTTGCACCGGTGGGGCCAGGGAGGCCGTTGCCAGGCTGCAACTTCCCACTCCAGGGCCAGGGATGTTAACAACTGCAGCAGTCAGTCATGCAGGGGCTCCATCTGCGGCTGGCACGAGAGGCTGCTTAGCCCAGAGGCCCCCGAGTGCTCTGGCCTGCACATTCGTGGGTGGATCCCAGAGGAAGAGAAGGGGCAACTTTCTGCCTTCCCTTTATTGAAATCTCCCAGTCCAAGCTTCCATGCGCTGGGAAGGATCCAGCTTTCTCAGCCAATCCTGTCATTTTGCAGGCTAGGCTGGCGGGTCAACAACTCCCCCTGTTGCCTGTTAATCATTAGGTATACGTGCCCTTGTGACCTCTGGTTTTTCCCTTCAAACCTGCACCAGAAGGAAACAGGAGAGCTTTTCCCTTGTCCATCAGCTCTAGCTGAGTTCTGACTCCATGCAAGGCTTCCTCCTGCTGCAGCTCTGCCTGGACCATCTGCCTTTAGGGGCCCTGCTAGCTCGGTTGCTGGGGCAATGCAACACTGCTGTCTGCTTCCAGTGTTTCCTGTGACTCCTCCCTCACTCCAGGAGTGCAGCCTCTCCCACGCTACCTCGAGGCCCTCCCCCTCACTTGGCACTCCTCTGCCCAGCGATCTGGTCTGATCTCCCTGTATCACTAGTATTTTTTCAAATTGGCCATTTTAATTTACATACCATCAAGAGCATCACAGGTAAAACTGGTAGACTCTAAATATAAATAAACAAACGTGATTATTTTTTAATGAACAACAGGTTGAGATGACATTGAAAAAAGATGGGCTGACTAATGAGTGAAATAATATACATAATACTTGGTGACAGGGAAATAGAGTACAGTTACAAATGATAACAAATCATCCTTATTTCATATTTGTCAAATGTCATGAACTCATCTTAAAATGTTAAGTTCAATAAAATACTTAACACTTACAAGTTATTTTTAAATAAAGCAAAGGATAATTATGTATCTTTTGATCTGAATTTTTTCAAGATGCTATTGTGTTCTTGAGATATTCTTAAATAATCCATTAATAATTTCCAGTGAGGTTCTTCCAGGTCAATTAAAAGAAAATACACACATCCAGAACAAAAACAACTATAACAACAAAAACAATAACAATCAGATCCTGAAAGTAATGTTTTGTTAAAGGCAATAATGTATTTGAAAATCCTGTAGTCATAATTTTGTAAGAACTCCAAGCTCTGAGAAAAAGTTCTTTTACCACTAATTATTGTACTATTTGTCATCCTTAGTTACTTTCAAAATATTCTTAAACAAATATGATTATTAATGAGACAGGGAAACTGGCATGTGCAAGGTATTGGCTGCATTTTCACACTATCACAGATGAGGAACTTGGCACATAATAACAGGGGGAAAATGTTGTAGGAAATTTTAGTGGCATTAGATATAGAGATTAAAGGTTAAACATATTTGAAGCAGGTAAGCCTGTGTATATTGTCATGACTACAGAAGCAAAGTAGAGGTGACATATAGGATCAATGGGCAAGAAGTCAGCGAAAGGTTTTCTGCTTCATCAATAGATAAAAACTGGATGGCAGCTTTAAACAGGTCATCTTTGGTAACCATTAAGAAATCATAAACAACACACAGCCGGAGGCAGTTTGCTAAGATTGTCCTATTGTCTTAAGCCTGGTCAGGGGGACAAATCTTTACTGCTTCAAAACCTATCAGATTCAGGGATGACGGGGACCTGAAACAATGTCTCCTGCAACATGGATTTTTCTGTCCACCCCAAATCTTGTCCAAAAATGCCATGCAAAACTATTGTTCTTTAACCATGCATACTTATATACTATATTAAAATATGGCTTAAATATACACAGAAGAAATAGAAGGTTGTTCAGAATCAAAATAATTTTAAGAGAATATAGGAGAGAGGATTTGCTCAGAAATTAGGTTGGTTTAGTATAAAAGAAAAATTGTGACTTTTTCAGTAGTGCTGTTTACATCTACTAACAGAGGGAGAATTTGGCATTACATAACATTGAATCTCATGGGTAGGAGACCTGAACTTGATCTAATGATTTCCTCTAACTCATCTCTAACAAGAGAGAAAATGAAAAGATAAAAAGGAGAAATTAAACTTAGCAATTCTCTTCTATTCGATTAAACCCTGTGATGTCACAGCCTACACATATATGACATAAATGCACATACTTTTAGAATTTTTTAATTAAAAAACGTGTAATAGAGTCATGCCTCCACAGTTAGCCATACAATATTTCTGATTTTTTTTACTTCCTCCTCTAGAAGAAGCAAGGAAGAACTAGATCTTATATAATTAACATGAAAAGTGAACCTAACTACTATAGAGTTTATGGTTTACTAATATATTTTCATTTTTTGTTCTTGGGTGCTAGAAAGCAAGTAAAAAACGATGGTGATTATTGTTTTGTAATGAAGCTAAGAAGCAATAGAAACTAGATATTCTCTGATGTTGATTGAGTACAGCAGTAACTTTATTTTTAAAGCCCTACTTGCAGGCACACACTCAAAAAACATATCCCTTAGCAGTGTTTCCAGAAAATCTCTATTTCTTTTCCATCACTGCAGGAGGATCAAAGCTCTTGTGCCCATATTTAGATTTATTAAAAAGAAATCAAATATTTAAACAATAGCTTTATTTGAATTCTATCAAATACAGTTTTTTCAACTTTACCACTTTTTGAATTGAAGTTGAGTATCAGCAAGTAAACTGGTGCAGAAAGTCCTTATATTCTACCTTCAGTCACCCTTGATGTGAAACCAGGGTTCAAGAACCATATTCCAGCTATTTCACTCCTCACCAGTACAGACTGAAAAGGGACAAATAATAGTCAAGCTAATGTTAAGACATTTTTAGACTGATTAAAGAAAGGGATTTTTAACAATGAGATAAGTCAAGAACATATGCATCAGTGCTAGCTCATGCAGTACACACAGTAGTAACAAAAGGAAAATGATTTTTGTGGTTTGGAAATGTGAAATATGAGCTTCATTTTGATGACACAGATTCAATGTTAATTTAAGGATAAGACTTTAGAGTAGGAGGAATGGAGATGAGCAAATAGAATTATACTAAGGAGACTAGCGTAACTGTTAGATATCACTATCCCTATATAAAAGTTGAGAAAAAGGAGGCATAAAAAATTTAGGAAATTTGCCTAAGAGCATACTTTTAAAAAATAGTATCACCTGAATTTCAAAACAGGCTTTGCCAGTGAGGAGCCCAAGGTTTGCCCTATGGAGAAATGAAAGATATTGTTATGAATAGGAGGACCTCTTCTAAAACCCATCACTCCAACTCATTTCTATTTCTCATTCTTATTGTATCCTGCCTTCCTTTATTTCCACATTTCAAAATTCTTTCTTTTCCATTTTATTTTTCATTCTCAAATTATCTCAGAATAAGATTGTCATCCTTTATTTGGTTTCAGAATCCTTTGGCCACTGCCTACAACAAGCCTATACAACAAGCCTATACAACAAGCCTATAGTTAGAAGGCTTATATATCAGTTTGCTATCTCATAAAACATTAGCTGACATAACTTTGGTTTTTTAAAAAAGGTCTCATCAATCTTCATGAGGTCATATTTTCAATATTTAGAGGAACATGTTAGCATGATTGATTCAGAAATGCTGATTTCACAGACTTCAATATTCAACAGGTTGTAGCTAATCGATCATTTCTCAGACTTTTTGAGAAATACAAAAAAATACCTTTTTCCTACTGAGCTTTCTGTGTCTGCCTCATTCAGAGATGTTCTCTGTGAATTAAGGACAAAGACAAGTGAAGAGCTGCAGGCAAAGCTGGAAGGCTAATTACCATGTCAAAGGAATCTGATGAGAGTTTCCCCTCCCCACTCAGACCTCACCAGTTTCACAGCCTGTAACCATAGTGGTGTGTCTTCACATTTTAGAACCAAAGAAATTGCTCACTCTTTGTAGACCTTCACCTTTCTGTCTTTATGCCTTCCTTCTAAGCATCTGTACCTTACAGTTTTTCAGTCTTTAAATTTTGTCTCTCTCAACTGGAGACAGGATTAACCAGAGAGTCCTGGAGCTGACTTCCTCCCATTTCCATAGTCTCCATTTGGCGAGGGCAGGCGACACCTCCAAAGAGCCAAAAGCAGGGAAAGCACACAATAGAAGACCCTAAACTGACCCATCCCGGGGCGCCCACCGGGCACGGGTGCTAGATGAATGCATGAGGTTGGGCGAATAAGCGCCCAGGCGGGCTGGAGATCCTGTTGGATCGGGGATCCTGTCAGGCAGGGAAGCACGCTCAAGGAGCTGGCAGGAGAGTGCAAATCGATCCATAGAAATAGTGAATCCCTGGCTGAAGGGGTCACAGAGCTGCCCAAATCAGGAGTCAGACACAGATAATAGACTCCTGGAAAGCTCAAATAAAGAACCCAAGGCCATATAGGGTCAACGACTGACATCATCAGAGGCAGGCCCAGAAAGAAAAGTAAAGAGAAATAAATTAATAAATAAATAAACAAACAAACAAATACATAAAAGACCTGCCTACTACCATAGAAGTTTAACTCACAAAGTTAGGAAATCTAGACGTCCCAATTGAAGCAGAAGCAAACATAAGTAAGTAAGTAAATAAATAAATAAATAAATTACTGAACAGATTCTCACAAAAATGGGAAGAAAAAGAAGTTCCCCCAAAATGAGTGGAAAAGGGGACTCCCCACGGAGAGAGCTAAATGAAATAGAGACAAGGGAACAATCAGATATTGAATTCAAAACAATGGCTCAAAGGAAGCTCATTGAGCTCACCCAGCTCAAAGATAACTATGAGAAACTGCAGAGAAATTATCAGGATCTTACAGCAAACTATATCAATCTGGAAAAAGACATAGAAACTATCAAGAAGACACGAGAGGATATGAAGAATACCATTTCTGAATTGAAGAACACAGTAGAAGGAATCCAAAGCAGGCTGGATGGAACAGAGGATCGAATCAGTGAAATGGGGGATAAGGTAGAAAAAAGCTCCCAGAAAGAACTCCCAGAAAGAAATGGAAAAAAGACTCAAAAAGAATGAAGAGGCATTTAGGGAAATGCAGGACAACCTGAAATGCAATAATATCCGTATAATAGGGATACCAGAAGGAGAAGAAGAGGAGCAAGGGATAGAGAACCTCTTCGAAAAAGTAATGATGGAAAATTTCCCCACTTTGAGGAGAGAAAGGGTCTCATGGATCCAGGACGCAGAGAGGACCCCACTCAAGAGGGACCCAAGGAGGTCCACTCCAAGACACACCATCATTAAAATGGCAACTATCAAAGACAAAGAGAGAATCCTCAAGGCAGCAAGGGAGACGGAGAAAGTAACATACAAGAGGGCCCTGATACAGCTAGGAGCTGACTTCCCAACAGAAACACTACAAGCCAGAAGGGAATGGCAACAAATATTCCAAGTCATGAAAAGCAAGGGCCTACAGCCAAGGCTGCTCTACCCAGAAAGGCTCCCAATTAAAATAGAAGGGGAAGTAAGGAGTTTACCAGACAAAAGAAGGTTAAAAGAATACATCTCTACCAAACCAGCACTCCAAGATATGCTAAGGGGACTGGTTTAAGAAGATGAAGGAATAGAGTGAGCAAGAGAAAAACACACGTACAAAGAGAAAAAAAGAATAAGTTTCTATCAGTAATAACTCTCAATGTAAATGGACTAAATGCTCCAATCAAAAGACACAGGGTAGCTGAATGGATAAGAAAACATGACCCACACATATGCTGCCTACAAGAGACTCACCTCAGAGCAAAAGACCTACACAGATTGAAAGTAAAGGAATGGAAAAAATATTCCAAGTAAATGGGCAAGAGAAAAAAGCAGGGATTGCCATACTTGTATCAGACAAAGTAGATTTCAAAACAAAGGCCATAAAAAGAGACCCAGAGGGGCACTTTTTAATACTTAAAGGAAAAATCTATCAAGAGGACATAACCATTGTAAACTTATATGCTCCCAATATAGGAGCCCCCAAGTATATAAGGAAATTGATGGGCGACTTCAAAAAAGATACAGACAGAAACACACTGATAGTAGGGGATTTCAACACCCCACTGTCAAAAATGGACAGATCTTCCAAATAAAACATCAATAAGGGTATTGTGGAGCTGAATGACGCACTGAATCAAATAGACTTAACTAACATATATAGAGCCTTACATCCCAAAGAAGCAAAATACACATTCTTTTCAAAGGCTCATGGAAGTTTTTCCAAGATAGACCACATGATAGGACACAAAGCAAACCTCAGCAAATTCAGGAAAATTGAAATAATACCAAACTTTTTCTCGGACCACAAGGGCTTAAAACTGGAAATCAATCTCAAAGAGAAACTTCAAAAACTTGCAAACTCATGGAGACTGAACAGTACACTATTAAACAATGAATGGGTCAATAATGAGATAAGAGAAGAAATCAAAAAATTTCTCGAAACAAATGAAAATGAACAGACAACAGTCCAAAACCTATGGGACACAGCAAAGGCGGTCCTGGGAGGGAAGTTCATAGCAATACAGGCTTACCTAAAAAAGATAGAAACATAAAAGACCTAACACTACAAATTCAAGAACTGGAGAAACAACAACAAATAAATCCCAGAGCAAGTAGAAGGAAGGAAATAGTCAAGATTAGAGCAGAACTGAATGACATAGAGACAAAAGGAACAATTCAAAGAATCAACCAATCTAGGAGCTGGTTCTTTGAAAAGATAAATAAAATTGACAAACCTTTAAGCAGACTCATCAAGATAAAAAGGGAGAGGACCCAAATAAATAGTATCAGAAACGAAAGAGGAGAAATAACAACTGATACCACAGAAATACAAAGGATTGTCAGAAACTACTATGTAAAATTATGTGCCAAGAAATTTGAAACTCTTGATGAAATGGACAAATTTCTAGAAAAGTATAATCTTCCAAGCACTGAAGGAGGAAGAAACAAAAAGCTTGAACAGACCGATAACAGCTGGGGAAATTGAAGCATAATCAAGAAACTCCTGGCACCCAAAAGCCCAGGGCCGGATGGTTTCACAGGACAAAATGTTTTGACAATGGACAAAACATTTAAGGAAGAGCTAACCCCTGTCCTTCTCAGACTATTCTAAAAAATCCAAGAGGAGGGAAGACTCCCAGACCGTTTTTATGAGGCCAGCATCACCCTAATCCCAAAAGCAGATAAAGACGCTACAAAGAAAGAAAACTATAGGCCAATTTCGCTGATGAACATAGATGTTAAAATCTTCATCAAAATATTGGCAAACCGCATCCAGCAATACATTCAAAAGATTATCCACCACGATCACGTGGGATTCATCCCAGGGATGCAGGGATGGTTCAGTATATGCAAGTCAATAAACATAATGCATCACATAAATAAAAGAAAAGACAAAAACCACATAATCATCTCGATAGACGCAGAAAAAGCATTAGATAAGGTACAGCACCCATTTATGATCAAAACACCCAGCAAAATAGGAATAAATGGGGCATTCCTCAACCTAAGAAAAGCCATATATGAAAAACCCACGCAGCAATTTTTTTCACTGATATGTCTCCTAAAGCAAGGGACGTAAAGGAAAAAATAAACAAGTGGGACCTCATCAAAATAAGAAGCTGCTGCACAGCTAAATAAAACATCAGCAAAATGAAAAGGGAGCCAACCATTTGGGAAAATATATTCGCTAATGATACATCAGATAGAGATTTGATCTCCAAGATATATAAAGAACTCACTCGACTCCACTCCAAGAAGACAAACGATCCAATCAAAAAATGGGCAAAGGACCTGGGCAGAAGCTTTTCCAAGGAAGAGATACAGAGGGCCCAGAGACATTTGAAAGGATGCTCGGCATCACTAGCCATCAGAGAAATGCAGATCAAAACCACCATGAGGTACCACCTCACACCGGTCAGAAGGGCCATCATAAACAGATCAACAAACAACAGGTGCTGGCGAGGCTGTGGAGAAAAGGGAACCCTAGTCCACTGTTGGTGGGAATGCAGACTGGTGCCGCCACTGTGGAAAGCAGTGTGGAATTTCCTCAAAAAGCTGAAAATGGAACTGCCTTTTGACCCAGTGATTTCCCTGCTGGGACTATACCCGAAGAATCCCAAACGCCAATTCAAAAGAACCTATGCACCTCAATGTTCATAGCAGCACAATTTACAATAACCAAGTGTTGGAAACAACCTAAATGCCCATCAGTAGATGATTGGATCAAAAATCATGGTACATTTATACAATGGAATACTACTCAGCAGAAAGAAAAAAAGAACTACTAAACTTCGCAACAGCATGGATGGAACTGGAGAGCATTATGCTAAGCGAAATAAGCCAGGGGGCGAAAGACAAATCCCATATGATCTCACCTATAAGCGGAACCTAACCAACAATACAAAGATGCAAGGAAAATAAGACCAGCAACACTGAAAGGAAAAGAAACCAACAGAGACAAGAGGGAAGGAAGGAAGGCGGCGTGGGGGAAAAGGAAGAGAAGGGGAAAGTCAAGGAACATATAGCAAGGACTCATGGGCAAAACCAAAGGGGAAGGATTGAGGGAGGTAGGGGGCAAGGGAAAGTGGTGTGGGGAAGGCAGAGACAAATGTATTTGAAAAAATAAATTAATTAATTAAAAAATAAAAAAATAAATTTTGTCTCTCTCAATCTCTTATCTCAATGTATTTTTTTTCTTTCTTATGTTTGACCTTACTCTTTTCTTTCTCTCTAAAAATATGTACTACTTGTATACATTTTAGTATGGTCTAAACTACTTTTGCATTTATTTAAAAGGTGTCTCTATTAAAAAAAATTAACATCATTTCTTTTACCCTTACGTCTCAGAAAAATATATTTACATGGATTTACCTGGGAATTTCATTTGTTCAGCCTGTTAAAAGATAAACTAAGGAACATGTCAAAAGTTTGAGCAAAAATAGATTTAAATTGGACAACATTCAATCTAGCAGAAAGAAATGAGCTCCAAAGAACTGTACAATATAAAAGACATTTATAGACAGAGGGGAGCAGGAACAAGGAAGTTATAATAGACAAGAAATCAGGTTGGTTATTTCAAGGTTACTCTCCTTTAGGGGACAGCAGGGATCTATCAGGTAGGTCTCCTAACTGGTGCTGATGGAGATGTCTGGTTGGTTTATGGCTCCATTTCTGGGAGAACTTCAAATGTAATTCTCTGGTGAGGTGCAGCTTAGCATAAATGACTCTATTTGGGGCCTGTCATCTCTTTTTTTTAATAATCCCCATATCACTTTTTTCAGTATTTAAATTTCTTACAAAAAGTCTTACTTTCCTTGCTCACTTCTTTATGAGCTATACAGGGGTGAGCAAAAGCAGGCTTACAGTTGTGAATACACAAAAGCAGAGTTTATTCTTGCATTATTTTTTAATTTATCATAGTATTTATTATTATTGTTGTTAATCTACTTTGCCCAACTCTGTATTTGAAACTTTTTATGTAAATAAATGCATGGCTACAAAAAAGTAGTATCTTTTTGCTCTACTAAAGCCCTTAAAATTTTATTTTTAACTTTTACTCCTATTTTGAAAGTTTAGAAAACACTATTTTATATGTATTTATTCTATCACCCAAATAATTACTTGGCCTACAGTTTTCTTCTAGCAAAGGTCACTGACTCCATGTTATACTACACACATACATGCGAACAATCATATAACTTGTGAATTGGTGAAGAGAGAACAATGGATTGATTTAGTGCAAAACTTTTCAAGAGCCCTTAATGTAGTAATATATATTGTGAATTCTCTCTAATTCTTATTTTCTTTTTCTCATAGTGCTTCATGATAGAACTAGTGTGCCACAAACATACTGTAAGAAATATCATTGTTTTTCCATATGTTTGTGTGTATATATAATATAATATGAACAAATATCTCTATAAACTTTTTAATTGTTTTCTTTGATTGCATAATAAAGGCAAAATTTTTAATTGAAAGTAGTAAAAAAGAAAATACTGAATCTAAACCAAGAAGTGCAATATCAATATTCTAGTGTCACCTACAAGTACATTAAATAATCTATTCTGGGTTTCATGGTCCCTTGGTTCTTTCAGAGTTAAAATATAGATTTGAGTTATAAACAGAACTGACACACTGACTAAAATAGAACTTCAAATGGTCCATACCTATTTTTCCAAGACACCTTGAGAAGAAATATTATTTAGTAAAAATTTTGTGATTTAATTCAGAGATTAAAAAGAGTAACATTGATTTGTTAATAAATGGTACATCTGACTCTAAATGTTTAGTAGTTACTTTTAGGGCACCTGATGTCTTTTTCCCCAAATGGAATTACAATCTGTTGACCATGTTTTCTTAAATATAAACACAGATATACACAGGCATACAAAAGAATTATAACAAGAGTGCTTTACTGTCTTCTTTTATGTCTGCATGGTCTGGAAACTAATTTGTCTGCAATTAGTAAGGCTAATTAAAAAAACAGAAAAAATATGTTGAAAAATACTAATTTTTTAATCCATGAGTTGCTGACAAAGACATTATATTTCCTTTAGGCACTCTGTTGTGAGTAGATATTTAGATTTCCTTATTCTTAAAAGAAAATTATGTTTTTGCAATCATAGAGTCCATTTGTATGTTTGCCAAAGGTTAAGCAGATAATTAATAAAGGTGCCTTAGTCAAAATTTGCCATCTTTCAAATCAATGTAATCTTCCCCTTGGAAGTAGGGGTCTGCTCATAGTTTTCGATTTTTGGATTGTCAATCTACATTAAAACTGACCTTTGCCAAACAGATTAAGGTATTTAACACTTCAAAAAAGAAACATTAAGCATAGTTTATGTTGTGATGCTGACCTACTTTTTGAAACTTCAACACCACCAGTGACATTTTTGCAATTAATACAAGATTCTTTCAAAGGTCTTCAAAGGGACATGATGGTAAAATCTGCAAAGATCTTCCAAAGTGGAAATTAGAAAATTAATAGAGTTCAATGGGTTCAAGAGACCATATTTCTTTATTTCTTTTTGCTCCTCTCCTAGCTCCTACTAGAAAATCCCACACAGAGATGTTAATAAAAATGGCACCGGGACTTGGCTCAGTCTTTTCATGACTCATCAACAAAAAGTCGAGTGTGTGGTCGAGTATATAGAGTTTGAAAACTAAGTTAAAAGTTATAATTGCTATCTTAAAGCTAGAACAAAGGGTAGAAAATTTCTTTATCATTATTCTATTATTTGATACTAACACTTTGGAGTTACATCACAGTTTTATACACACAGAACCCAATATGTTTCAAATAAGTTATCTCTTTTCTCCTTTTTCACAAAATCATTTCAAAAGGATCACAGATTATTATTTCTATTGTAGGAGAGGTCACATTGCACTAGGGAGTTTATAGAGAAGCTGGTCCTGCGCCATGCTAAATTTAGCAAGAAGGTCCCACTGTGCACAGGCATTTGGTCTACATAATTGCCAGAGAGGCTTAGGCTTTGTTACAGAAGCTTATGAAAATAAATGCAACTCTCCACAACAGCAATGACCAAGTGCCCTTAAGCATCTCTGGACCCTGTATTTTACTGTGGTTTTGTCTTGCAAAGCATGTACTCCTTAAACATACAAAATTCTAGCCATATGTACAGACAATACTCAGGCTGCGGAGGGAAGGAGTGGAGCGACAGTCCTAAGGCAACATGAGCTACGCATAGAACCTAAAAGCTAGTACTTCTACCAACACGGAAATAAAAGATTCCTTTGACAAGAATAACTTGGAATTGCTACTGAATTGTGCCCTCTTGAAAATGTGTCTCAAGGTTGCCTTCAGTGGGATAAAATACATAATGTTAATTAAGTATCAAATGATAATAAGACAATATTTTATAGAGAATAATATAAGGACGGTACCCTGAAAGACTGATGTATAGATTAGGAATCAGGAAACTGGAAAATAAATTCCACAATTATTTTGTTCTGCCTCCTTGCCTTGTTTTAATTTCAGTTAGTTTCTAACATTTAAAAATTGGGAGGGTTCCAATCAAAGAACCAATTTCTGCTATCTCTTACATAGGCAGGTACTTCACTAAGATATTAAGTCATAAGGGACTTAGAGTAGCAACTACATTCAATGATATTCGAGCACTTAATGGGTGACAACTACATACCATAAGTTTT
The DNA here is from genome assembly GCF_021234165.1 of Pteronotus mesoamericanus. Taxonomy (NCBI): domain Eukaryota; kingdom Metazoa; phylum Chordata; class Mammalia; order Chiroptera; family Mormoopidae; genus Pteronotus; species Pteronotus mesoamericanus. The sequence continues at coordinate 25,242,545 of NW_026555325.1, read as the reverse complement.
CATAACACCTTATAACACTTAATGTGCTCTCACATGCATTAATTCTACATCTTATAACAACTCTGAAAAGTAGGAAAAGCAGATACCCTTGTTAAAATAATTTTTTCCAAGAACAAAAAAATAATTTGAAAATTCATGAGCAGAACTCTGGTCTATTTTCTACCAATGATATGATTTTAGAGTGTGTTTTTCTGTGCCTGAATTATTGGCAATTGAATAAGTGTCATAATAGAGAAGGGCAGTTGTTAAGAATGCAAGCTCTGGAATTAGCAGGTTTGGGTTACTACTCCGGATGTGTTACTTAGTATCTATGAGCCCTTAGGCAATCTACCAATATTTTTCATTCATAAGATGAACATAATTATGTACATGATGCCTGTTAAGTACTTGTAACAGTCACTTGCATGTCATAGAAATTCAATAAATGATACTTAAAAGAATTATATTAAGATTCGTAGGAAAATGGAGAATTTGAACTTACCTACCTGGCTGAAAAAGTGATTTAGTTTATTTTAATGTAACTTGCTCTTTATCAATTGAGTAGTATGTAAGGAAAGAAGGTGGTCAATGTGGGATTTAACTTAGATAGTTGTATATATATTTATATGTGTAAGCAAGGCAAGATAGCCAGAAGCTACGAAAATTGCCTGGCAAGTGGAATAGTGAAACTGAAACAGATAGCTGAACAAACTGACCAAGCAATTTCCAGCCAGACACAGAAATAACATCTAAGCCTCAGGTGTATTTCAGCTCTATGGCCAGAAAAGTTGCAAAACCAGTTCGGCTATGCTAGGACCAGCTGCAATAGCTAATAACCCCCTGCCCTGGCATGGGCCAATCAGTAGAGATCATGACCCTAAAAAAGAACACCTGGAAAACTGATGAATATTCTGCCGAAACCCTCCCCTAAGACCTCCCTTAAGATTCCCACCTACAAGAGAGATAAAAAGGACCCAGTGTGTGCACTCTCCCTCTGGGGAGCAGCCTGTGACATTCTGTTTCGTCTCCTCTTTCCTCGCTTCTTTCCCCACAAACATGAATCTCCTAAACTCTAAGGCAATGGGCAGCTGGCAGCCTGTCCCAGGCAAATCCCCTAAACCTGCCTCCAAGACTCCCTTTTCTCTTACTTCCCAGTGAGCTAAGGCAGTCAAGCCTAGGCTCTTCTGTTGCTTCTATACAAAGCCCTTCCTTGTTTTACTGTCTCCAGCTTTAATAAACATACCATCATAGTCACCTGGATTGGTGCTGTGAACCTTTCCACAGGAAGTTAAGAACCCACTCACTATACTGTCTGGCCTGGTCTGAGGCAGACCCACTTACGGCCAGGTCCCCTGTCCGATTACGTACCGCTACTCAGGTGGGACTTTCTCTACTGAGCCTATGCAGTCCAGCTGGCTCACTAGTAGTAACTTGGGCTGTAGAATTACAGGATTCTGGTGATGAGCTTGCCCAGGGCCACCTCGCAGACTGGAACCATGCTAAGTACCAGAGGTCGATTATGCCCAACTGGCTCCTTGATTTACATTGAGTGAGCTTGGGTGAGTTCCCTTGGAATTCCAGGCCACCCTGGTTTTATAAGTTAAGAGGCTAAATTTTTTCGATCTGTTGTTTTTTTTTTAAAGTCCTTGAGGTAGAGCTAAGGGTTAAGTTTTGAGAAGAAGCCAGGCTAAGACAGGACAGTGGGTGGGGACGGGGAGTGAATGGCTGATATTTAACTTTGGCTTTTAGTTGAAGTTGCTTTCTAAGGGTCTGAACAAAACCTTTTGCTGGGTAAATAAAAGTCTAAACTCATTCAACTCTGAGAATGAAGGGCACTTATTTCTTCCAATTCAAATCTTGGACAGTCTTAGGTGACTGAGAATCTTCGTAGAGAGAATAGGGAAAGGCCAAGGCACGCGGGAAGGTTTGAGATGCCGGGGCAGCCCCCCTTGGAGCTCAGCTCACATGCAGCACACTTCACCCCAGAACACAGTTCCCTGGGGGTTTGTTTGGGCTTTGTAGATCTCAAACTAAAATTGGGATCTGTATGGGGAGGTCCTGCCTCCAGGGCCAGAGAATCCTAGACCTAGCTCCCATGAATGCTTCTGTGTACATACAATTAATAGAAAGGCTTTATATGCAAGTACTTAAAGAAATGAGAAGATTTTAACTAGAAAGTGATCAACTTAACATGGCCAAAATATGGCTCTTTTGATGCCTAAATCCATTTAACATGCAAAATTAGAAAAACAAACTTTAAATTAAACTGAATGAATGGGAAGCTTATCTCAATTGTAAGTTAGAAGATCTTAGGAGGAGCATAGGTCAAATATTGCTGGAATAGAAAAGCAGAAAGGCCAGCATGAGAGGGTGGGCAGGGTCTGACAGTCGCTGTCCTGTTATCTTCATTCTTCCCAGGCTGGGGTCGGGCCTTCTCCTTGGCCAGTCCCTTTCCAGGACCTGTCAGGGTTCTGTGCTCCCTGTCCAGTCTGGTCCTTTTTGGGGTTTCCCAGCTGGGCCCTAGTCCTTCCTTTTGCCATTTTAGCTTCTGCTGTGTGTGCCTGGGGGATTCTGCTGAATCATCTGGTTTCTGCTGGTTTCTCTTGTATATCTATCGAGCAAAGGGGTTTCATTTCCATCTTCTCTTTTTCTAATGGTTCTGCTGCCTGGCCTAGGTTGAGCCCCAGGGAAATGTTTCTGGTCTACCTGGATGATTAAGTCCCATGGGTGGAGGACACGGCGGCCTCCTGGAGTGTGTAAATAAGCCTAAAAGTACTATGGTTTCCTGTAAATCAGGCTTGATGAAGTGGCTTCCTGATGAAGCAAGCCTGGTGTCTGGTTTAGCTTCCCAGCTTGCTGAGCTTAATGTCTAATTGAACTTGCTGCTTCCCTTTATTAAGGACTGGCTGACTACCTACACTAATACTTGGACTAAAGCAGAATTAAGAACTCTACTTTAAGGCTTTCCTGACTTTCTCCTGGGCCCTGGTGGGTTTCCAAAGAAATTTAATTTACTCTTAGGGAATATAGTCCTGGCTACTCTGATCTATTCCAATTAATATACCTACTGGTTTCTGAGAGCGAAGCAGCAGAATTACTAAAAAGAGTTTGCTAAGAAGCTCTTTTGGAAGAATCCATTTCTACTGGAGAAAGCCAGGTCACCTAGAAGGGATTGTTGAAGGCTGAAGTGGGATTTGGAAAGAGGGGAAGACAAAGGCAGGCATGGGGTTGCTTCTGGGGAGTTTCCCTTTCTCCTTATTGATAGTTTGGGAGACGTTGAAATTACCATGGAGGGCAAAACTACTAAGGCCCCGATACATACTTTATTTGTTGTTTCTTAAATTACAAATTACATTGGATGTCATTTTATATTAGTTTCAGGTATACAGCATAGTGGTTGGACAGTCATACTTTATAAACAAATCCCCACAATGTTTTAAATACTGACCTGGCACTGTATGTAGGTACTTTAATATTATCGACTATGTTCTTTATGCTGCATTTTTCATCCTTGTGGCTATTTTGTAACTGTCAACTTGTAATTTTTTTTTAAAGATTTTATTTATTTGTTTTTAGAGAGAGGAAAATAGAAAGAAGAAGAGGGGGAGAGAAAGACCAATGTGTGGTTGCCTCTCCTGCATCCCTTACTAGGGACTTGGCCTGCAACCAGGCATGCGCCCTGACTGGGAAGAGAAGCAGGCCTTGGTTCACAGTCCGGCACTCAATCTACTGAGCCACACCAGTCAGGGCTCCTTTGTAATTTGTGATTCCTTCACCTTACTCACCTAATCCCCCCTTTCCCTATGGCAACTGTCACCCTCCCTCAGAATAAACTTTTATATAAATGGTAGAGATTATTGTCTAATGTCTGTTTTTAAATCAGAACCTGTTTCCTTCCAACTAGGAAATATTATGGGGCAACATATATTTTTATCAATTGTATCTGTCCGGATTCACCTGGAAGGGTGAGACTTTCTCAAAACTAATGGTGCCCAATATCTTTTTTCCAGAAGAGTGAAATGCATTTAAAAATATGTACTCAGATGAAAAAAAATTTAAATAAGTAAATGGATTTTCCAGTCCTCTAAAAACACTTGTGAGGTATTAAAAACAACTGTTTTTGTTTTACAAATGAAGTCTTTAGAGGGCCAGAGCTGTGGCTCCAGAACCTCAAAGCCGACCATATCCTTCATACGTAATTGATTTTATGAAACCAAAGTTCTGGAAGAGGCTTGCTTTTCTTTCTGTACATTTGTGTAATGCAAATACCTGGTCTTCTCCAAGAACTCTTGTGTGGGCCATCTTTTAAAATAGAAATTTTTGGAGATAAATTTTATCAAAAGAGGAAAAACCTTTGCTATCTTTGAGCAGATCGATTTAACTTATTTTAGCTATTCCTTTCCAAATTAGTAAGTTCTAATAAAGATAATGAATATCTAGATATTTTGAAATAACATGAAATACTAAAATCTTGATTGCTAGGCAAGTCTGAAGATCATTTGCTCTTGGCTTTTTATTACAAAGAGGCTGTAAAGTGGAATCAGAGCTGTTGATGAATGCTCTGTGCTTCATGCAGGTGTGTTTCTTGAAAGTGAGAGTGTTTGCCAATAGCGGAACCTATGTTTCCAAAGGTCAAGAAATGTGTTGATAAAAGTCAGTCAAAGGAATGATGGTGGCTTACTTTTTGTTTATCCTTGGAAATTGAGGCTTCTAAGGGTTAAAAGTTAAAATTAAGTTGGAGAGAAATTTAATGGTTTTAGCAATAGAAGGCATAAGGCATGGAGGTACATTTTTAAAGTACAGAAATTAAAAGTGAGCTGTTCTGAAGATGTTTGTTTCTGAATGGGTAAAAATTTGTGAAAGTTTAAGGACCTGGAGTTGTTTTTATTGCACTTTCTCTTGCCCTGGTCAATGTGGGGGAAACCTACCTGTCAACTGCTGAATAAATCCTTTGCCAAAATGCTTCTCCTCAAAGCTGAGGCAGAGGGTAAGGCTGCCCTCTGGACATGGAGTCATCCACCCACAAGACAGTCCCCAAGAGATACCTGGCACACAGGCTCCTAGTGAGTCAGGACTTGATCACCTCGATGTCCAAAGGGACTCCATCCCTTTTTGTTTGGCCAGCCCTGGTCATTGGGAAGGACTCCCTCAGGGTACAGGATAAAGATGTCCATGGGTCAAACAGGCTTTCTTTCTCTTGCAGTGTGGAATTATTTGAGTCCCTTATCTGAGTGATAAATCCATCCCCAAGGCATCTAGCCAATGCCTTTGGTCCTTGCTAAGGCCACCATCAGAGCACGGTATGGTTAAACACCACCATAAACATGCTTTCTCTTTTTCTCTCTGTCTCTCTCTTTTTCTTTTTGCTGGTGTGGACTATCACTTCTGGTCCTCTATCTGAAGCATTTGTCTTCTGTAATCAGGTACCTGACTTGCCAGTGAGCAAAAGCAGCAGCCCCCACCCCCAACCCCAGGCTTTCTCCTGCTGCGTGATTCCTTAGATTGGAGCAGAGACTTTCTTTATTTCTACTACTTATTCACAGCCCTTGAAGCTTTCATTGAAAGCCTAAGTAGGTGTTCTTGTTTTGTATTTAGGACCTTCTTTCTTCTTTCCAGTATTCTTAAAAAGTTGTCAAAAGTGAATAAGAAAAATCTTGTGCATTCTCTAGAAAAATTAGCTGTTTGGATTATGTGTACGGTCTTTATGTATTTAGTCTTCATGTGTGTGTATTTATGTATTATGTATTATGTGTAATATGTGTGCAGTTATGCCTCTTGACAGCATAACTAAGGTATACTATTTTATTGCCCTAAAAAAGAAGAAAGTTTTATCCTTTACAAAAGCATGGATGAGAACATTATGCTAAGTGCCATAAGCCAGTCAGAGAATGACAAATACCATATGATTTCACTCATATGTGGAATCTAATGAACAAACTGAAATAACAAGCAAAATAGAGACAGATTCATAGATAGACAGCAGGGTTACAGCTATGGGAAGAGAGGTTAGGAGGTGGAGAATTAAGCAAAAAAGGAAAAATTTACATGGTCATGAGCGACAATGTGGTGATTGCAGGGACATAAAGGGGTTAAATAATAATGGGAAAATACAATAAAATTTTGTTTTTAAAGATTAAATACTTACATAAACAGAATCCTGTGGTCTACACAAAATATTTGATATTAAAACTGGCTTTAAGTTTATTAATATCTTTTAGAGTTATTACCATAAAATATACACTGGTTTTACCCAAATGTACAAAAAGATTATGTTATGATCTTTTGTTTAGGTTTGTTTAACAACCTTCCCAAAATTTAAATTTTAAGATACTTTTTTTAAACTTAAAAATGGTTTTAATTAGCATCTCTTTGATAATTAGTAAAGTTGACCCCGTGATCTCACTCTGGGAATATATCCTAAGAAACCCAAAACGCTATTTGAAAGAATATATGTACCCCTATTTCATTGTAGCGTTATTTACAACAGTAAAGATCCGAAAACAGTTCAAGTGTCCATCAGTAGGTGAGTGGATAAAAAAGCTGTGATACATTTACACAATAAAACACTACTTGGTCATGAAAATAATGAAGTTTTACCTTTTGCTACAGCATGGATGAACTGGAAATTATTATGCTTGTTGAAATAAGCCAGTCAGAGAAAAACAAATACCATATGACCTCAACTTATATGTGGAATCTAATGAACAAAATAAACTAACGAAATAGAAACAGATACATGAATACATGGGACAGACTGACAATTGTCAAAGGGGAGGGGTGCTGGGGGACTAGATGAAAAAACATGAAGGGATTAAGCAAAAACATCATAGATACAGCAATGCGGTGATAGCCAGAGGGAAAAGGGTGTGAGGGTTAGATGAATGTGGGCAAAAGGGGGAAAGTGGAAACAGAAAGGGACTTTGCTTATGATTATGGGTGCACTACACAGTATGTAGACGATGTTTTGTTGAGTTATACACTTGAAACTGATATGCTTTTGTGAACGAAGTTCATCCCATTAAATTACAAAACAAATTTCCCTATGTTGATTTTCCTTTTGGAGAAAAGTATTGGGTTGGCCAAAAAGTCTGTAAATAAGAGACCATTTTTCATTTTCACCAATAGCTTTATTGATTTGAATATTTTAAGTATGCCAGCTATCTGTCATATGGTGTAACACTGATTGTTCTTAATTAGTGTCTTGATTTGATTGCTGTCAACTTCAAGTGGTCTACCCCACCATGGAACATCCATCATCTAGAGAGAAATCTCTAACATGAAACTTTGCAAACCGCTTTTGACATGTTTGACCAGTTACAGCACCTTCTCCATACACTGCACATTTTCTTTTTTTTTTCTGTTTCAGTTGTGGTTTTACATTTCTTGAAATAATAATGCGTAATATGCCAAAAATGTTGCATATTTTCTTCTACCTTCAATATTAAAATGGCTATGCAAAAATCCATCAATTTTGATGTTTTTTTAAATGCATGTTGATATGACAGCTGTCAAAATACAATATAACATAATAGTTTCAAATGAAGTTCAAGACAACTAAGTGCTACTAGAGCCATCTTCCAGGAAAAAAAACAAATGAACTTTTTGGCCAACTCAATAAGATGGGTCCACTTTTCTTCCTCTTTTATTAACTTTATGCTTTTGTTTTAGTGTTTTCTAGATTGTTATAACACCCTTTGTATAAAAAATGTGTTGCTGCTGAAGGACTAAAGAACAGTTGTGTTGTGGGGTGCTTTAGTTAACCAAATAATTTGGATTTATATATCCAGCAGATTTCCATGGTTCTCCTTTACTTTGCATTTTAGTACAAGTAACTGAATCTAGTAAGTCAGGTGAAGGTTGGATAAATTCATTTTCTGATATTGTTGCTTATAATAAAATATGGTAAAATAAGCACATTAAATCAATAATATAAATAAATAATTAATACTTTAATTCTGAATATATTTCAGAATCTGTTAGAACAATGTAAGACAATTCATTAAATAGTATATCTTTGGTGGTGCTATAAAATGGGAGAAGGAATCTTAAGATTTGGATTCTAGAAAAATAAGGATATTTTTTCAGAGTTCAAAGAAAAATGACAAATATGTATAAAGCAACAATATGTCTTTCCAACTATATGAACATATGCAGTATTTAAATTGAAGAGTTTAAATGAGTAAATATTGTCAGTTGTAATTTATAAAAGAAATACATATATTTTTTATTCATAAAAAATTTGGAGTGTTCTAGTGTATGTATCATCTTGAGATAATTAAATACATTTTGGCTAAATATGGAGCTTAAGTTTCTTTGAATTGACACATCTGTCTATGCAGAATATACAGCCTTTACTCATCTTAAGGGAAGATGACTGTGATAAGATATAAATATACACACACACATAAATACTCTTTTATATACGTATATACCTGGTGTACATATTTATGATCAAATAAATATATTAATTGTTTACATAATTGTGTACATCAACGAATACAAATACACACCTAAACTAATGTGACAAACAAGTGAATGCATTCAGCTAAAGTGAGAGAACAGAACTCATAAAAAAACAGAGTAGTGGAAATACAAGGGCAACTTGTAGTGAAATAGCACTTATTTCCAGCATTAAAAATATATATACAGCTCCCTTGGATCTATTTTGGCCTATGGACTTCATTTTTATTTATATGCCAATGTAACTAATTTTAGTAACTCTGTCTTCTCTGTTACCAGCATATTAACAAAACTCTTGGAATAAAAATATACATTTCACCGTAACTTGTTTACTATTCATTTTTTAAGTTTAATTATATCATATGATTTAGATGTAAGTTGACTGTTTTTGAGGCAATAACGAGCTTCCCAACCCCACTACTCCCTTATGCCTTTTCACTGCATATTAACTCTAAGAATTGACACACAATCGCAGATTATGGGAATGAAACCCAAAAGAATTACTGAAAGTAAATGTCCAGAGTTTGTTGGAATAGGAGCTTGAAATAAAAATTGATTAGAATTACAGATATAAAATACATCTTCTATAAACATGAACTTAAAGACAGAAATCCACACTCTATATGATCATATAATTTGTTGTGTTGAAAGGGGTATGCAAAAGAAAAGGCATTCCAGGTAAGAATGGCCTATGGAAAGGTGAGATGTTACATTAATATTTCATATTGTTTCCCAGAGACTACACGACCCCTGGTACAAAGTAGTTGCAAAATAAATTTTCACTGAACATGCCAAATTAAGAGCTGACACCAATATCTGATGAAACGTTTTGCTTTTACCCAGAAAGCTCCTGTATCCCTGAGTAAAGACTGTGTAAAAACATTTAAGTCCTACCTGTTGTATTTCCAAATGCTTCTCATACATTCCCACTTGTGTTTCCTACCCCTAACTTAAAATATGAAAATCCCAAATGAAATGATTTTCTTTTACTTTACTCTATCTAGATTGAGTGCAATTCCTCAATCCTTCTGCATCCCTTCAATAATAGGATACTATACATCTAGTACCAGGTTGATATACATCTGCAACTCCTTGAATCTCCTCATCCAAGTATATGCCTCTATTTCGATAGCCATCTACCAAGGACAGATCCTTCATTATCACAGAGTCAGATATATATAATGCTACTCAGCTGATTTTCAGGTTCTTGAGCTCTTTCCCATCTGGTGTGCCTAGTATTTCTACTATACAGCATAGATATTTCTCAAGGATCTTGTCAGTAACTTAAATCTATTCAAGATTTAATAATATTTAATGTTGTAGACTCTCCAATCTTTTTACTTATTATATAATTTTATTTTTCTGAAAATATTTTTGTCATGTAGTGTATGGAGTTGATGATGAAAAGAAAAAATCAAGGCATCTTCATGAGAGCGTCCTCTCTATTTTGTTGTACTTTTCCTCTTGCTCTTGGGAGCAGGCCTTGCCATGCTCCGGGAAAGTTCTGTTTCGATGACGTCAGGCCTTGCCATGACTTTTCAGAACTTTCTTCCTAAGCTTCAGGGTTCCTGACATCTCCACCCTTTAATTTTTCTATACATTTCATGAAGAGTCATAGCCAACGGAGTGATTATCAGTCTCACAATTCTGAGAATGAGTGGGAGAAATATTATTATTATTATCATCAGTAAAATATAAGGCAAATAATGACTGAGTATTCCCAATACATTCTGAAGCAGATTAAGACCTTTTAAAGTATTCAATATGATTTTCAAAACTCCTTCTGGATCTGTTCCAGCAGGTTTAGCATGTTCAATTCCATTAGTAATGTGTTGTAAATCATGTATATTCTGAGATATATTTGACCCCTTCCAAACCCCTAATAATTTAGCTTTAATTGCTTCCCAGTATTTACTGGATTGATTATATTCATAACGGTTTACACAGATAATGCATGTATCTGTAATTATACTTTAGGGTTGATTTAATTTGTAATGCCTTTACTCTGTCTCCTAACCATAGTAATGATACTTTCAATAAATCTATTTTCATAGCAAGATTCCTAGCAATTTGAGTTTGTTCTTCGAAGGCTAAGGATATATTTTGTGCAAAATTATTAGTAAAGGACGCTGTCTGAATAGAATATTGTAACACTACTGCAACTGTTACCTAAGTAGCTATCAGCCCAGCCACCACTATTACCCCTGTAATAAGTATACCCACCGCACGCTTAGAGCGTTGCAAATTTGATTGTATTAAATCAAGACTATGTTCGGGGGGGAGGGGGGGGGGGGGGAAAGGGGGGAGGGCAAATAAAAAAAAAAATAAAAAAAAAAGACTATGTTCAGCAGCATTCTCATACCATTCATTGGTAACAATACTAGGTATTATAACATAAGGAGGTTGAGTAGTGAGAACAACATATTTTTCATTTTTTGAGATACATGACCAGATTGTACAGTTATGGCAGGTAATGTTATATAAGAGTTCATGCCCTCCAGTAGTATTAAAATCAACCTGATTAATAGAAATACAATCAGACATATTTTGGCAATTATTCCAATGATTATCAGTGAGAAATACATGTGGATTTCATAAACAAGCCACAACAGGCTGAGAATTATTTCCTCCAATTAATATAGGCTAACTAGAAGCATTAAGATACTCAATATACCCTACAACTCCTAGGGCAGCAAACGCTCTTCATAAATCAGACCGAGTCTGACCTGTTGCTGTTTGAAACAAGTTCCCCACAAATCTTCCATAACAATCTCCCTTTCCACTATATTCGCCTCCCCAATCCACTAGGAGGGGTTCTTCCATGACTCCCCTTGGGACGGGCCATTGGCATTGTCACCATGATGGAAAAGTTTTCCACCACCAGCAATCAGTTCTATTCAGAAATGAGAAATTGAGAAATGGTAGGGTACTGAGTAACATTTCCTTTTTCCCCACTTTGAATACTTAACTTTGTTAGGTGGCATGTTATAAATGCCGATCCGTTTACCTTTTGGTTTGCTTCCACTGACACGTTATGCAATTGTAAACACAGGGAGGATACATTGAAAGTGGAAAAACCAATAGGTATGTGATTAGCCAACATATAGGAGGTATAATTTCGTTCCATCTTGTGTAATTGTTCTCCCTATGGATTACCTTGTCCTCCAAGTAACATAGTGGCATTAGTATAAATCACAATTTCCTTATCCTGGTAAGTTAAAGGCCTAAGCCATGGGGAAAGAGGCAAGTCCAATAAATCCATTCAGACATTTCCACACTTATCCCCTGACAGGATAGCAACGCAAACATGGCCATGAACACAGTTTCAGGTGTCTTCGGGATTTCTTGCATTTTCATAGTTTCCTGCGCTTGATTCATCAAGACCTTCATCATGCCCCAAGTCGATAACTTGGCTCTTCACGTCTGCTTAGAGGGGGGCCTCCTTCTCTTTCGAGTCGACATTATTAGCCTTTCCATCTGCACCATTAATTTGGGGACAGAGTCGGATATTACACGTCGATATCCACACCAGTTTATCCACAGTTTTTGGAGAGATACAAGCGTACCCTGGTCCCCAAGTTAAAATAGGATCTGGTCCTTTCCACATCAACGTTAGGGGATTCTTCCATCTTGCCTTTATTACTGGCTTCTGGCTAAAAGAGAAATGTCTTTCTGCTGCAGTTGAACCATTTTTACTAACATTAAAAAAATTTAAAATATATAAAGTTTGATTAATTATTCTAGCTGGAGAGGTCAAGAGTCCACTTTCCCCCTTTTTTATTTTATTGAAATATGTTTTTTCAAAGTTCCATGTGCCCTTTCAACAATGGTTTGCCCTGTGGGGTTGTAAGGAATATCATGGTGTAAGATAATACAATAAATATTACAAAACTGTTGAAATTCCTGTGAGGTGTAGGCAGGTGCATTATCTGTTTTTAAATGCATCGGATGGCCAATAACAGCAAAAGTTGCAAATAAATGGGAGATAGCATGAGTGGCGGTCTCTCCTGTCTGAGGGGTAGCAAATAAAAATTCAGAATAGGTATTCACACAAACATGTACATATTGTTGTTTACTGAATTGAGGAACATGAGTAACATTCATTTGCCATATGTTATTAGGTTTTAACCCTCTAGGATTCATGGCAATAGAAGAGATAAGAACGTTAGTAATGCATTGAGGACAAGTTTTTACAATTTGATGTGCTTGTTTACATGTTAAATGAAATTGTTTTTGTAAGTTGGCTGTATTTTGATGAAAAAAAGAATGACTATTAAAATCTTCCTGCAGTGAAGCTAATACGACTTGTGAGGCTACTGCTTGGTCTGCTTTTATATTTCCAATTGATAAAGGTCCTGGCAGGGAAGAATGAGCTCTGATATGAGTAATAAAAAATAGTGCAGACTGTTGTTATAATAGGGATTGTAACCGATAAAAAGATTTAATAATTCTTCATTAGTTGTATGTTTTAAACGTGCAGTCACGATGTGCAGACATGTATATGCCGCATATTGACTGTCTGTAACAATATTAATGGGTTGAGGGAAATTTCGAAAAACCATTATGAGAGCATATAATTCTGCTTTCTGAGCAGAGGAATATGGAGTGGTTTCCTTCACTATCTTGTGATTAAACACATAACCAGTATTACCATTATTGGTAAAAATATCTGTAAAAATAACAGGGGCTGACAAAAGTTCACACAATACAATGGTAGGATAAATCCATTTATGTTGCTCTACAAATGTCAGTAACTTTAAGGACGGTGTGTGGTTCTCTAATTGTCCCATATGTGAGGCCACAAACAACTGCCAGTCAGTATTAAACACTAAAAGATCTGCTATCTGTTGCATAGTATAAAGTTGATGTATTATGGTTAAAAAGTAACCTATTAACTGTAAATGTCACTTAATTAAGTGAATTCCTAATTGTGCCACCATATTTGGATAGCAAGAGGTGGAAGTTTGAGATTGAAAATACAAATGCAGCCGTTCAATTACTCCTTTAGGTTGATATAAGACAACATTTGGAATTTGTGGTGATGCCAAAATAACACCTTGAATGCGGATGCTAGGATCATATCTTATAAGTAAATCTTTTGATAATTGTTGTTCAAAAAATTGTAATACCTTTTCCGCTTCTAGAGTAAGTATTCGTTTGGAGGTTAACTCTGGATGTCCTCGAAGGGTTTGAAATAAATGAGACAATTGACCAGCGGATATGCCTAAAGCAGGGCATAGCCAACTAATATTTCCTAACAACTTCTGGAAATCATTTAAGGTGTTTAATGCAGAATGATCTAGTGTGAGTTCAGGGGGCCTGGCAGTCTGTGTGTCTAGAATCCATCCTAAAGAGGAATAAGGACTCTTATCCTGAATTTTATCATTAGTTATTTGAAGGCCCCATGCTTTAAGACTCGTTTTTAAATCTGCATAGGAGGAATATAAATCATTTTTTGTAGCAGCAGCACAGAGAATATTGTCCATATAATGATATAATATGCACTCAGGCCACAAGGTACGGACTCATTGCAAAGCTTTTGCAACAAAATGCTGACACATTGTAGGACTATTTTTCATACCTTGAGGCAATACCTTCCATTGATATTTCTTTGCCAGCTTTGCAACATTTATGCTAGGTATGGAAAATGCAAATTGTTGACAATTTTGTGGTTGAAAGGGAAGAGTAAAAATGCAGTCCTTTAGTTTATATCAATCAAGGGCCATTCTACAGGAATCATTGGGAGACCAGGCTGCAACAGTCCCATAGTGACCATACTGTTATTAATGGCTTTTAAATTATGTAATATTGGCCACTTACCAGATTTTTTCCTGATAACAAACACAAGTGAGTTCCAGGGGCTCACAGATGGTTCTGTATGTCCTGCTTGTAGTTGTTCCATAACTAGTTCATTCAAAGCATGCAGTTTTTATTTTGGTGGGGGCTACTACTTTATTCATATAGATTGATCTGATAACCACGGAAGAGGATCTGCACATTGAACAGGAGCCCCTAGGAAAAAGACTGATAGCCCAAACCCTGCCTATTATGAGTAGCAGATGGGAGACATGGCTCAATTGTCCCTTGCTGGTGTTTGCCAAGTCCTTTATATGGATAATATTCTTGAGCACCCATAACTTGTATACCTTGTGGAGGAGGATTATATACATAAACTCCAATTTTTTCCAATGTATCCCTTCCCCATAAATTTAGAGGCATGTTTTGTAGTACATAAGGTTGAAAAACTCTTTTTTTCCCTTTGGGATCCCTCCATTGTAATAATTTTGTACTCTGTTGGGGATAAGTGACAGTTCCCACTCCAGAAAGGGGAAAAGATCCTTCTTGTAAAGGCCAATTCTTTAGCCAGTGTTGTCGTGCTATGACCGACTTGTCAGCTCCAGTGTCTATTAGACCCTCAAATTTCTTTCCTTCTATTCATATCTCTAACTTTGGTCATTTTTCAGTTATAGCTTATACCCAAAAGGCTGGGTGACTGGAGCTTCCAAATCCTTGGGTTCCCCTCACTTTAGAGACTGATTTTCCTGTTGAAATAAATGGTAAAATTATTAATTGTGCTATGCGTTGGTTTTGTTCTGTAACTACAACATTATTTGTATACACCATTATATACAATTTCTTTAAGTAATTAGAATCAATCACCCCTGGTACTACAAATAATTCTTTCATTGAGGTCCTACTTCTTCCTATTAACAATCCTACTGTTCCTGTTGGAACTGGGCCATAAACATTTGTAGATACCCGCTGAGCCCCCATGTCTGCTGTCAGTACACTTCTGGTGGTGGCACTGAGGTCCAGTCCGGCACTCCTTGGGATGGTGCGGCATAATTCTTCAATGGTGACATGTTGGGAGCTAATGGTTGCGGGGATACTACACTTAACACTGACCCTATTGTTTGTTGGGTCTGAGTCAGGCCTCTCTTCTCATTTCCCAACCCGGTTAACAATTGACCATTCTTATGATACTTGGAATGACACTCTGTAGCCCAGTGATTCCCTTTTTAACATTGTGGGAAAAAGCTAGGTGTCTTCTTTTTCCTAGTATCAGAGTTGTTTGTTTGTTTCTTAAATACTGGGCAATCCTTCTTCATATGTCCTTTCCTTCCACATTAAAAACAAGCTGTCACTCTCCTAGTATTTGCCAAAGCAGCAGCAAGCATTGATGCTGTAAAAGTTGCTTCCCCAACATTCTGACAATGCCGTAGCATATCATCCAAGGATAAAGTGGACCTATTTCCTGCTCCTAGTAAAGCCTGCTTACATATTTGATTAGCATTTTCATATGAAAGTTGTTTTAAGATCATTTCGGCCGCTTCCTTATTAGCTGCAGTTCTTGCCACCGCTACAGTTAGACGATCTACAAATTTTTCAAAAGGCTCTGAGGGTCTTTGTAATATTTTTGTAAAGCTCACAGTCCCTTCCCCTTTTAATGGTAATTTATGCCATGCTATTAAAGCAAGTTTTTTAACTTGATCATAGACTTGCAATCCAAAGTTAATCTGATCTTCTGGCCCTGCATATTGCCCTGTTCCTGCAAGCATGTCATAAGTAATGGGGATCAGGGATTAGCCTGATAATTTTCCCTAGCATGAGCAATGCGTAAATCCTGAAAGGTCATTCTCCATACCAGATAATCTCCCCCATCTAATGCTGTTTTTGCAAGCAGATGCCAATCATAAGTACACATAGCTGTCAGCGCTAAATTATCTGTCAGAGTTTGAGTGTACAGAGCAGCCGCCCCATACGTAGATACTGCCTGTTTTAACTATTTCAAGGTTTTTACTGTGAAAGATGAATAACCTCTTATTCGTTTTTCTTGATGATCAATATTCCGAGTAACAAGAAAGGCACAGACCTCGAAAGGCGAAAATTCTCCTGTTCTTAAACCCTCACTAAGCAAGTCTTTCCGTTGGCGTACTTTGAGTACTCTTATTTTCAGATACCTGCGGAGGAGGATGGTACTCCTCCCCATACTCGGTATCTCCTTTATCAATAGCTCCCTCTTGTAATTGGGCTATTTGCTCTTTTCTTAGTTTTTCTTCCTTCATTACCTGAGGTACCGCCTCAAGGGGTGTTAGACAAACCTGAATAATCTGCCATAAAGAGAAAGCTATCAAGGGAAATTTCTCGGGTCCATCTTCCTTCAACCTCTCATTTATCTGCCTTCCTACCATTTCGCATTTTTCTAAATCCAATGTCCCTTTGCCAGGAACCATGGACAACAATGCTCCACACACTCTAAAAATTGCCCTATCTGTTCTTTAGAAACATTACAAGCTCGATCACATAAAATCTTTTTAAGCACCTGTATATATTGATCTCGGTCTTTAAAAGAAATAGAATTCCCCATATGCTTATTTACAATACTTCCCCTGGTGTTAGCCTAGTAATAATCCCCTCAATATACGTTACCCAGGATACACACGTTTTCATGAGGGTCACCAGCTTCGTGTCCCTGTTCGGGCGCCACTTGTGCAGAGCTGATGAGGAAAAGAGAAAATCGGAGCTAGGCAAGACAGACTCTCCAGGAGCACAGTCTGAATTTATTCTGCATTTCACAATTCTTATATAGTTTCTCTACAGACATTACATCAACAATAAAAGGGTACATCAATATTGTTGTACTGCAAGTCATGCACATCTTGACATTATTAACTTCAATTTACAGGGTACATTACATCTTAATACACTATTAACATTTATTATTCCGGGACTGTTAGTTCTTCCCTAAATAATATATGACACTGACTGACTTAAATTGGCTTTTAGTCTTCATGAGAGCGTCCTCTCTATTTTGTTGTACTTTTCCTCTTGCTCTTGGGAGCAGGCCTTGCCATGCTCTGGGAAAGTTCTGTTTCGATGACGTCAGACCTTTCCATGACTTTTCAGAACTTTCGTCCTAAGCTTCAGGGCTCCTCACAATGTAGCCCGTAAGTTGGTCCTTTTTCCCATTGGCTACATATGTATATAGAAATAAACACTACTTCTTTGCCGTTTTAAGAAGACATTGGCGATTCTACTTCCATATTTGAGCTTCGTTAACCTTCATGTAATTATTCTGTATTTGTGACTCAAACCTGGTTACGACCACGACTTCATAAGTCTTCTCATAAAAGCACATGGTTTCCTCAATACATGATTATGTTCCCTAATTAACTAAGTAATTATTTCTTATCGTAGTTAGGATAAGTTTGACCTTTAAATTTTAGTTTGTATTACTAGAACTTTAAACAAAACGTTCCAGTGAAACTTCAAATATATAGTAGGTACATTTTGAATTCTTGTGACCATATGGTAATAAAAATAAGGCAAGAACTATTTCTATCTCAAATTAAGGAAAATGAGGCTTGGCAAAGTTGGGCAATTTACCAAAAGCCATTTAACTAATCTCATTTTCAAAAAGAATATATAGTTTACTCTGAACATTTCTTGGCCAAACTTTTCTCAACTACAACATCACACAATGTGAATAGAAAATTAATCATAAATTCAGATCGAAGAGGATTTACATCTTAAAATAACACAAGTGTAATTCTACTTAAATAGCATCTGTTCCCAGCCACCATCTCTTCTGATTTTGTTTCTCCAAAGTGCAAGAAAGTATGATTGAGGACATTTAACAATGTTCTTAAGTGCTTTACCTCCAGACTCGAGGTTTAATTTGAACTTGTGGTATGGGGTACATTTTCCTAAAAGAAACCAACTATGTCTTCTATGGTTAAAAATTCCTTAAGTCAAAATAGATTTCATGCTAAGTTTTTTAAAATGGAAATCGAAAGTCAGCTAATAATTTCTTTTGGTAACATTATAACAACATTTTACTGAACATAAACATATTTTTTAAAAAAATTTAGACCCAAACATGGTTTGTTTTGCCAAATATATGATAAGTTCATTTTTGTTTTCCATCAGAGAGTGTTCTCTTATTTGTATTTTATACAGGAAGAAAATCTGAACTCATTCACATTAAGCACTCCATAATTCACAAAAACAGTAACAACTAAAGCCTTTAGCTTAAATACCATGCACGATTCCTATGTTTAAAAAATATTTCTTATCACCAATCATTAAGCTCTACAGCACTCTCAGAGATGTTAGGAAGCACCTGTAAATGTGAGACTCAGTGCTGCACTCCAACTAATGAAAACAGGTCTCCATGTGCCTCTGCTCTACTTCTCTCCCCCTATTAAAGCTCCCGCTTTTCTCCTGCAAGCAAGGGAAGTACATTTGAATGTTCATGGATGAGTTTCTAGGGTTCTAAGAATGTGGAAAGTAGAAGATTATGCTGTTTTTATTTCTCAATTAGTAAACACAAGCTTACTCAAGACTAAAAGGTCTATACTTTTGTACCAAAGATAACATTCTTAGTGTTTTTTGCTCCTGCAAGGATTTAAAAATACACCTTTATAAGCTAAAGAATAAGGTGTTCTTTTCCAGTCCTCCTAGACAGAATCTAGACAATCCAAATCTCAACTGTTGACTATAGAAATATCTCTCTTGCTTACCCTTCTCTGACTTACTCATTGCTTCTACCTGTATTTCCATTATCTTCTCCCAAACTTTTAAAAGGTAACATATTTTTTCCAAATAGAAGCTAATTTGATAGGTTTTTTCTAATTGTTAGATATTGAAATTCAATTTGGCCCAAAATATTTTTATATTTGATATAGCTTCTGGGGTCTCTCAGATCTCAAGGATTCCAGCTTTGTTCACTGATTTTTCTTATTTGATTGTATCAGTTTCTGTTCTACTCAACAGCCTTTAACAGGTATTTAAGTTCATTTATTATTTTTGGCTTACTAGGCAGAAAGAGAGAGAAGAGAATCTAACCTCCAATCTTCTGTTCTATTTTTTTTAACATGCTTTTGTTATATCAGAGTCGCTAAGCAGAGCTATTAAACACATTGGAGCCCGAGATTCATATTATTTATTGCACCTGACCCCCAGAGAAGGAGAGAGAGAGACTCTTTGTGTGTGTGTGTATGTACAATACCGCAGGTTTTAACAAAGCACTAAAACCTGACAGGGTTTGATGGTGAAGACCCCTGATAGAACCATTTATGTAACCATGCAAATGTAACTATTAATCCAAATATCCTCCTGAAAAAGACAATTTATCTTCATGGTTATATCACAGTAGAACAAAGAAATTACCAATAATTAATTCAGTGCACTAAAAACATACATTTGAGTAAATAATTATTACGAAATGACATAAAATTTAGAAACATTTGCATGTGATCTTTGGTACTAAACATTTATATTCTTGCTTTGCCATAAACCATGTTCGTAAAAGACTCTCTGTTTGAAAAACAAAAAGCATAAATGTTTCAGGAAACCTCTCTCCATCTTAGATGTCAGATACTAAAAATAGTGAGGTTTCCGGAGGGGATATTTTTGGCATTATTGACCATAGTCAGATGGAAATGAACCACAAAAATACTTTTTCTGTCATTTGTGTTATTAGTTGCATCAAAAAGAAGAGCTGTATAAACAAAATCAAAGCACAGTTTAACATTCATTGAGGAATTGCAAAATACCAGATTTTATCCCAAGCATTTTATGCGTATTATTTTTTTTATTCTCACAATAACTATAGTAGGCTATTTTAATTCTTCAAAGAACTCATAGTGGTAGCAGTTTATATTATTCACTGTTCAATGCAAACCATGTGACTTTTCAGTAGCAGAATCCCATCATGCCTTACTTAAGTGTTATAATAAATAAATTATAAACAAAATTAAAACATTTTAATTAACTAAATTAAACCAGAATAACTGAAGGAAAACCAAAAAAAACTCTCTTAGAAATGAGAATATCAAGTGAAAATTTAGCATAATGGATCAACAGATGATATTGTAGCATTATAATCATTTTCATTAATGTTTCCTTTAGAATGTCCTAGAAAGTCAGTGACCAATAGAATCTTTATTGCACATTGGTAGGAGACTATATCTTAATTCATGAACTGATTATTTTGCTATTGGTGAATAGAAAATTTTGTTTATATATAACAATTCTTTTAAATAGTGATACCATTTACTTAAGAACTTGATATTTAGTCCTTATCATTTTGAGTGCAATTTGAGCTCATTCTCCTTTTGAAATTCAATTGCCACTTTCTTATTGTGAGACACTTCAACAACCAGAACAATTAGTAATACACCCCTAATCCAATAATCCAGCTCTTTCAATCTTGCTGTAGTGCCTCTACTCTTTCTAAAAGTACCATTTTCTTACTTAAAACTTTCCTTGTAAAGTTTTCCAGAGGATAATAGTGAACATCTGAATCTGAATCTCCTTATACAACCTTTCAAAAGCCTACAAGATAAACAATGACAAATAAAAAACACTGATGAGCCTTGGCTGGTGTGGCTCCGTGGGCTGGGTGCTGGCCTGCAAGCCAAAGGGTCACTGGTTCAATTCCCAGTCACAGCACATGCCTGGGTTGTGGGCCAGGTCCCCAGCAAGGGGTGTATAAGAGGCAACCACACATTGATGTTTCTCTCCCTCTCCTTCTCCCTCCCTTCTCCTCTCTCTAAAAATAATTAAATCAAATCTTACCTTAAAAAAAAAAAACACTAATGAAATTACTATTGCCCATGCTTTAGACATTACCAGGGACAGAAAAGACCATGAACTTTTAATTTCTTATAAGAAGAGAAATGAAAAACAAATTCCAATAAGCTCTCAAGGCTGGTGAAAGTCTATAGATAGATATAAAGAATGATGGAAAGGGACTTAAGAGAGTCTGTAAAAAAGAAGAGTAAAACAGAAGATACAGATAAAAGAAAAAATCACTTCCAGAAAGAAAAATTTCAACATTAAGTACCAAAATACTAAACACAAGTCAAAGACTTGGTGGTTTCCAGCATCAGCTACTAGAATGGGCTTGAAAGTAAGCGGAACTGGAGGTGTTTGCCTTTGGAAAGCATTGCTTCTAGGGGTAGAATCTTCAAAATAGATAAGGGGTGGCAATGAAAAGAATAGAAGGAAAGGATAAATGAGAATTAAGAATTAAGGACCCCACAAAAACAAAAGACAAACATGACATACCACCCTCCCCTGCTCCCTGACACTATCCGTATTATCACCAACATAATCAGTGTTTTTAAATACATTTTATCGTATTAGCAGAAGATAGCACTCTTGAGCCAGGAAGATGATCAACAAAAAGCCAAGGATTAAAAAGAAAAATTAACCATTCAATGGAAATTACTGTAAAAATTGAATAACAAATTCAAATTAAAATATTTTTGAGACATTCTTTTCAAAAATAAATAAAGCAGAAGAACACTGTAGCATTTTAAATTGAATAAAATAGTCTTAAGCAAGTATTCAAATATATTTTTAAAAAGGAATGTATCAGAAATTAAAAAACTAATGACAAAAAAGTACAAAACAGAAAAATTTCAATGAAAGTCAATCAAACTCATAAAAAAAATTGGAGGGAAAAAAAGTGAAGGAAATAGAGAAGAAATTAGAAGGTGCCCTAGGAAATATAGACTGAAATAAAAATTTGGTAAGAGACTTTGAGGAAAGGCAGAAAATCAACAGAGTACATTTGAGTTTTTTTTTTTTTTTTAAAGAGTAAAAACTTTAAGGAGAAAGTAGATTAAATGTCAGGCAGGCAAGAAAATAACCTCTGTTCTTTATGTAGTTAGAGTTCCTTGGATATACTTGCCATTCTTAAGACAATTGGCAGGTTTGTTCATTTTTTTTCCTGGGATTCCAGGTTAAACTTTTCACCATCATATACACATTTATGGTGGCAAGCTTCCTGGGTGTGTGCAGTTCGGTTCACTTCATTTCTCAGAAGTTCAATATATATCATAGGAACATACAAATTGAAAATCACAATCATCCTCTTGCTGAACATAAGATGTTTATCAATATGATGATTTTTATTTTCCCAGCCAAGATTCTGTTTCTGCTGAAATCTTTGAGATGGCTAATCAATTCTGGATGCCATTTGAAAATCCATTATGATCCTCAAGTAAGGTATAACATTATATCTGTTTTTATAGCAAAGGAAACATCTGAAAAGCATACTTCTTTGTCTACTTGTATGAAGAAAAGCCTATTTAGAAAATATGGACAATAAAGCTAAAAAGAAAGAAAAAGTAAGAAACAAGTAGCTTTCTGTATTATAAACTTTCCAAAGTCATAACAGATCTCTACAGAACAAAGTTAAAAAGTTAAATATCATTTTGGAACTAAGTAATTAAATGAAAATTTATTAAACAAAACAAAAGTCAAACAATTCATAGTTTAATCTGGTAATAGAGTCTACAAAATCAGAGGATTGAAATTTTGTTTTTACATACACATACATGTTGATTAGTTAAAATTCATGGAATCTGCTATTACTGATCATTACACTTGCCTAGCAGAATGGCTGTTAAATTTTGACTTACTGCATAATCACCTGCAGAACCTGTGAATCTCCTGCCATATGGAATTTCCTAGGGGTTGGCCATTTGCATTTTTTGACTAGCTTGCTAGGTAATTTTGATACCCATTAATATCATGAATCCCTGTCTTAGCATGTAGTAGGTTCTTTAGTAAGGAGCATAAAAGGAATTTACTACTGAATAGTCATTATCAGCGCCCAGTATGCAAAAGACTTCTTTGCTGCAATTACACCTCTCTGCCATCACTTTTTCTTTTTTTTCTTATTGAAATTTCACTTCATGTTAATATGTCTGTCTTGTAGTAGTAAGAGGAGGGGAAAGAAGATTAAATAAAAAATTATCAATTTTTCTAAAAGGTTTTGGTAAAAGTTTGAGTAAGAAATAGATTAAAATTGATGGTAAGATTATCTGGAGATTTTGTTATCTATACTCTCCGTGTTTTTAGTTTTCACAGATTAATAGAGCTGATTATATTATCTTTGATCCTAAATATATCCTAAAATCGATTCAAAAATTTTAGAACTAGAGAGTTAGCAACATTGCCAGAAATTTTCTAAATCCCTTCAGTGTCTTGATATAGAACTGGATGATCCTATTTTGCTTTCAAACAGGCTTCTACTTTGCTAGATGTGAATACTTACAAGATAGAGATATACTGTAGGGCTGTTAATTTATAACATGAGTATAATGTGTGCATGTTGTCCTCTTTACATCCTGTTATAAAATGTATCTAGCCTTGAGCCAGCCTCTCTGAGAAATAGGTAAAGAACAATTTACAAAGGGTTGTTGAAGTAAGAAAACAGAGAAATCTAAAAGGACTTATACATACTATGATGAAGGGGCGTAAAATGGTATTTTCTACTTTAATTATGAAGAAAATGGAGAATGTTTTAAACTGCTTCAGGAAGGGTTGGCCTTCGCCTCTACTTGCAGTTTCCCTAAACTAAGCACACAATGCCATGTTTGTCCTTTCACACAGGCTCTTTTCTTCTACTTGGAATTTCTTCTCTTGCAAAACTACCTTGACTTTACCTACCATGCATTTTTCCTTCTCTTGGCTTGTAATAGGGTATAAAATAATTATTCTTGTGCTTAGCTGCTTTGTCTTGTCCCAGGCAGAGATCATACTCTGTATACTTTAACTCTCCATTCTTATTTCAGTGCCTTGCATACATTGGTGTTTGATCAATGTTTGTTGAATGAATAAAAAGTAAAATGGGGGGGGGAGGGAAATCAACCATCTCTTGATTATAGAGCTACAGGATAACAAAAACAAATCACTGGGGGTAAATGATTGTCTTCTCTCACCAGAATTGGTCAGAAATAAATATTTGAAGCCTCTGCAACTGCCTTCAAATCTATTGTTTCTTCTAAGATTACAGGAGAGGCTCCGAGCATTGCAACTGTGGTGGCCTCTGGGAAGCTTCTGCTTTAGCAAGACCTGCCACTTTGTAAGTCTGAGCCCAGAACCTGGGGCCCAACAGCTTGCGATAGTACATTACATTGCAATCCCTGCATAAATGAATGACATGAACTGCAAGGTGCAATCTCCTGTATCAGAGCAGCAGCTTAAAAGACTGCAAGCAGAAAAATCTGAAAGCTTAAATGCTGGCCTGTAACCTGGTAAAGGTCAACTCCCAATCACAACAGATAGAGAAGAAAACACTCTGCACATTTTTTTAACCAGAGCTACACAAAATTTAAAGTGCGTAAGAGTCATCTGGGAAGATTGTAAACCCACATTGCCACGGGCAATTGATTCTGTAAGTGTAGCAAGCTGCCCAGGAATCTGCAATTCAACTAATGCCTAATGATTCTAAGGCAATTGGTCTTTTGACAATTACTGCTTTATGTTAGCTACAAGGAAAACTTTTCTGCTAATTACATGACAAAATCCTGAAAATTTACTCACATAAACAAATAAAAATAATTAAAAAATTTGTTTTATAAATTTAATCAAATAATTCAGAAACAATTCTTATTCACTGCAAGATAGAGGCATATGGTATAGTAGTAGTTCAGAGACTATATTCTGGATTGTTGCTATGCCATTGGATTACTGGGCACTTGGGGGAACATTACTTCAATGTTCTACATCTTGATTTCCCCCTTTTCAAAGAATAAAAATAATAAAAGCACTTGCAGAGCTCTTGTAAGGATAAAATGAGATAATATAAAGTACTTACAAATTGTACTGCTCCCAGGGGAAGTTAAGTAAAGGTTGTCAGTTGTGATGATGATATAACTTACAGTTTCAAAGAGTGGATAATATTATTTGGACAATAATAACTATTGGCTAATAATAATTATTATTATAGAAAAGGGGATAGAAAAAAAAGAAAAAATCTAGATATCCTGTCCTAATGTATTAGGACAAGAACAGTAGGTTACACAAGGTTTAAGACATTTAATTCCATAACACAAATAAAGATAAACTTCTGTGGAAGTCTAGAAGACAGACATTGTATATTCTGCTATGGGGTGGAGCTCAAAAAATGTGTCATGGATGGAGTGACATCTGATTTGGGCCTGGAAGAAAAAGTACAGTAGTAGTGAGAAATAAGATTGAAATGCTACATGAGTCTGGAAAAAAGTAGCAAAAGAAGGGCTTTGCTTATTTGATGGCTTTTTCCATACAGGTACATCTAACAGGGCAGGAGACACTTTTATTTCCAGCTTGAAATGCAATTCCGGAGGTGGTAACTGAGATGTCAATATCATGGCCTTTTCAAAATGCAATGAGTCAGCTGAAGTCTGGAAAAGAGGTCTCTATTAGTCACAGATAAATATTCAACCAAGCCTGTGACATGAAGCTGACTGACAGTAGAGAAGGTGCTGGTATTGAACAGATACAGCCTTTTCACAGTAAGGTTCCCAGATTTTTTTCTAAAGGGAACTTAAGACAAGGATGACACTTAGACCTGAAGAGAAATTACACCATGGCCTTTGGCAATGAATGCACGGTGCAGGTCAGAGCACCCGAGTCCAATCTTGGCTCTAGTATTAACCTCTCCTGTGGTTTGGGGTAGATTCTAAAGTACCAAGGACACTTTCCGTCCAGGGCTGTGCACTAGGCCTGCAAGTAAGTGGTGCTGTTATTAGAGAAGAAATACATATTAAATTAATACCATTTTTAGACTTAAAGTAAAATATACGTAATATACTCTTTTAATTCCAGCACTGTTACAGAGATTAAAACTGAATTTTTGAATTTTGCAAAGAAGCAATAAATATGGAATCCATATGTTAGCACTTACAGAGATATTTAACTGTCATAACCATTCAAATCTCTTTTGAATATCAAGTTACTAGAAGATAGTCAAATCTTCAATGGAGATTTTCCAATAATATAATGTATTAGTTATTTTTTTCTTTCATGGAAATTATATAATAAGAAAATGTTTGTAGAGTTGGATTCAGAGGTTGTAAAAAATACCAGAGAATATTGCCTGTGTTTCTCTTTGTATTAAAAACACATGTACTTTAAATGCATATGCATATATACATATATAGGGTGGGCAAAAGGAGATTTACAGTTATGAGTACATAAACAGTTTATTTTGTATTATTGTTTATTAATTATCGTATTATTTTCTATATGAACATCTGTAAGTCTAGTTTGTCCACCCTTGTATGTGCTTAAAACAAATATATACATATGTGCAGTTTAAAATGACAGAACAGATATTCATAGAATTTCCCCGAAAGGATTTTTATTAATATATGTTAATGTGATCTGGGAAGAAAACCTGACCTCACTAATATCCAGAATTATGCATGCTGTGTGTACACCAAAAGAAATGTTAGGCAGGGCGCCCCTTTGAATAGGCAATCCTAAGTAACCTCCTCATGATAGAAATATGTTGACCTCATGCAAGATGTAGGCCACATTACTGCTCCTGAAGAATAGTATGAACATGCTGAATGCAAGGGACATCATTTGTTGAATAACCTCCAAAATTCAATATAGCAACTTTAGCTCTAACAATTTTGCTGACTAATGTACTAGATAGCATTACTGGCTTTTCTGATGACATACCATTTATACTTTCAAAATATATACAGTTATTGACAGCGTCATCAGAATGGCAATATACCAATACAATTTTTCCTCGTAGGTGCCATATAAAAAGAATCCCAATCTACTTATACAAAAGTTACTGCTAAAAAAAAAAAAGAGGTATTACTTTGAGTCTGAAGAATAATAGTAACATGAATCTAGGGTTAGATGTTGGGTTACATTATGTAAACATCTATTCGTATAAAAGGATGAGAGGGCCAGCTTAGGAGCTCAGAAAGAAGAAACCTCAAATAAGCTTTCATTTAAATTATTCAATAAATTCTGTGATTTTGTTATCATTAATGTTTACATATAGAGAACAGGCTTGTGGTATTAAATAGTTGGGAAGTCCACATATTAGTCATATTTTTAAATTATCATTTATGTTCTAGAATATTAATAAAGGAATAATGCATTTAAGAAAATTTTATGTACAGAAGTGACTCCAAGTTTTCTTATGTTAATTTATAAAATCTAGTGCCTATAGAAATATGTGCCTCTTTAAAAAAGCTTAGAAAAATCCCAAACTTTTGAAAATGTATATCTACTTCTGGCCTGCTAGAAAAACATCATGGATTTGGCTAGCTTTCTCAATGAATAAATTACATCCAAAGGCAAATTTGCAAACTTTGGGATGCTTACTGAATAAACTCATGTTATGTGGCTCTTCATTCCTCCTAGAACTTATTCTTCAAAGCCGTGGGAAGGACTAAAGTGGATATTTAGCAATCATGTAACACCTGTTGGCATTTTATTGTTTTATTCTCCATGTGTACATGCTCTGATTATCAAAAATATAATTATGAAGAAATAATTACCATGTTATAGAACAATCCATTTCATTAATGATTTGCTACATACCTATCATGTATCAAGAATTGTTTGCTTGAATTTCTGTTGAAGCAGAGAAGTTAATCTGGATGCTGTGTAGAAGATGAATTTGAGGCAATGACCCCATTTGGAAGGGGATGCCATAGTCCAGCTAGAAATTCAAATTTTACTCATGCTGTGAGTGAGATGGAGAAGAAAGAAATAGAGAATAATAAAGGAATACTAAGGATGTAAATTGATTCCTTTTGATGATTAACTGTATATAGAAGATGAAAACAACCAAAGAAAAGGAAAGAGTTGAGGGTGTTTCTAAGATTTTTAGCATAGACTGGAATGATTAATGACATCATCAATACAATAGAGAACATATAAAAGGGAACTGATTAGAAGCAGAAGAATTTAAAGAGTTAAATTCTGGGTATATTAATTTGGAGGTTATTTAAAGCATGTAATTAGAGCTTTCTAGCTAATCTAAGAAAAGCTGAAACCCAAGGAAATTTCAGGGCTAGATTTAAAACTTTACTCAGTATCACTAAATGGTAGTAGCACGGATGATAGCACGTCAGGAGAAAATTGAAAGGAAATAAAAAAGAGGTTGATGACGAAAACTTATAAAGAATATTAATTCTTTTCAATTATCATGAAAAGAATAAAAAAGATACTATAAAATAAACTGAGTGGGAAAGGTCAGAACGGTAGAAGAAGTATTAACAATATGGTTTCACTGAAGCAAAGTTGTTTTATGATAACCAAACTGTGTTCACTTAAAATGTCAGCTCCACTGGAGCAAGGCACTTGATTGACTTGTTCACTGCAGAGTCCCCAACACTGGAAGTAATGTGTGTACCTTCATGGATACTCAGTGAATGTTAACTGAATAAATCAAACAGTGGTATAAAATGCACAATAGAGTTTTATTCAAATAAATACTAAAAAATTACTATTGATGGGGTAACGGAGGACATTTCAATAAAATCATAGGAGCAAACATCAAGCTATAAGGGAGAGTTAAGTATTACAAATGCTGGGAGATGACTTCTCTTCAAAAAATTGTATGTAGAGGTAAGGTAAGAGGAAAGCAGTTCTTAAGAAAAATAAAAACTTGGGAGACAGAACATTATCAAAAGAAGAAAGTCCTCTAAACCTCTCATCATGTAAAGGATTGGAGTGAAGTCAGCCTAAAATGCAGCAGAGAAATGGAAATTCCACGCCCAGACTGTAGTTTCTTGAGAGCAGAATCTATATGTCACTCTATTGTCTTCTTACTACATAGGTTCTGACACAAAGTAGGTACTCAAATTAGGTGTACCTGCTGAATCAACTACATCTAAACTATATTCCAAGATGAAACTTTTATTGGTTTTTCCTTATTAGTCTTGTCTTTCCCCTTTCTCCACTCAGCTTAGCAGCCAAAACAATTATGTCAGAAGCTGGACCCATGTTTGAAGGTCAGAAAGGGTGCCAGCACTGTCAGCAAATGGGACGTCATTACACGGTAGTCCTAGAAGCTCTGAGGAAATAGGATGACACTATTGTTCCTTATTATGAAATTATTTTTCACTGATGTAGAGCATCTTATATTTTTACATCACTGAAAAAATTTTATAAAATGGAAAGGGTTTGAATCAGATACTAAAACTGTTGGGTGTTGGTTAAATTTTAGAGCTATATTTTTACCTCAGATAAGTTTGTTCCTGAGGATAAATTAAATTATTTCATATGTTTGCTTGTATATTGAAAAAGAATAATATTATTTTAAACCTGTATTTGTTTTTCCTTCCTCCCTGTCTTCCTCTCTCCTTTCCTCTTTTTTCAACTTTCCTTCCTTCCCTCCTTTCTTTTTCAGTTCTCTTACAATGATATTCATGGAAGCTGGATGTTTTGATTTAGGTGATTATATTCCATGTTTCTCTCTTAACTGTACACCACACAGCTAGTTTACAGTGTTTGGATACATTCTTTGGTAACTATACTATTTTGCCAAGATGCTAGTTGTAGGTAGACTGTTACATAAGTTACTGCTGCTCTACAGACTATGAGCATTTGGAGCTCAGTCGTTGACAGTGCGGATATTGGGAGCTGTTTTATCTAGACTCACAGGATGTCTCAGTGGATCTTTAATCCGATTTAATAGTGCCAAAATAACCGGGTGCCATGCATGTACAATATGCCTGTGTTAAAAATTCCCACAGAATTTTTGGATGAATAACCTCACAGGCAAAGTTATTCATATCAGCTATTTAAAAAACACAGAACTAATGTGATTGTGTTTATTGTTTTCAAATAGCAAAGAGTATATTATCAATAAATATGCTCAATTACTCAAAATGTCCTGCAAAAATATATGGTATGGTGAGTCTCCTCTAGAAAATATGAATTTCACAAATAGCTTCAAGTGCTTATTTTTCTTCATGATCATGACAACAGAGTCCCCACTGCCTATTTAAAAATTCATTTGTGATGAAAAACTGCCTAAACTACCTCCTAAGATTATATTTTGAGCTCCCTCTACGAAAAAACTTGTGATAAAATCAGCTTAAGAATCAGCTATAAAGGCCAAATAATTAGATAGGAAGGCAGAAAAGCATAAGACCTGACTTGTGTTAATATTTCTCAAACTTTTATGATCTTAAAAGTCACTTGGGAAGCTTATTAAACTTACACTTTTATGGGTCCTATCTCATGCCTCCTGAACAGGAACCTATGGATATAGTGACAGACCTAGGGAATTTAATAGCTACCATTGATGAACTTCATGTCAGTGATCCTAGACACAACTGTGTCCAGGCAAAGTTTTAAAACTTTCTGAGGTTCAATACCAAATGATCTTTTATCTTAGTTGATTCAAAGTTTTTATTTCAACCTTTGGTCATATATGAAGATGATGTGGGATTATCAATAGACCCTTATGCGTCTGTAAACTTAGAGAGAGTAAAGGCCAAGAGAACAGAAAGAGCTGTGCCTCCCCTTTCTCTTTGCACAGGACATGGTGGTAAGGTATCCTTAACCATACAGCACAGCACCCACTGGAAGCAACTGACTGGTGAAGTAAAGGAAACTGGGTCTTTTGTGAGCAGGTAAATTTGCTTTCTAAATTATCTGGGGAACTGACCTGATTTTCTGCTTTTCCTCGTCAATGGAGACTTGGCCTAAATTTGTCTTGACAGCATGCTCATCAAGTACGATAAGTGGTCAGACCACGCCAAATGGTCTAGGGTGCTCTTAAAACAATTGTATTAGTCATTCATTAGGATCAATACTACATTAAATTAAATTTTGTAACCCTTGAGATATTATGAAGCCTGTTTACATAGGTTATATCATTTCAGCCTCAAAGTACAGGACAGTATTTTTTGGTGGAAAACCCAGAAAAATCTAATAGTTTATTATTTGGAAATCAGAAGTTAAAACCCAGGTTCCCTGACATATTGTTTAGTGTTATATCTTTGATTGTTCTGTGATTTAGTTTTTCTTAAAAATTGTGAATAAATAACTATTGCTATTTATTAATATGAATCCTGAATCTATTGGGATAGTATAAATTGGAAGTCACAGGTAATCTTCTCAATCTAGCTTAAATAATAAGAATGATTTATTCACTGCTGAAAGCAAAGAATTGCATAGCTAATATTACTTCAGGACAGGTTTGATCCTGAGACTCAAATAAGGACCCAGTGTTTTCCTCCCTATTTCTTTATCCAGCTTATTGTTTACTCTGTATAGCAGCATGATCATTACTCGTGGCCATAAAACAATGGCCAACAGCACCCAAAGCAAAACGTTCCTTCTTATCCAGCAGGAAAGAAAAAACTTTTTGCTCTTCTTCAAGCTAATGGCTGGATTAAAATATCATTTAGATCACCTGCACTGTTCTGGAGGCAGAATGTATGCTACGATTAGTC
This sequence comes from Pteronotus mesoamericanus, assembly GCF_021234165.1. Lineage (NCBI taxonomy): Eukaryota > Metazoa > Chordata > Mammalia > Chiroptera > Mormoopidae > Pteronotus > Pteronotus mesoamericanus. The sequence goes on along the minus strand of NW_026555325.1, from coordinate 25,210,881 downwards.
TAAATCAAGTGGAACTCACACTTGAAAATAAGGTTCTCAAATACCCAGAGTTAAAGGAAAGGATGTTCGTGGAGAGCAGAATAATTTTACTTGTCAGAATTCTGATTTCAAAGTCCCTATATCTTTTGCTATTGGTTTTTAAAATATTTGCCTGATTGGCTGGAGATTTGTGACAATGAAATCTAGACATTGGGTAAAAAACTAGTTAGGCCAATTTTATGAGTAATAACTCATTGTTTTCTTAATTCTGGCCAGCATTCTGGTAATTGTTTGCTTTTGATAACAAAAAGAACCAGGATAAAGAGTATGCATAGTACAGCATAATTTCTTTTTAAATTAATATATAAATTTATACTAATATGTGAAATATATAATAATTACTATATAATAAAATATGTAGAGTACATATTAGTCTTAAAACACTGATATTTTGAGGACATAGTAAGCCATTTCTGCATATTTATTCCACCCTGCCACCAAAAGTGTTGCTAGAATGATGAGAGTTAGCCTCTTTCAAACAATATTTGCCCTGATTACCAGATACAGTAAGAATGTATCAACAGAAGAAAAATATGGAAGTGAAGGATAAATTAGGAGAGACTTTTTTTAGTTCTCCTTTGGAAATCCTTTTTTTTTTTAATTGAAATCTTTGATGCCAAAATAAGAACTATCTAAAGTTTAGGAGGATTAAGTTATCTTGAGAGAAAAAACATTCCAATTTTTAAGAGCCATGTAAATTTATACAGAAAATGGGAGCATTAAAATGCTTCATTCAATGAAAAAATAGTTTTTAAGCAGCAACTCGGTACAAAGAATATATGTAAGCATCCTGTTTTGTTTGTGTATTTTTTGTTCTGTTAGATATATTTGTGGATCGACTAGGCTCTAATCCCAAACTTTCCGTAGTAAATATTAATTTGCCTTTTGAAAATCATATATTTTTACCTGTCAGTTCATGAGGCTGGGACATAGTAACCATACCAAGATATGGCAATGAGCATGTGACGACCTTCTTGAGCACATACTTGTTTTTGGCAATGATGCATGACTACCTCCTTGGCCAAGAATATAATATCTTTATTCCTGTCTACAGAAACTGGTTCGGAGATTTACACAAACCAGGTCAATGGGAGTCACTTCAGAAAATTTTGTGGAAACTATTAGGAAAGAGAAAGTCACATTGCTCTTTACATGAACTGCTGAGATACAGATATCAAGCTCCTGGGAGTCACCACTGGGGAGAGAATTGGCTGAAAAATAAAACTCATATGGAAGAGAGCAGAGCTGTGATGCAGATAAAAATCTAGTCTTGGTGATAATACTTGAGCAGCCGATATTATCAGTGTCTGAAACTATACTATCTACTTTTCAGTTAGGTGAGCCAATACATTTTCTGTTTAGTTTAAACCAGTTTCATTTATGTTTCTTATACAACTAAAGTATAAATGAATATAGGTAGTTGTCCTTATTTTTAAACTAACAAAAATTAATGAATTAAAAATATATATAATGTAAAGAGAATATGGCAGTTTATAGTGGACATTGTGTTAAATACAGTTTGTATAAGGGATCAAAATTTTCTAAAGTGTAGACCAATTTAATTGCAAAGTTTCCCAGTAGACACCACATCTATCCTTTGTTACAAGTGGTCTGAGATTTCATCCTCTTTACAGAAAGACTAAGACAGAGCATCTTTGCATATTTATGTTGTTTTTAAATAAAATGTACATAGTTTTTAGAGGATGCTATTCTAGAGTCAGGGAATTTTAGAAAGATATGGCCTTGGGCACACTTACAATTTAATTTCACCTTAAGTTAAATAGGAGATTTAAAAGTTGTAGATTTTTGGTCTAGCATGTTCATCTAGGTGACTTTCTGTTTGTGACATTTGGAAAGTACAAACCACAGAACAACTGTTTTTGATAACTCTTAAAATAAATGGCATAGTAAAAAACCACAAGAAGGTGCCAGATAACACTATGACATGCTAGGTAAGTAGCAGAAGGAATTCTATCATTAAGTCTCCTTTTAACATTATATCAAAATTCATAGTTACATAACATAGCTATTCCAACTTTGTTTTTATGTATGCTTACACAGTATATCATTTTTGCCCTATTCTTTGCATCTATTTTTCACCTCTCTTTGTCTGTATATTTAAAGTAGATTTCTTATAGACAATATATAATTGAGTACTCCACTCCTCTGTTTTTCAATTAGAGCACTTAGGCCATATTCATTTGACGCAACTATCAACATACTTACATTCAATTCTATAATATTGCTGTTTTCTGTTTTGTCATGTGTTTATTCTCATAGTAGGTAAAACATTTTATTTGCTTACTTAAAAATCTCTAAAATGTAAAAAAGTAAAAAAGAAAAAGTGTTTTCTTAATTATACTTTTTGGCAGTGAATAGAGGTTACAATTAAAAGGAAAAAAAAAAGCGCCGATTTTCTGTAGAAGCTTTTGTTGTTCCCTAAAAAGAAAATCCATTTTCCTACAGACATTAACTTATGAGACTCTTTTTCTTATGTGCTCGAACTCATATAATTCTCTTTACTTAAGGAAAGAGTAATAATGAGCAGAAGAATGTATCAACTTAAATACTCGAAGTCATCTCAAACCGTGAAGAGTTTCTGGTTTCAGTGATAAAAAAAAAGAAAAGAATTTTGCTAGCAAATTGTTGGACTAAAATCCAGGCAAATTACATATTTACCTTCTGATTCTTAAATTTTTAATATAGCATTGCTTATTTGAATTTAATTATGAGGTAGCAAGACCTGAGAGTGATTTGTAAAAATTTGTTTGAAAAATTCCTAGGTAAACTTTCTTTGCCAATTTTCCATTCTACTCTCTATAACTTTCCTTATTTTATCTTTTTTTCTTTCCACAAATTTCCAAGGACAGTCTCTAAAAAAACTATTAGGCCTATTATTTGGTTGAAGATAAATTTATCCCCACAACCCTCAGGTCTGTGAATGTCTAGGGTATAAATCGAAAGAGTCAGATGGCCTCCTGTCAAGATGGCAGCATAGTAGGGAGTGATCTGGTCACTGTTCACTCCCACCAGCCTCAGTGCCTCCAGCCTCACAACAGTGAAGCCACTGAGCTACTGCCTGATGTTTTCACTGACTCACAGTGTAATAGACTTAAGACCAAAGGTAGCATCATCTATTTTGTCCCAATGGGTATGGAAAAAATTATATATTAGTGTCCACATAATTCCAGAAAAATAAAGAGACAGGCAAACAGATTATAGGAGCTCTAGAGAACAGATCATTCAAGTAATGCTCCCCAATTAAAAGTCAACCCTAAGGTTAATTGTGTGGCCAGTGCATAATTCTTTTTATTAGTGAGTAGGAGATGACAAGAAGTAGGGATGCTAATCTCAGAGCTACACTTTTCATCCTAGTCTTTGTCCCACATCATTAATAGTACAACCTGCTCCATATATTAGAGCAACTCCAATTCCAAAGAGAGATAATATATACCAATCTGGAAAATAATCTGATTAAGACATCAATGAAAGCTCCAGGTACATGGCTGACACAAGCAGTCCGATTCCAACAGGACTGTCCACCTGCATGAGGCAAAGGTACAGCTGTAGAGACTAGGGCCCCAAATCCATGCCCTCCATGCCACAGTCTGAGAGGCTGCTGGGCCCAAGGGCGCGCAGTTTCCTGAGGCAGTGGGAGCCAACCTCAGGGAGCAGCCAGGTTTCCTGCCTGTGCACAGGCCCATGTGAACTGACACCAGAAAACCTAGGCAGCCTGATCCCCTGTCCTGTGTTCTTTGTTCTCTCTCTCTAGCTCTTTTTCATTTCTGGACTTCTCTTGGTTACTGAATACTTTTTAATACTTTTTATAATGGCATTGTAGCACCATTGTTACCTTATTAGCTGCACCACTGTATTAGGACTCTCCAGAGAAGTAGACCAATAGGATATATTAACATTGATTTTAAGAATTTGGCTCAGGAGATTGAGAGGACCAACTACAGCAGTCCTCTTTTATCCAGCAGAGCTACATTCCAAGACCTCCAGTGGATGCCTAAAACAGCAGTTAGTACCTAACCCTGTATATACTGTGTTTTTACCTACACATACATAACAATGTTGAGGTTTAGCTTTTAAATTAGGCACAGTAAGAGATTAACAGTAACTAGTAATACAATGGAACAGTTATAGCAATATACTGTATTAATGTTATGTGCATGTGGTCTCTCTCAAAATATCTTACTGTGCTCATGCTTCTTGTGATGATGTGAAATGATAAAATGGCTATTAAGTTGAGGATGTTCACATTTTCACTTAAAGGAAGCACGCGTAACTGAATTGCCAGCATCACTACTTGCACTTTGGAGCCATTATTAAGTTAAATAGGAGTTACTTGAACATCGGCACTTCGACACTGGAGCAGTCAGTCTGACAACTGGACACTCATTACTTCAGTAATGGGTGGGGAGTGTATACAGTGTGGAGACACCGGGAAAAGGGGTGAGTCATGTCCTGGGCAGGACAGGGTAGGTTTCACAGGATTTTATCACACTACTCAGATGGTATACAACTTAAAATGGATGAATTGTTTACTTCTGGAGTTTTCCACTTAATGCAGTATTGTTGGGCCCCAGCTGACAGAAGGTAATTGAAACTTTGGAAAGGGAAGTGGAGGGTAAGGAGAGACTACTGTAATGGGAAGTCTGGATGCTCACAGGAGCTGATACCATTTTGAATCGGAGCTGTTGTAGAATAGACCAATAAACTGACATTCAGGTGGGATTTTTATGTTTTACAGTCCTGAGGCTGGATTTCTTAACCAGGAAACCCCAGTTTTTTCTTATGGTCTTCAACTGATACAGAGCTTATTATCATCACAAGAAACTCTTGTGATGCGATTTTATAGCCATACCCAGCTTCTCCCTTGCACTGACCCCTTCTTTAGCACCTGTCAACTGCAAATCTGCCCTCCCTTTTTACAACTTTGGTATTTTAAGAGTGTTATATAAATGAAAGTCACACAGTGAGTCTTTTGAGATTTTTTTTTACTAAGCATAATTCTCTGGGGTTTCACCCCAGGTTTCTTTATGTATCATTAGTTTGTTCCTTTTTATTGTTGATTAGTATTCCATGGTATGGTGGTGATGTTTCCAGTTTGGGGCTATTATGAATAAAGCTATAAACATTTATTTATGTAAGTTTTTATTTCTATGAGATAAATGCCTAGGACAACAACAATTACTGAATAGTATGATAATTACATATATAGTTTTTACCAGCCTGTTTTCCAGAATTGGTTTTACCATTATGCATTCTCAACAATGTATGAGGGGTCCAGTTTCTCTCCATCTTTACCCATTTTGGGAACTAGTTTTGTTTTGTTTGTTTGTTTTTTTGTTTGTTTTATTTTGGCAATTCAGATAGGTATGTAATGGTATCTCATGGCTGCATCTCCCTAATAGTTAAGATGTTGAACATGTTTTAATTTGCCTATCTGCTATCTGTGTATCTATTGTATTGCAATATCTATAATGTTTTTTTGCCCAGGCTCAAATTGAATTGTTGAGTATTTTACATGTTTTAACTATTTTGTGGTTTGTTTTTTTTTTTACTTTTGAGTTCTGACTCTTCTTTATATATTCTACAAATAAGTTCTTTGTCAGATATTTGACTTACAGATATTTTTCTCCCACAGTGTAACTTCTTTTTGTTCTCTTAACAGACTTACAGATTTTAATTCTGACAAACTCTAATTTATCAATTTCTCCTATTATCAATGTGATTTTAGTGTCAAGTCTAAGAACTTTTTGCCATAATTGAACATTTTTCTCATGTAATTTTTTAAAATGTTTTGTAGCTTTGTATTTTACATATAAGTTTATGATCCATTTGAGTTATTTTTTGTATAAAGTCTAAGACATATTAAGGATAATTGTTTGCCTGTCATCTTTAATTATTCAAGTACAATTTTTTGAAAAGGCTCTTTTCTCCATTAATTTTTTTTGCACATTTGTCAAAATCACTTACAAATATTTGTGTCTGTCTGTATCTAGGTTCTCTATTCTATTGCATTGATCTGTATCCCTTTGCCAATACCACAGTCTTGATTGCTATAGGTAAATAAATCTTAAAATTAGTTAGACTGACCCTCATATTTTATTTTTTTTTTGTAAAAATCATTTAAGGCTCTTCATTACCATATAAAATTGAGATCAATATCTTTTACTTGTTTTCTTAGATTTGTATGTACTAGTTTTTAGCAGTCATAAATGATGTTGTAGTTTTAATTTCAATGTCTATATATTTATTGCAAGTATATAGAAGTGTGATTGATGTATGTATATTTATCTAGAATTCTGTAATCTTGCAGAACTTAGTTATTGCTTTGAGGGTTTTTTAATTTTTGTAGAATCTCTGGCATTTTTACATAGGCCATTATATCATCTGCAAATAGAGACTTTTATTTCTTCCCTCCAAAACACTATTCTTTATATTTTCCTTTTTTTTTTTTTGCCTTATTTCACTAACAAGTCATTTACCCATTAAATATAACTGAAGGAGTTTTTCTTGTAGATGTTTTTCATTAAATCAAGAAAGATTTTAAGTTCTATTTTTCTTTTTCTGATAGTTTTTTATTATGTATTGAATGTTAAATATTTTTATTGGTTCAGATGATCTTTATTTTTCCTGTGAATATGGCATACTGATTAATTTTTAAATACTGCACCCACCTTTATCTGTAGAATAAACCCACTTTTTCATAGTGTATACTTCTTTTTTGTATTTTACTAAGTTGTCTTTGCTAATATGTTGTTACAGATTGGTTATATTTTAAATCTATAGTGTTTTAGTTGATGTCTTTGTATAGCATTTTTTGTGATTGCTCTAGACATTACATTATATTTATATATGAAAAACTAATCATGGATGTCACCATTTTACCAGTTGGAGTGAAGCATAGAAATGGAGTCTTCCATTATATCATTGACTTCTTTGTTTACGATTGTCTTAAATACATCCTCTACATACATTAGAACATGAAACAGTGTTATATATTTTGTTTCAACTATCAAGTATATTTTAGAAACTTAAGAAGAGAAGTAAAAGCTACTTTATTTATCCAAATTTTGCTTCCTGTATTAATTATTCCTTCATTAGTTTCCAAGATTTTTTAAAAATCATTTTCTTTCTGTTTATAACACTGTTTTTAGGTTAAGTCTTCTGGTGACATATTATATTCATTTTCATTGATCTGAGAATGTTTTGATTTGTCTGTTTATGAAGGATAATTTTACTAGGTATAAGATTCTGGATTAGCAATTCTTTTCATTCGGCATTTAAAAAATATTGTGTCACTTCTTTCTGTCTCAACAATTTCTGATATAAATTTAACTATCATTCAAATTGTTTATTCTTTATGGGTAAGGTGACATTTTTTTCTGGCTGCTTTAATTTTTTTTCCCTTTGTCTCTAGTTTTTCAGAAGTGTGATTATGATGTGTGTTGGTGTGAATGTTTGTGGATTTATTCTCAGCTTTCTGTACCTGTAGGTTTGTTTCTTGGAAATTTAGGGAAGTTTTGTACCATCATTACCGTGAGTAGTTTTTCCTCTCCTTCTGGGACTCCAATTAAACAAATGTTAAATCTTTCATTGTAGTCAAATAGGACTTTGTGGCTCTGTACAATTTTTTTCAATCTGTTTTCTCTCTATTGTTCAAAATGAGTAATTTATAAATGTACTTTTAAATAAAAACTATATATATTTAAGATTTACAACATGTTGACTTGAGATACATATACATAGCAAAATGGTTGCTACAATCAAGCTAATTAACATACATCTACTTACATAATTATCATTTTTTTCTAATGACAGCATCTAAAATCTATTCTCTTAGCAAATTTCCAGTATTCAATAAAATATTATTGTCTATATTCATCATGCTGTACATTAGATCTCTAGGCTTATTCATCCTATATGCCTACAATTTTGTGCCCTTTTGACCAACATCCTCCCAGTTCTCCCACCTCTCAGACCCTGGTAACCACCACCTACCCTCTGCTTCTATATATTGGACTTTTTAGATTCCATGTATAAGTGAGATCATGTGTTGTTGTTTTTTTTTTATTTGTGTCTGGATTATTTCATTTAGCATTTTGGGAAATTTCTAATATTCTACCTTTCAGTTTACTGATTTTTTCTTCAGTCTCTTCTATTTTGGTATTTTACCTAATCACTCATTTTTTTATTTCAGTTATTTTGTTTTTCAGGTCAAAATTTTTATTCACTTTCTTATGTTTTATATTTATTTGATAAGGCTACTTGTTCATTTTTTTTCAAGTACATCTGTAATTGCTTGGTGAAGTGCTTTAATGATCATTTCTGTAAAGTCTTTGTCAGACAATTCTAATATTTCTATAATTTGGTCTTGGCCTCTATTAATTGTTGCTTTTTTATTCAGTTTGCGATCTTCCTGGTTCTCATTACAAGAAGTCATTTTCTGTTGAAATCTGTACATTTTTATGTTATGAGACTGGGTCTTATTTAAACTTCTAGTTTACTTTGCTTTCTTTTACACTGTTTCAGGAAATGCTGGTAGAGGAATGTTGCCTCAGTATTTCCAGATGAAAGTCAAAATTCAGGTGTTTGACTCAGACTTTGTTGACAATCAGAGATGTGAGAACTCTACATTACTCTTTGGTGGATTCATGAGTTTGAGCTTCTCATGTGTGGTCTCATGAGGAATCCACTGACATTGTGGTAGGAATGGCCTCATTACATGCTGATGATAGAGTCATGACTCTTCACGAGCCTTCTATGACACCAGTGGTGAGGGGCACCTTGTTACTTCTGAGTGGTATCAAACTCTAAGTGTGGTCTTCATTAACATTGGGGTGGTAGGCTAGTTAATGGAGATGAAAATTCTAACTCCTTATTTGATCTTCTCTGTCACCATCTGCAGCGGGCAGTAAGAGCACTTCATTTTAACCTCACAAGATTTGAAGTCTAAGTTTGCCACTCAGCGTTTGCAGGTGTGAATGGGGTGTGGCTATAGTTTTTTTCTTGTGTTTTTTTTGTAGTAAATTAGTTACCGTCTAAAATATTCCTGTCTTTTTAGGTTGTTCTTCCCTAGTCCCCCGGCTACAGAGAAGAGACCTGTAGCTTTTGGCAGCTTTTTGTCCAAACTCTGGCATTTCTAGGCTGCCAGCTTTTGCAGATCCAAGTCTGGGATATGAAGCAAAAAGAAAGACCGGAGAATCAAATCATATCATCCTTTGGCTTCTGAGATCCTATTGGTCTACTTTCCTCTTACTGCCTTTCCCGCTCCTCTCCTCTCCACTCCTCTCCTACCCTCCCTTCCTCTCCCCTCTTCTCTCCTCTTTTCTCCTCTCCTCTCCTCCTCTCTCTCTCTCTCTCTCTCACACACACACACACACACTCACACACATTTTTATCTCTATCAACCAATCCATCAATCTATCATCTACGTATGTATCTGAGCTTTCTAAGATACATTGTAATTAAGTACCACACACCCAGTAGCTTAAACAACAGAAATTTATTATTTCACAGTTGTGGAGGCTAGATGTTCATAGTCAATATGAGAGCAAATCTGGTTTCTTTTGAGGTCTATCTCCGTGGCTTATAAATGGCTCTTTGTGGTGTAAAATTTTCTTTTCTTAGAGCATAAGTCAGATTTTATTAAGGCCCATCCTAATGGTCTCACTTTAACTTAATCAACTCTTAAAGACTGTGTCTCCAAAGCCAGTAATGTTCTGCAGTACTGGGGGGTTAGGGCTACAATATATAAATTTGGAGGAACGCAATTCATATTGTCACACACTCACTCTCAATCTCTCTCTCTGTCTTCCTCTCTCCCACTTCTCTCTTGTTATGTGTATCACACACACACACACACACACACACACACACACACACTGTGAGGCAAAAGTAGGTTCACAGTTGTTTCTATGGAAAATAATATAATAATTAATAAATAATAACACAAGAATAAACTTCGCTTTAGGTACCCACAACTATAAACCCACTTTTGTCCATCTGTCTGTCAATCTATCTACCTATCTATCTATCTATCTATCCATCCATCCTAGGAATTTAGTTGTACTTATAGGGACGAGTAAAAAAAAAGTACATGTACTCTATACGTGCTCCATCTTTCCAGAAGGAAGTTCTTGTTATTAGTTTTAATATCTAGTTTTAAATATGTCTTTACATTCTTGTCTCCAAAATATCAGTTATCATTTATAGAGTTCTATCTCTCTCTATAATACACATTTTTTTCTTTTGGTTCTCAGCAGTTTGATGATATATGTGTCTAGATATGGTCTAATTTGTGTTATCTTATGTTGCATTTGCTGAGCTCTTATAGTTTATATTCTCCACCAAATTTTGACAAATTTCACCTCTCATATCCTCAAATATTTTTTCTTTTCCATTTTCTCTTTCTAGTACTTTCAGAACCCCAATTATAAATAATAGATTATTCTTTTGTGTTACAGATTACTGATACGCTTTTGTTTTCTTGACATTTTTTTCTCTATTTTGCAGGTTAGATCACTTTGGTTGAACATTTTCTAGATAAATTGATTCTTTCTTGTGCAATCTCCAATCATCTGTTGATCCATTTCAGTGAATCTTATTTCAGATATTGTGTTTCTAAATTATAAAATATCAATTTTTATATTTCTCATTTTTCTGCTGAGATCCCCCAGATATTTACTGATTTGATAATAGTTTCTTTTTGATCCTTCAATATCCTTTTAAGAGCTGCTATAAAGTCCTTTTTCTGTAAATTCCAACTTCTGGCTTACCTTAAATATGTTTTTATTGACAATTATTTTCCTCTTAAATATGGGCCATGTGTTTCTCTATATTTAGTAACATTTATTGTATACTAGATAGTATGTAATACTTTGTAAAAATTTTGGATTTCATTAACTACCACAGAATAATGTTTATTATTTTCAGACAATAAATTGTTGGCTGTTGAACTCGAACTGTGGAGGTTTGTTTTTACACTTTATTAGAAGAGATGTTTGTTTTTATCTTTGCTCTAGATAAATACTTTCTTCCTGCTATATCATCTGCAGTCTTAAGGCAAAATCTTGTGGTATTTCACTGAGAAGAACCCAAACTCAAAATTTTATTTTTCCTCTGTGAGAAGAAACTGAGATGTCCACCAAAGTAACTCAGACTTCTGCTTGACGTTCTCAACTATTATCAGTAGAGCCTTCTCCATGCATGCACAGTTTGTGAAATAGCCAGTGATTTGAGGGTGACTATATGCAGATTTTGGGATCTGTCCCTTCTCTGTCCTGTTTCTTTCCAGGATTTTCACACTCAATTTCCAGCAACTCTGACAGCCCAAACTCTATACTCTGAGACCTCAAGCCCCTGAGAACAGGAGTTTTCTGCCTGAGTTCTAGTCACTTCACACCATGTGAACTAAAATGTGCTTTAGTCGAAGAGTTGGACATTATCTCTCTATGTGGCTCCATATAGCATTTCTCTCTGTGAAAAAGAGAATGAGTGCTTATTAATATTTATTTTGCATATAATGTATATATGTCTATATGTATTTCTTTTATCTCCTGATAATATGCCTCTTGCTCTTCCTCTTTCCCCAACCCCCACCCTTCAGTCTATCATTTCAATTTCACAAATATTAATTTTTTTAGTGATCCTCTTTCTAATTAACCACATTCTCTGGGTAGGCATTCATCATTTGCCTTAGGTTGTTAAGTATGAGTTTTTATCAAATCATGTTTACTGTCAAATATTTCCCCCAGGGATGTCAATCAGGTGGAGTAGACTTCCTGCTATTCTTTTGCACCTACTGGTTTGAGAAGCAAAGAGAAAAGGCATACACTGGGTAAAGAAAAGCATGTATATCTAACTATGTGTTATTTTGGGGAAATTGTTATGTCAGGTACCATCTCTTTAAATATGCATTGTACTTGTTGATGCTTCCGGTAAAATTTATTTATAATTTTTAGTAACTTGTATCTTGTTGAATTCTTAATGTAGTATATTGGACACAGAGGGTTGTAGTTAAGTTTTGGCTCTTATCTACTGCTATGTATATGAGCAATCTGCTTTGTATTTTGCAGTAGTTTAACACATATTTTACAAAAGATACCTAAAATAATAGCAATTGCATTAATAAAATTAAGCAACAGGAAATTTTGATTTAATATATCTTAATTATATTACCTATTCCTGCCATGTCTGTTCCATAATATTTGTCCAACTGTGAGTTGCATTTATATGATATAATTTAATATCTTCATACAAATGCTGCATACAATATGGCATTATGTTAGCTGTAGCTTCCTCAGATGTAGGGGGTAAAATTTATTCAATTCATAGTTAATGAATACCCACAAGTGCTTGTCACTTATTATAATATACTTGCCAAAGTGCTGCTTGTAAGAGCTAGAACCACATTTATCAGCTTCTTTAAATCTTCTAAAGTTTTTGAAACATTGAAGAGTCTGTATGTTATCAATTTTAAAAAAAATTATACTACTAGATGTTTGACATTATGTATACTCTAAATTGCAATTAGATTCCATTTCTTGATTATTAGCCAAATTGTCTCTATCAGCGTTGTTTCTGTATTGTCTTATATTGAGTAGGATGTTATGGACCTGTTCTGTATCAAGAAAAAAGAGTAATAGACTAGTAGTCAAAGGCCTACGAGTGGCAGCCCTTCTGCTGCACATTTTCCAACATTGATGTAGGCCAAAGCAATATTAATTTACATAATTTGTTCATTTTTTTAAGAATATGAGGTTATGAGCCCTTAGCTGTAATTGCAACTTAATTACTCTCAGATGGTATAATCATCTTACTAAGGAGAGACTAAAACAACCAGATAGATAAAGTAAAAGTTCTTAGTATGTCAGGCCAAGCATGGACTAGCATATCTATATCTATTATCATTATTTAGTATTCCTAAACTATGATTAAGGATGAAATAATGAAATATCTATAAAATCAAATGTTAAAAATGGGAAACAAAGAAAGATATTAGAGTGTCTGTTGAATATTGAGTTGGAAATTTTTGTCATCACTACCAGATCATCAATCATTCATCTTCTGTTTGGACTCTGGGAATAATGAGAAAATCTAATCTCATGAGCAGGACTATACCCTTCTTAGGCAAATTTAATTTTTGTTAAAAATATTTAAACAATATTTCTATAGAATTTCCACATGACAATAGACTTATGAGAACTAAGGACAAGCTAAAATTATCATGCCTTATCATAATATATGTTCTGTTTTCTGCTTTTGTTGAAGAATAAAACTCTGCTCTGTTTCTAGCATAATGGAAACACCAAGACTAAAATAAATAAGAAAGGGAATAATCAATCTAAGACTATGGCTTTCTTATTTCATTTGGGTGGGCTTGGTTTAATTTTGGGGTTGAGTTATATATACTTTTATTGTCACCTTTCTATTGATAAAGAATCTCATAATTGTTTCTTTCCTTTACTGAATAAGTACAGTATATGTATACTAAATGTCAATCTCACTAAACAAGTTTTAAAATATAGCTCATAAATATATTATCATCAAAACCTACTTTGGGGCTTTATTTGTTGGGAGGCGTGTGCAGCTAATTTAACTTAGCTCAGGTATGTTAATTTGGAAGACTGATATCCCCATCACCCATGCACTGCAGGTTGCTGGCAACGCTGGACAATTGGATCAGACCACCATCCCAAAGAGTCAACTCTCCTAGAGCAGCAGTGGAATGTGTGTCTGCAGTAGACAGCTTGCTCCCAAGAGGAAGGAAGGTAGAGGAAAGTCAAAGATGCCTGGTTAATCGCCCTAAATTTACACATCAGGCAAACCATCTCACCTTTCTAATGACAAAGAGAGATGATCAAAATGTTGAGGTAAAATTCTTCCTCAGGGGAGCCAGGAGTAGGGCAAAAAAAATGTTCCCAGTTAACATACTCTATCGAAAGAAATGAGAATGTCTCTACTGATCACAGAAACTTCAGAACACCATTTTCTTCCAAAAGGCCACCACTTCAAAGGAATATTAGGGAAGATTAAAAAATATTATTTGTTACTCTATTTTAATCTATTTTAACTGGTTTCCTCTCCAGTTTGAAAATTGTTTTTTTAGGGGCAGTCACAACACCCAAAACGTTTCAGTATGTGCTTGGTATCATCATTGTTTTCCAACACTTATGCTTCTACAGTCATTTATTAATGGTTAATTATGTCCTTCATATTATGTATTAACTCCACATTTTAAAAATCTCTATTTGTAATGAGATATTTCTATCATGACTTTTTAGAACAATTGAGGTTTTTAGTAAACATCTAATCCTATGCTCACAAATTTAATCATAAAGTAGCTGAATTTATAAAGAAACTGAAGTCAAGAGATGCAAACTTCTATGAAGTCACAAAATTAAGCTAAAATGCTTTCTAAAAACAAATAAGCAATTCCTGATTATAAAATGTATTGTGTTAAGGGAACATACACAAGGTCTGTCTAGAAAAAATGTGGCCATTGTTAATATAAAAGAACAGTTTGTTGTGACATTAATATAACCTGGCAGCCAAAGAGAGTGGACTGGAGGAATCATGTGTGAACAATGATGACTTCACTCTACTGGTCAGTAGGGATGGTAGATGCCACTGAGTGAGTATGTATATGCACTATGTGGCCATAGCATTCAAAATGAATGAGTGAGTAGAGCAATGAATCTGCATGAAATTTTGCTTAAGCTTGAACACTCCTCTGTGGAAACTATTGGGATGATTCAGAAGGCCGCAGCTCTGGGCAACTGGTGATAGGCAGCTTTATCAGGACAATGCACCTGCTCATGCAACACATCTCATGCAGTTTTTTGGTGAATCATCAAATCAACGAGGTGACTCAGCCTCCCTTCAGCATAGATTTGGTGCCCTGTGACTCGGGAAGTACAATGGAGCAACCGATGATGGCTGGGAGAACTCTGTGAGATCCCAAGGTGCTGGGGCATCATTGTCCTATGTGCAATGTTTCTTGTATCTTGTATCTTCTTCAATAAGTGTCTCTTTTTCATAGTACATGGCTGGATACTTTCTGGACAGAACTTTATACTTCAGAATAAATTTATTTTATGAATATCTTTAAAAATTTTTTTATTGTTGCCTAATTACAGTTGTCCTATTTTCTTCCCACTATTCGCCCATGCTTTGTCCACCCTCCTCTCCCACATTCAGTCCTCTCAACCATTGTCCTTGTCCATGAGTCTCTATACATTTTCCTTTACTTGACCCTTCCCTTTTTTTCCCTATTATTCCCCTCCCCAATATATCTTAATTAACATTTACTATTCTATGAGATATGTAACATTATTTTCTTAATTTTACATATAAGGAACTAAGGATCAAAGGAATTTTAAAAGTTGCTCAAGAACATAAACCTAATGAATAACATATTTCTGACAAACCTAGGAATTAACATATTTCTGACTATAGAAAGGAATATTTCATATTTCATTCTATAAAGACCTGTGCTCTTTATAGAAAGCTTGAAATATATAAAACTATATTTAGAAAAACAAAATAATACAAAATTCTAAGACCTACAAATAACTATCATCAATAATTTGGTATGCTTTCACAATTATTTTTCTACTTTATGGTTCTACATGTTATGTAAAACATGTAACATATGTTTTACATAACTGAAATTAGTGTGGTAGTATATATTTTTCACTTTTTAATGAGATAATATTCACTTTTGTAAAGAAGTACAAATACACAAATGTTCATCCATTCCACGATGCCCCCCTCCCATCTGGCAACCATCAAAACACTCTCGTATCCATGATTCTGTCTCTATTCTTCTTGTTTGCTTAATTTGTTTTTTAAATTCAGTTGTTGATAGATATGATTTATTGCCATTTTATTGTTCATAGTTTTGATCTTATTTTTCTTAAATAAGTCCCCTTAACATTTCATATAATAATGGTTTGGTGATAATGAATTCCTTTAGTCTTTTTCTTGTCTGGGAAACTCTTTATCTGCCCTTCAATTCTAAATAATATCTTTGCTTGGTAGAACAATCTTGGCTATACATTCCTGCTTTTCATGACTTTGAATACTTCTTGCCAATCCCTTCTAGCCTGAAAAGTTTCCTTTGAGAACTCAGCTGACAATCTTATGGACACTCAGCTGTAGGTAACTAACTGATTTTTTTTTTGCTGGTTTTAACTTTCTCTTTTTGACCTTTGGCATTTTAATTATGATGTGTTTTGGAGTCAGCCTCTTTGCATTCACCCTCCCCCTGCATAGCTAATCCCACAGAGGGTGGAGGTTGGTGGTCAGTGGTCACAGCCAATCCTTGCAGCTGAATGGCCTGGGTAAATCCCTCCCATTGACCTGCCAATAGCAATGAAGTCTCAACTATAAGAGGATGGTATACCCAGCCCACATGAAGGGCACAGCTTGAGTACCCAGCTTGGGCGATAGGGGAGTCTGGGCAACTGGACTTTACAAGATGTATTGTATGTGTCCAAATTTGTTCAGAATTCTTAATAACTCTCTATTCACAGGTGAGGTAGAGTCTTTTAAAAGGTGACCTACCACATTAGGTCATGCTACCAAGACAAGGAATCATAACAGTTCTACCTAATACATAGAAACAACCACAGGGCAGGTGCCAAAGTGAGGAGACAAAAAAAACAAACAAACAAACATGGCCCAAATGAAAGAACAGATCAAAACTCCAGAAAAAGAACCAAACAAAATTGAGATAGACAACCTACAGATGCAGAGTTCAAAACACTGGTTATAAAGATCTTCAGGGAACTTAGTAAGGACTTCATCAGTAAAAAGAAAACCCAGTCAGAAAGGAAGGATACGCTAACTGAAATAAAGAACAATTTATAGGGAAACAACAGTAGAAGAGATGAAGCTGAGAATCAGATCAATGATTTAGAACATAAGGAAGCAAAAATCAATGAGGATAGTGTAAGCAACTTCTGGGACAACTGCAGGCATTCCAACAGTCAGATCATAAGGGTAGCAGGAGAAGAGAAAGAGCAAGAAATTGGAAATCTATTTGAAAAAAATAACAAAAGAAAGCTTCCCTAATTTGGTGAAAGAAATAGATGTGCAAGTCCAGGAAGCACAGAGCATCCCAAACAAGATGTTTGCATTTAAAATTATCTTTTCTGGGTAGATTCTTAGACATTTGACTGAATAGAAGTATATGAACATCATAAGTACTTTTTATAGATGTTGCAAACAGTTTTGAGATTAACAAAAACAAAATTAATGTTCTCTCCATCAGTACAGAAGAAGAACAGGTATTTTTGGATTTCTCATCCACTCTGAGTAAAAAGTTTTTTTGAAAGGATAAAACGTACATTTTTATTACTTTTGAAGTTGAAAGCTCTTTTCAGCATCTACTAGCCATTCACATTTTCTTTTCTGTGAATCATTTTTCTTATAAACATTTCCTTTTCTGCTGTGATTATTTCTAATTCTGTATTTGTTGTAATCAATCATTATGACCTCTTTGAATATTATATGATATGAAGCTTTGGCATATTGATTGCAAAAGTTTATCTCATTTTTACTTTTACTTTGTTAATAATGTACATTATAAGGATATATATGAATATTACGTAAGGAGTAAAATTTATTAGTCTTTGAATATTTTTTCCATAGCTTAAAGACTAGAAAGTGTTTCCACCACCAGAGATTAGTTAAGTATGCATGAAATTTTATTTTTCACCTTCTTATTTTCTTTTTACACTTGTCTTTACTACATGTATGTTTTATTTTGATGTATTGTATGTGTCCAAATTTGTTCAGAATTCTTAATAACTCTCTATTCACAAGAGAGGTGGAGTCTTTTAGAAAGTGACCTAAAACTATTTCATTTCTCTTAGGACTTAACACTAGCAACATATCGTGGCATTAAACCAAATTTCCATTTTTTGTTATCTTAATAACTCCCCACTATGAATTTGAGCCATGTCTTTGATTCTTAAAGGCAAAATTTTTCTTTATAATCTGCCTCCACATCCCTCTTGTGACATATGCTAAACTGTAAGTCAACTCTTTGGCCCAGCAAAGTTTATTTTTTGATTGAATTTCTTTTTCCAGATGCCTAATTTAGCAAACATTTTCTCATTTGACAAGTGGCTGTGTGCATGTGTGTAGGGGGGCAGAAAGCAGTTGAAAGAGACAGAGAGAGAGAGAGAGTTTGTGTAACCCATGTTGTCCTTGCTTAAATGTTTTCCAATTCTTAGAATCACATTTATGGTTATTGTAACTTTTTAATATATTTTAATTCAGCTAGTGTCCCTATGTCACATTACTTTAAAAAAAATTATTTGTGACAATTTACGTTTTCTTTAAATTTTTGGTTTGTTTTTAATTCTTAATAATTTCCTCTTTTTCTCATTGAAGTTGGGGGAAATTTCTTGAAATTTTAAATTTCCTTAGTAATTTGATGTTCTGAAGCATTCACTGTCTCTATTATTTTTAATGTTATGTTATAAATTCTCTTAAAATTCCTCATAAAGCTAAGTACTCCCCATTTTTATTCTTTTATACTACTTGTAAAATTCAAATAAGCAAAGTCTTTTCTGAAATTTATTAAAAACTCAAAGTGTGTATTTATATAGATATCTGTTTTAGTAAGAATAAATATGTACTATTTTAAGACGTCACCTTCTTTTGAACTAAAATATCATTCGAAAGTCCTGATAATTTTATCTGTCAGTAGAAAGTTTTTAATTGCTTGGTATTGGCTGGTCATCAGACAGAATAAGACAAAGGTCAGTAAAGGTCTCTGCCTATATGTAATGAAAAAAATTTCAAATCGTGTTAGTGATTACACAAAGAGAAATACAATCAAATGGTAATTTGAATATGGATGATTTCCTAAAAATACTTTAACAATGATACTGACTGAGCAAAGAAAAAATGCCATACAGAACCTGTTTAGTTTCATATACTGGATAGTTTGATATAAAACATAACAAATGTGATTGTTTTGCACTGGTCAGTGGGCTTCTAGCTCTAAGATTGTTCTGTCTTTTACTAATTTATTAATTTTTTTTTTTACTTTTATTAATAGGTCTTGGGGGGAAAAACACACACAAAAATGCAATTCTGAAGTATTCAGAACAGGCAAGTTCCTAGAAAGAGAGAGAGAATAGTGGTGGCCATGGGATGGGGGAGACGGGAGGTGGGAAGTAAATGCTTAGTAGTATGAAGTTTTTTTTTGCGGGAGGGGTGATCAAAATGTTTTGGGATTCAGTAGTGGTGAAGATTGACAGCATTTTGAATGTATGAAATCTCATAAAATTATACACTTTAAAATGGTTAATTTTTATGCTCTGTGTATTTTAATACACACACAAATCAACCTATAAAAATAAGGCAATTTCTTTCTCTTTATAGCCTTTATATGCCGTATAATAGGATGTTTATTTCTCTGATGGATAAGAACAAGAGAAAAGCACAGTAAAAACCTAAAGCTGGTGGAGGGTCAGGCATTTATGGACAGCGTGTTGCTTGCATCTGAGTAAGGTACCTTGTAGTCTGGAACTGTCCACCTTCAGGAAACATGGTGCAAAATGGTGGAGCAGAAACACAATACCTATAAGAAAGTCATCTGTTTGAAAAAAAAGCAGAATAGGAAATGCAGCAGTATCTTCTCCTTAGCATGTATTTACTGATAAATAGAAATACAAACGGGCAGTTACAGAATAGTCTCTGGTTTATAAAGTATAGCATAGGGAATATAGTCAATAATATTGTAAAAACAATGTATGGTGCCAGGTGGGTACTAGATGGGTGGGTATGGGGGCGTCACTTTATAAGTCATACAAATGTCTAACTACTATGATGTAAACCTGAAACTAATAGAATAGGAATGTCAACTGTAATTTTTAAAAAAAGTAAGAGAAATAGTTGAATCCCTGCCTGCCAGTGGAATAGGTTTCCATGTTGGCCAGTTTGGAAGAAGTTCTGCTCTCAAGGAAGAGGCCCATTTTTCCATTGCCCTCCCTGTACACACAGAGATAGATCTTTCTACATCTACTCAGCTTTAGTAGGTCATTTTATATTGATGTTAAGTTAGTGGCCTTAGGATTGAATATTCACAGGTTTTTGCTTAGGCAGTAAGCACCTGTCTATTAATAAAGGCCCCTCAAAAACTTAACAGTCTTCTATAATACTTATTTGTTGGGCTAATAACTACAACCAAGATATTGACTACATTGAACTCCATGTTCTTTCCATATCTAACCTTTAGTTTGAAAGACTCTGCTTTTAGTCCAGTAAATAATAATGACTCATCAGATTTAATTTTCAATTTTTTTATTGATTGGAGCAGAGACAGAGAGAGAAACATTGCCCTGTTGTTTCCACTTATTTATGCATTCATTGGTTGGTCCTTGTATGTGCCCTGACCAGAATCAAACCTGCAACCTTGGCATATCTGGACAATTCTTTAGCTAAATGAGTGACCTGGCCAGGGCTCCGGATTTAATGTTAATAAAGTTTGTTCATTCTGTCTGGTGGAGAACGCTTAATGCGAGAACCCTGCTTTAGATGTGGGTCTTACTCTCAACAGTTATATTTTATTTTCTTAGTTTTACTTATTTTTTTATTGTTCAAATACATTTGTCTCCGTTTTCCCGCCACCACTTTCCCCTGCCTTACCCACCCCCCACCTACCACTCTCTTCCTTCCCCACTTGGGCTTTGTCCACGGGTCTTTTATACGGGTTGTGTTCCTTGATTTGACCTTTCCCTTTCTTTTCCCCATTACCCCCCTCCCTCCATCCCTCTCATTACTGTTGGTTTGTTTTTTCTTTCCATGTCGCTGGTTATATTTTTCTTGCTTGTTTGTTTTGTTGATTAGGTTCCACTTATAGGTGAGATCATGGTATTTGACTTTCACACCCTGGCTTATTTCACTTAGCATAATGCTCTCCAGCTATATTTTCTGCAAAATCGTTTACTCCCTGATTCTCTGAAGAAACTAACTTTAGCTCAAGGACAGAGAAATTTGTCTTATAAACCCTGAGAAGCAGCATATAAAGGGATAAGTCTAATTATAAGGTCTAATAAAAACAGAAAGCATTTTTCTTCTCAGGGCTGTATTTTCTTCCCTTTCCCCTTTCAGCTCAACCTTCTTTAGGCTAAATTTCTCTCTGTTGTAATCTCCTGCTGAAAGCCACAGGATGAAACCAATACACACAAACATTTTGAATTTTTAAATACATTTTTTCTAATTCTATAGCTCTCTGGTCGGAGGCCTGTTATGCTAGAAAGGTAGCAGAAGTTGTGGGGGGTGGTGTGGAAATAGACAATGGCTATTGATTAAAACAGTCAGCAACAGTTGCTAGATTCATGGCTTAATAAATGTTTATTGAATTATTTTGCTTGAGTTCATAGTTGATTGTGATGTCTGAATATTAAGAATGTTTTGTTATTTTAGAAATCTTTGTTTATCTTTTTTTATTTCCTCTGATGCCAAATGCCTCTGTATTAGTATGATCAAGCTGCCATACAAAATATCACAGACCAAGTGGCTTAAAAAACAGAAATGTATCTTCTTACAGTTCTGGAGGCTAGAAGTCCAAGATCAAGGTGTCAACAGTGCTGGTTGCTGGTGAGACCTCTCTTCCTGTCTGTTAGACTGTTGCCTTCTCACTATGTCCTCACAAATCCTTACCTTTGTCTGTGAAGGGAAGCAAGAGGGCTCTCTGTTGTCTCTTCCTTCTTTTTCTCCTAAGGACACTAGTCCTATTGAATTAAGGTCCAGCTTATAACCAGATTTAACCTTAATTATCTCCTAAAGGCCCTATTTCCAAATAGAGTTACAGTGCTTACTAAGGCTTCAACATATGAATTTTGGAGGAATAAAATTTCATCCATAACAAGACCATTTTTTAAAGCAAAAATTGAGCAATAAGTAAGTTTCTCTTGGAATATCTGTTGTTCTCACTGCAGGGAAAGGGAAGGGAAGGGGAAAGTCAAGGAACATATAGCAAGGACTCATGGACAAAACCAAAGGGGAAGAGCTGAGGGAGGGAAGGTGGGAGGGGGCAAGGGAAAGAGGTGGGGGGAAGGCAGAGACAAATGTATTTAAAAAGTAAATAAATTAATAAAAAAAAGAAAAGCACATTACAACCTATAGGTCAGAGGTGATGCTCACTACTGTTGATTAGATGGAAAATCTTTCAAGTTGAAGCAAGGACATTTATTAGATTAAGAAAAATTAATATATAATATATTTAATGTGAGGGTTGGAAAACTGTAAGCATGTGAGGAAAGGTATAAGCATGCAATTATTGTGCTTGGAAATACATGTAGAATTGTTAGAAGTACAAGGTCTGTCCAGAAAAAGTCCAGCTATTGTTAATATGATAAGAATGCTTTGTACAACATCGACCTAACGTGGTTGCCAAGGAGTATGGACTGGGGTGTACATGCATGGACAATGATTACTTCACTATACTAGTCAGTGGAGGCGGTAGAATATGAGAGAGTGTGTGTACTCTGTGGCTGCCTCATTCAAAATGAATGAGCAAAGAAATGAATCTGCATCAAATTTTGCATTAAGCTTGAACATTCCTCCATGGAAGCTATCCATATGATTCAGGAGTCAGCAGCTATGGGCAGCTGGTGATTGTCAGCTTCATCACAACAGTGCACCTACTCATGCATCACATCTTGTGCAGAGGTTTTTGGTGAAACATCAAATCACCCAGGTGTCTCAGTCCACCTACAGCCCAGATTTGGCGCCCTGAGACTTCTGAGACTTCTGGCTTTTCCCAAAACTAAAATCAGTAAAATTTGAAAGAGCAGAGGTTTCAGACTGCTGATGAGATTCAGGAAAATATGTTGGGGCAGCCGGTGGTAACTGGGAGAACTGTGTGAGGTCCCAAGGTGCCTACTCTGAAGGGGACTGAGGTATCATTGTCCTATGTACAATGTTTTTTATCTTCTTCAATAAATGTCTCTTTTTTTCATACTACATGGCTGGATACCATCTAGAAGACCTCATATAACATGCCAAATTGGTAGTCTGAATAAAGGAGGTCTTAGTAAGATAAATGAAAACACAAGAGAAAGTAGAAAGAAACTGTGAGGATTCTACAATCTTGTAACTGTTAAAAAGAAGCATTCTGGAGAATATTATATTAATTATAATATATTATTAAGTGGGGTAATTGTTTCAATTAAGAATGGACCATGCGGGCTTCTTTACTGGTTTTCTTGGTTAGTGGACCCCTTTGTCAAGAAGGTACACCATTTGTTACATGTACCTAATGCATTCTAGGCACTGAGGAGGCAGCAGTGAATTAGACAAAAAAAGTGAAGTAGAGGCAGGTGATGCTGTGCTTCATATCACCTCAGCCTCTAGCAGTAGAAGACAGTTCTTCCACAACTGACAGTTTTCCTATTCACGTACATTTTCTCCACAGCCTAAATGTTAGGTTTTCTCCAGAACTCAGGAAATTGCTCATCCCACAAAATAGGCAGCCCAGAAGGACTGGGGACTGAGCATTATCAGGAGAAATTCCCTTAATGGGAAAATTCTGACACAATCAATTCTGCTATAATGCTTGTCTTGAAAATGTGAATTTGTTCCAACACAGTAAGGAATGATTTGAGCAGAACCCAAATTTTGTGTTGACTTAGGCATTATTTTTTCCATGGGAAACATTAAATTAGGGATTGGCAAACTCTGTCTCATTGACTATTTTTGTAAATAAGATGTTTTATTGAAGCACCACAGATATTCATTTTTTAAATCTCTATGGCTGTGGCAGGTGTCTCTATGTCCCACAAAACATTTGATCCTGTAAGAAAAAGGATAATAATCTGTGATATAAGTGAATACAGAAAACAGCATGCCGCTGACCAAAATCATATGAAAATACCAAAAAAATGCACACATGTGCAAACCTGCAACATCTACTAGTGACCTCAGGGCTACATATTTTATGAGCCACGTCTAGTGTTACAACTTTCCATCAGACTTCACATAATTCTACTCCTACCACTTTGTAATAACTCACAAACTGGGTCACTCCAGCATGCCCTTCCAAAAGCAAACACCAGGTCAGATTTAGTGTGGATGTTATGTATTTCCAAACCAATTAACATGTGTGACACCTTGCTACCATTTTCAAGGATTTTATTTTGTGTGTGCGTGTGTGATGGATTTTTGTGGTATTTCATTTTTTTCTATAGGTCCTGTGGTCCTTATTGCATGATTTTGTGTGATTTTTTGGAAACATATGTGCTACATTATATCAGACCTGACTGTACTTTCTACACTCTGTTCCTCAGAAGTTCCCCAGAAGAACAAGTGCCGACTGGCCCATTAGTAACTAACTACATTAACTGGCTCCTCTCTTCCCATTCTCACTTATCCCACTCACTTCTTCTGCTTCCTTGAATAACTTTTCACACGCACTGCTGCACTCAAGTCTTTGTCTCAGGCTCTAATTTTGGGGAGATCAAATTAAGACAATGGGTTTCTGGCCTTATGAACATTTACCCTAATTTGGGAGAGAAACTAATGAAGTAAACAAATGAACAAATGACAAGCAAGCAAGATAAATGCAGACTGTGATCGGTTTTATGTAGGGTGATGACAGAGAAAAAAAATCGGGGGAAGGCACTTTAGAGAAAATTCAGGGAAAACGTTTCTGAGGAAGTGGCATTTGAATTGAGACATGAAAAATAAAAATAAGCCAACTGGGGTAATAATGATAATGATGTTATAATGAGAAACACTAAAGGCAAATCACAGCATGGAAATATACTGGAGTGGTACATAAGGATGTTTTATCAATATTTGAGTAAGTGTTGGGCTCTGCAGTGCTCATCGTTTCTCCTACTGGTATAGCAACAATTGTTTGAGTACATCTTAATTAAGCCATATTATACTTATTGCATGGAAGGCACCACAGCCTGGAAAACTGAAGTTCACACTTAACCATATAACCAGCGTAAGTGGTGGAAATTGCAGCAGCTACTGCCTGAATTTTTCTCCCTGCCCTTTACTCCTATGGAAGTAGGGTTTTCAGCACAAGTTAAAAACCGACAAGTAGAATAAGAGATCAACAACCATGGCATAAAAAATACAATATGGGGTACAGGTAAAACATCTAAAATGATCCTGGGAATCCTCAAGTCCCTAGTAGTAGGTTCTTAAGGAGCAGGGGTGATAATGGCTTTGATATTGACATTGGCAGTTGCAATAGAGAATGGTGATAATCACAGTACTATTTGATTATCAATCCTCAGTGCAGAAAAGAAAGTCAACCATCAGTCTTGCCAGTTTGAAAGATACACAAGATTTGAAAAGTCTTTGTATATTACTGGCTCCTAAAACTTAAAGTATCTTATAAAAAAGATAGCAGCAGATGGAAAATGGGATGGAACAAGAAAAATCACATTCTTGAGTGTCTACATGTCATTACTCTTTGGCATATTATATTTGTTATCTTACTTAGCTTCACAATGGAAATTGATTCTAGGAAAGGTTCTTTAGCTTGCTCAAGTTCACAGAGCTCATTCAAATAGAAGTGTATCTGACTTCATGATAATAGAGAAAAAAAGTTACTAATATAGGCTGAATAGGTATGGATAATTTTAAAGAAAAGGACAACATGGGGAAAAATTAATGCCAGCTTTGAACTTAAGACTTTATTTAGAAAAGGTTGGAAAGGAGAGAAGACAAGAAAGTCTGCAATGGGATGTGAGGTCTCCTCACTCATATTGTACTGTACTTAGCAGTCAATTCATGCTTGTCGGTCATCACTTCTACTAAGACAGATAGTATTAGGCTTGCTGTCAGTAATTAAACATTTGTGCTGAATTTGAAGAATGTTTATGAACACAGTAGGGAAGCCAACCTGATTTAATTGTTTTGCTAATTGCTGATTAACCTCAGTATAATGACAGGTGTTTGCATTTATAGGATTAGAAAGAGGTCCAAACTCTCATCTGTAAGAAACCATACAGTAAAATTTGAGAGGGGAGAACTGTCATTTGACCCAGTTCCATACCATAAAGCAGGTGGTTTGAAAATTTTTTAAAGTAACATTAAGATGCAATGTTTTTAACTTCCTCTACCCTTTTAGGGAGAGTACGCTGATAGGCCAATGGGAATTACTTAACATAAAAGATTATGAAACTAAGGGAATCCCTCATTCTCCACTTCTTTTTATTCTCTTTAACATTTTTTTAAAGAAATGTATCTTCATAAATTTCAAATTTAACTTTATAAATTTAATTTTCTCTCACCTTTATCTCTATTCTCTTTTTAAATTTTTTTTATATTATACTATACTCTCTTGCTATACATTTTGTTTAGCCTTAAAGTTAACAAACTTTCTATGGCAGCAGTCCTTCTTTGTACATAAATGCTGTTTGAAAACTTTCATGTTTTACTTAAAAGATGAAATCATTTTACTGACAGAATGTCCCGTTGGTTGAATAGGTTCATCAAAACTTCAACAACTATGGGAAAATTGCTAAATTGCTATAAGTATACACTGCACTATATTATTTTTTCCAAAGTTTTTTCATCAGTTGAAGAAAGAAGTAATGCTGCTAATCTTTACCCCAGTCATGTGCTTCCAAAAAAAAAGGTGACAGTTAAGAAATCTTCTCACCATTTTGCTTTCTGACCTCTCCTAACCATTTTATATTTCAAAACACAGCTAACCTAACCACAAAGGGCCCTCCCTCTTTCACACATTTCAAAAAAGACTCACTTCCACCTCCACCTATCCTCAGTGATGATTCAAATTTGACCCATTCCTCTTCTTCTTCATGACTCCAACAAGACTCACTGATAATTTTTTTGTTTACCTGCCTCTATAAAATCATTCTTCATTAATGAACATTCTCACTATTGCAATAGCCATAATAGAATCATCTCCTTAATTGTCCTGTGTATTTTGTCTTTCACAAAAGGCTAAATGACTGGAAGAGACAGTTAAACTTATTTTCATCAAAGACTTTCATCATAACCATTCTTATTTGTCTATTAGGTAGCCAGATGACTAAAGAACAGTTTAGCACATAACCACTAATTGGTTCTATTCACAAACACTTGAAACAAATACGGCTACCAAAAGTAGACAAGACTATGTTAAGGCCCATACCACCAAGTGATATGACTTGAGTATCTGAGGATGACCTTCTAATCCAAAGTATTTTATTCCTAACTTACTGGTATGCACTCACAAACCTATGAAAACATACAAAGGTTTTAATTCAGTGCATGGCATAGAGTGAATGCTAACTATTAGTACTTTTAACTATAATTTTTAACCAAGTACTCATAGCTCTTCTAGTAAATTAAACTTTCATTTCTCTGGCTTGGAAGACCTTCCATGTCTGAGATGTTTGCTTGTAAATGCAAATCCTCTTGGAATGGGTGACATATGAACCTATAATTGTAAAAGCTCTAGATTAATATGAATTATAACCACAGATAAGCCAAAGCATTCTTTGTAGTAATTCATGGCCAGAAAAAGAGAGGGCACCACAGTCTATTTATAATTTGGCCTTATACTAGTCACTCAAGGTCATGGCTATGTCCTAGAGTTTCATGTTACTACTAATAGAATAACAAATTAATACTTTATATTCAGACGTGCACAGAAAACACAGTTTGTTTCTTATAACTTATCTATCGTTGCTTAAAAGCATCCCACTACCCCATTAATGTAGCTTTATTCCACTGATTTTTCATATATATAAATACATATTTTTATATTTATATAAATACATATTTTTTCATGCATCCATTTTAGGAAAAAAGCTAACTAAATATAGTTCAGTCTGATAAACTCAATCGTATCTGATATTTTAGTTTCTGTCTCTTTCAGATTAAAACAAATCTTGAAGATAGTTTCTTCCTTCTTCCCACTCCTTTCTTGGATAGATTTTTGATCCAGTGAAAACTAAGGCTTACATGACAATATATCTGAGGAAAGTAGGAAATGAAAACTGGGTTTTTCATCCACATAGCTATTTTAATGCTGTGGTATGGCTAGTTTGTACTTCTCTTTGAGCTAGTAATTGCTGATGCAAGATTAGCCCTGTTCAGCCATCAATACTACCTTTTCAGGGCCATTTGTTTTTGGTCAGAAAGTCCTCACACATGGTGGCTGCTTTGTCCCTATAACAGACCCCTGCAGATTCACCATACTTCTCAGTTTCTTTGTGGCTCATCAACCAAGGCAAACAGAATGCTTGGAGACTCTATGCCTCATAAAAGACTTGAGAACCAGAAGCATTTCAACAGATTTTTCTACATGCTGTCTTCTGCCAGTGCTATACAATAACTGCAACTCATGATATGTGTGACTGTAATGAGCTGCACATAGAGGATTGTGGACTTCCTAGGAAAGTATACCACTGGCTGGTAGCAACGTGTCCCACTCCCCCAGTCATTTCAGGGTATTCTTCCTATTCTATTTTTCACATTGTTCCTTTCCCACAGTAAAAGATAGAAAGCAAGGACACATGTGTCTGATCATCCTACCCTCTCTGCATGTCTGCCTACTTTATGTACCTGTATACTGGGGCCATAATAGGTGACAATGTTCTTTGTTATTTGCCATCCTATTCAAGTCAGTGACCACCTCACATCCCCCTCCACATCCCCTTTCTACTGGAACAGTGGGTCTTAAGGATTACAAGATACCCTCCTGACTAGGAAAAACAGGTATCTTCATGATAACTAGCAAGATGGAAAGCCAGAGAGATTACTTGAAAGTCAAGGAACATATAGCAAGGACTCATGACAAACAAGGGGAGAGTGGGGGGAGGTGGGGGGGGCGGGGGGGGGAAGGCAGAGAAAGTATTTAAAATATATTATAAAAGTAAAGTTACTTCCAATGAGCTATACCACTCTTGGTATTTTACATGAATCTCTGCAGTAGAGGAAACACCAAATGTAATTGAGATCTAATTTCCCAGCAGGCCAACTGGCTGAGAACTCTTCTTTGATCTCCACTCAATTTCATTAGATTAAAAGAAATAACGAAATAAGACATCTCTTGCAAACCTTAACTTGTGTACAACTTTAATCTGTTTCTTTCTACTTTAAGTTCAGAATTTCTGATGAATTTGCTCAACATTTGCAAGGACTAATAATATGATTTTAGAAATTGATAGTTTTAGTTTAAAATAGATTTCTTCCTCCTCTAAGTATGATTTTAATAGATTTAAACATTGCAAGCTTTGCATACGCTGAACAGTTATTCATTGCTATAAAGGAAATCAAACTTCTGCAATTTATTATACTCAAATATCCTTGAGTTTTCCCATCAACCTATGGTATGATGAGTATATCATATTTGCTATGTCTATATTTTTAACAGTTGTGGCTTTTAAGAATTTGAGTATTTTAGAAACAAGACCTACTCAACCCACACATTAATTCTTTATGCTGTGCAAAATACCTCAATCAATAAACATTTTAGAAGAATAAATCAATCAATACTACCCAAACTGCAGTGAGCAGAGCACGTTGTTGTGCTCAAGATGAGTGCTGAAGATCTATGGGGTCACCCATAATAGATTGATTTAGTTTTTGGCTTCATGATATGTCTTGATTGACCATGCAATATTATCAATGTACCCCTCTGTAGTGAACCTTTGTATTCAGGATCAGAACCCCATTTTCAACTGTACATGTTTAGTGTGTGACACCTGAGGTATATCTGGGATCATCTCCTAAGGGATATGAGGAAGTGACTATAAGGACAAAATGTTAAAGGTAATTTGTAGAGTGATAATTTATATTTTTTTATTTAACAGGGTCATTTTCATAGAGAAGTATAGCATTTTATCTAACCTTGAAAAAAAAAAAAAACATCAGAAATAATTGAGTTCTAATTCCTCAGCAGCATACCCTCTACTGACCTCTACTGAATTCAATTAAATTAAAAGAAAATAAGTGAGAAATTTTCTCTTAACTCAAAATTTTAATGAAAATATATTATAAGTAAATAGTTAAGAAGTATAGACATATTTCCATTAGGTATTCACTCCCAAAAAATATTTCACCAAACATGAGTATATTTTGTACTTTTTTAAAATTTAAAATCAATTGTTTGTTTGAAAAGCTAGTTGTTCCTACTTTCCCAAGCCAGGGTTTGCTGCGAGTGTCCTTTTCAGTTATAATTAGGTGTCAAGCTGTACCTAAGTAGATCAACTGGGTTTCACATGTATTCCTCTTTATCACCTGCTATGGGCTTAATTGCCTCCTCTCAAATTTACATGTTGAAGCTCTAACCCCCAATGTGACTTTGGAGATACAGCTTTTAAGAGCTAATTAAGGTAAAATGAGGTCATAAGGGTGGGATCCTAATCTAATGGGATTGATAGTTTTACAAGAAGGAAGAGATACTCTTCTCCATATGCATGCTTTAGAGAAAAGACATGTGAATGCATACTGGGATGGCAGCTGTCTGCAGGCCAGGAAAAGACCCTCATCTGAAATCAACCATGCTGGCACTCTGATTTCAGACTTTCAGCCTCTAGAACTGTGAGAAAGGAATGTGTTGTTTGAGATTTCCAGTCTGTGTATCTGTTAAGGTAGACTGAACAGGTGTAAAAGCACCGTGTCCTCTTACTAATCAAGGTCAATTACCCCTGCTAATGTGATGACAACTCTTCTAGCCTGGCAACCTCTGGTCACAAGGAATACAAAGAGCCACGGTGGCAGCTGTAGCTTGTAGCTGAATGTGCCCCTTGCTGTGTTCTAAGAGTACATTCTTGTTTGACATTATGTCCTCTAACCTTACAGAAACAAGTGTTGCAGGAAAAGAAAACATAATTTCCTAAGCCAGTGACTGGGAGTGACAGTAAGAAGGGCCAATTCTTTTAGTACCTCTCGGTTCTCAGATTCATGCATTCTTTTTATTGGGAACACAGTGTCATATAGTTTTCTGATTTAATACATATACTGAGTCCTGAATTTAGTACATATACTGAATTTTGAATGATGACGCACTTCCCTGCAGATTATTTCTTCCAAGCTGGCACTTTAACGTAATCCTCAGTAGTCATCCTTCCATTAAAGGAGACCAGCTGCTTCTGGATATTGTAGTATGTGATCTAATGAGTGGATCCCAATATTATACGCCCACTTTTGCATCTTCTTTGATATAAAATGGGTCCTTTGATTTGACACTAGAGTATGAGGAATTTAATACCTAAGGATAGTGAAATTCCTGAAGCCATAGATAATAGTTATCACTGAGGTTCTGTAGGAGTATCCTACATGTAGGAGTATCAATCTCTGTAAGGATAAAACATTGGCACGTCTAGGACAGAAGGCCCGGTTGAGTTAACTTTTCATTAAGTTGCCAATTGGTCTCCTTGAGGAATTGTGTTATATTAGCGGCTCAGTGTTGGTCTTTGTTGCTGACATGTTGGATATTCAGGAGAAGCAGTAGCTGGATTGGCCTTGGCAAGTGGGCCTGTGAGTAACTTCTATGTCAAAAATGGCAGTTCTGTTCATACGCACATTATATCACTTCTGGGATGACCAATGATGGGAACTGGCTAATGCTGACTGGTCAAGTGATTTTGTCTGTATTGTTGTTCAGTGCCTCTTATGCAGTAGATACTTATGGTGAGTGTTACTTTATGATACACAAATCTTCACACTTTTTTGTCTATTCTCTAATGCCTACTCACAAGATTCTACCCATGATCTCTTTATCTCAGATCTTTTAGTCGTATTCCTTCCAGACTCCTGACTAGATGGTGAGGGCATTGAATGTGCACTACAATGAATGATTTCTTTTCCATATGAGCCGAAAGATCAGATATACGATTCAGCTATATCTTTAGAAAGATTTTTCCTCTTCAGTGCTTTTCAAGGTCATTCCTAAATGTGGTAGCCACTGCTCATTTTACGCTTGCATCCATATACCAGAATGACTCATTAGTAAACCAGACATGATCTTTTTCCTACTCTTTCAGCTTGCCATTTGGTACCAACAGCTTCATAAGACTATAGCTACATGAGGGAGCTAGGATGGTTGCTTGTATACCTTGATGAGTGATGTGGGTGGCTGGGTTATCTGCTCATACAATTTACTTGTCCTCTCTCTTTTCCCTCAATTCAATGCTAGGTGTACCATTCCCATCTTTTGAGGAACTGCTGCTGGGCCTGTATACTTTCATGAGTTAAAGGCTCTAGTAGAACCCATTCATAAGGGGAAGTCCTAGATACTTGTTGTGTGATCAAAGGTCAGTCATTTTCTCTCTTACAAGTAACATCTTCCAGTAACATGCCAGGAACAGATTCTTGAAAAGTGCATCATTATTCACTGTGGAGTACATGGCCTTACTTCAGAATCTCAGGAGTTTGCACTGTGAGTCTCTGACTTGGGCTTGTCATAAATTCCACACAGTCTTTCTCCACAGCTACCACCTTATTCATCAGATATTATGGCCCAAGAGACAACCTGGATCTTTTGTGGAGCTTTTTCCTATCCTGGACCTCTCTCAATGGTGGCAGACTTCCATATCACACATTATATAGGCTGAAACAGTATTCCTAGGGGATAAACATGTCGACTCTACAACCTGAAGGGCAGGTGCTCTGCTTCCTTCTCTGTGGTGGGGGAGGCAATGCAGAAATTTGTCCTTTAATTTGGAGTAAATAATGTAGCATGCCCTTGGTCATGGAGCCCTTAACATTTTTAATGAAATGGTGAGTCTCTGAATATTTCAGTTTCCAGGGGGCTTAATACCCACTCTCTCAGTGCATGTGTTTTACTAAGTCTGTACTAACCCCTTCATACTCCTTCTGCCCAATTGCTATGGTGTCATCAAAAAAACAATCACTGTCATGTTCTACAGAACACCAAAAATGTATAGATCTCTTAAGACTATATTATGAAAGAAAATAGAATACTTCATATAATTAAATGGAAATGAATATTTTTTCATTCTATGTGAATTTAGATTATTTCTGATCCTATTTTCTAACAGAAGATTGACATATATGAAAGATGAAGAAAAGAAAAAGGATTAGATAGAGAGAACTTGAGATTGAAGTGCAATTGAACATTGAGCCTAAGATGATGAGGACTCCTCATAAAACATTTAGCTAGAGGAGAAATGGTCTGCCTTTAATGCCCCCACCATTCGTCAGTCATTGCTGGCATCAGCCTGGGGGAAGCATGACCCTGTTGTGTCTGGTATGGAGGAAAAAATG
This sequence comes from Pteronotus mesoamericanus, assembly GCF_021234165.1. Lineage (NCBI taxonomy): Eukaryota > Metazoa > Chordata > Mammalia > Chiroptera > Mormoopidae > Pteronotus > Pteronotus mesoamericanus. Next base: position 25,177,599 of record NW_026555325.1, on the reverse strand, counting down.
TGTTCTTAAAACTCAGTCAACTATGCTGCCTGCACAAGATTTTTTTGAAGTTCCAAACAGTGCAACCCAGGTTGGCACAAGTAGAAAAAACTGTGTGTTATCACTCATTTCACCGTAAAGATCTTGAAATTTAAATTGATTTCACTTTCACAGCATAAGGCAGGCCCCTTCAATGGAAAACAGACAAACTTTCGCAGGTACTTATTCTGACCTCACTAAATAAGTGTTGAACAAATATATAAAGAATTCCAGTTTGAAATCATAGTAAATTATTATTCTGTCCAGGGTATTTTCAGTCTAACTCTATGTATATTTATCTCCTCTCACGCCTCTTGGGTCTGTCTCTCCAAATCCCACCCCTGCTTTTGTGCTTATGTATCCTAGCTATTAGAACAGATCACATTTTAGGTAACTGCATGCAGAAATTTCATCATTTTTTTTCAATTATTAACACATCTTCCAACCACCAGGTATCAGTTATAGGCTTGCATATGATAACCAGTTGTTTTTAAACCTACTTTTTTAGCATGCAGGCTGACAAAATAACTATCAAATTAGAAATAGATTTGGTAGAAATAGAAAAGGTTTGTGTTTCAAAGTAAGACAAGTCACTGACGGGGTGAGCTTTGGCACCTTGACATATATGTTTTCCCACATCAAAAGTATGTTTAAGCATATTCAGTTTTATTCTTGGAAGTTTTATGAAAAATATTACCTTGTAAAAAACAAGATATATTTGTTCTGTTAGTTTTTCAATGTGAATACATTAGATTTAAATGGCCTGTTAGATACAGAATGCAAATCCTTCTTAAATTTGTGGCTGTGTACCTTGATGGACAGATTCTGTATAGTAGTTGTTTTTTTTCTTACTAAGGATTCTTTGTAACTTTATGTTTACACTAATTCTCATATACATTGGCTTTAAACTAATCTCAGCATCTATCTATAGAATTCTTCATTGTTTATTGTTTCCTAACAATACTGAATATTGTTCCTAACTTACTCATCATATTGGTCATCTTCAGGTCTGCAAATAGATTATATTTTTTGAATATCAGGATCTTTGCTCATAATATTCTCATTTTCTGGAATATTCTCTTTTCTGATATTTGCCTAACTGTCCCTTATTCGAGATCATCTCAAAAGTATATTATCTGATCATTATAGAGCAACTGCAATCTCCTTTCATTTTCTCATAGTTCCTTTTGGTTTCCTTACAGAAATTCATAGTATTCTAAACGTTATATATTTGTTTACTAGATTTCTCCTCCTCTAGAATTCAAACTTTATAAAAGCAAAGGGCATGTTTGTCATGTTTACTAGTGTTCCTCAGCACCTAATGCAAGGTCTTGAATATGGTGTTTAATCAATAAATATTTGTTAAATGAAAAAATATTATTGGACTATTTGTTTTTTATTTTAAAACTGTAGAAAAGAAGTAGAATAAAAAACATTATACCTACTTTTTATGCCCCCAAAATTTCTTTGTTGTGGTTGAAAAAGTGAGCTAGAACATTACTGTAATGGTCCAGATGGGATGGTGACTTGGAGTATACCAGCAAAAAAAAAAGAAATAGGAGATTTGGGAAGAAGATGGTGAGTTCCATCTTGGACATTTGGAGTTTAAGGGGCTCATGAAATATCTGAATGGCGGTATCTAGTAGGGCATTGGTAATGAACAGTGGAGAAAGAAATGTGTTAATTGCTAAGAGATAGTAATTTTAGTCATGAGGGTGGATAACATTGATTCTAGGGAAAAAGTAAAGAGCAAGAATGAAAGATGCCCTAGAACTTTGCCCTTAAGTAGCTCCAACATTTAAAGGTTGGCTAGAGATGAAGTAAGAGGTGAAAATCAGAATGCATAATTATAAAAAAGGAATGCTATGCCATCACAACCCACAATGAAAGAAAATGTTTTCTGAAAGAGAAAATAGTAAACTAAGTTGAATGCTGTAAAAAGGTCAAATAAGATGTGGGAAGATTTGTATCCATTGGAGATGGATATGTAGAACACTTAGTTTACATTTTCAAGAACTATTCAGAGGTGTTTGTGAATAAAAGCTAGACTGGTGTAAACTGGACACAAAATAAAGTCAATAAATAAAGTCAGTAAGTATACAATAGTGTTGGAGAAGTTTTTTCAGGAAGGGTAAATGTAAAAGTAAGATTCCTGCCATGTGTCTTATGTTACTCCTGGAATATCACATTTTTTATTTTACCACAGGAAGTAGACAAATATCTATATGTGAATAACTAGCCCTGTGTTTAAATCTAAGCCCTACCAATTACTACTTATTTTATTTAACTGCCAAGCCTCAGTTCCTTATATAAAAATTAGGAATAATAATACCAAATTTACCAATATCCCTGTCAATATTTAATGAGAATATGTCTGTCATAGATGGGATACTATATAAAATTTTCATTTGAAAGGGCTAACTTTAGAAATACTATAGAAATAAAGTATACTTTGTCAAACTGAGGGCCTTTTCTTTTAAAAATTAATTTATTTTGTCATCTTTAACTTTGGTACTTTGATTGTATACATTGTTTGGCTCTTCTAAGATAGTATTTTATTTTCTCTTTTTTTCCCTGTCTTCATTACTATTTATTTTATCAAGGTTTGAAAACTCTTTTGCTCTTTGTTTTTCCTCTGATTCTCTGATTGCCTGTACTTTTTTTCCCTGGTCCACTCCAGCACCTGATACTTGACAAAAAACATCCTTATGTCATAGTTACAGTTATACAATGATGCAGATGGCTCCTCAAACTACAGTCCCTTCCCTGACACCCATCCTCTCTGGGCAGGTATTTATTTCTGTAATTTGTTACTTACCTGTTAGGGGTCATATTTATATAAGAAACTAAACAAAATAGTTTAGAACCTTACTCTTAGGTAGCATTATTCTATGTTGAACACAAAATTTGTTAAGTACTATCATATATAATGCCATTTTTTCTTATAATAATTCCATGAGGTATGTATTAGTATTATATTCACTTTGTGGGTAAGGAAACTAAGGCACAAATGGTTGGAGGGCTTGTCCAATACACACAATTACTAAATGAGAAAACACTCTGTTCTGCTTGTCCATAGCTCTTACTGCTATTCCAAAATCCAGTTCTAAAAATCATATATTTGTGTAACTCATTTTCCTGCAATAGAAATTGATTTTATCATGATTCAGTGCAGGAACTTCAGACGGTAGAGATATAAAAGGAAAAACTTTTGTTTGGGCAGAGAGAGTCAAGCATATTTTCAGGCAGCAGGGAAGATGCTCATGGAAAAAAATACATTATTTTAACATTTATTTAACTGTATATTTTTTCTACTTGGCACTGTGCTAGGTTCTGAGTATACAGTAATGAACTGAACATAGTCTCTGGCCTCATGGATCCCCTAATCTGCACAAGAAAGATCCTTGATCAAACAAAATTTCAGAAGAGGCAGAAAGAGATGGGACCTAAGCAAAGTGCAGTCCACTGATGGCAGTATCGGCATCACCTGGGAGCCTGATATAAATGCAAATTATCAGGCCCTCCCTTGGGCCAACTGCATCAGCATCTCTGCTGGTGAGGCCTTGGAATCTGTGTATTAATATGTTCTTTTCCTGATTCCTATGCACATGAAAATAAGAATCACTGGTCTAAAGAATGCCCAGTGGGATCAGCGTTGTAAAGGAGAAAGAAACAATGGAGAACTATACTGAAGTTGTGGGGTATGGTGAAATAAGACAAGGTAGATTATACCAAGAGACCTTCACTTTTCTCTGCAGTGGGAGTGAGGTCAACTGCTGAACATATGCAGATTTTTGGACCCTGGCAGTTATTATATCCCACACTATGTCCTTACATAACATATCTTCAGTCTGGCCAATATCTCCCAATTATAAGCACCTTTATATCCCCTAGTCTTTTGCATTTATCTAAAGTGCCTTCCTGCTTCTCTAAAGTGATTAAAGTTGACCCTTCCTACACCTTGAGCCAGTGGAGCCCTCTCATACAAGTGACTTTCTTGTTGCAGCCTGTAGCAGCAGAGGTATACTACAGCACATATTCTGGAGCCAGGTGATTGGGTTGATATCAGCTCCACAACTTGACATATGATTTTTGGGAAGGCTGCTTATACCTGCTGAACTTCAGTTTTGTCATTGTAAATTGGAGATGGTAATAGTGTTTACCTTGTAGGTATACTTGGCCCATCATAAGTGATCTTCAAACGTTAGCATTTTTGTTTATTGCCTACTCCATATTTGCCTTCAATGAATGCTACCTATATAGTTATTTTCTATATATGTATGTATATGCACAAATGTATATAAACACACACAGATATACCATGTATATACATACATGCACAAATATAGTTTGTCTTTTTACTTGATAGCAAGGGCTAAATCTTGATTGCTGATGTAATAGTTCTTCACTTTTTGCTGTTTTGAGTCCTGGGCAAGACCATCCCTCTTAATACACCCTATACAGTATCCCAAAAACTGTGTTCTATGTTATTGCTCTGAAGGGTTCATTACTAACCTCAGAGGTTAACAAATGCTATGATAAGAACACTGAATCTAGAGTTTGAACACTTTTACTTCAGGGTATTTCAGTGTCAGCACTATTGGCATTTTGAGCTGTGTAATTGTTATGGAGGCTGGTCCTGTGTATTGTTGGATGTTTAGTAGTATCACTGGCCTCTACATACCAGATGCCAGTTGTGTCATCCCAGTTGTGAAAATAAAAAATGTATATAGACATTACTAAATGCTCCTGGAGGATAAAATTTCTACTTGAGAACCTCCTATCTACCACTGATACATAGATATTTCAGCTTTGTCACATTTGAGTTATGTGCAACCTTGGGTAGGTCACTCCACTACTTTAAGCTTCAGATACCTCATCTGTATAACGTATATAATAATAGCTACTGCATAGGAGTGTTATAAATATCAAAAATGATGCTGTATTGCAGTGCCTCTTGCAGTGCCTCACACAGAATGTCAGTGATACAATTTGTTAATCTAAATTTCAGAAGTCTCTGTTGTTTATCCAAGCAGAACAAGAGAAAAATGCTAAAATGCATTGGAAGGATGAAAAGGGACCATGCCCCTTTTTTAACTGCCTTAATTCTCTCCCACCCAGCACCATTTTCCACTCAATTTGACTTGTCTTTGTTGCAGAGCTAAAATTGGCGCTGTTTTAAGTAACCTTCATGCACCACCTGTCTTTCTGGCAACCCAAACTTAAAAAGAAACAAGTCAGAAGTGAAAGGGGAAAAATGAAACACAACTCCCAAAACACTCAGCATTGAGGAGTAAATAAGATTCTGAACTTAGAGTGAATTCTTTGTCTTCAGAGAATACAACATGTTCCTTGGTGGCTTCATAGGGCTCAGCCTAGACCAAACTTGAGTGATACTATACTTGATATTTGAAAAATAACATTCTTTAAATGGGAAAAAATAATCATTAATATGGATAGTAAAATATTAAATATTCCCTTTATAGTTTAGCAGATTAATGAAATCTTTTTCCATGTAGAATAAAATTATTCTTAAAAATTATTTAGCAAATCAATTTTTTCTTCTTATGATACTGAAACTATAAATAAAATATTGTGATTAAATAAGTCATCATGAATGCCTTTGCATGTAAAATGAAAATTAAATATGTCAAACGATGCAGATATTGGTCCTTTCTCAAAGGGTGTGGCAGCTGTTAGATGTAATTTAAAAAATATGAAATACCAACCGTGTTGCTGCAGTTAAGCTATTCTGTTTAAATTTAATGTTTTTCCTTGCATGGAATTTTTAAAAACTTGTAAATTATTGTTCTGGTTGGTTTGGCTCAGTGGATTGAGCACTGGCCTATGAGCCAAAGGGTCACTGATTCAATTCCCAGCCAGGGCACAAGTCCGGGCGGCAGACCAGGTTCCCAGTGTGGGGTGCGCAAGAAGCACCTACACATTGACACTTACTTCTTTTTTTCCTCCCCTTCCCTCCTCTAAATATAAATAATTAAAATATTTTTAAAAATTTGTAAATTATTTAAAAAATATCTTTGTGTGTTTCCTGTCTTAATAAGCAAAACAGCTTGATACTTTCCTTAACAATATATGTTCTTAGAATGCTTCCATAGTTTTCATTATGAAGAATGAGTAATGAATATGTAGAAAACATTGCATTGAACTATCCAGAAAACTTTTTTTTGACCTTTACAGGCTTGTGTTTATTTTATTTTTAAGTATGTTTTATTGATTATGCTATTATAGCTGTCCCATTTTTTTTTTGCCTGTTATTCCCCTCTGCCCTGCAATTCCCTCCCACCAGCATTCTGCCCATGTCCATGGGTTGTACATATAAGTTCTTTGGTTTCTCCATTTCCTATACTATTCTTAACACCTCCTCCCGCCATTTATTTTGTACCTACCATTTATGCTTCTTATTCCCTGTACCTTTTCCCCCAGTCTCCCCCTGCCCCTTCTCCACTGATAATCCTCCATGTGATCTCCATTTCTGGGATTCTGTTCCTATTCTAATTGTTTGCTTAGTTTTTTGTTTTTGTTTTTTAGATTCAGTTATTGATGGTTGTGAGTTTGTTGTCATTTTACTGTTCATAGTTTTTGATCTTCTTTTTCTTAGATAAATCCCTTTAACATTTCATATATTAATGGTTTAGTGATGAATAACTCCTTTAACTTCACCTCGTCTGGGAAGCACTTTACCTGCCCTGCCATTCTAAATGATAGCTTTGCTGGATAGAGTAATCTTGGATATAGGTTCTTGCTTTTCATGACTTTGAATATTTCTTTCCAGCCCCTTCTTGTCTGCAAGGTTCCTTTGGAGAAATCAGCTGATAGGCTTATGGGAACTCTTTTGTAGGTAACTCTTTCCTTTTCTCTTGCTGCTTTTAAGGTTCTTTCCTTATCATTAATCTTGGGTAATGTAATTATGATGTGCCTTAGTTTGTGCTTCCTTGGGACCAATATTCTTTGTGACTCTATTTCCTTGGCCAGATTTGGGAAGTTCTCCTTCATTATTTTTTCAAATAAGTTTTCAATTTCTTGCTCTTCTTCTTCTCCTTCTGGCACCCCTATGATTCGGATCATAAACGTTGGAACGTTTAGAGTTGTCCCAGAGGTTCCTAAGCCTCTCTTCATTTTTATTTAAATTCTTGTTTCTTCATTCTGTTCTGGTTGAATGTTTATTTCTCCCTTCTATTCCAAATTGTTGACTTGAGTCCCTGTTTCTTCCCTTCACTGTAGGTTCCCTGTGTATTTTTCTTTTTTTCACTTTGCATAGCCTTCACTTTTTCCTCTATTTTGTGACCATACTCAACCATTTCTGTGAGCATCCTATTACCAATGTTTTGAACTCTGCATCTAATAGCTTGGCTATCTCTTTGTAGCTTAGTTGTTTTAGGAGTTTTGATCTGTTCTTTCATTTGGGCCATACTTCCTTGTCTTGGCACTCTTGTTATGTTGTAAGGGGTGGAGCCTTAGATATTCTCCAGGGCAGGGCAACCCACATCACTGCGTTGTGCTGCTGTCTGTGGGAAAGGGGTCAGGGAGAGAACAATGATGCATGCTTAGTTCTCGGAGGCTCTCAGTAACTTCCCTGCTACCCACAAGCAAATTTGGCCCTCTGGTGCTGATTCCTGGATGGGTGGGTTTGTGTACATTCTAGGACCTTGTGGGTTTCTCCAACGAAGTCTACTGTGAGGTTGGGAGTTTCTCCCATCACCATAACCCCCACAGATTTTTACAGCCAGAGGTTCTGAGGCATTCTTTTCCTGCACTGGAACTCTGGGTTGTGATGCCTGTCTTGCTTCTCTTTTGTTCCTCCTGGTTTATCCGCATGCAAATGTGGGACCACCAGCCACTGCCTCACCCGCCCAGCCTTAACATTAAGTGCCAGAGATCCACTGTTTTTCTTATATTCATCTGTGTTTGATAGAAACCAAGCATAAAAATACCCTAACAGAGTTAATTATAGTATATTGATTTTATCAAAAAGTAAAATTCTAAGATCATTGAGGTTCTTACCGAGGTCATAAATCTCTGAGCTAATATTAAAATATTTGTCTACTTACTACAATTTAAATTTCCAAGAGGTTCTTGTTGTAATGTAAAATATATCCTTCCTTCCTTCCATCTTCTTTTCCTCTCTCCTTTTCCTCATCCCACCCATTCTTCTTTTTTCCCCTTTACCATTTCCTTTTCTTTTCTTTCTCCCTTCTTTCAATTCTTTCCAGATTCAACATATTTTTATTGATCATATAAATCTGTTTCAGATGTTAAATTTGATCACTTTTGATAAAGCATGGGTTATCCACAAGTTTGCCTACTTTTAGTAAGTAATTTATGTTCACACTAAAAATAGTGTCTTTGACACTAAATGTGTTATAAACCCTAAATGTCATGGATGGTAAAGGTGAATTTTATAGTTACTAGATATCTAGCCATTATTATTGTCCACTTTAGAATCAGAACTCAATCATAAACTGCTACACAAAATAATTTGAAACTATTTTATTTTGTACATGGATTCCTTACAGATGCCTTTCTCAACTTCAAATGGATTAAGAAATCTGTTCGAAGAAAATAGCCTTGTTATTGCTTACAAATGGTGCTTACATCGCCACTGTAACCCTGTCCTTACACACACACACACATATGCACAGACACATATAAATAAACACATGTAAATGTCCACTTCACCCATATGCTGGTTTGTTATAAAAAGATTTGTTAAAATAGGTTATTGTTCAGAAGGAAAGCCTTACTTAATACAGCAATAACAGGTAGTTTGTGACTCACGAAGAGTTTCCATCCTGTGTTCTAATTAATTATTTTGCAATTAATGCCCTCTTTGATTTCAGCTGCTCATTAATTTATTTAATAGTCAACTTACAATTGTTTATCTAATATTACTCAGGAACTAGAATTTCTTTGACTTTTTGTATGAGAAGCAAAAGGTGAAGTATTTTGCTTGACTTTCCTTTTTTATCTTTAATTTAAAAAAGAACTTGCTCAGATTATATTTCATAGACAATAAAAAAAATAAGTAGGAGTGATCTTGGCTTTTCCGATGACTATTCCATACTAAAACTATATTCAATTTACTATAATTTAATTAGGATTATTATAATTTCTTCAAGGCCTACATCAATTATTTCATACACACACACATACACAGGCAAATGCACACAACGGTATGATGAAAATTTTAAGTTAAGAATTTGTACTTCTATACATTCTGATTAGATGTATATTTATACATTACATATAAAGTATAATTATATATTAGCAATTATATATGTATTTTATATATTTGCAGCTTGTACTTTACTACATTTGCTATGTATTTAAAACATTTTCAAATTATTTAAATCTCAAAATATTTTCTTCCTGCTTGATAAAGAAGGAACCATAACACAATCTGGTTAAATAGTTTATTTAAGGTCGTGTAATTAGACATTGTCCGACATCAAAATCTGAGACAGTAACCTCAAGGTTCTGTTTTGTAGCTTAGCAATTTTTCACTACATTTTTTTTTTCTGGGTGGAAGGTATTATGTTTATGAGGGCAGAACTCATGAAACTGACTTGTTTGAGGCCAGTTTAGGTACACTGGAAATAACCAATGCATAATAGCTACTATAACCAAGCCATAGAACACTATTAATTTAAATTTCATTTTGTGCCTATCTTTCCAAGCAACACAGGAAGGTAAATTTACTTTTACTATATTAATACTATTTTTAAATTTTAAATATTTTGCCTCTCTAGTATCTACATTACCCCACACTCCCATCCCCTTTTCCCACCATTGTTTGCCTTTGGGGGGCAGTGTTCCCAGATTATGTTGTATGTGTATACGTATGCATATGTATGTGTTCCTTTTTGTTTATCCTGATGTACTGATACAATTTTTGAATTGTATTCAAATTCTGTTTTTGAATAGAGTACTTTATAAATTGTTGCTAATGTTCTTATTAAAGCTCTTTACAAACAGAATGCAGTATTCAAACATTCTACCCACCACAAAACAGGTAGATGGGGAAGCTAATTATTCATCTTTACATTTTTAATTTTCTTCAAGAAAAAATAAAAGAGGTGTGTGTTTAGAAAACAAAGACAAGATGAATACACAATGCTTGCTATTTTAAGACATACATCAGCAAATTAACTCAATTCAAGAATAGCTATGGAAAGGGACTTGGGGTGGTGAACATACCATATAATGTAGAAGTGATATAGTATAAAATTGTATACCTGAAACCTATATAATTTTATTAAGCAATGTCCCTCCAATAAATTTAATAAAAATTAAAGAATAGCTATGAAATTAAAAAAGCTATTGTGCTGGGAAAGCAGAATTTACATGATCATGCATAACAAGTTTGAAAAAGCTGCTTCATATACAAACTTGCTATTGTTTCTTTGTGCTAGACATAAGCTTGGATAATTTGAAATAGGAGGCAGAAGCCTTTACTTTGTCTTAAAAATGGGAAAGAAAAAAAAACAACTAAAACCAAGGTTAAAACATTCCTTTTATTTTACTTGGTGAGACCAAATTATGCAATTTTTATAACTTACTGAACAAATGCTAAACTCAATGGGAAATATCATTTACCTCTCTAATTTGTGTATGTTTGAACGCAAAATTGCAACATTTATGAGCTGCTCTTGAGGTAACAGTGGTGGCTTTCTCCAGCCTGACTTTGGTCTTTGGTCATAGAAGCCATGCATTGGAGTTCAGAGAACTGTGGCTGGCATCTAAATTTCTTTAAGTCATATGATTGTATTAGCAGTGATGTGGGCTCCAACTTCTTGACTTCATGCAGGAAATATTTTGCAACACAAATTCAGGTGATTTTAAATACATTTATTAAAGCTGGGGACAATGAAATAAAGGAAGAGCTTAATGTAGCAGAGGCAAGATCGCAACAATAGAACTGAGCCTAAGCAGAGCTGTGCCCTGGGCCCTTTGGAAACATGAGGAAGAGTTACACCTAGGTGTGGCTGCCTTGGTCCTTTAGAAAGAAAGTCAAAGAAGTAGAAGAAGTGTCTGGACTGTCTGGACTGGGGAAATAAGTTACAGAGGCAAAAGAAGGGCCCTTAGAGACAGGTTTAGGGGGTTACTCCAGGACAAGCTGCTTCCTTGATTATAAATCTCCTGGGAAATTTTAGAGCTTAGAAGAAAAAAAAAGCAAAGATACATGCTTGAGGGAAAAAAAGGAAGGGGGGAATGCAGGTGTGCTCTAGAATGAGAGAGAGAGAACTCACACTGGGTCCTTTGCCTTAAGAGTTTTTGTCTGTTTTCTAAAAGGAGAGATTTTAGGGGAGGATCCCAATAGGATTTTTATCAGCTTTCCAGGTACTTTATTTCAGGGTCATGGACTCTATTGAGTGGTCTGCAGTAGGGTTAGAGGTCATTGGTGATTGCTCCTGGTGCTGATGCCAGCCAAGATGTTCCTTATCTGATTTTACTACTTTTCTGGGCCTGGAATTGAAACACAACTGAGGCCTAAGTGTTATCTCTAGTTTGACCAAAACTCTGTCTCTGGGGTCAACAGACTCAAGGCTTTATTCCTAAGATTATTTGATGCTGATTAGAACTTCATTGTCTTAATACTTAAGGGCATGGTTGCACAAGGGAGAAGGAAGCAGGTGAGTCAGGGCGCTAGATAGCACCAGTTTAAATTAGCAGTCTGTGTCAGCTTCTCCATGCCACTTGCCAAGGAATTTTCCTAGCTTCTTATTATCCTGTCTCAATTTCAGAGAAGTGTGTGTTCACTGCAACATTAATTTGCCAGGGGTTTTAATTTAAATAGTAGTCATAAGAAAGATTTAGTTTTAGTAATATAGCTGATATTTTAATAAAATATAATGTCCTTTTAAATGTCTGGAGAACTTGCCGGCTATATATAAAAATATGTTTTACATTTTTTTTTCATCTTAGTGCCATCAATATGAGAGATTTACACTGCTCATCTGCTAAATCTTGCCTAATCTTATTACTGGTTTAAAGTCCATATGCCTGACGCTTCAAAGGACCAAAATTCAGAAAGTCAGAGTTTGGAGTAAGGAAAAGTTTATTAATGGAGAAGTCACCGTCCAAGAAAATGGGAGATGTAACACTCAGATCTATCTTAAGAAAGTGCAGAGTATAGGTTTCTTTTATGTTAAGGGAAGGGAAAATGGGAGGGGCTATTTTTGTAAGAACTCAAGCCCCAAGCAGAATTCCTCTAATTATTAACATGTCTAAAGCAGGAACTATTAGCCTGAAAGACTTGGGAACTAGGCATACGTGAATAAAACAGAGTTAGAGAAAACTAGCATTTCACTGTCACAATCTCCTAGTAAAACACCAATGCTACCAGCATTAGGATTGTTGGGTTGCCCAAGAGAGAAATCTAGAGGGAACCCCAGAGAAATTTTCAGACATGCTGTATTAAGTTTATTCTTGAGCACAAGGGGAGCAATATAGGAAAAAAGGAAGTTTCTCTGAATGGGCTGGAGGGCTTGCTCTGACTGGCTTGCTTTTATAAGCTGAGCACAAGGGGGACTTGTGCAAAAAAGTGAGTTAATGAAAAAGATGGGCTTATGAAAGTTTCAGAAGTAAAATTTCCCATGCCAGGGAGAGGTCGCTTCTTCCTTTCGGTGGGTTGCTTGGCAGCTTTCTCTGAGCCTGAGCTGTGGGGCAAGGAGGCAATGTGCTCATGACTGCCACTCTGAGGAGATCCTAGAGCGGCCAAACCTCGATCAACTGCACGTGCAGAGACATCTTTCAGGAAATAAGCATCTAAAAAGGAAATAATGTCAACTCCTCCTGCCTTCTTAGAAGAGAGGAGAAAGGTGGTGACACTCTTGTGGTATGGCATTCCTTTTGGCCATCTAATGTCCTTGGGATCCTGGGCCTGGTTTCCCAGGCTGTCTCACAAATATACACCCTATGAACAATGCGATAGCATACCTTCAACTGGTTATATCTGGTATTGATAAAGGCTTTTCAAGGTGGTTTTCTAGAATTTTTTTTTTTGCTCTTATCTGATTTATTTTCTAATGAGTTTAATTCAAGGAAGAAAATGAAAAACTGGCCACCAAAGGTGTCCCAATTTACTCTCTAGAAATAAAACCAATATATCATCTAATTTCAAGGAATATAAGTGGTACTTCTATTTCCAAGCCTGAGTACTTTTAAGCCTGACAAATATGGACAAGGCAATGATGCTTTAGCTGAAGTTTTGAGATGGACTGCAGGAAGCAAAAGAGAAGTAAGGAAACAGCTCATTCAATATTTTCAAGTTTCTCACTTTCTGTCAGAGTAGTTGTAGCTCCAAGGGTTGCTATACCATATAAATGTAGTCTGATCCCATAGAATTCCCTTGTGAACAGCCTAAATTCTGATGAGTCAATTCAGCAAAAATTTGGAGGACATCTAATTTAATCCAGGCCTTGTGAGGGAGCTCATGGCTAGAGCTATTGGCTTGCTGACACTGTAATAAGTAAAATATGAAGCACAGGAAGGAATTGCTTTATATGTAGTATGTAAGCTTTTGAAAGTTAGCATGACCTTTACCCAGCCTACTATTATAAAAGTCAAAGAGATATCAGCTTTTCTAACCTGTCAGGAGCCACATTCTTAGAAGGCATCCTTGTGATGGTCCAGAAATTCTAGTTCCCATTGGGGATTTGCATCTGCTTGTATATTTGCATCGTTAACACATATATCATTTACATTATTTGTTCATAGTCTGTTAATAAAACAAAGTGGAAGCAATTAACACTAGGTGTGAATCTTTATTATAATATATTCTGAATGAAATGAATCTTTGTGGTTCACTGGGTCATAATTTGCTAGGTGTTCCTGAATATACAAGAACATGGATTCTAAATGTGAAAGATTTCATCTTTGTTGTTTGCTTTTCAGTTTAAATCTAAATATTTTACCTTTGGTTAATTAAATTAAAGGATCAGTCAAATAGTTTTTTCCCCCCTGACTGAATTAACCAGTTTCAATCAATGTGATTAATTGCATTCGAATGTTAAATATAGGAGTCTTTTGTATATATAGACTACTCAGCCTTTTTTTTAAATCTAAATAATTTTTAAGACCACAGTAGAATTGAGAGATCTATATAATTATGCCAGTCTCTCATATTTTTGATATTTTAGGTGGTATTTTGTATTTAAAAAATAAAAGATTTTAATCTAGACACTATCTTAAAAAATTATTGTTGCATATTTGATCTTTACTCAGAAATTATTTGATGAAAAAGACTGAGTAAAATATATGCACAGCTTGTGATTTCACTCCACCCTCTGGAGAAAATACCCAGTACCTCTTCTGGTGTTACCTAATCTGGAAAAGAAGAGTTAAATTATTTGCCCAAGATAATAATAAACCACCAACTTAATATAGATTATAACTGAAAATTCTCACAAAATAATTTTCTCTACATATATACCCTCTGTTAATTAGTTAAAATAGATTCACAATCATATTTGAAAACCTTGGTTATCCAAAAATTGAAACCAAACTCAACAAAGACAAGGAATGCCAAACCTGAAATGTAGTCATGACCAAAGTTAATTACATCCTTCTAATCAAGATACATTATAATTTACTATATAGATTTACTAATTAAAATAAATATTTGTTATTTGTTTACAGGGTATACTTCCCACACATTCAAAATAAGGGAATAACAAGAAGAATCAAACCTAGTCTTATACGCTATATAGATTTACCAACAAAGTATAAAATTCTAAAAAGAAATTCATAAATGTAAAAAGTCTAGTTATATTATTTAAATCTTTAAAGCAATATTAACAGTTGATTTTCCATCAATTTCTGAATGTTTTCTCTTCTAAGGTTCTGGAGACCTTTAGAGTAAATCTTTTCTGTAACCAGATATTTTGAGAATTAAATGCCTGCCTTAAATTTTCCAAAGCCACTGTTAGCCTACCTGGCATCTTTGTGCAGGAAGAAAAAGTACTCACTCTGCAGTTAGTTAGATAAAAGCTCTCCCTTTTGGCAGGTGTACCCCATGGGCTCGTTGCTTGGTGAGCTGAGCACTGGCTGGATTTCAGTTTCCATACACAACCTCAGCTGATGCCCTTGTGTGCAGTGTCCAGTATTCATGGTGGTCCTGAGTTTCCCCTGTGCTATGTGATCTATATACACATTCTCACTTAAAAAAATTATCTTCTTTGGTTTAATAATCTTGTCATTTCATAAGAAACACCTGTTGACCAATGAATTCATTCCTCGCCCTTTAGTTTTAAGTTTTTGTAGCTGAGATTCAAGCTTGAAACATCCTTGAACTTATCAAGAAAAAGACAGAGCCAAAATCCCTAAGAGATAATTTTGCAAAATGTGGAAATTTAAAGTAAATAAAAAGGCAGCTATCACCAATGAGGACAATCAGCTGAAACTTTTCAGCGTTTTACCTTAAATTCAATTTCATGAAGACACCCATGGAATATTTATATTTTAATGTCACCAAAGTAGCTTAATCTGATCTGTCTTAGGGTCAGGCAATGTACTGAACTCAGCAAGACAGGCCCAGGTTCCATAGCCAAAAATACATATCTTACTGGGTTTGATGGAAAAATAGTAACTAAGCATCTCCCTCAATTCTCAGCCACGTAGTTCCTTAGAAATGTAAAGAATTTTCTGTTCAGATCGCTGATCCTTTTCTTTCTTAACTGAAAATATGAATAGAACAGTCATTATTTGCTACAGAATTGCTACACACACATGAGGTATTAACCAATTGTTAACAATCTCAAAGGACCATTTACACTTAGATCTAAAAGTTGTTTCAAACATTTAAATGTTATTAATACCTAGCAATGAGGAGAGTTTGCTAAAATGATTGTATAGTGGAGTAAATCAATCTTAATTCATTTATCAGTTACTTAGAATAACACCAAGATAAGTAATTATCACGTAAACACAACTGGTTGTACCATTTCAAGTGATATTTATGACATCTTATCAGCCTACACAACTTAAAAGCTTACACATGTTTTTCTCATCCATGTAATCTAATCAAAGGTGCAAAACCTGGATCTATGCCAGTACAAACCTTTCTCATTACACCATTGCAGCCTGCACGGTCCATCTGGAGTTGCTGGTCTGCTTGATGTCACATGACAGATCTTACCAGCATGGAAGATGAAAGGATGTTCAGGCCACGTGTCTGCGGATGACAGTTTTCTTTGTGATGAGCCACAGAGTCACAGCTTGTTAAATAAGCCTGTGATAGTGATAAAACACAAAGCCATAAGTTTATAGCAGAGTATGGCCTATCTGCCCATGACAAACCATGCTATCTCTCCTCACACATGCTGACATCTCATAAAGCATTCCCACAAGTGGTGACTAGAAATAGTCTCTGAAGACAGCCCCCAAAAAGAGTAATAGCTTACTGCTTATCTTTGAGCAAATGAACAGAAAAAAAACCTGAATGTACAGTGTAGTTCTCTTAGTCTCATAGACAAAGGTAGCTTTATACTTAGAACATTTTGTACGGTGGGTGTATTTCACATAAAAAAACTCTTGAGCAGTGACATAAAGATGACTATGAAGTCCCTGTTTTCAAAGACACATTCACGTCTAACCTTTCTATTATTGTGCCATAAGTCCATAGACCACTTTACAGGACTGCTTCTGTTTATTCAGAAACTATATTTCAAATAATAATTAAAAATAATAATAAGAGAAGAGTAATAAGAATGATTACCTAGTTCATGCTCACCATGTGCTAAGTACAGTGCTAATTACACAATATGCATTTCAGTAAATCGTCATCACCTAAATAGAGCTTGATGTACCATTTTCTTTCAAGTAGTAGTATCATTATACACAGTTTATAAATGAGGAAACTGAGACCCAGACAAATAATTTTCCCAGGTTACTCAATGGATGAATCAAAGATTGGAATGTGAGACTCCTAATTTGCCATTTCCACTCCACCTGAATAATAACAAATGAAAACATTATAGAAGTGGATAGATAAAAAATAATTGTTGTCTATGACCTTGTACTCTTATTTTGAGGTTGCTTTAAAATTCATCAGTGATTTAGATCAACCTTGGGATTGAAGTTGTTAGGTTCAATTATCTCAGTAAATCAGAGAGTGATATTCTTCCACATGTGTGATTATTTACAAAAAGAAAAGAGTTTGTAATAACATTCAACAACCCCTTTCCTGTGCCTTTTTTCTTCCTCCCATTTTCCTAGTTTCTTTTTACACACACGTATTTTGGAGTTACCTTTTGGCCTTTATAATTTCCAAAAATTATTGAGAGGAAAATGGGTCAAACGCTTTATTCACACACACAGACACACAGACACAGACACAGACACACACACACACTATAAAGGCTTGACAAGGTCCAGGACAACTAGAAGTCACCTTGTAAATGATTATTGAATTGAAATGATTTTCCCAGCTAATGGTTCCAAAGACCAAAGAGAGACATTCTTAATGTTAGGAACAATAACACCTGACATATCCAAATTCTGAATAAACTTCTCAGTAGCAATAGAAGCATACCTTGAAAAAAAAATGACTTTTTTCCTAGTCTACTAAAGTTGAAAAAAAAATCCTTTCAATCCAGTGATTCTTACTGTTCTGAGGAGACTAGCTAACTGTATGGTGATTTTGGTTTTGATGGCCACTATAAGTCTGTGTTTATAATAAACTTTTAATATAATTTACAGACCTATTAGGATGGAAATATTAGTACTGAAACATACTATTTTAATTATAAAATAAAGTTTCAAGCTGGAATTAAACTTTTAAGTTCAATAAACTAATTGACTTACAAGTTCCCAACTCTGACTATATATTTAAAGCAACTGAATTATATTTTTTTCATGAGCTATCTCTACAAATTATTGATTAGGATATGACTTAAGGTGCCAAGGCATTTCAGGTTATTCTGATGTGCGTTCAGAGTAAGCCAGTGGTCCAGTTTAACCATAGATTGGTTCTAGAATCTCTTCCATAACACCCCTTCCTTAGCTCAAGCCCTCCACTTCTTTAACACCTTCCAATGACAGAGCAGTGTCAGTGTACATAGTCACCCTCATGAACTGAAAGACTTGAGATCATTTGCAAAATACATTATTTATGACTAAAGAACAACTTCTCTGATTAGAACATACAAAACAAGACTCTTAGATCTCAAAATTAGTGTATTTTACAAACTTACTTCAAAATTAAAAAGCACATATCAGACAGTATGACTTTTAAGCCCACATCTTTCCTACTGAAAGTTTTGTGTTCTTCACGAAAAAAATGGGGAAATAAAAAGTGAAAAATAGTTAAGGGGCGGCCAGGGAAAGAGTCTTAGGACATAGCAACAGACAAAGAAGAATAAGAGATTTAGCTAGACAAAAGAATTATTACCTAATATATTATATAAAAGTTTGGCCATATTTTTTGCATAATTTTCAGCTGCCAACTTCAATCACAGAATAAAACTAGAAATGCATGAATATGTGTGTGTTGTTTCATCATTCAGGAGTGTTGGCAGACTTGGTAGGAGAATACCACAACTAACTATCAAGTGACAGCAACTAATATTTATTGAACATTTATTATATGAAAGATTGTTAGAATACAAGCTTAGAGAAGACAGTATGAACTATCTAGTACATGGAGGACCTGAGAAAGTTAGGCAGGCTTGTTGGCGTGGATTGATCAGATTTGAAATAGACCAGAAGTAGCCTGTAGATGGAGACAGAGGTAGAAAAACCATTAATGTCTGAGGGGAATTGTGAGAGCAATGAATGATGATTCTGAGTGGGATGAGAGCTTGGCCTCCTGTCATAGAAGAATAAGGTTATTAGAAAATAATTGGCCAATTAGGAAAATAAACTTCCTAATGACTTAATAATATTGAACTAATTATTTTAGCCTCTCTCTTTCCCCAGGTTAAGAACTATATTGTAATCTACAAATTGGGGCTTAAGTAAAAGATGGGAAGAAAATATTTCAAGTGGAAAGTATATAAATATGAACTATTTAGTTAAAGTTTGCAGGGACAGGGGCCCAGAAGAGCATCGTAGGCACTGTGCTAAATATAATCAAAGATATTGATATTAAGGTATTATCTTCCTTTCCACAGATAAATATATAAAGAGATAAAAAACAATAAAATAAAGTTCAAATATAATAGAAGAGGGGTCATGAAATTATAGAAGAATAATTGCACAGTGATGAGTTGTTCAGAGAATAATGGCTCTAAGTGTTTCAAAGAGGTAGAGATCCCTTCCATCTCAAGGTCTAAGGAAATCTGAAGAATTTGTTACTGGGCAAAAGTGGAAGGTAAAATACCAGGGGAGAAACAATCTGCCATTAAATGCTTAGAGGCAGGATCTTAAGACAATATTATTAAATAATTCATTTGATAATATTGGAGTATTTGTCAGGTATAGATAGCTTTAGATACATGCTGAATAGTTAGGGCTTTTGTTTGGGGGGGTCCTATCAAAGGTTTTTACAGAAGGGAGTTTTTTGTGATCAAAATAATGTTAGACTTGATAGTTCATGTAGAATGGATTAAAGGAAGGGGAAATGGAGTGCTGAAGCTCCGTTTTGTCTGCAACAGAGCAGACAAAAGACAATGAGAGTCTGAATATGATCATGGCAGTGAAATGAAAAGACAAGGTCTGTCACAGGAGTTTTTCAAAAGAAAGAACTGAGAAGATGTGGCAACTGCTTCTTATTTACTTTAGTGCTTCCATCATTTAACTGTAATCAGAATTCTCAAATGAGTTTATTTGGTGAAACATTATCTTAGTTGAAATGTGTGACAGTTTACCACATAAAAGTTCACAGAAGTCAAACCCCAAAAGCTTTCTTGTTTGGATATAATTATTTAAACATCATTTGGAAACAGCATTTTACTTATAGACTGCCTACCAAAATTTAGCCAGTCCCCTCAATTAGACCTTTTCATCTGTGGAACTTATCCAAGTCAACAATGTTTCTTGGCCTCTGATGTCCTTTTCAAATCATATCTGACAGGGAGAGAACCCACTGTCTGTACTGAAGATAGAAAATAACATTAAATTCTAAAGCAATATGGGTTCATTATCATTTAAAAGGATTTTGAAGACACAGAGGTTATGAATTTGACCATATAAAAGCTCCATTTATTTTGTTGGTGCTTTAGACAATGGAGTACAGAGAGGTCAGCTTTATAAGTGGCAAAACAACAACAACAACAACAACAACAAAAACTTCAAAAGTACCTTAAACAAAAAACACCATTTTACATCTGGATTTCTCAAATAATTGAATATTTTTCAAATAAATTCTGTTGGTAGATAATATGCAAATAATAAAAACTTTATTACCTATAATGCATAACCTCTGAAAAGTCTGTCCCTTAACTATCTCCTGAAGATCTATTGTTATGTCATGTAGGTATTTAGTTTTGATCTCTTTGCCCTGCATTCTTTGAAAAGCCCCAGGTACGCAAGGTGATACACCTTACTTTCTTATTTGTCAGTGATACACCCTATAATAAGTTAGAACTTTTTGGAATTATACAGGCATCTCCAACATATCCTGAGATGATACTACCTCACAGAATCACAACATCTTAAATTTTTAAAAAGACTTTGGAATTATATAACCAATCTCCCACTCAAGATAGTAATACCTTCTCTAACAAGGATATCCCTGACAGAAATTATGTTTGAATACTTTGCAAACATTTTTTCTATAGCTGATATTACAAAAGAAAGTCTGTTTCTATATACTTATTCAAGACATTTATAAAATTGTTGAAAAAACAAAGCCAAATGCTAACTCTGAAGTATAATAAACATATTAGATATATCGCCATCACTTGTATTTTTATTTTTGATCTCATACCATCTTACCCACAGTGATAGAAGAAATTGTAAGATCTAAGTTATTAGACACTTTTGAAGCAAAACATTTCTAAAGAGAAATCTAGGCACCCTGTGTAGGTCATCTCATCTGCCAGAAGAAATCAGTAAATAGGGCCTGGCTTGTCCTTTTTGAATCCATCATGCCCTCTAGTCAACATCACTTCATTTTCAAAGTGCTTTCAAGTGATCTATTTAATAATTTACTTTTGAATTATTCCAAGTCTTCATAACAAATTCACCAGAGTACATATTTTTGGTATACTTTCTTGATTCATTCATCTTTGACAAATATTCATTAAGCACCTACTTTATACCAGGCATGGTATACTAATATGAAGGTAAATATATTCTCTACATGCTAGAAATTTATAGTCTAATGGTAAAATAGAAAATTGACAGTTTAAACACATTGTTGTAAGGGATAAGAAAGAGGAAATAAAAGAACTTCTCATAGCATATTAGAGAGACATTTATTGAAGTTTTCCAGAGAAGTTTAGATCTTAGTTAAGACATAATAAGTAGAAGTTAAGTAAAAGCAAGAATAATCAGTGTGAAGGAATCACCATGTTTGTAGGTCCCAATGATAGATTTTCGTCTCAGTGAAGGCCACAGTATGTAGAGAACAGAATATAATGCTAGGCTGGGGGAAAGGCAAGAGTGAAGCTATAGTAAGAAATGAGACTAAAGAAGATAGTACCAAGAAAAGCCCTACTGTGTGTGTGTGTATAGTTACAGTGTGTGTCTTTGTGTGCCTTTTTAAAAGAGATACTAAGATGTAGCACCACAAAATTAGAAGGAAAACTGAGAGAATGCAGTGGCATGAATACAAAAAAACAAAAACAAAGAAAACATCATTTTTTCAAGCAGAAGTCAATTATGCCAAGGGTATTTTAAGAAATCAAGCAAGACAACTGAGAAGAATTTTTTGGATCTGGCAAGAAATACGATCTTGGTAATTCTGATGTGAACAATATCAATGGAGTTGGATATGCTAAATCCAAATTCTTATAGATTGAGGAGTTATTTCAAAGAGAAAAGGTAAATATAAGTATAGAGAACCCTATGGATTGTTTCACTGTGAGATGACAATGAAGATAACTCTATAACTAAAAAAAATCTCAAGGAAGAATATTTTTAAGAATAGAAATATTAGAGTTAGACAATGTTTAAATCTAGTAGGTATTAAAAAAGGAAATATGATTTATAAACTTGAAGAGTCTTGAAAGAATAAGATCAAGATCAAATGGAAAGCAACATCATAAACAAGAGACAATATTCTGCTATCATTTTAAAAGGAAAGAGGGAGGAAAAGATGAATGTATATGCAGGAAAGTTGGTAAGTTTGATCAGAGCTATGGGAAACCAAGAAAATGATTATCTTTAATGTCTTCTACATTCTCACTAATACCAACAGCTTATAAAGACACAGATGTTTAAATCAAAAGTTTAAGAGAGTGGAGAAGGTCTTGCAATGAAGAAGGGGGCAGTTTAGAATGACTAGCTTCCCGGTGCATTGGAAATCTTTAGAAGTATCAAACAATCGAGAAATAATAAACATATTATCTTCTGGCATTGGGGACCAATTTGTGGATAATAACCACAAAGTTACAATTGTACAGTTTTGTGAAATTTATCCATCAACACCACCAGACAGATTATAGACAGAGAAAAAAAAACAATAGTTGAAAATGTCCAGGAAACATTGGCTAAAGGGAAGTACAGGTGAAGGTTAAGATCAAAACACTGAGAGACTAGACAATTGGATGTGTCATCTTGTGGAGGCACATGTCATTGGAAATAATGGAAAGATTAGAGTGAAAATAAAAAACACAGCTGAGCATTAAAATATCTAGTGAATAAGAAATATATACACAGCATACATACAGTAGGGTTGTGTGTAAAAACAATGAGGACTGCTGGAGGCTGAACTGGCTTGATGTTATTCACCCCAAAAAAGCAATTGTGACAAACAAAAAAAGAAATAATGGATTGTAATCAGCCCTGGAAATCATGGCAGGAGCAGGCATTTGGATGTGTGGATGTGGGAAAAATAGCAGACTTTTTTATGAGGGGTCTGCAAAAAGGCAGAGTTGAGCGATTACATTTTATCCCATTTCAAAAAGCAGAGCAGTTGCAACTCCAGTCTATGGTACCTTTGTGACTGAGCAAAGATGAATAGAAAAGAATTTGCAGTCTCTAAAGTGTCCAGGGTCCTTGTAGTTGGGATGGCTAAACCATTCCAGTGACTGCTTAACTGTCCCAAGCGAGTTTTTCTCCATCCAGGATTAAAGACCCTTCCTAAGGTAAAACCCTTCCTACATAAAGAACAAGTCAGATTAGAAAAGTGTGGTACGCAGGGAGACATGATTCTTTCTCAGTACTGGTTCCAATATAACAGCATGCTGCCTGCCCACTCAACAAAGCTCTCTTAAGCCTCTTAAAAATAACAACCAATTTTTGTTATTGAGTGTTTACTATGTGCAGTCACTTGATATGCTTTCACCAGCCCTGCGAGTCATCAGTACTCATACCAAAATGTTACAATGAAAACATAATTGAGAGAAAGTAGGCAAATTGGTCAAGTTCACAGAGTTGAATGGCTTCAAAACTTTTCCCTTTCTCTGACCATGAACCAATTTTTCCTTTGAATCTGATTTCCCCTGTTATCTTATTACATACCTAGTAACCTTGTCCTTTGCTGGCAACTTAAACCTCTTACTTTCAATTGTCCAATCTGTCCATATGTGAATAATATCCTTTGATTTTAAACTGATGTTTTGGTTATCTACTCTGCCTTTCTTCTTATAGATTTTCCTTTCACTTTATTTTCTAGTCTGCCCATTCTTTAACTTTCCACTCAGCATCTTCATTCCTATTTGTCTCCTCATGTGGCTTCTGGTTTCAATCGTTTCCTCTGGTTGTCCTAGTTATAATATCTAGGGAGTTCCCTGGACCTTGCTCTCAGCCACTATACAAAGTACAATAATATGACACAGAAATGTATGAGAATCTCACTGCCCTCCAAGGAAACTAAAAACCTAGCAGAAGGCCAAGTATAATAGATTTTCTCAAAGGCTCTTTGATTTGGAAGTTTGTAAGAAGACAACTGGATTTAAAAAATAGAGTGGTAAAATGAGCTAATTAACAGTTAAATATCTTTAAACCTAAAGATTCCATGATTCTGTGATCTAAACATAGAAGTACAATTTTGGTCTGCAAGCTGCTCTAGATATTTGTTAGCCTATTAAATTCTAATATCTTATTGTATTGCATAACTGGAAATAAAGTGTCTTGGGTATATGGGGCCAGAGAACTTACAGCTATTTGGGGTTGATTGTGTTTTCAAGTCTGCAGAGTTTGGTAGCCAAGTTATTACAGATGAAATGCATAAAAAAATTTCTTTGGACATGAAGTAAACATTTATATGAATGCAGGAGAAAAATATTGCTATATCCCAAAGTGACAACTTAAAACTTTTTAATTCTTTCTTTCATTTGTGTGATAAATATTTTTAAATAATCGTTGTTCACAAGGATGGTGAGAGGACACCAAAGAGTCTCACAATAATGCAACTATAAAGATGATTTTATTTCCCACAGGGAAGATTATATATGAACATGAATAATTACGACGTGTGAGAAATATCATAGAGACCTTAGGAAACTAAGTACAAATTTAGGTATAATATTTAATGCCAACTCTGGAGATTATACTTACTATTCTCAATTTTTCATATTCTCATGGATATAAGAAACTGGCAGCAATTTTCCTGAGGTGATAGACTGGTTGGGAAGAGTTAGAGAATAGAGGAACATGTACCAGAATGTCTGGGGTTCGAGGCATGTACAATTACTTTTGAAACTTCCAAGGGATTAAGATGTAGGATCCACACATACAGGCATGAATGAATATTATTTGAGAATTTTTGGGCCACAGTATGTGCCAGTATCTATCTTAAGATACCTTTTTGTTCATAGCTTGGGGTGAGTAGCTCATGAATGAGAGATTATTGTTGGGTTTAGTAGGTTAATAAAATTTAGAGTTTAATGGTTATTAATAATTTCTTTAGTGAGTTCCCAAACTCAAACTAGAAAATAAATTTACTTTAAAAATAATATAATGATGATTTTAATAACAAAATGATTTGCTCCAATCTGTTAGTGTTGCAAATATTTTTACAAAATAGTGGTTGGACTCTTGATAATATATGGGAAATGACTTGAATTCACATTAAAAATTCACAATGAGCTTATAAGTGGAAACTAAAGAAAGATTGAGAACAGAAAATTAGACCAAACTGGGTGAATATTTTGAATTTTATAGATAAAGAACAGAAACCTTATCAGTTTCAAGGGGCTAATTGCCATGGATTTAATGAAGGAAATTTGTATACCACATGTAAGAGAGTAGAACTAAATTTGTTAGTTCACTTTTTTTTTTCCCCAGGGCCAAAGTGCTTTTAAACGTACCTGAAGAATTGCATGTACTTGAAAAATGTCATTATTGTTTTTTTAAGTCATGTTTATTCTATTACAGTTGTCTCAGTTTCCCCCCCTTTGCCCTCCTCCACCCATCCCATTCCCTCCCCACTCCCACAGTCAATTCCCACACTGTTGTCCATGTCCATGGGTCATTCATACACGTTCTTTGTCTAGTTCCTTCCCCTCTTTTCAGCATTGTCTTCCTTCCCCGTCCCCTCTGGTCACTTTCAGTCTGCTCCATGTTTCCATGCCTGTGGTTTATTTTGTTTGTTAGTTTATTTTGTTGAATAGTTCACTTTAACCAAAGTGAAGAACAGGATGCTGACAAAACACTCGACTTAAGGGGAACACTCTCTAATGAAGATAACGGTGTAGCATAACCTGAAGGAGGGTGTGGTAGGTGCAAGGTTTAGCCTAGGAGCTCTGATTATTAGTTTAACAGGATCCCTGGGTTCCAGAAGGATGTTTATCATTTGCTGAAAGACATATTGTGAACATAAGCATATAGAGATAAATGGCCAAGGATTTCTATATTTTCTATGGTTGCATGTGAAGGTAAAGAAAATATGCAGAGAGATTCTCAGTGTCCATCCACCTCTACGTGACAAGGCAAAACAAATACACAATTACCAATACAATCATCAGCTAACAAAAAATGATCCTGCCTGCACATATACTTTTTCATCCTCTTTTTTTCTTTCCACTTTCTTTCTTTTGCTTTAATCCTTTCCTTAGTTCAATACTGTCAGTCATATCCACCAGATCTACAAAATCCATTGGGTTATACCATATAGTTTATGACAAAAGACAGGGACAAAAGAAAAATTGGGTCCATAAAAATACATATATACATATGAAATAATATGGCAAAAATAAAATTTAGATGATGAATTATACAATTAAATAATATAATAATTTAATATAATATTAAAATAAGTCAGACAGTAAAACTTAAGAACCATAAGATTTCACTCATATGTAGGCTATAAAACTGAAAACAACATGTGAACAAACAAGAAGCAAACAAACAAACAAAAACTCACAGACACAGACAACAGTACAGTGGTTACCAGAGGGAAGGGGGATGGGTGCAGTAAAGAGTAAAGGGAGTCAAATATATGGTGACTGAAGAAGATTTGGCCCTGGGTGGTAGGCACAGAATGTAATATACAGGTAGTGTATTACAGAATTATATACTTTAAACCTATATAATCAATTAACCAATGTCACCCCAATAAGTTTAATGAAAAATAAGTGTTTCCTACAAAAAATAATAATAAAATAAAGTGGAAACTATCAGTACTTAGAAAATGTAATAAAATAGATTCCATTTACAACAGTAAACAGATTAGAAAATAAACATGAATCCTATAGATTTGTAGTAAAATAAAACAACTTTACCATTGCATATAAAATAAAATTTGAATATATGGAGGTTATTGAACAATTTTAATTGAATTGAAATGTTCAAAATACTAATACCATAAACCATTGATCCACAAATTAAATAAATTACTAAATTCTAAAAAAATATTAGTTGTAGAATTCTTTAATATCTAAAAGAAAATTTCCTTCCTATTGTTCCCATTTATCAAAATTTTCTCATATATTCTTATTTGCAAATTGCATTAAATGATTTTTAGAATCATTTCATCAGGTTGCAGAGCAAATGATCATTTACTTGGTAGAAAATTATGCAAAGCACATAAATATAGAATGCAAAGAAAATGAAAATAAATTTAAATGGCTAATGAATAATTATAAGGTAAATATGTAACTTCTTTTATATAAAATACCAATAAAATATATAACATTATTTTCCACATCAGATTGACATTTTAAAACATAGTGCTCTCAGCTAGTGAAGAAGTGAAGAAATGGGTATCTTTAATGTAGTGACCTACTCTCTCCCTCTTTGCATCAGCAATTCAATTTTCAGGAAATTTTCTGAAGAAAATATCTGTATAAAAAAAGATTTGTTTCCAAACATATTCTTTGGAGTACAATGCTTCATAGAGAATAGGTCATCAATCAACATTTTAATTGATTAGTGTGACCCAAGGCAAGTTACTTAACGCACCAAGTTTCTATTTCTTCATCTTTGAAAAAGGATGGAAATGCTTATCACTCAAAAATGATGTGAGAACAACTATGTAGACAATATATGTAAGGCATACAGCTTATTCTGCCCATGGAAAGTAGTGTTTGATAAGGTTAGTTGTAACAAAATGATATATAAATACATATTCTATTTATACATATATGAAGATTAAATATTTCTTTTTTTTAAATTGTTGTTCACATACAATTGTCTCCATTTTCCTGCCACAACTTTCCCCTGACCCACCCACCCTACCCTCCAACCCTCAATCTTTCCCCCTTTTGGTTTTGTCCATGGGTCCTTTATACATGTCCCTTGATGGCCCTTCCCCTTCTTTCCCCCTTATTCCTCTTCCCCCTCCCCTTTCATTATTGTCAGTTTCTTCTTAATTTCACTGTCACTGATTATATTTTCCTCACTTGTTTGTTTTGTTGATTAGCTTCCACTTGCAAGTGAGATCATATGGTATTTGTTTTTTACCACCTGGCTTATTTCACTTAGCATAATGCTCTCCAGAGTCATCCATGCTGCCATGAAGGGTAGTAGCTCTTTCTTTCTGCTGCATAGCATTCCATTGTGTAAATGTACCATAGTTCTTTGATCTACTCATTTACTATTGGGCACTTTGATTGTTTCCAATACTTGGCTACTATAAATTGTGCTGCTATGAACATTGGGGTGCATAGGTTCTTCTGAATTGGTGTTTTGGGATTCTTAGGGTATAATCCCAGCAGTGGAAGTGCTGGGTCAAAAGGCAGTTCCACTTTTAGTTTTTTGAGGGTATTCCAAACTGTTTACCACAGTGGCTGCACCAGCCTGTATTCCCACCAACAGTGCACTAGGGTTCCCTTTTCTCCACAACCTCATCAGCACGTGTTATTTGTTGATCTCTTTATAATGGCCATTCTGAGTGGTGTCAGTGGTGTCTCATTATGGTTTTAATTTGCATTTCTCTGATGGCTAGTGATGCTGAGCATCCTTTCAAATGTCTCTGGGCCCTCTGTATATCTTCTTTGGAGAAGTGTTTGTTAGGGTCCTTTGCTCATGTTTTAATTGGATTGTTTGCCTTCCAGGAGTGGAGTCATGTGAGTTATTTATATATTTTGGGATCAAACTCTTGTCCAAGGTATCATTGGCAAATGTATTTTCCCATATGGTTGGCTCCCTTTTCCTTTTGCTGTTTACTTTAGCCGTGCAGAAGCTTCTTATTTTCATGAAGTCCCATTTGTTTATTCCTTCATGTCCCTTGTTCTAGGGGACATATTGGTGAAAATATTTTTGCATGGAATATCTGAGATTTTCCTGCCTATGTTCTCCTCTAGGACTTTTATGGTGTTGCAACTTATATTTAAGTCTTTTATCCATCTTGAGTTTATTTTTGTGTATAGTGTAAGTTGGTGGTTAAGTTTCAATTTTTTGCATGTAGCTATTCAGATATCCCAATACCATTTGTTGAAGAGGCTATTTTTACTCCATTTTATTCTTCTGCCCCCTTTGTTGAATATTAATTTACCATAGAGATGTGGGATTATTTCTGGCCTCTCTATTCTGTTCCATTGATCTGTCTGTTCTTATGTCAGTACCGGACTGTTTTGATTACAGTGACGCTGTAATATAGTTTGATGTCAGCTATTGTCATCCCTCCTACTTCATTCTTCTTTCTCAATATTGCTGCAGCTATTTAGGGTTGTTTATGTCTCCATATAAATTTTTGAAATGTTTGTTCTATATCTGTGAAGCTGTTTCAACGTAATATAACTTTATTTTTTCTATTCATAGTTTTTAAAAATTATAAATTATACACTCTTTTTCTATATAAAGGGGAATGCTGAAAAGTAATTGTTTCAGTACATTTATCTTTTGCTGTGTAGTTGCGAGTGCCTTAAATGATAGTCTGAGGAATAAAATTCTTAAATAGTTAATTTTTCCTGCAGTCTTCCAACTACCCCTTCATATACACACACATGTGCACACCTACATGCACTTTGTGTTTAAGATCCAATAACATTTAGTCTTATGCTCCACAATCTAAAGTTTACTATTTCATAAGCTTCCTTCAAATCATACAATGTGCCCTCACAATTGAATTTATGCCTAATACATTGAATGCATGTCCTGCCACTGCTTTGGGGAAAACATATATAGACTATGACTCAAGACTTACTGCCTCAAAAACAGGTGTGTTGTTGTTGGCTCTTCTGTTCCATTTCTCTGTGTTCTTGGCAGAGCTGTTTGCCTAATATAGCAGCCTGGGATTCTGATTGTTTACACACAAACCTCATTTTAGTCTTACAAACTACACTGATACCAAAATCACACATAGCAGTGACACAAGTTAATTATACCATTCTCAAGGGTGTCGGAACTCAGGGTAACATGGGAGGAGGGCCACTTGAAGGAGAACTCTATTTAAACTCCTAACAACAGCCAAAAGCAGGTTGAATATATCTGTTATCACTACCCAAAGAAAGTATCAACATCCCTATGAACTCCACTCTTTTAACATCTTTCTGCATCTTGGTTAGTTATAATCTGGACATGTTGCCACCCAGGTGCACTGTATCTCCTTTATATTTGCTTCAAATACAAAATTTATTTATAATCCCTTAAGTGACAAATAGAAAAAAAAAGTGATTTTTACTTGACAGATAATGCCTTCTAATATTGTGCTACCCAACCTAGACTATTTCTTAACAAATTTATTAAATTTAAAATTTCCAAAGCTGGGCCTCAGGGCAGCTTATCCTGGATAAATAAATTTTCCTTTTTATTATAGTCTTCTTAAGATTGACATGTAAGCAATGTGTTGCTCTATTTCTAATGTGAAGATGGAATTGGGGTGGGGAGTTGTTCTCTTAGGTAGAAAGTCAGGCATAGTGGCCAGAAGTTCTTGCCTTAACTTTACTTGCCTAAGTTACTTGCCTAAAAGTTCTCTTGGCTATTGGGACTCTAAAACATAAGATTCATGATTTGACAGTATTGGTGAGGAAAGACAGAACAGGATATGCCAGAATAGTACATTTTTCTAACCCTCGGGTCCTGCAGAGTGGTGAGAAACAAAAGTCATTTTGCATTTTAATGTAACCTCTCCTGAGGGGAGTCCATGCTGTCCCTGCACTAAGAACCAGAATTAGAAGTCTCTTGAGTGATCCCTGGGAAATCAAATGTCTCACTTAGAAAGATAAAATAAAAGATTAGAATGGGGTTTTTTTTTAGCGTTTCAGATTTGGAAAATGAACTGCCATGCTTTGCGTAAGATGTTTCTCCCTGTAACTCTATGGTCTGTTTACTCAGTGTAGACTTATTGGTGACAGACAAAACATCCCTATGAAAAGGGCTATAGCCAAGTTAGAATCCTCTGGGTTCTAAACTGAAGTCATATAATAACTGAATAATAAGAAACAACTTGTTTATAGGACAGACATCCACACTTAAGAATGTGAGCTAGACTGTTCCTTGAATTGCAGTATATATTGGCCTATCTTGAAGATAATCATGGTCTACAAAGGATTACCTCTTCCTTCTTAAATCATTTATCTTGAGATTTGAAATATCTTGCACATGTTTTGGGCAGCACATGTCTTTGTAATCATTAACATAAATCTTTATGACTTGAATTAAGAGAGGAAGACCAAGAAACATTATGGGTAGCAGAGAATGACCAGGTAAGATATAAAATTGCTGACTAATTGTTTCCACAGTAAATAATTCACAGATGATTATAATTTTAAATTATTCAAATGAGTAGTAAAATCTAAGTCCTTTATATTGTTATTATTATATCAGTTCTATACATAGGTAACTAATTTAGAAGATCAACTGATTTAACCTTATAAGATGACATTTGAGGAAATTAAGTGAAATAATTTGTGAAATCATATACCTAGAATCAGACCAGGAATGGACTTATAGATAGTCTTTTGCTACAAAAGGTGGTCAAGAATCTAGATCAGGATTTAAGAGCCTTAAGTGAAATTTTACGAAAAATATAAATACACATGCAGGCATGGTAGGCAAAATAATGGTCCCCTAAAGATGTCTCCAACTTAATCTCTGGAACTTGGAACCTGTGAATATGCAGGGTAGGGCAAAAGTAGGGTTAGAGTAGTTCTTATGGAAAATAATGCAATAATCATGTACTCACAATTGTAAACCTACTTTTGCTTTAACCTGTATTACCTTACATTTTGCAGACGTGATTAAGGTTAAGGATCTTGAGATAGAGTGGTCATCATGGGTTATTCAGGTGGATGCAATGTAATCATATGACTCCTTAAAATTAGGGAGAGGCAAGGGATTGGTGTGTCCTTTAGAGTCTCCAGAAGGAAATATAGCTCTTTTGAAACCTTGACTTTAGTTCAGTGACACTCAAAACAAACTTCTGATCTACAGAACTGCACTATAAAAAAATTTGTATTGTTTTAACTTACTAAGTTCAGTCACAGTAGCAATAGATAATTAATACTATAGATATAAATGTGTCCAATTATTATATATATATAATTTAAAAGTACACAAATTGTAGGTATACTGGTCAATAATTTATTATAAACTGCTCACATATGTAAAGTCACTAATCAGATCAAGATATAAAGTACTACACGTACTACAAAAATTCCCTTCATGCCCCATTTCACACTACACTTTTACCCAGGGTATCCACTAATCTAACTTCTTTTTTTTTTTTTTTTTATAATTAATTTATTTACTTTTTAAATACATTTGTCTCTTCCTTCCCCCCCCTCTTTCCCTTGCCCCCTCCACCCCCTCCAGCTCTTCCCCTTTGGTTTTGTCATGAGTCTTGCTATATGTTCTTGAAGCATAGATTAGTCCTGTCTGGTTTTGAAATTGAAATGTATGGAATCATACACTATGTATTATGTTTTTATCTAACTTTTTAAAATTGACATGTTTTTTAGAGTCCTATATTTTGTTTTTTTAATTTATTTTCTTTATTTTTTCAGATACATTTGTCTCTGCCTTCCCCCCACTACCTTCCCCTGCCCCCTCCCCCCTTCCTCCCTCAATCCTTCCCCTTTGATTTTGTCCATGAGACCTTGCTACACATTTCCAGACCCTCCTATTCCCTTCCTTTTCCCCCCATTCCCCCTCCGTCCATCCCTCTTGTCTCTGTACATTTCTTTTCCTTTCAGTGTTGCTGGTCTTATTTTCCTTGAATGTTTGTATTGTTGGTTAGGTTCCGCTTATAGGTGAGATCATATGGTATTCGCCTTTCGCCCCCTGGCTTATTTCACTTAGCATAATGCTCTCTAGTTCCATCCATGCTGTTGAGAAGTTTAGTAGTTCTTTTCTTCTTTCTGCTGCGTAGTATTCCATTGTGTTAATGTACCATAGTTTATTGATCCAATCACCTACTGATGGGCCCTTAGGTTGCTTCTAACACTTGGCTATTGTAAATTGTGCTGCTATGAACATTGGGGTGCATAGGTTCTTTTGTATTGGCGTTTTGGGATTCTTAGGATATAGTCCCACCAGGGGAATCACTGGATCAAAAGGCAGTTCCATTTTCAGCTTTTTGAGGAAATTCCACACTGCTTTCCACAGTGGCTGCACCAGTCTGCATTCCCACCAACAGTGGACTAGTGTTCCCTTTTCTCTACAGCCTCGCCAGCACCTGTTGTTTGTGGATCTGTTTATGATGGCCATTCTGACCGGTGTGAGGTGGTACCTCATGGTGGTTTAGATCTGCATTTCCCTGATGACTATTGATGCCGAGCATCCTTTTAAATGTCTCTGGGCCCTCTGTATCTCTTCCTTGGAAAAGCATCTGCCTAGGTCCTTTTGATTTTTTTATTGGATCATTTGTCTTCTTGGAGTGGAGTCGAGTGAGTTCTTTACATATCTTGGAGATCAAACCTCTATCTGATGTATCCTTAGCAAATATATTTTCTCATAGAGTTGGCTCCCTTTTCATTTTGCTGATGTTTTATTTAGCTGTGCAGAAGCTTCTTATTTTGATGAGGTCCCACTTGTTTATTCTTTCCTTTATGCCCCTTGCTTTAGGAGACATATCGGTGAAAAAATTGCTGTGTGGGATATCTGAGAGTTTCCTGTCTATGTTCTCCTCTAGGACTTTTATGGTGTTGTGGCTTATATTTAAGTCTTTTATCCATCTTGAGTTTATTTTTGTGTATGGTGTCAGCTGATGGTTCAATTTCAATTTTTTGCATGTAGCCGTCCAGCTCTCCCAACACCATTTGTTGAAGAGGCTATTATTGCTCCATTTTATGCTTCTGCCCCCTTTGTCAAATATTAGTTGCGCATATAGACCTGGGCTTATTTCTGGGCTTTCTATTCTGTTCCACTGGTCTTTGGGTCTGTTCTTGTGACAGTACCAGATTGTTTTGAGTATAGTGGCTTTGTAATACAGTTTGATGTCTGGTATTGTGATCCTTCCTACTTTGTTTTTCTTTCTCAAAGTTGCTGTGGCTATTCGGGGTTGTTTATGGTTCCATATAAATTTTTGAAATGTCTGTTCTATTTCTGTGAAATATGTCACTGGTATCTTAATAGGGATTGCGTTGAATCTATAAATTGCTTTGGGCAGTATGGACATTTTGATGATGTTAATTCTTCCAATCTATGGGCACGGTATACGCTTCCATTTATTTGTGTCTTCCTTAATTTCTTTCTTCAATGTTGTATAGTTTTCTGCGTATTGGTCTTTTACCTCCGTGGTTAAGTTTATTCCTAGGTAGTTTATTTTTCTTGTTGCTATATCGAATGTTTTTTTTTTCTGATATCTTCTTCTATTGCATTGCTGGTGTACAAAAATGCCTTTGATATCTGAATATTGACTTTGTATCCTGCTGTTTTGCCAAATTCACTTATTAGGCTGAGTAGTTCTTTGGTGGAGTCTACAGGGTTCTCTATGTACACTATCATGTCATCTGCAAACAATGATAGTTTTACATCCTCCTTTCCTATTTGGATGCCTTTTATTTCTTTTGCTTGTCTGACTGCTGTGTCTAGGACTTCCAATACGATGTTGAAAAGAAGTGGTGAAAGCGGACATCCTTGTCGTGTTCCCGACCTTAGTGGGAAAGCTTTCAGTTTTTGCCTGTTGAGAATGATATTGGCCGTGGGTTTCTCATATATGGCCTTTATTATGTTGAGGAATGCCCCATTTATTCCCATTTTGCTGGGTGTTTTGATCATAAATGAGTGCTGTACCTTATCGAATGCTTTTTTCTGCATCTATCGAGTCTATCAAGTTATGTGTCTATCCACTTGATCATGGTGGATAATCTTTTTAATGTATTGCTGGATGCGGTTTGCCAATATTTTGTTGAGGATTTTAGCATCTATGTTCAGCAGCGAAATTGGCCTGTAGTTTTCATTCTTTGTATATATATTGTTATTATAGCTATTGTTTGTTCATTCTTATTACTTCATAAAATTTTATTATATGAATATAATGCAATTGACTTATCACTTCAACTTATGGGCATTTGGTTAATATTCAGTTTGGGTCCAGTACAAATAGGGCTGACTGAAGCATTCTTGGACTTGTCTCTAGTGAACTGATATCCATATTTCCTTTATGTCTAGGCCTAGGAATAGAATTGCTGAGTCATGGGGTGTGTGTACATTTAACAGGAGTGTACACTTTCAGTTTTTCAAATTCTCCTACCAGCAATATATGCATACATATTCTCCAATAGTTGGTATTTTAGTCTTTTTTTTTTAGATTTTTATTTATTTGTGGAGAGAGGAGAGGGAAGGGAGAAAGAGAAGAGGGGGAGTGAAACGTCAATGTGATGGAAAAACATAGATCAGTTGCCTTTGTCAGGGACCTGGCCCAAAACCCAGGCATGTGTGCTGACTGGGAATCAAACCAGTGACCTTTCAGTTTGCTGGTCAGCACTCAATCCACTGAGTCACACAAACCAGGGCGATATTTTAGTCTTCTTAATTTTATCCAGTCTTGTGTATAGCAGTGCTACATTGTGGTTTTAATTAGTATATTTTCATTATT
Organism: Pteronotus mesoamericanus; assembly: GCF_021234165.1. Lineage (NCBI taxonomy): Eukaryota > Metazoa > Chordata > Mammalia > Chiroptera > Mormoopidae > Pteronotus > Pteronotus mesoamericanus. Next base: position 25,142,093 of record NW_026555325.1, on the reverse strand, counting down.
AGGGCTGAGTTGACTAATGTTTTAAAATAAATAAACATGGAATTACTTTTCTGCTCCTATTAAAATGACCATATAATTTTTTCTTATGTTTTTATTAATGCAGTGAATAACACTGATGGATTTCCTAATGTAAAAATATACACTTGATTTGTTGTAATAAAGTCTATTTAATCACGAAGTATTCTTTTTTTAATAGCAACTAAGTTCCATTTTCTTGTAGTTTGTTTAGGATATTTGAGCTAGATTGGTCAGAGTAATTAGTCAAAACATTTCCTTTCTTTTAATATCTTCATAATAGAGTTTGATGTCCGGTATTGTGCTCCCTCCTACTTTGTGTTTCTTTCTCAAAATTGCTGCGGCTATTCGAGGTCGTTTATGGTTCCATATAAATTTTTGAAATGTCTGTTCTATTTCTGTGAAATACGTCATTGGTATCTTAATAGGGATTGCGTTGAATCTATAAATTGCTTTTGGTTGTATGGACATTTTGATGATGTTAATTCTTCCAATCCATGAGCACGGTATATGCTTCCATTTATTTGTGTCTTCCTTAATTTCTTTTTTCAATGTTGTATAGTTTTCTGCATACAGGTCTTTTGTGTCTTTGGTTAAATTTATCCCTAGGTACTTTATCTTTTTTCGTGCTATATCGAATGGTATATTTTTTCTGATTTCTTCTTCTATTGCATTGCTGGTGTACAAAAACGCCTTTGATTTCTGAATGTTGACTTTGTATCCTGCTGTTTTGCCAAATTCACTTATTAGGTTGTGGAGTTTTTTGGTAGAATCTACAGGGTTCTCTATGTACACTATCATGTCATCTGCAAACAATGATAGTTTTACTTCCTCTTTTCCTATTTGGATGCCTTTTATCTCTTTCTCTTGTCTGACCAGCCACTATGAAAAGCAGTGTGGAATTTCCTCAGAAAGCTGAAAATGGAACTGCCTTTTGATCCTGCGATTCCCCTGCTGGGACTATACCCTGAGAACACCAAAACGCCAATACAAAAGAACCTATGCACCCCAATGTTCATAGCAGCACCATTTACAATAGCCAAGTGTTGGAAGCAACCTAAATGCCCATCAGTAGATGACTGGATCAAAAAATTATGGTACATATACACAATGGAATACTACGTAGCAGAAAGAAAAAAAGAAGTACTAAACTTCGCGACAGCATGGATGGAACTGGAGAGCATCATGCTAAGCGAAATAAGCCAGGGGGCGAAAGACAAATACCATATGATCTCACCTATAAGCGGAACCTAACCAACAATGCAAAGAAGCAAGGAAAATATGACCAGCAACACTGAAAGGAAAAGAAATCAACAGAGACAAGAGGGAAGGGGGGGGCAGGGAAAGGGAAGGGAAGGGGAAAGTCAAGGAACATATAGCAAGGACTCATGGACAAAACCAAAGGGGAAGAGCTGAGGGAGGGAAGGTGGGAGGGGGCAAGGGAAAGAGGTGGGGGGAAGGCAGAGACAAATGTATTTAAAAAGTAAATAAATTAATTTAAAAAAATTAATATCTTCATAAGTTTTGGTTTCAAGGCTATGTAAGCTCCACATGAAGAGGTAGATGTGCCCCCTATTTATCTATTTTCTGGTAGATTTTGTGTAATATTGGTAATTGGAAGGATTCATAAGTCAATGTATTATGGCCTTAAATTTTCATTGTGAGGAGATTTAAAAAACTTCATTTCTTTAAAAGGTTTAGGATTATTTAGATTCTAAATTTCTTCTTAAATCTGTTTGGAAAGTTGGGTTTTCAAAGATTTTTTTCTATTTCATTTAAATTGTCAGTTTTATTGGCTGAAGTTTTACAAATTTAATCATTAAAATTTTAATATTTGGATGATTTATACTGATGTCTTATATTATATTCCTAATATAGGTAATTTGTACTTTTTTGTTTTAATCAGTCTTGCTATTTTTTTTACAATTTATTAAAAGTTAAATAAAAATGTTTTGATTATTTTCTCCCTATAGTGATACATTTATATTTTATTGACTTTTCTTTCAATCTTATCCTTATTTTTGCTTCTTTCTTTGTTCTTAAGAATGTATATGCTGTTCTTTTTTTTTGTGGTTTTTTGGGATAAACTCTTAGTTGATATTTTAGTTATTTCTTTTCTACCATATGTACTTATGTATGTACATTTTCCTTTGAATCCTGTTTAGCTCTATCTGGCACAATTTGCTATGTCATGTTTTCATTATTATTTAGTTGCAAACATTTCAAATTTCCATTATGATTTTCTTCTTTAACACATAGATTATTTAGTATTTCTAAACATATGGAGACATTATTTTCTTTTGATTTTTCAATTTTAGCTGAAATCTACTGCAATGAGAAAATATACTCTAAATGACTTCAGTGCTTTCACATTTTTAAGGAATTTTTCAATGGCTTAACACATGATCAATTTAATGAATGTTTCCATGTAGTTCAAAAATGTAAGTGATGTCATTGTTGGGAGCAGTGTTCTATATATGTAAATTTGGTCCATTTTTTATTCATCCCCTTTAGATCTTGTATATCTGTATAGCTTTTTCTATCAGTTATAGAGACAAATCTGTTAATTCTTTCTCTATAATTGTGAAATTGTTATCTGTTTAGATCTCTTATTTTGTGGTATATACAGGATGGGACAAAAGTGGGTTTATAGTTCATAAGGAAAACAATACAATAATGAATAAATAATAATACAAGGATAAACTTGTGTTTTGCATACTCAACTATAAACCTAATTTGCCCCACCCTGTATATATTAAATATGTACATTTGGGATTGTGACATATACCTGACTGATTGATTTCTTTATGATTTTAAGATGTCTCTCTATTATTAGTAGTGTTTCTTGCCTTAAAACCTAGATTCTCTATTAGAATAAATATACTGGTGTTTTTTTATTAGTATTTTTATGATTTATCAATTTCCATCTTATTATTTTCACCATATCTGTGTGCTTATATTCAAAATGTTTTCATTTCTTAGCAGAAGAGTTATTATTTTATTTGAATCTAACAAGCACAGTATTTTAATTAAAATATTCAAACAATTTACCTTTAATATAATTACTAATAGAGTTAAATTTAAATGTACCATTTGACTATTAGTTGTCTCTCTGTTCCTTGTCTCCTTTATTCCTTTGTTTCTTCTTTTAAGTTTTCCTTTGTATAAGCACAATAATTTTATTACTCCATTTTCTCTCCCTATTGCCTTGTGAATTATACATTCTTTTATTGCTCTTTTAGTGCTTACTGATTAAAAATTTATTTTTGACTTATTACAATCTAATACAAGTTATTAATAATTTTGCTTCACTGTAATGCCAACATATTGGGACACTACATTCAAGAATCCACCTCTCATTTTTGTGTTATTGTTGTAATCTATTTAAGTCTATATTTATGTTATAAATTTCCTAAAACATTACAATTATTGTTTTATAGAATCAACTTATATTTACTCAAATATTTACCAGTCCCAGTGATTGTTACTCTTTTATGCCTTCCATTTCTTTGACTAGAATTATTTCACTTAGGTTTAAGAACTCTTTTTATATGTTCTAGTGCCTCTTGATAATATACTCCTAAGTTTTCATTTTCTGAGGACATTTAATTTCTCCTTTGTTTCAGAAAATATTTTTAATAAGTTCAGAATTATAAATTAACAATTATTTTAATACCTTAAACATATGAAGGCATTACTTTCCAGTTTCTTTTGTTTCTGATGAGAAGTCATCTGTTAGTCTTATATTTGATCTTTTGAAAATGTCTTTTTAATTGATTGCCCTTTGTCTGACGTTTTTTGTGTTGTGGTGATGAGGGGATTAATTATAATGCTCAGAGTTATTTTTTTTTTTTAAGTCCTGCTTGTGGTTTGCCAAGCTGCTTTTACCTATATGTTGATTGTGTTCATCTTTTTTTTTGAAATTTTCAGGTAACATTTCTTTAAAATTCTCTCTCTCTTTTCTTCCATTTACATGTTGTTAGATTTCTAGACAGAGTTTCTCATACCTGTTATGATCTTTATCTGTTGTTTTTCTGTGGTTTAGACTGGATATTTCTTATTTACTTGTCTTCAATTTTGTTTAAACTTCTGTGAAAACTATATCCAATTTTTCTTAATTTTAAGTATTGTGTTTTTGTTTTCTACAATATTCATTTTAAACATAGCATATTGAACTTCCTTATGTTACCATTTTTTCCATTTATTCTCTAATTTCTTAAATATTTTTGTCACAATTTTATTTTTTTAATCTTCACTCAAGGATATGTTTTTAAATTGATTTCAGAGAGAGAGAGAGAGAGTGAAAGAGAAAGAGTGATGAGAAACATCAATGTGAGAGAGAAACACCATCAGTTGTGTCTTGTATGCATGCATCCCAAATATGGATCGAACCCTCAACCTAGGTATGTGCCCTAACTGGGAATTGAACCCACAACCTTTTGGTGCATGGGACAACACTCCAATTAACTGAGCCATCTGGCCAGGCCTTGTCACAGACATTTTAAAATCATTGACTTCTGATCCCAATATCAAGATCTCCTGAAAGTCTGAATCTATTGTCTGTTTATCCTCTTTGTTTATGATCCTGTGGTCTTATCTATTGGTATATTTAACACTTTATTTATATAATAATGAACAATGAACATTTAAAAAAATATAGATTTGGATTATAGAAGCCTTTTTCTTCACAAAAATGGTGCTAAAAATGAAATAGAGGAATAATCAATTTAATCACATGAAAAATGGAGCCAGATCAAAATTGCATTTGATTTTGGTCAAGATTTGATCTCTACTTTGTCTTTATTTCTAAGGTATGCCTATCAAGAGTTTTAATTGAGGACCCAGGAAGCATTCTCGTTCTTAGCTCTGGATTATTATTGGAATTTCTACTCTGCTTTTCAAAGATTTTCAGTTTAGTCTTGTTCTGTGCAGCCTTAAAATAGAAATTATTTTTTGAGGAAGACTGTTTATGTGTTTGACTGCCAAAACTCTTGCTGTTTCTTGGTGTCCCAAAAACTCTGCTGAACCAAGACTGAATTTTCTACCTTAGGCTATGCTCAGGATAAGAAAATACCCCCAGAAAGTAAAACTAACAGGAGACTCTCAATGTTGTTTCACTGTTTTCTAAAGCGCCTTCAAAAATTCTGTTTATTGTCCTTTCCTTTAACAGAGAGGCTTCAGTATTCAGTAAAATTTCAGTATTTGGTAAAAAATTCAGTGGAATTTTCAGTGTGGTCCTTTAACCCCTCTTCTCATCTGTGAATTAAATCATGGATTTATGAGGAAAATTGGCCAGGTGTTTGGGGGAATTTAAGTCTGTAATCCTGGATGACAGCTCAAACCTCTGTTAGCTTTTTTGCCCCCTTCTCATTGCACTTTTTTTTCCCCTAAAGGAAGCATAGATCTTCAGGAACTAGATTACACTCTAAATTGTCACATGCTGCTAGGGAATACACAGCTGAAAAGTCTGAGCTCACCTTTGAATATTTTTCTTAATGTATTCTTTCAAAATTTAGTCCCTTTATTCTTCTTTATATCCACTGCTCTCTTATGCCTTTAAAAATAAGATTTTTATAATTTATCTGGTTTTCGTATGTTCCCATTGGAAATATCAGTCTCTTGCAAATTACTTCATCCTGCATGAAAGTGAAAGTCTCCATAGATAATTTTTCATTTTGAGTTGAATGCCAATAAAGGGGTGTGGGACAATATTCTCTAGTTTTCCAAAGGTTATACAAGTCCCTATTGTCTAAAATACATAGCTTGATATACTGGAGAGTCTGTAAAACCATTAGACTAAAAGAAACTATAATTGTTTATCTCTCTGCCCAGTGCTTACCAGTTTTTTAAGGTTCAATTCAAACAAAATTTCTCTGGGGCACCTGCCAGATTGGCAAGAGATGTCTAGTTTCAATAAATTCCTTAACACTACTGTCCTTCATTGCCATTTTATTAAACAATAAATATTTGTAAAGAGTTCCTAAATTCTCAAGTAAAAGAAAACATCTATTATCTGAAATACTTTAGATATGGGTAGAGAGCCAGGGAAGAATAGATATTGCCTCTTACTACTGTAATCTCACTCGATTAAAAAGTTGTTTTAAAACACTTTAATAGCTATAGATTGCATGGAAAAGACAGTAATATTTTTTGAAAGAAGAAACTCTTAAACTACTTTAGATAATATATTTTATATGTCTCTCATTTGTATAGAGCAAGAGCAGAGCTGACTTATTAGATGCCTTTTACAATTCAATATGGAATCACTATCAGCCATGACAGTTATGTGAAGTGTTACGTCAAGGCTGAGGTAATAAGGTGTAAGAGAACACCCTTAAGAGGGTCCCAGAATGCCAGAAACCACAAATTGGCCACTTGAAGAAGGACTCCGTCTGGACACTGCTATGAGAGGGATGGCCACCCATTGTGGGCTATAAGAACTCAGATCTCCTACCCCACAGTGTTTAAGCTTGACTGTACCATGGCCGTGCTCAGAGCCCTGCCAGACTTCCACTTCACTGACACATGCCAGCGCTGTAGTCACCTGGCTTGAGACTGATGCCTGCCTCTTCACCTGTAGATGCCACCAGTGGCTGGGACTTCCTGCTGGGCATTCGCTATGCTCAATTGTATCCTGGAAGCTCCCTCTCTTTGTCTGTAACCTGCCTGTGACTCTTGGCTTATAGGGCAGGTCTCTTCTCATGAACCTGGCATTGTGGAAAGATACAAATGTGTGTGTACTTTCTTCAAGGACAGTCCCTTACTCACCAATGTTTTCCTATTTTTGCAAACTGAAAACACAATGAAAAAAAATATACAAATAAATCAGTTGCCCCTAATAGCAACAACAAATTTATCCCACTGAATATGACTATTAAGTTGTTCAGTTGAATATTCTGCTTCTGGCTAGACTTAAAATCCCTCAAGCTTCAGAATTGGATGAAAAACTCTACTATACTACTAATGAATTATATCTTCTCAGTTTAGGTAACATTATCTCTCTGGGCACCGAAGGCAATCAGCTAGTGCCTAAAGCATGCAATTTAAGTATGCAGTTACTAATGTTAATAAAACGATGACTTTTATTCTGAAAAATAGCTTACAGCAGTATTGATGATATTCCAGCAGCGGTATTTGAAAATCCAGCTACAATACCTTGATATTAAATTCTGTGTATTCAATAGTGCACATCTATCAATACACTACCACATGATTTATGTACTTGACTCACCCGGTGTCCTCCAGCATTGATCTCAAGGCTGTTTTCTGACTCTGTAATAAAAACTCTAGAGCTTAAAATCCTGATCAAATGTCATCACTACACCAAATCAGAAACATGGCCCATGGTGATTAAGGTACGAGAAGCTCTTTAGGGCTTGCATCATAAAATCTTATCCAGAGCTAATATTAGGAAAAGGGAGAAAATAATTTAGTGAGTCAGGAGACTTGCTGTCATCCTCTGCTTGTCAGCATAGACTGGATTTATCCTTCTGAACCATGTACTCCAAACATGAAAACAAATGCTGTTAATCTAATGAGTAAAAGAGGGTGTTTAACAAGGCCGTACTTGAAAGTGCACTTATGATGGAAAGAAAAAATACTTAAAAATAAATTCATTTTTAAAGTTAGGTTAATTTAAAATTGGAAACATTCTTGGGATAATAGATTGCTCCATTATCCTGTGTTAAATGTTTAGAAAAGATTTAGCCCTGGATTGGAAGAATAACATTACCATTTTTACCACCATAAGCTCTGAGGCACGGGAGTGACATTTTAATAAACAAAAATAAAAAAATAATTTCCAAGGAGATATCTGAGTATTTCTGGTCAAACTCTTCTTGGAGGACATCTTATAAGCAAAAGTCAGCATCCTATGAACACTCTGGCTATATATGGCAGGGTTGGAGATGATAGTGGGGTGCCATGCTTTGCTTTTTAAGGATAGCAAAATACTTAGTTTCTATATCCCTTGACTCAAATAAAAATTTCCATCATATATATTTAATAACTATGGGTTTCAAATAAAGTGAGTCTTGTTCTCTATATTAATTTAATATAAACATCTGCATAATATAAACATTTTTATCACACATCTAAAGTATCAAATATAAAAACAAGTAAGATTCCACAAGCTAAGAAACAAAATTATTGAGGCCGACCCAAGAAAAATAAATCAGAATGTAGATATAAAAATATTCACAAAATTGACAGGCCATATAATCTCTAAGTTTAATTAATTTCTAAGATGTTATATTATTTTCATTGAGGTTAAGGAATAGTTTAGTCATCTTAAACTATATTTCATTGATTAATGTTATGTTTGGAATTACAATTGAGGTAAGCATATAAATGAGACTTACACCAGAGAAGAATTAATAGGAGATATGAATTAAAAGATTTATTCCAGAGAACTAGCATACGCCATTTTGGGAGCTAGCTATGTACGTCTAAAATTTGTAGGGCAGGCCATCAGGAGAAACAAGCTGGAACTCTCAGGCAGAGGGTGAAGCTACTGTCTACAGAATTCTTCCTTATGGAAGCCTCTACTTGTAACCACTTTCAGCTGATTGAATCATGTCTACCCTGACTATCTAAAATAATCTCGTTACTTAAAGTTAACTGGTTATGCATTTCAAATTCATCTGTCAAAAACTTTCTCAGCAACACCTAGTACTGAAAAAATAAAAGGGGATTAGCCAAACTGACACATCAAAAAGACCACCAAAGTAATATATAGAAGTTGCAGATTTAAATATTGGTTGATTTCCCCAATTCTCAAAGAATATTAAAGAGTACTCATTTGCAATTCAAACCCTCCTCAATCTAAGAAAGTTATAAAAATATGGTATATATTATATTTCCTATCTTTTATTTTTTCTGGTTTTCATGGCAATCAAATTAAGTTAAAGAAAGCTCAGATCTTTCTAACTATACATTTTTGTCTCAGTTTTTATAGAGATAACAGTGCAAAGGAGGTACTTTTGGATAAACAGTTTTCTATGACACAATGCCATAGAATATACCATTCCACTATTCTTTTCCTTAAGAGAACTTTAAAATTAAAAGAAATAATTTTATAGACACACTAAACATACTTGTCAATGATGAATAGTATTAACATTGATATATTGATTTATTGATAATAAATTATAGAATTTATTTCCATAATTCTTAATCAATATTGTAGAAATTTTGACCCATAGGAAGATAATTTCAATTGTGGAGGAAGATACACCATAAGATGTCTACAACACTTTAGAATGAGCATAAATATTATTTTTTTCTTTTGGACCTGTGATTGGCATTGCTTAAAATTATACAGTTTGTTCTACCTGACAGCATAAAAAGAAATACAAAGAGAATGATAACAAATTCTTTTTTGTTTTTAAGCTTAAGTAAAATTGACATTATTATCATCTAAAATTTTATCAGATTTAACACATGTATAAATTCTTATAGTCACTACTACAATCAAGATGCATAGTAGTTCTGTTATCCCCAAAACTCTCCTGGAATGCCCATTTATAATCAAACCTCCCACCATGACTAATTCTAGGCAACCATGTATTTTTTTTAATCCCTATGCAGGGTGGGGCAAGAGTATGTTTACAGTTGTTCATATGGAAAATAATACAATAATTAAGAAATAATAATACTGTTTCTTATACTTATAACTGTAAACATTTTGCTTCACCCTGCAGTTTTACTTTATTTCCAGAATTTTATGTTAATGAACCTTTTGAGGATACCTTCTTTCATTTAGCATTGTGCTTTTGACACATATCCATGCAAGATACGTATCAATAGTTTGTTCTTTTATATTACTAAGAGCATTTAATTACATGGATGTATCACAATTTCTTTATCCATTTGCCCAAGAAAAGGCCGTTGAATTGCTTAAAGGTTTCAGCAATTATAAATAAAGATGCTATAGACACTTGTGTGCATCTACTTGGTGAACATATGTTTACATTTCTATACAATAAATACCTAGAAGATGAATTGCTGTATCATATGTTAAGGTTTGATTAGATTCATAAAAACCTACCCAATTATCATCCAGAGAGGTTATACCATTTTGTGTTCTGACTGACAGTGTATGAGAGTTTCTGCTGCTCCATAGCTTTGTTGACTGTTGGCATTGTTAGGCTTCCCTTTTGTTATTGTTGCAGTTTGTTTGTTTGGACTCTTTTATAGCTTTGATATTTTATTGTAGCTTTGATTTGCATTTCTTGAATGGCTACTAATTTTGAATATATTTTCATTAGCTTATATCTTCTTTGGTGGAGAAGAATATTTTGCCTATTTTAAAAATTCTGTTAATTGTTTTATTGTGCCTGAATTTTGAGAGTTTTTAAATTTATTCTGGATGAAAGTTCTTTGTTGGGTTTAGAGTGCAAATATTTTCTCTAGTTTCAACTTGTTTTTTCATTCTTATTAATGTATTCTTTCACATGGCAAAAATGTAATATTTATGAAATTCTATTCATCATTTTTTCTTTTATCATTCGTGCTTTTGATATGGTATCAAAAAAAATTTGTGTCACAGTGACAAAGATTTTCTTCTGTGTTTTCTTTTTATAAATTTTATAGTTTTTACATTTTATAATTTTATTTTGAGTAAATTTTTCAGTAATGTATAAAGTTCTTTTTTTAAAAAATGTGTAGATGTCAAATTGTTTCAACATCACTTTTTTATGTTTTAATAATAATTTTATTTTTATTTTTTAAAATCATGTTTATTCTATTACACTTGTCTCAATTTTTCTCCTTTTGCCCTCCTCCACCCATCCCACCCCAGCGCCCTCCCCCACAGTCCATTCCCACTCTGTTGTCCGTGTCTGTGGGTCACTCATACATGTTTTTTGTCTAGTCCCTTCTCCTTTTTTCCACCATTGTCCTCCTTCCATATCCCCTCTGGTCACTTTCAATCTGCTCCATGTTTCCATGCCCGTGGTTTATTTTGTTCATTAGCTTATTTTGTTGAATAAATTCCACTTATAGGTGAAGTCATATGGTGTTTGTCTTTCACCAACTGGCTTATTTCACTTAGCATAATATTCTCCAGTTCCACCTATTTGGTAGCAAAAAGAAGGAGTTCTTTCTTTCTTTTTGTTTTAAATGCAGGTTGATTTTATTTATTTATTTTTTTAAATGTCAAAATCTATTATAAAATATTTAAAAATTTAAATATATATTTTATTGATTATGGTATTACAGTTGTCCATTTTTTTCTCCCTTTTATTCCCCTCCACCCTATACCACCCCACCTCCCAACATGCCCCCCTGAGTTCATGTCCATGGGTTGCACATATAAGTTCTTTGACTTCTGCATTTCCTATATTTCTTATATTCTTAACCTTCCCCTGCCTATTTTGTACTTACTATTTATGCTGCTTATTTCCTGTACATTTTCCCTCATTCTTCCCCCTTCTCCTCCCCTCTGTTTTACTGTTCTTAGTTTTTGATATTCTTTTTCTTAGTTTACCTTATCAGTGAAGCATTTTATCTGCCCTTCCATTCTAAATGATAGCTTTGCTGGATAGAGTCATCTTGGTTGCAGGACCTTGCTTTGCAAGACTTCAGATACTTCTTGCCAGCCCCTTCTTGCCTGTAAGGTTTCTTTTGAGAAATCAAGTGATAATCTTATGGGAACTCCTTTGTAGGTAACTCTCTTCTTTTCTCTTGCTGCTTTTAAGATTTTCTCATTATCTTTAATCTTCGGTAATGTAATTATGATGTGCCTTGGTGTGTGCTTCCTTGAGTCCAACTTCTTAGGGCCTCTCTCAGCTTCCTGGGTCTCCTGGAACTCTATTTCCTTGGCCAGATTGGGGATGTTCTCCTTTATTATTTTTTCAAATAAGTTTTCAATTTCTTGCTCTTCCTCTTTTCCTTCTGGAACCCCTATGATTTGGATGTTGGAACATTTAAAGTTGTCCCAGAGGTTCTTAAGCCTCTCCTTATTTTTTTGAATTCTTGTTTCTTCATTCTGTTCTGGTCGAATGTTTATCTCTTCCTTCTGTTCCCAATCATTTATTTGAGTCCCTGTTTCCTTCCCTTTACTGTTGATTCCCTGTATATTTTCTTTATTTCACTTTGCATAGCCTTCACTTTTTCCTCCATTTTGTGACCATACTCAACCAATTCAGTGAGCATCCATATCACCAGTGCATCTGATAGGTTGACTATCTGTACATCACTTAGTTCTATTTTTGGAGGTTTGATCTGTTCTGTCATTTGGGCCATATTTCTTTGTCTGAGCACACCTGTTACCTTGGTTGGGGTGGAGCCTTAGGTATTAGCCAGGTCGGGGCAACCCAGATCTCTCTGTTGTGATGCTGTCTGTGGGGGAGGGGTCAGAGAGAGAACGATGCCGCTCGCTAGGCTCTCAGCCTGGCTTTCAGTCACTTCCTCCACTACACACAAAGAAATTGGGCCCTTCTGGTGTTGGTTCCTGGATGGGTGGGTTTGCGTACATTCTAGTCTCCCGTGGATCTCTCCAACGTACTCTCCTTTGAGGCTGGGAGTTTCTCCTGCTGCTGCAACCCCCACAGGTTTTTACCTCCAGAGATTTTCAGGCTTTAGTTTTCTGCACTGGAACCCTGGGTTGCGGGGTTCGTCTTGCTCCCCAGCTGTTCCTCACTGTTTATCTGCACACAAATGTGGGACCTCCCAGTCTGCCAGCTGCAGCCTCGCCTGCCTGGTTTCCCAGATGCTACCTTGCCATGCGTCCTCTCTGCCCCTCCTACCAGTCTGGATGAATGTTTCTTCTTTAACTCCTTGGTTGTCCGACTTCCATACAGTTCGATTTTCTGGCAGTTCTGGTTATTTTTTGTTTTTAAATTTATTGTTGTCCTTCTTTTGGTTATGCAAGGAGGCAAGGTGTATCTACCTATGCCTCCATCTTGGCCAGAAGTTGAACATCATTTGTTTAACAGATTATTCTTGCTTCACCAAATTGCCTGTGTGCTGTTGTCAAAATTAATTGGTCATATTTTTTTGTGACCAATGTTTCTTTTTCATATTTCTTTTCTGGAATTTACATGTGCTTTCTCTGATTTATGTCTGTCCCTTGCCTAATCACACTATCTTGATAGCTGCAGCTTTAGTTATGAGTCTTAGAGTAGTGTGACTCCTTTGAATTTATTATTTTTTCTCCAAAATAGTTTTGGTTATTCTAGACACTTTTACATTTTATATACATTTTAGAGCATACTTGTCTCTATAAAATAATACTACTGAGATTTGTATAAGAATACAAATTAATTTGAGGAGTGTTAACATTTTATATATGTTGTTTTCCAAGCTATACATTATTTATGTCTTCTTTGAATTCTTTAATCAGTATTTCATAATTTTCAGAATACAGATCCTGTTTTTAAAGATGTATATATAAATACTTTTTGAGTCATTTTAAATGACATTTTAAAAAATTCAGTTTCTAATTGTTCATTGCTAGAAAATAGAAATATGATAGACTTTTGTATGCTGAACCCATATGATTTGCAAAGCTTACCTATTAGTTTAAGAAGGTTTTTTGTTTTTTACAAATTGCCTTCAGATATTCCACATAGGTAATCATCATTTGCGAATAGAGACAATGTAATTTTTTCTTTCCAATGAGTGGGTTTTATTTATTTTTTCCTGTCTTACAATATATAGGACATCCAGTACAATACTGACAAGGACTGGTTAGAGGATGTATCCTTGCCTTGTTCCTGATCTTATGGTAAAAGCAGTAAATCTTTCACCATTAAGCCTCACATTACCTGTGGGGTTTTTGTGTAGATTATCAGTTAAAAGATGTTCATTGCTATTTTTAGTTGTCTGAGAGTTTTAACTATGAATAGAGTTTCAATAGACTTTTTATTCTCTAATCTTTAATTAATATTTGAGCATTAAAGCAGCTTTGCATTCCTAAGAAAACACTACTTTATGTGGTGTACAATTTTTTTCTCTGTACCACTTCAGTAAGATTTTACCTCACGGCATCCCCACTTTTCTGCCCTCTGGCTAGAAACCCAGGGTTTAATTTTTTCCACTCTGTTGCATACTTCAATGATTGTGACTGCCTTTGAGACCAAGTGATGAGAGAATGGAGAAAGGAAAAGAGCAGTAAAGATTCTTTTCACACTGTGTACCACACTTCCTTTAGCGAGAAATAAGGGCTCATGTCTTTAGAGTTTTTGGTGCTTGCCTAATTATTGATTCCATTTCTGCCTCCACTGCCATTGACATGTCCGTGCCTGGAACAGAGGAGAAAAGACGAAAAAATGTAGGGGATTTTCTTTGCTCTCTCAACACATTGGGTCTTTCTTTCTCATTCCCTAGACGAGAAGCAAAAGTCTTCACTTTGCATTCTTTCTGTCTGCACATAATCAGCAAATTACACGGTGCAAGTGTCATTGGAGTCCCACCTGGGGACCACGAAACTAAAAATGAAATGGGAAACTTCCTCTAGTTTGGAGTTCTTCAAATTCTGGTTTCCTCTCCATTTTACCTGCTCCCCACTATTTTCAGGGTCCTGAGAGGGCTTCTGCATGCATTGTATCCAAAGATTTTAGTTGCATTTAGTAGGACAGACAGAGAGAAATGCTGTTATTCCATCTTATCCAGGACCAGAATTGACACAGATTTTTTAGGTAAATGTTATATATAAAATATTCTTTATGTTCCTGGATAAATATATTTACTGTTAATACTTTAAAATTCATTTTTATCTTTCCAAATTAAGATGGTGATTCCTCTTTAGAGACAAACTATACAGATTTTTAACTTGCAAAATTGAACTCTCAGAAATCACAATAGAAAAAAATGCATGAAATAGATTTTTAAATAAAGAATCAAACAGACCTTTAGATTAGACTATGTATATAACAAAAATCCAACTACTTTATAGTTTAAGAGTTTTCATATAATTACATTTCTCTGTTTTCATTAATAAGAAGGTTGCACATTTTAACACATTTTAGACATCTAATAACTATGATTAGTTATTTTATAAATTATTTCTGAGGAAAATATAGTATTTTTCACAACTCTCAATCTATAAAATAGCTTCACTCTCTTACTAAAATATCAAGCATTTTTTCTAAGTCCACTCTAGTACTTAATTATGCCAGCATATACCTTATATGATAGCAGGTAACCTTAGTATAATTGAATAACATCTGATTTTTCATTGCGTTTCTAGAATCATTTGAGAATTATGATCTATTTTCCAATCACTCCCTCAAATTCCCTCTGTTTAATATGTTTCATTAATATAAAGACCCAGTAGAAAGGCAAAAGCTATGAATAGACAATTCATTGAAGAAGAAATATAATTAGATGGTAGATGGTAGATAAATATTAGCATCACTAATAGCCAAGGAAATGTAAATTTAAGTAATGTATCACCATTTTTTACATATTACTCTGGAAAAATTAGTAAAGAGTAATAACATACAGTGATGGTAGAATATATGGACATGGAAAACCTCATCTACTGGATTACATTAATAATCCTATTAAGCCTATATATTAATCCTATATATTAAGCCTATTGTAGAGTGTCTGGCATACAGTAAGCACTTTAAATTCCTTGTTAAAAATCAATCAATAAATTAAATAAACTGCCAGTGCAAGTGTAAATTGCTTCCAACTTTTTTTTAGAAAATTATCTAGAAATATCTATAAACATTAAAAATGTACTTAACATTTGAGTGAGCAATGCTCCTTTTGGCAAGTATCTTACAGACATAAGAGTACCAGCATTTAAAAATATATGTACAAGGAACATATAGCAAGGACTCATGGACAAAACCAAGGAGAAGAGTTGGCGGGGGAGGGGGCAAGTGAAAGTGGTGGGGGGAAGGCAGAGACGAATGTATTTGAAAAAATATATATATAATAAAAAAATTAAAAAAACATGTTTAGGGTGAGTGGAGGTGGAAGAGGGTAAAGGGGGATAAATGATAATGGAAAAATATACAATAAAAATACAAATAAATAAACAAAAATATAAAATAAAAAATATATATAGAAGTATGTTTATTTCAGCAAAAATACTGAAAATAAACTGAGTTCATGAGCATGGGAATATTAAATAATTGTATTAGAGTCCCAAGACAACAGGTTTAAGTAATGAATTTGAGGAGAGTTTATTCTCGTGGAAGTATTTCTTTAAATATGATTAGGATGCAGGTAATCTACAGGAGATATTTCAATAACCTAAATTTAGTAGGAGTGGGCTGTTACCCTCCATAGGCCCAGGGACAAGGATCGGTGACCAAGGTTCAGAATAGGAAAATAGTAGAGAAGACCTGCTTCATAGGAGAAGTGGTCTTCATTGAAGTCGTCTTCCTTTCACTGAAGGAAACAGCCAGGCTAAGAAAAACTTGAGTGAAACAAGCCCTCACTCTTTTTTCTTTCTTCAATGTCCTGCCAGGGCTTTCTATTTTCAACCTAATCTGAACCAGAGAGCCAGGGAACCCATGGGAGTTTGCCTCTCAGAGCGCAGGGTAAAGCTGATAAGAAAGAAGACCTGGGTGGCTGAGTAGAAAATATATGACACTATATGTCCCTTGGACACTATGGAGTACTGCGCAGCTATAGAAAAGATATATGAACTGATATGAATGATCCATATCATGGATATAAGTATACATATATGATACATATGTGAAAAAAATTGGGAGTGTAAAGTTTTGAATATGATTCAATTTTTAAAAACAAATATGTGTGTGTATATATGTGTATGTGTAAAAATGTATAAACATGTATAAATAAACACATGTGTGAAATATCTAAGCTTTTTATTTTAGTGATTCTACAAACTCCTTTGTAATAATTAGGATGATAAGATGTCATAAAGATTCTGGTAGTGCTAAATGCACTTTGTTTACAGCAGTTGATCGGTAACATAGATTGACTGGCTGACATGGCTGAAATAAAGATAGTTTGTTTATAATTGCATCTAATTTTGTAATATGAGTAGACAAAAAGTGTGCAGATAAATGAACTTGCAAAAATAGGAGATGTCAGTTTTATGTTTTTTCTCAAATCCACAAGGCTGGAATTTTAATGGAGCAAAGCTTACTGGGATCTGACCTACTTTTGAGTCAAGGAAACATAACAGTCATTAGTAGGCAACTCTAATGTGAGGCCCTTAGCTCAGCAGCAACTCTTCTCAAAGTCAAAAAGTTACCTAAAGTCTGGAACATTCGGTAGATGTGAATCTTGTATAAAATCTGATTTTTTTTGTTAAATTGAGAGTCTATAAATATTTGGAAAATGGTCTTGTTTATCGAAGGATTTTATATAAATATCCCCTCCCTTATTTTTAGGTACCTGTGCTTAAAAGACATTTTCCACTTTTAAAATATTTTCAAATGTCATTGACTTTCAAATATTAACTTTGCACAGAGCAACTTGTAGACTTTGCTGTTTTAAAAACACATGCTGGACTTGGACTTGCTTTAGATAACACACCATGCCTACACAGCTGTTTCATCAGCCTCACCTGGGATCATTTTCAAAATTCTAGGGCAAGACTGGAGTCTCACAACCAAATTTCTGGAACACAGCCAGTCTCACAGTCTCAATGAGTCAACATAAAACACAAAAATCTACATTTGGTTTTTGAGTCTACATGACACCCAACAATTCATGTTCTCTCTGTTTTCTCTCTCTCTTTCTATCTTTCTCTGAAAGAAATATAGATACTCAGACATTATGAACCCTGAGATTATAGGAAAAAGTCCTAAGAGAACCACATAAGTGTGAACTGTGTGTGAAGGAACATATGTTACACTTGGACCTTTTCAGGCATGGCTGCACATGTGGAGGACATTTGCCATTATTAGTGCTGACCTCAGATGTGAAAGGCAGCAAATATATAGCTGCTTTTTAGAAGGAAAAAAAAGTCATGTGTGGCAAAGAATTTGTTAAAAGTGTATTTAAAATATGATTCTTACATTAGCTCATAGAAGAGCCTTGAGGTTAGGACATTTTGTTAGTACTTAAGCAATAGGTTTATGTATATTAGCCTGAGGAGCAATTCTGTTGGGTATTAAATTAATTCTTGTTACCTAAAATAAATAATCTACCAGATTGAAATTATACCTTTAACATTGTAGAATTATAACTCAAATAAAATAGCTCATTATTATTGAAATCTGAATGTTGTTTGTAATCATAAATTCCACATAACAGTCTAGACACATTAATATTGAAAAAGCTAACCTAATAATCGTTTACTCTGTTTTCATGGTTTATCTTCGTGATTGAGTATCTGAAAGTAGTAGTAAAGATATAAAGGCTCATAAAAGTGTCTGGAAGCTTTCACAACAGAAAACAAACAGGTGATTATTACTGAAAAAGTAGCATAACATTTGAGAACCTTACACCTTCTGTCTTCTCATACCTCTGATCCCCACTACTTTAGCATATGAAAGAGTTTGTACTTGTACAAAGTGGAACAGAAAGCAAAACAGTAGGGGTACAGAATCCCCAGCCTATTTTTTCTGGAACAGCTGTGGGGTCTGATTGCCAGCTGCCAAGAAGCGTGACTCCCAATGCCAGAGTTTGGTGAAAAGTTTTGTTTATTTAAAAGTTGTACAGATTTAGAATAATGGTGGGATTCTGCCATTAAGTCCCACTCCCTTTAAAACACCCCAAAACACACAGTCCTGCCTTTCTTTGCCAAATCAGGCCAGTTTCAGAAAATGCCAGTCAGAGGTACCATCTTCCAGAAAAACAGAAGTCCGCAGCTCAGCACTCCCTGCCGCAGTTCAGCATCCCAGGCATCTCCCATTAACCCAGGGTTGGCTGGGCAGGTCCCACAATTCCCAGCGTCATCATCTATGTCGCCATGTTCCCCAGGCAAGTTTCTCAGTGGTTCTCCTCTTTCTTTCTCCAACTCTTAATCCAAAACCACGTGACACCTCCTTACACACCAAGCTCATGGCAGGTCTGAGGAAGTCTTTCTACACCGTTTCAGCTGCATGGCCGAAATTCCCTCATGGCTACCCGCACTTAGCTTTAAATCCTGACCTGGAGCCTCCTGCAGGACCTCATCACTGATTCCTCCCACCATGAGCTCCATTTGCCAGTTTCCCACATAGTTTACATTTCTTTGGCTGCCATCCCCAGTCAGGACAAGAGCGACTCAGTGGTCCAGGAGGACCGCCTCCAATTGGCTATATCACAAGTGAAGATACATCCTGAAAGTTACCACCGTCTTTCCCTGAGACAGTAGCACAGCTGTTGCCTTTGTTATGAAAAGTATCTTAAGCCATATTGTCTACTTCCCCTATCCCCGAACAAAGGGCTATGGAGGCTTTGTGGAGTGGACCCTTCAGTCTATACCCCATGGCAGTAGCAAAATAGAATAAAAGTTAAGTGAACAAATAACCTGTAAATCAAAGACTGACTATTTTGTAATATTGCAGAAAGCAGAACAAATTGCCACCAAATGATATGACAAACTTCTTGCAAAATACAAATGAAAAGCAGAATAACAAGTTAATACCACAGGTAGGAAGCTGGCAATGTAGTCGTTACCTGAATAAGAATGTTTTCAATGGCCTCAAAGACCTAGTTGCACTCAGGCCATTTTCTTCTTTACTCCTACAGTGTAACTCATAAAGACACTGTAACCAGCCTGTAAGTTTAACAGTGTAGTGTCACAATATGTTTGCAGATTGGAGCCTACTGAAGATACTTAGTGAGCTAATGTTAAATTTTTACTGAGTCCCTGACTCAGTAAAAGCCTGCAGGTAAAAGTGTCTCGTATTGTTTCTGCAGCTTCTAAAAACCACTGATTTTTCTTCATTGCCCTCTCCCCACTCTCTCCCATGCCATGAGGCCTCTTAAGGAAAAACTAAAAATTTGCTACTGTTTAGGAGGCCTGCGTATTCAGAAGTAGGGGAATATATGAAGAGATGGGAAAACAAAACAAAGCAAAAGATGATTTAGGGGAAGTAGCGTTTCCTTTTCCTGGACTAGACTGATAAGCCTACTCAGTGATCCATGCCAAAAACTAACTTCTTCATAAACTAGCTGAATTTTTCACCAAGATTTATATAGGTCAAAAATCAAAGACCTCTTGTTGAGTTTCAAAATTTAGCGGAAGTGTCTAATATCTGTTGAATCACTGTAAAGTAACAAGCATTTTTATAGACATTCTATTCTCACAGTCACCCTGTGAGCTATGATACTATTGATCAAATTTAAGATATGAGAGAGCAAAAGCTTAGAAAAATGTCAAGTAACAAGAGACCAGAGTGATAAAGCCAAAATTCAAAAACAGGTGTCTGAACCCAGAGAGTATCTCCGCTGCTTCTTCTGCCCCTCTCTGTTGCCTTCTGCCTTGTTATCAGCACTTCATAGGATATGTGATTTAACTCAGTCCAGATCCAGTCATCCAGGATTCAACAAATACTTGCTCAGCTCTGTATGAGATACTGTGTTATTTCCTGAAGCTTTGAAAGATCAGGTGCACTGGGTATTTGAGTTTGATATGGGGTTGCGTCAGCAACTGTATGCTGATTATTCAAGACAAGCATACATAGAGAGACTGCCTGGGGAGGGCCTCTGGGGACTTCATGGCTTACAGTTACGAAAGAACTAGATAACAGAAAGTCAAAAGGTACTATTGACTAGTTGTCCTCTCTTTGAAGTTTCACTAGATTTGATAGCTTTTAAAGGTATCAAAATGTCTAGATTGAACTGCATTTGCCAAAATATCCTGTCTGTTTCTGATTAGGGTGGGTAATAAGAAATATTTTCATGAGATATTTGGAAGGCAAAGGTGATGCAGCAGCCATTTTGTTGTCACGCTCAGGTCAAGGCAGGTGCTCATGCACATTGTCACTTACTGCAGCTAACCTGCAATTGCCTCATTTTCCCCTGATGCTCCTTTAGCTTTTCTGATTCCTGGGCCAGGGGAGTGTTTAGCTCCATGACAAAAGGTACCATCTTCTCCAGCAGAACACTGATTTCATTGGAGTTGGAGGCTGTTCCACCTTGTTCTTGTAAAATTATAGCCAGCTCAAGCTCACAGGTGCCAGCTTATCCCTAAGCTCTGCACTTTACATCCCCTTCCCTTGCTGTCTGTCTGTGTCCTGTATATTTCAAGTTCCAGAAGCTGAAACACAGGATGCAGTCTTACTGAGACTGTTCAGCCAGCTTCCACATTGTGTGATGTCAGATTCTTACATCAAAGCTCTTTCTCTGATTGAACACTGATGAGGAAAGGAGCAATCTAAATGGTTTCCCTCCCTACTTCTTGATCACATGGCCTAACTGTACCTTGTACTCTTTGAACCTCAAATATTTATGTGCCTTGGGAATCACACACATTTTTTTCTTCTTTTTATATGCTATAGACTGAATGTGTGTGCCTCCCTATAGTTCTATGTTGAAACCTAATTTTCAATGTGATGTTATTAGGAGGCGGGGCCTTTGGAAGGGGATTTAGTCATTAGGGCTGAGTCCTGATAAGTGGGATTCAGTGCCCTAATGAGAGACTCCAGAGAGCTCCTCTGTCCCTTCCACAATGTGAGATTATAGCAAGAAGAGGGCTTTTTATGAATTAGGGAAGCGAGCCCTCACTAGACATTGAATCTTCTGACACCCTGATTTTGGATTCCACAGCCTATAGAGCTATGAGAAATAAATATATGTTGTTTATTAGTCTCCCGGTCTATGGTATATCATAATAGTAGCCCAAATAGACTGACAGTACACTTGACCTCTTGCAACCTCCTATACTCTGTGTTTTCAACTACCCACTCCAAGTTCCTATAAGCTAACCACTGCCACTCTGTATTGGTAAGCCACATATCTCTTCTACATCAAACTTGTATAAGTAGTTACCTACTGAACGTATCTACTTACATGTACTACATAAAGACTAAATTTTAATTTGTTTAATATCAAATTTATTATCGTTTACTCCACACTCTGAAAAAATACAAATGTAGTAACAGATAGGCAAAATTTTCCCCCAATTTTTTTTTCTTTAACTGTTGGAACAACCATTGATCCATTGCTCAAGCCAGAATGCTAGTTTTCTTTCATTCATTGTTATTCTTCTATTCTTTACATCTAATCACTCAGCCATAACTTTTCAAAACATCTGTCAGATCCATTCACTTCTTTTCATACACACAGCCAGTGTTCCAGCTCAATCAAGCCACTCAAATTCCAAGACATGGCCATTGTTAATGAATGTTTATACCATAAGACTTATGCAATATATGCATTTGTTACACATAGATTATATATTACATTTATTGGCAATATGTACATTATATATATTTATATGAGATCATGTTATACATTCTTTTCCGCAATTTGCTTTTTTACTTGATATTTTGGAAACAGGATTTTAGCTATTTTAAAGCATTATGTGTTATAGGTGTACCACTGTTTGTTTATATTATACAAATAATAGAGACACATGGTCAAGAATGCATGCAGAAGGCTTTGAAATATGGAATAAAATATGCTTTTCCCCATGTGCTCATTTCTATTGCAATCACTGCTAAAAGTTTACTATATCAGCCACACTGAATTTAATATTACAACTTAAATCCTGCACTACTATTTTTATTTGTCAACGTTAAATAGTAACTATTAAATCTGTTAAATAAATAATGAGAATTCATTTTATTTAGACCATCTTCCATTTCCTACCACAAATTAGATATTTTTACTGATTAATTTTTAGTTTTTCATGTATGTAATTTAAACTTTAAATTGTATTCTTTAGTTTTATTTTTTTTATTAATTTTTATCAGTATCTACTGATTCTTCTCTATGAAAAAGGAGGAAATTAATTAATCCACCCTTTCCCTAGATCTTACTTTTTCCCATTTATGTCTCAATTTCTGTCAGCTATATCATGATTTTTGCATAATCAAGGTTAATTATACTGATCAATATGTTCAGTTGCATCACAACAGTTAAGTGTACTTGTATTTATTTCTAGATTTCTTCTCAAAGCTAAAAACCAATAAATAACCTTTGTGGAAGCCTCATTTAAATACACCTATTTGCTTCACAATGAGATAAAATATTTGGACTATAAAAGGAACAAAAAATTATATATAATTGAAGCTTCTAAAAGGCAAGGGTTAATGGCTTCTCTTTTATTTTCTTCCTAGCGTCCTTACTTTTCTCTGGGTCATTTTTAACTATATTTTTCTCGAATCCTATGTAATGCTTCCTTGGATCACCAGGAATGTGTCTGCAGCTAAATAAGTTCAGTTTATTGCTTGTTGCAGCTGGGAAGACATGTACCAGTGGGGACTGTGGCACATCTCAGTAAGGGAGTGTTAGAACAAACTGATTATAAGATTTGGGTTTGTGTTAGATTTGGGGGAGAGTTAAGTAGTTACTCTGTGATTGTTTGCTCTCAGGAAGTGAGAGTAATTCTATGATTATTTTAGTGACTCTTTTCTTTAAAGAGAGAACACTAGATATCGGTTAAAGCCATAATTGATAAAGAAGCAACAATCACTCTTCCTAGCCTGTTAAGAGAATATTGTTCATTTTCTGTGGTTTGGAGAATATTCATATTTTGTTTGTGTTCAAACCTGATTATGTTTCGTTTTATCATGGTCACAGAGTGGCCTTGTCTTGTACTGATGTTCTGTGCAATTGTTTATCTTCAGCAGGAGAAACTAAATCTTAGCAAAGAGCGCCAGGCCAGCTTGTAGCACCACCAAGACTTAGCTGATAGTACTAGACCACCAGATCCTGAGTGTGAAGAGTTGCTATGTATGTGTGTGTGCTTATGTATGTGTGTATGTTTCTATTTGCCATCATATTTTATATAGTTTGTATGTATAAAATCATACACCTGTTAAAAAACAATTAAACCTAGTAAATTTGAAAATTGAATTGCTTTTGTTAAGCAATTCATGACCAGGGCAGTATACCATCTAGCAACTAGAAATGTGCTCTGATGGATGTAAAAATGGAAGGTTTTTATGGGAAGAAGGGTAGTACAAGGAAACTATTGGCAGAAGAAAAGAAAGGATTATTTTTAGATCTTTTTCTCTATGTGAGATGGAGAGAACGTATACTGGTGCATGACCAGAAAATTCTGGATTAGTTGATTATGATTACATTTCTGGGAGAGACTGAAACTGCAATTAAATAAAGTGTTTAAATTTTAGTTTGATATTATGGGATTTTAGCATGAGTGATGCCATTTTGGTCCTGCAATTACATATATGTACATGTATGGGTTTTGTGTGAGTGTGTATCTATATCTACAGATGTATACATGTAGATAGATATAGATATAGATGATATAGATTAGATATAAATATATATACAAAGATACCAGTGATTCCTAACTGGGGATAATTCTGCTCCCCACTCCCAAACTGGCCAGGGACATTGCCAAATATCTTATAATGCACACGATAAGTCTTTACAACAAAGAATTATCTAACCCAAAATATCAATGGTATCAAGACCGAGAAACTAAATTATACATATATGTGTATAAAATAACATATCTACCCATATATATTCTTATACATATACATATATATTTGTATGTCTGTGTATAATCTATGAGAAATTTTCTCAGTTCCTGCATGTCCCCTAATTCTTATTTTCTTCTCACATTTGATTAATAATTTGGCTAGGTATAGAACTGTAGTCTAAGTATTTAAAAATGTTACTCTGCTGTCTTCCATTATTCATTGTTGCTAATGAAAAGTCTTAGGTAAATATGGTTTTATTATTGATACATTTTTTACTCTCCTTTTTTCTCTCTTGAATCTTTCAGAATTTATATACCTATGGGTTCTTTTACAATTTTTTCATTTACTCCATGGGTTTTTTCAACCTACATATTTATACTATTTTCCCATTTAGAAAACTTCTTTAATTTAAATTACTTATTTGGTCTTCAGCTGTGCTTTTGTTTTTTATTAATGAGAATATACATGATTTTGTTTCCAAAAATCATATAATTTTCAAGAACTTTTGTTTGTCTTTGATTTTATGTTAAAGAAAGAGAATGCCATATCATTCTGGTTTTACTTTTAAAATGCGATACTATTTGAAGAAGTCTCTGAAGATATTAATTATAAATTTTAATTACTTTTTTCCTCCTAAGATTTGTTTTGTAGGCATTATTGTTATTGCTGTCACTCTGATGTTAATTGTCATCAACTCTCTGCTTAATTTTGATTGCTTGTTCATAATTAATTGAATGACTAGATTGATTAATATAGGCGGGGAGCCTGGAGACCTACTCAATTGCCAAAAGGAGGACTTGACTCTGGAGATGAAGCAGTATAAGTTATTTGCCTCAAGGCAGATTGGATATTCTGTTTTCCCACCTTAACTGTTCTGGCAGTGGGCACTTGGCCAAAGCTCCAGTGTGGCCCTCTCAGAGGACCTTAAACCTTCCTCAGACAGATTATAGACTTTCTTTCATTTGTGCCAGAATTTTACCCCTAGGGTAAAATCTTTTCCTGTAAGTCACTCCATTTTCTTGTGTAACATAGGAAGGGGTTACTCTCAGGTATTTTGAAATCAATTATTGAATGACTTCTTTGGATGGTCCCGAGGCCCACTTCTACTCTTTGGATTTCTTGGCTGTTATTTGGCACGCCTTGAAGAATCATTTGGCAAAATTATTCACAGACATCTTGGGCCTGTGTTTCCAAGGTCTCTCTGGATATTTGTGCAGGATAAACACTGCACATGTGTGAACTGTGACCCCTAGAGTTGTGTGACATGCAGCACAAAAACTACATTTCTGCTGTTTCATCTGCTCTGATTTCTCTGCCAGTCCCTACAGAGCTCCCAAAATGGCTCTAAATTCTTATCTCTGTGGTTTCCCAATGATATCACTTTTTTTTTATTTTAAGTATTTCAATATGACCTTGAAAAAATGAAAAAAAAATACCAGTATTCTTGAATCAGAAATCATAAACTATATTTATTTATATTATTTCACCTGGATGTTATTGATAATTAGATTAATCTCCTAAATATTATCATTCTAGAACCCACAGATGGAGAGAGATAATTAAGTATCCCAAAAAATTTATGCAGACATTTTTCATTATTTATGAAACTCTATAGCTTACCCAGAATAACACAGAAATCACTGAGAAATTTTTTAGATACCACAGCTTTACCAGTTTCTGATACTTTAAACATAGAAACACATTAAATACTATGTATACATAGAGAGAGAGAGATGGAAATTATTTGAAAATAATGATGATATTTATGTTTAGAAGCTTCCTCTACTAAAAAACTTTAGGCAAGAAAGTAAGTAAAAAGAAAACTAGAGCCTAGAAACTTCTAGTTTAAGAAGATAGTAAGATAGAAAGAAAAGAATAAAAGACTGATTATTGACTGTCTCATCTTTTCATACTCCAAACAATGGAAAACACTCAGTTGTGACTTTTGCTGAATATTTGTCAACCCAGGATACAAAATGTGCTATAAGTTGAGTTTCCTGAGAAGCAGACTCTGAGATGGAGATCAGCATGCAGGTCACTTATTAGAGATTGCCCTTAAGATCAACAACTGTGGAAGACAGAGAAAGGAAGGAAGAAACCATACCTGAAACTAGAATGTTGCCCCAACCAAGACTTCAGCCCAGTTCACAGGGAGCTCCAGAACTCATCTGATGTTTCAGAGATGTCTCAAACTAGGATAAAGGAACTCAATCTTTATATCTTATATTGATGAGCCACTGGGTGTAAGCACACCTGGAAAGAGGTGTGACTTGACTAAAGTAGCTTCTTTCTACTGAGGATAGCCGAAAAAAAGGTTGATAGTTGATGGCCATCTTCTGACATTACACTCAACAGCCAGGAAAAGAATAAGTCCTTTACTCCTGAAAGGAGATCAAGCATTATATCATGTATCAACCATAGTCTGTTCCTTCTACCTCTTGCATTCACTTCTTACAGGTTCTGGGAGTATCTTCCCTCTCTTGCTGGAAGGTGGTCTTAGAAGAGGGAGATTGGTGGAGGAAACTAGCCCCAGCTACTAACCCCAATTTGAGAAACATGAGAAGGTATTTCTCAAAGCCCATAAATCTCCACTACAGATGCAGTGGCCTTGCTTCAGTGCCCTACAGGTCTGCATGATATTCTCCCAGTGGGGCTTGTTGTCAAGTCCATATGCCATCCTTTCTCATCACTGGTATCTCTAATATCAAAGGGACTTTGGAATCCTATGACTTCAAACCAAGAAACAGAGTTGCTTGCACTGCAGCCTGGATTGCCACAGCCCTTTTCTGCTCTGGGACTCGCTCATAGTTGCCAGTCTTTAAGGTCACTAAGTATATTCCCAGGTATGAGATACGCTGCCTCTGGGCCAATCAGTCCCTGGTTCATTCTTCATAGTGAAAGGCACAGGATGCAATAGTTTCTCCTTTATTTTGGAAAGAATGTCCTAGCATGTTAGATGGAAATCTAACATATCTATTATCCTGGTGGGCCCTTCAATTGTCATAGGATTTATGTCATACTCTCTGGAGTACATATTGTTTCCTTATGCTGGCTACTCTTGTTCATCCAGTCCAATTAGAAAATGTCATTTATATAATAGTGGATAAATGTGATGTTCTATGAGATATTCTGACAGCCTTTATTTCCTCAAACTATGTTAGGATAGAGGACAGAATAGATACCTTAGCCCCAGAGCAAAACTCTAAATTTATTCTGTTGTCTGTTCCTTTCTTCTAACAATGATACAAAAGAAAACACTTGCCAGATCAAATCAATGGTTATTTACCAAGTTCCTGAGGTCATGCTAATCTGTGCTAGCAAATGCACTACATCTGTCACGACAACAATAATTAAGGCTACTGTTTTCTTGAGTTTATGATAATCTCTGTTATCTTCCAATATTTGTTGTTTTTTTGGCTTTGTTGTTTTAGATTTTTTTAAAAAACAAGACTGGTGTATTAAACAGAGATATGATGATGACTATCACTCCTACATCTTTAGGTAGTTAAGGATGATATTTATTCCTGCTATTTCCCTGGAATGTGATACTGTGTTTTATTAATTATCTTAGCAAGGACTATGGGTAGAGTGGTTTCTGAGATTTCCACTTGGCCTTAAGAATTCCTTTACCACAGGCCAAAAACACAATGTATAAGATGGTGCCAAGTAGCACACATAACCATTGTACATTTGGGAATCTTAGAAATGACCACTGGGCGAGTCAGCAAGTCTGGTGGACACACTGTAAACCATGCATGGGCCAGGACTCCATTTATCAAATATCTTATATGATCTCACTATAACAGGGAGAGGCATGATATACTTTAGGCCTCAGGGCTTCATATAATGTCTGACTTGTGTTCAACTGTTCTTTTTTTAAAAAAAAAAATATGTATTTATTTTTAGAGAGAGAGGAAAGGTGGGAGAAAGAGAGGGAGAGGAACATCAATGTGTGGTTGCCTCTCACGTGCCCCCTACTGGGGACCTGGGCTGCAACTCAGGCATGTGCTCTGACTGAGAATTGAACCAGTGACCCTTTGGTTCATAGGTCAGCACTCAGTTCACTGAGCCACACCAGCGAGGGCTAGTTCTTGAAATGATTAAGTATTTTGTTTTTTCCTCTTGTAAAAAGACTTGGGAATCATTGCTATGTGACTTTGCATGTCTCTTTTCAGATGTTTCTCAGTCAGTGGATTTAGGTCCAAAATCTGACTCTGAGAGGAAAACTGAGTAAGATATGGAGGCATTTTATCAATAAATTTTCCTTTACCCTCAGCTTCCTGATTTTCATCATTGCTTTTAGAGTTTGAGAATATACTTTATGGCTATCTATCTATTATTCCCCTTGGGATGCTGCATTCTGTTACCGTATCTATAATTCTGAAACTGGGCTTCCTTGGCCAAATGATTTGAATCCAAACTCAGTGCTCATTATGGCAAATGTACTATCAGCCTTCTGATGGTTAAGTGCTGCTGCCTAGTCTCTATTGAGTAGAATACTATCCTCCCCACTGCTATTAGTGATCTCAGCTGGCCTAGAGGCGAGCAATTGATCAATGAATTTCCCAGCGATGGTTGGGGCAGTCTCATCAGGATAATCAACATTGTTTTGGTAGATGGTATATTCCACTGGCTCTCCCATGGAATATAATAGTCCAATGGAATGTCTAACCATATATAATACATCCCCTTTAACATGCACATATCTCTGACACTTTATTCTTGTAGCATCTGCTATGACAATCCTGACATTTACCATATCACTGCCTAAGTAACACCCTTGTAATTGCCCTTTTAGCTGTGTGTTCACATCATTTCCCAGGGTCCTTGCCAGGGTGATACATCCTGTATTTTTGAAGAGTACTACCCAAATCTGTTTACCATATGCCTTATCCAGTAACCTCAGAATCCAGTCCCAGAGACCCAGCACCTCATGCTGGTACATGTTCTCCAGTCTCCTATCAGCAGACCACTACCTAACCACTTCCAATTTGGCACTGCCTGAATTGAATTGATTTTTGCTCAAATAAACACTTAAAATCTTTAACATACCTCAGTTTATCTTTAACTCCTCAGTGAATGTATACTCTTACTGGGAAAATCAAAAAGGCAAATAAAAAATCTGCAAACTGTAAATGAGTGTGTTATTATGATTCAAATAAATGAACCAATGAAAACTGTTAGGTGGTGTTTTGAAAAACAAGTCACACCTCCACTGGAGGCTGAATCAACAGCAATTTTGACTGAAAATGCAGATTCTATGGACCGACCTACTTCAGATTTACTGAATTGGAATTATCTATAATAGAGCATGCAAATGTGCATTTTACAAATATTGCAAGTAACATTGATGAACAGTTACATCTGAGAGAAACTTGTGAAAAATGACACTTCAGCAGGGGTTAAAATAATTGTCTTGGCAGAATGTAATAAAGACCAAAGGAGCTAGGATTCTTGGGAAGAATCCTAAAAAGGAATGGAATTTAGATTGATGAAGAGGGGAAAATATATTTCTGAATCCTAGAGATGAATAAATGAGCAAGAAATATTTAAGAGATTTTAAATAGAGCAGACAGACTATAATGATGCACAAATTGGAGAAGAGTAGGAAGTGAAGTTGAGTTTGCATCAGGTGGTGGAGAGCCTGGACTGCCAGACTTGGAAATTTTAACTTTATTCTAAAGCAATAAAGGAATATTTACTTATACCAAAGGAGAATGTCGATGGAAGCACAGTTTTGAGAATATTAATCTAGTTGCAGAGTGTAGGGTCTCCTGAAATGAAGAGACAGTGTAAACAAGATCTCAGTTAGAGATCATTATGATAACCAAGGTATGAGATCACCAGCGTAGGTTAGGGAGTGAAAGTAGAAGAGGTAAATGAATATAAGAGAGATTACAGAAAGAATACTTCATATATGTTTCGATTCACTTTTATTTTTTATGAAAGCTGACAGTTTTTATCCTGAAGTATTTAGAAAAGCTTAAATAAGAAGTACTTAACTTTACCAATGGTAATCTATATCACGATTGTGCTAGTCTCTGACATGGGACTGAAGCTCAATGAATGCCACCTTCAATACTGATTAGTTATATGAGGCACAAATGTGTGCTGTCATGAAAGGATATTTGATTACAGTCAGAAATTCTGTATTCAAGTCCTGGCAAGGTCTTGCTTTTTGCTAGGCCTTTGCTCTTCTATCTAGGGTATGCAGAGTTATACAAGATGGCTCTAAGGTCCTTTAAGTTCTGAAATTCTATGACTTAAAGAAATAATAACTTAAAGATGTTATAGTAGGTATCCCATATATGAATGTGCATCATTTACCATAAAAATGGTAGGAATTTCTTGAGTCTCTTCTAGATAGAGACAATCTCCTTCTTCTTCCTATATAAAGTCGTTTTATTTTATTTCTCCATTGTGCTATTTTTGATATATAATGTGGCATTTGAGTTCAAGGATAGAATTTTATTTAAAATTTAAAAAGGAACCAACTTTTTCTCTGGCACGTGTGGCTCCATTGGTTGGAGCATTGTCCTATAAACCAAAAGGTCATGTGTTGAATTCTCAGTCAGGGCACATCGCTAGGTTGTGGTTTGGGTCCCTGGTTGGGGCACAAGCAAGAGGTAACTTACTGATGTGTGTCTCTCACATCAGCGTTTCCCTTCCTCCCTTCCCATCTCTTTAAAATCAATAAGCATATCTTCCAGTAAGGATAAAAAAATAGAATAAATAGGAGCCAAGTTTTAGTGTTCCATGGGAGGAGGAGGCAATAGCATGGTATAACAAATATTAGAACCTGGCACCTTTCATTTGCTTACATTTGTAGAAATGTTTATGGAAATTATTTTTAAAATCCTGTTTCTAAGAAAAAAGACACTGAAGCATGAAGAAATTCACTGAAGAACTTCCAAAGTTGACAGACGGTAGATTACCCACCTTCTGCATGCTGAATTTAATGACCACGGACCAAAATTGTCAAGTGTCTTTTAAATCGTCTATGAAGAGACTTATAAACTGTTTTGAGCCAGACTTGCCCCACTGAAAACTTTATACTATAAATAAAAGTACAAGTATTCTTAAACTTGGGGAAAATTACTTTATTTTTGGCTTAAAATAAATACAATTTTCTTTCCTTAATATAATCTCTCCAGCAAAACAGAAAGGGTGGGGTAGGGAGGATTGTGCCTTATAATTTACCTTTAGGCAAGCATTTCTCATCATCAAGATCATTTTTCTTTACTAATGTTTGTAGGGCATCTGCACTGAAAAAGCAACTTTGAAGTAAATTAGGTTTATTTAGTAGTACGCATGACAACTATGAAAAGTTTTACTGTCAAGAAAACTTTGTTTTAAAATAGATTTGTTTTTAAACTAAAAGTTTCTCTGCCTGATTTTATAAAATGGACAGATTAAAATTGTAATTCAGATATTTTTAAATTTATTATTTTTAGGGAAATATTGAACAGAATATTTCTTAAGTATATTAAAAAAAGATTCAATGACCCAAAATATATTTTACATTTGTTTTTAAGGTTCACATTTATTAAGTATATATGTACCTGTATATTGAATCCTATGTGTTGAATCTTGGATTTTGAATTATCTGCTTGGAATTGATCAGAGACGTTGATTAGCTGATCTTAGATGCCAGTGTATAAGCCCTAACCAGAAAAAAAAAAGTGTGCATATAGCTTTTTGTAATTTATGTATCATTTTAATAATATAATGGTATTTATCATGTTTCAAATCAGTTTTAATATTCTTAGAATAAATGTAATCAACATGAAATATGAAAAAGTATACAGGATATGTAATTATGTCATCAGGTTTGTCTTTTGAACTCTAATAGGAGAAACGGGAAAAGGGTGAGATCAGGGAAGTTCCAGGTCTGTTATGTGGTCACAGGTGGGCATTGTCTGGGAGGCACCATTAGCGTAGAAACCTGCAAAGACATCACAGAGCCGTTTCAGGGAAACCAGGGATAGGAGGTAGGATTTAGGTGAGGAAGCCCTTCAGTTCTCCCTGGGGGGTCTTAAAGTTACTGTAAGGACCTTGTCTCGGGGAGACTTAGATTTTTCAGACATTGACATTTGTAGGTTTCCCACACTCTTCCCTCTAGACCCACTTTGGACAAATTACTCCCCACCAATGTTCTTTTTAAAAGAGAAATGTAAAATGCTGTAAGATGGAATTTAATAACAAGTCAAACAGGTTTTGAATTTAGAAGGCATGTGTCAGAACTAAATATTCCAATTAACCTCCTAATTACTGAAAGCAATTCCTAAAAAGTGAAAGATGTTAGGATTTGTAGGGTGATTTCAAATTTTATACCATGCTTGCTTATTTTTCCAGCATTGTTCATTCCAAAAAGAATATTTGACAAGGTAGAGGAAGGGAGCAGAACGCTATCCTTATTCTGTATTTTTCATTATCAATTGATGCCAAGAAACCATGGAAAAATGACAGTAAAGAGCAGAAAATCTGGGTCAGACATAAATGCATAAATACATGAACATGTTCGAATTATGGCTTCCTGAATAGATTTGGGGAAAAGATTGCTGAATTATCAACTTGCTTTTGCTGAAGCTGTAGTTTATGTCAATATGAGAGTCTAGTTTTACAAATATTGTGCTCCAAATTGAAAGTGCTGTACTATTGCATTGTTATACCATTGCATTGACTAAATTAGCAAAATAAGCCCATTGATAGGTAAGATTAGTAGAAAAATAAATACGTTCAGCCACTTACTACATAACTGATTACTTATGTTTTCTTAGTTTCCAACCCAAGGGTCTTCACTATGCAATGAATTGCACATTTCTTGAACGTGTTTTGTTGAATTTTATCTATGTTTGACTCAAAAGTTCTCCCAGATTAGGGAACAAGTGCCATATAAATACACATAACCTCTACTTAACAAAGACTCTTGAGGCACAACTAAGGGATTATTTTTAAACCTTTAAGGATGAAACTGAGGTTTCATGTTCTAATGGCTTGAGCAGGTCTAACAAAATATATTTCTTGTATGAATACCGAATCTGTTTGGTCCAGCTCCTTGTTTCTGGTGAAATATGAGGTTCTGTTGCATGTGAGATCTGTAATCAACAAATTGTACTTCTTAACTAGCTTGAGAATTAACTAGGTAGAGTACTCTCTGGGTAGCTCATAATGCCTCTGACCCCAGTCAATCATCAAAGATCTATAACTCAGGGAAAAGATGTATCTAATACACTGTTAGGAAAACAAGTCCAAATGCATGACTAGCTGATGGTAGCCTGGTACTGGTCAATTTTCATAGGTAGTGCCATATATTTATCTATTATTATCTTCATATCTATGACTTTTTAAATTTCATATTCAAATATTAACCTCATTTAAATGGGTCTGAAAATACAACAAAGAAACAGAGGGCAGGAGGCCAACTAGTCAAAATATATAACTCTCCAAATCTGGCTTTTAAGAAAATTTCACATCATCCATTTTGAGGGTCTTTGTTTAAGTAAAACCCTTCTTTATAGGAATCATATCTTACATTAATTTATAGCTTAAATTAGTTTCAAAATTACCCTATTAGAAGAAGGGAGTCATAAGTTGGACCTTGGGTATAATTTTGAAGAAGTCAAATTTACCAGCAGGACTTTCCTCCTTTCTATCAGTGTTCTTCCTAAATTATCTGGAACGCACTCCCCAGAGTCTACTTACTGAATCTCTCAAGATCCTCATAAGACACCCAATCTAAGTTTAACCCCTCATAACACCCTCTTTTATTCCTCTCACCCAACACTTTCTAACCAACCCTTGTCTTTTAACTTAGATTCCCATCAGAATAAAATTTTCAGAAGAGCAGGAACCTAATATGTTTTGCTTACTGTTTCATCTTCAGTATAGTGTCTATAAGTATATCAGTACATTTTTCATAAATAAATAATGTATTCACTGCAACTGATTTGAGCTTGTCATTAGAATACTCCTGATTTAACTCATTTCTAGTTTGAGGAGATATATATATATATACATATATATATGTATATATATATCATCTCAAATTTGAGGAGATATATATACATATATATGGACAAATTCATTTTTTAACATATTAAAATTATTCATGACACTTGTTATAGAGAACAAGGAAGACTTTATTCAAGAAATTTTTGCAATAGATATAGGGAGACTCTTGCAGTGGGAAAGAGGGTGGGCTTAACTCCAAATACAACAAGAATGAGTTGGAATTTATAATGAAGGAGCAGGGTGAGGATTGACAGGTGAAAACTTACTAAGAGAAAACATATGGAGTAACAAAGGATTCTGGCTAAATTGACCTAACAAGATTTTTGCTGGAGGCTGGCTCAATGATCAAATATCACTTGGGGGATGGTAGAAAACAAGAAATCCTACTAGATATTGAAGATGATGAGATAATGGAGGATGGGGGGCTTTGGGCTAAAGTGACCTAGCAGTATTCGTGCTAAAACTGAACAATGCAGAGATGAAATGGAAGGAAGTTCAAAAGTCAAGGCCTAAGTGAAAAGGAGCTCAAAAGAAGCCTGAGCAGAGTTTGGTCAAGGACAGAATCTGCCAAAGGTCAACTCAGGACACGAGATAGTTAAGGCAATGTCTGAATTGTACACAGGGAATTAAAGTGGCATTTACAGGTTTGCTTCACTTTTTATCAAACTGTTTTACATTTTGATGGCATTTGTTATCAAACAACTAGAATCTGGGTTTGAGTTTTCATATTCTTACTTATTCAGAACTATTTATATGCTTCTATTAGTAGACTGACCATCTTACTATTTATTAAGCTTTTCAAATCACAGAATTTTAAAAAAATCTACATTTCTTTTAACAGTTAAGATATTTCACTGACAACTCAAAGTCCAGAATTTGGGTCCAAAATGGTCTTCAAGAATTTAGCAATTCTTGCCTCCTGTTTGTTGTCTATTAAGTGCCTAACCCAACCAACATGAATAATTTGGGATGTAATTTCAAAATATTACCATGATACAACTGCTTCCCTGTATGTGTTTAAATATTGCTAAAACTAGGGGAGGGATGTGCTTAAATAGTATTTTTACTATTAATTCTGCATGTGAAATCTCTCTAATCCCTCCCCTTTTACTTTGATTATGTACAAAATATTTATTTCTCCATCGGGTGGTAGGTAGTAAATATAATGACTTAAAAGTTAGTTTGAAATTAATAAGAGCATCAACAAAGTGCTTCCTGGTTTTTCTCACCATGTGATACATGCAAGTCTCAAGAGAGCTGGTGAGCTATTAAATGTAAGAAAGAGAAGCTGTAGGGTGGGAGAGGAGAGAACATTAATTTGCTAGGGCTGCTATAATGAAGGACCACAAACTGGGTGGCATAAAACAATGGGATTTGATTTGTTCACAGTGCTAGAAACTAGAAGTCTAAAATTCAGGTGTCAGTAGGTCATCTCCTCTCTGAAACTCTGGCTAGAATCTTTCCTTGCCTCTTCTTAGGTATCAGTTATTGATCTTTAGGCTTCCTTAGCTTGTAGATGCATTACTCTGTCTCTGCATGACATTCCTCAATGAGTCTCTGTCCAAATTGCCCCCCATATATAATAACACTGGTCATATCAGATTTGGGCCCACCCTAATGACCTCATCTTCACTTGATTATATCTGCAAATGAGGCTGCATCCTGAGGTACTGGGAGTTTGGATGACAGAGTATCTTATTGGGGTATATAATTCAACCCACATCAGAGAGTTTAAGCTAGCATTAAGACATGCATTTTGGACTATTATCATACTAATAAGGCTGAAAACTGAGACTATAGGAAAAAAGTGGCTTGGGGTGAGAGAAGGTTTAAGAAATAAACAGTTTATGGGTGGTATTTTCAACATTATTAATTGTCTTTCCTCAAGGAAACCACAGAGATTATCAATTCTCTATAGACCAACAGTATTTCTTCAAGCAGGAAGAGATAGAAAAAGAATCCAAGCAAGAATAGCCAGAATCTTGGGAGAAAAATTAGGAACAGTAAAGAAAAATAATATTTTAAAACAGACAGTGATCAAGTGTTGAGTTGTTTGTTTCACCTAGAAAAAAATTACACTTAAAAAAGTTTTGTTATGAATACATAATAAATCATACATGATATGAATTTTAATTAAAAGAAAAATAACAATGAAATGATACTTTATATAACCTGAAACCACATGCAGATGTAAAATCAATATTGAGCTGAATAAATTTCTAATCTTATCATCACCATGCTTGTTCCCTGATTGTTCAACACAAGGTGGTCAGAATGCAGATAACGAGGCCAGTTTTGTTTGTGTACATTTGTGAATGTGTGGGTTACTGTGTGATAACTCAGCAATAAGCTGGCCAAGCCTGGACACAGACAACTGGGCTCCTGCTTCATCCTGCTCTGTGGCCCTCATCTGCACTAAGGAGTACTCGTGGACCATGTCAGAGTAACAGAGACCAGAGTAATTACATCCATAAGGTGAGTTGGTCTTGTCGTTATAATTGAAGTTGCTAACTAGTCTTACAATGACAATCATGGCCTAAAAATTTCTGGGTTCTGATCTTTTCATGAGTGACATTTGGAGGGCCAAAGTCATTATTAAGAACAAAGGCCATTCAGTAGTCCTCCCATCACCCATGCTACTTTACAAATTAAATCTGGACTTTTTTGCTTCTCATCTTAAATTATTAATAATAAGACTTTGCAGTCATTGTGTGGCTTCCCACTTTCACTGAGGCAGTGGAGTGTGGAGGAATGAACACTAGACAGGAAGTTGACATTTCTGGCTCTGCCGGTAAATTGCTACATAAATACAAGGTGTCCCCTTACCTCAATGAGCCCTAGTTTCCTTATTTGCAAAAAGAGCATACATTCAAATAAAAAAGTCAAGGATACAAACCTATAAGAAGCAGAATTATTCTTATGCTGAGATAGAATAGATTTTCATAGTTTAAGGGAAATAATGTCAACCATTATGCTAAACATGGAAGACTATTCCCAGAGAGTTTTGATATACCTTTACATTTACATGAACTGTTACAGCAATTTTGGGACCACTTCAGTCAGGCAAAGAAGTAAAAAGTAATATTTTGCATTGACTCAGTGACTTTTAAATGCAATAACAAAATCATTTTAGATATGTAATAAGAAGTTATGATCAAGAAAGCTGGTTTTAAATGATTTGGTAACAAAGGCATTATTTCTTTCTGTCACAGTAAGCAAATTAAAAATATAAAATTCTCAGTTCTGTTTGGGGTAGTATGAGTTTGCATTTTTAAAAATGCAAAAATCATACCTTTTAATAGAGAGACTCAGCTGTACCAGCTAAAAAGAGTTAAAAATGTCTTTGAGTAGAGCAGGAAATAATCGGGTAGTAAATTCTATAGAACATCCCATCAAGAGCTTGTTTCCACAAAAGTGATCATGGAGTTTTGAACAATGACTCATATTTAAATCCATTCATTCATTTATTCATTCATGTATTCAACACAAAATGATTTATAGAGGTCTTCTGTATGCATCGTGTTGCTTTGGGTGCTGAGGATAAGGAAGTGAACAAGCAGAAAACATCTCTGCCCTCCTAAAGATTACACCCCAGTGAGATGAGATAACAATAAATGAGCAAAGAAATAACACAGGATCTTTCAGAGAATGAAATAAGCTTTGAAAGAAATATATTACACAGGTGTAATAGAAAATGACTGCTGATGTGGGTGAGGTGATTTCATAGTGAGGAGACTTTTTGCTGAAACCCAAATAATGAGAATAAACCAGTGTGGCAGACAAAATAGTAGCAGATGCCAATGGCCCTGTTCCCACAACCTATGAATAATGTTACCATACATGGTAAAAGGACTCTGCAGCTGTGATTAAATTTAAAGACTTTGATATGGGGAGATTATCCTGAATATTTGGATGGGCTCAGTCTTATCATATGAATCCTTAAAAACATAAGAAAAAGGAAGAAAAGTGGGTCAAAGAGATCTGATGTGACAAACTTGCCCTCGCTTATGGTGAAGATGGAAGTAAATGGTCACCGCAATTCAGCAGGCTCTAGAAGCTCAAATCCCAGGCAATGAGAACATAGAGACCTTAGTTAACAGTTTTAAGGAACTGGATTTTGTCAGTAACCCAAATGACCAGGAAATAAATTTTCCCCTAGAATCTTCAGAAAGGATTTTATCCCAGTGACTCCTCTACCAGCCTTTTCACCTAAAGAACTACAAGATAATAATTTGTATGCTTTTAAGGCACTAAATCTGTGGTGAATTTTTATGGAAATGATAGAAAACCATTACAACTAGTGTCTTAGTTTGCTCAGGCTGCTGTAACAAAATATCATAGACTGGGTGGGGTATAGACAACAGTCTGGAGGCTGAAAGTCTGAGATTAGGGTTCCAGTGTGCTCAAGTGAGGGCCCTCTTCTGAGCCACAGACTGCCAACATCTTGCTGTGTCCTCACATGGTGTATAGGAATGGGGAACTTTTTGAGGTCTCATTTTTAAGAATATTAATCTCATGTATGAGACTTCCACCCTCATGGCCTAATGACCTCTAAATGCCCAGCCTCTTAAAATCATCACATTGAGTATTAGGATTTCAAAACATGAATTATGGGAGACACAAGCAGGCCAAAGTGACTAATTTTGTAAAAATATATATATATATATTAAATTCAAGAGAATATTATTCTAGGAAGAAGGAACAATAAATTTAGAAGCGTGAGAGTAGGAATAAATTTACTGTATTTGATAATCAGAGAAAAAACACACAAAAACAAAAACAAACAAGTACAACTGCAGAGTGATGAATGAAAGGGACAGTGAAAAGAGAAACTCAAGGAGGTAGAGAGGGATGGGATTCAAGAGCTTTATTGGCTCTGATAGACAGCTTGGGTTTGTTCTAAGTGAAATTCAAAATCACCAGAAGGCTTTAAATCAGAATATGACATGCTTTAATTTATTTAAAAATATATATTGGGTTGGCCAAAGACTACATGTGTTTTTTTTCCCCTAAAATAAAAGACACATTTTTAATTTACACAAATAACATTATTGATTTGGTTATTTTGAGTAATTTGGCTATCTCCCATGTGGTATAATGTTGATTGTTCTCAGTTAATGTCTCTGCTTGATAACTATCAACTTCAGCTGGTCTATCTGACCATGGAGCATTGTCCCGGGAGAAATCTCCAGCATGAAACTTTGCAAACCACTTTTGACATATTTGATCAGTCACAGCACCTTCTCCATAAATGACAGAAATTTTTTTTTGATGATTCAGTTGTGTTTTTACTTTTCTTGAAA
This sequence comes from Pteronotus mesoamericanus, assembly GCF_021234165.1. Taxonomy (NCBI): domain Eukaryota; kingdom Metazoa; phylum Chordata; class Mammalia; order Chiroptera; family Mormoopidae; genus Pteronotus; species Pteronotus mesoamericanus. The sequence goes on along the minus strand of NW_026555325.1, from coordinate 25,102,273 downwards.
TAATAAAGCATAATATTCTGAAAATGTTGCATATTTCTTCCATCCTCAATATTAAAATGGCTACACAAAAATTCACCAATTTTGATTTTTTTTTAATGAATGCTGATATGACAGCTGTCATAATAAAATCTAACAACATTTTTTGAATGAAGTTAAAGACAACTAAATGTTCCTAGAACCCTCTTATGGGAAAAAAAAAAAAATGAACTTTTTGGCCAACCCAATATATGTTATTCTGGCTGTGGTAAATGGATTGTAGGAGGCAAGAGCTGAAGTGTCAAGGACCACTAGGAAACAATTCAACAGTCCATGTAAGATGATGGTGAATTGGGAAATGGTAATAGATACAAATAACATAGATGGATTTAGGATGTATTTGGACAGAGAATCAGCAGCTTGAGCTCATGGTTTGGGAAGGGAAAGTGCTAAAAAATAACTCATGTTTTTGTTTTAAGGAATTAGCTAGCTGGCAGAGCTTTTATTTTTTTTAATATGGAGGAAACTGGAGAGGAAAAATATAGTCTCCATTGCCTATTGATACAAAGCAATCACAAAGATAGAATCTGAAACATAAATTGACCAAAAGCAATATGGGAATATTTGGATTTCATGTTATTTTTCAGGAAGTGTGGGAATCTCTCCTATCACTTTCTCCAGCACCTTGATGGAATTTTAGAACATTTATTCAAGTGTGAGCCTACATAATACAACTTAATTCCTTTAGGTATCCCTGAAGATATGGCAGCTAGAGCCCATAAGAAGCCCATATACTGTGGGTATTATTTACTTCTAGAAGCTGTGGAATTTATTTTACTTAGTATTATGGTATACTAGTAGTCTTCTTTTTTCCTGGGACTTGGATTTTAAAATGCCATTATTAGGATAAAACTGAACTGGGAAGACAGATTTTAAAAGTAATTGTCAACAAAGCTGTATGAGAGAAACTGGAAATAATAATTAGAATAATAGTTATAATTTATTCAGTTCTTATTAGGTATTGAACATTGCTTTTTATCTGATGCGCATACTACTTTCATCTCATTTGCTATATGCAGCACTAGTGTTCAAGGAGGTTAAGTAATTTGAGGTCACAGAACTAGCAAGAGTGGTGCTGTCATCAAACACAGCTTGTGAGTCTTCATACTTTATATTTTGAACCCCCAAAACAAATATTTTTCTTCCCTGATATCTCCTTTATAACTGCATAAAATTCTACCATTTTGTTTAACAGGTATTTATATATTTACATAGTCAAATACATAGACACAAAAAACCTCAATTAGGTATCACTGCAACACTTTAAGGAAAGCATTATTTTCTGATAAAGAAAGTGAAGCTTAGTGGACCTAATATGTTTTTCTAAGTTCAGAAAACTACAATTTGGAGCTGCTGGGATTTGTTCTAATTTCTAAATCTTAATCCCTGTTTGTTTCCCAGGGTTATTTCTCCAATATAAAAAAGTAACAAATAGAGAACATTTATTCAAAAATGATAACTTAATGTTTATTATATGCAGACAATCTTCTAAGAAATTGAACATAATCTTTTTAACCATCTAATGTTGAGATGTTTGTTTCTCACCATGATGAAGTAATTGGTACCAGGCCTATCCTCCTGCCATAAACAATACAAAACTGAACAAAATGTAGGAGTCCCTTGTTTGAAGCATTGAATATCAAGTAGTGCAGTGCTCTGATCTCTTAGAGAGAGAAAGACACAAAGTGTTTCCAGTTCCTTCTCAGGAAAATTTTCTGGGCAACTGCATGGGGAAGATAAGCTCAAGGAGAGAATAGAAGTACCATGAAATTGAGAATATAGAGATCTGAGTTTGGACCCACTGAAGTGTCTAGAATTTGTTGAACAGAGCAATGGAGGAAAGAAAAGCAGTACCAATATGATTGCAGAAACATGTCTACTGTTTTCCTAGGGTTCTAGATGAGGGCTGGGCTGTGCAAGAGCAGGACAAAACTCACTGAAGCTTAACAGAGAGTAGGTGCTCTGCAGTTGAAACCCGAACTTAACTGAGGTTACACATAGCTGAGACTACTAAAATTCTGGCTCACCAAAGTGGAGAGAGATCATTGATTATGTTGAACATTCAGTTGAGACCTCAAAAGAACTAGACTTTAGCATGGAGGGCCCCATAACAGATTAAATTGACACCTTCGGAGTAATGGCAAAACCAAAAAAAGCTCTAAAACAAAACAAAAACAAAAACAACAAAAGGAAAAGAGACAGTTTCAAAGCATTTCCTATAACTTATTTACATTTCAGAATGAAATACCATACTTTTTTGAGGAAGAAAACAGTATTCAGGCTGCCTATAATGAATGTATCACCTACAATCTCCAGCAATAAATAAAAACTTTAATAGACGTGAAGAAATAAGAGAGTATAACAGTCAATGAAAAAGGCAAGAGAGACTGAGAGAGATGATTTATATGAGAGAATTCAGACAAGAACTTCTTAACAGTTACATTATACATGTTTAAGAACATAAAGAAAAGAGCTAGATCAAGTGAAAAGCTGAGTACTCTAAGCAGAGAAGTAGAAATAAAAAAAAACTAAGGAAATTTTTACAACTAAAAATGACGATATTAGAAAAGAAAAATCCAATAGGTGGACTACTAAGAAGATTGGCTATGAGAGAGAGAGAGAGAGAGAGAGAGAGAGAGTCAATGAACTTGAAGGGAGATCAATGAAAATTGTTTAAAATGAAGAACATGGAATGATAATGCCACCTCCAGAATGGTGGCTATGTGACTCTGTAGATTCACTCCCTAGATAACAAGAGGTGAAAAACATCTTTTTTTTTTAACTGAAAAAAAAAAAAAACCCAAAACCATTTAGTGTATCTGGAATTTCTTGAGGTTATACAGAAAGTAAAGACACATAATTCAAGAAAATCTAAATCTTGGGAAGAACAGTAAGAGTCTTTGGAATCTGAGCCACATCCTGCTCCCTATCTGATCTCAGGTCAGTGAAACGGAAGATCCACAATGTGTGTGTGTGGCTCAAAGGGACTAGGGATCCCTCCCTCATTCTGGCTTATAGCCAAGGGATCCTGTGTCTCTCCAGAGAGATATGCCTCAGTATTTCCCACAGCTCACCTATAGCCTTGAGTTACAATGACTAACTTCCTGGTAAATGTAGCCAAAATGTTGGTGATTCCCTTTTTACAACCTACCTTCACTCATAGAATGTTGTGCCAGGCTGAGGCTACTGGCACACTTATAATAAGCCTTTCCCCAGTTTGCTCATAGGATGGAGGTGACATGTTGGAAGAGGCAATCCAAGAGAACCACAGGCAATCACTCTAACCTAGGATACTACTTATAAACCAAGAAGGTCATTCCTAGAGAAGCAGACCTCTGTCCCCATCCATATCTACCACAGAGATTTTGTCTAGGGGCAGAGGCAGGCAATCAAAACACATTGATCCCAAGTTCTGCCCAAGGAGAATGTGGAAAATTTTAAGCTTAAGGACACTTTTAAAAACAATGATTTTGGTGGTAAGCAATTAAGAAGAGGCTAGTAGCGCTCTTAAGAAACTACCTCTGTAAAGAGACCTGGTGTTAATTAGATTAGATTATGAAGCAGTTTGTGTCCCAGGGCATTGTTGGAAACAATAAGACAATTAGCTGGCAATTAATGGAGCCTAATGACTGGAATGATATCAGCAGAAGCAGATAGTTTAACAGAGATACCAGGACAAAACGATACTTAAAGAACACCAACTAAAATGACTATCATCCCAGGATGTCTGCACAGTAAACCTGTATATTTCTGCACCTGTATTCTCTTCACTAATTTTAAAAGCAATTTTATAAAACAATATACATGTAATTGAATTGTTGGACCTATGAAATACAGAAATGAAATACATTTGACAGTACACGATGGAAGGAGGAGATAGGAGCAGAGCTGTACTGGAATAAGAAAATGACATCAGACAATAACTTGCATCTATAGGAACAAACTAGGAGAATCAAAATGTTAAATGAGCGTGTAAACTATAACAAACTTTAAAATGTATACTTGGTCTCCTCTTCTATTGCAACACTTTAAAAGATATAAATTATATAAAGAATTAATTATAACAATGCATTGTAGGGTATGTGTCATATATAGATATAATATGTATACAGCGACATCAAATGGGGAAGAGAGAATAGGGGTAACATTTCTATATATAGCTGGAAATAAATTATTGTAAATCTGAAGTAGATTTTGATAAGCTGAAATGTATATGGTAAGCCTTAAGAAAATAATTTTTTAAATATAGCAAACATAATTAAAAGTATTAAGTGTTACACCAGAAAATATTCACTTAATGTAAAAGAAAGCAGTAAAGAAAGAACAGAGGAACAAACAGATATGTGACACAAAAAATTAAATAAAAGGACAAATATAAATCCAAATATATAACATTAAATGTGAAAGGTTAAACAATGCAATAAAAATCTGAGGTTAAGAGGCTAGACTAAAAATCAATATCTTACTATATGATGTCTATATGAAACAATTTAGATTCAAATATACAAATAGTTGGAAAGTAAAATGATGCAGAAAGTTGATCATTCAAAGAGCAACCATAATATAGCTGGATTGGCTATATTATTATCAGACAAAATAGATTTTAAACTAAATGTTAGTAGGGGTAAAGAGGAAAGGAGATATATGTATGGTCAGTCCATTGGGAACACCTAAAATTTTTAACATGTGCACCTTACAACTGATCCCCAGAATATATAAAGCAAAATCTGATAAAACTTAAAAAAATAGACATTTCAAAATTAATAGCTAAGAATTTCAGTATTCCAGTTTCAAATATAGATATGTGGATGAGAAAAGGGATTTTATGGAAAGTAACCTCAGAGAGCAATCTGATCATAAATTCCTAATGGGGCAGGTCATGATGAGTAGTCACAGCCTAGGCATATAACTTTTTTTCCTTTATTATTCTTTTTTAACTTTTTTAACTTTTAAATACCTTTACTTAGGTATACTTGACATAAATAAACTGCACATAATTAAACTGTACAATTTGTTAAGGGCATACATATCTGCAACCATTACTACAGATAAGATATTGAGCATATGCATCATCCCCCAAAGATTCCTCGTGTTCCCTTGTAATCATCCACAATGATTACAATGACTTCTCCCTCCCTCCAACCCTGCCCCACCATCCCTAAACATACTGATCTGTTTCCTGTCACTAGAGTTCAGTTTGCTTTGTCTACTGTTTTCTAAAAGTGAAAATATATTATTATCAACTTTTTTTACAACATAGTGATTAGACAGTTATATAACTTATGAAGTCATTACCAATAATCTAGTACCTGTCTAACACCATACATAGTTATTACAATATTATTGACTGTATTCCCTATGCTGTGTTCTACAGCCTTGTGACTATTTTGTAACTACCAATTTGTACTTCTTAATCCCTTCATCTTTTTCAACCATCCCTCCCAACCCCTTTTCCATCTGGCGATTGTCAATATGTCCCTCATATCTACAAGTTTGTTTCTGTTTTGTTTGTTTTTTCTTAGAGTCCACAGTGAAGTGAAATTGTACAACATCTGCCTTTCTCTGACATTTCATTCAGCACAATACCCTTTAGGTTCATCCATGTTATTTCAGATAGCAAGATTTTATTCTTTTAATGGCTGAGTCATATTTCATTGTATATATGTACCAGTTCTTTATCTCCTCATCTATTGATGTACATTTAGGTTGTTTCCATGTCTTGACTATTGTAAATAATGCTGCAATGAACATATGGATGTATATGAATTAGTGTTTGGGGTTTCTTCAGATACATACTGTTATTCCTGGTTCCTTCTTCGTGTCTTGTTATAGCCTTTGTTTTAAAGTCTATTTTTGTCTGGGATAAGTATTACTAACCTGGCTTATTTCTTCAGTTCCATTTTCATTATTTTTCCATCCCTTTACTTTCAATCTGTGTGTGTCATTTGATCTGAAGTATGTGTCTTATAGGCAGCATATGTAAGAGTCTTGTTTCATTAACCATTTGGCCACCCTATATCTTTTGACTAGAACATTTAGTCCACTTACATTTAAAGTAATTATTGATAGATATGTATTTATTGCCATTTTATTATTCATATTTTTATTTTTTATTCTTTTTAAAGAAGTTCCTTTAACATTTCTTATAATACCAGTTTGGTAGTGATGAGCTACTTTAGCTTTTTCCTGTCTGGGAAGGTCTCTATCTCTCCTTCAATTCTAAATAATAGGTTTATGGGTAGAGTAATCTCGGTTGTAGGTTCTTGCATTTCATCACTTTGAATATTCTTGCCAATCCCCTCTTGCTTAAAAGGTTTCTTTTGAGAAATCTGCTGACAGTCTTATGGAAGCTCCCTTGCGGGTAACTAACGGCTTTTTTTATATACTGCCTTTAAGATTCTATCTTTGTCTTTAACCTTTGGCACTTACATTATGATGTGTCTTGATATGAGTCTCTTTGGCTTCATCTTGTTTGGGACTCTCTGTACTTCTTGGGCTTGTGTGTCTATTTAGTTTGCCAGGTTAGGGAAATTTTCTGTCATTATTACTTCAAATATGTCTTTAATTTCTTTCTCTCTTTCTCCTCTTTTTGGTACCCGTATGATAGAAATGTTGGTATGTTTGATGTTGTTCCAGAAACCCCTTAAACAGTCCTAATTTTCTTTCTCTCTTTCTTTCTTTCTTTTCTTTTCCCTTCTTTTTTTCTGGTCTGATTGGGTATTTTCTGCTCCCTTATCTTCCAAATTGCTGATTCAATCCTCTGCTTCATCTGTTCTACTGTTCATTCCCTCTTGTGTATTCTTCATTTCAGTTATTTTATTCTTTATTTCTGACTGGTTCTTTTTATGGTTTCTACATTCATTGTTCATGCTGTTAAAGTTCTCACTAAGTGTTTTGAACATCATTATAACCATTGTTTTGAACTGTATCAGGTAGATTGCTTGTTTCTATTACATTTAGTTCTTTTTCTGAAGACTTCTCCTCTTCTTTCATTTGGGGTGTTTTTCTTTGTCTCTTTATTTTTGGCTGCCTCCCTGTTTTGTTTCTATGTATTAGGCAGAGTGACTTTATAGCAAGTACCCTGTAAGGGCCCAGTGGAACAGTCTCCCTGGACACCTGAGCTAGGAACACCACGAGTGTCCTTTATATAGGTTGCATGTGACCTCCTGCTGTAGCTGAGACCTGATGGCTGTTTGTAAGGATTGACCCTCATGTTGACTGGTTGTAAAGACTGGATTTGGCTGCAATGGAGGACCTGTTAAGTGTGGGCTGATACTATGTAACAGGATTTGCTTTAGTTGGGCTCTTTTTCTTCCTTTCATAATTGAACATTACCAGCGTGCAAAAAGCTTTATGTGGTCATAAAATAGTTCAAATTACCTTGATATTCAAAAGAATAAATTATTTTACTTGTGTTGTCTCTAATCTTTTACCATATACTTTCAAAAATAATCACAACAAAATGACCTGTGCAGCCATATACTGACCATAAAAATGCAGTATTACTTTAGGGTGTTTGATTTAAATATGAGTATGTGGTAACATTTTCCCCCTAATTATGATTTTAATGTATGCTTCTATAGCATAGTTATTTTAAAATTTAGTGAATATTATATACTCTTTTTAGTAAAAATATACATACATACACACACATACACACAATCCTCTAATAATTTCAGAGTGAGCAGCAAAGCCTTGAAGTTTATCCTTGAATTCTGGGTTAAGATTCTACCTTAAAATTAGTGCCACATGGAAATGAAACAGCTGCTGTACAGGGTATAAAGTTCTCTATACACAAGGTCAGCTTCCTAACTGAAGCCAAGGGCTTTACCATAGAAATTATGGAGACTAGTTTGCCTCTAAAGACATATTTGGTTTTCTGTTAAAATAACATTTTATCATTACAAAATAATTTTGTAAAATTCTATCGAATAGAAATGGAGGGAGAATTTCAGTTTTTCACCTTGCACTAGGAAGAGAAGTTACTGTTACATTTACATTTGTTGCAAGAAAAATACTAATTTTTATTTTTATGTGATTGGAATGTGTATTCATTTGTTAAATATATATATACATATATAAATATATATACACACATATATATATAGTTTAGATGTGCTGTGGAATAACTACTGATCAAAACTAGATAGTTTTCAACCTATGGAGTTTAGAGTGTAGTGATATAGATATTAACAAACACATTAAAGTAATAGTTGATTTGAAGGAGTATGGTGCTATGAGAAAAGCTTATAATGGAACAATTTGACCTAATCTAATAAAGCAGAAAAGTTTTCCTTTTAAAAGAAAACTTATGACTGAACAGAGATATGAGAAAAATTTACGTAAGTAAAGGAGAAAAGAAACATATTTTGCCAAAAGAAAATTCTAAATTCATGAAAGTTCCATGTCTGGAAAAATTATGCAATAAAGATCTTTCACATATTATTCTTACTCCTTTCTATATATATATATATAGAAGCAGCAAAAGGCAATGAATAAACCTCATTTTATTACTGTGTCTGAGGGTTGACTATTGTTCTTGTTTGCTTGGGGAAGTCATGGCTACAATCATGGTATGTTATAAATAGCGCCATCTTTATCCTCAGAAGTGTCCATATTTAGACAAGCAATGGCATGGACATCTGCATCTGTCTTCTGAGTATCTGGGAATCTCTACAAGTCTGGATCTTTGATCGTTAAGACTCTTTTTAGTTATGAGCATATAGTAATATTTTTTATAGCCATGAATTTCTGGTCATTTTCGTTTCCTTTTAAATTCAGAAGTAGTTTACTATTTAATACTGTGTTTCAAATCATTGATAATATATTTATTCTCAACATTTCTACTGTTGCAAATAGAAGTAACCTATACTGTTATGCTTCTACACATGTTCATGAGTGCATTTATGTATGCACCATTGTATGTAAAAATCTATGAATTGTTATTTCCCACATCATCTGAGAATAATTCTTATATTGGCAGCCTAGTCCTTAATGATTACTTCACTGGTATCAGTTTTGTTTTGTTTTTTTTGTTTGTTTGTTTGTTTTTTGCCATTTCATACTAAAATGTGAAAAATTACGTAAATTACGTGGTAACCTTACATGTTGTCTCACTGCCACCTGGTGGCAGAGGTATAGAAAAGGCAGCAAAACAAAGATGGATGACTGACCAGGTGAAAGTCATTTCCCGTAGCATAAAAATCACATGTTCTCAAATTTGTTTTCAAGGACCCCCTAATAGAAGATTTTTCTATATCTAAGATTTGGCTTTTCCAGTTAACTATACATATAGCCCCAAGAAACAATAAGAAATTAAATTGTCAATGATTAACTAATGTTATCTTTATTAAAGAAAATGTGAAAATATTGTATTCAAAGATCTATTTTAATTACTGAAGAATAAGCTTGAAATGTTTTTCAGAATTAATTTTTAAATTTAAAAGATAATCTAAAAAGATTTTTATTTTGCATAGCTTCACTCTTTGTAGATAAAGGAAATCAATAACCATGCTCTTTGAAAATATGCAGTAATCAGTACTTTTTCGATATCAAATAGATATAGTTCATGACCTCTCTTTGTGGCTTAAGTCATTTTCAAACTACATTCCCAAGACTAAAATCACCCCTTCCAGTTTAAGTGCCTGGTATTAATTACTAGCTACTTTATTTTTATTATTATTTTTAATAGTTCATTTTTATCGTATTTTTTCCATTACCATTTATCTCCCCATACTCTCTTCTACCTCTCAAGCCCAGTCTTGCTTCCCACAATCACCATCCTGTTGTCATGTCTACGAGTTCTTTTTCTTTTTTGCTCGATCTCTCCCCTGCCAATCGCCCCAGAATTGTCGGCCTGCTCTCTATTTATGAGTCGGTCTCTATTTTGCTTGTTAATTTAGTTTATTAGATTCCGCTTATGAGTAAAATAATATGGTGCTTGACTTTCTCTGGCTTATTTTACATTGCTGTTCATCCATCTTATTGCAAAAGATAAAATTTTCCTCTTTTTTATGGCTGAGTAGTATTCCATTGTATAAATGTACCAAGGCTGTTTTATCCACTCATCTACTGATGGGCACAGGCTGCTCCCAAATCTTGGCTATTGTAATAACATTGCAATAAACATACGGGTTCACATTGAATTAGTGTTTTGAGTTTCTTTGGATAAATTCCCAGAAGTGGAATTCTTGGGTCATAGGCAGTTCTATTTTTAATTTTTTTTGAGGTAACTCCACACTGCTTTCCACAGTGGCTGCACCAGTTTTTATTCCCACCAACAGTGCACAGGGTTCCCTTTTCTCCACAGCCTCACCAGCACTTGTCCTTTGTTGGTTTATTGATGATAACCACTCTGACAGGTGTGAGGTGAGGTATTTCACAGAATTGGAACAAATATTCCAAAAATGTATATGGAACCAAAAGACCCCAAATGGCAACAGCAACTTTGAGAAAGAAGAAAAAAGTTGGAGGAATCATGCTACCTAACATCAAATTATGCTGTAAGGCTAAACTAATCAAAAGAGCATGTTACTGACATAAAAACAGAAATATAAATCCATGGAATGGAATAGGGAGGCCAGAAATAAACCCACACCTGTATAGTCAATTAATATTTGACAAAGGAAGCAAGCACATACAATGAGCTAAATAGAGTTTATTCAATAAATGATGTTCGGAATTGGAATAAATGAATTGGACAGATACTAGACACTCTTCTTAAACCACACACAAGAATAAACTCGAAATGGATTAAATACTTAAAATGTTAAACTGGTAACCATAAAAATCCTAGAAGAAAACATGGGCAGTAAAATCTTAGACATAGCTTGTAGCAACATCTTTTCTGATATATCTCCTTGGGCAAGGGAAACAAAAGAAAAATGAACAAATGGGACTTCATCAAACTCAAAAGTTCTTGCATAGCAGAGGACACCATCAACAAAACAAAAAGATAGCCCTCTGAATAGAGAATGTATTCACTGATACACTTGATAAGGGTCTAATATCTTAATTTATGAAGAACTTATCAAACTCAACACCAAAAAGACAAACAATCTAAATAAAAAATGATCAAAAGACCTGAATATACTCTTCTCCAAAGAGGACATATAGATGTAAAAAGATGTTCAATGTCACTAATCTTCAGAGAAATGAAAATTAAAACCACAGTGTGATATCACCTACTTGTACCATTCTTTACATCAAGATGGAGCCAGGTGTTGCCTGGTATTTTTCAGTATCTAAAAATTTCATTATAGACTCTGGAAAAAAATGTATATTTAAAGAATTAATAATACTAAATATTATTTTGGCCCTTGCTGTTCATTTTTTCTAACTTTTTATGCTTTCAGTGAATAAATCCCATGGAATATATGGGTTGACCTCTCTACTGAACTTTTTTCTGTTTGAGGAATTAAGCAGTTCAAGTTTTTACATTTGTCACAACTGTATGCATGTGTTTATGTAATATAGATGTACTATTTGAGTTAATCACATATATTATCATTTATTTCTGTATTGGAATTCAGTCTATATGTGTATATACAAGGTGAGGCAAAAGTAGGTCTACAGTGGTAAGTATGAAAAACAGTTTATTTTTGTATTATTATTTATTAATTATTGTATTTTCCATATAAACATTTGTAAACTTACTTTTTGCCTTACCCTGTATTTAGTAATATATTAGTGCTTATATTTTTCCCAGCCTGATTGAGATATAATTGACATATAACATTGTGTGAATTTAAGGTGTACAGCGTGATAATTTAAAACAATTATATATTACAAAACTTTTACCACAATAAGATTAGTTAACAGATTTTTAACTTCACACTATTACCCTTTTCTTGCTGTTATGATGAATTATTAAAACTCTATTTTCATAGAAACTTTCTCATCTTTACCAATTTTATTTATACGTTGTATGACATTTGGTTCTCAGGAAAAAACTCTTGTGAGGGAAAGAGGGAGGATATAGAACTAATTATTCTTATTTCTCAAATAAGGAGATAGGAACATAAATTGGCACAGTGAAGAATTATTGAACTAGGAATTCTGGCTCCAACTCCAGAACTTGTTTCAATACGTCACAACAAATGGTGGGGCAATTTTCTTTTCTTTTTAATTATATTAGATTCACTGAAATCTAATATCATTAAGGGAATTTGGCATGCTCCAAAGAACAACTGTAGGGCAAATGAGCATTCCTTGAGTTTACAGAGGTGTATGGCATGGTCTCAGCTAAAAATTTAAATTATAACACATTCTTTTCCAGTTTCATTTAGAGGATTAGACTTAATTTATGCAAATCTCCCAGCACAATGCCAGGCAGATAAGAAGTGTTACAAGTAGCTATTATTAAGAAAACATGAAACTTACAAGATTCTTGTGGATCATTGAACTACAATAGAAGATTGGTTCTTTAAGATAAACTGAACTGACAATAGATTACCTTGTATGTACTGGCATATCTTACTCCTGAATTCCAAAGTTCCCTCATCACCTGTTTGGTGCCTAGCAATGACTTTATCACTACCATATTAACAGTGATTGGAAAGAAAATGTGTTAATGTTTGCAAATATAGTTCACCTATCTAGAACCAAATGCAGTTACAGTTAGTTTGGCTCTATCCAGCCAGTACATAAGTGCATTTATTATTATTATTACTATGCAAAAGATGTTTAGTGAAACAAGCAAACAGATGCAACTCAGAACTGTACAAAACTGAACATATCCAGCTAATATAGCAAAGAATTAATTGTACAATACAACAAATAAATACACAGCCTTATAATTATGTGATCATTCTTGTATATGTTATGTGTATACATGCATGTGTGTGTATAAATGAAACAAAAATATGCCCTGATCATAGAATCAAAACCAAACTATGTAACACATATTCCTTGTAGGCAAGTAAAGTGAGGGGGTTTTGGCCAGGACTCAGGACTGAGAAGACACTGCAGCTGCCAAGAGATTCAAACCAATCAGTATCTAAGAAAAGAATTTAGAGAGAGCAATAAATGTCCTGGAGAGAAAAACAGAAAGTGTCACCTAGTAACCACTTTACAGTAGCATGCTGAGGCCAAAACATTCTCAAGATAGCAGTGCCTTTGCAAAAAACATAGAAAAGGGACCTGTGGGGAAGAAGACAAACTATGCTGCGGGTTAATGTCCTTTTAGAAGAAGGTATTCGGAGTAAAAAGAGAGAATTTATATAATAGATATCAGAGATTTTGATAAAATAAGTAAAATTATTTTTTGAAAGTTCAGGAAATTATTACCATGATGAAAATAAACTTCATCTTTCTATGTAAGTACCGAAACATGGCATATTTTATTTAGTGTATTTATGTATAACTGTTATAAACAGATATAATTGTCATTAAGCAAATAAAAATTATAAAAATACACTTGAAGAAATGTAACTCTTAATAAAATAAATCAATAAATCACTGACCATTTTCTTTACAAAGTAAGTTCCACTTGTGCATTTAAGTTTAATTTTTGAAGGATATCTATTTACAAATAACTGTGGATATTGCATATAGTCAAAAGTCTACCATACTCTCAAGTATGAGAAGTATAAAAAAATAATACTGAACACCAGATTGTGGTTTTATCACAGAAATTCAAGCATTGTAATAGATGGTCTACATGTTAGTCAAGGAAACCAACTTTACTAAAAAGAGAATCTAATATATCTCCAGGATGACATAAAAGTGAAAAAAGTGAAAAGATCCAGGCTTTAAGAAACTGAGTCATCAAATGTTGAATTGTTGAACTATGATTCTTCTTTGATTTCATAATACAGAGACAGGAGTACTCAGTTCTTACTCAAAATTGATCTTCAGAGAAAAATAAACTACCGGAAGATTGACTAGAGATCTCTATAGTCTAGTTACAGTGAACAAAAAACTGTCTGGCTCTAATGAATGGTTGATTTTCTTTTTTAACAAGAAAATATGTGGGTGTGGGTGTTGGGGAGTATGTGTATTTCTCCATCTACTGTGATTTTCTACCCTGGCTTTACATTATATCACCTGGGAAGCTTTTTAAAAAGAAAGATGTGTGTGCCTCACTGTAAAATAATTAAATTGAATCTCCGGAGGTAGAACCTGGACATTTTTAAAAGCTTCTCCAGCTGACAATATGGTATAGCTATGGTTAACAAAACATGACTAAAATCAACAATAACGAATACCAACTCATTCTACATGTGCCAGGCACCAGGTTGTATGATCGACTCACATTCTCTCATTAATCCTCACAACACTGCTGTGGGGTTAACATGGTTTTTATTCCCACTGACAAATGAGCAAAACGATGTTTTAGAAAGGCTAAGTAACTTGCTAAAGTATAACGTTTGGAAAGAAGAAAACTAAGGATTAACTGATTTTAGAAATTTATAATTTACTTCTGTTAACAAATCTACAAGTTCATTCAATTGTCATGTTTTGGGTCCCTACTATGTATTAGAAATTGGAGACAGATAAATAGGACATGAACCACATCCTGGGAGCATTCATTCCTAAAATATTGCTAGTTTTTATGTCAAGAATGTAGCTGTGTCTACTGGTATCTCTATGCCTGTCATGTATATATTTCCCATCTCTCTTTAGCAGCTCTTCAGATAGGAATTTTACAGCAGCTGCACAAAGGCATTTTAAGCTGGTACATGTGCAGGATTCTCGACTTAGACTCTGTAATTCTAATGCTGTAAGTTGGTTAGCTAATACTTAATACAGAGTTGAGTTTTAATGAATTAAATTGCCCTTCCAAAGAGGTATATTTGGTACTTATCTCAGTGGAATGTATTTGTTAACATTTATATCCATGGTACCTAGCACAGTTTCTACCAGGTACATAATTGATATTAAAAAACTTATTTAATTGAAGTAAACCAAATTGAATTGGACTAATACCTCAGGATGCCAATTTGAGTTACTCAAGGATTCATAGTGTTAGATTTCTATTCCTAGGCTTTTGCTAATGGTGTTAGACTACTAGATGAGGGCACACTGGTGAGAAAAGGCCTTATTTAGAGAAATGACGAATCTGTTTTGTGTCTTCTGCTAGGATCCATTTATTCTTGAGATTTGATCCAAATTTATGTATTTGGTGGGATGGGAGGTTTATAAAAGTGCCATGTACCCTACTGAGTCCTTTATTAAATATTAAGCAGATATGAATGGAATTAAACATTAAACTTTCCAGAAAATTAAAATAAGCAAAGCCATCACTTGGTAGCCAATGTTTTGTGCTTTATATATACAATTACAGGAAGACTTTGGACAATGAAAGCTTTTAACTTCAGTATAGAAAAAGTTGTTGTAGGGTGTCTGATGTAAAAACACAAATATTTCTCCACAGAAACATGTATTAACTCTTGGGATTGAAATGCTGAATTTTGAGTTCTGTCAACAGCTATTTGTGAGGCATTCTCTCCGACCACTCAAAAACTGAAAGAGAATAATCTCTCCTTCATGAACCAATACATTTCAAGTCTTCTTCCTTAAAATTCAGGTCGGAGAATGAGCCTGAAATGAAACTTAACCTTTTATATTTGCATAAAAATGACTGTTTCAGAGTTTTACATAGCAATGTGTGAGTGAAGGGGAAAAAATTAATCGACAGCCCTTATTTGAGCAATGAGCCTCATCGGTGAAAAGCTGTCAGAACTCCTAGATCTGATAGCAAGGACTGGCCACAAGCCCTAACAAGCAATGAACCGGCCAGCACATTCAATTTTAATTAAGTCCCTTTGCCAGGAAAGAAGGCTTTGTGGAAAAGCAGGCTTTAGGGGTGCCACGTGTTTATGGAGTTGCTCTCTATTCATGGAACCATTTAAAATAATTGCAACTGGTGTGGACACTTAGCTGACCAATTAAAAGAATTTTATCATTTGACTCCTGCCCAACATTTGACATAACTACAAAATGATCTTTGAATTATGTACACCTTTATGGCTGTTTGTTCTCCTGGGAGGTAAGGCTTTCATCCAGAATTGCTGCCTTTCCTGAATTCAGGCCAGCTCTTCCTCTTTTAGTTTCCTGTCACAAGTAATAAATGGAAAATAAACCATTCCATCCTTCTTGCAAAAACACCAAGGACTCTGAGGTAATGTTTCTATCTCAACTGCAAAGAAGGGAGGAGGCCAATTACAGCTGTCGAAGGCAAGCTGGACTCTGTCTTTGCAGGTAATAAGATCTGCCTGATACCATCTGCACCTTCATAGCACCAGTTGCTATCAAATTACATTTCCCATAAAGAAATTAAAGAAAAATCGAATCACACAGCATATGTAGATCCATCTTCTCTGGTGTTATTTACATTTGCCTTTGTCACAGTGACTGTTAGGAGAAAGGATACTTGTGACCTGTTCTACTACTAAATTACGGCTAGATGACTTCACTACTAAGATATGGCCTTATGCCAGTAATGCCACCTTCACATATTATGTTGACAGTTTCTCAGTTAGCTCAGGAACAGGGGCCCATAGGTTCAGTGAACCATTTCTCCTCATTTTGCAATACAAGAAAGGTGCTAAAAAAATAAATAAATAAAATGAAAGGAGGGAGAAAGAAGGAAGGAAGGAAGGAGGGAGGGAAGAAAAGAAAGGAGAGAAAGAAAGGAAGGAAGGAAGGAAGGAAGGAAGGAAGGAAGGAAGGAAGAAAGAAAGAAAGAAAGAAAGAAAGAAAGAAAGAAAGAAAGAAAGAAAGAAAGAAAGAAAGAAAGAAAGAGGAAGAAAGAGAGGAAGAGAGGGAAAGGGAAAGGAAA
Organism: Pteronotus mesoamericanus; assembly: GCF_021234165.1. Taxonomy (NCBI): domain Eukaryota; kingdom Metazoa; phylum Chordata; class Mammalia; order Chiroptera; family Mormoopidae; genus Pteronotus; species Pteronotus mesoamericanus. The sequence goes on along the minus strand of NW_026555325.1, from coordinate 25,085,454 downwards.
TACGTGCAAGTTAGGAGCCCTATCACAAATATTTCCCTTAGGAGCCAAAAGGTGCTACGGATAAAGAATGGAACTAGGAAGTAGTATTTTTTCCAAATAGCCCTGAAAAATTCATAAAATTTTTATGTGTTATAAGGCTGTGATTTACATTACAATAAAGAGAGGAGGGAGAGGAGGTATGTAAACTGGGAAGATGCATAATATCCCATCTAATTTTTCATTGTCACTATTCAACTGCTTCATTGACCTTTAACCTCTCCCAGCACATTGCCTCTTTGCCCTAGGTATATTTACATGTTATAATTCCTTCCATCTTAAAAAAAATAATTATCAGGTGACCCAAGCCCCTGTTCTGCTATTGTATTATATCTCTCCTTACTGTCACCAATATGGTTTTGAAAATCTCCACGTGCTCACCTCCTGTCAGTGCCTCAGTTCACTACTTTCCCCATTTATCTTCAGGATTCCATGAAACTAGAATATGCCCAATTCAATTTACACATTTTAGCCAGCATGCTCTAACTATTTAGCCCCACTAGCATTTTACTACTCCTTTCTTTTCTAAATTCTAGCCATATTCACTGCTTCGTTAACATTATTTCTTGATTTTCCTTCAACCTCTGTGGTCTCCTCTTCTTATTTTATCAAGTCCATCCTTTTTTCTCATTCCCACTGTTGTGACCTTAATGAAGGACCTTATCAATTTTTATCTATGATATTCCAAAATTCTTCAAATCAATATTCTTCCTCTTGTTTGCTGAACTTCCAATCCATCTTTCTTCTTGCTTCCTCTCCTATAGTTCTGTAATAACACTCATCTCTTCCCTCTTTCCTTATTAAAATCCTACAATGGCCATTAGGATAAAATCCAAACTTCTTATCATGTGCTGCATATGTCCTAATAATTGCTTACCAGCTTCTCCTAGCTCTCATCTACAGACACAGGCCATGTCAGATTCTTTGAAAGTTACCTAGCTTCATTATCCTCATCATAACTTAAATATTTGATTTCATCTTTTAGTAAAGACCTTATTTTACTTTTTACCTGGCTAACTTTTACCCATACTTCATGACAAATCAAAAATCTTATCTCCCTGGGAATTCAGCCTAGGCACCATATGCAGACATGATTCCTTTTCATTGCTTTCATAGCAACCCTTATAGAACTCTATAGTCACTTATTATACTGTTTTACAATTGTCTGAATCCTGCCACTAGACTCATCACCTTTTAGCAGTGAACTGCATTTTTAATAATGTATTTCTAGGATTTAGAATAGGACCCAATATTAATCACTCAATGCTTAGAAGAATGCAAGATAGTGAAGGCCCTGGTCAGGTAGCTCAGCTGGTTATAGCATCATCCTAACACACCAAGATCGTGGGTTTGATCCCCAGTCAGAGCACATACAAGAATCAGCCACTGAATGCATAGATGAGTAGAACAACAAATCAATACTTCTCTCTCTTTAAAAATCAATAAACATATTTTTTAAAAGGAAGGGAGGTATGTGTTACATTGTGCCAGCTCAGCATCCATCCATGCATCCATTCTTTGGTAATCATGTTCTTAGGAGCCACTGCCATCTCCTATTCTTAGTCCATGTGATTCAGGTGGAGTTAATTCCAGACTTGGCTTCGAGTGTGGACATATGGATTTTAAAAACATTAAGTATCAACTTTGCCTGTGAATTCTAAATGTAGAAGCTTTGAAAACTCAAATATTTCAAAAATAAAAAAAGAAGTTCCCATGTATGTTTTCCAAAAATACGTCAGATTGGAAATCAAATTGTATGCTACTTTAGTATACGTATCAACAAAGCTAAGATTAAAGATCCAAGCAATATTCTATCCCAAATATATAATCTATTAATGAGCTCACTATTTTCAGTGATACATAAAGTCATTTACCCATATAAATGAGTTCTTGGATGCAAATTTACATACTGTTTGTAAAAACTTTCTTGATATTTTGCCTAGAACACATTTATGCATATCCTATGTGTAACTACTCTTTTGTTGTTCATAGCAGAATAACTACTTTTGATTCATTTTTTCCTTTTAATCAGGCATAAAATCCTTTCTCTGAGATGTTCCAGAAATTTCATGTTTCCTCACTATGTCCACAGTTTTTATTTCCACCATCACCTTTCTTAGTTCTCTGTGTAATCAACTCCTAGAGAAAAGCAAGGCATATTTCAACTCTTTGTACTCTGAAGAGTATGGCATGTTGATGAAGCCAAAAACTCTATCCAGCCCACAGATGTATTTTTCAAAAGCCAAATTCCAACAATTTGAAGATGTGACAAAAAAGCTAAATTTTTAGCTTTTCTTAAAAAATAATTTCCAACAAACCTAAGCCCAAGTTCATACATGGCAACTGTTGTGGGCTGAATTTTATCTCCCCCACCTCAAGAAAACAAACTGAATTTGTTAGGTATTTAAGAATACAACCTTATTTGGAAGTAGAATCTGCCCATGTTATCAAGTTATGATGCGGTAATACTTGATGATGACGGTGGCCCTTAATCCAGTGACTGTTGTCCCTCTAAGAAGAGGAAAACTTGTGCCCAGAGACACAGACAGAGAGAAAAGAGCACCATATGAACACACACAAGCAGAGAGAGAGCACCATTGTGGCAGAGATTGAAGGGCTTCTGCCAACAAAAATTCCAAAGATAGCGAGCCGACAGAGCCAAGGAAAAATCCCCCCTTTCAGAGCGAGCATAGACTTGCTAACACCTTTATTTAGAACTTCTGACTTCCAGAACTCTTACACAACAAAGTTTTACTGTTTAAGCCACAGTTTGTGGTACGTTGTTAGGCAGCCAGAGGATACTAATACAGCAACAATGGGTTAGAAATAAACACAGGTTGCCCACTCCAGATGGGGTTTGGAATCTTTAGTTCCAGGAGTTAAGGACAGTCCTGATCACCCCCTGGGGTTTCTGAGTTAACCAAGCTTAAGGGAGTATTGCCATTTGCCTTTTTATATTCAGTTGATTTAGCTTTTTCATATTATATCTGTGGTCTCTTTAAAGGCTTTGAGTTTGTCATAGTTCACTATTTGCATATTAATGCATCCATTTTTATTTCAAGTTGCATAATTTCTTAATACAACTATCCACAATATTATTTAGTTGCTTTTGCTGCTGCTGTGTTTTTTTGTGTAGTTGTTAACATTTTGAGTATTGACTTTACTTGATTAAAAAAGAGACATATCTAATATCTTCACCTAGATATTAATATTTTGTGCTGGGTGATTTTTTTGTTTTAGTGGTAGTCTTGTGCCTTATATGAAAATTATTGGAATCTCATGCCTCTACTCACTATATTCAGGAAGCACCCTCATAGTTGTGACAACCAAAACGTTGTCGTTTTTGACTCCAGACGTTGTCGAATATTATGGGGGAATAGGAAATGGGAGGGAGGAACAACGAAATCTCCTTCACTGAGAACCATTGTCCTATGTTATCATTCTTATTGTCTCATAAAAATAAACATAGTAGCAATACTACAATAAATGTTTCAGCATAGCAGCTGTCTCAGAAAACCATTTTCAAAATGCCAGCTCAAGGATGCCAGCACACTTTTATCTTATTACCTTCTATATGTAAGACTTATTTACTTACTCTAAGACAAAAAGTGTTAATTGCTTCCCAGCACCCACTTAATTATGCCAAGAACATTTGTATTTATTTGGGCACATTGTCATGCATCTAAAAAAAATTCTGCCCTAGCTTATTGTGGCAAATTAAAATACATAAATAGATATTGGTCAATCAAACATGTGGACATGCTATGTAAAATTATCAAAAAATGCCATTATGCCATTAAAAGGGGTGCTTATTCTTGTTCAGCTCGTTTTGCTTCCTGCTAACTGGGATTCAATATAATGGTTGGAACTCTGGCAGCCATTCTGAGGCAAGTCCCTGAAATTAGAAAAGTCTAGAACCCTGAAACAGAAAAGCTGTCACATAATTTTATAACGTCCTGCCGTGGGACTTCAATTTAGGAGAGAAAAATAAAATTTTACCTTGTTGAAACCACTCTCATTTCATGTTTCATGCTGCATGAAAGGCAGTCTACTTCCAGCTAATACACAGTACATTCTAATTTGCAGAGACTTTCCCTGTTTTATGATAATTTGATTGTTTTAATATTGGCTCACACATTACTCTCTTTAAAGTTCTAAAATTATCAGTTATATGGCAATAATAATGCATACTTTGTGAGAGCATGTTTCAGATCAAAAAATATTAAAGCCCCTAATACACTGCCTGCGTGATGAACATGGTGCTATAGTCTTGAAGATAATTATAACCACTGGATTATTATTAGGTTTGAGGGTGTCATCATTTAGTATTCCTATTATCCAAGGAAATTATTCTAATGATCTTTAAAGTATCTTCTTTGCAAGGTTAGGATGCCTGGCTGAGTAAAATTTACATATTTGATCTATTTTCTTTTGAGTCATACTAAGTATAACATTGGACGCACACGTTAATATTTTCTAAATTGTCTCCTTTGTCAACAAAATAAAATTATTTTCTCTAAACCACTAGATGTATAAGTTTTACAATACCATTGGTGATATCAGATTTCAGATCTAGTGGTTTAGAGCTCTCCAGTTGATTAATGTTCACCGCAAAGTCTGAGAACTGTTGCTCTATGATTTAAACAATAGTCAGGAAGGGCACTTTCCCCCGTGTTTGCTACCATTGTCCAAGACCACAATCACAGCACCTGGAAGGGATGAACAAGCGGTAGCTACCAAGGTTGCCCAGCTGCTAACAATCACAAGATTTTCTCTTTTATTCATGAGATTCTTATTTTCTAATATTCTTATCTCTTCATTAATGATTATCAAGTCTAAAACATGAGAGGAATTTTCTGTTTAATTTTTTAACTGTATAAGAACACTCAGACTAACAGTTGAAAAGAGAAGACCATCAGAATGGCTTGGCATCAGAACTGACCCCTCTGGCATTTTTAGCCCCCATTGCCTCCACTCCCAACCCATTGTCTTTCTAACCTCTAGCACTGGCCTTTGTCAATAGCCTCCTTTTGAACCTTGCAAACTGCCTTTTGACAAGTTACAAGAAGTAATGCTATACAAAATGAGGATATGGTATTCTAATTTTTTAAAACTACATGACATTTCTTAGTATTCATTTTCTATGAGAAAATCATTTATCAAACCATTGCTCTGCCATCTCTTCCAAAACTTACTTGCTAAAAAAAAATTACAGCTTGTGACAAGTAAAAATCCAAATCTTATGTCTGGAGGTTGATTTTAAAATATACAGAAAGCAAATTATTGCTTGCCCTAAGTGCATACTGTGATCTAGGATTTAAAAGCTAACCTTGTATATACCTAATTGCTGATGTCAAACAGGTTTTGAAGAGATTGGGCTTTAATAATGGAAAATGGAATTTGAAAATTGAACATAAACATTTTTATTTGAAACTGTCAAGGTTTGTGTTTTTTCAACTTGGTCATAGATGCACTTTAACTTTTTTAAAAGAAAACTCTCATAAAGAGTACATTAAACAATGCTGTTTATAACAGAGAAACATTCATATTAACACCCTCACAGTTCAAGAAACCAGAACATTGTTAGCACCTGCCCCTTCTCAATACTGACTTTTCTTTCCTGCAAAAAGTAGCTGCCATTCTGACTTTGATAGTAAACATTTCTTCACTTTTCATGACTCCTATGAACCTTGTCATATATGTGTTTTAGAGGATCCAATGGAGGGTAGTGTGACAATTGAGGAGGTTGACATGCAGAGCTGATGGAGATGATTAATAGATGGATAGCTAACAAGAATATTGCCTAATTTATACAAGGATGAATATCTAGTAGACTGAGGATAGCTCTCTCACATACCAATCAGGTGCCACAATTCCTTAAACCAATTTCTTCACCTGAGCTAGTTTGCAAACTCCAAATCCATTCATTGACTGAAGGAAAAGCTGGGTCCTCTTAAGGTAGGACACAGTAAAACCATGGAAAATGTTTAGTGATGATTCTGAGTTCTTTTCAAAGCACTATATAAACATTTACTCAGGTTACTATCCATTAAAAAGAGGCATGCCCAAATATGTTGGGGGCGTTTGGACACAAGTTAGAAGTTGCCATTGGTACTCAGTGGCCTGAAGCATAACCGTGCCCTGCTGATTAAAGCAGAGGTAGAAAATAATGTCCTGACCCAAACCCAGCTCAAAGTGGGTCAACTGCATCTACAGACTGAACTGTATCAGTTCAGCAATTACTTCCTTGACTATATGATTGTAAGGCACATCACATGTTGGCAGAACCATAACATTGTTTACTAGTCTTGTGGGGTAAGAACTATCATAAGTGGGGATTTAAAGTGGAAGTTACTGAAACTGCAATACCTTTCTCTGCTAAAATAATAAATAAAAACAATATTTATCCCAGAGAGAATGACAAAAATTAGTGTTACCTTTAAAGGTCTAAAGTATGCAAGGGTAATATGCCCATAGTATATTTATTCAATGTATCAGTATGACTCCTAGGAAATTCAGACAGATCCTGAAACATGGAAGAGGGTGGCAGAAGAGAGAACAACCAGAGAGATGGCATCATGATGAGGAATCTGCCTGACTTTAATGGCTTTGAAGATGGTGAAAGAAGGGCATGAGCCAAGGAATATAGGTGGCCTCTGGAAGCTGGAAAAGGCAAAGAAATGGATTCTTCTCCAAATCTTTGAAAAGAAAACTAGCCCTATCAACACCTTGACTTTAACCTAGTGATTTACTCATTGTCCCATGTAAAATAATTATATACTCATATCCCTTCCTAAGTTTTGTTCCTGTTGGTTCTTTGGCCTGGTACTTGACAGTTTCCTCTGTCCAAATTATACCCTGTTATCAAACATAATGCAAGTCCATCCTCCTCCAAAAAAGTCTTTCCCAATAACTAGTCCTTACCAAATGTCTCCTTCTTGAATATCCTGTGATTTTATAGTTTATTTCACATACTCTAATACATTAGTATATCTTTGTATTATATACTGTTGATTAGTATATGGTAGGATTGTTTCCTCAAGCTGGTTTCAAGCTATATCACTGAGTCTCAACCAAAATCACTTGGCATACACAAAGTAAAATAATTTGAGTAGGGTTTACTTACTTAGAGACTTTAAAAACAGTGTCGGGGCAAGGCATAAGGAATTGTGGAATAACCCGGGGATAGTATCAGTAAGTTAATACCATCCTTAGTCAAGAAAACATATGAGGGAAGAGGCTGCTTTCTGTAGTAGACACTAGAGCCCAGAAGAAGAAACAGTAACTTATAGTCAGCTGCTTTGAGAAAAGCAGTGCCCATTGGTTGAGCCAGTCCACCTTTCAAGGGACCTTACAAGGAAATACATGTATTGGTCTCACTCTGGTTGTCCTCGTAAAAAAGCTTAATCAGAATCATAAGACAAGGGAGTACTCTTAATGTAGCCCATGAACAATAGTTCAGACTCCCAGGGCAAAGTACAGGGTAGAAAATATTGGAGAATGGATTAGTGGAGGCAAACAGAATAAGAGCTTGAGTATTGTTAAAAACATTCATAGGTCCTGGCAGGAAAAAATATACTTTCCAAGAACTTATTAATTGTATTCAAGAAATAGAACCTATGTGATTATATTATTTGATTAAAGAAATATTTATTAAATACTTACCATGCGATAGGCACTCTTCTTCAAGTTTTGAGGATATGGTGGTAAATGCAGTGGAAAGAGAAAAAATCTGCTTCATGGAGATTTCACATCTTATACCAAGAGTATACGACGGAGCTGTAAAATACTGTTATAGCCAAACATGTACTCAGAAAGATTTTAAATCTCATAGCCAAAACCTTCATCTAAATAGTTTATTGATATATAAAAGGTCACTCAGGAAACAAAACAGATAAATTTCTTCAGAAGAATAAAGTTATATGTGGAAATTTAAAATTTTTAATGTTAAAATTTGTAGCAAATTACTTGTTTTAATATTGCTCTTACTTGTATAAATCCTCATTGTGTTTGCTTAATACTAGATCAACACGAACAGGTTTGCTCTGTAGACTAGAGCCATCAGCCCTACAGCCCCAGTGAATGTGAGTGTGCGTTGATACAAACGACTTGCACAGATGCAGAGTGCTCCAGCCTGCAGCTGCACTCCCGTCAGACCCCAGCCTCGTTTAGCCCCATGCATTCTTACTTTAGTGAAGATCTTTTTGCTGGGAAAATTAGGTATTAAATCCCTCAGTTTGAACGTTCAACATAGTTTCTTTAGGTGGTTCTGTGATAGGTCAATGGCTCCCACAGGAGTTGTAAAGTTTTTCAAATGTTAATATCAACATTGTATCCATTTAATTCCCATTTCAAAGCATTAATTTTGGAGGCTCTTGTGAGAGTATCTATTAGCTCCTTCTATGAAGCCTAACTCTCCACTTCTCTGTAAATTTCTCCAAACCCTTTTTATCAAGATATTCAAGGTCAGTAAATATTAATTGATCAAAATGTCCAGCTTTGGCCAGGTGACTTAATTGGTTGGACCATCATCTGATACACCAAAAGGCTGTGGGTTTGATTCCAAGTCAGGGCACATACTACGTACCTAGGTTTTTGGTACCATCCTCTTTCGGGGCACATACAAGAAGCAACCAATTGATGTTTCTCTTTCACATCAATGTTTCTTTCTCTTTCTCTCTCTCTCTCTCTGTGTCTCTCTCTAAATTCAATAAACATATCCTTGGATGAGGATTAAAAAAATATCCAACAGTCAGAGCTAACAGACTTTAAAGACTTAGAATAAATCTACATGAACAGAATTTTAGGCACAAACATTCACTAGCAATTATTTTCAGACCGTCAATCTAATTATTATTGTACACTAACTATATAAAAGCATTATGTTAGGTACTACGCAGGGAAAGCATACACTGGAAATAGAAAACGTCCTTAAGAAGTTTCTAACATAGTTCTAGAGGAAGCATTTGAGGGAAAGAATTTTAACTCAAGGCAAAATATACTTCCTACATTCCCACACATTGGAATTTGTTTCTCTGTTCATTCAGATATTTGTAAACTATAAAAATGTTAATATATGTACTTACAATAGTGTCCAACTTGTGGCCTGTGGGCCACATGCAGCTCAGGATGGCTGTGAATGCAGCCCAACACAAAATCATAAATTTACTTAAAACATTATGAGCTTTTTCTGTGTTTATGTGTTGCAATGAATTAAATGTGTGGCCCAGGACAACTCTTCTTCCAGTGGGCCCAGTTTGGACACCCTGATTACTTGTAGCAAATATTTTAATACCATTACTTTATTTTTTTAATCCTCACCTGAGGATATGATATGTTTATTGATTTTAGAGAAAGAGGAAGATGGGGGAAAGAGAGAAACAGTGATTAGTTACCTCCCTTACACATCCCAACCCCCAATTGGAGGATCCAAAACCTAAGCATTTTCCATGACCGGGGATCAAACCTGAAACCTTTTGGTGTACAGGATAACCAACTGAGCCACCCTGTCAGGGCTCCATTACTTTGTTTTTAATATACCTTTTCTCAAACACTTTAGAAAATATAAATAATACAATACTTTAAATTTTGTTTATATTTTGCAATACACTAATGCACGCCAAATGTACTAAGTACCAGAATATCTGTCACATATAACTTCTGTACATTTAGAAGTTACTCTTTCTCAAGTATTATGAGGTATATGAGTGTCTTGACTCTAATAAATAAATTATAAAAACAAAGAGTTGGAAGCAGAGAAAACTATTTGTTAGAATACATTGTCTTGTAAAAAATATAACTTAACTCATTTACCCTCTTCCAACAACTCACTGTAAGGATTTGCAAATATGTTTTATGATTTTACTTGAATTTTTATTTATGACTAAAGTAATGGCTTTTAAGCTTATAGAGGTTAACAAACAAATAGGTTCATGTAAAATTACAAATAGTCAAAACATTTGTATTAGCAGATACAGTATATTATATCCTCCATTTCCCAAGCTATAGCTATGTTTTCTGACTGGCAAGCCATGGACTATACACAAATTATATTCAGTTGTAGCATGACTGACAAAGCAGCAAAAATTGCTCATACCAATTGAATCAATCTGTGGTTTGTTCTTGGATGATAAGCTTTTGACATTGAGTTTGGTGAGAACTGGAGGAAATCATTATGCTACCCTCATATAATAAAGTGAGAGAAAATAAAACTGTTTGGGAATCATAATTTAGGTAAGAGTAGTTTGTGTGTGTTTGAGTGTCTGTTGAGTGTCTTGTTAACCCTAAGATAACAAGATTGGTGGAACATTTAAAATATAGAATTTTTTTCAAATAACTTTCTATTATAACCATTAAATTTTACGCTTAACATTTTTTAAATTTAAATATTGGAAATGTAAGTGTTTCTGGAATTTATTGGGTCCCTAAACACCTTATAAAAATGTGTTTGCCTGGATATTTTCTTTTGGAAATTATGTGAGGTATAGTATAGAATAAAGATGTTGTATATAACCTGAGCATGTATATATTTTCTTGGGGCTTTGTATTTGACAGAAAGGAATACATTACAGATATCAAACACAATTTATTAAAGACTGCTTATAATCATAGTACATTTTAGGTCAGCCATGAGGTATAATTCTGCTCAAGAGGCCAGAAGGGGTAGTTTTTTATGTGCAATTTATGAAACAATGGAGGTATTTTTTATTTAAAAAGAGGAAGGCAGACTCAGCTGGTATACACCTTTCTGTCCTTTTGGCCTCTTTTTTATTCTTTCCACAACTCATTTTTCATGGAATACTTATTGGAGGCCATTTTGCAGCTATGAAGAAACAAACCTGAGAAAAACAGTAGAGAGTGAAGCATAAGATGGGATGACTCTATGTTTCTAAGGGCATGTGCTTGAGCTGTCCTGTCCAGGACTCCCTAACAAGGACTTTTATGGACTTGCCTAACAGAATCCTGCAGCCAAGTGCAATTCTAACAAATAGGTTTTCAGTCGCACCATGTAGAGAACTGCCTCCTCCATCACTTAGTCATTTTGTTGCAATTCCAAAGCTAGTGAGATAACCCAAACTTCAGCAGAATGCCAACGTCACATTGCTTAAAGCTGACATGAATGCTGGAAAGTCTTTGCAAAGACGGAGAGTTCTAGAGCTACCCTAAATGATTATTATGGAAACTTATTCAACATAGAAAATGCCACATGTGAACAAAATGATGCCCAAGGTGGGTTTTTTTTTTAATGTGCTACTTAAATAATCATTTACAGCAAAGAATTCTCATCCATACAATGTCTTTTTTTTCTTCTGATTTTATTTTTAGCATGTTCCATAATGTAGTGTCTGTCAGGAGAAGGTACAAGAAACCCTACTTTGGCCCATAATAGTGCATGACAAAATATCATGAAACAGAACTAAAATAGATTGGAAGAGGAATTTCTTGACCTGAATGAACTCTTTAGATTTTGGTTGACAGCATAATAAAAAATGACAGTGAAAAAATGACCTGCCAGGGAAAATGATCCAGTATTATTTGCTACTATGTGACATTATACTATGAAATTATAATTCAGATAAAAATGGTAAGAAATTAAATTGTTAAAAATATAGTAGGAAGAATCTATGTGGTAGATGAGAATTATTTCCAATGTTTAATTCTACCCAGGGCTAACGATGTTGGTGACGAATTTAATGGAACCAGAATTTTGTTATTTAGATGAACTCCCTGTATAAAATATATTAACAGTATTCAGCAAAAAAATTTAATGTTGAAGCTTAAAATAAAATATCAGTGTGATACAGTTTTGTAATTATATTTTTTTCCAAAAACAGACAGACTATTCAGACAGGACAAATTAGAGAAAGAGAAATGGAAACTTCTCTGAAAAGATTAAATATGTTCATATTAGGTAAAAGCATCTCAAAGAATTTCAAGAAGCAAAGTGCTGTAAAACATTACTACATTGTGCTTGAATGGGCAGTATGGCTTAGACATAGAGTGTTGGTTAAAAAGAAACATTCAAATTAGTTATCAAATTTAGAAATTTAACAGATTTGAAAGAAGGAGTCTGTTTTAGCAGTTAGTAAGGTCATGAGATTCATGTATTAGTTACATTCCTGGGAAATGAACTGAGCTGAATGCATTTTTTTACCTAAAGCAAATCTCTTAATCTTGCTTCCTTTAGCTGTAAAGCATCTGAAAAGCACAGCAGTCCTTGCTCCTTTACCTGCCTCATGCCATGGGCAAGAAGTTCCACTTGAAGTCAGTATGCAGAAGGTTAAAGAAGAGAGGACACTAAAAACAAACATTAATACACATGCAGTTGTATGTATAAGCCCAAGTTTTTAGTGTTATATTTATTAACAACCACTTGAAACTATGATTATCTTTGATTTATAATCAAACACTGCTATTTAATTGCAAATATATAATTTCATTTAGCAGTTTGAGGGTGGAATTGATTTCATGGTTCCAAAAAGTATTTTACTATACTTATGAATATCTTTATAGTTCTTTATAATGTTATTAAAATAGAGGCCAGATTGTAATAAATTATTTCTAGACAACTTTACGGTACCAAGTATATGCTAAAACTGTATATCAACCTGAATGAAACATGTCTTATTTAGAAATAGAATCTTATTGATACTTGAAAATAAATTAGTTCCTTCATGTCATGTGGGGTGGGACTGTTGGTATGATTTTTGGTGGTGTTGTTTTAAATGGTTACTGAATTTTATTAGTAAGAATGGCCATCTTTCCGAAAAGCTATGGTAAGCTCATTCCTTCCTTCTTTTTTCTTTCCCTCCTTCTTTCTATTCATGATTCCTTCTCTTTTTACTACCTCTTCTTCTTTCCTTTCACCCTTCATTTCCTTTTCCTTTCTCCCTCTTTCTCTCCCCTTATATTGGTTTCTACCTCTCTTCCTTCATCTCTTCCTTCCCGAGACCTTTTCATCTTTTCTCCTTCCTGTCTTCATTTTCCTACCTGTCCTCTTTCTTATCTGTTCTGATTTAATTTCAACCATTCATCCTGCTTGTTCCTCATTTTTCCTTTCATGCACACTGCCTCCCTTCCATCTATTAATCCATACATTTATCCTGTATGTTTTCCTTTCTTCTTACTTAAAACGAACGATTGTTTGGATACTTAATATGTGCCAGATGGCATGCCCAATACTAGGATTCCTGAAATAAAGAACACATTACCTACAATGAGGAAAGATAAATTTCAAACTTAGTAAAATTATATAAAGGACTATGAAAAAAGAGGTATAAGTTAGAAAAATTAGGCTTGTGCACAATATTTATTTCTATCCTCCATCCCTACTTTCAGAGGCACTTGCAGATACTTAAGGGAGCCAATATGCACAACCCACCCTCCAATGATGCACTGTTACATATTATCACAACTATTAAGGATAGCACACTCTCTCTCTCTCTCCCCCCCCTCTTTCTCTCTCTCTCCCCCTCTTTCTCTCTCTTCCCCTCTTTCTCTCTCTGTCTTTGCAGATCTCATTTCTTTCTTTCAATAACCCATCACAGTATCATAAGAAAGTTTATTCTGAAGAGACCTTGGATTAGGCAAGCACCAGAGATCACCTACCTGGGATTCCCAAATCTTGCACACTGCTAAAAAAGCCTGTCTTCACTATGAGATCTTGCTTCGGCTTCTGGAAACTGACATCTGAGTCCTTGGAATAATTTGCCTAATATAAGGGTTTTGTTTTGTTTTGTTTTGTTTTGTTTTGCTTCAAGCCTTGGACCATGCTGTATGTGTCTGATATCTGTGGCAAGGGCAGAAGCTTGAGCCTGAATAGCTGAGTCCAGTGACATAGCACTGCAGACCTCTGTGACTGATTTTTAATAAAAATCTTGGATAAAAATTCTCAGGTGAACTTGCTTGTTTGTGACATTTCACATGTGGTAACATACTGTTTCTGATAAAAGGAAGGCTTGTCTCTGTGTTCTTAGGGGTGGGACATCTGTAAATTTGTATCTGGTTTTCCTGGACTTCACCTATGTACCTCTTCACATTGTTGATTTTAATTTGTATCCTCTTACTGTAATAAATTATAATAGTAAGTATAAAACTTTTTGACTTTTGTGAGTTCTTCTAATGAATCCTATGTAGCCTGAGTAAAGCCTTAAGGGCCCTTAACACAAGAGATACCTGTCCCCTTTACTATAGTCTCTACAGACCACACTTTGTATTAGAGTCATGCAATATGATACCATTGGGAGTAATTGGGGGAAGGCATACAGGATCTCTTTGTTTTGTTTCTTATGACCATGTGAATTCACATGCACAATGATCTCAAAACTCTTTTTGAACAACTCTTTGAGCTGTGCCCTTAATGAGAGTACATTTTATTTTGTGATTTATACCTCAAAAAGGTTAATTTTAAAATTTATGTATTCTGGCACAAATATTCTAGGAGCTAGGAGAACATTCCATTAACATCACTAGGGGCCTAAGACTAAACACAGTTCTAAACAGCCTTATTACCAGATCCTGGTCCTTGCCCTTCATATAATAGCCAGAGCATTTATGCATTTCCTTGATGTTGGCTTATCACCAAATTATCTTTTTTATGTTTTTCCACTAGGATTATTGTTTTCCCAAGAGGCTCTTCAATCCTTCCCACAAACAGGCTTTTGCAGGGCAGCATGAGCATTTTGCCATAAGTACTCAAACATGCTGTAAAACCAATTATACTCAAACTATATTCCCACCTTCAAAATAAAGACATATTTAGTAACCCTACTAAATCAATTCAAAATATACTTATTAAATGCTCATTTAATGCTAGTATTACTTTTGGATTAAAATCTAAGTTCTATTTATTATGCAATGCTGTACCCTTCATCTCTCCCTTCTCATCTCACACTATAACCCTAGAGATCCATGCCAAACATCCTTCCTTATTATTAGTGTTTTATATTCCTTCCACCTCCGCCTATTTTCTCCAAAGTTTTCTCGAGTTCTATCATCTTTATACTCCCATGACTACTCTAATCATTGTTTTACCCTCCTCTTTCGAAGCCCAAGGCACCCATCAAGGCACTTCCTTTGCATCAGGAATTGCAGAAGTTATCAAATTATTTTAAAACAAGACACATACCTTTATGGACATTACAGTGGTTCTGCTACCTGCTAGCTACGCAATCTTGGTTAAGTTTCTTGACCAATTTGAAACTTTAGTTTATTCAACCATTAAATAGTGAAAATAAGAGTATTTCTTTCATAAGAATTAGATGAGTTTCAAAGTATTATATAACAATGCAAAGGAAGTGCCTTGATGGGTGCCTTGGGCTTCGAAAGAGGAGGGTAAAACAATGATTAGAGTAGTCATGGGAGTATAAAGATGATAGAACTCGAGAAAACTTTGGAGAAAATAGGCGGAGGTGGAAGGAATATAAAACACTAATAATAAGGAAGGATGTTTGGCATGGATCTCTAGGGTTATAGTGTGAGATGAGAAGGGAGAGATGAAGGGTACAGCATTGCATAATAAATAGAACTTAGATTTTAATCCAAAAGTAATACAAGGCTATTAAATGTTTATACTATGGACACAAGAAAAGGTGATGTTTCAAAGAATATAAGTGTGATATTAATCATTTGGATGGTTTATAGTTAGAATAGACTGAAAACAGAGAAATAATTTAGGAGATTATTTTGATGATTCAGAAATGAAGTGATTAAAGTCTGAAATCTTAAAGTTTGCACCCAAAATATAAAATGAAAGAAATTAAACTAAATATACAATTTTATTATGATAATTTAACCCAACACGTCATTTAATGGTAATAATAAGATCTGTGTGCTTTTTTCTTTAAAAAAGAATATATGTTGATTTAATGGTTACTTAATAGTCTATAAATATTATACATTTTGTTATTTTCTCTCAATGAGAATTTAGTGTTTGGTTTTTTTAAAAAGATTTTATTTGTTTATTTTTTAGAGGGAAGGGGAGGGAGGAAGAAGATAGGGAGAGAAATACAAATGTGTGGTTGCCTCTTGAGAGCCCTCTACTGAGGACCCAGCCCACAACCCAAGCATGTATGTGCCCTGACTGGGAATTGATACAGTGACCCTTTGGTTCACAGGACAGCACTCAACCCACTGAACCACACCAGCCAGGGCTAGCATTTTCTTTTCAACAGATGAATCCTTATTATTAGTGGCAATACATTAGACATTGAAATTTTTACTAAATTTGTTATAGAATGATCTTCAGACCATTCATTCAACAAATAACTGGATCTATATGTTACAAACTGCATTAGTTATGAAAACAATTTTTATTTATAAGATAATATTTCATAAGTTGTAAAACTCGAATATCTCCTATTTTCATTTTCATTTCTACAGCTGAAAGAATATAAGTACCACAATTAGAAGGCACAACACTTCCATCGCCTCAGAGAGTTCCCTGTTACCCTTCTGTGGTCATTCACTCTGCTCTTTCACAAGCACTCATCTATTTTTATTAATATAGTTTTTAAAGGAATTTTATGTAAATAAAATTATACAGTTCATATCTTTTTGTGACTGGCTTCTTTCATTTAGCATACATAATGCTTTAGAAATTCATGTATATTGTGAGTGTATCAGTGTAGATTGTTCCATTATATTCCTGAGTAGTACCATTCATTTATGTAAATATACCACAATTCTCTTTTTCTATTTACTAGTTGTTGGATATTTGAAGATATTGTAAATAAAGATGCTATGAATATTTACATATATACTTGGATTGATGTTGGGTGATATGATAAAATATATGCTTTATTTTATACAAAAGTCTTTTTAAGAAACTATATGTTTGGTAAGAAAATTTTTTTCAATAGAAGTTGTATCACGTTTTATTGCCATCAGCAATGTATGAGAATTTCAGCTCTTCTACATCCTCCTCACCATTTGTTATTATTGTACTATATTTCTTTTTAAATTTTAGCAATTCAGTCAGGAGTGAAATGGTAGTATATCTGGTTTTGATCTTATTTAGCTAATGATTAATAATCTTAACCATATTTTCAAGTGTTTATTGTCATCTTTACATCTCCTTTAGCATGGTGTCTGCTCAAATATATTTCTTATTTTTTATTGATTTTGCCCTGATATTATTGAATTTGAGGAAGGCTTTATGTATTCTGGATACAGGTATATTAATGGATATACGTTGTTCAATTTCCCCAAATCTTTGGCTTGCCTTTTCATTTTCTTAACAGAACAAATATTTGGTTTTTAATTTGATTGAATTCTAATTTATCATTTTAAAAATAATGTAGACTTTTTTGTGCTCTGTTTAAGAAATTTTTGCCTAAACCAAAATTACTAAAATTTCTTTCTATGCTTTCTTCTAGAAATTGTAGATGTTTAGCTTTTATTTTTTTATTTTTACTTTTAAAATATTATTTACTTATTTATTTTTAGACAGAGGGGAAAAGAGGAAAAAAGAGAAAAACCTCAATGTGTGATTGCCTCTCGCATGCCCCCCACTGGAGACCTGGCCCACAAACCCAGGCACGTGCCCTGACCAGGAACCGAACCAGGGACCCCTTGGTTCACAGGACAAAGCTCAACCCACTGAGCCACACGAGCCAGGGCAGATGTTTAGCTTTTACACTTAGGTCTGTGAACTATTTTGAATTAATTTATGTATAGGGTATGACATAATCTTCCATACAGCTTCCAATTATTCTAGCAACAATTATTTAAAAGACTATCCTTTCTACATTGAATGATGTAGGCTCATTTGTTGAAAATCAATTAATCTTGGAGTGGACTTCTTTGGGTCCATCTTGTCTGGACTCTGTGCTTCCTGGACTTGTATGTCTACTGCCTTCACCAAGATAGGGAAGTTTTCTTTCATTATTTATTCAGATAGGTTTCCAATTTCGTGTTCTTTCTCTTCTTCCAGAACTGCTATGATGAGAATGTTGGAATGCTTGAGGTTGTCTCAGAGACTCCTTACACTAGCCTAATTTGCGGGGGGCGGGGGAGGAGTGTTCTTTTTTTCTCCTTGATGTACTGATTGGGTGTTTTTTGCTTCCTTATGTTCCAAGTCACTGATTTGATTCTCAGCTTCATAAGCTCCACTGTTGTTTTCTGTACATTGTTCTTTGTTTCAATTAGAATATCCTTTATTTCTGCCTGGATCTTTTTTATGCTGTTGAGGTTCTCGCTAGGTTCTTGGAGCATTCTTCTAACCCGTGTTTTCTGCCTCTGATAGATTGCTTTTCTCCATTTTGTTTAGTTCTTTTTCTGGAGTTTTAGTTCATTCTTTCATTTGGACCATGTTTCTTAGTCTCCTCATTTTTACAGCCTTCCTGTGATTGTTTTTATGTTTTATTTAGAGTTACTATGTCTCCCAGGCTTGATAGAGTGGCTTAATGTAGTAGGTGTCCTGTAGGGTCCAGTGGTTCAGCCTCCCCTTTACTCAGGCTGTATGGGGGTGTAAAGTACAGCATAGGGAATAGAGTAGCCAAAGAATATATATGCATGACCCATGGACATGGCCAATTGTGTAGGGAATTCCTGAGGGAATGGAGGGTGCTGGGTGTAGGGGACAAATGGGGAAATTTGAGACAACTGTAATAGCATAAACAATAAAATATAATTTTAAAAAAGAAAAGCAATTAGTCAGAAGTATTTGGTTCTATTTCTGAACTCTCTCTTTAGTTTCACTGATCTGTGTCTCTATTTCACACAATGCCACACTGTCTATATAATGTAGCATTATGCCAGGTATTAAAATCAGATATTGTAAATCCTCCCACTTAATTCTATACTTCTAAAATTGTTTTGGCTATTTTAAGTATTAAGAGTGACATAAATTTTAGAATTGGCTTGCTAATTTGTATAAAACTGTTGAGATTTCTATGGTGAGTGTATTGAATCTATAGATCAACTTGACGAGAATTGGCATTTAAACAGTATTAATTCTTTTGATCTATTAATGCTGCATATTTTTCCATTTGTCTTTTTCAATTTCTTTTAGATATGCTAATAATTTTTGCTATATGTTTTATTCATGATTTTTAACTGTATCCCTATATGTATTCCATAATCTTTAAGCTACTTAAATTGTTTTTATTTTAATTTGAATTACCAAATAGTCCTTGCTAACATATAAAATGTAACTTATTCTTAAATTTCTCCTTGTATATTATACACGTCTAAATCCAATTATTAGTTCTAAAGCTTACTTGTGAATTACTTAGGATTTCCTGAGAAAACAATCATATAGTCTGTGAGTAAGATCATTTTACTTCTTCCTTTAGAGTTTGAATATTTTAATTTATTTTTCCTGCCTTTTTGCAGTGACCACAACTTTTTGAAATGTCGAATGAAAGCTGCAAGTGAACATTTTTCCTTGATCCTGATCTTAGGGGTAGGGATAATTTAGGTTGTCAATACCATGAAGTATATTTGAGAGGGGATTTTATTAATGACTTTTGTCATGTTGAGGAAATTTCCTGGTATTCTTAACTTAATTCAAAAGTTTTTTAAATGTCAAATTTATATTGTTTTTTACATCTATTAAAATCACTTATTTTTATGTCAATATGATGAATTGTACTGATTTTTTAATTAACAAATTTTTGAGGGAAATCACATTGTTTTCTAAAATTTGGTTTGGGGGAGGTTTGCATTTATGTACATATTGGATATGACTCTGAGATTTCTTGTCATTTATTTATCTGGTCATATTATCTGATTGCTCTTCTCATGCTTTAGAAAAATTTTCTCCTTTCTTTTCTGTATGTTACTTTAGAATTAGTATTATTCTTCCCCTAACTGTTTGGTAGAATTCACCAATGAGGCCATCTGGAACTGTAGTTTTCTTTCTAGCCAAGTTTTAACTACCAATTGCATTTTTCTTTAATAATTATAGAGCTAATCAGGTTACCTATTTTTGAGTATTTTTTCCCTTAACTTATGTCTTTCAAGAATATATGTATTTTATCTAATTTGGCAAATTTGTAGACATAAAGTTTTTCATAATTTATAAAATTATTTTTAAATGTCTCTAGAATCTAAAGCATTGGTTGCTTTTTTATTCCAGAAATTGATAGTTTATGTTTCCTTTCTTTTTTACTGATCAATTTAGATAGAAGTTTGTCAATTTTATTGATCTTTTCAATGATCCGGTTATTATTTTCATTGATTTTCCTCCATAGTTTTTCTATTTTATGCACAATTGGTATGACTTTTATTTTGGTGTTTTGTTTCTTGGTCTCCCAAGTGAGAAGCTTTAATTATTGATTTGATAACTTTCCTTAAAAATAATAAACACTTAATTTTACAAACTTCCCTTTCCGTTCTAAGCTGCATTTCACATACTTTGATGTGCCATTTTTCTTTTTTCCAATAAATTTTAATTATCTAATTATCTTCTATTTTTAGTTGCATTTTCTTCTTGACTATTTTAGTCAGGGTACTACCAGAAGAAGATAGATGATTGATGATAGATGATAGATAGATAGATAGATAGATAGATAGATAGATAGATAGATAGATGATAGATAGATAGATGATAGATAGATAGACAGACAGCAAGGAAGAGGAATTAGCTTGTGTGATTGTGATGGGAGGCTAGGCAATTCCTGCATAATTTCTACATCTGTAGGGCAGGCCATCAGGAAGGGTAGGCAGGAACTCTTGAGCACAAGCTAATGCTGTAGTCCACAGGTAGAATCCTTCTCCTTTAGGGAAGCCTCAGTTTTGCCTTTATAGCCTTTCAACTGATTGAATAAGGCCCACTTTTCTTATAAGATAATCTTTCTTATATAAACAAACTAACTATAGATTTAGTTACACCTGTAAAATACATTTGTGGTGACAAGTCAGTGTTTTGTTGGGAACTCTATAGCCTACCGCAGCTGACACATAAACTGACCATCACATTGATCTGACAGTAATAAAACAGTAAATTTTTAAATTTCTAAATATTGGAGAATTTTAATATATTTTTATTTTGGCATTCTAATTTAATTTCATTTTGCTGGAGAACATATTCTGTATAATTTAAATATTTCTACATTTATCTGAGCAATTGTTTGCTTTGGTGATTGTTCCATGAGTTCTATTTTCTAATGGAGTGTTCAATAGATGTGAAATAGCTTTATTAGTTCATGAGGTTGTACAAGTGTTCTATGTCCTTACTGAAGTTTTGTCTATCTTTTATCGAGAGGTATGCTAAAATTTGAAACTAAATATATATGAAACTTTCTTTTATTAAAATTTTAACAAACTTTCATACACACACACACGAACACATACATGTCCATATATATGAGGTCTCTGGAAAAAGTCCAGACATTGGTAATATAACAAGAACAGTGTGTACAACAGTGATGTAATCTGGCAGTCAAGGAGAGTGTAGTGGAATGCCTGAACAATGATGACTTCACTGTGCTATTCAGGAGGGGTGGTAGAGGCTGTTGAGTGAGCATATGTACTGTATGGCTGTTGTAGTCAAAATGACTGAGTGAATACAGCAAAGAATCTGTATCGAATTTTACATTAAGCTTGAACATTCCTCCTCTAAAACTATTCTGATGATTCAGAAGGCAACAGGTGTGGGCAACTGGTGACTGGCAGCTTCATCACAACAATGTACCTGCTCATGCATAACATCTCATGCAGAGTTTTGTTGGTTTTTTTTTGTGTGTGTGAAACATCAAATTACCCAGGTAATTCATCCTTGCTACAGCCCAGATTTGACTCCCTGTGACTTCTGGATTTTCCCCAATCTAAAATCACCTTTGAAAGGGAAGAGATTTCAGATCATTGCTGATGAGATTCAGAAAAATACAGTGGGACAGTTGATAGTGGTTCCAAAAAAGGATTTTTCAGACTATTTTGAACAGAGGAAGGGATGCTGAGAGAACTGTGTGAGGACCCAAGGTGCCTACTTAGAAGGAGACTGAGGGGTCATTATCCTACATACAATGTTTTTTGTGTCTTCTTCAATAAATGTCTCTATTTTTCATAGTACCTGGCTGGATACTTTCAGTACAGGACTTGAATATATATATATGTATATTTGGAACTTTCCAAATATATACATACAGACATACATACAGATATACATACATATATACATACAGATATATGTATATCTGTATGTTTGGAACTTTCTTTTTCATAACCTTAGTAGTAACTATACACAAAAACCCAAGACTGAGACACGGTTTAAAAAAAGAGGTAATCAGAGGAAAGAAATATGGAATATCATAATAAAACACACATAATACACAGGAACATAAAGGAAAGGAACCAACAGAGGCACAGAGTGACCAGAAAACAAAATATAAAGTGACTATTGAAAAACCTTATATTTCAATAATTGCCCTAAATGTAAATGGACTGAATTCACCAAAAAAGAGGCACAGAGCAGCAGGTTAAATCAAAAAACAAAACACAACCATACATTGTCTTCAAGAAACACATCTAAACTGCAAAGACAAAGTTAGACTCAAAGTAAAAGGGTGGAAAATACTTCTCCAAAAGAAAAAAAAAAAGACATCCACAGAAAAGCGGGTGTAGTCACACTTATACTTGACAAAATAGTTTTCAAGGTAAGAAAGGTAAAAAGAGACAAAGATGGACATTTTACAATGTTAAAGGGGACACTATATCAAGAAAACATAATACTTCTTAATAATACAGCACAAATAATGCCCTTTTTATTACAAATCTTATATTATTAAATCATAAGCATGTAATTCTGTAACATAACAATATCACACTCAAGCACACCATATGACATTTTAGGTGAAATGCTTAAGCTAAAACTATAAATTATTACACCCATATCTACACCCTACCAACCACACTCAAGTAGGCATTACTTCTGCCAGACCCAGTATGTGTAACCAACCAGGGAACATTGAAATATATAATGCAACTACTAACAGAACTAAAGGGAGAAAGTTACAAAAATAAAATTATGGTTGGGGACCTTAATACTACATTGACAGCTCTAGATAGATCATCCAAACAGAAAATCAATAGAGAAGTATTGGCCTTAAATGATACATTAGATCAAATTGACATAATTGACATTCACAGAGCCTTTCATCTAAGAACTTCAGATTGAATATTGTTCTCCAGGGCACATGGAATATTCACAAAATAGACTATATGCTGGGTCACAAAACTAGCCTCGACAAATTCAAGAAGATTGAAATTATATCGGGCATATTGTCTGACCACAGTGCTTTGAAATTAGAAATGAACTGCAGAAAGAAAGTAAAGAATCTGACAATTATGTGGAGATTAAACAGCATGCTAGAAAAATGATAGGGTCAAAGAAGAAATAAAATGTGAGTTCAAAAGATATATAGAGACAAATGAGAATAACAATGTGATATATCAAAACTTCTGAGACTCAGTGAGTAAACAGTAAAAAGAGGAAAGTTTACATCATTACAGGCTTATCTCAAGAAACTAGAGAAATCCCAAGTAAGCAAGCTAACACTGCACTGTAAAGAACTAGAAAAAGAAGAACAAAAACAACACAAAGTCATCAGTATAAAGAAAATAATAAATAATTATATCATAATTGAATGAAATAGAGAATGAAGAGACTATATAAAAACTTAATACAACAAAGAGCTGGTTCTTTGAAAAAAATTAATAAAATTTACAATCCCCTGGTAAAAACAGAAGAGACTAATAAAATTAGAATTGAAAGAAGAGAAATTATCTCACATATCACAGATGTACAAAGTATCATACTAGAACACTATGAAAAACTATATGCCACCGAATTTAATAACATAGAAGTTATGAATGAATTCCTAACATAATCTTCCTAGGCTGAATCACGAAGTATTGTAAAATCTAAATAGATCGATCAATAGTGAGAAAATTGAAACTGACATCAAAAATTTCCCAAAAAATAGAAGTCCAATATACGATGGCTTCATTAATGAATTCTAGCAAACATTCAAAGAAGATTTGATACCTATCTTTCTCAAACTATTTCAAAAAATTGCAGAAAAGGCAATACTCCCTAACATTTTATGCAGCCAACATAACTCTGAATCCAAAACCTGGCAAGGATAATCCACACAAAAAAGAAAACTGCAGAATGATATCTCTGATGAATACAGATGCAAAAATCCTAACCAAAACACTAGCAAATTGAATACAATAATATATTTTAAAAATAAGACATCATAATCCTGCGGGATTCATTCCAGGTGCACAAAGATGGTTCAACATATGAAAATTGATTGATGTAATACACCACATAAATGAAACAAAAATACAAAAATTACATGATCTTATTAACAGATGCAGAACAAGCATTTGATGAGGTACAACATCCATTTATGATTAAAATGCTCAATAAAATGGGTATAGAGTGAAAGTACCTCAACACAACAAAGGCAATATATGACAAACTTTCAGCCAATATCATAACCAATGATGGAAAACTAAAAGTTTTTCCTCTAAAATTAAGAACAAGACAAAGATGTCCATTCTCACTACTCTTATTCAACATAGTTTTGGAAGTCCTAGCCAGAGCAATCAGGCAAGAGAAAGAAATAAAAGGCATCCAAATTGAAAAGAAAGAAGTAAAAATGTCAGTTTTTACAGATGATCTTATTCAGTATATAGAAAACCCTAAAGACTTCACCAATAAAACTATTAAAAGAATACACAATACAATGAATTTACAGGATACAGAAATTGATGTACAAAAATCCACTGCTTTCTTATATACAAACAATGCAACTTTAGAAAAAGAAATGAAAGCAACATTTCCTTTTGCAATTGCAACCCAAACAATAAAGTACCTAGGAATAAAGTGAACAAATGATGTGAAGGACCTATACACTGGAAACTACAAAACATTAGTAAAAGGCATTGGAAAATATACAATGAAATGAAAAGATATTCCATGTTCTTGGATAGGAAGAGTCACTATAGTTAAAATGGCAAGATTACCAAAAGCAATATATTAAAAAAGAATGAAGATGAATTTAGGGAAATGCAGGATAACCTAAAACGTAATAATATCCATATAACAGGGATACCAGAAGGAGAACAAGAGGAGCAATGGATAGAGAACCTGTTTGAAAAAATAATGATGAGAAACTTCCCTAATTGGAGGAGAGAAAAAGTTACGCAGTTCCAGGAAGCACAGAGGGTCCCATTCAAGAGAAACCCAATGAGGCCCAGTCCAAGACACATCATCATTAAAATGGTACATAGCAAAAACAAAGAGAGAATCTTAAAGGTAGCAAGGGAGAAACAGGTAGTAATATTCAAGGAAGCCCCAATAAGGCTAGCATCTGACTCCTCAACAGAAGCACTACAAACCAAAAAGGAATGGCAAGAAATAGTCCAGGTAATGAAAGGCAAAGGCCTACAACCAAGACTGCTCTACCCAGCAAGGCTCTCAAAATGGAAGGTGAAATAAGGAGTTTCCCAGACAAAAGAAGGTTAAAAGAATACACCTCCACCAAACCAGCACTGCAAGATATGCTAAAGGGGCTGCTTTAAGAAGGTGATTAAAAAGACTAACAAAGAGAGGAACACAGGTACAAAAGGAAAAAATGAATAAGTACGTATCAATAATAACTTTAAATGTAAATGGACTAAATGTCCCAATCAAAAGACACAGGATAGCTGAATGGATAAGAAAACATGACCTGCACATATGCTGCCTACAAGAGACCCACTTCAGGACAAAGGACCTACACAGACTGAAAGTAAAGTGATGGAAAAAAATATTCCAAGCAAATGGACAAATGAAAAATAAAAAAAGCTGGGGTAGCAATACTTATATAGGACAAAATAGATTTAAAACAAAGGCCATAAAAAGAGACCCAGAAGGACACTTTTTAATACTCAAAGGAAGAATCCATGAAGAAGACATAAACATTGTAAACCTATATGCACCCAGCAAAGTAGCACCCAAATTATAAGAGAAATCTTGGAGGACTTCAAGAAAGATATAGACAGCAACACAGTGATAGTAGGGGACTTTAACACCCCACTGTCAAAAATGGACAGATCTTCCAAACAAAACATACACAAGGATATTGTGGAACTGAATGACACTTTAGATCAAATGGACTTAACTAACATACATAGAACCTTTCATCCCAAAGAAGCAAAATGCACGTTCTTTTCAAATGCCCATGGGACATTTTCAAAGATAGACCACATGATAGGATACAAAAGAAGTCTCAACAAATTCAGGAAAATTGAAATCATAACAAACATTTTCTCAGACCATAAGGACTTGAAACTGGAAACCAACCTCAAGGAAAAACCTCAAAAACATTCAAACTCATGGAGACTGAATAGTACACTATTAAACAGTGAATGGGTGAAAAATGAGATAAGAGAATAAATCAAAAAAATTCAGGAAACAAATGAAAATGAACACACAACAGTCCAAAACCTATGGGACACAGCAAAGGCAGTCCTTACAGAGAAGTTCATAGCAACACAGGCTTAACTAAAAAAGATAGAAACATTTCAAATAAATGACCTAACCCTATAGCTTCAAGAACAGGAGAAACGACAACAAACAAAGCCCAGAAAAAATAGAAGGAAAGAAATAATCAAGAACAGAACAGAACTGAAAGACATAGAGTCTAAAAGAACAATTTAAAGGATTAACCAATCCAGGAGCTGATTCTTTGAAAAGATAAATGAAATAGACAAGCTTTTAAGCAGAATCATCAAAAAAAAAAAGGGAGAGGACCCAAATAAATAATATCAGAAATGAAAGAGGAGAAATAACAACTGACACCACAGAAATACAAAGGGTTGTAAGAAATTATTATCAATAATTATATGTCAAGAAATTTGAAAACCTGGGTGAAATAGACAAATTTCTAGCAAAATATAACTTTCCAACACTGAATGAAGAAGAAGCAGAAAGCCTGAACAGACTGATAACAGCTGGTGAAATTGAAACAGTAATAAAAAAACTCCTGGCACACAAAAGTCCTGGACCAGACAGTTTCACAGGAAAATTTTACAAAACAGTTAAGGAAGAGCTAACTCCTGACCTTCTCAGACTATTCCAAAAAACCCAAGAAGAGGGAAGAAGAATTAAGGAAGACACAAATAAATGGAAGCATATACTATGTTCATGGATTGTAAGAATTAACATCATTAAAATGTCCATACTACCCAAAGCAATTTATAGATTCAACACAATCCCTATTAAAATATCAATGACATATTTCACAGATATAGAACAAACATTTCAAAAATTTATATGGAACTATAAATGACCTTGAAAAGCAGCAGCAATTTTGAGAAAGAAAAACAAAGCAGGAGGGATCACAATACCAGACATAAAACAATATTACAAGGCCACTGTAATCAAAACAGTCTGGTACTGGCACAAGAACAGACACATAGATCAGTGGAACAGAATAGAAAGCCCAGAAATAAACCCATGTCTCTATGGTCAATTAATACTTGACAAAGGGGGCAGAAGCATAAATTGGAGTAAAATAGCCTCTTCAACAAATGGTGTTGGGAGAGATGGACAGCTACATGTGAAAAATTGAAATTCGACCATCAACTGACACCATACACAAAAATAAACTCAAGATGGATAAAAAACTTAAATATAAGCCACAGCACCATAAAAGTCCTAGAGGAGAACATTAGCAGGAAACTCTGATATCACATGTAGCAATGTTTTCACTGATATGTCCCCTAAAGCAAGGGACAAAGAGGAAAGAATAAGCAAGTGGGACCTCATCAAAATAATAAGCTCCTGCATGGCTAAAGAAAACATCAGCAAAATGAAAAGGGAACCAATTGAATGGGAAAATATATTTGCCAATAATACATCAGATCAGAGGTTTGATCTCCAAAATATATAAAGAACTCAAACTCCACTCCAAGATGACAAATGATCCCACTAAAAAATGGGCAAAGGACCTGAACAAATACTTCTCCAAGGAAGAGATGCAGAGGACCCAGAGACATTTGAAAGGATGCTCAGTATCACTAGCCATCAGAGAAATGCAAATTAAAACCACAGTGAGATACCACTTCACATTGGTCAGAATGGCCATCAGAAACAGATCAACAAACAATGGGTGCTGACGAGGCTGTGAAGAAAAGGTAACCCTAGTACACGCTTGGTGGGAATGTAGACTGGTACAGCCACTATGGAAAACAGTTTAGAATTTCCTCAAAACGTTAAAAATGGAACTGCCTTTTGACCCAGTGATTCCACTGCTGGGATTATACCCTAAGAATCCCAAAACATCAATTCAAAGGAACCTATGCACCCCAATGTTCATAGCAGTATAATTTACAATAGCCAAGTGCTAGAGGCAACCTAAGTGCCCATCAGTAAATGGGTGGGTCAAAAACTGGTACATTTACACAATGGAATACTATGCAGCAGAAAGAAAGAGCTACTATCCTTCATGACAGCATGGATGGAACTGGAGAGCATTATGCTAAGTGAAATAATCCAGGGGGTGAAAGACAAATACCATATGATCTCACCTGTAAGTGGAACCTAATCAACTAAACAAAGAGGCAAGGAAAATATAACCAGCAACATTGAAAGAAAAAAGAACCCAACAGAGTCAAGAGGGATGTGGGCAGCAGGGAAAGGGAAAGGAAGGGTCAGGTCAAGGAACACGTATAAAGGACCCATGGACAAAGCCAAAGTGGGAAAGGATTGAGGGACGGAAGGGGGAGGGGGCAGGGGAAAGTGGTGGTGGGAAAATGGAGACAAATGTATTTGAACAATAAAAAAATTTTAAAAAATAAAATAAAATTTTGTAATAATTTTAATGAGATATAATTCACATACCATAAGACTCATTTTTTTAAAGTGTACAATTTAGTGTATTTCATTAATATACCCACAGAGTTGTTTAACTATCACTACAATCTAATTTTAGTACATTTTTCATCACTCCAAAAATATACTTTCTACTTATTAGACAGTACTCCCCATTTCTCCCCCCATTAGCTCCCACAACCACTAATCTATTTCACAACTCCAGGGATTTGCCTCTCCTAGATGTGTCAAATAAATAGAATCATATGATTCTATTCTATTTGTGGCTTCATGGGCATAGCTTCTTGCACTCACTATAATGGTTGCATTGACAATAAGGTTTTAGCATATACAAATATTTCGCTCTTTTTTTATGTCCTAATAGTACCCATTGTATGAATATACCACTCCTATTAGTTATAGATTTTATATAATAAAATTCATTATAAGTGCATACATACTTAAGATACTACATTATATTCTACCCTGGCTAGTGTGGCTCAGCGGATTGAATGCCAGCCTGTGAACCAAAGGGTCCCCTGTTAGATTCCCAGTCATGGCACATGCCTGGGCTGCAGGCCATGTCCCCAGTAGGGGGCACATGTGAGACAACCACACATTGATGTTTCTCCCCCTCTCTTTCTCCCTCCCTTTCCCTCTGTTTACAAATAAATAAATAAAATCTTTTTTAAAAAGCATTTTAAAAAAGATATTACATTCTGCTGATGAAATAATACCTCTATCTTTATCAAATGTCCCTCACTATCCTTAGTAATAGTTCTTGCTCTGGATTCACTTTACTATTAATATAGTAATTTTTCAGCTTTTAATATAGTGTCTGCATGCTACATCCTTTTTCTATTCTTTGATTTTAAACTTCTTTCCATCTTTATATTTAAAGTGGAATTTTTGTACACAACAATACTTAGTCTTCATTTCAGGTCGACAAATTCTTCCTTTTAAATGGGATGCTTAGATTGGTTACATTTAATGTAATTATATGGTATAATTGTGTTAAATATATTACATAGCTATTTTTTTATCCCATCAATTCTTAGTTTCTTTTCTCCTCTTTTTGCATTAGTTTGGAATATTTATGATTCTGTTTTATCTCTGCTCTTGGCCAATTAGCTGTATATCTTTATTGCTTTTGAGTGGATATTCTAGGGTACATATTACAATCTAAGTTCAAATAATATACTGTCTACTTCACAAGTATTATAAGAAACTTGTAGCAGTATACTTTCATTTCTTCCCTCTTGTCTTTTGTTTGGTTGCTGTAATATTTACTTTAATATTGTTGTAACCCTCACAATTGTTATTGGTTATTGGTTTTACTTTAATTATTCAACTGTATTTTTTAAAAGTTTAAAAATTGTGGCGAAAGTCTTGTATTTTTCTTACAGATTTACCATTTCTAGTGATTGTCATCACATTGTGTCAATGCGATTTTCCTTCTGATATAATTTTTCTTCTTCTGAAAGTTTGTCTTTAACAGTACTTATCTTACTACATGTTTACTGATAATGAATTCTCTGGGTTCTGTTTGTCTGAAAAGGTTTTATTTTGCCTTAATTTATTATAGATACTTTTTACTAGATAGTAAATTTATGTTCAGCTTTTTGTTTTATTTTTATACTTGCTGTTGTTTTTTATGAAGTACTTGACAGAGGTTGCTGCACTATATATTTACTAGCATAAATTCTGATAAAAAATTCTCCTTTATATGAAACTTGACATTTTCCTATAATTTGTTTTTAAGATTTAAAAATATCTCTGTCACAAGCTATCAGTTTGATTACAATGTGTGTATTGGTGTGATTTTCTCTGTTTTTCTTCTCTTTTGTTGAACTTTGTATATCTCTAGGTTCAATCTTTTTAAAAGTCAGATTTAGAAAATATTTAGTTATTTTTTCCAAACAGTTTTCTTTTTTCTGACTCCTCTCACCTGACTCTGATTATATGCATATTAGGTCAGTTGACATTGTTCCACAGTTGACAAATGCTGTTTTTTTTTTAACCAGTTTTTTTTTTCTGTGTTTCCTTCAGAGAGTTTTTATTGTTACATTTTGGTAATGTTTAATTTTCTTAATCTCATGCAATGTAGTTTTTCACTTTTAATGTTATATTTACACATCTACAGTTTGATGTGGATCTTTGTTATATCCTCCATTTCTTTCTTCAACAGGCTCATGTTTTCCTTTATTCTTTTGGACAGAGGTAGTATACTTATAACA
Source organism: Pteronotus mesoamericanus (assembly GCF_021234165.1). NCBI lineage: Eukaryota > Metazoa > Chordata > Mammalia > Chiroptera > Mormoopidae > Pteronotus > Pteronotus mesoamericanus. The sequence continues at coordinate 25,054,371 of NW_026555325.1, read as the reverse complement.
ATTCATAATGTCATTTTGGCTAATTCAATCATATGTATCTTTTCTGGTTCTTTCCATTGATCAATTTTTCTTCTCACTTTTTGCATGCCTCTAATATTTGTTTGGCTGTTGGTGTGTGTCTTATTTTGTGTCTCATATGCTAGATTTTATTGTATTCCTTTACATAAAGATGTTTTTGTTCTGGGAAATAATTAGGATATCAGTGTAATCCTTTTGAGACATCCTCCCAAGCTTTGTAGATCACACTCTGCTAAGGGTCTAATTTTGCCCCTCTAACAATGCAGTAACTTTCTGAAGTGTCTAAACAGTGTTCTATGAATTAGAGAATGTTTCACTTTAGATGGTACCATAGGAAATATCCCCAGTCTTCTGTAAGTGTTGGTACCAAACATTTGTTCTACCAAATAATTTCCTTATTTTTTCCCTCTGTTCTTAGGTAGTTTCTTCATACACTTGTGCAAAATAGTACACAGACAAAGACTTGGGTTGAATGTTACGAAGCCATCTGATCCTCTCTTTTGTGCAACTCCCTCCTCTCCGTTATTCTGCTCCATAAATTCAAGCTGCCTTAATTTCACTAAACTCCAACCTTTATCTCCTCAATTCAGTCCATTGAGCTCTGTTTGTTTTCCCAGTCTATGCACCTTGGTCTGAAAATTCTTTTATTTAAATGTCCATGACCTTGCAGAGTTTGTGCTAAGACACTAGACCACTTGCACACCAGCAGGGTTTTCCTGCCTGATTTCCCATCACCAGCCCACCCACCTGGCTTCCCCCTGCTCTGTAGGCAGGCTTCTTTGGGCCTAGATATGCATCTGGAAGGCAGGTGAACCCCTGGGACACCACCATCAGAGCCCTGATCACTTGGCCTTATATTAATTTTCCTAGTTATTCTTTACACAAACATGAAAGCTGGGAATGGTTATACCTATCTAAAAAGGAAGCTATGAAGAAGAGAGCATAAATGTTTTCATTAGTTTCTGCTATGAGCGTCTATTTCAAGTTAGAACCCAATTTTTTTTCCTGCCTGCCCATAAATATTGTTGTTTTAATAGGTGACCTCAAAATTTCTGCCTCTTTTTATATTTTAGAGCTACATATGACAATACAAGCCAGCCCTGGCTGGACAGCTCAGTTGGTTAGAGTGGCATCCCATATACCAAAAGGTTGTGAGTCCAATCCCTGGTCAGGGTACATACTTAGGTTGCCAGTTTGATCCCTGGTTGGGGCATGCACAAGAGGCAACTAATCAATGTCTCTCTCTCTCTCCCCCCCTCCATGCTCTCTCTCATCAATAAATATATTCTTGGGTAAGGATTTAAAATAAGATAATACAAGTCAAAATTTGTATAACTTACAACTGTAAAGTTGGGTGCTCCTTATGTTAAATGTGACCCAGTTACTGAGATAATAATACCCAGGATTACTTTAGAGGGACTCATTAAAATAGTCTTCTTGTTGTCCTGGCTGGTGTGGCTTAGTGGATTGAATACCAGCCTACAAATCAAAAGGTCGCCAGTTCAATTCCAAGTCAGGGCACTTGCCTGGGTTGCTGGCCAGGTCCCAGTTGAGGATGTGTAAGAGGCAACCACACAATGATGTTTCTCTCCTTCTCTTTCTCACTTCCTTCCACTCTCTCTAAAAATAAATACATAAAATCTTTTTAAAAATAAATAAAACAAAATAATCGTCTTAATGCTGCATTGTGATCATCAGATCATTAAACTAATTCTGCCAAGTTGAGAAAACTTCACATTGGCTCATTGATTTATATTCTACATAATTAAAAAATTTAAAAATTACATTGCTTATTTGATCCCAGAAAATTTTCATTCTTTTTTCAATGTAAGAATGCCACTTAAATAACCCATAACAGTTGTTACTATTTCCTTAAGGATTCAAGCACTAATGTATAATATTTAAATAATTCCTAATGTAGAGTTCTTGAGTAAGCCCCCATTGATTCTGTGGGTTTGTATATAAAATTTTGTGTGTATGAAACTTATGGAGTACTTGCTATGTGGTAGGCATTGTTAAAAAGTTTTTAACATTCCACAAACACTAAACTATTAATACTTAATTTTAAAATAACAGAGACAATTAAATAATTTTAAGAATATATCTGAATATATTCCTTATCTTTGCTCATAAGCAGATTGTGTTGAGTATTAAACTGTACACTTGATAGATTTCAACAGTTGAATTTCTATGCTTTGTTCAATATTTGGAATTCTAAAAATAAAGATCCCTAAATACTAAAAACGTAATACTAAAAACGTGTGATACCTGGCCTCAACACAAAATGTAAAGCTTGCTTTTGTAGAGAAGAGTGGTAATCTTTCAGCCAGCAAGCAGTCATGATTACCATCCTCTGGTTTTATTCTATTATTGGCTGAATATAGATTGATGTACTTGTCTCCACTGTACCAATGTATAATGCATGAACACGATTGCTGATGTAATTTAGAAACAGGATGCCTTTAATCTTCTACTCAGATCAATCAATTATAATACATAGGTTATAGACATCTTATGCTCTTACACTAAAACCTAAAGAGAACTAACCTTAGAACTAAATGAGGTTGGGGAAGATGTGAAGCCCAGAGTTTGCTCATGTGAACAGACAGTGGAACTTGGGCCACTAAGTATTTAATTTCCCAGGACAAACAAACAGAGACCACTCTAAAGGTTGTAGAGAAAGAAGGAATACTTCAGGGAGCAAAATGCCACTTTCTCTTTTGAATAAAGCACTTTTCTACACATAAAGTGAAATTCAAGGGTATTCAGGCTCAATAATTTGTGAAAGTGAATATCAGACTCATAACTAGAGACATTATGTATGGTTACCCTTCACATGACAATGCATCTCATTATATGGTAGATAAATGTTGTGTTTCAAACAGCATTTGGAAATGCCAGTTTCCTTTAAAGCAATATTCGTTCACCTAATTCACATGTGATTTGATAGTTTTTTGATAAAAACTATTTTTCATACGACTTTTACATAACTCACTGTTGTGCTTTTTTTAGTGTACATGAAATCTTAATTACAATTTATACAATATGTGGTTTGCTTACTTTTCTCTGGAGTCTTGATGCATTTTGGGAGTAATGTATTTAAGCTTGGATTTACCTAAGAAGCTAAATAGAAAGGTGCATTAGAAATTGGATGCAAATAGCACCATGTAGCTAATTGCTATGTTGCTGTGGGTGCCCAGTGAAGACAAGTAGTGTATGTGAACATATCGGGGCCACTTGCCTGAGTGTGCAGTCCTATTGTCCCTTACTGTTGTAGTCAGAGAGCAGTTGCTAACGGCACAGTCAGAGTCAGCACCATGGATAGCTTCCTTCACACAGCCCCTGGGAGAGCTGTGTTGCTTAACAAGCCAAGCTGCAGCTAGTATAGTGTGACAGAATAATCTACTTACACCAAAAAGGGGGCGTAAATAAAGCCATACACTGGAGAAGCATTTTTTTAAATATTTCAAAGGAGGGAACTGTATAGATTCAGGAAAGCTAAAGCTACTATAAGAAACTGAGGGTTGTCATGTATTGCTTATTTTTAGGTAAAGCTAACTAGAAAAGTCAACATTCTCAGGCAATGTGATTCTTTCTGATTCATTTTCATTACTCTGATCTGAAAGAGTAAGAATTGCTTAGGTTCTTGTTTTGGTTTGGACTTTTTCCCTTGGCTTGTATTTTCTAGAATGTAAAATAAAAGTCTGTATATTTATTTCCTTGTTATTTATTGCAGTCTACATGATTCATCTTCCTAAAGTTGCCCTCCTTCTCGGACCTTCTCAGTTCCATCCATATTTTGTTTTTACTTCATATCTGAAGTTGAAACTGAGATCCGACTGACTCAAGGCACAGGAACCTCCAAAACTTTATCATTCAACACGTGTCTTGGAAAGGTGCTCTGGACCCTTTATCGCGAGCAGGAAACGAGGTTTGTCCATGTTCTAGTGCTGTAGGTTATAGTGGAGACAATTTCCCTTAGAGAAAGGGACCTGGAGAGGGGCTTGACTATTAGGTTTAAGGAAGGAATAACATAAATGAAACCAAAAAATAAGAAAAACTAGAAAAATCTTAGAAAACACCCTTTCTTCGCATGGGTTGTCACATTTGATTTGCTAAGTTTTCAGTAGGACTATTTGGGCAGACGTATATGTACTTCTACAATGAGATACCTGCGTTGGCGTGCTCTGAGGAGCAGAAAGGAAGAGGACCTGATTCTGTCCCTTGAATCCTTTCCCATCCTCAACCAGATGATCCCTTAGAAATGGTGGAAGAGAGCAGAATGGTGTGCTTATGTGTTCGGGAGATGAGTGGCATGGGAGGTCACACTAAGGCTGGCAACTCTTAGCCCCACCCACCTTTTGTTCCTTCCCCCATGGCGCCCAGCCTCGCCCATTTCAAACTCTTTCCTTGATTTGTACCAGTTTCTCACACAGTCTTTGGCCCTCTCATCTTTCTTGCAGCCTCCAGCACCTGGTGACTGAATAACCCCCCAACCTTGCACCTTCTTAGGGATTCAAGCAGTGAGACTGGGCATGCCCAGCGGCAGCGTCAGTCTTTGGGAGGCAGGATCCAGTGCCGGGCAGGTACCAGAAAGCCAATTCAGCCAGGCGTCAGTCCCCACCTTAGCCTAGCCTGGGGTTCCCAGTGCACCCTGTGCCGAAACTTGCACCTTTAAGTGGTTCATCCACAGTCGTCAACCTCCTGAACGCTACAAGAGTTTAGAAATAGTCCTCAATGAGGAACTGTTTTCCCACCTGTCTTTTCTTTGCAGCTAAGGGTGTTTTAGCTATCGCGGCGTGAGGAGGTCTGGGATGGAGCCCTTGACTGGAGGCCTTGGAGATCACCTTCCCAGAGTAGCTGTTTGTCACTGAGTTTTGGAGATTTCTTGGCTGGCTTCCGCTAAAGCATGCTTGAGTAATCCGAGCAGTGGCGGCGCCCAAACTCTAGGGATAAAGAGGGCGCGCGCGCGCCCGCGCGCCCGCGCGACAGTTGTGTGTGTGCGCGCGCGCGTGTGTATGTGTGTGTGTGCGTGCGCGCGCGTGTGTGTGTGTGTGTGTGTGTGTGTAGGGGAGAGGGCGGGGATAGAAACGTCAAGCCCTCCCTCCCCCCCCCCCCCCCACAGCCTCCTTTTCTTTCTCCACTCCTGAAACAGCCACACAAGTCTTCCATCCCCCTTCGGCCATTCTCACAGCTCTAGGCAACCGCCCGCCAGGTTAAATCCATTTGCAGTGGGAAATTGGCGCTGTTTGGGGGAAGAGAAACAGATCGATTGCCCTTGTGACTCTCCGCCCCCTCCCCCTACCCCACTGCTCCCTTCTCCCTCCCTCCACTACCGCCTCCCTTCACCCCGCCTCCTTCCTTCTCCCCACCCCCAAACCCTCTCACCCGCGGCAGTCCGAGAGGTGAGGGGAATGGACTGGACTCCGCTGGGGAAAGCGGGTGTCTGGAAGTGGTGCTAATGGGAAGAGATTTCTGGTTTCAAAAGAGGATGCTCTGCCACAAAGAGCGGCTCGCGCGCTGGCCTGGGCTCTAGCAGAGGAGAGATCCCGGGAGAACTCCGGAGCTCGCAGGGAGCGCTCCTCGGAACACAGGGGTCAACATGCCTGTCCGCAGGGGGCATGTGGCACCACAAAACACATTTCTGGGGACCATCATACGGAAATTTGAAGGGCAAAGTAAGTTCATTTGTTCTTCCCTCTCCCTCGCTTTCAGCTTTCATAGTGCACTTGGCGTCCGCCGCTGACAAGCGGAGACGGCAACTCCGGGCTCTGGCAAGTTAAGAAGAGGCTATGAAGCCGAGCCAGGAGGTTCTAATGGCAGCGGGAGTGTTCTCCCTGTGATATTAATTTTGATTTACATTTTAGATTATGGTCTCCATTGTTAGGAGGCAACTTGATCCTTCTCTCCCACAGCTACCTTATCTGCTTTAATGTCCTGCTCTTCTACTATCTTAACGGGAACATACTAGTATAACATGGGTTTATATTTTGAGGTTGTTTTTATTGCAGTTTTTGAAAGTCAGGAGCAGGGCAGAAAATACTATTGGAACTAGGGAATGTAAATGGTAACAGCAATGGAAATGGCTATGCAAACTATATATCATCTCGGTTAAATAGCAAGGCTTTGTCATGACAGGGATGCTTGCTTGCTGCTAGTTCATAGAATCTAAACTTTGCATTGAATCAATGCAAATCTATCCCATGCAGGATAATTTGGAAAAAGTATTATTTGATTCCTGCTGGTTTCCAATGTAAATTATTATTCAAAAGAATATTTTTGTTCCTTTATTATCCCCTTCAATTTCCATCTAGAAATTTAAAAATTGAAGTGCACTAAATAAATCCCACAAAGACTGAATGCAGAGGAATTCAATATTGTCATGTGAACTATAAGGAATAATTGTTATATAAATATATTAATTTTAAATTCTATATTTGTTCATTGATATTCAACATTTTTTAAACTATGTTAACACACATTTTTGTTGTATATTTTGCAGTTATTTTAGCACTGTCTTTAATCACATGAACTTCTGTATAAGATAAACTTGTATATCCTGCTTTATACTCTATCGGGAAGTGGTAAATATAATCAGTGATCAAAAATTAATAAACCTTTTTTATTAAAATACCTACAACTACACAAAAATTCAAGGTTCTCCCCCAAGTAGAAGTGGAAAGGTATTAACATGATATGTACTGTGTATTTGGATGTGTGTGTAAATATTTTTATCTTCTGGAAATATATATATATATTATGAAAGTTGAAACTTTTCATTACTGAACTTCTAATTAATGTGAAACATTTTCACTAGTAATAGTTTTATTATTTTTTAATATGATGTGTGTAGTATGCCTTACAGGGATAAAAAAAAGGCCAAATCCAAGAATGATAACTACTTTAAGAAAAGTTGTGCTCTAAAGGTCAAGGTGGAAGTGGGAAATCTGACAGGTACAGAATGTTCAAATGTTTTTGCTTTGAAAATATTTATCTTACAATTAGATGGTATTCTGGAAATATCAATGGGGCAGCTGATTGCCTGAGTGTGCATCAGAACCCCAGAGAGTTAGAGGGCTTGAGAACTAGGTTATTTGGGAAATCACATTTTCAAAATTTGAAGAGTTGTTCCTTAATACTTTTTTGTTAAAACTATTTATGACCAATAATTTCATGTTTAAGGTTGGGTTTTTTTTCTTTGTTTTAAAAGCCTGGACAGTTAGCAATTTGGGAAGTAACTGCATTTCAGATCTCCTGTTATGCAACAAATTGTTTCAGTGTTTATGAGAATCTTGTGGAAGGTTTTTAAAAGACACCTTACTATCTTCTTATTACAGATAAAAAATTTATCATTGCAAATGCCAGAGTGCAGAACTGTGCTATCATCTACTGCAACGATGGGTTCTGTGAGATGACTGGTTTCTCCAGGCCAGATGTCATGCAAAAGCCATGCACATGTGACTTCCTCCATGGGCCGGAGACCAAGAGGCATGATATCGCCCAAATTGCCCAGGCGTTGCTGGGGTCAGAGGAGAGGAAAGTGGAGGTCACCTACTATCACAAAAATGGTAAAGTTTACCTATTTAGGATTTCTTGTATTTGATTCCATTGAAATGAAATTTTGACAACTGATTACTGAAAGTTCATATGCAGAGAAGCCCCAAATATTCAGGTGTAGTTATATGCCTTGCTTATAGTATTTTAGGATTCAAAAAATACAGATATTCTCATTAGTGGACTAGTAAGAACAATTTCTTCTCTGAGTAAGTGTCCTCTGTACTCTTAGAAAGCACAGTAACTTAATGTCACTGGGACAAAATCCCTCAAATCTTACTCTATCCCCTTTCTAAGGAATGATAAAAGGGCCAGAGATTTACTGGTTTCATTGACATGCCTTTGGTGGGAGAAAAATACAGAGTTTTATATAGTTGCTTGACCTCAAAAATACTTTAAAAAGCAAAGTCTTGTTGAAAACTATATCTGCAACTAAAGTGATCATGTTGTAAATGTTTCTTGGATCTTCAGCTTTATTTGATAGGCAACACCTCTTTTATCTTTTGCTCCTTTTTATGCAATATTAATAATAATATATGAGAACTTCTAAAATTATTCTAGCAAACCTACATATATTCAAATAATAAAGGCTGTTCATACATTCAAGATTCATCTTAAGAAACAAAATGGAGAAAGGGAACTATGATACTGTGGAGTTATTAGGATTTATTTTTTCAGCTGCAGCAAAAATGGCATCTTCAACTTAAGGTCAAACCTCCTTCAAAGGTACTCCTCCTTGTTTTAGGCTTACTTTGGGACCATGAATATGTTAGACTTATAAAAGTTCTCAAAAAATGCCCATTTAATGGACATGCATTCATTAAATGCATAGTATGTATGTATATAAACTCACATGTAATAAATATTCAGATATACCCATTAAAGCATATGCAGATATACACACGTAATTATAATTGACAATTTAGGTGTAAAAGTGAATGGATTAAAAATGCATATTGTAGTCGGTTTTGTCGATACTGCATTATCATTTATTTCTTTATTTCATTGGTACAAATTAGTGAAGCAGAAGGATATCTAGTCAGCTTTTTAGGTAACTTAGGTTTTGAAACTGAATACATGAGTAATGTGTTATAGCATGTATCATATAATTACTTTTCATTTGGTAAAATATAGAGAATAAATTCTAGCAGAGAACAGGTTTAACTTTTCCTCTTGTTATCTCATAGTTAAATATTTCATGATAGAAAATATACAATTCTTAATTACTGGATTTCCCTTAATATCTATTTGAGTTGGTATGCATAACAAAGTATGATTGAAAAAATAGGTTTGTATACTTTTGGATTAATCTGGAATGAAAACAATGATATGATTATTAACCAACATAGAGATTGTTTTTAAAGTTCTTCTCACCTTTCCCCTGCTTTTCAGTCAGCAGTGGTGATATACTAGAAATAGCCTAATTGTTCTGTTGTCTTGAAAACACTTCTTGGACTGAGGCTTTACCCAAATGCACCTCGTCTTCTGTGTGTGTGTGTGTGTGTGTGTGTGTGTGTGTATCTGATGCCAACAATTTGAGTTTCTGCATAATTTGAATGTCTGACATTTTGTTTTATCTGAATGTTTATCATGATGTTGACATAGTCTATACTGTGGTTTCTACAGGTCATGTTGGCCCACATTTGGTCATTATATTTTTGGGGATATATTGGAATTTTATCAACTTAGGTGATTTAAGTATAAATAAATCTGGACTGTCCAAATTACTTAGATACAAACTATATTTTTCATATAATATATTCAAGTAGAAATTGTTCTTTATTAACTGGAATAGTGATGTTTGAAACTTAGTTTAACTTGAATAATGTGATTGTGTAAAATAATCTTAAAAAAGACATTTATCACAAATTTGAATGTAAAAATTTCTGCAGTGAAGATGTTGGAATTTGACTAATGCAACCCTTCTTATTTCAGTGATTTACTTGGTTATACAAATTAATACTTACCTTTTTTGCATAAAGGAGTTTACTTGGAAATTTGATTTGTTGTATAAATAATCAGCCTTTGGTGATGATTTTGATTCTGTTGGCTTCATTTTCAGGTGTGCCTCAGTCTACAAGGACTTGTGTATCTTTAAAGTTAATGACAAATACTGCCTGTTTTGCTTTCATTGATATGGGAAACACGAGGAGATGGGTCAAGAGTTTTCTTTTTTTCCAAAGAAAAAGATAAATTTGAATGATCTTTTTAGATTGTAAAGACACAGCCAGGCTTATTGTTTCTGAATATAATCAACTTGTGTTTTGCTACGAGTTCATATACCTTGAATAGAATCTTCAGAGGTTATTGGTTTTATTCACATGACATCTACAAAATCAGAGCTTGTGAAGTTCAAAAGCTTTGAAAACCTTACCTCCTAAAGACATGTCAGACACTCCAAATTTATAAAAGCAGGAAGGGACAAAATTTTCATTGATTTGTTTCTTAAAGTTTCCCTGATTCTTCATTACTGAGGTCATTTACTCTTGAGAGGTTCATGGAGTCTGAAGAGTATGTACAGAGAATGATTTCTTATTCTTTATTTAGCATTTCATAGGAATATGAATAGTGATGTAGTGTATACAATGAGCAAATTAACAAAAAGTTAGGATATTCTCTTTACATTTTTTTCATTCACTCATATTGGAATAGCAAAATATGAACATGACATTGTTTGTGAAAGCTTCTTTTTCAAAGTGGCCAGAGGGTTTGTACGCAGTTTAAACCCAGTGATCTGTGCACCGAGTTCACATTGAAGCAGTGCACTGTGAGCTTCACAATTACCATTTTGAAGCAACACTTTTTACCATGCTTTTATGTGATTTAACTGGGTACAGTAGGTTTATGTGATTTAACCGGGTATAGTAGGACTGGCTATTTACCAGAATATCAATTTTTAAAAGCCTAGTTATTTGCAGTAGGAATATTTGACAGCCTTTCTTTTGAAGATTCTATTTTACAGTTTAAGTCATTATTGCATAAATCATTCTTGGCAGCTGTGAAATATGGCTTGAGGTAATAAAGATATAAATCTTTTGACATAAAACTCTAATTATACAAAACTATAATTACGTTGAGGCTTATATAAGGATGGGTAAGTATTTTAGTAGCATAGTATATTCATTTTAAAAACACCTTTTTAACAATAGTGATTGAGAAATGGCAAGTACTCTGTTATTAACTATAATTTATAGTTTAGAGAGGATGTTAATTATTAAAAAACAGAAGGAATAATTTAGTCATCCCTTAGTTTATTGCTCATCTAGTTTGATGGATGTGTCATGGGTTACAGCTAGCCAGTTTAAGTGTTAAGCCACTTCAGCAACATTTAGAGATGTGATTTTTACCTTAAATCATCTCACGACTCAAAACATTTGGAAAATGGAACTAAATTTCTTCAAGAGAAATAAACGTCTTAACTCAGTAGAGAAGCAGAACCTGAAATGCATTAATTTCAAAGGACTAAGTTTTCCTATGTTTTTGCCATTATTCTTTTATACACGATACAATGGTAATTTTGTTCACAAATCAGAAATATCCTTAACTTTGTGCTGCTTTTAAAAAACTAACAGATGAAAAGAGGCTGAGGGAAGTCCCTTTCTGATCCAGACAGTGACCAGAGTTCAGACAGGGCACCCATTATGTAGGATCAGTACAAAGTTCCAGAGGCAGCATTGGATTAAACTAAAGCAGAAAGAGGTGAATCTACCATCTCTAAGAGTTAGTTGGAAAGACCTCATAGAAAGTGTGGTGTTGTGAGTGAAGGTGAAGATTCATACTGAGGATCACCTCTCTCTAAGGTAATGTTTTAGGCACTAGTGGCACAATAGGAGATGCAAAGGAGGATACAAACTGATCTTTGCTTTTAGGATATTTGTATTATTGAGTGACTCATATTCATTTCCACCTTCTCCCCAGCTATTTTTATGAAATTGTTTTTTTTAAAAAAAAGCATATATAGACCATGAATGAAAAGCTGTTCTATAAATGGAAAACAGAATTAAGGGTTAATTACCCCTCTTCCTCTGCTCCCACACCCTAATGTACACTTGTTTATGTATATTTTCTGTCACCTGCTGTCATTTATATGTAATTATAACTTATTAAAGAGACAATTTAGTTTGCTTAAAATTTTAATAGCTCAAAAAAAAATCTTACAATAGATTTACATGGTATATGACCTGTAAAATATTCAGGTGTCCTATTTCCCAAACTGTAGTAGCAATACAGAAGATGGTTTTTAGGAAAGAATAGAAATATCTTTTATATGTAAACAACTGAAACAATGAGAAATATTTACAGGGAATATCTGGTCTAAAGTTTGTTTTGGTGTTCATTTTAACTTTCTGTTTATATATTTTCATGTTCCATTTAATAGAATATTATTGTCACATTGCTATTAAAATATGTTTCTATTACATGCCTAAATTTAATAATATCTTATGGACATCAGCTATTATATAGAATTTAAACTTGATCAATTGTATTTGTTGATAAAAATCAGAATTCTCAAGAATCATTCTTCCTCACAATTTGAAAGCTGTATTTCAGTATTGTCCCAAGCGAAAACAAAATGTTCTCAACTGCGGGTGGGTTGTATTCATCAGTCCCTTTTCACCACTCACCAGCACCGCACCTCTACGCAGCTTTGGTGCTCAAAAGAAGCCCTGTTGTCTGCCAGCTTGAGAGATAACTGCTCAGTTATTTTCGCACCCCCGGGGCTTGAGAACAGGGTCAGTTTAGGGTTTTTTTGCATAGGCTAGATTTATTGGGAAGAACTAGTTTCTCTGGCTTCTATTGGCTTCCAATGTTTTATTTATTTATTTAGTTTTTGCTATGAATAATCATTAAATCAGTTACTGTCGATCAGCAGCCAGGAGTCCTCAGATAATTGAGACAGGGAAGTAGCAGTTTGAGCGTGAAATGCTAAGAAAAAAACACTCATCTGACCATCTGAACATGAATGCTAGGGTCATTTTTCTAATTTTTTTCTCTATCTCTTTCCTAAAACCAATTGGTCAGAAATTCCTTTCAGTCTTTACATATGAAATATTTCCCAGTGCTATTTCTCCAGTTCTCCAGCACTGCCAAGTACTGTAGTTGAAACTCTGTGAATCCTTCTGGAGTACTGAGGATGAAAGTTTCCCTCCCTCTCCAATCCACTTTTCACACTGCCATCAAAGAACTATTAATGAAACAAGAATTGCATACCCTGATGATTTATTGGAACAAGGCATCATTGTAAATGAATTTCAGGTATTAAATAACAATACCTGCTAGGTATAACAATGTCATAAGGTATATACTCTTACTTTCCGCATTATATAAGAACACTGAAACCAGAGAGACTGAATGATTTCTAAATTATGCACACATAGTTCATAAAGTGTTGAAGCCTGAACCTGTAACAACTTTGCCATATTTGCTGCTTAATACTCTTGTCTTAGCTTGGCTAAAACATCTATCTTAATTCATTAAAATTCTCAGGATAATGTTTTAGACTTTTGAGTAAGATGCATAGTGTCCTTCAGAGTTTAATTCATGTGGATTTCAAGTAGGGTATGTTTAGAGGAACCAGCTAGATTCCCAGAATGGGCAATAGCTAGGTGAACTTGACTAAGTGTATGTTTTTGGTGCCTCAATTTTCTTTTCTGATCTATATTTGGAGAATAATGTCTTCTCCAAATATAGGTGGAGGGAACATGTTGTATACAATAAACTACACAGCATTATTGCTGGCATGGTTGCTATCCCTTAATGTGTGTTCAATAAATATCAATTAGTTGAATATCTTTTCAAGTCCATTTCTCCTAAAAATCTTATATTCCAATAATACTTGACTGCTCAGAATTTCTCAAATAAGCCAAGCACTTTTATGTCACCAAATTTGTTTACCCTTCAGAAGTTTTCCTTTGTCTCTAATAAACAGTATAAAGGATGTCTGAATGGATTGTTTTTTCTCAGCTTCTGACCGTAAAGAAACATTATCTTCCTTCCAAAAACAGATTAAAAAACTTCTTTATGAAGTCCTTCCTGATGCCCCCATTGCCTGCTCCAGAACATTGATCAACATACCTCTGTGTCTCTTTAACTCTTGATTCTCAGCTCCAGTGTAGTACCTGCATTGTGCTACGTATCATTGCAGTTCATGTCACCTGTCTTTTTTGGCTCATTCAGAAAAAAATACCAAGTCATTTTAATTTTTATGTCCAGAATATATAGAAGAGAACCTGATATGAAGGACATGCTCAAGTAGAACTCACACAAAGAATAAAGAGAAGATAAGAAATGGTACCGTAGAGTTCATAAAACAAGAAACAGATTGAGATCAGGAGACCCTGAGGAAAGTGAGTCTGCAGGGAAAGAGTGATGTTTTGGTTTTTCTTATTTTCTTTAGAACACTTCTAAACTGTTCTTAAGAACAATTTTATCCCTAATTTTTATTAATGGGCATATTATTTTGCATAATAAGCTAAGGCATTAAATCATATTCATAGCTTATAACTATGAAAATAGCTACAAAAAACATTTAATAAAGAGTTAGGGAGAAGTTATTAACCAGAAACTATTAACCATTTACCAAAGTGTCATTCACTCCCCACCAAATCAGAATGACTCTCACTAGTGTCACCAAAAATCTCTATGTAATAGCCAAACTCAAAGTTTTCTTCTATTCTTTTCTGAATTGAATTCATAGCTATATTTGACACTCTACTTACTACACAAGTTACACGGTATTGGCTTCTCTACCTAGTACAGGATTTTATCCCTCAGTGTTTTCTTGAAAATTCTTAATTGACAATGAAGCTGATTTCATGGTCAATCAATAATGAGAGTGTTGAATCTGATGTTAATATTGTTAAATGAATGTTTTCTTGCTATATACTGTGCTGTCTGCATTTAGCAAAAGTACTGAGTTAGCAAGAAACAATAGAATCAGGCAGCAGTAGGACATTAATCATCATAGAGGAAATTTGTCCTGTTACTGAACAATTAAGAAGGTCAAATTGCCACTTGTCACAGGTAGGTTATGAGAAAATTAAGTACCAGGCTCCTATCATCATGAATGAACATTTTATATCTTCCACTTGTTCCTTTAATTCATATGAAGTATCTAGTTAAGAATATCAAAGTACTCTTTCTGTGGACAGCTCAGAGCATGACTAAGGCAACACCTGTGTCCTTTTCTCACTTAAAGTAGGTGTGCCCCTCTGCAAATTTTCCTTTTCATCCTTTCCACTGTTTTGTGACTGTCTCACACAACTTTTTACTTTGAAAATGAGTAGAACAGCCTTGGCTGATGCTTAGTGGGTAAGAATTGGAGAGAAGGGGAGATAACTGGGTGCATTTATGCCTTTGGTTCTCTCAGTTTGTAAAATGATCTCAAACTAGACTGTGCTAGGCAGGGCCTGGCAAGGCTGCCTGAGCCACGCTGCTTTTGTTCACCTGCTTTTTCCTCCCGGGTGACCAGTCGGAAGACATGTTACAGCAGGTGGAATCTCACTATTGTTGGTTTTATTGATTACTTCCCTGGTTATTTTTTGTTCTTCCCTAAGGCTCATCAGGAGTGTTTCTATTGTTTTTTTTTTGTTTATTTGGTTTCATAGTATATTAATTCTTACATGTTTTCTGAAATATTGGCTTTGAGAAATACATAATATCTGCCTAGGTTTAAGACAACTAAGAATGGCTGTAGCTTCTCATACTATTGACCTCTGTGGTCGAAACACGTTTCTTAATTCTATTCAGTGAAGTCTGTATTAATGACCTATGATGATGGGCATGATGAGAAAAATTAAAGTAGAAAATTAATGGTGGTTTTATAACCAATTTCTCAAATATCAAGTGAAAAAGAAAATATAGGACAAACTAAATAAGGTATTTATATGTTAAAAAGAAATAAAGATTTGTTTATGTTAGAAAAGACCACATATTGAAATCACTTTCCAAATGTCTTTGAATGTCCTAATTAAAATTCCATCAATTTAAGAAACTTAATGATAGAGATATACAACATTATATATTATGTGAATAATTTTTAATCAAGTTCCCATTTACTTCTCTTAAAAAATTAAAATTTCTTTTAGTTTTGCTAAAACTTTCTATATACATCATCTATTTTCTTTAATAGTGTTAACCAGTTGATCTTTAGCAATACTTTTATGTAGGTCTTTAATACACATAGATGTATTAATTGCCATGGTCGTATTTCATAGTCCATTAACTCCCCACCCAATTTAGATCTTCTCCCAAAGTACCAATGTTAACTAAGTTAAAATTCTGTGACTGGCTCTTTACATGTTACTTTATCATATTTTTATGGAAGCTTTGGGTGTGTATATTATCCAATTTTACAAATTAAATTGACATTCAGAGAAGTTGAAAGTACTGATGATCACAGAGCAAAGTGGAGATGAGGTTTAAAATCTAGACGTGTCTATGCTTCCAAACTTTATTGCCCCAAAATGATATACTTTTTAAACCTCATCCTACCCCATCCTATATGTCCTAATTCTAGTTATTAATCATAGATTTACTGATTATCGGATGCATTAATTTAATTAATTCACACCAAAGGGTAAATGAAATGAGTTTTATCCTAGGTATTTGCTATTTAAACAGAACTGTATCATTCACAAAGAATCTCTGTCTTGCAGGACATTTGATTTCAGTAGAGTGAGGATACGTAGCATGTGCTTATAATCTTTGCATAATTATTAATGGCACTATTTTACTCTTAAAACTGTCCCCATTTTACAGTGTAAATTGTATGGTCAATTTATAGCTGGGGATATTTTTAGTGAAGGGCCTCTCGGCTGCTATTTGTGTAGTCATTATCCAGGAAGTCCAGAAGAAAATTCATATAGTGTTGTGATCTAGTAGCAGAAGCTCTATTGTGTCCTTATACTCTCCTTTTCCCACAAATAAATTTTATTTCCTATTATGTGATTTGACCAAATTCACCACTAGTATTTAAAAAGGAAATCATTCATTTCCTGGTGTGATAAGTCTGGTTTATTTTTAAAAACCTGCAATTTTCATCACCTGGGGTCACGTGTCATACTCGGTTCCTGCTGCACAGCCAGTCCCTGTGTTCCGGAGCTCCTCCACGGGGCCGCCGTCCTCTCCTTTGCATGGTCTTCTCTAAATCCCGCAGGCAAATTTATTCACATTTCCTAACATTTTTTCCTTGTTTTTATTAGAACCCTTATGAAATTGTCTTGTAGTAATTTGTTTCTATTCTGTTTCTTGAACACTTTGAAGAGACTTATTAAGACGTTCATATTTAAAAAAGAGAGGAAATGTGAAGAGAGTAAAAAATAAACTTAAAAAACCCCAGGAATATGCCTGTTTACTGATGTGAATATCAGCTGGCAGGTTCTAGAGAGTTTCATCCATCCATTTATTCAATTTCCTGTGCCAGTCATTTTGCTATATATGAGAATTGTAAAATTAACCATTTCCATTGTTTATTAATTTAATAATTTGATAGCTTGCTGCAATTCATTCTAATACTTAATAACTTGTGGCTCTTTCAAAAAAACACAACTAATCACTCTCATTCAGTTAGACTAGAAGGAGTAAGGGGAATGTTCAGGATAATCCAGTAGGCATTAAGAATGATCCTTAATGCCTAAACAGTCAACTGATTCTGATGGAGCATCCACAGGTCAATAAAATAAATAATGTGTCTACATGTTCTTACAATAATATATGCAATTTTGCAGGACATTTGAGCCCTCCCTGAAAATCCTTAGTTGAATACACACGATAAAATACTTATAAAACCTTGAAATTATTCTGATGTCTCTTCTGCTATCTCCGCACACTAAAAACAACCCCATACTGACACTGGTTTCCCAACACATTTCATTATTTTTCCCAAACCCAGAGTCATGGATTGAGATTGTAAAGCCTGGATAATATCAGCAGACACTTCCTCAGTCACATCCTGATCCAGCATTTCATCACCTCCACAAGGACTTCGTATCTTACTCTCTCCTAGTGATTTTAACTCCACCGTCAATAAACTAGAAAATACAAAGAAGAATTTTTTAAAAACCTATAATCTTGAACCTAAGAGATAGCCACTGTTAAAATGATGGCATGTATTCTGTCTATAATTTTTCTACACGAATACACACACACACACACTTGTTTTTTACAATATCAGCATAGCACTAGATCTACTAAACTGCAAGCCTATTTTTCTCACTGAGAAATTTATCATGAACATGTATATGGTTTAATGATTATATAATATTTAACACATGGAAAGCCTGAAAATTATTTTAATATTCACAAAGGATTGCATCTTATTATTAAACTTTATTTTTTTCAACTTTTCACAATTATGAAAACATACAAAAAGCCTATATATTCATCTTGCACACCTGCACTAATTTTTTCCTTAGTGTATAACTAGAAGTATGATTGCTGGGTAAAACATTATGTGTGTCTTAAAAACCTGTGGTACCTGTTGTCAAATTAAACTCCAAAAGAGAGCAGACTTAACTGCCCATTTACTGTTTATAGTAAAACTCAGCATTCCTTTTAATTTTTCTTGACCCCATAAAAATAGTCTTTTTGTCTGACTACTGAATTTAACACACAACATTTACTGAAAAAACACATGTAGAAAATATATGGGACGGTATCTTTTCTTATTTAAAGAAAACAGTGCTCTGAATTGCCAAAACTAGGGAATGATGGGAATCTCAAATAGCTGATTGTCTGGACTGGGGCATCTGGCCCACATCAGAGTCCTTCCAAAAACTGCTCTTTACACTGACATTTTCATTGCAGTAATTTGCTAACAGTTTTTTTAAGCTTCCGATTCAGAAACTAGTATCAGTTTTTGACTTAGCAGTATCACATGAACGTTTTCTCCTTTTTATTTGGAATAAGTACCATCTTGTTATTTTTAGTATTTGTTTATCTATATAGACTATAATGAAAGTCTTGACTACTGAAAAGAGGTATTTGGTAGTTTGCATCTGAATATACTTACATTCAAATAAATATACTTAAAATTGTATTGTTTAGCTTAGATTCAAAGCAACAGGCATGAAAGGTAGTAAACTCATAATAAATAAACATTTGGCATATGACAAAAACAAAATGTACTTATAAAGAATAAATAGCATCAAATGCTTGAAATTACAAAATAATTTTGAGGAAACATGTGACATAAAGTCATCAGAATATTAGATAAACTACTAACTGTATCCCAATATAATACTTCTGAAATGACCACAGGGAAGGATCATTTCTTCCTAGGCTACCTTACTTAACCAAGACATGCGGAACACAAGTAATCTGATATTTCTAGCTGTGACTCAATCCTCCGGTCTTCCCTCCAGGTGTTCTTTATAATGAATGTCACCTAACCAAGGCTCAGTAGGATTTATGAATTCCCAAATTGCTATTCTCAGAATTTGTTCTCCAAATGAAGGACTACACAAAAAATGCTTCTAATGACGTGTAGCCTCAACTGTCCTATTAATCAGCTTCTATTCAGTTTTCACTCCAAAGCTACAGAACTTGTTTCTTTGTGGTTCATATTTCTAAGAGGGAGCTAAAGGTATTCTACTGAAATTTCATACCCACCAACCCTTATTATTTTAAATATATTTATGACAATGTGATGATAGTGTGAGTTATACAACATTCTATTTTAATTATTGACTCCCTAGAGGATTCCAATAACTTTAATGATGAATTTTCCTCTGGAGAATACTTCATTTAAAAGAGTTCTCTTAGTCTTTTTTCCCATTAATCCAAGCTTTTTGAGAATGTGAGGTATACTAATTATGCTTTCTAAATCTTTACCAATTAAGAGTTTCATAATATCATTCTTAATTTTTGTCAATAACAGAAAATAAAGCTGAATGTCTGGTTAAGCTGCAGCTCAGCTACAGAAATGAAAATTAATTTCAAGTATAAAAGAATAGGCAAGAGTATTTTTATACTTTTTATATGGCACTTGAAAAATTATTACATTATATTTTTAGAAGAGAAAGCTTAGAAATTTTAATTAGAATACCTGAGGTTGCAGAATTTGAAAATTAAAGTATAACTATTTACTTGCATGTAAGAATACCTGAAAAAGACAAACAAAACAAATCCCAGGCATTTTAGTTTCATTTCCACAGAAGTGATATGTGCTATATTCTGTTAAAGACCCCAAGAACCATGGAATAAAAAAACAGAAAACTATTTAAAAATAATGACATTATAATATAACCAAGTAGGACATCCTTGCTGTCAATATAATTATTGCAGAATTGGAATAAACAATCCCTCTCCATTCCCACATCTAATTTAAGCACAACTAACATGAAACATCAGACCCTGTAAAGGTGTTCTTTCTGTTTATTTCATTTACATTTGAAATTGACATTTTGTTAATGAGTTTAAAGCCTGAACTTGTTGAATTATCTCTCTGACAACTTATATGTTATTCTATAACTGAGATGAACTAAATACGGAGTGAGGCTTGAGCATTTAAAATAATATTGATAATAACTATCACTTTTGAGCACATACAATATGCTAGTACTCTTCTAAAATCTCATTTTTTCCAACCTCACACCATCCTATGAAGTAGGCATTTGATTGTTTCCATTTTGCAAATTGAAAAAATGGAGTCAATAAACTTTCTGCAGGCAACACAAGTACAACAGTGTCCAAGAAGCCTCTGATTTAAGTGCAGATTATCTCTCAGGGCCTGTGCTCTCAGAGCCTGGTGGGCCGCCTCAGCGCGCCTCCTGTCCGTTCAGCGTCCCTGATGTACATGGGGAACACGCATGTACAGCCAAGCCGCATCTTGGCAGAAAGCTGTGCATGATTTTTGGAGTTTAGGAATGTAATGTTTTAAATTTTGAGGCTTTTGATCTTCTTCTCTTAAATGAAATCACACAAACACCTGCCTCTGGTGTTTTAGAAGTAAGTTAAATTCACCTCTGCTTTCCCAGCGCTTATTCCAGTGACTTGCAAAAAGTAGCTGTTCAAAAAATAGCTTATTTAAATAAAGTAATGAATTAAAACATAAGGCAAATTCTGATCTGTCAGATACTTCTTCAATAAAGTGGAAATCATCTCTTGTCTATTTGGAAGGGATGATAAAGAAGGAGCACAACAGAGTGGCTAAGGTCCTGCACTCTGGACTCAGGTGGCCTGGGTCAAAACCCAGAACACATTCACTGTGTGATCTTCTGCACAGCTATCTTTTAGCTGAATTGCAACTAATTCTAGAAACATTATCCCCAAAACCAGTGTTTTTGAAAACCAGAGTTTCTCGAGTCACAATTAAGTGTAAGCTCGGTCCACCACTCCTCCCCCAGGGTTTAAAGGGAATCAAGATAAAGTTTAAAGCAAAGAAGTGGATTAATTGAAACACTGATTTGAAGAAAATACGTAGGTGTAAATACCCAAATTTAGGCACCATAGCTAAGGTGACCATATAATTTATTATTCAAAGCAGAATTTTTTTAAGTAAAAGGGGAAGTTACTATTAATTATGCCAGAGGAACAAGAAAAATTCAGAACTGTCAGGGTGTCCAACCTCTTGGCATCTCTGGGCCATACTGGAAGAATAAGAGTTGTCTTAGGCCGCATATTAAATATACAAACACTAACAAACACTGATGAGCAGAAAGAAGGTTTTAAGTGAATTTACGCTTTTGTGTTGGGCTGCATTCACAGCCATCCTGGGCTGCATGCGGCCCACGGGCCGTGGGCTGGACACCTCTGTCAGAAAAGCTGGATATCTAAATGCTGACTACAACCTCTACCTGTCCCTGTGTTTGAGGTTTTTGAAAATGTCTACTATTCTATACTATGGGCTTTTCATAAACATTGTTTAGCCTCCTGAAACTGGTGAGTTTGAAAATGTAGCCACTCATTCTTGTAATGCCTAAAATGCTTACTATGTAGACAAAGACAATATCTTGCTATCTGGAGAAATAAGTCAGAATTCCTCTAAAGGACACTGCACCCACTGACCTCTTTGAAGTAAGACTACAAATTAATCTCTCTCTGAGTACCATGTTGAAAGATCTTCATCAAGGAATTAATGTTAACCTCTATAAATACCATGTCGAGGGTTAAACTAAAAGTAAACTAATTAATATCTACTGCTTTGTGAACCATGGTAAATCACAAGAACAGAATGGACTAAAGGTGAAGAGATTGAGTTTATTGTTGAATGCCAACAGTCCTTTATAACATATCTTTTATTCTTAAAGATCCCATGAAGGATCTTTGCCTAAAAACCTGTTAACGCATGGGTGAGCACAGTGTGTTGTGCAGCCGTCTTGGCCCAGCTTATGACTATTAGGCCTTAGTTATTTGTGTTACTCTATCTGTAATCCTGCAATAAAGTTAGCCTTCCTTTATGTATAAAATTTTTTGTCTAAAGGATGTATGTTAGGTAGGAAGAACAACCCCAGAAAAGTTGGGACAGGCAGCATTAAAACAGGAAGTTACCAACGTTCTAATTTAAAAATCTTTAAATCAATTAATATCTGCAACACAAAGTAATCGTATAATTTCTGACTAGTTTATATGGAAATTGATTTCTCCACATTTAAAAAAATGCAATTATTTTTTAAAAATCAAGGCTTCTGGTCAAGTTGGCAGCGTAGGTGAACACAGCTCACCTCCTTTCACAACCACATCAAAATTACAACTAAATTATAGAGCAAGCATCATTCAGAACCATCAGAATTTAAGCTGAATGCAAGTCCCACAACTACAGAATTAAAGAATAAAAACAACCATGGAATTAAAGAAGAAACCATATCGAGACTGGTAGGAGGAGTGGAGATCCGAAATGTGTGGTGGGTAAAAATCAGGAAGAATGTCTCATGAGCAAGGGGACTCAACCCCATACTAGCCTTCCCAGCCCAGGGTTCCAGTGCCAGGAAGATAAATCTCCAAAACTTTTGGCTGTAAAAACCAGGGAGTTTGTCCTAAATTGCCCAAGCACTGACTTACAGATCTACTTAGACTCACTCCCTCTGAGCTCCAGCACTGGAACAGCAGCTTGAAAGGCAACAGAGACATACAAGGAAGAACTGAATTGTCCAGCGTCAGGAAGACAGCAGGTTTCTCCCAGACAAGTGCTAGAAGAGGCCATTGTATCTTTTCTGAGTCCTCCTCCCGCAGAGCAACAAGGCCAGCAGGCAGGCACCATATCTGAGACTCTGCCAACCTGGTTCACACTGTTTGCACCCCCCTGGTGATTCCCCACCCAGCCCCACCCAACTTTCAGGTCCACTCAAACTGTTTCTGGTGGCTTTTAATTATGAATGGCTTGTCTTGGTCCATGCTACAGATTTTCCTAAATTCTCTCAAACAAGTGGCATCTGGCTTCAGCAAGCCCCATATTTCTTGTGAAGTTGCCCCAGGCCTGGCACTAGCAGTAGCCAGCCTTGGTTCACAGTGCTATGATCCAAAAAGGGAAAATGGAATAAGAAAAATGCCTGAATAAATACTTTGAATAATTTATATATGTGCTGTTTCCTCTCTTAATGAACTAGGATGGAAGAAAAATCACACAGACTTTCAATCAGCAGTATCTGCAATTTAGAATTAATGAAAAAAGTCAATCATAGATAAGATCAGCATATGAAATTCTTCACTTAGCAGCCATTCTTCTTTCCATTGACCCTGCATTCCTCAGTTCCTTATTTCATGGAAACATTGTCCTGTCTCCAAACAACACATAGCCAGACATGGCAGAAATCATAGGCAGCTCAAAAACAAAATTTGCTAGTCTTTCAAGTGTCAACCAGGTTAACATTTTTTTTTTCAAAATTGAAGGAATGATCCATATGTCTAACTTTGCAATTATCACTTTAATTAAAATCTTTATTTTGAAAAAATATTCAGACCTACAGGAAAGTTGCAAAATATTACAATGAACTCTCCTATGACCTTCATATAAGTTCAGATATTGTTCATAAGTTGCCACTTTTGCTTTGTCTCACTCTACATTTGTTTGGATAACATATATACATATTGTTCTTTTCTGTCCTTTTATTTATTTTGCTGAGCCATTTGAAAATCATTTGCCGAGACCATGATCCTTCACCCTTAAAAAACTGCAATGTTTTACTCATAACAAAAAATAAAAATTTATTTCTGTAACTATAGATTATCAGATGCAAGATATATTTATAGAGTACTATTATCTAATATACCCTGTCTCCAAATTTTTCCAATTGCCCTTGTATTTTCCTTTAGCTAATTTGTTTTTAACAGTTCAGGATTTAAACCAGTATCATACATTGCAGTTTGTTACTATGTTTCTTTAATATCTTTTAATCTACATCACTTCCTCAGCCTTTCTTATATTTCATGACACTGATATTCTTTAAAGATAAAAGCTCATTGTTTAGTAGAATATTCAATTTGAATTTGTGTTTGACACATCCTTATAACTTCATTCTAATTGTAATTTTTTTCATATAGAAAATATAAATGGTGTTGTATCATTTTTAGAACATTACTAAAAGCACCTAGTGTAAGTTTACCCCGTTATTAGTGCTGTTAACTTTGATATCTCCCATGCCATTTTTTACATGGTTTGGGGGAAAAAAACAGGAAAGCGAAATGTAACAATACCCTTAAATCAACATCAATAGGAAAAATTTAACAAAAACATGCAAGGCATTGTGAGAGAGCAAGAAACTTTCCTGCAGTCTTAAAAGTTTTTTCAGCTGATCTAATAATTATATCTACATGAAACAGATTAACAAGAGAAAATAATCAAATATAATTACATATATATGTATGGGAACCCCACATACATAAGAGGTTCAGAGACAAGGAGGGAAAAATGTCTCTGTGTGTGTATGATTTTGAACTGGTGAGGAAGGTACCTTGGGGCAGGATGATAAGTTGTTCAATAATTAGTAGTTTGCCCTGCTCTAAATAAAGGTCATAAACCATTATTTCTGGTCATAACTCTTTTTATAGCCCAGGGCCCTAATTTAAATTCTTTAAGGGAGTTGTAAAAGTATCTCTTGAGCCCACAGGATCTTGGTTGCCCTTAGCTCAAAATACTTCACATACCACAGAGGCACATATTGGGGTGACTCTCTGAACGCCTACAACATCTACTCTAAACTAATCATAAATATTGACAAGAGAAGTTCAGGAGCAAATAAGTAAATGGAGAGATTTTCTGGGTTCATGAATTAAAAGTCTCAATTTTCTAAAGATTTCCAGTCTTTTCAAATTAATTTATAATCCTAATAAAATTATAGCAGACTTTTTCAAATATAAAGTAATAAGCTGATTCAAAAATTTGTATGAAAATGGAAAGACTTTAGAATAGCCAATGCAATAAGAAAAAAGTGACAAGGTTGGAGGACTCAAACCACCTGATTTTAAGAATTACTATAAAGCTACAGTAGAGTGACAGTGGAGTATTGACATCTGTGCATATAAATATATCAATCAGACAGAATAGTCTAAGTAGGTCTTTACATTTATAGTTAATTGATTTTTGATAAAGTCACCAAGGTAATCCAGTGGGGAAAGTTACTTTCATCAGTGTTAGATTAAGTGGAAAAATATGAGAAAAAAATGGATCTTGAGCTCTATGACATAATATGCACAAAAATTAATTTGATGTGGATTATAGACCTAAACATAAAAGTTAAAATTATAAAATTTATAGACATAAATTTTAAAAATCTTTGTAAGTTTGACTGGGCAAAGATATTTAAGAAAGTATAAAAAAGTCACTACCCATAGAATAAAATATGATGATTTGAACATCATCAAAATTAAAAACTTATATATTTCAAACAATTCCATTAAAAACATGAAAATTGACTCAAGCATAGGAAATATCATCAGTGCACTTATTTGACTAAAACAGCAATTTTCAACCATTTTTATCTTATCGCACATGGAAACTAATTACTGAAATGCTGCGGCACACCAAATTATATTTTTTGCTAATCTGACAAAAAAATAGGTATAATTTTGATTCATTCATATCAGATGGCTATTGTTGTGTTGGCTGTTGACATTTTTTTTATTTGACAATTTAAGGGAAAAGAAATTCAGCGCCCCTGGTGAAATAGTCAGGTGTTGCATGTTTTAAAATTGTTGCAGCATACCAGCTAAAAATCATTGGACTGAGGAATTATATTCTATATATGTGTATATAGAATACCTAATATATAATTTATAACATGCATAATATGCAATTTATAATATGCAATATGTAATATATATATATGTGTGTCTACAAATCAGTAATGAAATGAAAACCCAAATAAAAAAGATAGGGAAAAGACTCATATTGATACTTCATGATATCAACATAAATAATGGACAATAAACACATGAAAAGGGAAATGCAATTTAAAAAAATTAGATGCCGTTTAACACCCACCAGAATAGATAAAAGACCGACAATATCAAATGCTGCTGAGGGTGTGGAGAAACTGAGACTTTCATACAGTGCCAGTGGGGTTACTAAGTAGTATAAACACTTTGAAAAGCTGTCCATGGTTTTCATTATAAAATTAAACATGCGCCTCCTTTATGGTTCAGCAATTCCTCTTCTAAGTCATTATCTAAGGGAAATAAAGTTTGTGCACAAAATGATCTGTGTAAAATGTTTACAGCCATGTTATTTACAATAGCCCAAATCTGGAAAACAACCCAAACATTCATCAATAAGTGACTAGATAAATTAGGATATAGCCAGCAATGATATATCCACCAGTAATAAACAATAACAAGGTATTGATAGAAAAGAAAAATAATATGATTCTCAAAAAACATGTTGAGCTAAAAAGACAAAAGAATACATATTGCATCAACCAGGCTTCCAGTCAAGATGGCTACATAGACAGACATGGCTCACCTCTTTGAATGACCACATCAAAATTACAACTAAAGTAGAGAACAACCATTACTCAGGAACATCAGAAATCAAATCGAATGGAAGCCTGGCAACTATGAAATTGAGTTGAATGGAAGTCTGACAATTACAGAATTGAAGAAACCACATCCATCCAGAGTGATATGAGGGGCACAGACACAGAACAGGCTGGCCCCTCACCCACATGAATAAAACTCTGGGAGAGATATCTCAGGAGCTAGGTGTCCCAGACCCACACCAGGCCCCCCAGCCCAGGATTCCATTGCCAGGAAGATAAGTCCCCACAGCTTCTGGCTGTGAAAACCAGCAGGGATTGTGTCCGTGGAGGCTGCTCGATCTCCAAGCAGTTCATCTTAAAGAATCCACACACAGACTCACCTACTTGGACTCACCCTCTCTGAGCTACAGCACCAGAGTGGCATCTTGAAGGGCACCAGTGGTAAATGGGAAACACTACCTGCCATAGAGCGAGTAGGCTGGTGCCATATCTGAGACTCCATCAACTTGGCTAACATTGTGTCACCCACTTTGGAGATCCACAGAGGCTCTATCCCCCAAATTATGGGCCCACCCAAGCTTCTTTACCATAAAAATGGCTGGTCTTGGCTCCTATTAAACAAGCAACAGCTGTGTTCATTGAGTCCTATATGGCAGTCAGATTAGATTCACAGCTTACTTTGCCTGGGAATTTCTAAGCCCAGCATGAATAAACCATCTCAGATTGCTTTACTGCTCAGGCAAATTGCCCTGGGAAAAACAGGTGAGGGCTTACCTTGGCCTGCACCACTTGAAAAACCGAGTGAGCCAGTACACCTATTAGACAGATACAGACTACATCAGAGCATCACGACCTTGCCCCTGCACAGCTGATCCTCCACAGAGGGTAGAGATTCATGGTCAGTGGTCACAGCCAGTCCTTGAAGATGACTGGCCTGGGTAAATCCCTCCCGTTAATTTGCCAACAGCAACCAAGGCTCAACTACAAAAGGAGGACGTACTCAGTCCACATGAAGGGCACACCTCAAATACCCAGCTTGGGTGATAGGGAAGGCTGTGCCACTGGACCCTACAGGACACCTACTACATTAGGCCATACTACCAAGACACAGAGTCAAAGCAGTTCTACCTAATACATAGAGACAAACACAGGGAGGCTGCCAAAACAAGGAAGCAAAGAAACATGGCCCAAATGAAAGAACAGATCAAGATTCCAGAAAAAGAGCTAAATAAAATGGAGATAAGCAATCTATCACATTCAGAGTTCAAGACACTGCTTATAAGAATGTTCAAGGAATTTAGTGAGGACATCAATAGCATAAAAAAGACCCAGTCAGAAACAAAGGATACACTAACTGAAATAAAGAACAATTTATAGGGAAACAACAGTAGAATGGATGAAGCTGAGAATCAAATCAATGATCTGGAACATAAGGAAGCAAAAAACAATCATGCAGAATGACAAGAAGAAAAAAAAATCCAAAAAAATGAGGAGAGTATAAACAGCCTCTGGGAAAACTTTAAGAGGTCTAACATTTGCCTCATAGGGGTGCCAGAAGGAGAAGAGAAAGAGCAAGAAATTGGAAATCTATTTGAAAAAATTCTGTAAGAAAACTTTCCTAATTTGTTGAAGGAAATAGACATGCAAGTCCAGGGAGTGCAGAGAATCCCAATTATGATGGATGCAAAGAGGCGCACTCCAAGATGCATCATTATTAAAAGACCAAAGGTTAAAGGCCAAAGGTTAAGAGAGACTCTTAAAAGCAAGAGAAAAGACGTTAATTACTGGAAGGTTGCCAGATGGAAGGGAGAAGGGGGAGAATGGGTAAAAAGGTGAGGGGATTAAGAAGTACAAATAAGTAGTTACAGGATAGCCATGGTAATGTAAAGTATAGTAGAGGAAATGGAGCGACCAAATAACTTGTATTCATGGCCCATGGACATGAACGATGGTGGAGGAATTGCCTGAGGGAATCGCGGGCACTGGGTGGAGGGGGACTAAGGGGGAAAAATCAGGACAACTGTAATAGCATAATCAATAAAATATAATTGAAAGAAAAAGAATACATACTGCATAATTTATATAGAGTTCAAGTTTACAAAAATGAACTAAACTATGGTCATAGAAATTAAAACAGTTGTTGCTTATGGGAGAGAGGGTATAGGAATTGCCTGGAAGTGAGTATTGTGGAGGAAGTAACTTTCTTCTGCCTTGAAAGTTCCTTTGGCTGGTCTAATAATCAAGTAGGCATGAGAAATTTAATTTTATATATATAGGAACCCTGCATACATGAGTCAGAGACACCACATACATGAGATAGAAATGGAAATTGAGGTATATAAGACATACTGATCTATGAGTAATATAATGTACCTTAGGGCTTCAGAAGGTAATTGCAGGACAAGCATATATTCAGCAATGATTAGTTTGCCCTGTTATATAGATAGGCAAAATATCATTTCTGGAGATAACTCCTACCATGGGCCAGGCTCCCAATCCAAATTCCTCCCTATAGTCAGTCTAGGTACCCCCAACTCAAAATAATTTTCATACCATGGAGACACATCTTGGGGTGGCTCATTCTGAGTGCCTATGGAAACACACAGAAAATTTTCAGAGTAATGAACATATTCTATAACTTGATTGGTATGATGTTTATATGAATCTCTATATTGGTCCAAACTTAACAAGTTGTATACTTAAATTTTCATTTCACTGTACATAAATTTTCCCTCCATTTAATAAAATCATTATATATTTTAACAGTCAGACTATTTTTTCGATGACCATGCAAT
Source organism: Pteronotus mesoamericanus (assembly GCF_021234165.1). NCBI lineage: Eukaryota > Metazoa > Chordata > Mammalia > Chiroptera > Mormoopidae > Pteronotus > Pteronotus mesoamericanus. The sequence continues at coordinate 25,025,093 of NW_026555325.1, read as the reverse complement.
CATTACAAAGACTTCAGTAAGACATAAATAAATGCATCAAGGGGAAATGCATTCTTTAAATTCTGGACACTTACTTTGATGTATAGGGGAATTAATATTATATTAACTATTTTTCTAATTGGATGTTCATCATGGTAGAAAAATCACAGTCAATAACTCATTTTCTGTCTTTTTTTCAAAGTTGAAATTCATTAGTAATATCATGATACCAACCAGAATTCATTTTCATGATTTAGGAAATAAGGGTTACAAACTACTTTTGTTCATTTTTTCCAGTTGCCTCTCAGATTATAAAATGCCTTAAAGGAACTAAATATATTATTTTATTATATGTCAGCCTATTTTTTATTCACTTTCATCTCTTGTTACAGTAATAGTTTGTAATTTTAAATCCAATACTTTATTCTCCTAAAACTGTATCTAAATCAATTTCATTTAATTATCTTCTACATTAGTAATGGTGTCTTGGTTTTGTTTAAGGGCATTATTTTTATTTTAAAGTGGCAAATAGATCTTCAATAATCTGTGAGCTCTTCAGGATAAGGTGTTCTCTATTGATTTCTGTTTGTAGTTTTCAAGATTCTATTATGGGAAAAGGCAGAAAAAACCATTTTAATTAAAGTCACTTTTTCTTTGTTGCAGATACAAAGTATTCTACAAAAACAAAACATGGTCAGTAAAGAAAGGAAACTGGAAATGTAGTAACTTTTTATTTTTTGGTAGGGCTAATTTTTAAGTGGGTTTTTCTAATCTGGAACATGAAGGGTATGAGGAAATTGTGTAATATAAAAAACATATGTGCTCTCTCATGTAATCAAATGAAGCTCTTCTTCACCCAAATACTGATACCAAATACTGACAAAACTTTCTTTAAAGAATAAAAGAATCATGTTTAAATATATAGTTATATTGGGATTAATATGGCTACATTCAAGAGATGGTAGTAATTGAGTTATACATATGTCTTTAAAAAAGTTTATTTGTGGCTGCTAGAGCTGAGACAGCCATATTTGAGATGCAAATTTAACATATGATTGACTTTGAGAAGACTGATATAAAAGGCAACTAGTTTTCCTCAGTGGCCAAACCTTGGGGCCCCTTTTGCTTTCCAGTGTACATAATCTACCAAGGCACTCTGACCCAAGTTTTGTATTTCTCACTTTCCTTCATTCTTCTTTTATAGTTTAAAATCAGTTCAAAACCATACCTGAAGCCTAGTGCACATACAGTTGCATTACTTAGTAAAATTTTTCTAATGAAAAATCGCGTCATATCCTAATTATTTTGTCTGTAATCAACCACTAAAGATTATTGAAATATATATATACACACACAGACATATACATGGGGAAATTCATCTATCTTATATTTTAATATTATCCCTGTAATTATGTCTATCAGTTCAAAATCTTTAAAATTTCACTTGCATAAATGGAGGCTTCATTTCGATAATCCTATTCCTCTAATTACAAACTGAACCATCATGTTAAGAACAAATTGGAAGATAAGATATATCTTCTCTTTTAATTGTAGTAAACATTAGAATATAATCTATGGTCTTTAAGAAATACTTGTAAAGGTTACCTTTTGTAAAAAAAAATATGATTTTCAGAGTATAAAGACAGATTAATATTTGCTACACAGTTATTGGAAGAGACATAAAAAAGGGAGGAATGGTTCAAATATAGGAAAACACAACTGAGGTACAAAGAAAGCACGTATATGGGCCTATAGTGGAGAGTCAGTAGGGTAGTAAAACTGCTTTAAGGCAATGAGGGAAGAGAGAGAGAGAAAGAGAGACGGAGACTGCTGACTTCCTCCCCTCAGAAGAAAACATGCCTGTGAAACCTCTGACAGGCAGAAGTTCAAAAGGGTTATGGGAGACTAGACAGCATGAGCCTAGAAGGATGAATTCTTTAGTGTGAAGGATATTTATTCCTTAGCTCTGTTTACTGTTCTATTTGGAGCTAAGGTAAGAATGATGAATAATGGATAAGAAGACACCCTAATTGTTCTCTGTAACAAAAGTAGCAACACTGGAATTCAATATATCTTACTGTGCGAGTACCATATATTGACATTTACACAGATGAAATAACTTCCCCTTTATAGATAAAAGGTCTTTGTTCCAAATACAAATTTACTTTTCCAGAAGTAGAAGTGAATGCTTGGGGTCTATTTTTGCCTTCCACACTTAATCTCTTTGAGAAGTAACTAGATAAAGTCTCATGGAAAACAAGATAATAATGATAATGGCATTGCAAACTGAGATATTTCAAACAATATCTAAAGATGAAATGCTGCACAATCACGAAATTTTAAGATGGTAAGGAACTGGAACCACCGATTATGCTTTCTAGGAAATGCACCAATGGTTGCTGGCCCAGGGCAGCTGCCCAACAAATGCTAACCAGCTAACCAGCTTTCTGCCTGCCTGCCTGCCTTACAGCCTCTTTTCCTCCCCTTCTTTTCTACTTCCTGTCTGCTTCCCTTTATTTTAACAATCTTTATTTTACAAAAGGAGAAGCCAAGGCCAGGCAACCTGCCCAAGCTTAACTTGACATCAGAACCAGGGCCCAGATCTTCCAATTTGTAAATCAGGGCTGGCACCCTCAATATATAGTGAAAACATTGTCTTCCTGCTCATGGGCCCTGAACAAAAAGTCTTCTTACAATTATCAATATTTAGTTTCTTTTTCTTGAAGATGAGAACCACTCTGCCTGAATTTCAAGTCAGCATTTCTCATTGAGTTTGAGCAATTATGAAGCTTCTTATATCCTCACTGAGCATTTAATTTTTTTGGTGCTTTTTAAACAACCTTTCATTATACTTTTTTTCTCCCAACATATTACATGAAGTGCATGAATCTATAAATTGACATAAGCTTCTTGAGCAGGTATAGAGCTACCTGTGCTGAATGTTAAAATAGTGAAACCTATTTGGCATAAAATGATATTGCAACATTTTAAGAGGGGAACTAACATCTCACAGAGCATGTACAGGGATATTTGAAATGAAATGGCATGACTTGGTAAACCTGATTTATTCTGCTTTATGAGCTCTTGCAGGTAGTTTCGGGGAACTTTTGCATTTATGTTCATAAGAAATGCTAACATCAGCCAGGCTTATCTCTGTCATGAAGACAACCCCGCTGTGGAGGACAAAAAACTAAATGAGGACAATACATTCTAGTTACAGCTAGACTTTTGGAGTTTGTGTGTTTTTCTGAATTGTTCTGTGTGTTTTTCTGAGTTGTTTCAGTAACACAATACTTAGAGGTTGTGACCTATTCCCAGCAACCGCCTCCTGCATGCCATGGTCACATTGTATTGCTTTGGCTCCCTCTTGAGCCTAAGAGGATACTAGGGGTAGGAAAACTAAAGAAACCCCAGTGATGATATTTTCTTTCTGCATGATCTTCCCTGACAATTGCACTCTTAATTTTCCCAACTGTAGAAAATAATGAAACATTCAATTTTTTAAAACCCCGTCTCCTGAGAAGATAAATGTTTGCTTAGAGTTTTGAAAATACACAATTCCATTGGCTGCTACCTTCCTTTGGTAGTCTTTGTTACTTTGATATTTTAATTGTATGTATGTGATGTTGAAGTATTTCTGTATTAATTTTAAAAGAAGAAAAATAATAGTATTGTGGATCATGTTATCTATTTTATTCCGATTTAGGTGTCTGTGATCTGTTTTTCCCCAAATCATTTTTTCTTTAACTCCTAAATTATAATTAGGGAAGAAAACTTTTATAATGTAGTATTTCAATATTCTAGTCTTTTTTTCATTCACTATTATATTACAATACAAGGTGTTGGAGAAATCTAAACATGGGAGGGCATCATTATCAAAGCAGTTTTTCCTATAAATCTTATTACTCTATTTCATTAGAAACTGATTAAAACTCAGTATATTTACCATTAAGATGCACATATAGTATTTTAAGAAGACAGGATTCTAAAGTTGAGAATCATAATGATGATCTGGCTTTTTTTCTTAACTTGCATGAGGGGATGGATAAAATATTAATACACTTGTAAGACATGGACTTAGACCCAACAGTCCACCAGTTAGAAAAGACTATTTCCAAGAAAGGTAGAGAGCCAACTACTGGGGGCTGGAGCAGGTTCCTGGAGGTCCCCGAATAATCCTATAGTAGCTGGGGCATGTAGTCTGTGGGATCTAGTGCAGCCAACGTAGTGCAGGCAGCACTCAAAGGGTCATTAGTGGCTGTTTACCAAAGTGTACTTTGTGATTTTATTGATAGAAATGGCTATACTGGGTATCATTATAAAATAATAGTATGTGTATATATTATACATATATATAGCTTTATGTCTTTTATTATATGTAATTTATTACATATCTGAATTTTTCTCAGTATGAACAGTACAGCTAGGATGCTTACTTGGTTTAAGTCTAGAATTAAAGGAAGTTATTATTTATTAGGTAAATATAACATTCTCTCTTTATATTTATTAGAATTCTTGTGTCACACCAGAGTTTTCAAAATTCTTTGAAATGAGATTACTAGGGGCTACACAGTGTTAAGTGATCTTCATTCTTGAATGAAACTCTCCATAAGCAAAGCTTGGGATGGTAAATTACTCCTATAGAAAATTCATTAGAGTAGTTATGTGCGGGAAGAAGTTACTTATTGGAAGGAAATGTAGATGATTATCTGACTCAGATGAAATAATAGGTCCTTATATTTAAAATTCTTTTTTTCATTATTGTTCAGTTGCAGTTGCCCCAATTTTTCCCTCATTGCTCTCCCCTGCCCCACCCACCCTCTGCTCCCACACTCAATCCCCACCCCATTGTCCACGTCCATGGGTCCTTTATACATGTTCCCTGACTTGGCCCTTCCCCTTCTTTCCCACATTATCCCCTCTTCCCTTCTGGTTACTGTCATTTTGTTCTCTATTTCTATGTCTCTGGTTCTATTTTGCTCATTTGTTTGTTTTATTGATTAGGTTCCACTTATAGGTGAGATCATATGGTATTTGTCTTTCACCTCCTGTCTTATTTCATTCTTTATCAAGTCTGTATTGATGGAATGATTCGCAGTTTCTGTCACTGTAGCTGAATTGCTACTGTGCACCTAAGTTTGTCTCAATATCAGCTATTCAAAAAAAAAGACCTTAGGAAACTTTGTGAATCACTCTATCATGTCTGCTTTGAAGTTTCTATGTAAATGTAGCAGCCTTGAGAGAGATAGACAATATTGCTGATAATTCACTACAACTTGTATTTCTTTCAAAGTTCTAAATAATGCTAGGTCATGGCTTATTAAATACAATAGTTTTGTCATATTCAGGGTGTAAAAATGTAAAAGGGAATACAATTACTGTTCAAATTAAATTTTTCTAATGGCAGACTAGAAACTTTGGGTGAATTTTAAATTTTTAAAGCTGTGTTAACAACGGCTGATAGTAGATAGAAAATAAACCTCTCTGTGCTTTTATAGCTTTCCCACCAACCGTTGGGAGAGAGCGAACGATGGACATAAAGTGCTGATCTAAAGATGTTAGAAGTTTCACCAAGTTTTAATGAGCCTCACAAATCATCCTGGATGACAGTCTGATATTTTACAGCCCTTCTAATACAGTTTTCTTCCCCACTGTTTAGTGACATTTAAAGGGATGCACCCAATGAGAAAGACTTCTGACAAAGTGGAAAATGCAAATTTGGTTTTAATTCTCTTCTATGATTATCCTACCTTTCTCTGAATCGAAGGTTAGCATGTTGCAGTTATTCCTGCGTCTGCTTGGGAACTAGGAAGAAGAGTAATCTAATGTTAACTATGTAGAGGCTGCCATGTTTTCTGACTTACCCTATGACCTTCAACATTTCCAGTCCCCTGTCTCAATAGTCTTTGTCCTGTCTGACTTTGAACATGCAAATATGTTGCCTAAATTTCAGAGGGAAGGTAGAGGGAAGGTATTAGCTTCTCATTGGTTGCTATCTGACTTTTATCCACTACTTTCCATGTCAGATTTCTTAGGTTTCTTCTTCCTATCTTTTCTCTGCATTTCCTTACATCTCTGTCCATTCCCAAGTACCAGAAATCTTTGAATCTCTGTCATCCTAGTGAAACTGCGCTCTCAAATGTCACCAAGAATATCTTCACTGTAAGGTCGCCTTCCCTTCTTCAAAATATACTCCAGAGAGCTCTCCTCTCTCATATTTCTTGATATTACAATATCCTTCCCCTACGAATGTTTCTTTGATTCTCATCTCCTACTATCTGTGGATCTTCATTCTTTCTTATTATTGTTGATTTCTTAACTGCAGTTTTACTTCTCAACTCCTACCTAAAGAACTGTTTGTTCACCCTTAGTCAAGTAACATTTCCTAATGACTAGTGGTTATCTCATCTTCCTTCCAATGATCCTGTATTTCTACCCGTATATTTACATTTGGCCCTGTTTTCAACTGTTTATTTTTCTCAAAATATTCAAAATATTCCAATTATTCTTCTTGCTTCCTGTCTAAAGTTTATGTTGATATTTTAAATTGCATGGTCTCCCATAAACTAACTCTACTGTACAGGCTGATGTTTCTAAAATGTTTTAACCATGACCAAGCAAAAATTAATTTTGTATTGTAACCTAGTATATGCACACACACACACTCATACACACATATACATGCACACTGCGCTGTATACTCACATAATTGAAACAAGTTTCCTGAAAAGATACTTATACATACTGCATACAAGTTACTCTCATTTTCTTATTTTGTTTCCTATAAAATATGTAAGTTTTGAGTCCCTAAGTTGACTTCTTGTCATGATCTCGCCTACTTCTTCTCCACGTCACATAAAGCTGTCCATCTTCTCTGATTTTTCACCTCTTCACTCTCTCCCACCTCAACTCTCTTCAGAAGAGTCCATCCTGTCTTATAAGCACATACTCTCTTGGTTTTGCATTTTAATCCAGGTTTTTCCAATGTGAGTATTTTCTCATAATGAAGACATCTCTTCCAGCTTCAGCTCTTGAAAATCCTCTGTTCCTCTAAAGGACAACATTTCTGAATTATCTGACAGGATGACACATAATCCTAACTGATTTTGTAATGGTTTTATAATAGTAAATTTTCTTTCTATTTAGTTCATAAACTCATAATAGTACTATGTTCCTTATAGCACTTTAGTTGGTCAAAACGAAGCTACAAGTTTCTTTTTAAGTTAATAGAACAATAATATGCTAATTAACTCATTTATCAAACTGATGGATTTATGTGAAATGAAAAGAACTCAGTTTCCAAGGTCTCAGTACAAATCTTAGCGCTACTATTTATAAGTCATGTGATCTTGGATAAAATCTTATCTGTTCCTCAATTGTACAACTAGGACACTAGAACCAGACTCAGAAAATTGCCAAAAGGACAAAAGGAGAATGTTTGTGAGAACCCTTGGCATTTACTAGAAACCCAATGAATATTTGTTGCTAAATATGATGTTTTGGCACATAACTATTTTACTGCATTTTTGGCTTTTTAAATATTTGTTTATAATATTTTCAAATATAATATCTCTAGCATTCTTGTTACATATTTCTGATTTTGCCAATTACCTCCTAGACTTTTTTTTCTAACTTTTATGCTTGAGATCAAGTCTAATAAACAATAAATGGGAAAATTATGCATGCCTTCAGGTTCTGGTCTCTTGATGACTGTGAATTGTTCTGGAAAGCAAAGAGATACAGCCAGCTTCTACATTATATTTTCTTTGTAGAAAGCCTGTTATCATAAAATTTGCTTCCATCAACTCTAAAGGGTCATTATACAAAATTAAATTACTTTAAAATGTTTTACTTAAAAATTAAAAGTTTCTTTAATAAATAAAACAAAATATTTTGAGCTAATTTCTCACTTTGTGGGGTGGGTGGTATTTTGGCTGTTAGCATAACTAGTTATTTGATCAATTATAAGAGGTTTTTTTTATAATTTGGGAAAGTAAGGTTTTGTATTTTAAGATAAACTAGGACACTAAGTTTTAGAGGCACATATTGCATCAGATTATAGCACTAAATTTAAATTCATTTTCAACTTTCTGTGCTATGATATATGCAGATTGAGAGGAAAGTGACACACATAAAATCATGTCTGTTAAGCTCTTTAAATTAAAAAAATAGATTTTTACTCACCAAGCCTCCCAAGAGTGGAACTTGCTGGCATAAATTTTCTAGCATCATGCAAGGTAACAGAGACAGGTAGCAGATATGAAGGCTAAAGATGTGAGCAATAAACAAACATAAATATGAGCATGATTTCCCTATTAATATTAGTTTACTTCTACCCTCAAACTAATTTCAGTAAAGAATGTTTATCTTTCATATTTCATTTGATTTTTATAATAGGTGGTAAACATGTAACATCTGATGTGATGACAAATTTCTGACAGACTTTCTGCCAACACGCACCTCATAGCTTGATTTCCTTACCCAATTTTCTCCCCATTTAAGAGATACATTCCTAGCATGATACTCTGTATCAGGCTGTTGAAATCATAACCTCTACTGATTTCAATTTATTCAACTAGAATATGAATATTACCATATAGATGTATTATAGGCACTATTAGATTATAGATGTATATTATTTTAAGCACAGGTGAGAATGCATCATCTATTAAAAAATTCTAAAATCTGTGAATCTGTATCAATCAAAAGTTATAAAAATTTTTATAGAATTAAATAAGTTAATTTTTTGTAGTTTCTGATTTCCTCTGCTCCTCTCAAATAATATGTAAAATTAGAAAATTATCTTTTACTATTATATTTCATACCCTAAGGATATCTAGAAATGTTTATGTGAAATGAAAGTATTAGACCTGGCTATCCTTATCCTAAAAGAAAAATTATTCTTTAAAATTAATTCTTCTAAGATCCAATGGTCTTATTATGCCCCCCAAAATATTTCTAGCAAAATCTGATTTTGATATATAAGTCTGACATTTCTTTCTTGGTCAAATGAGCAATAATAGTTATAGGAGTCATAAGTATTGAAGAAAGCTTTACCTTCAATTATGAGAGTTACATATCAATAAAGCTTTGACCTGTTCTCGGAAAAGGCAGAACAAGAACTTCTAAAAATGTCATTCCAATATTACTTAGTGTTATAACTTAAAGGAATAACATCTTCTGAAAAATCTAGTTCTTAATAAATTCATATCACAAGAAACAAAAAGCTAAAGAATGTCAAAAGACCTGTGACTTAAGCTAATACAAAATTTTTAATTCTTTATTCAATTTGCCTCAAGAAAACAGTAGAGCAAGTTGCCATATGTTTTTTTTCTTTGAACTTTCCTTTATAACATAGAGCTTAATAATAATTTAGTTTTATAGCACCACATAGTCAATATTAATAATTCTCTTGAAGTTAAACCAACTCTCTGTTGAGGGATCTCAAAAATGGTTCTATATAAACCTTGATTCATGTTTGTCCATATAATTCCCATATTAGTAAGTTAGAGAAATCTATTAGGAGATCCTGGCTAATCATTTACATGATTAGCTTTCATCCTTCAAGTATTGAGTGTCACAAAGCAAACACTAGACTATGCAAGTTAGAACTAATGTGTGGCTTATTTCAAGCACAATTCAGCCACCAGTTGCCTTTATTTCACTCCCCAGAAACTGCCCTGTTGTTTTCTTTTGTGCCGCTGGTTTGTCCTTAGGGACTTGAAACAAATTCCTAAATTATTTCATGAAAAATATACTTAGGATTATATTATTTTATATATGTGTATATAAATGAAGGGACTACATCAAACTAAAACATTTTTGAACAACAAAGGAAAACATCAACAAAATAAAAAGACAACCCACAGAATGGGAGGACGTATCTGCCGATACATCTGCAGGATACATATGCTGCAGGAGTTTGCAATACTCAACACTGTGTCCTGCAGCTGCTGCTGCTGCAGCTACTTCCACTGTCTGCACCATTCCACAAGCTACCATGCAGCAGCCTGCTGTTCATGTACATGGGCAGGAGCCTTTGACAGCTTCCATGCTGGCATCTGCCCCTCCTCAAGAGCAAAACCAAATGTTGGTGAACAGCTGTTTCCTCTCATTCAAGCCATGCACCCTACTCTTTTTTGGTAAAATCTCTGGCATGCTGTTGGAAGTTGATAATTCAGAACTCTTTCATATGCTTGGGTCTCCAGAGTCTCTCCATTCTAAAGCTGATGAAGCTGTAGCTGTATTAACGTGCCCACCGAGCTAAAGAGGCTGCTCAGAAAGCAGTTAACTGATGTTCCAACTGTTTAAAATTGATCATGGATCATGAAAAAAAAAACACACTTCAATCAAAAAAAATATCTAAACATCGAAAAACTTAAATATTATAGAAAAAACACTGGAGAATATAAAATAATTTTTTTAAAAAAGGAATGGAAACTTAGGACCTTATGTACTGAGCAAATGCCTAGCAAACATAATGCCTAGCAAACATAATGCTAGTCCTAGATTACTTACTGATTTAAAAATAACAACAAAAAACACAATAAAACTAGTAAAATATTTTAAAAATAATATTTTATAGACTCTGGGAAAAGAATTTTCAGCAAACTACAGAAATTTAAAGCATTCCTTTCTTTAATTTTATAATTCCTTATTGTGGAATAGCTCAGAATGTCACTTCTATTTTAAATAACAGAATTGATAACTGAACAAGGAATTGTAATTTGTATTATAAAATTCTTGCTTTAGTAAAAATTCATTAAATAGTGAAAAATAAAGACAATCTACAGAATGAGAGAACATTTGCCAATACAATAAAGGGTTAATACCCAGAATTTATGAAGTACTTATAAAACTTAACATCAGAAAAATAATCCAGTTTAAAAAAGGGCAAAAGATCTGAAGAGACAGTTTCTAAAGAGGATATGCAAATGGCCAATAGACATATGAATAAATGCTCAATGTCACTAATCATCAGAGAGATGCAAATTAAAACCACAATGAGATATCATCTCACACTTGTCAGGGTAGCTGTCATCAATAAATCAACAAATGACAGTGATGGCAAGGATGTGCAGAAAGGGGAATCCTTTTGCACTATTAGTGGGAATTTAGGTTGATGCAGTCACTGTGTAAAGCAGTATGGCATTACCTCAAAAATTAAAAAGGAATTGCCTTAAGACCCAGGAACCCACTCATGGGAATATATCCAAAGGAACCCAAAACACTAATTCAAAAGATCATAAGCACTCTTATGTTCATTGCAGAGTTATTTACAATCACCAAGATATGGAAGCAGCCCAAGTGTTCATCAGCAGTTGAGTGTATGAAACAACTATGGGACAGTTACACAATGGAATTCTACTTGGCCATTGAAAAGAAGAAAATTTTGCCCTTTACAATATATACATAGACCTAGAGAACATTATGCTAAGTGAAATAAGCCAGTCATGGAAAGACAAATACACTATGTATGATTTCACTCATACATGGATTCTAATGAACAAGCTGAATTAATAAGCAAAGCAGAGAGAGACTCATAGATGGAGAACAGATGACAGCTAGCAGGGTGGGAGGTTAAGGTGTGGAGAGATTAAACAAAAAGGAAAAAGGACTTGTGGACATAGACAACATTGTGGTGATTGCTGTGGGGGAGGGAGGTATAGGGGACTAAATAGTAATGGAAAAAATATGATAAAGATTACATTTGAAAAAAAGAATGTATACATATGGTACATTTCAAATGAAAGTAAACTAGAGAAATAGAGTATAAGATAGTGGGTCACATTTTCAAAATCTGTTAAAATGTGTACTCGATTGTTATATTTTCTCTTGATCTGGTACTCACATGGGGACTGACCCTTTATAAACTAATGAAACTGCTCTAGCCTATGTGGCTTGGTTGGGTGTCACTCTGTAAACTGAAAGTTTGCAAGTTCTAGTCCTAGTCAGGGCAGATGCCCAGGTTGCAGGTTTGGTTCCTCATTGGGGTACATGTAGGAAGCAAATGACTGATGTTTCTCTCTTACATCAATGTTTCTCTCCCCCCCCACCCACTTCCCCTCTCTATGAAGTCAATATAAAAGAAAAAGTAAAATAAAATGACAAAACAAATATTTCTTTTAAATTTTTTATTATTGACATTATTACAGATGTTCCCCATTTCCCCCTCCTTTGCCCACCTCCACCTATCCCCTGCCCTCCCTTCCTCTGGCCTTTACCACACTATTGTCTGCGTCCATGGGCTATGCATGTATGTTCTTTAGATAATTCCTTTCCCTTCTTTTATCCAGTAATAAATATATTTTAAATAATAAGATTTTAGTTTTAAAAAATCCAAGCTGATTGTGTAATATAAAGAAAAATGTAAGAGTCTTTTATATGTCCTTTTGAAACCTAGCTCTACTCTTCAGAGATTAACTCTTTTTAACCAACTCTTTGTGAATTCCTTCCTTAGTGAAAACACTGTTGGGTAAAGAATATCACTAAAGATCCAGAGCCTCACACAGTGCTTGGCACATACAAGACAGTCACTGGTATTTTTTGAAAAAAAAAATGGATGTTAAAGAAGAACTACATAGAGATATTCTATGTTCATGGATAGAAAGAGTCAATATTGTCAAGATGTGAATTTGATCTTTCAAACTTGATCTATAGATTTAATGTATTCCTGATCAAAATCCCTGGAAGTTATTTTGTAGTTATTAACAAACTGATCTAAATTTTAAAGGAAAGTGAAAAGACCCAGGAAAGCTAACCCAATGTTGAAGGAGAAGAATAATGTTGGAGAACTGACAACTGATGCTACCCAACTTCATGACTTACTCTGAAGCTACATTAATCAAGACTGTATGGTACTGGCAAAAGGATAGACAAATAGATCAATGGAATAGAATAGAAAGCCAGAAATAGACTCACATAAATATAGTTATTGGATCTTGGATACAGAGTTAAAACAATTCAATGGAACAAAGTCTTTTCAACAACACGACATCCACATGCAAAAAAAAGAAAAAAAGAAAAAAAGGGGAGGATCTGAACATAACTTAGACCCTTCACAAAAACTCTCTCAAGTTGAATCGTGGACATAAATGTAAAATTTTAAAAAATTATAAAACTCCTAGAAGATATCATAGAAGAAAAATGTGGATGACATTAGGACTGGTATTGACTTTTTGGATACAACACTAAAGACATGATCTAAGGAAGAAAGAATAAGCTGGACTTTATTGATGTTAAAAATTTCTGCTCTGCAAAAGAAACAGTTAAGAGAATGAAAAGACAAGCCACAAATTGGGAGAAAGTATTTGCAAAAAAATCTGTTAAGGGACTCTTCTACAAAATATACAAAGAACTCTTAAAATTCAACAATAGAATGTAAACAAAAATATTTGGAAATGGGTGAAAAGCCATAATAAACACTTTTCCAAAGAAGATATAAATTGGTAAATAGGGGAAATGGAAATTAAAACATCAAATGATATGCCACTATATACTACTACACTATACTATCAGAATGCCCAAAATCTGACACACTGACAACACTAATTGCTGGTGAGAATGTGGAGCACCAGGAACTCTCATTCACTGCTGATAGGGAAAAAAAATGGCACAGCCTCTTTGAAAGACAGTTTCACAGTTTCTAACAAAACTAAACATATTCTTACATTCAATCGAACAATTGTGTCTGTTCTGTGGTATTTCCTCAAAAGAATTGAAAACTTTTTTCCATAGGGAAACATGCACATGGATATTTATATTGGTTTTATTCATGATTACCAAAAATTAAAAGCAAGCAAGATGTCTTTCTGTGGGTGAATGGATAAATATACTGTGGCACATCCCAACAATTAAATATTCTTCAGTGTTATAAAGCAATGAGCTATGAAACCACGAAAAGATGTGTAGAGACCATAAATGCACACTGTTAAGTGAAAGAAGCCAATCTGAGAAGGCTATATACTATAAAATTCCAACTATATAACATTCTGAAAAGTCAAAACTATGGAGACAGTAAAAAAGAAGTTGCCAAGGATTGAAGGGGGAGGGAGGGATGAACAGCCAGGGTGCTGAGGATTTTTAGGGCAGGGAAAGTACTCTCCATTATTGTATAATGGCGGATACATCTCATACAATAGTGCAACCTGTAGTCTCTACAACACCAAGAGTGAACCCTAATGTAAATTATTAAGTGGGGGGATAATGATGTGTCGATGCAGGTTCATCACTTAGATCAAATGCACCACTCTGGTGGTGGATGTTAATAATGAGGGCATTATTAACTATGCATATATTTATATTATTATATATGCATAAATTATGATTAACTATGCATGTGTGCATATGGGCTTGTATAGGAAATCTCTGTACTGCCCACTCAATTTTGCTATGAACTTAAAGTTGATCTAAAATTTTTTATTTAAATAATAAATAGGAAAAAAAGAATAGATGAATGAATACAATAATATAAATAGTAAATCATTTCAAGGTCCATGATATACAAACTATTGAAAAAATCACTTTCCCCTTCATGTCTTCTATATTTTCAACTTGCAAAGGGAAGTTAGACTTTAGGTTTTACAAATACATATAAGCCACAAGCTTGTTTTCAGAATTTCCACTTTCTATTAAAACTAACACATTCACATAACTATTTTAGAGGTTTTGTTTCAGTATTTTAAAATTTTTTTGCATGAGAGCATTTAGTATTTATCCATTGCATTTCTATTACCATAGGTTCTTATTTTCTATTTGTATTTCTATAAAATTCTATTTCTATTACTGTACTTTCTATTCCTATGCTATAATTTCTATTTCTAATACTATAGTTCTTTAATGGTTCTTTATATAATATTTTTAAACACATAGATTGTATACTGATCTCTATTATGGTCAATACCAGGTAGTTTAAGTAGTAGTTTAGTTTGTTTTAGGAGTTAATTTAGTTACTAATAATCATTTATTCATTCTGTTATGGCCTCATTAAAAAAGGGTACTCCTTGCTCCCACAACTCCAGTTTTATTGAAACCACAAATTCCATCCAAACATCTAGTTATTGTTAGTGACGTGAATGCCTAATGAAATACAAAATATCATTACTTTATTATGACAACTTATATTTACTCAGACAACTTTTTCTTTCATTGATGACTTTAAGAGAATGCCCTAAAGCACACTGCAAACTGTAGCACTGAATAGCAGAATTTGAGAACTAGAAGGCCAAATCATTTCTTTTTTTATTAACAGTAATGATGGCTATTGGTATTGCCTGCTTTTTACCCATGAATTATTGAGATAAAAAAGTTTTATAAACTACAGTAACAAGTTGTTAGTTACAGTCTAAAAGCATTTACTATTTTCTCTTGTCACAAAACAGCACATAGTAAGAACTCAGTAAGTTGTGAGTTATAAATAGCATTTTATTATCTTTATCTAAAGCCCCTTTATTCAAGATGATGTATGGAGAGAGACAAGCCATATTCCTAAAACTGACTTACCTGAATTTAGAGCTAGTTTAGAATGATTCTAGAAGTCTGAATAATTCTTTGAGGCAGTGACATTAGTAAATTTCATGTCTGTGAATTTAGATATTCCCATTCTCAAATTCATAGAAATGGCGTAATTGAGCGTGAGGGAAATAAGAATGAAATGAAATTTTTTTGATTTTCAAATAGTTTTGGAGGAAAATTTTTTGATTTTTGGGGGGAGATAATAGGAGATACCTTGGCATGTTGATCAACCAAATGCGTCATTGCCATGGGTCCTATAACTAAGGAATGAAGAAGAGGGAACACGAGGTAAAGAGAACACCAGCAATATGAGGTTCAGCTTCAGCTTAAGACCGCGGTCCAGTGATGTCCTTTGTTTCATTATTGCTTCAAGTACTGCTCTGTGAATTATATACCAAGGTAAAATCTGTTCTCTTCAGGTACTAGGATTCTAGAGGTGGTTCTCTGATTAGAAAAAAATATATGCCAAAAATGTTGATTCCCAAATTATTGGCATATGAAAAATAATGGTCTTTGCAAAGGGAAATTCTATATATCTTAGAGTAAAGATAATTCGAAATATCTTAGAGCAACAGAGTCTTATTGTTCAAAGAACTTAGATCTCTCTTCAGTCACAAAAGGATCATTTACTGACTGTGATCTTGAAAACAATGCATGGTCTAAGTGTCAATTTCTTCATCTGTAAAACAAGGAGAATAACCTTCTATAACCTTCACTACGTGAGTTAAATCCAGTGTTATTATATTGTTAAACTATCTCATAGAGTGAGGTCAATAAAAATACCTTAAGTCTATTATAAATATAATAGTTTTACAGGAGCAGCTATTCCAGAATTATTTTTAAATGTCCAAGTGCTAGAAACAGCCTAAATACCTGTCAATAGATGAGTGGATCACAAAGCTGTGGTACCTTTACACAATGGAATACTATGCAGCAGAAAGAAAGAAAGAGCTACTACCCAACAGCATGAATGGAACTGAAGAGCATTATGCTAAGTAAAATAAACTAGGCCGTGAAAGACAAATATCACGTGATCTCACCTATAAGTAGAACCTAATCAGCAAAACAAACAAGTGAGCAAAATAGAACCAGAGACTTGGAAATAAAGAACAAATTGACAGTGACCAGAGGAGAGTGGGGAGAGGGATAATGGGGGAAAGATGGGGAGTGGGCAAGCAAAGGAACACTAATAGAGGACTCATGGGCACAGACAATGGGTGGGGGGATTAACTGTGGGAGTGGAGGCGGACAGGGCAAGGGGGAGCAGTGGGGGAAAAGGCAGGACAACTGTAACTGAACAACAATAAATAAATAAAAAAAGAAAGAAGGAAAATGTCTACTCTCTCCTTTAGTCTATTTCTAACAGTTTAATTAAAGTAAATGTCTTATTGATGGAAATTAATCTACAATTGAAATGCATTTTATTTATTTTTTTAAAGACTTGATTTTTTTAAAGACTTTTTGTTATTTATTTTTAGAGAGAGGGGAAGGGAGGGAGAAAAAGAGGGAGAAAAACCTCAACGTGTGGTTGCCTCCTGCACGCCAGTACTGGACAACCCAGGGCATATGACCTGGCTGGGAATCCAACTGATGACCCTTTGGTTTACAGTCTGGCACTCAATTCACTGAGTAACACTAGCCAGGGCTAAAACTGAAATGCATTTTAAATGATTCAACAACTTCTTCTGAAGTAGTCTGCAGAAAAGTTTAATTAATGATGTTTGAATTGCAAAAATTATTCATAGTTGAGTTAGAATAGCATTTAATTCTCAAAATAAAAATCTTTGGGAAATTAAGAATAATAACTACATTAGAATAGTTATTTTTATGGGATCATGGACTGTGCTCCTTTTAGTTGTGCTTTATTATTTGAACAAAAGGCATTTTCAGTGAGAATGGAGTCCTTCCCCATCTGACTCGGTGACATCACAGCTCTGAGTTTTCTCTTCAAGTTTTCTAGTTCTTCCTCTGCCATGTTCAGTAGAACCTGAGGGCAGTTTAAGGCTCAAAATTTCCTTGATAAAATTGTCTGCCCTTAGGCTTTCTCACATCACCTACCTGAAGAAATGCATCCATACTGTTAAATATGTAGATTTGTGCTGTGTTTTTTATGGCGGCCACTTACCTATGTAGCTAGCAGGAACTTGACTGTCAGACTAGTTTGATTGAGAAACTGAATTATTTTCTGTTTTTAATTAAATTATTTTCAATAAAAATCTTGAAGTAGCCTAAATATTTTTCTGTTAAACAAAACTATTGTTTTTTAGCTATATTTTAATTTAAGCCATGGTAATTTATCATCTGAACTGATGTGGTCTAAATATAAAATAGATAACAAATTTCAAAGACTTTATATAAAAATGTGTAATATCTTTCACTTAACAATATGTGTTATATATTGTCACATGTTCCAATATTATTTTATATATATGGTTAAATATATTATTAAAATGTATTTCATCTGTTTCTTTTTACTTCTTTTTTCTGTAGCTACCAGAAAATTTAAAATTACCCTGTGGCGTTCATTCTATTTCTGTTGGACAATCAGAGATGGTTGAAGTAAAAATACCCAACTGAGAATTAAATGCAGACTTCAGAGAAGTCAAATCAGGCTTAGAATGTGGCAGAAGGACACAAAAGTTGTTTGCTCTTAAAGATTCTAATTCAGAAGCTGCTACAGAGTTAGTCTTAGCAACTAGTATATAAATCTGTTTTTTAGCTGGAGTGCTACAGGCAGCTTTACCTAATCTGTAATAGCTTAGGTTTTTCCAATTCACTTAAGTATTGGGAAACATCTGATGCTACTGTATTCTCACTGTTTGGAACAACAACAAAACTAGAAAGTTATTAAACCAAGAGTAGTTCTCAAATAGTTCTAGAACCAACAACATTAGCATTACCTGGCGATCTTATTTAAAATGAAGTTTCTCCAGCTCCCCCCCAAATCTACTAAAACAAAAAATTTGGGAGGGGGTCCTGAAATCTCTGATTTAAGATCAACCTCAGTTGATTCAGATGCACTCTAAAGTTTGCAAACCACTGTAATATAAGGTTCTTGTACTGAAATATAATATTCTTGCTAACTGTTGAGTAAAATTCATTACTAGGCTATATCTTACTAAGTCAACAGGTATTTAGGGAATAGCTAAGCACTACAGGATCATGATTAAATACTGTGGCTGTCAGGAACTCATTGAAACACTATCATGCCTCCCTCTTCTAAGAGCTTCTTGTATTAAATCACTAGTTCCAGGAAGACCTTTGGATAGGGATTTTCCTGGTTTAGTGTTTAATTATATCAGTTGTTTTAAGGGAGTTTACTGCTTAGCATTCTCAAACACTCCTGGTTTATTATGGGAATCTAAGCCACCACAGTGCTTTTATTTTTCATAATGTGCACAGAAGAATTGCAGAATGTTAGTTTTAAGGCAGCCTACTGTGCTTCATCTGTTCTGAAGGAAAATGATAGCGTTGCCTTTTGAGAATGTCAGAATGATTATGTAACTTTTTTGGTGCTAAATTATTTTGGATATGACATCCATGGTAAGAAAAAAGGGTGCTTCAAGAAATTACTTTAGAATCTTACTAATTGTTTTTATTGCAGATTTTACATGTGTAAATTTAAAAATTAATTACTTTATTTAGAATTCCTATCCATCCTGTTAATTTTAGTGCCCTCAATATTTAAGTATTTAAGCTAAGAAATGAAAACTTGTCTTTGTGTTTTAAATTCCCAATAATATAAGTTCTTTTTTATTATTCATTTAAATTCTTCAAGTCTATTAAATACTGAGCAATTGTTTTCTAAAAAATATCTACGTCCTTCACATTAGTTCCAAATATATCAGACTGAAATTTCTTCTTCTTCTAAAAATATACAACCCTTGTCTCTATTTTTACATACCTAAATATGAACTTAAAAGATACAAAACATGAATTTTATATTAAAATTTTAGATAAAAAATCAATATATGTATATACTACTTGAGTACATTTTCCCTTTCTTACAAAGAGAGAAAAGCCAGCAAGAAATCTCTGTTTGCTACTGTTACCTTGAGACCTGAATTTCTAAATAATGCTCCTCAACACACAGGACAAAACATTTAAATAAGCAGGACAAGCCTACAAGGACCCAAGATTACTTTTACTAATAATCTATAGCTAGGAGTTCTTCAAAGAGCTTTAGACATTATGAGAGTATCCAAGGCCTAGCTTTAGCATGTGACATCCATGTCAATACTGACAATTATTTTTTATTTTATAATCTGAAGTACAGGAATAATAGAAGTCATTACAGTTTTTCTTCTTGTTAGCATTAAAAAGTGATACTCTTTTTTATGTGCATGACCTATGCCTTCTTAAAACATTGTAATTTGACCCAGTAATGCTCTATTCCATTATAGGTGGGTAATAAAGAAATAACATCCTTTACGATGACAGGTGGGTTAAGTGCTTCCAAGGGCAGATATTTAATGGAGTGTTTTGAGTTAGGGCTTGAAATATCCTTGGAGTTAAACTGTTTTAATGAGAACTTTTAAGTTGGAGATGATGGGTGAAAGAAACAAATGAATTAACATAGAATGCTCAATAAAAATTAAAAAGTACTAATGCTGTACATAATTTTCAGCAAAATGACCTGGAAAAAAACCCTAGGCAACCTCAATAGTTTGATTTTCTACAGTGCTGCACCCAGCCATTTCTCTAAAATGGTTTAACTTCTTTTACCAGCAGTCCTTTCTCTCTTTCTCTCTTTTTTCTCATAGACGGGTCAGTGTATGCCCCCAGACTTTAGCCATTGTCTGTTGTTGTGATGGGTTGATAAGAGCTCTATTTCTCCTCGAAAAGATAAAATATGTATATCTTCTTTCATTCTGAGGCTTTGAGTCCCCCCCATTCTGAGTAGTCATGCATGGCACATGTGTACACTTACATGTACATGTGTGTGTATAAATGTGAAACAAAGCCTTTTACATTTATAATGCAACCTCCCTTTACACTTAGATTAGCACCGGTAGCACAGAAGACAAACAAATAATTGATGATGCCCTGTACTTTCTAAGGCTTTGCTGTGAAAACAGGGTACAAAAATTATTTACCCAAAATGAAAACATCCTTTTGAATGACAGCAATTTGTTCCAGTTTCTGACCTGTGCTTTGCTCTGAATCACAAATTGGTTGAAATTTCTCCCTGAGCATCCTTAGCCTCAAAGTATTTAAGTCCAGTAAAGGGGAAAAGGAGACTTGAGCATTTATATACTCCTAAATCTGATTTTAAATGAATTTTAATTTTATGATTATAAAACATTTTTTGTATAGATCTGTTATATTAAATAGGAAACATTACTTATAACCATTTACAATGACACAAGACAAGCTTCTAAAAATTTAAGAGTTGGATTATAATGATTGATGATATGGATATTCAACTAACTTTTAAAAATATTAATTCATTGATTATTAATTATGCTCCATGTTATTCCACATGAAATATATAACTGCTTTAGGAAAGATGTATGCAATTCAATAATATTTTTCACAAATTAAATGGAAACTTGATGGAGAAAAACAGCACAATATATAGACTATTTAGACTTCATAATTGCTATATTTGAGCATTGAATTTGGCACTGAATTTCTTGACAGCTTAAGGAAACTGTAGATAGGGCTAGTTAAAAAGGAGAAAACATCTGTTTCCCCGGGGAAGCAAAACTCTCACTAGTATTTAAAAAAATAAAAAAATAAAAGATATGTCTTCAATGGGTCTTCATCCGGAGGGTGAACCTTTGTGCACTATTGGTGGGAATGTAAAATGATGCAACCACTGTGGAAAACAGTATGGAGGTTCCTCAAAAAACTAATAATAGAGCTACATGTGATCCAATAATCCCATTTCTTGGTGTTTATCCAAAAGAATTAAAATCAAGACTTTGAAGAGGTATTTGCATTCCCATGTTCATTACAGCATTATTCACAATAGCCAAGATATGGAAAAACCTCAATGTCCAACAGCAGACATATGGATAAGGAAAATGTGGTACATGCATACAATAGAATATTATTCAGCCTTTAAAACAAAGGGGATCCTGCAATGTGGGACAACATGAACTACCCCTGAGAAAACTGTACTAAGTGAAATTAGCCATTCATAGACAGACAAACACTGTATGATTCTACTTACATGAGATATTTAAAATAGCCAGACTCATAGAAAAATAGAGTGGAATGATGGTTGCCAAAGGTTTGAGGGTAGAAGGAAATGGGAAATTGCTATTCAGTGTGTGTGAAGTTTCAGTTATTCAAGATAAGTGAGTTTCAGAGACCTCCTGTACAACATTGTGCCTATAGTTAACAACACTGTATCCTACACTTAAGTTTTTCAAGAAGGTAGATCTCTTATTACAATTTAAAAAGAATGTATCAGTATTAATTTTAAATTCATTCAAAGTTTGTCAATAAGCATTGCACAGTAAGCACCAGATCCCAAATGATATCCTGTTAGATGAAGTGGGATGTCTTGTCTCCCACAGAAATTGTGTAATATCTGTTTATGGGTCTATCTCCATTATTGAATTGTGAACTTATGGGTAGAGCCCACTTTTTATTCACAGTGTAGTGCCTGGCATATTTAGTGTAATGATTATTATAGCTCTTCCATCAACATTATTTATGGAACTCTTTCTAATTTTGAATCTTAAAAATGATATTGTTTTTAGACAATATTTTACAAAAACATGTTAAAAGAAGAATTTACTCATACTGCCTTCTTTTTAAGGAAATGAAATAATCAAATACAGATAAGTGGTTCAAGATATATTATTATTTTGGTTTGAGCCAACATTTCAACTATTCATTTGGACTAAATCTATTATTATACTTATACTAAAGAACTAAAAATTCTTAGAAGATGAATCCTAGAATGTTGTACAAGATTCTGTCACACAATATGTAAATGTTTAATAAAAACTTTAAAATATCTATGTGTAATTTTCTAAAACTCATGTGTATCTCTATAAGAATCTTACTATATTTATACCAATTATAATGTAAATGAAAGCTCTGCTTAAAATTAGTTTGAAAAACATTTTTTTCCAAAAACATTAGCTCCACAATAATCTTTTCATCAATTTCTCTGGGACAGTTAAGTTTTTAGTGGAAAAGTGTAAATTTTGAAAACCCTTAGGGCCAAACATTTTATTTTCTTGTTAAAATACTCTCTCTACACAGGAAGTTTCTACTAAGGAAAATGGCAAAATGCAATAAACTATACCTGGAGATATGGATACAAAAGGACAAAACTTTATATCTTCATTTTTTAATTTATTAAAAGCAGATAAATGCATATATATCTGAACTCACGTTATAAATAGTATACTCTTCTTGCCATTAGTCATATTTTTCTTTATTCTTTTAAGTGGGAAAAAATTAGAAATCACCTCTCACAATTAAGAAATGGGCCCCTATAGACTATTAATGCAACAAATTAAATTTCTAATTCCATAATGTTATACACTTGATTAATTTCTATAACTTCATGATATTTCCCTCTAACCTTTGCTGGATTTCCAGAGCTATAACTTGATCTGCACACTTAGTTAACAGTCTTAGGGTAGTTAGGCCCTTCCTTAGACAACATGGTCAACTCGCTTCTGGTGCACATGGCTCTCCTAGGGATGCCCTTTGGATCAGAGCTGCCCGTTTTGCTATCACATTTGAAGATCAGCATTGACAATCTAGCCCCGTTTCTGTAGTTCCAATAGATGAGAATTTACTATATTATGTCTCACAATTATGTACTTGCCACATTCCCCCACCATCCTTCAACTAGACGGTAATTTAACTGGATAAGTATGCATCGTAAATATATCTATCCTTCTGTCAGATCTTTGCACATTAAATGCTACCTATCTAATTGGAATAAAATTAAGCCAGGTCAGAGGAGGAGATGTTTTGTGATTGCCTATCTCTTGTTGTAACTCTGCATACAAAGAGATTCAAAATTTAAAAGTAAAACATGATTAGGCAAAAACAGGTGTTTAAAAAAAGCCCCATGTGATGACTATCCAACAAATGTAAACATAGCTTATTTTATTGAAGTTACAACTGTCTTACAGATAACCTGCAGTTGCTAGTGCTTAGGAAACTGCAGCTTCTTAACTGTTCACGTATGTCCTATGCTAAGCACAATTCAGAATATGCTATACATAGCTGATACTGCTAGGGAACCACAGGTAGTACCTGTCCTCAGCAATATTTTATTGATAATTGGAGATATGAAATACTATTGTGCACTTTACATTATGTAATTTAAGTTGGGTAATGTATGACCATCAATGAGTTACTTATGTGGATTACATGAGGAATAAACCTCTAAATGTGCTGTATTAAAAGAATTTGAGCCCACTAAGCTCACCCGAGGCAGATGGGTGAGCATCTCACTGCACAAAATATTGAAAACCCAGTAGACTCCGGTTCCTTCAATATTTGTGAGAAATTCCCTTTGTCAAACATTGTTGACTTGCAACCTATGATGTCTTGGCTCTGTCTTGGCATTTTACTTGTCATATGTCATACATTATTACATACGATCCTCTCAAGAGGTTCAGATTGTTATAGCCATTTTACAGGTAAGGAAACTGAGATTTGGAAAGATCATACAGCACTCTTAATGCCATGAAGCTGCTCAATGGTAGGTATGAGATGTAGACCCATGCTCTTTGTTGTTATTCATGATGTATATTAAAAAAAATTTTCACTTACGTGAGCTAGTGATGCTATTGGTATGAAACAAACTTATTCTAGAATTTCAGCTTTTCTGTTTGCTCATTCTTTGGGCCTGTTTGTTCTTGTCTTCAGGTTTATTTTTTGAGGCAGCATTCTTATTCTGTGTTCTTCTCTGTTTCCTTTTTTTTCTTTTTACTCCTCTTTTCTTCACTTCACAGAAGAAAAATAGCCAACATCTGTTTGTGATTCTGTTCACAAAACACATCCGTGACCCTGTGCATAAGTTTTCTGACACACATCAATATGGCCAGAGGAGCCCTCAATGTCTTCCACAGTTTCCTTGATACTCTTCTCATTTTCTAGATTGGGAATCATGGGTTTTCAGAGCTAATAGTCACTGAATAGCAAAGCAGGGGGCCTGAAGATAGGACTCAAAGAGCTTTTGGGAGCCAGTGGTGGAGGTTGCCCTCAGGACAGACTTTAACCTACTTTAACCAGAGGACCTTATCTGAGTGAGATGTCCTTTGGAAAGGTGTTTAAAAAAGAGAAATCGGAACCACAGTGGTGTAGTCTGGATTCCTCACAATTGTCTGAGTCCCCTTTCCTACTCTTCTATCTCCATTACCACCAAACTCCTCTGAAATTATAGTTTTAAACAATTTCAT
Organism: Pteronotus mesoamericanus; assembly: GCF_021234165.1. NCBI lineage: Eukaryota > Metazoa > Chordata > Mammalia > Chiroptera > Mormoopidae > Pteronotus > Pteronotus mesoamericanus. Next base: position 25,000,215 of record NW_026555325.1, on the reverse strand, counting down.
TCCAATTTATCCACTAAATTTTTTAATGATAAAAAAGATTTTAGTAGAAAGTAATTGTATCATTTAATTACTGAATCATATAACATTAAATCATTGATAATATGCAAGGCAAACATTAATCTACAGCTAATTCATAAATCCTTTTGTATCTATGAAATGAATTAACTGTCTGAGAATATAGATTTTTGTGGTTACTTATTCATTTTAATGATATTAAGAACTAAAATATGTTCTTAATTACTGACTAACTGGGTAAAATAGAGTACAATAAATAGCTTAAAAAGAAAAAATATATAATGTAATTTCACTAACTCTGATATATAGACTCAAGGTCATGAATCAGAACTTTTAGAACTATAAAAACTCCAGGATATTAAGGACTAAAATTAATGTGTTTCTATGCATATTAATAAGGTCATTTTTGCATGTCAGATTCTTCTAGGAACTAAACTATATTACAGTTTGAAGCTAGGTTTTTTGGAAGGTATTATCATGTATTAATAATGAGAACACATAAATGGTACAATAAAATTGGTTTGGTAAGCCTAATTAGTAGGGCAACTTCAGGCAATTCATTTAAGTAAAACCTCTCTGAGCTCTCTTTTTTCATATGACCAACAGAGGCAGGCTTAAGAGTATAAGTGTATTGAAGAAAATACTTGAGAGAAAAACAGAAAGAGTGAACATTATAAGGATAGAGTTTGCTAAAAACTCCTGAAGGGTATCACAGTTAATGTATGAGTACTACATAAGTATACAGAAGCCACAATTCTAATCATTTCTCCTGTGTTTCTTAGAATGTTTTTATAGCCCAGCACTGAGCAGAGTTATATTTTAGGAGAGGAAAAGTGATGCCGTCTGCAGGGTCCCTGTTGCTTATGGGCAAGTTTGGAGAGTGGTTTGTCCTGTACAGACATCAGGTATATGATACATCCGAGTTAGTCCCTGGCACACGGATGATCAGATCCATTTATATTTCCTTCCTGCCTCCTTCCATACCTTCCTTCCTTCCTTGCTTGATTCCTTATCTCCTTCTTTCTTCTCTTTTTCTACTATTAACTGTTCATCTACCATTACTCCTTCATTTTACTATAAAATTTCCCATCTACTATGAAGATTAATGTTTTTTAAAGTTCTGAAATTATTTCTGTAAAAATCTGAGATGATAAAAAAGTAATTTTTTAAAAAAATTATTCAGCTTTAAAAATTGAACATTTAGATAATTTCAAAATTAGCATACTTCATGTTTTGTATATTCAAGTGCACTTACATTGGGTGTTAGCGTATATGCAGAATATTGGTTTAAAATGAAAACACGATCTAAAAATACTTTATTTTAAAATAAAAAATTTGAAAGCATTTTTAAAAACATCATGCCAGTATATTCAAACAATCTCTAAAACCATATGGGTTTTCAAACTTGATTTGTTAATACAAGCAGCTGAAGCCACAATTCCAGGGTCCAAATCCTGGCTCTGTGACTTCCTCCTCATGTGCCCTTGAGCAGACAGCTTGTCTTTGTGCCTGTTTCCTTACAATAAAACAGAGTAATGATGCCTACCTGATGGACCTGTAGTAAGGAGGAGCTGATCTATGTCAATCTAATAGAACAGTGCATGGCACATAATAAGTACATAGGAATGTTGGGCATATTACTAGTTTTAATAGTGGTTTTTTAAGTCATTGAAAGCAGAATTCATTAATTAATTAGAAAATTAATAGCCCAATAAAAGTGATGCAGTCACAATGTGGTGTCCATTCTCAGGGAGTTTTAAGTAGCACTGGTCTCAGACTTTTTCCTGAGAAAGTCATCTTGAGAAACCCAAACAACCCAATAACCAACCACCAAAAAACAAAAACAAAAAATATCCCGTCTATTACCCAATCTCACAGAACAAAATTAAAAACAAAATTCTACATGTTCCTTAAAATAGCAGTAGTAATGGAAGTCAGAAGAAAATAAATCCAAAATGCAGAAAGAGCTCCTTTTTTAACTCACTCACTTGAGTGTCTAAAGAAATTATATTTAAGTGAGTTCAAAAATTTCTAATAGGAAATTATGATTATGAATCAATAAATCAGTGAAATGTTTAAAAAGAGTTTGATATACTAGTTGGTGGTGATATGCTAAAAATCAACATACTAAGCAAGAGCTATAATGATAAAATAAGAAGTTAATAGAAAATAGGAGTTTTTATTAAAGTGTTATTTTTAAGACCATCATCAGTCTTAAGAGCAGGCATTGCTAATTGATATATTTATCTCCAGCTAAATGTGATTCATAGCGTTAAAAAACAGATGTTTCTGGTTTATGCTTGTTTCATGAAAAGCTAATATTTTCTTTCTAAAGTAAAATATATGAAGAGATGACAACATTTGAGGTGGCTTTCAAAGAATAATATCAGGAAATAGTACAGACTCTTTGCTAATGTCATCAGTTACCGGCAGAATGAGAAGAGATCTAGAAAACTATAAAAACCTCCCAAAACAGTCTCTCCACTTCTCTCCACTCCCCATTCCTCCCCTTGTGGACTGCTCATGACCCTGTGGAGATCAAGTAGTTAAAAACATACCCCATTGTTCCAGACTTGACTTTATTCAAAATTCAAAGCTTCTGAAATATACCTGTGGATAACACGGGACAATTTTGTTAAAGAATTATTTCTTAAGTAATTGCATAAGTTATCCAAAACAATAATGTATCCCAACTAATGCTGCCTTGTGAGATCTTTAGGAAAGGACAGGAATCTAATGTCAATGAATATCTGTCTGCTTTTGACCCTCACTGCAATTCTGGGGAAAAGGTGACCTGCCTGCTGTTTTTGTGGGCAGGGACAATGAAGCTCAGGGAGTCATTTACCTAATATAACTAAATTTGCAAAGGGGATCTGGGGGCTTCTGGCTGAAACCCTTTCCACTACTTGATGGGATTACAAAAAAATTACATAAAATGTAATATAAAACCAATCAACTAGAAATTAATTCTTCAGTGTTTGTGGCAGTGGCCATATAATTGATGATATGAGAATTAACATATCCTTGATAATAGTCAAGTGATAACTAAAATATTGGGATCATTATTATTATTTCTTTATCTAATGTTACAGAGATTGAAGGAAGAAATGCTAAATTGTAGTCAATATGCCTGGCCACTTGCTGATGCTAAGAATATAAGCAAATTATTTTGGCTCTTGGAGCCTCCATGTTCTGTAAAACCAACCCACAGGATGGCCAGGATGATTAAATAAAACAATGTAATAGAAGCTTCTAATATATATTAGCTCAAAAAATTGTTGTTGATTTGGATCAATAGTATTGGGTAACATAAGTTTTTTAAAAAAAATTAACCTGCTGAAGACTTCCACTGCTCTTCTACAGGTAATCTATATTTCAATACTCCAAATACTGGATTGCAGAAACAATGCAAACTCATATTAAATGGAAGTCTTGCTTCAATAAAAATGAAGGGAATTCCTCACAACTTTTTTTATCTACGTATCTATTCTCAGATGTATCAGTTATTCACTCATTGAGCTGCAACTAGAATGCATTCAATACATTTAGAAAAGAGAAGCTCTGAAGTCTGGAATCACTGATGAATAAATCAGATGTGCATTTACATTTCAAACTAAAACATGCAGAAAGATTCTCTTTAATGAGGATATCTTATGTCTGAAGTGGTATTAAAGTACAGAGACTTTGCTGAGTTTTAATGACAACACCCTTTTTTATTCATCATCTTAGGGATGTCACCTTTAAGGCAAACAGCTAAAAGAATTGGTAAAATAAATTTAAAAGAGGAGATCTATTCAGTCTAGTTTCATCTTGTCTTTCTTTCAGAGTGTTTGCTGAGGCATCAGACTGGCAATTACATCTCTGTCAACATCTGCTCTCATTTTCCAAATTGACAGCATTCAGAAGCAGACGTTGGGATTAGATGTTATTCTTAAACCTTGGATCAGGCAATGAAATTGCATTTTGTCTACTACAGAAAAACCTTCCTAAAATGTCTTAAAACATTGTTGGCCTGAGCCTGCACAGGACTTAAGTTTATGACCTGCAAGGGACTTAAGCTTATGTTGCAGTTTTCCAAAACTTGCCAATATTTGCTTAATTTACCAAAAGTTGAAGCAAATGGATAACTGTGAATAGGCTAGATCGTGCAAGTCCAGGCACAGGAGCTGAGTCACTAATGAGTGTCATGGGATAAAAAAATTATGTAAGTTAGACATTACATAATTATGGAAGTTGCCATTCAAGTGGAGGTCAAAAAAGATAGCTGGGTTATCAAAGAAGCACTCAATCTGAGAAACCAAACACTTCCAATTACCAGGTTAGATTGCCACGGGGAAGCTTTTGTGGAAGTCTTTAGGCAGCTGTTGCCTCGGATAGTTACCACCTCTGAGCTTCCACAGTGAGGCATACCTGGTGGTGGCCCTGGCCACTGCTGGGTAACAGTGACAGTAGCCAGGAAGAGGCTGGATGCAGAATGTAAGAGATTTCAGACAGGCTGAAACATACCAGGTAACCTCTGCACTTGTCTATCACAGCATCTGATGACCCTCACCAAGTCAGGGCTACTGGATTACTCTACTTTTGTCTTCCACATCTCAACTATACTCCTCTTTAGATCAACTGTATTTGGCAATCAGACAGCAAAATGTGTTTGGAAACCAGCTTCCAGCTTAATCAAATACACAGCACAAATCACCACATGCTCCACAATACGTGCTGTGAGTGCCCCTTCCATTGCTGGCCTTGGAGAGGCCAATCTCCTTTTGAAGCTATTTGACTTTATTCTATTCTCAGAAGAATGTGATAGAAACACAGCCAGAATCATTGCTTTTCTTTACTACTTGGATGTTTACTTTGTAAACCTCTCTGGACTTTCTGCTTTTTTTTTTTAAGTATTGAAACCAAAGTCTTTACGTTGACCTAAAAGATTTTAAAGGTTGGACTCCCCATGTCTTCTGTGATCGTATCTTGTTGCCTCTCTCTCCCCCTCCCTCAGTGCCAGCCACTCTGGCCCCTCTTGTTTTCTTGAAAATATCACACATGTGCCTTTCTGCCTTAGTGCTTATACTTCACAGTTCCTGGAATGCTTTTCTCCAAAAAATCCACATGACTCATTCCATCACCTCTTTCTGGTCTTTCTCCAAATATCAACTTCTCAGAAAAGCCTTATGGATTATTTTATTTAAAACTCTACTCTTTACTCTTTATTTATCTTTCCTGACTCATTTGTCTCCATTGGCCTTTTCACTATTTAATAGAATATGGATATTCTATATGTATATTGCATGTCACATTTTCTCCTACACTAGAATGTAGGGCAGGGATTTTTGTGTGTTTTCTTTGCTACTGTGCCTGGCATATGATGAGCAGGCAGGCAAGCCAGTAATAACCTCACAAATATTTGAAATAATGAATCACAAAACTGGTCTATCCATAAATATTGTGCAGGGCATTTATGTTATGAATATGAGGAGTAATTTTAAATACCACATTTCAAAATAACACTAGAAAAAACTAAATTTCAGTCAGTTTTATTTTAATTTTGATTTTTACCTCACTAATGAAACTTACAGTATGAAGGAGATTTGTTGAATATATCTAGCTATTTAAATTTCTACTTTTCCAGGATTTTGAAAAAGCCAGTCATGAAAGGAAATTGTCTCAGCCATGGTAAGAAATTTGCTCTCCTCTCAAAGCACTGAATTCGTCATTTTTCTCCCTGAGCCCCCCGAGATCTTAAAAGCTTGAGCTAAGAGATTTAAAGTTCAAAACCAAGTGTCTAGATTTGCTTGATGATTTCTTCTACTTGACTGTGTATTCACTAATCTTTAAGGATCTCATGTTCAAAAAGATATATACATATCTCAAAACATGTCTTTTTAAAATATAACTTGCTAAAGACTTCTATAGCTCTTCTACAGGCAGTCTACATTTCAAACTCTAAATACTAGGTTGCAGAAACAATGCAAATTCATATTACATGGGAATCTTCAATAAAAATGAAGGGAAGAGATATATATATATTTTTTTAAAATAGCCTGTCTGGAAAATATCCAACCATAACTATGAAAAAGAGACATTTATTGAAGAAGATACAAAATACAAGAAACATTGTACATAGGACAATGACACCTCAGTCTCCTTTGCAGTAAGCACCTTGGGACCTCACACAGTTCTCCCAATAGCCATCAACTGCCTGACATATTTTCCTGAATCTCATCAATGGTCTGAAATCTGTTCCCTTTCAAAGGTGATTTTAGTTTGGGGGAAAGCTAGAAGTCATAGGGAACCAAATGTGGGCTGTAGAGGGACTGAGTCATCTGGGTGATTGGATGTTTCATCAAAAAGCGCCTCATGAGGCATGATACATAAGCAGGTGCATTGTTGTAATGAAGCTGCCAATCACCAGTTGCCCATAGCTGCAGCCTTCTGATCATCCAAATAGTTTCTGTAGAGGAATGTCCAAGCTTAACATAAAATTGATGCAGATTTGTTGCTTCACTCATTCAGTCATTTTGAATGTGACAGCCACACAGTACACATGCTCACTCAATGGAGTCTACCAACCCCACTCATTAGTACAGTGAAGTCATCATTGTTCATGCATGTGCATTCCAGTGCTTTCTCTTAGCTGTGAGGTTACACTGATGTTGTACAAGCCATTCTCATTATATTAGCAATGTCTGGACTTTCTCTGGACAGATACCTTGTGTATATATCCTAAAACACAGTTACTTAACACACCATTGCTCTGTTTCCTTCTACTACTCTTTTAATTTTCTCTACTTCAATCCAGTTGTTATCTTCTTCATTTACTTCTGCCACATTTGGTAATTTCCATTCTCTTAGGTCATGAGGATATGCATAAGTAACATTGAGAGTTAATAAACATATAGATTTAGTTAACAAACATAAGGACTTAATAAACATGGAATTAAAATAAGCAATGCAAATTCAGTCTCTTGTTTTACCTCTTACTGAAGCCAAACATTGTGAAAATATTTTATTTCCTTAAGCCTCATTTGTTTAAATAATAATAGGTAATAGGTTCCATCTTTATGAGGATTTATGAGTGAATACACATAAAACATTTAGCACAATGACAAATACATAGAATATATTACATTCATGTTATTATCAATATTATTATTTATAAATGTAAATGTATACCTTGTATGTAATAGCTTATCTTCCAGGTTCTCAGTTTCCTGAAGCACAAATGAGACTATTAAAGTAGAGTATCTTTAATCTGCTTCTCAGCTATAATATTCTGAGTCTATACTAAGTAGGTTAAGTATGTAAATAAGCATGTTTGTGTATATAAACATATGATATAATCTCTATTAAGTTATCTCTTAAATTAATTAAACAATGATGTTAATAAAATACCTAACATCATTGAATAATATCTTCTCTAACAGCTATTTTTCCCCAAAGAGAATCAAATCATATTATTTCATGGCAATTTACTTTTAAAATTGAGTATTTATAAGATTTACAGTTCAATAATGAGTTTAATAATATGTTCATATTTCCTGCCCTTGTCTTTTGGACACAGAGTCTTTTCTAGCTGTTCATTGTACAACTATCAATACATTAGCACTGGCGCAATGCATCATATTCTGTAGTAACAAAAGATTAGGTTTAAAAAAACGTAAAAATCTTTCAATAGAGAATTTGTAACATACACAAGGCACAACCATGTAATGAAATATTATGTAGCCCTTAAAAATGATGAGGCAGCTCTATGAGTACATATATGAATGCATCATTAAAGTAAGTTATTGTGGAATACAAATGAGGCACACAAAAACGTATGAATAAACTATGATTTTTGTGTAGGAAAATGATGTTTCTGTCTACATGTCTGCATATTACTATACTAACTGTTACTACCTTTAAGGGAGGGAACTACTTTTCTAGAAACAAGAAAGGAAGAGAGGGAGACTTATTCTTGTTGTTCTTTATCAAAATAAATCCATAAACATATAGTTTAACCTTGTATTTTCTATCTCTTTGGCTGCATTTATACCGCAAGTACTCTTGATATATTTATCAACCAAATGACAGAAGATTGTTGTTTACACTCACTACTGAAACAGAAGGAAGGAGACAACAGACATCTATCCTGAGAAAATGGAGGGAATTGAGAAGGAAGAGGAAGAGGATTTAAAAGGACTCATGAGTACATTGAGGAATAGACTATTTATGGTGCAATTAACTCAGACACAGAAAGGAAGGAAAGAGGACAACAGTGATGCTAGTTATGCAGAATTTCTCTGGAGACCTAATGCAAACGTGGTTGGTTTAAACAGTTTTCTGCCACCAGGTGGCATCATCAACCCAAGACAGTTTGGATGCTATAGGTTAGTATAAGTTACTAAGGGTTAGTGGGTTATTAGAGGGAAGTAAAAATGAAATGGCTTTTGGATCAAGAAATGGAAAGCAATGTATGAGCAACTATTCAAAAGTTACTATAGCAATAAATACACATGTAACAACTCAGGTCTTATATTGATAGTGCCTCTTAGGCAAAAATTATATTATGTGATGATGTATGTGTATATAAAACTGTTGTTTAAGGCTTGCTTAAAAAGCTATTTTCTTTAACATTAAAATGCATCTTATGGCTTCTGAAAAATTTGTTTCTCCATAAATTTTGTCAGCAAAATAAAACAAAGTGAATTGTATATTAAAACGGAGTTTTTTAGTTGCACTAAAAGTTGAGTTGAATGACCTAGGCAGATGAACCTCCAGGAAAAGAAAAAAATATCAGGTTTCTGTCTGATAAGGTGTTAGTCAGGCTCATTGAGTCAATGATTGACCAAGCAGTAAATGCACATACACCCATGGATAAATTTTCTACAGTAGGCACATGGGTCATGCTTATCTCAGAACATATAGTTAGGCAATGATGTCAGATAGCATATGTATTAGTTTGAAATGTGATATTTAAAATATCAGTTTTATATGATGTAAATAAATATGAATTGTATCTCTTTATTCTTTATCAACTCTATGTGGTTAAAATTTTTAAGAAGTATTTTAGGTTATATTTTTAAATATGTATATGTTTTTATGTCTATTTTATATAGGGAAGAACCTTGTGAGATTATCTATTTCAGAATGTTTTCTGATTACCTGGGTTGTGCCAAGTTCAGTGCATGCACTGATAACAGGATGACAAAAAAATATACACAGTCTCAAGCCTTACAATGCATGATTATGACAAAAAGTAAAGTATTTGGGATTATTCCTGACTGGAACCACCAGCATATTGCTTTTTGATCTTGTAACACTGGCAAATTAATTAGTTTTTCTAATTATCCAGTTATTCAAAAAAATGTGGAAAATTCCCCTGTGCCTACTATAGCTTATGGCACTGGGCAAACAGGAGCAAATAAAACATGAAATATTTTGACCTTACGGAATTTACACAACAATTTCTTCATCAGGTAAATAACATAATAACAATCCCATTGCAATAAAAATTGAATGAAAAAAATAAGCCAAATACTGAGATCGGTTGTAGGAAACAAATTGGCTCCCAGTAAAGAGCAATTCTCTTTGATCTATGAGTCTTCAGATTTTTTTTTCTACAAAGCCTCCTTTTGTGGGAAGATAGGGTCTGTGTTTTCTGACTTTGTATTCACGATAGGAACTCAATCAAACTGTATCAAGCAGCTATTATTTTTTATTTGAAGTGATAGAAACACTATAAAGTCAGACAAGGGACAAAACTTGTCTCACACACTAAGCAATCTAAACTTTGCTCTGTAAGCAGTTAGGAACCATTGACGTGTTTTAATACAAGATGTTAGGAGTTCATATTTACACTTTAGAAAAAGAACTATGTCAGCAGTTAAAGTTGAGAGAGAAAAGAAGGGAGGGAGGGAAGAAAAGAGGAACTAACTGACATTATTACTTACAATGTACCATATCCAGAGTTGTTACTTACATTTTATGTAACTGTTTACTTCAATCTTCACAAAAGCCATAATATTACTGTACTCATTTTTACAGATGAAAAAACCTAGAGTCAAAGATATCAACTATACCCAAGGTGAAATTGTTAACACAGCTGGTATATAAACCCCGTTCTGTGTAACTGCAAAACTTGCAGTGCCTCGATCGGTAGTCCCCAGGGCCGGAAGGCTGCAGGAGGTGCCGTGGAGGAGTAGGGGTTAGCGGGGAGAGAAAGTGGATGTTGAGAGTACATAATTCTGTCATAAAATTTGACCCTAAAAGAAAAGCTATGGAGTAGGGGCAATAAGCTACTTATTTGATTTGCTGAGTTAAATATTTTGTTAACAATATTTATTTTATTTTATTGATGAATTTATAAAGAGCCTTGAAAAACAAGTGAAAGTTACTTTTATTTTAGCTTATACCAGAGACTGATAAACTAGTCTGTGGGCCAAAAAGAGAGCCTACCCTCTGTTTTTCTAAATAAAATATTATTAGAATATGACCATACTAATTTATGTGAGTCTATGGCTCACATTTGCATAATATCTATGACTGCTTTGCACTACATTGACAAAGGTAAATAGTTACATTAAAGCCTGTGTGGCCCACGTAGCCTAAAGTATTCCTATCTAGTTCTTTACAGACAAAATTTTGCCTACCTATCTTATAGAGAGAAAAAAAACTTGTTGAAGGTTGTTAGCAAAATTAAATGGATTATGTGGAATATAGAAAATGGTATATGTGTAAACAAGATTAATATGGTTGGTCATGCAGGATAAACTTGTAAGGAATTATGCTGCTATTGCAGGAAGGAAGTGATGGAAACCTCTCCAAGGTAGGAATAGACAGGAAAGGCACACGTGGTCCTGGAGACTGACGAAATGCAGGCGTGGTGGGGGGGCATCCAAGGCGGGTCCAAAGGTCCAGTGAGAATGAGCGCAAATAGGAAAGTCAGGGAAGGATGGCAGCGGAGGAAAGATAGAGAAAATTATTTTAGAAATACATCCGATAGTAAATGTGGCATAACGGAAAAAACATAGACTTCACATCCGAGAAACCCAGTTTTGACTCCCGACTCTCCTAACTGTACGCGTGTGACATTGGTAAAATAACCTTCCCCAATCGGTTTCCTTATCTGTAAAATGAGGAAAACGATGTCTGCCCTCAAGAGTTTTGGTGAGATCAAAATGAGATGCCACTGAGATGCCACATAGTTAACTTTGTGCTTGGGATGTATTAGGCAATTGTGGCAATAATAAGCTATTATCATTGTTCATAAAGTTATTTCAAAATACTGTAGAAATTAGGACAACAATACAAATATTACACTATATTAAAATAGATTTCATTTTCATTGGTGGCAAAAATGAACCTTAGTTTGAGTTTGGCTTATTTTTTTATTATAATTTCATTTTTATGCTTCTTTAATAGACAGACAATTTTTCATGTATGTGCCTAAGTTAGAAATTGTCTAGCATAACATCAATTTCCTTAGCGTTGATTAATATATTTAAATGATTCATTACCATTACAGAATTATTTATTGTAATTGGTATAATTGTAATGGAATTATAGGATATGATTAGATTATTCTCTTAGTATTCTAACTTCAACTTTAGTTTTATTTTTAATAAATGATTCAGCCTCGCTATTTCTCTTCCTACATCTACCCCACGACATACTAACAGTGGCGTAACTACCTCCCTAGTCACCCAAGCATTCCTCCAGGCAACCTTTTTCTCTTTGCTATTCTAATCCTTATTGACCATACTATATTTTTTACATATTACCCATGAATCAAATGCCAAAGTCAAAATTAAATGGAGCAAAATGACTCCTTTTTAATGTAAATGTTAATGAAGAGGTCTTAGAAATACATGAGTTGTCATGATAAACAGTTTAAAGACTTACACAATATTACACAACCACACACATCCCCCCACCCCCCCCAACACACACATACATAATCAGTCTTAATTATGAAACTTTTAGGAAGTAAAAAAAGAATACCTTTTTTCTAAACCTGATTTACAAATTAATTATGTATTAGATGCAGGAGTCAAATAGCTGGGTCATTTTTATTACTGATAAAATCAGGTTTGGTAAGTTTGGTTTAAACACAAGTAAATGGACCTTTTAATACATTAGTCCCCCTAATCCATGGGGGTTATCTTCCAAGACCTTCAGTGGATGTCTGAAACTGTGGATAGTACCAAACCCTATATATACTATGATTTTTCCTATACATTCATGCCTATAATAAAGTTGAATTTATAAATTAGGTACAGTAAGAGATTACCAACAAAAATAATAAGACAATTTTAACAATAAAATTATGTGAATATGGTCTCTGTCTTCGATAACTGATCTAATAACTGAGATGGCTACTAAGTGACTAACAGAAGGTGGTATATACGGTGTGAAAACCTAGACAAAGAGCCGAATCACTTCCTGGGCATCATGAAATGTGATGGCATGAGATTTCATCATGCAGCTCAGAATGGTGCACAATTTAAAGCTGATGAATTATTTATTTCTGGAGGTTCGCACTCAATGTTTTTGGGCTGTCGTTGACCATGGGTAACTGAAACCACAGAAAGCTAAATCACTGCACTTCTTGTTAAATTGAACCTTAAGCATCTTCAGTTGAGAGAAAGGCGAAAGTCCAAGAGTGTTAATCTAGCAAAAGTTTCCTCATGGAAACACTAAGAGTAGGAAGTAAAGGTCGACCCACAACATGAGTTTACTCTTAGAACTCTTTCTTATAATCAGATATAAGAGAGTAGAAGAGTAGAAGGCCAAATGTCCCCAGGTCATTTTTGAAGCAGAGGAAGGTGGCAATGTTTATCCCAATCCCTTCTGATATTATTTCTCTCAAAATCTTAGGTTTTATTTTTATTTTTTTCTCCTCAAAATCTTAGTTTTAAAAAAGAAGGTTAAAACCTTCTTTTATGGTGTCTCCTTTGACATGTATCCACTTATGTTGCAAGTATTTTCAGTTGTCCTAAGCTTTGATGTTTTACAGCACCACTGACATTTATTTTATTGCTAATCTTTTATCCCTCATGCAAACATGATTTAATTAATGGCATGATTTAACCTTGATGGGTACTCTGTGGCTCACTGAGCATTCATAGGCTTGCTGTACATATACATTGTTGTCTTTACTATGTGCTGATGTATCTTTTTAAGCAGTTGACACTGAGTTTAAGCTTAATGCTGAATTCTTTGTTAATTTTAAATCTTTATTAATGTATGTATTGGATTTATATTTAATGATTCATTTACCTAACACATAACAAAAGGGATCATTATATAGGCCCAAGTTATAGTCTTTTTTATTTTACCAAATAAGAATAACCAGTCTTAGAAAAATGATACTTGTGTTTTCAAGTCAGAATGATAATGCAATTAATGTTAACTCAATTTACGTCACTAGTCTACCTTGTTTCACATAAAGGACCAAATAATGTACCTGGCACTGTCCTCTCCCTGGCACCCTTTTGTGAATTTACTGAGCCCTGTGTTCTAACTTTGACTAGACTCTTGGCTCTGATACTGGCCTTAAGAACACATGTAAGTTGCTTCACTTTACTAAGTCTGTCAGTATTCATCTTTATAAAGTGAGGATACAAACCTTACCAGGTTGCTGGGGAATAAAATGGAGGCTATAATTAGTATATGTAAAGTACTTAGCATAGTGCTTAACTTACATAAGATATGCTCAACACATATGAAATGACTGAACTTCCGTATTGACTCTCCTAGTTTTAATGCCATTAGAGACAGTACTATATTGGTGACACTTGTTTAGTGAACAGCAGAATGATCCTAGAGATTCCAGGCACCCCTTATATGTTAAATCATTCAGCCTTTATGAATGGAGTTTGAAATTGTGAGTGGACACTGGGCTCCAAGTACAAATTCCAGCAATAGAGGATTGAATAGGGAAAGAGAGAAAAAATAATAGTTACTGGAGGGTTTATATATGAAATCTCTCATAAAATAGCGGGTCTCATGTCCATACTCTACTCAAGCCAGGGAATTCATGCTCTTCTGCTGTGCATTGATTTAGTTAAAGCTCTTTGAGGAATGAGAAACAAAACTACACTTTGCAAGTAAACAAGTAACAAGTGAAAACAAATGGAACAGTAGCAGATACTCTAAGGATATGAGAGTAAATCCACTGTTATCCAAGATAATGAAGTGAAGTACGGTCATACCCCAAGGAAAAATAAACTAAGCCCTACTCCGAGCAGCTCTCTCTCTTTCAGGAGCTATGTGGTATTAAGTTTCTGTCCTCTCTTCTTTCTCTTCTCTCTCCCATTACACCCTGTTCAATCTCCCTCTCTCCTTCTTTTTTTTCTCTCACTCTCTCTTTTCTCTCTCTTGTCTTCTTTTTCTCTTCTCTGCCTTTTCCCCTTCCCCCGACCCATTCTCTTTCCCCAACCCCATCAACATTTTCCACTTGCACTTGGTTCACAATGCAGTCTTCAATAAATATATCCTTTTAGATCATCATCAAAGGATAATTGTCTCAGTCTTTTACTATTTTAATTACACTCCCCAGAGAGGAGCTCGTTTGGACCAGATTGTTTGTATTGCCCAATGGGTAGGCCTTCCTAGTTTTGACATTGAGCAGTTGGGGTTGTGCTTTTGTGGTACCTATGTTAAGCTTCTTCTCCAGAGGCTCTATGAGCAGGTTCATTGGGAAAGTATCAGTCATTCTCTCAGCACATCACATGGAATCTGGATTGTAGTATTTGTTCAATAAATGTCTGCTGACTAAATCAATGATAACACCAAATTCATAGCTCAGTAAAAATCTCAGCTTTACTAGTAGTAGACAGCCAATATGCGTCAAGTATTTATTATTAGCTAAGTATTTATCATTATGTACATTCCAAGTATTCACTCTGTAATTCTCACAACAGCCCTAAGGGAAAGTCAGGAGCAGAGAGGTTAAATAGCATGGCCAAGGAGCCAAGTTCCAGAGCTACTGAAGAGCAGAGTCAAGTCTATGCATGGGCACATTGCCTAGCCTCCACACTCCTGACTTCCATTCTAAGCTGTCTCTAACCCTGTTGCTTATTTTCAGACAATATAAAGTAAGTCTATATTAACTTATACCATTGCTGATATTTTATTACATTTTGGTAGTAGTTTAAAAGTATAAGAGAATGGAGTTGTATAGTAACAAATTAATAGACACCAAGAACGTCAAAGTTTCCTGGTATGCAATGCAAATGCATGGCTAAAATGTGTAAACTTTGTTCCTGAAAAACTGGGTTTTTTCTCCTCTTTCTATCCTTTGCCTGGTTATAAATCTCTCCTTCTTTTCTTTGTCCTTATCCATCTTTTTCCTTTTAATATCCATTTCAACCATATCCATTTAAGTGTTCTATATGATGGCAACTCTTGTTGTAGGAACCATTTCTACTCAATTCTCAATTTCTATTCTGTTACCTGAATCCAGAAAATTTCAATGTATCCTAAAGGGACAATATCTGAGTAGAAGGCAAAGCAGGGTCAACAATAAGAGGAAAGCCTTTGTGCAACAAAGAGCAAGTCCCATCTCAAAACATTATGTAAAATGGAAAGACAATAAAATGAAATTAAAATTACAATGTAGTTCAAATTGAACTTAGACTAATTTTTAATCAGAGAAAAACAAACTAATTTCTTTTTTAATTAAACTAGCGCGTTTTTAAAAATGATAATACTCCCTCATGTAGAGGAGGCATAAAGCAGGTGAAGAGTATCTTTCTAGCAAACAATATGATGATATGCATTAAGATCTTTAACATATTCACTCATTTCTATTTCAAAAATTATATTCCAAGGAAATTATTTCAAGGGTGGCATAAACTTATACACAACGCTGTTCATCATGTTATATTCATACAAATTAAGCTTGGTGATAAGTTAAGTGTTTAATAATGAGGGAATGTTAAATTAGAGATCATAGCTGTAAAATATTATACTACTATCAAAATGATGTTTACAAAAATTACTATAATTGTTAAAAGCCATTGAAGTAATGATTATAAAAATTATTCTAGAGCTATACATAAATGCAGGTACATACACATTTAGAAACAAGAGGTGATGAAGTAAATACACCACAATATTTTTAGTATTTATCTCAGAGTAGTAGAATTATACATAATTTTTTACTTTATATTTTGGTATTCCAAACTTTCTACAATAAGCAGGCTTGTATGAGGCAGTGTCCTTCCATTAGGTTTGTGTCTGAAGGAGTCTCTTTACTCCTTATCCTCTCACTGCAGATAAACCCAGAGATGCACTTGCCAATTCCTCCTGGGAAGAAACTTGCTCTTGGTATTTGGCCCTAAATCTTATGGCTCTAAGTTTAAAGAAACCTGAGGTTGCTCACCCTACATGTAGAATAAGAGTTGTAAATTAGCAGCAAATACCACCTTTCAAATAAGCCCTTTCCCAAGATGAAATTCTTTGAGCAGGTAGGTGTTTAGGAAAAAAACAAACCAAACAAAAAACTCCATCTTTTTTCCTTTCTATGTAGAGAAAAACTAGTTCTTCCATTCTGCATTTCTCTTCCCTGTGTGTCTCCCTTACTACTCACACAGAACACTTCATTTCTGATACTCTTGGTCAGCGAATATGTGGAGGCTTTTCCCCACAACAAGCGATTTTCTGTGATACCAGCTGGGTGTTCTAGAATTTAACTCAGTTCTGATACTATCCACTGGAGGGAGTGTCAGACCCCACAGGTTATGGGCTCAGTCCCACAAGACCATCCCAGATGCCTCTATACACGCATTTAAGGAGCCAGTAGCAAGCCCAGGTTGTCACTTGAACTCCTGACCAACAAGCTATAAGTTGGAGGTTCTAACGACCCCCTCCTTGGGTTCAATTAATTTGCTAGGGTGGCTCACAGAACTTAGGGAAAGAGTACGTTTACTTTTTCTTTAATTTATTTATTTTTTATTTTTGGTCCAGAACAGTTGTCTCTGTTTTCTTGCCACCACTTTCTCCTGCCCTACCCACCCCACCTCCCACCCTCAATCCTTCCCTGCTTTGGCTTTGTCCATGGGCCCTTTATACATGTTCCTTGAGTTGACCCTTCCCTTTCTTTTCCCCATTAGCGCCCTCCCGCCTCCCCTCTGGTTACTGTCGGTTGGTTTGTTCTTTATTTCAATGTCACTGATTATATTTTGCTTGCTGGTTTGTTTTGTTGATTAGGTTCCACTTATAGGTGAGGTCATATGGTATTTGTCTTTCACCGCCTGGCTTATTTTGCTTAGCATAATGCTCTCTGCAAGTTAAAAACACAATGAGATACCACATTTATTAATTTTTAAAAGGATATAGCAACGGATACAGGTGAATAGCCAGGTGAAGAGACAGGGCAAGGTCTGGGAAGGTCTCAAACGTACGATCTTCTGTCCTTCTGGTGTAGATATGTTCCTCAACCTGGGAACTCTCTGAACCCCCTACTGTTGGGATTTTATGAAGGCTTCCCCACATAGATATGATCAGTTATTAACTTTGTTTCCAGCTCTTTTCCCTTCTCTGCAGAATTGAGGGTCAGGCTGAAAATTTCAAGCTCCTAGCCATGGCTTGGTCTTTGTGGTGACCAGTCCCCATCCAGTAGCCATCTAGGAGTCCACCCAGAGTCACCTCATTAAAATAAAAGGTGCTCCAAGTGCTCTTATCACTTAGGCATTTACAAGTGTTTAGGAGCTCTGTGTCAGGCACTGGGACAGAGGTCAATATGTATTTGCTATTCTGTCACAGAAGCATAGACACAAATGTTTCTGTCCAACTCATTCCCTCCCCCTTCTTTCTGTTGAGGATAAGACATCTCTCCAGTTTGGATCCTTGTTTTGCTGATAATTATAAGAGCAAGTAATAAAATCAGTGCAATATACGGGAATGAAGAAAGAAGACACAAAACTTGATGCAAGTTTAAAATAACTTAAAATGAAAATGAATCTAAAGTAAGAAAATATTTTAAATAATGATTTAAAATGAGGAAATGAAAACAGAAGTACAGGAAGTTTCTCTTCTTTATCTGTAAGGCTGAACATTAATTTTTTAAGATTTGTATTTTATGGTAAATTCCTGTATTTCCTCTCAAAAAGGGAAATCACTAAACCGTGACATAGGAGCTATGAAGTTCAATTAAAGCAAAAGTTCAAATTATTTTGTCTTTAATAAAATGATTTATAGCCAGAAATAAATGTTTTGAAATATTTAAGTTTTGAAAATAAATGATCAAAGTGTGTGAAAGTAGTGATAAATAATTTTTGTATTTGTATTGTTTAACCAAAAACAATCCACTGCTTATCACATCATTTTATTCTTATTAAAAATAGAATAGATAATATGTTTTTACATATTTATAAAATACTGATACTCTTTAGAACTTGTTTATTTTAAGCATTGTTTTGTGATGGCACTCACTGATTAGCTAAAAGTTTGATTCTAGCTACAAAATAACAGGTTATTTCATAGGTATAAAAAGATTGATGTTTACCTGTTTTTATGTTTGTTTTTGCTAGAGGAGCCTTTTATTTATTGTCAGTGTGCTTTCTGTTTGTGAGTCATAAGTTCACACAATTCTTCATCTTTTTTCACTCTCATTTGCCAACACCTGAAGTTCAAGGTGGCAAGACCCAAGTTCCAAAAAACTTTGTTGATACTTATAAAGACATACTGGAATTAATTATTGGCAGTGATAGTTATTTTTATGACTGCCATATTCAAAAGGCTTTTAGTTTGAAATTCAATGAACTATATTTAGTTTGCAATATCCTTTGTTACATATAGTTTTTGACCAAGGAAGCCTGTCAGGCAGATTAAACTTGCCCTTGTCAGTTGCTAATAATGAGACCCAGAGAAAACAGGGGCTAAAGTGAAAGCTGAGTTTATTTAGAAATCATCCCTTGATATGAGGAGAATTATTTCTTGTGCAAATTTATAAATTTCTGGAATCTTCGTACTCACTTCTTATTTATCTTTATATCTACAATGTCTATTTAATATATGTATATTGAAAAAAATTAATAAAATTCCAGAGACATGTCTATAAATTTTGGTCAGATCTGTTAGTATTATAATCTCAGAAATTCTCAGTTTAGGATATGGAAAATATATACTTGAGATACAGTTTTATTTTCATATTTATCAAGACCTTTTATTTATCTTCTTTTCAGGACTCTCTTCCTTTGATATTGGAGGACAGTATCATTTAACTGTTTGAAAGTATCATTTAATTTAAGGCAACATAGCCATATTTTGCTCTAGGATGAATTCTGAAATGTTGTAAAATTAAGTTTTCTTGTATGTAAATATATATAAAAGATTACCATAATATTTGAGGTGACCTGATCCAATTAAGGTGAAACTTGATTAACACTGATAACTTGGAAAGAGAGAAGTTCAGAGCTCCAGGAAGAGAGATTACATTAGCCATGTGTAGGGATCAATTTCTCCTTTTTACGTGAAGAGTAGAGTCTGATGCTCTTTGCTTTTCTTCTCTGAGATGTAGCTGTGTCTCTTTTCTTCACTATAGCAGCTTCTTAAAGACAAGGATGGTATCTTTCACTTTGACACACGCTAAATAAATGTTTGATGCATTGAACCTATTGAAATATGAGAAAGAAAGGAGAGGCAAAATGTTGATATAAAATTAAGGTCATATTTAACTAAAGTCCTAATTGAGCTCCACTATTAATTGTAAACGATCAAAATGGGGCTTTGAAGATCTTAAGTTTGAAATAGATTGATGTGTTTCTAGCTATATCTCAGCTGGCTGCTCTGGTACCCTCTTGACTTTAACAACACTTGTGGCCAATGGACAATAGGGAAAAGGAAGACAGATTTAATAAATATTCAAAGAGGAGAAACTGTACTATTTTGAATAAATTAGAACCAAAAGAAGGATAAAGTGTTACAAAAAAAGGGATTTTATCTCTATGAATCCAAAGAAGCTATATAACTAATGTTACAGAGAGATTGGAAATAATAGACTATATGAGGCAATAAAATGAATGCAATGGGAATTATGTAGTATGGAGGAAAAAAGTAGTCTTTCTAGGTAGAAAATCTGAGTTCAAGTTCAGACTTTCCTCTGGTTACTACGGCCGTTGCATTTCTCAGTTTTTTCATCTCTAAAATGAAGGACATTTATACATGCCTACTTACAGGGTTATATCATGATGCTTGAATGTGATAATAATATATTTTGGTTTTTAGTGATTGTTTGGATTAAGGAAACTGAAAACCAGTTACTAACTCAAATAAAATAGGGATATATTTTTTAAAATACAGGAAAATTAATAGTTAATCAAGAAAAGGATAGCCTAGCTCATAAAAATTTGAAAGTCACTGTGACTCTATCATGAATTCATTTCTCTGATTTCTCTGCCATTCTTTATGATTTTTTTTGGCGAAGAGTAACAGATAACCTGATTACGAAGAGATTATATAACAAAGGCTTTCTTATCTTATAAAATGTAAAGTTTGGAGGTAGAACACATCCAGAGTTGGTAATTCAGCAGCTCACTTATGTCATCGTAGACTCAGCTGCTTCTCTTTATGCTTCTCTCCTGCAGCCTGCAAGCTTACTCTCCTAAGCCTGTCCTTTCAGGTCCACAGACAGGTACCTTGGTCTCAAGCATTAGCTGTCTTCAGGAAGAAAAGGACTGTTCTTTCTTGCACAGTTCTTTTTAAGAGCAAAGACTACAAATTAGTTATATCCCAGCAGTAATTTTGTCTACCACAGAGGATTATACAAAAAAAATTTAAAGTTATTCATGAAATATTCAAATGGAAATACTCTGAAGATACAGAAGTGCAAAATCAGGGGAAAATTTAGAAAAATATGAGTTTAACTCTAAGACTTACTTTATAGATAAGTCAGAAATTGTAGTCATGTGTAAGCCATTTAAATTTGTAGAAATTTTATTCATTTCAATAACTTTCATATTAAAATTATAATAGTTATAACGAACACTAAATTGAATAGGCAGTATATCTAAAACTCTCTCAAGGTAGTTAGAAATAAACAAAAATAATAATAATGCAAAGCCAAATATGTGTCAGAGGAGGAACCAACAACATTTATTTTAATACAAATGAGGGACTTGAGGACAGTATCACAAAGAAGTGATATTTGACCTCTACAGGGGATAGGAAGGCTACACAAGCAAGGGGAACAAAGTTCATGGAAAAAGAGAATAAGCATTGACTTGCACAAAGCAGTGTTCTAACATGTGCATAGAGTTAAGGGATCATGAGATGTCTCATTTTATAAGAGTGATGAAAATAACAATAATTTTTAGATTGGATTTTGACTATGGAATGCCCTGAGAATTGGTCTAAGAAGTTTCAGCTGTACAGTTGAAAACCAGAAACCATCAATTATCGGAGGAAGACAGCAACATGTGCTTTGGGAAAAGGAGCTTGTTGTTAGCATGTCAGGAACTTGGAGCTCTGGAGACTCTGTGATTGTCTGAGCAAATTAATAATTTCAATCAGAGTAAAACAGGAATGAAAATGTGAGTTCAGTTCCATGAGACAGCTCCAAGTTGTGAAGATGTAAAATTAATCACCTGGATATAAGAGAAATGTAACTAAAATTTTTAAACCTGAAGAACTGGAACAAAGGTAATGCTTCTACCAGAAATATGACAGAAGGAGGAGACATTTATTTGGAAGATGCAATAAGCTCAGATTTGTAGTCAATGAATTTGAGGTATCGGCAGGACTTTAGTTGCAAACATCTGGGAAATTCAGGTCTGGAATTTGGAAGAAAACTTGCCTAAATTAAGACATTTAGATGCCGTCAAATGAAGGTCAAAACAACTCATGAAATTTTAAAAAATGGTTACTTTCTCATAGTAGATATTATTGTAACAGCTTCCCCTGATATTTACAGTTTCTGCATGAATTTACATGTCTTGTCTTAACTGATTCAACCAGAAATGTGTCCTAAAGGCATTAGGCATCGTTTTATAGTTTGTAACACTGATGCTCAGATAGGTTAGGCAACTTGCCCCAATCAAGCAGTAAGAAAGCAGAGAAATCTGAATATTTTTGCTTATCTTTGGACTCAGAATATCACCTTTAGTTATTTATAATTAACTGGTTAGTACAAAATCTTTAGATTCTAAATATCATTGTTAAATAAGTAACGTAATTATGCATACAGATGATATCCAATAGCAATGTTCAGAAATTCTATATTTAAAAATCTAAACATCTTTACTGTTCTCTAGATTCCTTCACATTTTGAATCAAAGTTTATTCACTTAGACTTTATGTGGTATCAGGATAAAATGAGTGGGTTGCTGTGAGAATTTTCAGGCTAATATGTAACCAAATTACCATGAACTAAGGCTTAAGATGTAGAACCTATGAATAACAGCAGTTGGAAAAGTAAACCAGTCAAATATGTCATAGATTTTTACTAAAAATGAAAAGTTTAAAAGTCCCTCATTAGGCAATTGATAAAAACATTTTAGCTAAAAAACAAAGAAATTACTTTGCTTTCACATTACATGTTTCCAAAATCCCAAAGGGTTTAAAACACAATAGCATACCTATGTTGAATATTAATTTGTTTTCAAGAGCTTATGGGCCTCCTGTTTGCTTATTTGCATCTGAAGTGGGCATTTACACAATTCGACTACTCAGTCAGCAGATGCCATTTTTAATATATTTTCAAAGATGTTATTTATTTTTTTTTAGAGAGGGGGAAGGGAGGGAGAAACAGAGGGACAGAAACAACATGTGCTGTTGCCTCACTCACCCCCTACTGGGGACCAGGCCCAAAACTCAGGCAAATACCCTGACTAGGAAATGAACCAGCAACCCTTTGATTCTTAAGCTGGCACTCAGTCCACTGAGCCACACCAGCCAGGGCCATGTTTAATATTTTGCTTCAATATTATTAACCCCTTGTGTTTCTACTCTATACCATATACTTACAGATATATATGCATATATACACACATATACATATATAAATATGACATAAATTATTAGGGTATTTGTTTCTTTAAAAAGGAGCACATTTTTCCATGTTACATATATGTGTTTATGTGTGTGTGTGTATATGGCATTTGTTTCTTAAAATGAAACCATATTTTTCTGTACCTTCCCATTGAAGATGGCCCTTCTTTACTACAGAAGGATTTAATTGTATGGTTGTAACAGCAGTATGTGGGCAACAGGACTGTTAACTTAGCAAATATTACTGGTTTATAAATATTCATTAAATTTGTTTTTAAGCAGCAATTCAACTTTGTAAATGGTTGCAGCCAGAGAAAGCTCTAATTAGAGGAATTAACTAGGACTTGTAAAGGTGAATGGGGATTTGTGAGCATTTGGAAGAGGTACTTTTCTCAACAGGAGAAAAATACCTCCTGTGGAGCTTGCAATATAGTTTGCCTGTATGCCAGGTTGATAGAGAATGGAAAATTTCCAGTCTTAAGGGCACAGGAGAATGGAAGCCTGTTGTTTAAGTTAGCAAAAGACATCTTGTAGATCACATCATACCGAGGCCTTTCTTTGTTGAAACTCATCTTTTAAAAGATCTTGTTACTAGTATTCAAAACTCGCATTTAACCCTAATTTAAAGTTAAATGCAGTTAAACAAGAATAATCTGACTATAGAAACTGCTTTCTATGGTCAGAGCGGTGTTTCCTTTCCTCTCAGTTACCTTCATATTATCACCGCCATTAGAAACTCAAAGGAAGCAGCTGTTTTGAATATGTACAAACAAACAAACAAAAAAAAGCTGTTGCTATAGCAACCATAGAACTCTGTGGAAATGCTCTCCATTTAGCATAGCCAGTCCCTCCTCATCACCCCTCCTTCCGTTCCCTTTGTGCACCACTGTAGACTGCTTTTGGACAAGAATGATGATTAATGATTTTACTGCATAGTGGTGGGGCAGGGGGGCAGGCAGAATGAACACTACTATACCTTGCACTTAAACTATGCAAGAGCTGGAAGACTTACTCCTGGCCAAAGCTACAGAAATTAACACTTATGGGACATCTGTTGCTTGATTACCTGACTTTTCTTTACCCTCCTTCAAAAAATGCTATTGGCCTCTCTAATTCTCTACTTAATAAATCAATAGTTTCTCTTTCATCTCTGCATTTTGTTTCAGTTTTTCTCCCTAACCCACTGTATCTATGCCCTTGAGCCAAATGTGATGGCTGAACGGAATCTGTGGACTGCTATTTCCACAGTAGCTACTGAATTGAATAAAGATAGGGCAGTTTTGACTTCAGAGGTAAATGGGTGGTGGTAGATGTTCGGGTTGTGCTTCTCCAGATGGTAGAAATATAGGCTTAGTTTATCAGAATTAAACCTAGCTTCAGAAAAACTGTCTCAAATAATTAAAATTTTAGTCATTTCATCTCAATTTTAATGTCCCTTGAGGTGTTGTCTTGATTAATCTATCAACAATATTTTTAATTTACTTTTATGTCTCTGTTGGTAGTCAGTCTTCAATTTACTAATTGTTTGTACTCAAATTAGTTCTGAAATCAACAATTTAGGTACTTAAAATTAGTTTTAAGCCAATAATTTAAAACTTGAAAATATTTTGATGTAGATACTATGTGTTAACTATCCTGCTCACATAAATAATGACTATTCTTGTTAACACAAATCTATTTGTCCCTCATTTCACAAATATTTTATCTTAGCAAGGCAAAGAAAGATGCTATTCTACTTTTAAATGCATAGCATAGCTCTTTTGGAAGCAACCTTTCCAAATGGGGACGACTCAGCTAGAATTTCTGATTAGTTTTGGAACTTGGACGTATAAAAAAATACTTTGACAACAAAGAGATGCTAGATGGATTTAAAGAGTTAGGAAAAGGGACTTCATGTCATAGACCTCCCTTTTATTAATAATCAAGGCTTTCATAAATTCACTTTGTTCTATTTGGATTATTTTGTTTACTTTTACATTAACTTTTTTTCCATGTTGAAGCACACGTGTAAAGCATGAGCAACCTTAACTAGTGATGAAAATGGACTGTCACAATCAATAACAGGCACCAGTAATTTCAAGCTTTCTGGCCTTTTGTGTCACACACACACACACGCACACATAAATACACACACACACACATCTTTTCCTTATCTTTACAAACAACTAGTGTTAGGAAAACACTGTGACAACTACAATATAGGGCATATCACTTCCAGCTCATATGAGGATGGCCCTCAAGCACATAGCAAAGGACCTACCATAGAGTAGAAGCCATGTGGAATAGGAGAAGTTGAAACAAATGAAGTATTACAACAGTGATGTTCAAGGTGTACAACTCAGCAATGACAATCTTAGTTCCCCTTCCTAAACCAAATGCCCAAAGAGCTGATGATTATTTAAATATTTAGGTAGTTAAGAAGATACACATGTATGTATTTCTTGGACATATACATATACCAGGATCTAAATATTATATATTGAAAGAATTTTGACATTTATTTTTTTTAATTTAATCTTTATTGTATTTTTCCATTACCATTTAGTCCCCTTATATCCCCTTCTCCCAGCAGTCACCAAAATGTTGTCCATGTACATGAGTTCTTTCTTCCTTTTTGTTCAATTCCTCCATCCCCTAATCTCTCCCCCGACACAACAGCTGTTGTCCTGCTTTCCAATTATGAGTCTGTCCCCATTTTCATTGTCAGTTCAGTTTGTTCATTAGATTCCACATATGAGTGAAATCATATGGTATTTGACTGGCTTATTTCATTAAGCATAATGTTCTCCAGTTCTATCCATACTGTCACAAAGGATAAAATTTTCTTTTCTTTTTTTCTTTTTCTTTCTTTCTTTTTTTTTTTTTTTTTTTTTTTTTTTGCCGAGGAGTATTACACTGTGTAAATGTTTCATCTGTTCATCTCCTGATGGACACCTGAGCTGCTTCCATATCTTGGCAACTGTAAATAACACTGCAGTGAACATAGCAGAGCTTATGTTCTTTCAAATTAGTGTTTTGGGTCCCTTCAGATACATTCCCAGAAATGGAATAGCTGTGTCAAAAGGCAGATCCATTTTTTAATTTTTTGAGGCATCTCCATACTGCTTTCCACAGTGGCTGCACCAGTCTGCATTCCCACCAACAGTGCAAAAGAGTTCCCCATTCTCTACATCCTGGTCCATAGTTGTTGTTTGTTGATTTATTAATGATAGCCATTTCTGACAGGTGTGAGATGATAACTCATTGTGGTTTTAATTTGCATTTATCTGAGTTTTAGTGATGCTGACCATCTTTTTTATATGTCTATTGGCCATCTTTATGTTTTCTTTGGAGAAGTGTCTATTCAGGTCCTTTGCCCATTTATAATTGTGTTGTTTGTATTTTTGGTGTTGAGTTTGTAAGTTCTTTATAAATTTTAGATATTAACCTTTATCAGATATATTGGCAAATATGTTTTCCCATTCTGTGGGTTGTCTTTTTATTTTCTTGATGATTTCCTTTGTTGTGCAAAAACTTTTTAGTTTGATGTAGTCCCATTTATTTTTTCTTTTGTTTCCTTTGCCTGGAGAGTTACATCTGATAAAATATTGCTATGAACAATGTCCTAGATATTGCTGCCTATGTTTTCTTCTACTATTTTGAGGGTTTTGGGTCTAACTTTTAAATCTTTGTTCCATTTTGAATTATTCTTGTGCATGGTATAAGAAGATGGTCTAGTTTCATTTTTCTGCTTATATATGTTCACTTTTCCCAACACCATTTATTGAATAAACTCTCTTTAGCCCATTGTATGTGCTTGCTTCCTCTGTCAAATATTAATTGACTATAAAGGTGTGTGTTTATTTCTGCACTCCCTATTCTATTCCATTCATCTATGTGTCTCTTTTTAGGCCAGTTCCATGTTGTTTTGATTCATATAGCCTTATTATATAGCTTGATATTACGTAGTGTGACTCATCCAATTTTGTTCTTCTTTCTCAGGATCCCCGTTGCTGTGCAGGGCCTTTTGTGGTTCCATACACATTTTTGCAATACTTATTCTAGTTCTGTGAAATACGTCTTTGAAATCTTGATAGGAATCGTGTTGAATCTATAGATTGCTTTTGGTAGTATGGACATTTTAATGATGTTAATTCTTCCCATCCATAAACACACTATGTGCTTCCATATCTTTGTATCTTCTTCAATTTCTTTCTTTAGTATTTTATAATTTTCTGCTTACAGATCTTTTACATTCTTGGTTAAGTTTATCCCTAGGTATTTTATTTTTTGAAGCAGTTGTGAATGGGATTGTTTTCTTAATTTCCCTTTCTGTTAGTTTCTTATTGGCATGTAAAAATGCAACTGATTTCTTGATATTAATTTTGTATCCTATTACTTTGCTGGATTAATTTATCAGTTCAAGTAGTTTCTTGGTGGAATCTTTGGTGTTCTCTATATACAGTATCATGTTGTCTGCTTATAATGACAGTTATATTTCTTTCTTTCCAATTTGGATGCCTTTTATTTCTTCTTCTTGTCTGATTACTGTGGCTAGGACTTCCAGTACTATGTTCACTAAGAGAGGTGAAAGTGGACATCCCTGTCTTGTTGCAGATCTTAAGGGGAATTCTTATACTTTTTGCCCATTGAGTACAATACTGGCAGTGGGTTTGTGATATATGGCCTTTATTATGTTTAGATGTGTTCCTTCTAATCCCTCTTTGCCGAGAGTTTTTTTTTTATCATAAATGGGTGCTGGTTTTTATCAAATGCTTTTTCTGCATCTACACAAAGACATAGAAGCTAAATAACATGATATTAAATAATGAATAGGTCAACAATGAGATCAAAGAAGAAATCAAAAGATACCTTGAAACAAATGAAAATGAGGGTACAGCAGTCCAAAATCTGTGGGACACTGGGAAAGCAATCCTAGGAGGGAAATTCATAGCATTACAGATCTCTCTCTTGATCTCTCTCTCTCTCTCTCTCTCTCTCACACACACACACACACACACACAAACAAAACAAGAAAAACTCAATAAATAATCTAACTTTACATTTAAAGGAACTTGAAAAATAACAACGAAGTCCAGAGTGAGTATAAAGAAGCAAATAATAGAGATTAGAGGAGAGATAAATGAAATAGAGTCTTTAAAAAACATACCAAAAAAGCAATGATTCTGAAAGTTGTTCTTTGAAAAGAGAAGCGAGATTGGTAAACCTTTCACTGGACTCATCAAAAAAAAAGAAAATAAAGAAAAGACCCAAATAATAAAACCAGAAATGAGAAAGAAGAAATAACTAAAACCAAAGAAATACAAAGGATTGTAAGAAAATATTATGAACAATTATATGCCAACAAAATGGACAACCTGGATGAAATGGACAAATTCCTAGAAACATACCATCTTCCAAAAGTAAATCGGGAAGAATCAGAGGATCTGAATATGCAGATTATACCTAGTAAAATCAAAGCAGTAATCAAAAAGCTCCCAAAAAACAAAAGCTTTGGACTGGGTGGCTTCAGATGTAAATTTACCAAACATTCTGAGATCTGAAACCTCTCCTTCTCAAACTATTTCATAAACTTCAAGAGAAGGTAAGGCTCCCAAACTCATTTTACAAGGCCAGCATTATCCTAATTCCAAAAGCAGATAAAGATACTACAAAGAAAGAAAATTACTGGCCAATATTCCTAATGAACATAGATGCTAAAATCCTCAAAAAATATTAGCAAGCCAAATGCAGCAATACCTCAAAAATACCATACACTATGATCAAGTGAGATTTATTCTGGGAATGTGAGGTTGGTACAACATTCACAAATCAATAAATGTGGTTCACCACATAAACAAAATGAAGGATAAAACCACATGATCATATCAATAGACATTTCTTTTTTTTATTACTGTTTTTTCAGTTACAGTTGTCCCATTTTTTCCCCGTTGCTCTCCCCTGCCCCACCCCCCTCATCTCCCAGTCAGTCCCCACCCCGTTGTCCCTGCCAATGAGTCCTCTATTCATGCCCATTGACTTGCCCCTTCCCTTTCTTCCCCTCACATTATTCCCTTCCCCTACCCTTCTGATCACTGAGAGTTTGTTCTTCATTTTCAAGTCTCTAGTTCTCTTTTGCTCATTTGTTTGTTTTATTGATTAGGTTCCACTTATAGATGAGATCATATGGCATTTGTCTCTCAATGCTTGGCTTATTTCATTTAGCATAATAGTTTATTCTATTCATTTTCTTCATCCTGCACCAGAATTCAAGTCTGTTCATGCTTTCTCTTTTTCCACCTTGCCCTCTGACAATTAGGTTTATTGTTCAATGTTTGTGTTAATAACAGACTGGTATATTTTTTGCTCATCTGTATTCATTTTGCTCCTTACTTGTTTTTTCTAGTCACTTCAGATAAAATAAAGTCAGTATAAATAATCATGTCAGCACCACAATATTTTAATTTCAAAATTCCATTTTTAGGTTTTAGTTCATGTTTATAACTTTTAAAGAATGTCTAACTTTTAAAAAAATATATAACAGATTTGAAAAATTATGTCAGCTAACCAAAATATATTGCTATTTTACATAAATATAGTTTGGATGGAGTAAACTTATGTGTGATGTTTCATAAGATGATAAAATGCCATGAATTGGGGAAAATAAATTTAAAGTTGAAACTGCATCTGCTTAGAGTTATTTATTTTACACTGAGTAAATGCATTTAGTTTTTGAAAAATAATTCATAAGTTTATTTTTTACACTATCTTCTCCCTGTTTTGTTCTAGCTATCACACTTACAGTAATTTGTGAAGAGAGTGATCATTTTTGCCTGGTCATGATTTAAGTGGAACTATAGAGTCTGTTTCACCCATTGTTTTTTAAATTATCATTTTATATTTTTAGGAGTTTCTAATGATGCCTCAGAATAATCTTGCTGGTTTATGCTGGATTTTATCAAAATTTGGATAATTGGGGTAAAAAATACAAAGTAATGTCTAATTATAAGATATTATAAATAAGGTTACATGGAGAACAATATTACCCTGGAAAAGATTTCCTTTTTATTACTTATATAAAATATTGCTACCTTGTTCCTTACATTTTTATGGTCATATTAACCATAAAACCAAAATATCATTGGCTCTTGTAGGTGTTATTTTTCTTTTATAAAATAAAACTTTCCAAGACATTGCACTAACTGTGGGTTTTCTAAGTCCTGACTTACAGTTCTCTTACTTGAGATTTACATGAAACCTTATAGAATTTTTAAATAATAGTAATATATTATTAGGAAATATTTACTTACTCCTTAATGTGGAAAATATAAACAAAAGGCAAGTAAATAAGAAGAAAATGCCAAGGAGAGACATTTACAAATATTGCCTACTTGAATAAAATATTTCCTTTACATAGAGAAACCTCCTCCTATGCACAAGTCACACACCCGCCCCCCAAGCCCTAAGGCGATTTTGTTATGCTTTCCTTGATTTCCTGTATTTCTTGTCACATTGTTTACACATCTGTTTGATTAAGGACAAGCTAAGTTTTATCCCCAGAGATTATTATAGTAGTTGACACATAATAGATTCTGAATAAATATGTAATGAATGAAAGAACAAATAAACACAGGTAGTGTAAAACACTAGTGCTGCAACTGCTTTCCTTCCAGGTTGACTTTCCACCAGGTAATCACCGAACTCAGGCAAAATTACCAGCCCTCCAAGGTTCTCTAGTAACTTGTCTATACAAACCCAATTCCCAGTACCTCCTTCCTTTCCCCTGTCCAATTCAGTCAAATATTTATTATCTGTTAAGGCATCAAGTTCTGACTACCCCAATTTCTACCAATTTATTTTTCTGATGATTTTAAGTATCAGCACATTGAGAAAAACTAGAAAGAAGCATGCTATGTAACTTGTAGTGAGTAATTTATGGTTTTAGATAAAAATTAACAGTATATAAATAGTATTTGTAATGAACAAACGATATCTACTTAGCATAATATAAATGACAAATTAGCATAGTGATAATTGATATAAGAATAAATGTAGATGTAAGTCGTTTTCTTTACTCACCAATTGAGTGATTTAAAAACTGACTCAGAAATAATATTTTTAAGGCTTATTGTGTACTCAGAATTATGCTTAAGAAACTAAGGTTCTTAAAGGAGAGTGCATTCTCTTATGAAAGTTAATTTGCATAAGTCAAACAAAGCTTTGGAAGTTTAAAGATATGTGTCAGTTAAAAGGGATCTTGGGACATGGTCCCTGAACTACACTTGTTAAAATAGGTAAAGATTTGGAAAGAAAAAAGAATCATAGTAGCAGTGATGGATCTTATCATCTCTATTCTATCCATCATTTAATGAAAAGCTTTTAAATGTTGCAATGAATCTGTTATTTTAGTGGCCAAGTGCCATTCTTTTCTCTCAGTCAAGTTCAAAGGACTGTTAAGTTTCTTAAATACATGGATTACATTGACTGCTTATTCTAGATAAAATGCATGTTAAGAATAATGTCTCCCATGTTTATATTTTTACAGTTTTGTAAGCCTGTTAATATTACTTATAACTGTCTCACAATTTTACAAGGTAGACAGGCCAGGAGTCAGTATACTTATTGTATAAAAAATGGGTATGAGGCAGAGAGATAATATGACTAACCTCCAGTTCTTAAGTCTCCAGCAAGCTTTCTTTAGACTCCCTTAAAGGACCCCTAACTTTAAACAAGATGTCAAAACACAAACCCTTGAGATATTAAAATAAGGTCTACTTGAGTGATATGTATAATTCTGGTAGTGTTGAAAGGGGGCATTGCGATTTGTACCAGAGGATGGTTTTAGTCTATTCCTTCT
Organism: Pteronotus mesoamericanus; assembly: GCF_021234165.1. Taxonomy (NCBI): domain Eukaryota; kingdom Metazoa; phylum Chordata; class Mammalia; order Chiroptera; family Mormoopidae; genus Pteronotus; species Pteronotus mesoamericanus. The sequence goes on along the minus strand of NW_026555325.1, from coordinate 24,968,393 downwards.
CTGCTGAATAAAAAGAAAAAAGACACTCCTACCTTTTGCAACAGCATGGCTGGAACTGGAAACTATTATGCTAAGTGAAATAAGCCAATCAATGAAAGACAAATACCCTATGATCTCACTTATAAGAGGAATCTAATGAACAAAATAAACTAACAAGCAAAATAGAACCAGAGACATGGAAACACGGAACAAACTGACAGCTGCCAGATGGAAAAGGAAGGAGGATAACGGGGGGAAGAAGGGGAAGGGATCATTCTAAAAACACATATGACTGACCCATGGACAGGGCAACGGTGTAGGGATTGACTGTGAGAGCAGTGGGTAGGCTGGGCGGAGGAAGGCAAAGGTAGAAAAATTGGGACAACTGTAATAGAATAACAATAATAAAAACAAACACAAATAATTAAACTTTCAGAGCCTTAAAAAATTAAGATATAAAAACCACTGCCTTTCTCTCTACTCCTCAAGAAGGTCCAACCCTTCTCTCCACACCTCCTATCCTTTCCCCTGTCCTAGGCTCCTTGCCCTTCCAATAATCTTTGTTAGCTCAAGATATTTGCTGTCCAAATGTTATAACAAGGCCTTATTCATGCATATGTCATTTTATGATATATTTAATGAAAATTGTATAGTGTGTAGAGAAAAAAATAAACTGAAAAATAAAAAAGTCTTTCCCATGGAAAGTAACATATGTAGATGGTGCCAGTGAGGGAAGAAAGAGAGAGAGATCAAGCTCCAAAGAAAACTAAGATGCAGAAAGAAAGGGCTGCTTGCTGCCCTTGCAAGGCAGAAAAAGCAACACCAGGTGTTGGCTTCCCAAATCCTCTATCCACCCTAGAATGGTGAACCTTTACTATGTTTCCTTTCTTGGAGTATCAACAACCCAACTCAAACTAGTCTAAGGGAGTGGAGGGTGTGGGGGAGAATGAAAGGTGCTGTCAGAATTAAAAGAATGTTTGATTATCCAAACTGTTGAAAAGACAGAGGCTGTATCATTAATATAGACACAACTCAGAAGCAACTGGAACCACAGTGTCAAATAACACCAGACACTCCTGTTTAATTCCTTTGCAGTGTCCAACAATTTCTTATGTTGGTTTCCTCCCATTGGCAGGAGGGGGCTGCGCTGTTGAAAGTTGCCAGATTAAGATCAAACTGCCCTACTTCAAAGAGCAGACTATCTACTCATTTGCACTAAGATTTAGATAGCAGCTCTAACCTATAGTTTACTCTCCTGTACAGTGTGGTAACTAATAACAGCGTTGTAAAAACACTCAAAGTGCTTAGTAGAAATGGCTGAACCCAACAAACATCAACTGTTGTTCTAACAGATATTTTGACTATGGGGACTCATTTCTCATAGCATTGCTGCTTGAGACAGTTTCTCTACCTAGGTTCTGGTTTGAACAATTTGAGATAGTCACCAATTATTTTACGTATGGTCATGCACTCAGTGTGTAAGTATATAGGGGCTTTGGAATTACAAGGTTGAAGTCAGAAGGGGAAGAACACTTCCAGAGGAAGAGATGAAATGGATGCTGAGCAGACCAAGCACAGATGCTCGCTACAGATTGTCCACTATATTTATCCGATGCCTACACTAACCCTCCCTTCATAAGCTTAAGTGGGTCTCTACCTGGATCCCTGATATGGATATTGATATAATTATAGATATAAATGTAGAGGAAGACAAATATATTAGGTAAGTATTAATTGACCAAGATAATTGTTTTGTCAGATTTTACAGGAAAAAAAAGTTTATTTTCATTGTAATGTATCACTCTGGTTCTTATATAGAGAAACTTTTAGAAGGCATAATTTCATAAATTTAGAAAAATCACTGCCAGACAACTACAATGATACATCTAAATTAAAACTAGCAACTTGGATATCTATGTAAATAATGGGTTCTTTATAATTGAAAGAATAATATTCTATACTGATCTTCCTAAGGAAATTTTATTAGCATGCTTTTCTATAGATATTTTAAGTGTGCCATTCAAGAAGACCATATTTATGCATTTAATAAAATATATGTTTAAAAGGAAAATTCTTGTTGAACAGATACTGTAATGAAATAAATTCAACAAAAAAATATTGAAGTTCAGTTTATTTGTGTACATACCAGACACTTAACATTTTTGGTGTAATTAGATTTTTAAACACAATGATTCACTACTTTGGATTACATTAAGAAAACTCGTGCATGACTGAAGATACCACCTAGGGGTGTAATGGAAGAATCTTAAATTAATATCACTTAGCTCAAAATCAAAATTTATAATATTTTGCACTTATAAAAGTAGCTGGATAACTATAGTTTTCCAACCTATGTATTACAGACCTCAAGGGAGTTTCAGAATTATTGTGTTAGTACCACAAATCCTTAGAAGAACTAAATGTTATCTGGATTTAATTAAAAAATCATGTCTTGAACATGTAATTTTTTTCAAATGTAAGAAGTTGATAGAAATGTAAAATAATTACTAAATAATTATCTCTTTAATATGGGTATACTAATTATCTCATTAATTAATATATAACAATACAAAATATTATGTGTGAACCTGAGACATTTTTTAAAAATATGTAAATTTGTCTTTAAACTAGAGAATGTTTTGAAGCCCCTGCATTAGACTCTCACTAAAATGTGTCATATTTTTAAACTATGCCAACATATTGTTGAAGATAAATGTCCCATTTAGCATCATAAGCTACATTACTTTATTACATTAAGAAATTATCTACTGCATGCCACACCATTAGTTACCATTGTGAAAATACAAAGACATTTTGGGATACTCTGGTTTTAAGAATGCTAAAAGTTTTCCCCTTTCCTTCCTTTTTTTCTTCCTTCTTTCTCCCTTTTTGTCCTTAAACCAATCTTTCCAACTCATGTCAATGATATGTCCAAGAGACTTCCTTTCAATGCACCTTACTCTTCTTGGGTTGTAGAAGCTCTAGGGTTTACATAATCCAAGTAAATGGGTTGAAAAGACTTTATTGGTTAATCTGCTATGGTCACCACTAAAGATGCACCTTGCCTTATCCTGAGGATATACTTTAAAAAAGTCGTTTCTGCTATTAAGTTCTCTTCCTCATTGCAATACTGGGTAATTCCCACCAGATTCACACAGCTCCACCTACTCAGGGGGTGTGTTATTTCCTCAGAACTGTGCATGAGGCTAGGTTTCATTAACAGAAAAGGCTATCCAATTCACTTCTCTGGTTTAGGCAACTTCCCTTTACATTCAGAAGTCCCAAGGCTTTTGTTAGCTTTTGGTTTTTATTGAAAGTTCTGTAAATTGACTCACTGTTTAAGTATACAAGATGAATCTATAAGGGATTCTATGGTAAATCCTTTGGTACAGAAAATAATTTCTTCTAAATTTAATGCTTTATCAGCTTTACTTACACATATTTTGATGTCTAAAGCATTAATACAACTATAGACATATTTTTATAGCAGTTAAAATTAAGTTATTACTTAAAGCTAGAGTTTCTTCAGCATTTTCAGCCTGCTCTTTATATCAAAAACATTTTCTTTTCAGTTTGACTAAACAATATATCCTTCAACACCATTGTAACCTTGTGGTTCACCCTGGAACCTGCCCAGTCTTCAGTGCCTGCCCCAAAGCTCAGGCTGTCTCCCATTCCAGGGATAAAGGTGCAGTCATAAGCACTCTACTGACACAGTGATACAGTTTTATTGCCACAGTTTAAATCTCACAAGAATTTAATTGATTTTCTTCAGTGTCCCTTATCTTAAGAAATATGCCCCATGTTTCCCAAAACAAACTCAGTAAACATCCATCTGTTCATTCAACAAATATCTATTCAGCTCTTACTATTTATAAGCATAATGGGAATCATGGAAACAATAGAGAAAAGACAGATTATTTTCTCTTTTCCCCTGGAGTTAAAAGATCAGATCTGCATATAAAATCTCAAGTCTCAGCATTGTACTTGACTCAGGTTTTTGTTTTGCCCAAATACAGTGAACTCATTGAAAATAAGGGCATCTCAGTAGCGCATAGTACAAACTCACATGGTTGGGTGCATGAAAACGTAGTATTCAATGGCAGTGTATCTGATAAGTAATAAATTATTGGAGGAACTCTGTAACTTGTCAACTGAACCAAAAAACAGGTTCTTTGGTACATTTACTTGTACTAGAAATGCATGTCCTACTGAGAAATCTAGGGTCTGATATGATGTGCTCCCAAAAATACAGTGAAGAAGAAAATCCTTTTACATAATTCTTTGTATCATGTTGTGATTTCTCAAGAAATGATCACCTCTTCAGTGCAGTTCCTTTATTTAAAAATTTTGGTAACATACCTTTGTGATCAAAGCTTCTAGGAATACACATTTTTGGAGAGGGGTTAGGTAACTCTAGAGTCATTTCAGGCAGACTTTATTTTGTTTTGTATTTCTTGCCAGATTTAAATTCTAGCAATAAAGTTATATCATTTCATCAGTAGTGTGATCGAGACTGTATTTTTGGAAAGGAAAAAGTTCATTAAATAAACTAATTGAAGAACCTGAATGGTAGTCATTAAAGTAAGCTACCTTTCCAGTACATGTGGGAGACTTTCTTTCAAATGATACTATTTAAATCATGCATAACATTTAAATTTCTAAACACTGGTGTTCCCATTTTAATTTTAGCTGGCACCAGAAGGAAATGGTAAAACAGCAGATGATTACCTTAGTAATTTATTCCAAATTTTCTAACAGCTTTACAGATTCTAATAAAAAATAATAATCTAAAAATGAAAAATATGCAGCTAAAATTAAACATAGAAAAATATTCTTAAAATAAAAGATGTTTTTCCTTATACTCTCCCAAATAGTGGAAAATAAATTCTACTGTGAAACATAAATAGGATTTAATTTTATCACTGGTTTGTACTGATGACTAACTTGGACTTTTAAACAAAAATTAATATAGATTCAGTCCTATTAAATTAAAATTTCTGATTATTTAGCTAAAAGATTATTTTATATTTGTTTTTGAATTTGCATTATGTAAGAGCGAACCCCACATTAAAAATACCCTAAATATAAATTAAATTGTTCTTTAAAACCAGTTCTCTTAGCATTTTGGTTTAGTTTTAGTTAACAGTTTCAACAGGAAGTAAGAGAAGTATCATTTCCTCTGATGTAACAGAAAGGAGACTGAAGTTAGAAGAAGTATCACTTCAACCATTAAGCATTTATTGAGAGTCTAATATATACCAGTATTTGTCCTAGATACTGTGACAATAGCAAACAAAAGGGCAAGGCCGTTGCTCTCACATAGTTTACATTCAAACCTATAACATTTACTAAAATCAGAACTGTGGTAAGTTATTCTATCTCTTTTGTTGTTTTTATAAATGAGATTGACTTCTTTAGTTCATACTGTTGACATTTTGATTTACTTTAAAAGGAAGATATATAACATTTTAACAGTTCTCAAAGTCTGAATTATAAAACAAGTGTTTATTTTATAAATTATTTTTGATGATTTATTTATGAGAACTCAAAATTGAATTCTTTAGTCAACATAATTAGAATAGAACCTGTCTCAAAATAAAATGTGAAATGTTAAATTTAAAACTATCACTTGCTTCTCTTAACTACTTAGTATTTTGATAATGCTAACATCTCAAGTCACCTATTTCAGCAACAATGAAACAGATATAAATAGGACTACTGCTCTGGTTGTAGGTTTTAAAAAAAATATTATAATTTAGGTTGACCACAAACAGGCTGATGATTTTAATTCCCAAAATACAATTTGATTAAAACTCATGATTAATATTTAATGTTATAACATAAACTATGGTAAAGATTTCTATAAGTCAATAATAAAATGATAATATCTGTTTAGGTATGTCTGTAAATGAAATTTCTGTCATTACATCGTAAGGTAGATATATTGTAGTTCCTCCACATGTGTTTTGCTGGAAACCATTATTATGACTATCATTACATTCAAATCTACATTCACACAACTTCATGCAAGGATTCTAACTAAACACTCCTGTTTAAAAAAAAATTTAAAAACCTGCATCGGATTACATTAAAAGGCAGATTGGTAAATTTTGTTTTTTATTATGTAATAAATACATATGTATTTATCCATCAAATGTATAGGAAATGTCCTATGTCCAAAAGAAAATAGATTCTTTCGAAAACATTTTCATTTGTTGCAATTTTTCAAGAGAAAAATAATAATAAAGAATGTAAACATAAACAAGAAGAATGTCGTAAAGTAAGAAACCTTATTACTGTTCAGACAGCTATATGGCAGTCATTCGCTGTACAGAGGAGAATTAAATTTCCAGCTTAATGTGGACCTTAACAGCCAGGCATTCATATGTTTATTTTGGGTCAAAATGAATTCCTTGCAAAGTGACTTCTGTTCTTAGTAATCTACCAAAACTGCATGTTCAAGATTCTAGAAGTTTGCTAAGCACTGAATCCAATTGCTTTTTCATAGCTTTATTTTTTCCTTTGTGTTTTATTCATTTGGATTTGAATGAATTACACTCTCTTGATTTGACTCTTGAATATTTCCTCTAAATCTCACCCTTCAGCTGTTCTCTGTTCACTCTCTTAAATTTCCTAATTTCTTAAAAATGAATGTAAAAATACATGAAAATTCCCTAAGATTCTGTTATTGGACATACTCTTTTGATCTCATTATTTCAACAATTAAACATCTGTTATGTAATTGTATAGACCCAGCTCAGATCTCCCCCTCTCACTTGGATTATCTGCAGGGGAAAGCTTACTTGCACCTCAGTCTCTCTTCATGTTGAAATCAGCAGTAATTCTTTTCATCATTTCTCCCAAACCTTTTTCTTGTTCATCCAATAATTTTATTTTTGCTACAACTCTTAATTTTTTATGCTTCCTATAACCTCCCCACCTCGTCTTAGGAAATTAGTTGCCAAAGTTGTTGATTCACTCTTTGCAATGTCTTTCTTTTTCCTCCCCTTTCTTTTTCACGTTTTTTCTTTTCTACTTCTCTTGTCCAATTGACAACTTCTCTCGCCTGCTCTATTGTAACAATTTCCTTGCTCCCACCCCTGTTTTCAATTTGTACTTCCTCAAATTCATCCTTTAGTATTATAACAGTCATTGTGCTGGTTTGGCGTTATACACTCTGGGAAATGAAAGGCTATTTCCAAGGATATTATAGTGGGAATAATAAATACCATTTAATAAATACATAAATTATCAATATTATTTTTCTGTATTAGTGTTTTATCCTGTTCAAAATGCTTTTGTATATTTGATCTAGATAGATTATCCTCAAGATTAAAAACAAGTAATGTTATTTAATTTAATGTTCAATATAAGTTGAAATTCATAGGAAAAATATAGATGATTAACTCATAGCACATGTAAGCTATTACTCTTATAGGGGAGGAAAAATAATTTTTTCTCTGCCCTGCTAGGTTCTTGGCTGAGATACTCCACCACTGTAATAAAAGATAGAGTAACAGAACAACAAACAGATGGTATGCAGTGAGATGCTTACCGTCTATATATAAGGAAGATAACCTAACTCTCTAAAATGGCCCAAGCCACCACTTTAAATACCATCTCCAGGTAAAGACAAAAGAAGATGCTGGGGATGGAGTGAGTCAGTTAGGGGAGGTTATCATGCGAAGCGCCATAAACAATAGTAAGGTTGTTATGCAGATTTAAGTCCATGCCATTTCCATTAATAAATTTCTAGAGATTGAGTCATCTGGTCTCTTCCTAGAACAGAGAGGGAGATAACCTTCTAAAGCTATTACAAAAGGGTAATTTCTACTGATTAGAGCTTCTCCTTTGCTGCGGTTTCTTAAAAATAACCATCTTAAGATAATAGTTAGGCCAAAGAGGCATATTTTGGGATGGCAAATTCTGCTCCCTTTCACTCTGTAAATAAGACTTTACAACTTGATTATGTATCAACTATATGAGTTTGTTAAGCTTTTAGAGAGGAAGAGAAAGTACAAAGAGCAGCTAAACAGGAAGGAGAAATAAGTCTTAAATCCAAAGTCATTCATCTCAGAAATCTTATTAGCAAAGAAGGCTGCGCAGCTTGTTTCAAACTAATTTTAAAAAATGGGATAGTCTTTTTTGGAGTGATTCATCAGGATGCTAAGTGAGTGATTTCAGAGTTAAGCCATTTGGTTCCAACAGAACTCTAACATAAATAAGAAGAACTTTACAGAAAGAATATTAGGGTTTGCCAATACAACCCAAGGTTGAATTCATTTTAACACCATTGTTTGGATAGAATAGAAAAACCAATATCTTCAGTCTTTTTGCCCCTCTATTCATGATTCAGGTTCTAGGGAAGGATATTCTGAATGACCTGGTTTGAATAATAATTTCTAATCTATTTTATTTTAATCCTCACCTGAAGATATATTTATTGATGACAGAGATGTCAATGTGAGAGAAAAACACTCATCAGTTGCCTCCCAAAGATATCCTGACTGGGGAATCAAATCTGCAAGCTTTTGGTATACATGATGATGCTCCAAGCAACTGAGCCACCTTGCCAGGGTTCTGATCTGTTTTTATGAGAATCTATGAAATTACAAGGTACATTTCAAATATAGAAAATAAGTGTGACAAAAAACTGTGTTGAAGGAAATTGAAATTGAATGTGCACAGTTGCCACATCAAGGCAGGCCAAATTAAACAAACAAAAACATATTGGGAATGTTTGATATGACATAGTGAATAAATGTTAGAGCATACCCCAACACATGATCCATCCTCATAATGAGCAAAGAAGGAAGAGAGAAAAAAAGACCAAGATCTAATTATAAATATTTGGAAAACTCAGGGTGAACCTTTATTGGCTAAATATATACATATTCTTGGTGCAGTTCAAAGAACTTTAGAAATCAAAGTTGAGTAGACTATTGTTAGTCAGAATTTCTTAATCTTCCATTGTGCCATGAGCCCCTTTGACATTCTGGTGAAGTCTGTGAAACCCAACTTGAAAAAAAAAACCCTCATAGGAAACTAATGTTATCTAGATGTTTTTGAAAATATGAAGTTTTTTATATATAAATATGTTTTGATAAGATATTAAATAAGAACACCAAAGGTAATGAGTGTAAATAATACTTTGAGATATTTACCATATATATAGTTGATGCAAAACTATTATATCATTTGGCAATGCCAGGGTGAGGAAGAATTCTTTCACTCTACCCTTCTTTAGTTTTTACAGCTAGCCTAGTAAGATAATAATAATATTAATACAAGACTAGTTTACAGGAGAAAAACCAAGTTACCACAAGCACATGGGAGATAATGATAAAAGGCTTAAAGAATGATTGAACCAGGTACCTACCTATAATTTTTAGACAAACAATAAATTTGTGAGAAACTGACAGGACAAAAGAGCATAGTCCTTGGAGTACACAGTAAAGAATTTAAGTTCAATTTAGGTTTAGGCAGTTAATTGGTAACATTAACAAAGATTTGTTGATACAGGCTTCTCAGCTCTGCATTCTCTATTCTGTCCATTAGGCTGTTCAACCTGATTGTTTGTTAGCCTTTTAGAGCTGGGATGGCACCTTTCACTTGGAGATTTATTTCCTGCATTTAGAGAGACTGCAGAGGATCAGAGAGCCCCTCATGATCTTAATTCTTCTCAAGTAATTTTAATTCAAAATAATTAACATGCCATTATGGGATATTTGGAGTGGGTCCCAACAATAACAAAGTTAAAGAAATTTCTAACATTATTGTGGTGAAAATTTTAACCCTCTAACTTATGGAGTGCCAGAATCAAAGGTAAATCCCTGGTCTACAAGAATTTCGAAGTATGATTCCGCCTGAACATGGAGAAATTATTTAGGAATTTCTCCTTAGTTAACCCTAGATTATCAGTTAAAATGTAATTTATTTAAACATCAGTAAGAAGAAATCACTAAACAAAAATAAAGAGGACATTAAGTGATTTGTTTTTTTAAAAAAGATTCAAGATTTATGCTAGAAAGCAAGCAAATACTTGAAAGAACAAACAAGCTGTATTTTCTTCTTGAAAATTCTCTGTGTTCTACATGATCCTGGGTATACAGACACTGGTTGGTTAGTCCTTAGGAGAATTTTTCCATTTTATTTTAGTATTAAAAATATTATTTGTTTCTGTTGAAAATTCAATTGGTTATAGAATTACTTTTCTTTTAATATTTTTGAGGTAATATTTTAATAATGGAGGCACAATTTGCCCCCATCTTAGATGAATATAACCATCGGTTAAATAGAACAATAAGTTTTACTGGCATGTAGGAAAATATAAATTAGGACAAGAAAGAAACAGCAGAGGAAAAACTGATCTGCCATATAATATAAATGGGAAAAAGTAAATTACATCTCTAAATTATTTTGTTTACCTCTTTTATACATCATTCTTCTTGCAGAACATTAAATGATGATAGGCTACTTTTGTGGAAAATAGTTTATGCAAAGGGATCATAAGTTTCTATTTTAAGTCATTTTTTAAAATCACAAATTCCTTCCTCTAAAGAGAAAAGTTATATATAATGTTACATAGGATAAGAAACCCAAGATATCCAGAAATCAGGAGGGTCAGAGTATTTATCATCAATGAACTCCTGTTCTGAGACCATATTATTATGCTTGTCTTAGAGAAAGAAGCATGATCTCAGGAAATAATTGATTGGTAATGATGCTGTTATCTTGTGTTTTTGTTTGTTTTTAATTTGCCCTAGCAGTTGAATATAAGATAACCAAGTCTTTGAAAGTTCAAACAAACAAGCAAAAATAATTGTCAATTTTTTAAATGAAGATTTAAGATATGTATGTATTTATCATAGCATAAGAGAAAGAGGTACATATTTTCAATGAGATTCAGATTTTGCATGTTTTCTGTAAAAATATTGGGAGGTATAACTTTTATTCTTTCTTGTTTACATGTGAGAACTATAGCAAAAATAATTCCAAGGTGACACATTCTTTTATACAACCCACAAAACATAAATCAAACAAAATATAAATGCTGATAAAAATTATACAAATCAAACTGCCTACAATGTTAAATATATCTGTTAACTTGCCTTTTAACTTTTATAAATGGATTAATGTACTTATTAAATTGTACCTCTAAATTATCTGTAGGTATGTCATACAAGTTCATTTATTAAATAGCCTTAACTTGGAAAATATATCATAAATTATATTAGTTCTTTTGACTAGAGTTAATGGGTTATATTAATTCTCTAAATTCTATAACCATTTCATTCTAGCATGGTTTATCTAATACTACTAACTTTTTATTTTTTTAAGCCTAGTTAGAATTGCTAACTCATATATTTTATTACTACACAAACTAAAGCTTATCAGATATTTTTTTTATTTGCTCACATGATTTTTTTTTTTCCTTTGTGAGATTAAAAGTTAATTTTAAAGGTATTCTCTGTGCTCTCTCGGTATTTCCATCCTGAATACAATGATGCTTGTGGTTGTCTCTTCCTGTCCTATGTCACTGTCACCATCTTCCTGTGGCACCACTGCCTTGAAGCCAATGCCCACCGTGTTCTCTTGACTCCCTGGCTTTGCAAAGCCTGATGTGCTGTCATTAATGATTTTCAAGTTTTCATCCTTATCTCCTTTATGTTAATGGGTTGAATCCAGCGTTGTCATTCCTTTTAATTAATCTGATTAACCTTCCTAGGCTCACATAGATCCCCAGGGAAAGTTTCATGTTTGAAAGCAGAGAAGCCCCAGTTTGAAGGTCTTTTCAGGTCATCAGTAAGATAAAACTGAGTTTACTCATTAAAAAGATTTACTCTTTACTATCAAGCATTCATTTCTTTCTACCTTTAAACTTCACTCAGCAGGAGTGTTCCCCTCCTTTCATTCAATCCTTACTATCATCTCTCAGTTCTAATCATTTCTGTGCTATGCCTTTCTCCAGCACCCACAAAGATCCACTATATTTTGCTTTTGGTATTTTTTTGTCATGTTTAGTCTTTCTGAGTGCTTTCTGCTCAATTACACAATTCAAATGCCTTGGAGATCTAACTTGAGGATTGGCTAACTCCTTCACATCTTTGCTCAAATGTCAGCTTTTTAAACAGATTTACTGTTTAAAATTGCTATTTTCTACTCAACCCTCTTCTCACATTTGCCATCCTCACATTCTAGAACCCCTTAATCTGTTAAATGTTTTACACATTATTTGTAACATTTTATAATTTATATTGTAAATTTTACTTACATATTATTTTATATGCTATTGCTTAAAGTCTGTCTTTAACATTAGGAGATAAATCCCACAAGAACAGAGATTTTTGTTTATTTTGTTCACTAATATATCATTTGAACTAGAGAAGTACCTGATATATAATATATGCTCCAGGAATAGTTGTCAAATAAATGAATAATACCTGTCTTCTGCATTGTGTACCATTTCCATGCTCCTTAATACATAGTGCATTGGGTTTCAAAAATCCAAATTGGGTAGATAGTACCAAAAAACAATAATAATAATAAAAGAGGAAATAGAATAAAGGAAAAAATATATTAGATATCTATTAACTTTGTTAAGAATTGCTTTGCTGTTTTGTTAGTGTTATATTTCCTTTGCTCACAGTCACAGCTTCATATTTTTGAGGAGTCTTTTGTAAGTTAGTGTGAAAGAGTATGGTTACTTGTACACTAATATCAGAGAGTGATTCTACTCGGTCTCACAAGATCAAATTTTGGGAGAAAATCACAGAATTATGAGAAAGAAAGAGTATGCCTGTGTAGCTAGCCAGATCAGTTAAAATTGAGACTATTACATTTAGACACCCTCATGCATGAAAATTCTCCTATTTTCCTTTTGTTACCAATGCCTTGACAAAGGTATTCAGTATTTTACATACACATGATAAGATTGTTCATTAAGCAACTTGACTATGCTGAAAAATGAGTTAAATAAATCTGGAGAATGACATGAAAACCTACCATATCTTAGCAGAAAGATTTTGTTTTAGCTGAAAAATCCTATCTGAATATCACTAGCTGTCATATGGAATTTAAAACCACACCAATGACACTTGAGATACATTTCACAGAAGCCATAAAAGAACAAAACAACAACAACAACAACAAAACCCTCTATGATATGAAGCATCCTATAATGTGTTCTGTGGAATGTTATCCCATAGGGTATTCCTGAGGATTATGAAATACTGAAGACACAAGGACATTTGCATTTCCTTTGTGCACGTCCACCCAGACTAAGTTTAGTGTCTTTGAAAGACTTTCCAGAAAAATATTTTTTTAATTGATACCCAAAGATTATCATTTTAAGGTCTACTATTTGGTTTGACTCTCAGGCTACCACTCCAATCACAGTACCTCTAAACTACAGTAGAGGTATCAAGAAGATAAAAATAAAAAAAACAGTATGAGCATTCTTAGGGAGGATAGACACATGATATTACAAATTACTTCATCTGTTTTCCAAGCCACTGTGGGAAGTACTATGAGTAATTCTTAAGAGTCAACTAAGTCATGATATAAAACATTACCTCTTTCAAAAACTGAATTATACAAATAGTGAGTGCATTTGAATATCAAGAATCTAGTTCTACACTAGACATTATACACATCAAACTACTGGTTAGTTTTGGTAGTTTTCCATTATCCCTGTGTGCTTCATTTCCTGAGAAGTGTTAAAATTCAGTAAAACTGGTAGAACAATTTCAATTAGCAAGCTACTCTACTGTCTTGAACTAGCCGATGGGTAGGATACTGAGTTCAGTTGTGCCCACACATTTGCTGTCACTCTACAAAATCCCAGCTGCTCAACTGACACCCAACTAGAATGTGCAAACAATAGTTTTTAAATACATCAACAAAAAGCAATAAAAACACAAGCACTTTGTTCTAAACCATGAAAAGTAGAGAATACGACTTGCTTTTGAAAACTCTCAGGAATAATACCCAGGAACTAACATACTGACTTCTGTCCTTGTCAGTGCTAACAGATCAAAGATCGTAAACATTTCTTTTATTATTTTTAAGTCTCAGAGCTTTTAAACCCTCAGAATCTAACCCCCATTTAGATAAAGCTTTTTTTTTCTTTTTTAAGATTCACAATTTTCTTACTCATTCAATTGCTGTTCACACCAGATGGCATTTTTGCTACCTTATTTTTAAAACTTTTTTTCTTATCACGCCATTCAGCTCCTCCTCCACACAATGGAATACTCAGTCAGCTACACTCTGAAGTTAAATAAAACTCTGAAAATAAATGCACTGAGAACATCTTTATAGGCAGTTTTAATATCTTCATCCAACACAATTATGAAGAATTGTTATACTTTCTTTGTTACTTTGGCTTTATTCACTCCCCTGTGACCAGAAAATCCTAAAATTTTAATTATTAACTTTTGATGGCAGTATCATTTGGAATTTCATGGTAATCCAAGACAGATGAAGAAGAGATTGTTTACTTTTTTCCATTTCTCTTATTCCGTCCTATTTTTGAAGAGCTTCATGGATAACTTCAAGTTTTTAATCTTTAGAATGATGTGTCTTAAATTTCCTATACTAATTATCTATACAGCCATCATATATAATCTGTAGAACTCATGATAAACACACAAGTTTTTACTAATAGATTAGTCCATTTTTAGTGTGTGGATTTATGGTATTTTACTGATTCCTGATTTACATACTTGCTTTAGGTTTATAGCAAGTTTTATTGATGCTTTCCGACCTTGGTAATTTCATTAAATTGGAGTTTTGAGCAAATTGGGGCTGAATTTCAAGTTTGATTTCTTTTTTCAGGCAGAAAGCATGTAAAGTTTGGCAGTGTAAGATGAATTTTGAGTTTAAGTTTTCTGGTTCATTTAAACCTGGATCTCAAAGAAATCCTCAAGGGATAAGAACCCACAGGAACTGAAGCTGGATTCACTATAAATATTTTCAAGATAAAAATACTTTCTGACCTGTAACTCAGATTCCTTTTTATATATTAACTTCATAACATCACTGTCCAAATCAGTCATCTATTTACAAGCTAGATGACAAATTACTATTTGAAGGTTATAAATTTTACTGTAGCATTATTGAGAATGATTTGGCTTAAATGCAAAATCATTGCAAGTTTTGCAATTTATTAAACCTTTTTTCTAGATTTTTAGAAATATTGATTTCTATATTTATATATATGTCCTAGCTTGAAAACCTGAAAACCAAAATATCAGAGAAAGAGAGGTTGAAAGAAAATAATAGTTTTGTACTTATTTTAAAAGATACCCAGGTATGGGATTTAAAATGCAACCCTTTACCTTACAATACAGAAAGCTTATGAGTTTCATTTTCTAAATTATACGTACTTAAAAATATTAGTCTTTATAAAGTTATATCAGCTTCAGGTATCAGTGTGTTAACTGAGTTGGAATGCAGAAGGCTTTGGCTTATAATAAAAACAACAGCACACTTAAGTGCTTTTTAATACCATTAATATAAATACATTGAGCTAAAAGCAGAAAGCTTTTTTTAAGAGAGGAAAAACTAAGAAAAAGACATTTGTAAAGGTGTTTTTTTTTCTAGCGCATGCTTAGAATAAACATACCTATTATGCAATTTTGTTTGTGTTAGTCTTCTTGGATTGTGATGAAACAGACATACTTTAGAAGTAGGAAGTAGTATACTGTTATGTATTATTGAATTCTATTCCATTTGGCCCCTTTAGAGAATATCTTCTGTAGGAAATATTGCTTTTTCAAAGAATATTCTGTTACAGCAATAAAAGCCATACTTACCTTTTTCTTGTTTAAGGTAAATTCTTATTTTCTTATTTTCAAACTAAAGAAAAATCTTGATTAGAGGATTTAACCTATGTCTCTTCCTAGATATCCCAACTAGTGTTCTTGGTCATTCTTCACACTGAATAATGGGTTCTTCAGTAAAAAGTTTTTAGGTGGCGATGTTGCTGCAGGAAATAGGGTTCTTCCATGGTGTCACAAGAAAAGCCTTTCGGGGATGCACACATAGGATTTGCGGTTTGGTGGCGAGGTTTATTAGAGCAAAAACAAGACTACCGCTAGGTACATTATACCTGACGTCTCACCCAGACCGGGTGACTCCGCTCCATCTCACTGCCGAAGTCCCGCCTCTGGGGCCACAGGCCTGCCCTTGTCCCATCAAGCCCATGCAGAGGGCCAAGACCCAGATGGTGTGCCATTAGCCCGGCATCCTAGGCTCCAGTAGTCCAGCGTAGTCCCTGTTCCCATCCAGCCCGATCGGCACAGTAGTTCCACACACGTGGCTACTGAGAAAACGGAACTCCTCGGGCCTTTGTTGAGCTTTGATTCTATTTCCTTGGGTTTGGGAGAGTGTAGGCTTTCTTTCAAACTATCTAGTTTCTTTCCTGGCTCTTCCTGGGGCTATGCTGGTGCCTCCTCCTACTCCATCCCTTTCCTGGGTCTTCCGGAGCTATGTGCCCTTATCCTGTTTGGCCTTTTTTCCAGATTTTCCCGGTCTAGACTCCTCCCCTTTACCGTCACCATTTTGGCTCCTGCTGCTCACGCTCATAGTTTTGCCTTGTCATCTGGTTTCTACTGTGCATGTGCGTAGTGGAAGGATGTCCGCCCCGCCCCCCTCTTGGCTTCTCCTGTGCATGCACCAGCAAAGGAATTGCCCCCTTACTGTTTATCCCTGCCCCACTCCTCACCACCCAGTCATTCAGGAAAATGGGCTCAGTTTACTCCTGGGGAGATGGAAAAGCTGGTCTTTCCTGAGTGCGTGGGGTTTAGTGTCCCTTTGGTGGAGAACATGGCTGCCCCCTGAGGTGTCTGTGAAGCTACAGCTTCCTGACCTCATCAAACTTAGCCCGTTTCGCTCCCTTCTGTTTTGTTAATGCCTAACTAGATACCTACACTCAGAGTCACAATTTCATTTTGTCAAAATGCAGTTATAAAAAGTAGGTCAATACATTGGTTGAGTAAAGGTAAGTGAGCTATGTTAAGGTAAATAAAGCTTAAAGCAGAATTGGGATTGAATTGACAAATGACTGTCAAGTTGCTTCATATTGACAAGACCCTTGTGTGGCATGCCTGTCTATAAGTCTAGAAGCTCTACTAGTGAAATTCATATAAAGTCAAGGAGTCCTGCAAGGATATTTTCAAATATCTATATTTTAATGTCTTTCAGGGACAAAACATCTTCAGGCATTTAGCTGCTTTACCTTAATATCAAACAGTAAATAGGTAAAAACCAATGAGCAGTAGCTCTAACAACTCTTACAAAGCATTTTATTAGTTGTAGAAACCAATCAGGAAAGGTAAGTGAGTTCTAAGTAACACCAAGATTGTCACACTAGTCTTGTTTCTGGAATCACAGGTTTTTGTGGTAATTAAAAGTTCTGTAAATTAGAATAATGCTGTATGTGTAGAATTAAATTGTCAGAAAAGAGCTAGTGAGAATGTGATGATTAGAGCTAGGAGGAATTGGGAATACCTGCCTGGTAGGAACCTGGTTGCCTGAGAACTTAATTACAATGAAGGAAAAAAAAATGGGAGAGAAAAAGACTGCCCTTTATCTTAAAGGTTGTATGAACAACAGTGATATATCTTAGAGAAACTATTGAAAACTACCACTTGTTTGAAACAATAAAAATGATATGTTTCCTGATAATTTGCATTTTGTGATTATTTATAATGGATTTACTATGGTAAACATTTATGGGATTTTTTTTAATCTTCTGTCATTTGGGATATGAGTAGTCAGATGAGTCTGATAGCTTTTTATAACCTGATCAATGTAAATGTTTGTAAAGATGATTTATTTCCTATTTCTTCCTTACTTGCTCTTATCCCCCTAATGATTTCTGGATCATCAACATTTTGGGCATAGGATTTATTATATAATTTTGTGGCAGTCACCCATCCTTCTTATCCACTAATATATATATATATATATATATATATATATATGGAGAAATATTATAAAATGTTATTTCTCTTTAGATGTACTTCTTGATAATATGTCTAATTCTTGTTCTTTGATTAAGGTTTTTAATGAATGCCAGGCACTGGCATTCTAGAGTGGCATAATGTGAATTCTAAGGTCCACTTTATAGTCAGTCTTTTTAATTTTTATTTTTTGTTGTTATTGTTGTCGATTTACTCTAGACTACTGAAATGTTGACCTATAGTAATGTCCATTAGTGTACAGAGCCACTGCATTAAATATTTTGTATAGTTCTAATTTTTAACACTAGAAAGATGATGAATCTGGTATTCATTGAGCCAGCAATGTGATTCCAGTTCTTAATCAACTTTTATTTGTGTTGGTAAATCAGTGCTTTGTTATTTTCCCATGTATCTTTTGCTAGCATTCTATATTATATAATATGATTTTGATTTTGAAAATAGCCTCTGGTTTGTTTTCCTTTAAATCATAGATGCATTAATCTTTTTTCTTCTTTTGCTTTCTTTTCTCCTTTTTCCTTCTCATGATGTTATCACTTTGGAATTACTTTCTTTAGGGCTTTTTTTTACATTATTAATGTGTTAATATTTAAAAAATAAATACACATGATACAAAATTGAAAATGCTAAGAACAGCATACGAAGACTTTCACCTCTGGCCTCTAGCCTCTATCACGTAGAGCGATTTAGTAGGAGATGAGGGGAGATAAATTTTGGAAGTTGGGGGAAAGGGGAGATAAGTTATGGAAGGTGACAGGAGCAATCAGTGAAATTGAAAGCAGAAGCAATTAGTAAGAGAATCACAGAAGGAAAATTTGAACCCTAAATATGGGGACAACTAGAATTTTTTCTGGGCCATTGGAATCATTTTTGGTGGCAGATTACCAAAAGGGAAGGATAACATTCCAGTTGTTCTTCACCTGAATGTGTTACTTTTGAGATTTTCCATACTTCTGTCCATGATGCCCTGACAGCAAACTACCACTACCTGAGGTAATTAGAGCATATCTTTAATTCTTGTTGCAAGATCAATTAACATATGTCACAGACAAAAGAGGTCTCTTTGCTAAATTTCAAGTGTGCAGTCATCAATGGGAAGGTCTCTTAATCTCAGTTATTTTATGTAGTAGTAAGTTAATAGCAGTGCACAGTGTGATAAAATGAATGAGGCCTAAAATGAAAACATCTGCACTGTTTTAATCATATACTTAGTTGAATTGCAAATAATTTGTGCACAATGTTATTCTGTCCTCTCTGAAGAAATATTTTTAAAACTTTTAGTTCTCAAGAGGAGAAAGAAGAAAAACCAAAGTATTCCATTCCTACCAAGGAACTAAATATGAAAGAACAATGCAAAATAGTATGTAAATAACAAATGGATTAAGTATGTAAACTATATTTATATAATGACTAAATTCAGGTTAATATTTAACTTCTAAAGCCATGAAAGATATTTTTCTATTTTATAGTCAATAATAAAACAAGAAGAAAAACTTAGGTAGTCTGTGAAAATATAGAAATGAAGTAAGAAAAAGCCCATTTTACTACCATTATATTTACAGGAAAAAAGTTAAAAGATAAATTAAACTCATTCCTCCCATCATTCTTTGAGTGACACACTGATTTGAACCATTGTCAAGTCACCTTGATCTTAGCTTTGCCACTCCTAGTCTGGGTTCTTTTATTCTTTGAAACTGTGTCTTTGCAACACAAATATCTGATGTGGCTTTTAGGCTCAGAACATCTGTCATAATTTGGACTTGAAGTCACTTCCTGGTCTTAAAGACAAAATTTGGAATTCTTTTTGACACAATCATTTTAAGCATTCATTATCCCATCACAAGTGATAAAATAAATATATGAATATTTTTAAAACAATGCATAAAAATAAATCCAACCATTCTCTGCATCCATAAATTTATTTACAGGCAACTTGATTACTTCAAAGAAAATAAAGAATCTTAACTTCAAAGAAACAAGATTTTTTAACCTTTAAACTAAAGTTTAACACCTTTAGCATTTCTAATATTACTTCATAAAATTTAAAGGATATTTTGTAAAGAGAGCTAACATATGAAAGTGACTAAAGAAATGTAAAATGTTTTGTAAAGCTCTAACTAAATGTAAACTTCACTATTTTTATAACATGAATTGCTAATTATCCATATTTTTTATGAGGGTCACAATAGAGATTATGATAGTTGAGATTTTCATAATAAAACTTGAAACTTAAAAGCTGAACTCAGACTGTTGACTAACACTGAATTACAGTTAGCCATGGTCATGTGATAAAACAGCGGTGGTAGATGAATAAATACATAATACATAACATGGAGCATATTATATATAACATATAATATGATAATATTAAATATATACTAACCCCATTTAATGTATTATAATAATATAAAATATATAACTTATAAAATACCTTGTCATTATAATTTTAATTTAACATTAAAAATAGCATGTATCATATATGTAACATGTATGTCATTGTGTAATACCAAACAACCCTTAACTGAAACTTTGGTTGACTTTTACTTTGAGTAAACTTATATCTGGGATGCATAAGCAATTAGTCAATAATCAAATATTTATGAACTGTATTTCATGTGAAAGGTTTTGAGTTTAGATTTTTAGAGAACTGCTAAGAAATAATAAGAAACAAAATTCTATATCCTTGAGATGATTTCATGTGTAGCAAACTTGCAATTCTAGAAAGTTCCAAAAAGTGCTTTACGAGTAGTACCTAACCAAAAGAGCTATAGCATTTCTGATGACATGGCATGCCTTGGGAAAGTAATAGGAAGAGGAAAGAATTGCAGCAAGGGGACTAGAGCAAGGTCGTGGAGGCAGAAACAGCAGAAAGTCTGAGGGGCTGTACAAGATGCCATGACATAGAGCTGGGAGATCTGGCCAGGAATTAAGTGGACTAAGGATACCAGTTTAAGGATTTAAATCTGATCCTTATTGAGGCATCATCAAAGACACTGGGCAAGAATGTGATTATAATATGTCTTCCTGTACCCTACCCTCTTCTCTTTAATTGGATGTACACATGAGTCTTATCTGCAGACACAAACACACTTCCCTTCAGCCAGGAAGGAAGGTCAGGATCCCCACTCTCTCCATCTGGTGCTGATTGGAGTCCAGCTCTGCTACCAACATTGTCTACCTGATGTGCCTGGGATCTCTTTCTTTGGCCTTTTACTTAGGAAGCTTCCTAACTCCTGTCTGTCTGCTGTGTTAGCTGCCTTAAGGCCTCAGGTACATAACACTAGGACATTGCTCCATGTCCATTTTTGTAATGAGACTCTACCTCATCTGAGTATTTAACTCCTATGTCCTCTTTATTCCTCTCCTTTGACACACATACACATAAACACACCTTCTGTTCAACTTCTGGATGGAATCCTGACACAACAGGATAGATCTCTTTGAGCCATTATAATTTGACATTACCGTGTGTTGTTGAAATTCCACTGCTTTGGATTCACCCACCCTTCACATCAGGACTCACATGAAAAAACTTGTTGAATCACTTCTGACATATTGGCCCCTTGGAACACTGGCCCGTAGACTGTTCATATCCCCTTGTCAGATTAGTCTTTGCTGTGCAATTAATTCTCCACATGTGTAGTGCTGTAATGAAGATGCACTCCTGGGATTCAGCTCAATCCCCAGCCCCGCCCCTACCCAGGCACTGCCACCCAAATGTGCCATACCTCAAAGCTATGTCTATTCTCATTATGCCTGAATAATCATATCTTTAGATGTGGCTACTAACCTCAGACTCTTGTACTAGAATAGGAAGGGAAGGAATAATTTTGAATCTGAGACTTTGACCAGCCATTCTAACCAGACCATGCTATATGGAAAATTACTAAGGAGGCTCTCCCAATGACCAGGCCTACATAGGATTGTGGCTGAACCTGGAACGCCCTCCGTGTTGGCTCAGCCTGCAAAGAGAGAATTAAAAAATTACGGAGGATCTCCAAATGACTGGGCCCCAGGCAGGACCTGGGGCACAGTACCTCACTTCCCAGCGATAACCCAGGATGGTCCCCTCTGATGCAACTGCACATGAGGTTAAGAAAAATTTAAACTAGCAGCTAGATAAAACATGGTGCCTTAAGTAGCAAGGCAAAATTAGCATCCAGGTACATGTGGCTGGCAATCAGGATGTTCAAGAAAACATAAAAGTGTGTCAAGACATGGTAATGAAGCATCTTAAGAGATCTATGGAGATAACACTCAGAATGGTGGTAGTTGTATAGCATAGGGCAGCAGCCCCCAACCTTTTTGACACCAGGGACTGGTTTTGTGAAAGACGATTTTTCCATGGACTAGGGGTGGGAAGCAAATGATTTTATAGCCTGCCACCAGATGCAGCTTAATTGTCACTTGCCACTCATAGATAGGATATGATATGAGTCTGCAAGCAATTGATTTATTATGGTTTCCATGCATACTTCTCTGTTAATGATCATCTATATTGGTAGCTGCTCCCCAGCACGCATCACTGCCTCAGCTCCACCTCAGATCATCAGGTGTTAGATTCTCATAAGGAGCGCACAACCTAGATCCTTCAAATGTGCAGTTTGCAGTAGGGTTGGTGCTCCTATGAGAGTCTAGTACTGCCACTGATCTGACAGAAGGCAGCACTCAGGTGGTAATGGGAGTGATGGGGCATGGCTGTAAGTACAGATGAGCTTCCTTCTCTTGCATTTTTGCTCACCTTCTGCCACGTGGCCCAGTTCCTAACAAGCCATGGACCAGTGTCAGTCTGCAGCCCAGGGATTGGGGACCTCTGGCACAGGGAATGAATCAGCTGGGAGACAGACCTTAGCCAGTTCACAGGAATTTGAAGGAAGAAGTTGAGAAGTGTATAGTGTGAAAGAAAGAGAGCCAAGAGCAGGGAAGGCATGCAGAAGAGGTTTTCAGCAGAACATTTAAAAATAGGCATTAGTGCACAAGTGCATTTGGAGCTCACAGGGGCCAAGAAGTTCTGAGGCTCCCCAAAAAGATGGCTATCTGTTTTTCAGAAGGCCCTGACTTCCAGCAGGCATAGGGAACTCAAGGCACCTTGGGTTCCTGCACAGGCGTGGGTTTGTATCCAGAAGCAGAGGCAGAACTACGTCTCTGAGCAGAAATCTCATGGGGAGGGATTATGGACTAAGTTAGGCTGAGTCCCACTAAGACCCAGAATGAAAATGGTGTTCTGTTTTTACTAAATTAATGTTGCAATTAAGTTCATCATGAGGAGGGTAAAAACATGTGGACAACTTGGTTGTCTAGGTCTCAGCAGGAGGCAGACAATTAAGATGCATTAAATCTTGATTTATATTTATTATTTCTTTTCTTCTCCGAGGAGCTCATATGAGATAGATGCTGCCCTCACTTTATTGTGGATTAGTCTCAGTAAGGATAAAAATGGCTTAACAGCCAGGCAGGTATCAGAACACAGGGCAAATGGGGCTCTGAGCTTGTTTTTGAACATTTATCCCAAGTGCTGTGTCAGCATCAACTCAGTCCCAGGGTTTCCTTTAGGAGTCGAGTTTGCCAGGAAGAATTGGGTCAGATTAGGCAGCATTCAGCATGAAGCTACAGAGTTCAGAGACCTCCTGACTGAACTGGAAAGCCTTCATCAGTAAATTCTACATAACCATGTGTAAATGAAAACTACCAAGGCCAACTTGTCTTTAGATAACTGTCAAATTAAGACACTGTTCTTACTGGGTTAGGGCTGTGCTTCTTTGTGATTAAGAACCCTGGGCAGGATGACTTTGATGGAGTCATCAAGAGCTCACTCAAAAGGGGTTACACACAGAGGGAGTAGGGCCTTTGCAAATGAGGACTAAAAGCACATTTTTGTGTAGATACTTATACAGATACTTTTACACATGTACACATGCACACATACCCACAGACACATCACTTGAACTAACTAATGGCTTGGTGACCAGTCTTTAAACTTAGAATGTATTATAGAAATATTTTGTCAAGAACTAAGTAGAGCTGTTATAGTGTTACAACTATGTTAAAAAGCCAAGCAGTATTATCCAGTGTTCAACCCTCTTCACCTTACAGCAGGAAAGTGCAGTAATGGTGAAGCCAGCAAAGTAATTTAGATTCAGCCAGTAAATTTCCAGAGCATGTTTGTGATTGATTTTGAATATTATTATTCTTGTCCTTGATGTTGTAGTTTCTATCCGTCATTAATATTTTTTCTTTAAATACAGTATATGATTTTGAACACATCATTTTTAAATGTTATTCCGTTAGTCTTTTTTTATTTAGTGCCTCTTTTCTCCAGGAGCTGTTCCATATAATATTCATAGCCAAATGCCTGCATTTTATCTCTCACAGTCAAAATGTGAGTATCGCTTGTGCCATGTTTCATTTCCTCCTTTCTGCTTGGGTGACCTCACCTTGCCTTGTGATAGTCACAAGGCTGCACGCTCTCACTGTTCTGATCCATGAGCATGAAAATGGTCATTCTCTCCAAATCTATTAGCAGCTACTCTTCTTGGAGCTCACAAGTCCTCACCTACTGCTCTCAGTCCTCACATCACTCAGAAACCAAATCATAAAACAATAAGACAATCTATAGCCAAACGTCACTTAGGATTGATTACCTTTTCCTTTCCAGATACCTTTGATGGACTCTAAGAAGACGTTAATGGTCCAGTCTGAAGTGTGTGTTTTTAACTCACTTCACCAAACACCAGTCATGTTATAAGTGATGTGAGGATATTTGCTGTCCAAATTTTGGTGGTTTCAAATAAAAAACATGTTCTCCAAAACACCACATTTTTCCTGCTAGAAACTGTAAAGGCAGTTTTTTGCTCAAAATATTTCAAAGTTCCATCTCCCTGAACACTCCATGTCAAGATAAACATCTATACATAGACAGATACGGACTTTATGCTTCACTGGGAAGTTGTGCACATCACCTTGTTACCATTAAGAAGAAGATCAAATTCTAGATATGTAGCTGTTTTTCCGTAAGACCTTCCCCTGCCCCCTCCAAGTTGCAATTTGAGGTATTTTCTTTCAGAACTGTAATGCTGTTTTGTTTTGTTTTGTTTTTAGATGTCTGGATCTATGAGTATAATTGGATCATAAAAAGGCAACACCTCTCATACAAAGTTTCCTTAGTTGCTAAACCCTCAGAATAAGAGCATGGGTCTTTAAAAAAAGAAAAAGAAAGAAATGTTTAATTACCAGTCCCTTAAGGAAATACAATAAAGATAATAAAACATAAGGAAATAGTAGAACTCTTACAAACTTTTCTTGCACTGGCCCATACCTTGTGCTTCTTTTTAGGAAGCCCTAACACCTCTTAACATCATTCTCTAAATTCTGTGGGTGTGCCTTGATGCTTTCTACCTTCCACTAATTAACCACTACTGTATAACCTACCTATTTCTCCTTCTGTGATTTTGGTTCCCTCAGGAATCACAGAAGTTCTGTTATTGGAGAACAATAAATAATCACTGACAGATGAGCTGTTTAAAGGTCCCATGGCCACAAATGGATCATTATCCTTCTGTGTAACCTCCAGTTAAAACTCTAAATCTATCAGCTTTCAACTTTGCCTTATGGAAGCAAATCACCTGGAACCATTTATTATATAAAATACTACCCCTTAAAAGCCTCTATTCTGATGTAAATCATATATCATAGGACCACAAAGAAACAAGCATCAAAAGTCATAAATTTTCAGACTGGTGGGTTCATGTAATGCGAAAAAGCTTAAATTTCTTAAAATGATACATGCACAAAGTAAATATGCTTACTTTTGTATAACTAAAATTGATTTTGATCATTCTACAGAATTAACCTACTCATTGCATTCAAGGTATTTTTTAAATTACTATTCTAATCAGGATTTTTAGTCAGTGTGGGATTCCCCTTCTTCGGGCTTAGACAATGGAATCAGAGACAGAAACCTGTTCCTGAGTCCTCGTTCCCACCCACAGTTTGCACTGTTTTTGTTTTTTATTTTTATCAGTATTAATTGCAACAGATATCCACTCAAAATATTCATTTTCCTCTGTGGTTAAGTCGT
The DNA here is from genome assembly GCF_021234165.1 of Pteronotus mesoamericanus. Taxonomy (NCBI): domain Eukaryota; kingdom Metazoa; phylum Chordata; class Mammalia; order Chiroptera; family Mormoopidae; genus Pteronotus; species Pteronotus mesoamericanus. The sequence goes on along the minus strand of NW_026555325.1, from coordinate 24,942,347 downwards.
TGGCCTACACACGTCACTGAGCATCCCTCTTGTCCTGATTACAAGGTCCTTCAGTGATTTTCTCTCACTAACTCCAAGCCCTTCTCAAAGACATTTCTGTAGGCTGTTTAATGAATGGTGGGATACACTATGATGTCTTGCTTGTCTAGACATGTCACAGCCGTTTCTAGCTCGTTCATACCACATGAGACTCATGTCCTGGAGATGGAGGCACAGGTTCCCTTAGCTGTAAGATCCCCAAAATAATCCGTTGACTTTTAGATTCCCAAACACCAGGCTAGAAGATAAAGCGATACATATAAGAAACAGAGTATAAAGCCCCTTTTCAAAGACTCACATCAACATCTAAATCTTTTGCTTGGGTTTGTGACTTCTTTCCTATAATTCAACTCTCTCCTCTCCCTATTTTTAACTGTTAATTTAAGAAGGACTGGTAAAAAAAAAATTGATGCCAATCAATCATAAGTTTTTCTGCAACTATGGCTTATGATATAATCTTTGTGTCTTAAAATCTACTGAACTATGGCCTTTGATATTTAAAACTATGATTTTGAATTAAAAAACATTTGCTCTTAAATTACCTATGTCCCAGGTGTTTAATATTCAGTTGGATTTTCAAAACACTCCATTTCTCTTTAAACAATCTTTGCCTGAGGCAGGGAGTGCCTCATGTCTAGTTTTCACAAAGGAAAGAGCTTTCATGTTAAAACATCATGGTGGAATAACACAGATTTTTTCAAGTTTCCACCGCACATGGGCAGGACAATCGCAATAATAAGAGAAAGTGAGGACTGACACTGTCTTGCCTTAATGTTTCCTGGGAAAAACTTTACACAAAATCAACATCTATGGCCATTATGATTTCTCATAGGAGAACATGTTTTGTCATAAAAACAAAAAAAGGTCAAAATCTAAAAATAAAGGACACTTTTTCCTTTATGAATGAGATGGGGCATTATGAAAAAAATAGCCAAGTCTGGCTCACTGACCACAGCGACTGAGTAATGATGGCAGTGTGTCTAGAGATCCCTCTGCTCTCCTGAATTGGCAGCTTAGGAGAAGGAGTAACCAGCTAATTGTCAAATTGCTACATGGTATATGAGTAAGCCATTTTCTTTTTAAGTATTCTAGGAATGTCAGCTTCTAGGGGTCCCATTTTAGTCTAATTGACATGTCTAGACTATTTACATGGAAAGTAAAGGATTTGTTTTATCACATTGACAGTGAAAATTAAATACTCTATAATAAAAGTGAACAATGATCAAATGGTATTTTAAGACCTTTCTAAATTTGAATTTGTACATGTTCATAAAGCTATAATGCAATGGAAATTTTTAAATTTTCAAAATTAAAAAGATGGCTGATATCATCATTTATGCAATTTTATATTTAATGCACTGTGAAATTCCTAGTAGAAAGCTATATTAACTAAATGTAAAACTCAGGCAATGGAACAATTAAAGAGAGGCTTATAACCATATTAAAAATTCTCTCAAATTAAAATAAGCTAATTGAACTTAATTTTTCTTTTATATTTAAAAAGACTTAACACTCCCTTGGGTGTGTGAGGGTGAAGATCTCCTATTCTCCCCATTTGTCTGTGCAATACCCAAACCCTACATTTGAAGTGTAGGAGCATGTAGGTGAAAGGAAAATACTACCTTTTAGCTATCTTTGTGTTTTTATGACCTAGCAGAATGTATGGTCAAAAATAGGTGCTCAGTATCCTATTAAATAAATACTCAGGGTAATATAGATTGCCTAACAAAACAGCTGACCCCTATGTAATATTTTAATTATTTAACAACATAGGTATTGAGATAAAGAATACAAGTTTATTTTACTTTATGATATTTTATTATTATTACATTGGAGTTGATTGGCCAGAAGGAATTATTGAATTATCTAGAAAGAAGAATTTTAGCCACACCTTATCTATCATCTATCTATCTCTCTATCTATCTATCTAATTATCTATCTATCTATCATCTATCATCTGTCTACCAATCATTAACCCTATTTGTAAAAGGCATAATAAAAGTGCCAAATATCTGTGCAAAGTTCTTCCCATAGTTCATCATCTTTTTTAAGCCTCACAGTGATCTTCTGAGGTAGATATTAAGAATTGTAATTTTACTGTTACAAATGTAGATATTAAGGTTCAAAGAAGCAAAAAGTCAATTACAGAGGTGAACACATAATTGGAAATACAAGTCATCAGATTTTGAATTCTATTTTACTTCCAATATCCTTTTCATTCAGTTCAGTTCTACCTACAGGATCCCTAAAATATGATTTTAAACATATTAATTCTTTAATCAGTAACTGAATTCCTGTGAAGCACTACCTAACTATATGGACATATAAGCATAAAAGGAATATATCCTTGGAAGAAAGGTATAAGAGAATAGACTATCTGTATTTAACAGGTTCCTATTGAACTTACATTTGATTTTCTTTTTTCTGTATAAAAGCTATTGGTTTCAAAGGTCCTGGCTTATTGTGGGTATTCCCTGTCATAGCCTGCGTCACAGGCTGTCATATAATCAGTCAAATGCCACTTTAACTTTCAGTATCAGCTCAGGTGAATGGCATGCTATAGTAACAGGAAAATCAAATCTCCATCCTCCTCGCACACAGCCCCTGTCTATGGCCTTGTCCTCTGCCTACTCCCAGGCCTCTTGCCTGCAGCACCACTGTGGGTACATAATGATGTCCCTGTGGTTGCAGAGGAGAGCCCAGCTGCCCGGTCCCCCTCCTCAGCATCTGTCTAGTGCGTCTGTAGCTGCTTAGCCTGAGCTTACTCTGTCATTTAGCAGGGAACTCAAGTGTCTGAATTCTGCCAACATTATCTGCCAACTGTCAGCAGTTCAGGTTTCTAAGCCAAATGGGTGCTTTTTATAGTTTTATTTTTGTAATTATGAAATATTTCAAAGAGAGAAAAAGTAAAAATAATATACCTGACATCCTTATACCCACCACCTAGTGTTACCAAATTTAATTTTTCCCATAATTATTTATTTTTGTTTTTAAACTTTTCTGAATTTTATTTCCCAGAGGTAAGCTACCATCCTGAGTTTGATACAGATTGTTTCCATAAATATTTATAAGCTTATATTCATAGTAGCTATCCATAAAAATAGGAAAGCATTGCTTTATATGTTTTATGAAGTATTATAAAATATTTTACTTTCTTCACTGTGCACATTTTATTCAATATTATGATTATTTATCCATAATTGATATATGTAACACAAGTTCATTTATTTTCATTAACGTATAAGATTCAATAAAGTAAACATACAAGTCTCTTATGCAATATTTTCTTTATGGGAATTTTGGTTTTCCTTCCCTTCCCGTTGATTTTTCTTTTTCTTTTCCACTTCTTTTTCCTTTTTTTAAATCACTATTTCAAACCAAGTTATGGGAGCAGTTCTCTGTGTTCATGTGCAAAAATGTTATAATGTTTATAAATTAGAAATAGTGTCAGTGTATTAAATATATGCACACCTTCAACTTTCCTAAATACTGCCAAATTACTCTCCAAATGAGTGCAACAGATTTACCTTTCTTCCAGCAGTGTATGAAACAATGCATTTCTCCGTGCATCAGCAATATTTGATATTGTCAAGACTTTCTAGTTTGTTCAATATGGTGATACACAGTCATATCTCATTTGTGAATTTGAACATCCTTTTAAGTTTATTTTCCATTTAAGTTTTCTCTTTTGTGAGTTGTTTGTTCACACCTTTGTCCAGATTGGGGTGGGGGGGAGAATCTCTCATTGATTTAGGGTCTCTTTATATACATTGAGGACATGAAGTCATTAAGAGCTAATTTACATTACCAACAAGCTTCTCAGGTTTTGACTTTTTTTTCCAAGTTGTGGATTATTTTCTTTTTCTCAGAGGAAAATTTCTAATTCTAATGCTGCCAGTTTTTACCAATTACTTATTCTGCAATTTGCATCTCATTTTAGAAATATCTTTATCTTAGGTAATAAACACTTTTCTCTATTCTTTATGACACGTTTTATTTTTTACGTTTGGTTATCAATTTACTATAATTCAATTTTGTGTATATTAAAAGGACAGTTCCAATTTTTGTCCTTCCTCCTCCCCTTCCTTCCTTCCTTCCTTCCTTCCTTCCTTGTTTTGATAACCAGTTGTTCAACACTTTTAATTTTGTTTAGAAATTTAATATCTGTTTTAATGAATGATATTGGAACATATTTTTCATTCTCCTACCATCTTTGTCAGGTTTTGGTATCAGGCTTATTCTAGAATGAGTTAATTAATTACTGAGTTTTTTAGTTTTTTATTTCTCATTTTTGCCATATTTTATGTAAGATTATTGGAGATTGCCTATAAAACCATATGGACATTGTTGGCAATGGGAGGTGGATATTTGAGGAGAAATTTTTAGTCTATTGATTTAGCTGCTTTTTCAATAGTAGTTCTGGATTTTAATTTATTCTCGTGTCAGTTAAATTTACAAATCATTATAGAAATTTATTAATAGTATTCTCTTATAATTTAACTCATCATTTTTAGTATTGTTTGTTTGTACCTCCCCTAGTTTGCTTGATCATATGCTCAGAGTTCTATTTTATTATTATTTTTCCAAAAATCAATGGATTATATTGTTTCTTGATATTAGTCTAGTTTATTACTCTTTCCACTTAATTGCTTAATTCACTTTTAAAATTATATTAGGTTTCTCTAAGTCTTTTCCCAACTTTTGAGTTGTAAGGATATATAACTTACAGTTTGTAATTTTCTAGTGCAAGAATTTATAGCTATAGATTACTCCTGAATGCCACGTTAGTTATACTGCACAAAATCTAGTTCCACAAATTTAATAGGTAGTTTTAATTTTTTAATATTTAATAATATTTCAATTTAATCCAATTTACTAATTTCTGGTATGAGTTTTGTTTTCAAATATGAGTTATCTAGAAGCTGTTTTAGTTTGTAAAATTTCCACATATATTTTTCCATTAAATTTTTCATTATTATTTGCCATTTAGTTGCATGTGGTTAATGATTGCAATTTGTATAATATCAAATCTTTAGCCATACAATTTTTTCTTGTAGTAGGGAATGCTTCTAGTAAATAAGTTATAATAATAGTCACATTTTTTGCAAATACATATTTTTGATATAGTGATAACTTTTTAAAAACTAAGCTGATCTATTTGTCAATTTCTTTTTTTCTGCACTGTTTGCTTTATACATTTTGAGGATCTAATATTAGTTGCATTTAAATTTAGACATAATTTTCACAATTTTTTTCTTTTGCTGTTACATATTGGCCCTCTTGATGTTATCATTACTATTTCCACTAGTTCATTTTTCTTGGTATATACATGCCTGATATATATTTTGCCATTCATTTACTTTTGATTTTTATAGATTCTTTTGTTTCTTATGTGCCTTGTGTAAATAACATATAGATCAATTATACAGTTGTATAGGGATAAGATAAACTTTGTTATGGTATTTTGTTTTTTTAAGTATGCTTATTTCATATACATATAATTTCTCATGTATTTGTGTTAATTTCAACTATCTTATTTTGAGATCTTTTCTTGTTTATTTTTATTTTCTTTTTATATATATATAGATCTTTTCTTTAATTCCCATTGAGGGAATAAAATTTCATAACAAAATATCTAAGTGTGTATTTTTAAATATTGCTTAGCTCTTATTGGACTTATGAACTCAAGAATTCATGTTTTTCATGAAATCTGGAAATCTCTCAACTTTACCCATTTTCAGTATGATTTATTGGTAATATTGACTTATGACCATTCTTTAATCTTTATTTCAATAAATATTAGATAGCATTATTTTTCATTTATTTTATATATTTTCATTTATTTTCATACTCTTTTAGTTTCCTAACTTGGCTATGTCTGATGAGAAGTTTAAACCATACTTTAAGTTTCTTATTTTAGGAACTGTAAGAGAATTAAAGCAATGTTTCTATGTTTAAATTTTCTTGCTTCTTTTTTATTTTCAGTTCATTAGTCTATACCTAATCTATACCTAATACATTTAAGTCTACTTTTTTATGAACTTGATTTTATTGCATAAAAGAAAAATCATATGATCATCTCAATAGATGCAGAAAAACATTTAACAAAATAATTCAACACCAATCCAGGATAATAAAATAACAGAATACTATAATAGAATAGTATTTTCTCATACTTCAAGGCATCTTAAGCAAAAAGGAGAGAGAGGAAGAGAGAGACAGAGAGAGAAAACTATAAATAGCATCACACTGAATGATGAAGGCTGAATGCTTTCCCCCAACTTGAAATCAAGGCAAGGATGCCCATTCTCATTACTTATATTTAACATTGTACTGTATTGTTAACTAGTTCCAATGCATTGAAAAGAAATAAAAAAAAATGTAGGTTGGAAAGAACTAAGACTGTCTACAAATACAATGACAAATGTGTTCTAGAACTAATAAGTGAGGGTAGCAAGCTTTTTGAATATAAGATTAATTTCAGAGAAAAATCAATTGTATTTCATAATACGAGAAATAAAATAATTAAAACCAAAGGGGAAGAGCTGAGGGAGGGAAGGTGGGAGGGGGCAAGGGAAAGAGGGGGGGAAGGCAGAGACAAATGTATTTAAAAAGTAAATAAATTAATTAAAAAAAAATTGAAATGACAGCATCAAAAGCATAGCATATTTTAAGATAAATTTAGCAAAATATTTATGCAAGAACTGTTGACTCAAAATTACAAATATTGAAAGATAAAACATCATTAGGATATCTAATCTACTGAACTTGAGCTGTAGATTCAATATACTCCTAATAGACAGTTACAAAGAAATTGAAAAACTCATTCCAAGATATAAATATAGAGGTGCAAAGGACCTAGCTTAGCCAAAACAACTTTGAAAAATAAATCAGAGGACTTTGAAACTTACTGTAAAACTACAGTAATCAAGACAGAGAATATTGATGTAAGAAATATATAATAGTCATATAGATCAATAGAAGAGCATAAAGTTGAGAAATAGACCTACATATATAGATCAATTTATGTTTGACAAATGTGCCAAGGTAGTTTAAAATATGGAAGGAGAGTCTTTTAAACAAATGATGCTAGTAATTAATATTCATATGGAAACAAAATAAATTAAAATATTGAAATTTACTTCATACTGAATAAAAATTAACTTGTAATAGGTCACTGACCTAAATTTACAGAAAATCATGTGACAGAAGAGCAAAAAAACAGTATCTCGAGGATACAATCAACAAAACCAAACAGTAGAAAACTCTACAGATCAAATGACCCAGTTTTTTTTTAATTATTAAAAAAAGATAAAAATAAATAGAGGTTAAGTGTATAGATTCAGAATTTATATGTTATAATCTATGGATAAAAACAGATAAGATGTATGCTTACTAAATGCAGTGAGAGTACTTTGTTTTATCTCAAAACTAATTTTTAATACTCAGTAAAACTGGTATATTGATTAGACATTTAAGAGATATTTCTAATTTTTTTTAAATATCACAGTAGCATTGTAGCTATATGTGTTTTCTAAAGAAAATATTCTTTTAGAAATAGGATTGAAATAGATGCAGATGAAATGTTGTGATATCTGAACTGAAATTCATTACAAATTAATCTGATGTTTGACAGATATAGATAAGGGTATATATGAAGCAACATTAGCAATGAGTTGATAATTTTTAAGTTTAATATTAAATGCATCAAATATTTTCACTCTATTATCTCTTGTGGATGTATTTGATATTTTCTATAATAATAAGGTCTTAAATGTCCATGTAGGAAAAAATTACTTCTCTATGCACAGTGTAAAAGAAACCTGACAAGACCCAAGAAAACCTAGGCTTTTTCCTTTTGGCCATCTTTTTGTGAATAACGGGAGTGCTTTTATTATTCTAGTACACTGGCATGAGATACAGTGGGACAAGGTGATTAAGCCTCAGATGACACGGGGTGCCTTTTATACAAATTTTTGACTACATAAAAGTTGTATAAACATATTCTGAATGTATCTTCTGGAGAGCTTGTGATTACCCTATAATTAAGGATTTTTTATTTATAATTATGTCTTTTGAAAAGAAATGCTGCCTTAAAAATATTCATTATAATAATGTAAGCAAAGATGGTAATAAATGTTTCTTCTCTAAATTTAAACCTACATTGGAAAAATGTTAAGGAAGATTTCCATATCAATATGAATTTACTTATAATATATATTAAACTATTGTAGTAGGAAGCAATAATCAATATGAATGTATAGAAATGAATATTATCAATAACATTTGAATTTGCATAATTAAAGATGTAACTTGATTTTATGTTATAAAAAATATCTGAAACAATCTTCTTCTAATCATTTTGATTACTTAACAATAGAATTGAGAAAAACAGTTTTGACCAAAATTAGGCTTACTTTCTTTTTCAAACTGCAGAAATATTCATCAGCAAGCTGTTGGCTAATGTGACCTTAACTTTTCAGAAAAACATTATAAAAATAAGACGCACTTTGAGTGTGAGTCATGAAAAAATATTTTTAAAAACACCATATTTTCCAGGGACATTGCATGAGATTTAAGAAAAGTAACCCTTTCCTCTGATGCAGTCAATTGTCATTATATCTATTTGACTACATTTGTTTTAATGCTACCTAGTACACACCCACATACAGTAGATTTAGCACTATGTTAATAGTTCTAGAAAATAACTATTTTTCTCATCTAGAAAGGTATTATGCAGAACCTCTAAGTTTCACTGTTACCTATTATTCCAAAATTGTTGATCTGCTTTAACTCATCTTGCAAAACCATAATTTAGAGTTATCAGAAAACTCTTTATTCCAACATATTCAACCAAATTTTTTATCAAATTCAATGTCTTTCCAATAAACTTGATAAGAACCTGTTTTTGAAATTGTGTAGACTGGTCCTTATTTACAATTTTAGTCTTCATAATTCTAGCTTCAGAACTAAGGTATTAATGTGCGTTTGTGCCCTATAGTTCTTAAAGGAAGTCCTTCCCCACCTCAGGGTCAAAAGATAGTCTCCTATATTCCTTTTTACAACTCTAGTTTTACTTCTTATGCTTGAGTTTTTAAATTTATATGGAATCCCCTCCTGCATATGAAGTAAGCAGGAATTTTTTTTGTTTTCTCCATACAGTGAATGAGTTTTAACAAGACTATTTACAAGACAATCTGTTTTCTCCTCATTGATTTGTGAAGATATCATTATAAATTAAGTTCTCATTTATACATGCCTCTATCTCTGTAATCCGTTTTTTTTTTCATTCATCTATTTGTTTATTTATGTGTCATTAACACACTGTTTTATAACTACGGTTTTTGTGTATTTTTACAATCTGATAAAGTCCCCTCATTATTCTTCTTCAATGATAACACAGCTATTCATAGATTTTTATTATTCTCTATAAATTTTAAAATATGATTGCCTCATCCTTTTAAAAAATCCACCAGGAATTTTAGTTTGAAATTTGGAAATACATTATATGTATAGGTTAATTAGGTTAGAATTTATGTCATTCTTTTATTAGAGATGCCTCATCAAAACAATGGATTCTTTCTCTATTTTCAAAATGTCTTCTTTGTTTAATTTAACTTAATCTAGCAACTTTGTTAACCTATTTTATAAACTCTAATTGTTCATTCTTATCTGTTTTTTACACAATCATGGCAATTACAAATAATTTTAATCAGCTTTCAATCCTGGTACTTCTGTTACTTTTTTCTTGTCTAGGACATGCTCTATATGAAACAGTAGAAAAATACTGGTATGTATTTTTTAAAATCAAACTAAGGAATTTCACTTTTAATTCTATTCTGATAAATAAGTATTGAACTCTATTACATCATATTTTGTACACTATTCGAAGCAGTCAACTAATGTTTTATTTAGGATATTTACATATATACTCATGAGTGAAATGGCTTATGGTATTCTTCCATTTCATTGCTTTCCAGTTTCTCAATTGAGATTACATTTATTTCTTGTGTTTTAGAACTAGTAAAAATAAAAATTAGCACTAAGTTTTATTAACTCCCTTGTATGATAGTAGAATATATGAAGGGAAGTCTTTACCATTTCTAATTTTTCATAACTGTTTATCAGTTTAGGTTTTCTATTTCTTCTTATACCATTTTATGATTTTAAATATTTTGAAATATAGAACCATTTCTTATGGAATTTGAAGTTTCTTAGAGCCGTATGTTCATAGTACTTTGAAAAATTTTTCTAAGTCTGTAATGCTTCCTTGTAATTCTTTATGACTCTTACTTGTTTATACTGTTCTTTTTCTCTTTGTCATATTTGCCAGAGGTTTGTCTTATTAATATGTTTTAAGAATAATCCTTTGTTTTGTTTTGCTTCTTTTTGTTTATATGAGTTTTATCCTTTTCTTTATATTGGTCTTTCTTCTTGTTTCTTTGTGCTTTCTCTGTTGCTTTTTTACAATTCCTTGATTTGAATATTTAGCTTATTTTAAGCTCAATCTATAATTTTTCCTAAAAAAGGCATTAAAGCTCTACTTAAGTACTGTTCACACTCTCTTCTCACCTCTGTTTTTGAATACGGTGTTTCATTTAATGTCATAATCGAAACATCAGTTGCATTAGTCAAATTATTTATATTTCTGTTCATTTACATTTATTATTAAAGGAATTGCTAAAATTTAAAACAATAGTTGGTGATTTATCTTTTCTTGCAATATTTTACCTATTTCTTTTTTGTTTTTTTTTGCTACCATACACTAAGTATCACTAATAGAATATTAAAGTAGTTATTAACCAAAAGAGCTAACTTTTATTGACTTCTTACTATTTCCTAGGCATTGTGCAAAATGCTTTGTTTGGGTGTTCCATTTAATCCTGTTAACTCTCCTGGATGTGGACATGATTTTTTTTTAATTTATTTTTTCAAATACATTTGTCTCTGCCTACCCCCCACCACTTTCCCTTGCCCCCTCCCTCCCGCCCTCCCTCAGCTCTTCCCCTTTGGTTTTGTCCATGAGTCCCTGCTATATGTTCCTTGACTTTCCCCTTCCCTTCCTTTTTCCTCACCCCACCTCCCTCCTTCCCTCTTGTCTCTGTTGGTTTCTTTTCCTTTCAGTGTTGCTGGTCTTATTTTCCTTGCATCTTTGTATTGTTGGTTAGGTTCCACTTATAGGTGAGATCATATTTACCTATTTCATTATATATTTCAATTTTATACTTAATTTTATATATACTTATGATAGTTATATATTCTCTTTTGTTATTTTGTTACTGTTTATTTCTTATTGTATCTTATGTTACTTCGCTTAAAATTCTGTTTTAAAATTGATTTAAATTTGTAAGATATTACTATTCCAACTTTATTTTGGTTTACTTTTGCTTGTTTTACCTCCTTCTATTCCTTCATTTTAACCTTTTATATCTTAATGTTTTAAGTGTGTCTGTTTTAACCAACATATTGTTAAATATTTATAAAACGTTAAAATCTCTTAAATGGTGAGTTAAAATTCATTTACATTTATTTTATTTAATTTTAATTAATAACTCTATTTTTGCCATTTTAAAAATATATTTAATTTACTTCCTTTTGATTGCCATATTCTTCTTCTGTTTTCAACATTTTATGTCAAATTTTTTCAACATGTGTATAAGTTAATTGTCTTATTTTTGTTCATTAGGTGATTGTGATTACAACCCATACTAATATTTAGGTTTGTACATTTTAGATTTATTATTGTACACATACTCTTCTGAAAAACACATATTTTAGTATGCTTTAATATCTCTCTTGCTCCTTCCCTCCTTAACCCTCATTTAGACAATGTTTATATTGCCTAGAATTAAAGTTTTGGAGGTTTATGAATACACTTTTGATACATCACCTTTTATTGATTCTTGTTTCACAAAATAATAGCTGTATTTACTTCCTCTACTTTTAATATCCTTTATATTTATTCCCTGCCTCATTTGGATACCTATTCCAAGAGAGTTTTTTTTTATTTTTTCTATGATTTCACTTATATGTGCAATCTTTTTTTTTGAGTTCCAACATTTTTGCATTTTTATTTATTTTTAAATATTTTTTAAATTTATAAATTATGTTTTTTCTATTAGAGTTGTCTCAATTTTTCCTCCTTCACTCCCAACCACCCATCCCACCCCCACCTCCCACTCCCACAGTCAATTCCCACTCTGGTGTCCATGTCCATGGGTCATTCATACATGTTCTTTGTCTAGTCCCTTCCCCTTCTTTCCACCATTATCCTCTTCCCCATCCCCTCTGGTCACTTTCAATCTGCTCCATGTTTCCATGCCTGTGGTTTGTTTTGTTTGTTAGTTTATTTTGTTTGTTAGTTTATTTTGTTGAATAGAGTCCACTTATAGGTGAGATCATATGGTATTGGTCTTTCATCAACTGGCTTATTTCACTTAGCTTAATATTCTCCAGTTCCATCCATGTTGTCGCAAAAGGTAGGAGATCCATCTCTCTTTCTTTTTCTTTCTTTCTTTCATGCAGATTGATTTTATTTTTTTAAATATCAAAGTTAATTATAAAATATTTAAAAATTTAAAACCATTATAAAGTATCAGCAATTAAACCAACATGACACCAGCACAGAAATAATCAAGTAGATCAGTGAAATATAATGAGCATTCTAGAGACAAACATATATATCTGTCTAACAATGTCATATATGATTAAGTTGATATTTCAAATCAATGGGGAAAATAAGGCTTATTCAACAACAAAAGTGCATCCAAGAGTTTTAAAAATTAATCTTTATGTAGCAAACTTTCTGAGGCTTTTTAACATGAGAATATCTTTAAAATGCCCTCTCATTTAAATGGTAGTTTGGCTATATATAGAGTCCATATAGATTTATTTTTCACTTTGAAGCTCTAAAATTATTACTCCATTTTTTTCTTGTATACAGCATTGCTATTTAAAAAACATCTGATTAATCTGATTTTGGGCTTTGTAGTTAATCACTTCATTTTTTCTAAATATTTATAGAATTTTAAATTTTATTTTCTCACATTTATGCATGAAAATATTATTACTTCAATTAGATACACATTCATGAATCTTCTCAATCAGAGACAGTCATCTGTTAATGAATTCTTAGAAATTAATTATTATTTTAAATTCTCCATTTTTCTTAGCTTTTTTTTTAATTCTTCTATTTCCTTATTATCTCCTTCTGCCTTCTGTTTCAGTAGTATCTAAATTTGATCTTCCAGATCACTAATTTATTGTTTGCCTTTACCTGTCCTGTACTTCTATGGTCTACTTTATTATGCATTTCAACTATTATATTTTTTATTCTTGAAATAATTCTTGGATCTTTGTAATGAATTCTTGTTTCTGCTTGATCATTGTATTTTTCTTAAACTTTTTGAGCATATTTACTATGTTTATGTTAAAGTCTTAGTTTTCTTTCCCAATAATTCTGTTTTGTTTAGTAATAAAAGTAATTATTTATAAGTTTATTTTGACCTGTATTCTCATGTTCTCTTGATGGTATCAGCTATTATACCAATAATGTACTTTAGTGAAAGTTTGAATGCTGGGCTCCAAAGTCATCATAAAGAAGAGTGTTATGGATATATATGTTTTATATATATATATATATATATATATATGCAAAAATAAACAAAACTGGTAAATATTATTATTTATTTTTCTGTAAAGGTTTTAATGCAATCAACTTCAATTTTTCTTAGATTATAATTATGTATAATTACTTTGTAGGATATAAAATTATCTGGTCATCAATTTTCTTTCATTGAAATAATAAACATTGTTATGATTTTATTTTTTAAATAGAGAAAACCAAATGCTTAATCTTTTGAAAGTTCTTAATTATTTCTCTTTATAAAACTTAAAATTGTCTTAATTTACATAAATGATGTTGTGGTGCTTATGGGTTCTTTGATTTAGTGTCAAGTACTTTCCTTCTCAGAACATCTGAAATACAAAATAACTAAGGTATGTTAATTAGATGCTATAAAATTTAGCCAGTAAGAAAGAACTGCTAAAGCAACCAAAAAGCTAATCCAAACATAACTGGGCATGAACACATTCTATTTTTCCATCTTCCCCACTGGGATGTGAGATCCAGTGGTACAGAACAGATGAGGAGACACATACCCTGAGGGAGAGGAAAACTGCAATGGGCCTGGGGAAGGAATCTCCTTGTCTGTTTCTTTTAGCATCTTCAACTTATGTAGATACTAGGGTAAGTAAAAGAAAGTAGTGCTTTTAAAGGGCATTTCTGATGTCTTTCCCAACATGTCATGGTGTGCTGGCAGCAGCTTGACCAATTCACAAGAGCTAATTTTTTAATTTTTAGTTTTTTGAGCATCTTGTTAAACACCATAAAATGATTTTTAAATGCCAACCATTATTAAAAATTAGCATATATAAATTAACAATTGTAAAAATATCCTAAAATCTTCAATAGTAATTATTCCTAATTATTTTACTCTATTTTACAATTATCGGTAGCTTTGAGGTGACACCTATTGTATAAAAGGTAGAAATACTATATGATGCTGTACTGCTGTGCATTTCTTCCCAATTCCCCATTTCCCAGCATAATGCCCACAGTTTGAGGTAGGTCATGGTGTCAGGTTTACACCTCAGAGAGCAACAAATGCTACAAATCTTAACCTGATTTGTTGCTTTGCTGATTGCCTAAATTTGACATAGTGACAAGAAAAATACTAATGCAGATTTTAGGTAAAAGTGTGCAGTGTGTGTAACCATTATATTGTAATTAGTGCACACAAAAAAATTAAGGAAATGCTCTTCCAGCATTCAGAAACTCTTGTCCATTTTGAAGTTACTTATATCAAAGATAAGCAAGAGAGATTTCTACAAATGTAGTTGCTTCACTTATATCTTACTCATCAATTTAAATGAAAATGTCAACCGACACTGGATCAGAGTTACACTCATTCATCAACTGCAACCATATTTTGGTTCTGGATAACAGGATTCAGCAAAATGCAACTAAAGCATTCTATAAGATTCTACTGACTATATGTGGAATTTACAATAGAGTATTATTTTTTAAATTATTTTAAAATATGTACAATATAATATGTCTATCAGTTAAAATATAGTCAACTTGTGTATGCAAACATACGCACACTTTTTTTTTCCCGAAAACAGGTTGTTAAAAGCGTATCAGCTCACCATTGCCCACGCAGTTTGTCTTGGATAACTCCAGAAGACTCAATTTCTCCACACCATGGTTCTTTTTCTCCCCTTTTATTTAACTAAAACATCACAGGCCTTTTAAATACAGGGGAGTACAGAAAGAATTGTAGAGAATTTGTTATTTCAGTTGATCTCTTGTCCTTGACTGAAAAGGAAATCTGCCCACCAATCTTTTCCCTTTGGCTATGTAAAGACTTGCATTTCAGCAATCAGCTGCTGTAGAGATGCAAACTATCTTTAAAAATATGGGCTTCTGATTCAACATGCCTCAAGGTAGCAGTGAGGGCCATATATTTATGACCATTATCTTTATAGATATAAGAGAAGGGAAACTAGAATTGACAGGATTTGTGGCTTTATTTTTATCTTGGTCATAACTAACAGCTCCTGATATTTTAAACATATCCACAAATGAACACTGTATTATAAATAAATAAATAAACTTGCAGGAAACCCAAGTTTGTTAACACAAGAAGAGAGTGTGGTAAGTCTGGTTTGGCAAATTCAGGTAGACTTTTTCTATCTTGTGAGTTTTTGTTTGTTTGTTTGTTTTTTTGACCCTGAGAATGCTGATTGAAAATAGCAAGCAATTTGGGATAGTGAGTTGGTTGAAGTCATGGTTTTGTATTTAGTAACTAGCCCACATATTCCTATTTAAAAACAAGGTTGCAAAATTAGAGATTTTACTCCATCTGTTTAAAACTGGCATAGTCAAGGTGTTTTTTTAAATATTATAAAATGCTTCTTGCTAAAATATGATGAAACCTTTTTTCCTAAGAAGTTAGAAATACAAGGTCTGTCCAGAAGGTCTCCAGCCATGTACTATGAAAAATAGAGACATTTACTGAAGATACAAGATACAAGAAACATTGTATATAGGACAATGATGGCTCAGTCCCCGTCAAAGTAGGCACCTTGGGACTTCACACAGTTCTCCCAGTCACCACCAGCTGCCCTGTTGTATTTTTCTAAATCTCATCTATGATCTGAAATTTCCCTTTCAAAGGTTATTTTAGTTTTGGGGAAAGCCAGAAGTCACAGGATGCCAAATCTGGGCTGTAACGGGGCTGAGTCACCTGGGTGATTAGATGTTTCACCAAAAAACACCTCGTGAGACCCATGATGCATAAGCATGTGCATTGTCATGATGAAGCTGCCAATCACCAGTTGCCCATAGCTGCAGCCTTCTGAATCATCCAAATAGTTTCTGCCGAGGAATGTCCAAGCTTAATGCAAAATTTGATGCAGATTTGTTGTTTCACTCTTTCAGTCATTTTGAATGTGATGGCTCACTCAACGGCATCTACTGCCCCCACTGACTAGTACAGTGTAGTCATCATTGCTCACACATGTGCATTCCAGTCTACTCTCCTTGGCCACCAGGTTATCTAGATGTTATGTAAATGTTCTTGTCGTATTAACGATGGTTGGACTTTTCCAGGCAGACCTCGTATTTTGTGGATATCAAAACAGAAAAGAATGCCAATGATTTCACTTCAGAAGAAATTCTTTAATGAGTACATTTTGTTACTGAGCAAGTTTAACATTTCAAACTTTTAGAATATAGGTTTGGATTTATAATATCTTCTTCATTAAGAACAAACAAAAAATTCTGCAGTTTACACATTTAACATGTATGTACTCAAACCATTATTTTACCATGTCTCATGTTCATAAAAACGATGAAATAAAGATAAATATTAACTAGACAAGATATTTTACAATAAGGTTCTTTAATATAGTGAGCTGAACAAATGAATTGCTAAGACTGGAAGGCATTGCAGTGATTAGTCCTGCATTCACATCAACACAATAGAAGCTGAAGCCCACATAGTTAGATATCTTGTCTGAGTATATTACTAGTTTGGAACAAGAACTTCTGTCTCCTGAGGTCCTTTTCTTCAGAGAGAGAGATTATCACTGAATTGGCAGACAGGTGGGAGGTTATAGACTAAATCCTTTGTTTTTTTTATATTTTGAATATTTATATTTATTTTAAATGTTTGGCGAAGGGATTGTTCGAATTAATTGAGTTACCAGCAATTAGATTTATTTACCTTTCCTTTTTTATTGTTCAGATACATTTTTCTCCATTTTCCCGCCACCACTTTCCCCTGCCCCACCCACCCTCTCCTCCCACCCTCAATCCTTCCCCACTTTGGCTTTGTCCATGGGTCCTGTATACATGTTCCTTGATTTGACCCTTCCCCTTCTTTAACCCGTTACCCTCCTCTCTCCTTCCCTTTTGTTACTGTTGGTTTGTTTTTATAATAAATTTTAAAAGAATTATAATATAATATGTTTAACATGAAACCATGTTAGATTTAATTTAATCTTTCTTTAATGATTTAGAAAGCACTTAAGTAATTCACGACCTAAGACCTTATAAGTGTAATATTCAAATTTTTTAATTTTTCATATATAAAATTTGTAGAAAATTAAATTAAACTTTACCAACTGAATGACATTCCCTAGAAATCTTACCTCGGAGAAAAGCACAAAGGTAAAATTTAAATAGCAGGGAAAGAAATAAACTAAGTATGAAATTCACACTTAATCGTGCCTCCCAGTCTACTCTTTAAAAGTGACTATGTTTTCTTAGGTGTCTTCCTAGATGGTTTTTAAAATTAAGATTCTATGTTTTTAGAGAAGTTTTTGGCTCACAGCGAAGATAAGGACACAGTATAGAACCTTCTCATATAACTACTTATGCATAGCCTCTCCTTATCAATGTGCCCCACCAAAGTGATACATTTGTTATAATTGTAAAACCTACATCTACGGATCACAATCACCCAAAATCCAGAGTTTACATCAGGATTCACTCTTGGTGTTGTACATTCTATGAGTTTAGACTTTATGGGTAAAAAATATTTTTCTTTCTTCTCCTTAGTGCTTCTAGCTGGGCCAATAATCACATTAACAGGAGACAATATTCAAAGTTTATTATATGAGTGTACTTTCAGGGCGTCATAAGAATGAGAGCTGAAATGCATCGGACTACTGAGGCTTATATGTCATTATGGCCAAAAGAGTAAAAGGGGTGTAGTTTTGGAATTTCCAAAGGGGCAAAAACAGTAGTTCACAGGTAGCTGAGAAGAGGAGTAGGACACACATAGCAGAAAAATTCCTGCTTGGCAACACAGAAACACTGGGACACAGGGGAATCTAGCTAACAGGACCAGAGTTGAAACATTCCTACGTAATACTAAAATGAATATACTGAGATTTCCTTCCTGGGCAGGCCTTTCTTTTTTATTGTTTCCTATTGTTATTTTATTACAGTTGTCCACATTTTTCTGCCTTTGCCCTCCTCTACCCAACCCACCCACCAGCTCCCAGAGTCAATCCCTACACCATTGTCCATGTCCATGGGTCAGTCGTGCATGTTCTTTGACTAGTCTGTCCCTTCCCCTTATTTCCACCATTATTCCCTCTCCTTTCCCCTCTGGCAGCTGTCCAACTATGTCTCTGGTTCTATTTTGCTCATTAATTTATTGTGTTCATTAGATTCCTCTTATAAGTGAGATAATATGGTATTTATTTTTCACTGACTGGCTTCACATAGCATAATAGTCCCCAGTTCCATTCATGCTATCACAAAAGGTAGGGGTTCCTTCTTTCTTTCTGCTGCATAGTATTCTATTGTGTAAATGTACCACCATATTTTGATCTACTCATCTACTGATGGGCATTTAGGTTGTTACCAGCACTTGGCTACTGTAAATAGTGCTGCTATGAAAATAGGGATGCCTAAATTCTCTTGAATTGATGTTTTAGGATTCTTAGGGTATGTTCCCAGTAGTGGAGTTGCTGGGTCAAAAGGTAGATCCATTTTTAATTTTTTGAGGTATCTCCATACTGCTTTCCACAGTGGCCGCACCAGTCTACATTCCCACCAACAATGTGCTAGTGTTCCCTTTTCTCCACAACCTCACCAGCACTTTTTGTTTGTTGATTTATTAATGATGGCCATTCTGACAAGTGTGAGGCAATATCTCATTGTGCTTTTAATTTGCATCTCTCTGTTGGCTAGTAATGTTGAGCATCTTTTCATATGAAATATTCATAAGGTTTGCTTTGTTCATATCATTTTTCCCACTGTAGGCTTTATAAGACTTCTGGCTCTTTCCAAGAACTAGTCTACTCTCAATAGATAAAAATCCATCATTGAGTACACTGAAGTTAAAATTTTCACAAGCTCTGGAGGTAATGACAAAGAGTTATTGTAAGGAACATGTGTGAATAATGAATCATTGGATTCAGTGCACTGAAAGCACTATTTACAGTTGTACACCCTGGTATGTTTCATTTAATAAATCACAGTGCTCCTTAGGCACAGAGTAGATTAAGTCAAATGTGGCATGGGGGTCTTAAACTCAAATATCGGTGTCTAAAGTATCTGGTGCTTCTTTTAGATGTCAGCTAAGGAATGTTATTCTTTAGGGATCATTTTTATAGTGTAGTTCTTTTTAGGTACTACTGAATTTATTTTCCATGAACAGCTAGTATCTCATTCATCTGTTCATTCAGGTGCAGGGTGCATAGCTGTGAACAAAACAGGAACTTACCTTCTTGTCATGGAAACTGGCAATAAATACCTGAATGACTAATACAAGGCGAGGGGGTGAGAAGGGGGTGAAGGAAAATTAAGCAGAGTAAAAGTGTGTTGGGGCACATGATTTCACTCAGTGCGATCAGAAAAGCCTCTTTGAGAGGCTGACAAATGATCACATATCTGAATGCATATAGATGGAATGTTTTCCTACCAGAATGAATAAGTACGAAGAACCTAAGGACTTTGAAGAATAATAAGGTACCATTCAGGCTGAAGAGGAGTGAGCAAGAACTGGTGGTGAGAGAGGTACACCCTTCCTCAGAGTGGTTTATGGAAAAAGAAGTAATATTCTGGAGCTACATATTAGCTTCATCATTCTTTTATGCGTGCCATTTACTTAATCTCTTCATGTCTTAGATCCCCAACTGCCACATGGAAATAATAGTATCACCGCTTCATAGTTTTTGTGGCAATTAAAGAAGAGAACACATGTATAGCACTTGATACAGCGTTAGCAGTGATAAAGTATTAAATGAAGGAATAGAAAGACATGAAGTTATGTCTTTCCAAAAAAGAAATAGTTAAATATAGGTTCTCATATTAATAGGGAAACCCTTTAAAAGTAGTTAACTTTCTAGCTCTAACTAACGATTAGGAGTTTCCATGCAGCTATTTCTCTCAACATCTTGTAACAGCTGTTTTATTTTATTTTGGGTTTAGCTCCTTTATTTTAGGTTTAGCTCCTTTAAAGCAGAACTCCCTCTTTTCAAAGTCTTTATAAAAACACAACTTGAATAACACTTTCATTCCATTTTTATAATCATGAAAATATTACATTTGTTAAGGGAAAATATTTTAAAAGCATAGTCATGTGAATGTAAGAAAATAATCTATATCATGAATGTAATCAGGGGCTATTCTTTCCACATGATTAGTAAATTATGTAAATATTAGTAAATTGAGCCATTTGCAAAGATTCAATATTGTAGTAGATTTTTTATCATCTTGTATAACTTTATTCTTACATTGACTTTCTAGTTCATCCCAATTTTATTTTGCAGTATGGAAAAATGGGTACCTAATTGTAATTTTTCTCTCAAAGGCTAAATGTATGCCATTACTAAATTGGAATGCAATCTCTCTCAAATATTAAATATAGAGAAATTGCTTGTGTATGTTTTTGGACTTTCATTGTCTTCCCTTTCACCATCTTTTGCTGAGCCAATATGACACAATTTTAATAACTTTACATTAAAATTAAATATACAATATGCAAAAATCATATAAACATTAAACACACTATATGGAATTTTATTATTCATCACTGTTCTTTAACGAAAGTTTCTTGTCTAAAGCCAAAGGTGGGAAGGATTGAGGGTGGGAGGAAGGCATGGGTGGGGCGGGGGAGAGTGGTGGTGGGGAAATGGAGACAACTGTACTTAAAAAACAATAAAAAATTAAAGTAAAAACAGTTTCTTGTCTACTTTTATCCTATTATAATTTCACATAAAGTTGATATTATTTAGTGAAGCTAACAAAAGTATTGGAATTTTTATTGTAATTTTGTTAAGTTCATAGGTGAATTTGGAAGATTTGACATTTTTACATTATAGTTCTTCTTACCCAAGAATATTCGTGTCTCTTTCTGCATGTATGTTTGTGTGTTTTACCAAAGCTCAAATTTAAATGGAATTTTTTATTCTTACCTTTTTTCTTTCATTTCAACATCACTAGCTGTCAGGGAAATGCAAATTAAAATCACAATGAGTTGTCACTATACCCATATCAAAAAGACTAATTAAAAAAAATAACACTAAGATTTTGGCAAGAGTGCTGAGAAACTGGGTCACTCATACATTATTGGTTTGAATGCAAAATGATATACCCACTCTGAAAAACAGTTTTCTAGCTTCTTTAGAAAACTAAACATGAAACTATCATATGACCTGGTAAATGCATTCCAACTCATTTTTCTAAAACACTCATGTGGTGTTGTCTCGCATAGAGTTAGAAAACCATTTCTAACTTTGTACTCAAAATGAGTCCATATTAACACTTGAGGTTTTTTTTCCCATAAAAATGGATTATTTTTGTTTTCACATAAAAATAATATGAGTTGTGTCTGGAAATATTTTATGCCTAAGACCACATAAAAAGCTATTATCAGTTCTTCGGTGAGAAACTGTTCAGTCTAAAAAGGTAAATGTGTAGACATTGTTCAATGTTCTTTGTAGACTTTCATTTCTTATACAATGCACTTTGCAAAAAGCACTTACCTAAAACAATAGTTGAGATAACATTTTATAAAATATCACTTTAGAGCATAAAACATACAATAGAATGAATTATAAAATTTATATTTCTGTAATCTGTGCAGAATTTATTTGAAAGGCAAAAAGACTCAGATAAGTTCTGATTTCACAATATTTAAGATTAAGGCTCATTTCTGAGTCTTTTAATACATTCTCATTTACTCCTTAGGGTAAAAATTAAATTGTATTATTATTTTTTATAGTATAGGTAAGTCTATACATTTTGCTTTGAAAACTACTTATAAATTTGTTAAATGCAAACATAGATCTTTGTAAAGAATAAATCTTAGATTTCTTAAATTGCTTTTTTGTATATCTAAATGACATGCTTGTCTCTTATTTCTTATTATTTCTGTGTTTCTTTGAGTTCAAATTTCAATTAAAGAACCTAAGTTTTGATTTTAGCAGTGCCAATTATAAACTGCATGGCTCTGGGAAATTCAGAAATTTAGATTCAGAAAGAATTCTTCTGAGAAATGCTTACTAATTTTTTCTTTACAAATTCTACTCGGTACCTGGCTATATTTTATCCTTTGTAACACAGATAAAAATATCTACTATATCAGTTATGTATTGCCACAGTAATGTCACTTAATAAAGAACCACAATATTTAAGTTGTATAGAATTATACACATTTATTTAGCTCACAAATAAGCAAGGGTCAACTGACCTTGGCTGAGTTCACTCACGTTTCTGAGATAAGCTATGCATTGTCAAAGTGATTCTGCTGACCTTGGCAGGGTGTCCTCACATATCTCTAGTTGCCTGGCTGTTGACTGCTCTAGGGTAGCTTTGCGTGGGGATATGGAGGTATCCACTCTGCTCTGTGAATGTGTATGTGTTTTAAGGCTTTATATTTTTGAGCAGTTTTAGGTTCACAGCAAAATGAAGAGAAAGGTAAAAAGTTTTTCATATAAGCCTGTGCCCCATGTCTAGCCTCCTTCATTATCGGCATCACTTACCAGAAGAGCAAATTTTTTACCAAAGATAAACCTACATTGACACATCATAATCACCCGAAGACCATAGTTTACCTAAGGGCTCACTTTTGGTGTTGTACATTCTGTGAATTTGGACAAATGTATAATGACATATATCCATTATTATGATATCATACCAAGCATTTTAACTGCCCTAAAAATCCCCTCTACTCTACCTATTCATTCCCCCATCCCACACACATCTTCACCCCTGGCAATCACTGATACTTTTACTGTCTCCATACTTTTGCTTTGTCAAGAATGTCATATAATTGGTGTCATGCAGTATGTAGCCTCTTAGATTGTCTTGAAAGTAATATGCACTTAAGGTTTCTCCATGTCTGTTTATAGCTTTATAGCTCATTTATTTTTAGCACTGAATAATATTCCATTGCCTGAATGTACCACCACAGTCGATCTATTCTCCTTCCAAAGGGCATCTTATTTGCTTCCAGATTTTGTCAACTTAATAACATTGTTATTAATATCTGTGTTCAAGTCTTTTGTGAATATATGTTTTCAGTTAATTTGAGTAAATACCAAGAAGCATGATTGCTGGATCATATGTTAAGAGTATGGGTTTTTGTTTGTTTTGTTTTTTGTAAGAAACTGCCACCTGTCTTTCAAGGTGAATGCCATTTTGCATTAACATCAACAATGAGTGAGTATTCTTGTTTCTCCATAGTCTCATCAGCATTTGCTTTTGTCAGTATTCCAGATTTTGGCCATTCTAATAGATGCGTAGTAATATCTTATTGTTGTGTTTGTTGTATTTTCTTGACGACTTATGATGTAGAGGGCCTTTACTTTTCATGTACTTACTTGCCATTTGTCTTTCTTTGGTGAGGTATCTGTTAAAGCATTTGGTCCACTTTTTAATCAAATTATTTTTTCCTTATTAAGTTTTTAAAGAGTTCTTTCTATATTTTGGATAACATTCCTTTTTCAGATGTCTTTTACAAATATTGCCTCTCCATCTGTGGCCTGTCTTTTTATTGACATTGCCTTTCACAGAGCAGACATTTTGCCTTCTAATAAAGTGTGCCTTATCAATTATTTCTTTTATGGATAATACTTGTGCTTAAAAAGTCATCACCATACCAAAGGTCATCTGTGTTTTCTTTTATGCTATCTTCAAAGAATGTTATAGTCTTGCATTTTGCATTTAGGTCTGTGATTTATTTTGCATTAATTTTTGTGAATGGTGTAAAGTAAGACAGTGTCTAGATTCATTTTTTTGCATGTGGTTTTCATGTTGTTACACTACCATTTGTTGAAAAGACTATCATTGTTCCATTGTATTGTTTTTGTTCTTTTGTCAGAGGTTAGCTGACTATATGTATGTGGGTTTATTTCTGGGCTCTCTGTTCCCTTCCATTGATCCATTTGTCTCTTCTTTGCCAATACTACACTGTCATGATTGTGGTAGCTTTATGGTAAGTCTTGATTTCAAGTAATGTTAGTCCTCAAACATTTTTCTTCTCCTTCAGTGTTGTGTTTGTTATTCTGGATCTTTTGCTTCTCTGTATAAACTTTAGAATCAGCATGTCAATGTCCACAAAATAACTTGCTGAGATTTTGATTGGGATTGTATTTAATCTATAGATCAAGTTTGAAAGGATTGACATCTTGATAATACTGCCTTTCTATCCATGAATGTGGCATAACTTTCCATCCATTTAGTTCTTCTTTGATTTTATTTATCACCACTGTGTGTTTTCTATTCTGTAGCAGGCTATCTCCAATATGTTCTCATAGTAACACTGAGGGATAAGCACTAAGTAGAAACATTCAACCATTTTTCAAGGTTCTGCTTGTGTCACAATTGCTAACATACCTTTGACCAGAGAAAATAACATGGATAAACTCAGAATAAGGAGCAGTGTAATATACTCCAAACTCTTCTGTAAGGATCTGCAAAGTTATGGCAACAGGCATGGATACAGGAAGAGAAGAACTGGTGCCATATAATATCAATCGGCCACCTAATTATTTAAAAAGGTTGTTATGAAGGTGAAATAATATATTTGAAAATGCTTAGTAAATTACAATGTATTTTGCACATTCTCATTCTCATTATTTGACATTTATATTAAAGCTCTCATGACAAACATACATTTAAAACAAAGGTGAGCAAACTTTGGCTCATGGCCTGCATTTGTCCTGTGGCTTCTTTTAAGACAGGTTATAAACCAGAAATGGTTTACATTTTTAAATGATTGAAATTAACATTTTGAGGATAATATTTTGTATCATGTCACAATGATACGGAATTCACATTTCAGTGTCAATAAAGAAAGTTTTATTGCAACGTACCCATGCTCACAAGTTTTCATGTTGCTGTTTTTAAAGTACAATGGCAAAGGTTAGTAGCTGCAACAGGAAAACATGGACCACAGCAACTAAAATATTTACTGTCTGGTTTTATAACAGAAAAAGCTTGCTGACCCCCTGTTGTAGAATATTTTTATGGTTTTTAAACAGATATTTCAAAAGAAGTTGAGCATGATTATTTGGTTTACTTTTCTGAGAACTTTCAGGGAATATCTGGAAGGGCCGGTGATAATATTACATGATTTTTGGCTAGCAGTATTGATAATTTACTTGGTTTATCAGCTTAACTTCTACTTTATATTCTTCTCTAACTACTCACTGCTCTTTTGCTTTATTTCATCTTTCAGCTTCACACTAGCTGGCTCTCCTTCTGCAGTGTCCTTGCAGCTCAGTTGAGATAATTAACTGATAAGAGTCTCAGTGATCAGTTGTTCCCTGCACATTTTTTTACAACAGTGCTATGTTTTACAATAGTGTTAAATTTTACAGTAGTGCAGTGTCATCTTATAGACATGGTTCAGTAGATGTTTCATTCATATTTATATTTTCCATTTCATCCTTATTTAAGAAATTAAATATGTAATGTTTTGTTAAATCATTATATATCAGAATTAAAACCTATATTTAAGTGTAACATTATGCTTGTACATACTATTGTTACAGAACCAGCCAGTGGTGTTCTAGAACAGCTGTGGTATTCAATTGCCCACTGCCAAGCAGCATGACTCCAGAAGCAAGAGTTGGGTGGAAAAGGAAAGGAGTTGTATATGTAAAGGTTCTATACATTTAGAATAATTGCAGATTTCTGAAGTTAAGTCCAGCTCCCTTTAAAACACCCAAAAACAAGTAGTCCTGCCTCTCTCTGCAAAGCCAGATCAGTTTCAGAATATGCCACTCAGAAGTACCATCCTTCAGAAACACAGAAGTCTGCAGCTTAGCATTCCCAGTCACTGTTCAGCTCCAAGCATCTCTCATATGTCTGTAGGCTCCGCCAGGCAGGCTCATACAGCACTGCCAGCTCTGTCACCATCTTCTGTACAGAAAGGGCACTGGGGAAGTTTCCAATAGGCCTCCAGACTGAAAGGCAGGCCTATAGGCAGACCTCGTGTTTCTTGGCACTCTCCAATTATAAAGGCTTGACTCAGAACTTCTATTGCGAGTGTACATCCAGCTCTTCCTACGGTGTGTTAGTGTCCACCACTTTTGTCAGCTCCCTAGTGTCTTTGACCCTCTTTTTGGCTGCTGTCTTTAGTCAGGGCAAGAGTTCCCAGTCATGCACAGGCATCCAAGGTGGGATCTGGAGCCCCCACAGCTTACACGGGTGCTGTATGAGCTTCCCCTTGGCTATGTCATGAGTCATTCTGCCAACCCATGATATCACGTTCAAGTACACGATTTGTCCCAAGCAACAACAGTCTTCTTCCCCAGCTTCTCCCTTTAGGAAGGCACTGGCTGTTAATTTGCTTTTGTTATGCAATGTGCCTCAAATGCTGTACTTTCCATTCTGTGGGCATTTCTTCCCACCCCATGCCTATTTTGCAATATTGGGGGTTCTCCTATTTTTAGGGTACCCATGCTCTGTAGCTCATTGCACTATCTTCAATTTTTAACAGTTTTCACTTATCTACATATTTGATTTTATGAATAGTTTCTAAACTAGAATGAGTAATTTTATGTAATTCTACTTTTATCCTCACACTGGATTGTAAAGTTTCTTTCTAACTCACCTCTATTTCTTACTTTGGAAAGCACTTATTCTCACTGTTTAGAAGGTTTTAGGTGTTCAGTGCATTTTAGGATCAAATACCAATTTTGTTCAGAAATACCAACCGCAAAGCATGTCCTCTACCTATTATTAGAGATTTTTCTGGCTCAGCAGTTCTCTTAGCACTCTGCCTTCCCACTCTCTCTCCTTCAATTGGTGAAACAAGAAATTCCCATTATATTCCTTCTCTTAAGAGTAAATGCCTTACCTTTGGCTACTTTCTCCAACCATAAGGAACTGTCATTCCAACATCTTGAATCAGTTATTTGAGCTCAATTCACATCTCTCCTTCCGCATACTGAAAAAGAGATCAGTAACATCCAGCAACAACAGCATTCAACTGCCATTTCACAGTCAAATGCAAATGAGTATTTTTCTCCCTTATTTTATATAAAGTAGGAAATGTATTCCTTCTGCCTAGTAAAGTTCAGTGAACTGCTCTAACAACTGATTCTTAAAATGTAAAAGCTGGCTAACCTCTAATATTTTTTAAATGATCATTTATGTCTTCCATAGTGAAAACTGATAGCAAACATATTGGTAGAAGAGCAGTATTAAAGCATTTGTGTACCATAAAATAACAATATAGATGTTTTAGAAATTATGAATTAACTTATTTTAAGAACAATTTTGATGAAGATTTGTTCATTAATCTTACATCCTTCTTTGACAATCATTCTGATAACTGTCTGTTTCATTATTTTCAACACTGAGTGTAGATGAGCAATTTTATCTCAACCACTCTTCCCGTATGCAGCAAAATAGTCCTTGTCATGAAAAATGAGGGAGAAAGAAGTGGAGGGGATGCAGAGAATGACTTACAGAGCCCTTTGCCAGTGCTACAGCACACTTTTCTGGGTTAGGTAGAGCTGGGATTTGGAGACTGATAAAGAAGTAAAACATGAGGCACTTTCACAAAGAACACCAACAAGTGTGCTCAGAACTGCAGAGGAAAAAGGGTGTGTGGCACAGAAGCACTCCTCTGATTCTCGAAATCTTTTATTCAGGTGCCATTAACATTTTTCATTGCTTTTTTAATTTAAAAATGCCAAGAATTTGCTGGCTGAAAAAAAAATGATGGGAAAAACCTTAAGAGTGCCAAATAAAATGTCTTGTACAGGAGGGCAAGGCACACTGTGATCAAAGTACTGTGGTTCTATTGTGAAGGTTTGTGGAGAAGCGCAACATCCTGAAAGTGTAACAATGAAAGAGGGACAAAGACAGATGGGAAGAGAGGTGAGAAAACTGTTCTTTTGTCTTCTCCCGGCTTTTTACCCTTTCATATTTATTACCTTCAGCGTGTGCTTGCATGTTTGTTGTGGTCTCTTTTCCTTCTCCTTTTGAAGGTAATAGCTATTGTAAACCTGCCTCACTGCAGGATGGGGGCTTCTGCTGTGTGCTTCTTCTTTTATGGAAACAAAAACACATTTATTGTGTAAAGTGTTCAGAACTGACTCGCTGTCTGACTTCTAAGGTGAGGGCATAGTTCACCCTCTCCAATTTTTGAGTTATGTTAACTGCTGAAGAGAAACACGGGTATTGGTCATTGGGAAAAAGTCCTGGGAGGTTACAGGGACACACAATAATTCCAAAGTCATCCTTTTAATGAAAAGAATAGGAACTAAATTCCCTTTGAAATCTGTTGCTGAAAACACAGAATTTCTAGATGAACGTGGAAAATATTTTGAGAATTTTGCTGAACAATACGCATTGCAAAAGCCTTTGATGCATTATAACCTGGTCCCCCAGAGAGCCAGAAATTTCTCACATTTATACTGTATCAAGGTGTTGCTGCTCAGAGACTACTTTCATAGCACCTTCCTGGTAAAGGCAGAGAGTAACAGATTAATGGTGGCAACAGCAGCCTCAGTGAAAGGGTTCTAAAAACAGCAGCTTTCACAATATCTGCTGATACTGAAGGCCTAGAGATGACATCTGGAATATGGCTTTAGAAACATATTCAGCCCAAGGGGGCATGCACTGATTGAAATAGGCACAGAAATATCATGTTATCTACATTTTCCTGTAAAAACTCCTGCCCCTTGCTCCTTGGTTTTCACATATCATTTCAAAGCCTTTATTGTTATTTTTAGATAAAGATTTTTCAGCCTTGTGGATTTCTACTCTAAAAAAGTATAGTGGTTACTTTTAACATCTTATAGGTAAGTTTTTGATGTGGTTGTTGAATTAAAGTGATACTGAGAAGGATCATAACAAGAATCCAAAGCGAAATTGCAAAACGGTCATAGGCAGGCCATGCCAGGACCACAGATCTTTGATCCGTAATACTATTTTAGAAGAATTCTAGCCAACTTTTAAAATCTTTCTATTTCACATTAAGAATTTCAGGTTTCTAGTTTCTCTTGAAACCTTGGAAAATCTGGCTACACCAGGCCAACATTCTCAATGACAAGACTGGCTGCAGCCAAGTAACATCAGCTCCTAAAGGGCATCTCTGGCCAAAGTTTTCCAGAACCTCTGACATCAGTCCACGTCCTTAAGCAGTGGATGCGTTATGTTCCCGCACGCCTGCCACTGAACACGTGCATGTCACCTGCCTTGAAGGCTTTGAGTGCATGATCTTTGTTCTAGCAAAATGCTAAAATTAGAACATGTCCTTTCCCAAATATTAGTGGATAATAGTGCCAGTATGTTTGTATTTGCTGTGTGTATATGTAAAAACACTGGAAACCAGAGTCAATTTAGTATTTCAGTTATATAAAGAACTTACTGGGCTAATTCTGAACAACAGATTTTCATAGCTCCTTTCGAGTTTTGAAGGTAATTTTGCATGTCAGACTTATTTTATGTGACTCTGAAGCAAAGCTATTTTAATGTTTCATCATCCCTGTTCCATGACTAGCAAATCCCTCTCACTCTTGGAAACTGTGCATTGTTACTCAATTCTTTTCTCATTTTTTTCTCATTATCTTGTTTGATTATCATGCATATGCCAAAGAGTGAGTTCCCTTCACAATCCATTCTCAAATAATCCAGTGTGATCCCTTCAGCAAGCTGTTGATGACTAAGCTATAGGTTCCTATAATTTCAGTAGCAGTGAACATTGTGGGTATCTGACATGCATTGGTCCATCTTTGAAGGCACAGATTTTAAGTTCAACAAACAGTCAGAAGGGAAACTTATCCCTCAGGGTTGGGACAGACAGAGTCCTGAGGAAGGGCTTGTGTAAAACATTAACTGAGGAAATGATGGCTAATAACCCAGGCAAAGGTATCCTCAATGTATACAACAAGAAAAATGATTTAGAGCTAGGGAGCTTGAGATGTTGAGGGATGTCTGAACAAATACTTTAGCTGGAGTAAAAGTTTGCAAGAGAAGGTGAGGCAGAACATGATGGGCCTTGGTTTTCAAGTTTAGAAACCCCACTACTATTACTGACTCTAACCTTGATTCTTTCATTTTATGATTCCTCAAATAGTAGCAACAACATCGTAAGATCATTTATTGGTTGTCTACAATGTAATTCTATACTATGTGTTAAAACTTATATTAGGTGATTCTAAAGATAGGAGGGGAACCCCTAAAATGGAATTTATTTATAAAAAATTGTGTATTTATTCTTATATGTTTAAATTTCAATCCCCTTCAAAGTACGCTCCATATAATTCAACATATTTATTGAGACCTTTTTTCCACCGCTCAAAACAGTTTTTGAACTTGTCATTTTTTTATTCCTTTTAGTACTTCTGCTTTTTTTTGTTTCACTCTTTCTGCATCAGCAAAACATTTTCCTCTGAGGACTTTTTTCATCTAGGGAAACAACAACAAAAAAGTTGCTCCAGACAAAATCGGATGAATAGGGAGGGTAGGGCATGGGGGTCATGCTGTTTTTGGTTAAAAACTACTGAACTCTAGTGTGGTGTAAGCTCATCCAATCATGAAATGGGCAAACATGTTGAAAGAGTCTTCAGAAAAATTTCACTGAAGCTGAACAGAGCCTCTCACAACACCAGCTGGTGCACTGATCCAGATGGGTTCCTAGAACACTCACCTAGTGGGGGAAGCCTGCAGTCCAAGGAGCTTGCCCTTCAGAAAAGAATTCCGCTTTGGGGGGGGCATCCTCCCTCATATACTAATTTTTTGTACTTCATAACTATTCCATCTGGCATTCTGTCACTCTGATGTTCCTTGTCCTGGATGGCACTCATAATATTCTCATTCTGCTCGTACTCCTCAATGATAGGGACTGTATATAAGGTGCCTGAGAGTCTCCTCTATAGGTGCATATTATATACTTGCAATCAAATTCTCACTATTCTTAAAAACCATTCTACTTTTATCTTTATTTTTGCACTTCTTTGAAAAGTTATTCCAATCTTTTATCAAACCATCAGAACTCCGCAGTTTCTGCCCCTACACCCTTCATTCTTAGTAAATCACCTTGGAGAAAATGAGCTTCCTCAGCACTACTAAATGTCCCTCAAACATTTACAAGGTCCTCTGTATTCTCACCTATCTCTCTTTCCTCCTTTGATCCTATGTTAAAGAGTGAAGTGGTCCCCTAGAGAGAAGGCTAATTGCTTTACATCTCCATGTCTATTTTGGGAGGTTGTAAGTTTTAAAAGGGCAATAAAGGAAAGGTGTCACTGAGAAACAACATTTGAGGAAAGTTTAGATGAAAGTGATATTTGGGCTGAGAAGATACCAAGTGCAAAAGCCCATGACTGAAGAATACCGGGTTATTTCAGGAAGCACAAAGTTGTTAGTCTGACCAGAGTACAGTGAGTGAGGGGGAAAGTTCTCAGATGATGTCAGATGTGGTCACTTATCTTCGGTATCACATTCTTTATACCTGTTTTGGGTACTCATTACTTATTTCTTTATGTCAAAATTATTTATACACATGCCACATCTTTTCTTAAACTTTTTTTTTATTATTCAAATATATTTGTCTCCATTGTTCCTGCCAACGCTTTCCCCTGCCCCACCTATCCCCACCTCCCATCCTCAATCCTTCCCCACTTTGGCTTTGTCCCTGGGTCCCTTACACATGTTCCTTGATTTGACCCTTTCCCTTCCTTTCCCCATTACCCTCCTCCCTCTTTCCGTCTCATTGCTCTCGTTTTCTTTGTTTTTTCAGTATTGCTAGTTATATTTTTCTTGCTTGTTTGTTTTGTTGATTAGTTTCCACTTATAGTGAGATCATATGGTATTTGTCTATCACCCCCTGGCTTATTTCACTTAGCATAATGCTCTCCAGTTCCATCCATGCTGTTGCAAAGAGCAGTAGCTCTTTCTTCCTTTCTGCTGCGTAGTATTCCATTGTGTAAATGTACCATAGTTCTTTGATCCACTCATTTACTGATGGGCACTTATGTTGCTTCTAGCACTTGGCTATTGTAAATGGTGCTGCTATGAACATTGGGGTGCATAGGTTCTTTTGAATTGGTGTTTTGGAATTCTTAGGGTATAATCCCAGCAGTGGAATCACTGGGTCAGAAAACAATTCTGTTTGTGGCTTTTTGAGGAAATTCCAAACTGTTTTCCACAGTGGCTGCACCAGCTGCATTCCCACCAACATTGGACTAGGTTTCTCTTTTCTCCACAACTGCACCAGCACCCATTGTTTGTTGATATTTTTATGGTAGCCATTCTGACCAGTGTGATGTGGTATCTCAATGTGGTTTCAATTTGCATTTCTCTGATGCCTAGTGATGCTGAGCATCCTTTCATATGTCTCTGGGCCCTGTGTATGTCCTCCTTGGAGAAGTGTCTGTTCAGGTCCTTTGCCCATTTTTTAATGGGGCTGTTTGTCTTCCTGCAGTGGCGTTGTGTAAGTTCTTTATATATTTTGGAGATCAAACCCTTTTCCGAGGTATCATTGGCAAATATATTTTCCTACATGATTGGTTCCCGTTTCATTTTACTGATGTTTTCTTTAGCTGTGCAGAAACTTCTTATTTTGATGAGGTCCCACTTGTTTATTCTTTCCTTTATGTCCCTTGCTCTATATTGGTGAAAATATTGCTGCGTAGGATATCTGAGTTTCCTGCCTATGTTCTACTCTAGGACTTTTATGGTGTCGTGGATTATATTTAAGTCTTTTATCCATCTTGAGTTTATTTTTGTGTATGATGTAAGCTGGTGCTCGAATTTCAATTTTTTGCATGTATCTATCCAGCTCTCCCAACACCATTTGTTGAAGTGGCTATTTTTACTCCAATTTATGCTTCTGCCCCCTTTGTCAATTATTAATTAACCATAAGACATAGGTGTATCTCTGGGCTCTCTATTCTGTTCCATTGATCTATGTGTCTGTTATTATGCCAGTACCAGACTGTTTTGATTACAGTGGCCTTGTAATATAGTTTGAAGTAAGGTATTGTGATCCCTCCTACTTTGCTCTTCTTTCTCAAAATTGCTGCAGCTATTTGAAGTCATTTATTGTTCCATATAAATTTTTTAAATTTTTGTTCTTTGTGAAATACATCACTGGTATCTTAATAAGTATTGCATTGAATCTATGAATTGCTTTGAGTAGTGTGGACATTTTGATGATGTTAATTCTTCCAATCCATCAACATGGTATATGCTTCCATTTATTGTATTTTTCTTCATTTCTATCTACAGTGTTGTATAGGTTTCTGCGTACAGGTCTTTTACCTCCTTGGTTAAGTTTACTCCTAGGTACTTTATTTTTCTTGTTCCTATAGAAAATGGATCTTTTTCCTGACTTCTGATTCTGATATTTCATAGTTGGGGTATAAAAATGCCTTTGATTTCTGAATATTGACTTTAGACCCTGCTGTTTTTCCAAATTCATTTACTAGATAGAATAGTTTTTTGGTGGAGTCTATGGGGTTTTCTATGTACACTATCATGTCATCTACAAATAATGATTGTTTTACTTCCTCCTTTCCAATTTGGATGCCTTTTATTTACTTTTCTTGTCTGATCACTGTGGCTAGGACTTCCAATACTACGTTGAATAGAAGTGGTAAAAGCGGATATCCTCATCTTGTTCCCTGTCTTAGTGGGAAAGCTTTTATTTTTTGCCCGTTGAGTATGATATTGGCTATAGATTTTTCATATATATGGCCTTTATTATGTTGAGGTATGCCCCGTTTATTCCCACTTTGCTGAGTGTTTTTATCATAAATGAGTGCTGTACCTTATCAAATGCCTTTTCAGCATCTGTTGAGATGATTATGTGGTTTTTGTCTTTCCTTTTGTTTATGTGATGTGTTATGTTTATTGATATGCAAACATTGAACCATCCTTGCATCCTTGGGTTGATCCCCACTTGATGATGGTTGATGATATTTTTAATGTATTGCTGAATGCGGTTTGACAATATTTTGTTGAGGATTTTAGCATCTATGTTCATCAGCAATATTGACCTGTAGTTTTCTTTCTTTGTTGTGTCTTCATCTGGTTTTGGGATTAGGATGATGCTGGCCTCATAGAAAGAGTTTGGCAGCCTTCCCTCTTCTTGGATTTTTTAAAATAGTCTGAGAAGGACAGGGGTAGGTTCTTCCTTAAATGTTTTGTAAAATTCTCCTGTGAAACTGTCTGGTCCATGGCTTTTGTGTGCTGAGAGTTTTTTTTTTTTTAATTTTTGCTTCAACTTTACCAGCTGTTATTGGTCTGTTCAGGTTTTCTGCTTCTTCTTCTTCTTCATTCAGTGTTGGATGGTTATATTTTTCTAGATATTTGTCCATTTCACCCAGGGTTTCAAATGTCTTGATATATAATTGTTAATAGTAATTTCTTACAATCCTTTGTGTTTATGTGGTATCAGTTGTTATTTCTCCTCTTTCATTTCTGATCTTATTTATTTGGGTCCTCTCTCTTTTGTTCGTGATGAGTCTCCTTAAAGGCTTGTTGATTTTGTTTATCTTTTCAAAGAACCATCTCCTGGATTTGTTGATCCTTTGAATTGTTCTTTTAGTCTCTATATCATTCAATTCTGCTCTGATCTTGATTATTTCCTGCCATCTATTTGCTCTGGGCTCTGTTTGTTGTTGTTTTTCCAGTTCATGAAGCCGTAGGATTAGGTCATTTATTTGAAATGTTTCTGTCTTTTGAAGTAGGCCTGTATTGCTATGAACTTCCCTCTCAGGGCTGCCTTCACTGTGTCCCAAAGGTTTTGGACTGTTGTGTGTTCATTTTCATTGTTTTCTAGAAACTTTTCGATTTCTTCCTTGACATCATTATTGACCCATTCATTGTTCAATAGCATGCTATTCAGTCTTCATGAGTCTGAATGTCCTTGAGTTTTTTCCTTGAAGTTGGTTTCTAGTTTCAAGTCCTTGTAGTCCGAGAAAATGCTTGTTATGATTTCAGTTTTCCTGAATTTGTTGAGGCGTGTTTTGTATCCTATCATGTGGTCAGTCTTTGAAAGTGCTCCATGTGCATTTGAAAACAATGTATATTTTTCTTCTTGGGATGAAAGGTTCTAGATATGTCAGTTAAGTCTATTTGATTGAATGGGTTGTTCAGTTGCTCAATATCTTGGTTGATGTTTTGTTTGGAAAATCTATCTGTTGTTAACAGTCAGATGTAGGGGTGTTAAAATTCCCTATTATCAGTGTGGTGCTGTCTGTATCTTTCTTTAAGTCCTCCAAGACTTTTCTTATATATTTGCCCTCTCCTATGTTGGGTGTATATAGGTTTACCATGTTTATGTCTTCTTGATGGATTCTTCCTTTGAGTATTATGAAGTGTCCTTCTGGGTCCCTTTTTATGGACTTTGTTTTGAAATCTATTTTGTCCTATTGCTACTCCTGCTTTTTTTTTTTCCTGTCCATTTGCTTGGAATACTTCTTCCCATCCTTTTACTTTCAGTCTGTGTAGGTCTTTGGTTCTGAAGTGAGCCTCTTGTAGGCAGCATATGTGTGGCTCATGTTTTCTTATCCATTCAGCTACCTTATGTCTTTTGATTGAGACATTTAATCCATTTACATTTACAGTTATTATTGATAGGTACTTACTAATTTTTTTCCCTTTGTACTTGTGTTCCTCTCTTTCTCAGTCTTTTTATTCATTTTCTTAAAGCAGTCCCTTTAGCATATCTTGCAGTGCTGGTTTGGTGGAGGCATATTCTTTTAACCTTCTTTTGTCTGGGAAAACCCTTATTTCATCTTCCATTTTAATTGAGAGCCTTGCTGGGTAGAGCAGTCTTGGTTGTAGGCCTTTTCTTTTCATTATTTAGAATATTTCTCACTATTCCCTTCTGGCTTGTAGTGTTTCTGTTGAGAAGTCAGCTGCTAGCCATACCAGAGCCCTCTTATATGTTATTACCTCTTCCTCGCTTGCTTCCTTTAAGATTCTTTGTCTTTGATATTTGCCATTTTAATGATGATGTGTCTTGGAGTGGGCCTCATTGGGTTCCTCTTGAATGGGACCCTCTGTGCTTCTTGGACTTGCCTGACTTTTTCTCTCCTCCAGTTAGGGAAGTTTTCCATCATTACTTCTTCAAAAAGAGTTCTCTATCCTTTGCTCCTCTTCTTCTCCTTCTGGTATCCCTGTTAAATGGATATTACTACATTTCAGGTTGTCCTGCATTTCCCTAAATACTTCTTCATTCTTTTTGAGTCTTTTTTCATTTTCTTGCTCTTTCTGGGAGCTTTTTTCTACCTTGTCCTCCAGCTTGCTGATTCAATCCTCTGCTTCATCTAGCCTGCTTTTGATTCCTTCTACTGTGTTCTTCAATTCAGAAACTGTATTCTTCATTTCCTCTTGCCTCTTATTGATCATTTCTTTGTCCTTTTTCATGTTGATGTAGTTTGCATTAAGTTCCTCATAGTTTCCCTGTAATTTTTTGTAATTCTTTTTAAGCTCACTGAGCTCCTTAGAACTATTGTTTTGAACTCAATATCTGATAGTTTACTTGTCTCTATTTCATTTAGTTCTCTTTCTGGGGATTCCTCCTTTCCCTTTGGGGCTGTTTCTTTGTCTTCCCATTATTTGTGAGACTCTTCTTTTTCGCTTCTTCTTCTTAAATTCATCTGTCTTGATTTCCTGACTTTGTGGTATGAACTGTTATGGTAGGAGACGAGTCTTTTTTATTTTCTTTCTGGATCGACCTCTTATGATGTCAGCTATTGATCTCATCTGACTTTAGGCAGTCTTTTAGATACTTCCAGAAATCTACTGTCTGTGGCTATCTCCTCCAGTTGTTCCACATGCCACATCTTCTTAATAGCAGGGTTTAATCTTACTCATAACTCTACCTCTCACACATTCTACTGTTGTTTAGATACAATAGATGAGCATAATCTGTATTTCTTGAATAAAATTTACATGAAATACATTATGACTTTTAAAAAGAAGCATTTCTTCTTAAACATATTTAAAATTGTTTCAATTAAATATTTCAGGTGATGGTTGGGTACCAGCTACATAGTTTACGGTGAGGACTATATAATTTATATCCTTCACTTTTAAGCATAATGATATCTAAATTTGGCCATTATCAACTGACGTCAAAGCTTTCTCCATAAAGGTTAATAGTTCTAGTGCTTTTTACCATTTTTGAATTTATGAATTCTGTGCTTGGACTTTTAAATATAAAGAAGTATTAAATGAGTTCCATAATGTAACCTTAAATTTATAACCAAGACAAAAAAAAAGGACCTTAACAAAAATGGAATCAATTAAATGTTTTATAGTCACATAGACTTGTATTCTCTTTCTTTGATTTCCAAATGCAAGGAGAAAAAGATGACGTTCTTTAAACATGAAACTCTCAGGGGGAAAAACATGGACTGTCAAAAGATGCGTTGGTTCTGGTCAAGATAGTAGCATAGGAAAATGCAGTATTCCACAACCACGTCAAAATTATAACTAAATTACAAAACAACTATTTTTCAGAACGGTCCAAAATCTAGCTGAATGGAAATCTTATATCTATGCATTTAAAGAAGAAGCCACATTGAGACTGGTAGGAGGGGAGGAGATGTGGAATGATCTGGTGCCACAGCCATTATGTGGTGGATAAAAATCACGTGGCTACAGAGATCCCCACTCTGAGGAGTGAGGGGTCCCAGCCTCACACCAAACCCCCATCTCAGGGTTTTAGTGCCAGGAAGAAGATTCCCCATTAGTTCTGATGGTAAAAACCAGTGGGGATTGCCCTGGTTGGGTGGCTCAGTTGATTAGAGTATCATTCCATGCACTGAAGGGCTGCAGTTTCAATCTCTGGTCATGGCTTGTTTTGCAGCTCTGCCCTTCCAGAGTACCTCCAAGCCTAGCACAAGTAGAAGCCATGTGCAGATTGCTTTGTAGCTCATGCCAAGTACCCTGGGTAGGGCGCAGCTGACCTTAGTCTGGACCTCCTGGGAGCCCCCAGAGCCAACACACAGAGTGGACAGCTTCTAACCATGTTAAAACCTCCAGAAATGTCACAATCAAGGAGAAGATTCAGCAGGCACAAGAGCTCATTGAAACAAGTCCTGTTTCATGGGGTCAGCCCTTGCACAGTTGATTTTCTATGTTGGTCACAGCTAGTCCACCCAGTCAATTGGCATAGTAGGGTGCGGTAAATCCCTCCCATTGAGGTGCCAATAGAAATCAATGCTCAACTACAACAGGAGGGTGTACACAACCCACAGAAATACATACCTAGAGTTCCCAGCTCAGGAGATTGGGGAAGCTGTGTCACTGGACCCTGTAGGACACCTACTACTACATGAGGCCACTCTACCAAATTTGGGAGATGTAGCAACTCTACCTAATACATAGAAAGAAACACAGGGAGGCAGCCAAAATGAGGAGACAAAGAAACATGTCCCAAAGGAAAGAATGGAACAAAACTTCAGAAAGAAAACCAAACAAAATGGAGACAATCTACTAGATGCAGAATTCAAAACAATGATTATAAGGATATTCAATGAACTTAGAACTTCAACAAAGAGGTGGGAAACATAAAAAAGAACAGGTCAAAAGTGAAGAATACATTAAATGAAATGAAGAATACATTACAGGGAATCATCAATGGAAGAGATAAAGCAGAGGCTCAAATAAGAGATTTGGAAGAAGAGGAAGCAGAAAACACCCAATCAGAACAGAAAAAAGAATCCAAAACATTAAGAACAGTATAAGGAGCCTCTGGGACAACTTCAGGCACACCAACATTTGCATTTAGGGGTGCTGGAAAGAGAAGGGAGAACAAAAAATTGAAAACCTATGTGAAAAAGTAATGATGGAAATATTTTCTAATCTGGTGAAGGAAATATACATTCAAGTCCAGGAAGCACAGAGAATCCAAGACAGGATGAACTCAAAGAGGCCCATGCCAAGACACAACATAATTAAAATGCAAAAGGTTAAAAACAAAAAGAGAATCTTAAAATCAGCAAGAGTAAAGCAGTTAGCTACCTACAAGAGGGTTCCCATAAGACTTCAGCTGATTGAAAAAAAACAAACAAACAAAACAAAAAATAACCCGCAGCTCAGGAGGAATTGACAAGAATTATTTTGAAGGAAGTATTCTGAGGAGGTGAGGGAATTAAGAAATATAAAAATGTAGTTACAGGATAGCCATGGGGATGTAAAGTACAGTATAGGAAATGGAGTAGTGAAAGAACTTATACACATGACCCACGGACATGAACAGTGGTGTGGGGATTGCCTGAGGGAGAAAGGGGTGCTGGGTGGAAGGAGACTAAGGGGGAAAAAATCAGGACAGCTGTAATAGTGTAATCAATAAAATATAATTTAAAAAACAAGAAGGTGATGAAAAGCAAGGACCTACAGCCAAGATTACTCTACCCAGCAAAGCTATCATTTAGAACTGAAGGATAGATAAAGAGTTTCCAAGAAAAGAAAAAGCTAAAGGAATTCATCACCACCAAAACAGTATTACATGGAATGTTAAAGGACCTTCTTCCAGATGGGGGTTGGGAAGATGAGTGCAAAAGGTGAAGGGATTAAGAAGTTCAAATTGGTAGTTACAGAATAGTCATGGGAGTGTCAGTATAGCATAAGGAATATAGTCAATAATATTGTCATAAGTCTATGATGTCAAATAGGTACTAGATTTATCAGGGTTATCACTCAGTAAGTTATGCAATGTGTAATCACTGGGTTATACACCTGAAACTAATATAACATTGTATGTCATTTGTAAAAAAATGTATTAAAAGCATGTCCTTGGGCTTAATTGAATGCACATTCTAGTGTCCTGCGAGG
Organism: Pteronotus mesoamericanus; assembly: GCF_021234165.1. Lineage (NCBI taxonomy): Eukaryota > Metazoa > Chordata > Mammalia > Chiroptera > Mormoopidae > Pteronotus > Pteronotus mesoamericanus. The sequence goes on along the minus strand of NW_026555325.1, from coordinate 24,901,969 downwards.
TAACATCATGAACCTGGAGATGTTCTGTAGCTTTCAGAAACAGAAAACTTCTCCACTCCAGCTATGCTCATTAAAAGTCTCAGTAGCACATGTTTAAAAAAAAAATATTAGTTTAAATGGGCAGAACTACCTCTAACTGTGATTACTACATTTTTACTTATCAGAGGCAATTGTAGCAGTTTTTGCTTGTTGTGTAGACAAGCATTAGTCCATGTAATTTTCTTCTTACAGGCAGTTACATTTCAGAGGTGGCTGACAGGAGTCCCCTGACGGTAGAGTCAATCAAAGCACAGAGTTTGTCAAGAGTTCTGGAAGCTTCTGAAATAAAAATATGTTACAAAGACACCAGATAGTATATTTGTTGAAGGAGTTTGAACACTCTTGATTATGTAAAGTGAGAGGATGATTAAGGATAAAAACTTTGTATAAGTCACTGAGCTGCTGAGTTGACTTGGCCATATGCTTGCTATGATGTAGTCAGGTTACCCAGCACCTCTGAACTTCAGTCTTCCCTTCTGTAAAATGGGTATAACAAGGGTGCCCTATCAGAGAGTTTTTTGAGGAGTGAATAATGCACATGTAGTGCATAGAAGACATTCCATATATGAGAATCAGTCTTATCACCATCATCACCAACCTAATCATTAATTGTATCATTATCATGATCATTTATATATATTACTAAAACCATTTAAAATTATAGTTTTTCCTTCAGTTTATTCATTTTTTGATAAAGTTCTTGGTTTTTTAATGCTTCTGTTGCTTAAAAAGGTAAACTAAATATTTCCAAGGTTTACTAGATTGGTTAAATCATCCCAACTGCAACAAAGCACCATAGCCTCCATCAAGGCTCCTAAAGTCCTTCTGTGTTTGGTTAATGGAGCACAAAAGATTGTATATTTAGCAGAGCACTCTTCTGTGACTCGAAAGCGTCCCTCTGTGGGCACACACAGCAGAAGCTAAGCTGAAATCTCAGGAAGTTCAGAATGTGGACTCTGACTTTTAAATCAAGTACATTCGTGTAGAGTATGTTTTCTCTCCAGTGCTCTAATTTCATTGCATTATGAATGCTCCATCAGGAAACAATGGCTGACAGTTGGTTTAGAGTGTTCTAACTTAATTTTAATGCATTTTTAGGATTTTTTCAATTTGGTCCCCAAAATTCATTGGTAAGAAAAAGTCACTGACAACATCGCTAAATATGAACTTCTTCCTAAATACTCACAGCAATGTTTTTGATGGGCTAGGGTTCATTTAAAACCTGAACTTACTCAAGTTGAGTATTGTTACTCATTCATAATATAGAAAGGTCTATTTTATCAGTCCAAGGATAACAACGGGCATCATTAATTGGTCAAATTCTTGAACAGCAGTTTAGCCCATTTTAGCAATTTAAACTATAACAAATTTGCACCAAAAGGGACAAAAAAGAGTATATCCAGACATAATTTTCCTTCTAGACATGAGGTAAACAACTTGAATCCATCTTAATGTTTCAGGGCACTGAAAAGGCAAATATTGTGTAATGTTTAATGTTCCCATGAATGAGGAAGATGGCTCAAGATTTAAAACCCTTATATCTTAACTTTTTGAGCAACACCCTAGTGATAATAAAGTTGCCATTACCCCCTTTATTAGCTCAAAACTGCTATTTGCAAAATACTTCAAAAATGTACTACCTTGTACTTGCTGTCACTTAAACAGATACGCCTAATTTCTAGCTGAAGAAGCAGGAATAAAGAATGGCCCCATGGTTCCAATCCAACACTATTATTGAATGAATATGCTGTGGAGCACCACATAAATTCTATATATATTTATACACATCAATATTTAGTTTTTAAATTACTTTTAAATAAATTTCCTAGTTTTATGAAATGCTTTCTTCAGTTTTTCTCTTGATAGTATGATTTAATGATTTCCATATAGCCTCAGTGTGTAAATAGAATGCATAATAATAAAAATGAATTATAATTTATAAATATGATAATAAAATCAATAGTGACAAACTCTTTGTTTACAAGGCAAGAATATGTTTCCAGAAGCCAACTCAGCCAAACCCTTCTCCAGAGAAGAGATGAAGGACACTTGAAAATTCCATATATAAAATGACAGGATCAACCAATCATTTGTTAGATAAGAAACACATTTAGAAGGAAAGACTGCTTTTGCCTCCTGGCTTATTTCGCTTAGCATAATGCTCTCTAGTTCCAGCCACGCTGTTGCGAAGTGTAATAGTTCTTTCATTCTTTCTGCTATGTAGTTTTCCATTGTGTAAATGTACCATAGTTTTTTGATCCACTCATCTACTGATGGGCATTTAGGTTCCTTCCAACACTTGGCTATTGTAAATTGTGCTGCTATGAACATTGGGATACATAGGTTCTTTGGAGTTGGCTATAAGTGGAACCTAACTAACAAAACAAATAAGCAAGGAAAATATGACCAGCAACATTGAAAGTAAAAAGAAACCAACAGAGTCAAGAGGGAAGGATGGAGGGGTGGGCAGGAAAAGGGAAGGGAAGGGTCAAGTCAAGGAACATATATCAAGAACTCATGGACAAAGCCAAAGTGGGGAAAGATTGAGGGAGGAAGCGGGGGAGAGGGGCAGGGGAAAGAGGCAGTGGGAAGGTGGAGACAAATGTATTCGAACAAAAACTAAAAATAAATAAATAAATAATAAAAGACTGCTGAATGGGTAAGAGCTTTAACCTAAACCAAACTATACCTCAAAATCTAACTTTTAGGCAAGGATATTACCTTTCTTTAAGCATAATAGCAAATCACCAAATTTCAAAATCTTGTTGTTATTGCTAAGTAGCTTATCAATTAATTGTACTATAGTTATTCTTTAATGAGTTAGTTGGAATCTAAATTTTTTTAATTAAAATCTTACATGTCTTCCCTCAAAAAAAAGTGCTAAGATTTTGAACTCATTTATTTTAAGTTTCACCCATCTTAATTTTTTCAAAACACAGATTTTCAAAAATATAAGAATATTTCTTACTATAAGCTTTTTTCCCCCTAAATATTTTTTTTCTTATCTCCAACTCCACTTCAAATCAGACTTTGGTTGAAAGGGCATTTAAAAAGACATTTGTTTGTGGTATCTTTGTATACTCTCTCTGGCCATAAAGTCGTTTTGCATTCAATTACCAAGAGATGCCAAGTGGAGACCGTGATTTCAGAGACAGCTGGCTAACACTCAGCTCAAAGCAGTAGGGAACCTGGGAAGGGGCAATGAAAGAAAATGTCTCTGCCATTACCTCGTGGGGTTCCTTTCCTGTCATATGGAGCTCGCAGAGAAATCCTATCTGGATAAGGTTGTGGATTTTTTTTGAGTCAAGTATTTAAAAATAATAACTCTTCCAAAAGACAAAAGCTTCCAAAAATTTGACCCTATAAGATCTGGAACCACAGCACACAACTCATAAAATACAGGCTATACTTTCTGCACAACCGAATGTTGCATTTTTAGTCAGTGTAAACTCATGGGAGAAAAAGTATTGTCCCATAATATTTTTCCCTGAGATCTCAATAACTTGATTGCTTCTCTAATTGACTTTTCTTTACATTTAACAAATAAAAGTAAGAATAATGCTTTGTCATTATTTTGTATCTTTTTATTTTCAAATCTGTCAACACCTACCTACCCTGGAAACAGGTACACTTCTCAAACAGAACTAAAGAACAGGAAATATTTTGTGATTTGGTCAATGTCAAACGTAATTTCAGTGTCTAGGAAAGCATAGCAGGATATCTAAAACTGTATTTTTTCTGGAATATATTATGCCAATATTTTTCAAAAAGATTACATACATAGTTATTTGCTAATACTATGATTTTCATTGTAACTTTTTAGAATATATGCAAAGTGCAGAAGTCACAATATTACTATAAACTTTTCAACCTGTATATTTTTCTATGTTAATAAAATTCTTCCCATTATTTTTCTACTCCTTTCTGAGAAACTCACATATATATTTTTAACAATTGGCAGGTATATTACTTAATTAAAGCACCTTCTACTGTTTCTATCATTTTTCTTAAAATCATATTTGGTGCCGTAGACATGCTAGAAGTTCCAGCAGCAAGATAACTGAGTCACCATTTTAAATAACTTTTGCTATCCTTCCAGTATCGTGATGACTATGGAGACATGTAATGCCTGTTTTAAAAAACAAGTCAATGTTAGCCCTAGAGAAAATTGTAAAGTAGTTAAAGTTAAGTTTTATTCTTCTTTATATCATTTTATCAGTTTTAGAATACCTGCATCTTAATCAGATTGCTCTCTGTAGATATTATATATAAGGTTTAAAATTGCCTGTGTTTAATATAGATGTGTCATCTGGAATGTTTTAAAGCAAAATTTTTATGTAAATAATGATAGAGATAGATTTACTCAAACAATTTCCTCCTCTAATTCTTATTTCTATCAGTTGTATTCTCTCAAGTATACATGCTGAAATCCTTGAAGTTTTCATAAGCTCTCTGTAATAAAGATGTCTCATGAGTAAATTAAAGATAATTATTGTAGCCACAACATAGATTGTTTTGGGTATCAACTGAGATATTTATTGTTTAATGCATGGTGTGTAGTCATATCTACTACAAGCTATTTTTTGCTATTGTTATTATTTACCTTCAACTACTTTACATAATTATATATTAAAACTATTCTATTATCTATCACATCCAGTGTTTTTAAAAATTATTTATACCACCCTGAAGATGGTCCAGATCCTTGCTGTCTCTCTGAACTATGACTGTCTAGGTGTCTTTACACAAGCATTTATTGAATTTTTACAAAGACTAATGCGTTTTGGGGACCTTAGATTTTTCCAGGATGAACCAAATACTGCCTCTTAAGAAACATTCGGACTTATTAGGAATAAAGAAAATAGGAAGAGATCTACAATTGGTTTGACTAATGAAGATTTAAAAAAAACTAATCTGGTAAAAGTGACAGGTAGGAGAGGATACTCCAGACACAAACATCAGCTTGTTCTAAGGACTGGCGTGCTGAGAAAGGGGAATTAGAGATGCAGTGCTTTGAAATCCTGAATAATAATTTAACTGTGAATTTCGCTTTTTCATTTAAAATATTTTAACACATGTCGAGTTCTTTCCCCTCGTATCTACATAGCACTATTTGACAGATTATCATGGATAATTGTTGCAATTATTTTTAGAATATTCTTAAGCAATTCAAGTAAATGAGCGATATCATTTGAGTCACAGTATTTTATTGATTGTACTGAAGTGATAATACATTGCACTTAAGGTGGAAATCAGATGTCTCTACCTGATGCTGTATCTTTTATTCGACAGTAAAAAATTATATCATACAACTTATTTTACTACCGTGGTAGATCTATGCATAATATAATATAATAGCCTCTGAATTCAATACTCTAGCAGGAAAGAGGAAGATACCAAATAGAGATCTAGCTTTGTATGATTTCTAAAAAGAATATTGTGCTTATCGCAATCAGGAATAACAGTGATGATGTTGATGATGATGATAATGATATAGTGAATGGTGTTTATGATTCATGCTGGCTAATATTTCTCACTGCTCGTGCTTTTCTTCAAAAGGACTTACCATTTGGGAATAATATTTTATTTCCTTGTAATACCCTTTAGAAATTGAAACTGGTTGAGTTATACAATGCTGGTGAGCACCAAGATAAGTCTTTAATTTGATCTTAAATGTTTATGAGGTTAAACTCTAACCCTTAGCCTTAGATGAAATTTTGTAGTCATTGGCTTTTAGAGGTGTTTTGAGGACTTATGAAATTATAGTTTTGAAGACAACGTACCCAGAATAGGCATCCTTAGAAAAATTTAGCATATCTGGTCACTTGTGTCAATATCATCTTTTTTCTGGGCATTTTGGTACTGAAAATAGTAAGTAAATTTATTTTTAAATAGGTTAGAATACTATGTAAATGAATTTCAGAGTAAATTTTCAGAAATAGTCTATAAGCAGCTATTGAACATTTATAAGATATAAAATAGACTATAATGAAAAAGTATATATTTATGTATTTGCTAAATATAAGGTTCCAGGTAACTCATCAATAATATACCATTAGTGAATTTTTTTATTATGTATTTTCCAGAAAAAAATTTTTTTAAGTATCTACACTAGCGAAACTATAATAAAATCTAAACCACAGGATTGAGAGTGTCCTAATTATTCATATCTGACAATATTCAAAAAGGCTTTTAAAAATATTTCCCAATAACTCCTTTAGAACCATTATATTTTAATAGTGTCCTTAATAACAATTCATTGATTGTGCCATAATAGTTCTGAATTGAACATCTGAGCATGTGAAAAAGTGTTGGTCCAGTTAGTTATGAAATCCATGTCCTGGCACATAGGGCAAACACAAGAATAATTTCATTTTGAGAGAACAATTCCAAAGCCTGAAAGAGAGCAACCGATATTTAGCTATTTTAATAAGCCAAAACTCTGATTTTTAAAGACATCAAAACAGATTTGTTGTATCATGTTCATCCATGGGGGAAAAAAATCTAACTGAATGAGCAACATTCTTCCAATTTGTTAAAAGTCTTTGACAGACTCAAAAAAGAAACAGATTCTTAAATGTTAAGGAAAAAACTGAGAGCAACAGTTTTTAAACCTCTGACACAATCACTAAGAAACAGATTCTGTGAGCTTCAAAAATTGGAAAGGATCTTTATTTTTTCAAATATGCTGACTGTCATAAAGTAATGGATTTTTGAAAGAAAAGGCTCCTTGAAAATATTTACATTTTTACAAGTAGAATTTTGGAATGGTTGTCTAGCAGAGCAAGGGATGGCAGTTTTGTCACATTTAATTCATCTATTCTTCCTTTCCCATGCACATCAAAAATATGTATTTAAAATCCTGATCCTTATAGATTAAAAACTTTCCCACTGAAAGGAAAACTGAGAAGATGGACCACAGGGACCTTTCTCTGACTTTCTACTCACTGGGTTGGTCAACATGCAGCATCAGCAGGGACTCAGAATAGCATCTCATGGCTCCACAGCAAAGGTGCAAAGAGGTGAAAAGTGTTTTCTTTTGGTGTTTTCCTAAAATGATATTCAAAATCTGTTTTCCCTTTTCTTCCCCTTGACTGATGCCCCAGGAGATGGTATACCTCCTCATGCCTTTGCCCCCAAACATGCCATGTCCACCATCACAGTTCTTACTCTAGCCAGAGAGTAGTCATCTCAACTTTTGATATTTTTTCATATTAATTAGAAACTCTCAAAAATGTTTTTGAAAAGGAAGGAAGTATGTGAAAATTTATCCAATTTGGGGTTCTTTCCACCACTCCTGGCATCATACTGCAGAGGCAGATCCCAACGGGAAAGACTTGTCAGAGCCACAAGGTATCACAGTATTCGGTCATAGTGTTTGCCTTCCTTTCTTTCCCTTCTCAATGTCAAAAGTGGGGAAAGAGACACACTCCTAAAGATGCGAAATTGAATAGCTCGCTCTGTGCTGTTCAAAAGGAAACCTCTTGTTTTATGCTGAACATCATGAGAGAGGAAGCTGTGTTCACCGGGAATAATACAGACTGTATTTTTAAGTTGCTAGAGGTGAATTATTTGTTAATTTGTTTGTTAATTAGACCTTCCTAAGTTAAAAGCAAATAAAAAAGGCTAACAAGTCTCAAATCACAAATGTAAAAAAATATAAATGTTTGAAAGTAGATCAAATCTGAAATAAAGAAATGAACGCATTACTTAACGATGTAGGCTGTAGATTACTGAATTAGTGTGTAATATATTTTCACTGTATTTGTTGATCAAAATAAATTCATTGGATAATGCGAATAAGAAGAATCTTAAAACTGGGTATGCCTAGCCAAAGAAAATATTCTCTTCCCAGTAGCTATTTCAGAATTAAAGTTATGCTGGCATAAAATGTAAATTTGAGAATATAATAATTAACAAGTAAGGGGAAATAATTATCACTTAGAAGTTATCTGAAATGAACCAAATATTTTAGATACATTTTCTCATTTAACTTTCATAGCAGTCATATGATACTGGTGTTGTGTTCTCCAGTTCATAGAAGAATAGATTGAAACAGATAGAGATAATTTCCCCTCTAAGTAAATCTAGAATCTGGGAATGAACTGTTTGACTGAAAACTTGTGTTCTTTCTAATATCCGGTCTTTCGAGTTTTGCTCAGATACAATTAATTCTTAGCAGTCTCTAAGTTTAAACGATCATAAAAAAGAATGGATGTCATATGAAGTACAAAGCTCTTTTGAGAAAATATGACATATTAATAAGCAGTGCCATGAAAGTAAAGAAGAGGTAGGTTACAGTTACCCCACAAAAGCTTATATTCACTGTCCCAAAGAAAAGATGCACAGAGAGAAGGAACAATTAAAAGGGAGACTTTGTGTTTACAGGCCACTGTGTCTTTCAATAACCTGAACGGCCAGAGCATGCATCTTTCGCAGATAGAGATATTAATTAAGCAGGATACAGTACTCTCTCTCCTTGGCAGTACAATTGCTGGCATATCTTTTTTACTTATCAATTGAAATAGATTTATAAAGATATCTTTTTAACATCCTCTATTTAGATAACAATATAGAAAAAACTAGCTAAATGCTTGATTCCATCTATTTACTAGTTTTCAAGATAAAGTGAACTGGTTTTTATCATCTTTCAAAAGCCAATTAGATTTTTTAAAATAAGTTGTGAGCCTACGAATTTGAATGCATTTAAAGGGTTTCAATCATTTTCTAATGTTGTTCGTTTTGAAGAGCAGATTGTCCCATTTTGGTAGGGGAAGCATCCTTGCTTTGGCTCCTGAGTCCTCCTGCCAGGACCAGTTCCTGCTAGCTTCTTCAATGTCTGATGCGACAAAAGTTCTCAGGCTCATTGATACCCTCCCTGCCCCAGACCTGGAATCAGCTTTTTCTTGAAGAAGACTTCGTTTCTTTTCATGGAAAAAGGTATTTCAGGATCACAACTGGGGTACAAAGGATGCTCATTACTGGTGCATTTATCGTTGTCTTTAGACTGTTTCAGTATAGAGCCTTGAAAATATATCTCATAAAAAGGCTTTATGAACATATTTACAAACTTTTCATTCATCCCAGAACTCTGGCACTTATTACTGTTTGTTATTTGATGCCTTGTGTGTCTTCCACATCAAAAATTATAGTAATGAAGGACTCATAAAATGATAGAATTTACACTAACCTGTAATCACTTATTTAGTTTACACCTATTATACATGTAACAGATTCAGAATAATAGTACTACATGTATATAAACTTTCTAAATGTACATATAACTATGAATATAATTCCTAAAGTATTTATAAAATGTTTCTTAACACATTAGTTCACCCCTTCCTTTTAAAGCAATATTATATCTACATTATTTAAATATGTATACTTCACCCTCATTTTTATCCTTCACTTAGTCTTAGTTCTACAAACATCCATATGCTTACTGGTCACCTCAGTCTTTATCTCTTTGCCTCCTTTTGCCATTTGACTTGTTTGAAGGTATATTCTTCAAGAAGAACTCATGTGAACAATATTCCTTTACATAAAATTTGTCTTTCTGAACTTAGGAACAGGTAGGGGTCGCAAAAGCCCTTTTTTCCTTGTTTTCTTGTAATGATCCAAAACATATGGTGTCATGTTTTCCAAGAATTTTTGGAGCTGTTCCTCTAACCTGCTTTTGTATGGACTTCCTCTCTCCTTAAATCTTTTTGCCAACAATCAGTCCAGTTTTTATTCTTCTCCAACAGTTTTCTCCTAGGGTGGGGCTCTGGGATGCCAGTCCCTTGTGCTCTGAAGACATACCCACCTTGGATCTCTTGCACTCACTGACTATTTTACTTGGCAAAACCACTCACAGTTTCAACCTCTGTTCTCAGCATGGTCCACTGTGATTTTCAGTGAAAACTTCTTGACATTTTGGGGTTCTCAGGACCATCAAATGCTCCATTACTTCCCTCCACTTATTTTCACAAAGACCCAAGTAACCCATAGCCTGTGTTTGACAGAGGTGTATCCTCAGAAGCTTGTGTTTCAGAGTTCATGGAGCAGTCTTGTCATCTAGTTTTGTTATGTTTTTCATACATTTTTGGTTTTGTTGTCTTGTTAATCTATCCATTTTTGTGATGGGGTTCAGCAAACTTTGAAAACTATGCTGCTCATGCTATCTCTCTAAAATCCAGTAACTGATTATTATTGAATAGTGATACAAAATGCTCCAGTAACAGGAAAAAAAAATTAATAGATTTACACAAGCAGTTGTGTAATAAATAAAGTTGTATAATTAATAAATAACACAAGCAGTTGAATCACAAGTTTCTTCCTAAGGAAAAACATGAAATTTTATTTCAACAAATTTTATGAGTATCCAAAAAACACTGCAAAGTAAAGATACCTAGATTTAGTAAAAACTGTCACCACTAATTGAGAAACAATGACTTTAAGAGTTGCAGTTTAGTAAATATAAGCTAGCCTGAAGTTGTTGTCTAGATAATCTCTTGGCTGTGAGGTGTGCTTCTATTTCCCAAACTCCTCTTAATGTTTTTGTAACAACCTGTTCTCCATTCTTGGTAAACACATTCCTGAAAGAGCAAGAACTCATGATATAGCCTCTGATTATGCATGCTTATAGCCAGAAGCTGTGACATCAACTTCCTGAGTGAGGGCCTTCAAGAACCATCAGAGTCCAGACTCATATGAGTATTAAGAACACACACACACACACACACACACACACACACACACACTCACACACACACTCACACACACACCAGCAGGTTTTGGAGTGTTCAATATTGCAAAGATCCACGAATGCCTGCTGCCTCTCTGCCACAGCGGGATAACCCTGCTGAAAGTTGAACTATTAGGGTCAACATGCAAATCTGACTTCTGAGTTAGTGTTTCAGCGACTTGTTGTAGATATCTTTCTCCATGACATAAGATGCCTTTTCTTCAACAGTAAAAATATGTTCATTATTTTTCAAGTTCTAATGTGCTGATGAGAGTTCTTCATAATACACTATGTAAATTACTGCAAGATAAGTGAATAAAAGAGGTGATTAATTACAGTTCCTCAAATATGTTTTCAGAATGAGAGTATATATCATTAAAATTCGTAGATACTTTTTAATAGCTAGGCTTTTTGTATAGCACCTTTCTCTAAGGGCTTTGAAAACACTGCCTCATTAATCCTCAAAGACTTTTTTATTATTAAATTATGAAATCACTGCACCATTCAAAATTAATGACAATAGAATATTGTTTCTTCTACCAATAATATCTTAATTGACTCCTTATTATCTGTAATCTCCTCTGAGATAACAGCCAGCCTTTCTTTTTTTATATATGTTTGTTAACGTGAGAAAAGTTTAACATTCCTGTTCAGCTTATACTGCCACATATTTTCAGAGATTTGGAAATTGTCTTTATTCTTTTCACTCATTAAATCAGAAATGCCATCTTCTTCTGTAAATCTTTTTGTGTCATATTTTTGTGTCATAAACAGCCCATTGCCCTTCAGCCAGCTCTTTTCCTAAGAGATAAGTTGCCAGTGTTACATGAGCACAATGTAGCTTTCTACCTCCTGCCCTCAGTAGGTTTTCTTAACTATTCTGATTTGTGATTGGTTGTAGGTGCTCCTGGTTTAACACTTTACACCTTGAAAATTATGTTTCACTGACCTGAAGCTGTTTAAACACGGAGTGATTCTTCCCTGTTACCTTACCCATTTTTTAATACTTCCTGAATAGACAGCATTCTTCTGATGTATGATTAGAACTGAAGAAACATAAATCTCATGCTACAGTTGAAAACTACTAATTTAATCTTACCATAGCCCCATGAAAATTTAGCCACTTCCTTTCCTTTGTAACTATTTATTTTAAGCTAGTTCTAGGAGTTACAGATCAATGTCTGCTAGATGCAATAGTTGCATGTGTGCATGCACGCCCGTGTGTGTGTGTGTGTGTGTGTGTGTGTGTGTGGTGTCAGTTTACTCAAGAGCTCCTTTAAACTGAAGGATCAGATTTAAGCTAAACGTCTCAGGATGTGTCTTTTAATGAGCAGTTTTAACAAGTAAAGGGCTCTTATCAAATAGTTCATGTAGATAAACTATTTATAGACTTTTCCTCCAAAAACATGTTTTCCCCATTTATTCAGCATACTGTGTGAGGACTGTGTGGGATTCTTGCCTATATAGATATAACTTAAATCTGATCACTTGCCTTTTTACCAATTAAACAAAATAAATGATCATGTATTTTTTAATCTATTTGCATAGTTCTTTTATCTAGGTTATTTAAAAGTTTTCTTTTGAACTGTAGAACTTCTTTCATTATCAATATCTCTCTACCTCATACTTTCTTTTGCTAGAGTACTTTGTGTGCTGTTTAACTTACAGCGCTTACTTTTATTGAATTACATTTATTTCTGAAGTGCTTCCCAATTCTCCTATGTGGCCTCTAATTCTTGAACACCAATATCTTTTTCCTTTTTGATCATTGAAAATAAAGCACACATACGAATTTTTATCAACACCTACCAGCCCATTTCAAACACTGCTTTTGTCCTTAACCATGTTATTCCAGCATATACTCTAAAATATCAATAGAGAAAAAATCAAATTTTCTAGAGACTCCCTTGTACCTATTGGATTTGTCAGTAGAAAAATGAAGCAGTGAATACTCTGTCCCTTGATGGAACACAGTCTTCAAAATTTGGTATACAATATTTGTATTAAAGTACTCAAACATTTTGACACATCAAATGCAAAAACATGCATGTGAGTGTGCATGTGTGCATGTGAATGTGTGTTGTGTGCACATGAATTGTGCTCGTGTGTGTGCTAGGGGATTTTGTTTAGAATAGTCTGACATAGATTCTTTTTTCTCCCTTTCATGCTATTTATTTATTTTTATAAAGTTTTTATTTATTTTTTAATTGATAAATAATGTTTATTCTATTGCAGTTGTCCCAGTTTTTCCCTCTTTACTCCCCTCCACCCATCCCATCCCCAACCCCACTCCCACAGAATAGTCTGACATAGATTCTAAGATCCATAATTCATTGTGATCATGGTATAACTCTGATAAAATCTAACATTCATAGCAACATTAATTTCCCTTAGGCAATGTCAATGTCATGGTCTAAGTGATAAGTATATGAGAGCTATCAAATATGCAGAACTAAACAATTGATCATGTCGTGATTCCAATAGATTAGCAAAAGTATAAATCACAGGAGAAAAAAGTGAGATTTTTCTCTGAGTCTGTGAAGAGAATATTATCCAATATTAACTACCTCAGAGACATTTGTGTTAACATCTTTCTCAAAGGCCAGAATTGTTTTACATGTTCTCAAATGACTGGTAGGGTTATTTAATTAATGGTTAAAAAATAAGAGGTTATATGATAGCAATATTTGACTTGAAAAAATGTGATATCTATTTGAAAGGAAATATTTTTTAAAGGCAATTGTCAAACGTTTGCTATTCATTTGAAGGGTGGGTGAGGGAAACATAGTACCAAGGAACAATTTTTAGCTTCATTATAATGGAATTTTAAAATGGAACTCACACATATGTGGAAAATATGAACAACTAGTCTGTTGTTTCCACATGTAACTATGACCTAACTGATCATATTACCCCTGAAGTTGCTATAGTGGACTGACTTCAGTTATAAACACTTACTATGTTTATTATCTTCCACATAATTCATTATTTTTAAGAGTTTGCTACTATAAAAATTTTTATGGGAGAATAAATTGAGTTAATGAGAATCATGCATATAAAACCTCAACAGAGACTGGGACAAAACGTTACTCTACCTGCTGAGCAATACCTCTTGATCAGTTTTCAGAGTACCTTTTCTGGTGAAAGCTCATTCAAACTAAGGTCTCCATGGATGAGGAAAAAAATATCCACTCACCTAGAGTAGTAACAAACAGTGTAAAAACTTTAAAAAGAAATAACAATGGTCTAGGAAGTACATTACTAATAATGATCCTAGAAAAAGAAAATAATTTAAAAGAAGCCAGAGGAAACCCCTACTTCATCTTCTTTATAAATGTTGGTATGTCAACTTGTTTTCTATTATAGTTAAGATCTATTTTCATCTATTCTCATTTGAGAGAGAGATTTAAAATCTGTTGTTCTTGTTTTATTTCAAAGTCCATCTCTATTATTTATGGATGGAAATAGCACTACTCCCTGAAGTCTATGTCCAGAAAGTTAGCCAATTCTTCTCTATCTCCATTAACCCTGAGAAGCAGGAGAAAGGATGACTGAAATCAACCTGACAGCCACTTAAAGGAGGGCTGCAGCAACAGCAGCCGGGAAATTCTCGAAAATGAGAAGTGATGAAAATGAGACCTGCAGTGGGCTTCCTCCGTGGAAATAGAAAGTGAACTTCCCCTTCACAGTTTCCTTTCACTAAATAAAAATGTGGTTAAAATGCCAGTTATCTGACAAGTTAATACTGACCAAATTCTATTATTTAAAGGCAGACACTGCTTTCTTCCTCTTTTCCCTTGTCAGGTTATTAAAAAATAAAAATCCTAGTGCACCTGTAGAAGGCAGAATTTTCATAAAGCCACTCACTGGTTATGAACAAGGTAGTAATGCTTATCCTCCTTATCTTCCGTATCTTCCTCAGACATTTTTATGTAAAAGGCATGTTTAAGCATCTCCCACATAAAATAGAAGCTCGGGAAACCATTTAGTTTTACATTACATAGTGTATGCCACAATCTTTGAAAAATACATAATGGGTAAATACCATTGTTTCCTTTCCTCAAGTCAACCAGGCCCTAAAAAGCACAAAATACATTTTTATGGGAAATGGTACAAACAGATTTAACTGAACCTTGTATATTGTATTATAGTTCTTGAATTAAATTTACTCATACTAGGCATCATGTTTATCTTTTCAGAAGAAAATATATTGTCAAGATTCTTGTGCTACAGAATAAGAAATAATCCTATAACTATAATAATTAAATCCAGAACAATAATTATTGTCTGCAGTATTTAGTATCACAGGAGCATAATAATAGATATTATTTATGGAAAATGAATTATGTACAGACACTGACTTGGAAAGTTTGGGGAACTTGATTTCATTATTACTCAGCTTTACAACTATGGCTAGACAGCAGGTGATAATGCCCACTTTATAGATAAGAAAATTGAGGCTCAAATGTTACACAGCTAATAAGTGGCAGAGAAGGGATTCATTCCAGATCATTCTCACTCCATCTCTGGTCTCCTCACACTATCTAAGCTTAAAAAAAGTCTGGGAGTTAAGATACTTACACCCATCTTTTAATGACAATGAAACACATTATATTGTTTAATAGCAATGTAGACAGCAAAGACACCACCACCCACCCACTCCCCCCCCAGAAAAACAGGATTGGGGCATGGAGAGGCTATTGTTTAAACAGATAACAGCTTAGAAGCAGAGAACTACCTAAAAATACCTATACCATGTTTAAAATTTATAACAAGAAAAGACGAATTGCACTGGATTGCTATAAGTCATAATTTCATTGGAAAACTGTAAATTCACTTTAAAGGAAGTGTCCTAAATAGAGTTATCTCTCTGTTCTTATCTCATGTAATAAAATACTTTGGCAGGAACTATAAACCTCCTAATTGCTTAATGACTTTTTATTTCATTCTCAAAATTTTTCTGTTAGTCCTTCATATTATAAATCATCACTAGTAAATCTGCTTTTTAATAGTTCTCCTATGCAGTAAAATATGTTTTAATTAAAAATTTCTTATGAAATGCTTGATAAAAGTAACTAAGGATTGTGCACAAAAGTAGTCTTTATTTATTAGGAAGGGTCCTGGACCAGAGAAAATCAGTCTGTTTCTTATGAATGAAAAACGTAGTTTAAATTGACATTCTTTGTTTGTTTATTTGTTTTTATTGTTAAGTATATTTTATTGATTATGCTATTACAGTTGTTCCAATTTTTCTCCCCTTCACCCCCTACCACCCTGCACCTCCCCTCCCTTCAGCAGCCCCCCCTGCTTAGTTCATCTCTATGGGTTGTTCATATAAGTTCTTTAGCTTCTACATTTCCTATACTATTTTTAACCTCCACATCTATTTTGTGCCTTCCAATTGTGATTCTTATTCCCTGTACCTTTTATCCCCTTCTCCTTCTCCCTCTCCCCACTGATAACCCTGCACATCTCTGTGATTCTGTTCCTGTTCTAGTTGTTTGCTTAGTTTTTGTTTTTGTTTTTAGGTTCAGTTGTTAATAGTTGTGAGTTTGTTGTCATTTTACTATTCATAGTTTTTTATCTTATTTTTCTTAGATAAGTCCCTTTAACATTTCATATCATAAGGTCTTGGTGATGATGAACTCCTTTAACTTTACCTTATCGAGGAAGCACTTCATCTGCCCTTCCATTCTAAATGATAACTTTGCTGAATAGAGTAATATTGTGTGTAGATCCTTGCTTTTCATGACTTTGAATACTTCTTTCCAGCCCCTTCTTGCCTGTAGGGTTTCTTTTGAGAAATCAGCTGATGGTCTTATGGGAACCCCTTTGTAAGTAACTGTATCCTTTTCTCTTGCTGCTTTTAAGATTCTCTCCTTATCTTTAATCTTGGGTAACTTAATTTCGATGAGCCTTGGTGTGTTTCCTTAGGTCCAACTTCTTTGGGACTCTCTGAGCATCCTGGACTTGCGTGTTTAGTTCCTTCACCAGATTGGGGAAGTTTTCCTTTATTGTTTGTTCAAATAAATCTTCAATTTCTTGCTCTCCCTCTTCTCCTTGTGGCACACCTATGAGTCAGATGTCAGAATGTCTTAAAGTTGCCCCAGAGGTTCCCAAGCGTCTCCTCATTTTTTTGAATTCTTGTTTCTTCATTCTGTTCCAGTTGTATGTTTATTTCTTCCTTTTGTTCCAAATCATTGATTTGAGTTCAGGTTTCCTTCCCTTCACTGTTGGTTCCCTGTACATTTTTCTTTATTTCCCTTTGCATAACCTTCATTTATTCCTTCATTTTGTGACCAAACTAAATAATTTCTGTGAGCATCCTGATTACCAGTGTTTTGAATTCTGCATCTGATAGGTTGGCTATCTCCTCATCTCTTAGTTCTTTTTCTGAAGTTTTGACCTATTCTTTCATTTGGGCCATATTTCTTGTCCCAGTGCACCTGTTACATTGTAAGGGGTGGGGAGAGCCATAGGTATTCACCATGGCAGGGAGACCAAAGATGCTGTGCTGTAGCCCTGTTTGTGGGGAAGGGGTCAGAAATGGGACAATGCTGCTTGCTCAGCTCTCACTCAGCTTTCTATCACTTCCCTTGCTTTTCACAAACGGACTATGCCCTTTCAGGAGGTAGTTCCTTGGCAGGTGGTCTTGTGTATGTTCTAGGACCCTGCAGGTCCCTCGAACGAACTCTCCTGTGAGTCTGGGAGTTTCTCCTGTAAACACAACCCCCACAGGTTTTTACAGCCAGAGTTTCTGAGGCTTTATTTCCCCCCTACTAGAACTTTGGATTGCATTCCCTGTCTCACTCCCCAGATGTTCCTCCCAGCTTATCTGCACAGGAATGTGCAAAATCCTGTCCATCAACAGCCTCCTTGCCTGCCCAGGTCACTGGCTGCATCCTTGCCATGTGTCCTCTTCTCCCAGTTCCCTGTCTCTGCCCCTCCTGTCAGTCTGGATGAAAGTTTCTTCTTTAAGTCCTTGGCTGTTGGACTTCCATGTAGTTTGATTTTCTGGCACTTCTGGTTGTTTTTTGTTTTTAAATTGGTTGTTACCCTTCTTTTGGCTGTCCGATGAAATGAAGTGTTTCTATCCATGCCTCCATCTTGACCAGAACTCCCTCTGACACATTATTTATTTATCCCCATGGGTCAGCTTTAAAATGATTGATCCTTACTAATGATAGGCTAATAAATATTTAAAAAGCATTTTGGGGAGGAAGAGGGAGCTCTGATTTGTTATTTACCAATATTGGAGGTAAATACTTCCAACATCATTGATGTCAAGCTACCAATGTTACATTACTTAATGCAAAATTGTGAAGAAATGTGCAGTAATACACCCTACAAAGTATTTTTACCATACAGATACAAGGGCATAAATAACCTCAAGAATATATAATAAAATGTTATAAAGTAATTAGAGAGTGAGAGTTTTGTGTATATTACTTTTGTTTTTAGATACTTTATTTAATTGTAAATTTGTATAATTAAAATTTTAATAATAGCTGTGTTTATTCAGTGTCTCACAAAAGTCCAGAAAATGTAACAATCTCTTTGTGAGAGTTATCATGAACCAGTATAAGGCAATGTTAGCTGGCCCTAGCAGACCGCTGGTACTAAGAACATAATTTCCTAGCTACTTAGCATTGCAAAGAATCGAGGTCTTGAAAATGAGAGAGTAAGAAATGAATATAGTACTGTCTGGAAAATGGTCCAAAGTTAATTACTTATGGTCAGTTTCAAGGCTGAGGTTGTTACCCACCATATTCTTCCTAATGAGCACTTTAATTGTTGAGGAAAGTTGAACACAATTTTTATGGTTTCTTCCTTTTCACAATGACCCTGATAAATCTAGACAAGGAATCCTGGGGAAAGCTAATAGCTACTACTATGATAAAAATGCTTTCTTCTGAGAAACAAACAAAAATACTTTTCCAAACTGAATGTGGGCTTTACTAGAAATCTAGAGGACTCTGACAAATAGGAAATTGTTTATCTCTAATGAGGCAGTTGTTGAAACTTCACCTGAGGCTTCTTGTATGCCAGGCAGGCTGGAGACCCTTGAGAATTTGCAGTGGCCCAGGCAGGTTTGTCTGTGAAACTGCTGCGGATCTAAAAGTCATGTGCACATTTTAGAAAGGGCAAAATATCAAAGAAAATATAGAATTATAAAAGGAATTTAAGGAAACAATTCAAAAGAGAAATGTAGAGATTGTTCACTTAAGGCATGCAGCTTTGTTCAGATATTTAGATGAGCTCCTCCCAGAACTTTTCTAAGGCCTGAACTATTTTCATCGCTTGTAGAGTAAAATTTGCAAAATGTGACTCACATTGTCTCCGTGGGTACCTCTTATAACCACACACATTTATAGCATGTCTAATTAAGGTTGGCAATATTAGCTCTGGCAAAGAAATAGAATAGGTTTACATTTACTAACACTGGCTAATAAAAATGTTATTTTCTTGTTGTGGGGAGGAGATGATATTAACAAAAACTCAGGACTGAATAAAAATGACAGTCAGTCCTCTGGCAGAGGAGTTAATCACCTTGGATAATTTTTTTAAACATGTTTTTAAGTTTGGATTTTGAAATTGGGAGATTGCTTTTAATGTTTTAGTGCTTAACTCCTCTACTATAAAAAGAAATATAGAGAGAGTGACAGCAAAGTCCTGTAAGATCTGTAAATTGCTGTTGGCTCACTGGGAAGTCAGAGGAAAGAGGGCCCTGGAAACAGGATAAGGGGGTAAGGCATCGACAAGCTGCCACTGCCCACTGCTCCCCTGATTGCAAGTCTTGTGGGGACCCTTAGAGTTTAGGAAGAAGGAAATTATTCATGCCCTCGTGCCCAAGAAGAGGCATGGGCATGCTCTAGAGTGAGCTCACACCAATATTCTTTGTTTTGAGTGTTTTATCTCTCTTTGGGGAGAATCTTAGGGGAAGGTTTCAGCAGAATATTCATCAGCTTTCAAGATATGCTTTTAAAATGCTGATGCATCAGAATTAGCATACATGGAAGTTTGAGATTATTCTTTGGTCTGCTTTACTCTTTTACTTTTATCTTGGGTATATCTGGATTTAATGCAGTTACTATTATTTGTTCCTTGACTTCATCTGTCCTTGACTTTGGCTGGCACAAATGGGATTAATTGGGTCTCTGTTCTCTATCTCCCTGACCAGGGCGATTTAAGCTATGTATTCTCTGGTTAGGGAGGAGAGGTATAAACCATTTGCTCTCAAGTGTCCTTGGTTAGGGGAGATAAGGTCCTGAGATTCACCAGCTGGCTATAAGTTGCTTAAGTTGTTTGACCTTACTTAATTTTCTTATTTCAATTTTCTTATTCCACTTGCCCAGGACTTTTCCTAACTTCTTACTATCCTGTCATACTTTTATACCAGGGAACTAGACACTCCTAATTTGACCTCAAGCCTCTTATTAGAAATATCTTCATCATGTCTAAATTTGTGAATTCTGACATACTGAGGTAGTTTACTCAAGTTGCTGTCAATGAGCCACATGCAGTTGGGTTAAGGATGACTACAGATATATAAATAAAAAGTATAATCAAACAGGAAAAATACTTGCAAAGAATAAGTTGTCAAAATAGCTCATTAGAAAAGGTTGCTGGTTGAATGTTTAAGAATTGTTTTAGGCAAGATTAACAGAAAGATACCTGGCTAAGGATAGAAAAACAAGGCTCAGAAGTGGACTCTGCCTTTTATCATTGAGATGAGTTTGAATGAGCCACCTAATATCTCTATCATCAAAGACTTCATCTCAAAAATGAAGAAATTATAATCGATGAATCCAAAGGTTATTTTTAGCTCTGAAATACCATAATTCTTAGTGAAAATTCCTTACTTTTTCAAGTAAGGAATTTTGACTTGGATATCTAAAGATATTAAGTTATTTTTTAAATCTCTGCAGTATCTACATAGAAAATTGTTTGCTTCATTTGAGTATTTAATGATAGATGTACATGTGAGAAACTTGATGTTTTGATTTGCTTCACAGAGAGGGATGTAAATCTTAACAGACTAAAAGTTAAGGTCTTCTTAAATAAATAGGCACTATCACATTGTCATGCCCTGCAAAAGAAAGTTACGGTTCATTCAGCAAGAAAACTGCTTCTATATTACACTTGTTCTTACCAACAATGCTTAAAGTTTTAACCATGTGCTTCAACATTCCCATTTCAATATCATCTTTCTACAATGCCTGTTTTTTTAATCCATGCCCTTTAGAAGAGGAATGCAAAAAAATCTATACTTTGATATATAAGCAAGTCAAATTTAGTGCAAAACACTATGTAACAAGTTTTCTTAAGCTGAAAAAGTATTAATTGACAAGTCATTTATCATTTGGGTTTTTCCTGGAAGAACAGTCAGAAAATTACGGTTTTTTGTGGCTCTCTCTAAATATTGTGATATTGATCATTACAGATAAAAGCAGGTCCTTTAGCACATTATTAAACTTAGTTCTGAGAGTTTCAGCTTACAACTTACTGTTTTCTTCCAATCACAAAAGCAAGTAATTTCTTTTTATTTAAAATTGTGAGTTACAGAAAACACAAAGAAGAAGGTGAAATCATATATAACACCACCATACAGAAATAACTATGGAAAACATTTTGTTGAACATTCTTCAACAAATTTTATGTTATAATATCTATATCTTTTGAGAAATAAATAAATGGTACTTTATCATCCAATAGTTGTTGCCACAATTCCTGAAATGCAGATTGACTCAGCTATGACCTTGGTATATTAGACCTAAATATTTTGTTACCAAATTTCTCAAATTCTTGTAGCCCTTTTGCCACTCACAGAGCAACTAGACTTATTAATAAATGAGTTCTTACAATTGACAGGAAGTGAATAATAGCAACAGCAAGGCTTTCTTCGTCTAAAAATGGCCCCAGAGTAACAGATTTCTATTGCTCTTATACTGCATGTGTATATTAACAGCCCTATCTCTCTGGATCGATAGCTCTGTCTTTCGGCTTACAGCAGTGGTTCTCATGCAGGACACTAGAGATGAAAGCATGCATGCTGGGGAGCACCCCAAAACTGATATGAGATAATGGTGCTGGAGTCACCGCACAAGATGGTACTCAGAGCTCCCTTCAGTTTTTACGTTCACATTGTTTAAAATTGGGGTCCCTCCCTTTGACAAAAATTATTCCTAGAGTTTGTTGATATTAAATACATCAAAACTTCATAGTTTACTCTGAAAGTATGACATTTTTTAAAAAGGTGATTTCCAGTGGGTTTATCCATCCAAAAAACTGGAGAACCATGACTTTCTATGAATTTTTATAGGCCTGAAACTGTTCTTTGGAGAGCACTTATCAACCAGTTATTTCTAATATATTTAGCACTTATTTATATTTGTCTGGTCTGTCTTGAAATATTATCTCATTTGAACTTAACTTGGCCAACAAGACCCTCATCACCTGCCCTATTTCTACTTTGCAGCCTTACTGTTAGCCACCCTCTCTGTGTCCCTAAGCTTCAGCCACACCCTGGGCTTTGAACTCTTCTTCATGGTCCAAGCCCTCTTGCTTAGGCCCTTCACTAGAACACTCAGAGCTGAGCATTTTTACTCTTACTCTACCCTTTTTACTTATCTTTCTTTCATCTTTGTCCCTTTCTAAAAACAGATATTATATGTTCATTTTAGAAATTAATACTATTCAGAAATGAATAATAAATTGAAAGTTACCATGATCTTATACCACAGAGATAACATGTAAGTTTTCAGATACCTTACTTTAACTTTTCTAGAAATCATTTTTGTAGGTTATATATAATTTGATAAATACAAAAGAATATCTGTGCTATATATCAGCATGATAACTATCAGTCATGATCCATTGCACAACCTAGGAACCATAACATTAGTAAAACCAAAGTCCTATGTGCTTTTTGCATATCTCACTGCCCAAGTCTTCTTCTTTGGGGTTTTGTCTCTTTAATTTTCACCAAAATTTTGGAAAGTAGATGCTAGTATTATAATCATTTAAGAGTGAGTACATAAAGGCTTATAAAGTCTGAAAAAACACCACATAGCCAGTAAGTGAATCAAACCCAAACCTTTCTGAATCCAAAGGTCAGGGTTTTAAATACTGTCCCGCTCCATTATCCCTGGACCCCCATACCAGATTTGAGATCCTGATAAATACTCTGATGGCATCTAGAACTTCATTTTCATGGAAGGATCATGACTATAATTACATAATTATTTGTACACATTTTGACATAATGTCAGTCTCCTGCTATGTCATAAGCTTCGTGAAGGTAAAACACAGATGTTTCTTATTTATCATTGTAACCCCAGTTACTGGAGCTCAATATATATCTAGTGAATGGATGGATAGATGGATGGAGGTTTGATTATTTATATGTTCACTAATTTTAGACATATAGCAGGTGCCATGAAAAAATTACAAAGTCTTCAATTTCTCTTATATTGTATATAGATATATACACCATATAAATCTGACTCTTTTCATCCCTCCCCAAGTTTTACTTACTCTGTCAATGAACATCCTGTCCGGAAACTGTGTATTCTATTTCTGTTTTCTCATGTTTCTCAGATTGAGGGTTGCTTTATTCCTCATGCCCTTCCTGCCTTCACTTCCTCCTCAAGGCTTTCAGACCACTTTTACTTGAATGAAAATATTGTTAGATGGCCCACTACGTGGTCACCACCCAGCCTCCCGCTCTCCTCTGAAAATAATCATAGATTAGTTCTAGTAAAAAAGTGTTTCCATTTCAACTTTGAACTTTGAAAGAGAATCAGCATAAAATAGTGAGGCGGTCATGTCAAATACCAAAAAGCCATTAAAATTGCATAATGTAAATTATCTATATATTGCCATTCTTTATCTAGAAAGAAGCAATATTCTTTATTGATTTTGTTTCTGCAGTAGATTTAAATGTGGCATATTTTCTACATCTGAAAATGAAACTTTAATTATCTATGGTCTTAAATTATATAAATTCCAAAGATACCACATACTTTAAATGTTCTCAAATAATTATTTTTTAAAGATTTTATTCATTTATTTTTAGAGGGGAAGAGAGAGAGAAAGAGAGGGAGAGAAATATCAGTGTGTGGTTGCCTCTCGAGTGCTCCCTATTGCGAACCTGGCCTGCAACCCGGGCATGTGCTCTGAATGAGAATCGAACCGGCAACCTTTTGGTTCACAGGCCGGTGCTCAGTTCACTGAGCAACACCAGCCAGGACTCAAATAAGTTTTTAAAATTGGTTTTATAAAGCAAATTAGATCAAATTTAGAAAGATATTTCAAAGTATTGTTACAATTGAGAAATATGGGATGCAGACATAAATAAGGCATAATACAATAATTAACACAAAGCTGAAACTTACCACAGTTTTTACCCTGAAAGAAAGACATTAAAAACAATACCATGAAGTATTTTTCATATGCCTCCAGGGTTATTGAATGGATGAGAAACAAAGATAATGATATGAAGAAAAAGTTGATCGTGAGAGTCATAACATAAAAGCAAGAAAATGCATTGTTCGATGATGTTTTTCTGTATTTAACTCTCTAAATTGCTCCTATATTTTAAACAACTAATCAGAGTGTTTTTAGTAATTAGTACATCAGGGATGCATTAATATAGAGTGATGGTCTTGACTTTAGAATTTCTTAAGGTTTAGTAATTCCCCTTCCCCAATGCATAACATGCAAATAATTTAAATTAAAACAGCATATCTCAATAATCCACTAATGCACTCTAATATATTAAATGTACATACATTAGCTTACACATGCAAACCTGAAAATATTGCATTATTTCCTGTTGAACATTTCTCTGAGATGACTACAGATATGACTGCATGATAACAATTCTTTCTACTCTGAGACTATACAAGCAAGACTACTGTTCTGGGAAGCTGCTGTTTGCCAATCTCATTGTATAGATCTCTTCTCTTCCCTTGGTATCAAGGGCTTATTATCAACTTAGCTAAAAAGACTTACTCTGTGTCTGAAAACTTGCACTACAGGTTAATCTATAGGCTGCTGTTCTTTCTCACACCTGTGACCTATTATTTCAAATTTGGCTCACTCTGTATTTACACTTCTTAAAGTCCATGTTGGAATATGAAACTCCTGTACCCAAATCTTCTGCAAAGGCAGCCAGTACCTATTGTATTTATTTCAAATTCTTTGGTTAATTTTTGGGTGCACTTACAACCATCTTCTTCTTCACTTAATCTCAAGCCTCCTCACTTCTCTTACTTTACATTTGTATAAATATGCTATTCAAATCTAATATTACTCCCATTCCCTAAATATGACCTACTCCAAAAACTTTGAGTTTCTTGGCTGGGATTAATAGGAAATTAGGCTATTTGACCACAAATATATGTCTCCATAGTTTGTTAACATTAAGTATTAAAGAAGTTTCTTACTCTCAAGACTTCAAAGCAAAAGTCACACAGATAAGACCTCCAGGATATATCCATTTTAGGGTTTGTTTGTTTTTTTTACTCTAAGAAACAAGTTAACTCACTGTTTATGAAAAGATATAAGAGCTATAACAATCAAAATGTCTTTTTTAGGGAAAAATGTTTTGGAGAGATGAAAATTTCTCTTCATTTTATTTGACATTTAAGAAATTATTTTTCATAACATACACGTTTTTCTGATTTTGAAGGACCTATTTACATACTAGAAAATTTGAAAAATATAATTATGCACAATTTCTCTATCCAGAGATGGTTATATTAATATTTTGGCATATTTTGTTCTGATCTTTTTATTGGTGTGGGTACCAAGAAAGAGGCCTGATACATACATTTGATTTGAAGGCTTCTGTTCAAATTTTAAAACTTGGTCATTAAAAGAATTCCATTATTGAGATGATCAGTTAGTTATATAATATATAGTCACTGGGGCATCCACCTAAAACTAATATGATATTGGATGTCAACACTAATTGAAAAATTTTTTTAAATGATTTAAAAAATAAAATAATCCCTTTGAAAAGTTTTTCTTTAATGAAAAATTCCAGCTAATATTGCAGAAAGACTGATACAGAAAAAACATTATTTAGTAACCCTTAACGAAATAAAAGATCCAAAAGTCATTATTGGTTGAAACTATTAGCTCAATGTTTCTCAAGCCAAGATGCACATTAATGTCACTTACAGAATTCTAAAAAAATATCTTGCCCATACCTCATGACAAATGACAGATCAATGGTTCTCAAAGCCTGTTCACTAATACAGCAGGAGGAACAATTGCAACTTGTTTTTGATCTGTTGTGCAATGATGCAGATGAAGCTATAATCCCAGGGCTGCCAGCTTCCCAGAGCCTTCCTAGGTTATTGGTAAATTTCACACATTACCATTCATCCCCAAGGTGCATGCAGAGTTATCATGAAGAGACTTCTATTGGAAACTGTTCTTCATTGGTGATGAAACTCTTTCCTTTATTTGGCTGGATGTTGAGCTTCATCTCACTCAGGAGATCATCATTTCTTAGCTATGTTCTCCATGCTTCAGACTGGAGATAATCAATTATAATGAAAGAAGTTATCATTGATCAGTCTTGTACAACATGCCATATCTCTTCTGAGGAACTTAAATATAGTCTCTAGTCACTTATTTTCACAAATGGAATGTTGATAGAAAAACAACACATTGGGAAAGCACATAGCTATTAAGTGACCTATAAAACTGCAGTTGTCCAGTTATATAAATATAATATCAGATGTATGTAAGCTTAGGAATATGTATACACATATATTAATTATTATACAAAATGCTTTACACTTGTTTAATACTTGAAATTTGTAAAGCTATTTTATTTATAGAGTCTCATGTTAGGCTCAAAATGCCTGGATGAAAGCCAGTAAAAGGGGGAGCAAGAAAACTTGAACAGGCACTGTAGGAAAAGGATACCCAAATGGCCAGTAAATGAAGAAATACCTATCAGACAAGCAAATTAAAAACCACAAAGTAATTCTACTAGACATCTACCAGAATGATGGAAATTAAAAGACAGATAATATCAAATATTGGAGAGAATGTGGAGCAACTAGAATTCCCACAAACGATTGGTGTGACTATAAATTTGTCAAACCAGCTTGGAAAACTGTTTAGCAGTATACACAAAACTAAGCACATGTATACTCTGTGACCAGGTAATTCCATTGGAACATGTTTGTCAAAAAAAAATGTATAAGAATGTTCACAGCAGTATTGTTCAGAATAATTCTGAATTGGAAACTGTCCATATGCTTGTCAAGAGTAGTACAAATAAACATATTCTAGTATACAGTAGAATATTGCACAGCAATAAAGATGAACAAATTACAATTCCATGCAACAATATGGGTGGCCCTCACAAATATAATATTGAGTGAAAGACGCCAGGCACAAAAGAGTATCTGGGGAGAAGATATGTTCAATGAGTATGCTTCTGCAGTAGTGCAAATATTCTGTTCCTTAATCTGGATGTTGGTAAATGGATATGTTCAGTTTGTAAAAATTCATGAGGTCAAGCATTTATAATTTGCTCATTCTTCTATTTATACATATCAATATAATTTAAAGAAAATAACATGATGTCATTGCCAAAATGAATATTAATTATTAATTAATGACCAAGAAAGAAATATTTTTAGAGTATGTATTTCCAGATCACTATACTTTCTGCTATATAATCTCAAAATGCACAAGGACCATATATTGCAATCATTTAGTCATTTATGCTAATATTTATACATTCAGTTAACCAAGTCATTTGGCACAATTAAACAAGAGACTAAAATAATGATTTTTTGGTATACAGTAATATTTTAGAAAATTTTCTATTTTGGATCATTTTCCCCTATCTTCAAGCAATGGTACCTAAGGATCTGTTGGTTTGTTGGGGGTTTTTTTCATAAACGATACCCTTATAAATTCCCTAATCATGGGTAGTTTTTCTTGGGGAAACATCAGACACATGAAGCAAAAAGGAAGTATTCTATCACAAAATGAAGCCTTATGTGGTAGTACTGAACAGGAAAAGTTTTAATAAAGTGACTTTGGAAAACTTCATTTTTATTTCAAATTTAAAACCAATGACAGTAACAACTTCTGGAACTCTCCAAAGTACTTCTGCTTGCACCATTTCATTCTAGGCTTCTTTTAAAATTACTTCCAAACCTCCAGGGAATGTCAACTATGGCAGTTGCACATCTAGCATAGATGTAGAAATTGGAAGTGCCTTGTTTGCTATTGAAAGTTCAATGTTCTTTCAGTTTCATCTTTTTTGTTAGACACTCTACTATGCAACTATATCCATGGAAGCAGAGGAAATGGAGCATTTGGCACTGTTATTGGTTGGTTTCCTAAACCTTACATCCTAAACTCTCAGACTTTTAATTATTTTGTAAGTGGATAAGGACATAAAATTGACCCATTTTAATGTAAGATTGCATTCTATTTAAGTCTAAATAAGATTTGTGGGTCTCTTCAATGAGATTTCCTACTGGAATACTCGAGAGGCTCCACTTCTGTCTTTAAAACCTTCTCTAGATATTAACATGTTTCTCTGTAACTGGACCAGAGCCTTGCTGCTAGCCCTTCTTACCTAAGTTGAAGGTAGCCTCTTAGTAGCATCGCTACTATAAGATACTCAAGTTCACTTAAATACATCTTTTTCTCCCCACCATAATATCACTGTTTATCATTGTTTTTATTTACTTTAAAGTTATAAGATACCAGTGAATATTTTTGAATTTTATATTAGTGGAAATATATTCCATGTTACATTGTACCTGCATATCTTTTACTAAGTGTTATATCTTTGCATAAATATAGTATAATTAATTTATCCAACATTTATTCATTTAGTATTCACTTATTTTTTTTCTAGTTTTCTTACTTTTAGAAATAATCTGGCTGTTTTAAATACATATATCAAAATTATTTTTCTGAATTGTTTACAAGACAAGTTTACAGGAATCTAAATGCTTCCTGTAGTCCAAATTCCATCAGTACTTTGCACCTTCTTAATTTTTTTCAATTTAACAAATATAAAATACTAACTCAAGTTTTAATTTACATCTTATTTATTACTAATGCTTATTATCTCTTAACATCTTAATATACCTTATATATTTTATATATATTAATATATCAAGTATCTTGTTCTGTAAAATATCTGTTCATTTTTATCTATTTTCAAATTAAGCTATTTATTGTGGACTTTCTGCCTTGTAGGAGTCTAGTATATATTATGCAATCTAATCCTTTGCTAGTTATTTGTAGTACATATCTTTTCCCAATTTGCAGCTTGTCTTTTTAATTTCTTTGTGTTGTCTTTTCATGCATGAAAAATCTATATTGTAATGTAATCATACTGATCAATATTTTCTTTATGACTAATGCTTTGGAGGTCTTGGTAAATAAATCTTTTCTTGTTGCAAGTTCACAAAGTTTCTTCTCAAACTATCTCTTAAAGATTTTACAGTGTCTTTTTTCCTATGTGATCTTTAATCCACCCATAATTAATTTTGAGTGTACTTTGAAATAGATATACATATTTTTCCAGTAAAATGATTTTCTCTTTTATATACTGATATGTGAAACTTGCCCTGTTCTCTAGGAACTTTCTATAATATGAAAATGCTTTTGCAATTTCTATTTTGTTGAATTGTCTTATTTGTATATTTTTTTTGATATCACATTTTTAAATAAAAACATATAACTTTGTAATGAATATTGACATATGATGGATAGATTCCTCAGATTTACTATTTCTCATCCATGTCCAAGTTGTTCTTAGGCTTTTGCATTTCTATTAAAGTTTGAAATCAATGTTTTAAATTCCACAAAGAATACTTGTTAGTGTATTTATTGCACTTACATGAATTTTGTGGTTCAATTTAAGTAGAATTAGCAATCTGAAGATATTGACTTTTCCTATCCAAGAACATGGCATATAACTATAATTACTCAGTTCTTAAGTGTCTTTCATTAAAGTTTAAAAATGTTCTCTATAAAAATCACATACATACCTCATTAGGTTTATATCTGAATATGTAATATTTTCTTATTTGTTGCTATGTTTCCTAACACTATTTTTTTGTTAAAAAACATATATGCACTTGATTTTTATATTATCTTTACCCAACAAATCTGCTAAATTCTTAGAAATTCTAAAGATTTATCAGTACATTCTTTGGATAGTCTTTGTACACAAATAATTTAGCTGCAAGCTCTTTCTTCCCAATCTTTTTGTGTTCAATACATTTCCCTTGCCTTACTCTGAGGATTAGGTTACACTTTTTAATGTTTACTAGAAATGATGATAGTGGACATTGTTTTCTTGTTCCCAATGTTAAGGATCAAGTATGCAATATCTTTGTTCTCAAAACATCTTACAAGAATTTGTCAATTTGATTACATAATTTTTAAAGAATCTCTGAGTTTCTTGTTGCTTTACATTATATATTTATATTTTATTTAATAACATCACATAACTGGATAAGGGAATTTAAAGTTAATAAAAATAAACAACTTAAGGCTATATCCAACATACAGTATGCAATATGGGTGTTAGCTAATGCTAGTATTTCTTTGTTTTTCTATTCTATTTATTTTATTTTCATCTCTTGTGCTGTCACAAATTATTTGGTCCTTTTACTTTTTATTTATTTACTTACTTACTTTATTATTTTTTATCCTCACCTAAGAACATGTTTATTGATTTTATAGAGAAGGGAAGGGAGGGAGAAAGAAGGAGAGAAAAATCAATGTGAGAGAGAAACATCCATCAGTTGCCTTTCATATGCACCCTGACTGGGGCTGAACCTGAAATGTAGGCATGTATATCGACCGGGAATCAAACCTTTTGGTTTACAGAACTTTGCTCCAACCAACTGAGCCACACTAGCCCAGGCTTATTATTATTTTTAACGAAAGCATTTAGGATTAGTATCTTCTCCCCCGCTAAACAGCACTTTAGCTTGTCACGCTCATTTGTTTTTGAGCCCTGAGTCTTATCTACAAGTGAGTTTCTAAAATGTTCAAATATGTGAAAATCTTCAAGTTATCTTTTTAATAATGATTGTTCAGGGAATCATACTTTGATCATAAAATATGGTATACGTAACCTTTACCTTCTGAAATTTGCTGGAAATTATTTTATGCTTATTACTTAGTCACACTTTGTAAATATCTCATGTGTGTTTGAAAGAGGTGTCCACAATGTTTAATATATTTTATTAAGTCAAGCTAACAAGCTTGTGTTGGTCAAATGTTTTATCTCCTTAGAATTTTTGTCTGCTTGATGTGTTATTACTATGTGTTAAAATCTCCCGCGATGATGAAAGAGTGATCAAATTTTTCTTGTAGTTCCGTCAACCTTTGTTTTATGTTTGTGAAGGTGTACATGATAACTGCATAAAATTAGTTACATATTATTTCTTTTTTTAGAGTTCTATAAATTTATGGCTTATATTTATTGAGCTATGCTATTAGTTACATATATGTTTATAATTACCTACTGAGTAAAAATTTTAAAAGTGCATTGATAATTTTTGTTATCTCTCATACATTTAGGTATAGTTTTGTGCAGTAAATTTTTATTGTCTGTGATGATATAGCTCTATCAGTTTTCCTTTGGTTGGTTTAACTTGGTTTATCATTTCTACCATTTAAATTATACTTTTTTTGGTATATCAGTCTGATAATCTTTAAGCTAAAATTTATCATGAATGATTGTTATATTTGATATATTTCTTTTATCTTATGCTTCATTTCCCACTCTTTTGAATGATTTTTCTCCTTTTTTGTGTTTCTAAATTACTGAGAGTTTTTTTGCCTCTTTTCAATTTTTTACTGTAGTTTTGAGACAAAATTATTTACTGGTAATCCAGAATATGTAACATGTATATATAATTTGCTAAAGTACATATCAAATCAGTATCTCACCTGCCCCCAAAATAATAGCATTTTTTATTATTTTACCCCATGAATTACTGTTTATACAATCAATGTTTATGACTGCATATCTTTTCCTAATAATTCATTCTTGCACTGTAGGCATTCTTCCTGGGGTCTTTTTTTTTAAGCACAGATTTAGACATTATTTTAATACAGGATTTCTTTATTTCTCTACTTCAACACTGTTGACATTTGTGAGCAAATAATCCTTTCTTGGTGGGTGTTGGCTGTCCTTTACAATATGCTACAGACATACCAAATATTCTTCTTGGGAGAGGAGGCAGAAGGGGAGAAAGTGACAATTAACTCATAGTTAAGAAACAGAGTTTTTGGCTTTAATATTAAACTCTAAAATTTTTTTCTGAGGGATTTTTTATTTTGTCCTTGCTCTTGAAAGATCTAATTGTATACTTGTTGGGTTTACAATTCTAGATTGAGGGTTATTTTCTCTCAGCAATTTGAAAATACATTCCATACATTTTTGGTTTGTAACACTGCTTTTGGAACTATTTTCATTCCTTTGAAGACACTATGTTTTAGCTCCTTAGGCTTTGGTGTCTTTTATCTTGTTCATGATGTAGAAATTTAAGTATTGATTTCTTTTTATTTTCCCAAAATTAGATTAATTTTAACTTTTAATTTAGTCACATCTTTCAATGTTTCTAAAAAAAACCCAACTATGATCCCTTTAGTTATTTCCTACTTATTTTCCTCCATTATCTCCTACCAGCTATCCAGCTAAATATATATATTACTTCTCTCTCTGTCCTCTGTATTTCTTAATCTCTTTTTGACACTTTAAATCTCTCAGGTTTGCCAGGCTATTTTCTGGCCACAATTTTCATATCCATGTTCAAAATTTTTTTAAAGTTCTCTTTAGTTACATTTATTTGCCATTTAGCACATTTATTAAGTTTTCATTTTCAAGTATTACATTTTTAATTTTTATAAGAATTTTTTAAATACATCAGCCATTTTTAACATTTCTGGAATTTCATATGTATTCATGATGCTGTCTTTTCTTTTTAAGCATAGTAATTATAGTTGTTTTATTGTTTTTGTCTGACAATTCTCCTGCTTAATATACTTGTAAATGTAAATCTTCTACCAGCTTTTTCTTACTGCTTCTCATTTATAATTCATTATTCTTATGTGTATACTGTGTTTTTATTGTGTGCTTATAGTCAGTAGAACTTTATTTGTAAGAACACTATGAGGCACTGGTGGAAGATTTATATTCTGTTCCAAAGAAAAGTATCTCTTGCTGTGCCCAGCACTTGGGAGAACTACAAACTTTGGATCACTTTCATGCTGTAATTGGGATTTTGCAGATGACTTAGATCACTGTTACATCAGGAATGGTTTGCAGTTCTGAGTCCTTAAGAAAATTTTCTTCTTCCCCCACCACTTATGATGTTTAAGGCAAAAATTCTTTAATGTTGAGTATAATTTTCTTTTACTTCTGCTGAGTAAGTTTTATCAGGAGTACAGTTCTTTGAGGTTCTGCATTCTGTCTTGTCAGATTTTTGAAGTTTGATAAGTCCTAGACTTGATCTCTGGTTCCCCACAAACTTAGCAAATGTTAAAGCTTATGATCACTATCAACAAGTATTGATAGAAGCCCTCAAGGCCACTATCAGCTTCAGGTATTAGTTACCTTCTGGGTTTTTTTTGCCTCCTGATGCTGTTGTTGTTTTTTAGTGTCTTGACAGTTTAGCAATATAATTAAACATTGTAATAACTTCAGTAGTTTTAAAGTGAAAATATTAGTCAGAAGTTTTTCTGTTATATGCTGAAAATAGAAGTCAATTTTTTTTTAATTTTTAAGTAACCGTAGTCTAACAGTACTGACTACTTGATTCCTTTAATAAATATACATTGACTATGTATTCAATACAATATTCTCATAACTATCTTAAGCACTAAAGGTATAATGTTACTATGACAGAATCTATTTCTTTAAGTAAATCATTACATTCTAATAGATGAAAAAGTTAGTAAACACAAAACTTACACATATAAAAAATAACTTTGGATACCCATGAGTGCCATGAAGAAAATGATGTAAGATAATAGAGTTATTTGGGACTAGATACCTGATTTATCTAAGGATTGTACCAATGGCTTTGAAGAATTAAAATATTAACTGGGGCCTGAATGATGAGAATTATATACTCATTGAAAAATGAAGGGTGTTCCAAGCAGAAAGAATAGCAATTGCAAAGGTCCTGAGATGCAAATTAGCTTGGATATTTGACAAAAGAAAAATAGCCAATGTGATTAAATACAGAAGCTGAAGGGACAATTAGAGAGAGGTGTGTTAAAAAATAAAGGTATATGATAGATAATCAAATTGATAGTCCATGGCAAAGGATTTGGATAATAAATGGAATATAGAACCATTGCAGGGCTCCCATTGCAAGGGAGTAACATGATCTGATTTCCACTTCTGAAAGATCCTGCTGGCTGCTGTATACATTGAATACATAGTCAATGTATATTTATTAAAGGAATCAACTAGTCAGCAAATGGACTGGAGGGTGCAGGAACAACTGTAAGCTGGTAAGAGTATTTTTGTCATCCCTATGAGGTCATAGAATAGCTTGCATTAGGGCCGGAGAAGTGGTGGTGAAAAGGGTTGCCTTTGATACATGTGGAAGTACAGCTAGTAAATTGAATATTTGAGAAAGATTCCAAGGATAAGTCTAAAATGAAGATAAAATGTGAGTGTCATCCAAGTTGTGAAGTGTTTTAAGCCATTGAATTGGATAAGAATTCCTACAAAGAGAATTAGCATAAAGAAGGGAAGATAACTAAGGACAAAGAGCAGTAATAATTCAGCAATTATTGATCTCGTAGAGAGGAAGATATCAGCGAAGGTGCCGAGGGGAAAAAAAACAGATGGAGAGTATACTTTTCAGATAAATGTTCATAAAGTTAAAATGAGTCAAGTCAATTAAGTTGCATGATTCTCTAGCAACATCAGCTCCAGTGGTAAACCAAAAGATATACACAGGTACTTAGATGAAACAAAGTTGGTGTTTTATTAGACAATTTGGCATCAGTATAAAGAGATTAGGGAGTTATGATCTTCGTGAAGGAAGGTTATAGTACTGGATCATGGAATCTAGTCTAGGTATTGAAGCAATTGCAGGGAGTAGGACCACAGGTTGGGAGATTTACTGTGCTCAAGAACTGTTGGATTAGTACGCTGGAGGAGAAGGGCTGGAAGGAGAGGGAAGGATGATCAGTGAAAGGGATATTAAAGAGATAATAACTGCAGCACCCACATATTGAAGGTGCTACAGCTATTAGAGTGGTGACAAGATCCAGAATATCATTCTACCAAACGAGTGTGGTGGCTGAGGTGATGGAGATGAATGGGGACATGAAACATGATGGAATCCAATCTGAAAAGCAGGGTCATGGCAGACAGTAAAGACCAAAGTAGAGAACACATCACTGTTGTCTCCAAGAACTAGAGGAACTAAGAGGCCTTGTTTGGAATGGACCTTTGGGACAGTGGAAATCTCTAAGAACATTGGAGGAAAAGTCAGGAGTGAGATCCTGACATCATCAGTGACTAATACAAATGATTAGGCAGTTAATAGATGACAATAGAGAAGAGAGGTAAAAAATGGTAATTTAATGATGGGCTTTAAAGGAGTTGAGGTTTTTGAAGAGGAAGGAGTGGAAACAGAAAACAGCAGTAAAGAGCATAGATGACAGAATAAAAAAAGGGGTTCTATTTGATCATAGCAGACAAACAATATCCTCAGGAAAAAATGAGGTTTTACTAGGAGTAATTAGGAAAAGGAAACCATAGAAGAGTTTGAAGAAGGAGGTAGCATCCTTCAGATGCAATGAGAATTCCAAAAGGCACTGTGGAATGGTTTAGGAAGTCAGACGTGGAAAGAAAGGGATAGAATTTATTAGTGAATGTACAGAGCATTTGGAGGATTTGGAAGATGATCATCAACAAGATGTGAGAGAATCTGAGCAGGTTGGGTCTCTGATGCTGTTGGAGGTGAATGGAATTGTAGGGCACAATATTATTGCTGGAAATTGGGGGACACCACAATGATTGAAACCAAGGGGTAGCTTGCCTTTCTATTTTGACTTGTCAACTTACCCTCTCGAGCACATGGCAATGGAGGACCTTTGGTGTCTTGTCACCCTAAACTCATTCTAAGCGATAATTTTTGTGAAAGGAAATACTTAATGGTATAGTTCTTGTGGATTTTTTTTTTAGTTTACACTAAAATAAAGATAAAACCATCAAAATAAAAAATCTTGTTTTGTGCACCTTTTATAGACCATTAATGTTATACACATACTGTGCTTTGAAGAATACAGATTTCCACAAACATGATCACATTCATTACAGTTGTGAGGCAGCAAATTCCATGAGATTAAGGCAGATTAAAGAGGCCAGTTAAAGAGAAAAGTACGTAAAGAAGTGAAGAAGGCTGTCTGAATTTTACATTTTAATTAAATTCAAATAAAGGAAATTAATCAGGATCTAAGTAGCAAAGCACATGAATTTTGAATCATTGGCTAACAAGCAGAGGGAACATCTATAAAAGGTTTTCTTAGTAACAACTCAAAAATGACTTGCTTCCAGATAAAATAGGTCAGAGGTGGCTCCTTTTTCTAGCTTGCAACAGTTTCAGTGACATTTGAAATTTATCATTTTTTAGACAAGTATGAGAAAATGTACTCCAATTTTTCAAATGATGAATTCAATTTTCCCATAACTTTATTTAGATCTGGTCAAATATAACTTTTTATCAAAAGACATGAGTAATAAATATAGTAATAAGTTATAGTTAAAATTTTGTTTTTATTAATAAAATCTAAATGAGTTTAAAAATTCTTAATTCTGGTAAGACTCTTCCTAACTTGTGTGTAAGACAAACAATTTATTGTAACTTTGGATTTATTCAATATACCTGTAATAAAAATAAGAATTTTGTTTGATATGTACATTTAGTAGAGATGAGGAAATGAAAGAACACAATTATAATTTGACATTACTTGTGTGATCTGAGAATTTTTGAAGACTAATTTAAATTATGTTCTTATAGAATTTAAAGAAAGAAATGAGGAATATAGGAGATTGGGATATGTATCAAAACTTTAAGCAAAATACAAAGGCTTTTTCCCATTTTTCACAATGTTTTTCTAGAAAAATTTAATAGATGTACACTTTCAAAGGTAATCATAAGTTTAAAAAAAATGAGTCGAATGTGACCTGAAAAAAAGAAGTGGAGAAAAATTATGAGGAGAAAGTGGACAAATTCTTTATGTTCTGTCCACAATCTAGAATGATATTAAAAAATATCTAACATTTGCAAATCTGAACTGGTCATAGCTGGAGCCCTACCATGACAGGTACAATCCCTTAACTGATGGGTTTTGAAATAGCTGGGAAACCAGATCATGCATAAGAAGAGCACTTAGGGACCTTAGGCTGAGTATTTTCTGATTGACAAGTAACTGTTTTCAGTATTTAACAACAGGTATGCACATTCTACTCCACAGTGGCTGGAAAACTCTATTGTCCATCAGCACTTAACACCTTTATATGAAAAGGTGCTATATACTATATATAAAATAAATCATATTTATAAGAATATGTTATATGGATTTTTATATGAATGCTATTTACTGCATATGGAATAACTAATAGTCTGCCCCAAAGCTAATTTATTACCCAAAGTTTGTGGTACATAATAACTTGTTTGTCTCATTCTTTTTCACACCAACTGTCATGACATAGTGGGGAGCAGTGGGAAAAGCATGCATTTAGAATTAGATTTCTATTCACACCCCACTTTCATTATAAACAAACTATATAATTTTTACCAAATTATCTAACTTCTTTATAATTCAAATTTGTCTTCCATGAAACAGGGTTTATGAAGTTTAGAGGCAAAGAATAGGAGACATCCAGCACAGTGTCTGGTGCATAGCAGTTGCCCAATAAATGGTAACTATTGCTACTGATTTGAAAATTAGAAGATTACTAAAGCAGGCACTTTTTGCCATGGGGTTGGGCCTTAGGGTGTCCAACAATCCCCTGAAGTGGCTAGTAAAATAGGTTATCTGTGCATAAATACTCCTCCGAGGAGAGAGTCTATAACATGTGTAAGGTTCTTAAAAGATGTTTTGAATTTAAAACAGTTAAGAGAAAAAGTGGCTAAAGAAAAGTTGGCAGGCAAGTGTTGGAAGCAACTTACGTGTCCATTAATAAATGAATGGGTCAAAAAACTATGATATATTTACACAATGGAATACTATGCAGCAGAAAGAAAGAAGGAGCTCCTACCCTTCACAACAGCACAGATGAATCTGGAGAACATTATGCTAAGTGAAGTAAGCCAGGCAGTGAAAGACAAATACCATATGATCTCATCTTAGTGGAACCTAATCAACAAAACAAACAAGCAAGCAAAATATAACCAGAGACATTGAAATAAAGACCAAACTGACAGTAACCAGAGGGGAAGGGAGAGGAGGATAATGTGGGGAAAAAAGGGAGAGGTCATCAAGGACCATGTCTAAAGGACACATAGACAAAGCCACAGAGGGTTAGGACCAAGGGCGGGGGGAGGGTGATGGGTGGAGGGGGAAAGGTGGGGGAAAATGGAGAGAATTGTACGTAATCAACAATAAAAAAAAAAGAAACAAGAAAGTTGGAGAAAGAGGAGAAGAAATGACATGGAAAGAGAAAAGGAGGAACAGGGTGTAAGAACAGCAACTAAACAAGAATCAAATCATAACTTTAAACAGGGGAACCAATATAGAGAATTTGCAGACAAAGGAGACCATAGCAATGACATGGTTTTAAAGAGAAGGTAGAGTTGGCAGAAATGAGTAGATAAGGTTAGACAAAATCAGGAAAGCCAAGTAGAAAATACTGAGGTTTGTAATGGGGTCTGCAGTAAGGGCAGTGGTTCTTAAGACTCCTAGGAAACTACTTCAAATTGCTTCTGTTTTATCTTTCCTTTTTACGCAAAACCATTTACGTAGTTCAGTTTACTGTGTTACATGTTTTATATTGATATTTCTACCCCATTTGTAGACATTTAAGCTCTCTCATTACTGTTCTATTATCATAGTGTCTGATATTACCTATTCTCAATAACTTTAATTAGGGTTTGATGAAGCTTATTCAAAGAGCTCTTCTCTACACAGGTTTTTAAATGTTTAGATTTGCATTTCAATTTCTATTCTCTGACAATTGATCATTTGATTCTCTTGAACATTTCAGAATGAGCAAAAAAGTTAATGATGGTTTTCTAGAGGAACAAACTAATCAGCTGTCTATCAAAAAGGAGAACTTAGTGATAATCAAAATTATGTGTTACTTTGAGATGCAAGTAAATAAGAGAAATTCTATTTGAATTTATTGTCATTAGTAAATCATCAAAAATTGTCATCAAAAGATAACTTAGAATAGCATTAAATATAAAAGGAAAACAGAAATGTTGATGAAACCATAGCAAGCACAATTTCTGCAAATGTAAATTTTCCCCAAAATATTAATTGAAGCTATAAGAGGAATCTTGGAATCAATATCAAGGAATATACTTTTTGAAAATTCATATTCAACAACCACTTACTGCAAGTTTACCCTGTGCCAAACACAGAGCTTATAGGAATCATATTTTTACTTCACAATAACTTACTTACTGATTTTACAGATGAGCAAATGGCAGCTCTGAAAGTTATGTATGACTTCCCAGGCTATACAACCACAAATGCTATTCACCAAGTGACTACTATATACTAGTATTTTTCATCTACTGTCTTTATCCTCATAACCACAATGTAAGAGAAACTTTATTGTTATAATTCATATTTACAAATGACAACTAAGACCAAGGTAAGTTAAATAACTTTGTTATATGGATTAAAAGGAGATATAGTAGTAAGAAGAACCTATGTCTCTTGACCCCAAATTCAATTCTCTTCTAACAATACAGGCATCATTTTAGCCTTTCTGGAGTATGTTTATGAAAGACAAAACTATCCACACAAGTTTTTCAAATTTCAAGAAGGAGTATTTAAATACCTTAGGGTCTCATATTTGAATAACTATGAACATAGTTCAAGAATAACTATGAACAGTACAAAAGAACTATTTTTGAAGGGCTTGGCACATAATATTATTTTAAGAGTTTGTAGATATGTATAGGTGTATCTTTTTTATCTTTTTCTATATGTTATATTGTTTTTTATGCCAAATACTGGATCAAAAAATGTTTCTATTAGGAGATAGACTACAATTATTATTAATATCAGTACTAAAGACTAATGCTACTGAGAACTATCTATGTGTCTGGCTCTATACTAAGAATTTACATATAATATTTCTACAATAATAACAATAACCCTATTAACTAATGTTATTAGCCTTATTTCACAGATGAAGCTTTAGATTATCCAAGATTTCACAGCAAATAGATGGTAGGGGTGGACTTATAACTTAATATATTGGGCCTTTATAATTTTGAATCCTGGAGATTTAAAAGGATTAAATTTCACCAACTCCTACTGAGTCCAACAAACTACAATAGATAAATATACAGTGTGGAACAAAAGTAGGTTTAGAGTTGTGAGTATGTGGCAAACAAAGTTGATTTTTATATTATTTAATAATTATAGTATTATTTTCCATATGAACAACTGTAAATCTACTTTTGCCTCACTCTGCATAAACTGGCATGTCTATTTAGCATAGATAGCTTTACTAGGCCAGACATGCTACATTCTAAACCTAAAGCTTTGGGCATTGTATTTGCCTGAAATCTATTAAAACAAGGTTAATATCCATGACATTGGAGTCAAGCTTGCCTCTTAAGCCTGCTTCTTTCAAGTGAAATAGTATTATAATTTGGTTTTAGTGAGGATTAAATGAGATAAAAATAAAGGCCTTGGCACACAAGAATCATTCAATAGTATCTGCAGCTGCATTAATTCCAAAGACACAATGAAAGGTATGACCTGAATGCAGATTCCTTGATATATATCTTTCTTTAAATGTTCTATATAGAGAGACTTAAAACAATGTGTATTTGTATAGAGAAAAGCAATTTTTGATATATAATTGTTTTTATGAAACTGGTATTTATAAAATGACTGCAATGGTCTAGACCTTATACAGGACATTTTATTGAATACATTTTATTTAATCCTCATTTCATTTTTGCTAAATGGTGTTATTGTATACATTTTTGAAGATGAGAAGTTCAAGTCTTAGAAATTTAAGAGTTTTCTCCAGGAAAACAAAGTTACTGTGTGGTTTTAGACCTAATTCAGGTAAATTGTAATATCTCAGCTCTTTCCACTGACCACATTGAAAACTTAAAATTCACTGCTTTTGAGTTTTCCTAATTAAAACTGGATATAACTATGAAGTGTTGGGAAAAAAAACATTTCTTTTGCTTAAGATTCTGTTAAAAAATGTTATATAATACACTAAGCTATTTCTCTACTACATTTCATGGTATTCATATCTCAGAATGATCTTGAGCATACAGAATAAAGGCCATAGTTTACTTTTTAATAAATAAAAAAATAGTCAATATGCATTTGGGCAATGTTATGCCTCTGAAAAATTTTCTAAAATTTAGCAGTTTTTTAGTAGGATGGCATGCATTTTTCAAGATAATAAGCAATTATTAATATTTTTAATATGCTCTCTTTGCTATTTATGGTATGGTTCTTTTTAGAATTTTTGGTTGAAAGAATGTTGCTTTGATTATATAATGTGTCTACCTGTTAATGGACAGAGTCTCAGTTAAGTTTTCACAGACTCTGTTTAGTTATTCACTCATTCATTGAATATTGATGGGTGCTTCCTATGTGCCAGATATAATGCTAAGAGAATGAATGGAAGAATATACATGGCCCTGCTCTGGTGTAGCTGAGAGCTTAGTAGGGGACACAGGCATCACATAAATGAAAACTGGCAACACAGATAAGCTCCATGATGGAGAGATTCACAATTCTGTGAGAGTGCCTGACAAGAGAATTTAACCTTGTCTAGAGGTTTGAGAAAGCTTTGCTAAAGAGGTGACATTTGAACCTAGATCTGAGGAATAAATAAGAGTTGACCAAGCAAAAAGGGAAGAATGAGTTCCTTTCATGATAGCAGCATATGCCAAGTCTTCTTATCACTTTTTTCATACTGAATAGATATCATATATTGAAACATAACCCTCAAGAATATAACTGAACACCTGGGTTCTAAATTATGAAAAAAGACTCACTATAAGATTATAATAGAACAGCAAAGTCATAAAAAGTCATTGCTTCATACATAGCTTTACACACACACAGACATACACACACACATGATTTTTTTTACCATACTATCATAGAGATGATGATGAAGCATTTCCTTTGACATATAAGACCACTATATTACAAGCTTTACAATTGTGGATAAATATATGCAAGTCTTAGCCATGTGGAATTCATTAAAGACCTCACAAATTACTGCAGTGTGCCAGGAATTGTGCTTGGCTTTAGAAGTTCAGAGAAATATAAGATAAGGCCCAATAAATTAAAAAGATATTATATGAGTAAACATGTAATTGAATAACCCTATGTCACTAACATAAAAATATATTGCTTTGTTGTATAATCATAGCTATGCTTAATTACACTCTGTTACTGACCCAACAAAGAGATAGTACAGAATCCCTTTTCATTTAAAGTAAACAATCTCTGAAAATTCCATAAAATTCAATCTCTCTCTCTCTCTTATAGTACACATAGTCAATGGCAGAACTGGGAATTTAAGACCCAGGATTTGTTCTCAGGTCCTGCTATTGTCTTACTGAGTTTTCATGAGGAACCTCCTCATGTACCAGAGCCAAGAACAAGAAAATACACGCTGCACTGCTGTGCACAGGCAGTGTGACTTCTCAGGAGAGTTAATATTTAAGTGGCTTCAAAATAATAAGTGAATATTTTAAAAATCCATTGAAAGCTAAATAGTACTAGACAGTATTATTATAAACCTAAAGATAAAAATTATTTTTGATATTTTTTTAGTTTAATTTTTATTTATTTATTTACTTTTCAAATACATTTGTCTCTGCCTCCCCCCCACCTCTTTCCCTTGCCCCCTCCCACCTTCCCTCCCTCAGCTCTTCCCCTTTGGTTTTGTCCATGAGTCCTTGCTATATGTTCCTTGACTTTCCCCTTCCCTTCCCTTTCCCTACCCCCCCCTTCTCTCTTGTCTCTGTTGATTTCTTTTCCTTTCAGTGTTGCTGGTGATATTTTCCTTGCATCTTTGCATTGTTGGTTAGGTTCCGCTTATAGGTGAGATCATATGGGATTTGTCTTTCGCCCCCTGGCTTATTTCGCTTAGCATGATGCTCTCCAGTTCATTTTTGAGTTTTTTTCTAGCATACGTTTGTTCTCTGACAATTTGCTTTTTGTCGAGCTTTTCTCAAAACCAAAAAAAAACAACCTTGTGACATAATTATGCATATATAATCTCTAAGAAATCTTCTATATACAAAAATAAAAAGGCTTAGGTACTTTTTATCTTGAAATCCACTCACGTATAACAAAGAAAATGCTCCTCTTCTGAAGCAGTTTTGTCAGGAATAGTTTAGGAAAAGAAACACTCAGGTAGAGTTACTCAATAATTGATAGTGGAAATAGAGTCATAATGAAATTTCCATCTTCCTGAAACGTGAACCCTGTATTTATTACTTTTTATTGATGTATACAACATTGATGTGTACAGTTACCTGATATAGCCTAGCTAAAACTCCTATTAGCAATATAAGTTATCTGTGTTGGAATTGTTTTTCAATACTAATCTCTCTCTATTAATCTCAAATAAAACCACATAAACAGTGATGAAGAGAAAATTACCAAGCTAGAAACATG
This sequence comes from Pteronotus mesoamericanus, assembly GCF_021234165.1. NCBI lineage: Eukaryota > Metazoa > Chordata > Mammalia > Chiroptera > Mormoopidae > Pteronotus > Pteronotus mesoamericanus. Next base: position 24,858,300 of record NW_026555325.1, on the reverse strand, counting down.
TGTTCTTGTTTTATTCATTATAAATTAAAAGAATATCTGTTTTTCAGTTTCAGAGGCCAATACTATTGATGGTAGTATTTTGTTGAAACAGATTATGTATTCTTGTGAGTGTTCTGCGGAGTCATCTAAATTTCAAACCATCACCATGACAGTGGTTATATTTGGACTTTTATTAACATTTTCTAAAAATAATTACTCATAAAATTGTAATATTTAGAAAGGATTCTCAAGTATTAGGTCCGTTCCCATTCCAACACTTTTTATTTTACAAATCTGAATATACTCAAGCCCACAAAGAAATGAACTTTATTCATTTGAGTAAATGAATTGTCTGATGTTCTAGAATTCCCAAATCCAAGACTATAAAAAAGAGCAGTGTCCTTAGAAGCCTATAATCTCCATGAAGTAGAAACCTCCATGAGAGACAAGTAAAATCATCTGTTATCTGCTAGAAATCTGCCATGGACAGGGAACTCCAAACTGCTCCTAAATTGTGCATTCAATTTTTGAGCAATGCTATTTGTAACTTACATTTATTGGTCCCTAATCTGCACTCTTGAATCACACTATTTTTTTTCTTTCTCCCACAACTGTCTTTCAGTTCTGATTGCAACACCTGTGACCCTTTGGCAATCTCTCTTGCCTGTTCTTAACACTTTTTCCCGGTCTTGCTAAGAACTTTCCTTCAATTTTAAAATCTTATGCTACTTCTTTCTTTGAAGATTTTACTCTATCAATTTCCTTTCAAAAATGTGATATCAAGAATAGAAGGCTATAATAACTTGATTTTGATCTTACTGGACATAATAAAGTTCATTGTGGACACTAAAATTTATGTTACCACAATTATATGAATTGTATAATATAACAAAATTGTGATTCCATAATTATATTATCTTCTTTTAGTATTACCATATTTGTAGCATTTCTTTAAAGCTGATTTTAGGTACTCTGAAGTTTTATTATTAATGATGATACTATCCACATTATAAGCACATTTTATAAAATTCATTTATTATATTTTTCTGAGTATTTGAAACATTTGCAATGAGCTAGAAAGGGTAAATTTAGAAACAGTAACCAATTAATGCCATGAAGGATTGTAGTACTTTAATATAATTGAAATCATTCTATAGCAATGAATAAAGTAGCAATTATGCAATTTCCTCAGTCCAGGAAAACAGAGCCTTTGTAAGGGCCAGATTATTGAAGCTTCCTTCCTAATAAGTAGGCCAGACATTAGCTGGAGGCATCTTGAAGCATGTTAAACATTCATTAACATTAACTTTATGTGAAACACTGCTGCTGTAAGGAAATCATACATTTCTAAAGAAGACGCCAATATTTATTAGTATATTATTTACAAATGATCACTCTTTCATCGTTAAGGAATACTTTAATGCTAATAAGTAAAATTAATTGAGTGCTTACTTTATGCCAGTCACTGCATTAAGTCCTCTTCATGTATCATCTCTTCTATTTCTTAAAATGTTTTAAATTATATAACTCTATTAAACACATTTAGAGATGAGGAAGAATAAAGTTTATAGAAAATATTTTGCTAATGACATCAATTCTAGTTAGTGACAACGATAGGACTTGAACTTGGTACGTGTGACACTCAGACTCTTAACTACTTTGTATCACTCATCCAGTACTTAATTAATTAAAACAAACTTATCCACTAGTATTTACAAGGCTCAAAAATGTTAATATAACTGGTAAGTGCTGGGTCTTACATGCAAGAATTCTGAACTTCTGATCCCAAGATCTATGCCTCTTTTGATGCTGCTGTAGCCAGGCTGGACCCCAGAGTTCTAAACTATGTATCACTTTCAGCTCCATTTAGACTTCATATTTTGGAATTCAGAGAGACCAACATACGGTTTCGTCTCAATTTCTTTTGCTACAATTTAGGCTGAAGATCAGTTTTCCATCGCAATATTTCTAAGGGCAGAGAAGAGTGAAAATATATCTTTGTAATGTAATTGAAAAAAGTCCCTTTCACAAACTATACTTTTCTTGGAAGTTCTGTTTCCAACTTAAAAAGTAATGCAAATTTTACTTCTCATTACATAGTACATAATTGTTTTATTTCTTTTTTTTTAAATCCAGTTTCTTAAACAAATTGAAGCCTTGGAAAGAAGCAGCACATGATTTTTTATGCCCTGGTTACTGTCATGTAACTGTAGGACATGCATATCTCAGTTTGAGAATAAAAGTGGTAAGAAATTCATTCAAAATTTATTAATTCATTCATAAAAATACTTATTAAGAACCTACTCTATGCAAAGATGATACAGACAGGATATGGAGATAAATAATACATACTATCTGTCCCAGAAAATCATAACAGAGGAGACAGGCTAACAAATAATCCTAACATTTACTGGCCCTCTATTACTGAATACTGCTGCAGTAAATCTTAAGTGTTGTTAGTAAAATATTAACATATTCTTTTTATCTAGCTTTGTTTCAAAACCTTACATGGGTCATTTCCAGGCCATGAATAAGTATCGGTGCCACATATGTACCAATTCTCACTTGCATTCTCAAGCATTCTCACTTGCTCTCTTACTTAGGTTCTCTCTGGGCTTTTGCTTTGAGTGTATCTCCCATAAGCAGTTTTGTATAGGAGGATAGATGTATGAGACAGTAGGCTAAATAAAACCTTTCTGTCATTACAGCATTTCATATATTTATTCAATGTGTTCAATTCTAAGCTCCAATGTCTCTTAGTTGTGACGTTATTTTCCATATTATAACTTTCCATCATAATTACAATTTATTGATTATTAATATCCAATCTTTCTAATTGATCAATATGAAGGTGTCCCACTGTTATATTCAACTAGCTTACTCCTTTTTTATTGACCTCACCTATCTTCACCATCCTATCGTAAAATTTCAAGGTCATTGTCTGTTTTGGATTGTTTCTAATATATTATTAGGATTCTTTGCAGTTTCTCAAAGTTTTTTTAAATGGTTCAGCAATTTTTTCATCTTTAAAAGTGTTACACTTAGGATGAATGTATTCTCAAAAGTTCACAAAAGCACTAAATAACCACTTATACACACAAATAGTTTTTATAATTTTATATATTGTTACATTAAAATATATAAAACATATTAATAACATGTACTAAACTCCTGGCCTAGTTCTAGCAATACTGTATAAATAAATGTCAGAAATGCATGGAGATTTTGTAAACACTCACCCCAACATATCACTTACTAATAACATTTATAAATTAATAGTTATAATATTGAAGTGGTTGATTTATGTTTAATTGTTTCTTTAAAAAGATTTTTATTTATTTATTTCTTTTTAGAGCGGGAAGGAAAGAGGGAAACATCAATGTGTGGTTGCCTCTCGCACGCCCCCTACTGGGGACCTGATCTGCAACCCAGGCATGTGCTCTGACTGGTAATCAACCTGGGGACTCATTGTTTTGCAGGCCGTCACTCAATCCATTGAGCCACACCAGGAAGGGGTATTTAATTGTTCATTGACAAGAATGGCATCTGAAAACCATATCCAGTCAAAACCTGGAAAAACATGACTATTCATTTTCTATTTAGAGAAAAGCAAAGCAATGTGAAATAGCTGTTTGATAAAGTTATAAGCAACTGACCAAAGATACTTATATGACTTTTCCCTATCTAAAAGAATTTACATAGTTTTAATGAAGAAGGTAACATTTTGACTGGACCTGAAACAGAGGTGAGCAAACTTTTCTTGTAAAGGGTCCTCTTTAAGGCTCTGTGGACCAAGAAGAAAAATCAAGGGTATTATGTAAGCACTTATATGACCATTTAAAATGCAAGTTTGTAATGCAATGTTTAGCTTGTGGACTAGACAAAAAGAAAAAGAGAAATAAATAAACAGGAAGGAGGGAAGGAAGGAAGGAAGGCAGGAGGAAGGAAGGAGAAAAACAGGTGAAGGGCCACATTTGGTTGAAGGTGATAGTTTGTTGAACCTTGACTTAAAATATGCCTGGGATTTTAAATCATAAATTGGAGGGAAAGAATGTTCTGGGCTAAGAAAAAGCAAAAGCACAGAGATGTGTTTTCTTTAAGTGTGAACAGGAGGAGGAGAAAGTAGTAATAAAACTAGAAATATATTGGAGACTAGATCATGGCACTTAACAAAATATGTTAAAGTTTAGTTTATGGGAAAACTGTAAGTTTCTAATAGGTAATTTATTGATAGACTTTATTGAACACTTGGGATGGGTCAATAATATACTGTCTAGAGTTTAACTCCAGACTTTATATTCTAACCTCTATGACCTGCTCATTATGAACTCACTGATTTAGCACATGTTTATTCAATGCCTGCTACAAGCTAAGAATATAATATATATAACACAATTCTTGTTCAATAGTAGTTTATTGTCTTATATACCATAAACTATGAAAAAGGATATCAATAGGAATAATTTATACACTGTGACAACAAAATTTAGGAATGAACCATCACAGGTTTATAAAGAAAATCATCATACTGTGAAAGCCTCATATGTAGTAATGGTTACAATGTTTTACCGTATACCTTATGTATGACTATCCCTCAAAAACACACTCAAATATACACATACACAAATACATACATGCTTATCAGAGTCCCAGCTGAGTAGGGAATTGGCTAAGGAGACAGGAACTAAATCAAGAAGCTGCAATTCTTTCAGAAGCTTCGTTCAGGACTTACTTAACTAATTCAGATAGTACCATGTGCCGTGAGGTAAATACAGAAACTGAGATTCGTCATATTCACTTTGGACCAGGAGCCTCTTGACTCTGAGAAACCATCACTGAAGTCCTCTGTTTTTATTCATTCATGTTTTGCTATATTCATTGAGTTGACAAAACTAGTCCTTGTCCACCTTGATCACACTGATTGCATATCTTCTCATTAAACCCTTAGAAGTTCCATGGTGTTTAGAAACCACTCATATATGTCTTTCTAAAATTTTATGTTCTCACTAACCTTGGAAAATGAAATTATTCATGTGAGTTGAAAGGTCAAATTCTCTCACTCACATCAATGTAAAAACTTTCCCTGGAAAATAAATATTCTCTTAGAGTTACCAGAAACTCTTACTGTGACCTCATTTAGGAAAGGGGACAGAGAGCTGGCAGCACTGAATGTTGTTACACATTTTAACCATGTTCAATGCGTAATGAAAACTTACAAATTGACTTAGATCTTTTGTAAGGGAAGTCGTGCTCTCTAGGAAACAAAGTTAGTTTTCTAAGGTTTCACCCAACTGAAAAGAGCAATGTCCTCTTTAAGTTTCCTAGTCATAGACATGATAGAGTATGAGTATAACACATGTTCATTAAAACTGCCACAGAGAGTTGTTCTCCTGTTCCATGGTGAAATTAAAAATAATACAATTTATAAAAACACTTCAATAAAAATAGCTTAATCAGGTAGAGACAATACATAGTGAAACCATAGGGATTCTTGTTAAAATAAATCTTCTCAGATACACATTGTTTTTGCTAAAACAGAGCAGAGAATTTTACTAATTGTAGAGGTCACAAGTGAATTATGAGTAGGCAAAGTAGTAATAATTTTTAGAAATTAATGTATCAACACCTCAAAAATATATTTACGAGGTCTGTCTGGAAAGTATACAGCCATGGAATATGAAAAATACAGACATCTATTGAAGAAGATATAAGATACAAGAAACATTGTACATAAGACAATGATGCCTCAGTCCCCTTCAAAGTAGGCACCTTGGGACCTCACACAGGTCTCCTGAACACCAGCAGCTGCCCCATCATATTTTCCTGAGTCTCACTGATGGTCTGAAATCTCTTCCCTTTCAAAGGTCATTTCAGTTTTGCGAAAAGCCAGAAATTGCAGGGTGCCAAGTCTGGACTGTAGGAGGGCTGAGTCACCTGGGTGATTGGATATTTTGCCAAAAAACTGCATGACACATGATGCATGAGCAGGTGCATTGTTATGATGAAACTGCCAATCACTAGTTGCCCATAGCTGTGGCCTTCTGAATCATCCCAATAGTTCCCACCAAGGAATGTTCAAGCTTAACACAAAATTTGACGCAGATTCTTTGCTATACTCACTCAATCATTTTGAACGTGACAACCACACAATACACATGCTCACTCAATGGCGTATACCACCCCCACTGACTAGTACAGTGAAGTCATCATTGCTCACACATGCACATTCCAGGCCACTCTCCTTGGCTGCCAGGTTACATCAATGTTGCATAAACTGTTTTCATTATATTAACAATAGCTGGACTTTTTCTAGGCAGACTTTGCATATCAACTAATTTATATGTATAAGATTGTTATTTTCCTAGGGTCAAGAACCCCCAGTCAAATAGATATTCTCTACATTTAGCAATATTTGAACTTTAGTAAAATAGTACATTTAGTATAGTGCACATTTGCTGTAAGGGTATTTCAAAGTTTTCAGACAAGAAAAATTAAAATAATAAAAGAAGAAATAGGACATCTGAAGAAAGCAATTAGTGTAAGTTCATTCAGAAAAGCAAAAGCCAAGTGTTTTCTCCTTTCTTAGTGCATGACATATCTGTAAAAAAATAAGTAACTTATCCTGAATTGTGACTTTACTTAACAATAACTAAGTAATTATTAAAGGAATATCTATTATATTTTATTATAGATATATTTATAGATAAAATCCTATATATGTGCTTTGGGTAAACCCTACTATTGGTCAGACTTAAAACCATTGAATTGCCTTTAGTTATACTCAGGACAAGGTAGCTTAGCTCACTCACCATTTTGGTGACAGAGCTCTGGGTATATTGTCATAAAAACCAAAAGAACTTCCTGGCTGATAAAAACACATAGATCCAATGTGCAAAGCTATTGGATATTGGTCTGGAACTATTAGTCACTCTTAACTGTCTTATTTATGTGGACGACTTTACTAAAAAAAAGAAAACACACTTTGACACATGAAAAGGATATACACCCACCAATTTCTTCTCATATAAATGACTTCTTACTTGGTGCAGTTTCCTTTTGCAGCTCAAGACCATTTATTGATACTGAGTTAGTCATTGTAAATGGCACAAATGCTATGCATTTTCTCAAACCTCTTTTCCTGTATTTATCCAAAAAAACTTCTGGAATTTCTTTAAATCCTAGACAGATGAGGCAGTAGAGGGAGAGGCACTCAAGGAATAAATCAGTAAAAAGGTTAGTAAGTAGAAAGAGAGAAGTCTGGCGATGACTTCAAGCCCAAAAATTGAGAAACTATGCTAACTGCCCACCAAAGAACTATTTAGAACTTTCCATTATTATGTCTCCTAATCCTTTGAAAGTCAGAGCCACTATTTTTAAAGGTCCAGACAAATCTTATCAAATAGGATATCAATTTACTTTGTTAAATTTTTTTCTTTAAATAATTAAATTCATTTTATTGTTTTTCACATGTAAATGAAACTGTTGCTGACCCAAAGTCCATGTGCCAACTCTTTAAAAGACCAAATCTCAAAAAACATCAGAGTTTGGAGTTTGGCACTTTCTTGGTGGAGAAAGTGCCAAGTGAGAAGATGAAAGCCCCAGCAGTTCCTCAAAGCCATCTTAAGAAAGTACACAGTTCAAGCTTCTTTTATGTCAAGGGAAGGGGAAAATGAGAGGGGTTGTTTTTGTAAAAACTCAAGTTCCCAGTAGGTAATGTAGAAGCTATTAGCTTGAAGGCCATGGAAAATAGGCTTGGACAGGATGGAGTCAGAGAGACCTACCGTTTTACTCTGTTACTTGACTAAGGTGAAAAAATATTTTCTGGGACATTCTTTTTGGAAATAGGTTCTTCTAAATTGTTGAACATTATGTCTGAAACAAAATCAATAGTCTGAATGATCATTGGTTAAGGATACTCTGAGCCAGCTTGCTGCCCTGTTTGATACAATAAATTTGAAAAGTAAGCTGGTTTAGCATTATTCAATAAAGATCACTGTGGAAACACTGGAAGGGCAGATCTTAGAGTTATTAAAATATTTCAAAGGGAAAAATTCCATTAGCTCAGGGGTTTCTCTTAGTAACAGCTAGGGCTGTGTAGAGTTTCAAGTTTTAATTGCATACATAATTTTTTCTCTCATTGCACTCCATAGTTTTTTTTTTAATTCTCAAACCTAAGTATTCTCTCATATGAAACTTCCCCAAATGCCCATAATTTGACCACTATGTTTTGCCTTGTTAAATTGTTTCAGCATAACAGTAAACACACATTGAAATCTCTGGTATGTTACTGACTGCTTTTCCACTTACTTAGTGTCACTCCAGCCTCTTGGTTTATTTACTCTCTATTTTACAAGAAGAGCAAGAAAACTGTTGCCTGATGTTGTGGATTTTAAGTTAAACCAGTGTTACTGCAGCCCTAAAGTACAGCTGTGGCTCTCAGTGAACACATGTAGATGGTTCTGCTGCCATGTCTCTAGGAGTTACCAAAGAATAACACAAATGAAAGGAGCATTCTGGCAGTAGGAACGATCCTGCCCATATAATTAAAATATTAACAACAATACACCTCTTCAAGAGTCCACATGCATGTAATGCCTTTTCTTGAGAAAGCACATTAAGTAGTTAGCTTAGAAATCTTTCAGTTAATTGCATAATTCCAAAATGTACTTTGTATGCCTGCTGTACATAAGACATTGCAAGGGTTGTGATGGATACAGAGACAGATTCAAAGACAAAATCCAACCCAAAGGGCCTTATAATCAATTTGTTAAAAAAAAAAGTATGTGCAAATGAACATTAAAATAGCATAAAAAGTAAGTGATGAAATAATGCAAAGGTACCTTGTTGTAGCTCAGTGCCTTATATATAGGGGATAGTCAATACAAATTAGTTGTTATGATTAATATACTAGTTGAGTTGTGCATATATATGAATGCTTTTAGAGTCTAGACAGGAGCCGTCACTGTGGAGTATTCAGGAAACTTGAATAGGTTTGTAAAGGTAAGGATCAGTAGGGTTTGAGACAGTGAACTTAATCAAGGCACACCCCTCCCTCCATTCATAATACTAACCTACTGAAACTTAGTGGGTTCAAGAGTCTTTAGTTTCACAATAAAGATGTGCTGTACATGGTATCATCATTGTCCTTCTTGCTTATGAGAAAATAAAAGAAAATGACTTGATTGGGCTTCATTGAAACTGAAATGATTTAAAAATATGTTTAAGGTGTTCTAATTATGAAACTTATTTAGACATTCCAGACTTTCTGATATTTTTCTCTGTCATATTTTAAAATTATGCTTTATTATTATGAAGTAATTAAAAAAATAATACAAAGAGATTCCATGTACCCTTTACTTAATTTCCCCCAGTGGTAACATATTGCAAAACTGCAATATAACAAACAGGATATTATCATTGATGGGGTCGATATAGAAAACATTTCCATAACAATTAAGATTTCTTAGGTTGCCCTTATAATCACGGTTATTTCTCACTTGTCCCAGCACCTTCCTTAACCTCAGACAACCTCTGATCTCATCTCTATTTCTGTAATTTCTGTCACTTCTAAAATGTTCTATAAGTAGAATAATACGGTATGTACCCTTTTGGTATTAGTTGTCTTTATTTTCCCCCTCAGCATAGTTCCCAGACATTTATTCCTGTTTTGCATGTATCGATAGTTGCTTTTATTGCTGACTAGTATTCCATGGCACGGATGTATCACAGTTTGTTCAATCATTCATCTACTGAAGAACATCTGTGTTATTTCCAGGATTTGGCTGCTATAAATAAAGCTACTATAAAATTTCATGTACAAGATTTGTGTGAACATAAGTTTTCATTTCTCTGTGATAAATTCCCAGGAATACAATTGCTTTATCACATGGTGGTTACATGTTTATGTTTTAAGAAACTGCCAGACTGTTTTACAGAGTGGCTTTACCAGTTGACATTCTCACCAGCAATGTATGAGTGATTCAGTTCCTCTAAATCCTCATGAGATTTTGGTTTTGTCAGTATTTCTTATTTCAGCCATTTTGATAGATGTGTAGTGATATTTTATTGTGGTTTTAACTTACATTTCCCAAATAGTAAGACGGAACATCTTTTCATATGATTATTTGCTATCAGTATATCCTCTCAAGCAGAATGTATGTTCATACCTTTTGTCTATTTTGTAATTTTGTTTCTTTTGCTATTGATCTTTTTGAGTCACATAGTAGAGGCTAATCCTTTGTTGATTATGTGTTTTGTAAATATGTTCTTCCACTCTGTAGCTTGCCTTTTTGTCAAAGGCTTTTAGTTTTAAAGAAGTCCAAATTATCAATTTTTCTTTTTTTTAAAGATTTTATTTATTTATTTATTTATATTTTTTTATTTTAGAGAAGGGAGAAGGGAGGAGAGAAAGAGGGAAACATCGAAGTGTGGTTGCCTCTCAAGCACCCCCAACTGGGGACCTGACCTGCAACCTAGACATGTGCCCTGACTGGGTATTGAACCTGCAGCGCTTTGGTTCACAGGCAGCACTCAATCCACTGAGCCACTCCAGCCAGGGCCAATTTTTTTTTTTTTTTGATGGGTCATGACTAAGAACTCCTTGCCTAGTCTATATCTTAAAGATTTTTCTCCTATTAAAAAAATTGTAGCCTTATATTTTACATTTAAACCTGTGATACATTTCAAATTAATTTTTCTATAAGGTGTGAGATCCAGGTGAAGTTTACTTTGTTTATTTGGTTTTTGTCTATGTATGTATGTATGTATCCATCTCCGCTTGTAGAAAATGTTACCTTTCCTCCACTGAATTGCTTCTATATCTTTGTAAAAAATAAGTAGGGCATATTTGGATGAATCTGTTTCTGGGTTCCCTGTTCTGTTACATTAATTTATTTCTGCACCTTTCCTAATATTACACAGTCATCATAACGGTAGCAGTGTAGTAAGTCTTAAAATCATATAAACTGATGTTTCCCACTTCATTATTTTCAAAATTGTTTTAGCTACTCTATTTCTTTTGTTCTTTCACATAAATTTTGAATACTGTTGTCTATATTCACATTAAAAAAACATGCTAAGATTTTGATAAGAATTATTTAAAACTGTATACTATTTGAGGGAGAACTGAATTCATTACTATTGAGTCTTTCAATCCATGAACATATAGATCTATCCATTTATTTATAAATATTTACAAATTTGCATAAATATATAATTATAGTTATAGTTATAAATCTTTTTTGATTTCTTTCAGCATGGTGTAGTTTCCAGCAGGCAATTTCTGTACATGCTCTTTAGATTAACATTTACACTTAAGCATTTCATTTTAGGGGATGGAAATGACATTGTATTTTTCATTTTTGTGCACTGCAAGTATATAAATATATAATTAATTGTTGTATGTTTATCTTGTATTCTGTGAACTTAATGAATTCACTTATTAGTTGAGAAGTTTTTTGGGAGATTCCTTGGGATTTTCTGTGTAGATAGTCATATTATCTACTACTAGGGATAGTTTTATTTTTCCTTTCCTATCTGGATACCTTTTATTTCCTTTTCTTGCCTTATTAAACTAGCTAGAATTTCTGGCATTATGTTAAATAAAAGTTGTGTGAGTAAATAGTTTTGCCTTTTCCTGATTTTAGAGGGAAATTATTCGGGCTTTAACACTCTGATATTTAAATCTTAGTATTATGGCTTTCATTTCTGCTTTTAATGTTTGTTTTCCTTACAGGTAAAGTAGAGACTATATTGAAAGATCTTGAAATGTAATACTTGTATTCATGGGCTTTGAGTTTGCTCAGAACTAGGTGTGATTTAATCCTCTCTTCCCAGTGTTACCCCAGCAAGCTTCATAACCCCTCTAAGCCTCAGTTTATTCAGCTGTAAAATGGTGCATTGCATTTAATCATTACATAAATTTAAAATCAATATTTGGAAAACTTTTTTTCTTTTTATTGAATTTATTGGGGTGACACTGGTTAACAAAGTTAAACAGGTTTCCAGTGCACAATTCCACAGCACATCATCTTTATACTGTATTGAAATCCCCTTCATAATAAAAGTGCTTGCTTATCTTACAGTGTTATGAGAACTGAATTACATAAGACTGACAAAATAATTAGCACATGGTGAGAATTTCAATTTTAGCTACTATCACTGTTAATATTAGACTACATGTATCAAATCAAAGACTGTTTTATAATAATATAGTTAGATCAGTGATTCTCAATGAGCATGAGGAGAATAATCTTATCCCCACCCCAAGGAACATTTAGAAATATCTGGAGACATTTGTGGTTGCTGCAACTGGGTGGGAGAGGTGCTATTGGTGTCTGCCAATAGAAGTCAAGGATGCTGCTAAACATCCCACAATGCATAGGACATTCCCCATAATAAATACTTTCTGCCCTCAAATGTTAATATAGCTATGGTTGAGAAAACCTGAATTAGATGGACAATAGATGTTCTATATATGTGGGAATATATTAAAAATACCTTGCAGTTTGCCGGTGAATCCTGTTTTCTGTTTAATCTTGGCTTAAACCCACCTTTTCCAGGATTCCTTCCAAATTGGCCCATCCAAATTCAGAACTTCCCTTAGTCTGGCACTCTTTAAATAACATATAATTTATACTTCTACATCGCAATTGGGTTGCCAGCCAAAGAGTGAATATTTACATTCTGAGACTGTATATTCTTTGGGAAAACCACTTTTTTAGTACACATTGTTGATAGTCATTAAATACACTTAATAACTCTTCCTTGATTTGGCTTTTTGTGGTCTTGAACTCTGGTTACTTTTAAAATACACACTTTTCTTTATGCTTTTTTTTTTCGAAAACTCCTCATAGTTAATGAAGTAACAACTTACCTGCCAATAAGATTCAGTAACAGTGCTAGAAAATTGCTCTTCAAAATGTAGTTTCTCACATAGGACTGTCAAAAAATAATGTAAATATAAGCACTAAGAGAGATGACACACTAGAATACTTTTTTAAATATTAACTTTAACTTACATGTAAACTAAAATATTAGTATTTGGGTCTAAGGGGCAATAAATTACAATCATTTCTTCTCCAAGATTAGATAGGAATTAACACATCAGCTTTCTAACTAGTCAAATGGATCAAAGAATAAGGTTTAGATGTTTGGCAACATGTAACTATCTCATATTTCTCTTCCACTAATGTAAGATGATCCAAGGAATACTCAACAAAGCAGGTACTTACCTGCTACAAGATAAGCTACAAGCAATCAATCCCTCAACCCACAGGCTCTGCTTAAAGAAACAAAAGGACCACCCTACACAAGGGAAGAATTAAGTGGTGAAGAGAGAGGCCATAAATGAGATGTCTCCAAATAAAAACATAAGTATCAGGCTCCTCCTAACCATTAATGTGGAAAATGACCCTGTAGGCTGCCAAACACCAGAACAGAAGACACAGGGGAAGTATACTTTAATATAGACAGAGTGATAGGGATTGTGAGGAATAAAGGTGAAAGAATGTCCTGATGTTGAGTCCTCCAGGTTGAAGTCTTAATTAATTGCCTACAATGGACCCCTCCTGTAAAACTCTAGAATTAAGAAGAGTGGAGAGTAGGGAGGAAGACAGCCAGGTGGTCCTAGATTGGACAGTAGAATTCTCTAGGTATAGGTGGAGGTTTGAGAGTTGAATTGCAAAGACAAACTCTGTTACTCAGTAGTATGTGTCAGCCTGGCCTAGCAAAGCACAGTGAAAAACTTGGGCCTTTGGAGGAAAATAAAATGAGCAGATAAACAAAGAATTTTTAGGCTAATTCAATGGGATTTTTGGTTGCATTCATTTCAATTGATATATTGCTACCATTTTCATGAAGAAAAAATAATACCTAAGAAGCAACTGACCATGGTCAGTTTATTAAAAGCTGCACTGTGTGATGTGACATACTGAATGTTCATGATCAGTCATTTGTCTGGCATTCAAATACTGACGCCCTAAATCATCCAGGCCTGAAAACAAGAGAAAATGTTATCTAGACAGTGAGAGAAAATAATGTGAGAAACCAGCACAGGCTAATTTTGCATGGATTAGAAAACATGACGAAGGTCCAGCAACTTGCAGGGACCAGCAATCACATGACATTGGCTCTGGTTGACAGCACTTGGCAACAGCTGTAATGAATGTCCTGCAAACAGAATGATTCAGGTAAAAGCTGGAAAACATTCAATGAAAAATCTTTCCTCAGAGGAAGGTGAATGCTTTATATGCATTTAATAAGTTCCTCGTTTCTGCCTTTGGCTAAGATTCTGATTTACCCCTTATTTGATAATGCTGATTTTAGGCTATATTCAGGAAATAATGTCACCTCATAAAATATTCTTGTTGTCAAATAGAAAAATGCACTGAATAAATACTACTAAACATCAATTTGGAAAGGAGATATTTTATGCATGGATTTTAAAGTACCTGAAATCAGAGTAGGTGCAAAAAGGAAGTTCTAATGAAATGAAAACGACTCTTTCAGCAAAGGTGAAGTGAGGTGGTGGTGTACTTTTTTAAGTGAAAAACAAAATTATTCTCATTAATTGTGGGTAAAGAGAGAGCTCATGTAGTGGGAATATTCGATAGCTTTTTACGGCAGCAAGATGTTTCCAAAAGCACTTCTGGCTTATGGATAAAAACTCACGGTAAAGTCAGGCTTCCTGTCAGATTGCAAGAGAACAACAGGATTTTCCAGTATCCTCTCAAAAGTGAGAAACTTCAAATGCTTAATAAGATAAAGAAACAGGCTCTTTTGCTGATAGTTTTTATCAGTGGTTATTTTGTACAAAATTAAATGGAGAGAATTCTAGGTCAAGATTTTCTATTTTTAATTAGGTAACAAAGAAAAAGAAGATGTAAATAGATCACTCTTGAGAAAATTATTATCTAAAAAGAATTAGCAGAAATTGTGATTCAGATGTATGCTGTCAAAGCGGCATTTCTGAACCTCTGTGGGTGAGTATAAAATCAACACTAAGATTTGCAAAACTTTAAGGTCAAAAATACTGCTAAGCTCATCATTTTAGGTCAATATATAACCAGGTACCCCAGATCAATCTCGAGAAGGCAACAATTATACATTTGTGCAAGGAAAGAGACAATAAAAAATATAGTATTTCCTTTTGGACATATTATTATTATTATCTCCATGAATATTAATTTCATTGTGTTTGTCTCCCACTGTATCTTGAGAAACTTAAGAAAAGAGATTGTCTTCCCTGTTTTTGTAAAGTAAAGCACAGCTGATATCATGGTGCATAGTGCATTTAAATATTCACTGAGGAAATAAAATTATAAAACCACTCCAGAATACGATCTCTGTGTCAGATGTGCTAAATCAACACTGTTCAGTAGAGATTTCTGTGGTGGAAATTTTAGGCACTGTCCAATTTGGTAGCTGCTAGCCACATAGAGCTATTAAGCATTTGAAATATGGCCAGTGCAACTGAGGAACTAAATTATTAATGTTATTTGATTTTAAATAATTTAAATGTAAAATTAAGTAGCCACATGTTAGACAGTGTGGTGCTATATTTTGCAAAAGACTGAAGGAAACAGAAGGTGTTGAATATGTAATCTGCTATTTTAATACTACTTGACTATTATCTGTCCCCATCTCAATTTATCATCTTTCTTCAAGTGGGAAATTAAAAAAAAAAAGAAATCTCGTGTATAAGGTTAGCTAAATTGACCAGTCTTTTCCTTGTTGACTAGTAGTAACCAAATGTCACTTAATCTTCTCCTAACCATTGACTCCGTGTCTACAGCGAAGCACAATGGAAGATACTAAGCACATAGACTGTCAAGTACTTGAAGAGTATTTGTGGGTATGTTCCTTAAACCCTCTGGGTCTAGGTTTCCTCATCAGTGAAATGAGGATTATGCCCTTTGATAGGTTGTTGGGAGGACTAATAACATTACACTCAATCCTCATTGCAATGCCTGATACATAAAAGGTAGTAAATGGTAGCTGTTACTACTGTGGTGGTTGTTAAGGGTAAGAGTGTGCTAAATGCTGTGAGGATATTAAAGGATATAGTAGAGTCGCTGACATTTTAGAGAGATTTCTGAAAAACTTTCATTTATTCTACATAGATACCAAAAATTTTTCTGTCCCTTCTTAATATGTCGTTAATCCGAATCCTTGATTAAAAATTGTAGACAACTCTACAAGATCCTCTATGCTTTTGAGAGATTCCTCTTCTCCTTATATCTTCACACTCTTAGAACAGGCCCAGGGTACATTGTGCTTAAAAATGATGATTGAATTTAAGTGATATAAAATATAGTCTTCACAGCTGATCCTAAAGGAAGATAAACAATATCCTTATAATGCACAGCAACTAGCAATAGCTACAAATAGAAAATGCAATATAACAGAAAAATATTTCATTAACCTCACACACAATTTCTTCATTGAATGCACACAAGGTAAATAAGTAATCTAGAAGAAATAGCAATAAATGTGAAGGACCTATGGAAAGTAATTATGAAATTTATATAAACTATCAAATATATATAAAGAAGACTTGAATTTATGCAAAGCATACCATGTTGCTGAATGGGAAGATTAAATGTTGTAGAGAAGCATACACCTTTAAAAATAAATTGTGGAGAATTTTCAAGAAAGTTTTTAAAAATATAAATAATAAGCTTACCCTATCAAGTGCTAAAATAAATTATAGAGCTGTGATAAGCAAATCCACTATAATATAAATAGAAGAATAGACATAAACTAAGTGGGATAAAACAGATGAATTCAAAATGGCCTCTAGTATAAATAAGAGTTTAATCAATCACGTGTCGGGGGGAATGGTTTAACATCTCACCTTATACTATATACCAGTTACTAAAAAGTATTTTATTATTATAACTTTTAGATTGATTAATGGGTTATATTAAATGACACCAAGAAACAAAAAGAAAATCTTGTTTATTTGTGAGGAAGTTATACTGAATATCAGAGAAGGTAAATCCCATAGGTAACAATATTTATGTCTATAGACTCAACCTTTTACCATCATAGATATGTAAACAAATTAAATTATAAACCAAAAATTGTGAAAAAAGTCTTATAAGCACAATCAAAGGGAAGTTCATAGAATACTGCAGTTAGGAATTCTTCAAGTAATGCTCTTGGTTTAAATGCTGACAGGATCACATATAACTTTTCAACCAGAAGCTAATTATTTCACTCTCATTTCTTTTCTTTAAAATAAAAATCTGAAGTACTATACCTTATAAGGATAACATGACAAATTTTAAAGGTGTAAAACTAGATGAATGACCTAAAACATAGCAAAATTCTCAATAATGGTAACTTAAAAAATAAGGGGTCAATATTCTTGTTATGTAGTCCTACATATAATGAATATTAATATTTTTCTCACATAAATGTTTCAAATAATTTTCAACATTGTTACTTGCTATGACTTTTATTTTTCCTATCTTTTATAAAAAAAATCATTTTCATGTAGTCAAATCCATTAGATTTTTCCTCATGACTCTAGGTTTCCACTTTAAGAGTTCTCCTCCTTTTCAACTTCATTTACATGATTATAAAAATATTCTTTTCTATTTTTATCTAATACTTTGACATTTTGGGGTGGGAGGGCTCGATAAATTTTAAGATATCAAATAACAAAAACAGAGAGGGGAAGATAAGCATTTATTTATCCCTGTCCAGGTTACTGGAGGACTTAATACTTGTGCTGCATGGCATTCCCTGTTGTTATCAGCACTGATGATACAGGAAGAATGTGGCTTCAGGGCAGCAGCTCTGCCCACAGCTTGCTGATGACCCTGAGAGGTTCCCCGTGGGTGCGCACAGTCTTCTTCCTTGTTGTTCAGTTAATGAGGCTTTCCCCCTCAGAGCAAAGAGCTCCCTAACTCTAAATCCATTTTGTGCAGAACAGAGAAAGGAATCTGATATAGCGATTATTCCTTATGGATGCCATGACTTAACTCCTGTCTCAGTATTTGTCTTTATTTTCTGATGTAAAGTAGAAAAAAATGGGGAGAGTGGTGAGAAAATGGGCAATAGAAATTACACTGTGCTGATATAAAGACTTTAAATTCTTGTCAGAGTTAAAATCCATCTTAAAAAATCAACTGGTGGTTCAAAGGAAACAACTAAATGGAGTCTGATTGAGATATATATGAATTAAATCTCGTTATTAGCCTCAATATTGCAGGATAACAATTCTCAGCACAATTAGAGTCCACGCTTGTTTGGTATGTTGTGTGGGGCTTAGGTAGGAAAAATTCTGAAAAAAATGGGTTCTCTCCATACCCCTGGTACAAAGAAGCCTCCTGGTTTTGTTGGAAAAAGCAGCTCCTGTTCCTAACTGGTGTCTGAAGTTTGCAGCTGAGTTTAGCAGTGGAATTGAGTGGAGAACTTGGGAGATACAGGCACAGTCAGAGCCTGGTCACTTGACTATGGGTTTTTCCTTGTGTACCAGTTCTTTCTGCAGCCTGGCCAGCTCCCTTCTCTGCTGCTCCCTCTCCTGCTGCCTGGCCTCCTGCAGCTGCTGCGCTCTCTGGGCTTCTTGAAGCAAACTGCTTCTCTCTGCTGTTTCAGTTCCTCCCGTAACTGCTGCTTCTAAGTCTGTGCTTTCATAGTACCTTTTTGTCCCTTTCCAAGCAGAAAGGCTCAGTCTGGGTTGCATTCTTCACTTTCCCTGGCAGGTTAATGGGGTCAAAATGAGGCAAAGGAAGTGCCTTGACCTTGGGCACCTCCCCTTTCTGCAGTTCTTTTATTTTCTTCTCCTTCTGTTACTGACATTCTTTGTCTTGAAAATCAACAAAGAGCATATTTCTGCAGTTTTTGCCTCTGGGATATGAGGTTTAAAAGGCACCCCATAATGTGGCAGAGGTTGAGATCTTACCATTACCGGCTCCTCTCCATCATAGGTGGGCATTTGGATTCTATTCTTTAATACAAAGGCTGATGACTTAGGGACAACGACTGGAAGTACTTTCTTTTCAGAAACACCGATAACATCTTCCAAGATCTTAGCTGGGTAAGGTCTGGAATGAAACTCAAAGTGTTCTTCATCTGATTTATTCTTTTTTTTTAATCCTTCATTGGTTTTATTTTTTTTTATTGTTTGTGATTTCTTTGACTCATGTTTGTGGATTCTTTTCTCAGACAGTTCCTTGGGCAAGATGGGTGCACCTTCAAGAATTCTGGAGTCAAGATTCTATGCTCTGACTTTATACTGTTGAAGTTTCTCCAGCTCCCTGGCCTTCTGATCTGCTGCGCTTTCACAGGTCACAGGCCTTGCACGCTGTATGGTTCGCAGCACAGGAGTCTGTGGGTCTCTGGGAATCTTGGCCACAGCAGATTGGGAGGGTAGCAGAGTGATAGCACCCTTCTTGCTCCTCAAGTGAAGTCTGTTAGATGTTCGTTTATAGAAGGCTTTGACCTGCTGTGCAAAAAACATATACAGACAAGCTGTTTCATCAAATGTTCTTTTCTTTCTTTGAGACAGGTTGAAAGGCCTTATAATGGTGTATTCTTTAGTCAGTCAAACAGGAAATGGAGGACGCTTTGACAGTTCAGAAGTAAAGTTCACTTCCTTGTATCCCTCTTTGTTCTTAAGATGTTGTTTGATTTTATCTGCATAGAAATAGAAGTTAACCATTTTGGTTATTTGGCTCACTGAATTCTTCACGGGTTGTCCTACTCCTACAAGAGCAAGTTTCTTAAATTTTTCATTCTTTTTCCACATCTCCATCACCCACTGATTCATGTTCATGAGTTTTTCCAACTCTTGCTCCTCAGTAAGTCTTAAAATCTTCTGCCTTACAGGTGATATACAAGGCAGAATATGGCTGCCCTTGGCCTTCTCTGGGGAAGACTCATTCTTTCCAGAAGTATCTTGATGAGCAGCACCATCTTCCTCTTCCTCTGGTTTCTTTTTATTGTTAGGAAAGTTCATTCTTTGGAGGATAGAATTTCACTCATGATTACAGTAATAGAGGATCTCCTGGCTTTCTTTTTTACGTGGTATTTTTCTTTCTGTGCAAAAACCTTTCAAGCAGAAAGTCTAACAGATTTTCTCTGAGGCTGGGATGGAGTATTTCTTGAGGTGGCTCCCTTGACTTCTGGGGAAGAACAAGCATTTGAGGGAATGGACTCTTTCAACAGATTTTCTTTTTCTGACTCTTTTTAATAAGGGTTGTCAACTGGTCTCAAGTGACAATTTGGCTATCTTAAAAGAGTTTGTCCTGAAAAAGCCCTATCCCATTCTTCCCAGGATACTTATTCTCCAATTGGCTGTGTCTTCAAACCAAGAGTCTATGTTTAGGGTATCTTCCTCCTCATTCAAAAATGTAAAATCGATGAAGTCTGGGAGCATCATAAGAGTAAAACACTTTAACTTGTGACATTGTCCCCACCGTGGTTTATTCTGTAAGTCCAATCATAGTTACAATATACTTTCGCCTCTCTTCTGAAGTCTTGAAGGGTAGCAGAATCATTCAGTATCTTTGAAAATTTGAATTCAGGCTCTCCAGTACTAATATTTTGACTTTATATAGGTGACCTAATTCTATTTCATTTTAAATAATCATCTGATTGTCACAACACTATTTCTCAAGCAGTCCATTCTTTCCAAAAAGTTTTAAATGCCATTTATTCAAGCTATATTAATATTTATCTGTATGTTTTTTTCTGGACTCTATATTGTTAAGATTTTCATTGGAATTACTGTAAGTTTATAGATTAATTTGAGAAAATTCACTTCCTAAAAAGCTGAATATTTAAATTTTGAGACATTTCTCTAATTACTGAGTTATTTTTAGTATCATACATTTGATAAACAGAGTTTTTTCCAGATGATCATCATATATTCTCTTGTCCATTTATTCTCAAGAATTTTTTGTTATGTTATCATTGTTGGTATTACAAATTATATTCTTTTACCACTGTATTTTCTAATTGGTATTTCTTCTTTATATATATTAAAACAAAAACTATTGAGCTTGAAGAACTTACTATCTTGCTGAGTAATTTTGTTCCTTCCAATAATTTTCAGTTGATTCACATGAATTTTCCTGTTAGATCATCTCATCATCCACAAGTCAGTGGGGCTTCTGGAAATATTGCTGCCATAAAATAGCTTGCTGCCAGGTATCCCCCCTATGTGAGCTTTCTCTTTACCCACCATTAGTAGAGTAAATTTTATGTTTCACTTTGAAAAGTACAACAAAACTCACTTCAGCTTTGCTGGAAGAGTCGTGTCCATTTTAAGACCTTCTTTTTTTGCAACTACTTTGATTTCGAGTATTTTAAAACCCATGCACAAAATGTCTTTCCAAATTGATTTTAGTAATATTTATTTAACATATTTTCTATTGTGTCAGTGGTGTAATGAAAATATAACCACATGGAAACACTCACCAGAGTTCTTGCTCTGAGAATATTTTTTGTATTCAACAGCCCATTGGTGAGACAGGTGAGGCATCTAAAATTTAGAAGCCTAGAGGAATATATGTGTACACATACATATATCTTGATGTTGTAACATCACTAATTTATCACTTTATTTTTATGCAGTTTGATGCTTTCAATAAAGACTTCAAAGACAATATACATGAGAGACTTCCTTGAATTGTATAGTCAGTAAATCAGTCATTCTTTTAATTAACAGTTTCTGAATATCCAGTATATGCAAGTAACTACTACACTCTGGGACTGCAAAGGGAAAAAAGATACAGTTTCTGCTCTCAAAGAATTTACTCACCAGAAAAATTTAAATATTTGCTATGTGAATCTGTCTTGGCAATCAAGGCAGTGACAGATGTCATGGCCAGATTATTCCTGAGTCCAAGCCAACCACTAAGCCACCACAAGTTTCTTAGCAGTTCCAGTCAAAGACATTAAAATTTTATTATGCAAGGAAATGTGAAAATAACTGGTCATCTCGTATCCTTCAGTTTTTACTTTATTAACAAATATTTAGCTATTCATTTTAAATAATTTCTAGAAACTATGTACTATAGTCTCCTCTGTCTTCTTATTTTAGCTCCTACCTCTACCTTTCTTGATAAATTATTTCTTTTTGTTGTAGCCTTTCTTTCCAATGTAAGCTATTTAATGTAACCCCCAATCCTGTAGTTCTTTCTCCTATAATGCATAAGAGGATACTAGAGAGCTAAACAACAAAACCATGTGGAGTGGAACAGAGCTTGAATATTCTCATGTTATTTTAATTCTCATTACTCGATTCTATTTTTTAAATCATGTAATCACTCTAAAGCATCTTTCTAAAAAAAATTAAATAGGAAATCTTGCTGCCTGGGTCCTCGTTCTACCTAAAGCAGCTATACCTCTAAAATTCTCCATTCCCCACCAGTCCCTCACCCCCTGCTAGCTCCTACTTGCCTAAAGTAAGAAAAGAAGAAGAAGAAACATTTGTTGATAACTAACACATGCCATGTAAAATTCTGAGTGCTTTATCTGCATTTACTCATTGAATATTTACAACACTGTCACGAAGCAGATTTCTTTTTTTTTCTTCTTTTATAGATGAGGAAACGAAGGTTTAAGTAAATTTTCCAAGACATTAGCCTAGAATGAAACAAAGCTAGGATTTGTACCCAGGGAGTTAGACTTAAAAGTTACATGCGTAAATGCCAAGCTACTTAAAATTATCTGTTACTTGCTTTGGTATAATGAAATGAATCAGTACACAACTGACAATGAAATTAGAGAACATTAGGAGAGAAGTGTTAAAAACTGGTCAAGAAGATGGCAAGGTTATCATATAGTTACCAAAAACTATTAAAATTTCTTATTCTGAGGTGTGTATGATAGCAGGCTATAAAAATCACAAAAAATCCCTGGCTGGTGTGGCTCAGTGGACTGAGCACTGGCCTGTGAACCAAAGTGGTGCCAGTTCAATTCCAAGTCAAGGCACATGCCTGGGTTTTGTGCCAGGTCCCCAGTAGGGAGCACGTGAGAAGCAACCACACATTCATATTTCTCTCCCTGTCTTTCTCCCTCCCTACCCCTCTCTCTAAAAATAAATAAATAAAATCTTTTTTAAAAATCACAAAGATGTAGTTAAATAAGGACTTGTCTAATTAATTTTGGAATATTGGAATTTAAAGAGGACTTAGGAAATTTAGAGAGGCGATAAGGTATAAAGAAAGGAGGGCCTTGCACAGTAGTCAATGACAGCAGAGCAGGTTTCACACTATGCATTTACAAGTATTATTGCTTCCCACTTTTCAAATGGAGCAACAGATTTATGTGGATTTAGGAATCAAGTCTGCATTCTCCAATCCTACAGTTCTTATTCCTAATCCTGTTATCTTGCCTCTCACAGACCCCCTCATATTATTGAGTCAAAAGATAATGTTATTAGAGAACACACACATAGTGTAAACTAGGTGTTTTCACCTTCAAAGAATTTATAAATGTTAGTTCATTTAATACTTATCACAGCCTCATAAGTTAGTATTATGTCCATTTTACAGGAAAATTAGGTACAAGAAGGTTATATAATTTGTTCATGATATGACTGATTCATAGAGCTGGACTTTAAACCCTAAACGTCTAGCTTTGGAATCTAGGCTCTTAACCTCTACACTAAACCTCAGTAAGAAGAATTTTAAGTAGATCACTGTTTTTCAGTGTATGCTCAGAGTATTAATAGGCTACATATAAAAAGCAGTTCTGTAGCCAAACCAGCTTACTTTTGTCAACATATCAGATCCTTTAATAAGAAATTGCAAAATGAATCTACTTCTGTACATTATCATCAGTTAAACTATATGAAATTGCTAATAGTCAACAATTTTAGATTTACAAAAAGGGCAAGAAGAGACAGGCTATGGTATGCAGTATCTCTAAACAAATGGTTCAATAAAATATAAAAGTTTTAGAAAATCTTAATGTAGAAAACTCAGAGATCAATCTTGTCTTTCACCCCATCACCCATAAAGGATGAAATTGAAATCAAGGAAAGTACTAGGTCTTCCTTTGACACATAGGTATCTAACTATAACTATCCTGCATTGAAAGAATATTAATTTGGCTTCATTTGACATTTGCCAGCATTAAAAGGCCTATTTGATGACATTTACTATTGATTTGCAACAAAAGAATACCATAATTTAATTATGTTAGACTTAAAAAAACATTCTGTCCTGTCCATCCCATTGTGATCCAGTGGCCAATATCCTTTCGCTTTCCCTCACTGACTCGCATAAGCAGAGCCTGAATATCCTCGCTTGACGGGGTGGTACTGACCCACTTTTGACACTGCCTCCTGTGGAGGTTTATGTGAACGCAGAGCTTATCGCTTTCATCAGGACAGCACAGCTCTCATGAGCAGCTGACACAGAAGTGTTGTATATTTGATATCTATGCATAAGAATGGCAGTTAATTTCTTTAGGAATTTAATTTAAACCTCTCTGCAGTTTCTAAATGTAAGTGGGAGAATGAATAGAACAGAATGTTCTCATTTTGCAGAAATAGAATAGCAAACTAGATATCAAGAGAAATTAGACTGAATATTATTTTAAGAGTTTCACATGAGAAGTGGCAAGAGGAAAATACTCTTTAAGAGCAATTTTATCTTTTGGTATTTTGGTAACTTCTCTCATAAAAAAATATTTGTGCTATGCATGTAACTAATGATACAGAGAATAATACTAACTGATCACTTAACAAATGCAACTAAATGATCTACCTCCATTTTACTAAAATAAAACTTAATAACCACTTTGTATACTGAACAACTTCTTATAAAAAAAATTATACATAAAATTTCTGCATCTGTAGGAAATTAAGCAACTGATAATATTTAATCTTTTGTTTTTTCTATACATATATACACCAACACAGAGTAAGTAATGAATATGTACTTATTAAATTGATTTGAAGTCCATGAATTAAATATATATGTCGATAGTAATTCTATGTGGTTTTATCCAGCCACATAGTTAATAGTGTGTAATCAGTTATCAAAACAAATGTATTGAAGCATGAGTTATTTTCAGAATCCCTAATACCTATACATAGGGGTACAACATTTGACTGGGAGTATTCCCAATTTATGCCTTTCATTCCAGCATAATATCCAATTTGAATAATGCATTATATTGAATCTTGGTATTAGGGATTTCCTATATATTCCTGAGCAAAGGAATTATGTGACAGAAGGTCTGTGGTAGGAAGATTATTCTATGCTTTCTTGGTACCCAAAACAAAGGGAGACAGGAAAAACTGTGCAAGCTTTTCCCATTTTCATATACATGAAAAGGGATCTGGCTTTTTGGAAGAATTCAGTATAATGGAATAAGAGCTAATTCTACTGGTTGGTCCATTTTAGGGAAAATTATAAAAATATAATTAATTCCCCTCAAATAACTTTTCAATATTACTCTTGATCTTTTATCCTGACTATTCATAGGATATACCCAGTTAAAGAAATGTTGATATTTTCTAATTTAGTCCTCATTCTCCTAGCAATATCTTTTTAGGCCTTATTAGTTATTTGGAGAGTACCTTAATAAACTGGAGTATATCATATTTCTTAAAGTGGATAATGTTTTTTAATAACTTTGTATTTCTCATGGTTAGTAAATGAATAGCCTAGCACAGCTCTTGATACAAAATTATTAATAAAGAATAAGTGAATGAATAAATGCATGAATGAATGAATGGGCAGATGAGGTATACATTCAGCAAAAGCTGGCCAAGATTATGATATCTTTAAAAACAGGATCATTTTTCACTCTTATCTTTGTATCCCTAAGAGTGCCTAGAAGAGAGATTTACCCATGCCACACTTTTAACAGATGTTTGCTGAAAGAATAAATCAGAATATGCATAAATGAATATGGTAATAAGCCATAACAATGCTGCCTGGCCTATGCCTTTTAATCTAGCTCTTCTACCCTTTTGTAGTCCCATTTAATTAATCTATGTAGTAATGTGACTTAAAATCAGATTGCTGTGCTGGACAGTTTTTCATACCTTCTTTAGTGCATATAGGAGAACATCACAGACATTTATTAAGCTACATCAGTTAGTTTGAGAGAAGATTCAATTGATCAATCAGTCCATTAATATCTGCAGTTATAAACTCATAGATTTTTATAGATTATAAGTAATTAACGAAGTGTTTTAAACCAACTCTAGCAGTTTATAAGATATTTTGTTTGAAAAATAAGATATTTTGTCTTCCCAAAGGAAAATTGGATATAGTTTTATTTCCAAGGCAGTACTTGAGCTTTTTTTTTAAATTAATGCTTTCCTTATATACATTTAAATTAAATTCTATGTCCGTTTGTATGTGTGTATATAGGTGTATCTGTTCTCTAAAATAATCTTAAAATGCAGATTTGATAAACAGTTTATTTAATGACATTGTAGCATCTGTGTGATAAAATTCTGGGTCTGAAAATTAGACTGACAAAGATAACTAACAAGAGAAAAGAATAAAAAATTATTTAATAGAGTTTTACATGACATAAGGAAACAAAGACCAGAAGAAATGGTTAAATCTGAGTATTTTTATGCAAGGTGTGATGAAGAGTTGAAAGATGTGATGGGAAAGGGTATGACCTAGTGTGGTAATTTGGGGAGGAAGAGGGAGCTTACAAAGGCCTGTATCTTCAGATTCTTCTCTATATCACTTTATCTTCAGAAATAAAGATGCTCTTTTCCTCTGGGTATAGGGAGGGCCTTTATCACATGAGGGCTTTATGACTTGCTTCAGTAGAAGGCCAGAAAGTCCTTTCTGCATGCATCATTTCTCTAATTACTTCCTCTTGAATAGTCCATATATAAAGGTGTTATAGTTTAGAGTAGTGTGTCCTGAACCACATCAGGGATCAGAGGATATGCTGGTTTTATTATTTCTAGGTATACTGCCTCCAAAAGCAAATGGGCATTTCTCATTTACAAAATATAGCTGCCGGGGTTGGTAAAACTCTTGTAGCTGCAATAATTTATGATTGCATCACTTTATAACTTACTATCATAATGCTGAATTTACTTAGAAAAATATAATAAATCTTTTTTCCTTTTGTTATCCTGCTTGATAGGATAAATTAATTATATACATCTCTTTACTAAAACTAGGTTTATCTAGGAATATTTTTATTTATTTCCCCTATGTTTTTAATTAATTGAAAAAATAAACATAAATGTTAGAAAGCTCCCTAAATTGTATGCTTGTGATTATCAGAATTAAGAAGCTAAAATTATAGAAATTATTTAAAAGTATTCTAATGGTCTCTATTTTTAATAAATGCAGAACTTTTTCCTATTTATAAATTGGATTTTATAGTTATTTTACAGATTTTATTTAGCATTAATTCACATTAAAAAATTAAATTTGAAAAGATTTTATTTTTTTAATGAAAACCCATTTAATCTATTAGAAATATTACACTAATATTGACTGTGAAGCAAGTATTCTCTAAACAGTTTCTGTACATCTGATCTGTGACCAGCACTAAGGCTTTGAAGAATCCTGACTCCAGTTCAGCTTTATATGTATAACTTTATTTTTTAATTTTTCTCAGTCTCTTCCTTCATTCTTCTAACATCTGATTGTTTGGAAACTGTGTTGGAGACTTGTTGCTTTGGTTTTCTAAATCCTTAAAGCCAAGAAATTAGTTTCTGCTGCACTTCTTTCCAACTCTCTTTTCCACACTGTTAACTGACTGACTGACTCTCAATTCCACTGCACCCTGGCCTTGAACTTCACTTTTCCAGCACTGAACATAAGTAGAGACTGAGAAACACATTCACAAAAATAGAAAGAACACAACGATGCACAACCTGAAAGCCACGCTGCAGTAACAGATGGGGTTACTGAATTCTCTTTATTTTTAAGCAGAAAATTAAACAGCATTGTGAGGGAAAAAATAGGGTACTTTTCTAAATAGGAATAAATTTTCATTGTAATATAAATTGTACAAATGCTTTTGATCATTGTATATTTCCCCCATGTTAAAAAGAAACCTAGGACAGAGGTCAGCTCTAAAGGCTTTCATAGAATTTGCGTTACTGAGCTACTTCCTTCTCCTCTGTCACCCACACCAACCTAATAAAAAGAAGAAGGTGAGGCTAAGGCACAAATACAATCCTATACAAGGATGTAAAGGCCAGGAAAATTGATGGTATAGGAAGAGTGGGAGGGAATTTGAACATCATATAGTCTGATTTGCTCATTTTACAGATGAGGAAACCAAGATCACAGAGGTTAAAAGTGATTCTTGACCAAAGCCACACAACTAGATGGTGACACATGAGGATAATAATCCAAGTTTTCTAAAGTTCATTACTTTTCTCCTCCACCAGATTTGAGACACCGTTGTGGGATTATTTTTTTCACTTAAAAGATTCTCAAGTCTTGTCATCAAGAATCTGGATGAGGAGGGCTATGACATCCACTCCATTTTCAACCTTGACATGGTTTGGCGTATAAGAAACAGAGAGTTTGTATGAGTTAGGATTAAACTGAGTCAAACTGAATTTCACTCTTTTATCTCCATGAATCATAAACTGAACTTTGGAAATAGAGATCGGACAATGTGGAAACATTTAGATTGCTAGGCCATGTTCTCATCGCCAGTATACAATGAGAACTTTTGACATTTTTAAAGAACTATGCCTGATTTCTGCTCTAGCAATACTTTGGAATTGAAGGCAGTTTAGAAAACCATAGTATTAGATGCTATCTCAGCAACTTCACTATCTCTGATTTAGTAGCTTCTAGTTTAGTGTAAAATAGGAAATCATTTTGTTAATTACTTGAAAACTAACTAATAAGCAATTTAGGAAAGAAGTTTCACATTTTTTTTTTTTGGCCAGTGTATTTAAAGTGTTGGCCATTTGTACATTTTTGCATGTGCATTCATAATTATAATTGCATTTATAAACATTCTCCCAGAGCTAAAACTTTTTGCTGACCACAATCTTTTTTAAAATATATACAATAAAGCCATAGGAGAATTTAATAACCTCTTGTTTCAGTACCTTGAAGAAAAATAAAATGACTCTAAATAGCTACATTAAGAGAGTGCTGAATAAAGATAATTATAATTAAAAGTAACAATTGATAGATAATATTTCTTCTGTGTACAGAGTGGTAATATGACTTAAAATAGGATTATGAATTTGCCTTGCTGCCTCCTATTTGAGAACCTTAATAAATTTTTTAAGCTCGGGAGAATCTAACAAGGAATGTACACCCTGACCGCTGAGGCAAGTCCTTCATAGCTTTAAGTTGTTAATGGAGTTCCTTGAGTAATTTATATTTAATTTCTTTGATGTAAACAGTCAGCAAAGAGAAACAATTGTCTATTTACAATTAACATTTTTGTATATAACATCTGAAGTGCTGAATAAAATAATTAAAAACATATAGTAGTTAAGCCGGGAGTGCGAAGTGGGAGGCACAGCACTTTCCTATGTTTATTAGAATCTTCCTATAAAATCTCTGATGGACTCCAGGCTGCCTGTGCTCTGGTGCTTAGAAAATACTTGCTTTGTTTAGAGATAGGACTCAGGACAAGGAGTGTAAGTGACCAGAAGCCACAGGTAATTTATTTATGCTAGCTTGAGATATTAACAACATACAATTTGAAGTTCTGTAAACTGTGAAAAGCAAAATTCTTCAAGTATGCTGGAGAATGGCAGATATGATTGCCAATCTCCATGATTAAACCATATAGTTATAATGTTGAACTCAACTTAAGAAATAGTTTATCAATGTATCGTTTTTCTTTAATTATGAGTTCTCAAACATGCAAAAAAAGATATAATTATTATATTGTACACACTTGAAATTGCTGCTCAACTGAAGTGGTACAACAGTACGAATGGAATTCAAACCCTCTCCGATAGCACTTCCCACCACCCGAAGTAGTAATGATCCTAAATTTGTTGCTTATCACTCCTGTGCATGGTTTATAGCTCACTACAAATAAGTGTTTTCCTCAAGAAAGCATACCGTAATTTGTATTATACTGAGCAAAATGAACTAAAGCAAAATAAAGACAGACTTGTAGATAGAGAGCAAGCTGACAGCTGTCAGCAGTGGTGGGAGAGTGGTGCTGAAGGGTGAGTGACTGAGCACAAAGAAAAGGGAGAAAGAATTCGTGAACACAGACAACAGTGTGGTGATTGTTGGGAGGAGTGGAGGACGGTGTGCGGGGGATGAAGGGAAATGGATGGAGGCTTGACTTGGTGTGGTGAACACAAAATGCAGTGTACAGGTGATGTATTATGGAATTGTGCACCTGGAACTTGTATAATTTTGTTCACCAGTGTCACCTAATAAATTCAATAAAAAGAAAAAATGCTATTAGATGTATTCTGCAAATTACTTTTTCCATTCATTATGATTTTTGAATATTTACCTTTGATACATTTACCTCTAGTTCATTGATCACAACACTAAATATTATTAGATGTATAAATATATTCCACAATTTATTTCTCTACACTTTTCTTTGGGAAGCACTTAGCTAGTTGTTTTTTATTTATTTTGTTTTGCTATTATAAACAATGCTACTGTGATTATTCTGATATATTTCGGCTTATGTATGTGATAAGACTTTTTATAGAGCAGTGCTACTCAATTACTAATGTTCTGTGATGAAGTAGGTACAACGACTCAAAGAAAGCATTTGAAAGCTTTTATAGTAATTTGACATTGCTACAATATTCATGCACATGTTTTTACATTTTGTAAAATTATTGTATTGCAATGGATTATTCATTTTTAAACCATAGATTGCTTAAGAAGTATTTCTCTAGTCTATGTATATTGGGATAGAATTTTCTTGTCGTGAGGTCTTCATCATTTGTTTTTTAAGATATTGCAAATAATTTCTGAAGTATAATTAGAATAATGTTCTGGATTGGATTCACACCTAAAGTGTGGAACATCTTTGCTCCTTTGTGATCTATTTACCTGCTTTTTCTCTGCTTATTTTTAAAACTTTCTTTTGGCAGAAAGATTATTTAGTTTCTATTTCATTTCCCTTCTATAGAATTTAAACACTATTTTTGTTCTTCTAGTGATAACCCTTCAAAAATTTAATATGTAAACTTATCTATATTCGTGTTCTCTCCTCTTACATGTTATTTTAAACCAGTTTTGTGTCTCAGTTTCCTTTGAGCTTCTTGTCTTTCTTCTGGAATAATTTAATTCATAGTAATTAAAAAGTTTTAGTGTTAAGAATTAATTTTTTTATTCACTGAAGTTCTGATGATAGCAAATTCTTAGTATTGTTTTGACTAAAATACATATTCTTCTTTTTTTAAAGATGTTATTTACTTATTTTTAGAGAGGGGAAGAGAGGGAGAAATAGGAAGAAACATCAATGTGTGGTTGCATTTCGTGCACCCCCTTCTGGGGACCTGGCCTGCAACTCAGCATGTGCCCTACACTGGGAATCGAACCAGCGACCCTTTGGTTCTCAGGCCAGCGCTCAGTCCTCAGAGTCACACCAGCCAGGGCTAAAATACATATTCTTCTATTGAATAAACTTCTATGCAACAGTATGTATTTTCTCAGTACATGAAATAATTGTTCTACTGTCTTCTGACTTCTAATGATGCTATTGAGATATTTGCAGTCAATCAATTACAATCCTTTGAGGAAAAAAGTCAGGCAACTTTAGAAATATTTTTATTGTATTTAATTTTGCTAGCAGTTTCACTATGACATGATGTGTCTAGCTATGGATTCCTTTTTTGTTTACTCAGTTGAGATTTATTAGCCTCACTTAATCTGAAGATCCATCCTTTTCAATTCTAGAAAGTATCTGTGCTTTTACCTCCCTTCCTTTCTCTGATTACATAGAATCCTTTAATCAGAAGCCCAATTAGACACATATTAAATCTTCTCATTCAGTCCTCTGAGGCCCTTAAATTCTCTGACATATTTTTCATCTTGTGTCTCTGTGATAAGTTCTGGGTAATTCTTTCAATACATTATACTTACTTACTAGTTTTCCCTTTGTCTGGTGTCTGGAGTAACCTGTTATTTAAGTGTTCCATTGGATTTTAAACTTTAACTGTTATTTTTCAAGTATATAAATGCTTTTTAAAATAATGACTCTCTTTCAAAAAGATATTGTTTGTTCCATGTTTCAACCTATTTTCTCTAAGCATTTTTAATATGTATATTTACATTATATATTTAGTAACTAAATTATGTGGTGTTCTTTTGGATCTAATTTTAATTAAGCACTTTACTGATTCTTCCTCTTATATTTTGTGATTGTAGACTTTTAGTTCATACTTGTCAGGGCTTTATCTCTGAGAATCCTGAGAAGTTTCATTTCCTCCTGCCAGATGTTCTCGTACAATACTAATCAATACTAATTAATTATGATTATTTCCTATTTGAGGATCTCTAAAACCACCTACAGAGTAAACTCTAATGTTTACTCTGTAGTAAACTAAGCTGTGTAAATGTAAGTCAATGATTACAGATTTTCAAGAGGAAATTTTTTCCCACTCAATCTCAGGTCAAGAAAGATGAGTTTGTTTTTTAAATCTACTTTTCACCAAGTGTCTAATCTTTCATGAATTCTGGCTTTGTGTGGTGCTCCCTGTTTTAAGTTTGCATAGCCATTAATACTCAGTCCTCTTTTCCCCAAGTTTGGAAAACCCTTCCAAAGCAGCTATGATGTCCGCATCAGCTTCCACTCTGAATTTTAGGGCGCTCTTTACTACTGGCCCTAGTTATTTCCCTTCCTCTCTTGGAAGCTCAGTTCTGAGTCTAAAATGAATATTTGCTATATTTTACTCAACATTCCCAGTTATTTTATATTCATAGAGTTTTTCAAAGTATCTAATATGTCATAACACTGAAAATGGAACTGGAATTTCATCTTTTCTTAGCCACACTCTAAGTGCTCCTGACTCCACAGCTCTGTTCCAAACATCCACTTTTCCTGTAGTGACTTTCTCCATTTTTCTAAGTCCTCTGCATAAAGTAAGATTCAACTCAATTTCTGCCTCCTTTATGAAGCATTTTTCACAATCTCACCCTGAAGCGAACCTCACAACATTGGAGAGGAGTCAGATATCAGTGAAGCAAAGTCATTATCTAGATTTCTAGTGTCTCGGGAGAGGAAATGGGTGCTACCTTTCCTTATTATGTACCTGATCTATTGTTGTGAAGGAAAATTTCAGTTTTAACTCACACTGTGCTCAAAGGTGCAAGAAAATATAAATCTTTTTGTCTCCGGTTACTAATGTTGTCTTTCCCCCTAACCTCAAGTACATCTTAGTCTTAGCACATTTATTTAATGCCAAACCGATTCAATTTTCTTTCAGATCTGCTGCTTTAATTGGCCCTTTTAAATAATGTTCACTCAAAAACAATATCTTTAATATCTTATATTTCTTAGCTCACTATCCTTTTCGCAGTTTCTTTCTAAAATGGCTTTCAAGTATTGAAGAGCAGAGTGTCTTACACAACCTTGTATCAGAGAGCAAAAGTCACACTAGAGGTGTAATGTTATCTGGCGCGTCATGGCATGGGACAAGATCTCTTGTTCACTTGATGCACGTCAGCCTGCTAGCCCTCTTAGATAATGAATAGAGCCTGGGTGACTGAAGGCCTTGTCTCTTTTGACTCTGCTTGGAGACTCTGCATCACTCTCACAACCTGCATTTGCCCCTGTGCCTAGAAGTCCACCTCAGTGCCCACAGTGAGCCCGACAGTGGGCCCAGCTCTCAAACGCCATCTATGCCGAGTGTGATTGAAGATAATATAAAAAGTTAAACCTCAAAGCCTTCAGGTTTACTTTCTTGCGCCGCACCCTTCGTTGATGAATGATAATGCAGTTTCTTTTCAAGGTCTTCTCAGGGAGTAGGATCTGAAGTCCTCTTTTGCCTCCTTTGCCTAACATACCTTTCCATTTTGGCCAATATTGTATTTTCACTGAACCTAGTTTTCAAATCTATTGTCTCAGAGAAGAGCCTGTGAGTGAGTGTGTGTGTGTGTGTGTGTGTTGTGTGTGTGTGAGAGAGAAAGAGAGAGAGATTTAATGCCTTCTATAACAAATTATCATTCTTACCACATTCCCACTCCCTACTTGGAGGTAAGCAAAGGTACTCAGAATATTAACCCTATTATTATGTCAATACCTTATCAGAGACAACATGAATAAAAATAAAAATAGCTAAATCACCAGGCTTCTGCCTATTCTTCAGTTAAGAAGATTATTACTTTGTATGATACTGGCAGAAAACCAGGACTAGAAAAGTGGATGATATTTTAATAAAAATAAATTTAAAAGTTTAATAAACACATAGCAATAAAATTAGAAAGTTCTTATTGTCTCCAGAAATACACATATAAAACAATCCTCAAATTACTTTTATTTTCCATCTCAATGGCAGACTAGCCTTAGTATTTAGTGAATCGGGATGATTTCCCTGTGTAGTAGGCTTTGAGCTACCAGCACTCCATAGAGGTAACGTTTCTTGCAAATGATGTGGAAAGCCAGGCCTAAGTGGGAAAAAATAGCTCATTTAGCTGTCCCCTTCAAGGGGATTCTTTCAGACTACGAGGCAATACCTTAAAAAAACCCAGAACTTATCTATTTAAAAATGTGTATTTATTCTTATATGTTTAAACTTCAGTCACCTTCAAAGTACTATTTGATGCAATACACCTATCTATATATTTTTCCCACTGCTCAAAACAATTATTGAATTTGTCCATTTTGATGTCTTACAGTGCTTCTGTAATTTTTTGTTTCACCTCTTCCATGTTGGCAAAATGCTTCCCTTTGAGAACTTTTTTCAGCTGAGAAAACAAAAAAAAAAAGTCGCTCCAGGCAACCTTGGGTGAATAGGGAGCATGGGGCACAGAGGTCAAGTTGTTTTTGGTCACAAACTGCTGAACACTCCACATGGTGGGTAGGTGTGCTCGTAAACCACCCATCGGGAAATAGGCAAATGCATTGAAAGGGTCTTCAGAAAAATCCATGGAAGCCAAACACAGCCTCTCAGAGCAACGCCAGCCCAGTACACTGATACAGGTGGGTTTCTAGATCACACGCCTAGTAGCGGCAGCCTGTACTACAAGGGGCTTACCCTCCAGAAGATAATTCCGGTTTTCTTGGGTCCCCCTATTATATTCTTCTAGCATATTTGTCCAAGGACCAGACCAGCCCCAGCAGAATTACAGCACTGTGACACCTTCACCTAATCCTCCATGCATTTGAATCCTTGACACTTCCAGAACCACCATTAGTATCTGGCTTTCTTTAGGGAGCTGCTATTCCACTCTCTAGTTCTCCCTTCCCTTTCCTTTATTTTCTGCCATTTATCCCTTCATAGGAGGTAAAAGCTGCAAAAAATTTGCCTTAACTTCACTTATACACTCGTAGCATTTTCTCCCTTGAATAAATCACTTTGCCTCTAGGCTAAAATATCTAAGATACCTTCATAATAAAATCCAAAAAAGAATATCAATGAAAAAGTTGGACTAAATGATTTCTAAAGGCCTTTCTAAAGAGGAGTTTAATGACTTCATGTGAGGACAACAATGTAAAGAAAAAATCCAATTCACTTCTTAAAAAAAATATATTGTAAGTATTGAAAATCTGTTATGTGTGAAATGTTAAGTAATGGAAGACACACACACAAAAAAGACATTTCTAGCCTCAGTAACCCTATAACCTCATTTTAAATATAAAAGACCTACATGCAAGAAAAGTTAAATACTTGAGGATTTCATTTAATTATTCATTCATTTGTTTATTCATGAATGACAAAGGAACTGATAGTCTTGTGGGCTTTATGCACAGATGATGAGGCGAGCAGTTAATTTCATAGGGCTTCGACAGAGAAAGTAAAGGAAGCTCGGGGTTCCATGTAGGATGAGTACCCACCCACCTTCCATATGGGAAACTAGAAATGTCTTCTTGGAAAAAATCAATATCTCAGCTAAGATACGAAGTGTGTGTGCGTGTGTGTGTGTGTGTGTGTGTTGTGGAGCCAATTGAATGAGAGAAGGGACGCTAAGCAAAGGGAATAGTTCCTGCAAAGATGCAAAAGTTAAGAGTAAGGGTACCTGTTTTCAAGTTGGGCTACAGAACCTTTAAACAACAGTATAAAACCGTACAGTAATGTACAATTTAGAAGATACCATAGAAAATACCTAGTGAATTGCCAGTTGTGTGAGGTAAATAGAATGCTTAGAACACAAGAGGCTGACTAACAGAAATTACTTGAAATTAACTATGCTAACAAATATGGCAAAGGTATGATCATTTTAACTCCAGAATAGTTAACAGTATGATCAAAGGCAGAATTGGAAGAATGCATGAAATTTTCAGGAGACTGTAGGTAGTCCCATTTGACTAAAGTTAGAATATGAATAAGAATTCACTAGGCAAAATTTGCTACCTCCCAATACACTTTCTTCCTACCACTGGAAAAATAAAAGGAATTATGATATCACCACAGAATGCCCATTGTGCACTGGCAGAGAGGGTAGGAAATTACACTAACTTAGAAAATCAGAGGGTACTGACTTCTTAGTACGGTGTAGCTACATTATGCCCAGCTTCAGTGCACACTCGAAGTGTCCTGATTGTAGAGCCCAGACTTTGGAATCATCCTGTGCCTATAATACTAATTTTAACACTATTGAAAATAAATTGTATTTGTAATTAAAAACAAGTAATTATACCAGCTGCATGTTTCTCATCAGCTAATCCTGCCATCAGCCCCTCACGCAGAATCCCTATCCGCTCGGTGCTGAAGCAGGCTCCCACCACCCAAGCTATTCATTTTTGTACACTGTATGTAGATAAAGTCAACATACAGAAATGAAACTTGGTCTTCAAAATATGGCACCTTTTTAAACACTCCAGCCCAAGTATAACCCCGAATACTAAATAGATTTGGGGCCAAATGTAATAGAATGAGCCTAAGAAATATAGGTAGGGAATACTTACTAGGTTTCAAAGCAGCTAAAGGCATAAGCCAGATTTTGTAAATTAAGAAATCTGTAAATCAGTAGAGTCTATATTTTCAGAACATTGTAATTACATTCATATAATCGAGCTGGCTGAATTCTTAGATTTGGAGGAGGTCAAAGTATCATTTTTTTGTAAAATCTAGTACTTTAAAATTTTATATTTTCATTCAAAGATATGAAAATTAAAATATAAACTATTCAATGTTCAGGAAATAATTTGTATAAACTATGTTGTGTTTAGAATTTCCACTCGACTTAAGCATATAAGAAGGGTATTGGAATATTGTTAATAAGGAGTAATTTCACACAGTTTACATTATTATCACTAATGTCATTTTATAGAAAATAAAAATAAGGTAATAATTCAAAACATTTTCTCTTTATTCCTAATGTGTTTTCACTCTCTCAAAATTTAGCAGCTATGCAGTCATCCTGCTTTCTGTTAATATAAAAGCCATTTTTAATCAATTTTCAAAAACATTAATTTTTAAATTGTAAAATGAATATGTGGTCATAGGTAAATAACAACATGAAGGAAACAATTTATAATCTCACCACTTACAAATAATCACTATTCATAATTTGATATCTATTCATTTCTAGCCTGACTTTTAATGTTTGTATTTCAAAAAATTGAGATCTTTATATATACATGCTATATCAGCCCCTTTTTTGTGTTATTTTCTTTGAACATCATTCAGAGTCAATATGTACTATCGGAAACACCAGTTTTAGTAGTGTATTATTGCAAACTCTGAATGTACAATAACTTTTTAGTCATTCTCTGATTGCCATGCATTTAGGTAATTTTTCAGCTCTTTTCCTATTAAAAATAACATTGTAATGTATATCTTTGTCTACATCTTTGTTTAAGGTTGTGCTTATTTTAATACTATAGATTTCTAGGAGAATTACTGAATCAATATGTATGAGCTTTAAAGTTATCTTGCCACATTTCTTCTCACGGAAGTTTTTGTCTTTGTTTTAACTGATATATTCTGATGTGTATAAAATCCTCAACAGCACTGTGCATTTATCTTGGTTATCATAATAGGCAGAAAATGGTCATCTGCTCAAATTACACCAATAAGATTAATTGTGAAATGGAACAATTTTTACGTATATAACCTATTTGAATTGCTTCTATTAACTGTTCATATCTTCTATTATATTTCTTTCTCCTTCCTTTAATTGAATAAAACAGGATTTTTTAAAAATTTAAAATAGATTAACAATAAATGTCACCTTGTAATTAAATAAATACTTAAAAATTAAGCAACTTTTAAATTACTATCATTTAACTCAATGACAATTTTAATTAACACAATAATTTTTAACTCAGTTAAGTTTTTGGTTTTCTTCTAAGCTTGGCTTTTATTTTTGAATTCTTAAATCAGGTTCTCACAGAAGACTTTTACAATGTCTCAGTTTTCTCTCACTTAACTCATGCCCTTTCTTTCAGGCTACATATCCCATGCCACATGTTCAAACCTATTACCTAGCAGCAGCCAAAATGATCTGGAAAAAAAATTCATGGGCCAGCTAAATAAATTTTTAACATTGGAATTTAAAGATAATGAGAGATATTTAATGAGATAATGAGAGATAATGAGAGTTATACACAAAAGTATTTTCTGCTATGTAGTCAGCAATTGCTTATATAATCTTTCCTGAACAAAATATTAATCTTTCATGCACAACTACAAAATTACAAAATAAAAAACAAAAATGCTGTATGTGGAATTTACTAAGAAAGCATGCAATATGTCCACTTAATTTACAAAAAGTCTAAGTAAATTTGAGTAAGCTTTATTTATCTTGAATCCTAGTTGCGTGTAAGCTATTAGTGGAACTGCAGGTTTTTTGACTTGTGAAAGTTGTGAAATTTTTATTCTTTACTTTGTCAAAGATCTATTTTAATACTGAGAAAAGCAAATTATCAAGCTCAGTAACAGAAATGGTATAAGCTTTCAAGGGGAAAGGGTCAAAGCCGAAACTGAAACTTTAGCAACAGAATGCCTTCTTACATTTAGATTATTTTCCATCAAGGAAATGATAGTTGTGAAATTTGCATTAAAGTGGAATTTTGTGTTCACATCTATCACCTGGGCATCTAGAAATCACAACAAAGAAATTCTTTCAAAAGAGTAGAGTTTTTACTTTTCCTGTAGATTTAAAAAATAAAAATGCATTTGGTATTCCTTTCCAAAGATTTCTAGTTGTAACTCTCTGTTTACTGCTGGCTGCTGTGCCATTATACATTTGATACATAGTAAAACAAGAATCCTAATCTTATTTAACAGTTCTCTGAAATGAGTTATCTTGTCAGGGCTACAGAGCAGACTGAATTGGAAAGCAAAATTAATCTGCCTTCATTAAGGAGAAATCTATCCTATTATGTAGTCTGTGACAGTAATTAATGCTGCTTTAGTTTTCTTTCATGCTCAGCCCAAGAAATCTAATAATAACTCAGGTATGTGGAAAATGTGTCTTGAGCTTCGTTCATTTTAGCCACATGGGATGAAGAGAGATTGGCATGTTTACACACTATCAATCTCTCTCAGAAAAGAAGCTTCTGATATGAACTTCCTCTCTGCAATTCTCATTCAGTTTCACATAAAATTAAATACTTTTCTATTTTCTAGTGGAAAAAAAGAATTGATGAGGAACTTCTATAGTAGCTTGTAAAAACACTGATAATAAGTTGGCTAATTTATGTAATAATTAAAAAGTATTTCAGGTTGTTTTCTCCTACTTACTATTATTTTAGAATACAGAAAGATGTAAGCAATATTTTTAGCTTTTCATCAGTACTCAATTCTGGTATAATGCTCCTAAAACCCAGCTTTTAATATAAAAAATTAGTAAGAGGATTTTTTTTCTGAACATAGATTTTTCTCACTTCCCAGATAAAGTGATTAATTTTTCTTTTTTCTAAGGCAACAAAATCTCAACTAATAGCTCAAAAAAAAATTAAAGAGCAAGGAATATATATAAACAACTTAGAGAAAGTAAAATCAAAAGGTCAGAAAGATTTGAGGTAAGGAAGAAAAATGCTTCCCTACTAATGGCTTTACTCACTGGGTAGCTAGTGGAACCTTTCATAAAAATATGAAATATAAAAAGAGGAAGAGATTTGAAGGGGAAAACAAACAGTTCAGCTTTTGATAGTATTTATGAAGTGTGTATGGAATAGAAAGTCTGATATGGAGGTGGAAGCTTGAGAGAGAAGTCTGCACTTAAATGGATTTGGGAATACTTAACACTGAAAGGGTCATTGAATTCGTAGGACTGAGTGAAATCCACTCACAGAATGGCAATAGTCTATAAATCGATGTCTATTCTCCCAAAGGAAAAGTATTACCTTTTTATTACTTTTAGGACCAATGAACAATCCATTATTGAACCAAAGACCAGATTTACTAGAACGTCCATATCTACTCCTTACAGTAATTTTTATGCATCGGTCATAACCATGTATAATCAATATGTTTATTTAATTCTCTAAAAAAAATGAAGCCAGCAGCCATAATTAGGAAAACTGTGTGTTTCTTCTTGAGAAAGCAAATTTGGAAGAGTCCCTAGTATAAAATAGAACTTTCTCTAGCTAAATAAGTAAATTCTCCCTTATGGATGTGTTTGCCTCTCACATATTTTCATGTCAATGAAAGAGGAATCAAAAGGCTGAGCTTCCTTAATAATGTAAATTTAGTACATCTGAATTGACATTTTATTTTTAAGATATTTATCTTAACATTGTTACTATTTAACTACCCTCTATGAGAAATGCAAACAATTCTGCAAACATCTTTTATATATTTTAAGCACAGCACTAGAATCAATTATTGATAGAGAATGAGTTAACTTATGAATTCTTGGGCTAAATATTTTCATTGTATTTTTTTAATTAAAAATTTTTTTCCATATTGATTTTTTAAGTGAGAGAGAGGAAGGGAGGGGTAGAAAGAAAGAAAGAGAAACATCAATGTATTGTTCCACTTTCCTTTTCACTCATTGGTTGATTCCTGTATGTGCCCTGACTGGGGATCAGACTTACAACGCTGGTGCATGAGGACAAAGCTCCAACACACCAAGCTACCCAACCAGTACTAAAGTCTTTTTGAAGAAGGATAGAGTAAGGACAGGGTACAAACATGTCAATCATAGAGAGTAGGGAGAAGAGTGATTCAGAATAGATAGACATTTTCTGAAGACTGATGGTTTACTTGTTCCTTAAATGAAAGTGTGTGAAAAAATATCTCCAGGTATAACAACTCTGTGATTTTAAAAATGTGTGTGTTGTGGAAAGGTTATTTAGGAAAAGTAAAATGCAATCCATGTTTAACAAATGAAAGCGGGCATCGACACACACAATTGTGTATAATATTTAACATAATTTGGTAAGAGTCTTCCAAAATCCTTAAATTTGACCAGTTATGACTGAGTACATCTCTTATGGCACAGATAATCAT
Source organism: Pteronotus mesoamericanus (assembly GCF_021234165.1). Lineage (NCBI taxonomy): Eukaryota > Metazoa > Chordata > Mammalia > Chiroptera > Mormoopidae > Pteronotus > Pteronotus mesoamericanus. The sequence continues at coordinate 24,816,830 of NW_026555325.1, read as the reverse complement.
ATGAATTATTACCTTTAAAAGAAGACAACTTAGAATAAATTTACCATTGATGGTCCAAACAAAAAAATTAAATAAGATTAATTGTGTAGTTTATTAGAGAATGTGACATTTGAATACAAATTAAATAATGGCAAGGTCATTAAAAATAATTTTCCCAGATTTGGAAGTTTAGCTGGAGAAATATTAAAAACACCAAAAATAGAACAAGAAGTATTTTGTTTTTAATTGGCAAGTCAAGACAGATGCAGTGTACTCAAATGATGGCTGGTGAGGGAAGTTAGAGCTAAAGGCCCACAACCTATGCAGGTGAACGCATAGAGTCATCTTAAATGAAGGGGCCTTCATTTGATATTTTGTCAGCTGATATCATTTAACCTATTATCTGCAATCCACTAGCCACCACAGGCCACAAATTTTAATGGCTCACATTGAGCACAGGTACTCTTCTCCAGCTAGCTGGTAGAGTAGAATTCCAACTAGGTATTACTCTATTAGGTATATTGATGTGAACTCTATAAGCTACTCTTTCTTTTCTTTCTTTTGATTATGTTTTCGCTGAGTCTTAGAGCAAAAGGGAACTTTAAAAATCATCTAGTTCAGGCATAATAAATAGCATACATGGTGCCTTGTCTCTTTTTTTCTCTCCCCATGGGAAGCATCACTACTCCATGGAATGTTCTGTCCTAGGGAACAAATAAAGACTTAAATGTCAGAACTGAAGCCATAATAATCCTAGAAGAAAACATAAGCAGTAAAATCTTGGACATTGCTCATGACAATATTTTATCTGATATATCTCCTAAGGCAATAGAAACAAAAGAAAAATAAACAAATAGGACTACATCAGACTACAAAGTTTTTGCACAGCAAGGAAAACCATCAACAAAATAAAAAGACAATCTACTAGATGGGAGAACATGTTTTCCAGTGATACATCTGATAAGAGGTTAATATCCAAAATTCATAAAGAATTTATAAAATTCAACACCGAAAAAAACACAACTAAAAAATGGGCAAAGGACCTGAAAGGACACTTTCCCAAAGGGGACTACAGATGCCAATAGACATATGAAAAGATGCTCAACGTCACTAATCATCAGAGAAACACAAATTAAAACCACAGTGAGAGATCACCTCACACTGATCAGAATAGTTATCAATAAGTCAACAAACAGCAAGCGCTGGTGAGGAAGTGGAAAAAGGGGAACCCTTTTGCTCTATTTGTGCAAATGTAATTTGGTGCAGCCAGAATGGACAACAGTGTGGTGATACCTCAAAAAATTAAAAATGGAAGTGCCTAATGACCCAGCAATTCCACTTCTGGGATTTTAACCAAATCACAAATTCAAAATAACATAAGCACCCCTATATTCATTGCAGCGTTATTCACAATCATCAAGCTATGGAAGCAGCCCAAGTGTCCATCAGTTGATGAGTGGATAAAACAACTATGGGACATTTACACAATGGAATACTATTCAGCCATAAAAAAGAAGAAAAGTTTACCCTTGGGGCAACGCGAAAGAACATTATTCTAGGTGAAATTAGCTAGAGAAAGAAAAATACCATATGATTTCACTCATATGTGGAATTTAATGGACAAACTGAACTGACAAGCAAAACAGAGACAGACTCAGAGAGAGCAGGCTGACAGCTCTGAAGCAGGACATTGGGGCATGGAAGGATCACACAAGAAAAGGACTCATGATCATGGAAAACAGTGCGGTGATTGCAGGGGCGGTGGAGGGCACAAGGAAGATAAATGGTAATGAAAAAATACAGCAAAAAAATAAGTTTAAAAAAAAGAATCCACAGTTTCTAGGAGGGCATTTAAGGCAGCCACTTCCAGTCCATTGGTATTCCAGGTGAAAACAATCTGCCACACCTGTTCTAGTCCAGATTCCCATTTCACAGTTAAGGAAACAGAGACCCAGAACTCCTTCACAGCTGGATTAGACACTCAGCCTGTAATGTTAAAATGAAGCTTTCCTCTACTGCAAGTAAGTTGATCCATACAAGAAGTAAAACTTTCATCATTTTTGTTCCATATTCCAAGTTCCTGAACTGAAACATGTACATAGAACTCTTCTGTAATGAGCTGACAATTTGAAAGGCTCACTTCTTTACTGTTTCTACTCCACATGGAAGTAATGGAGCATTCAGGGAATTGTCAGTAACTGATTCTTTTCAATGGATTAAATAAAATTTTCCTAAATACTGGGCGACATGCTGCTTGTCTTGCAATCAAATGAACAGTAAATTTTGCAGAGGCAAAATCTTCCACCTTCAAATTATCTAGTTCATCCATGAAATAATGTCAAGCAGAGTACCATAATTTGCAAAGTGCCCTGAGGGAAAATGCCACCCAAGGGTGATCACCTTCCTGTATCTGCTCGGTCTCATTTAACTCAGTGAGACTTCCATTTATTTTTTCCTGAGACCCAGTGTGCAGAATAAAGCAATCACCAGAATTTAAAAATAACACAATGTAGAACTATTGCCCCTAAGCCCGTAACAGGTGATGTTCTGCAGAGAAGAGTCCTGGGTGCATTTAACATCTCTGTATGTGATTGATTATGAGCTGGAGAGAATAGTCATTAAATTTGCCAAGTACATCACATCATCAGGATAGGTGAGCACCTAGGAAGACAGGATTACAACTAAAAATGACCTTGACAGCGTGAGAAATGATTACAAACAAATGAAATTGAGTTCCCTAGAATCAGCTCTGCAGCAGCATACTTCTGAAGAGACCTTGGACTGCTCAGACTCAAGTTTGAAACAGATGTGTTGTTACCTAGTGAGTTGCAGACTGTCTTATGGTCAAAAAAGACAGTTTGCTGATTAGAAAATGTAATTCTGAATTGTACACATAAAAGAAGCAGAGTAATATGTACTTCATAAAAAGTATAACCAAATATTTTATTAAATATAGTATGTAATTTTGTTAATGAAGTAATGAAAATGTCAATTAATCACTATGTATGTTTCCAGATTAATTTATGAGGTATATAGCTGAAGAAAGTCTTAGAAACCTCGGAAAAGAATCAAAAACCTAGGATGGAAATAATTGCAAGTAGAAAAAGTTAAGACATATTTTTTAAAAAATGGAGTTAGAGTGTTGAGAGTGCAAAGCTGGTCAGTGTCCAAAGTGAAGTGAAGAGGAACAGGTCAATGTCATAAGGGTTTTAGGCCATAAATAAAAAGAAAAGATCTGGAATGTTGTAAATTCTGATTTCATTTTATAAAATTATTTCATAGTCATAGTGTCAATCTAAGTATTAACTTACAGCTTTTCTTGGCTCCAACAGTACAAAAGACCTAAGATTCTATGACCTTGTAAGGGTAGAGTATTTATGTGGCATTTAATCTCTCTCCTTGAAGAAATACTAATTTATGAGAATATTTTGAGCCACATAACCTTTAATAACAAGAGAGTACAAAGCTATTGTTTCAGCTATTGAGAAATTATAAAATTCTCTCAAAACTCTGTTATAAAATACTTAGTATTTTTAATACTGTTTGATTTGGAGCATTACAAAGGATATGTAACATTTCTTAGTAATGTGATATCATGTAATATCTATTGTAGGAAGCAAGAAAAACTGGCAAAATATCTTCTATATTGCCCATGGACTTTTATTGCTAGATAGGGCTTTTGACCTAATCCTATTAATCATTTCATTTGACAAATTTAATGTAAAACACCTTTAGTAAATAGAAATACATGAATTGATGACTCTATAGTGTTCTTCAAGTACAGTAACATTTCTTTAAAAAAAAAACCAAATCCCTTAGTAAACAGCCTTTAAATTTGTTTAAATGCACATAAAATATATAGTCTATGTGCTGATTTATAGCTGCTACTGTGATTGTAAAATATAGCAGTTCTTCAATAGCAGAGTGATCTTTCTGCCACATGTAACATTGAAACAATTTTAGCAGTTTTAAAGATTATTTATGCATTCGGATACCGATACTTTATATTCACATTTAATAATCTTCAGTGAGTCTCTGTATAGCTGAAGTCTTTTTAATTGTGTTCTTCTTAATTTGTTATAAAATGTCACTTCTTTTTTTACAAGATTCTACCTCTGTTGTTTTATCCTCAGTTTATAAACAAAGAAAACCTATATGGTAACTGCACATTAACTTCATAGGTGTTCTAAAGGAATTAGCCAAAGTCTGTTCAGCACATAGCTCAGTTCTGAACTGTTTAACTTGTGAACGTAATGATACTTTCAGCAGCTGCTTCTTTATCGCAGTAGAAATGTTGTCATCTGCAGTTCAAGCGACGGGAATAAGAGAGAGGGAGTAAAAAGAGAGAATGAAAATTGGTGTGAGGTGAACGCAAAGTCTGGAGATTGGCTGGAAGAACTAGGATTAGAGGTAAAAATGTTCTCTGGAAAGTAGTGCACAAACAGAATTCTGAGAGTTCACAGTTTACATATCTTGAACGAATATCAGAGAATGTTCCTGTTTCCAATAGCAGGAAAAAGAATGGACTTCCTAAGTGTTGATATGGTTTGGCTGCATTCCTTTTCCCCTGTCCCCATCTCAGTGCCCTCCCAGCCAGAAATCTTGTTTGGACCGAGGAGGAATGGCTTATGAAAAAGAGAGAGGGAGAGATTGAGACTGACAAGGACTAAAAGTGGCTAAAGCAGTGCATGAAGCCTGTGGTTCCAGGAGGAGTATATTCACTGGTTATAAGCTAGCAAGTCTGTGAAATAAACTCTAATGTTCTTCTGAAAGACAGTGCTAAGGATATGCCCCCTCTCACCCCAAATTCTCAAAGTCTCCACCAAATTACAAGTCTAATTTGGAACATGATGAACTACGTGTGTGCTATAAAACCAAAGGACTACACTGCCACCAGCTGAGAAAAAAACTGGTCCCAAAAGATCGTGGAAGACAGGACTCCCTGCTGAAAATAATGCTTAAGGCCATAATCCTTCCTTCATACTTCATGTAGACAATGAGCCAGTCAACTGCAAGTGCAAGACAGGAGAAATAACACTAGAATGAGCATAAGCAATATTTAAATTAAAGTGTGGAACATATGAGTACTTGTCTGTGAATAAATTGAGTCAATGGGTATATACATTTGCCTATTTTGAAGTTAATTCGATTCAACTACCTCTCCTTGGTTGTAAGATTGAATCTTTGACAAGTATTATTAGAAATAAACACTGTAGAGAAAATATCTTTGCTTTTATTTTAGAAATGAGAACTCTGTACATTGAAAAATGTCAAAAAGGCACAGCCTTATTATATTTGGTATTAGTTGTCAAGACTAAGGATTTGGCCTGAAAGAAGGAAATAAGAAGTAGAAATTCATATTCTCATAGATGAGAAGTGGCAATTCTTATCTCAGCCCAACCCACTCTACTTTAGATAACCAAAGGACAATATTGAAGGTGGCATTTCAAAACAATTGCTACCAATGTTAAATTGTATCACGTTTTTTCCCAAGATTGTACTATGCTAGGCTAAGACTGACTACACTACTGTTGGTATTTAGAAATGTTTACAATCTTTACTCTCAAACTAAGCCTTCTCTCCCCAAATACAGAATACTTGTATATCTGTCTGCCTACATTATTATCCCCACTATACAGAGAAGGAAAAGTCAAACTATTTGGTTGAAGCAAAAAATAAATATTCAAATATATTTTCTATTATTTATAACAAGGGTCAGCAAATTAAGGTCCATGGACCAAATTTAGCCTGCAATCTATTTTTATATGCCCCTATAAATTAAGAATGATTTTTATATTTTAAGGGATTTATAAAAGGATTATGCAATGACAGAGATTTCATATGGCTCACAAAACCTAAAATATTTACTATTTGGATCATTGTGGGGCTATTCATAATATTGTCCCTTTAAAGGTAACAAGTGATTGATTACTAGTGAATTAAATAATTTGTATAAAAATTGGAATGTATCTAAACCTAGAAAATATTGTAGAATGCAGACACTCTTACTTCATTTATAAAGTATTATGACATGGAATTAGTTGATGAGATGTCAAACATGCCTGAAAGAAAGAAATAAGAGGTGAAAATTCTTGATATCAAAAAGAAAGAAGCTTTTGTATTTGTAAACTTGACCAGCTCAACAGAATACAAATAAATTGACAAAGCAAAACTTTGTCAGTACAGTCCATAAACAGGAGTCATAAAATCAAAACTTTCTCTTTAGATATTTTTATAAATGTATATTAACATCATTATAATAACACAGAAACACAAATTACTTAGTGTTAAATTCTCTAGTAAGTACATAAAGGCTTGGAGGGTCACTATAAGGAAAGATTGTAAGAGTTAGCTGCAGTCAATTTTTGCAGCTTTCATCACCTAAGTCTCAACACCTGTTCCTGTTGTTAAATTTCTAAGCCTGCCGATAGCCCTCAGCCAAGAGTTCATCTTCCCAAAGCATTTCAGATTTTGTAGGAAGAAGAGTCATGGAGAAGAGCTGATAAGTGATTATGCTAGTTTTCCATTCGCCCTCACACATACCTGGGGGCCCTATTTGCTAGGTTGGCTATTGATGCCTAAAGATGTCTTCCTGACCCTGATAGTTTCCACTTCTTTCCTAACCAATATAATTAGATGCATCAGCCTCCGTGCCATAACATTACTCTAGTGCTGCTTGCAGATTGCGGACAAAACCTTTGTCTACCAGGGGTCTAGGAATAGATCAGGAAACTCAGCACAACTCTGAATTGAGTAACCTTTTAGCTGTGGGAGACTTGAATCACCCCACCAACCTCACACACTATTATTAACTGCTTCTTTGTCAGTGCTTTGTTGAGTGGAAAAGGAGAAAACTCTCTCAATCTAACAGATGGAAAAAGTAAAAGTAGACTGAAATCCATTGATTCTGTGTGGAATTTTCACCATAACCTCAACATTCGCAAGTCTCTAAGCAAGTTTCTCAGAAAGTTATTAACGGGTGCTGGAACTAGGAGTTAATCTGTGAGAGAAAAAGAAAGTAGGGCTAACAGATAAAACAGGTGTGCTGATTCTTAACTCAGTAGAAAATAAACTATTAATGATGAGGGTTTACATTTAAAAAGTGAAAATAAAAATTCTTCACTTATTCAAAAATATGAAAAGTTGTTTTAACCACAATTTTAATTTTAGTGGTAAAAGTATTTTATAGATTATTGCGCAACAGGTTACCTACAGTTACCCACACTATCTTTGACATAGTGACATGATAAAACTATGAGACCTACATCATTTGATAACTCACTGAGAGATAGTTGTTCAGTCACTTAGTTGCACCACTCTACAGACTGGCTATTTTCATGCCATGAATAATTTTTTATATTGCTTTTTATGTCTTCCACAAAATATATATATAGCTGTATAATTCTGGGGGGAAAAAAACCCTTTTGTAAAGGTGAAATTATAAAACAGGAACAGTTAGAAATGACAAGAGGTTATTGATCTTTTAAAATCAAAAAATAATTTCATTATTAAATAATTATTTTAATTTAAAAATAATTTATTTTAAAAAATAAAGTAAAATAAATAATGATTGAGCTCTTTTTATATGCTTATACTAGACACAGCTCTAAAGTCTGCAGAGACCCATGTGAAGGAGGATCCTTGCCCTGTTAAAAATCACATTATAATGAGAGGGTACAGACTAAAAATAAAAATAAAATAAATGCCTAATTTCAAGTAATGTAATGTAGGTAATAAATTGGGTTCTGTATAAAGAAGGCATCCTTAATGTAGGAGGGGGATTGGCTGTTAATGAAAGATATGCCTGAGAAGATGATAGTCTAAGTGAACCTTGAATGTAGAGACGAAGCCAGCCACTGAAGAGCTGGGAAAATGCATGCAAAGGAGATGGATCAACAAGTGTCCTTAGGGTGGGGCATGTTCCAGGAAAAGAAAATTTATTGTGGCTGAAATACAGGGTGGGGACAGGAGTGGTGAAGATGAATTCAAATGGTAGGCAAAGGTGAATTTGATCATTTGGATGCTAGGAAAATAATAAAACTGGACTCTACAGTGTTTGTTTTAATCACAGGGGAGACTAGAATATACAACCTTCCCTTTACCTTCTTTTCCTATTTTTCTGGATCTGTGTCCCTGTGATATTCTTCTCTGCCACCTTCCAGTCCAAGTTGGGGTAGGCATTGATCCGTCCAGATTTTCATACTCTAGAATCTTCTCTATATTAGAGCCAAAATATAAATCATAAAGGCATTTCCTGTTTATGTTTCTAATTGCATTTTTTTTAAATATTTGTGCTAGCTCTTTCCTACTCACAGCTATTTCATTTGCCAGAACTTCAGGAGGTGTGGCTCTCCTCCCACTCGAGTGCACTAGGATAAGTGCCTAGTACAAGATGTCTTCTTTTCCTGTCATGCTATGGTTGGAAACTCCTGAAATCTTTTTGATTGGGGTGGGACAAAACTATCTTCAAGTCTATTTCTACATAAAAGTCTCTAAAAGCCAGTTTTTCCCCTTTTGCTTTCTATGTTCTATAATTGAATATCTCCTCTTCCTCTACTTCTAACTTTTTCCAAAGCTACACATTCAGTGCCCATCTGAGTTGTGTGCCCCCCCCCAATTAATTAATGCTTTTTGCATTGAATAAGCTAATCTAGTTTTCCACATCCCACGTGCAGTCTTCTTCCTCATTCATTCCTCAAGGTATCAGTTCTTAATTTCCAACCACTGGAACCAAAACACTGAATGTTTAATAATTAATAGAGGTAATAAGAGTAATAGTACTTTGTAAATCATCATTACCTATTTTCTTTTCTATCAAAAGTCACCCATGTATAAAGTTATAAAATTTAGTTTCTTTTATGTTAAGCCCATGGCTTTAATACTTATTTTATTAGTGGAATTGTTCCTCAGACAGAATCCTACATGGAACTCAAACCCTCAATATGTAAAACAGATCAGAGCTGTTCTGGAAGAGGAAGATGAGACATCCTTCAGTCTCTTCTGTGTATGCTGCAATTATGCTTGAGGAATTTATACATATGAAATCTTATGATCTGAAAAATGCAATTTGAAACCTCAGTGCTAAAAAAATTATTCTGGGAGAAAAAAGATGGCAGAGGAGTGAATGGGAGTCACACTGACCTCCTCCCAAGACCAAACTGGAATTGTGACTAAATAGGGGAGAAATCTCCTGGAAAACAATGGAACAATATAGGGAGAGGAGCCTTGGAACCATGCACAGACGGTGGATTCAACTCTCACACATCCCAATGGGTGAGAAGTGCGGTGGAGGCTCAAGAGGGTGGGCTGGGTGCCCATGGACACCAGCACCAGAGGGACATTGAAACGGCCAGTTAGCTCCCCCTGAGAAGAACAAGGTCTGGACCATAAACGGGGACCCCTAGACTACAGCAGCTGAAATTAGGAAACGCACAGACAAAACGCAACCCCAAAAAGTTTAGGGGCACTCTCTGCTAGAGACAGGCGGCTGGGGATGCAAAGAGACATTTAAAGGGCCAACACAAAAATTTGCAGTGGCAGCCGCCTTCCTTGATCTCTGGGTAGAGGCGGCAGCAGAGTGGGCTGGTGCCTGAGGAAAGATTGGGGAGGAAAACTTTGTGAAGAGAACTGACACGGCGGCCGGTGGAGCCCCGGTGATGGCACGCCTCCCACTCTGCAGCTACCATCTCGCTCAGGCATAAGGGAATCAATTAACCTGCCTTTTGTGCACTCCACGCACAGCTTGCGGGCATGTGGACTAGGGACTGAGTGCAGACTGGCTGGAAGAAATAGAGGATCCCTGGCCAAAGGGGACACACAGCTGCATAGAGACCCTTGAGGAGAGACTGGAGACGGAGGGTTTGGGGAAAGAACTGGAGGACTATCTGAGACCCCCCCAGAGCAGAGTCCCTCCCCATTCCATAGACCCCATTTGCGCAGGCAGGCCATGCCCCCAAAGAGGCAGAAGTGGCGGGGGAGCCAGAAGGTTCACAATTATGGTCCGCAGAAATAGTGGATTCCCTAGCCGAAGGAGTCACAGAGCTGCCCAGAGACCATTGGGGAGAGACTGGAGACAGGATTAACTGGAGAGTCCTGGAGCTGACTTCCTCCCATTTCCATAGTCTCCATTTGGCGGGGCAGGTGACGCCCTGGAAGAGCCAAAAGCAGGGAAAGCACACAATAAAAGACCCTAAACTGACCAGTGCCTGGGTACCCGCCAGCTGCAGGAGCCAGACTAGTGCGCAAGGTCAGGTGATTAAGCACCCCCCACCCCTGCCCCGGGCTGGGGCAAGTGCACACGCCCAGGCAGTCAGGGGATCCTACCAGGCCGGAGCACGCTCAAGGAGCCAGCATGAGAGTGCAGAGCGATCCACAGAAATAGTGGGTCCCTGGCCAAAGGGGTCACAGAATGCCTAAAGCAAGAGTCAGACAGATAGTAGATTCCTGGAAGGCTGAAATAAATAACCCAAGGTCATATAGGGTCAACAACTGACATCCATCAGAGGCAGGCCCAGAAAAAAAAGAATAAATAAATAAATAAAAGACCCACCTACTACCATAGAAGTTTAATACACAAAGTCAGGATATCTAGACGGATCAATTGTAGCAGAAGCATAAATAAATAAATAATAGACTCTCACAAAAATGGGAAGAAAAAGAAGTTCCCCTCAAATGAGTGGAAAAAGGGAATCCCCACAGAGAGAGCTAAATGAAATAGAAGCAAAGGAACTATCAGATACTGAATTCAAAACAATGTCTCTAAGGAAGCTCAATGAGCTCATCCAGCTTAAAGATAACTATGAGAAACTGCACAGAAACTATCTTACAACAAACTATATCAACCTGGAAAAACTCAGAAACTATCAAGAAGACACAAGAAGATATGAAGAATACCATTTCTGAATTGAAGAAAACAGTAGAAGGAATCAAAAGCAGGCTGGATAAAACCAAGGATCGAATCAGTGAGATGGAGGACAAGGTAGAAAAAAGCTTCCAGAAAGAGCAAGAAATGGAAAAAAGACTCAAAAAGAATGAAGAGGCATTTAGGAAAATGCAGGATGACCTGAAATGCAATAATATCTGCATAATAGGGATACCAGAAGGAAAAGAAGAGGAGCAAGGGATAGAGAACCTCCTTGAAAAAGTAATGATGGAAAATTTCCCCAATTTGAGGAGAGGAAAGGTCTCATGGATCCAGTAGGCACAGAGGGCCCCACTCATGAGGGACCCAAAGAGGCCCACTCCAAGACACATCATCATTAAAATGGAAAATGCAAAGACAAAGAGAGAATCCTCAAGGCAGCAAGGGAGAAGGAGAAAGTAACATACAAGGGGGCCCTGATACGGCTAGAAGCTGACTTCTCAACAGAAACACTACAAGCCAGAAGAGAATGGCAACAAATATTCCAAGTAGTGAAAAGCAAGGGCCTACAACCAAGGCTGCTCTACCCAGCAAGGCTCTCAATTAAAATAGAAGGGGAAATAAGGAGTTTCCCAGACAAAAGAAGGCTAAAACAATACATCTCTACAAAACCAGCACTCCAAGATATGCTAAAGGGACTGGTTTAAGAAGATGAAGGAAAAGAGTGAGCAAGAGAAAAACACAAGTACAAAGAGAAAAAATGAATAGGTTTCTATCAGTAATAACTCTCAATGTGAATGGACTAAATGCCCCAATCAAAAGACACAGGGTAGCTGAATGGATAAGAAAACATGACCCACACATATGGTACCTGCAAGAGACCCACCTCAGAGCAAAAGACCTACACAGATTGAAAGTAAAGGGATGGAAAAAAATATTCCAAGCAAACGGGCAAGAGAAGAAAGCAAGGGTTGCAATACTTATATCAGACAAAGTAGATTTTAAAACAAAAGCCATAAAAAGAGACCCAGAGGGGCACTTTATAATACTTAAAGGAAGAATCTATCAAGAAGACATCAACATTGTAAACTTATATGCATGCACCCAACATAGGAGCACCCAACTATATAAGGAAAATCTTGGATGACTTCAAAAAAGATATAGACAGCAACACACTGATAGTAGGGGATTTTAACACGCCACTGTCAAAAAAGGACAGATCTTCCAAACAAAACATTAATAAACATATTGTGGTGCTGAATGACACACTGAATCAAAGAGACTTAACTCACATATATAGAACCTTACATCCCAAAGAAGAAAAATACACATTCTTATCAAATGCTCATGGAAGTTTTTCAAAGATAGACCACATGACCGAAACAAAGCAAGCCTCAGCAAATTCAGGAAAATTGAAATAATACCAAACTTTTTCTTGGACCACAAAGGCTTGAAACTGGAAATGAACCTCAAAGAGGAACTTCAAAAACTTGCAAACTCATGGAGGCTGAACAGTAGACTATTAAACAATGAATGGGTCAATAATGAGATAAGAGAAGAAATCAAAAAATTTCTGGAAACAAATGAAAATGAACATACAACAGTCCAAAATCTATGGGACACAGCAAAGGCAGTCCTGAGAGGGAAGTTCATAGCAATACAGGCTTACCTAAAAAAGATAGAAACATTTCAAATAAAAGACCTAACACTACAACTTCAAGAACTGGAGAAATAACTACAAATAAATCCCAGAGCAAGTAAAAGGAAGGAAATAGTCAAGATTAGAGCAGAACTGAATGACAGAGAGACAAAAAGAACAATTCACAGGATCAACCAATCCCGGAGCTGGTTCTTTGAGAATATAAATAAAATCGACAAGCCTTTAAGCAGACTCATCAAGACAAAAAGGGAGAGGACCCAAATTAATAATATCAGAAATGAAAGAGGAGAAATAACAACTGATACCACAGAAATACAAAGGATTGTCAGAAACTACTATGAACAGTTATATGCCAAGAAATTTGAAAACCTTGATGAAATGAACAAATTTCTAGAAAAGGATAATCTCCCAACACTGAAGGAGGAAGAAACAGAAAGCTTGAACACCGATAACAGCTGGGGAAATTGAAGCAGTAATCAAGAAACTCCCAGCACACAAAAGCCCAGGGCCAGATGGTTTCCCAGGAGAATTTTACAAAACATTTAAGGAAGAGCTAACCCCTGCCCTTCTCAGACTATTCCAAAAAATCCAAGAGGAGGGAAGACTCCCAGACTCCTTCCATGAGGCCAGCATCACCCTGATCCCAAAACCAGATAAAGACACTACAAAGAAAGAAAACTACAGGCCAATTTCGCTGATGAACATACATGCTAAAATCCTCAACAAAATATTGGCAAACCGCATCCAGCAATACATTCAAAAGATTATCCACCACGATCAAGTGGGATTCATCCCAGGGATACAGGGATGGTTCAATATACGCAAGTCAATAGATGACTTTTATTTACATCACATAAATAAAAGACAAAAACCACATGATCATCTCGATAGATGCAGAAAAAGCATTTTAAAAGGTAAAGCACCCATTTATGATCAAAACGCTCAGCAAAATGGGAATAAATGGGGCATTCCTCAATGTAATAAAGGCCATATATGAATAGCATACACCCAATATCATACTCAACGGGCAAAAACTAAAAGCTTTCCCACTAAGATCGGGAACACGACAAGGATGTCCGCTCTCACCGCTTCTTTTCAACATCAAATTGGAAGTCCTAGCCACAGCAGTCAGACAAGTAAAAGAGATAAAAGGCATCCAAATAGGAAAGAAGAAAGTAAAACTATCATTGTTTGCAGATGACATGATAGTGTACATAGAAAACCTTGTAGACTCCACCAAAAAACTACTCAACCTAATAAGTGAATTTGGCAAAACAGCAGGATACAAAGTCAATATTCAGAAATCAAAGGCATTTTTGTACACCAGCAATGAAATAGGAGAAGAAGAAATCAGAAAAATATTACCATTCGATATAGCAACAAGAAAAATAAAGTACCTAGGAATAAACTTAACCAAGGAGGTAAATACCTGTACACAGAAAACTATACAACATTGAAGAAAGAAGTTAAGGAAGACACAAATAAATGGAAGACTATACCGTGCTCATGGATTGGAAGAATTAATATCATCAAAATGTCCATACTACCCAAAGCAATTTATAGAGTCAACTCAATCCCTATTAAGATACCAATGACGTATTTCACAGAAATAGAACAAACATTTCAAAAATTTATATGGAACCATAAACGACCCTGAATACCCACAGCAATTTTGAGAAAGAAAAATAAAGTAGGAGGGATCAAAATACCAGACATCAAACTGTACTACAAAGCCACTATACTCAAAACAATCTGGTACTGGCACAAGAACAGACCCATAGACCAGTGGAACAGAATAGAAAGCCCAGAAATAAGCTCAGGTCTCTATGGGCAACTAATATTTGACAAAGGGGGCAGAAGCATAAAATGGAGCAATAATAGCCTCTTCAACAAATGGTGTTGGGAGAGCTGGAGAGCTACGTGCAAACAATTGAAATTGGATCATCAGCTGACACCATACACAAAAATAAACTCAAGATGGATAAAAGACTTAAATATAAGTTGCAACACCATCAAAGTCCTACAGGAGAACATTGGCAGGAAACTCTCAGATACCCCACGCAGCAATTTTTTCACCAATATGTCTCCTAAAGCAAGGGACATAAAGGAAAGAGTAAACAAGTGGGACCTCATCAAAATAAGAAGCTTCTGCACAGCTAAAGAAAACATCAGCAAAATGAAAAGGGAGCCAACTCTATGGGAAAATATATTTGCTAATGATACATCAGAGAGAGGTTTGATCTCCAAGATATGTAAAGAACTCACTTGACTCCACTCCAAGAAGACAAACGATCCAATCAAAAAATGAGCAAAGGACCTGGGCAGACGCTTTTCCAAGGAAGAGATACAGAGGGCCCAGAGCCATATGAAAGGATGCTCGGCATCACTAGCCATCAGAGAAATGCAGATCTAAACCACAATGAGGTACCACCTCACACCGGTCAGAATGGCCATCATAAACAGATCAACAAACAACAGGTGTTGGCAAGGCTGTGGAGAAAAGGGAACACTAGTACACTGCTGGTGGGAATGCAGACTGGAGCAGCCATTATGGAAAGCAGTGTGGAATTTCCTCAAAAAGCTGAAAATGGACCTGCCTTTTGATCCAGTGATTCCCCTGCTGGGACTATACCCTAAGAATCCCAAAACGCCAATTCAAAAGAACCTATGCACCCCAATGTTCATAGCAGCACCATTTACAATAGCCAAGTGTTGGAAGCAACCTAAATGCCCATCAGTAGATAATTGGATCAAAAAATTATGGTACATTTACACAATGGAATACTATACAGCAGAAAGAAAAAAAGAACTGCTACACTTGGCGACAGCATGGATGGAACTCGAGAGCATTATGCTAAGCGAAATAAGCCAGGAAGCAAAAGACAAATACTATATGATCTCACCTACAGGCGGAACATAACCAACAATACAAAGATGCAAGGAAAATAAGAGCAGCAACACTGAAAGGAAAAGAAACCAACAGAGACAAGAGGGAAGCGGGGGTGGGGGAAAAGGAAGGGAAGGGGAAAAGTCAAGGAAGATATAGCAAGGACTCATGGGCAAAACCAAAAGGGAAGGATTGAGGGAGGGAGAGGGGGGAGGGGGCAACGGATAGTGTGGGGGGAAGGCAGAGACAAATGTATTTGAAAAAATAAATTAAGTAATTAAAAATTATTCTGGATCTATTTCTTTAAAATGTCAGATTTGGGAACTTTCCTACTTGTTCTACTTTTTATGACTACAATTCACCAATATTGATGATATGTCACACATAACACATATACCTCTTAATTTTAGGATCATGTTAAGGCATACGAGTTACTGAGAAGGATATTCTATAATCTGCTGTAAAAGTGAAGATTTAGCCCTGAACCAGCTAGTTGGGTGTCGTCCTGCAAAAGGGAAAGTTTGCCGGTTTGATTCCCAGTCAGGGCACACAGGAGAGGCAACCAATTGATGTTTACCTCTCACATCTGTGTTTTTCTTCTTCTCTTTCTTCCTCCCTTCCCCTCTCTCTAAAAATAAATAAATAAAAAATTTTTTCCAGTGAAGTTTTATTCAACACGTATGGAGCCAGCTGTCCGGGCCCTCCCACCACTCTCCTGACTCACGCAGTTATGGCTCCCCTGGAGGCCATCAGGCCCAGAAAGCTACGGGAAGCCATGCCACATTGCCCCTCTCCAGCCAGAATTCTTGTTGTATTTACTTCTTTAACAACATGTGACATAAACAGGAATGAAATCTTTAGTACAAGTTGAAATGTGAATAACTTAGACCATATTTAGGTAGACAAATTAACTCTCCAAATTATCTATTCATGAAAATGTGATTGAGATGGAGCAGCCTATCAGAAAAAAATCACAAGGCCAAGGAGTAAAGAATCTAAGCTTTACTCCTTGACTGTAGTAATGCAAGCACAGGACTACACCTGCCATTGATCATATGGAGGGGAGGCAAGAGGATAAACAGGTTAACTGATCATTCATTATCATTATTGGAGAAATGAATCTACAATTTGCCAAATAAATAATGGATTAAGAAAGTCAACTTTGACTTCAACAAGTTCATAAATTATTACACATATCTCAATCTGACACATACCAACTTTTTTGGGGGGAGGGCACTGTATGGAAAAGACCATAGTCATAATGGCATATGACTTCATAATAGCATATTGGTTAATTAACCAATTAATGGTAACAAATTCATACACATTTAGCTCTGCTCCACATTAAATATGATAATGAAGCTACCAGGATCTATATCAAATAGAGATTATTTGGGGGGTGAAGATACCATAAAAGTATATTAGGTGTTTTTGTTTTCTTTTTTTTTTCAGAAAAGTAACTAAATTCAGATATGTGTTGTTTCTTAATTTTTTCCCTAACTTTTGTTCCAGGTATTATAATGTGGGCAATATTCAGAGGTGACAGGATAGGACTGAGACATCATAACCTGTGGCTCTTTCATATGCTACATGTACAATAGTGACTTAGTTGTCTACATTCTGTGGTCTTTCAAGAGCTTGTGCAGTGCAGGAGCAGTGGGAGGAAGAAGGAATGGTTTGCCAACGGCACCATTGTTGCTACTCAATAGTATGACTGGTTCTCTTGTCTTGGCAGCAATTACAGATGTAAAGCTGTTTCCTGAGAAATGCTCTTTTTGGTTTATGCAGCAGAACTTCTATGTATCTCAGTTATGCTATCCTGTATTGTTATATAAACTGACTCAACATGTATTCTTAGGGTGTGAAAAACATAAAGACATAGCTAAATGAATTTGGCATCTTGTGGGTACGAAAGCAAGGCAAACGAATGGCAACATATATTGTGATGGGAAGCAAATGTTTGAGCACTTGTAGATCGAACCAGTCACTACAGTGCAAAAGGGATATGCTTTTAAATTTTCTATTTATCATCACACATGCCAATGTCTTTTCTGGACCAAGAAGGGAAAAAGAACCTACATAAACCAAAATAGACTCACAAGAACACAGAGAGAGTATGGATAACAAGGAGTACACGTGAGTATAACTAAAAATAAAAGTGTTTTTGCTTCTGCACCTTACATTTTAAAAAACTCTTAATGCTAAAAGGACAAAAGCTTCACAATAAAATTGATATTAAAAACAACCTCAGCAACATTTTAATGTAGACTTTATATTTGTTCTTTTACTGTGAGCTGATGATTGCTCTAGGAAGTTATTATTAGTACATGCCATATAGACCAGGGGAAGTAAATATATACTTTAAAGGAAACTTTATTACAGTGTATTCTAAAAATTTTGCTGGGTTTTAAATTCTTAATGACAGTTTCCCAGAAAAACAATATGGACTTTAAAATATCTCCCAACTAAAAAACTGATGTAGTCAAAGTGTTTGATGAAGCCTATGCAAGTTTCCATAACAGGACTGCCAGATCACTCATAAATATGAAGTAAGTAGTATAATAAACAAGCATAAAGTTAAATATAAAAGTTATAGACAAATAATTGCAGCCATATCATTATAGTCTTCATGTATATGAATTCATTTAATACGAAACAAAACCTTTGCTTACAAGTAACATTTAAGCTATAAAATTTGAGATAGAAAGACATAAAGATATTCCTTCCATAGGGGAATAAAAATATATGTATAGTATATGAATCAGAGTTTAAATTGGATACACAGTCTTGACAAAATGCTGGTCATGATAATGATAGAAATATGCATAAATAGGCATCATATAGATGACTTATTTGATAAAGTTGGTACAGAGGTTTCATATTTTTCTCTTAAAATTGTATTGGGTTTTATTACAGTAAAAATTATTTGTATGATGAAATTCATACATGTCACTCTACTTCTAATGTTAAATTAACTTACAATGTTATTTTGTGTTGATTTCAAAACCCAATTTTCTAGTTCTAGGGGGAAAATGAAAACATTATCATCACATCACTTATTGACTTCACTTACTTAGGCATTTTAAACAGTCTCAGTTTTAGTAGCTAAAGCAAAAACCATTTATTTACTCATAATTCTGAAATTTGGGCTCAGCTCAGCTGGACATTTCTTTGGCTGGATTTGTCTAGCATCACTCACAGGGTTTCAGTCATCAGATCAATTGACTAGAGATGGCATGTAGAAGACCGATCCAGATTTGAGCCCTAAGATCTCAGGCCTCATCTGGGGTGGCTGTATGCTCAGCCTTTCCCTCCATGTGATACATCAGCCCAGGCTTCTTCAGAGCACAGTGCTTCAGAGCTCCAAAAGAGCAAAACAGGAGCAAATGAGGCTTTGGGGGTCTTATATAAAAATTTGCACAATATCACTCTCTGCTCATTCTATTAGTCAAAGCAAGGTGCAAAACCTACCCAGGTTCAAGGCAGGTGAAGTAGAAAAGAGACTTCATCCTTTGTTGAGCAGAGCAGGGATATCACATGTAAATAAGGATGCCAGCAAGGACAGGAGGAACTTATGGCCATATTTTGAAATCTACCACAATAATCAAATTAAAAGAGAAATAACATTTTGAAGTATTAATAGTAATTTGAATACATAGAAAGAAAATCTGGAAAATTTAAAATTCTATTTTAAAAGAAAGGCTTTTATTGTTTAAAAATACACTTTGTTTTGGTAATCCGTTGTAATTATTCTGAGATGCTACACAAATCATTCTATGGCTTTATGAATTGGTACATTTGTTGTATTTATTCATAATATATATACTTTCTTCCTTTAAGGAAGTATAGGTAAGACTTGTCAACATGGTCAATTCCAACACCAATCTAACTTGTTTAATACTAATCTAACAGTGTTCCTGAAAATCCTTGCTCTAAGTTTGAATTGACTAGGTATAGCACAGGAAATTGTACATTATTTAATCTTTCACCCAGTTCTATCTTTTTATTTAATTATTGATTCAGTTAGGTTCATTTATTTTAGATGAAGGCTATTATTCAGTTATATGCTAGAGAATGTTTTAGAAATACTTTATTAATCATTATCAGAAGATTAATTTAAATTTAATTTTCTTCCAAAATTTCTGAATTATTGAAATGAAACTCTATATGAGGTTAGATGTATTCAAGTTCAGAAAAAGTGTGGTTTTAGATATACAACTTTTTAAAAGTTCTGTTCTATTTTTTTTCATTAAGCTGAGACAATTACACGACTGTCACTTTATGCAAAGACATAAAGTCTTTGCTAATGATGAGGGAGTAAGGAGATGGTGAGAGATATAAAGATGATTAAATATCCTCACCAAAAAAGTTTACAGTCTACCAATGGAAGCTACAAAGACACACACACGGGAAAATGCAAAGACATTCAAAAAATAGAAATCAAGAAGTACATTGGCCTCAAAGTGGTGTACTACGTTTCCACTGTAGTCACTTTCAAATCCCTGGGTTGAGGGGAGCAAGTTGAAAAAGGGAAAGCCCATTTCCAGCAGTTAAGTCCCGATCATCTGAAGCCCCAGAGCACAGGCCAGCCAGCTGGAGGAGCTTCTCCGTGTTGATTGTCACAGCACGTCTCCTTTCACAAAGCACTTGCACAGACACTCATAATCTCAGGAAACCCTATAGCACTCCGTGGGACAGGTAGAGCCCTTGGTTTACAGATCAAGCAACTGGCAATAAATTAGGGAAAGTGACTTGCTCAGAGCTAAACAAAAATTAAAAGGAGACAGAATTAGGACAGAACCTAAGCCTTGTGCTCTTCGCGTCGCTTCTTTCTTTCTGTTTGAAGAAACTGTCAGCATAATTGGTGGGTAAAAGCTTAATGTTATAAAGCATTTATTAGTTCACAAATACAGCAAAATGCAGTGGCTCCAGGATATAACAGGAGGTGATCTTGAGATCTATTGTAGATACCTCAGCAATAATGTTTCCTAGGAGGTAATGTGTGACAGGCCAAAGGATAGGTTTTAGTATGTGGTAGCTTTTCAAGTACCTCCACCCCACCTTCAGTAGCACTAGGATTTAGGTCACAAGGCTAATTCTCACTGATTTGCAACAAGCTCCTTTTGGTATTTCAAGAGCTAAACCACTTTAGGTGGTATCTGAGGTCTACCTTCTTGGCTCTCAAATATATTAGGTCTTGGTTCTTTTCTCAGACCAGGGTCTGAGGCTCTAAAAACTCCAAGGACATATTCTTAGGGATAAGTAGATGATCTACAAGAATTATTTAACCATATGGAAATGGACTTAATACATATATGATGTTCCCATTCTATGATTGTGTTGTGCAAAAGATGTTTTATACAATGTAAAATAAATCATCGTGCATATACTGTAGTAGAGGCCTATAGACCTGTATCCACTGCAAAATTCTAAATGCAGTACGCTCTGAAAGCCAATAAAATAATTAATGTAAATGTTTCTGACTCATTTGGTAGCTAACTTGATCTGTATGAACCTGATGCCATTTATAGTTTTTATTTACTATATCTTCTACTGTGAATGTATGTCTTCATGTTTTATTATGCAAATATACTAATATGTTTGATTATTGAATACTGCCTTTTTCTAAAATCTGAAAGACTTTGGATTTTCATGGTTTTGTTGTTTTGTTTATATTAAACTTATAAATACATTTTGGTAGGAAATGTGTTAAGCATAGCAGATATTTTAAATTAATTCTGAACTTTACTTATTTATATGTTTGCCATACTACTATAATAAAAATATTTTAGATCAGTACTAAAAGGCGCATTAGATATTTTTCTTTTGCTTGTTTAAAAACACATGTATGAATCATAGTTGGGAAACTTTGTTTAACACTGTACTTAGTAAGCAAAACAAGAATAACAAGATGATAGCTTAGAGTGAAATTCAACCTTCGTAAGCCTTGTGCGCTGACAAAATTACCCTGGGGACAATGTAGCTATCACCTAAATATGACTGTGATATCTTGCTATGCATTAGGAAAAACAATTTTTACTACTTGTAACATGCTGATGAAAGTATATCTAATTGTTTCATTCATAGAGAGCATCACAAAAATTCTAGTCTTTTTACAATAGAAAATATGAATTTTCTCTTTGCAACATACAAGTATCCAGCCTATCTTTGCTAATAACCATCTGGTCACCAACCTGAAGCTTCTGTAGATTCTGGGAAATGAAAATTTCTCTAAATATATAGTAACTAATTACAAACAATTTACAGCTCTTAGTCAATCAGGCTAGTTTAAACAGTTGGGGTGTTTTAAAACTTCAAAAATACAACCAGGGATGCAATTTTGAAATTTAGCACTTGACACAGAAGTTGTCTCCATCTTATTAATGCTAAAAGTAGATAATAAATATCTCACACCTACTGAGCAACTAAAATGTAACATTTAAAATACTACTAGGTGTGGGATGATTCATGAGCCAGCAATTGTAGCAAACTCACATTGAATTATTGCTGGTTCTACTTTCTAGATGCAGGTGTCATCTAATACCCAAGATAATGATCATAGAGCAGTCTCATTCAGTCCCTTTGATCTGAGGAGGAAAATGAGGTTTTGAGGAGTTTTGTCAGTTGTGCATGATCACACAGCTAATTAGTGTTAGGCTCAGGTCCCCTGGCCTTGAATCTAATTGTTTAAACATTTTTGTTATCATTTGAAATGCTGTGCTCTAAATGTCAGGAGGAAGTGATTTTATCTGCCCAAAGCTTGTAAACCAATTGTCTTAGAGTGCCAAGGCAGTAGTGTGGAACAGGAACAAGGCCTGACTCCGCCAGATACCCTTCAGCAGGGCTGGCTTCGGGCTATGCCACCGTATGTTAGATTGCAGAGTAAAGGCCTTATCCCTCAAGTAAAAGGGCAGAAAGCCTCAACCAAGATATGAAATAGGCGAGTTTCTCTAAAGAAGCGTCTGCCATCCCTAAACTGGTTCTTTTGTGTTTATCCCTGCTAATTCTTCCTAAAGGGTTAAATGCTAAAATGCCGCCTCACACACGAGTTTGTGAAAATGCTTCCCACATTTATTATTTTAATAAAAGACTAAAGACGACTCTTCTTCAATCCTAAGAAAGAATGGCAAGTTGTTTAGGGCAGCAAATTTCATCCCAACATCCCCTGAAACTAAAGCATGTGGGCAGTGAACTACTTGCAAGGCCAAATGCAGTCTTAACATGCCAGCCCAGCAGAGATCATCCTAAACTTTTAGAATCACCTTTCTCGTAAATCTCAGACTGGAAAGGGCAGTATTGTGCAGCCATGCTTATCCAGCCCTGTCGACATGGACTTTTAGTTTATCCAGCCCTTTTTGTTTTGCAAACTGGCTTGTACCTAGAGATCTCCCCAGTCCTTCCATCAGACGCTCTGCTTATCAACTCAAATGAGAAGCCTGAGGACGAAGAAGAGGAATTTTCTACTCAGTCGGTAGTTTATTCTGACAGTGAGTATCTCATCACTGCTTTTTATTTCTCGGGTTAGGTGGGTCCCTTGGTAGTAAAAAGGTTTGAGGCATCTCTCTGCATTATTGCAGTTGTTTAAAAATTATAAATCAAACCAAATTCCAAAAAAATAAAGATATATGATATTAAATTGTAATTTTGCTCCTGCGAAATTACCTTCATATTATATTTTTCCCAATAACTGTAAATGTTCTTCAACAAAATAAATGTTAATTTTCAATCAGTCCAGTGATATAATAGGCACCACTATAAAAAATAAAGTTTGCATGATTGGGGAAAAAAAATCTTCATTTAAATATACTTTTTAAAAAACCTAAAAGAGTAGTAATAAAACAAAGTAATTTTCCATGGTTAGAAAGGACAAGCAGGGACTATGACCTGCAATGCCTCTTCTTATAATAAAGCAGAGAATAAGCTCTCGTCTCTAAAAGACTGTGCCCCAAATACCTTTGTAATGGATATAATAAAGCAATGATTCTATTTTTGCTAAGCTGTTATAATAGTGATTGGTGTATTGTTGAGTCATTTATATATTTCATGCACTTCTGGAAGAGCTATCCATTGTTGTTTGATTTATTAAAGTCTCTTCCATCACTTACGGATACAAAGTGCAGTTAGCAAAGTAAGTTGTGCAGTATGCTATGCTTGGGGTAGAATTTTTGAAAACAAAGCAGTTTTTAAAGTTTGGGTTTATTTTTGTCCATTGACTTGGATATGTCATAAATAAAGACTGCAGCCCTATTACTTGAAATCAGAGTGAAAGTTCTCCTGCTTGTAAATCAGGGACATATCCAGGGTTCTGCCAAATTTCCCTAGCCTGAAGCCTGCCACCATTACTCATCATGGTCATTCCACATTCTTCAAAGCTTGGGAAAATTATGTTACTGTGTATATTTTTTTCCTCCCTGAGATTTAATTATGAAGTAATTATAGTGAAGTAATATTAATGAACAGTCCATGACTCTCATTGTGCATAACCAACACAAAAAATTCCACCCATTTTAAAAAAAGAATCTCTTAGTCTCATCTCTCCTTTCTCTATAAAATTATCACCCAGGCCTGTTGACATCCTGAGGCCTTTCCTCTGTAGGATTTCTTTTTTTTTTTTTTCTGCATTAATGTCTTTATTAGTCTGGGTGATTAGCCCACCTGCCTTACTTTGATTTCAGGCATTCGCCCCTGCATGTGCCGGGAACTGTTCATCCCACTCTCAAATTAGAAAGATAGCAGAGGAAGTTTTATTTTAAAAAGCATGCAAATATCAAAGTAGTAAAATTAAGAATAAATGGACCTCCTTCAGGTATTAGGATAAAGTCAACCATCTTTAGGAAGGAAAAATTCAAACACTAGCTCATGTTTTCTTAAAACTCCTGGTCAAATGCATTTTCTTTTCATTGATATTAAAACCAGGTCATCTTTGTAAGAGCTAGATTTTTAATACATCATGGACCTCTTGTTGGTTTTATTTAAGAGTTAAAACATATTATTATCTCAATCCTTGGTGTCCATGGTCATTTTATCTCCGTTTATATTTAATTGCTGATGACTTACATACACCTCTATACCTACATATAGCATTACTCACTATTTCATTAATATGGACAATGTATAATATGAAAATAGTAAAATTGAAGTTCTGTGAAGTTCTGTGATAAAACAGAAATGGTGCCCAATAGCCTTTTTTCTGTATCTACTCTTCTCTGTTTCACCTTCTTTGAAACCTTACTGTGAATGCTACTTTTATAGGAAAGGTGATTATTACAAAGGCCACATGCTTTCCTATTTAATCCTGTCATCAGTAACTTTAGTTTTTTGGTGATTATCTTTCTCTCATTCATTGCTCAATGTGGAAGCTAAAATACACTTGGAGTAAGTAGCACTGAAAGTGGGCCCGGAACCAAGCTCTCCCAGGCAGGTTTCCCTTCCTGGCAGTGCTCATTTGAAGGAGGCTCTCACCACCCTGCCCTTTATGGGCTGTTGGGGGCGCCAGTTCCCCACCAGGGGCACTGGGGGCTCGTTCTCAGCGCTGGACAGAAGGCTGCGCAACTTGGCCATCTGGTCGGAGCTCACAGTTATGGGCTCCTTGAGCAGTAGCCATACGATGCACTCTTCACAGGGCGGCGTGGTAAAGGAGCCATGGTAGGTCCAGCAGTACGGCAGGCAGGGAACAGGCAGGATGGGTCAAAGTTCGTGAAGGGCGCCTCCTTGCCCTTTGTCGTAATTTGGTCCAGTGCGTCAAGAATCAGCTGGAACTCACCCTTCTCACGTCCTACCTTCAGAAAAAGCCAACCACGGCTGTTCCATCAGGTTGCTTCAGAGCTTCTGCAAACGTGTTGTACTTTGGATTCCAGTGAACCAAATGCAGCTCCGCTGCATACTTGACTCCATCCACAGTGTGCTCAGAACCGTGATCATCAGAGGAGCCCCAGTGCAGGTGGAACTGGCGGAGCCGGTAGGGTCCATTGAGAGGACCACCCCTCAGCATTGAAAGATCAAAAGTATCATCAAACACAACCCTGCAGGTCTTCCCATTGTTCAGGATGGTCTTGCAAGAGCCAGGGTCATAAGAAGCTGACCATGGCAGCAGAGAAGGATCGTACTCAATGTCCTTAGTATGCAGCTCGATGGGCGACTGGTTGTCTCCCTTGGCAATTGGGTAAAGCTCATGCCAGTGATCAGGACCATTGTGGCTGGCGTAGCCCCACTCCTTGGCCATGGTCGCTCTCTCGCCTGGTGCCTCCTGCCTGCTCTCTGCGCCTTTGTGTGGGATTTCTACACAAAAGACTCACAGGTTTCTCCTATGTGTGCCTCAGTGCCCACAGGGATACTCTGCTTCAATGTGTGTTCTGCTTTCTACCCAAAATCAAGCATGTTTCTCATCCTCCCTTGTGCTGCTGTGCTTTTTTTTTTTAAAAAAAAAAAAAAAGGTCCCTAGTGCCATTTCTGATGGCAGGTTGGTTAGGGCTCTTCCCCTAGCAGGTCTTCTTTATCTCACTGAAGTCATCCATTGCTCCCCCAGGGTAGGTGCTCACAGAGAGGACCTCCTTTCTGCCCCAACATTGAGAGCTCCTGTTATTAAAATTGTTGAGTTGCACCAGATACAATTAAAGTGCATTAAATTGCCTTGAATGCAATGGGATGGACTGGGCTGTGATGGGAGAGACTAGAATGAGATACCTTGGTACAAGACCCCTTCTCTTTGAAGCCTCCCTGTTTATACCTTTGTAGTGAGCCCAAGGTTCACATCTTGAGGTGATAGCGCCTTCCATGTTTGGATTTATTTACACTCATTTATATTAAAAAATTCACTCATGAAATATTACGTCTTTCTGAAGGATGAGAACTAGGTTTTAATAATTTCTTTTAGGTCCTTGGTAATTTTTTTGGTCTGAAACCACTATATTATTTCTAAGTAACGGACATGGACAGTGAATCATAAATAATGTAAACAAGTGAGCACTGTCAGAGGACAAGTATTCAGTTGTAATTTACAAAGATCTTCCTGGCTTTGTGCCTATAACACAAACCAGGAAATGTCACAGAGTGGCATTATCCGAATACTTCCAAAGGAACCACCCTGAGTACATGTGGTCTGATTTATAGCCAAGCCTTCTTTGAATGGAATTGGAGAACTACTGCAGGAAGTGGCAGCAGCTCCTCATGATGGTGTTATTTTATTTCATATTTTTCATCTTCAGAAAGCAAATTTTATTTTTTCATACAGAATTATTTAAAAATCATTATCAATATATTTCATAAATAACAAATCATTGTCTTTGCATAAATCTTTTCATTATATTTTACAGTTTCAGTTGTTAATCTTTCTGGAGGAAAACAAAATATGCTCTATGTATGACTTAAAATGTGATCTACCTATGTACTTGTCTAAGCTAGGGTTCTTCACTAAACGACTGCCACTCTTGCCATTATGATAAATAGAGACTTGCGGGAAGGTTATACATGTTCAGAAGTGCCCAGCCTGTGAAAGGCAAGATGAGCTGGGGCAGGTCATCTGCTAACATCCCTGAACTTGCTCCCCAACTCTTTCACTACACCCAGGTTGAGAAGCCCTACAAATTTCTGTCATACAACTGATGTGTCAGATGCTATGGAGATTAAAGTGCCTCCAAGCTGCTCACTCCAACTGAAGAAAACAGAATTTTCATGTTGACTTAGCAGAGGAGCTAAAAGGACACTACCTCCTTGGAAATGTGATTATGCTAGTTCTTTCCACACACTTCATATCAACCTTGCAATACTACATCTCCCTCTGCAGGAAGTGAAGTTGAATAAACCCACTCTTAGACCCATGTTCTCCTTTTAGTTCCCAGGAGGGAGTAAAGAATGGCTCAAGTCCATAAAGGAGCCAAGTGACCAGCTTAATGGTTCTTGGGAGTGATGAGCTTCATCCTCAGAAGCAGCAGAGTACCTCTTCTGGCCTCACGTTCCCTCAGTCAACACAAATAGGAAATGGCTTGGCTCTGTGCTCAAGAATTTATGTAATGCTTAAGGATTTGCACAGTCTTCATAAACCTCATAAATGACACCAGAAAAAATAAACCTGCTATATATTTTTCTTCATGCTATATCTGGACTTCACTGATAGAATTATTTTATTACCCAGTCAGTCCACGTATAGGTGTTTCAGTAGACAGGTAGACATAAAATAAAACTGATCACCTTGCCATGCACAAAAACCTCATAAAAGTGAAAGAAAACTTAATTTTTGTTTTTAGTAGACTGAAAATAATAGCAATTTGGTAGGACTATACTCACAAGAAGTCCATTTGTTTTCCCAGTTATAGCAAAGGGTGCTTATCAAAAGAAGTGAGTCTCACTTCAAACACCAGGAATTGCTTTTGTCTTTTACATTTAAAATGGATATATTTTAACCCTCAGTTCCTATGCCATGGACAAGACAACTTTATTTCTCTGAGTGCCACCTCCAATCCACAGGAAACACCTGAAGTAGGCCAATTACTAGTGTTTCTTATTTCACTGTAACCTAAATAAGCTTCAGCCTTGGCTTCCTAAGGTCCAAAGTACAGTACCCTGCCTTGTTGGCTATACTTGGCACCAAACTGATCTTCAGACACTGGCAAGAGCCCAAAGTTGGGGATCAGTTGCCTTGGTTGTTTCACTAACTTGTTTGTCATATATCACAGATGTCATTAACCTTTGTGAATTGGGAATACTAATATTTACTTCACAGGGGTATAATGAGGACTTACTACACACACACACACACACTTGAAAGCTTAAAGCACAAAATAAATATAAATATTTAAACACCTTGAAATAACATATTTTATATCTGGCTCAATAGATACTTATTTGCTGAAAAAGTTATTGTTCAATCAATGTTATTTTCATCTATCTCCATTTGCTATTGCCTCAGTTAGTGTTGAAGGGCCCAGTGCTTTCTTTTTCTTTTTCTTTTTTTAACCCTCACCCAAGGACATTTTTTCACTCCTTTTAAAGAGAAAGTAAGGGAGGAGGGAGAGAATGAGAGAGAGACATCAAAGTGAGAGATACTCACCGATCAGTTGCCTTTTGCACACGCCCTGACCAGGAATTGAACTCGCAACCCTTTAGTGCACTGGACAACACTCCAACCAACCAAGCCACACCGGCTAGAACCCCAATGCTTTCTAAAAATCTCACACAAGCACACAAACACACTCCCTAGACTCACAATGTCAGTATTTTCTCAAGACTTTCTGTCACATAGCAGTCATCACATTTTATCTGTAATTATTTGTTCATTGTTTGCCTTACTGGATTTTAAGCTCTATGAGGACAGGGATATGCCTATTCTGTTCACTTTTGTCTTAATAGGACCTAGCATTTTGAAAGCTCTTGCTGACTGAGAAAAATCGATAAATGAATGAATGCACACACACTGCTCTAAAGCTCTCTCTTACTTCTTTGATTCATGAAATTCTTCTATCTAGAAACAAATAATTTCAGTTCAAATAATAGATAATAAATATCCCCAGGGCAGGATAGCTTAACAACTAAATTTCTTCCCACTGAGATATAAACAACTAAAAAAAGATACCTTATGAGAATCAAGTCTGAAAGGAAGACATCAAAAGAGAGAAAGGCCTGAAGGGAGAAAGGGTTCAGACTGGACCCTGGGGAAGAGTGAAAACCATGCTCACATTCTTGATAATTTTGTGAAAATCTAGCCCACCACTTTAAAAAGCGTTTCTGACTTCTTCTGGTCTGCTCCAAATGTGGAGTCCACTCAGCGTTGGTGGATAATCCGAGTTGGCACCAAATAAATCAGTGAAAAGGAGAAGAGAATATCCAATGATTTTCATGCTTTAGAGGTGCCATAGAAACACATTCTGTGGGGAATGACCTGAACTACTACGGGCACATTTGCCTTGGGTATGCATTGTTAGCATAGGGACTCATGTCAGTATTCCTTGGAACCAAAGGGCATGGCATCCTAGTGGAAGACCCATACATAGATCCTTGGAATCTATAGCTTAGTGATTTAGGAGCATTATGACTTTGGACAGGTGACTTACTCTTATTAGGTTCTATTGCTTCAACATATTTTACATATTTCTATTTATTTTCAATTTCTATTTCTTTTTATATGTAAAATGAAAAGGGCCATGTCTATGTGGAAAGAATTTGAAACCAATTATGTAAATTATAAATTTTAATTTTTTATTTATTTTATGGGGAACTTGCAGAAAAATTCTAGAATACAACAGTCTTTTAAGTAAAATTGTGCTCTATGGAGAAAAAAATAAATGAAGTATATTGTGTAAATACACTTTTTGGCAGCTTATAAAATACTCTTCCTAGAAATCTTCCTCATCTGAGTTAATAAAACTCTGTGAGGAAAAAAACAGGTTATATTTTCTAAACATGATAGGAGTAATGGAAATTAAGTTAAGTACGTTGGCTAAATTAGGAAAACTCATACAAATGGGGAAGCTAGGCTCAGAGTCCAAAGCTCAAAGTTCAAAGCTTTTTACCCAAGACTCACCATTCTTTTATTATACTAGTCCACCTTCCAGAGGAGTTTCCAGAGCTGAAAATTCTGAAACCTCTTCATATTCCCCAATATATGATACCCTCTACTCCCCTCCTTATATATGAAATGAAAGATGATACTATAATTTGATGGGGCTATAATTTAAGTGTGGGAGAGTGAGGACAGACATAGGAAGAAGTTTATAATAAATTATGCTAGCTGAAATTTTCTCCTCTTTCTAATTCCACCAGGTCAAATTCAAGCTTACCTTTTCTGTCCCTTTTTCACCTCCTGTCTCTTCAAATCCATCTCTTATTTGTAATACTCTGTTGGGTATCATCCTAATCCCTTTTCTTTCTAAAAATCTATAATACACCACCTTTTTTAATCTATAAACTCTTACAAACAAACAAAAAAGAAACTAATTTCTTTTTGTAGTTGTAGTGGATTTTTTGAAGGAAGGAGTGGAGTAAGGCACTTTGATGTAGAAAAATGGACAAAAGCAAGAGACCGGAAAAGATGAAAGATCAGGTAAAAGGAAGGAGGTGTGGCTAATTTCAGTAACTGTTTCGGGTCTTTTTTTGTTTTTAAGGAACAAATCTCATTAAGAAATAGGTTCCATTCCAAGTAGTTCCCTGACTTAAATCTTAAATCTTAAATCTTGAGATGTTGGCATTGAAAGACATTTTATTTCCTTCTCAGTATCTCTGCAGCCCCAATTTTACAGAATTAGGAAATGAGAGTCAGGAAGGTTACGTAACTCATGTGAAGCTGCAAAGAGGTTAAAGGAGCAGCACTTTTTCTTGTCTTTTGCCTCAAGAATTCCTAAACCACAGCCTCAAATAGTGTTAGAGAAAAAAGTTGAACAAACCATTGTTTGTAAAGTCAGGGAAAATTCCATGAGAGAGTTTGAATTCTTCACATCAATTAGAGGGAAAAAAAGAGAGAGAAACAACAGTTACTTGGTGTGCAGCCATGATCTGTCTTTACGCAAAGAATAGATAGATGTTGCTGTTAGGAAAATGCACTTCAGGCAAATTCAGGCCTTTTTCAAAACTGATGAGTTCAAGTTTTAAATCAAATCCAAATTATGTGGTTTCTCAAAGTTGTTTGTTTATGCATGGCAAAACCCCATTTCCTACAAGTGAGTCAGCTATGTGAAAGATCATTCATATTACTTCGAGAACGGCAAAAATAATTGTTTAGTTTAAATTAATTTTACAGTCTCATGGTTAACTGAAAAAGTAAAATATCTCTGTGATTTAGTTTTGGAATTTTTTTAACTGAAGTAATGATTTGGTGTGTTCAACGATTTTTTGAGTGTTATCATTCCTCGTGTTTTAACTCGTGTAAATATAATCTCAGTTCTGAGGGAAATTTGTACTCTCAGCTAATTCACAAATAAATGCTATTGTTTAATAAAAGCATAATAAAGTATTTGGAAATGCCTTTGGGATGTAGTCAGGTAGTATAGGTACAAGCAGAAGAAAGAGGCAGATAATTGCAGCCAGACCTGAAATTTTTATCCATTCTGTGGTAAAGTCAGTCTCTAGTTGTCAGATGCAGCTACTGGAGCTGGGAGAAAATCAAGCCCATAATAGAATAAAACGTGTAGAAAACATGACTGCAGGTAAGAGCTGGCTGTCCTGGTTATCATTTGGCATGAAGAGATCCAGCAGAAGGCATCAAAGCAGTGTCAGAATTTCGGGCAGGCAGGCGAGCAGTGGGTCTCAGGCAAATCTATCAGTAACAGAGCCCCTGACATTGGATAGAGGCCAACAGATGTCCTCATGGGACACTGTCCTAGAGGAACAGAAACCAAAGCAAGCTACAAAGGAAGACTGAAATTTATAAAAGAAAGCAAGAGTAGAGTAAATGTGGAAAGGGAACCGGGGTTGAGAAATAAGGCAGAGAGCCAATTATTCTACTTGCTCTTCAAGGTCAGGAGCAAATAACAGCAAGTGTGATTTGATCCTATGTCCCTGAATAGAAGGCTTCACAGCTCTAAACCCTCCCACATACAGTCAGATTCCCATCCCTGGGTCTGGGCTAAGCCTGCCAAGTGACTTAGCTGAAGAGGAAGGGGCTGGGGCTGCACAGAGACAATGACTGGTATGAGCACTACAACTTTACCATAATAACTGAAAATCCAAGGGAGTAAAAGCTTCAAATGCTTAACACATCCACTGGCATTTGACATTATATGCCAAAGGTAGCTCATACAATATTTACCATTCTCATCTTCTTCAGTATGTACCATTCTACCTAAAAACTATTTGATCATGAGATGAAACAACAGTTAATGTTTTGCTTTTGTAAACTCAGCCTGATAATACGATCTAGAGGAAAAAACATGGAACTGATTCTCCCAAAAGCGGGCTTCAGGTCATGGACCTGCTGGGACTGGCTGTAGGATCTCCACCCACCACCGAGCATTGTTCTTGTCTGTACACTGCAGGGTGAGCTCACGGGGTTCTTCCAGCACCAGCTTTCTGTTGTATTTTCATTGCAAAACTTAAAGGGGTAAACGCTACTAACGTATCCAGGGATTTTTCTTCTAGACAGTTCACATGGCGTTCACAACATTGAATGCTTATAGAAAAGTGCATTGCCCTCCATAACCTCAGGAAGTCATTGCAATCTATTAAGTAAATAGATGGCATTTCAAGTGCACTTCTACAACTGTACTAAGAGACCATAGTAAAGGAATATTACAGTTCTATTGAGCCAACTCTCTAACAAGTATATGATTGAGTTTTTTGTGATTTCTTTACAAAGAGAAGGAATTAACAGTTAAAAAACTATGCTAATGTTAAAAAGGGACGATTAAAACCTTGAAATGAGTTAAGACAGGTTCTTTGGTCAACTTGAAAAATGACAAGTGAAAAGTCAAAATATACCACTTAATCTTTCTCAATCAGTCACATTTGCATTGTATTAAACATTGATGTTTATTAATATTTAGTGCATGTAGACTTTAGTATCCAATGAAAAATATCCATGCCATGGAGATGTAAAACCTCTTTTATAGAGTTGTTTGATGGCTAGTCAGTGAATTATATGATTGCAGATAACTCAGTATCAATATTTAAGATAAAATCCAAATTTTAGAAAACATTTAGCTACCAAAGAGTAAGAGGTTTGATGATAGTTTTAATAAATGAAAAATTATGGCTCACAAATGTACTTATTCTTCTCTTTTTATAACATACCATTTATACAACAACTTGTGCTCATGGGAATTTTTTGCCAGTGAATATATGCAGCAATTTACTTGCCTATATATTAAAGTATGATGCATTTATATCTTTATTTTTTCTTTAAAAAGTGGAAACATAAAAACTCCCTGGCAATTAAGTTTATAGCAATGTTTCTGTAAAACAGTCAAGAAGGTTATTGAACATGATAACAGTTGAATAATTCTTTCAATGTAGGACCTAGAATAATTTTTCTAATCTTAATTTGAATTTATACAATGTAAACATAAAATAAAAGGTAACAGAAATGCTTGTATCTATCTAGTAAACTGAAGAAAATAACCATCTTCCCTGCAGACATATCAAAATAATAAACATTTTATAACAATTCTGTGAACACGTAATTAGTAAGTAATTTTTCTGTAAATCTCTGGACAGAATAATTGTAAGGCTTTCTATTTTTCTAAGGTATTTTGACTTAAATATCTATATCCATTTTTACATGTATTTTAATTATGTTATTAATGGCAACATCATTAAATTGAAAATTTCACTCACTCATATATATTTCTTCAGAAAATGCTTATTTATGTCCTGTTTTTCAAGTATTGGGGGGAGGGGTTAGGTACTGCCACAATAAAGAAGAATGAGCTATTATTCCCACCTTTGAGGCTCTCTCACACAAGCATGGCTTGATTTCAGAATTTGTCCCTCTCCTATCACAATTTCCCTTTTGACCTTTCTATATATGATACCATTTAAGATATTTAAGTTAATTTACATAAAGATTTTTTTTTCCCAACCGTTTCTCATATCTTGAAGAAATTAGTTTCAGTGTTTATTGAATCCAAGTATGAAACTTATTAGGCTATATTTGTATTTTCATGACAATTATTTTCAGGACCCAAATTTATGGCTTCCTTTAAAATTATAGTTGTATTTATGTACATGGTCATCCTTAAAAATTTAAATAGCCAGTTGTTCACCAGCAAAATGAGTTTTTATGGGACTAGCAGAGAATTGCAATAGAGACAGGCAAGCTACGGGGCAAAACCATAAACAAGTTCTGAAGACAAAGGAAAGGAGCATTCTTGTACAGAAAAAAGGGGGAAGTGGTTGACTCATGGTAGTTTCTCATTGGCCGGGTCTGTTGCTAAGTAAGTAGAAAACTTTTCTCCTGCTGGGGAGTAAAGCAATCCTCTTCCTGTTGAGGTCTGTCACAGTGCCTACTGGTAATGCATGACGGCTCCCCTGCTGGGTGTCTTGCCTCCACTTTAAATGAGGTTTTTATAATTTAGTTTCACAATGTCATAGGTGCAATATCTGAGAAAAGCTATAAAGACACAACAAAAGGCCAAAAAAGATATTTTTATAAATAAAATGAAATATAAAGATCTCTTATGCTGTTTAGGTTTTATTTACATTTAATTATATTTAAAATTATTTTCATAAAAATCCTTAAGAGTTTTATATTCTTCTCACTACCTCTGATGCATACTTTTCCTTACATATTTCTTGTATACCCTTAGATTTCCTTTTTATTTGTACATTACATAATAGATCTAACTTAATTCTTCAACTCATAGATACTTAAAGCACTGACCAAAAAAATGCTTATTAAAATGTCACTAGCCTTTGCTTCATTATAAAAGTTCTGTAATTTAATCAACTAAAAGTGGGAATTATACAAAGTATTTAACATTTTAAAGGTCTTAAATACCATTTTTTCATACATATATTTCTCTTCTCCAAGTCATTCTTTTCATTTTTTTAATTTAAAAATTATTCATTGAAATCTTACTGTGTGCTATGTACTGTTTTAACTAGTGAATGGAAGAGTAAAAAAAATACTTTCACTATAAAGCTTACATTTTAGAGAGCAGAGATCAACAATAGAAATAAATATGTAAAACTTACAGTGTGTATAACTTACAGCATTTCCCACCATAATCACGTGGATACTTGTTTTTAGCTATGGGGACCTGGGGGATGGAGGGAGGAAGCCTAAACATGACTTGCCCTCATGGATGTTATAGACAATTAACACATATGATAGCGGCAACACCTACTATTCTCACTTGCAGTCAATCCATCCTTCAATTTTATGGAGATGCTTGCCTTGCTTAGCCTCACCTAACGGCTTTTGGACTGAGTTATTCAGAAAGGAAGGAAGGAAAAAAGAGGATTGAAAAAGGTGTCTCATTTGTCCTTAACACTTTGTAACTTCTAGTTTTATCAGAAACAGGTCGCTTTGACAGTAGAGTTTAAAGAGCTATTTTGGAGTACCAACCCAGATAAAGTGATAATTTTATAATTATCATCTTCCTCATAAGAAATAGCCATATTTTTCAGTTACCTTGTTTTCTTTTGCATACAGTTTATGCCAAAAACTGACATAATAATAGCACTGCTTTTGTTCATTGAAAAATTACACTGTTGATGCGTTATCAATAGACTTTGAATACCCGAATCCTCCCATTTCCATCTAGATAATCAAAGTCTAATCATCTTTTAGGACTAGGTTCCATAAAGTTTATTTGAAAAATAAAATCAGTTCTGATATCTTCTCGGAAGATACCATATTTTTGTGTGTACCCTTGTTTTCAGTATATAATTCTCTCACAACTGCTGAACCAAAACTATTACATTTTGGCGTTCAGAGATGTGATCTCTCTCTAACCCTCACTTTTGCTCACCAGAATGAAAGCCTGTCAATAGCAATTACTATGCTTAATTGTCTTTGCAGCTTCAAGAAAACACTACCTACTCTTTATTAGGTACTTAATAAATGTGTCCTGATTAAATGAATAATAATTTCATGTTGTTTATATATGTGGTAAATTGACAATATCTTATTTTTCCTTCCTTGTACTTAATGATCTTATTCTCAAGACAACTAGTTCAATTTAGGCGGAAAATTGGTGGCCACAGGGTAGACCATATGGAACTGAGTCTGTGAGGAAGCCTCATTCTCCTCTTGTTATAAATAAATGAGCTGAAAATGGCTACAAAGACTTTATTGAACACCTGCATGTCCCAAAATATTACACTGTCCCTAAAGGAAATTGGACTAGGACAAAGTGAGCACTCCTAACACAAATATAGATTTAGAAGACATTTAACCCTGGAAAGTGTTGTGATTAGGAGACTGGTGAGCTCCACAAAGTATGAAGGAGAGGGGAAACCCAAAATTACAAACAACAGAGGCTTCTTTTGAGGAGGAAGGGGTTGGCACTTGCAGTGGCCTCTTAGGTTGATGTCTTTCAAAGGCCCTTAGTTCCCTACTATGAGGTTTAACGTGCAAGGCATGGTCTTCAGAGAGATGAAGGTGACTTGTGAATATCTTAAAGCAATAAATAAGCTAATATTTATTAAATATTTAGTATACTAAGCACTTTATAGCTATTACCATATTTATCCCAACAAAACCCTTTATTATCCCTGTTTTATAGATGAGGAAGCAGAGGCACAAAACGCTCAGTAATTTGTCCAATGTCACACACCATCAAGGTAAAAGTTAATGTTTGAATCTAAGGTGTGAGTACATTCCTATCACTATTCTGCTCCCAAATTAAAATATATCAATAAAATTTTTGGATGGTGAAATCTTATAAATATAACTTCACATCTCTTGCAATGATCTCGAAAGACCAAGGACTGACTCCAGACTTGCAGTGTCCTAGCATGTTTTTTGAATCACAGGTATACTCTATGGTATCAGAATAACTAAACCATTATTCAACAAGTAACTGTTTAATGGGACAGGTTGAGACCTTTCATACATCAACAAAATGCTGGCTTTCTCCTTTCCATCTTCTTTTAGTTTTCAGGAAGAAATTGTCATCCCTTGGTACATCTTACCAAACTACTTTTGTATGCTATTAATTTCCCAATATTATATGTAAAACACATTATATTGCCAATGGAGAAATATATTAAATAATTAAAATCTACTTAAATAGCCTATGTTGTCTATAATTTACATAAATGGAGATGGTTCCTAGATCTAGTTAGTTCTCTTCTTTCAAACAAAACAATTTATTTGCACACATTACTTGAACATGTGATGAGAGAAATATATCTTAAATTACCTTAAGCATCATACAGAAAAGATATAGTGCAAAGGAACAACATACCCTGACAACTGAAGGAGGCTGAAAATCATTACTCATTCTAGGGGCAATATTCAGACACTGGTAGGCATTCTGACAGTCTAGCAGATGGACATATTGAAGACCCTACCTGTTGGTATGAAATATTAATAGTGAGGGCATGATTCCAACCTGAGAACATAAAAACAAATTACTTTGGAGGTTAAGGGGATATGTGATCTGTAATCCATTGCTGAGTTGAAAGGCTTCAGGAATAAAAATGGCTCCCAATAACATGCCTAAGGCAGTGATTTTTAGCCTTTTTCATCTCAAGGTACACAGAAACTAATTACTAAAATTCTGCAGCACAACAAAAAATATATTTTTTGATAATCTGACCAAAAAATAGGCATAAATTTGATTCATTCACACAAGAAGGCTATTGTTGTGCTGGCTGTTTTCATTTTTTTATTTGACAATCTAAGGGAAAAGAGGTCATAGCCCAAGACTAAAGAGTCATGTATTGTATTTTTTTAAAATTCTTGTGGCACGCCAGTATGTCTCTTGTGGCACACTGGTTGAGAATCACAAGTCTAATCTAATACTAAACACCTTTCAACCAGGTGAGGTTTGGGGGAGACTAGAAAACTATTATGAATTTTCCAAGCTCATGAGATATGGAATAAGAAGTCTGACGCAAGAGAAAATATATTGATCTGGGGATACTAAAAGTAAGCAGAATGTGCATCTAGCCTTTAATGAACCTCAGAAGTAGAATCATGTAGTAATTTTACAGATGCAAAAATACTATGTTACATTTCCTTAATCCTAAATCAATAATCCCTCTCATCCCTAATATTACAAAGAATTAGTGGTCAAGGTCACTTATAAAATACTTTGCAATTTATAATAGGAATAGCCTGTATAAATGTCTCTTTAAATTTACCACAGAGGGTTTTCCCAAGGTTTCCCAAGAAAGAAAAGCAGGTCAATTGTATAAGCAGTTTTAGGGGTTGGTGAATGCTTTTTCACCACTCTGGACCAGGAGTACATGGCTTGCTTCATGGGGGCAAAGCTAAGAAAACTAATTAAGAATAATTCTGCAAATTATCTTTCAAGGTCTGCACTAATATTTTTAACTGGGACTCGACACCTGTGAAATTTCTGCCTTGTCCCTTAACCTTAGTTATGTCATTTAAACTCTTGGGCTGATTTCTGTAAATAGGTAGAAAAGTGTAGGTCCTAACATGCTACACAGAGATTCTAGAAAGAGGAATTTTTTTAAAAAATGAAAAAGTAGAAATGGGGATGGAAAAAGAGCATAAAAGGAGCAATACACATGTGACAACTGTTTTAGAATGAATTGTGTGGGGGAAGGAGAACACAGAAAAAAATGTAAAATATATGTTTTAAGTTTTGAAATAAAGCCATTTTAAATGTTATTAGTTTATCACTATTAAAGAATGAATGCCTAATGAAAACTTTACTCTAGACAACCAAATTTTAAGCTTCTTCTAAGAATAGCTGTGTTTTATATGGAAAATATATTTCCTATATAACCCCACAAAAAATCATTGTTATGAAGATTGGGCACAAGGGAATGTTAAAGGAAAAAGAAAAAACTAGGAATTTATGTTTCTTGTAAGTTAAAAGAGTGTTAGATTCAGACACTGTCTATGATCACAAGGAGACAGTGTTATGAAGCCATCTCAATATCTGTAGGACCTCATTTGCAGAACCCCTAATTAATATCTTCATCCAACAGCCCACATGCTGGGCTAGGTTTCTTTCAGTTTGCACTTCATAAATTTTGAAATAAATTCTCACTTCTTTTTAAAGAATGAAAGATAAACAGTCATATTAGGAATGTCAAGGACACAACACAAGAGGTTTTTTTAAATCTTTGCAAAGGCATACTTTATTTGATAGATGTATGCCATTTCATCTTGGATTTACTGTTAGATAAAAATGGCATAATTAATTGCCCTGTGCTCTAAGCCATGTGAATAAAACTATTGTTGAAAAGAGTGTGTGTAAATTTCCATAATGGGTTAATCAAGAAATACAATAAACGCTGGAGTAATTAAAATGTAAATGCCTGCATATCTTGAAACTGTTGTCAATTGCTGTTTACTAACTGGTAGCAACATTTATGTGTCTAGCACTTTCATGTAACTCATTATTTGAAGTCATGCTGAAAATCACCCACAAGAGAGTTAGCATTAGCTGAGTTCTCAGATGAAGAGAGCCAGTTTCCTCAGATAGCATGTGGAAGAGATCAAATGCAAAACCTTGGCAATTGTCCCTACCTGGCAGGTGCTTATCACTGCAGCTTTAAACTCTGTGAATACACCATCTTTCATTTAGTGCCAGCGGCTTAAACTATAAATTTTGAAAATACTTACCCTATGAAAAGTGACAGTTTCAAGAAAGTCCAAAACCCTTCTCGTATCTTCAGACATTAGCAATAGCATTAGGACCTCCAGAAGGGCAAGCATTCTCCTCTGCTACCATGGCTGCACTGGAGTGTATGGCAGAAGTATGGACACCCGATTTGAAGATGGATTCTAGAAGGACTCAGCTTATACTAGAACTTGCTAATGGCTCAGGAACAGCACGGCCAAGACAAAGAAAGTAACACAGACATTTGTGAGATTTCTTTATTTGGGATTCCCAGCACACTGCTTCTCTTTGCAGAGGCCACCCTCCCCGGACCATCTGGCAGTACCCTCAGCTACCTCAAAGCCGGACCCAAGTGAGTATGGCCCAGGGTGAGACAAGTTTGCCTCCCATGTGCTAACATCGAAGCTAAATACTAATCTCTTTTCCCCAGATGGCTAATGCCAGAAATATCCACTCTCTTATCCTTTGCCTTCACTGTCCCAGCTTGGATTCACCCAAAGCCTCTGCTCAGCCAGTTCAGAACAGTACACAGGACACAACCTCCATATGAGAGATAATGAGTGTTCAGACAGCAATATATACACATATAGAAGGAGCTATCACACTGCCAAACCCACATCCTTACAATTAAAGCCTGTTTCAAAAACCTCTTTAATTATCTCTGAGCAATATATTAATAAATGTACCTTATAAATCAATAATAACTTTTAATTAAAATTTTGTATATTTCAATGCAAAAGAAAACTTTTTATTTTCACTTAAAAATAAACATTTGTTTTAAAGAAAAAGATGCTGACTTTTTGCAGCACCAATGACAGCTACTATTATTACTTGATAATAAAAGCAACAGCCACAGCAAAAATATAAATCAATAAAAATAAAATACTTGAAGGAAGAAAAAAGAGAGAAATATATATTATATACATCATGGATTTTCAATATAAATTAAATGCATAATTATGGTCTTGCTAGAATATAAATAGAAATTACAGATCTGAGAGAAATCTCCTACTGAGCAAAACATTTGGTGCTATAAAACTCAATAGTCAGTAGAAACAATATTTCCAGGTTGTAAAAAATGTTATTCCAATTCTATATTTTAAATGTGAAGCTTGCCAATTATCATGGCTCGGTATAAGAATCATTCCCTTTTAACCACAGATATTCTTGCAGAGACTAACATACCGGGAAAACATGGTCTCATACTTAGTTATTTCAAGAAGGGTGAATCATGGAATGAGCCATTGCCTAAAGAGTCACCTTTTAAAAAGTCCAATTATAGCCTCTTTAATCTTTTGCAACTCTGCAATATTTATAAACCACAAGTATTTGTAGAAATAAAATTATATCTATTTTGAACAAACAGCTCAGGAAAGCATTATGTTTTTCAGGTTTTCTTTTTGTTTCAATGTTGAGAGTAAAATAGAGACATTAAAACTCTATGTTACAAAAACTAATTCTTTTTCATACTTGACCCGCTGCACTAGTTCAAAGGCGTAACAATTTTAACCTCCAATTCTTTTGTACACAAAGGTTAAATGGTCAGAGCTGGGGCATGACACCTTCTCTTCTATCCCTTGTTCTCTTTTTGATCCTGCTTGCTGGCCATCCAGCTCCATACTGATTGCCACGTATTACCAGCCTGGCTGAGTGGCCCTTCCTTTTTGACCTGCTTGCCTCTCCTCTCTCCTGAATTTTTCGGGAGGCCAAAGTGAGGTGCTTTTTTGTTCCTGTTCTCGTGAGTAGTTAGAAGTTAGCTACTTACAGTGAAGTGAAAATGGCTTTTCATCTCTAAGACCAGGGACTTACATTCACAAAAAAATTTTGAGATGGCAGAGAAATCCTTCAGAAATGTAAACTTCCAAACACAGGGAAAAGCTTGGTTCTCTGATTCGTTAAGTTTTCAGCAATGTAGACGTAATTTGGCATTTACTTTATTGAATTCTGAGAAAATGATGTTCTGGTAATTGCCACATAAGAATTAGTCTCATAGTTAGTATCCTCACTACTTTTTGTCATTTAAACCCAAAGAGAATCAACTTTATCACAGACAAACATATAGGCTAAGTTTGTAAGTGGGAAAATAATATTTTAGAAAGCTATAACTAATGCCCGGAGTGGGTGTCAGTTTCTGAAAATGAGAAAAATTCTATTCTGTTTTCTTCAGCTTCAATGTTGGAAGTGTGATATAAACATTAAAATGGTAAGTTCCAAAACCTGTCTAATTATTTTCCTACTTTTTTTGCTGCATTAATTTAGAGGCATAACACTTTTAACCTTGAATGCTGTGTCCACATAATTCAGAACTACATGTATCAAATATTATTCATAGTTCCGAACTCCATGTATTAAATATTATTTGTGACATACTTCAGGCACAAACCCACACCCTTTACTTGTCCACTCTTCCTAAAGACACAACCTTAGTTCACCAATACAACAATGCAGACAGATTTTGAAGACTACCCTTACGCCATTAATACAGATATCTTCATCTTTTAATTGGCCCCACTTGCTTTCTTGTCCTATTCTAAGTTCATATCTGAAGCTTTAATTTTAAAGCAGTTACAACAAATACTGAGAATGACAATGACTCAAAAAAACCAATAGGACAACTTGGAACTAATATTATAATATGCTTATGAGTATCATGGTTGCATAGTGTTAAGTTATAGGAATGGTAAACTAGAAGAGATTACCTTTTGTTTTTTTATATCATTGCTTTTAAACATACTAAAACACAACAGCTTTGCAAATAATAATATCGGTGCTAGGATTAATAGTAAATATTGGAGTATTTTGTGCAGTTTCTGGCATAATTCAGCACATTTCTTATTACTTCTGCAGTTACTGATGACAGCTGACTCTGACATTGATTCTTCTCCAAATGATTAAGAGTCTTTGCTACAGAGCTCTTTAAATGTGGTACTACAGTTGACTTCTTTAGAAATTGTCTGTTTCTCTGGTATCTAGTTCCTTAAAGTGTTTGGTTCAGATTCTTTATCTGTTAAATGAGGAGCTTAAATTTGATGACTTCTAAAATCTTATGTTTCTCTGTCATCTAAACCATTTGATATCAAAAGACTTCATGCCTTTCCCACCCTTAGACCATCCATTTATTCTTTTAGACTAGTATGACTCTTTTAAGAAAAGACTGGTTTGTATTTTAACTTTATATCACAACTTTGTACACTTGATTCTGATTCCCTCTCACCTTCCTTTGGCAGACCAAAGCATAAAGTTCATGGTTGGAAGTATGAATGCCCCAAAAATGTATATCTGCATGACTTTTTAAATCCCCACTTGTAAATTTCAACCACAATACTATTCATTTCTTTTATTTATTTTAGGCTTTGTACAGACTAATAAAATAACTCACAAAGGCTCATGACATGTATAAAATTATTCCTTTAAGAGAGCTTTAAAGTCATAAGAATTTCAAGCAAGTTTTATTTTTGCAAAACACCAAATTTAAATAGGACACATGAAAGTGGGGCACATTAAACCTTTGGATTTTTTGTAACAAATTTTATTTTTAATTGCACTTTCTACATTGCCATTTGTGATTCGTTTTTCTCTCTAAGTAATATAGTCCGATATGCCCCTTTTACAGATTTTTGGTTTTGTACTGAAAAAATACATTAGTACCATAGCCCATAATATGTGTAATACCCAGTGCTTTAATTGCAACTTGAATGAGAAAGTGGGATTATTCTGATGGTCAACTGAATTGGGTTCCACTGTAGTTCTGGACTAAATGGACAGTATGTACAAGAAAAGAGAGTTGAAGTTCTTTCAGAAACAGCGCAGAAGGTAGACAGGTGACTCAGTGCAAGTGCACTGCCATGTTAGAAGAGAGACAGGACCAACCAGGAAGGGA
Organism: Pteronotus mesoamericanus; assembly: GCF_021234165.1. Classification (NCBI taxonomy): domain Eukaryota; kingdom Metazoa; phylum Chordata; class Mammalia; order Chiroptera; family Mormoopidae; genus Pteronotus; species Pteronotus mesoamericanus. Next base: position 24,773,369 of record NW_026555325.1, on the reverse strand, counting down.
AAAACCCAGCCTGAGCCCTCAGGAGAAAACACGGCCCCGCCGCAGCGCCTGTGGCGCAGCAACCCCTGGGTGGCGCGCACACGGCGGGCGTCCCTGTGACCGCCGCTCCCGGCGCAGTCCTCACCTGGCCATGAGCACGCAGGAGAATAAATAACTTAATTTTCAATCCTTTTTATATTTACTTCCAAAACTGGCCTGTAGTGTATGAGGAGGGAAAACACTTATTGTAAAAATACTTTTTATAAAGTTATCGAACTGACATCTACATCAATCTATAACCTCAAATTATAGTCATTTTTGTGTGCTACTTTTTATGACTAAACATTGTGTGTGCTACTTTTTATCGCTAAAAATTAAATCCCATGTCAATGTACCACAAAAACAGATGTCACAGTTAAAGCAATGGCCATTTTTAAGTTTTTTTAAATAACGCTGTTTTGCCTGGGGCTTCATACATATTTGTGACTTTTAATAACATTAAACAATACGATTATGAAAAACCCCACCTATTTTATGTAACAGGTAGTTAATTAGGAGATTTTGACAACTATGATTTATTAATTTATACTTAATATTTGTTTAATGCTCAAGTTATATTTGGAAATGTTCCTTTTCTTTCCACCAATACTCTACAATCTCATTATTCTCAAGATATCTCTTGCGTATGTAGCTATGGTATGTCTTGTTATGTTCAGAAAAAGAAACGGCAATAGAAGGTTTAAAATACGGTCTTTTTTGCAAAAGAAAGTGCCAATTAAAGTACTACAAGTTATTCTTTCTGCAATACACGTTTTACAAAAATAACTTAGCACATAAACTCTTCTTTCACAAAATAATGTGAAGTTTGAAGGTTGAATTCTAATTCTTTGTGTACAATGAATCCAATTTTAAAAGCTTGCTTCCCATATATAAAGATAAATTTGCTTGTGATTTAAGAGGCCCCATCAAGATATCTTAGTGTACAATGCTACCTTTTATTTTTAAGGAAAATTAGGAAAAAATAGCATATTTAGATTAGGTGAACTATTCAAAAAAAAGTTTTACTAAAATACTTATATACCCACACACAAGATATACCTTTCTCACTCTAGTTTAGAAACTTAAAATCAAGACATCAAATTAATCTAGAAAACTTTTCCCTATAAAATTTACTATGGATCTGATTAGATGTTAACAATACCTCATTAGGGACAAGGGCTATACCCAAGTCTTATTTATCTTTAAACACTTGGTTCTGTGCCTGGCACTCAGAAAGCCATACTAGCCCATTGGTTGAATAAGCAAATTACCTACTTTTATTTGACCAAATTGCTTGTAATAGTTTGTTCTCCTTCATTATGACTGCAATCATATAAAAGGTACTTTTTATTAATTTTCTGAATATGTTTCAATACACAGTTAGTTTTACAACAGGAATTAAAATTCTAATCATTGCTTGTTCAACCTGGAACATGGTGAGATAAGGAAGGGGTCACAGTGCAAGAGTCTGACACATACCATGCGTTCGCCAACTAATATTTAATGAGCAACTACAGTGTATGAATCTGTGAGCTAGACACTGAGAAACAAACATTTCAAAATATTTCTTTCTTTCTTTTTTTTTTTTATTTTTGCCTCCAGGAACTTTCAGTCAAGCAGTGACATGAGTCCTATCTTGGACTTTTACAGGCTGTTTTAGTGTTTCTAATTATTTACTCATCTTTTTGTAACAGAATTAAACACCCTTGACACACTGAGGCTGAGCTTAACCATACAGTATGTCTTGGGCTAATGAAATGTGAGTATAAATGACATGTATCACATTTGAACACAAACTTTAAGAGCCATTGTGTTGTTAAGTCATCGCGTTTTCTCTCTGCCATCAGAACAATGTGCCTCAAACACAGACAGCTCCTTTAGCCTGGGCCCTGGAATAAAGAGTCTAGGAGCAGAGAAATAAGACAACTCCTAGCTGCCTTAAGTCTATACTTGACAGGTGCAAAAAATAAGCCAATTTTGGAGTAGGCTACTGAGATTTGGGACACTGCTTTGTTCATAGTGTACTGTATGTAGTCTTCCAAAGGTGACTAATATAAGGACAAATTTAACAGTAGTTTCCCAGGCAATTTTAATGTCAGAAAGATATTATCACCAAGTGGTTTTCTGTCTTAAAAAATTATAGCAATTTTTACCAATTACGTTAAAAAATAAAAACTAGATCTGTCTGACTCCATACTTTTTCTGCCCTACCATATTGTTTTTAAGGTAATAGTGATACTTGCCAAAATAGAAGAATACAATAAAGTCTATCACTCTATTAGACTTTATTACATTTTCCCATTTAATTTTTCCAACAATCATACAAGAAAGGTGCTGTTATTATCTTCTCCATTTTATTTCTTTTCCATTTTAAAATGATCAAGGAGCTTTCCCAAATTATATAGCTGTCTTTTCTCTTACCCTCTGACACGCCATTCCTGTTTTTCTGTCCGCCTTTCAAACAGAAAGACCTATGAAGTTACTATGGTGCAAAGAGAAGGGTCCCGAAGACAGAATACATGTTTTCATCCTTAGTACTAGTTATGCAGCTTTGAGGACATTGCTTAACTTACCTATCCTTCAGCTTCTTTATTCATAAAAAGTTTGATGCAGACTGAAAACAGGAGATACATATGAAACATTTTTATAAATTCCACAGTACAAAGGTATATTACTATGATTATATAGAAAGGACACTATTTCCTCTATTTATATTAGATTGTCAGAAATGTAAATTGGCACATCCAGCATTATTTATAATAGTTATTAACAATGACAAAGAGATAACTTGTGGTGACCAGGTTTATATCCAGGAACTTAACCCTTCCTTCTCAATAACATAATTTTTTTACACCAAGTATATCATGCAAAGACGAAGTGAAGTTTGCTTTTTAAACAACAGCCACAGTGGCATCATTATCTCTATTATCTCCCATTTCTTGCCACTGTTCCATCAAGAGGGGGGACCCATTTCTCTCCTCCCGTGAAGACAGGTGGACAGTGACCTCTTTGACAAACACGGAGGAAAGAAGCGATGCTGTGCTGGCTCTGGACTTAACCATTCGTAGGCCTGAGAGTTTCTGCTTTCTGCCTCTTGTAAAGCTCACAACTGAACGCTCATACACGGAATGCTTCCTTTAGAATCCAAGGCACCACTCTCTGAATAGCCTCAGACACAAGGGCTTTTCACTCCCAACCATCAGCCAGCTTTGACTGCCAGTCATGTGACATGCACCATCTTGATGCACAGTCCAGTCCAGCCTTCTTCAGACGACTGCAGCCACAACTAACATCTGCAACAACATGAAGGAAGCTACACTAGAGCCACCCTGCTCAGAACTGAACCTCCAGAACCATGCAAAATAATAATAAATTGCCATTTTAAACTACAAATTATTGGAGTGGTATTTTTATATAGTAATAGATAACCAGAACACCAAATGATCCAGTATTAACTTGTTCTTTGTTTCTTTCTATGAATCCATTAACACAATTTGACTAAAGCCAACATGACTTTTAAACAAAACCCTTTAGTGGTTTCATCATTTTGATGCTATGTACTTTCAAAATTTTATATACTAATTTTAAAATGAAGATATTATTTCACATGTTTTGCAGCATACTCTGAAAGGTAAGTTTTAGGAAAAGAAGGAATTTTCATGCAAACACTAGATAAGTCATTGCATTTTTATTCAGTTATGTAAGTGGAGATTGGGGATCTAATTTGAATTTATTTTCAAAAGTAATTATTTTGAAGACTCAATGAGATAGGTTTTCAAGTATCAGTTTTCTTACATTTTAACTAACATATCATGTCAGGTAAATTGCAACCAGGTGTTTGCAACTGATTTACTCTTTTGTGGGGATCATTTATTCCCAAATGAAAAACACCTTTCTTCTTTTTCATAATTATAAAAGTAATACTCATTATCGAGAATTACAGCATAAGCTGTGAACAAAGTAGAGGTAAGAGTCCTCTGAATATTACATCCCAAAGACAGTGTTAGGTAACCAGCTGTCTTTGGCAATTTATTTCATCCCTTTGTGATTCAGTTTCACCTATAAACTCAAGATAATAATAATGATTCACAGACTTCCTGTGGAATTATATAAACTGACACAGTCAAAACATATAGAACAGAACCAGAAATATAATAAGTATTCTATATGTTAATTTTAATTATTAAAATTTTGATGTCTAAGTGTATTTTCTTCCAGAGTCTGTTCTAAGCATACATAATTAAGTGTATACATTCTTCTTTTGCAAAAATTTATGTAATCATTAATGCTCAGTTTTAGACTGATTCTTGAACTCATGACTACATCATATGAACATGATTTCATAGCAATACATGTAAATATGCCTATTCCTTTTTACAATCACATTGTATTCTATTTATCAAGAATATAATATATATTAAAAAATCCAAGGATCTATTTTATTTATATTTTTACGATTTGAGCTATGAACATCTGCAATGAACATCTTTATGTTTAAAATTATCTTATATTCAGGATTATATAAACAAGAAAACTAGAAAAATAATTATCTTAAAAGTATAGAAATTTTTACTGAAAAAAATCAGAATAGTTTATGATCATATGACAAATTATTTCTTAACTCTAATTCTTAGAGATACCATGAGACTGCTTGCCTACATTCAGGTAATAAAATTGATGAAAGCAATATACGAAGACCACAAGACCTAGGAAAACCTAAAACCTGACATTCCCATAGGATTACCAGGATTAAGCCTCTTAAATAATCAGTTTAGTTTAAAACTCTGGGTGTCTACATTAAGATTAAGTTGGGCATGTCACAAACAGAATGCTTATCTTATTATGTCACATAAAACTCTAATCAAAGACTAAGTAAATCCCAAATATATATGCGTATCTTAAGGCAGGATTTGGGTAAAAGGTATCGAATTATAGGTAAAGAGAAAGTGAGTGAAACCGGAGGCACATTAGCATACTAACATTGAATTGACCTAAAATATAAAATAAAATGTCAAAATGAGCAGGATTTACTTTATCAGTGTTAACCCCAAGTAAATTTCACCCTGGGGAGACAAACTTCATGTCTTTTCTTTTCTGTGCTGTTTCATGAAGCAGGAAGTCTAACACTGGCAGTGGCAGCTGTGGAGCCAAGGGATTTGGCTTGATGGGGGAGACGAAAGGAAGAATTAGGCTCCAATAGTTCCATTAGCTCCTGACTTCAATCTGCCCTGAAATGAACTCAAAATCCATGTAAAAATACCAAGCTTGCTATGAAAACACAGCTCCAAAGTACATTTCCTAGCCCTCATTTTTCAACCAACTTGCCGCCTCTGAGCTCCTCTTCACTTGGCAGTTCTGGAGTCACCACCAGCTGCCAGCTGTTTGGAAACTGCCGCGTAATAAATCTTTTACGTGGCATCGCAGAGATGCACATAGAAAATGCTTTATTCTCAATGTCATATGATGTCTTCTCTTTATAGAAGTGCTATAGACAAAGATACATGATAAAGTCTATCCCCTGTGGTTGGCTGAATAATAACCCTGGAAAGAGGCGCATGCCCTAAACCCCAGAACATGTGAATACACTGGTGAATATGGCATGGAAGACTCTGCAAATGAAATTAGGTCCAGCCTCTTGAGATGGGGAGATTCTCCTGGATTTTCAATGCGCTCCCAATAAAGTCACAAGGATCCTTATAAAATGGAGGCAGGAAGGTCAGTCATTGAAAGCGATGTGACTCCAGAAGCAGAGGCAGGGAAGAAGATATGGTGACAGAAGCAAGAGTCATAGTCAGAGAAAAAATATGAAAATATCATATTGCTTGCCTGAAAATGGAGGAAAGGGCCATGAGTCAAGGGTGCAGGTGATCTCTAAAAGCTGTAAAAGATGAAGAGAAGGCTCTTTCCCCAGAGCCTCCACAATGCAGCCCTGCTAAACCGTTTTGGATTTCTTACCTCCAGAACAGTAAGATAACAGTTTAAGTTGTATTAACCTAAGATTGAGGTATGTCATGATGAAGAATTCCATACCTGATTTTATTAAAGTAGCCAAATATGTCAAGTTTGATAAGTAGAGTTTGACTAACTAGTAACATTTGATGTACAAATACTCTCAATGTGTTATATTCTGAGAATATAAATGAGACTTTTTTACTTCTCTTCGTAATCCTCACCCTCATTTGTTTCTTTCAGTGTTCTTGCATAAAAGCTTTTATTCCATTTGTATCCTTCCAATGTAGTACAAAGGATATACTTTTCTTTCAGTGCTTTTTGTAGTAATGATTTTGAACAATCTCTGTCTATGCCCTGGATGAAGTGACTTGTTTCTTGAAGCTAGAATCCCTAAGTCACTGGCAATCCACTATTCCCTAAATATCGTAAAGAAGTGCAGCTGGGATGTAGATGCAAAGCAACCAACATAGTTACTTTGGGTCTGACCCTGGTATGAATCATAGCCATGTGATTTCTGGTAGGACATACTATGGAAAGTTTACTTATTTAGTATTTATTCTTTGTGAACAGAGAGGTCATGTGGTTTTACAAAACAAAATCAAACAAAACTGGTGGTATTGTTACTGAAAATGGACCCGTGGGGGGTGCCCAGGTGCTATTACCGAAAGAATAATATTACCGTGAGGGTCCCTCGGTAGTAGGTCCTTTGCCCGCCGCCCTTGGAATTATGGCTCTCAGTGGCAGAGTTTGGTGAAAAGGAAAGGAACTATTTATTCAAAAGTTATATAGGTTTGATAAATGAATAAATGTCATCCTTAAATCTCAAAAATCCCTTTAAAACACCCACCAACACACACAGCTCTGCCTTCCCTCCTTTGCCCAGTCAGACCAATCAGGCCAGCCAGGGGTACAGTCCTTCAGAAGAAAAAGACCAGAAGTCCAAAAGACCAGAGGCTCAGCTAGGCAGGCCTCTTGCAGTTCCCAGTACCATCCCTGTGTTGCCGCGATCTCCAGTTCTTAATCCAAAACCGTGCGGCACCTTCTCATGGCCCACTAGCAACAGCCCTTACTCCCCTTTTCTTCCCGTGTGGTCTTCACATTGTTCCCCAGAGTCTGTGTCCCTTGATCTCTCCCGCAGGACCTGTCTCTTCTCCCAGTTACATTCTGTGTTCAAAGTTTTTCAGACCTTCCTGGTTAGCGTTGTTGAGATGCAAAATAACCGTCTTTGCATATGAGGTCTGAAGCTATCCTGTTACTGACATGCAAAATGACTCTCAATGGCCCTCCTCCAGGTTTCCCAACCCCCTTGACGGCCTGTCTTGAGGGGAGGAGGGGGGATATACCATATTTTTCTTGGACACCCCAATTTCTGGACCTTGTTACAAATACCCTTTGGGGGGGCCCGGCTGTGCCCCATTAGAGTATAACTTCATCTTTTACTCAAATTGGGAAGTTAATTTATACACAAGTAACACAGTAGAATCCTACAAAATAGACTCTCAAGGTACAATGGTATAATAAAATGCAGAATCCTCTTAAAAGTGCTAAGGAGATCCAGATAAAAGGGTAATTAGAGTCTTTTTGAATTGTTTAAAATATGGTACTTGACTCCTTAAATTCCTACAAAGAGGAAATATACAGCTTTTACATTGTGTTTTCTAGATGAAGGCAACATTTTTTTTTCTCATTCTTGGGTCATGTGAATGAGATGTATAACATGATCAATAATCAGGGTCTTTGTTTTAGACTTCCTTTGTTACTGCTTTGTTAGGGAGACTTGTGTTTAAAAGGTTAATTTACCTTTTGTCATATGTTTCCATTGGTTAAAGTGCTCATAACAACTCCTAGAAGAATCATACAATGTAAATACCCATTCTGTATCAAGAATTTAGTAATTAAAAACCCAAATTGTGAAATTAGTAGTGAATATAGAAAAACACATAAGAGAACTAGAATTGCCAATTATCCATGTTGAGGCTAAAGGTGATTTTCGATGATTTATATGTTGGCATTATAAATCCTTCCAATGCTAGAAATTTCTTCAGATTCTAAAAATGTCACATGGGTGTAGACTATTGCATGAATGATGAGCAAGTGAATTAAAATGTACCGAGAATACTCTACAAAATGATATAATAACCCCGTTATATTACCTCAAGACTATGGGGATATATCCAAAGTTCTAATCCTTCTTAAATTTATAATAATTAGATTCATAAAGCACTCCTGAAGTCCTTCATAATTTCATCCTGTAAAACTTCTTGAAGTAACAAATTTCTTAAATATTCTATCAATTGCAATTGTGACTGTGCTTTTAGTTTCAACCTTTAGAATTTCTCTTTGAAACATTAGGAGACACTATGGTGATCTAATTGCTATTACCTGGACCTGTTAAAGAGCTAATAAATAGCACCTCTTTTCCTACCTCACAACAAACTTCAAACTAGCTGGAAAAGTAAGACAGAAGAATATGATTTCTGGAACAAACCTTTACTGTTACTACTCAGGAAAAGAAAACGGTTAGCATGGAATTTATGACTTTTATTTCAGGGAGGTTTAGATTCCCTTATACCAAGTTGCCAAATAAAGCAGCTTTATCTACCTGATTAGAGACATGCAAAGAGGAAAATGTGTTCTGTTTGGTTAGGCGTATTCTTAAGACATAAAAAGAGGAGCTGAGCAAAGCAGGCCCCATATTTTGTTTCCATTTTATCAACCAGATAAATCAAACTACCTTCCCAAGAGCAAGATGACCAAGAGGATGGAAAGAGTGCAGGAGTATTGTAGCAATCTAACCTTCTGAAAGAAAGGGACACCAAGAAAGGGAAAGAAACATTCCCCCCAACACCAACAACTGAATGCTCAAATTGTTGCCAACACACCTTTCATGTAACCCTTTTATTTTATTTTTTTATAATCTTTGAGAATATTTCTTTAATTTTTAATTCTCCAGGTAAAGAAACATTTGTGAATTGTACTTCCTAAGAAAGTTTGGCCTGTTGTTCATTTTAGATGCTCCTTTGAGGACCTTTTCTATCACTCATGCATTTCCTGATACCTGGTAAAGAATGATGACTTCTCACATTATCCTGGGAAAAGGATTAGCCATATATTTTTTCCAGACCTTTTGTTTCTAGTTTTCAACACCCTTCCTAAGAATGCTCAGAAATGTTGATCTTCTTAACAACAGCATGCTGAGCCCATGTCTACAGGGAACAATGAAAATCCTCACTATAGCTCTTTAGTGAATCATAACTGGGTTAAGATCCAACCACCATTTGCAAATATCATCTAGATTAATTCTGCCTTAAAATGTTTTGCCTTACTCCCACACTGAAACTTCTTCTGCCATTTCACACATTCTACATAACTCAGTCTTCATTCATTGTATTCCCACAGATCACACTTTTACCATATGCATGAGCTCCGTGCAATTTTACTGTTCAGCTCCTAAGTTTTTATAAAAATGTCAGATAAAACAAATTTAAGAAGTAGTTTCTGCTGTGTGTTAGTTTCCTATAGCTGCACGATAATATAAATTAGCAGCTCAAGACAGTGCCCACTTATTGGCTTGTGGTTCTGCAAGTCAGAAGTCTGCATGAAATGCGACTGAGTTCTCAGTTCAGGGTCTTACAAGGCTGAAATCAAGCTATAATCTCAGGACTGCATTTCTCATCTGTTCTCATGAATTCTCCAAGCACACTTGTTGATGGCAGAATTCATTTCTGTTAGCTGTCAGTTCAGTACTGTAGTCTGCTCCTAGGGGCTTCTTCCATGAGCGACCATTCAAAGAAGACTTCCCCTCCTGTGACCAACAGAGAAAAATCTCTGCATTTAAAACTCCTAAGTCTCTCACTCTCTGTCTTCTTCTCCACACCCCCGCCAGAACCTTCTTCCTTCATGGTGTCTCTTTGCTTTCTTTCTCCTATGTTCTAAGGGCCCTTCTTTTGCCTCTGTAACTTGTTTCCTGAGGCCATGCAGCCCAGCTGGCTCACTTCTTTTCTGCTTATGTCTTCTACCTTTGCATTTTCTAAATAAACTTTTGCTTGGGAGAAAGAAAAACAAACTCCCAAATGATTATGTTAGGCTCACCCAAATAATCTCCATTTCTTAAAGTCAACTGTGCCATGACAAAAACTAATTGTGAAAATCAAATTTATCATACTCACTGTTGCTACAATTATGCAAGTTTGTGTACACCAGAGGCAGGAAATTTGGGGGCTCATCTCAGTGTTCTGCCTTGTAAATACTCTTAGCAATTCCCAGACTTGATTGTTCTTATGCTATTTTTGTTCTTATGTTTGAATCAGCTCCTTTATTTTTGCAAAACACTGTCCAAATCAGAACATCATTCACTTTTAAAATATTCTGAAATCTCTGATAAATATCTGTTAAGGTTTTAAAAGTCTAAATGAATTTATTTAAATAAACAAGGTACTTAGAACCTGACAGAACCAGACCAGAATAGAAATCTGGATTCTACTTCTTCATGGCTATTTGACCTTGACCAGTTAGTGATGCACTTATGGAGCCCTTTTAGTCTTTTCCCTTCTGTAAAATAAAGACAATAATTCCTACCCCTGGAACGCTGTCAGTATTTAATAGATGTGTTAAAATTCTTACCACAGTATTAGGTCCATAATGGTCAGCTAACAATTTCTCTCCTATTTCTTTGTTTTATTTCTCTTTTCTTTTCACTTTGTTTTTATTTAAACTAAAAAAAAAATCTCTAAGAGAAACAAGCCAAGTACTGCCTTACAGAAAAATGTTACTTTTCCACCAACATATCATTCACTGTTCTAATATGCTGATCCCTCTTAAATGCTTAGTATGAGAATCACATTGACCATTAATATAATAAATTACATATTTTGAGTGTCAGCACCAGAGCTTGAGTTCTTTAAATATTAATCATGGGAGTTGATTTATTTGTACTTTTTTAATATAATACATTTAATGCATTCTACCTATATCGTGTGATCCTAGAACTCTTCAATATCTATTAGAGTAATTTTTTAGTTGTTTCCTTTTCTCCACTGAATATACCTCCAATGATCAAATGTGTTCCCCAGTTAATCTTTTTGTTTTTATCTTCCAATAACTTATTTAACTTAATTGTTTAGAAATTCTTTGCAAGTGTCCCTCAAATTACTTTTAGCTTAATTTTTTTAAGCTTGACCTTTGACTCTTACTAGGTTCCCTGATTTCACAGTTTCTTCATTTTGAAAAAAAGTTTAATTTTTTATTTGTTTTCTTCATTCAAGTGTGTGGTTTTGCTACTTAGTCATACAGGACTTGTGGTCAAGTTATTTTCTTGGAAATACATTGTGGTGCTTTTAAATGACTTCAAAGTTTCCCCTGGGATATTAATTAGTACTTTTAAAAATGTTTTAAATATTTTGTCAGTTTTTTTTCTTTATTTTTGTTTTCTTTTCTAGCATTAATCATCCTCCATCTGATGGGTATTTTTAGTTCTCCTTACTTTCACTAAAATGTTGGATTTGATCATGCCATTACCACTTAGTAATTTGCCATTCTTCTGCCTACTGCTCAGAACTAAATCTATTACATTTCATTTCCCTTGAAGTTCCAAATGCATTTAATCTTGGAGAGTCATTTATCTTATCCAAATACCTAACCCCCACACTTTGTCCTTATTAAGATTTCTGCCAATCTATACAGGGACAAATGGAGTCTGTCCCTATTATAATCAGGCCTGGTTTTTAAAATCCTCATTGTCTTGTCTAGCATATCTGACTGATTCTCATTATTCCTAGTTTTTTCCCTACATCTCTAATTTTTAAATATGGCATGCCTGCTTACCAAGTTTCGTGTTTCGTTTTGCTTGTATTATTTTTTTTTAAATCTTCACCAGAAGATATGTTTACCTTTTTTTTTTAAAGAGAGAGGAAGGAATGGTGGGGGTGTGGGGATGTGAGGAGAGAGAGAAACATTGGTTGGTTGCTTCCCTGCTTCCTGTATGCACATGAACTAAGGACCGAACCTGCAACCTAGGCATGTGCCCTGACCCGGAATCCAAGTTTTCACTCACTGTCTTTGTCCAGTAATATTTTTATCCTGTGTGAATCACTATCTACATTTTTTTGGAACACATAAATCAGGTAATTTAAGAAGAGTTAATAAAAGAATAATTTACAAAGAGAAAGTAGGGTTTACAAGAAGCAACAGGAAACATTGTGGTGTCCCAGGCTTAGCGGCCGTGCAAGCCGTTGGAAGTGGCTAGCAAAGAAACCGACAACTCCTGGATCCTGAGACAGAGCTATTTGTTGAGGGCTGACAGGAACTAAGATATTGGGTGAGGGATTAATCAGAACTCTGCAACCCAGTAGGGGTGGAGTTTAGGGAAAAAATATTTCATCACTCTCCCACCTCCCTCCAATTTCTTGCCAGAAATCCCCACTGGCTAAAATCCAAGTGGAAGCCAGAGGATAATGGAGTCCTTCGAGCATCTTCTCTCCATTTTTAGCAGGAGAAGGATAGAAAAGTGAGCCTGAAAATGCAAACTGAAGAAATCCAGCAGGAATACCAACACTACTTATACCATTGTCTCAATGCCTTTGTAGGGAGAGTGTAGCTTAGGAGAAGCATATGATTTATCTTCCCTCCAACTAGATTCTGAAATACCACTCGCTGTCTATATATATTGCCAAGCATTCTACATCACCTTGGCTTCTGAAGTGATTTTGGAAATATTTACGCATTCTCCAATTAAGGTGCAACTTGAGGTTACCTCTCTGGGAAGCTTTCCATAAAATCCTCATAGAGACACTTTGAAATACTGAATCCTTCTCAGGTGCAGTTCTTAGAAGGAGCAGCATTTTAAAGAATATCAGTGAAACCAATGCATGCTGTTCTTGTCAGTCAAAACTTTTTGTACAGGGCTTTTTTACTGTGGTTTTTCAGCGATGTTAGTAGGTGACCCAACCTTGCTTCCTTTCTTGTCCTTGTTAGTGTTAATCACATAAAACATTGCCTACTTTCTTTGCCCCACTCAAAATTTATAGTACTAAAGGGGAAAAGTCTATGAAATTAATTATTTTCATCTTAAAACTTTTAATCTCTTTCTTCTGCAATACAATATATAATAGATAAATCTTGACTGTGGTTTTATAATGTCTATTTCAAATCTCACCAGTGTGTTCAATCTAATAATTTTTCAGTTCTTTTTATTATTTGTAGAATGATAAAAGTCTCCATCACCATGAAAATGTCTCTCCCATTAACCTATCATAATGCCTAAAATTTCTCTATTTAAAGAAACTTCCCTGGTATAGGGCTTTGTCTCTGGAAACCTATCAAGTGGGCTTGGATTAACTCAGAGCAGTAACATCACTGATCAGCCTCAAAGTCATCAGGCAAAAAGAGTCATTGTTATACAGATAGAGGTTCCAGTCTAGATAAACTGAAGACTTAAACTTTAGCTGATGGAATTGACCCCAGCTTTTATGTCCAACATATTTTACCCATACAATCATAGGTAAAAGCAAACAAACATAGAGCTTATCTGCCGAGTTTTTTCAAACACCAAGACCAATATTTATCTTACCTGAAAATTAAACCCCTTGCATCTCTGTCAACAAGTGTTTTGGCAAGACATTTAGATAAATATTTGGACTGGTAAGTTTTCATAAAGGATTAGACCCAGGAGAAGTTTAGAATTAAAGGCAAAGTAGAGGCAAGGTCTGAGAAGGCAACTGTATAGGTAGAGGCTAGTAGGACCAGAAATACAGGGTGTGGGTGGGCAGTTAGATGCTCACAAGAAAATGGGTAAATTACAAGCACATTTTGTGCTCTTTCCTTAACTTAAATAATATTTAGCTTTATCTTTCAGCCAATGGCTTATTGGCTACAGAAATCGAAATTATTCTTTGATAATTTCTTTGTGGTAATAATAGTTAATATTCCTTTCAATATGCAAGGCAATATTTTAAGCTTTTTGCACATATTATGGGGTCAATTAATTTTCACAATGTGAAGTGGGTAACAGCATCATCCCTATTCTAAAGATGGGAAAATTAAGTCTCAGAACAGTTAAGTAACTTATTGTGAGATCTAACACTAGAAAGTGGCAGATCCAGGAATCAGCCCCTGACAATCTGATTCTGAGTCTTCATGCTTAACCACTACACAGCCTCTCACAGACACAGAAAGTACGTTCTGCCCCTCCTATAAACATATGTTCTGTGTGCATGAATTAGATCATTCCCATACCACATTTTTCTCTGTGGTCTCGCGTTCAACTAGACCATAACAGCCACTGCAGTCACGATTTTGTTGCTTTGAAAAATCACTAGGCTAGGTCATAAGTCCTGGGTCAAACACAAAAGCAACAATAAATGTGATTGGGGTGACTTAGAAATAAAACATCTCTCTCTCTCTCTCTCTCTCTTACTGTGCAACTGTATTTGGAAAAATATATCCAGGGCAAGATGAGCCATTGCAAAGCAATCCCTGCCATCAGGTTTCTGCTGCAGGCCCCTGCCGTCAGCGGCGTTTGCGAGCAGGGAACATCTGTAGTAACCACATGCCCCAGAGCCTGGTGTCAAAGGCTGGGAGAGGCTATTCCCCACACACAGCGCCAGTAGGGAAGAAAATGCCCCATCATCACTCATTTCTAGGCCATCTTATCTGCTCCTTCCACTATTCGAAAAACTAGTCTAGGTGTTTAAAAATAAAAATGAAAATCCCAAGTTATAACAGTCAAACAAGATAAAAGTTTTTGTGAGGAGAAGGGAAAGCTAAGTTCCTAGAGGAACACCTTTAATTTTATGTTTTCCTGCTTCTGTCACTTTTGTCCGAGGCAGGCCTGCAGAGCCTAATTTTAACCCCATCAAGGTTTGTGCTCATTGCAGAGGATTCCCAGAAGAGGCCTGATCCTCTTTCAATGATTTTTGTTGTTGTTCTTGTTGTTTTTAAATGTGTCTTTTTGTGTTGAATGAAATAGAGGGTATCACTAGGAAGTCTGAAGATGTGTGCTAAAGTCAAACCCTGGTCGAATATAAAGCTTTGTGTGATGGAGGTCATTTGTATCACCTATAAGTAAGCAAAAATAGGTGCCATTACATTATGTGAAGACCATGGTATAGGTTATGTCCCTTTGATTGGAATCCTGACTATCCTACAGACTAGCTGTGTTACCTTGGGGAAGTTAATTGTTCTTCCCATGTCTCAGCAACGTCTTCTCTGAAATAAGAATATTTAGTGGTTGCACGTGATTAAGGTCCTTATGAGGATTAAGTATGATAAAGCATGTAGAGGATACACCATAATAACTGGCACATAGCAATTGTTTAATAAAAATTAGCTGTTTGTTGTTGTTTTAAAAATCAGAAATATCGGGCAGGAGGGTAATTAAATTAGTTGTCCCAGAAGGGGCCATATAGCACTGGGTTGTCCTAGAGTTACCAAGTGTCTTCGCTGCTCATACTTTTCCTCTCAGCCTGCCATGGCTCCACTCCCAATTTTCATCTGTCACAACCGCTCGGAACCCAGCTTAAATGATGTTTCCCCAGGAAACCTTGTGCATTCCTGAGCAGAATAACTTGTTCTCTTCTCAGGCACTCAAACACACTGTCAGGAGTAAATGTTTTTTTGATGAAAAGTCCCTATTTTATTTATGATTATAAGCCCTACAATTTTTGGTGCAATACCTTGTGACAGCAGAGGTACCTAACACATTTGTGTTAAATTTTATTGATTTAAAATGTACTTTTCTCATTATAAGATGTTCAATAAACTCACATTATTCATAGTTTTTGTTCTGCTCCAAAGTTGCAGAGTGGGAGCAAAACTGTAAAATTCCTTTCAGTAATCATGAATACACCATGAATAGAGCACACCACACATATGGTCATGTACAGCCGTACTTATCAATGACATCAAGGAGTGATGACTGGCCTGAGGATTCTAATTTTGTTTGACCTTGACAGCAATGTGTACATCTATGGTGATGTGCAGATTCACTCATATTCTGAGTTAGTCCAGTACATTCAGTGTTAATGCAATTTTTCTGAATGAATGGCAGTTTAGTGGAGTAGTCTGGCTTTAGTACGTTCGAGGCTTGGTAACATGATTATGTTTCATGAGAAAAAAAGTTGAAACAAATAACCAAATATTTATTCATGTGTAAAACCCACAAAGTATTAAAAGCTGTCATAAATATGCCCCAAAGTTTCTGATTACAAATGTAAACTTGGCTTGCCTGGATACTGGGTATAATACTGTTAGCTTTAGTTTGTTCCAACACTCATATATTCCAATACGCTAATTCAAAAAAAAAGTCTCCAAAATTAAGTGGAAATCAGGGTTGGGTAGAGCGTAATTATAATAGCACATTTTGAGATAACTTGATATTTGAGGCAGACAAGGTGTAAAAATTTTTATTTCTAATTTCAATCCCCAAATCATTTATTAGTGGTTTACCGAGTATAAAAAATAGCTGAACTTGATTTTTCCAATATCAAGTTTATAAGTATAATATAAAGAAAACCTAATACCTGAGTGTAAATGTCAACAGTGAATGTGCCAAAGAAAAAGATGATAGGCAACAAAAAATTATAAGTTTGTATGTGCACAGATTTAGAAAATCAAGAGGAAAGACTCTTGAGGAAATAGTGAAAATAATTCCTTACAGATGTCAAAGTTATCTCATGCAACTTAGTGGTATAAATAGTAGTGGATTATTGAATTAGGGGTTTTATGTTCTAAAACCTCATCTCTGTCAATCATATAAACTGGACCTAGGATGTGAAATGCTCTATTGTATTTTATTTGGTGATAACCTTTCAATTTAGAGCTAGATTATGGGGAAATCATTACTGCAAGATATGTGATCAAATATGACAATGATGCTTTCACTGGGTTTCTGGGGGCTCATATTAGGACCAATACCAAGAAAAATATATGGAGTAGGTGACCTTGGCTTTGTCATTCCCTCCCTGACCCCACCCCAGCCTTTTGTTCCCTGTAGTTCCTTCCTCTCCAATAAGCGTCAAGGTGGCCTATGATATTTATTTTCCTTCCTCCCAGCAGTGTGTCTTTGAAACAGGAAGGGAACATAACACAATTCAGTATTTTCTGATGACATGCCAAGGAGAAGCTATTATTACAAATTTCTCTAAAATAGGATTTCAGAGTCAAATAAATTTGGAAACTGATGTATTAAACTAAGTAAACATACTTGTTTTTGCAGAACTTCTCAAAACCTCTAATACAATAATGTGTACTAAGCATCTCCTAGAGGAAGACATTTCCCAAACTAGATTAATGAGAGCAAGCTTTTTCCGGTAACATCTATTACATCTCACTGTTTCAGAAACACTGATGTAGGAGATGGAGGAAAACTGGAAAGGTCCGAGTTCAAATGCTGTTCTACTATTTATTGAAAAACTTTTCTAAAATAACTTTTTCATGAGAAGCATGTGGCACATAGAAAGCATTTAGAAAATAGTAGCTATGCTTTAATTATGCTGTTAATGTAGTAGAAAATAAAATGTATAGGGATCAAGGGTACAGAGTAGCACCTTTATTCTTAGAAAGCGCAGAACTGATTTTTAAAAAAAGAAAGAAAAGGAAAAGAGGGGAGGTGTAAAATGGTCATGAGGCAGCATAGGACTGAATGGACTAAAATAAAATGTGGTTGCCCAGGCTGGGCACGAGGATGGTGGAGGGAGGGCTACAGAAACGTGCAAAATTGAGAGAAAGACATGGAAAGAGTTTTCGTTCTTAGGCCATTGCTTATAAAATCTAAAGGTCTATGAAAGATAAAAATTGCTTTTAAAAATTGCTTATGAAAGATAAATCCAGAAATAAAGATTATTTTACACATATTTTTTCTATACAACAAATTTTATTAACTATGGAGTTAGCCAAAAGAAGCTGAGTTCTGCTGTCATAAAAGTTACCTAGTATAGAGCATGCTTTTTAAAGGCAATCGGAGAATCCACAGAGACAGGAGAACTATAGAAAATAAATCAAGGGCCTTGTCACTGAAGAGCAAGGAAGACACATTTTAAGACACTAAATGATAAAAGGAAATTCCCTCTACTACCTCCTCATCCTGTTCAAATTGCTATTTGGTGAAACTTCTCATCTGAAAACAAGGGGATAAACTGATTTAATCTCTCAAGTTCCTTGAGAGCTAGCTGAGTGACTCAATTTCATCATCAAACATTTGAACAGAATTTAATTTAACCACCATTTTTACTCGAGAAACTGATTTTCCTACCTCATTTAATAATAATAAAACTCATTTGTTGCTCACTTTCTATACTCCAGACTCCATGCTAAATACTGTACATATATTACCTAATTCCACTCTCTCAATAACACTATCAGGTGGGATACTCTCTTCATTTTACAGATGAGAAATCTGAGTCTTGGGAATATTAAGTGTTTCCCAAGGTCACTAAGCAAATAATAGCAGAGCCAAGTCTGTCCAACCATACAGAGGCACTACTCACTGGCACTGCCTCACTAGTTTCTAAACGTTTAAAATCATTTTAAATTAGAAGACATTAAAAATAAGTCACTCATACTGTTAACATCTCAGGTAGTGCTAATACTACCATACATAACAAATGTGTGATGACCAGATCTGGGTAAATTAGGTTAGTATTTTATTTTTTAAATGAAAGGAATATAAATATATATAATCTCCCTTGGAAATTTCAAAAGAGTACTTATAGTCACATGATATTCCAACAACTACATCAACTACCTAAATATGTTCACAATTGTCATGATTAAATTACATTGCTGATTGTTGTTAAATTTATGTATGTTAGATTATTGTGGAAAGATTATTTCTTTAGATCTAATGTATTATCAGATGTACAGATCAGGCCTTTTGTTAATAATTCTTCTGTATAAAATGTTTTTATTAATTCACATGAGTTTCTCCTATATGCTTTGACTAGACTCCATCAGGCTCAAGAAATACGTAAGTATTAGAATACTTGCCTCCCACAAGCAGTCAGGTTTAAACCAATCCACAAGGCCAAAGGCACTATATGTACTCAATGAAACTGCTACTCAGTTTATTCTTGTTGATGTGATATTGTATAAGAGTTAATAAGCAGTTTTTCTAAATGTTGCTGTCTTTTCAATCAAATACTGTAAATAGTTCCATACCTTTTGAACTTATTTCTTTTCTTTAGGACATCATTAATACCTAAAATGGCCCATGTCCTGTTTGTACACTAAAATACTTCTGAAGATACTGTCACACTTAAAACAATTCACTGAATCCCCAGTACCAAAAGACTGAATTCCAAGTGCATAGAAAGCCATGAAGACATAACCTCCCACTGCTCAAGCCTTATCTATCACTTGCCAGATCTACTAAATACTCAAGTATATTATTAGTCTATTTAAACCAAGTTGCTTAATAAATTATCAAAGTGTTTCATGTATCCATGTCTTTAGAGCTGCCAGATCCTATCAATTCCCTTTCTCGATCCATCCAATAGCTCCCTTTTGTCAGCCCAAGCTTTTAATAAGCTCTCACCATTTAATCTATGTACTTTCCTTTTTTATTTCTGTCTATGCCAACTTCACTAGATTAAAAACTATACAGTGACAATGATATGCATCTGTTTTGTTTTCTGCTCAGCTCCAATGTTCAGAACAGTGTCTGGCATACAGTGGTTTCGGAAAAATCAATTGTTAAAGTGAAATTGGTTTGAGTTGTACATGTTTCTTCTCTGTGGAACTTCCTTCTCCAAGTTTACTCTTACTCAGCCTTTAAATCTTAGGCCCAGCATCTCTTGGCTTTTTACAGGCATAACACTCAGGGCACATCCAGTTTCTATACCTATCACATTATTCTAGAGTGTTCCATTCCCATGAGCTATCATTTATGAAGTGTCAGCTGTGTGCTAAGCACTGTACTTTAAGTGTATCATCTTATTTACTACTCACACTTGAAAGGTTAGAGACTATTATCCTGAATCTACAGCGAAAGAAGCCAGAACACAGAGAAACTGAATAACTTTTCAAGTTTAGTACCCAGGTCTCTCTTTCAACTCAGGAGTCCGTCTTCTCAAGACTGCAGGTTACCACCCACCGCAGTCACAAATGCTGCTTGATTGTCCACTGTCCCCCCGACCCCGGGACAGCTTTCGTGAATCATCTCACACTGTCAGGGAGAAGTAAAAGGAGTCATTATTAATTCAACAAATATTTATTGTTTCCATTATGTGTGGAGGCCTGTGTACATAGATTGATAATATTTTTCTTACTTCTGGGGAGCTTACTATAGTCTAGTTATAAACATGCTTTAAATGAAATATTTTCTCGATTACTCTGCAAACCTTGGGATGAACTACGGATGTGGTCTATGAATAAGAATGAAGTCTCTGTTCTGTTTACTTTTCTTATCAAAAAGATATAATATCTTTTAAAAAATAATCATGTGACTAAACAAATGTCAGATAAACAGAATTTTTATCTTTATTTTTATCACAGAAATTTCTTCTAGTCCTGTAGAATGACTCCATCATGGACTCCTCCTGTTCTCTGAGTCACAACTAGCTCAACAGTGATACCAGTATCAGCAGTTATTTACAAGGAATGAGTTGAGGGATATCTGGAAGGTCTTATCCACACAACAAGATATTTGTTCTGAAGAGAGCAGTGGTCCCCAAGCTTTTTGGCACCAGGGACCAGTTTTGTGGAGATAATTTTTCCACAGACTGGTGGGGTGAGGGATAGTTTCAGGATGATTCAAGCATGTTACATTTATTGTGCACTTTATTTCTATTATTATTACACTGTAATATATAATGAAATAATTATACAACTTACCATAATGCAGAATCAGTGGGAACCCTGAGCTTGTTTTCCTGCAACTAGACAGTCCCATCTGGGGGTGATGGGAGACAGTGACACCTGAAGTGTGTTGCTTACATCCAGTCTACTCTGTAATCTTGTTTTGGTGGCTGTCACTGCAGAAAACCCTGCTCCACAGAGAAAGGATGTTGGAAATAAAAGCGGGCTTTTCAGTGCATTTGTGGCAATCTCAGGATATTCTTCCTTGACTCTAATCTAGAATATATGGAGATTCAAAGTTGTTTTAAATATACTTTTAAGGCCACCATTATTTGCAATCTCAAGTAGTTGATCCTCTTCTAGCACAAAGTTGATTCACCTGACTTATTTATAAATGGGTCGCAGATTCATTGCTTCCCGGTTCGGGGGTCTTTTGTGGTTGGGAAGTAATGCTCAAAATCTTTTGAAAGCTGATAAGTGTTCATGTAGAAGCTGGGAGAAAGAAGGCCCTGACTCAGTCTCTTTTAAAATCTCTGCTGATGTTTGAAACATGTCAAAAATCCCAATGTTCACTCATCGCCCCCATAATTCCAGTTTGACTTTGAATGCAGCCACTTTATCTGCTGACTTGAACACAATTGTCATTCTTCCCTGAAGTGACAGATTGAATTCATTGAGCAGATTGAATATGTCACACAAATAAACAAGTTTTGCAACCAATTCTGTGTCACTGAAATGTGCTGCCAGTGGTAACTGTTTTTCTCAAAGTCACTACTTTGAAGTGGCTCTCAAAACTCAAAAACTCTGGCCAGTGATCTATCTGCCTTTAGAAAGCCATCTCGCTTATATAAGAGAAGACGTATGTGTTCTGTGTCCCTCTCCTCACAGAGCTGCATGAACAGATGTGAGTTAAGGGCATGTACTTGAATGTAGTTGACAGTTTTAATCACATCCTGCAAAATGGCGTTAAGGTGACATTTTTCAGCTAGCCAGCATTTCACTATGGATGACACAGTGCGTAGACTCACATTCAGAAGCAGCCTCTTTGACCCGAGCAGTGAAACCAGAAAGCCATCCAGTCATGGCAGCCCCTCCGTCCATGCATATACCGACACAAAGTGACCAGTTCAGTTTTCCTGATACTCAATCATTCAAAGACTTGAATAGCTCTGCACGTACGGTGTGGGTTGACAACAAAAGTGTACATAACATATCCTCATGCACATCCTCCTGAAAAATATATTGTACAAAAATAAGTATTGTTGCCTTATTGTCAACAACATTAGTAGACTGAGCAACCTGGATTGCATACCACAGTGACCCATTAATCCTCTCTAGCAATTGTGGCTCAATATCCTCTGCTATTTCATCAATTCATCTAGTGATAGTGCTAGCCAAAAGAGGAACATGTGCCACCTTTTGAACTTCAGCCTCTCCTAAATGTTCATGACAAATGAACAGCAGGCAAGATCAACTCTTCACCAATGATAAAGAGCTTTTTAGCTTTAGCAATGCTGCTAGCCACTAAGAATGATGTTCTCAGTGCAGACATACTGGATGAAGTAGTGGCCTTCAATAATTGCCTCTGTTCTTTGTGTTCACATTTTTTTTCTTTCGAAAAACTCCAGAGGCTTGTGTTTTAATGCAGGGTGCTTGGTCTCCATGTGGCAAAGCAGTCTTGAAGCTTTCATGGCTTCACTGGATAGCATATTATATAAAGCAGGCTTAGAGAATGTGATTCACCTGTTGCAGTGAACCCATAATTTAAGTAGGACTCAGTGTTTTTTTTTTTTAATTGCAGCTTTCTTTTGTTGGCAGTCTTAGAGTCTTCTGCTGTCTCATCATTGGATCTTTCCCCTTTTTCAAAAAAGCTCTCCAGTGACATTTGTTTTTTACTCATTTTGGCTACAGTTAGCATGTGGGCTTACCAAAACTGTGACTGAGTCAAGTGCACAGTGTGTGAAAGAAGCGCGCATGGAAATGGGAAACAAAATAACAGGTGGGCTACACTCAGCCTAAAATAAGTATTGGTTTCTGACTTAAATCCTATCACCCGATGCAGCTGTAAAATTGAAGTACATCAATTCACTTTATACTATAAACCCTGCGACCAGATGCAGCTTAATTGTCACTTGCCACTCACTGATAGGGTTTTGATATGAGTCTGCATGCAATTGATTTATTATGGACTCGGTGCAGTCAAGCCTCTCTACTAATGATACTCTGTATTTGCAGCCATTCCCCAGCACTAGCATCACTGCCTCAGCTACACCTCATATCATCAGGCATTAGATTCTCATAAGGAGCGTGCAACCTAGATCCCTTGCATGCACAGTTCCCAGGAGGCTTCGTGCTCCTATGAGAATCTAATCCTGCCACTGATCTGACAGGAGGTGGAACTCAGGCAGTAATGTAAGCAATGGGGAGCAGATATAAATACACCGCTCGCCTGCTGCTCACCTCCTGTTATGTGGCCCAGCTCCGAACAGACCATAGACTCATACCAGTTTGTGGCCTGGGGATTGGGAACCCCTGGAATAGAGGATACATTAGAGTTCATTTTAGAATAGTTGGTTTTCACTACTCTCCTTTAAAAAATTTCTCTTAAGAGTGATAATCCATTATATCATTATGAGAAATTAACATATCTCATGATCCTCCTCTTTAGTAGGAGAAGTTCATAATATTTCACCTTGAAGACCTGGAGAGAGCAGAGTAAGATGAAAGAAGCGTGGAAAGGAAGAAATAAAAGGAAACATTAGATGTAGAAAAGTCAAGTACAAATTTTGCTAGTTTCTCACTTGTGCCTCCACTTGGCTGCAGTCTTTCAGGACTGGTAGCTTTCTCCTCCTAAGATGTGTTACAGCCCCCTTTGCTTTTCCAATAGGCTTTTCTTTTATACCATTTACTTACATTTCATTGATTTCATATTTGTTTGTATGAAATTTATACACTTGTTTTTTATTTATAAAATTATAAGAAGTAGAAACCCATGAAATTTATACTTAGTTCAACATTTCCACATTTTAGAGGATGATCATCACAAAATAATTAAATTCAACAGAAAGGATTTCTGAGAATTTTTTTCCTTTAAATGAAACAGATATATTCCTCAGGTTTGAGACACACTGATACAGTAAATTCCTAATAATGGGGGTTTAGGTTGTTTTCTGTTATTTTACTAATACAAAAAATGTGCAATTAGTTTCCTTTTTCAAATATCTTTGTATGTTTGAGTAGACTTATAGGCTTTTTAATTCAAGGTCAACAACACTGCCTCTCTGGAAGTGGACGGTGTGGGAGAGGGAAAATTGTTAACAAACATGCAGGAAAAATGACCAACATGTGTTGGTGGAAAATAACATTGACTTTTTTTTTTTGAACAGCCATGCTGGAACATGTCGAAACAGGTTTATGTTAGTGATTTTCTTTCTAACTCTATTGATTAGAGAATCTGAGATTTCTATCAAAATTGCATTGTGGAAAGAGATTGTTTTGAGAAATATATTAAATATTTGGTTTGAATTAAAGAAAATGTTGTCTGTTTAAGAAGGCTTTGTATACTAAGATTGCCATGTTTTTCTTCTAGGGCAGGTCTGGTATTTTTTTCATCTTCAAAAATGTCACCCCAATCCTGGTCTATTAGAAAGAGATGAACTAAAACCTCCCAGGCATTCACTAAAGCAATCAGCTCAGAGAAGAATAACCTTTGCTTGGTGCCCAAAATAAAGAAATAAAAGAAGTGTGGCTTGTGGTTCCAAGGATGGAAATTGCATGGAGAGAGTTGAGCGCTAACTGGTCCCTCTACAAACCCTCCAACAAAAGGCAAAAATAACAGCTCACGTTATTGAGTTTTGCTCCATGGGTCTCTCTCAGATAATAAAGGTTCTGGTGACTTCCTGTAGTAAAAAGAGTCTCAGTTCTAAAATTACAATTCCCAAGCTGTTTCAGGTCAAATGCAATGTGGAGCAAGCTTCAACCTTCTACCACTTAACTTTCTTTTCACATTGTGGTTGCTAGGTGCTCCCTTCCAGGTACAAGTGAGAGGGAAGAAAGGCTTGAGGGCAGGAAAGTTACCTCCTGGTATGTTCGCCCTTTCTACATCTGGCAGATGGTCAGAGCTGATGCTGTCTCTCATGGACATTTGCGTGGGCTCTTTGGAGGCCTTGCTGTCATCACACCTCTCTCTGACCGACCCACTGCTATCCCTCCAACTGCAGAGAGCACATTTCATGGGTCTTAGAATGGACCCTTAAAGTCTCCTCACTAAGTCTGGCCTTGGAAGGTGGCAGCTCGTAAGGTCAGGATGGAGGGAACTCACAGCAATGGGCCTGTCCTCTCCTAGGAAATCTCTTCCCCAATCCACTCACACCACCCTCCTCTTCAGTTCCAGGCTATTTTGCATTCTTGATATGAAGGTTCTGGAGCTATTTCCTATGTAAACATGCAAGTGTGTGAGGTGTAAAGGGCCATTTTCACTTTAATTATCTCATATATATTATGTTAGAACATTGTATCAGTGAAAACTGAGATAGGGAGCATCTTATTCAATATTTTTGTATACAGATATTAACTCATTTAGATTCCAGAACAGTTCTATAAAATAGAGATTCTCTCTATCGTACACATAGGTAAACTGGAATGTATATAGATTTAGTAAATCACCTGAGGTTCACTCAGCAGGTAAAGGATAGAACCAAGATTCAGATTCTGACATTTTTCTTGGAGAGCTAGTACGCTCCAACAATAGACTAGACACTGTTATCTACAGATACTGTGTACGTGGAAAATTGGTTAATGCTTCAGTGTGTTGCACTTGATCAAGGGAGCAAAAAATGTAAAATTGGCACACCTTGGAATAAAGTTAAACTTTTATTGAGCCTTATTAACTGGTAGGACTTATTGCAATAAAAAATTAAAATAATTTGAAAATATTAACCCACTCATATATTAACATACTACAATATCTCTCACCTATATATGAAAAATCTGATCACCTCCAAATCTTCATTTATCACCCCAGATTTCTGTATACCTTTTCAGGAAAATATTTTAAAAGAATTTTCTATAATTATGTGCACTTCTATTCCCATTTACTCTTGAATATATCCCAAACAGTTTCATAGACACTAATAGAGCAACGTATCCGTTGAAGAGGTTACCTGTGATTCCATAGTCTTTACTCAGTACCCATCATGCCGATCAGCTAGATTTGCACAGTTGATCATGTTCTCCATTTGCTGTACTTCCTTCTCTTAGCCTTCGGTGCATTGCACTCGATTTTTTTTCTCCCACCTCCCTGTTCCTCCACAGTCTTCACCAGTTCTTCTCGGTCTTCCTTCTCTGACGTGCCTCTGGTCTCAAGCCCCAATCTTTTCTGTCTATATCCGTCCTCTAGGTGACCTCATCCAGTCCCTAATGACTCTCTGGCTTGGACCCATCTCTGAACTGAAGTGTACTCTAAATGCCTTCTGGACAACTCTACTTAGATATCGAATACCCCCAAAATATGGATTTATACAACCCCTCAAACCATGTCCTCTTACAGGCTTCCTTATTTTTATAAATGACATCTCCTTTCCTTCCAGTTCCTCAACCCCAAAATTTGGACTTGTCTGCATTCCCTCTCATTCTCTCACACAGCATGCAACATACCTGCAAATTCCATAGCTCTACCTTCACAGCAGCTCAAAGAAACTCCTACTCACCGCCTTCAGTGGCACCCCCCTGCTTCAAACCACTCTCCATCTCTTGTTAGTACTACTGTTATATTTTTCCTA
Source organism: Pteronotus mesoamericanus (assembly GCF_021234165.1). NCBI lineage: Eukaryota > Metazoa > Chordata > Mammalia > Chiroptera > Mormoopidae > Pteronotus > Pteronotus mesoamericanus. The sequence goes on along the minus strand of NW_026555325.1, from coordinate 24,746,829 downwards.
ACTGGCCTTCCTGCCTTCATCCTGGCCTCCCCTGCAAAGCTAGCCTTTACATAGAAGTCTCATGAATAGTTGAATCATGCCAAACTCTGCACAAACCCTTCAAAGTCTTTCTGTCCAAATTCAGGGGAAATTTCCAAGGCCATACATCAGCCTTACATGTGGTGTGACTCCCTACTTCTCCTCTGATCTCACCTACTGTTTAACTACATCCTATCCCACAACGACCACACCATAGCAGTCACACTGGCTTCCGTGCTATTCCTTGAGCTTCCAATCAGACTTCTACCTAAAGGCCTTTGCACTTGCAGGTTTTTCTGCCAGATGCACTCTTTATCCACAGAACCACAGAGCTCACTCCATCACTCCTTTTATGTCTTGGCTTACATGTCATTTGATAGAAGCATTCTCTTACACTTATTATCCATCACCTCATTTTGCTATCTTTTTCTCCATTGTAGTTCATTTTACTTGATGCAGTAGATGTATATGTGTTTATTAATTACATCTCCCCTAGTAGGATATAAGTTCCACAAGTGCCGGAACTTAATTTGGTTTTTTACTGCTGTCCTTCTCATCACCGTCTGAGAACAAAGAACAGTCATTGACCCAGCATTTGGTGTTTAGTAAACTGATTTTGGGGGACATAAGAATGCACTATCAATACAAAGACTAAAATAAAACATCTTTAAAGCAGCTCAAAGTGAAGAGTCCTGGCCTTTTATTTTAAAATGCAGCTAGGAGTATACCATGAATTTATCAATAAAGAAACAATTATTCAGACCACCTGGAGTTTGCTTGCTCTGTGGGTACAGTTACAAATTAAACTTGTAGACACTTTGTTAAAATGATCACTGTTCCTCCTAACATTCCTTTCGCACTGTGAGTGTGTTTTCACTCAGGAGACAGCATGGAAATGAACCTGGTTCAAAATGGCATTCTTATAATTGCATGTCTAATTTTAATAATTATTAGATAATGTTATAGTGAATAAGCTTGTTAATAAACGTTAATTTTATTTGAGTACAAAGTTCATTTTAACAGCAGTGAATTTTTTATTTCTAGATTTCTTCAGTTCCCTTATTTGTGCATTATTGAATGTGACTATTTTTTCTTCATTCCTAGGTTAGTGTTGGCTGAATTATGTTTCCATGTTTTTTGCTCCCAATGTTGCGTTCAAGAAAAATATTTAGAAGCAGACTGTAGTGTCTTCTTAGGATAATGTTACTTTGCAAAGTAGTATCTTAATAGAATTTAAAATTTGTAGATTTATGCATGCTAAAATGTTTTTCCCCTATAAAGTGTATTTGATTCTCCTTCTCTTCTTAATTCCATATACTTCCTTTCAATATCTGCTTTCCAGGAGGCTATGAAAGATTGATGGAGACATTAAATCCAAAAGCCAAAAGAGAAAAAAAGTAAATTTGAGTCTTAAGTTAACTTTAGAGAAGATATATTGCTTAAAAGAAACATGCAGGAAACAAGGATAGTGAGTAGTAAATCCCAGATTAATTATACTTATTAAATCTGCTTTGGGGCCAATGCATATAGATGAACTTTTTTTTAATAAAGCACTGTAATTTTATGGTTTTAGTACTAGACAATAAAATTACAAGCATTAGCATTGAAAGCAATGATTTTTGCCCCCATTACTGAAAGCAAAATTACTCTGCTCCATTATAAACCTGTTAAATCTCTATCTTCATATTTTTATTGACTTTTCACAAATCTGTGCTATATATTTTCTCATACAGTCAGCATTATATATCAATGGTGATTTTTAAACTACTAGGTAGCAAATCTGCAAATTCACAATGATATTCCAAATGAGACAAGATATGTTATTTTAAGTGTTAAAATCAATATGCATTTTGGTTCATTAGCAAAATACATAATGGCAATTTCTAGCATCTCCACAGACTCTCTGTTTAACCAATTTGTATTGTGATTCCTGGCCTGAAGCACTTCTAATTTTAGTTCTAATGGAACAGTCTTAAATTGCTTATTTTCTGTTTACTAAAGTTATCTTGCTTGTTACCATGGAAACTGTGACAAGTGTTCGAGCTAACTATTTTATTAAATAAATTAAAGATAGGCTGAAGACTGTGAAGGTGCAGCATGTCCTTCTTAAAACACACTTTCCCACATCACTGAAACCATCATCATATTTGTAAAAAATGAAATTAATTATATAGAAGGTCTTCTACATTTCGAAAGTAGGAAGCTATCCATATTTCAAAATCTGAATCATACCTAGTACATACATATGCTTCTCCAACTTACAAAGTCTATGCTCTAAAAATGTTATTGTAAATGAATATCTTGGAAATTAGAATGTATTCACCCATAGAATTTCATAAATAATAATTAGATCTGCAGGCCCACTCGCAAAAGCCCTTCAACCTATGATGTCTCAACCTATAACAATATTAGCAGTAGCCTTTGTTCTCAGCTCTGGCAGAAGGAGCCATGTTATAGGCATGAGGAGGAAGGAAAAAGTTTTCCCACACTCGTTTTGTTTTTGAGCCGGAGCATAGAAGGGTAGAGTTGTGGAATGCTAGCATCCTCTGGCCTTCCCAGATGTTGAGCCCCCAGATACATCTTTCTGCTATTTGCCTTTGCTCCTGTCCCCAGCCTTTTGGTGCCCTTTTATTTTCCTGCATCTCCCTCCAAAATTCATGCTAGACCCATTTTGCTCTCAGCCTGCTCCTGAGTCTACAATGAACCCTCACGGTCCTCAAGAGTCAAGGTGGTCACAACTAGTTTTTTAAAAAGAAAACAGTTGGGCTGAGCATTGTCTCTGGGGGTTTAATGACTTCTGTCAGGTTCCTTGACTGCCCCAGGGACCCAAACAAAGGGCCCACCCTCAGCGTAGGTAGTTCAGGGAAGAGGTGTACAAGTGGTGTCCTGGCAGAATACGAGGGGCATTGAACAGGGGCAAGTTTAGAACATGCCCAGAGGTGTGAACAGTGTTATAAGAGCCACTGGGGATCTTCCAGACACCCTGGGGCCTAGAATTGGCCGTGAACCATTACCACTCTTGAAGGGGCTGCCTTCCAGGACCCGCAGCCAGGACCCCATTGCCTATTCCACCCTCCCATCCTTTTATCTCTTGCCAATGCTTCCTATTAGCCAAATCCTCCCAGAACCCAGGAGCCGAAAGAGCTAGGGCCATGTAGGCCAGAGAAGTCAGCTGCTGTGGAGTCTGGAGTAAGGCAGAAAAAAGCAGAGGACGGATGGGGAGAGGGTGGCAGGAAACTGCCATTTGTGACAACATGGATGGATCTTGAGAACATAATGCTGAGGGAAATAAGTAAGAAAAAGTCAGGTACCATATGATTTCATTTATGTGGGACATAAAACTGAAAGTAACAAATGAACAAACAAGATGAGCAAACCAAATCTCATAGACACAAACAACAGTATGGTGGTTTCCAGAGGGAAAGAGAAAGGAGGTGGTAAAGGGTAAAGGGCGCCCAATATACAGTGACAAAAGATTTGACTTTGGGTAGTAAAGACACAATGCAATATACATATGATGTATTAAAAACTGTACACTTGAAACCTATGTAAATGTTAACCAATGTCACTCCAATAAATTTAATTAAAAATGTGAAAAAATGAAAACAGTAAAAAATATGCTATTACTTGAATGAGAATTCTTCCTAAAGTTTTGGCATTTTAAAAATACAATACTTTTAACCCAAACAAGTGTCTAATCTGCGCTACTTCTATCACCATGACTAAAAAAAATTATTCAAGACCTTGAGAATACTATGCTAAGTGAAATAAATCAGACAAAGGCAAATAGCATTTGATTGTATCTATATGTGGACTCTTAACAAACAAAACAAACAAACAAACAATAACAACAGCATAAAAAAAAAACTTCTCATAAACACAGAGAACCGATGGGTGGTTACCAGGGAAGACAGTGGGAAGGATGGACAACATGGGTGAAGGGGGTCAAAAGGTACAAACTTCCAGCAATAAAATAAATAAATAATAGGATGTAATGTACAGCATGGTAACTATATTTAGTAATGATACTGTACTGCATATTTAACTATTGCTGAGAGAATAAATCTTAAAAGTCCTCATCACAAGAACAAAAAGGAAAAAATGAACTATACGATGATGTTAACTAGACACTGGTAATCATTTCACAATATATACAGATATTGAGTCATTATGTTGTACACCTGAAACTAACATATGTTATATTTTAATTATACCTCAATAAAATATTCATTTGATAAAATATGAGGAAACTGCTTTGAGTGTGTACTCAGTTTTGTAAGTTTTCTATTCAAGGATGGGTGGTGGTAGTTGACTGTAAACTGAGTCATCCCTTTGGTCATTTCCAGGTGATTCTAATAAAATATATCTCATTAACCCTACAACTGGGTTCATAAAAGAATTTCAGATGGGGTTTCCGGTCAAGATGGAGGTGTAGGTAAATACATTTCACCTCCTCACACAACTACAGAAAAAATTACAGCTAGGCCACAGAACAAATATTGCCCAGAACCATCAGAAAATCAAGCTGAATGGAAGTCTGACAACTAAGGATTTAAAGAAGCCACATTCATCCAGACAGATAGGAGGGGCGGAGCTGTGGAGAGGGGCAGAGAGGTGCAAAGCCAAGGAGCGGCGTAGAGCAGCTTCAACCGTGCAGTCCCAGACTCACATGTGGTGTATAAAAACTGGGAGGGACACCTTGGGAGCGAGGGATCCCAGCCTCAGGCCAGACCATGCAGCACAGGTTTCCAGCACCAAGAAAATAAATCCCCATAACTTCTGGATGTAAAACCAGTGGGTGTTGGGGCAGTAGAAGAAACTGCCGGATTTTCAGAAGACTCATCTTAAAGGGCCCACAAGAACTAAGGACTTACACAGATCACCCCCAGTAGGATTCAGCACCAGGGCAATAGCTGGAAGGTCATCAATGTCATACAGGGAGAAAGAGCAGTGACTAGAAACAAGACAAATGATGGGAGACATATTTCTCCCAGGCAAACCTCCAGAAGCCAGGGAACGGCATTATCCTCTCTCCAAGCCTTCCCCCACAGAGAGCCACAAAGCAGTGAAACACACTGCAATGCCCTGGCAATTAACTAAGTCTCTGCTCCACACAATTTACAAGTGCCTTTTCTACAATAGACCATGTTACTAAGACAGAGAGTCAAAGCAACTCTACCTAACATACAGAAACAAACAGGGAGGCTGCCAAATTGAGGAGACAAAGAAATATGGCCCAAAACAAACAACAGAACAAAATTCCAGAGAAAGAACTAAATGAAATGGAAATAAGTAAGCTTTCCGATGCACAGTTCAAACACTGGTTATCAAGGTGCTCAAAGAACTTACTGAGTATGGCAACAGCATAAAAAAGACACAGGCAGAAATGAAGTTTACATTAAGTGAAATTTAAAAAAAATCTACAGGGAATCAACAGTGGAGGGGATGAGGCTGAGATTCAAATCAACTATTTGGAACATAAGGAAGAAAAAAAGCGTTCAATCAGAATAGCAAGAAGAAAAAAGAATTTAAAAAAAATGAAGATAGTCTAAGGAGCATCTGGGATATCTCCAAACATACCAACATACAAATCATAGGGCTGCCAGAAGGAGAAGAGGAAGAGCAAGAAATTGAAAACTTACTTGAAAAAATAATGAAAGAAACTGCCCTAATTTGGTGAAAGAAATAAACATACAAGTCCAGAAAGCACAGTCTCAAACAAGTTGGATCCAAAGAGGACCACACCAAGGCACATCATAATTAAAATGTCAAAGGTTAAAGATAGAGAGAGAATCTTAAAAAAACAGCAAGAGAAAAGCAGAGAGTAGGATAATAGCAAAGTGGGAACTCATACAAAGGAGTCCCATAAGACTATTAGCTGATTTCTCAAAAGAAACTTTGCAGGCTAGAAGGGACTGGCAACAAGTATTCAGTGATGAAAAACAAGGACCTACAACCTATATTACCCTATCCAGCAAAGTTTTCATTTAGAAATGAAGGGCAAATAAAATGCTTCCCTGACAAGGTAAATCTTAAGAAGTTATTCATCACGAAACCATTATTACATGAAATATTAAAGGAACTTATTTTTTAAAAAGATCAAAACTATGAACATTAAAATGGTAACAAATTCACAACTATCAACAACTGAAGCTAAAAATCAAATTAAGCAAACAAGCAGCATAGAAACAGAATCATAGATATGGAGATCATTTGGAGGGGTATCAGCTGAGAGGGGAAAGCAGGAGAATGGGGGAAAAGGTGCAGGGATTAAGAAGCATAAATTAGTCGGTACAAAATAGACAGGGGGATGTTAAGAATAGTATAGGGAGTGGAGAAGCCAAAGAACTTATATGCATGATCCATGGACATGATTTAAGGTGAGGAAATTGCTGGAGAAAATGGGAAGGACCAGTCAGAAGGGGGCAAAGGGGGGGAAAAATTGAGACAATTGTAATAGCATAATCAATAAAATATATTTTTAAGAAAGAATTTCATCTTTTTGGCTGAAGGGATCAAATTAACACAATAACAAACTAAGTTGTTGTTGTTTTTTTTTATCTGCTGACAGATTACAAACCAAATAAAATTATTGTAATTTGGACACTGGAAATTTTGCACATAAAAGGAAACAATTATTGGAACATATATGAGAGAGAGTCAATAATTTACTAGTTCATGTCCAAGAAAGTAAATGAGAAAAAGGAAATCATTTACTTAATACTAAAATCAAAATAACACTAAATGAGTTATCTTCATTGTTTATACACATGTATTTTATATTGATTCAGATTTAAGCAAAATATATAAGGAAAGCTAGGATTTTTTCTAGAAAATTAAAGAATATACCTTTTTCCCTATACTAATTATTATAGAGGTGGGAGTGAAAAAATGAGAATTAAAATTCTGTTATTCCATAACATAGTACTTGAATTTGTGAATACTTTCTGAGGAATTTTATGCATATTTTAGGTAAATGTATATACAATAAAATATGAAATTAAAAATTAAAGTATTTTTTCAAGAAGTACAAAGTGGTAGTTGCAAAATAGTCACAGGGATATAAACTACAGCAGAGGAAATATAGTTAATAATATAATAATTATTTATGGTACATAACTATTAGTTATGGTACATAATTATAAGTCTAGGTGGGTTCTAGACTTATTGGAGATTATTTTGTAAATTATATAAATGTCTAACCACTATGCTGTGCACCTGAAACTAATAATATTGAATATCAATTTTAATTGAAAAAAACACACTTGTAAATATGTACTGTATGGCTCTGTTTATATAATCTTTTAAAATAAAAAAGTCCAATTGTTTATGGAATGATAGTTAGTATTTAATTTTAGTAAAAGTTGGAGGAGGTTGATGTATATGATGTGAATGTGGTGGCTACCCTAGGGAAGGAAAAGAATCAAGGTTATGCAAATTCATGATGGGTAGGTTTCACATATACCTGTATTATTTATTGCAATAAAATCATACTGGAATGAGAAAAAAATCAAAATATTTTAAATTTAATTTCAATGATCATTTAAGAGAGAAAATTCTATAGGGTTTTATTAAAATTTTAATATTACTGATACTTCAAAATGTTGGCATACTGTGTAACCTAACACTCATCTTTCATTCCCTTAGGGTCCACTTTCATTTGCAACACTCACATAATTCCAGTGAAAAACCAAGAGGGCGTGGCTATGATGTTCATCATTAATTTTGAATATGTGACAGATGGCGAAAATGCTGCTTCCCCAGAGAGGGTAAACCCAATATTACCAATCAAAACCGTCAACCGTAAGTAAAAGTAATTTTTTAAATTTTTATATTCTGTTATTGATATTAATTTAATACATTGTTTGCATATTTCAGTTCTAAAAATATATTTACATAAAATAATTTTCTATGAAAAAAGCCACAGCTGATGTTACAGTTTTGTTCCTTACAGAATCAATCAATTGCTTTCAGAGCCATTTGACTTGTATATACCATAGTAAATTCAACTAGTCTCCTACTGATGGACATTTAGATTGTTTCCAAATTTTGGCTATTACAAATAATGCCAGAATACATTGTGCATGTATATTTTCATATGTGTATATATATATATTCGGGAAGAAAAGTATCTTCAGGGTAAGTTCTATAAGTCGGATTCCTGGGTCAATGTTTAAGTTAATCTAATTTTTTTTAGATACTACCGAACTTCCCTCCTTATGATTTGAACCATTTTATACTCTCACAAGCAATGTATTAGAACTTTTCCCCAAAACAATACTAACAGAGCAAGCCAGCCTTCTTAATTTTTGTCATATTAGTTTAGTAGTATCTGAATTAGTTTTAGTTTACATTTCTATTATTATGAGCGAGGTTCATATATTTAAGCACTGTAGATAGACCTTTCTTTTCTGTCAACTCTCCATTTCTTGTATGCACTTTCAAGTGCTTTTTTTGTTCTTTCAAATTTTAAAATAAGTTGCAAATCACTTCTTCAACAAATAGGGTTTTTTAAAAATCTTTTTCCTGATTTTTTCAAAGAGTTTTTTGCAATTTGGCTAAATTTATTAACCTTTTTCCTTGTTGATTCTGAATTTTTGAGTTATAGGAGAAAAGCTTTAACCATTCCAAGGCTGTAAGTAAATTCATTTTTAATCTAGAAATTGTACAGTTTTATATTTTAGGGTCTCTGATATATTTAAGTTTAGCTTGGTTTATAGTACAAGGTATGAATTTAATTTATCATTTTATCAATGGCAGTCCACCTTTTTATTGATTAGTAAATCTATCTTTCAACCAGTAATTTGAGACGCCACTGTTATCCCATGTTAAACTTCCTGTGTACTTCAATCTGTTTCTCAAATTCATTCTGTTCTGTTGTTCTATTTTTCCTCCAGGATCACATATTTTTAAGTATATCATTAATATCTAATATGAAATGCTCTTTTTGATATTAATATTCAAAGATTTGGAGTTATTTCTTGCCTAGCATTTTACATTAACTTTAGAAACAAAGTATCTAAGTAGAAAAAAAATCTCTTTAGTATTCTCATTTATTCTTATTAGATTCACGTTAATTTTTTAAATTAATTTGAATGAAATTAAGTCTTGATGCTGTTTAGTCATTCTATAAAAAATGTTTATTTTATGTATTTTCAATTTAAAGTCTAACTTTGGTGGGATTTTTTTGAAGTGTTTTCAAAATTTCCTCATTGTTCAGTGTGCTACTAGAAGTTTAATTTTTTGTTGTTGCTGATATTATAATAGAATCTTCTCTTTTGTTCTTTTAAAGCTACTGATTTTTTGAGTAGGTTCATACTATCTTAGTGAAATTTCTTAGTTTACAGTAGTTTATAGATTAATCTCATGAGTTTTTCAAGTATTATGTCAAATAGAGATTGCTTTACATTTTGCTTTACAATTCTTATACATCTAATAGTTTTCTCTTGTCTAATAGCCAGCTTGTACTGGCTATTACCTCCACTGTATCATGAAAAAGATGTTATTGGTGAGCACCATGCCTTATTTCTAATTTTTATGTGCATGTTACCAGCATTCCCAATTGAAATGATGTCACGTGGGCTGAGTTGAATGTGTTTTATAATTTTAAGAAAGTTTCCACAGACTTATATTTATTAAGAATGAGTGTTGAAATTTGAAAGTTGCCTTTTGGCCTGTAGCATAAGTGCACTATTCTCTTTTCTTACTTTTATGGTAATTTTATTAATGGAGTTTACTAATATGAATCTCTGGAAGGAAACACATTTGGATGTGATGTGTTTTATTTTGTAATGTGCTGTAGAATTAATTTCCCTAAGACTAAATTAGAATTTTTGCATCAATATTCATTACTAATTCTGTAATTTTTTGTATGTGTGTGAAATTTCATCAGATATTGGTATCAATGTTATAATTCCTTCAAAAAATAATGTGGAGTTTCTTCCTTGTTTTCTGTGCTACAGAATCACTTAAATAGTTTGGGAATTATCTAGTTTTAAAAGTTAAGTGTGATACATCTGCAAAATAATCTAGTCCTGGTAATTATTTGTGGAGTGGTTTTTTGACAAATTTCTTATTTTTCTCCACAGATTGGTCTAGTCAAATTACCCAGTTCAGCCAGTATGGGTGTTGCTAAATTTTACTACCAAGAAATTATCTCATGTAGATTTTTATTTAAATCTAGATTTAAATGTAGATTAAAATTTCATTAACAGAATTATACAAAATAGTCATTTATGATAATTTTAAGATTTCCTCATTCCTATATTTATTTATTTTGTGACATTTTGTGGTTCTTTTATTTTTTGTTTCCTCTATCTAAAATTTTTGATTAGTGCTTTTCTTTTCAACAACCCAATTTTTACTAGTTTATTAATTCTTTTAGTTTTCAAACTCACAAATGTCCTTTTATTTTTATTGTTTCCTAATGGCTTAATTTGTTGCCTTTTTTTTTCCATTGACTTATTTTCATCCTTTCAATTCTTTTTTGATATATGACCTTAAGGCTCTATATTTTTCTCTAAGCACTGCGTAAGATATACCCTGCGATTTCAGATGTGTAATATTTTCAGCATCTTTTTTCTAAAAAATATTCAAATTTTGTTTTCTTAGTTTTTAATTAAATAATTGTTTTGTATAAAAAGTTTTTAATTTTCCAATAGGAATAGTATTTTTCAAAGTATAACTATAATTGATATTTACATTTATAACATATGTTTTTCTTAATAGTAACATGTTATGTGTTAAATATATTATGTTTATGCCATTCTTCTTACCTTTTTAATATGTATTTCGCTTCTTTTTTCTGTTGTCCTTTCATTTTTAATTTTTAGCAACATTTGTATTTTTTTCTAGTGGTTATATCTTTATAAAAAAAATTTGTATCATGGCCTTAATCACTTCTGCTTCCCCTCAATGTATTTTCATTCCTTACTATGAGCAAGAATAAAGTTAGCTGGTATTTTTTTTCTCCCTTTTCCACCATGTGATTTTAGTCAATAATATTATCTTAGTGCTTATCTTTGTACTCTGAAGTGTCCCTAGTCTTAACTGTATGTGTGTTGTTAGGCCCGAGGGCCTCTTCCATCCTTGTCAAGGGGAGTGCTAACCTTCTCTTCTTCCAAACAACACTGAAATGTACCTAGTCTTTTACCATCTAGTTTGTCAGTTTAAATTATGTCATCTGATTGCTTCCTATTACTAAAAAGACACTTAGTAAGTTTATTTTATGTTTTCATCTTTCTTCTGCCATTTTGATTGGCCATGGTATTTTTAGCTTCTCAAGTCTGTAATGTTTACATATTTACATCTCACTTTTTTATGGTTTTCAATGTCTAATGAAAGGTATTCAATGATCACTAGTCTTTTTTGCAAATGTTTTCCTAAATACAAGGAGTAACCGCCCAAAAACAAAATTTATTTGTTTTAAAAAATTGTGTATTTATTCTTTCATGTTTAAACTGCTGTTACCCTCAAAGTACCCTCCATTTGATGCAACACACCTATCAATATATTTTCCCACTGCTCCGAGCAGCTTTCAAACTCATTTTGATGCTTTTTAGTGCTTCTGTCATTTTTTGTTTCACGTCTTGCACTTTAGAAAACCGTTTCCCTTTGAGAACTTTTTTCATCTGAAGAAATAAAAATGCATGTTTCTCTGGGAGAGGTTGGGTGAAGAGGAGGATGGGACATGGAGATCACGCTGTTTTTGGTCAAAAACTGTTGAACACTAAGCACAGTGTGGGCAGGTGTGCTTGTAAATCCCTCATCATAAAATGGGAAAACATGTTGAAAGAGTCTTCAAAAATAATTTACTGAAGTCAAACACAGCCTCTTGTAACAACACCAGTTAGTACACTGAAAAAGATGGGTTCCTAGAACGCCCATCTAGGGGAAAGCCTGTACCACAAGGGGCCTGCCCTCCAGAAGAGGGTCCCAACTTGTATAACTTTTGGATTAAGTTTATTCTTTTCAGAAAATGGTCATGAGTAAATATTTTCAGTGTTCTTTCCCATTCAACATTATTTTCTGTAACCTCTGCTATTGAGGAACAGTTAGGTAGATATATTTGGCTCACACTTTAATGCCTCATGAACCTTATAGATATTGTTTCACTCTTTTTTGGCATCAGATGTTGATAATGTAAAGTCTGATATCAACCTACTTGACTGTCCTTTGTGATCTTAATTTATTTCCCATAGTCCCAGAAAATTTTAGAAATAAACTAATAATACACTTCAATCAAACTGAGAGACTTTTAAAGTCTAAAATTGTTATTAGCATATGTCTTGATTTGATTATTCCAACTCAGTTTTCCCAGATACAATATATAAATTTAATTCATCTTTTGTTTCAGGAAATTTCATTATAATTTTTTCCCAAATTTAACACTTTTTTTACATTTTTTTTAAATTTTTTTATTTTTCAAGTACAATTGCATGCATTTTCCTGCCACCACATTCCTTTGATCCACCCACCCCCACCTCCCACCCTCAATCCTTCCCTACTTTGGCTTTGTCCATGGGTCCTTTATACATGTTCCTTGACTTGACCCTTCCTCTTCTTTTCCCCATTACCCACCTCCCTCCTTGCCTCTGGTTACTGTTGGTTTGTTTTTTCTTTCTATGTTGCTGGTTATATTTTTCTTGTGTGTTTGTTTTGTTGATTAGGTTTCACTTATAGGTGAGATCATATGGTATTTGACTTTCATCCCCTGGCTTATTTCACTTGGTATAATGGCTCTCCAGTTCCCCCCATGCTGTCGTGAAGGGTAGTAACTTTTTCTTTCTTTCTGCTGCACAGTGTCCCATTGTGTAAATGTACCATAGTTTTTTGACCCACTCATTTATTAATGGGCACTTAGGTTGCTTCCAGCACTTGGCTATTGTAAATTGTGCTGCTATGAACATTGGGGTGCATAGGTTCTTTTGAATTGGTGAGACATCTTTTTTTTTCCCCAGAAAAAACTTACTTTCAAAATACTTAATGTATTATCTAAATAAGGAATGTGTATGTGTGTGTGTGTGCCTCCAGGTGGTGGGATTTAACTGAGAGTAATAGGGACAAGGCAACCGAGATGTGAGCTTCTGTACATTTAAATGCTTCTCTTGAATTGTAAACAACATATAGGAAAAAATATGAAGTAACAACACAAGAAATAAATAAAAAAGTGAAATATTAAATTTAGAATATTAAGTGAAAGTAAAGGAGCTAAATATACAATAGAAAAGATAGATCATACAAAGGCACCATGATAAATGGAGCTGAATAAATTCTGGAACCTAGAGACTTGTTTTCTAGTTAATGAATTGGTGGACCATTTTTCAGTACACATATGTAGTTTAGGGTTAAGAACTCTACACAAGAAAAGTGAACAGCTTTCTCTAGGAAATACTAATTTTTAACAAACTTATTCTTTGTCAATGATCTAGGACCAGCTGCTTTATGTACCCTGGAATAAAGCAAGTAAAAGAAAGAGGATTATTTTGATAGGCATACCTGTCAAATTAATAAATACTTCACAACTGAATCAACAAATTGTTATGTAATAAAAATAAGTACCAAATAAAAGATATAATTAAATATTTTATTTCATTGATAACTTCCATAAAAACTCTGCAATCTAAAAATTGGCAATGATACAGACTAGAAAAGAAAATTGTACTTTTTCTACCAACTAGAAGGATGCCACATCTAAAAGGAATAACAACAATGGAAAAAATGAGTTGTCTCTCTCTTTTTTTTTGCTCTAATATATCTGTTACTATAAAATATTTGCACAATGTGAAATATAACCAAATCATGTGTTCTTCTAGCTTACACTATTAACTTCAAAATTAATTGTTGTCAAGTTTGAGAAAAGGTTGTTTTTATTACTTTAAATAAGGTACTTTTTAAGTTTCACTTTAAATTATTTACAAGTATATTTGAGTTTTATATATCTTCTCTTTTATAGCAGGAAGCTAGAATCACCAATCTGGTTCACATACACATACACACACACACAAAGATGCACAAATTTTTAATTTGTTAAAAATTTCCTGAGGGAGACTGAGAAAACCTTTGTTTGTTTGTTTGTTTGTTTGTTTTGTTAATTAGATTCCACTTGCAAGTGAAATCATACAGCATTTGTCCTTCTCTGACTGGCTGATTTCACTTAGCCTAATTCTCTCCAGGTCCACTCACGCTGTTGCAAAAAGTAAGAGTTCCTTCTCTTTTACCGCTGAGTATTATTCCATTGTGTAAATGTACCATGGCTGTTTTTTGGAGGGTTTTTTGTTTTTCTTTTTGTTTTTGTCACCTATGCCACTTCTCATTTTCAAATGGTAATTTGATCCTCCTTGCACTCACATTCAACCAAGACAGATACGCACTCTGGTTTGCTGACCACAACCCCATCTGCTGCCCGATTCCATATGAGTAAAGTGCTACATTGCAAGAAATAAAAATAATTTCAACCATTTTAAGTAAAAAGGTGTTTAAAATAGAGAACCCACAGAACTGTTGCACCCCGATTGGAGAAGTAGCTCCAGGCTGGGCCTCCAGGGATGACCCCAGGACACTGCAGGACGAAGCAGATCAGGAGAGGCGACCTGTGCCAAGTTGGGAAGGCTGACTTGTGTCAGAAGGACAGTGTCAACCTGTGACTTTCCGTGCCCTTTCCTAGCTGTACAGAGAGGCTCTAGACATCATGGTTGCAAAGGACTCTGAACACCTGTAAAATCTAGGGATGGCGCACGGGAACACTGCTTGGGGGAGAAGCCATAGCTGTTTCATCCACTCATGTACTGATGGCTCTTGGGCTGTTTCCAAATCTTGGCTATCGTAAATAATGCTGCAATGAACATAGGGGTGCATATCTTCTTTTGAATTTGGGTTTTGGGTTTTTTTGCATATTTTTTCAGAAGTTGAATCACTGGATCATAAGGCAGTTCCATTTTTAATTTTTTGAGGTAACTCCATACTGCTTTCCACAGAAAACCCACTTTAAATAAAAAATTATTAATTGAAAAATATGCTTCCAAAGAGAAAATGAATGCATTATATGTTTTAAATTGTTCAACTCTAGTTCATAGCAGGTATCGCCAACATTTTGCAAATAGTGAGTACCTAACATGTATTTGTAGAACATGTAAAGAAATAAATAGTATTATTACATTGACTAATTAAGCTTTTCTCCCTATTGAGTCAGCATTCACCAGATTGTCTAAGTCAGTGACTCTCCAAGCGTAAGACCACCAGCATCACCCTGCAGCATGTCAGAGATACAGGTTCTTGGGTCTTACTTCAGAAGAACTGATTCAGAAATACAGAAATTCAACAATCCATGTTTTAACAAACTCTTTAGATCATTCTGATTACCACTAAATTTTGGAAACTACTCTTAATTAATGTTTATATAAAACTATAAAGATAAATTTTAACCTAAACTAAATGTAAAAAATTAATAAAATAAACTTTTTATAGTTTCTTCCCCTTTCAGTAATATTTAAAAGGGAAGTTTTTATCTTATTAAGGGACTGTAATTACCTTTCATTGTCTTTGAAAGGATTAAAACTGTACTCCTCAAATCAAAGCAGAATTTTACTTTTATCTTTCCCAAAATAAAGGTTTGAATTACTTTAAAAGCTTTGACCAAAGCTAAGTCTACACACACACAATACAGTTGGTAATTTAGGGAATTATCTAGCTAATACAAGCCATTAAAAATGTATTTATATGCTTTGGACTCAATATTATGAATAATCAGCACATAAAATACATATTTTCCTGAATAGCTGCATTACTCCCTCAAATTTGTATCTCAATTTTTCAGACTTCAAGCTAGGGAACAACTAAATTTTCTGTATAGCTGTTTTATAAAAGGGCATTCACGGTGTTTTTATTATTCTCCATTGGAGCTGAAAGTCATCCTTTAATTCAAAGATGAAGAGCCTCTATAGTAATATAGAGTTTTCCTCTCAACAGCCATTACCTAGAAACAATCTATTATTTAGATGAATTTAATTAAAATTTTTACAACATAACATGTTTTCTGTTATGTGATTGGAAGTTTCCTCTTTTTAAAGATTAAATTTGATATAGAAAAAGGAACGATAACGTGGCTGCTAATGGAAAAGTTTAGTCATAAGTTACAATTAATGTTTCCCTCTAGAATTTGGGGAAAATTATATTTCTAAAATCAAGAAAATTGCTGATAGTTGGATAAAAATGTGCATTGTCCCTTCATTAACAATGAATGTTAATGATCGCTTAAACCAGCATATCCACACCAGAGTCCCCACTTGTATATCATTTGGAAGATTTTGTTACTTAGCAACCCCAAATCACGCACAGTCTCTACTCATACAACATTTGGGAAATGGTATTCCAAATACCAAATACAATGGTATTTGGAATATTTCATGAAGTGAGTCCCTGTCAATATTATAACTACCTGATCTTCCTAGGTCAGTCTAGGTAAACATGTTATTTTCACACAACTTGAATGGATTGTTTAACCTGACATTTGGAAAAGGAAGAAATCAATTGAAGAGAAACAAAATACCAGTTTGAGTAAATCATACATGTGATTTATTAAGCAGTTATCACATGGAAACCTAATTAAATGTGTACGTATGTATTTGTATGTGTGTACACATCTCATTGACCTGGCCAGGTTGGAAGTTCTTAGTTCAATGTGACACAGGATACGTGAAGATGCACTTTCTAAATTGATATTCAGCAGCTTCACAAAAGTGACATGTCCAGGGAAAGACGTTGTCATGGTAGTTACTTATAAATTCATGTATTTTAGAAACTATATATCTTCTTATATGAAAGTGGCATATTTAAACACAATAATGTTCATGTAAGTAGTTTATCAATGTTTATATTTATTTTGGGTAATGTTTTAAAATGTTTTTTAAAAACTTATTCAGCTGTTCTTTCAGATTTATTGACCACTTCAGTAGATAGAATACACAGTATTTTAGTTCTACAAGTTAGGATACAAATATAATAAAAAATGGAGACTTAATTTACAAGGGTGTTTTTTTCAGCGTTAAGGCCCTAACAAGACTACACTCATTTAGTGTTTTATATTTCATTCCTGAAAGTACTAGCATTAAACAAAATTCTCAATGTGTATTCTTTCTGGATGAATGGCAGTTAGACAACTAAATCTGTAATGCAATATAACATGGTCATATTAAACTAGTGGTGCAGAAAAAAACCATCTGTACCACTTTGTACATGACTAAACTATAGAAACAAACTAAATGCCTGGTGTGATCATTATTTTAAAAAGGCAGTGAATTATTTTTAAAAGAAGACAATAATGAAAGTGATGAAAATGAATAAAAGTAGACATTGACCTTCAGTCCATTGTAATAAGCTTGCAAAATTGATTTGTAAACTGCTTTATTATTCAATTGTATGTGCATTAAAAACTAATCAAATGATTCTGATACAGTTCACTAATTTTTAACTTGGCAATTTACTTAAGCAAATAAAGGTGGCAGTAGAATTATGTGAGAATGCTTGTAAAATAGTTACTGTGATGTGCTGTTATTTAATTTTATTTGGAAAGCTTACAATAATGAATTAAACTGCTTAATTCTATAATTTCCTGTAATAGATATTTTACATAAAATTTACTAGATGATGAAGAGTTTGAACACACTTCTGTGTATGTTCTAGGATCGGAATGGTAGCAATTCTCTGAAAAAAGATTGAATTTACAATAAGAGCCCTGCCAATTATATAGGGCATGGTATACAGTGTACCATTTCCATGAGCTACCAAGTTCAACTCAATCAGTCATTTTTGGTAGATAAGGGTCAATACAATTTCAGGAGGCTAAGACTCTCTAATTAAGTTGGTCAGTGTGATTAAATATTCTAGTCTTTCTATAGTAAAAAACATATGTGCTATTCTCAAACATTCTGTCAGAGCTGGGTTTTGGTGAACAAATCAGACAGGGGTTCTCCCATTATGAGGCCTACAGTCCACCAAGGGAGAGAAATGTTAGATACAAGTGCATAACTAGTAAACTGTATTGGGAGTTATAAAGAATATGTTAATCCAGTTCAGAAGGAAGAAAAAGCTTCCCAAAGGATTAACTTTGGAGCTAAAACCCAAAGGATATACTAAGGAGGAAGACTAAAACAGTATCAAACACAAGGAAGCCTAGAGGGAAGCACAGGCCTTGGAAGGAGTTATAAAGTCTATGTGCCTGGATCCCAGAGGGCAAGGGAGGAAAGAAAAAGTTGCAGAGTGGAGATAAGTACTGTCTTCAATCCCGAAGCACAGAATTATTGGGAGCAGTGAAAGACTAAATGATATGAAAGTGAAAGTCTATATGATCAAAAGTGCATTTTTTGAAAAATAAACATTTTTTAAAGAACGGACGATATGATGCAATGTGAAAAGTGATTAGCATTTTATTGCAATAAATCAGGTGAACCAATAGTAGCTTAGACAAAAGTGAGAACAATGAATATGAGAGAAGTGAAAATAATTATTATTAGTGACTGTCATTAAAAATATATTTCAGAGGTAAAACAAACACAATTAGGGGGCTGATTGGGTATGGAGATAGAGATTAGAGACCCTCAAGTCTTACTTAGGCTTATACAACTAGATTAAAAACAGTCTGGGCTTGGAACGATAGATCATGAGATTAGGTTTCCTATGAGATTTTGATGTGTTATTAAGAATTCTAAATGAAGCTGTTGTTGAGGGCATTAGATATTCAGGTTTGGAACTAAGAAAAGAGATCTAGGTCAGAGACATACACTTAAGGGTCATTGGATTAAACATGGAATTGCAAAAATGTGTGCATGAGACTATCTACTAGAAGAGTATACTCAAATAAAATTCAGAAAAATTTTCAGTGCTATTTCATGTTTTCAGACCATCTTCGATGCATTGAAGAAAATTTCAGAGTAAATATATTAAAGATAATGGTGTTCATGACATTTAGAGAATATAAGTCAGGAACCCAAAACACCAACTGACTAACGAGAAGGGCAACACATCATTGTAAAGCCATGGGTGATGTGGACATACACTATGGTGCTGGCAATAGAAACTGGAAACTACATTTTCTTGCACACAGTTCTTAGAAAACCTTTGAATTATACAATATTATTTCTCTTTGTATTTCTTTTTGGGGTAGAACTTTTACCTTCTTAGTTTTTTCTAATTTATAAAAGAACACATGCTTGGTGTAATAAACAATAAAGACACAAAGAAGAATGCAATACATTACACTCTCTCACTTCCAACCCCACTTAACCTATCAACATTAAAGGTTTGGAATATGTTCCTCCGCATCCTTCTCTACTGCTATTCTATGGACAAATAGAGGCTTTTATCATTTTTAATGAAATAGTAGTACCATAAACAAATGAGGCTGAAACTTGCATTTTCACTTAACATTATATCTGAATAACTTTCTAATAAAAATCACAAATGTTGCTTTTTAAAGAATATTATAAGATTTCAAAGTATAGTAATGCCATAATTTATTTAACCATTCTTTATCAAATGGGTATTCAGATTGTGTCTAGTTTTTATGCTTTGTAATATTCTCTGAATGGAATTGCTGTGTCAAATGAAAAGCATATTTTTTGCATTTTAATAGCTATTATAAAATGACTTTCCAAATAATCTATAGCAATTTGCAATCCCTGGAAGAATGTGAAGATGCTCTCCAGTATTCTTTGGCGACACTGGATGTTATGCTTTTTTTTTTCTCAGTTACTGCTAAATTGAAGAGTGAAAATGATATACTCATTTGAATGTGTGCTTTTACTACCAGTGCACTTGTGTTTATTAACTAATATTTTAATTTTAATTACCTTCCCTTTAATGTTTATATTTAATTGCCTCTCCTAAGTGTTATCCACTCTGAGACATATGTATAAAACATTTCATGCCATATTCTCGGATTTGAAAATATCAGGAAAACTAATTTCTATCTTTACCACACATTCCTCTCTGAAACCAAACGTCTTGGAAGAATTCCCAATGGGATGAGGAACATCTCATACACAGCTGACCCCACTTCTTTTATCCACACTCACATTATTATACAATAGAAACCCTGTAGATGTGTCAGGCCAACTCCTTACCCCCACCTCTTTCCCTTCCCTCCTACTTGCAATACAATAGCCCCCCAACACACACCCATACATACACTGTAATATTTTCTGTGTTTGTTCTTTCTGCACATGGTACCACATCCCTTCTTTTTCTTTCTAAACTATGCTATACTCTTCAAGTTTCCTTAAAGGATGAGTGTACAGTGTGTATAAGTTTTTAATTAATTAAAACAGAAAACCTCATGTCATACAAATAATGATTTCATGTCACTAGAGACGGTCTAACTATCAAAAACATGGTAAAAATTATTTTTTACTACTTTCTTACACTTATGTGATACTTTGTATTTCCCTCAGAGATGTTTTCTAAAACATCCCTCATTCCAATTGTAAAGTAAGTATAGATTAATAACTCTTTTTACATGTCATTTAAATATGAGTCAAATGTTTCCTTGTTTGTTTTAAGGGGTATATGTTTTGTCCTATAATAATGCTCTTTTTTGTCTTTACTTTAGGGAAACTTTTTGGGTTCAAGTTCCCTGGTCTGAGAGTTCTCACCTACAGAAAGCAGTCCTTACCACAAGAAGACCCCGATGTAGTAGTAGTTGATTCATCTAAACACAGTGATGACTCAGTAGCCATGAAGCACTTTAAGTCTCCTACAAAAGAAAGTTGCAGCCCCTCTGAAGCAGATGATACAAAAGCCTTGATACAACCCAGCAAATGTTCCCCCTTGGTGAATATATCTGGACCTCTTGACCATTCCTCTCCCAAAAGGCAATGGGACAGACTCTACCCTGACATGCTGCAGTCAAGCTCCCAGCTGACTCATTCCAGATCGAAGGAAAGCATTTGTAGTATACGGAGGGCTTCTTCAGTTCATGACATAGAAGGTTTCAGTGTCCAACCCAAGAACATATTTAGAGACCGACATGCCAGTGAAGGTATGTTGGAAGTATTTTCAATATGAAAACATAATTAACTGTTAATGAAAGGGAATTTTCATATTTAATTTTCACATTAATTCTTAAACCTCAGAGCAGCAATTTTTAACCTTTTTCACCCCATGGTACACATAAACTAATTGCTAAAATTCTATCGCACACAAAAACATTATATTTTCTGCTGACCTGACAGAAAAATAAGTATAATTTTGATTCATTCACACCAGATGGCTATTTTTGTGTTGGATGTTGTCATTTTTTTATTTGACAGTCTAAAGGAAAACAGGTCAGTACCCTTGACTCCTCAGCTATTGCATGTTTTAAAAATTCTTTCAGCACACTGGTTGAAAATTGCTGCCTTAGAAGAAAAAATGTGGGTAAAGGCTATTTTTAAAAAAAGAGCCTTAAATTCAGAGTTCTTACTGATTTCTTCTTTGAACCCCAGTGAATAACTTGGTTTCTTTTGGCCTCTTTATCTATGTTTCTGCAATAATATGATAACCATTACCTGCCTACTTTATAGCATGTTAATGAATTAAAGTGCAGTATAAGATATGCTTAGGTCATGACACTATCATCTCAAACATAATTAATTTTGTTACATGCAGCAAACTGTCAAGCCCTGGGCAGAAACAGTGCAGTGCCATCACAGGACTATTTTATTGACCAACTCTTTCCAAAAGAAGATGTGTATGAGACGTTACATAATGAGTGCTCAGAAAAGTATATATTGATTATGGGCAGGGAGGAAATAGGTAGGGAAAAGGGGAAAACTTTAGCAATAACAAAAGCTATGCATCGTTAACACAGTAGTGAATAACATTTGTTGAGTATTTACTATGTGAAAGGTAATGTAACTGCTTGATACACATTAATTCTCACAATAACCTTATACATTAAGAACTATTATTAAGCCTCATTTTATAGGTGAAGAAACTGAAGCACAGATATGCTAAATAAATAGGTGTTTCAAGGTTATAGCGTGTTAGAGCTGGTCTTTAAACCTAGAGTTCAGAGTCCACAGTCAACTTATGTTTTCTTCTCTCAATCCTCCTTTGCAGGGTGGGATTTAACTATGGGAGCTGGGAATGGACAGAATAGGGGAGAGCAACCGGGGAATATTGGGACAACTGTAATAGGTCAACAGTTAAAAAATAAAAAAAAAACACCTCTCTGTAGAAGGGGTCTCTTGAGTCACTGAACTATTCCCAGGAGGTCTAGGATTCAGCGTGCCTGTTGCACAGATACGTTTCCGAATCTTACAGATTTGGGTTCCTGAGAAACTCACGGTCCTTTCTGCAGTATTCCTTCCTGTGAGTGCTCAATCACTCGAGCTGCCACTTTTTAAAACAAATTTATTTCTGCGAATCCTGAGTGAAGGGCACTAAGTACTTTGCCAGCTAGTCACGCTAGCTTTTTAAGCCTCATTTCCATCCTCAGCAAGGCTTCCTCCCTTCCTGTATATTGTATTTTAATCCTACACAAAGTTAATTGCCTCTTTCCAAAAATGTATCATGTATATTCTTGGCCTCAATACTTTGTTCTGCCCTGGCTGGTGTGACTCAGTGGACTGAGTGCCAGCTGGCAAACCAAATGGTTGCCAGTTCGATTCCCAGTCAGAGCACATGCCTGGGTTGTGGACCAGGTCCCCAGCAGGGGGTGTGTGAGAGGCAACCACACATTGATGTTTCCTCTTTCTTCCTCCTTTCCCCTCTCTCTCTCTAAAAAGTAAATAAGTAAAATATTTTAAAAAATACTTGTTCTGCCAAGAAAACTCTTCCCAACGATGTCCCACAGCCATAAGGGCCCACTTCACTTCTCAAAACAGAAGAGTTAAATTATTTTACCCCTAAGTGTGCAAAGCAGTGTTATATATATTACAGCATTTAATGCAGTCTACGTTATTCTGCATTGTATGTCTGGGTCATGCCTGTTAGATATACAAGCAAGTAATTATGTTGTTATGAGCTCCTCCAGTGCAGGAGTTTTGGCATAGTTAGCTCTGCAGCCTTAGCATCCAGAACAATTGTCTATGTCATGACAGAAATTCAATGAATGTTGGTTAAAACTGAGAGGATCATGCTTGTGAAATATGTTTCAAAAGCACACACATCAGAAAATTAGTTACCTGCTCCATAATGCTCTAAAATTTAAACCAATATCTTAGGATTCAATCATGTGGAGATCTACATTTAAAGGGCACAGTGAAATATAGAGAAGACAGAAGAGGTGAAAGAAAATGGAATGACAGGAAAAAATTCAAAGAGGAAAATCAATATCACTGAAACAGAAGAAAGGTTTTCTTCAAGATAGGTCTGAGAAACTTTATATGGTCAAAGAGCAATTAGCACATCCATTTTACTCTGTAGCCCAAAGAATGTCAAAAGGAGAAAGGAAAATAAAATGAAGGACAATTTTGAAACTGGATCATTATCTAAGGCCCTACAGTAATTGCATGCTCTATATCTCCTGAGCAAATGAAAGCTCCAAAATTTGACCTTTGGGCAATGGAAACTATGGCTGAAAAACAGACAAATCTTGATAGTAATTTAAATGACCAACATACATTTTAGTTAGTCAATCCAATTGGTGTAGTTATTTTTTAGCAATTATACTGACTCTTCACAGATTGGCTTCATAGCCTAGAACCTGAGTTACAGTATAATAACATTTAGAAACAGTGAATTTGAATATTTAATGATACATAATCGGTGCATTTTACAGACACAGACTTACCCTGTGATTCGACAGTGGTGCTGAGAAGGTTAGATCAGATTTCATGATTTATTTTCATTGTTTTCAGTTTTATGGGTTCTCCATTTAGTGCACAGTTACTGATAACAATTATGGGAAAAGATGATTTAATATTTTTTAATTTCTCAGCATGAGGTCTATACATGGACACAAGTTGTTGAGGTTATCCTCAATTTTCTTCTCCCACCCCAGTTACGTTAACTGTACAAAAATGTATCACTTTCTTGCGAATGCTGCAGTTACTGTCTGATAAATTCAGAGGGCATTTTTTGTACTTCAACTTTAGAATAATTTTAGCTACAAAATCACTGATTAACGTAGAAGACTATACTTTCTAAGGCTATCTATTTGATATATTTTAGAAATTGAACCACTGAAAAGGGAAGACAAAAAACTTTTCAAACTGATTTTAGTTTTATGAGTTCATATAACTAGTTAGCAGGTTAAACCCCACATGCACCAAATGTTGAATTTATATTGTTGTCTCCTATTTCAAGAAGAGAAATTTTCTCCTATATTGGCTATTTTTAATAGAACTTTAAATAATTTGCAAATATTTTACATTATCCTCTCATTCAATCTACATTATCAAGTTCCTTAGTACTGTACTTCTCAAACCACTTGTGATGGGGACAGGAATTTTGGATCTAATCTATTATGGACCAATACACTTATAAATACAATAAAAATACACTACTAGGAAAATGAAATTTAAAAAATAGACAAAATATAAACACTAATTCTTTTATTATTAGATTGAAAGACTTTGTAAAATTCTTCTGTCAAACTGCCACAGGACTCTAACTGCTTACTCTAACATCAACACTTAACACTGTCACGGAGGAATGACAAGCACATCCAGCTAGGACCAACACAGTGGACCCTGTGCTCTGCCTTAGAACATCCAAGCATTCACTATATAATGTAACTTTTGGTCAGTTATTTTGAAATTTGCAAAATTTTATATGTAAATATCAGGTTTGGTGAGTAGAATTATAATTTTTAAAGTCTTGAAAGCACGTGTTACTTTACTAATGATTTTTGGACCTAGCTTCTGATGAGGATAATTAATACTATGTAATCAAGTTCCCTTCCACTGTCTCATTGTTTTTAATGGTCTTTCAAAGTGGGCAGAGAGTTGCCATCTAAAGTCATTGTTTTATTTGTGTAACTCTGTCCAAGGCAATGTCTACGCTAGCAATTCCATATACCACACTTTTGAAATTGCTTCAACTGTAAACTTTGAAACAATTATAATATATCCCAAGATTTTAAACACGCACAGTATTAGCAGAGATGTCAAGAAATGTTGAATTTTTTTTTCAAATCTTGGATATATTTGAATGGTTTTGACATGGCTTCATCTATTTTAAGCTTGTTTGTTTCAAAACTAGTAATGCATATTTTGTTAGTAACAAATATGTAACAAAGAATCAGATTGCTAATCTCAAAGTAAATCTGAAAACACTCCATTCTGAGATTTGAAAACAGCTCATTTTAATGTAAACAAATCTCCTAAATATTCTAAGTATTATACTGAGTACAGTGTGACAACGTAAATTTTAAAATCTTACATTACCTTTGAACAGTTCCACTGATTTCTTACAATTATTTTTGCCTAAGAATGACTCTTTGTGTACAAATTGGTATTTTCAAAATATACATTAAAGAACATTTATGGGAGGGACAAATGATAAATTTGTGATTAATAGTGCAAGTTGGTTTATAAGGTAAACTATTGCCTTAGAAATATTTTCCTTATTAACATACTAGGTGAAATTATATAAAAATTTTACTTCTCATGCAAAATGTCATATAGTCTTTCTTTGTTAAGTGATGGTTGAAGCAACACCGAAATTGGTTTCTGACAAGGTTGAAAGTTTTTATTACAACTGCAGGCAGCTGGGCGTGCCTTTCTCCAAGTTGTCATAATTAAAATATCTGTATCTTGAAATCCATTTAAATTAAGTGAGATAAATAATTCACAAATTTTAACATGAATGTTTATGACAGAAGATATTTCTAGCATATGCATTTTTCTTGGTTGCATAGTCCAAATGTTATTAATTTCAAAGATGAATTTTCAAGTGTTACATTCTGTTTTTTCTTATTGTTTTTATAGAGGTAATTCAGTGTATATAACATAATTTTAGTCTTTTTATATTTCTCTCTTTTTTCACCCTATGTGCTCAAAACAGACAATGGTCGCAATGTCAAAGGTAAAGTACAAACTCAAATTTTAACATCCAATGCTCAAAGTGCCCCTTTACTTGGCATGTTAACCTGCCTGCTGTATGCCCTGTTCAATGCAACATCACGCTGAATCTAGCTAGGCCAGGCACCCCATGGAGTCATCATGGCTTGACTTGGTTGGAGACATTGTTACTTTCTCAGTTGCTTTATGAATGTTTTCCTGCGAGAGGAGTATAAACCTAGGTCGACAATGGACATGTCCTAAATATTCAAATCATTTGGAAAGATAGCAAATATCAAGCTAAATATATTACAGTGTGAAAGAGGCACATAAGCCTATTTTAACAAAAAAACATTTTTTTTCACTTCAAAATTAAAATAAGCAAAGTGCTACATGACAGTATCACTTCACTTGTTCCTCTTTTGTTTCCTTAAAACTAGTTTCACGTTCCTGGATGGCAGGGGGTATGGTTTTAAGCTTACTGTGGTAGTAAACTGTACATGCATGATAGTCATTTTCTATTTTTCTATATTACATTTCAATCATGTTTAATTGTGTCTTATATTAGTCTGAAATCACTAGCATGACCTACAGCTACTGTTGGATATTGCTTAACTGAGCAATACGTCTGGATAAATCTGGATTTGGCTAAAAATTTGAAATTCATTTCTGTTTTTCTACTAGATTGTAGTAGATACAAGGAATCACAAAATATAATAATCATATATTCTCATAAATGGACAACTTGCGGAGTTTAGTCTTTCAACATAGGCCATGCATGCTGCTGTGGGTATGCATGTGGTGGCAACGGCTCATTCTGTGCATGTGTGTTGCATGGACTCGTCTCCATCAGTAACTATCATTACTTAGAACTCTCTGTTTTGACCTCTTTCCAATGTCACTGCTACTCTAATCACTGAGAAGTTTTGAATATTGATTTCTCAATTGCTTTTCTAATTAATCCAGAGCTGGTGACCCTTATGAATTAATACCATTAAAAACTAAAGATGTTTTCTGGTCAGCAGCCCAGAGTAATTTGAAAATAAGGGAAATTGTGGCAACTTCCATTACAGTTTAATTTTTAAGCACTTCAAAAAAAGGTCTATGTCGGTGAACTCCAACAGCAGGACGGGATTTTGTGTAGATAATTATTCTACAATATCTTTGGCCTGAAATTTCTAAAAGGAAGCAAATCAGTGTCAGGTGCAGGTGGTGATTTCTCAAGAAACATAATCTCAGAAGTATTATAGAATACAAACAGCTCTCACCAACCTGCTTCTGTGAAATATGACTGGCTTTAGCTTTAACAATTAACAATACATTATTAGACATTAATTTTCTAGTGATCTTTCAAATATGGTAGGAAGTGAATCTAATTTTATCTCAATAAATAGAAAATTGAGCTTACTTACCTTCCAGACTAGTATCTCACATACTTATCATTCAAACTGCAGCAATTTTATTTTCATCTCATAAACTAATCTACTTAATCTCTAACCTTTTTTCCTCAATACCCCACTTTTAAATAACAATAGTCTTTGAATAAAAATCAATCATAAAAGTCAGAATTTGGAATTATGAAACTCTAAATCATTGTGGAAAGTTTTGCATATTAATATTTATAAAGTTAAAGTCCTAAAGTCCTAAATTAGATAAAACATGCAAATTTAATAAAAATTTAATATATCTGTGCTCTCCAAGGTCTTCATTATTGGTCCAGACTCTGATTTTAATAACTATTTTAAAAATATTTAAGTGCCTGGCTTCTTACAATTTTCACAAAACAATTAACATACAAGTTAGATATAGGAAAATATATTAATTATGCTTTTTAAATTTTGGGGGGTTTATTTCTAAACCATACTTAAATAAAAAACTTTAAATCAAAGACAAATTTCTACACTGCTTTGTATACAAATGCATAGTTTTTTAATATTTAACTCAACCAAAAATGATTTCTTTACCAAAGTAAGGTAAATAATTTAGGAATGCATTTGGGAGGTTTTCAAGATCACCTGCTTTATTCCCCTTGGGCAATGGTTTTGTGTACATCCCTTGCATGGGTGGAAGAGGCATCTTTATCTTCAGTGGAGCCCATTCTTTAACTTCCTGGGTAAATCTCTTTTACTGCCTGTTACAAAAAGAGCTAACCTAAATCCTTATTGCTGAAATGTAATTTATTCCCCTTCTTCTATCCTAAGTTGGACTGAGATACTAAGGTGGCTACTCCTAATCTTGATGTAATACCACAATATAAAAACAGCAAATCGGTACTCAATCTTTTCTTCTAAATGGAATAATTTCTATTTAACCTCCTTTCTTGTGATCAATTTTGTTTCCCTTTAATAAATTCCCATAGCAATTTGACTCTTTAAAAGGAAGATTTCAGAGATCAAAAATTGTAACTCATTATCAAAGAGTGAAAAAGTTAATTCAAATAAATTGCATATGCTTTTTATTTGTTTATGTATGTTATATTTTTCAACAGTTTCTCTCATAGATTTTCACCTCAAACTCAGTGGTTCTTTGTCTATTCTGTTTTCCAAGTCATCAATAAAAATTAACTCCTTGCCCTACTTAGTAAATAAGTCATTAATATAATTTTACCCCTCTATTGCTTCTACCTCCTTTTATCATCCCATGCATTCCACTGACAATGTTATGTTCATTTTCTGTCTAAGAATCTGGCATTTGAGTCTAAAACAAAACTACTGTCAGATAGATATATTATAGCTTTTACCTTCTCTAGAGCCACAAAATCTCTCAGACTTCCAGAGAAAATCAACTAATCTGATAAAACTGTTTCTCATAAGCTACATTGGCCATTACCAAATATTTGTGATTTTATAAGTTGATTTGCAAATGGATTTATCAATGGTGACAGTTTTCTTCTGTAAATTATATACCATGCACTGAAACAAACAATACAGATGTTGACTACAAATAATTTTATTATGTCTTAACTTTCTAGTGTTAAACAGGCTGTCCTTATGCTTACTGACTGTTCTTTTACAAAATTCAATTACTAAACACTGCACTTGCACTTTCTTTAATGCTGTCACTTCAGTGATTTATGTTTTATTAAACTTTAGCACAAGAAACTCAATGCCCTAAGAAATATTTCATAAACACCTGATGATTTAAAAACAACCTTAATCTTTTTTATTTCCTTCTCTTTTGTCCCATTTGGCCCTCAAGAATAACGATCTTTTAAAAAAATTATTTTAAAAAATATATCAATTTCCTTAGCTCTATTTCCAGCACAGCCTAAAAAAGAATATATTCTCCTTTAGTACCTTGTAACTCATGATAAATATAAATAGCCTTATCATAAAAATTTTAAATATCTTCAGTCTAAAATTATTCCCAGTTGTTGCTTTAGCTTTTAGCTTGATATCTAAATGCAGGGCATTTCTTGGTATCTGAAACCTGGCCTAATTTATATTTAATCAGACACCTCTGATATATTAGAGCTTTATATAGTTGTTAGTTAGTCTTCTTGGGCACCTGTTTTTCATGTCCTCCTAGTATGCTGGAAAATTTAAGCTGGTCATCCATTTTGCAAATGTTTCTCTAAAAAACATCAAGTCCTCCTAAATAGTTTTGAGTTTTACATTTCTTTATACTGAACCTATTATTTCCCTTTATTCCTGCCCATTTAGTTTATTTGAGTTGATTTAACTTTATTTTTCAGGGTATTCTCCTTTCTTTCATTAGAATCCTATACCCCATCTGTTCATGCTCACTCTCAGGGAGGCTTCTTTTCACCTTTAAATCCTCAACCAAGGCCTCTCTGAATATAGACCTAGGAGGTAGAAAACCCTGTATTCTGATTTCTAGTCCTTGATTCTTACTCTGTTTTAGCCTCACATTCTGTCTGGTTTACAATTGGTAAAATAAAAATATGGCTAATACCTATATTAATTAGTGTTAGAAAAATTTTATTATAACTTCTATAGGTTTCAGAGGAACTGAACCCAACACTGATCATCTTGCGCACTCTAGCAGACTTCTGCATAGAAACGCCTGCTTCAAAATCAGTGGCAAAGAGCACAATGATCTTTGTTACACAAGATAAACTAGATTGTAAAGTCTTGTCTAAGGAGCATGCATGAATTATTTTATGTTTCACTGAATTTTTTAAATGTATAAATTTAAAAAGTAAGTTAGATTAAATCTCCAACACTAAGAGTTTTTTTTTAAAAAACAGACTAGAATATCAGTTTAGAAAGATTTTTCACCAGTAAATAAGAGAAGCTAAAATACAGACTGTAATGAATTTGTAACATTCTGAGGTCAAAACTTAGCCCTTCCAACCTGATATCCTTTTGTTGCAACAAACATTTTTATACTCATTTTACTATCCTGAAGCTAATTATTCAGAGATAATTTATTTCTAAAAGAACTGTAATATAAGAGAGGTAAAAGGAAACAATTTATAATAAAATGATATTTCTCTCAATATGTTAATATTTAAATGAAATTACACTAGAAGACACAATGCAATAATTAGACATAAGAAAAATTTGACTTTAAGTGCATTAAAGACATGAGAAAACAGTGTATACGAGTACCTTAATAAAATGATAGAGCAGGAGTATGTGTGGGAAAAAAAAATAAAAACCACTATTAAAATAAATAGTACCATACTGAACTTATTTATATAAGAATTTTAAAAGAAGGAAACTCAAATTGAATTATGAATAATATACCAAGATAAAGTGGGGAGAAAATGAGGAAGTATAACATTCTCAAAAATGAGCTGGCTCTTGCTTTTAAGTGCAATGTTAAAATGATGCCTACATGGTAACATGCAACAGTAATACACTGCACAGAAGAAATCCCACGAAGTGTCAGGACATATATTTATCCTCCAGATCACATTCTTTCAGAAACAACAGGAACTAAAAGATGGATTGGAAAAAGATATGGCAATCAAGACAATCTGGAGAAGTTGTGGAAAACTCCAGGGGGTTATGAGGGTGACATTGCAAACCAACACACAATCCCAAGACAAACTATTTCAAATGTTTAGTTTTTACCACATAGATTTCTATTCATTGTATTTCACATAATTTTACATGTATAGGAGAACAAAAATACAAAATAGTTTTAAAGTAACTTTATTAATGATTTTTGTGTGATTCCTATAATCTCTGCAAATTTAATAATGTTTGGCTCCAACACTGTTAAAACAAGATTCAGATCATTTTGCTTACATATTTTTGCATGTCACAGTTATAAACACAGGCAATAACTTAAAGTCTGAGATTTTTTTATTGGCAACTCAAATGCCGTAAATAGTATCGTTCTGACTTATATGATTTTCCAAAATGGTAAACAACTTCTGGTAAAGTTCCAAATAAAACAATATAAAAACCTTCCCTTTACATGGCAGTTGTAGATCTGGAAAGTTCCATATATAGTAAAAGCATGCTAAAAGTACAGTATACTCTATATGTGAAACAGGTTCAAGGTTCAGATCATTACGAACAGAATTTTCACCTACATGACCGCCCACTGGGACATATGGGACAATTTTGCAAGGTGAGAGAATAGCCACCTCCCATTATTTTGGCAAATAAAAGTGCCTCACAGATGCCCCTTTTTCATCTTATGGCACATGTAAAATAGTTACTAAAATTCTGTATTTTTTGCCAATCTGACAAAAATAGGTATAATTTTGATTTGTTCAAATCACATGACTATTATTGTGTTGGCTATTGTCATTTTTTTTAATTTGACAATCAAGGGAAAAGAGGTGAGTGCCCCTGACTAAGTAGTCAGGAATTGCATGTTTTAAAAATTCTTGTGGCACACCTTTTGAAAATCACTGCCCTAGAGCGAAACTGTCAGAGTTGAGACCACTTGCTTATCTGTGTAGCCAATTCAGTGGAGTTTATTGGAACTGGTCACAGGACAATCAGAGTATATTTAACAGTGTCTTTCTGCTGTAATATCATAGATAATCCATATTCTTACCCAGATTTTTAACAACTTTGTGGTCCAATTTTTTCAATTTTTTTTGAACAACTTTGTAGATAACCTGCAACAGAAATCCAACATATAGAAGATGATAGAGGAAGGGAATTGAAAATTGGGCTAAAGGATTTTAAACACAATTTAACTTTATACCTGCGCTCAACCTTCTGTGTGTAATCTCTTGTCAGTATCCCTGTGTACAGTAAAATTACCTAAGGAGTGAAAATATGACATTAGAGCTGGGAAAAAGACAAAATCAAGAAATATGAAGTTCTAGAATATTTTATAAACTTTAAATATTAAGATACAGGCCTTAATATTTTAAATATTAAGATGTAGCCATAGTATGCTACAAGAAAAAAAAGGAAGTATCGTAGGATATATGTTCCAACAACAAATTAGTGGCATGTAGTGGAGAGCCGTACAAAGACCTAAGAAGTGAAGTTTCTGTCAAAGTCCTACCTGAAAGCTAGGATAATTTGGTGCCACTCTTGATTCTTACTTCTCTCCTTGTCATATAAATAGAAAAGAGAATGAAATTCTATATGCAAATGAGAACATACTAAGTAATAAACATCCAAAAACTAATGTCATTTTTCATTGAGATGGAGTTGGCCATCATAACAGAAAAAACTCAGGAAATGAACAGAAATGCACATCAAGAAACACAGTGTTTGCTACCTCAATAAAAATTCTCTTTAAATCATTTCAAACTTTTATAATAATAAAATATAACTTCAACAAACAAATACAGCATGAATTTTCTTCAAGGTAACTATGAACTAAGTGATGGGTATTTTTTTCTTAGAATTATATTTAATCTGAGTTGATTGGTTGTTGTGGTCCAAAAGACACAAACTATAAATATAATTTTCAACTCTATACCTCACTTGGTGCATAAAGTATATTTTAATCCCTAAACTGCGTTAGTTTCATTCTACCTAAGGAAAAAATAAGGCAAAATGTGTTAACTAGCAAGTTCATTCATGCAATTTTTATGTTTTAAGCACTCTCTGAGGCAAAAAGATAATGGCTGTATAATACACCTGGACTCGGGAATTTTTTTTTTTAAATTCTTCCTCATGCCCATTTTTAAGAGCTACATAACGTTGCTCACTGTACAAGAAACTCTGAGGGATCCTGAATCTTTATAAGCAACAGACAATAGGTTTTTCCTCAAAGATGTAGCTGATTAGTGCGCTTTTTATCCTCAACAATGGCTCAGGAGTCCTGGCATCTTGCCAAATTATCTTCCTGTGAAAGGAATTTGAGATGTAACTAGGGTTGGTTAAAGGTACAAACTTCCAGCTATAAGATGAATAAGTTCTAAGAATCTAATGTACAGCATGGTTTAAAAAAAGGAAGAAAGAAATAGTAAGGTAATACCAACTTCAGGTGTGTCCCATTACCTACCTATGGCACATCAGTTATAAATTGTTTGCCAAGGCATTCTTCTAGTATAGTTTTTCTTTTTCTTTTTTTTCCTCTAAAATAGTGGTCAGTGAAATTTAAAAGAAGGAAAAAAGAAAAAGAAGGAAAAGATTTTAAATCCCACATGAGATCCTAGAGTTTTCAAAGGAGTCCACACACATACACAAAAGAAAGATATTTGCCCTTCTCAGTCTTATCTGAAATTCCTCCATCTGGGCTAAACTGTTCTGGAAGTTTTGCATAAACATCTTGTAGAAGTAATAGGAGCATACAAAGAGTGCAGCTGGCTTGTCACAGAGAGGGGAATAAGAGAAATTGAAGCAGGGTAGACGGTCCATTCAGAAATTTCACAGCGACCATGATTTTAACCATAGGCAAGTCCTTCCTCGAACAATCCCTGGAT
This sequence comes from Pteronotus mesoamericanus, assembly GCF_021234165.1. Classification (NCBI taxonomy): domain Eukaryota; kingdom Metazoa; phylum Chordata; class Mammalia; order Chiroptera; family Mormoopidae; genus Pteronotus; species Pteronotus mesoamericanus. Next base: position 24,713,016 of record NW_026555325.1, on the reverse strand, counting down.
TATAAAAGGAAATTCTTGAGAAACTTTGAGGGTAGAACTTAGCCAATGATACAGCCTTTAATGACAGAAGCTGAGTAATAGTTAAAGCCTGCATCTGTACTCTGAGTGCACTCCTAGAACCCCATCTTATCCGTGGATACTCACGTGTCATTCCATGTGGCAGACAGTGACCCTGAGCCCTGTCATGCCTGTTTCAGGGTCACAGAAGTCATGGATCAACAGCGAGTCATTCAGGACTATTTTTTCTTTTTCTGTTTCTCCTGATACTGCTTTTACAAATACTTTCCAATCTTTTTAGGACCTTTTAATCATATCAAGTCAAGCCTCCTGGGATCCACATCGGATTCAAACCTCAACAAATACAGCACCATTAACAAGATTCCACAGCTCACTCTGAATTTTTCAGATGTCAAAACTGAAAAAAAGAGTACATCCCCTCCTTCTTCAGATAAAACCATTATTGCACCCAAGGTTAAAGATCGAACACACAATGTAACAGAGAAAGTTACCCAGGTAGGACACAATTTTACTATTAATTTCAACTGTTTTTAATGTTCTTTTCAGCACCATAAAACACATCCTTTTTTCTATGAGTGACCATCAAGAGAGGTAAGCCATTTATTTGCATTCCAATTTATCTTGAGATGTTGAGTGACCATCACAAATAAATAAAACTATAAATTAAAATTTTGCTTACTATAAGACTGAGCAAAAATGGGTTATATTAGTATCATTGTTCCTTTTGTTGTAGAGGTGGCTAACCTGCTATTCATCATGTTTGGACATTTATTGTTTTGCCACCAACCCTTGCATTATTAAAGCATGGTTTTTTTTTAATTATAATGGATGTGTCTATTGAAGCTTTAAGTGACTAATTGGTATTCACTCTTAACTATGGCCTCTTTTTTTGTGCTTACTCTACTAAGTACAGTCAGATAAGTCAGTTGACTTGGGGCAAAGAGCTGACCAAAATGATTAAGAGTAAACCAATGTGTTTCCCAGTAACAATATTTTATTGTTTTCCAAAAAATATTGCATGTTGAACTGGGATAAAAAGGTACTATCAGGGGTCATGTTTTAAAAAACAGAGAAAAACGATTTGTACTTATTATATCAAAATACCAGTCTAAGCAGTACCTAGCTTTTGCTTACAATGCACTTTCATTGTTGGGAATTCATGACTCTATAATTTGTGTTGGGTAAACAGGTTTTTCTTTTTCTTACAAATTACTAAATAAATTTGCTTAGCAAATGTTTTCATAAACTGTCACAATATAAAGGTAAACTTGACCCCAATCTACATGCCAAAGATTGAAGATTTGGGATAAAGTTACTGTGTAATTATAATCACTACAAACAATACCATAATAATTTGTAAATTACCTCTTTGTGTGAGCTGATAGCTATGTAAAAACCACGAGTCAGCACATAGACCTGAGCAGTCTCTGTTTGAGATGGGAAATTTGATATCCTCAAATTTTATTTGCAATTGCTTTTACCTTAAAAATTCTGTTATTCGTAGACAGTAACCATCATATGGATATACAGAAATTAAGAGATTTCAGAAACTGCACAGAAGACTGGTTGCAAATAGCGGGGTCAGGGCTCTGGCGGTAGCATAAGTGACTAAAGCGGGCAGGGCAGCGCGGCGGGACAGGGGGCTGCAGGGGACTCCAGTGCACAGGGCTCTCTCAAGGTGTGGTCGTGCAGGAATCCTTGCCCAAGGTTTCCAAATCTTCCAATGGTAAAAGATGCTGGAAATCCAGAATTTATGATAAACTCTTAATTTCTAAAAGCTGGCAAACTAATTCAAAATGGTTTTTAAGCCAAACAAAACACACGGCGAGTCCTGCGGGCAGGCAAGTGTGACCTTTGCAAAGCTTTAATGCACTTGGTTCACCACAGGCCCACCCTCTCCTGCCCTGCTAGCCAGGCCCACTGTGCCAGGAGAGGGTGACGCCAGGGTGGACCAGAGGCAGCGCCTACCTGCTCCAGGGTCTTTCTAAGCCTGAAGAGAGAGAAAATGTTCATATAAATAGCCATAATTAAATCATGTTAATAAAGAATATAGGGACTCAGAGGGGGAAAAAGAGTTAGGATGGGACATTTAAACTAGATCTAGAAGCTTATTTACCAAACTGTGTAGTAAATGATGTCTAAGAACATAACTTAAAGTCACATGCACTTGTGTTTTAATTCTGGCAAAGTCATTCATTGTGTGCCATGGAGACAGGTGCCATTTATTGTGTGACATTGAGGCAAGTTTTGGTGATGGCAAAACTTATTTCTCAGTGCTGATTTAAGAATTAAATAGAATAATGTGAAGCGGGGAGAAAAGGAAGGAAAAGATTTTAAAATCCCACATAAGATCTCAGAGTTTTCAGTGGAGTCGACACACATACACAAAAGAAAGATACTTGCCCTTTTCAGTCTTATCTGAAATTTCAGAGCTAAGTAGACAACAATTAATTTCAGACATTTTCTCTTTACTAATGTTCTTGTGTAACTTCCCCCCTGCCCTCCTCACTATCTCTGTGGATCCTTTTATCCCTACATTGCCAGGGCCTAACAGGATACCTGGCAGAGTAGAGTTCATGAAATATTTATGGAAGGAAGGGAGGGAAGGAAGGAGAGAAGGAGAGAGGGAGGGAGGGAGGAAGAGAGAGGGAAGGGAGGAAAGGAAAGGAAAGGAAAAGAAAGGAAAGGAAAGGAAGGGAAGGGGAAGTTGGTGAAGTAAACAAGGAAGGGGGTGAGAATCTCAGGTAGAAGAAACAGCAAGAACACACTTCTAGAGGCACAAAAGCCCATATGTCTTGAGAACAAGCGGTTTCCTGGGCCAGGGTGAGACTAGGCCAGGAGCTTGTCACAAGCAAGGAAGCTGCTGAAACTTTCCCGTCTAGATAGTTCTTTACTACCTTTTCACATAAGTTCCTAGGGGTCTAAGTAAAATGCAATAGCTGCCATCAAAAGCATTCTTTTAAGGTTTCATACCTTCTCTTTAAATCCCTGTGACTTTTGTATTTAGCTTCAGAATATTACAATGTTTGTTTTAACATTGAAAAAAAATGTTTTAAACTACTTACCACTGAGAGAATCAAAGGCCCACAGAAATACCCCATAGTTTTCCTACAGCTTCTGATACTTCACCCAAACCATGGAGTGTCCCTCTCCACAATCTTCCAAGGACCCTAACTGGGTAACTATGATGCAGGCAAAAAAGCTTTTTAAGTCATTGGAAGATTAGACTTGGATCTAATTTTCCAATCTAAAGATAAATTGATAGGAAGGAGATTCTGGAAACAGATAGAACACTTAAGTGGCTGGCTGTGGTTCTGGCCAGAAATGACAAGGGACTGGAAAAAGGATGAGACAGGCAACTAGAAAGAAGGGATCAGTAGGAACACTCTATCTTCTCTTTAGTGCCCCCTTAGCGTTTATTAGCAAAACTTCCAGTTTTTCACAGGACCTACCAAACAAGATAGAGATCAAATATTGAGAAATTGAGAAATTCCTCCTGCACACATAGCCTCTGGGAATTTTGTTTAAGCATTTGATGAAGGGTGATCCTATAACTGTTTTCTCATTTGGTGTTTGTGAAGGTTCTCGATCATGGCTATCTCTGGAATTCTCATATTCACAATATGTAGCATCTTTTGTCTCCTAGTCACTAAAAATAACTTGTAATCACCCAAAGACTTTATTATTCCCTTTGTTAGTCCCATGTGGAAATTCTCCTTGTCTAGATATTTACAACACATTTGCTATACGCGGTCAGCAGTATTTTCTATAACTAATGTCTTTATGTACCTTATTCCCTTAGTACATTTGTGGTAATCCTTTCTGCAAAAGTTATCAGGATTTTGTTCATAGATCATCCAACAGTGAGTTTTAAGTGCTCCTCTGAATACAAACAATAGATCAGACATCAAAAAAACAAAATAAAATAAAAAGACATACATAAAAGGAACCTTGGTTTCTGTTCATGTTATGCTCTCTCCCCTTTTAGATCCCATCTCTATTATACATTGGCTAATTGCTAATTAGCCAATTAGTTATTTGCCTACCTAGCTAGAGTGGGCTTCTTTGGAGTAAAGGCTATATTCTCATTCATTCACTCATCCATGCACTTATGCATTCCTCTGTGTGTTTACTCACTCAATAGGCATGTATTGACAACCAGTATGTACAGTGCTACATTCTGGGAATTCATCTTAAAAGGCAAATTCTCTACCTTTGAGACGTGAACAAGACAGACAAGCACGATACATAGGCAATACAGCGAGGTGTGAAGTGTTATACTATAGGTATACTCAGGGCAGAGGGTGCTGGGAGAGGAAACATTACCTATATTGGGAGTGGGGTAGTGCTTGGGGAACGTAAACCCTTAGATGAGTTTTGAAGCTTGAGAAGTTTCCAAAATTAGGAATTACAATCTGGAGTGGGCCACCTTTGGGGAACTGTGAGTATTGATGAATGAGTAAAACATGAAGTGTTTGAATCACTAGTACATAGCATAATACATAACATTTAAGAAGAGTCCTAAAAGATTCAGAAATGGATTACTGAATGTGTTGGAGAGAATTAAGCAAGAGTAAATCTATGGGTCAAACTCCCTAAATCAAGTTTCTGCCTTCTAAATTCTGCTCTTAGACAAGATTTTTATTCTTTCTGTTGTTTTAGGTCCAAAGACCCATTCATTATTGGCTGTTTTTACAGGACAAATTTGCGGAGTCCATCAGCTTTTCTGTCTTAGCCTATCTGCCAACTCTATTGATTATAAAAAATAGAAAATAACTCTCAGAAGGTGTGGATTTTTAAATCTTAACTACAATCCAACTAGTACAGGCTGATGTGTGTAAGGCTCACCACAGGGCAGCATGGCCAAATTCAGTGGAGTCATGGAGAGAAAACAATGAATTGGGAGAAAATTTGAGAGAAGGTCTGCTTTTACTATTCAGTTGTGGTTCTGGATTGACAACCAAATCATTGGTTAGATTTGCCTCTATTTAAATAAAGTAAACCAGACTTTTGCATTCTTGTACTATTTCATTATTCCCGAGTCTAGTTCTAGTTGCAGTTCAAATGTTATGCTAATTTTTTACAATAAATAAAGTATCATTTTATTGTCCTGTTCAACTTTTAAAAGTTTCGTATTAGGTCAGCCTCCTTGCACATATAAAAGAGCATCAAAAGGATTTATAAGGTGACGGCACCGTGGATTCCTAAACTTCATTGGCCAGTGACGTGAGACTGTGTTAGTCAATGCTGTAGAACAATGCAAGTAACAGAGCCCAAGTGAAACCACCTTAACCCATTCCCTGTTTGCCCCAGAATACTCCCTGGTTGCATTTGCAACTGCAGTGTTTACTCTAATATAACCAACCTTATCCCCAAAGTGTGCCATGAAATATCTTGCTTTTATTATCATTTTTGCATCACTCTAGTATGTTGATAGTCTTTGGAAACAAATGACATCATTCTATGTATATCATTCTGTTTTTAGTAGTGGTATTTCCATTTTTTTTTTCCAAGTGGAAAATGGGTTAATCAAAAAATAAAAGGAGGAAGAAGGTGCAGGGGCAGATCTGTTTTGGGGCATGTGTGCGTTTAGTTTGAACAGCAAATGACATTCTTCCTGTCAGCAATGCCCTCTTCTGTAATGACTTCACTATGCATCTGATGGAAGCAGGGCCCTCTCTCCCATCTCAATACTCACAGTTGATTTGTTAAGGAAGACCTTCTGCCCTCTAGTATCCATATCATTCCTGAGAAAGTGGACTCTGATCGGCCAACTTGAGTCCTGTGCTCATCCACTCATCCTTGTGGTACAAGAAGTGCAGTGACTTGACTGACAACCACACCAGAAAAATTCACTGGGGAAGGAGCGCCTCTAAGGAAAAAGGACAAACAACAGTGGCTCATTGCAAAGATGAAGATAAAAATTCAGTCTAACAGCATTTCTCTCCATCTCTCTCTCTCTCTGCCTCTCTCTCTCTCTCTCTCTCACACACACACACACACACACACACACACACTGAATATACATTATATGCTGAGGAGGCACTAAAAACACAGAAGTATAAAACCTAGTACCAATGGTCAAGGGATTTTAATTGACTTGGAGAAACACAATACAACAGTCCAAAATAACAGCATTTACAAATGCTAATGTAATAAATGCTACAAATTCATATTATTAAACTGAAGGTAGTTTGAAAGTTCTTTTTTAAGACTCTATACTGGTCAAATTATGACCAAGTAGTTCTATCATTTATTACTTTATTACTTAAGAGAAATGCCTAGTAAATTTAGTAGAAACCCATATCAGGATCATATGAAGGATCTAAATGAACAGGAGATTTTAATCTGGAGAAGATATGATAAGAAAGAGACTCACTACCTGCCCACAAGTATAGTTTGCCTATAGCATCACTAAGGAGAGTACTTAAGAAAATTCGTTTGGGGAATAATCACAAAGAAACTTAGGTCACAGGAAAGAAAAGTCTGAATGTACAAAAAGCCACATAATCTTGAAACCTATATAGAACTTTAAAGCCAAAATAGATTCCCATTATTTTGGAATCAGTTAAGTGTATTATTGTCATAAAAATAGAATTATGATAGATTTAATAATAGCTGACATTGATTGAGCATTTCCTATGTGCCAGGCTCTATGCTAAGTGGTTTGATAGATTACCAATTTAAATCCACAGAGCAGTTCTATGAGTTGGCACTATTATTATCATCTCTATTTCATAGAGAGGGAATCAAGCTTAGAGAGAAGAAGCAACTGGCCCAGGTCACACAGTTAATGATGGAGTAGCCTTCAAACAGCTCATCTGATTCCAAACATAAAGTTCTTAACCTCTAAAGGACACCCTCTCTATATTCAATTCTGTTACCCTATTTTTTCCCCCTGAGTCTAATCAGAAATTACCATAGCATTTGAACATACCCTTAACATTCGGCTGTGTGGTTAAACATCATGCTCCAAAAGTTTAGTAGTAACTAATTAGAAAAGTGTGATGCAGATATATAGGAAGAGAATGTGGTAGATTTTCTCTAAAACTCCTCCAATTCTCCAAAAAGCTTAATAAAACCATCCTTAACAGGGAGCTTCATTTCAGCATTATCTCTTGTTTAAGGTTATAGTCCATTTTTATTATGCTGATTTTAGATTAGGATGGAGGGATTTTGATTTTTGTTGGTGGCATGCCACTCGGTTGAAAGAAAGGGAAAATTATACTGATTACTAACATAAAGAAGAGTTTGAAGATTATGGCTTTTTATTTTCCAGTGAATTTTGTCCATTGTAAATATGTTCATTATCACTTCATATAATTCAATGACTCTCAATTTATATTAATTTTGACAGAACTCAAAACAGTGTTTATAATTCAGTACTTCTTCAGAAACAGGGATTGATTTATAAAAGAGAGACAACATTGATATCATTTTATTATCTTTTATTAACTAATGTTTAAAATTATAAATGTTTGCAGTTTTTGTATATTAATTATACCTCAATAAGCTAAAAAAAAAATTACTTAGTATTATTACCATACTACTTGCACGCTGTGCTGGCCTTGCCCCGGGTTGGTCTACGAAATTTGGCATGTCAAGTGACTTCCAGGTTCTTGACTTGTGTGGGAAAAACTTGAGAAAGTGGGAGTTAGGTTATTAAAGCTTGAGGCAGTGCGGCTTAGGAAGGGGCCCTGGAAACGGGATCAGAGGTAAGCCTGGATGAGCTGTTGCTGCCCACCTCTCCCTTCGCCAGTCTCATTGGGACCATTAGAGCTTAGGACAGAAGAAACAGCGTGCAGGCCTGAGGAAAGTGAGGTAGGGGCCTGCTCAGAGAAGATAACACAGCGTGTGTCTGGAGGGTTTTATCTATTTTCTATAGGCGGGAATTTTACGGGAGGTTCCAGGGGAGGATTTCAACAGAATATTCATTAGATCTCCAGGTGTGTCGATTAGTATGCTGATGTACCAAAATGAGTGTACGGTGGGGTCTGGGTCGTTCTCTGCTTAATTTTACCTCTATTTTGAATTAGTCTGGCTTTAATTTGTTGTTGTTATTGTTGTAGTTGTTGTTGTTATCTATCTCCCTGACTAAGGTGATTTAAATCACCTGTCCTTAGGTATCTTTGTTTAGGGAGGATAGATTTAGACCTCCTACTCTTAGGCATCTTTGGTTAGGGAGGACAGAGTCTAGTAATATATCAGCTGGCTGATAATTGCTCAGCTGTTCAGGCCATTTGTTCAACCATTTGTCTCAGTTTCCTCATTCCACTTGCCAGGGAATTTTCCTAGTCTCTTACTAATCTGCCTCATTATTTCAGACTTAATAGCACAAAATTTCTCAATTCTTTCTATAGTTTCAACTGAACAAACTTCATCATAAACTTCCTTCAATGACAGTATTTAAAAAATGTCTTCTAGATACATCTACAAGTTGAAAGTGGTTTTATATAGAGCAATACTTTTCAACAATAATATCATTGTAATTCTGACTCCAGTTCAGATTCTGATACCAGCTGCATGCCCTACAACTCAATTCTGACACTATCTACCTGGTTATAACATCAGATGACTTGGACTAAGGGTTTAGTCAACAAGACTGCCCGGACTTCAGACATCCATTGCAAGTCCAGGTTGTCACCTGTGCTTCTGACAAACTGTCTATAAATTGAAGGTTGTCATGAACGCATCCTTAGGTTTAACTAATTTGCTAAACCTAACAACTCACAGAACTCAGGAAACCTGTTTACTAACTAGATTGTCAATTTATAATGAAGGATATTGAAGGATAGGAATCAACAGCCAGATGAAGACATACATGAGACGAAGTCCTGAAAAAAGGAGCTTGGTCCCCATGTGGTTTGGGTCCCCTCCTTTTGCGGGTTTTTATGGAGACTTCATTACAGAGGCATGATTGGTTAACACATTGGCCACTGTCGATGACTTTAACCTTCAGCCCCTCTCCTCACCCTTGGAGGAGAAAAGGTGGAACTGAAAATGCCAGCCCTCTAATATCTTAGTTGGTACCTCTCATGGCCAGCATCTATCCTTCTGTGATTCAGGGGCTTTTCAAAGGCCACCATTATCATAACAAAAGACACCTTTATCTCTTTCAAAGGTTTAAGTGCTCTATTCCTTTTTTGGGAACAAGGGACTTAGACCAAATATGATTATAATAAATCACAATATCACAGTCATGAATTTAAAATTACACTTAATTTAAAAGTTTATTCAGGTTATTTTTCTAAACTTCATTTGTTTGCTTAACCTAAATATCAAGCAAACTTCAATAAAACTGTACAGATCATCTTGAACTGCCAAAGGTAGTAAAAATCACAAAATTCCAAATTAAATTGGAAATGCAATACAAGTTCAAAATTGCCTCTGAACACTTCCAATGTAATATGACATTAGTTTTATATCCGTAGTCTTACTGCTGTTTATAGAATGCCATCAGGCTTGGTTTAGCAAAACAGAAGTCCCCATCCAAGGTTCCCCTCATCGTCTGCATTTGGTCTACGTCCATTTATACAAATTGAAATGAAAAAACAATATACATGGATGATGCAAGTACAAGAAAAACACATTTATCAGGATAATTATGGATTCAATATTTGTGAGTGCTTACTAAATATAAGTCAAAATGTTGTTAATGTAAGAAACTACCAAACCTGTAAGAATTTTTGTAAAAGTTTATTTGAGCCAAACCGATGCAACATATGTCAGGAAGCAAGATTTCAAATGCTCCAGAAAATAACAATTAAGCTGTTTCTTTTATACATTTTAAATTAAGGAGGGAATGTAAGGAAAAAGACATGAAAGTGGGAAGAAGCAACTTAGGGATGGAATTATAGGACAGTTAAGATTATGTGGTCTCTTGGTTTTAAAGGGGGCAATTCAAAGGTGTGCTAACCTAGATGCACAGAAACAAACAGGGCTTCCTTAAGGAAATAAGCCTTCTACTAAAAGGTTTATATGCTTGGTGCATAATTATCCATCATGAACTGTCCAGTTAGGAATTTATGATCAGATCATTCCGTCAGATTGCTTTCCATAGAACCCCCTTTTTTCATCCATGGTGTTATGTCCAATGGAGATACAAAAATGTTTAAGTCAAGGTTCTTGCCTTCAAGTGCCTTTGAATTAATACAAAGCTTTGATCTTTGAAGTCCTTTTTCTCTGGAAAGTAAATATATTCTATAATTTTCTCAATAATAAAGAATAGATAAAAAGTAACTATAGACATTTAAGTAGCAATTGATTAATGCAAAATTGTTGTATGCTACACAAGGTCTGTCGGAAAAAGTCTAGCCATTGTTAATATAACAAGAACAGCTTGCACAACATCAATGTAACAGGGCAACCAAGAAGAGTGGACTAGAATATGCATACGTAAACAGTGACATCTTCACTGTACTAGTCAGTGGGAGCAGTAGATGCTATTGAGTGAGCATGTGTACTGATTGGCCATCACATTTATAGTGACTGAGTAAGTAGAGCAGCGAATCCACACCAAATTTTACATTAAGCTTGAAAATTCTTCTGTGGAAACTATTTGGATGATTCAGAAGGCTTTTGGGGAAGATGCAATAAGTACAGTGTGAAAAAAAGTGTGGCACAAACACTTTGGTCAAAAACCCATTGGAAGTAATCCACATTCTAGAAGGCCAACAATAAGTAGAACACCTGAGAATGTGGAACGTGTACAGGCTGCAATCAACAAAGGTCAGCAACTGAGAGTGCCAGGACTAGAAACAGATCTGGGGATCCAAAAACTACTGTGTCCGAGGTTTTGATACAGGATCTTGGCAAGAAATGTGTCATGGCAAAATTGGTTCTGCGGCCTCTGCTACCAGAACAGGAGGAACATCATGCTGCAGTTGAAAGAACTATGTAAGGCCCAGGTGCCTACGTTGAAAGGGACTGAGGTGTCATTGTCCTATGTACAATGTTTCTTGTATCTTGTATCTTCTTCAGTAAACATCTCCATTTTCCATAGTACCTGGCTGGATATTTTCTGGACATACTTTATGTGCATATTAAATATAAAATAAGGATTTTCATGATTTTTGAAAAGGGAACTATGTGAATCTAAAATGCCAGGAGTTACTTTTCTAACTATTTTTACTAAACATTATATGCATATCAAAACTGATCACCACCTGCTGACATATATTCTCAAGTAAAATAAAATTTCATTTCAATTTAAATCATCCTAATTAGCTCACAAGTCATACTTACCCATACTTTGAGTGATGAAGGAAAGTATCCCTATGAAATCCTGATCTCCACTGACTCAGAGCCACAGCTTGTAAGGAAAGCATGTATGTATAATTGCTTTTTTAATAGTTTTGTACATTCATCACACATTTTTAAATGAAGGGAGAGAAAAAATGCCTCCTTTAAAAGTTCTGTCAGCCAAAGAAACAAGTTGAAAATAGATGCTTGAAGTAAAAAAGTAAAACATAAGTGGTCAGAAGAGACCGGTAAAAATAATTTAGTTTAGCTATGTAGCAATTGTCTGGTTGCTATGGCAATAGGGACACAGGAAGATTGCAGATATGTGTTACCAAGATGATTCAGTTTTGATCCCCCCAGTTAGTATGAGCCTTGGGTTAAAGTCAGACCCAGGAACAGGAAGAACACACTGGAGGGAGAGTTTTTTTGCTCATTTGCCCTCTTGGCCTAGGGGTTGGGACAAACACAGCTCAAGGTGGGCTGCCTAATAAAAATGGGCAGCAGCAATGAATTTTCCATGATTCACAGGATGAGAATCAGGCAAAAGATTTTTTATCATATATAGAAATCCAGAGCACACATGGAAAGTTTCACATACCCAAGTAGCCTAAGGTCTCGTAATGTTAAGTGACTGTGAAATATTCTTTGAGTTAGGAAGTGAATTCAACTATGGAATATTATTTAGAAGAAAATCCCAAGTAAGGAAGTGAAATAAAATAAAATTCCCATCAGTTGTATGGCTGGTTTAATTGTGGGTAATATATTTTTCCCTCTAGCTCTACTTCTCTGCCTTATGTGAACCACATTTATAATGAAAACTATGTAATTTGATATTAAACCCTCTAAAACTCAATTGCTTTTAAAAAGTTCATTTAAAAGCAGTTAATCTTCATAGAATTTTAAAGTTCAAAGAAACTTCAGATTTCATCCTCTCTATGTTTTTTCAAAAATTTCCTGATCAATGGATTCTCTCTCCACCCTCCCCTACCTTCCATCCCCTGGAAATACAGTAAGTTTCAATGGAGCCTGAAGATTTTGAATTTTTAACAGTCCCCATTCCATTTGCAACTTCTGTTTCCACAGTATTAAGATCAGGCAAATTTGAGAAGTATGGATGTTGCCCTATCCTTTTATTCTGCAGTTAAAGAAGCTGCAAAGAGAATCCAGTAGAAATTTAGGTTTTCCTATTTCTACAGTTGTTATTGTACATTTTATCCCTTTCTGTAGATTTCTTAATGAGTTACTTGATTCAGTTATATATTCTTTTTTAATATATTTTATTGATTATGCTATTGAAGTCCCATTTTTTTCTCCCCTTCATTCTCTTCCACCCTCCACCCGCCCCCCGCTAACATTCCCTCCCCCTGGAGCCTTTTAGTTCATGTCCATGGATTGTACATGTAATTTCTTTGGCTTCTCCATTTCCTATACTATTCTTAACCTCCCCCTGCCTATCTTGTACCTACTATTTATACTGCTTATTCCCTGTACCTTTTCCCCTATTCTTCTCCCTCCGCCTCCCCTCTGTTTTCCTGTTCATAGTTTTTGATTTTCTTTTTTTCTTAGATCAGTCTCTTAAACATTTCATATAGTAAAGAACTGGTGATGATGAACTCCTTTAACTTGACCTTATCTGGGAAGTACTTTATCTGCCCTTCCATTCTAAATGATAGCTTTGCTGGATAGAATAATCTTGGATGTAGGTCCTTGCTTTTCATGACTTTGAAAACTTCTTGCCAGCCCCTTCTTGCCTGTAAGGTTTCTTTGGAGAAATCAGCTGATAATTTTATGGGAACTCCTTTGTAGGTAACTGTCTCCTTTTCTCTAGCTGCTTTTAAGATTCTCTCCTAATCTTTAATCTTGGGTAATGTAATTTGATGTGCCTTGGTATGTGCTTCCTTGGGTCCAACTCCTTTGGGACTCTCTGAGCTTCCTGGATCTCCTGGAAGTCTATTTCCTTGACCAGATTGGGGAAGTTCTCCTTTTTTATTTTTTCAAATACGTTTCCAATTTCTTGTTCTTCCTTCTCTTCTTCTGGCACCCCTATGATTCAGATGTTGGAACATTTAAAGTTGTCCCAGAGGTTCCTAAGCCTCTCCTCATTTTTTTGAATTCTTGTTTCTTCTTTCTGTTGTTGTTGAATGTTTATCTCTTCCTTCTGCTCCAAATCTTTTATTGCAGTCCCAGTTTCCTTCCCTTCAGTGTCGGTTCCTGTATATATTTTTTTAATTTCACTTTGAATAGCCTTCACTTTTTCCTCCATTTTGCAACCATACTCAACCAATTCAGTGAGCATCCAGATTACCAGTATTTTGAACTGTGCATCTGTTAGGTTGGCTATCTGTTCATTGCTTAGTTCTGTTTTTGGAGCTTTGATCCATTCTTTCATTTGGGCCATATTTCTCTGTCTCAGCATGCCTGTTACTTTGGGAGGGGCAGAGCCTTAGGTATACACCTGGGCAGGGCAACCCATGTCGCTGCGTTGTGACACTATCTGTGGGGGACGATCCAAGAGGGAACAATGCCACTTGCCCAGCTCTCCACTGGTTTTCAGTCACTTACCCCACTACCCACAAGCAAATTGGGCCCTTCTGGTGCTGATTCCCGGGTGGGTGGGTTTGTGTACATTCTAGGACCCTGTGGGTCTCGCCAATGGACTCTCCTGTGAGGCTGCAAGTTCCTCCTGCTGCCGCAAACCCCATAGCCAGAGATTTTGAGACTTTCTTTTCCTCACACTGGAAGCCTGGATTGCAGGGTCTGTCTCACTCCCCAGCTCTTCCTCCAATTTATCTGCACACAAATGTGGGACTAGCCGGTCTCCCAGCCGCTAGCTCGCTGCACGTCCTCTCCACCCTGGCTGCCCACCTCCGCGCCTCCTCCTGGTCTAGATGAATGTTTCTTCTTTAGCTCCTTGGTTGTTGGACATCCATACAGTCCAATTTTCTGGCAGTTCTGGTTATTTTTTGTTATTAAATTTGTCGTTATCCTTCTTTTGGTTGTGCAAGGTGGCAAATGTATCTACCTACACCTCCATCTTCTGGTTCAGTTATATTTTCTTATGATTTTTTCATTACAATATTTTTGTTAAGAAAACACGTGCTTATTCTTATATATGCCAATAATATTGGATAACAGCCTTCCTTCCATGGGGAAGCTGCTGTCACATTGAATTAAAGAAACAATGTTCCTCAAAGAAGCAATCTCCACTGAGTAGTGTGCTTAGGCTGGAGTGCTCTGAAGCAACTTCTTCAGGACAATTATCTTGTGTTTCCTAGAAGGAAAGTTTTCTTTGTCAAATAATACCAACTCTCCCCAGAAATTAACATGGCAAATTAGCACATTAAAAGTTCTGAGAAATACCAAATTAAAGAAATCTATAAAACTTTTCTATACCCAATATTTCCCAAACATTTTTGATGATAAAAACTGTTTATAATTGTCTGTTTATATTTAATACCTATTGTTATCTGAGAACTCATATCTGAGGGTAGATTCTTTAGGAAATATTAGTCTAGACAATGTTTTTCCACAGATGACTATGTGTACTGAATATTCAACTCAAACATGGATGTGAGAAATTTTACAGCTTTTAAAAGAAAGAAGGTTGGGATAGGTGGGAAGTACGAGTCGTGAGAAGGAGGTAATACCTAATAGTTTAGAAGCTCAAAACTTTAACCTTTTTCCCTTTTAGGGTCTGTGGATGGTTGAATAGTTAAAATGACATAAGACAGATTAACAGGAGAAAAACAAATTTTGTGTACAGAAGCCCCACAAACATGAGACCCAAAGGGAATCGAGCAATTGGAGCTAGTATGCCATCCTGAGCTAAGGAGAACTGGTGGGTGTCTGGAGCTTCCAAGGGTTAAAGCACAAGAGGAGTAAATGTTTGGTAAACAAATGTTTGCCTTGCTATGCAGATACGCCCTTCTGATACAAAGGTATCTTTAATATTAGCTCTCTCCTGGAACAGGTCCTCTATCTAAAAATTTTTAGGCAATTAAGGGGAAGATTGTCTTCAGCTCCAGATAAGCCACATGCCAAAGTGGTATATTTTGGAGTCACATATTCTGCTTCCCCTCCATAAGTACAATACACTTCTCCTCACTGTTTTAAAGAAGCCCACTTAGGTTTCTTTTCTAACCATGTACCAAATATAGAACTCAGCTCAGAAGCTGGAGAAAATACCATCTACATTTCTTTTTCTCTTTTAAATGCCATCTGTATCGCCTTTTATGTTTTAAATATATCTGTCACAAGTACACCTGTATTTTGAAGCCTACTCGTTTAGAATCACTTGGGTAAGAAGGGAAAAATGTGGGATGCAAGGTCATGAAAAGAATTAAAAAGTGTCTAATCTCTCTTCTGTGAGTACCATAGTGAAAGCTGCCCTTCTGTTGCATTTCAGTGGCCAAATAGATGAGAATAGAGAACTCTCTTTCTCTGCCCCATGTCCCAAGGTCCTGAGATTGGTGGTACAAGGAATACAAGCAATGGTAGGGACAGATGAGGTGGCATGTGGTGTGATGCAAACCAGGTTACATAAACATGTTATTTTTCATACTTCTCAGC
The DNA here is from genome assembly GCF_021234165.1 of Pteronotus mesoamericanus. Classification (NCBI taxonomy): domain Eukaryota; kingdom Metazoa; phylum Chordata; class Mammalia; order Chiroptera; family Mormoopidae; genus Pteronotus; species Pteronotus mesoamericanus. Next base: position 24,697,188 of record NW_026555325.1, on the reverse strand, counting down.
TCCTCTATTTCCTATTGGTCTCTCAGTTTTCCTTTTCAGATGTGGCAGAACATTAAAAAATGGTCTGCAGCCTGGTCTAGTTGTTGGTGCCTGTTGATATTTCTCACATTTGAAGTGAAGAATCAAGCTGAGAAATCTCCATTCCATTATTAGGAACACAGTCTTAATTTTCAGGTTATGGTGACAATACTAGGTGAAATTGAGTAAAGTCAAAGGAATAAAAAAGGTGTAATGGAGAGAAATATTCTAGTGGTGTTTTTTGGTTAACTGGCAGCTGTCAGTTGAGCTGTACAATTCTGTTTCAGTAATAAGCTGTCATTTGTAAATTATACCCATAGCTATACCCATTATCCATGGGTTAGTACTAGAAACTAGTGATTGCAGGCCCCAAAATTTTACTTCCTGCAGGTTCCTGAATTACTTACAAAACTGACTGCTCTACTACCTCTTACTTATTTCCTACCATTTTTAGATCATACCAGCTCACTTGTGTTTCCAGTGAAGAAACTCTTTTTTCCTTTCCTATATTATTTCCTTCTATAGAAATTAATGAATAAATCTTAATGAAGAGAATGCTTTAATTCTAGTAAATAGACACGGCAAACATGAGATTTGAATATACAGTTAACTTAAAAATAAAAGTATTTTCCAAAGACTAAGTATTGCTGTGCACAATATCGCTTGAAGTAAGAAAAAACTAAAGTATTGGCCTCCTGGATGTTACAAAGAGAGAGATCATCATAATTTCGCATGTTAGAATAATTTTATATTATTTATATAATAAATTAAAACACCCCTCATCTTAGACTTCTGATTAGTCATATTATGATTTGGAATATGTTTCTGATACAGATTCTCTCCAATTTGCCTACATTTTGTAGCCAAACTACCCCTTTGGAATCACTGAGGTGGAGAGGGGAAGACACGCAGTGCCCAGCGAAGCTCAAGGAACCTCACCTTGGAGGCGCTTATTGTTCCATCCTGAACCATCAGTCCCTCTCCCCATTTTTTTAGCTGAAGGAAAACAACAGACACCAATTTTTTTTAGTTCTTATCTCATATCCACACAGTGATCTTCTCTGGCCTATCTAATTGCCAGGAAAAGAAGGGTTACAGATTGTATGGCTAGTTTAAGGTTCACCTTGACAGTTGTGGTTTCTCTGGTTTATTCACCATTATTGCTGTAGAAATAAAAAAAAAAAAAGAATGTAATAGAGAGAAATACTCTGGTGTTATTTTGGAGAAAATCTTCTTTACAAAATCTGAGAATGGAGATAGAGAAGAAGATGGCAGAGGAGTGAATGGGAGTTACACTTACCTCCTCCCAAGACCAAACTGGAATTGTGACTAATTAGGGGAGAAATCACCTGGAAAACAATGAAACGATAGCAGGAGAGGAGCCTTGGAGCCGCGGACAGACACTGTATTCAACTCTCACACATCCCAATGGGTGAGAAGTGCGGTGGAGGCTCGAGAGAGTGGGCGGGGCGCCCATGGGCACCAGCACCAGAGGGACATTGAAATGGCCAGTTAGCTCCCCCTGAGAAGAACAGGGTCTGAATCATAAACAGGAACCTCTAGACTACAGCAGCTAAAACCAGGAAAACACACAGATAAAACGCAACCCCAAAAAGCTTAGAGGTGCTCTCTGCCAGAGACAGGCGGCTGGGGATACAAAGAGACATTTAAAGAGCCAACGCAAAAATTGCAGTGGCAGCCACCCTCCTTGATCTCTGGGCAGAGGTGGCAGGAGGGTGGGCTGGTGCCTGGGAAAAGACTGGTGAGGAAAACTTTGTGAAGAGAACTGAGAAGGCGGCCGGTAGAGCCCCGGTGATAACGCACCTCCCACTCGGCAGCTACCATCCTGCTCAGGCATAAGAGAATCAATTAACCTGCCTTTTGTGCACTCCACACACAGCTTGTGCGTGTGTGAGCTGGGGGGCTAAGTGTAGACAAGCTGGAAGAAATAGAGGATCCCTGACCAAAGGGGTCACACAGCTGCATTAAGAGCCTTGAAGAGAGACTGGAGATGGAGGCACTGGGGAAAGAACAGGAGGAGGAGCCGGGAGTCCCAACTCCCTCCCATTCCATAGTCTCCACCCTGAGCAGGAAGGGCACCCCCCCAAAGAGGCAGAAGCAGGGCGCCCACGACCCAGACTTCCCACGATTGCAATGCAGTCCACACAAATAGTGGATCTTTGGCCAAAGGGGTCACAGAACTGCCCAGGGACCCATGAGGAAAGACTGGAGACAGAGGTGTTGGGGAAAGGACGGGAGGAGGAACCGAGGAGTCCCCTCTCCTTCTCCTTTCCGTAGTCTCCATGTGTGGGAACAGGCCACACCCCCAAAGAGCCAAAAGCTGAAAAGTACACAATAGACAGCCCAAAACCACCCAGAGAAGGCGTGCACACTCCCGTCAAGTAGCCAGAGAGGGTTGGCGAGCGTGTGAGTGGACCGGCGGTGGCTGACCAGGGCTCGGGCAGGCTGGCAAGGCCTCCTACAGGGTGGACGCCGATGGGGCCTGCGAGGGAGTGCTCAGATCAATGAGGGCAGGCGGAAACCGACCTGCCCAGCCCTGAGTGCAGAGCGGTCCACAGAAATAGTGGATCTCGGCCGAAGGGGTCACAGAGCTGCCAAGAGTCCCTGGAGGAGAGACCAGAGACAGGATTAACTGGAGAGTCCTGGAGCTGACTTCCCCCCATTTCCATAGTCTCCATTTGGCCAGGACAGGTAATGCCCCCAAAGAGCCAAAAGCAGGGAAAGCACACAATAGAAGACCCTAAACTGACCAGTCCTGGGGTGCCTACCAGGCGCGGGCACTAGACGAGTACGCGAGGTTGGGCAAATTAAGCACCCAGGCCGGCTAGGGATCCTGTCCGGTCAGGGATCCTGGCGGGCTGGGGAACGTGCTCAAGGAGCCGGTGGGAGAGTGCAAAGCAATCTACAGAAATAGTGGATCCCTGGCTGAAGGGGTCACAGAGCTGCCCAAAGCAGGAGTCAGACACAGAGGATAGACTCCTGGAAAGCTCAAACAAATGATCCAAGGTCATATAGGACAAACAACTGACATCATCAGAGGCAGACCCAGAAAGAAAACTAAAGAAAAAATAAACAAACAAACAACAAACAAAAAAATGAATAAATAAGACCTGCCTACTACTATAGAAGATTAACTCACAAAGTTAGGAAATCTAGACGACCCAATTGAAGCAGAAGCAAAAATAAATAAATAAATAAATAAATAAATAAATAAATAAATAAATAACTTAAGAGACTCTCACAAAAATGGGAAGAAAAAGAAGTTCCCCCAAAATGAGTGGAAAAGGGGATTCCCCACAGAGAGAGCTAAATGAAATAGAGGCAAGGGAACTATCAGATATTGAATTCAAAACAATGGTTCTAAGGAAGCTCAATGAGCTCAACCAGCTCAAAGATAACTATGAGAAACTGCAGAGAAACTTTCAGGATCTTACAACAAACTATATCAGCCTGGAAAAGGACATAGAAACTATCAAGAAGACACAAGAGGATATGAAGGATACCATTTCTGAATTGAAGAACACAGTAGAAGGAATCCAAAGCAGGCTGGATGAAGCTGAGGATCGAATCAGTGAGATGGAGGATTAGCTGAAAAAAAGCTCCCAGAAAGAACAAGAAATGGAAAAAAGACTCAAAAAGAATGAAGAGGCATTTAGGGAAATGCAGGACAACCTGAAATGCAATAATATCCATATAATAAGGATACCAAGAGAAAAAGAGGAGCAAGGAATAAAGAACCTCTTTGAAAAAGTAATGATGGAAAATTTCCCCAATTTGAGGAGAGAAAAGGTCTCATGGATCCAGTAGGCACAGAGGGCCCCACTCAAGAGGGACTCAAGGAGGTCCACTCCAGGACACATCATCATTAAAATGGAAAATGGCAAAGACAAAGAGAGAATCCTCAAGGCAGCAAGGGAGAAGGAGAAAGTAACATACAAGGGGGCCCCAATACGGCTAGGAGCTGACTTCTCAACAGAAACACTACAAGTCAGAAGAGAATGGCAACAAATATTCCAAGTAATGAAAAGTAAGGGCCTACAACCAAGGCTGCTCTACCCAGCAAGGCTCTCAATTAAAACAGAAGGGGAAATACAGAGTTTCCCAGACAAGAGAAGAATAAAAGAATACATCTCTACCAAACCAGCACTACAAGATATGCTCAAGGGACTGGTTTAAGATGATGAAGGAAAAGAGTGAGAAAGAGAAAAACACAGGTACAAAGAGAAAAAATGAATAAGTTTCTATCAGTAGTAACTCTCAATGTAAATGGACTAAATGCCCCAATCAAAAGACACAAGGTAGCTGAATGAATAAGAAAACATGTCCCACACATATGGTACCTGCAAGAGACCCACCTCAGAGCAAAAGACCTACACAGATTGAAAGTAAAGGGATGGAAAAAAATATTCCAAGCAAATGGGCAAGAGAAGAAAGCAGGGGTTGCAATACTTATATCAGACAAAGTAGATTTCAAAACAAAGGCCATAAAAAGAGACCCAGAGGGGCACTTTATAATACTTAAAGGAAGAATCTACCAAGAAGAAATAAACGTTGTAAACTTATTTGCTCCCAATATAGGAGCCCCCAAGTATATAAGGAAATTGTTGGATGACTTCAAAAAAGATATAGACAGAAGCACACTGATAGTAGGGGATTTCAACACCCCATTGTCAAAAATGGACAGATCTTCCAAACAAAACATCAATAAGGATATTGTGGACCTGAATGATGCACTGAATCAAATAGACTTAACTGACATATATAGAAGCTTACATCCTAAAGAAGCAAAATACACATTCTTATCAAATGCTCATGGAAGTTTTTCAGATAGACCACGTGATAGGACACAGCAAGCCTCAGAAAATTCAGGAATATGAAATAATACCAAACTTTTTCTTGGACCTCAAGGGCTTGAACTGGAAATCAACCTCAAACAGAAACTTCAAAAACTTGCAAACTCATGGAGGCTGAACAGTAGACTATTAAACAATGAATGGGTCAATAATGAGATAAGAGAAGAAATCAAATAATTTCTGGAAACAAATGAAAATGAACAGACAACAGTCCAAAACCTATGGGACACAGCAAAGGCAGTCCTGAGAGGGAAGTTCATAGCAATACAGGCTTACCTAAGAAAGATAGAAACATTTCAAATAAAAGACCTAACACTACAACTTCAAGAACTGGAGAAACAACAAATAAATCCCAGAGCAAGTAGAAGGAAGGAAATAGTCAAGATTAGAGCAGAACTGAATGACAGAGAGACAAAAAGAACAATTCACAGGATCAACCAATCCCGGAGCTGGTTCTTTGAGAAGATAAATAAAATCGAGAAGCCTTTAAGCAGACTCATCAAGACAAAAAGGGAGAGGACCCAAATTAATAATATCAGAAATGAAAGAGGAGAAATAACAACTGATACCACAGAAATACAAAGGATTGTCAGAAAGTACTATGAACAGTTGTACGCCAAGAAATTTAAAAACCTTGATGAAATGAACAAATTTCTAGAAAAGTATAATCTCCCAACACTGAAGGAGGAAGAAACAGAAAGCTAGAACAGACCGATAACAGCTGGGGAAATTGAAGCAGTAATCAAGAAACTCTCAACACACAAAAGCCCAGGGCCGGACGGTTTCACAGGAGAATTTTACAAAACATTTAAGGAAGAGCTAACCCCTGTCCTTCTCAGACTATTCCAAAAAATCCAAGAGGAAGGAAGACTCCCAGACTCTTTTTATGAGGCCAGCATCACCCTAATCCCAAAGCCAGATAAAGACCCTACAAAGATAGAAAACTACCGGCCATTTTCACTGATGAACATAGATGCTAAAATCTTCAACAAAATATTTGCAAACCGCATCCAGCAATACATTCAAAAATTATCCACCACGATCAAGTGGGATTCATCCCAGGGAAGGAGGGATGGCTCAATATATGCAAGTCATTAAACATAATACATCACATAAATAAAAGAAAAGACAAAAACCACATGATTATCTCGATAGATGCAGAAAAAGCATTCGATAAGGTACAGCACCCATTTATGATCAAAACACTCAGCAAAATGGGAATAATGGGGCATTCCTCAACATAATAAAGGCCATATATGAAAAACCTACAGCCAACATCATACTCAACAGGCAAAAACTGAAAGCTTTCCCACTAAGATCAGGAACACGACAAGGATGTCCACTTTCACCGCTTCTTTTCAACATCGTATTGGAAGTCCTAGCCACAGCGGTCAGACAAGCAAAAGAAATAAAAGGCATCCAAATAGGAAAGGAGGAAGTAAAGCTATCATTGTTTGCAGATGACATGATAGTGCACCTAGAAAACCCTGTAGACTCCACCAAAAAACTCCTCAACCTAAGAAGTGAATTTGGCAATACAGCAGGATACAAAGTCCATATTCAGAAATCAAAGGCATTTTTGTACACCAGTAATGAAATAGAAGAAGAAGAAATCAGAAAAAAAATTACCATTCGATATAGCAACAAGAAAAATAAAGTACCTAGGAACAAATTTAACCAAAGAGGTAAAAGCCCTGTACGCAAAAAACTATACAACAATGAAGAAAGAAATTAAGGAAGACACAAATAAATGGAAGAATATACCGTGCTCATGGATTGGAAGAATTAATATCATCAAAATGTCCATACTACCCAAAGCAATTTATAGATTCAACACAATCCCTATTAAGATACCAATGACATATTTCACAGAAATAGAACAAACATTTCAAAAATTTATATGGAACCATAAATGACCCCGAATAGCCGCAGCAATTTTGAGAAAGAAAAATAAAGTAGGAGGTAGGTATCTCAAATCCAGACATCAAACTGTACTACAAAGCCACTATACTCAAAACAATCTGGTACTGGCACAAGAACAGACCCATAGACCAGTGGAACAGAATAGAAAGCCCAGAAATAAGCCCAGGTCTCTATGGGCAACTAATATTTGACAAAGGGGGCAGAAGCATAAAATGGAGCAATAATAGCCTCTTCAACAAATGGTGTTGGGAGAGCTGGACAGCTACATGCAAACAATTGAAATTGGATCATCAGCTGACACCATACACAAAAATAAACTCAAGATGGATAAAAGACTTAAATATAAGTCGCAACACCATTGAAGTCCTACAGGAGAACATTGGCAGGAAACTCTCAGATACCCCACGCAGCAATTTTTTCACTGATATGTCTCCTAAAGCAAGGGACATAAAGGAAAGAGTAAACAAGTGGGACCTCATCAAAATAAGAAGCTTCTGCACAGCTAAAGAAAACATCAGCAAAATGAAAAGGGAGCCAACTCTATGGGAAAATATATTTGCTAATGCTACATCAGAGAAAGGTTTGATCTCCAAGATATGTAAAGAACTCACTTGACTCCACTCCAAGAAGACAAATGATCCAATCAAAAAATGAGCAAAGGACCTGGGCAGACGCTTTTCCAAGGAAGAGATACAGAGGGCCCAGAGCCATATGAAAGGATGCTCAGCATCACTAGCCATCAGAGAAATGCAGATCTAAACCACAATGAGGTACCACCTCACACCGGTCAGAATGGCCATCATAAACAGATCAACAAACAACAGGTGCTGGCAAGGCTGTGGAGAAAAGGGAACCCTAGTCCACTGCTGGTGGAAATGCAGACTGGAACAGCCATTATGGAAAGCAGTGTGGAATTTCCTCAAAAAGCTGAAAATGGACCTGCCTTTTGATCCAGTGATTCCCCTGCTGGGACTATACCCTAAAAATCTCAAAAGGCCAATTCAAAAGAACCTATGCACCCCAATGTTCATAGCAGCAAAATTTACAATAGCCAAGTGCTAGAAGCAACCTAAGTGCCCATCAATAAATGACTGGATCAAAAAATTATGGTACATTTACACAATGGAATACTATACAGCAGAAAGAAAAAAAGAACTACTACACTTGGCGACAGCATGGATGGAACTCGAGAGCATTATGCTAAGTGAAATAAGCCAGGGGGCGAAAGACAAATACCATATGATCTCACCTAGAAGTGGGACCTAACCAACAATACAAAGATGCAAGGAAAATAGGACCAGCAACACTGAAAGGAAAAGAAACCAACAGAGACAAGAGGGAAGGAGGGAGGGGTGGGTGGGGGAAAAGGAAGGGAAGGGGGAAAGTCAAGGAACATATAGCAAGGACTCATGGACAAAGCCAAAGGGGAAGAGTTGAAGGAGGGTAGGAGGGATGGAGGGAGCAAGGGAAAGTGGTGGGGGGGAAGGCAGAGACAAACGTATTTGAAAAAAATAAATTAATTAATTCAAAAAAAATGAGAATGTCTTAATGCAATTATTCTAAGAGTTTTGAAACTTGTGCTCCTTAAAGATATCAATAAGCAGGGTGGATCTCAAGGGGATGGAGCATTGGATCCTCCACACCACCCTCAGATACAGTCAGACCAACTTCATTCTAACTGGCTTTATGTATTGGCTTTTTCTTAAGGTCATGTGTGTGTGTGTGTGTGTGTGTGTGTGTGATGTTTTGACAAAACCTGAAAGAGTCAGGCTCTCTAAGTAAACTTTAGTCTAGTTCTGCTATTTATTTTGTGCCTTCCTTTATGAAAACTGCTTGGGTTTCTTCATTTATTCTGGTCATCAAGTCCTTATTTTTGTAGAAAATTTTTAATTAAGTGAATTATTCAGAGTTCCACAAATTGTTCACTGCACGCATACAACTAGCACTCTCATTTCTGAACTTGAAGTCTGGGGTTCTTTCCACTTGGCACTCTCATTTGGGAGCACGGCCATTTAAATTCCAGTATCACCATAAGTGAGTTTTCATAACTAGTTAAAACCAAATAATGAAATAAGCTACTTTTTAAAGGATTAATATCTGCCTCAGGAATAGGACAGAAAATTAACTATATGGGAAAGCAAGCAACTTTTTTAACACAGTCAGTAAAATTGAGGCTATTTCTCATTTGTTCTGAAAATATTCTCAGAAAAAAGAATCAAATGCTACTCTTGTGCCAACAGGTTTAAATGTAGAATTGATATTAAGTGTCAAGGAGAGCCATAATATACAAGAACAAAGCAACAACAACAACAAAAAAAAAAAAACAATGAACTTCTGTTCCTTAAGAAATTGTTTTTGTTATTGAAAAGTAAAATTCTTAAATGTTGTCAAGAACAGTAATTCCTCATTGCAGAATCCCTTTTAATTGTATGTAAAATTGAAATCCATATCAAGGACCATATGGCATAATTCAACACTATGTTCCTTGTGAGTGGGGGAAATATCTGAAACTTGACTTGGCCAGCATGGCCCCCTGTCCACAATATTTGAAGTTATATTGTAAAGGTTCCAACTATTGGCTTTAAGATGAGACTGTTCAATATTTTTTCTGCACATTTAACACATATACATCTCTGTTTCACACCCATATCAATTGGGGGAGGGGGCTATAAGGGGACTAAATAGTAATGGAAAAAAATACAATAAAGATTAAATTTTAAAAAAATTTTACATCCAAAAATTAAATTTGAGAACCTGTTAAAATCAGAAATATGCTTTGTTATTTGGTTTGTAGGCCTGTGCTCAATCCACTGAGCCACACCAGCCAGGGAAAAATATGCTTTGTTATTTATTCTGCATTCTATTTTTATTCCCATAACTTATGAAGAGCTAATTCCTTAATAATAGGAATCCTTCCTTATCCTCAACCCTTGAGAAAAAACCTAGAACACAGTTACCAGTGCTAACAGTGCCAGAATTTTTGGTTACAACATGTGAAAATTAACCTACTTATAATTGGGATATGATTATATTCAGTTGGCATTTGACATTCACTTCGCATTCCAGAAAACTTTAAGAATAGATTTTAAAGCCTTCAAGGAAACATTTATTTTTGGTGTAGTTATCCAACAGAGGAAGAAAAGATTTTTGCTTAATCTATAAAGATTAGGAGACCCTGCTTCTGCAACATTTTCAATTCTGCCAGCTTGTTGTTGTAGCAGGCAGCAGATGTTAATAATGTCATTGTCCTCTCTTGCTTTGGCCTAATGTTTAACCTGAGTGAACCACTACATGTTGATTCAGGTCCAACCAGTGAGCTTCTTGTAGCTATTTAAAAGTATTGGCATTGTTTGAAACAATTGTTTCCAACACTGTCTTTGTTATTCGAATAGATTGATTCCTTTCTTGCTCTATCAGCCACATGAACTCACTTTAATATGTCCTTTGTAATCAACATTTCCTATATTCTAGGAAAATAAATACACATACACACCCTGCAAAAGACATTTGAGTGTTCTCTGTTCTCAACCCTTTCTTACATTAGGAGTGCTTTCCGCTCCTGCCCTGGAGGATTGCTGGCAGTGATCCCTAGACTTACAATAGTGCTGTCCTTTTCTCTGTGTATCAAATTCTGCCCTTTTCTGAAGTCCATACCATGCCCAGATACCTTTGTCAGGCTTCCCAGCTTGCGATGACCTCTTCCATGTTTAAACTCTATAGCACTTGGTCTAATAACCACACAACTACACAGTTCATTTCCATGCTGTATCTCTTGTTGGATGGACATATGATAGGGAGGTAGGTAGGCACCCTACCCATTTCTTCACCTTCACAAGGGGTTAGGTGTTCAGTAAAATGACTTCTCCTGAAGAAGATGCATTAGCAGTGATTCTAAATAAATTTATGAATGTGATGGGCTTCCTGTCTTTACTGTAGATAGAACCATTTGCAATGTAATGAAACTTAAGGAAAGCAAGAAAAATGCATCCACCACAAGTGTCTATTTAAAATAATAGATTTCCATAAATGAGGATTTTTAAAAAAATAAAATACTTATATTAACTAATAAGAACTTCATTTTTTATAAGGTCTTGAAATAGTTTCATTAAACCCTTGAGAGATTGTTCTCCTTGGCAAAATCATTCTTCACAGAATATCAAGATACAGTTGTCATACCTTCAAATAAAATCTAAAATGACATTCTCATGAAGTAGAAATTAAAATAAATTCCATCCCTCTATATTAAGGATCAACCTGCGTTTATTTCTATTTTAGGAAAGACAGAAAGTCAGGAATTAATAGAACTTTTAAAAAGTCATTAATAGGAATTCTATCAAGACCTCTCCAAAAGCATCCCCAGGGAGGTAAAAACATTTTCCTTTTGCTCTTGAGATCTGAGTCCTGTCTATACTTCAGTCATCATACAAATAGGAACAAACTTCATAACACACACAGAGTTTCTTAATGTTGTATCTTGAGTTTAATTCTGCTGCAGATATCCCTTGGAGAAATCATTCATTGTATGTCTATGACACATAAGATACTTTCTACCTACTATACACAAGCAGCTACAATGAAATTTTTTCTGGGGAGTCTAGGTAAGAAGACTGTAATATATGATGTAATTTAAAAATAGACTGCAGAGCTGTATATGAAGGACCAGATAATATGTGCACTTTGCATTCAGGTGAAGGTATATCTGCATGCTCAGGAGAACATTCCTGAGAATGGGAGGACTTGCCCTGAGCCTTGAATGATGCATTTGGAAGAGTGGAGAGGGTGCCACAGCCCAGCAGAGGAACTGAGAAGGTGGCGGTACCAAGAGCAATGCTGCTGTTCTCATAAAAGTTGTCATTACGACCTCACCCTTTTTTTTCTCCTTGTGAAAATATCTTCGGTCTTTCTGAGTTTCCTCAGATGAATGTCCCTTGAGAGCTTATTTACTCTATACGAAAACATATAAATTTCATTTCTAATCTATAAATATTGAACAAGGAGTAAAAATATGTGTAATTACCTGATTTATACTTAAATTGTGAAAGCTAATTGCTCATTTAGTTGATTTTGGAGTTGTGTTTTGGGTACTGGTCATTAGCTCTCTTTAATAAGTAAATATGCTTTGCTAGAATCTATAAGAATGTATTCAATTCATAAGCCTTTTGTTTTTATAAGAAACCAAACTCTGATAGTCCTATAATATAAAATAAAACCTTGATTGATGAGTAAGGGTATTGTTTAGCTAATAAACAGTTGCCATTAGTTTTAAAAGTGAAATAATTTATATTCAATGTATCAATAAATATAAGACACAAAAATAAACTTTTCAATAAGATATATTGAATAAACTTTTATATAAATTAAAAGAGGACTTTTAGATTCTCATGTTCCTCATTCCTGTTAGAGTAAGGAAACATATTCCAGTAATTCAGTCATCTCCACTCACCTAAATATAGAATACAGTATCTCTCCTCTGTGGTGATTTCTGTGAACAGATTTGAAGATTTCAAAATAAAAATTTCCCACATACTTTATTTGTATCAGTTCTGCTTCTTTCTCAAAAGCACCAGGAAAGCCCAGGAAGCCACAATGATTAATGGCCTGTTCTAGAGTTTAACCTGCTCTATAAACTGTGCTGCATTCCAGAGCATAGAATAAATTCTCAAGTAGGTCAGAAGCTTAAACTGCCTGAGGGCCTACCTTACACCAAAGGCAAACAAGTTTGAAATTAAATTAGCACCAAAACTCATGATTCAGTGGCTTCATATTGGACTAGAAGATAGAAAATCACAATATGTAATAAAACCTTAAAAATCTAATTGATTGAGACGTAGCAATTTTGAATTTGAATTAACCAGATGATGACCTGGTTCAAAATAGTTCTGTGCCTTCTCTAAAGGAGTTTTTGTGGGGTAGAGGGAAGAATGAAATAAGGAAGTACTTAGCCTATGAGAGCAAAAACCAACAAAATAGGTTCAAGGATTACTTTAGATGAGTCACAGAATGAATCTACTAATTACAAATAAATTTTATGGAACTTAAAATTTTTATAACAAACAGGTAAATTACACCTACAAGGTGTTCAACAGTGAGGTAATACATGATGCTCTGTGATCTTAAGCAAGTCACAGTTGCTTGTTGACAATCTGTTGGGCCATGTTGACCTCAAATAGTCCATATAGTACTATAATTCACCTGAAAAAAACCACCAAAGCTCTCAAAGCTGTAAAGCAGAATTAAGTGGGAAGATGTAGGAATCTGTGGGAGATGAAGAAGGCTTCTTACAAGAGAAGCCTAGATTCATAGGTCTAGGGAAATACTGGGAGCTCAAGGCATTCTTTCCTGGTGTGTGAGTCCGACCTGTCTCTAGTCTCATCTCTACGGGCCACCAGCATACCTAATCCACTTCGCTTAAATACAGTTTCCTCAAGAATGCCTTTCTTAACCACCTTCACCCCCCCCCCGCACCAGACTAAATTAAATTCACCCAGTTTTAGATTTTCATAGTGCCATCCTTTTATTATTTATTACAAATATCACAATTGTAATCAAATCTTTATTTGTGTAGTTGCTTGTGTTATGCCTGCCTTCATCCTCTTGTATGTAAACTGAGACAGGGGCACTGTCTCTTTTGTTGTTGTTTCTCATTGTTTTCCTAGTGTCTTATACATTGTAGGTGCTCAGTAAATATCAGATGGGGGGATGGATGGATGGATGGATGGATATCTACTTTTCCTAGGAAGAGTAGGCTTATGTTTGAGGAGGCAATGCAGAGCTGAAACAAGCAAGTCAAAAGATAATCAGTGCCCACCTGTGTGCCAGTGAGTCAATGAGAACTGACATCAGGCTTTGCAGTCGGGAAAGACTGGCTATTTTATTATGAATGGCACTACTTGGAATGGGAAACTAGTGGTCAAAAGCCTGGATTCCTCCATGGTTTACAGACAAGAGGTTTCATAGAGCAAAAATCATGAATAATCACAAGTAAGTGATGGGGTTTGTGTTGATCGGTCAGCTCTTATGCAAGCTTCTGCATTCTGAGTTATTTATTTCCTGGTGGCATCCTGTACAGGTCTATGTGACTATGGCCAGGTAGTCTTGAACAGGAAGAGTGATTTGTAAGACATCTTGAGATGATAAGTTAGTGGCATTATTTTAAAAACAAAATGAAAAAAACAGAGCTATTCATCTCATGCTTAACCAGCTATGTGCCTCTCTTTTCTTAAGCAGCGTATACCTTCTGAAATGGCTTTACAAGAAGGCCTACAGGCACCAGAACATGACTGCATCCCAGTGCAGCTATGACTCTTAAGAAGAGCTAATACTTTTAACTGAAAGCTAAATTTTAATATATTTAGCCTGCTGTGATTTTCTGTTGGTTCCAGAGCCAGACTTCTACCAAGCCCCCTCCTTAAGCTATTGTGGTATTTGGCTTTTAAGAGCTAAACAATATTTCATCCAGTTAAATACAAAGACTGAAAATAAGGATACATTAGAACAAAATATTTTGTGGTAGAGTTTATAATATTTTTGCATCATATGTTCAGCAGTATTATTCCCTGTGAAGACAGAAATGACAGACTGCTTTACTAGGGCCTGCCAACTGCCAAAAAAAAAAAGAAGTAAAACTTCCTCCATTTAAATTTTTCCTTCTCTAAAGCCTACAGGGAAGACCTGTTGACTTTTTTGCTCAAGGCTATTTGTCATGGGAGATAGAACTGGAGATGGAACAAGAGCCAAAGGAATATGAACGTGGCTGGAGAGGCCACCAGGCACGTTTGTCCTCTGCAGGCCTTCTGTCTTGCCTTTGCCTCTCACTCCCCCTGCTCCTTTACCATCCAAAAGCGAGTGAAGCTCTGACCACTTGTGATGCCTGCACAGCCTTAGTCTCCCGCTGTGTGAGTCCAAACGAGGTGGTGAGAGCCCCAAGAAATGTCAGCAGGAAAATCTGCAAAATGTCAGGGATGATCATGAGCCCTTAAACTTTCAAGATTCTGCCTTTAATTGTTACCAAGGCCCAGGAAAGAATTTTACTTTTCTTTCACTCTTCCTTTCCATTGCAGTGAGAAAATTTATCTTTAAAAATAGTTTTAAGAGGTGCTACTCAATGACAAGGTTTATGTGGCTTGCCTAAACTTTACATGCCCTATTTCCTGTCTCCCAGGCAAACGAAGCATAAAGGATGCTCGGGGGCATGTCTTCTGCTCCTGACCAATGCACGTCTTTATTGCTGTAATAAAAGCTTGTATTGCAAATGTGGGACTTAATCATATGCATAATCACTTTTAACATCCGAGAAGCTGTGTTTCCAAGAGAGGTCACAACAGGATCTTATTTTTTGAAGCTTTACATTTGCAAGTACTTTCTGGAAAAATATTCTGTCTTCAACTCATAAGGAAACAATGCATGATGTTAGCTGCCATTATCATTTACTGCAAGTAGTATGGAGTGTTAACCTCTGTTTTGTTGTATATCTCAAGGTTCGTTAAAGATGTTTTAAAATGCGTTAATAAAATATACTAATAAATCTATAATCTTAAAAATACAGAGCAAATGATATATAGCTTAGCAGAATGGAAGTAATTTAAAATGAACTGGTAAGAAAACCCTTCATTAGCTTAAGATTCATAACCTTCATTTTAAATATATATTGCATTAAAGATAAAAAAGCTGCTATAAAAATCATCTAGTTTCAGCATCTGTCTTCATAACAAGGTAAATGATAGTTTCAAGATAATGAGTTTCTCTGAATTACTGAATGTATTAAGGTGCTCTGAGGTATTCATATCTGAGAGCCATTCAGGCAAATATTAATATTTAGATACAGCCTCTGGTAGTATAATGAATATATTCTGGAAGATTACCACTGGAAGTTAGGTCTGTGTTTAAAATCCCAGTGTAATTTTGACCAGAAAGTAGAAGAACATTATTCCAGCAGGTTACGTTGAGTAAGCTAAGGACTGATAGATTGAATTTCATTAATGGGCGCCAGATTCCTTTAATGAGATGCCAAGCTTCAGGGGCTTCATCCAAGTTCAAAGTGTTCTGGACAAGCCTTGCCAATTGGATGGCCGAGGGCACAGAGTGCCCCTGCAAAAGGGTCTTCTCCAGTTGCAGCTTTCTGGGTTAATGCATTCTAGGCTGAGTTATCTCACCCAGCAAATGCTGCCCTGGGAGTCTCAGTGTTCATACAAACTAACAAACGTTCACCAGACAAACACCAGCAATGCCCAGCTGGCTCTTTGTCCCCTATGGGAAATTTTCTCAGTCAGAGCCTGGTAATTGTTTAGTGCAGCTGCTGCCGTTTCAGGGGTGCCAGCTCATCTGAGCCAACTGTATGCGTACATCCCATGACTCATGAGGCCGAGCAAGTGAGTATCCGGGGTGGGTGTGGGCCTTCAAGGACTCCATTTTAAGTTTACCCTCTCCTTTGTCAGCTAGTTGGGCAGACAAAGCTTGTATTAAGCTTGTAGTTGAAGACAGAATATTTTTCCAGAAACTACTTGCAAATGTAAAGCTTCAAAAAATAAGATCCTGTTGTGACCTCTCTTGGAAACACAGCTTCTCGGATGTTAAAAGTGATTATGCATATGATTAAGTCCCACATTTGCAATACAAGCTTTCATATATAATGAAAGGCAGTTATTTAAAGACTATAAATATCTGATATAGTTGTGAAATTCAGCTATAGACGTGCATCATAATCTCATCTGCGTTAAAAGCATTTCTGTGTATCTCAACAGTCCCCTACTTGGCTGTACTGCACTGCGTGTGTTACAATAGCAACTGTGGCGTAACATGTGCTTTCTTCTATACACCCAGAAATGGGATAAAGAGCTGGCTTAAGCCAGAGTGAGGGGCCATTTGGGTAGAGTCTGGGAATGCAAGTCCCGTTATCTGGCCTTATGCCACATTGACTGGGATGAGTGTTCACTATTAGATCTTCTGAAATATACTAAAATTACCAAAAACATATTTTGTGAGAAAAGTAGACAATAAAAAATTATTACAAGGCAATTTGAATTCATCAGGGCTTTCCTGTCAATTAGGGGTAGTAATATTCTCCTGGAAAAAGCCTCCTACATAGTATTCTGTACACAAATGGCATCATTAAATAGTGTCAATTTGCCACATACATGCCAAGGGTCTCCAGGGGCTTGTGGTATATATAATGATTAAGGTGACAGTTCTTGACATATTAATTTTCTGTTGCTGAGTAACAAATGGCTCCACATCTTAGTGGCTGCAGACAACAAGCATTTATTATTTCACAGTTTCTGTGGGTCAGGAATCCAGGGGAAGCTTAGCTAAGTCCTTCTCAAGGCTTGCAGTCACCTCAAGGCCAGACTAGAGAGGGACTGGCCTCCAAGTGCATTCAAGAGGGGGGTGGCAGTCTTCAAAAGAGCCTCTTCCTAGCTCACTCACATGGGCCTCTGCATGGGGCTGCCTCACACCAAGGCAGCTGGCTCCCTCCAGAGCAGCAGTCCAAGAGAGAAACAGAGGGCGCATGAGACGCTAAAGCCACAGTCTGTGTATATCCTAATATTGAGGGTGACTTTCCATCACATCTGCCATACTCTATCCACTAAAAGCAAGTCAATCAACCCTCTCTGCACTCAAGGGGAAGGGATTACATAGCAACACTGAATTCCAGGAGGCAGAAAATATTAGCACCATCGTATAAGCTGCCTACCACACTAAGGGACTATCTTTATTCAAGGCTCAGCATGTTCTGTGAAATTATAACAATCACCTCTGATTAGACTCGGAGTCTGACTTTGTCTCCTTCCATCAAACCACCCTTGCTATGGTAAAGTGGTCTTTAAAAACTGAAAAATCTGATTATTTTGTTTATCAACTGCTATTTGTCCTCAAAAGAATGTCTCAGCTTCTTAATATGACATACAAGACCCTTTATATATAGTGCATAAAGGCAATATGAAATCATCTTTAAGGTCCTGGAGTCTTAAAGACAGGCTGCCTGGGTTCTAATCCTGGCTTCACAATTTATTAGTTTTATGCCTTTGGGCAAGGTTATTAACTGCAAAACTTTAATTTCCTCATTGGAATTTGAAACAATAATAATACCTACTCTATAGGATAATAGTAGTAATTAAACAAAGTAATCCTTGTGCAGCTCTTGGCATGCTGTCAAATATATGGTAAGACCTCCATACGGAGAGGCTGTTATTTTAAACTTCTCCAACTTATCTGGAGCCATTTCACAGTATATAGTGCAACTATACCAACCTACACTGCAATTCTGACCTCTTACAAGACTGTTTCCTTTGACTGAACAGTCTTTCCCCATTCTCCTTTACTTGAAGAACTTACATTTATGCCTAAATACTCAATTCAGAGAGTTCAGTTTTTCTCCAGGAAATCTTCAGGCGCGCGCGCGCGCACACACACACACACACACACACACAATTCTGGATCAGTTGGCCCTTCTTATACTCCCTCAGCTCACATGCCTAACTCTATCATACTTCTCACACTGCATTGCCATTGTTTAGGGCTCTATGGCCTTATTAAAATGTGAGCTCCTCAAGAGAAAGACTGCTGGGCACAGAGTAAGTCTCTAATACATATGGGTGAAAGATTTAACAAATGAATTATTTGAGAGATTTCTGATGCAGCCTCTTTCCTTTCTCCATTTCCTGATGCTTCCTCTCACCCCCACTTAACATCGCCTTCACCTCCAGATCCTAGTTATACAAGATTACTTTAAGTATGTTTTTGGAGAAACTGTGACCCAAACAAAAGTTGTTTAGATCAAAGAACATGCTTTTCTTCACTTGCAGTTCTTAAGATATCTTTTAAAGTCAATATTTCTTTCACTGACTTCCGTTATTTGTGATTTTGGAGTCTGCAATTTTATAACTGTAGGATCACAAGCCAAAGTTCTCAGCCAGTCATTCAGACCTCCGTACAACCTGCTCCCCACAGACCTCTTCATCCACATAGCCTCCACACATTCTTCTTCCTTTGCTGGCTCGTAAATACACACAGAAACAAACATAGATACTAAACTCACACACAAGTACACCTACACACACAAATACACACATCCACAGACACACAAATACAGACACAGGAGACTAACTGCTTTGGATTCACTTCAGATGTTTGTTAAAATGCAAATGCCTGAGGCTCCTCCAGAATCAGAGGGTTGAGGGCCAAAATCAGCCTTTTGACATGCTTCCTAAGTAGTTCATTTACATAAAAAAGCTGAAGATCTTCTCCCACTGAACGATCTTGCCGAGCATGTGTGCAAGCCCTATTAGTGTTGTGGACTGTTCCTGAAAAATATTTCATTTCCAACTGAAAATAAAATTCCGCCTAACCATTAACTTCTCAGATAGCACCCCTGTCAAGCATCCTTAGATGGCCACACAGTACTGGATGGATCCTACTTGCCTGGCCCTCAGCACATGTGTAAATTATTAGTTTGCATGATCATTCTACAGGTCAGTTCAAGGGCATCTAAGCATAGGGACCACCTCCGGCAGCGCTGTTGTTACTGGGTTAAAAATAGTCATTGTTCAGTTAATGTTTTCAGAAACTTTAGCTATTACATTAAAATGTTTTTGTACTCATATGTTATCTTGTATGACTTCATAAGACTTGATTTTTTCAATATAAAGTAAAATAACATAACAGTAGTTAGTCATCATGTGCCACCTTAATTTTTCAAATACATTATAGTAAAGAATGACTGTCCTATCTATAACAGGACAGGTAAATTAAATTCTTCTGCCAACATATTTTATTGATAATCTTGCATAACTTGGAATAGGTATCTGCAAACCAGAAAGTATTCAAATTTCAGTTGTGTTAGTTTAATCGCTTTATATTCCTTAGTATAAAGGCATAAGGTCAGATTGTGTTGGTATTTTTATTAATATTTTGGTGTCCCAATTATTTTAATGGTTCAAAATTGCTGCTGAATTTTTCTTCTCTAATTTAAAATTGGAGTGTATCAAGTAGCCAGTAATCAGACTCCTCCAATTAACATCAACAGTTGCCAAGATTTATAACCAAACACGTTTAAATAAAGCCACGACTGCTGAGCCCCACTGCCAGGGTAGATACTCCGAGGTGGAGGGGACAGAGAGCGCGGGCATCAAAACACCTGAGCAACAGACAGAACTGGCTCCTGGCACAGAAATGTACAAGTTCACCAGCCGATCGAGCATGGTGGATTACATTTTGATTTCAGTTGACATATTAATTTCACAACCTTTGGTGAAACAATTACTTCCAGCTTCTCTGTGACATGATAACTTCTTCTGCTGACTAAACTCTTCCCTAAAGACAGGCAATTTACATAGCTTTCCAGCCCTCAGTCAGTGTGGGAGGCTTCAGGCTGTATGGATTCTTTTTTTTTTTTTTTTGGTTTAATATCTTGTGAATTCCCAGAACAAAGCCTTCCACCATTATAGAAAAGATCTGAAACCCATCCTAAAGTCAAACAGAATTATTTGGAAATGTCATGATGCTCATGATAATCCACCTCTTTCCTTCATGAGCAGACATAAGTAAAGGTTAATAAAATAATGCATGTCATCATCTGTAAGGGATTATTGTTCACTAAAATCATTACTCTATTACTCTGATTGACCTTTAATATATTAGAATCACCTCTCCTCATGACTTATTTATGTTAGTGCCTATGTTAATTTTTTCAAAATTTACTGTTAATTAAGTGATTTTGAGTATTTTATCTAAATGGCAATCATTTAAAGGCTCAAATTGAAGGAGGAACCAAAACTAATTACCAGTAACGTAATACTATTCAATATGGCAATCTGAACTGCCACTTGCTTTACTAGAGAATTAATAATTTTTAATCTACAAAATGTATACTGAACTATAAAAATATATTTTTGATATCTTCTGAGTTTCGTTCATGATACAATGTTGGGAGGCAAAAGTTCTCTGGCACATTTTACATATAATGTCTCTCTGTTGCTATTTACAGACTCTAGCCAACCTATCAACATTGGGGTGTGTGAGTGTGCATGTGTGCATACACATATTTTATTTATATACTTTTGCATCACAGTTGTAAGCTGAGCCTCTAACCATTGAGCTTGTAGTGACAAGGATGTAGGTGCATTCAATTAAACAAAGAGAGATAAGACAGCATACTAATGAGATGTTAAGTTTGATTTTTGCACAAGGCTGTGTTAATTCTGATTAACTTCAGAGGTGTAGTTCAAAGAAAACCACTATAAAAAGAAAATATGATGGATTTGAAAAATATTTGAATAGTGGACAGTTTATCATCTTGGAAAATAGGTGCCTCCTCTAGGTGCATAGCTACTTAAAAATGCAAAGAGAAATAAATAAAAATGGGATAAAGAGATCCATGACGACATGGCAAGATGTGCATTTAACTGATACTTAGTGAGTTTTTGATAAATATATAATTTTCATATACATAGTTAACTGTGGTCAGGTCCTACCTATACTCTAATGAGACTGCAGTACATATTATTACTCAGCCTGATTCATTGAATCATTCTTGCAAAGAATAATATCCTTGTGACTAAAATGATTGATCCAAGGCAGCTTTCACCCTCGTCCAGTTGGATTAAATACAAAAAACATGGGCAGAAATGTCAGTATTCAGGGGTCTGCCACTATCAAGTCCTGCACTATCATGGCAACTGCCTATCAAATAAGTACATAAGATACATTCTTATGCTTTAAAAATTAAATTTGTATATTAGAAACTTTCCCTCAACAGAGCTTGTTTTTAATATTATGAACAGACTAATGACCCTTGACTAGTAGATTAATTTATGGTATAAAAAATGCAGTAACAATCAGAAACTTAGAGTATATTAGTGCTGGAAGGGATCTTAGAGATAGCTTAACTCAACCCATGTATGTTATAATTGAGATAATCACTATGACAATATTTCCAAACCTTAGTCTGCAGAGTAGTACTTGTCGATTACACAATTTGAACTGTCTACAACAAAGTGAGAAAGATGGAACAGTATAATAAAATTCCATAAAGGTGGACTTACGTGATATGAAGTGATGGTGGTAGAGAAAGACAGCTTCTTTTCCTAACACTTCTAATTGATTAAATAAAAACATGGGCAGTGCTCTGAAACACCCCATTTCTTTTTAGTTTACCCAGCTATGAAATCCAAGAGTTGGTGGACCACTGATTTAGATGCCAATATAAAATGGATTTCAATTTTCTTATATTTTATACAGGGAAGGCTTAAAATGTATCAATAATGCAAAATTAGTAAAAGGGTTATTTATGAAATGAGTTATGTTAAAAGACATTGCTCCTGTTTACCATATAAAATTGGATCAAAGGTCTGAAAGGAAATAATACATGTCTTTTGCTATTCATATTTGTCTCTGACAAGAAAGTAAGTATGACAGTTTTTAGCTGTATTTGAAAAAACTGGCATATTTTATCTATCTGTGAGGTGTAAAAGCTGTAAAAATAAAGAAATCAAGAGAACTGAAGTGTGTACATAATCATATCACACATTTATTTGGCTAGAGGTTATCATCAGGAGGCATGACAGACTTGATTTTCATTTGTTCTGCATCGCTTGCACAGTACTTTTTTGTCTCAGATAAGCATTATCAGATTCATTCCTCTCCCTGGGGAATATGAATAAAAATCAAAAATCTTAGGAGTTTTGTTTTTTTTTGTTCCTTTGTTTTTTTCAAAAAACTGTCAAAGTAAAAAATTTCTAATGAGATAAAAAAAATATAATAGCCAAAGTGGAATTCAGGACAATTTAGAATCAAGAACAATTACCTGCTAGAAAGTTATCCCTGCAAGGTGATGAACAACTATAGGAAGCTAATGAATCTCTGGCACAAAATTATACTTCTGCATCAAGTCATCTAAATAAGTGAGAATGCCATATTTATTTATTTTCATTGCTTTCAGATGTTTCATATGCTCATTGATTTAAAGTTTTTAAAAAGATCAAAGGTGATTTTCTTGAATGAATGACTCAAGATTCTTTTGCATGACTAAAAAAGAGACTATGATTGAGAGTTTGTTATCAAAGAAAGTTTTTAGAATGACACTTCTAGCCATTGCTTAGGAATAACTCTTTTTTGACTATGACAGAATCACTGTCAGATTTAATGGCAAGATTCACCATGGCTTATAGTAGAATATTTGGTTTGTTTTCTCTCTTGAAAAAAGATAATATATCATAATTAAAATCAACTTGTACAGGTTTATTCAGTAATTCTTTGAATGTGGAATGCTCTTTTTATTTTTTTCTTATTGCTGCTGTTTGTTTTGATTTTTTTATATTATTTGAAAATGGAAGAGTCTTTTAGATTTTTAGTAATCAGGTTGCCCATGCCATACTTACAGGTTATTTCTGAGTCTTACCTGCAAGGCATTTTTCAAAGTACCTTTTGAATTTTTTTTTTAAAAAAAGAAAAAACACACTATAATTTGTCACAAAGCCAACCTCCTTCTTTTTATATATTTTAACCAGTTGGGTGAGAGTTTATTTATCCAATGGAAAATATGTATTGAGTATTTACTGTGTAGACAGCAATGAACATAGGGTAGTTTTAGGTTCAAAAATAGAGCAAACATGGTTAAGGTCATCAGGCAGTTTAGAATCTAGTAAACAACCTATAATCTAATTTATAATTTCTTCTTTCAGAAGTGTAACATCTATTAAACTTTTTTATTTTGGAAGGAAAAGAAGAAAGAATGGAGGAAGAAAGGGAGGGGAGGAGGAAAATAAGGAAAAATAGATGATTTAACACCTGAGTCTGTAGAAGACATCTTGTTTTACTTCTTAGAGGGGTATTGAGTTGACCTGTAGAATTCTGGCAGTTTTCTATTCATTGCTCTTCTGGATCCTTGATGAAGCTTGTCAGACCTCCAAACAGAACAAGGCCTGGAGGCAAATGATGGCCTTCCAAGGACTTTTTACTAAAATAAATTACTTAAATGGATTCCTGCAATTAGGATTAGATTTTATAGACTATTAACTGATCCTTAATCATAAGACATGGCCAAACCAAGTAAGACTCATCAACTTCAAATTTGGTAGGAATGTCACACGCTTGTTAATGCTAATTAAATAACTGAACATACTCAATCCTCAAAAGGAAGACATTTCTCACTTGGAAATTTAGCAGAAAGGAGAAACTGTCCTCGAAGCAAATTTATTTAAAAGCAAAGTACAGGTCTGAGTATTAGCAGACCATTCACCATGTAAATATCAGAAAAAAAAATCTATCAATAATGGAGAAACAGTTCACCTGTGCTTTAGTCATCAAGATGGCATCCTTGACTTTACTATAAGTTTGAGAACGTGTCCTGCTAGTGCCAACCCCATTGCTGTATGCTTCATGTTCTCTCTAAACTCCTCTCATTCTTACTCTCTTGCCTCTCTCTCTCTCTCTTTCCCTGTCTCTCTTTCTCTCTCTAATTACGTGTGTTTTTAGTCCTAAGGAATTCAAAGAACTGTAGAAGTTTATGACCTAAGGCAAGGTTTTTACCTACTTGTAGGTCTTAAGAACTGAGAATCCACAAAGGACATCAACATATGTTCCCTGAGAAATAAACATAACACACTTCTTAAATTCTTTTAGATAATTGCAAGGAGTTAATAAAAGCCCGCCCATATATCCCAGGATAGTACACTGTGGTAGATAATTCTGTGTTTGCTCACACGTACATACATGCATTTACATTTCCCCATCATTCTGGAATTTTCATGGTGAGTGTTGCCAATTTCTGTCCTTAAAATACAGTAATCCTTGACCTGCAGACAATGCAAACATTGTAAAATCACACTAACTTAGTGTAATTGAGCAAACAATTTGTGTTAGATAAGAAAAATAATAATTTCAGAATCTCATATCATATCTACTGGTTTTATTATATATATATATACAGGGTCCGGCAGAAGCCTGGACGATGCCTATTTGAGTGTAGTGGGTAGGGTACATGAATGTCTCGCACGAGATGGACAGCAATTTGAACATTTCACTTAAAATGTCATACGGCACACTTCAGTGTGATATTGTTATGTTACAGAATTACATGCTTATGATTTTGTAATAAAAAATTCTGTAATATAAAAGGGGCATTATTTGTGCCAGACAGTTTTTTATGTATATAAAATTTCTACAGGCGCTTCTTGGAAAGTATCAGATTTTTAACAGGCACTATGTAAATATTTACTGAATTCATTTTAAAGAAATGCCATTTCATTACTTGCAGACAAATAGAGAAATTCATGCATTCTCGGAAGATGCTCTGAAGTAATTTTCTCCAGCCACCCATCAGATGTGCAGTTATTTTTTATGACAGCCATTCCAACCAGATTAACTAAATGTCCCCTAGTTCCAGAACACATGCTTTTATGAGGAAATACCTTATTGTTTGCTTCAACTGGGTCTTTTCAAAGTGCTTGCGAGCTTTTAAGAAATGAATGATTCCTTAAACCACCAGTTTACAAATGGTCCACAAGCCAACATGGTATAACTGAGATGTTCATAATTAGAGGAAAACTTTTTTCTTACCAGCAAAACAAATAGCCTTACCCACCTGTCTTCTCATGTCTTTTCTTTGCATAATTGACTTAATCCAATGGTCACATCAGGGAAATTGGTTTAGTCAATAATTATAATTGACATTCAGTGTTATTTATAATTTAATTTTGAGTTGTTCAAGTTAAATGTGCCTGAAATTATAATAGTAATATTCATTTCTTGGGTGTTTAGGGCGTGAAATTTTATGTATGTCTTATCTTACCCAGTATACTGTGGCCTATGAGGTAGATAGCGCTGTCCTCATTTTGCTGCTAAGGAATATGATGTCCAGGGAGATTTTTAAAATGGTCATGGCAGCGCTGGGATATGTAACAGGGCCATCTCAGTCTACAGTCAGCAATATGCAACAGATTATGCATTTATAATTAGTTGAAATTGACTTTATTTTTATTTTTGTTGCTCATAATGACCATCTAACATTTCTGTTTTGCTCGCCCTATGTTCTACATTTGTGTCCATGCCACTAAGTAGTATTTAGGCTCTTGGCAAGAAGTGATTCTACATAATTCTCTTTTTTCATTATTTTGCCTTATATGATTAGAATTTTATTAAAAACATTTTGATAACTATGAAAATGTTCATACAGACCCTTATAAAATAAGTTCTCTTCTCTGGAAACAGTATGTATGGTAAGAAAACATAGGTTTTATCCCCATAATGAAATGTATTGAATACTGGCATGCTGCTATAGATGAGAACATGGTTCCACAGAGAACCAGATAGCCTTGGGAAAACCTAACTTCACTTTTCATATCTGAAATAAACAAAAGCATTGTCTTAGTTTCCTGGACCAATGACCACAAACCAAGTGGCTTAAATCAACAGAAGTTTATTCTCTCATTATTCTGGAGGGTAAAAGCCTGAAATCAAGCTATTAGCAGGTGCATGTTCTCTAAAGGCCCAAGAGGAAAATCTGGTCCTGCCTTTCTCTTAGTGCCTGTGTTGCTGGCAGCACATCACTCCAATCTCTTCCTCCATTGTCACATGGTGTGTTTTCAGTGTGCCTGCTTCTATGTCTCTTCTCCTCTTTGCACTGGGCTCACTGCAGTCCAGTGTGACCTCATCTTAACTTGATTACATCTGCAAAGATCTTATTTCCAAATAAGGTGACATTCACAGGAACTAGGAGTTAGAACTAGAGATCTCTTTTGGGGAAGTTATACTTCAACAGCAAGCACTGATCATAAAACAGTAAAATTTAAATGGGATAATGCCCATCAAGCCCTCAGTAAATAATAGGCATTCAATAAAGTTTGAGAATGTTATGGTTCATCAGAGTGTAAGTTGCCTCTGAGACCTCAGATAAATTACTTACCCTCTCTGAGTCAGTTTCTTTATCAATAAAAATATAGATAATAATGCTTATCTCAAAGAGCTGTTGAGGGAACTGAACGTCAGAATTTACTAGTTAACATAAAAGAGACTCAGTATTAATTATCCTCTTTCTCTAAGATAAAGCATTGGTGAGCTGATCGGGCACTCTCTCAAAAGTCACAGTGCCATCCCACCTACAATATTTCAAGGAATAAAAAAAGCAAGGACCAAAACAGACTGACAGAGGGCATGGAGGAACGCAGCTCAGCTCCTTCCCCAGGTATCAGTGGTGGTAGCAGTGGCCTGAGGAAAGAGCTGGAGAAAATACAACATCCCCCCAAAAAAGCATCCCCCCTGTTCCCCTTTGCTTTGATCTTAGTGATTCTGGGGACACCTGAGCAAAAGAGCCTGACTGAGTGAAATGAGCATGAACATAACTGTTCTTTTGGATTTCTTTACCCTTAGTTACCCTACCCTTGAAAAGGTCACCGAACTGATAGGTGAGCTGGTTTCTGTGATTTTGCCAAATGAAGATGTGGCTCTGTTGGTTTTTTACATATTGACACAATGTCACTGCTAACACCAGTTTTATGACTTTATTAAACTAAACCTCAAAAGAGAGAAATGGAAGAGATGAGATAAGCTGTGGACTTGATGTTTCTCTCATGCCTTTTTAAGGTCTTTGTCTTATCAAAGATCCAACTATTTAGGATAATGCCGACTGCTAGAACTAATAAACTTCTGCATTGCCAAGGCTCACCCTAATATTATATTTCATGCTCAAGCAATAACAGAAGCTGGTATTACTGTGAAATGATTTTTATCCTCTTGGTATATTAGTGACCCAGGTTTCCAACATCTGGAGTCTCTACCATCCGACAAGATTTAAGGACCTGAAGCCTTGGAAGTATATGACTTTATGCAGTAGAAGGGGAAAGAGAGAGCAGGGAAAAACACACCTGCTTCTTGAAGGCCTCAGTCAACAAGTGTTACTTTTCAGGCATATGGCCATGCCTAGATGCAAAAGGGACTGGGAAATGTAGTTTTTTTGGCTAGGCAGACATATTCTAGCAACAGCTCTACTCCATGGGAGGGAGGGCGACCAATGTTGGTGCAGAGCAGTATCTCCATCATAATCCTTTCTCCAATGAATTTTCTACCTTGCCGTCTCTATTGTCTCTTGTCCTTTAAGCTACAAACATAGCTTACTCACCAACTATTCTGGGTGCTTACAATATATATTTCAGGTACTATGCTATGTCTCAGGAATACTGTCTTGCCTTCCACAATTTAGTTATTGCCAATGGATTCCCTCTGACTTTACACTCTTTTGACAAATGAGTCTGCTTTTCAAAACTTTAGCCACTGCCTCTGCAGGATGAACTCTTAAGCTCCATAACCCTGGAGAGAGCTATCCCAGGCTTTCTGTCTGCTGGACACTGCCCTCTAGTGGCACCTGGCACATCTATCCACCTTAAGTTGTCCTAACCCTTTATTTCCCTCTCCCATCTCTAAGCCTATTCCTCACTCATCCGTGTTTGAAAAACCGTGTGAAAGGCTTACTTATGAACTAGGTGTACTTTGCTTCTATTCCTAAATTCCATTTATTTCTTACATTACATCAATTTTAAAACAAAGATTTAAAAATGGAGGGAAAAAGTGCATGTGTACAATTTCCATGGGAAAGGAACAAGGAGTAAAGAGGAGAAAAGATGCAAGGAAGCAAACATTAGGCCAGAGAGCATCTGGTATCAGAAACAAGGTGGCACCACAAGGTCAGCCCGGCACGGGGTCAGGGCCACAACAAAGGCCACCATCCAGCTGGCCAGTGGTATAAAAGATAGGAGATTAGTTCTTTAATATGTATACATTTGAGTAATTTATGAATACTATAAATGTTTAAGATATTGCCCTGGCTGGTGTGGCTCAGTGGATTGAGTTGCCAGCCTGCGAACCAAAGCGTCGCTGTTTCAATTCCCAGTCAAGGCACATGCCTGGGTGGCAGGCCAGGTCTGCAGCAGGGGGCGTGCAAAAGGCAACCACACACTGATGTTTCTCTTTCTTTCTCCCTCCCTTCCCCACTAAAAATAAACAAATAAAATCTTTTGAAAACATGTTTAAGATATGACCTTACCTATTTCTCTTTTACTGACTCACCCATATTTTAAGAAGCTAATATTCTTATATTAGCACATACAGCACATACAAAACACTAAACCTGACATTTAGCTGTACCTGATTGACTGATATTGACAAAATCATGCAGTCATCCTGACTCAATTCAACACTCATGCACAAACACATGCATGTGCATACACTCACAAAGGACTAAATATCTATACTTTAAAACTTAGAAAATTATTTTAATACAGAATGCTGCAATGAATCTGCAACCTAATTTTATATTTTATTTATTTAAAAAATTTCCTATGCAACATATTTGATTTATGGTGTGAATCTTTTTCATCTTTTAATTTAAACACCTGGGTAATTGTCAGTGGGGCTTCCTGTTTCAATAATTACTCTCAAATCATTTGCGGAAAAGCCAGTGGAATTTAAATCTTCCCAGGTGCTATATGCTCTATCTGATTCATTTTATTACTGACTACTCCTCCCAATAGTTAAAAATACAGCCAGACTATTAGTTAACTGCAAGTGCCGAGTAAAGAATAAGTAAGAGATGAGCAGTCACTATCAACACCTCAGTGTGGCTTTCACAGCTGCCAAAAGTACTGTATAATCTCTTGGAAGACTTAATCGTTCCCCACTGCACTTTTCAGGAGAGAAGAGTAGTTATTAATCCTGGTATTCGCACCAAATTTTCACAGTAGATCTTCATTGAATAAATAGTGCTGTTTCATATAGAGATTTTGGTTTTATATAACACTTAACAGTTAGTTAGAGGTTAAACAAATAGCAATGTGCTGGCAATAAGAAACACTGTATTTGGTAAGGAAAACAATATTTTAGACTGTATTAAACTGTACACTTAATTGGTGGTTTCAGGAAGAAGAGAATAGAAATGTCTTTCTGGAGACCAGGGAGTCCCCCCTTTTTATACAGTGAGGTTTTAACCCCCTCTTTGTTTCTCTCTTAAAAGAAGAGGCTTGTCATAGTTTAGTTCATTGTGTTTTATCTTTGTAAAGTATGTTGGTTCTCAAATGTGTGGGAGAAGCTGGCTTTCTTAAGGCAAGTTAATAGACTTTGCAGCAGCCTTTTTGTTTTTAACCATGAGCCCCTTAGAATCCTATTCACATTTTTAAAACAAATACCCACCTAATATTTTATTTCTAACAGTGGCTCCGAAGTTCTTTATGATTAATTTTAACTTACTTGGGAATTATGATTTATACATTTATCCTGTTTCCAAAGAAGTATGAAGTGACACTATATAATATGTATGCATTAGACCATGAAAATGGAAATAGAACTATTAAAACAATGTAAACAAAAATATAAGTAATTGTACTAAAATTCTAAACTCATACAGTTTTCTGTAAGAAAGCAAAAAGAAACTACAAATAACAAAATAACTAATTGTCACTTTTTAATTTATTTATATATTTTTTAAGATTTTATTTATTTTTAGACAAGGTAAGAGAGGGAGAAAAAGAGGGAGAGAAGCATCAATGTGTGGTTGTCTCTCGCGTGCTCCATACTGGGGACCTGGCCTGCAACCCAGGCATGTGCCCTGACTGGGAATCGAACCAGTGACCCTTTGGTTCGCAGGCCGACACTCAATCCACTGAGCCACACCAGCCAGAGTCATTGTCACTTTTTTAAAACAAAAGAGAGATGATAGCTTTGATTCCTCAAGAGAAATAATTTTTAGAAATGAATTCTGAAAGGAATATATGATGCAGATATTTAAAAAAATGACGTTACAACATAAACATTGCTTTCAGTGGTAGTATTATGAGGAAAATGCAAAAACATATATCCTATATCAAACTAGAATGAAAGCTTCAGGTTTGAATATGAAATGCTAACAGAGAAATGTCTTTTAATGAGTGGCCTATCCTGATGAGTCTCCAAAAAGTGGCTGTGTTTTAATTTAACTTGATGAACAATGCAGCCAAGTAGTCTCAGAGGAATGAGCATCTGCAGATTTAGCCTGTCCAATTACCTTCTTGTAATGTGATTTGACCCAACGAGATAGAAATTTAAAAGCAAACAGTTCGAGGGTAGGGCAAGTTGGGATTGTGTGTAGTCTTTGTGTGGCTGAACGGAAGTCAACATAATATGAACTTGATGTGCAGGGAGCAAAGTAAACATTCTGCTGTATAAACAAGAATCCAAACTTGCCTAATAAAGAATTAACTCAATTTTGATCAATATGAGCTTCTGTGATATTTGTAAACATCAAGAAATTATTTCCTCAAATACCTTGGGCACTTTTTGCTGAGATTCTAGAATATTTTTAATGTCTTGTTGAGAAAACTTTTAACAAATTATGAAAATAGAGAGGACAATAAGTATCCATCATCTGGTTTCAATAAAATCAACATATTGTTAATATTGTTGCATACAAACAGACTTTCTCACCTTTAACTTCCCACACCCTGGATGATATTGAAGAAATCCTCCGATACTGTATAATTTCACCCATAAATATTTTACTATGAACCCCCCAAATGTAATAACTATTTTTTTAAAAAAATATGACCATAATACTATCATCATACCTAAGAACAATAATTATCCACAATGCCTGTGGTAGCTTATATCTAAGGTGGCCACAGTTGATTTCTTCTCTTTTCCAAGTATACCATTCCAAGAGATAAAGACTCTTCTTCCACTTTACTGAATCTGGGCTGGCCTGTGACTGCTTTGGCAAATAAAATATGGCAAAAGTGATGCTGTGTTAGTTCTAGAGCTTGACTTTAAGAGAGTGTTTCTACTTCTCTCTTGAGAATACTGAGCATCTACATAAGACATCTTACTAACCTACCAAAGACACCATATGGAGAAGTTCCATGTGTTCTTTGCATATATATACACACATATATACACATGTACATACACATATATACATGTGTATATATGTATGTGTTTGTGTGTGTGTGTAGAGAGAGAAGAGAGAGAATATGGAACTTTTTCCCAGTTCTCCTGGAAAATCTTAAAATTTCCTGTATCTTGGTGAAAACGGAGAAAAAGGGAGAGAGAGAAACGCAGTCACTTTAATAGTGTGAGTGAGCCCAACCTTCCAATTACCCCCATGAAATTCCTAGGCATGTGAATGAAGCTTTTCTGCATCCTCCACACAAGCTTGGACACAAATCAAGTATCACCAAGTGACCCCTGTTGACACTGTGGAGCAGAAGAATGACCCAGCCAAGCCCTGCTTAAATTTCTGGTCCATCAAATCATAAATAATAAAATTACAATTGTTTTAAGCCATTATGTTTTGGCTTAGTTTGTTACAATTAATAGATAACTAAAACAATTACTTAATATTACCAATGTCCAGTCAGTGCTCAACTTTCTCCAATTGGTTCGTAAGTGTTTTGGTTTAATAAAATTACCTCACATAAATATTTCCCATTTATCAGCTACTTTTACAGAAATTATCTTATGTGGTACATTAGTTCTATATAGATAACAGATTTGGGCAAAGATTACTGCCCCCATCACTCATGTGAAAAATACTGAAACCCAGAGAAATTAAATGAATTACTATCAAAACTGTACCCAAAGTTCAAACCCAGTTCTTCAAGTTTAAAGTCTGAGGCTCTTTCCTTAATCCAGAGTTGGTTGAATCTTCAGTATTTATATTGCCATGGTTGGCTCTAATAAGACTCATTATTGGAACTGTAAATAAACTAATGTTTCCCTACTCCTCATCCTTATGCCCTGAGAGGCATTTATTTTTCAAATGCTTTCCTCCTTTCCTTCTCTGCCAGCTAGTCTCCTGCACAGGATTTGCTGACCTCTCTTGCATTTTTCTTTCTTAGCACCTAAGATCCAATTGATCTCTAAACCCCTAGTCCACCCCTCTTTGCTTTCTCCTCTATTCCATTGCCAGATACATTTATCTAAAACTATAATTGGCCCCTTGACTTCTCTGTCTAGTAATCTAGAACAGTTCTCAAACTAATATTCATGGAAAGGAATGTTCTCAAAGGGCCATTTTCTGAGATTCTCCCAGAAAATCTTAAAAATTCTTATATCTTGGTGAAAAGTTAGAACAAAGAATAATCTGAATCAATAAGATAACCATTTAATATCAGAATGCTGCTATCTGACCTGACTTCCTGTTTTTGGATTTAAAATGAGATTTCATGATGCTAAAGCAAGCTATCTGAATAAAAGTTTTTGAAGTCATTTGGCTGGTAAAATTCATGAAAGAATTGAATAATTATAAAAAATGGCATAGCCGTGCAGAAATCAAAAGAATTTGTACCATAACTTTTAGTGCCACCCAAATTACTAAAATGTATATTCAAAACATGCTTGTACATCCCAAATTTCAATGGTTTGGTATCAATAGATGTATTGGAATATAACAAATGGACTAACTTTCTGAACGTAGTTCCAGAAATAATTTGATTAGATAATTATTTAATGTGGAATTTAATAATGCTCCAAAGCAAAATTGAACTTCATGTAAATAAAAACTTCAGCATTAACTAATACTATATAAATTGGCTTTAAACACATAGCAGGAAAAAAATTTGAATTAAGAATTAGATTATATTATCTTAAAATAGTAATACATTTTTTGAAGTTTGTAATACTATTATATTTTTATAACATACTTTTACAAAGAGACATTGAGAGTTAGAATGGAGAAAAATATTTTACTTATTCAATCAAACCACATAAACAAAATTCAATCAGATATGTCAAATATTAAATTACTAATGAGAGTTTTGCAAATATTTTTAAAATTTGTTTGTATATATTTGTCATTGTATCTGTTGTCTAGGACTGCCATAACAAAATACCACAATTCTGAGCGCTGGGAGAAAATCAAGGTTCCTTTTAGAGGCTCTGAGGAAGAAGCTATTCCATGCTTCTCTTCTAGATTCTGGTGGCTGCCACCAATCCTCAGTGCTCCTTGCTTAACAGCTTTATCTACCTCCATTGTCACTTGGCACTCTCTCTGTAAGTCCTTGTGTTTCTGCACCCAAATTGCCCTCTTTGTGTAAGGACACCAAATTATTTCACCAAAGACGCCTTCCATCCACTGTGACTTCGTTTTTACTTGATTACATCGACTAAGATTCAATTTGCAAATAAGGTCACATTCACAGGTACTAGAGATTAGGACTTCAACATATCTTTCAGGGGCTCACAATTCAATCCACAATAGTTATATTAAGAGGCATAAGCATAAGAAGTTTTACCTAGTTTTATTTTTGTACATGTTTACCTAATATTATAAATTAAAATAGTATAAATCATCTTTGCGGTTCTGCAATAAATATCTTAGCCTTAAAAGGAGTTTATACTTTATTCAAGTGTGAGAAACCCTCACCTAAAGGAGAAAACCTGAGATGCCTGTCCTGTCACCTTGGGTCCTCCCCAGCCTCTCTCTGTCCCTGTTCACTGCCCTCCTCCACCACTGTTTTCCTTGCATTTCATCCATTGACATTATGTAGCAGCTTAGAATTCCTCAACACACAACACATTATTTCATGTCTACCTATCTTTGTCCATTTTGTTACCTCTACATATAATATTCTCTCCTTTCCAATTTTTGCCTATGTGCAGTATAAAGAGTTCTGTCCACAGTTTTTACTTCTCAGGGGAAGCTCCAAGGTGCTCTATGCAGTCTAACTTCTACTTCTGCTAAAACAGGAATTAGATTGCCCCATGGGGGAGGCTGGTATCAGAAGCACGTCACTGAAGCAGGAAGCAAGCTCAGACAAATATTCTTTTCTTTAGAATAACTTTTTTTTTTGTTCTTTTTGAATAACTACTCTTTTTTATGAGAAATTTGTGAATTTAACAATTTGGGATGATCTCAGCAGCTCAAAAATTTTAGTCATGTCTTGCCAGAGTACACTGTGTGCAAAGAGGACTCTAATGACAGAAGGAACTGGAAATATAGAATGGGTCCATATTTTAGATGACTTTGAGAGCCAAAATAAGGTTTTGGGTTTTACTTTCTACATCCTGAGTGTCCCTGATTTTTGAGAAAGAGACTTACATAATGACACCAAAAGAGATGATCAATTCTTTCCAGACAAAAATATCATGCACTAGTTTTCTGAACTAAGCACGATGGGATCGGAGTTCTACCAGTCTGTACTTACCAAGTGATAGATTATTTTAACATTGCGCATTCCTATTTGGATTTTGGAAGCCAGATATTGCTGGAAGTATAGCTATAGTTATAGATCTTGGATTCTGAGGATTGTTAGTGTTTCATAAACAGTGAAATCAGTTTATTTTCCCGACTTTTCTTTTAGTTATAAATAATTCCTGTAATTCTCATAATAGCTTACATTAAAGCCCTGTTTCCTCCATATACTGGGAGTTACAAATTTACCCTGAATGAAGAAAACAATGGTTAGGTTCTTTATCATTTTTTTCAAAGCTGATTAAATCACTTTAGCTATTATCTAAAAAGAACTTTATCTATTTTAAGTGAACTCTTATGGTTATATTTAAAAGTCATGCTATACTTCAAATTCTCAAGTTCTTTTTTGAAATAGGAATGATAACTTGTTATATATGGGGGGAATGTGTAAAGTATAACAATAAAAATACAATTGAAAGTTGGAATTTGCCTGAGATAGCTTATTATTGTAATTAAGTTAAAATCTAAATAGATAGAATTACCAAAAACACAGAAATCACTCTGACTAATTAATGGGGTTTCCTGAGAGCCATGCTGCAAATCTGATAATATTTTATCTGCGTTTAGAAGAATCTAGTCTAAGAAAATTTATTTAGCAAAATTAACTCTGAAGTAGAGCTATTTAACATATGTAGAGTATTCATAATATAGAATTATAACCTCCACTCCATTAAAAAATGCCTCTTTGTGCCATCTATAGAATGATTAAAATTTTAATGCTTTAAAACCCATGTATTAAAGGCTACTTACATTTATTGGGTAGCCAGATAACTTACTTGTTTTGACATTTGTTCTTGAAACTTGGTTTAAAATCAAAACTCATGAACTTTTCTACTAGGTGTGGGCACAGATCAAATTTAACTCACACTTTTTTTTTTCAGATAGACTAAGGCTCTAAAATATGGGCTATTTTAGTCTACTCAGTGCCTTATTAAGTAGAATAAATATTAAGAGTTTAACTACTCTTTGATACTTAGGAATCCTGCACATTTCCAGTTCACTATTCTGAACATCTCCTTGCACCATTCCCTTTTTACAATTCTCTAAATGTGAGGGAGGAGTTCAAGTGAAAGAACATCTGTCCCAGAATATAAACGTGGTCATGGATCCAAGTAGACTGCTTCTATTCATTACAGCCAGTCTTGAAAACTGAATTACTTATGTGTCAAACAGTTCATGATTTTCTAAAAACAGCTATGCATTTTTATTTCTGACTAGTAATATGTTCCAAAGGAACTAATAACCATTACTTGGCATCTCAATGACAATATTTACTATTTTTAAGTGAAAATCATATTTATCGAAAACACCCATAGGGTTTTCTGAAGTCAAATACACTAGGAGGGCTTATCTGGGTTGCTTCCAATGCATTCATTTCCTATAAGTATTTCACAATTTATGAATTCAACTACATGAATCTTTTCTAATGGATTTTGCTGTATAATTACCTTAATATTTATATAGATTTGTAGATTAAATAAAGACATTTTTATATATGCTGTCAGCTTTTCTTTTCTGTTTTCAGGTTCTTTCTTTAGGAGCTGACGTCCTGCCAGAATATAAACTGCAGACGCCACGCATCAACAAGTTTACGATATTGCACTACAGTCCTTTCAAGGCCGTCTGGGACTGGCTTATTCTTCTCTTGGTCATATACACTGCTATCTTCACTCCCTACTCTGCAGCCTTCCTCCTCAATGACAGAGAAGAACAGAAAAGACGAGAATGTGGCTATTCTTGTAGCCCTTTGAATGTGGTAGACTTGATTGTGGATATTATGTTTATCATAGATATTCTAATAAACTTCAGAACAACATACGTAAATCAGAATGAGGAAGTGGTAAGTGATCCCGCCAAAATAGCAATACACTACTTCAAAGGCTGGTTCCTGATTGACATGGTTGCAGCAATTCCTTTTGACTTGCTGATTTTTGGATCTGGTTCTGATGAGGTAAGAGCTGCTTAAGAATCTTATTTTCTGAAAGATTGCAATTATGAAAGTACACCTATTTTAACTGCAAAAAAAAGGTTGCTTTACAGATTTTCCATATCTCAAGATGAAATTAATTTTCAAATAAAAATGCTGTAAAATGAAATGGAACCATTTTCTCATTGCAAATAATTCAATATTTCTTAATTTTTGCTAAGAGATAGTAAAGTTTATTTATCACTTAACCAAAAATTAAAGTTTAAAAGTTTTTCATAGCACATAGCATATTCTCAAGATGTAGAATCACTATATATTAATTCATGGGTGTAAACCTGTCAAAGAATAATATGTTTTTTCACTCAAAATTGTGGTTCAGGGTAGCAGGGACTTACTTGTTTCATATTCAAATTATGTGGAAGAGGCATCTTCTGAAATGTCTTGCTCAAAACCTTTCTCTTTAATAATATATAGGTTGGAAAGTACTTCTTATATTCCCAATATCTTATAAAGCTTGAAACTTTAAGGAAATCTGGCAAGTGTACATATAATGCATTTTCTGGATACAGAGTTCATAACTTTAATCAGATTTTCAAAGGCTTCTTTGATCCAAAAAAGCTTAGGTTCTCCTTAAGTTCCCTTCATTTAATTGGCACTAATTTTTATTGCAAATGAGTTTCCTAAGTTATATAATGGAAAGATTCACAGAAATTTGTGAAAGTTAGTTCTCAGGGAGTAGGCTAAGAGAGATAACCTCACGCTGTGGAATTTTAAAAATTCAGTGTAAAATTCAGAGTATCAAATATCAAGAATACTCTCTGCAGATGGTGGCTTCCTGACCAATTAATGCTTCAGGACAGGAGAATCCTCCTCCACTAAGGCAAACCCATAGGTTTAGAAGTAAACTCTGTCCTACAGAACAAGCCCATCCAACTTTGGGTCATTTAGGAGCAGAGCAATCAAGCAATATGTTCTTCCTGGATTTTGCAAACCTTAGACAAAGTCTCAAGCCTGAGTCACATCATCTGTAACGAAGAAATTATTTTTCTCTCCTAATTTTTTAAAATTTGAGACTCTACTGAGATAATACATGTTATACTCTTAGCAAAATACTAAAAAAAAAAATCAGCTGCTGTTAAACTAGCTGAATTTTTAATGTTAGACACTCCTAACTTTTAAACTAAGAGGCAAGAAAGTGAAATACTTCTTTACCTGTATTTATTGTTATGAGTTTCTCACAATGGGTGATCCCATGTTATGACACCAAATAAATTTGTATAGATGAAAACGGAGTAAAATATTAAAACATAAACCCCAACAGCAAATTAAATTTCAGTTTAGTAAAATCAGCAAATAGAAGTTTTAGGGGGAGTTAATTTACTGGTGATATTTAATCAATAACGACAAACCACTGAGTATTTGGATATGCTGATTACAACCATTAAGGTAGAATTTCTGGATTGCAGTATTTGTTTAGTTTAACTTCAGTCATTATATCACTTGAAAATAATAAAATTCACTTAAAATATGTAATTCAGAAAATTGCTGTTTCAGACAAACCTGCTAGTGGCTGAAACAAGAGAAAATTACATTATTCACACAGGATGAAAAATGGTGTCCAATCACCTTCCTCATGTGGCATTAAGGAAAAGGGACAGTTTGCATCAGAGAAAATAGAGCCAGTTCTCTGCTTCTGCGTGATTCCACAGACTTCCCCGTGTTCCTGGAGCTGCCCCTACTCTTTGAGGATGTGATAGGGTATGGGAAGGGTTCTGCCTTTGCGGTTAAGCCGGCCTGACATCGATTCTCCGCTATGCCACACACTTGGTGTACATTGGCAAGATATTTAACTCATTTATGACCTTACTTCTTTTCTGTAAAATGGTAATTTTAAAACATAAAAGAGCAAAATATGAAGAGATTACTACAATACCAAGTACATAGTAATTACTTGTTTGCCAGAGGTTCCTTCTCTTCTCTCCAGTATCTCTTCACATTAAAGTCCCTGTTTCTTAATGAAGTTTCCCTTTAAAACTTTACATGATACCACATTAATCCATAAACACCTTAACTACTCAGTTATTCAACTAATACGTAATATGCTGCTTAACAATGGGGACATATTCTGAGAAACGCTTGTTATGCTACTTTGTCGTGTGAGCGTCATCAAGTGCACTTATAAAAAGCTAGATGATGCAGCTGCTTCACACCAAGGCTGCATGGCACAGCCTATTGATCCTAGCCTACACGCCTGTACAGCACGTTACTGGACAAAACAACATTAAATTAAGTTAAGCACAAAGGAAAAATGATGTACTCAAGAGACACAGCAAACATGAGAGGCCTGAGGCTGTTGCCAGGGTAACAGGCATACTGTTTTACGGCAAACTACTTATAAATAAATATTAAAGTATACTCTAAAATAATAATAAAAAGTATCATATAGTAAATACACAAACCAATAGCATAGACATTTATTATCAACTATTATATACTGTCTGTAATTGGTTGCGCTATAATTTTATACAACTAGCAGCGCAGTAAGTTTGTTTATACCAAAATCACCACAAGCACGTGAGTAATGCATTGGGTTATGACCTTACCACGGTTATGCATTCCTAGGTGTTAGGAATTTTTGGTTCCATTGTAATATTATGGGACCATGATTGTATGTGTGTTCTTTGTTGACCAAATATTGGTATGCAATCAATGTATGATGACTGAATTTATTGACTGTCTGATATCTTACAAAAGTTATTAGATTACCTAGTGGCAGCTAGAAATCCTAAAGAAATGGGATATAGAAAGGGATTATTTTGAGGACAGTTATTGGGTTGCAAATCACAGGAGTGTGGGATACCTGGCAAGGAGAAGTATGTTGGCACCAAGGAGAGCAAGTGGAGGTGAGGCTGGCAGGGGCACTCAGGAGTCAGATGTTAGTTCTGAAGGGTTAACCACAAGACCATTGTTGGATGGATCGCTTTGTACATTTTTCAGGAGTGACAATGAAGATACTTTTACATACAAACTATATTTTATATGTGTATATGTAAATGTACAAACATACATATACATATATGTGTATATCTATAATCAGGCTTTTCAGTACATAATCATATTTCAGAGTAAAAGTTTTCCAAAAGTGTATGTCATGTAATGTGAATATTAAAGATAGTCAGCATCCATTTTTGTTTCTGGAAAAAAAAATGCTTCCAGAGAAAAGAGATCTTATATTTAAATATACCAACTTGGGAACTTTCATCATATGAATATGTAAAAAAACAATTTTGGGACTTTTGACCCAAAATTAAATGACCAATTCTAAAATCATTAAGCTAGAGGTCACTCTGATGACAGATCATCCAGTCCCATGTTCTTTAAATGGAGTTTCAGGGAGGTGCCTGAGAGAGTCAAAGATTCACAAACTTTGCCGGCAAGACAGACTGATAAGACTCAGAGCCCTCCACCTCCACTATAAAGAGTAGCTTTATTTTATCTGCTCTACCAGGTAAAGTTTCATGTAAATTTTCTACAAATTTTAACAAGAATTGATTTCATTCATTTTGCCATTTTCAGAAAGAGTCATGATATCCCAGTCCGCACACACATGCATTCGTTCGATAAGCATCTGTTGAGAAGCTCCTATGTACCAGACTGCGAGGGGCTGGGTTTACAGAAGAAAGTAACACAAGGCCCCACTACCTGGGAGCTGGCCGCCTAGAATGGGAGGGCAGCAGATGAACAGAATAAGTCCTATCTGATAGATGCTTTAATAGTGTCAAATACCAGAGGACATGGGAGCATGGAAAGGGGAGTTCCTGATTGCCAGCGGAGGTTTTCCAGGTAGAAATGGTAGGATGGTCACGCTAGCTGGAGGGGAAGCCCATTAGAATTAGAGGCGTGGAGCTATAATGTATTGGTCCCCAGCCTAATATAATAAATATTTTATGATACCCCTTTTATTATTGTCAAACAAAAGTCATACATAGTATAAAACTTTAACACACAATTTCACAAATATAAAAATTATTTCCACCCTTAATATAAAAGAGAAATAAAAAAGATCATAATAAAACATCTAGTTAATATATAAATGCTTCAGGCATGTCTATATTAAATGATATAATGAAGTCACCAGATGCTTATACCTAGTTATAATGAAGTCCATATTTAAGCAATAACTTCAATATTAAACTAAATATTTTCATTGTATTTGCATTTTAACATAAGGGTTGAACATATATGAGTATGCTTACATATGTATATATGTGCATATATACAGGTAGATATATATATTCACATATATGCATTTTAATATTTAAACACACCTAGACACACTGTGACTGTGGTAACTACAAATGTAGACTGATACAGCCATGCTGTATACTACACATTACAAAATTGTCACAAGACCTGTCATTGAAGATGTGATCTTCTGAAACGTTGAACAACTCTTAGTGAAAATCCCAACTAAACAAGTTAATCATCTCTCAATTTCCCTGGCAGCTAAAATCCTGGAAAAAAATTAATGAATATTAAAATATGTAAAACTGAATTTACTCTTATATGTAAAACCCAGCTTCCAGGCTCAGTAACTATAAATTTATTTTTAGCCTATACAAATGACTGCAGGACATTGAAAAGTTATATAAAATACAACAATTTTTGTTGTTGTCATTGTAGACTGCTTTAGGCATTTTAGGACTTCTTGCTTTAGGCATTATCAGACTTCTACCTACCTCGCTCCACTACGAAGTAAAGGAAAATTCATCAAACCACATGCAGAGCATTTCAAAGAAAACACTAATGAGAATGGCCCCTTCTTACAAGCCTTGGCATGTGAGAAGGTCAGAAAGAAGGTCAGTGGCAGCCAGGCTGAGCCAGAGTGAGAGGTGGAATGCTGTTGTGAGAGCACCGATACAAGTCACATGCAGTCTTGGCATCTCGTGTTTACTTTGGCTGCAATGGAACCTTTAGCGTAGGAATGGATATTTGGAAAGACCTCATGGCTGATATCTGCAGACAATTTAGTCAGGGTATAAACAAGAGGACCACTTCAGAGGTTTTGCTATGATGTAGGAGGGACAAACAACAATGGCTTGGACTCCATGGCAGCAGTACAGGTGAACAGGAGTTGATACATTTGAAACACATTAGAGGAGAGTTTGTGGATGGATTAAACATTGTTGGAGATTAGGAGAAAAAGCAGAATTAATGATTGATCAGAGGTTTTGTCGTTTCTTTCTTCTTGTTTGAAACTTTTGGGGGTGGGTCAGGGAGGAGACTTAAGCAACTTTTATAGATTGTCACGCGTTTATCTGAATGGGAAATATCTTGGGAGAAGGATGTACATTATAGGGGAGAAATTCTACCCAGGCCATGTTAAGTTTGGAATGCTCGTTAGTCACCCCAGTAGCAATGACAGGTAGGTAAGTGGGGCACACATGAACAGCTAGAAAGATAAGTCAGTATAAGAAGGAGATTTATTAAGTTATAAATTAGATATAATTATGACAAAGATTTGTTTGGATCAGAGCTTCCACTGTACCAGTTTCTATGTGAATCTTATAAAAGTTTGGAGATTCATTCTTGGTAGGTCAGAAGTAAAGCCTTGAAACCTGCATTTTTTAAAGTTTCAGGAATAATCCTGCTGCCAGATACATGAGACCCAGTGGCCTCTTTGGGACATAGGGGAGTCCAGGAGAGAGCTTGTGTGCTCACAACATTTTTACAAAATAAATACATAAATAAGCAAGTTAAAGTGATTTTCAATAAAATGTAAGAACAGTCGTGATTTCTTAATTGCTTAATTTTAACTGAATTATTAAAATGTTTCTATGCATCACACCATTGTGAATGACCTTAGAAAAAATAATTTTGCCTATGTCAATTAAGCATTAATGTCTTCTTTCCAATTTCCCTAAATTGTAAGCTACTCTTACATTTAGTTTTATTTACATTCAACTCAGAAGAAAAACTGTTCAAATTTAAGATTTGTATTATTTTATTTATAAAACATGTTAGCTTTGCCAAGGATAACTAGGCATATACAATTTTACTAAAATGAATGTATGAGTAGAATTGCTCATTTTTTTCCAAAATAGTCTTATTAATTTTTTAGTTTAAGTAAACACAAATTACCTACTCATAACAAGAGAATATCCTATAATGTTAAGAAGGCACGCTATAGAAAATAAATACTGGCAATGACTGGGCCTTCCTCTGTTGTTGATGGCTTCCTAAAGTTAGTGTCATCCAGAGAGACCAAGGAAAAAGTTCTTTATTTCTTAATTATTGTATCATCAAACACCGTGCCATCCATAGCAAATCACTTCCTTATTATTGATGCAAAGGAATAATATTATTGGATTATTCTCCAGAAATTCAACTTTTCATTATCTGCCTCAAGTTTTCCCATATTTTGCTTATCTGTGGCAAATCTTACTTTCAGAAATACTAACAGAACCTCAAGCATGTTTAGTTAAGTGCTTCATTAACCTCCTCCCCCCCCCTGAAAATTATTATTCTTTTGATTAATTACTTACCTTGTTGACCTCTCTCTTTTCACACTTAACAGTATTCTTTGTGAATTGTGAATGCAGGCAAGACCTTTGAAACCTAAGTAAATAGAGCATTTTCCGAGGGAAAGTTATGATAAGAAAGAGGAGTTTGTGCTCACATTGATGTTTGCTTCATTAGTGTGATAGATAAAGGGATTCAATGAAAAACTTGGCAGGTATCTGAATAGGAACGCTGATCATCTCATCAGTATTCTCTCTGAACCTGACCTCTGCAATTGTTGCCATTAGTTTGTTGGAAGAGAATTTCTAAGACATTAGACATACTCACCACACTCAAAGTTAAATAACAAAGCACATTTTGAAGATCTGATTGCAAATATGTGTCTACACATAAACTTACTGTGTCTCTCTTTAGCTACTTCTTGGAAATTAAGGCAGAAGTCTCCCTTGGCTTGTATTTGGGACTATGAGCCATACCTCCAAATATCTGTGGCATGACAAGTGAGGGACATAGGACTCCCAATGAAATAACTTTGAACTAAGAAAATATAAGAATAGTCCATCAACAATTTTTATTTTGCATTGTTTATCATCTAGTCCTCATTTATAGGTGATTTATTGACTACAAATTGCTAGAGGCCGCATATAGTACAATTTTGGTTACATATTTCTCAGAACAAGTCAAATTCTCATTTAAAAAATATAACATCCATGATTACTTATTTACTGTCACATTTACATAGTACTATTTAGAGTCATTTGATGACCAGTTCTCTATGTTACTCCAACTAAAGAAAGAGAAAGTGAGTTCAAATGACAGAAAAATAGAATGTTAATTATAAAACAGATTTTTTAAAAAGGGTCTCAACAAAATAGGTTGTTCAATATTGGAGTGAGTTTCCCAGGGAGGTTGTAAGATCATCTTCTGTTTAAAAGCCACAGTTAATGAAGGAATTTGTGAGGTTTGGTGTGAATAAAGAAAGGTTAAGTTAGGTGACCCCCTCAATGTTTTTTACACACTCAAAATGTGGCTCTTTAATTGTAACAGTGAATGCTGTCCTTAGAAATATTGAAATACTGTGACTGAAGCTGAACAACCGGCTAGAAACTAGCTACAAAATTATTAAATTTTATCACTAAGTAACTCATTAAAAGATATTTACAAGTACCAGAGCTTAAAGGTAATTGAAATAAAATATAAAACAAATCATAAGCATATAGTTATTAAATTTATTACTCACTGTTTCCATTTCCCTTCTTGTACCCAAATATTTCTTGATAAACAAGACAAAAAAATGGATGAAGTATAAAGTTTTGGTGACAAGTCACTTCATCAACTCTGTAGATAAAATAAAAGATCACATACTTATATTTCCTCATTTATATAAGAAAATTCTACCCACTTACCATAAGCAAAGGTTTTAGAGGGTAAAGCTTTGAAGTAAAGTATTTTTAGTATCAGCCTTGAAAATGCTTACTAAAAAGAAAGTAGAATTATTTTT
Organism: Pteronotus mesoamericanus; assembly: GCF_021234165.1. NCBI lineage: Eukaryota > Metazoa > Chordata > Mammalia > Chiroptera > Mormoopidae > Pteronotus > Pteronotus mesoamericanus. The sequence goes on along the minus strand of NW_026555325.1, from coordinate 24,652,219 downwards.
CCAAATTAGTTTGAAAAATTCTTGAGCATAAGATGCTCAAGATGTACTGATGAGGCTTTCTCAGTTTCACTGCTGCCACATTTATTCTTGAGTAGAGAAGTGTTTAATACTGATAAGAAATCACCTGTTCTATCTTCAGGCCTTGAAAATGAATTCCACTTACATTAAGAGAGAATATTGTCTGATCTATTGTAAAATGTCTGCTGAAAACAAATGACATAATCTTCTTGAGTCTGGGTCTAGAACCTAACATACTCATAAGCACATAATTATTTAGAGTATACATTTTAAAAATAAAAGTTAGTTAAAGTCACACTTAATAAAGATAACTAAATTCTACATTAATATAATAAAGGTTCTGGGACTATAATAAACTATGGATGTGGATATATTTTTTAAAAATTGAAATTGTGTTATATTTATCAGCCACCCAGAAATTTAAATAAGTGAATTTTCAGGAGAAGAGTCTACATTTAAAAAAGAATCTAAAAAAGTGAATGAAAAATAAGTCTTAAATAGTTTTGTTTTTGTTTGTTTGTTTGTTTGTTTTTTACTATGGCATTTAGGCAAAAAGAGTTTGAAATATTCAATCATAGTAAAGGAGCTGAGTTCTGAGACTGCACAGAGACTTAACTTGTTAGAGTTCATTAGGTCCCCTTTGTTATATTTCATGGGCAGGGTTAGAAAACAAAGTGCATTGCTTCAATCCACTGCAAAATGGCTCACTACATTCTGCATCTTATTTATTACCATGATGTCTTTGTATTTTATACTAATACTTACCTTTAGTGAGCTTTAATGCTTTTTGAATCTCTACCAAAGGTAAGAATAAACAGACAATATTTTTCTAATACCAGTGGAAAGCTCAAGAAATAACATCTAAAAGAAAGTGTATCTATACCACTTTTGAAATTATTGTAATTGGTTTAAAGATAGTTTTATTTCTATTTTTAAAAGTTGAAAAAACCCACAAAGATAGGCTTCCATAATATGTCTGGATAGTACATGAATTTACATATAGTATGAGATAACCACACATTCTGAAAACACTTCACTCAGCCAAATTCTAATGTCAACACAATTATATTCTAAGATAGCTGTTGATTCTATTTTTCACTTGCAGATAATACAAAGATAGTCCATTGTGCTAAACAATGGGAACTGATACTCTCCAACAAATCAGCAAGAAGAGATTGATCATTCATTAAACTTTTCTCTCTGAGATTTTGGTGCAATCACTTCTTTCTCTTGTGCTACCTGGGACAAAGCACCTTTAATCTTTAAATAGATATTTAAACAAGAAGAAAAAGAAAGGAGTTATTACAATCCTGTGGTATCTACATGATGTGCTGTACACAGCTATAGTTAAGAAAGAAGGCCCAGGTGTGTTAATGCATCTTGGTAACAAGAGAAATAAGGCCAAGTCATTTGTTACATTGTCAAACAAACAGGCAGCTACGCGTGGGTACATGGCTTTGACTCTTGAAGTCAATTTTCACCTATACTTATGAAATTGGGTTGAGACTTAATTATGTACCATAGTTCTTAAGCTTTTTTGTCCAGAAAATGTATCTCTTGTGTGTTATTATGGAAGATATATTTATTTATCTGCTTAGAAACCTTACTGCCATCTAGATTTTATCTCATTTTAATATAATTCTAGAAGACATATCAGAGGTTTCTTTGGGAATAGGGCAAAAAAGGAGGTGGGTGACATGCCAGCAGTTTTTATTCCTTTTTTCTTTGTAACATCATTTTTACTCTACCACCTTTGTAGCCAGCAGAGTTGTTAGTACTTATTATCACAATATGATATAAAAACAGCTCACTTCTTTTGAAGGATCTCACTTCATTAACCAAATACTTAGAGAATTTTCATTAGTTTTCACTTATTTTGGGGTTCAGAGAGAAATTTTGCTCCAAGGACAAGAAGTTTTAAATAATAATCCTCAGATATTTCTAATTTCTCGATACAAAGAAATAGATAATTGGGCTAAGATAAAAAAATAAGCATGGAAACTAAAGCTATGAAGTATAAAAATAATGACACATCGAACCAGGGTGATTCCTATTATCAAAATCCAAGCAGTCAGTTCATCTGGATGAAGCTCTTGTCTAAAATTCCTGTCATTTCCTGTGGACGCTGCAAGACCAATATTGATAAACCCCCATTTGGGATCCAGATATCTAAGCTATACATTTTGAAAGTGTGTAAGGTCTATAAACCCATTTACAATATAAAGTTCCTGCTTACCAGTAGGGGGGAAAAATGTGTGGGCTTTTCAAATAAAAACATGAGGAGCTTCCATTTGTTGGATATTATCTACAACCCTATAAGGCATGAATTATAATTGCCATTTACATTGAAAATTGATCCTTAGAGATTATATAAGTAACTTGACTTAGGTGCCACACTGGTATAAAAACAGAATTCAAATATAAGTTTGCTTGTTCTACAGAGCTAGCAAATAACTGCTAATCTAAAATACTGATAATACAAATAGTAGAAAGTTGACTTTTCTCCCAGGGAAGTACATGATACTAACTTAAACTCTCCATTTATTCAAATTTAAAAGAAATATACTTTTAAATTTGTGAAGGACAAAAAAAATGTTTCCTTTATTGCAGCCTGAAAAGTCAGAACCCAGCATTAACACAGACTCACCTCTCCACATATTCCAAAATGAGCTAAGTCTGGAGTCCAGTTGTGATAAGCACATCTCAATTATACCAGCTCCTCTCACCTCATGAGGGTTTCAATACTTAACTGAATTAAAGAACTCAATGGAAACTGAGGAATCTCTCCTTCCCTTGGGACTGCTGTGACCCACGGGGAGAAGATGTTACACTTATTATTGTATTTTATAAAAATGTTTTTCTTGATATTTAGTGCCCTTTTTTCAAGTCAGTACAAATACATATAGGGTGATTGTTATGTCATGAACTATTTCTTTAATTAAAATCTGTTCTTAACTCAGTTGGATGCACTTTACTAAATAAACACCAACAATGAACAGATAAAATGACTCAATAATTGATTGGTAAACACCATGTAGCTATGGAATAATTATATGCCCTGTGAAATATGTAGTACTTATAGCTGACATTATTTAGGAAACCTAAGAAATGAACTTGTAATTTGTGCTTATCAGATTTGAAGTCCAAACAACCAGTTAAGTATCCTGTTATTATATAGAAGTGTCCTATCATTAGATACCTGATCAATAATAATCATGTAGTTACATATATCACAACACAAAGCAAAATACATAATATCATTGGGAGAGCAAAAAACAATTTATCAATTTAACACATTTAAGAAAGGAAAATGCATTTAAATAAAGTGTCTAATTCGTGCTCATGATCATCCAATAAGTTTTCTAGTTATCTACCTGACTGGCTCCTTCTCATTACCCAGAACCTTCTCAATTGTAAGGCCAGGTCCGCAGCAAGACCGTCCTTTCTAAACTGGACCCCATTCCAACCCATTCCCTGAAACGTCTTCTATCATATCACTCTGTTTTATTCTCATCATGGCACTTCTCATCTCTGAAATGATCTTATTATTTGTTTATCTTAAAAATATTTTAAAATATTTATCTTCTCAATAGATAGTGAACTTGTTTCTCTGTATTAGAGAAGACACTTTGTCTACCAAATAACTGTCTCTATTAGAAAAGTGAGCATGTATATTTGTTCAACACTCTAATTCCAGTGTGTGTCACTTGCTAGGCACACTAGCAACAGACTGGAATGTTTGTCGACGAATGAATGATGTACCCATGATGTGCAAGGCACTTAGAGCATAAAACAAGAGAGACAAACTCTTTGTCTTATGCATATTCATGCCAAGAGACTGAGTTAATGTAATGCACATTTTCAGAGTATTTCCCAAAGCGGGTAAAATTTTTAAAATACTTAATTCAAATATACAGCTATCCTCAATGCTACCATATTGTCTTAACCAGTTTCTGCTTACTTAGTTTCACAGGAACATACGCTGAGTTGTTTGCCAACTGTTTCTAACCATGCATATTTACTTTCACAGACAACAACATTAATTGGTCTTTTGAAGACAGCTCGACTCCTTCGTCTTGTGCGAGTGGCTCGGAAACTTGATCGGTATTCAGAATATGGCGCTGCTGTTCTAATGCTCCTAATGTGCATATTTGCCCTGATTGCTCACTGGCTGGCTTGCATTTGGTATGCGATTGGGAATGTAGAAAGGCCCTACCTGACTGACAAAATCGGATGGTTGGACTCCTTAGGACAGCAAATTGGAAAACGTTACAATGACAGTGACTCAAGTTCTGGGCCATCCATTAAAGACAAATACGTCACAGCACTTTATTTTACCTTCAGCAGTTTAACCAGTGTAGGATTCGGGAATGTGTCACCTAACACCAATTCGGAAAAAATCTTTTCAATTTGTGTCATGTTGATTGGCTGTAAGTAGATTTCTCTTTTATATATTAGGATAAAATAGTATCACAAAATCGATATCTCTAGAACATTTAGAGTGAGGCAAAAGAAAATTTATAGAAAATTGTAGAAATAATGGGATTAAATATTTGGGTACCGTGATCTATCAAATCTAATTCTCTCAACGAAGGGGAGACACCAAAGGTTTTTAGGACCTCAGGAAAGCATGAGCATCAAACTGGAGTGGCATCGGTTTTGGGATTCAGGAACTGGGACTTGCAGTTCACCTTTACTACTGTAAAAAATGGTCCGTAATTTATTACCAGTGGTTATTTTTCTATTTCCAGCCGAGGTCAGATTAGAATAGGAAAGATTAGCTTACATTATATTGCTAGATGTACTAGATAGAAATATATACATATACATATATGTCACCATCACTAATCATAATGTAAGTTAATCTTTTAAGTATATATATATATATACATGATTTACATAATCATATATATACACATATATCTACCACTGTAATAGACTATAAATTCCTTTCCCTGTGACACTATGTCAAGGCTTAAGTGATTGACATTTACCTTGTAATTGGGTAATGTCATGAGCATTATTTATAAGGAGAGTCTTTGGCATATGGGAAAAAAAAATCTGTATTAAACTAAATTTTTTAATGTTTATATATAGATACATATTTTTAAATCACATTAGTGAACCATTAAGGATAACCTTGCTGATAACAACCTGCGATTGGCAAAAGCATGATAGACTTATAAAGCTTAAAAATAACATCATCCTGAGATTATGTATAAATTTTTAAAATAGATCCAGAGAGTTGACTTTTAAATGTTAACATATTGACTATTGAAATGTGCTTAAATAAGCTTTATTTATGACACTTAAACAGATTCACTAGTGTATTGTCCACTTAAAATTTACTTCTAATATTTATGTCTTGGTGTTTTTATTTTAGTGGCATTTGAATAGGCAAAATTATTCTGTTTCAATAAGTCTTAAGATATTCTTCAAATTGAGGCTTGGCCTTGGATATAAGCACAGAAGTGCCATTGCACCCAGCAGGAAATGGAAATGGGGCCTACGGGAAAAAATAGAAACATTCATTCCAGAGAGACTGAATCTTCAGAGCAAATAGTCCCAACCAGTCTGTGACTACAACTGCTAGTAAATACTCCTACTGGTTATGAGCTTTAGTTGCATAGGTGGCAAATAAAGAAACGGGAAAAAAAAAGGTTTTTTCAAAATTATTTAAACACCTATGTAGAAAATGTATATAAACTTTAAAAAACACTCACACACACCTTGAAATTTAAAACTTAAAAAAAAGAATTTTTAAAATGCCCAGAAGTTTAACTTGTTCACCACTTAGAAATCCTTACTGCTGTGAGAATTAAGTGAAGAACATAGTAGCATTTATCATGTGAATTATTTTTAAGTTAAAGAAAACTCAGCACTTTACTTGCTCTACACTTAATCTCTAATTCCTAAATCAGGAGATTATTGGCAGTTTTCATGCCTTTCTTTTTTTATTCTTTTCTTTACTTTTTTTTAATGTGACACTAAGCTATTTCTATGGATTCTTTAGGAATGTGTCTCCTACAGATGTATTTCTTATTCCATTACCATTCTTTCCAGTTCTCTTATATTAAGAAAAGAATTCTAGTTCATTGGGTAGAATAAAAGACATCCATTTTCTACATTGCATCCTTTATTTGAATAACAAACTTGGTTTTACAAACCATAGTCAAAATGAGATTATATAAAGCTTAATGTCACACAAGAAAAATTCCTGAAGAATGCTCCCATGACCTATTAAGCCATTAGTAAAGAAAATGGTAAAATTAAGACTTAAAACTTAACAATAATAAAAATGTCACTGATATTTGCTTAGATATTTGATGTATATAGTTGTAGCTGTATGTAATATTTCCATTTAGATCCTATTGTATTGGCAAATTATTTGGTTTTCTTTGGATTATATTTCTACAGTAAGCACATAGTCCTCAGATCTATGAGTGACCTGATTTAAAGCTAAAGATAAAATACAATATCCAACTATATAATGTAAAATACTGCATATGTACTAATCCTAATTATAATCTATATAGTTCAGTTTATATCAGGTTGAGCTTCTCATTCTCTCTGAGCTTCATTGAATATAATCTTTGTAAAAGAAAAATTTGAAGTCAAGTTGTAGAAAATAAAACAATCAACTATCCTTGTTACAGAGATATAATTCAAACAAACTAAAAATTAAACATTAGGAGCTATTATCTAACTAAATGCAAACAATTAAAATATATAGATACACTTTTTAAAGCTTGTATTTGCAAAAACAGCTGCCAGTTTTACTTATGAATGTGTACAGAGAACAATGATTAGAAAGTGCACACAATTCAAAATGAAAATAAAGGAAAATTTAAGCAGCCATTGAAAAGTGTAAATAGAAGCTATGTTCACATATTTATGCCTAGGTATTCTAATATATAAATTTATATCTTTATTCAACTGTTATAAATATAACACAGACACAATTTTAAAAACACATAAACCAGTAAACAAAGGCAAGTGTATTTCATCTATGATCTACTTGACAAATATCTTGGGAGAATTTCTTGTTTCTATAGTATTTAAAAAAAATGTTAATGGGTTGCTTCTTCTATCCATGATAGAATAACTAGAACCTTACCATACTCTTATGTGTATTTTTTAAATAATGCAAAACTAAACAAAATATATGCCAACTATTTTTAGACATTGGAAATCAAATAATAGGGGATTTGATCCCTGAGAGAAGGAAAACCAACAAGTTGGGCCTCATATTATCCTCAGCTTTCTTTCTGGAGGCACTTTCTGCACTACAGTGAAAGGACAAGCAATCTAACCAAAGACAGTAGTCTCACTGAGTTAAGAACACAAGATCAAAGGTAATCGTGGCAGAGGGGCTATTATTGGCAAGACAGACAGGCAGACAATAGGCAGCTCGGAAAAAAAAAATCTCCAGAAACCTGTGTAGGTATCCCCTTGAGTCTACTGATGAAAAGTCAGTCACAAACGCATGAGGTAAGACTCTGCAGGTCCTGGCAAATAAATTACAGAAGAGCGGTAAGCTGAACATTTCCCACCAGCGCAGTAGAAAGCCCTCATTGAACACTGGTATTCAATTGAAATCTCAGAAAAATATTGCCATATTCCTAGGGCTTGGCTAGTCCTAACAAAGCCTAAATTACAAACCCCAAAAAGAGCAAATTGAACTATAAGTAATTTAATAGCTTGCAAGAACAGCATCCAACATTTCTAAAGGAAGACAAAGAATATGAAGAAATGAAAAATGTTAAATTTGTAATACCCATAATCCATTAAAGGGTAATAGATATGCTAAGAATTGAGAAATGTAACCCATAAGCAGGAGAAAAATAATTTTCATTTACAACTGTAGTTGACAGAGATGATGGAAGTAGAAGACAATACCAAGCACTCAAACAAACGTGTATATGGATTTCCAGAAAATGGAGGAGGGAAGCAGAAAAGAAATTTTAAGAAATGCCTGAAATGTTTCCAAAATTAATAAAAACTGTCATAAATCGAAGAAGTTCGGAGCATTCCAAAAAGGCAAAGCACACATACATTCACACGTGCACATGCAGGCACACACACATCAAAATGTATTATAATCAATCTACTGAAAAGTAATGATAAGGAGAAAAAAATAATCTTTAAAACAATTAAAGGGGAAAAATAAAGACATATAATGTAGAGAGAAAAAAGTATCAGGTTGATAGCAAATTTCTTATGAGAAACAATGCAAGTCAAAAGACTGGACAGCCTGGAGCAATGATGTCACAGGAATGGTGGCATGCGAGATGGTTTGGTTTCTCCCCTTGAAGTTTCAACAACAGCAATAGCTATAACTCAACGTAGGACTTTCTACTCAATGCAAAAGAAGGACCTTTGCACTGAAACATGTAAAGGTGGGCAAGTGGGAGCAGAAGGGGGAGGCAAGGAGAGAGAAGAGCTTAGAGAAGCCACAGAGAAAGCCCCGCAGCCAGGAGCTCACAGCTAAGTGAAGCTCAGACACGAGAGGAATCCAGTTGTGGCCCACACTCTCTTCATTGCAGAGGAGCTAAGAGATTTGAGAGGGATTCCATCAGAAGGGAGCAGTATAAGCTGTGGCTAAGCCCAGAGATCTGGAAAAGGACACAGCACAGGGGCGCAACCCAGTTGCCAGTGAGTCACCATTCCAGACAGAGACACAAAGCCACAGAGCCCTGCTACCCTGTAGCCTCTCAGAGCTCACTCCCCCGACACGAAGTGTTGGGATGTGGAGCACATTATCTGCAAACCTGAGAAATGGTACAGAAGCACTGTTTATACTGAGCAAGAGGTATACAACATGACCCATACTAGGGTCTGGGTGCAGGGCGGTACCCTGTAGAGGTACAATATCACCATTATGGGGAAGGCAAAACAACAAAGCAGCTGGTCAGTTCCCCTAGCCCACCCTACTCTCACATATCAAGGCTAAACTGACAGCAGCATCTAGCTGAGAAGGACAGCACCGGGATGTCACAGAGCTAAAAAAACAAACAAACAAACAGAACAAAAAAAAACACCTTGCAATTCAGCACCACCTACTAAAAAAGTTCTGCCTGCTAGAGAAGTGCCACTCCTACGTACATGCTTAGACAAAGAAGGAATCCGTTAAATACCATGAATAACCAAGGTAGTGAGGCAACTCGGAGAAAAAAAAATTATCTCCATGAAACAAAGACAGGAAAATATTATATAAATGGCAGAGAATTCAAGATTGCACTTCTGACAAAACTCAATGAGATGCTAAAAAATATAGGCAGGCAATTTAATGAGGTCAGAAAAGAAATCAGTGAACAAAACAAGTACTTTATCAAAGAGACTGAAATTTTTTAAAAGAACCAAACAGAAATTCTGGAGATGAATAACTCAATAAGAGAGATCAAGAATGAACTAGTAAGTATTTGAAATAGAGATGACCAGATGGAAGAAAAGATTAGTGTTATTAAAGATAAAAATACAGAAATGACACAGAGAGATGTAAAGAGAAACTTGAGCATTAAAAAAAAAAAATTAAAGAACTCCACCAGAGCTATCTGACTCCATCAGAAAGGGCAATATAAGAATAATAGGAACACCAAAACTAGAAAAGAGGGAGAAGGGAATGGAGAGCCTATGCAAACAAATGGTTGATGAGAACTTCGCAAATTTATGAAAAGAGCTAGATCCTCAAATCCAAGAAGCAAACAGAACACCTAGTTACCTCAATCCAAAGAGGTCTTCTCTGAGGTACATTATATTAAAACTGTCAAAAGTTAATGACTAAGAAAGAATTCTCAAGGAAGCCAGGGAAAAGAAGAAAGTAACCTATTAAGGAAAGCCCATTAATTTCTCAACAGAAATTCTACAAGCCAAAAGAATTAGAACCAAATGGTCAACCACTGAAGGAAAGAAATTATCAGCCATGAGTAATATATCCAGCAAAGTTATCCTGTAAAAATGAGGAAGATATAAAGATTTTTCTAGGCATAAAGAAGCTGAGAGAATTTATCACCAGAAGACCACAATTGCAGGAAATACTCAAGGCAGTTATTTTGCCTGAAACAAAAACCAAAACATCACAAAACTAAGAGTAAGGTAACCAGCAGACTTACAGTATAAAAAGGTATAATTTCTGACAACAAAAACATAAAAGGAGTAGGAGTCAAGGTCTGAACTTGCAAAGGAGGATGGAGATCAGATGCATTCAAAAGAAAAAGGGCTACTGTATATATGAAAATTTCTATTTCATAAACCTAAACACACACACACACACACACAAATCTAAAACTGAGACATATAGCTTAAAAATAAAAAAAAGAGGAAAGAAGTGTGGAACACTGCCAAACAAAAACAATAGACAAAAACATAAAGTAAAAGAACCAGTGGAAGCACAGAGATACCAGAAAACAAAAGATAAAATTGTTATAGCACATCCTCATTCATCAATCATTACCTTAGTTGTAAATGGACTCAATTCACTGATAAAAAAGCAAAGAGTAGCAGATGGGATTTAAAAAAAACAACAACAACAATATGCTGCTTTCCAGAGACACATCTAAGCTGCAAAGACAAAATTAATTAAACTCAAAAACAGAAGGGTAGAAAATGATTCATGAAGCAAATGACATCCACAGAAAAGCAGGTGTAACCTTACTTATATCTGACAAAGTAGATTTTAAGATAACAAAGGTAATGATAGAAAAAGCATGACATTTTACAGTAATAAAAAGGACATTACATCAAGAATACACAATACTTCTTAATATATATGCACCCCATCAGGGAGCATAGAAATATATAAGGCAAATACTAGCAGAACTAAAGGGAGAAAATGACAAATATAGAATTATAGTTGGGGACCTTAATACTCCATTGACAGCTCCAGATAAATCATCCAAACGAAAATCAGTAAGGAAGTATTGGCCTTAAATGATACATTAGAACAGATGGACATAAGTGACATTTACAGAGCCTTTCATCTCAGACCATCAGACTATACATTCTTCTCCAAAGCACAAGGAACATTCTCAAGGATAGACTATATATTGGGTCACAAAACTAGCCTCGACAAATTTGAGAATACTGAAATTATACAAAACATATTCTTTGACCACAGTGCTTTGAAATTAGAAATCAACTGCAAAAAGGAAGTAAAGAAACCCACAAATATGTGGAGATTAAACAACATACTACTAAAAAATGGCTGGATCAAAGAAGAAACAATAGGTGAGATCAAAAGATACGTAGAGACAAATGAGAATGACAACATGACATATCAAAATTCTGCAATGCAGCAAAAGCAGTAATAGGAGGGAGGTTTGTATCATTACATGCCTATCTCAAGAAATAAGAGAAATCCCAAGTAAACAGTCTAACATTACATTGTAAAGAACTAGAAAAACAAAACAAAACAAAACAAAAGGAATCCAAAGTAAGCAGAATAAAGGAAATAATAAAAATTAGAGCAGAATTGAATGAAATAGAGAACAAAAGATTATACAAAAAAATCAATTAAAAAAAGGGCTGGTTATTTGAAAAGATTAATAAAATTGACAAAACCTTAGCTAGACTCACTAAGGAAAAAAGAAAAACTCATATAAACAAAATTAAAAATGGAAGAGGAAAAGTATCCACAGATGTCACAGGTATACAAAGGAGCATACTACAATGCTATGAAAGAGTATATGCTACAATTTCCACAACATAGAAGAAATGGGTAAGTTTCTAAAAATATATAACCTTCCCAGAGGAAATAATGAATAACTGGAAACTCTAAATAGGCCTTTAAACAGTGAAGAAACTGAAGCAACCATCAAAATCTCCCAAAAAATAAAAGTCCAGGACCAGATGTCTTCAGTAGTGAATTATGCCAAACATTCAAAGAAGATTCAATACCTATATTTCTCAAACCATTCCAAAAATGTGAAAAAGCAATACTTTCTGACTCATATCATGAGGCCAACATAACCTTAATACCAAAACTTGAAAAGGATAACACAAAAGAGAAAACTACAGAACAATATCTCTGATGAATACAGATGTGAAAAATCCTAAACAAAATTCTAACAAATTAAATACAATATCCCATATGCATATATAATATGCATATGCAATAACATATGCAAATAACCAGTGTAATACACCTTATAAACATAAGAAAGGGTACATATCATATGATCTTATCAAGGCAGAAAAAGAATTTGGTAAGATACAACATTAATTTATTATTAAATTCTTAATAAAATGAGTATATAAGGAAAGTACCTCAACACAATGAAGGCCATGTATGAAACCTTCAGCTAATATCACACTCAATGGTGAAAAACTCAATAAAGTTTTTCTCTAAAATCAGGAACAAGAGCATGATGCCCTCTCTCACCAATCTTACTCATCATAATTTTGGATGTTATAGCCAGAGCAATCAGGAAAGAGAAAGAAGTAAAAGGTATCCAAATAGGGAAGGAAGAAGTAAAAGTGTCACATTTTGCTGATGACATGATTCTGTATATATATAACTCTAAAGACTCCACCAAAAAACTGTAAGAAACAATAAATAAATACAGCAAAGTTGCAGGATACAAAATCCATGTACAAAAATCCACTGCTTTTCTATATATAACAATGAAACTTCAGGGAAAAAAACTGACAAAAACAATTTCTTTTGCAATTGTAACTAAAAGAATAAAGTATCTAGGAATAAACTTATAAAAATGATGTGAAAGAACTATATACAGAAAATTACAAAGCATTATTAATAGAGATTGAAAAAGACAATAAAATGGAAAGATATTTCATCTTCATGGATTGCAAGAATCAATATAATTAAAATGGATCTATTACCCAAAGCAATATACAGATTTAATGCCCCATCAAAATCCCAATGTCATTAAAAAAAATAGAGCAAAAAATCATCGGATTTGTACAGAACCACAAAAAATCCCTGAATAGCCAAAGCAATCATGAGAAAAAAAGAACAAAGCTGGAGAGATGATACTACCTGACTTCAAAGTATGCTACAGAGCTACAGTGATCAGAACAGCATGGTATTGGCAGAAAAACAGACATGAAGACCAATGGAAAAGGGCCAACAGCCCAGACATAAAACCACATGTGTATGGGCAAATAATTTTTGATAAAGGATTCAAAAGCAGACAATGAAGAAAAAACAGCCTCCAATAAACAATGCTGGCAAATTGGAAAGCCACATGCAAAAGATAAAATTAGACTACAGTTTGTCCCCATGTACTAAAATTAATTCAAAATGAATCAAAAACCTAAATATAAGATCTAAATCAATAAATCAAATAGAAGAAAACATAGGTACTAAATTTATGGACCTTGGTTTTAGAGAACAGTTTATGAATTTGAACCCAAACACAAAGGAATCAGAAGCAAAAATGAATAAATGGAACGATATCAAATTGAAAACTTCTGCACAGCAAAAGAAACTGCCAACGAAACAAAACAGCAAACAACAAAATGGGAGGTGATATTAGCAAATAGTAGCTCCAACAAGGAGTTAATAGACAAAACATATAAAGAACTCATAAAACTCAACATCAAACAATCCAATCTAAAAAAAATGGGCAAAGGACCTGAACAGTATCTCTCCAAAGAAGACATAAAGATGGCCAACAGATACATAAAAAGATGTCCAAATTTACCAGCTATTAGAGAAATGCAAATCAAAACTAAAATGAGATACCACCTCATACCTGTTAGAATGGCTATTATCAACACGCCAGGTAATAACAAGTGTCGGAGAGGTTGTGGGAAAAAAAGGAACCCTCATTCACTGCTGACTGTGAACTGCTACAGCCACTATGGAAAATAGTCTAGCAGTTCCTCAAAAAATTAAGAGTAGAGTTTCTATATGACCCAGCAATCCAGCTCTGAATATCTACTGAAAAAACTCAAAAACGCTTATTCACAAAGATATATGCACTCCTGTGTTTATTGCAGCATTACTCACAGTGGTTGTATAAAGAGGAACTGAATAAAAAAGATATGGTACCTGTATAATGAGAAGGGACCCCCAAAAATGGAATTTATATATTAAAAATTGTGTATTTATTCATACATGTATAAACTTGTCACCTTCGAAGTACTCTCCATCTGCTACAATATACCTATGAGATATTTTTTCCATTGCTCAAAACAGTTTTTTAACTCATGCCTTTTAGTGCTTCTGCTCTTTTTTGTTTCACCTCTTCTGCATGGGCAAAACATTTCCCTTTGAGGACTTTTTTTCATCTGGGGAAACAAAAAAAAAGTCTCTCAGGGTGAGATCAGGTGACTAGGGAGGGTGGGATATGGGGGTCATGCTAGTTTGGGTCAAAAACTGCTGAGCACTCAGTGTGGTGTGGGCAGATGCACTTGTAAATCACCCATCATGAAATAGGCAAACATGTTGAGCCAAAAAAAATTCACTGAAGCTGAATGCAGCCTCTCACAACATCGCCAGCTGGTACACTGATACAGATGGGTTCCTAGGACACTCAGTGGGGGAAGCCTGTACTATAAAGGGTCCACCCTCCAGAAAATAATTTTGGGTTTTTTTGTTCTTCCCTCATACTATGGAATACTACTTAGCCATTAAAAAGATGAAATATTGCCATATACAACAATATAAATAGACATTAAGAATATTATTCTAAGCAAAATGTCAGTCAGAAAAAGCAAAGAATCATATGATTTCACTCATAAGTGAGGTATCAAATTATAATTCATAGATACAGACAACAGTATGGTGGTTACCAGAGGTTAGAGTTGGCATGGAGGTAGTACAGGGAAAAAGGGAACCAAATACATAGTGATGGAAGATGATTTGACTTTGGGTGGTGGACACACAATGTAATATATATTGCATTGTATCATGTATCATAAGATGTACTCTCCAAACCTATATAACCTTATTAACCAATGTCACCCCAATAATGTATCAAAATAAAGAAAAAGCAATAGAATTAAATCTTTGAAGTTCTTAAAGAAAAACAAAATCTGTTAACATAGAAACTTCTGTTCATTTAAACTCTCTTTGAAAAATGATAAACAAAACCTGATATAATTCATTAAGAGCAGACAACAAGAAATTATAAAATTCTTCAAGTGAAAAGAAAATGATACCAGATGAAACTTAGATCAATAAAAAGGAATGAGGAACACTAGAAATATTAAATATGTGGGTAAATATAAAAGATTTTCTCTCACTTTTAGATGTCTTCAAAATAATTATTTATAACAAGAATAATGACATGATTTGTAGGTTTCATAACATATGTAGAATTAAAAATGTGACAATGATAGTACAAAATATGGGAAGAGGACCTAGAAGCATATTGTTAAAAATTTCTACATTATACAGGAAATTGTATTACATTTTTTAAGATAATAATTAAACTAAAACTGCATATTATAAACCCTAAAACACAGCCAATGAGCCAATAAGGAAAACAAAATGAAATAATAAAAAATAATAAATCCAAAACACAGCAAGAAAAAAATTTTAAAAGGGGACTAAAAAAACAAATAGCAAGAAGCTAGATTTATACCCAATATATTCACAATTCCATTAAATATAAGTGATCCAAACTCTCATTGAATTGCAGAAATTGTCAGACTCTATTTTTTTAAAGGCTTGATCATATATTGTTTAAAGAAAGCACAAAATATAAAGACATAGGTAAAAGAAAAAAGATTTTTTAAATGTTCATACAAATATTAATCATGACAAAAACCTAAGGAACTGTATTGATTTCAAATAGATTTCAACACAAGGACCACTACCAAAAATAAAGTGTCACAATCCTAAATACATATGCCTCCAATTTCAGAACTTACATTAAATCAAGCAAAAACTGACAGAACCTAAAGTAGAAATACACAGTTTTGCAAGACAAATCCAGTGATTGTTAACAATTACAACTCTCCTTTCTCAGTATTTAATAAAATAAGTAGACAAAAAATCAGTAAATATATAAAAGATTTGAGCAATACTATCAATTATCTTGACATTTTGACAATTACAGAATTCCAGCAGAATACACATTCTTTTCCAGTGTATGTAGAACATTGTTCAGGAAAGACCCTATGCTGGATGGTAAAACAAGTTACCAAGATTGATTGTTTTCTGGACCTAAAAAGAAATATTAATATATTTAAAAGTATTAAATTCTACAGAGTATGTCTTTGAACACAGGAGAAATTAGAAAAAAAAATTAGTGAAAAAATTAAAGAAAACAAAGGATAATAGGTATTTGGAAAATCCCCAAATACTTGGAAATAAAGTAACACACTCCAAATAATCTAATATTCACAGGAAAATCACATGGAAAACTAGAAAATATTTTGAACCGAATTAAAATGAAAATAAAACGTCACAATTTGTAAGAGGTAGCTAAAACAGCGATCAGCATGCAATCTATAGCTTTAAATGTTTTTATTAAAAAGAGAAATTTCTAAAATCAAAAACCTAAGTTTCTATCTTAAAAAGCTAGTAAAAGACAAGCAAGTAAAGCCTAATATTAGTGGTAGTAAAGAAAAATAAAAGCAAAAATATTAAAATATGAAACAAACAATAAATTAATGGAAGTAAAATCTGACTCTTTTTAAAAAGTCAATAAAATTGATAAACCACCAGTTAAAATGAAGAGAGAGAAGTTATAAGTTATTAATGTCTTATATGAGAAAAAAGAGATTATTACAAATTTTAAAAACATTAGGGTAATAATATAATGAATTATATTATGATAAAAATATGTTTTGATAAGACAGATAAATCATTTGAATAATAAAAATTACTCAAACTGAAACAAGAAAAAATCCTGAGCCATAAATTAAAAATTAATAAATTTGAAATTAGTAACTTCAACTAAGGACACTCTTAAGGAACAAGCAAGTAATAAAGTAAAAAAAAAAAATTCTTGGTACTTAAATATAGAAACAGACTTGTGTCCTGAATATATAAAGAATTCTTACAACTCTATAATGAGAAAGCACATCGATTTAAAAATGAACAAAAGATTTATACAAACATTTTACAAATGAAGATATATGAAAGGCTAGTACATACCTGAAACAATGTTATTATCAGGGAAATGCAAATTAAAACCCTAATGAGATATTATGTACCCACTACAATGGTTCAAATGAAAGAATGATAATACAAAAATTGGAAAGATGGTGAAACCACTGATATTCTCATATATTGTTGGGCAGAGTGTAATATAACAATTTTGGAAAATAGTTTAGCAGTTTCCTCTAAAGTTAAACATACAACTTAGCAATTCCACTTTTAGGTTTTTAAAAGGGAAATGAAATTGTATGCCAAAACAAATATTTGTACACAAATGATCATGGCAATTTTATTCTTAATAGCCGAAACCTAGAAACAGTGAGATTTCTACCTACAGAAGAGAAAAATAGTAGTATAGCCATATCATCCAAATCTACTCAGTGATTTAAAAAAAGAATAAATTACTGATACATATAACAAAATGAAATTCAAAAACAATGTTGAGTAAAATTAACATGGACATTTTGATTCTATTTATATGAAATTTCAGAAAATGGAAATTAAACTTTAATGACATAAAGGACCCCAGTGATTGTCTAGGGTCTGAAATGAGTAGGCAAACAAGCAAAGAGACACAGGCAATATTTTGGAGTAATGGAAATGTGTTATGTATCAACTGTGTTTGCATTTGTCAAAACTAACTGAACTATCCACTTAAAAGAGATTAATTTTATTATATGTAAATTATATATCAATAAAACTTTTAAGTTTACAATTTTTTTAAGTTTGTATAATTTGTAGGAGTGCAAGTGTACTTGTTCTTTTAGCACGTTTCAGCTGAATACCCGGTGGCCAACTAAATTCATTAGCCTGGTTAACCTATCAGTTTTGGGGTGTAGTATGCTGAAGGATTAGATAAGTGCTTTTTTCCCCTATAATATCTAAACCTAAAATAAGTCATTTTGATGAAATAGGGATTCCTTATTAAGGAAAACTAAATAGAAGAGTGAGTTAGGAAAAAATGCCTTGTAAATAGTACTCCAACGTGCTTTTGACTCATATTTTATGCCAAATGATAGGCATTAACTAAATGTGTACAGAATATAGTCATTTTGTGTTTCTCTCTTGCTGAGAGTCTTTAGCTTTACCTGCTTTCTAAAAAAATAGAAAAAAGTATGCCTTTATTATAATTTAAACAACCATCAGCATAGAATTTCTTAAGAGAAATACAGGTCATTCGTGTTTTCAACTACGTACTTACAATCTATATTTTACCATCTTGTCGATGCATGGAAATACCTGTTTATGACCCAAACTATGTTTTGTTTCATTTTATAGTAATATGGATATAAAAACCACAGTATTTATTAAATATGAAATAACAATGTTTTTCATGACTCTTCATGTAATTATGTGGATTATGTGAAATAACTAGCATTGATTATGTGCCCTCTAATTAAATCAAGTGAATTTAATCTGTACTATTTCCTGAGCATAGGATAGGTACTTTGGAATCATTTTCAGGCAAGTATCACTAATTGCCTTCTTAATTAACTATTCATTTACTAAAGTTAGTCTCATGGTATCCCCACCCCCCTCACCCATGTGGAAGACACAGCCTAAAGAGTTTGTCTACCTTACTAGACATATTGTCTTTCACACAGACTGATTCAGCCTCACTACAGATGGCCCCAACTTTCATCGTTTTAAATAGACAAAAGCAAAGGGCCACCCTTTCCTCTAACACATTCTCTTAGTTAAGGACACCTGTGGTAGGTAAGGAACACATTAACCAAAAGACAAAGATGAGATGGAAAAGAAAGCAAATGACCTAAAAGGTCATTTTAAAACACCTTGCGCTTACCCAAAATCTACTTTAAAAATGATTACATGGTTTATAGATATAATGTTTTATAACATGTGTTGGGAAAAAAAATGTGTTGGCTGAGTATAGCTGAATCAAACACTTCAAACTGTTATTTTTTTCCCCATCTGCTCGGTATATTGCAGTTCCAGTGCCATAAACATATATTACCTTCTCTCTAATGTTCTGACACATATCCAAAGATAAAGGTAGAGACCATGTATCATGATGTGACTTTCTGTAGAGAGTACCTTTTAGGATTATCTGTAATGGAATGCAAATTAGAGAAAGAGCTGTGTAGAAATTTTTTTCTTTCCTTAGGTGAAATAACAAAGATGCAGTTTATTTTTCCCTATGAAAATAAAATAATATTCTCATATTCTAAGCTAGAGATATATTTCTCATGCAAAAATACTGTAAAATGAGTTTTAATACATTAAAAATTATATACAAATACTCAGGAAAATATGAATTCTTTCAAACAATGTTTCATTCCTTAGCAAATCCAAAGTACTCAAAATAATCTTAAGATTTATGGTAGATTATTAAAACAATTTTAAATTTAGGTTTGAGGATAAGAAACAGAGATGTGACAATTTTAAAATTAACATTTTAACTCCAGTTCCAGAAAACATATCTATGGTAACTCCATGACATACCTTCCTATTACATTACAAACAAAATATACTAAATGCATTTTATCTCTAATCAGCACTCCAGGTTACAAGTTGATATTGTAAACAATCTGAATTTTTACTTTAATTTAGACTCCATGGTGAATTTAGATACTATTCCCTTCTAGATCTATCATCAAAATTATAAAATTTACAACTGTATTGGCTTAACTTTTTTTTCTCAATGGGCCAATGGTAAATTCTCATACTCGGATTGAGATAACCAAAAATCAACATACTTGAGATTCTGACAAGGTATAATATGCCCAAGTGCAATCTTCCCCCATAACTTTGTTTTTTATCCAATTTAGCACTAATGTATGCAAGCATTTTTGGAAATGTATCTGCAATTATCCAAAGACTATACTCGGGAACTGCCAGGTACCACATGCAGATGCTGCGAGTAAAAGAGTTCATTCGTTTTCACCAAATTCCCAATCCTCTGAGGCAACGACTTGAAGAATATTTCCAACATGCGTGGACTTACACCAATGGCATTGACATGAACATGGTATGTATTTCTGTTTCCAAAAAGGAAGTACCATAGGCATTTTAGCTACAGCCAAAATGGAAAAGCCAGTCTCGCCAGCTTTGAATCCCTTGCTTTTGTTTTCCTCTCTCAGATATTTATTTTCTCCCCTGGAGATAGCCTCTCATTCTCAATTCATGGCATTGCATGATGCTATATTCTAGTTATACTGTGTGGCAAAGGCATTATAACATGATGCAAACTGATATAACTGTGTGCAGTAGAGTTCCCACTTCTGGTTAGAGAGAGCATTGTTAAGCTGGGACTTGGGTTTTCACCACATGACCTAGTTACCAGCACCCCCCCCACAAAATAGTTGGACCCATTTGCATTAAGATTTTGCAAGTAACAGTGATAACCACAATGACCCCAAACAGAGATCCAAGGTTAACAATCTTTGAAAAAAATAAGACATTTTGAGAATTTGTGGAAGAGGTTAGGGAGCTTAAATATATCATAAACACTTTACGATAGGAAGTTTCATGTTTATGGTATGGAAAACTTTTCTGTGTTTCAAAAAATTAACTATGTGCCCTTTTACTGTATCTATTTTAATGTATCTTTCCTTTCAAAGGGAAAATGTGGATTCCTTCATAACTGTTAAGCATATTCAACATCAACAATCACTTTTTATAATTATTTCTTCCTCTAACAATGCTCAAAAACCAACACAATTAGTAGTCACATCACTGTGGCCTATATAGTTTTTTTTATTATTAGAAAAATTGCATAGATTTCTTTGACTTTGCTGTTTGGCTTAAAGAAACTGATTGCTTGAGATAAATCATGTAACAAATTTAAATTCTATGCAATGTCTTATATCTATTTTTAAAAAGATTAAAAATATGGTGCCTTCCCACATAGCTATTCCTCCACTGGGCAAGGACTTATTTCTAAGAATATTAAGAAAATAAAACCCCTCACATACAATGACATCAACAGTATAATACAAATTTTGCATAAGTGAACTTGTACAATTTAGATTGACACTTTTCATTTGACTAACAATATTCTAATAAAAAAAGCAAAGGTTCAAAATTAGCAGTCCAGGTGCAGAGATCATTGCAAACATTGCCCAATTTGAAAGACCTATTTTATAGGGATAAATTTATCTTATCATATGTGATTTATCTGACTTAGAAGTAAGGATATGTCATTATAAAAATTTTAATTTAAAGAGCTACTCAGCACATTTTATACAAAACCATAAATGGACTTCATAAGTTATTTCTAAATATGTTATATACTTCATAAGTTATATCCCACAGTTCCTTGTGAAAATATATGTGATAAATTGATCTCACAAGGATAATGCTTTAATCTCACAGAAAACACCTATAAATTGATTGCTTTTATATATTATTGTTAAACAAAGTCATCATCATTCAGAAACTATTAAGGATTCTCTAATGTTGGGTTGACCGAAGCAGTGTCAAGAATTTTTGATCAACACACGTGTCACTCAATTTTGTTGTTTTATACTGCAAGATTATTTCAATAACAGTAATAAAACAACTATTTATTGTACCTCCCCTCTCCATATAACTCTAGTTTTGTGACCATATTTTGTGATAAAGTCTATTTTGTGACAACTATTTACCTTTCATTGTTTGACTCTATTACCTATAAATATGGTTTATATACCACTTGCCTATTTACAATGTACTTATGAAAGATTTATCTCTTTCCTGTCTGCTTCACACCTTAACACATGGAATCACAACACCCACCGGTAAGAACAGGAGGTATTTATATCCAATTTAATTCTCGTGTAAATTGTGGAGAACACCCTTGTTATCTGTCAGGTTTAGAGCTTGTTAAATGATTTCCAATGTTAGTTCTGATCTTTTTTGCATGATGTAGAAGAGGAAATACAAAGCAAGAAATTGGGAGAGGTTACCTGGAAGAGGCCAAGTGCAGAATAGAATTCCTTAACTTTAATAATGACTTGACCTCTAATAATATATGTATAAACAGTTTCCCCCTACCCACACAAAGTCACTTTTCTGCCCCTTGCTCCATTCTGGAAAAGGTTATGGGTATACGGTTTGCATTAGATAATTGTCATAAAGAAAATGTCATTCTTTTTCACCATCCTCTATTTTCATAATGTAGGTACCTTTCTTCCCTCTCATCTGCATGCCTGTATTACATGATCCTGAAGTGTGTGAGCTCTAAACCATGTGCCACTGAGTCTTGCATGTGGTTTTGAGAGCTTGACTTTGCACGAACTTTTTGTTTGTACACAGTGTCTACATTCCTCATCTTGTGACCGCAAAGTGAGTAAAAAATCAAAGTGCAAGATAACTCAAAACTCAGCAAATAGAAGATGCTTGCTAATTAAACACGATGTGCAAAACGGAGTGGATTAGAGAAAAGCAACTGTACTCAGACTACTGAGAAGTAAAAAAAAAAATCTGAATGGATTTTTTTACCTCCAAAAACACATTGTTAAAATCTCTGTGTCTTATCAGTTAATTGTTTATTAAACAGTAATTTAATAATAATTTAAAGCAATTTAAATTAATGTATTGTGATACATAAAAGTACATCTAATTATTGTATTTTACATTAGCATTCCATCTTATTTAATTTAAGTATAACCTTAAATATAATTTCTCATGAAACATTTCAGGTCATTTTTGCTCTTCAGCCATGTCCAAAATGAGGTTCAAGATATCCAGTTACACATGTTAATTGACCTAAAATTATTTTTCATAACCCAAAACATTTGATTCCTTGATAGATCACAAAACATAGGAAAGAAGTGATCTAAACTCTGCAGCCATATTCCTTACTTCCTGCATCTTTTGGTTTTTCGTGAAACATCTATTACCAGAAGTTTCCAGAACCAAAACCATTCTGAGCTCCCTTTCAGTTGAACAAAATAGTTCAGATTGCAAAAAAGAAAATAATCAGGTTAATGAAACTGGTGGAAGGAAAGTGTTCTTTTGCATCTGATGTCAGGGTTAGGAATAGTAAAAATTATGTCAAAAATGTCTTTAGATAAATTCTGGAAAACCTTTTCCCTTCTAACTACCAGAAATCTGACTAATAAAGAAGAGGGAGATACCAGTTCTTTCTCAGGATTGGATGACAGACATCTCAGGGAATTTCCCTAAGTCAACACTGTCTTTTAACCCAATCTGAAACTTTCTGACATTATCCAACATAGATTTTAGTGACAATACTGCCAACACCTTAAAATCACCTTACACGTCTGAGTGGCAGCAAGTATCTTCATTTCACACACTAGGGCCTGGTCTGATTGGAGAAGGGACCCAAATACCATTGTCTATAAATCATTCTAGTTGTAGAGAAATAATCAATTACTACAGAAATTACTCCATATTTTAATATTACATTGGCATGAAAGAAAGCCTTTGAGAACATTTAATGACAAATTTTACTCCTTACCTAAAAACACCTCCTCAATGTGCCACTAATCTTGGACAAGTCACTTAACCTCTCTGAAATTTCATTAAATTTATCATTTTCAAATATTTTTAAAGCAGCACAACTCAAATATGCTAAATGTGTAAAACAGGTATTATGGGAGATTTTTTCTGCTTGAGGACAGAGATTCCAAGTTATCTGCTGCCCACTCTCTGACTCCCTGTAATGGACCTCTTAGTCTCCCTATGGAAGACCTGCTTCATATTATTCAGAAACCACTGGACTAAGTAGTAAAATTGTTGATGTCAGAGAACCAAAGAGGATCATTTCCAGTAAAGACAAGAACAGGAATAGAAGCACATATATTGGAGAGTAAAATGCAGAATTAAGGCAGGTACCCCAGAAAGAACTTTAATCTACTTAATGAAAAAAGAAGAACAATTGAGTTGCATTTTGTTTTTGTTTTGTAGTTTTTGTTTATTTGTTTGTTTGGCCTTGACATTAATGGAGATAATTTTGAGCATCAGATGTAGAAGGAGTTGGAATAAGAACCTAGGAAGGAGAGTAAATTCTTCAGCAAGGCAGATAAGCAAGGCTTCTGAAAGGCAGGCTGGATGGAAAAGAGAAATAGGGAAGGCTTTGGCTTTGAGGAGTAAAGGAGAAAACTCCATGCCCCTTCCACTACAGGACCCTGTCTTCTTGGTCTAGCAGAGATTAAATTAATTCCTCAGAAAGGAAGAGGTGTAAGATAGGGACAGAGTTGAAGAAGGAAGAATGGTCAGGGGTGTCAATGAAGAGTAGACCTAATAGGCTAAAAATGCCTCGGACCACAACAGAGCTGTGGGTGACAAAGCAGGCATTTATAATGGGCCCGACAAACAAAACCAATCAAAATGGAAAAGAAAATAATAAAGAATTGTATATTGTTTAATAGAAATTTTTAATTCTTGGGCCTGGTACGACTTCTTAGGAGCATTTTCATGAAAATTTGATTTCCTTTCCTTCCATGACTCTTTTCCAGCTCCTCTGTTAATCTGTCCGTGTAGCCTCTGCTAACTCTAACTATCGACCTCAACTAATTACTACTTACAACTACTACTTCCTATTAGCACACACCTACTCCTTCCTACCTATTAGCACTTATATGTGCATCCACACTCTAACTCTACTACTTTAAAAATGTTGTTGCTACTATTCTCTATGCTTATTTAAATGACTTCACGTGTGCCAAATGTTCACATTCTTTCATGGACTGTTTTGATAGACCACAGTGAAATGTAATGACAAGCTCTTTTAGTTCAGTTCAGCAACTCAGGTAAAGAAACAATCTTTGTAACATTGAATCCCATCAAAAAAATAAAGCAAGATTTACGAAATGGCACAGCTTATTTTCAGCACATTATTTTTAATTGCACATTATCTTTTTCTAATGATTTTTTGACATACTGAAGTTGATAAATACCATCAATAAAAAACTTTGATTAGTCATAGAACTATAAATAAATTGATTTTTTTATTTTTAAATTATGTTTATTCTATTACAATTGTCTCAATTTTTCCCCCTTTGCCCTCCTCTACCCAGCCCACCCTGCCCCCCTCTCCCACAGTCAGTGTCCATGTTCTGTTGTCCATGGGTCATTCGTACATGTTCTTTGACTTGTCCCTTCTCCTTCTTTCCACCATTGTCCTCCTTCCCCATCCCCTCTGGTCACTTTCCGTCTGCTCCGTGATTCTATGCCTGTGGTTCATTTTGTGGCATAGATTCCAGTTATAGGTGAGATCATATGGTATTTGTCCTTCACCGACTGGCTTATTTCACTTAGCTTAATATTCTCCAGTTCCATCCATGTTGTTGCAAAAGGTAGGAGTTCCTTCTTTCTTTCTTCCTTTTTTTTTAATGCAGATTGATCTTATTTTTTTACTTTTTAAATTTCAAAATCCATTATAAAATATTTAAAAATTTAAATCCATTATGAAGTCCCAGCAATTAAAATATGACACCTGTACAGAAATAATGAAGTAGATCAATGAAATAAAATGAGCACTCTAGAAACAAACATATGTATCTCTCTAACAATGTAATATATGATTAAATTGATATTTCAAATCAATGGGGAAAACAAGGCTTATTCAACAAATAAGGTGCATGGACAAATATTACTTGAAATAAAACAAATATAGAGCCCTATTTCACATATTATACAAAAAATATTCAGGTGAGTTAAAAAGCAATATGTAAAATTGAAGGAGTTTTAGGAGAAAATACAAAATAATATTTTTCTTACCCTGAAGTAAAATATTCAAATCCAGAAGCTATAAAGTAAAATATTGACAATATGACTATGTTAAACATTTAAAACTATATAGTAAAATACATATAAAAAAGTTAAAGGACAAGTAATAGAACAGGAAAGTATTTGCAACACATCTAAAAAAGGGTTAATAGTTGTTTAGTGTTTTTTAGGGAAAAAAATCTACAAACATTTAATCAAAAAATGGATAAAGAATACCAAAAAGTTATTTAAAGCTTTTTAAAAATAATAGAAATAGGCAAAAAAATATACAAAAACAGGTTTAGTTTCAACAAATTGTAAAGTAACAACTAAAATAACACATCATTTTCACAATCAGATTAATAAGTATTAAAAAGTATTGGTAATATCAACTATCGGTGACTGTGAAAGGAACTGGGTATTCATAGACTCTTTTTCTTCATCTTCTTAAAGCGGTCCCTTTAGCATATTTTGCAATGCTGGTTTGGTGGAGGTGTATTCTTTTAGCCTTCTTTTGTCTGGGAAAACTCTTATTTTGCCTTCCATTTTAATTGAGAGCCTTGCTGGGTAGGGCAGTCTTGGTTGCAGGCCTTTGCTTTTCATGACTTGGAATATTTCTTGCTATTCCCTTCTGGCTTGTAGTGTTTCTGTTGAGAAGTCAGGTGCTAGCCATATTGGGGCTCCCTTATATGTTACTACCTCTTTCTCCCTTGCTTGCTTTAGAATTCTCTGTTTGTCTTTGATATTTGCCATTTTAATGATGATGTGTCTTGGAATGGACCTCATTGGGTTCCTATTAATGGGACCCTCTGTGCTTCCTGGACTTGTGTGACTCTTTATCTCCTCAAATTAGGGAAGTTTTCCATCATTACTTTTTTCAAACAGGTTCTCTATCCCTTGCTCCTCTTCTTCTCTTTCTGGTATTCCTATTATATGGATATTATTATGTTTCAGGTTGTCCTGCATTTCCCTAAATGCCTCTTCATTCTTTTTGAGTCTTTTTTCATTTTCTTGCTCTTTCTGGGAGCTTTTTTCTACCTTGTCCTCCAGCTCGATGATTTGATCCTCAGCTTCATCTAGCCTGCTTTTGATTCCTTCTACTGTGTTCTTCAATTCAGAAATTGTATTCTTCATTTCCTAGTGTGTCTTATTGATAATTTCTATGTCCCTTTTTCATGCTGATATAGTTTGCAGTAAGTTTCTCGTAGTTTCCCTGTAGTTTTTTGTAACTCTCTCTGAGCTCACTGGGCTCATTGACTTCTTTAGAACCGTTGTTTGAAACTCAATATCTGATAGTTTACTTGCTTCTCTTTCATTTAGTTCTCTTTGTGGAGATTCCTCCTTTCCCTTCAACTGGGCGGGGGGGTGTTTCTTTGCCTTCCCACTATTTGTGAGACTCTTCTTTTTTGCTTCTGCTTCTTAAATTGATCTGTCTTGATTTACTGACTTTGTGGTGTGAACTTCTATGGTAGGAGGCCCTGTTTTTTCTTTCTGGATCGGCCTCTGATGATGTCACATGTTGACTCTGTCTGACCTTTGGCAGTCTGTTTGAGACTTCCAGGAATCTACTGTTTGTGGCTGTCTTCTTCAGTTAATCTAGTCACTCTACCCTCAGCAGACTGGCATAGACACTACAAGGGCGGGGCAGAGTCCCTCTTCAGGGCAGGGCTATTGGGTCCTCTTACGCTGCTTGCTGCTTAGACGAGTGGTCTGTTTGAGCAAGATGGCAACTGCCATATGGAGGATGAGTCAGCACCAAGATCCCACTGGCCATTTTCTCAGTTCTCTCCCCAAAGCCTCCTTCCCTAGTCTCTCCTCAGATGTCTCCAGCCCACTCTGCCCCTGCCCTATCCTGAGACCAGGGTAAGTGGCTGCAAATAAAAATTTATGTGTTGGCCCTTTAAATGGCTCTTTGTGTCTCCAGCCACCTGTCTCTGGCAGAGAGCAACCCTACCGCTTTTTGCAGCTGGCTATTATCTGTACTTTTTGGGCTCTGGTGCTGTAGGCTGGGGATCCCTGCTTATGGTTTAGACCCTGCTCATCTCAGGGGAATCCAACTGGCCTTTTCAATATCCATCTGGTGCTGCCGCCCATGGATGCCCCGCCCGCCTTCTCAAGTCTCTACCACACTCCT
Organism: Pteronotus mesoamericanus; assembly: GCF_021234165.1. Classification (NCBI taxonomy): domain Eukaryota; kingdom Metazoa; phylum Chordata; class Mammalia; order Chiroptera; family Mormoopidae; genus Pteronotus; species Pteronotus mesoamericanus. The sequence continues at coordinate 24,624,317 of NW_026555325.1, read as the reverse complement.
TACCAGACAGGCTGTGATAAAGCTGATTCTTCTGTCTGTCTGAGGTTATAAGGCTCCTGTCTCACTATTGTTCAGTTGTTTGTTCCAGGTGATTTCTCCACAGTTTAGTTGTTATTCCAGATTGGTCCTGGGAGGAAGTCAGTGTGACTTCTACTCACTCCTCTGTCATCTTGATTGTCTATAAATAAAATGATTTAAAATGTGGTGCCTTCATATCTGACTACTCCACCACTGGGCAAGGACTGTTTCTCTAAGAATTCTTCAGAAAATAAAATCACTCACTTCTAAAGATATCAGCAACATAATACTATCTTTGCATAGGTCAGCCTGTACAATTTAATTCATATTTATGGTTTGGCCAGTAATATTCTAACAAAAAAGCATAGGTTCAATATTAATAGTCAAGTTGCCAAAAGCATTGAAAATATTGCCTAAGTTGGAAGACACATGCCCACTCTCTACACTGAGGTCCAAATGGCCCCACAGGGAAATCCATGCATTTAGAAAGGGGGCATGGAGACTAGCAAAAACCTGCATTTAAATGATAATGACCCTTAGGACTGGTGACATCTTTTAGTTTTCTGTAAAAAATACCTAGTTATCATTTAGAAGTTGAATTAAAATAATAGTCATCTACAATGCACTTTAAAAGGTATTTTCATCTTCATGTTGATTAGTTGATAGGGACTGTCTGGCTCTGCAGAAACTAGATAGGTGCTAAAATTTTGCTCTAGCAAGATATCTACTATTAACATATACACTTGCGTACTCTAGCCAGTGCCTAACAACAGGTGCTTTAAAAAGGGCAAAGCACATGTGTTTTCTATTTTTTGCCAAGGCTATTTACCCTAAAGTCTCAAAAATACTGCAGAGAACAATCAATACGAACTAGAGCCCCCTGACATGAATAATATCAAGCATAAGACAAGCATCTGGTATTGTCAGGTCACATATGATATGTGCTCAGTCGTGTCCAACAAATGATGATGGTCACTTCATCCTGGTCTCCAACCATTATCAAGAAAGACATATTTACAGGTGGCACCACACTGCTTCCTTGCAAAGTGAGTTCAACAACAGTGGGATCTGATCTTTAGTGGTTCCTGAACCAAGAAAAATAATGACAGCATGGCTTGGGGCTTTAAACAAGAAAAACAGTCATTTCAGGAACATCATGCTGAAGCAATAAACACACTTCTGTGCTTCAGTTTCTCTATTTATTAATGTTCCTCTTACAGTAGTATAAAGGTGGAAATGATGTCTCAAATTGTTTTTTAACTCTTTAAAATAATGACACTTTTTCATCAGGAATCTAGGGTGCAATTTCTTTTGCTGAGGAATGTGATGTGTTTCCAAACATTGCCTTTGAAGTGAGAGGAGCAAAGGAGTAATTCAAAGTCAATTCATTTTAAGATCATTTGACATTCAACACAGGTTTAGCCAATAATAAAAATTTAGAGGAAGATATCAGTTTTAAAATATTCTGTGGAAATACGACTTTACATCCATTTAAATTCTAATATTAGGGGAACCCAGCATTTATCAAACCTAATGGAATAAAACCATCCACAATTTCTCAAAAAAAGTCCAATATTTGTGTGTGTGTAAGAATTGTCTGAGACATTCCCAATGGCCTGGGAGTTTACATCTAAAATGGAAATGGAAATGTTCCACTCAATATGTCTGATTGTTTAAGTCATTTTTAAGGGTGAAAATAAGCACAGTAGTTTACCTATCCCTATTAATCATATAGTCTTAGGCAGAAGTACTCAGGAAAACTACATATGCTTATTTGTTTTTCTTGATTTAGACATTGCTATCTATGGGGATGAGTGTGGATGCAAAAGATGTATAGTCCATACCTCTTTCATTACAAGATATTCCTAAAGAACCTCTTTTTGTTTGTATCATTGGCTCCTAGTGGTCAAGTGTGCCACACCCAACAGAATTTTATACCTAGTCTAGGAACTATATGATTAGAATCTATCTTATTTAGGGTCCAGCACTTTAGATGGTGCATGTTAATACCCCAGAGATGTGCTAAATTATTTACATATATCCTATAGTATATCTTTGCCACTTTCCTGGTAATAATTTTAGGTCAGAACGGTCTACAACATACACCATACTGAAACATAGCCAGTAGATATCACTAGATTGTCCAAACAATTTTGAATGGTACTAGCTGATTTCAATAAAAATAGCTTTACTGTTAAGACTAATACTTTTAAATATCATTGCTTTTTTTAAACAAATCTTACTTGGTTGTAGGGTTTTTAATATTTTGTTTTTATTGACTAGTAAATTATTTAAAATTTGCATCTATTTTATGATATCGGTCTACCATTATATGCTCTTTAAATGTTAGAAAGCATCTTTAAACCCTGTGGTCCTAGTATTTTTATGTTAAGTAGCATGATACTTCTAACTTTGTTCTTCTTTCTCAAGATTGCTGTGGCTATCAGGTCTTTTGTAGTTCCATATGAATTTTTGGATTATTTCTTCTAGTTCTTACAGGAATTGCATTGCATCTATAGATTGCTTTGGGTAGTATGGATATTTTAACAATGTTAATTCTTGCTATCCATGAGCATGGTATATGCTTCCATTTATTTGTGTCTTTTTATTTTTTTATTATATTTTATTGATCATGCTATTACAGTTGTCTCAATTTTCCTTTTTGCTCCCCTCCACCCAGCACCGCACACTTCCTCAGGCAATCCCCATACCATTGTTCATGCCCATGGGTCATGCACAGAAGTTCTTCAGCTTCTCCATGCCTTATACAGTACTTTGCATCCCCATGACTATTCTGTAACTACCAATTTGTGCTTCTTAATCCCTTCATCTTTCCACCTAGTCCTCTAATCTCTCCTCCCATCTGGCTGCCATGAAACCGTTCTCCACATCTATGATTCTGTTTCTGTTCTGCTTCTTTGTTTAGTTTGTATTTTTAGCTTCAATTGTTGATATATATGTTTCTATTGCCATTGTTAGTAGTTTTGATCTTCTTTTTCTTAAATAAGACCTTTAACATTTCATATAATAATGGTTTGGTGATGATGAGCTCCTTTAGTTTTTTTCTTGTCTGGGAAGCTCTTTATCTGCCCTTCAATTCTAAATGATATCTTTGCTGGATAGGGCAATTTGGCTGTATGTCTTTGCTTTTCATCACCTTGAGTATTCCTTGATAATACCTTCTAGCCTGCAAAGTTTCTTTTGAGAAATCAGCTGACAGTCTTATGGGAACTCCCTTGTGGGTAACTTTCTGCTTTTCTCTTGCTGCTTTTAAGAGTCTCTCTTCACCTTTGTCTTTGATTATGATTATGACATTATACCTTTGACATTTTGATTATGATGTGTCTTGGTGTGGGCCTCTTTGTGTCCATCTTGTTAGGGACTCTCTGTGCTTCCTGGACATATATGTTTATTCCTTCACAAAAGAAAGGAAGTTTCCTTTCATTATTTTTTCAAATAGATTTTCAATTTATTGCACTTCCTCTTCTCCTATGGCGCAAATGTTGGTATGCTTGAAGTTGTCCCAGAGGCTCCATATACTATCCTCATTTTCTTGGATTCTTTTTTCTTCTTGCTGTTCTGGTTGGTTGTTTTTTTGTTTCCTTATGTTCCAAATCATTGATTTGAGTTGTGGCTTTATCCACTCTACTGCTGATTCCCTGTAAATTGATCTTTATTTCAATTATTATTTCCTTTGTTTCTCACTGGATCTTTTTTATGCTGTTGCGGCCCTTACTAAGTTCCTTGAGCTTTCTTACAACCAGTGCTATAACTCTACATCTGAAATATTGCTTATCTCTATTTTGTTTAGTTGTTCTTCTAGAGTTTTGTTCTGTTCTTTTATTTGGGCCATGCTTCTTTATCTCTCCATTTTGGCAGCCTTTTTGTGTGTTTTTTCTATGTATTACATACAGCTGTTATGACTCCCCTACTTTGTGACATGGCCTAATGCAGTACATCCCCTGTGGTGTCCATGTCATAGCCTCCCCTATCACCCATGCTGCGTACTCAAGATGTGCCCTTTGTGTGGCTGAGTACACTCTTCTCATATAGTTGAGCCTTGGTTGCTGTTGGCAGGTTAATGGGAAGAATTTACCCAGGCCAGTTGTAAGGATTGGTTGTGACCATTGACCACAAACCTCCACCCCCCAGGTAGTATCAGTTGTGGAAGGACAGGGTGCTGGTGCTCTGATTTGGTCTATAGCTGTCCACTGGTTTACAGTTGTTCATATGAAAAAATAGTACAATAATTAATAAGTTATAATACAAGAAAAAACTCTGTGTTTTGTGTACTCACAACTTGTGTAAACCTACTTTTGCCCCACACTGTATTGTGAATATTTAACTGCTTTTGGAAACTCTTATCTGTCAGCTTCCAGGTAAAATTTGAATAAGGAAATAAGTTTCTCTACTGCAGCCTTTATCTTTCTTTAATCACATGGAGGTGGGGCCAGGAGCATGGAAACTAATCTCATAGGAACAAGAAACCCTAAACTGCTGGTTGGAGAAGAGAATCATGGGTTTGAGACTGTCAGTCACCTTTCTTACCCACAGGATATTTAGTTACTGTGAAAAAACAAAATCATATTAAAAATGATTATAAAAGAACTATTCCCAGAGTAAAATTTAATATAAAGCAAGCCTCACCTTGAAGGGTGATATAATAGTGTCACATAAAAAAAAAGAAAAACCTTTATTAATTATGATAGTGTTCTACTCAGAATCCACTGACTGAAGCCCAAGATACATTTCTCTAATTATAATCTATCATAGATCTGGGCCAAACTTCTTTTTCAATTAAGCCCCATTATATAATATAGATGGTATAATTGTTTTATTAGCATAAACATATGTTTAAATTTAAAGATTTATTTATTAAAAAGTTAAACTAATGTCATTTTGATGAGCACAGGCATATCAAATCAGAAGTTGCAAGACTCACAACTTCAGCATCCATTCACTTCTAAATTTTATATTTATTGCTCAGTTTAGAGAAAATTTGAATTTATATACAACATAATTGCAAATATTAATAATATTGTATCCCCTTGTCAGCCTGTCAGCATATGTACACTTGAGGGAAGTTTAACATAAAGTTAAAGGCTTTTGAATTAATGTTTGATCATGTTTGCTAAATGCTTGCTATGGAATAGTTCATTACCTCCATTTTTACTTTTTGTGTGATTTCTGCAAATAGTTTTACTTTGATTTAATAATGTTATCTTGTTTTGTAGTTGTTGGCTAATTCTTGTTTGAATGTCCTTAAACTTTGGGTTCTGAGCTTTGGAGTTGATTTAACAATCACAGAAAACATTTCATACTCATGTAAAAGAACAAATGTCTCATTCATGTGAGAGTCCTAAATATTTTATCTACATAAATTCAAGTAAAGAGAAATTAACCTTACATGTATAAAATATTCAAGTGACCTACTCATAATAAAGGCATGGGATTTTTATAAATCTTGAAAAAATTTTCTGATACTTCAGACACTTTTAAAAATCTGCCCACATAGCAGTCAATATTAGAAAGGTGAAATTGAAAGTTTTCACTCACCTTAATTTAACTGTTACCTCGAGGGTTCATTTAAACAGCTATTATATTATAAACATACATCACAAATACCCAAAGTTGGCACGTGTAGGAACTTCTGGTTAAACCTTTCTTTTTTTAAAATCTGGACATTTAGAGAAAGGCTTGAAGGCAGGTAAATTTTCAGTATGCTTTGTTCACTCTTGTGCTCTCATACCTAGCACAGTGTCTGATATATAGGTAGATAATAAATATTTGCTAAAAGAATAAGGACTGCTTTTTCCAGTGCAGGCCATGAAGCTGATTCTGGGTAATGCTCCAGCTCCAAGGTCTTTGGACTCAGACTCAGTCAATAAAACAATGGATCTAGATGCACAGTGAAAGATGCTTTGTTCCCTCAGAATTTCAGAATGTGACAAACAAGAAGCTTGTGTAGACAGTAGTAGACATGATTATAACAGTCGTTAGACCAGATTGTGTCCTGGTTTGTACTTGACATGGCTACTCTTTGCAGCCTGATCTGCTTGACATGGTAAAATGCCAATATCTGAGTACTACTTGAGGAAGTTCCAAATCAGGTAATTTAGCAGAAGAACTAAACCTCATCAAAAAAAGTACAATGGGTAGGAAGAAAGAAAGGCCGCACAGCTGGGACCAATGGAATGGGGTGCCTTAGATAATATTTACTTAAACCTTCCTTTTTTTCCCATTCTTTCTCAATGTTCTTTTACCTCTATCTCACTGCAGCTCTGTTTCTTTTAACTCTCCTTTCAAAAGTACTTTTCCTGAGGCATAACCCAGATTCCAAAGCTGCTAACTTATTTGGGATATCCAAAGTTCTAGACACGTAAGAGATTTAGTTACAGAATACTAACTTCTAGTGAGTTTTACTGGAGTGATTTATGTAACTAACAAGAAAATCAGGTAAGGATTAATACCATAGGGAGATTATTTAATCTAGACAAGCCCGTCATGCCAAGATTTATGAATGTTTCCCTGTTCAAAGGCTTCTCTATGGAATTAAGTGGTGCTTCCAACTTGAGGTCATTCTTTCCAATGGGTGTCACTTCTAATAGAGCGACTGTTAGGAGATGGCAATATTTAACAAGGACACTTGAGAAGAGAACGACGCTGAAAAACTTTCCCAAGTTCCTTTTCAGTATTTGTGAGTGATTCTAACACTGGAATTCTAAGAACATACTTGCAAATTGATTTTACTGACTACCTACTTTCAAAAAAGTTGTAATACAACTCACAATGAAACCTAAGTGCAAGTAAGCCAAAGCATTTAACACAAGTCAGAAACAGGGAACAAAATTTAGAGAGATGAAGAGATAAAGAAAAACCCTGTGGAGACAACGGAGCACAAAAATTTTAAACTCTGTTGAGGTAATGGAACACAAACCTTAGCAGGAAATTTCTTATTCACCAGGAAAAAAAGAACATAACACAGTGGATGTTGTGTCTCTCAATTTCGAGCTTAAGAAAACATACCAGTTCTTCAGGAACAATAAATATTTGTGAAGGAAGGGAGGGAGGGAGGGAGAGAGGGAAAAAGAAAGGAAGGAAGGATCAGAAGTGGACTGTCTATTGAACATTTACAATGCATGGGACGACTTACATATGTTATTGCATTTAATTGTGAGCATGACTCTGTCGAGTAGATATTATTAATTATTTTTACAGTAGAATAAACTGAGTCTTTAGAAAAGTAAATTGACCAAAATCACAAATAGAAAGTGATAAAACTAGAACTTCAGTTCATACCTGTCTGATTCCATAGCTCATAAAACACATTCAGAGAAAATATCTCCTCTACCTGTATCACATCTGCATCTTTCAACTGAAAGCATGCATATGCACATGCACACATACACATGCATGATTCTTCCTTCCATACTCCAGCTATACTTAGATAGTATAACTGAGAACTTTCATGAAAATGCCAGATATAGCCACTACAAGCTCAGTATTCTCATTCCAGCTACTGAAATGGAAGCAATACCTCCCCTATATATGTGAAATATAAAATGCCTTTTGTACTTTATTATAGCCCAATCTAAAGAGAAAAATAGGCATATCTAATTTATTTCTTGGTAGCTGTGCTTTACATTTTTATTTGTATGGGGACATCTGAGAGTTATGCTGATGCCACAACAGTGGGCTTCAGCTAGGAAAAATAAATTATATGCCAGTGAGCTGGGGGTTTTTCCCCTACTATAACACTCCCAAATAAAGGGACCTCACTTCATAAAACAGTGTTCAAACCTAGCTTAACTCCGATCTGGCATCACTTGCCAAGAAATCCAAAGTGACAGTTTCAACAGGTAGAAAGGATCAGTAACTTAGAGGGGTGGTTTCCATGAGAGAAGGAAGCTGAGCTGTTGGATCCCAGTGAGAGAAGAGTCTGCAGAAATGGGGAAAGACTAGGCAAGTTACATTTTGAAGAAATCTTCAGTCCAAGGAGAAAATCTGTCAGGAGTCCAGTCACGTAGAAGAAGCCTGAAAGCTACAGTTAAGGAAAGAGATTTCAGGTGAGTCCCCAGGAACTCAGGTGGGTGGAAGAAGGCTCATTTCTTTGAGGTCTGAGCCAGATAACACAGAAACTTCAGCATAAAGTGTGAACTTCTACAGCTGTGCAGAGCTGGGTGAGCAGTGTCTGACAATTGGCATTCTATTGGTAACTTATGACAAATTTCAGTATTGTAAAGGCTCTTATTCTCTGGCAAAGAAACACAGATAGATGAAGTGACTTGCACAAGCATGAACCTGTGGCGAATTCATGACCAAAACTCATATTCTGTGGGTTTTCTTCTGAAGCACTCTCGACCCATTTCAGTGGGTGACTGCAACGTAGGAGACAAGATTGGAAATAGTGGTTGTTGTGTTTCAGATCTCTCGTCGGTCCTTTTGTATCGTAACCACAGTCAGTCTGACCAACTGCATCACACAGTTGTCCTACCGAACCAGGATCCCTGTGGCTGCTTTAATATTTAAAGTAATAATAATTGTAAGTTAACTCAAATATAATCTAATTTGAAGTTCCTCTACAGGTCAAATACATTTAAATTATCTATACAAATAATTCATGGTTACTTTTAGCTATATTGGACAGCAATAGCAAAGTTAACCCAAAAAGGTAGGAAATCCTTAAATTGCATTATTAGGCACTATACAGTGCCTCCTCCCTCTTACCCTCCAAAATATATTTAAATGGATGTATTTTTACTAATAAAGTCAACATGAAAATTAAAATCTATGTATGATACTCAAAATAGCTAAACACAGAGAAGCAAGAGTTGGGTGTCTTTTCCCACTGAATACTGGGAATTGTATAAAATAACATAAAATTGTGTTCCGTTTAAATTGAGTAGCACTTGTCACAAACTATTATTTAATCTTTTCTACAAGTTTTAAATTACTCACTGAATAGGCTGTCAAAATAGTAGCACTGTTAGAAGCTTTATATATGCACTGTAAATTCTTGCACAATTTCCAATTCTGAAAACTAAACTATACTTTTAAAGTATGTTTGCTGTTCTCCTTCTCTTTCTCTATTTTCAGTGCTAATCACAATATTTAGGATTAATAATACGAAGCATAAATATCCTGAGTACTATTAACTGAGGGCACTCTCTGGTATATGACATTTACAAATACAGTGGCTATTTCAGGATCATTACTTTTACTAATTATAACTAAGACACATATACCAGAGATAGCAATCCAAATTGATTTGAGATCCCTTCAAAAAATTGTCATTTTAATTGTACCACCCTTCATTAATTATGTCTTATTAATTGTCACATTGTATTATATCTGTGCACAGTATAATGTTAAATAACATAATGCAGAGAATGAGAAGCAGTGTGAAATGTTGTAGGCATTACATTTTAATGAGACAGCATTTGTGTTGAGTCTGAATGCCTACAGTTAATTTAGAGAACAAGTATTTGAGTTAAAATTCTAACATGTTTAGCAAACCAAGAATTCATTAAGGTAGGCAAGGTAGAAGTATTGTAAGAGCTCATGTGTGACAATTAACAGCACCTGCGGTTCTGTGAGCAAGAAATATACTTTATTTCAGGTGGAAGTATCCTGTGCGCTGTAGTATGAAACTCTTTACTTGTTTTCCTCAGGTCCTCAAGGGTTTCCCAGAATGTTTACAAGCTGACATTTGTCTACATCTCAACCAGACTTTGCTGCAAAACTGCAAAGCCTTTCGGGGGGCAAGTAAAGGTTGCCTCAGAGCTTTGGCAATGAAGTTCAAGACCACCCATGCACCTCCAGGAGACACTCTGGTTCACTGTGGGGATGTCCTCACTGCACTTTATTTCTTATCCAGAGGCTCCATTGAAATCCTCAAAGATGACATTGTGGTAGCTATCCTGGGTGAGTGTTTTAGAACTGGAGGGTGACAAATTCACTTACAAGCTGGTGCAATGTGTAATTTAAAAAGGGGGAAAAAAAGAGTGATCTATTTATTTATTTATAAGTACGATTTAAGACTAATGGGTAATTTTAAAACTTTATTTAAACTCAATTCAAATCAAATTAAGCTCTCAGAAAATATGTTTTCTTGACTCTCATGTTTTCTCTGATGTGTAAACTGTTCCATGACACTCTTCTGTCTTTGGAAGCTCCTTAAATATTGGAGGCCCAATATATGAAAATAGTCAGTATTTTCCTCTTAGAAGATTTTGGAGTCATGCTTGATTCCTTAACACCTTAAATAAGATGTACATATTGTAAGTGTACTGGCTAGCATGTGCCAATGCCCTACCTTGAACCGGGTTTATATTTTGACAAATTTCATCTATTTGCCATGCACTTTTACCCGTTACGTACCATCAAACAGAATTATCTGAGTCATTGTTTTTATAATATAAAGCTATGAATTTGCAGTGAGGATATTATAATTAATAATAAACTGGTTTGGGTACAAAAGAGTGTTAATTATCTGTCCAACTTGTCTCTTCAAAAGTAAAGTTAGTCCGGGAGAACTTGTAAGGTTTCTGTGGAATATTAGAACGGTAGGTTGCTGAAAAGAAGGTCAGTTCTCTCCTACTCCTGAGCCAGTAGGTTTAAACCTCAGACTGCCCATAGCAACACCCACCCGCACCCCTCCATGTTTGCAATCATTTGCACTTTTTTTTCCTGTGGATTAAGTGTAGGTCTGTTTAAGTAACAAGCTTATAATTCAATGATTTTCCTTCATTGATGTTAACATCCAAAAAGACAAGGATGTTGTCTGTTCTTTTCTGTGCAGAACCAGAGTATGGAATTTCATAGGACCCAATGCATGAATGGAGATATTTGAGTGATTTCTATGTGTTTTGATAACTTTACCATAATAACAGCTTTAATTTTTTCCCCAAAATTGACAAGATGCACAATTTGGTTTACAGTACAATAAGCAGACATAAATAAAAACATTCTAAATCACTTAGGAACCACACAATAAAGTTGGATTTTCACCAGATTTGGCCTTTGACAGTTTGCTCTGGGATATTGCAGAGAAGGGGCATGCTTCATTGCATTCCTAATCTTTAAATCAGCCACAGTTAGTTTCTACAGAAAAGTAGCATGTCTTCTTGCTTTAGAAAATAGTAATCTTAGAGTATAGTTAAGGTGTACATGTTGACTGGCTTACTCTTTGCTCATTTAGTCATGTAAGCTAATTAAAATGCAAAGCCCATGCTGAATTTAATTCAGGGATTTTCTTTGATAACACCTTTACTGAAATGTCAAAACTGTAAAAAAAGTAAAGAGATTTTCTTTTCTCTATTTCATTTAAATCTACAACTGAAATCCTCACAAATTATGATTAATTCTATTTTTAAATGCAAGCATTCACTTAATGTATTTACTCTAATATCAATTTTTATTATAAAGATATGGTATCCAATTTCTCCCAAAAATTCATTTTTAAGATAAACCCTTGCTGGTGTGGCTCAGTGGATTGAGCGCCTGCCTGCGAACCAAAGGGTCACCAGTTAGATTCCCAGTCAGGGCACAGACAAGGTCCCCAGCAGGGGGCATGTGAAATGCAACCACACATTGATGTTTCTCTCCCTCTCTTTCTCCCTCCCTCCCCCTTTATCTTTAAAAATAAATAAATAATAAAATAAATAAATAAATAAAATCTTTTAAAAAAATGATAAGAACATTACAGCATTTTTTTTGATTAGTTAGAATTTTAGTGTTTTAAAGTCTTAGATAGTTTCCATGGTTGGGTATATAGACAAGTAGAACTTGTCTAACTAAATAATATTACCAGATCCAAGGAGTGTTTTTCCAAATATGAAAAGAAGCTTCAGGATATATATAAGAAAGTATTATTTTATAGTGCCAGTGAGGATCTTTAAAAGTTGTATAATCAATGATCTATTGGTAGTTATTAAGTCCATATTTCACAGGTACAATTTTTAAATGTCATGACATTCAGAGACAGAAAAATCTAAGTGGCCATGACATTCAGGGAAAATATTGGGGGAAAATTGAACATAAGAAGTGTGTAAAGATTTTGACTGGAGTCAGAATGCATGGGATTTAACCAGATTACTCTCCTCCAACTAAGGTGACCTTGACTTAATCAGTTTAACTCTTTAATCCTCTTTCCATATTAACAAAATTTAGATAATAATTATTAATTCCTTCATGACGTTATATGGGGTATTAAATGAAATTATGCACCTAAGCATTTAACACAGTGCCTGGCACCTACTTAGTCCTCAATGAGCATTTCTTGTCATTGTTATTGTCATCACCCTCACCATTCAACAAGGCCTGGAAAAGCTGGTGGCATGTGGCCAGACTGAGGGGATGGAGAAGGCCTATCAGAATCCAGACACTGAAATAACTCCAGCCTTGGCAAGAACGTGAGGACAAACTTTTAGAATCAAGGCCATGTGGTAAAAAAGCATGACTACATATGCTGAGAAAATATAACTAGATTTATTAAACAATTGGACAAATTCATGAAAGGCAAATCCAATAGTGCTTACTAAAGGAAACAGGGTATGTTCAAATTGTACCCCTCATCCTCTAAGTGTTGAGCGTGTTACAGCACAACCCCATGCTCAGCGTGTCCTGCAGAGACCACCCTGAGATAGAAAGTTCATGAATCTGAATCGTCACAGCCTTTCTCCTGTTTCCAGATTGACAAAGTTAGACCACACCTACTATATGGCAAGAAGTTTTTTTAGTAGTGTGGGGCATAGCCAACTAAAGCATTGTTTGCTGCATTCTAGTTGTTTAGCAAAAAAAGAAAAACAAGAAAATAATAGGAATAATATTAGGACCAGTGCGCTAAGGGCAAATTCCACTCAACAAGCAAACATGATTGAGGTATTCTGCTACTCAAGAGTCTGTTGGCCAGAGGGTTTTACATTTGAAATTTGTAGTTCAGAAATTAGTCAATGTTCTTATCTACTTTCAGGAAAAACAAAGCATTACATTCAGATTTCTTTATTTCCTTTTCTTTTTTCTTGTTTTTAGGGAAAAATGATATATTTGGAGAAATGGTTCATCTTTATGCCAAACCCGGAAAGTCTAATGCCGATGTAAGAGCTCTCACATACTGTGACTTGCATAAGATCCAGAGGGAAGATTTGTTGGAGGTTTTGGATATGTATCCTGAGTTTTCTGATCACTTTCTCACAAACTTGGAGCTGACTTTCAACCTAAGGCATGAGAGCGCAAAGGTATATGTTAACCGTTTGCTTATTTCTTGTATTTTGACATTTTATTTTATTCTCAGATTGTCCAAATACCCCTGAAAGGTCAAGCAAAATATTGTAGCAAAATTTTGCCAATTCTGAGTATCTGGAAGAAAAAGCAAACTTAATATTAAAATTTCTAAATTATAGGGAATTAATTCTAATTTCTTTGAAATATGTTAAATAACTTTAAGTACATCAATTAAAGTTGACATTTTAAGAACTCTTAGGTGATATACTTGATTTTAAAATAGCCTTGGCTTATATTGGATATGTCAACTATTTGTTAGACATTGGTGATTCTAAACTATTGAATATCCCCTAAACAAGTTTATCTTACACAGATGTGAAAATATTCTTTTAGCTATTCTTTACACATACATTAGTTAGCAATGTATTTTTAATAATAATAAAATAATTAAACTTACTCTAGTTTAGGTCCATATTTAACATAATTCCAAATCGCAAAGGTAAAAGTTAATCAGGCTTATACCTGAGTTAAAACTATTGCTACAGAACAAATAACATATGGTATAATAAAAATACATTAAATGATTCTACATACAATTTAACCTAGAATGCATTTTGAAAGTATAGCCCTTATATTCCTCACTCTCCTCCACTGTGAAAATATATCCTTATGATCTACCATTATTTTAAGAATACAGAATTTATGCTGCAGCCCACTATTTATTACTAGATTATTCCTCCATCCTCTCCCCCAAAACCCTATAGTCCCAGCTTCAATTCTAAATACTTTTTTATTGTCAGATATTAACTGTTGGACTTTTGAAACTTGTCCATGTTATTTTAATGCTAACTATATACTCTCTGGAAAAACAGATGCTCAAGTCAATAGTTAGGTAAAAGGTGGTAGATTTAGTTCTTCCTACAGTTACACTCATTCCCAGGTACTGTGAGAAACTTCAAAACTTTAAAAATTTATTTTATTTTTAATTACAGTTTATATCCAGTATTATTTTATGTTACTTTCAGGTAGACAATTACACAATCTGCAAAGCGATCCTCCTGCTAATCCTGGTACCCACCTGGCATCATATATAGTTATTATAATATTATTGACTATATTTGCTATGCTGTACTTTACCTCCCTGTGACTATTTTGAACTTCTTAATCCCCTCACCATTTTCACTGGAGTACTCAACCTGCCTCTTATCTAGCAACCCTTAGTTGTTTTATGTATCTGTGAGTCTATTTCTGTTTGTGTATTTTGTTCTTTATATCCATATATAAGTGAAATCATATGGTATTTATCTTTCTCTGACTTACTTATTTCACTAGCATAATACCCTCTAGGTCAATCCATGTTATTGCAAATAATAAGATTTTATTATTTTTTATGGCTAAGTAATATTCTATTGTGTATATGTACCTCCACTTCTTTATCCATTTGTACATTGATGGACACTTGAGTTGCTTCCATATCTTGCCTATTGTAAACAACTCTACAGTGAACATAGGGGGGCATATATCTCTTTGCATTAGTGTTTTAGATTTCTTCAAACATACACCCAAAAGTATAACTGCTGGGTCATACGGTAGTTTTATTTTTAGTTTTTTGAGGAACCTCCATTCTGTTCTCCATAGCAGCTATACCAATTTGCAATCCCACCAACAGTGCATGAGGGTTCCATTTTCTTCACATCCTCACCAACCTTTGTTGTTTCTTGATTTATTGATGATAGTCACTCTGAGAAATGTGAGATAATATCTTATTGTGGTTTTAATTTGCATTTCTCTGATGATGAGTGGCATTGAGCATCTTTTCATGTCACTTAGCCATCTGTATGTCTTCTTGGAGAAATGTCTTTAAGGCCTTCTTCCCATTTTTAATTGAGTTGTTTATTTATTTAATGTTGAGTTGTATGAGTTTTTTAAATAAATTTTGGATATTAACCCCTTATAGAATGTATCATTAACAAATATATTTTCCCATTCAGTATGTTGTCTTTCCATTTTGTTGATGATTTCCTTTGCTGTGCAAAAATTTTTTAGTTTGACTTTTAAGGTCACCAATGTATGTGAAACACCAGCTCAGCTCAGCTAATTCATTTCAAACCTCTGAAAAGTTAAAAAAATACTTAGATGGTAGATGCTCAAACTATCAATAGTGTTTTTTTAATAATGGTTTTACTTTAGCACTTTATCAAATCCCAGTTTAATGTTATCAAACTTATTCTGATTTTGCTTTGAAAAAAAACAAATATCTACCACAGGTAACTTCTTTACATATAAAATTTAGACAATGACCGAATAAAGAAAACAGGAGTTTCCTTTTGTTTTTATTTAGGAGTTTCCCTTTTCATTTATAAGACTTTTTTTTTCTGGGTGAACAAGAGAAGTGAGGAAGGAGAAATGGGGAGAAAAATAAAGGGTTCAAAGCATAGGGTTTATTGAATTCAACATTATATTTATTGTTGTGAACTTTATTTTTTGTGTTTTTTATTGACTGCATTGTGCCGACATTTGCTAATAAAATTATATAGGGTTCTGGCGTTCAGTTCTATAAAACATCATCTGTATATCATATTATGTGTTCACCACCCCTCCTCAAGTTTCCTCCCATCATTGTTTATGCCCTCTTGACCCTCTTTTAACTCCTCCACCTCCCTTTCTCTCTGGTAATCACCATCTTGTTGTCTGTGTATATGAGTTTGCTTCGGGTTTTTTGCTTTCTTTACCTTTTTCACCCAGCTCCTCAACACCTCTCCCTGTTGACAGCAGTCAGTCTGTTCTCTGTCTATGAGTCTGTTTCTGTTTTGTTTGTTAGTTTATTTTGTTCATTAGATTCCACATATAAGTGAAATCATATGGTACTTGTCTTTTTCTGACTGGCTTATTTCACTTAGCATAATACTCTCCAGGTCCATCCATGCTGCCACAAAGGGTAAGATTTCCTTCTTTTTTACAGCCAAGTAGTATTCCATTGTGTAAATGCACCACCTTCCGATCATTGCCATGTAATTTAAACATCATAGCTAATTATAATTAGTTCACATTTTTCTCTGAAGTAATAAACATTCTGCAAAGTTTTTAAAAGTTATTATTTTTATTTTAACTTTACCAAGTTACATAAAATACATTTCACTTGAAGGAACGTGTTGTCTCTAAATGTTGTCAACATCATTCCCAAACATTTCTGATGAATAACTTCTAAAACTGTAATTTCCCTTCAGATGGTTAAACCTATCAAAATTATTCTATTAATCTACTTTATAATTTAGAGACAATCAATAAGCAAAGCATCTTAGCTGTTTGCCTGCAATCTAATAATTAAGTCTCAAGTGGTTGAAATCATATTAAATATAAAGAGTTTACTGATAATGTATTATGTTCAAATTAAATCATCTTCCATTTTATCTTCATGTTCTATTAACAAAGGCAGACCTCCTACTACGATCACAGTCCATGAATGACTCTGAAGGAGACGCCTGTAAGCTACGAAGAAGGAAATTATCATTTGATAGTGACGGAGAGACAGGTAATTCATTCTATTCATATAGTTGAAATGTAGATCATGTGGTTATTAGCTCTTCTTACTTAATTGTTTGTTATACTTCTGATTTCAAAGGGAAATTTTATTTGGGTTTTAGAAAGGCAAATCCTTTGCTACCTTCAGTAGCTAATGATATGGTTTCTGACACACAGCTTTCAGAGATGTCATTCAACAAAGCCATCTGATGTCTACAAAGACATCACAGATAAAGAAATAGAGTAGATTGGTTTTGTTTTTAAAGAAGCCAATTAATAACAATGGAATAACTATGCCTCAGAGTTCTGAGCCCAGTGTTCTGGAGGGAAGACTCTCCTTGTGGGCCAAGGGCTCAATTACTGCACAATGCTTGCCTGATAGTATTTACTAGTTCTATTTATCCTCAAATCCTCAGACACTTGCCACTTCTTGTCCTCTCTAGGTTTTTCTGTTTTACTCATGCTTACAACAAATACACATTTAACATTTTGTGTTTTTAAAGAGTTACTCCATTTCTGAGAAACAAATTGTGTAAAAGAGGCCTTGCCCTCTGTAGGAAGAGAGATGACACACATTCTATCATTTCAAATATGAATGGTAGGTGCTGGACCTAGATTAAGCACCCCTCAGGGGGAACCCAAATGAGGGTACACATAATTGTGCCTGGTGAGATGGGAGAAGGCTTTCCTTCAGAAGCCTCCATTCTTGCCCCATGCTGATCCAACAAACAGTCTAGTCTTCACCTTATTTGGCCTCTCAGCAGAATCACTGAAAACCAAGTCCCTTCTTCTTGTATATTCTGCTCCTAGTCCATTAATTATTAGAGTTTCTCAAGGCATGGCCCTAGATCCTCTTCTCTTCTTATCCTATACCATTCTCTTTAACTGTGTCATCTTATTTATGTCTACAGTTTTATTATATTCTTACAACAGGAATGCACATAATCACTTAATCCCAGACCATCTAAGCTTTGTCTCATATATCTACCTGTCTATTAAACCATCAAATTGAAATCTCAAAAGCAGCTTAAAGATTTTGTAAACTGAACTCCCAATGTCACCCTGGAAACCTGTCTCTCCATTGGTTGCTAGGTTTCTAAATGACACCATCATCCAATCAATTGCACAAGCCAGATATCTACCTAGGCTCTAACCTTCTCTCAACCTCTCCATCAATTCTGGCAACAAGTCTTATTATTGACACCTCCAATACATCTCTATTTAGCCATCAAACTCGGTCCTTTTTGGTATACTTCTTCCCATCTTCATGGACACAACTCTGAGCCAAATTACCATAATCTGTTACCGGGAATACTGAAATAGCATCCTAACTCACTTTGCCTCTCTCTGATGAATTTTCCAGGCTGGACAACGGGTAAGTTTTTTTCTAAATGCATTTGTGTTTATGTTACCCACATGTTTAAAACCTTTTAAGGTCTTTCCATTTCCTAAAATCTTAATAAGATAGTCAGTTTTATATACTACCGCACTTTCTATCACTACTTAGCATGGCCTTCCATGATCAACTTTTCGCCTTGCAGCATTCCGATTGCATTCTATGTTGATATGCATCATTATTTCATAGATATTTTCTGCCTCCAGATTATAAACCCCATGAAGGTGGTAAATATTTAGTCACCTTTCAGTGCTTGCCACACTGCAAGTGTTCAACAAATTTTTGTTGAAACAATTAATGAATTTAAAAAACAAAATTTAAGTATCTTCCCTTTGATTCTCTTCCTCATTTTGCCTTCTTATTCCAAGTTCTTTTCTTGGCCTTCTTCTCTCTGAATTCTCTCCTTAGGGGAGTTCATCTACTAGCTTCAACTTACTCTGCATTTCAAGTGAACTAAACTACCCTCTCGTTCACGTAAATTGTTTCTGTGTTTTTGCTTATATTATTGATACAGAGAGGTCTGATCAGATTACTGGGGAGGAGGAGGGAGGACCTGTAGGAGGTTGGTAAAGGCCAAGAGAATTATAAAGAGTCTAGGACACGTTTGGCTTAGAAGCTAAATGCATCCAGAGTGCCTGGAATTATGGGCCAGAAGATTTAAAATAAAAAGAGAGCAAAGACTGGTTCTCTGGCTCTTCTTCCTCGAAGATGCCTGCATGATCATGCTGCAGCTGCCTGAATTTCTCAAAGGATGGGAAGGAACTCAGGCACAGCCTAGGATTGGGCTGGCCTGGCAGAGGGTGGCAGAGTTATTCTTCTTAAAGGGGATAAGCTCTGAGGCAGAAGCCTGCCATTCTTCAAAAATTGTGTCATTTTTTAATTTTATGGTGTTTTAGCTTATAAACTAATCCTCAAGAAATAATATATTAAAAACTAACAGGGGGAGAGATAGGGGAACTCAGTTGTTAAAGATTTTAGTCTTAATTGACAGGCTTAAGTGATTAAAGCTGTGACTAATGTGTATAGAAAGCTTTTATTCCAAAATTGTGTAGCTTTTGAATAAAGATTCCTTTCCTTTATCATGAAGCCTTTGCCTCCAGAATTTTGTCTAGAAGGTGGCAGCAGGCAGCAGGACCCCACTTGCTGTTAGGTAACATTATTATATTAATAAGACCTTACCTCCCTGTCCTCAAAGACACATGCATACACAGCCAAAGTACAAAATTTCTCAACCACTGAAATTACATTTTTTGCCAACGTTCACCTCCAATTATATATTCAACATAAACTCATACTTCATTTCTTCAAATGTATAGCCTTTCTTTCTCTTATGAATTCCTGAGGCACTTTCCTCTTGGTTATAGGTGTACATGTCCATTTTTTTTCTACCAAGCTATTCCTTTAGGAAAAAAGTAACTGATAATATTTGTTGAATTGGGATAATTGTTGAATCCTCTGGAAAAATATGGAACAATAAACCACCACAGATAAGTGATAATTTATTTCTGTAATGTCCTTTATTATTTTCTCAGTAACTTTTTCCTTTCTTTTTTCTTTTTTTCCCTTTTTTAGGAAATGCATGTTAATATTATTTTTTTAATTTTTAAATTATTTTATTGTATTTTTTTCACATTGCCTTTTAGTTCCTTTATACCCTTCTTTCCTCAGCAGTCACCACTGTTGTCCACGTCCATCAGTCCTTTTTCCTTTTGACTCAACCCTCCCCCCCAACCTCCCCTCCCCATCTGTCATCCTGCTTTCTATCTGAGTTTGTCCGTCAAGTTTTGCTTCACATATTTAAGTCCTCCTCTGTTGGGTGCATAAATGTCTATAGAGTTATATCCTCTTGTTGGATTGTTCCCTTTATCATTATGTGGTGTCCTTTTTTGCATCTTACTATAGCCTTGGTTTTAAAGTCTATTTTGTAGGCTATAAGTACTGCTACCCCAGCTTTTTTTCTTTCCATGTGTATGCAATATCTATTTCCATCCCTTGACTTTTAGTCTGTGTGTATCTTTCTATCTGAGATGTGTCTTGTTTTCTTATCTATTCAGCTACCCTATGTCATTACATTGGAGCATTGAATCCATTTGCATGTAAGGGGATTATGGATAGATATGTAATTAGTGCCACTTTATTGTTATTTCTTTCTGTTTTATTTTTCTTTCTCCTCTTCCTCCTCCTCCTCCTTCTTTTTCTCCTCCTTCTCCTTCTTCTTCTTCTAGCAAGCCCTTTAATGTTTGTTGTAGTACTAGTTCGGCTTTAACAAACTCCTTTAGCTTTTTCTTGCCTGGGAAGCTCCTTATTTCTCTTTAAATATTAAATGATAGCCTTGCTGGGTAAAATAGCCTTGGTTGTAGGTCCTTGTTTTTCGTCACCTTGAATATTTCACTCCACTCTCTTCTGTTGAAATGTTTCTGTTGCGTAATCAAATGACAGTCTAATTGGTGCTCTCTTGTATGTAACTACCTCCTTTTCTCTTGCAGCCTTTAGGATTCTCTCCTTGCCTTTAAGCCTTGTCATTTTAATTTTGGTGTAAGCCTCTTTGGGTCCAATTTGTTTGGGACTCTGAGCTTCCTGGACTTGTGTGTCTTTTTCCTTTACTATATTAGGGAAGTTTTGGGTCATTATTTCTTCAAATAGGTTATCAATACTTTGCTTATTCTCTCTTTCTGGTATTCCCATGATGTGGATGTAGTTATGCTTCATGTCCAAAATGTTTCTTATGCTCACCTCATTTTTAGAAATTTTTTCCTTTTTGCTGCTCTATCTGGGTGTTTTTTTCTACTTTGTCTTCCAAATCACTGATTCGATCCTCTGCTTCATCTAACCTACTGATTATTCCTTCCAGTGTATCATTTATTTCAGATATTGTTTTCTTTATTTCTGACTGGTCCTTTTCTATGTTTTCTATGTCTTTTTTTCATGGTTTTGAGTATCCTTACAATCATTCCTCTAAACTCTATCCGATAAATTGCTTGCCTCCATTTCATCTAACTCTTTTTCCAGAAAATACTCTTGTTCGTTCATTTGGAGTCTATTTCTTTGTCTTCCCATTTTAGCTTCTATGTATTAGGTAGATATGCAAAGAGACTATGGTGTAGGACTTTGTCAGATGCTGTTTGTGATTGGCCCTGGTCAACCTGTTGCTGCTCCAAGATATCAGCGATCCACAGCATGTGGCTCCACCTGCTGGACCTGTTTGTGTGCAGAAAGAACCAAGCTGCTCAATAAGGTCAGCTTTTATCAGCACTAGGCCCTGGAAGGGTTAGCAGAAGTCTCCTAGAGCTCCCAGAGATCAGCCTTAGTTGTTAAACTTATCAACAATATAGACTTAAGCTGTGATCAGCAGTCCAGCTTAAGCTCCACAGGGTAGGGCAGAGTAATTACTTCAGGTGGAGCTATTGCTGCCTCTCAGGTTGATGTTACTTGGAGAGGAGTGCTCTGCCTGGGAAAGATGACTTCTTCAGCATGGGAAATAACTCAGCACAGGTATCCCGGTGGCTGTTCCTTCAGTTTTCTCTCCTGAGCCACCAACCCCATACTTCCCTCCAGTGTCTATAATCCACTCTGCCCTCCCTCTGCCCAAGATAATTGGCTGTAAACAAAATCTTGTGCATTGGCCTTTTAAGAGGTTCTCTCTGTCTCTGGCTGTCTCACCCTGGCAGACAGAGACCCAGCTGCTTTTCACAACCGAATGTTATCTGGGTTCTTTTCCAGCTCTGGTGCTGTAGGCAGGGGAGCCCAGCTTGGGGTTTAGACCCCTTACTTCTCAGAGGGAAACCCCACCACCACTGAAATATCCTTCCAGAACTTCAGCTGTCATCTGTGGTATCCCAGCCAGCCTTCTCACAACTCCTCCGCAATCTCTACCAGTCTCATTGTGATGAATTTGTTTCTTCTGCTTCATCTAACCTACTATTTATTCCTTCCTGCGTATTATTTATTATCCGGTTATCCAGAGCCTGAAAGTCTATTCCAGGCTTCAGATTTCCATGCTGCTATAGAGAAGTGTAAAAGTTGCTCTGAAGGTGGCAACCCATTCTCTACTTCTTGATATAGAATCAATACCTAGAAGAAAAGCATACATTTTATATATATAAAATATATATATACTTATATATATAAGTATTTAAAAAAACAGAGAACTTTCAGAAAATAATTGATACTAAATGATATGAGGCTACATAAATGAAGCTACCCATGAAAAGCATTGATTATTTTAAGAGTTAGTTTACTGCTCATGTGAAACAATAGCTTGAAGGCAGGCATCCAAGAGCACTGACTGTGAATTAATCAGCAGAGGCATCAAGACCCAGAGCGAAGAACACAAGACTTGACACTGGAGACAGACAGAGGTTGAGTCCTGTGTTGCCACTCGCTACTTGCCTACTCAGCAAGGCACTGGGGGTCTTCAGGCTTCAATCTTAACTTCTCCCACCCCCATTCCAGTCTTGACTACCTTGTGGTGCTAAGAAACTTACATTCAAAAAAATATATTTAAAAAGAATAGATATAAATAGGACCTCTAGCAAGTTGCCTTGAGCAAATAGAAGCTTAACATATTAGATCACTTCTCTCCTAAAATGAATTTGTTGATAAAAGTGGTTTGTCCTCAAGAGCTTCACATTTCTTCTGGAAAAATAAACTCATTTCCCAGTAGGAACGAGCTGTCAGTTCAGTTCTAAATTTGAGGACATCTTGTATTTTTTTTGAAGATGTTTTCTAGTTAGTTCTCTTTCCTTCCTAAAATTCTGGCATGGAGGTGCCCAGGACCTTCCTAATGTTATGAGCGTTATTGTCTGAGGAGGTGCTATAATGCCTGAGGTGGAAGAAAATTGGTATTTTTACAGAAAGTGAAGAACAAAAACAAATCTTTCATGGCCACAAGCATTTATAGCATGGTTAGGTAGAATAGAAGTAAACGAGGTATAGCCATTTGGAACATGTTAAAAATAGTCTCTAAGTAGTCTTCAAAGTTAGATCTGATTACATGTACTTCAGAGTGTGTCAATATGATCCATTGATTATGCAAATATTTCTTTTAAAATTTTATGTTGTTTATATATTTTTAAAAGATTTTATTTACTTCTTTATAGAGAGGGGGAAAGGAGGGAGAAGGAGAAGGAGAAAAACATCAATGTGTGCTTGCCTCTCACTTGTGCCCCACTGGGGACCTGGCCCGCAACCCAGGCATGTTCCCTGGCTGGGAATTGAACCAGCAACCATTTGTTTTGCAGGTCGGCACTCAATCCATTGAGCCACATAGCTAGGGCTGATGTTTATATTTTATAATATAGATAATATATTGATACAATAAAATATACAGGATGCGGCAAAAGTAGGTTTACAGTTGTTTATATGAAAAATAATGCAATAATTATTAAATAATAATAAAAGAATAAACTGCATTTAGTGCACTCACAACTGTAAACTCACCTTGCCCCACCCTGCATAATGGCAAATGAGATAAAACTACACACACAGACATATATATTTTTTACCAACAACACTTTTGTGAGCAAATATTTGGAATATTCTCCTCAACTATTTCCAGGGATGGAAAATTCATTATCAAGTAGTTACTAATGACTGATTTAGAGAGTCAATGATCTTTGGCAGAGAATGCTGCAGTGAGAACCGTAATGTAACCAGTTTAAATAACAGAGGAAAAAGTAAAATAGTCTTAAAGATGTGCCTTTGCCAACCAAATGTATGGAAATTAAAATGAATAGAATGTTCATTATCCTCTTTCCACTGGGCTTTGAAAACAGGAACCCATTTTAAGATATATTATATACCATAAGAGTAGGGAGGAAAGGCTAAAGTTTTCTCATTTCCCTACCCATATAATTTTTATTAAAATGAGCACTTCTATGTTTCAACTGAAAAAATGTAATGTTCCATAAAATGAGAGTGGAAATGTCTTGAACTTATCACACCTTGCATTCAAAGGATAGAAATAAATTTTCTCTCTTTGTAATACTGGTTTAGTGATTTCACATGGTTTTTCAAAAGTAAGTTTTAAAAGAGTTTCTCCAAAATAAAATGATGTCTATGTAAGTTATCAAAGTAAAACATAAATATATATATATATATATAGTTAGACTTATATTTAGAGAAGAGGCATAATTATAATTTTATTAAATAAAGCCTTTAAATATATTGGTATTACACCTTGGCATCTCTTTGGAATATCTTCTCCAATAACAAATAGTAATTAACTTTAGTTATCCATTTCAGCAATATATAAATGTATCTTTATTTTAATTTTTAAGGTAGTTTTAAAATTTTTATCTTGTATTTGTATAGAAAAATGACACTAGTCTTCTTTCAACATTCTTTGAAACTAGAAAGGAACTAAGGTACTTGATAGCAAATGAAGAAATATATTTTAGACTTAAATTTTCCAATGAACTGAATTTTAAAATGCAACTAACTGGAAAAAGTTCAGCTTTTTTCAAAATTGTTACCAGTAGGAAATCTAAAATTCAGATGCTGAGAGAGCACATTAAATGTCTCTCTTTGACCAAAAGATGAGTCTACCTGTTGGGTCTGACTAATAAAAATGATAGTTATTCTGAGAGAAAGATTCTGTAAAAGATGAAGTACAAATGTTTCTTCTCAAATTGTTTGAAATGGAAGAATTTTACATTGTTATTCTTAAGATAGATGGCTCAATCACTCCATCAAAGCTATTCTGTGCTATTCAATTTATGCTGAATCCAGAGAGACACCCACAAAACCAATCACAAAAGGCTTTGGAATTGTGTCCTATGAGAAAGAGGAAGGAAATGAACTGTCAGCATGTAGAAATAAAGAGTTAAAAAAAAAAAAAAAAAAGAGGTTTCAGTCCTCTAAATCAGAAAGCAAATTCAAGGCTTGACTAAGCAGGCAAAAATTTTTTCTTTGTAAAGTAATGGTAACAAATGATTATACAATCTCACTTCTAGCAAAGAGGAAAATGTGAAACTGTTTCAGATTACTGCCCTCAGAATAATACTTCTACACAGAATAAAAATAGCATTAAGAAAAAAAATTGTACCCAATACTATTTAATATCCATCAAATAATCCACTTTAGGAAAAGGCAGAAATGAAACTGGCCATCAAAATCTAAAGGTACCTGGAAGCTAATTACAATGCATTTCAGCCCAATTTTATGTATTCCATCAGTCAACCTCCAGGCTAAGTTTGAGCAGTTTCTATTTTTAATCCACAAATAGATTGTCATTTATACTTTCATTGTAAATGATAGACTACGACTCTGGGATTTATTTAGTAGATAATAGAAAAATGTTGCAGTCAGGCTGCATCAAAGAAAGTGTTCATATGGCCTGGGCTCTACCAGGCAGCTGGCTGACTGTCAAGTCCAATGAATGTGGAAATAAAGGTGGAACGAGTCTCCTTACATACTGGAACAATTCAAGGATATCAAACATTTCCTTCTTCTTTCATGACGCTGCTTTTACATGGAAATTTTGATAAAGATTTTAGATGCTAAGTACATAAAGTAATTTCCTCCATTTTCCTATAAAATTAAATAATAATCTCTCATTCACTACATTTTCCAAATACTTGTACTAAGTTGAAATCAGCAAGTTATAACTCCATTTAACAGTATATGTCAACGGATGAATTTGTCCCTAAGCATCCAAAATTAGACCATAAATTAGTAAACGAAGATTGAGGTTCATGTAGTAGGTGGGACAGAACATTTTACTGGTAATATGTGACGGTTTAAAAACCCACAGACAACTTCCAAGACCTATCACATCAAAGAGACAAAGTGGTTTAATAATTTCTACTACAAATAGTCATGCTGGCATTTCCATACTTAGATCAGAACCAAATGAACTGATGGTTAATTCAGTTTGCATGTGATTCTGCTAGAAAAGATGCTGTTAAAGTGTTTTAAGGAAAAGCTGATTCCAACCCTACTTGTGGCCAGACTGCACAAAGGCTCACACAGCAGCAGCAGCAGCAGGGAAACAGATGCAGTTCAATGAGCAGGTGTGAGGATAAGTTAGAAAAGTGAGGCTTTCCTTTTTTAAAAAAACATTTACTAGCATAAAATTGAAACCTATTGTTTTTTGAGAAATGAAGTGATATGACAATAAAATGGAGAATATTAGTCACATTTTCAGGAGGGGAGAAGTTAAAAATCAAAGAAAACAGGAAGAAATGACCAGAATGAAGTTTAGAGACTGAAGGAGGCCTGTGTCAATGGCACTGGAGAAAAAATGGTTTGTGTAGGAAGAGCTCATCTAAATATTTACAACCAATTAGATTAGAGGCTGAGAGGAGAAACATAATTGACGCTGAGTAATCAATGACGTCAACGATGCTTGAGACTGGAAAGGTCTGTGGACTCTGCAATGGTGGGATCACTGAGCAAGTGTGAGCTCTCAAGGACAATAAATTGAGCAATCAGCCTTTGCCACATTTAACTTTAATTGACAGAACATTAACTCCTTAAACACAATTTCACATGAGGCTGATATTTAAACTCTATCCATTTTTACCTTTGGTTGCTTTCTGGCATCTCATATTTTAAATTATGATTCTTTAGATAAAGAAAAAAAATCTCTGTTTCATTTCTATGCCATATGGGAATTTTAAAAAACAGTTGGAAGTTTCTCCGGAGTGGCCTTAAATCAGTTCATTTGGCCTTCTATAAATAACAAAGTAAGCACGAGCAGGCAGAGTAGATGGGGACACTGCCTCAACCATTGCAATAGAAAACGGTATACCTACTGGGGTATGTTGGTTAGTTATTAGCAGTAACCAGATGGAGAATTATTCTGTCTCCCCAGGAGACTAATGGAAACAATTTCTGGGATTTATCTCTTCGAGTATTTCTTGCTGAAATATGTTCTAACACAACCTTGAGGGCTGAAATTATCCCGACATTTCTGCATAAAACAGCCTAATGCACTACTGGCTTTAATGTGATTAGGTAAACCTACCTTAGTTACTGTATTTAGCTTTATATTCTTTGCATTATGCTGCGGAAGCAAACTGCCTGGAATGTGAAGGCCATTCATTACATGCACTGAATTACAGTTATAATTCAGCCTGCCGGCCTGTAGCACCGGAGGCTTCTAGTTTTGACCTTTGCAGCATGTGCAGGGCTGCCCCAGATGCCAGGGTGTGAAAGTTTAAAACAAACAACAAGATGCATTCTGGTGATCGTTTCGAATTGGGACACATTTCCCCTCCCTTTTTCATTTTCTTAAAGAGATAATGTACCAGATTTTAAGAATACAAATGACTGTTGAGAAGGCATGAGGTCGTAAATTATTCTACAGTTCTTTTCCTGAAATTTAAATATTACTATCCTAGATAATTTTTTAATTTTAAAATGAATCATGTATTTCATTAAAATGATCTCATGTATGTTGAATTAAGGGGGAAAATTATCTTTTAAGCAGCTACATTTTCAATAGGAAAAAAGAAAAACAACTTTTCTGGTGGTTTTATAGAAAATTCTGTTTAAGTTATTCAAAGAACCTCATTATTAAAAAGGTCATTTGTGTATAAGTAGGGTAGTATATACAGTGTCACATTTAATTATCTTCTATAAAATAACTTTCCTTTGATAGATTTTGGCAAAGGAAACAGTACAAATGATCCTGAAGACTCTTTAGATACCATAAGAAATTATCAGTGTTCCAAGAAACACATTGAAGAGAAAAAAAGCAGATCTTCATCTTTCATCTCTTCCGTTGACGATGAACAGAAGCCTCTCTTCTCAGGAATAGTAGATTCCCCTCCAGGAATAGGGAAAGCACCCGGACTCAATTTTGAAGAAATAGTACCCACCTCAGGAAGAATTCGCATAGATAAAAGAAGTCACTCTTGCAAAGGTAATCAAGTTTCTCAGGAATCAGGATGTCTCTCTTTGGTGCTCATCATAAAATGCTGACTTTTCACAAGTATAGAACCATACCGACATATGTTAACCTGGTTTTTTGCTATTTCATGAAGTATTTGCAGAGTTCAAATCTCAGATCATCTACAAAGTGTTTGCACCATTCTGGAATAGTGATAATTATTCCCAAGCAATAATAGCATAAGAGGGAGTGTTTTGTTTTGGTTTTTTATGGCCAATCAGACTTAGCATAATGACATGTAGAACCTTATTGTTTTATAGCATGAAATGCTGATGCAATAACACTACAACAAATGCAAAAAAAAAAAAAATCTGTTTACTGGCTATTATGAGAAAATGAGGGAAAATGCCCCTAAATAAAGTAGGCTGTTGATCCAAGTCATTTTAATACATTTATTTAACATCTCCATGAAAAGGAATACCCAAATATGTAGGTTTTGCTGTAGGAAATATGCATGAGATGGGTAATAATGAATGCAAATTTTATGCTAATGTTTCAGAAACTCAGAAAAACTTGTGAGGTACCACTTGGAAGAACAGTTAACTTAGTATAGTAGGAGCTAGGTCTACAGATCTGATTTATCTATTAAGTGGGTACAAGGATAGGTATGGCTCAGACTATTTGAGTTCCAATCACAACTCTGTCATTTGCTCCCTTTATCATGTAGGATAAGTGACTGACAGACCCCATTAAGACTCAGTTTGCACATCTTTAAAATAGGAATAATAGTTTCTAACTAAATAATCAGTTGTGACTGTTAACAAAATAAAGTGCATAAATTATCTTCTTTGAAATAAAATCCCCAATTTGGTTTAGGATTTTCTCAGAGGTTTTATTTTTCTAACTCTTAAATCACTGAATATATCCCTAGATATGTAAAAATGTAGAGGGCATATCAAAAAGTCAAAAGAATATAACAGAAGTGAAATAAAAATAGTTCTCAGCCTGAAGGATAGCAAAATTATGGGACAGAGTAAGTAAATATTACCTATCATCGTTACCTTTATGTGAAGTGACTATCTGACAACAAAAATTTTATTGAATCCAGGATGTTTAAGCTTTCCATTTTTCCACAGTTACTTTCCCTATCTTATCAAGTCAGCTTTTGCCATGATCCCACATTGAAGTAAGCTAAGAATATAAGCAAATGTCCCCTCGACAATCTAAAATCTTGATGAAGTGAATGAAAATAGTACCTCATTTGTCACAATGGAAGAATGGAATATTAGATGTGATTACCAAATGTCCTATTTTAGTTATTTATGAAAACGAATTCTGGGAAGTGCTAAAAATAGAGAAAGGTTGTATCATGGAAGTAAAAGTTCTGAAGAGCTTGCTGAACCATTTCTACCATCCCCAAAAGTCAGCATAATGTGGACCTGATATTTTAAAGTACTTTTTTTCATTTTTTTCACATGCTTCTGAGCTTCAAGTTATTGAAGATATAATGTTGGGATTTTATGTGACTTTATAATGCCTCCTGCTGACAGTGAAATCTCATGCCCTTTATCTTATGTTTTTCTTTGCTACTTATTTTTAATTAATTATTCTACATGCACAATAAAATAGTATTATAACAAATAGTTTTAATATCTATACTTTTTAATTTTTAAAAATTTCTAATGAATTTATAACACAGGCCCTTTTCAAATAATAACTACTTTGAAAATGCATAGTTAAATATGCATGTCCACTGAAAAAACATAATTGATGTCATAACATCATTGTAACACATGGTTAACCTGGTTAATTAATACAATTAACAAACGAAGAATTATTAAAACTTCATTCACTGCAAATTTCATTCTCTAAAGATTATTTAAGATGAACGACCACGGATTGTTTTAGAATTTGAATAACATTCATGGCGTAGCTATAACTGCTGCAGTTTGAATTACTAAATCCCTACAAATTTTTGTCTTATCATTAATAGGAAATTTCCCTTACTCACATTCCTGGCATTTGTCATGCTGAATTCAACAGCAGAGCACCTTCAGGCAAAACTAAAAAGAAAAAAACAATGAAACAGACTCTGTTTGAAGATTGAAATCAAAAGTTAATTCTAGGAAAATTGGGTACCCAGAAAAAAGTGAAAGTTTACTTTCAGTTCATCCATTTCCAGGAATGTGTCCTGAAACTATAGCAACATTTTCCAAGGCAACTGAGTGCAGATTCTTCCTGAGCTATATTTAGAAAGTATCTACATGGATGTCCATTTTGATGAAGGCCCTAACCAGTATTTCCCCTTTGAATGCCTTTTTTTTTTTATATTGCTGTTAAAACAAGCTAATCACACATATCTAGATTTTAATAAAAGAATAAATTATAATCAAGGAAGTCTCTATCTAAGTTTACACTTTATTCATTTCTTCTAAAGGAACATAATCAGTTTTTTTGTTGAACACTGAAGAAAAATATAATCCTACATAATTTATTGCATGTGAATTACCATTGTTCTTTAAATATCAATTTATTATATATGATTTGAGAGAGAGCTGTTAAGCATAGGCAGAAATTCTGTACACCTTCTTGGCACAAAATTTCTGAGCTAATATGTAACTTCATCCATCAGTTCTTATTATCTTTTTACAAAATTTCTACATTAACCAGCTAGCAGGCAGCTAGACAGAGACAAACATTGACATTGCCAAATCATCAATGCGTGTGTGGTTTTTTTAAAGATTTTATTTCTTTATTCTTATAAAAAGAGGGAAAAAGGGAGAAAGAGAGATAGAGAAACATTGATGTGGGAGAGAAACATTGATCGGTCTGCCTCTCGCACACACCCCAACCAACTGGAGACTGAACCTGCAATCCAGTCATGTGCCCTGACTGGGAATCGAACCTGTGACTTTTCACCTGGCAGGATGACACCTCAGCAACTGAGCTATGCTGGACAGGGCAACATGTGTGTTCTGAATGTTTGTTTGGCATTGCTGCTCCAAATTCAAAACCTAGGTTACTAGGGCATTATATCTTTATTTTTCATTTTAAATAGAGTCATATGTCTGTGAATAATAAGTCATACTTCTCACTGAAAATCCTCTGATACACTAGTTAAAACACCAGCAAAATTATATTTTTATTCTAACTTTCATTTTGTTGAGTTTGGTAAATCAAAGGAAATTATATACTGTTGTAACAGTTTGTTGCTATTAAAAACAAACAAACGAAAAAACCCACGAGATCCTATAGGCTAGGACAACTTTAATCATGAAGAAGATCTGGAATTCATAGCAAGCATTCTGAGGTCTGCTACCCATTTCAAAACAACAAGCAACCCTGACCTGATATTTTTCCAATGATGTCTTTGAGTATGCTAATTCCTTTGTTACAGCTTCATCCCACTGAAGCAGAAATTGTAGGAAATTGTGGGTACCTCACTAGAGAAAGTTCTGTGTATTCAGTGATAAAAGGATAGTGATAGAAAAACCATGAGAAAAAGAATATAGAAATTCTGTCTGCTACATGGAGAAAGAGTATGCTTTAGAGCTATCTGACTGTACTTTGAAGAAATTGTAGGAAAGGCAGGGATTTCGAGAAGTCCTGCAATCCTGTTCGTATTTCTAGAATTATAACTAATCTCACCAAGTCAGGTACTTTCAAATTTTTTATATAGCCAAGGACATAAATTCCTTAACTTGACACTTTTGTGAGTGTTTAGTCATAGTTACCTGTCCCCCGGCCCCCCAAAAAAGAACAGCATATCAAATCAAAATCATTACGTCTAATTTAAGTGTTTCTCTCTGATAATGAAAACTTGTTTTAGATCATCGTTTCCCCTACCAATTCTCCCAGTAAGGAAGAAAGTTTACTCCTTCTTTATCCGTAAAATAACCTCCCAATTCCACTAGTATTTTTTCCATAAGTTTTATTGTCCAGCTTTTTAATCATTTTAAACCCTTCACTAGATATGTAAAATGCACAGGATAAGACATCATAGCAAAAGCCATCAAAAGCATATGACAAAAATGAGAAAAGTAAAGATATGTTTGCTCTCAGATACTGACAACTTGCAAATACAGACTGTAGAAAAGACAGTAAATTAAAAGAAGCTCAGAAAACAAATCTCTGTTTGAAAAAATGATCAAAACCTGGCTAGACTGAATTTCTCAAGTTCAGGGCCTAAGCTTTCTTTGTTTTTAATTCCTCCTCATTCAACAGACTGTCTGGCACATAACAGACACACAGGACATTTGAAAAAAGGACTTGAATAGATAAGCAACATGTTTTCAAGGATAGTAACATAAAAATATTCTAAATAAAAGAGCCACAGAAAAAACATTGGAAGTTAATGTGACTATATTAAGGGAGAGTGCAGAAGGAGCTACAAGGAAATACAAAAACCTAAAGGAGCGTCATGGCACTAGAGGACCTTTAAGACTCTCCTCATCTTTAACAGCATATGGTTTCTTGGCTCTACCTTGGGCTGGGCTGGCCTAAAAGAATTCCCCTGAAGATCAGCACTTCCCCATGGCTCTCTTCTTGAGCCTACTCTGAATCGTGAAGGATGCAAATCATCTCGTGGGAAAGAGCCCTAAAATCTTAAGTCCAAGCATGAAGTAGTACAAACCAATGGTGCTGTTTCTTCCTAAATATAAAATTGCAAAATCACTGCTCTCTAATCATAGCTTTGGGTTGGCTATCCATGTTTTCTCTTAGCACAAACAGAAAAAAGACAATATTGTATTTAAGATTCAAAACTGGCTATAAATTTTCTTTCCTATGGAAATGGATGAGAGGGTTGGCATGAGCAAGGTCAGAGTGAGTGGGACACAGCTATTGGACGGTTGTGGTCCCTGGACGGGTCCCTGCGTCACTCTGGG
This sequence comes from Pteronotus mesoamericanus, assembly GCF_021234165.1. Lineage (NCBI taxonomy): Eukaryota > Metazoa > Chordata > Mammalia > Chiroptera > Mormoopidae > Pteronotus > Pteronotus mesoamericanus. Next base: position 24,591,436 of record NW_026555325.1, on the reverse strand, counting down.
TCTCTCTGTCTTTGGGTTATACTTCAAGGTCCTTCCCTGCTTGTATTGTGGATGTCTCCGTATTACTGATGCAATGGGCACCCAAAGAAGTTGACATCCATCTTGTTATTTCCTACAGATATCTCTGACACAAGAAGCTGGGAAAAAGAAAATGCCCAGACTCAGGCAGATGAGGCTAGCCCCTCAGCACCTCAGCAAACAGCCTGGGGGATCTCTGAAACCGAAAGTGACCTCACGTATGGAGAAGTGGAGCAAAGATTGGATTTACTTCAAGAACAGCTGAACAGGTATAAGCAATGGCGGGGCAAAGAGGACATAAACAAGCCTTTAGCTGGGTCTAGATTTACACCTTGTAAATAGCAAATTTCTCATGCCATAGTCTCATCTTTTCCTTCTATGCTTACTTATTTAAAATAAGACTAGAAGTTGACATATACCTTCCCTCTTTTGATTATGGTTTTATGCTTTTTGGTTCTTTTTGGTAACTTAGTTATGTGTTATGACATTTTTTAAAAAAGAACCAACAAAAGTATTTAAACATTTATTCAGTCAGCTTGTTTAAAATGTGATTGAATTGAAAATCTGAGTTGAATCCCATAGTCTCCCCATTTTCCTTCTATCTTTAATCTATATATATATATATTTTTTTTTAAATGAGGACTTATTTTTGGTTTTAGGAAGGATAGAACTCTTTAACCTAACCTGAGTGGATTTATTAAAATTAAAATGGTCAATAAGACTCAGGAAAAAAAATGCATGAGTGAGTACAATATATAGCTGCTGTAGCTATAGTTCATGTGGGACTTGACACGGATTCAAAGGTGGCCTCCAGGTTACACTGCACACCACCAGGCAAGGCATTCCAAAGGTCACAGAGGGAAAACTACAGGAATCAAACCACAATGCTCAATGCACAAGATTTACTAAATCAATTTAAAACATACAGTGAGAGATGAGGAGAGCCAGATGTCGTAATTAACAGATCTCAATGAAGTGCAGCATGGTAAAAGGACCATACTACCTGAGTCCTTATTTACCCAGTGTTCACACCTGCCGCATCAGCCTTCTCTGCTGATGGGGTGGTTACCAGGACCAGGGCTGAGGTTTGCACTAAGGGATCCACAGAATAAACAAACAAACAAACAAATAAATAAATACCCCTGTGCTGATGGCACACAATTGCTTTACCCTAGAGATGTAAGGCCAAGTGCCTCACATGTAATTAGCCTGCTGAACAACAATGTGTTTATTGGTCTTTTTTAGGTAAAGCACATGTAAAGCCAGAATGAACCTATTCTGTGCATCACCAATGGGGGGTCAAATTTGGGAATGAGAGTGTCCGCCCAGAGCTGACATGAATAATTTGTTCTTCCTATCTCCTTCTACCTATCAGTGACATTCTGGCTGGTTATATCATATTTCTATTTGATTTTTTGGCATGGTTTACAGGTGGAAAATTGCATGAGTCCTCTGGGTTTTGCCTCTACTCTGTATGTTACTTGCTTACTTACTGTCTGCTTCATAGTTCTTACGTGTTTTATCCATCCTGTTTGTTGTTTTTATTGTTTTTTAAAAAATATTATATTAGAATTGAACAGTTTCAAACAATATACATTACCATCAAATTTAATTGAATTTAAAATTGCCTGGTGCTGAGGGCCATATCTCACTTCCCACTGTCAAATTCAAGTTTTGTAAATTGAAACATACCTGAGAAAATTAAAACATTATCATTTACATAGAGCCAGTAATTCTTAATTAAAGTATAAGAACTTGTTATGATAATTATTATTGGTTAGAAAAACATATTAGTTACTTAATACATTTGCTTTTTTTCTCTCCGCTATACATGCCAAACCCTTTGATATTTTATCCATAACATATGTAAAACTTTATACTATATAACACATAAGAATTGATACATGTGGCCTGACCCTGAACTTTGAGTCTTGTGACTGAGAGAAGATAATTGTCCCTTTATTTACTGCTAAGACATAAGTAGGTACTCAATTTGTTAAGTAAATAAAAAAGTGGGAGGATGAATGGATGAATGACAGGGAACGCAGCGAGTCCTTTAGCATAGTGCTTGCGCAGTGCCTGTAATTGGTTAGCCTAGATTAAAGTCATAACTCTGCCACGTAACTGCTTACAGGAAGACTAGGCCAAGTCATTTAAATTTCTCCAGCTTCAGTTTCTTTCTTTGACCAATATCTATCTGCAATGCCATTGAAAAGACTATGATAATACATGTGGAAACTATATGTCATACAAAATAAAAGGTGTTGTACCTACAGTTAGATAAAATTTGATTAACAATGAACTTCACTTCTATTTTTGCTCTTTGCCTAGTTTATTCTACAACTTTATATGTATTCCTATATTTCCTGATGTGGACCTTTCTTCAGAACTAAAATTGATATTTTAGGTTACCCTTGTTGCCCAGTTATACGTACCAATCATTGCAATTAGTGTGAGTCAAAGATTACTGAAAACATTTGTTTTCAATATAACCTGGGGCTGAAAGTATAAAATTTTGAGGGCACATACATCTGGGACCCATTTGGTTTGCAACTGCCCATTAGTATCAATTATTATCAATAACTGTTATTTTATTATACTAGCTATATAATTATCACTATTACTATTATTTTATTATATTATTAGAAACTTTTCCACAGCCATGTTTTCCACATATGTTTTGACATGTTCCCACTATCTGTATATTCTTAGACATATTTATTTTCCTTAGACTAATCTTTTTATTTCTGATATTTTCATGAACACTTCACTGCCTAAATCAGCCTCTTTTGAAATATATATAAAATACAAAATATGAAATATTACATTTTTACTGCACTGCCGTCTCCAACAACCTCTTTCCACCACTTCAGAAGGCAAAAACAATTTTAAAGAGGGAAACCCAATTCTTTAGCTTTGTGGGGTAAGAATCCTGAGACACTTTCTAGAGTTGGATCTACCCACTTAGCTTCAGCATTCTGTTCAAACACAGAACTGTGGATTTCTACCCTGTTTGTCTCATCCAAATACATATTAAGTACACAATGCAACAAAAGTAAATATAAATGTTCTATTCAGAATCGTCCTTGCTGCTGCTGCTGCTCTGCTTTAATGACCAATTAAACTATTTTGGGGTAAAGTTCACATAAGAAATGTTCTCATACCTTTATATAATGTGCCTACAGATATACATATTTGGAGAAATCATTAACACTTGATCCTAAAACAGTGCTTCTCACACTTTAATGTGCATTTAAAGCACCTGGGGATCTTGTTAAAATGCACATCCTAAGTCAGTATGTCTGGAGTCGGCAGAGATTCCACATTCTAACAAGCTCCCATTTTTTACCACACTTTGAATAGGGAGGCCCTAGAGAAAGTAAAAGCTTTTAGTAATGATTCCATGCCTTGCAGAACACTCCGAGCAATTTATCTGGGTGCCTTCACTATGGCCCTGAGCATTTGCCTCACCTCATGTTATGGTATTTTTATGCACTTCCTTCATTTTTCCAAACTAGGTGGTTAGCTTCAGTCGGCATCCAAGATCAGAGTCCACATTTATTCATCGTGTCCTCGCTTCACCTTCCTACCTAACAGTGCCCGGTACATTGTGAGTCTTTGAATAAGAGAATGAAACCATTCATTTTACACAGCAGTGTAGTTTTGCTGATGTGAGGGAAAGAAACATCATTTTCCCTCTACCCTTCTGAGTTTTTGGCAGAGACCCCTGTAATAAAAGACAAATTAACAAAGGAGAAACAAACAGAAGCTTATTAACATGTACATCTCATGTATACATGGGAAATACTTAGGGGGAAATGGGTAGCTTCTTAGCATCCAGCATTAAATAACAATAGAGCAAGGAGAAGGGAGATGAAGGCCTCTTAGAGGAGGCTGGATGATTCTCAGGAGAGATGAAAAAGCCCTTAGAAAAATATGAGAGGACTAATAGTTTGTGACAAAGTATGCTTGGGTGTGGAACTTCTAGTCTCCTTGCCTGTGACAAGAGTCAATCTCCCCTGGTAGATAAAACTCCCAGGAAGGGAATTTATGACAATTGAGTTCATTTGGGGAAATCTGCCTTTAGACAGATAATGGGAGTTTAGAGAAAGCCTCTCCCTGCATTCGCTGTTTTTCAAGTGCCTACAGCTCAAAATAATCAGTATGCTAAAGTGGCATATTTTGGGCTGGCATATTCTGGTATCCTTCACTGACCAAAAAAAGTTTTAAAACTGGGTTGTTCTTTTCTGTTTTAAAGGCCAAGATGGACTTTTTAAAAAATTCTTCGTTATTTCTCCTAAGTAAAGCAGATTATTTATTCTCAGCAGGAGTCCATTCCAATGAAGGGTGTAGACCCAAGTCATAAAACATGAAAATACAATCTCTACATAGTAAAGAAATTCTTCACTAAAGTTCACCTTTGTTGAACCTCTTAGTCAGTTCAGGCTGCTATAACAAAAATACCATAGAATGGTGGCTTATATACAGCAAGGATTTGTTTCTCACAGTTCTGGAGGTTGGGAAGGAAGTCCGAGATCACAGTGCCAGAAGATTCTGTATCTGGTGAGAGCTAGTTTCCTGGTTCATAGATGGCTATCTTCACACTGAGTCCTCACAGGGAAGAAAAGGGAAGGAACCTCCCTGGAGTTTCTTTTATAAGGGCACTAATCCCATTCATGAGGGCTCTACCCCCTGACCTAATCACCTCCCAAAGGCCCACATCTTAATCCCATTACATTGGGGGTTAGAGCTTGAACACAAGAATGGGGGAGGGCATCAACATTTAATCATTGTGTTGAACAACCCTAAATATCAGATAACCAGTTAATAAAACCAAACCAAGTATTCAAAATCACTGCAGGGAGACTACCCTCTTGACAGAGCCTAAGTGGCATCTCAGAATGGGAAGTAAGAAGTAGGATATTTATAGGATTTTAGATTCTGGGCCTTTCAAGGTAGGGAACTGATTAGATATGGGCAAAATTCAGAACTGATGGATACAACAAGGTAAGGATCTTAAAGTAAGTCTGGAGAAATAAAATTTGTTTGATAGGTACATTTGAAGGTGAAGTGAGTCTCACTCATGGCAGCATATTTCAAATAGTAAAACTCCATCTTCCAATATATTTTACCACATAGAGTCTATTCAAAGAGATAGAATCCATGATATAGAGATATTGTTTCTCAGAGATCACTGCTGTTTGACAAAGGTTTCATAGGACTCAGAAATATTACCATAATTTTTGACTGTCTATTGGAACTTAAATTCCCCTTGTTGATAAAATTTTATGGCAAGCTTCATCCCCAAATCCTTTTAAGTTCAGTGTAACAAATATATGTAAGCCCCTCGCTAAATATTAAATGCTATTAGTGATTGGATAAATTTGCACAGAAATACCTAAAATGAAGACTGAATGTAGAATTTTCTTTGAGGTCTCAGAGGAGACAGAAGTTAATTCTAAATAGGTAGAATAAGGGAAGATTTTTGGTTGCAGATTTAATTTGAGCTGGACCTTGGAGAGTGAAAAAAAAGGATGTACAATGATAAAATAACTAGTCCACTCAATTTCGTTGACACCATAAAAAAATTAGATCAGTCTTGTGGGTAACAAGAAGATAAATAAACTAGTTGATAACTCAATTTTTCTTTTTTCAATGTATGCTTTTGGCACTTACAAGACAGAGTCATGTATAATTTATAGCTATTGGTTTAGAAGACAATAGGCTCTATCACTGTATATACCAGATATAGAAAACCAGTAAGAATAATGTTTCTCAGACGGAAGATTTGTAGTATCAATTAATACTGAGTTAAAAAGAAAAAAAGGATCTCTTCTTATGTCCAGGTTTATTCTGTTCTCTTTCAAATTAAAGGCTAAGTTCTCTTCCATAAATATAACATGTATACATACAATTGAGCAAAATTAATTTTATGATTTTAACATTTTTTGGTAAGATTTAGCTTTTCTTTGAATTTTTCACTCAGAAACAACAGAGTAAGTACAAGTCAGCAAAGAGGTAAGAGTTGTCTAAAGCGGCATATGGTCCAAATTTTCTCTTCTTATATCCACAAAATTCCCTCTTTTTTAATGCTGCTAATACATGCATTAATTTAATTTAAAATGAAAATAAAATTAATAAACCAGTTAGCTACTTGTGAGCTTTGGGTGAAAAATGATCAGATTAGTATTTTGCAGGCCAGATGGCTAATAGAAGCAAGTGAACTTTTACATTGGTTTGTTTCTTAAATACCAAAGGCCCTGAACTGTAGACGGGAAAGGAATTTAACATTTAACAGTACTTAAGATTACAGAAAGACTATAATGAGTAATACAATTCTTGATGTGAATAGGAGATAGGCAAAATAAAATAAAGGTAATATAAATTGGAACCACATATTATCCAATTGTTGTAACTGTGAAAGAAACGTGCTAACCAAATCTCTTTCTTCTAAATGTTCAAAAGAAAGTGAGCAGAGCCGGATTAAAAAGAAAAGACAATCACTGATTAAAAATGGATTTTCAGTGTGTTTTACATTTTGAAATCAATGAAGCGTAATTGCAAAAATGTGACACAATGTACATTGTAAAAAATGGCTCATTCTGTTCAGCTGTTTTTCTGTTAAGATCTTTTCAAATAAGCAGGAAAGCAATGATCTTTATCTGAACCAGTGAGACATGGAAAGTTAGCATGAGCCAGGAGAGCATCTCCGTGCTCCCTCTCCTGTTCTTCTTGTTTAAAGCAGGGCCATAATTGTTTGTTAGTGGCTGTTTTGTTTGGATGACAAAATTGTGCTCAGCGACTGATTTTGTGTTTGCCAGCAATTTATTTAAGATGTTTGCTTTGGGAAATAGAATTTCACAAGCCAATGGCATACAGGATACTATCTCTTAATACGCCAAATAAAGAAATAACATACTCTAAAACAATAATAGATTAATTACATTCTTGTTCCAGGTGGGGGGAGAAGGAGAGAAAGGAATGAAGTCCAAATGTAAATGAGGTGACTTTTACAGGGGCAGGCACATGGGAGAGGCACTTGGCCAACCAAGAGCTGACATCCAGCTACCAGCACAAAAATGAAAGGCCCTTATTGCTGGAGCGCATTGCTGCGGAACAAAGGCCCCAGTGTCTGAGGACATTCCGGGCTGCTCCAAGAATTATCACTCTGGGGGCCGCTGTCCAGCTTTGTGCCACCACCTGTAAGCAGTGCTTCGTGGAGGCAGGAAGAGATGTCCCTTCTCTTTCTGAAACTGCTTCACTGTTTAGCTCCACTGCTGACCACAGGGTTGCTTTGGCTACAGCAGGAGCAAATGTATCAAAATCTTCACGAGCTCTTTGGGTCAGTAAGGTGTCAGCTTGCCCATACCAAAACTCTGGCATTGTCCCCACAAACTCTCAGTATTTATAGTTTAAATGCCCCCTTGCCATCACTGCATCTTGTCCTCATCAATGGCAACAGGGGAGATGATGACTTCCGGACACACCTTACTTTATTCCTACAGCAAAACTTCACTTCTACAACTTTGTCATAAACAGGTGGATTAAAACAACTCCACTTAAGTCATAAGCAAGTGGATTTGAAATCATATTAAACCAATACACAAGAGTTGTGCTGAAATGTTCTCAAATTCTTTGCAATGATGAACTCCTTTGGGACTGTCTTCCCCCATTTCTGTCTGGCCTGCAGACTTGAATCCCAAATGACTGCTGACGTCCAGACCATCTTACAGTTGCTGCAGAAACAAAGCACTGTGGTTCCCCCGGCCTACAGTATGGTCACTGCAGGAGCAGAGTATCAGAGACCCGTTATCCCCCTGATGAGAACCAGTCAGCCAGGAGCATCCATCAAGACGGACCGAAGTTTCAGTCCATCCTCACAAGTGAGTGTAGACAGTGTACAATCAAGAGTGTCTCTCAAAGTGTGTTCTGGGGACCACCAGAATCAAAATCACCTGGGGTGCTGTGGCAAATGCAGAATCTCATTGTACTCAATTAGAATTTCTGAGAATGGGACCATAATCTGCATTTTACATAAGCTCCTTCCTGTTTCTTATGCTCATTTATTTATGTCTTTTTTTTTTTTTTTTTTTTTTTTTTTTTTTTTTTTTAGATTTTACGTATATATTTTTAGGGACAGGGGAGGGGAGAGAGGGAGAGAAACATTGATCAGTTGCCTCTCGCACACCCCCTACCTGGGGACCTGGCCCACGACCCAGACATGTGCCCTGACTGGGAATCGAACTGGCAAACTGTTGGTTCACAAGCCGGCACTCAATCCACTGAGCCACATCAGCCAGGGTTCTTATGCTCATTTAAAGTTTGAGAACAATGGACCATTGTTCTAGGATGATCTTAAAACTTTTTTTTTTTTTTTTACCTAAAGAAAAAGTGTTTTTCAAGGATCAGTCTACATGTGTTAATACCTGGCAGAGCTTTGAAAGCTAAGGAGTAGCACTGGGTCCAAGAGACTCTTCAAAGTGTAATTTGCTCTAGTGACCAGATGAACTCTTGGGCAGGGCCTCAGGAAGGAAGGGGAGGAGAAATAGCAGCTGGGAGCAGAAGACCTGAGGTTCAAGGGAAGTCAGATTTGTCATTTTAGATTATTTGTGCCCCACCCATTACCAAAGATCTCTAAACCTTTTTTCACCTGGAGGATAGTAAGAGGAAGAATAACGTGTTCTTTATTTTGCCTCTGAAGCCCTCCAAATGGACCCTTTTGAGTTATGTTAATATGAAATGTCTAATTCCCTTGGAACTCTAGTTTGGGAATCATTCTTAATTACTTAAACACTATGGCCAAATTGCGCCTAAGAGTGATGGCTTAAATAAGGATTTACAAAACAATCATACAAAACTTTTCTTAAAGTTTGGAAATTTAGTGCAAAATATTCTGGGAAATTAAATGTTGACATAAGAAACATCCAAAGCTGTAGAGAATTTTTAGAAGAGTTCATCTGGGCCAAACTGATGACAGGTGCCAGGGAGCACGATTTCAAATGCTCTGGAGAGTAACAGTGAATGTACCTTCCCTTATACATTTGAACTGGGGGCAGAAGGTAAGGAAGATTACACGCAGGTGGGAGAAAGCAAGGCGGGGATTGGGTTACAAGAAAGTTAACAAGATTTTGGGCTCTCTTGAGGATGGTCACGTTTCATTTCAAAGGCGTGTTAACCTAGCTGCAAAGATAAACCTTTTACAAAAGAATTTATATGCCTGGAGCGTGACTACCCACCAAAACCTGCCCAGTTTACCACAGGGTGAATTTATGATCAGATGATCTTGTGAGGTTTCTGCTGAAAAATAGCACCCCGTATTTTTCAACAGAAACATTAATGACAGGAGCAAATGTGCAAAAGGAGAATTATGCGATCTTCCTAAAATATGGAAGCAGACATTAATTTCTCTCTTTTTGAATGGCTAGAAAACATGCAAAACCACGTATTTTCTTTTTTTTGGTTCTCAGTGGATTTAGTACATTTTCTGAGTAGGGATGGGTGACTTTTCTTTTCCTGAATAGTTCATTTTTTTGTTGTATTTTTCTGTACCACTTACCCCTCCTCCCCTCTTCCACCCGCACCCCCTACCTGTCAGCACCGTTGCCTGCGCCCGAGTTCTTTTGCTTTTTCCTGGATCCCTGCCATCACCCTGCTGCCCAGAACTGTCACCCTGCTATCGATGAGCCTGTCTCTATTTTGCTTGTTAGTTCATTTGGTGATTTTTCTTCTTTTTTTCTTTTCTCTCTTCACAAATCTGTTTTCTATCCCAGTTCTGCCTTGAATTTTGAAGTAAAACTCACTTGAAAACCTCAGTGTGAAAAAAATGTAAAAAAAAAAATTTCTGATGTGACTTCAGAGTAAAACTAAAGATCTTGAAATGATTGTTCAGGGACAGATTAGGTTCAGGAATGCTAGCCTAACCTAACATCCAATGTCTTGACCCATCTTTGGTATGGAAAGGTTGGTTAATACCACTAATCAAAAACAGATATATGGGGAAATAAAATATATTTAAATTTCATGAGTGTAATTTTAGAAATATGTCCAATAAATTATAAAAAAGAATCTTTTCTTTTCTTTCTACCAGTGTCCTGAATTTCTAGACCTTGAAAAATATAAACTTAAATCCAAAGAATCGCTCTCAAGTGGCATGCATCTGAACACAGCTTCGGAAGACAACTTGACTTCACTCTTAAAACAAGACAGTGATCTCTCTTTAGAGCTTCACTCACAGCAAAGAAAAACGTACCTTCATCCAATAAGGCACCCTTCTTTGACAGATTCATCCCCAAGCACTGTAGGAATCTTGGGTCTTCATAGGCATGTTTCTGATCCTGGTCTTCCGGGGAAATAATCATTTTGTACTATTTATTCCACATATGATGTAAGTGCTTTTAATGGCTGTTTTCCTTTTTTGTATTTAAATCCTCTCTACTTGACTCAGGGGCTCAAAGTTACCATTATATGCAAAAGTACTGTATATTTTCCTAAATTGAGGCTTGTAAGGTAAAACTGAGCAGTTAGGATGTAAATAGACATATGAACTCTTTTGTTCCAAATGTTAAAACTGCCAGCATCTCAAGGCACCTTAATTTTTATTTTTATTTTTTAAATCATGTGCATGTTAGGAAACTTCAATTTCTCTTGCATGGAGACTCTTATTTACTGCATTTACTAAATCAGTACTTTGTTATGAAAATGCCTTCAATTAGAAACCAAGGGATAAAATTGTTCATGGATGCAACTCAGATGATCCTCAACTCAAGGAAGTTCAAGGAGGAAAAGGGAACTTAGTCACTTTGGAGTACAGATGCCCTTCTGTATTGGGGTGTTCGTAGTTAATTACATTCTACCACACTGAAAACAAAAATGCACTTTTACAGTTCTAGATCCCTAACAATATACTTAGCCATCTTCAAATACATGAATATAGGCAAACATTAAGGAGGACAAAAAGGCCTTTCTAGTTAAAATTCTGTCACTAACTCCATGTACAAACTGCCCAAAACACTATCCCCTGGCACATTCCCTTGAAGGATTAGAAACAAGTTTCTGTATTTTTTTTCTTTTGAAAGTATGGGGAGGGAGAACTACCAGAGTGACTGACAAAAACTGATTCTGCAGCTTTCTTCTAATTTATATTTTAGGGCAATCTTGAATTTGATCAAAAGAGTGATCGCACATAGTTTTCCAAAAAAATGTGCAATTTTTGTGGATTTGTATGGCAAAAGTAGCTATCACCAAGGCTATGTTGTTCAATGGCTTTTTAATCCCAGCTGTGGAAAAACAATGTGCATTTACTTGCCTACAAAGGAAATGCACATACGAACATTAAAATTTCAGTTTTATTGGCACATCCACACACATTTGCTAATTAAAGATTAAATGAAAATTGATTACATATGGATTGGGCTAAATATATAGAGACCCCAAAATATTGGAACACACAATGGAATATATTTTAGTATCTTCAGCTAAAGTATCTTCCTTTCTTTTAGTATCTTCCTTTCTTTTGGGGAGGCCTACAGCATTTATAAAATGAAGATCCAGAAAAAGGTGTAAGTTAATTTAAGATTCTGATCAGTCAAGTCCTAGTTAAGATGTTTTATTTTTCAATTCATTTAAGTATAGTTTTAAACATGATGGGCTAAAACATTATATTTATTCCTTCTCAACAAAATTTTGAAATTTGTTGAAGTTTTCTTAGTCTTTTACTATTACACTCATATATTTTTAAGAAAACATTATACCTGTGCACATTATTAAATAGACTAGTATCTATCCCTCCTGAATAGAAATATAATCTGAGGGATAGAAATATAATCTATTGATTTACCTTTAACATTTATAGTAATATATTAGTGTAAAATACAAATAATTTATTTAAATTCACAAAAACTTGCACTATTGAGAATATAACTAAAGTGACCTTATATTTCTCCCCATGTATTTTTAAATGGTCACATAAATTGATAATCTGTGTGCGAGGCGATCTGCAGGCATGGGCATTCTAATCCCTGACAAATTTTTGAAACACCAAAACATACGCAATGAAATATGGATGTCAAAATTACCAGTCAATTCAATAAAAGCATAAAAATTTTAACCAGCTTCCTAAACCATTTGGTGTTGTGCAGACAGAAATTTAGGACTAACTGATGCTTTTATATTCTCATTTAACAAACATTTGGGGGTGCCTAGTAGAAGAGAGAAAAAAGACTAATTTTGATTTAGTGGATGATTTAGGGATTTTATTTCCATGTTTAGGCACATTTTGGCAGCTGCAACAAATTTCGTAAGGATTGCCAGGTTAAACTTCAGGGAAATTCAGAATGAATTCACCAGACACTGTTCATTGGTAGGGAGAGAGGATTTGGCAGGTGAGGAATTTAGATCTAATTGTTTGATTAGCGAATACTTCAGCTGCAACATTTGCTATGACAAGCATAAACTCCAGCCTCCCACATAAAGCCATTCTACTTCTTTATAAAAACTAAGCAAGAAGAATGGGAAGATGGGGGGGAGGGGGAGGAATGTGCACACATCCAGCGGGTTTACAGTGCAGCATGACCCAAACCTTTTATTTCTTAAACCCTTTATATAAATTAACTGCTTGATATTAAAATCTAAGTCAGAGGGTTAGGATGAGGAAGGTCCCTTCCCACATGATACCAGCTTAAAAAGAGCCTGAGACATGTAAAGAAGTGATTACTCCGGCATAAATGTCAGAAGAACCAGTGGTTAAGATGACTTACAGATGACCAAAGCAATTGTGTTAACTTAAAAAATTCATCCCTTTGTCCCAGCCAAAGAGCTTATGTCTACAATCACTGCCACTTTCCCCATGGGCTGTAGCAAAAGCAGTCTGACCCCCAATCTGGGATCTTGCTGAAAGCCAGGTTTAACTGCTACAACCAATAACGGCAACTGCTCTCCCTTCAGGGGCGTCCAACCTTTTGGCGTCTCTGCCACACCGGAAGAGTTGTCTTGGGTCACACATTAAATACACTGCAACACATAATCACAAAAAAAAAAAAAAATCTCATAATTTATTAAGTAAATTTAAGATTTTGTGTTGGGCCTTATTCACAGCCATTGTTGAGCTGCACTTAAAAATGTTTTGCTTTCCACTTAAAAATGTTGCTGTTTCCAGGCTAAATAAAATGCCATCTGAAATGGAAAGTTTATTTAGGTAAGACGTTTCATACTGTTATTAATTGCTGGGCAGTGTTAAAATTTAGACACATAATTTTACCCATTAGGGGAGTCCCATGCTCTGATTAGTTAACAAGGAATCCAAGAATGAAAAATGCCGAAGCAATGTTCTTGCAGGGTTTTAAAATTACTAATCACTCATTCCACAAACTTAAGAAGGAAGAAGCACATTTGGGACAGCACAGTTTCTCCAGCCCATTATAACGGGTTGGTCATCACTGCAGACCTTTCCAGTTCTCCTATTCAGGAGATAGAGCAAACAAGTCAGGGCAGAATGGCATTTGTTGTCAAGTTTAATATGAAGTATAAAGGTTGCTTACAAGATCCTCCTGGAGGCTGATCTCTAGCAACCACTCCAAAATGCCTAAAGAACAATGTCCTTATCCAAATGTTATTTTAAAACCCCTATTATATATTAACTAAGAATAAAATTTATCCCTTCATCATCATATCTAAAATAATTATTGACAGTGTATTTACCCCTGACTGCTTTCCATGGTTAGAAAAAAGGAATCGGTAGACCTAGTTGCTAAAAATGAACTGCAACATTGACTAATTTATACTATAGAGTAGTCTTTAAATTGCTTATCCATGGTTAATACCTAACTAGATCAATATATTTAAGTAGATTTCTTACTGCAAATCAAAACTTTTATAAATTACTAAAAAATTCAAATGTTATTAGGTTTCTAATAATATTTTTGCAGTAAAACAAACGTGTCTATCAGGTGAGTTCAGAGAGTCATGAGGAAGACAAGATGAGATAATGTTAAGTGTGGTCCTCGAATTAGCAGCACTAGCACCAACAACGTGGGAACTATAGAAATGCATATACTGGGGCCCCACCCAGACCTACTTAATCAGAAACTCAGGGCTGGGACCCAGCAATCTCTTTTAGGAAGCCCTCCCCCATAAGATCATGATGCACATGAAAACTGTACCAATGAACAATGAGAACTTGGGCTCTGCAGTCAGACCAACTTGGGGACCAGCAGTTCTTTCCTTAATAGCTGTGTGGCCCTGAGCAAGTTAATGAACGTCCCTGAGTCTTTTTCCTGAATCTGCAGATGATGGTACCTGCCTTGAAGAAGCTTGAGGAGAAAATGAGATATCATATAATAAAGTGCCTGGCACAGAGTAGGTGCTCAGAAAAAATCCTAGATTCTTTGGTTCTCATTCAAGAACATGACATTAAAGTCAGGAACATAAATAATTTTCACAATTTATCTTTTGCACAATGTGCTTTGTCTCCAGCTAAACAGTTATCAAGACTACAGTTTTTGATTCAGAAAAACACAAGTGTAGCTACTGTTTTATCGTTCTTAATTGTATTTGCACTATTAGGTTTATAGCTTTAATGTAATACTATTTACAGTAATAGAGAGAGTATGAATCGCATTGTTACAAACACATCTTCTCTGAACTGATGTTAAATGCCCAGTAGGCAAAGGTGATGTCAAATTCAGTGCTACCAGAATGTATTGTGTAAAGGCTGCCTCACTGTGGAAGCCCCTCCTTAGATTCATGATATAGTTCCCAAATGGGTATTTGAAAATAAATTTTCAAATTACAATTCTGAAAGAAAAAAAAAACACTTTTATTCATAAAATAGATTTTTATAGTTATAATGGTTCTTTTTGAGCATCGAGGATTGCTCCCTCACTGCACAGCAGCCCTAGACTGCCTAAGCTCTAGTGTGGAATAGGGGAATGGCAAGATTCAATATGACAAATCTGAATTCAGATGTGACCTTCTCCACCTACTCTCATGATAAACCCGCAATGGGCCCCAGTATCAAAAACTATAAAAATGGAGGTAATGTCTTAAATATCTTCAAAAGATGTGTTTAGGGTCCTCTAAAATGTATCATGGGGAAGTGCTTTGTAAACCATAAAGCACTATAAAACTGCAAGATCATCATGTGACTCGTGCATGACCACAGACATGGTGGCTTTGCGGTGGAAATGCAGAACTCTTTAGGTCTTCTGAAAACCTTATATTGCTTTTCCTCTACTCAACACTGACCACATTTACACCCTATGACAAAAATCTCTGGAAGGTATTACCCAATGTCATCTGAATAAATTCAAGTGAAAAAAATTTGTGAGGATTGTCACACAACTCTCAAAGATCCATTTTCTCAGAGCAGAATGCCAGAGTTAGGGGCATTTCCTCTGCTACAACATCCCAATATTTGTCAAATATTGCCTTTGTCCAACATTGATAAAATCCTACATTTATTGGCACTGAAATTGCTTTCTAGGTATACAAGAGCTCCCCCAACCACTTCTTCTCAAGTGCTCTCACTCAAAGCCGTTTTCTTACAGCTCTACATATAATGATGTTAATATTTTAAAAACTAAAAGCGTTGTGTTTTTGCTTTATGTTAGATACTGTAATTGATCAGTGCACAAGCTTAGAATAATTATGCTTTTGTGGTACAAATACACTGTTTCAAAAATATGCAATATGGAAAAGAAAATTCATAGGAAAACATGAATTATTAAAAACTTACAGCATGAAATTACCAAAGGCTTATTTATATCAACCATTAATTGGAAGTTGAGAGAGTTTACTAACAAGAAGTTATTTAAAAATAATAAGTTATTACTATGAATAGAACAATAAAATATCTACAGAGTGCAATGTTAAGAACACCAATGTTAAGAATACAATTGACCAATTTCATTGTTCTACCAATCATCAAACCCTTAAATAAAGCAGAAATATTAACATGGTTATTCTTGAAAAGCTAATGTCAAAACATAAATTCCTGTATTGTAGTCATGACATCTGTGACTTCCGTTAGTTAATTTATATTTTGAGAAACACGAAATAACTTGGTACAACTGTGATTTTTAAAGTGCTATATGTTTAACCTATATTCATTTTACTTCCTGTTTTTGTTTTTAAGTTGAAAATAATCACAACTGTTAGCATTTAAACTATCTTTTTCCATGCTCACACTACGTTAACTGTACACGAAAACTCCACACCATTCCGTCATCCTTGTTTTATTTAGGAGTAAAATTTGAGAGTCAATAATCTTATAATTAACTTCACAGTTTCATCAAAATGCCCCTATAATTACAAAAGCTTTGAAATGCCAAGACACCTTTTTTCCAAATATTAAATAAGATAAAAATACTAAGGAATTCCTAGTTTTATCTCCTAGGTACCTACTGATTTTAATTAAAGGCACATTACCTCTCTTTAGCTGAAATATGCATTCTGTAATTTTGATAGAAAAATGTATAATAGAACATTTGCCAGGTAAAGGATGGATTTCAAAAAATAATCTATGATCACTTGAAAATATCAGTTACCTGATATAAAGAAGCTCATTTGCATTGGTTAAGCAGTAAGTACCCTGGAATGCTTTAAACATAATGAAACAATCTACCAAACACATACTATTTCCTAGTCTTTATGCACATAATGTAGCATGAAACCATGATGCTTTTGAAATACTCTGTGCAGAAATATTTATTTTTTAGCAAATATTTTCTTCAAAGATTGGTATGTGGTATTGACAGTGTAATTTACTTGCACAATAGTTTTGCAATAACCTACAAATAACTGTAAATACAACATATGTAAATTTCATGTAAAAATGATTGCACATTTTTGGTAGCTAAAAGTGTACAAGTTGTATTGAACATATAGCATATATACATAATTTAAGAATGAAGCATATAATTTCTCAACTATTTATACATGAAAATTCAAGAATTTGTAAAAGAAATTATTTTGGGGAAAAAGAAAGTAAATCTCAGTAGCTAATTAGCATACTTTCATTAGAGAAGCCAATTATTCCCAACATTTTCCTAGGCACAGTACTAGATACAGGCATGGTGGTGCTGATATATTTCACAAAATCACATAACTGTAACAGTGCATCCACAGATTTACTGATTCCCACTAGGACACTAGTAAACTGGACTGAGTGATAAACACATTACATTGAAAATTAAAGAAACCAAAACACTTTGCTTTTATTACTGCCTATCAAAAATAGAAATTTACTAAAACATTTGATTATATAAAATTTCTGATGACTAAAGAGCTTTAACTTATATGTGAAACAAAATTGTTACAATGTATGCTTGATTCATTTTTTTCACCAAGAAGAAAATATCCAGGTAACATTATTTTCATTTACCTCTTTCATACATTCTTAATTTGCCCCTAGAATCATTAATCAATTATATAAGAAAAAAAATCAAACAAAATATTTTAAAGAAAACTTGTTGGTCATGATGTGGAAATTTTCTAAGTTAAAGACTGTTTAGTCTGTTTAGTGATTTAGATCTCCCACCATTCATTTTTAAGATTTAAAAACACAAGAGAACATCTCCCTACTTGATAAATGAAAAACTAAACCAAATACACATTAGCAGAGAGTACTGTATTGATATCTATAGGAAGGATGACTCAAAAGTATGAAAAAGCATAACATTTAAAAACTGAAAATCTCTTAAAATAATATAAATTTGGGAGAACTGCATTTAGATATCTCTGGGAAATGAAATACGCACCTAAAAGTTCAGTTAATCCTAAAATTATTTTTAAATGGCCTATAATTTTCAAAAGAATAGGGGTCTTTAGTTAGTATGTTTCTAGAACAACCATACTAGCACAGTTCGGGTTATCCTTTGAAATTTCAGTAACCATAGCAAGATAAAATGTAATTAAATACAGTCAACTAAAATGCAAATGACTATGCATGTATCTGTAAAGTATATATTTATATTTCTATGCTCAGAGAATAAAGGTTGGATGTCCCCGCACCCTCCCCTCCTCCCTGCCGCACACACACCCCATGTTATCAGAAGGTACTAATTCCTGGCATAGATATTAAATGATGACCTAGCCCAATTCTACTCATTCCCTATAATCTTTCCAAATTGCCACCATCTCTGATGTTGCAGAAGGAGTGCAACTTAAAGCAACAGGGAGTACATAGGCAAGGACCTCCTCATTCTCTAATTCTATGCACATCATAGCTATGTATTAGTGCCGCAATGTCTACTTACTAACTATTCAGACATAAAGCACATCTGAGTTTCAAATGCTCGCAAATATACAAGCTGCATATTATCAACCTACTTGGGTAGCAGGAATGTAGAGTAATATAAGGCTCTTCTTTTATATGCCAGTAAAATAACCTTTTTAAAAAACAAGTAGAAAAAAAGACACGGCAAGAAATAATTAAAAGCACAAGATTTCCAAGTATTCAAGTAATGAGCTGATAGTGATTCAGAGATTCATTTTTAATAAGTTTCCCAGTGTTTTACTGCAAATTTTGTGCTCAGTATTCTAAATTACTGGACAATTTTAATATATGTACATATGTGACATTATGACCTTATTCTAGAACACAAATATTTGAACAGTATTCATTTAAAATCCTTTCTGCGTTTATCATTGTAACAGTTCAAAATGGGGGGTTTTTTTTGCATCACTTAATATTATTATGAAGTCCAGACATACTCTTAGATACCTTATAGCATTGCATATTTACTTCAAAATGCTTAATTTACTATGTACATAACTTAATTAAGACCAAAAGAATTGTGATCTTTTAATACAAATTTCAAAGTAATAAAACATCATGGTTGCATTATAAAATGTAAGAAAAAAAGAAAAATATGCTAACCTGAAAATGTTGGATTTTACTTACTACATTTAATTTACCAGATTTTTCACAAATTTACTCCCATTAATTTCCCAGAAAACTGTTACACATTGGTAAAAACATTATCACCTACAAGGTTGTCAAACATAAAAAGGCAAAGAAAAGCACATTTCTGGCAGCGTTTGTTTGTCCAGTTTAGTAAAGCTGCATGATTACAAGCGAAGTTGATTTGTATACTTTACTTAAAGAAAAAAATCACAAATTTATGTTATTGTTATTTTTTTAATTGCACAGACTTTACACTGCATTAATAAATTCTACTTTCTTCCAGGATAAATGTCTTTTCCAGAAATAAACATATCATTTGACATTTTTATTACTTTTTGTTTCTGAATGCATGCTTAAATAGATCAAATGAGCACAGTCCTTAAGATTACAATTAAAGTGGACCAAATTAACACTCTAATACTATCGATTTCCCCTTAATGTAATTTAAGATGTGTAAACTGGCACTGGAAACAGAAGTGGAATACTTAACACTATTCATTTAATAACTAATATTTCATTATTTGGCAGTTTTTTAGATATAGGTGTTACTGCACTGTTATTTGAATTGAAGCATCTCATGTATGTAATGGATTTTGTATGATACAAAACTTTACAGCAAGCTATTTGAATGTTTATTAAAAAAATTCTTAAAATGACATGGAAACATGTTTACTATATAAATAAAAGCACTTAGACATTAAGAGTGTACATTATTCAATAATTTACATCATAAGAAAACCAGGCATGGATATACCAGAACAAACCACCATACTAGCATGACATAGAATATTCCAATTACAATTGACCTCAGAACAGTACAGTAACTTGACAACCTATAAGCTGGATGTTAAGATTCTAGGCTGCTGAGTCATATTATCATCTTCCTTCAATGGGAATGACATATGGTGTGCTTATATTAGCTCTTTCCTACAACACTTCTATTGAAAATTCTGTATTTTTTATGTTTCAGTTAATACCCTCTCACATTATCAAATATGTTCAAGAAAAATAATTAACCAGAGGACCAAATTATATGGATTATTCATATACATATTTTTATAAAACTGACCAAATGAATTTGACAGTTAATTAATTATATAAAATTATCTATATCAAAACGACTATAACTATGTCCTTTCCAGGATTTTTTTAAAAGTTGATTTAAAGTTATGTAAGTTCATAAAATGGGTCTTTTTCAAGATACTACTAACCATTCATTCTCCATATTTAAAAAAACATGGTTTATAAAAACTATATATTAATTTTGTCACCAGCCATACTAAAATGATGTCAATTTATACAGTAGTAACCTCATACCCATGGTTTCAGTTACCGGAAGCCAGCTGTGGTCTGCAAGTATAACATGGAAAATTCCAGAATAATTCATGAATTTTAAATTGCACACTATACTCAATAATGTGAAGAAATCTCTGTTTCTCCCAGTCCATGCCTCCCAGGATGTGAATCATCCCTTTGGCCAGCATATCCATGCTGCATGTACACAGCTCTGGGAAATGAAATATGCACCCAAAAGTTCAGTTAATCCTAAAATTATTTTTAAATGGCCTATAATTTTCAAATTATTTGCCAATAAGATATTTAAGACAGAGACCACACTCACATAACTTTTAATACAGTATATTGATACTGTTGTTAATCTCTTACTATGATAAATTAAACTATCATAGGTGTGTGTGTACAGGAGAAAAACATAGCATAGGTAGAGTGAGGTACTATTTCTGGGTTCAGGCATCTCTGGGGATCTCGGAATGTATCCATCTGGATTGGGGGGACTACTGTATTCATGTTCAAGCTGGGGAAGATATTCAGTTCACATGTAAGAAAAATATATGTTTTATTAAATCTTCATTAAGAAGGACTTAGGGTTTTGCCAACAGAGGGGCTGGATTAATTATAACAGCTTATACCAGGGATTTTTAAAAGGTCAAAACCTGGTGACCGAACTTTGCAATTTCAAGAGTAATACCACTCAGAAGAGTTGCTGAGCTGTCTATGATCCTCCATATCCCACAGATACCAAAAGACTTGTTGGTTTCCTAATGCCAGAGCCACCAGCTAATGTTGTCAATAAAGTCAGATTTATAATTTCTGAAAATTTAAACAAAGTGGTATATCACTTGATTTGTTTTTAACTTTATGAACAGTTGGCATTATATATAAACAACAATTTAATTTAACAGAACAACTTTAAATGTTGACATTTCATTAAAATGTGTCATTTTCAGAAAAATCAAGATTTAGCAAAAGATGCCATTTTAGGTACTCTAAGTCTTCAGTAACAAATTAAAGTGCAGAGAGAAAAGTTGATTATTAAGAATTTTTTTCCATAGAAGACAACAAAACACATTGTAAAAAATATACGATGTAAAGAATAAAAAAGGAAAAATCATGCCTCCTACAGTCTTATTTCACTATATATTATTTTACAGTCTATCTAAAGCAATTTAAAATAAAATTTTAGGAACTACAATTTTCTTCTACACAGTTAAAGACGTATGTTTCTGTTCTTTGATAATGTGATTAAGAATAAACCCTATTATGAATATGGCACAAAATCCAGGATTGCCCTTCTAGCTTACCTTCAAATACCAATGAAATTTGAAAGTAAAATTCATAACCTTCAGGTAAGTATAAATTAGTTTTATCTAGGCTTTTATCATTTGGCTTCTTATATAATCTAGCTTATAAATACATTCCTCCAGTTTATATTGTTAAAAATTAAGGCTGAGAGATATTTACATCAATTAATCATACAGCAATACTTGATGACATTATACAGATATCCATAAAGTAATAACTTTTCTAAAAGCAGAAACATCCCAAATACAAAAACATCTCTTATTGTTTTGAATTGTGTGCTAAAATAAAAACACATTATTTTATTCATAACAAATTAAAGCGCCATACACACATATATATATATACACACACACACATATATGTGTATATATAGTATGAAGGGAAGAGATTTAACATATAGAAACATGGAAAAGCCCCACCAAAAGCCTGAATTCAAAGTAGTCCAGTTTATTTCTTCCAATCAGAAATATTCACAGTATTTCTTCAGCTTCCAAATTCTAGGCATTCAAATTGTCATAGTGCCCTGCAAAAACTAGTGTATAAGAAAAATCGTCAGCTATTAACAATAAAATGGTGTTTGTTATTATATTCCATAAAAGCATTTTCACAGGATGAGAAAGTCTGATTTTCCAAGTCTTATAATTCAACTAGCATATATTAGTAGGGAAATGGTGACCCTATAACTTCCATATAAAAACAAAACAACAACCCTAAAACATTGAAACACATGTAAAATACAACTTTCCTTTCATGTTAATTTTAAAAAATACCTGGATTCATGTTAATAGCAACCACTTGAAATAAGAAATGAACAACTTTATAATATATCATACATGAAAATTTTCTATCTTTATTAGAACTAAGAAAGATCATTACAAATAAACTACTCTTCCTAAAAAAATAATGGTAGTTTTGCTCTTAAAAATGATTTGGAAGTTGAACTGTCAAAACCCTGCCATAGCCCTGACCAGTGTGGCTCAGTTGGTTGGGCATCATCCAGCAAAGCAAATGTGTCTGGTTTGAGTCCCATTCAAAGCACGTACGTAGGTTGCAGGTTTAGTCCCTGTTGGGGTATGTATGAGAGGCAACCAATAGATGTTTCTCTCTCTCCCTTTCCCTGTCTCTAAAGATAAATAAAATTAAATTTTAAAAAAACTCATAAAATTTTGAAGTATTTTTTTATGTTTAATATTAAGTCAGGTCAGTATTTGTACCAATACTGAATCTTATATTTACATTCAGCCACAAAATACAGAAAAAGAACATGGCCTATGAAATATATTACTCTCCATATTGGTACCAAGGTTCACTTTACAGTTTTTGATAACTCTGAACACTTCTGGAACACAGTGTAAATATCAAAAGTTTAACAGAATACTCACATCATCATATATGAAATTCACAACCCCTTGTTGTAAGTGGTCTCTTCTCCTAAAGAAATCTTTAAACAAACAAATTACTTTTTTATTATAATTGAAAATCTACAGTTTCAAATACATGGTGTCCCCAGGTACTAAAAAGTAAATAAATTCATACTCAATAAAACCTCCAAAATTGAGCTATAACAATTTTTCACTATTTGTATTCCAAAACATTTAAAGCCTTAACACTCTGATTAGATTTAATAGTGAATAAAGGGGAAAAATATATAATATTATAAACTTGCTGTACTTAATGAAAATAGCTATATGATTCTGTACCCATTTTTAAATGATCAATACCTGTCAGTGCTCGAAGCTTCACACAGCAAGCAACATAATCGTCAAAGAAGATCCTCCCATTCTTGCTATAACGCTTAACAATAGCAGTTAATGTTTGAGGACTCAACCTATAACCTAATAAAAAGAGGGTGACAAATTAAAATTTCTAAAACTAAACACCATAAGAAGACCACAACAAACATTGCATTCTTGTTAAGAGTCATAAAATATATTAACTTTCAAAATTCATTCCATAAAAAATATTAAAAACAAAATATGTTAGAAAAACACATTCATACTAAAATTGATCAAAGCAACTATTAATTACTAATAGTGATACATAAACATCATAATTCTAGCTTATAAAGTTAGAAAATAACTGTTTTTAAAAATATATTTTGATTTTGAAAGAACATCTAGGGTATTTCATGGGTTTTAATGCTTCAGTATTTCAATTCTGTAATTTTATGTTTTTACCCTTAAGGTATGTTTTTTATTTGTGTTTTTTATTTATTTTTTATTAAGGTACAGCTCACCTACAACACTGTACTTCTAGTGTACAACATAATCATTTGATATTTGCATGGATTGCAAAATAATATCAAAGTAAGTCTAGTTAACATTTGTCACCCTACATAGTACAAATGTGAAATATAACTTTCATCATTTGGCTTCTTATATAATCTATCTTATAAGTACATTGTTGTTTCTTGTTATAAGAACTTTGAAGATCAACTTTCTCAGCAACTTTCAAACATGCAATACAGTATTATTTACTATAATACATGATGTGTATTACACCTCCATAACTTACTTATTTTATAATTGGAAATCTGTATCTTTTGACCCCCTTCACCCATCATTTCTCTAAATTACATAGTTCTTTAAAGACTATGAAAGAAAAGTTTATCAGTGATCTTTGCTATCATTCAAATGCTGTATTTCCCATTGAATATTTTCCTTACAAGCGTCTTTTATAACCAGAGAAAATTTGAGGATCAACATGGTTATTCAGAAGGAGCTGGTGAAGTAATATATCCCTTTATTACTTAGCAAATTGAAACAATTTTTCATCTGATCAAAGAACAAAGATAATTTGGGTGGATGCTAAAGAATTGTAATATTCTTACCCATAGCAGCAATGGCTTGATTCAATTCATGATGCTCTACTGTGCCACTTCTGTCTTGATCAATAGATATGAAGTTTTCCTTCCAGGCATTAAGAACTGTCCAAAGTTCTTTGAATTCATTGAATCCCATTTTTCCTGTATAATCTCTCTGAGAGTTTTATTAACAAAAATAAATTTTGATACCAAAGAGGACTTACCCAACCCAAAATTCCAAATCACTGACCACCCCCTCCACCAAAAAAAAGGTTAGGATGCCTCTGCAAGAGTTAGCCAAACTCATCATTTGAATACATTTCTATGTAAAATGAGAGAAGTTTGGGATTCAAACAGGATCTTGCAAAGTATTTTTAAACTCTAATTTACTGTGGTCATCTATAACCAACAACTTCCTTAATAAGCAGAAAGCAATTAAACAATAGTATCTTCTATTTTTATTCAAGGATACATCCAACATGGCAATCATAATTCTGCAGGTTTCCAAACTGAAGGCTATGAAACATATTTATTATTTGAATTAGAGTTTGCCAAATTTTATTTATGTAAGATTATTACAATTTCTATTGTCAAATTAAAACAGTAAAAATTGCTAAAAATACACAAGCACTCCAATCAGCAAACTTTGAATGTTAGCCATCCATAATAAAATAATAATAATAATAATAATGTTACTACTACCTTCAAACTACTCACATCTAGTTAAGGGGATTTGGGCAATTAAATGAGCAATTGTGAAGTAACTGAAAATTGCTGTCACAGAAGAGAAGGAGGGCTTTAGTCTTCCTAACACAAATGACAAATGGAGTATAAGTAGAAGTTTCACATATACTTAGATCACAAAAACTTGAGGGAGTTAGCGATCTGGTTAAAGTTTGGGGTATATATGAGGCAGTTGCATAGGATGACATCAGAAAGACAGATAAGGGACAGATTATGAAAGTCTTGAATGCCACTCTCAAGATTTAGACCAAAGGAACTCAATGAAGTATTCTAAGGAGCAGAGGGACAATTTTAAAATCTCCGTTAATTAACAATGACTAGGCTGTAAAGTGAGATGAAAATGCATGTAGGTAACTCATTTGGAAGTTTTATTGCAACTGACCAAGTAAGAGAAGATAAGCTTCTAAACTGAAGCAACTGTGTTTTCCCCCTTGGGGTTGGGGGAGGGGGTCAAGAAAGGAAGAAGAAATCAATAAAACTACCTTAAAGTCAGGGATTGTTAGAAATATTAACCTTTTTGTAATTATGGAACTATAACCAAGGACTCACTAAGTAGAATTTAATTTCTCAAATCCTTATCATAATTATATTCAACTAGTATGTGATTTATCTTAAGACTAATTAGAGTCCTCATAAAAGAAACATTGTATCGGCTCAGTTACCCTTACATAGTTATAGTAGCTGGTAGCTCACTAAGATAAATAAATAAAAATGCTTAAAGTTAGTTGGTTTATCTTTTGCTATTTGATATTTTTGAAATTCTAAAAAGAAACAAATTATTTCAGCAAAATTCTAGACCCATTAAGAAAAAAATATAAAACATTCCACAAGTTAAAAAAGCTGATTTTCTTTAAATGTTTAATACAGTGTGAATGTTAAAATAGGTGGTTATACACAATTTCATTTACTATGAGCCACTACCTGGCTCATAGTAAACATGCCAAATGCATTATAATCCTAATTTTGCGTTAAAGAAAATGATTTCACATAAACATGCCAAATGCATTATAATCCTAATTTTGCGTTAAAGAAAATGAAGCCCAGAAAGATAAAGTTTCCCAAGTTCACAGAACTAAGTACGTACAAGAGTCAGGATTGCAGCTCTGCATTCCTTCACACAAAAACTACATGAGCAGGGATGGGGAGCATGTCCAAGGTTACATGAGAAATCTCTGGAGTGCTAATTCCATTATATGTCAAGCAGAAGATACCTGCTTTGCTTTATAGTTAACATGGCACACATTCATTAAGTGGGAGAATCTGATAGATGAGAATAAATAGTAAAAACTGAGTCATCAAATAAGCATATCTTTAATCCAAAAATAAGCTCAAGTATATATGATTAAGTATTTTGACAAGGAATAAGAGTGAGAATTTTCAGGAAAATTGACAGAGTTTCCCTCTCTCCCCACACCCCATTAGAATAGAAAGTAAATTTCTTTCAGTCATAAACCTTTAGAGAAAAAGAGAGTAAGAGGAGAAACAAAGCAGCAAAGTTTTGCAAGTTGGAAAAGTAGATGGACATGAGTTAACTAATGTAGATCTGAGCAAGTGTTTTGCTGAATTTGCAATAAGAAAAGCTGAGATGCAGCCAAGTTACCCTGGAAAAGACACCAAAATTTTAAGAATTGGCAATACTTCTGTAAATGGTTGTGAAGGTAAGATAAAAACAAAAGAAGTGGTTGAATGTCGACTTAAGGAGAATTTAGAGCTCCAAATCGCCTCCTGGCCTCAGCTCAGCAGACGACTACTATGTCTGCTCCTACCCTGGCAGAAGTCTGAGGTTTCATTCCCTGGAGAAGTCTGTGGACTGCAGGATTCCAGAACTGGCTATCTACTAAAAACAAGGCAACTAAATGACAATATTCAAAATACCGAGAGCCTTGCTGAGTCCTCCCTCCTCCTTTCCAGACAGAAGATTAGCTGGACAGCCAGTCCAAAAGGGAGTCCCTAAAGATACTAATATCCAGAGTTGCTCAACAAACTGCCCAGCCTAACCATGAGATGTGGAAGTCAACAATCAATACCTAACCATGATCTCAGAGCTTCTAACTAGCATTTTAGTTGAATACGGCCATCCAAGGATCCCTGACAACTGAGAAAGGCATGTAATATGAAAGACGATCTAACACAAACTGGAAAAAAAATGGCTGGAAACAAAGGTTATGTAGAAAGACAGAAACTTTAGTAGTCCCAGAAAGATAAGAAAAAGGAAAGGCAACACATTCATGAAAAAAAAAAAGAACAAGCAGCCCTTAGATTTTAAGAACATGATAGCAGACAAGACTCAATAAAAGGTTTAGAAAATACAGATAAGGAAATGTCCCCCCCAAACAGAGGAAAATAAGAAATAGGAGAGAAAAGATAAGTGATCTATTCCAAATAACAGGCATTCCAAAGAGAAAATGGAGAAAACACCACTGAAGAAAATTCTCCGAAACTAAAGTAAATGAGTTCCCAGAATAGGGGTGCTCACTGAGTTCCCCACAACTACACACATCACTCGTCTGGTAAGACGAGGAACAAAGATTTCACAAACCTCAAGAGGGGAAAGACAAATGGCATATAGAGCAATAATGGAAGCTAGAAACATCAGAGAAATACCTTTAAGATTTGAAGTGAAAATGATTTATAACTTAAGAGTTCTATACCTGGCCAATCACATAATTCTGAGGATAGCATGAAAGCATTTTTAGAAGAAGTCTCAAAAAATGTACCTCCCATGCACTCTTCATTCTAATTAATGTTACAGTTTATAGAATTAAAAAAAGATGACGAGATAAAATAAAGGGGAGATCCAGAGAGAGGAAAGCCAGCTCCTGAACAGCGGGGATGGAGTGCCAGCCTGAGAGCTGAGCACAGGAAGCAAGGCCCAGCACAGAGCTCCAGGGTGACAGCTAACGTCAGTAAAGTTATGTAGAATGGAAAACCACCCATATCTGTCACAAGACACAAGAGCATTTAGATAGTAACAATAAGCCAAATACTGATTATTGATCTACGGTAAATCACTATACAACAATACTGAGTGGATGGGAGGATGGAAAGCGTTCCTGTATGGAGTGCCGGGACAAAGGCGAGTTTTAAAGTTGAGGGTTAAGTCCTCCTGTTCCATAGCAGGACATCAACTGATACTCATCAAAACTGAAAACCAGTAGTGATTAAAAACGTGCTATTTTGAGATCTTGAGGCAAATTTCAACATAGTGAGCTGAAAAAGTTGAAGGAGATTTCCTCTATGAGTGTCTAACCCGGGGGAGATAGGAATGCACAATGAACAGTTATTTTCATAAGACACTATGCAGAATTATTTGACTCTTTAAACCACATGCATGCATATCTGTGATAAAATTATTTTAAGTATTTTAAGTATGGGGACAAAACATTAGAAAATGAATTTCTTATTTCAATTTCAAGAGCTGAGGAAAAAAGATCTCACGAGAGTAAGTTCCACTGATTCCAGACTGTGTCAAACATTTCTGAAGTTCTTCTGCATCCACTTCACCGTCCTGTTAAAAACAATTATAACTTGATTTAATGTACAATTGTATAAAAGCATATTAAAATGCTAAGTGTCTATTCTAGGCCAGTCAATAAATATGTTATCTTCAAAATATTACTCTACTATCAACTAAAAAATATTTATTAATTGACAACATCATGAAATATAAATGTTTTCACAATGAAACTATATTATCAAGCATTTCAAATATAATTTATTCTCTCCACTTCTGGAAAACAACATAATCATTCTGTACTATAATAGCTCAAAGAGTCTATCTTGTGACAAACACCACATATCCACTTAAAATAGGTTGAAAAAATGCTGAAAATATCTTCAGAAGTCTCAAAAACTTCCCTTTCATGCCTATTTTGGTGGGAGGTTATTCCTAAAAGATACTGAAGAAGAAAATAGCTTTTCCCTCCACCACCAGTACACTCAGCAAAATTTTAGAGTTCCTTACATTTTGTTAGTATACTTCTAATTATTGCTCAAACATTCTTGATTTGAACATATGAGAAATAAATTTTTATGTATTTATTCATTTATTTTAAAGATTTACTTATTTTTTTGAGAGAAGGGAAGGGAGAGAGAAAGAGACGGAGAAAAGCATCCATGAGTGAGAAATATCAATCAGTTGCCTCTTGCACACCCTCCACTGGGGGCCCCGCCCACGACCCAGGCATGTGCCCTGACTGGGAGTCTAACCAGTGACATTGCGGTTTGCAGGCCAGTGCTCAAAGCCACACCAGGCAGGGCAAGGGAAGTAAGTTTTTAAAGCAAATAAGAAATTACAATGGAAATGAAACAGTAAATAGTCTCATGTTTCAGTGCCTCATCTTATTCTCTACAAAAAAAAAATACAGGATAGTCATTTACTTGGAAGCATCAAATGTTCAGTACCTTGTCACAAATGCAAAACAATAGCTCTGAGAAAGGATCAAGAAGACAAATTTAAAACGTACTTTGTAAGAGACCCAAGAAACAACAACAAAAAAACTTTTACAAACTACTGCTAATAAGTATTATAAATACTCATATTCTGATCATTGCAATGGAGTTCCTCAGAAGAAAAATTCTGATAGGTCTAGAGGAATTAAAAAATACTGGGAAGCATTCTTCTCAATGAACCCTACATATAGTATTCACTACACAGAGTATCTAAGTGCTCCTTTCTCTGCCATGCATATTTTTTGTGTGTGACTTTGCGTACAAAGTTTAAATTCTGTAGTTAGAAAATAGTATTTTTAAAAGTGTTGCTGTATTTTCAGATTATGGACACAATCTAGATAGGGACAATCACAAAGGCAATACGTAAGGAAGGTAACATGGGGGAGGAAAGGGATGACGTGGGAGGGGGACCAAAAGGAGGAATTACACAAAAACTCCATGAGAGACAAGTTTATGAACCAAAAGTTGAAAATATATTGAAAAAATCTATTGTTCAAAAAGACAGCCAACAAAAATCTGCAATTTTAGAACAAAATGATACACGATGAAATTAATTTTATAGAGCACTAATTAACCAATTATGTTATGAAAATGCAGAGCAATAACTGAAGAAATATCTTCCACTAAGAATAAAAAAATTCATTTTACAAATATTTATTGAGCAACCTAGTATGTACAAGCACCGTTAAAAGGACTAGGTATCTAATATTATCCAAAAAAAATTCCTCCCCTTCATAGAGTTTACATATTAGTAGTGGAAGAGAGACGATAAAGCAAAAATTACTTTTGATGGTATTAAGTACTAAGGGAAAAACAGAGCAGAGTAAAGGTAATAAGGAATGTGTACAATGACCCTGAGGAGGAAGTAATGCTATTTTATATAGATGATTAAGGAAAGCCTCACTGATAAAGTGAATTTTGAGAAAGAGCTGAACAAAGTAAAGGAATAAGCTCTGCGGATCCCTGAGGGAAGAGCGCTTTAGACCCGAGCTGTCTCAAACAGCAGCTACTAGCCATATGTTCCACTGCATCCTTAGGGCTAGTCTGAACTGAGATGTTTTGTAAGTGTAAAATACACACCAGATTTCCAATATTTAATACCAAAGAAAAGGAACATATCTTATTAAGAACTTTTACATTGATAACACTGACATGTTAATATTTTTTGATATACTGGCTTTAATAAAATGTATTATTAAAATTAATTTCACCTATTTCTACTTTTTAAAATGTACTACTCAAGGCTTTAAAACTACATTATGTGGCTTACATTTGTGGCTCATATTATATTTATTTTAGACAGTGCTGCCGTAGGCAAAGAAAGCCAAGTATAAATGTCAGAGGATGTCCTCGGTATTGCTATAATCCTTACCCAATCACCTTTAGCACTTCTTCCCCGCTATCACTCATTTCCTACATGTCTATTGCTCTGACTGGGCACAGATCTTCAAAGTTAGTATGTGCGTTTCATTTGCCTTTGCATCGCCAAGTCCTAGCACAGCATCTAGTGCAAAGCACATTAGTTGTTTTGGTAGAATAAAGGTAATTATCATTGCTTGTTGGTTGAACTATAGTAATTTCTGACAGTCTGTGGATAAGTTCATTTGTTATTTCAAAAGGTTAAAATAGTAGCATTTCTCATTCAAATGTTGATTAAATTAAAAAATCTAAAATCTAATATAATGAATAAAACTAAATTTTGCATGGGTTCTTTACAGAATGTTCAGTCAGAAAAACAACTTGAGCAGCTTTACTAAAAGCTTTAACCATCAGAAAGCATTCCCCTAGCAAAATACTCCATATTCTGATTTCATCTATTTTATGAAAACATATTACCTTAATTAACTGACTAATAAGCAATGTCTTTTTAAACTACATGAAGAAAGTGATCACTTTGGATCTCATTCCCTGCACTTAGAACTGATGGATCATGATCGACTGTGTAATCTCACTACAGAACTTGGTAGCATAATAGTGGAAAACAGCATTTTCTAATTAAATAATAGAGCTTTAGGCAGATAATTAACAAAAAACCAACTGTCATTGGTTAATTGGTTAGTGTTATTAAATGCCAGTAATAGGCAGCAAGATTTTAAAATGATATTCAAGTTCAAGTCTTATTTGTTCAGTTACTCTATCTTAATCTCCATTTATTTATCTACAATAAAAGGGTATATCCATTCTACCCACCTGCAGAGCTACTGTATAGAAAAGTGGAGGCAGTGTGAACACTAAAATTAAAGTTGGTGTTACTGAGATGCATTACATGTGTGCATGGGCGTGTGAGTGAGCATGCCTGTGTACAAACCGGAATTCCTGTAATCAACTGTTGAGTGAATTATCACTGTTCAGAAAACATCATCCTATAGAAAGGAACACTGCAGAAACCTTTAACTGGACAGTTCTCATAGAGCACCATAAATTATGATGCCTATCAAAAAAGAATACAGCTGTAGAGCACCTGGGTTCTAGGACCATAATAGTGTAAGTCAGTTAATGCACCTGATCATAAATCTAGGCAAAATTCAGCACATAAAACAACCAACTAAATATTTGGACTAAAAATTAAAAATGAGAAAATTTATATATCCATTCAACACACTTACTGAATGACCAATATATTCCTAGTGCCAACTTGGTAAAGGAGAATATGCCAAGAGTCATGTCCTCATGGAGTTTAACTATTTATTCAAAAGCGTAAGACTATGGAAAAATTAAGGAAAGTATCATGTAGTACCATCATAGCAAATCATTGTGGACAATTGTTGCACTGAAATAGTTCAGAAGTCAAATAAAAGTCTCTAAATGTATATGTCCAGTTCCTATGCTTTAAGTTGTAATTTCATAAAATGGATTTATTACATAGTCAGTTATAGATAACATTTATTCTCAGTATTATACTTCAAAAGTTCCTTGCATATAAGAATGGTATAATGTAACAGAATTACACTTAGCTGTAATTAAAAAAATGCTATTAACGGGGATTACACAAGAAAGGATCTATTGTTTTATACAAGAAGCCCGAGACTAGATAGAACATGACTGTCTGGCAACTTAATGAAGCCACCAATCTGTCCATGTAGATAGATCTCCTTTTCCAAATCCTCTCAGGCTCAACCTCCCATACTACCCTGCTTCCACTTTTAATTAAATGAACTATGTGTCAGGCATCATGCTAACAGACTTTTTAAAATAAAACAACCACCTTCATCTCTGATCTCAGGAAGAAAATTAGCCTAGGTAAGTTTAAAATACAAACTTGGTATACACTTAAAATAAAACACTACGTAAAAAAAGTGAGCATTTCTTTTAAATAGCAATCATTTCACAAACTGATATTTGTGCAATGTATTTAGCATCTCACCTGTCCAGCAACAGCAGTAAAGTACCTCCACATGGGATCTTCCGCTGAGGCATAACTATCTGAATAATCCGGGTATCCGGGGTAGCCACCAGGGGGCACATGTGGCCCTATTCCTGGCAATGGCTGTCCCATTGGCATCTGCATTCCAGGCATCTGACCACTAAAATTTCCAAACTAGAAGAGTGAAAAAGGAGAAAGTTATTATTACAAATGTCACCTATTATCCACGAAAGTTAGTTTAAAAGAAAATATGTGCCGTCCTTTGAAATGCAGAAATAGGAATACTGAAAGCCTCCAAATTTATTATCACAAAAGCTGTTAGCTAGATGCTAAATGTCCTGCATTAGGATCAATTCCTTTCCTTAACATGTTATCCAGCATTAAAAGAACTGTAAAAAATAAAAAGAAATCTCCAGCCACTAAGAACTTTAATAGATGAACATGAGGCACAATTTTAAAAAGCATTTACTATGATCATCCCTGAAATAAACAAAAAGTAAAAAATTTAAGAAAATTTCACCTACTGAAAAACTAACAAGTAGTATAACTCAAGACACATACTTAGAGGACTACATGGTACAATACAATGAAATTGTGAATAAATCAAGAAAAACTGTATAGGGCCAAAAAAATTTTTTTTTTTTTAACAGCAAGACACCAATGAACAGAATAATAAAGTGATAATTCCAACCATGTTCCTTTTCAAAACTAATAATAACAAAAATACCAACAATAATGATATGCACTAATATTTATTGAGAGCTTTTTATATCCTAGGGACTCCCGGTACTTTCCATCTATTATGTGATTTGACTTTCCAAAAACCCTATGGGCTATTAAAGTACTATGTCTTTTTTTGCAATTGAGGACCTGACACTTCAGGAAGTTTCCTGAATTGGCTAAGGTCAAATAACTAGTAAGAAGTAGAGCATGATTCAGAAACACACAGTCTGACCCCAGAGGCTACCTACTGTTTGTTCCCTCTATAGCTCTGGTTTCTCTCTTTTCACTCTGGAACTTGGTACACATTTTTAATACTGTAAAAAGGTATTTTACTCAGTATCTTTATGAGTCTGAAGGTGAAAGATATATCAGGTTTGTTCTCTATTCCATTTTGAACAAAAATATTTTTCACTTACATTCTTTTTTTAAATACAGCATTGCCTTTCAGAAATTTTTCAGTTACAGTTGACATTTACCATTATATTAGTTTCAGGTGTACAGCATACTGTTAGATACTTATGTAACTTATTAAGTGATTTTCCCATTGAATCTAATACCCACCCTGGCAGCATACAGAGTTATTATAGTATTATTGACTATATTCCCTATGCTGTACTTTACCTTCCAGTAACTATTTTGCAATTGCTAATTTGTACTTCACCTTCATTCATTTGTAAGTATCAGCAGGGACTGCCAGAAGGTAAAAAGAGAAA
The DNA here is from genome assembly GCF_021234165.1 of Pteronotus mesoamericanus. Classification (NCBI taxonomy): domain Eukaryota; kingdom Metazoa; phylum Chordata; class Mammalia; order Chiroptera; family Mormoopidae; genus Pteronotus; species Pteronotus mesoamericanus. The sequence continues at coordinate 24,557,117 of NW_026555325.1, read as the reverse complement.
AGAATTTAAGCACATGGAAGAGGGGGGCAGGGAAGACAAAACACAGAGGCCTTTTGTAGTACTTTCAAAAGTCCTAGCAGGTGGGATGTGCTAAGAGCAAAAGTATGAGGAAGTACTGCACCTCCAGGAAATGTCCTTAAGAAAATGGTCAAAACCTAGTTTCTGAAGCAATAAAGTATAAGAAAGGAAACAGTAAACATTAAAACAATGTTACAGATTAAAAACAAAAAGTAAATAAATAAAATAGATGTGATTGTTTAAAAGTTGCTTTTTTGAAGAGACAGATCATTGAATTAAAAAGAGAGTATATAACCACATATAGAATTTAAATTAAAAAAATATATTAACAAATGCTATGAATACCTTTTTACCAATATATTTGAAAATATAGATGAAATGGGTTTTCTAAAAGTATATAAATTACAAATACTGACTCAAGGGAAAAAAAAGTCCTATTTATCATAATGGCAGGCTAGGAAAACTTGATAAAACTTAAAAATAAAATGTTGCAAAAATATTATTTTTCAATCATCTTACTGATAGAAGGAAACTTCCTGGCCAATATTTGAGGACAAGTCTAAAACCTGGGATAAAAGGATCAGGAAAACTCCCAAAGCTTTTACTCGAAGGGCAAGTGGCAATACCCAAGACACAGGCGTGGGTTCCAAAGCCTCCAAGGACATGGGGTACAGTCAATTCTTTGGGAATACCCAAGAATTTAGAGTTTATTAAAGACTCTCACTAACTTAAGCTTCACATAAGGAAGAAAAACTGAAAAAAATTTTTTTAGAAGAGAGGTCAAACTAAATACATGTGAATATTAGTGAAAAGCTAATGTTGAAGTGATGACAAAAGACGATTATAGACCCTCTATTATAGCATCTCCATTTGTTCCTTGGAGGCTCAACACAATTTTTTTCCTAAACTGAAGCCTTAGGAATAACCTTCTATCCATCTTTCCTTCCTGACAAGCACTAACTCCCCCTAAATCCGAAAATGTGAGAGCTGGTACTAGTGGTCCGAGTAAAGATGATTGCAAATTCTTTGCCATCTCTCTCATGCAAAGGCAGATTTGCTCCGCTCCCCTGAGTCTGAGCTGGACCTGTTTCAGCTTTATCTGATAGAATACAGTAGAGTTTGCACCATGTCCTTTCCAGGGTTAAGACATGAAGAGGAAGCTTCTGTTTCTCTCTTAGAACAAAGCCAGCATTAAGAAGGCCAAGGCTGATGCTGAAGGGTCCATGTGGAGAACCGGAGCTCTTAGCCATTATATAAGGCTAATCCATAAAAATAGTTTTAAAAATTCATAATACAGCAAGTTGTTTTCTTGATAATGTCAAATGAGTCAAAACTGATTACTATATAGTTATAGTTATCTGGTAGTGTGACTGAAGAAAAGCTTGAACTTAAAAGTGTTAGCAATGTCATTTTCATGTTGTTTTGCACATTTTTGAATTTTTAATATCATCTTTGATTCCAAATTTCTTCCAGGAAATTTTCAAATTACTGGTCCATTTTGGGAGTGTTACTTTAGTAAAATTGTATTATATAATCTGTAACCCCAGAAAACTCTGTACATAAAAACTGTAATAAGTCACAACAGGCTGAAAGGAAACAAGTGGAGAGGCCATTGTATAGAACTCCACTTCATCCTTCAGGACACTCCCTCTAACTTATATCAGTGTCAAAATTTTTTAAAGTCCCACGGGTTTATGCTACCATGACTAACTTTTGAAGAAAGTTTTACCTTCCTTAAGCATCTTAAACTTTTTTTTACTATGTTTAAAGACAGATGAAAAGTAAACATAGTAAAGTAGAAGAGGCCATGTGAAGCTAATCAAGTGCTAACTCCTATACTAAATATTAGTAAAGCTCAATTTCTATTTCTAGGTAAATACACGTACAACTAAAACTGGAAATACACTGTATGTTATTTTCTATCCGCACCCCAATGGATCATCCCTCATGTCCATTTTGTTAACACAAGGTGTGCTCATTCACTTTGGACATCACTAACGTAAATACTGAAGGTTGGGCTCCTTTCTGAAAAGAAAAAGCTAGACATCAGGATACTACAATTACAACTCCCATCTCTCAAAGGTGATGCAAAATACAGAGTTATGTAAGAAAGAGTAACCCTCCCCAACTACAAAAAAATCTAGAATAGTAAAGATTAGGAAGCATTTAGCATATGTTAATTTACTCATAAGCAACTTAAAGTATAGAAAACAAGAAGTAATCAAAAAATTCAGAAAGAGGATGTCTAGCAAAACTGACAGGCATATGGCGGAGGACGGGAGGACGCACAACAAAAGATAACTAATACAAGAAAGGGGGGTGCTTTTTTCCCCTGCCGTTCTAGTAAAATTTCTAAAACCACAAGACACTCTTGGCTACACTAGAACGCGCCTCAAGGACCAGATCGCTCAGCCGCGCCCGGCTTCCAGCAGCACCCTTCAGACTGACGGCGCCACCGAGTAGTACCAGAGACAGGTGAAAATTCAAGGGCTGAAGGCAGACGCGGTACGTTCGCACCGCCAGCAGGGGCGCCACGCCCCGCGGGAACGGATGCCGCGAAGGGGCCACGACTCACCCCTCCTCCGTATCCCGGGTAGGCCATGACAAGCGGAGCAACCGTCACCGTCGGTGTCCGCTCTGCTGGGTGGAAAGCGTCCGTGCAGGTACAGGTGCCGGTGAAGCAGAATTCAAGGTGCACCTGCAGAGCAGCTTGCGTCCCCAAGAACGCCCCCTGATGGGGTCCAGACCCGCCCTACTAGGTTCCGATTGGCTGAGTGTCAGAGGCCTCCCCTTTCTGGAGCCTAGTCCCACCCATCTCGTCTCTGATTGGCTCCACCCTCCCCTTTTCCTGCTGGTCACCTATTGGCTCGCTTACGTCTTGCGCTCTGTCTTCGCTGAACCGCGAAAAGGACTGCGGCGTAAGTTCCACGCTCTTTGGAAAAGTTCTGACGTTAAGTTTCTCTTCTCTTTGGGAACCCCATATCGGTCATGACTTCTTTAAAGCTAATCTTCCACTTTTTTGAGCCAGACTTCCAAATACACATCTACGAATCTTAAAACTTGCAGAATACATTTATTTTTGAATGGCGTTAATGTCGCAATCTAAATTTTGAAACATTTACCTGTGCCCCGAAGGGAGGGCTTCCGAGCTAAACCAACTTGAAGTCAGATTTTACCAAAAGGTTATCTGTAGTTTGTTTGGTAGATAAACAGTAACTAGAGCTGCCAGATCGGGGCGGGGGGGGGGGGGGCGACATTACAGGATGTCCAGTTAAATTTCATTTTCAAATAAACAATTTTTTAAAGTATATCTCAAATATTGTACCAGACGTACATTTCATGCTAAAAAAAATTACACGCAGATAATATACAGGACGCCCTGTGTATTAACCTGTATATTTTCTGGCAACCCTACCAATGACTCAGGCTTTGGGCTTCCTAATTATATCCACTGAGAGGAACAGCTTGTTTTTATCACTTGACAAAAAAAGTTAAATGCTCAATTATTAGATTTATTAAGTAATAGTGATTGATAGTTCTCTGGAAATCAAGTGAATATTGTAGTTCTAGCTTTAAAAGGACGAGGCACACACACAGTACAGAACAGCTCTAGCTTTAACTTAAACAAAGAAAAATGTTATTTTGAGTTATTTCTGAGTAAGACACCCACTAAAAAGTATCTTAAAAATAAGAATGTGGGAGGGGGAAGTGTTCATTATTAGCAGAGGAAATAAGCCTGGCAAAGCTGAGTAGCTATTGCTCAGCTACACTACAGGGGAGGAACATGTGAAACCTAATTTTACAGGAGGAGGCAGAGAAAGGAAGATCACTACGGTTCAAGCCACTCTTGAAAAAGTGTTAGTTCTAACACAAAAAATACTTTAGCCAGTAATATTAAATTATTGGCAAAAATAAGTATAGAGGGGGTTGGTAAAACTTGATAAGAAGAAAGAACATACAACTCATTAAAGCATCAAGTGATACAGCAGTACAAAGCAAAACTGTTACAAGGTTTTATTCTAATTGATTATATATTCAAAGCATCAGCATCGAGGGTTTTACATTTATAATGGTAGTCTAAATCTCTGGTCAGAATTTTTGTGCATCTTCTTTTCATCATAATAGCCTTAGTGATGCATTGTGTTTGTATATGTTGCAAGCCAAGTCTCCATGGTTCTCTTGCATTTTTCCACATTATACTTTCCCAGATAGGAATTGTATATCCAAGGGCAGAGAGATTTGCTGCAGGATAACAAAGATCACCTCTCACTCCAGGTTAAAATGTTTGTAGGTTTGTTAGCAGGACCTTCCTAAGCTTGAAATTCCTCCATTCTAATTCAAACCCACTGCTCTTGCAGCACCTGCCTAGTAGCTTCATTTTGCTTTGTGGAGCTTGGGAGCAAGAGGAATCTGAATCTGAAGTTCATGCTCCCTTTTGTGCTGTGAGTAATAAAGTCCTTTCTCTCTAGCAGAGGAGTCTCGTGGTTTCTGTCAACTTCTATGAAACTGCGGCAGTCCACTTGTTACACTGGAAGTAGGATAAAATACCAGAACCTTCATAGTTCTTGTCAGTGTATCTCTTTCTTAGGGAAAGAGTCACCCAGAAAAGCTCCTGTTGAAGGGTAACAGAATATGCCTCCCCAAAATATGCCACTTTCATGTAAGGATTTTTTTTACCATATTTTGCCATGCATAATGCATACTTCTTTGCCCAAATTTTTGAGGGAAAAATTAGGGTGTGCATTATATGTGGGTAGTACTAATTCTGTATGTGTATAAATGTTTTTAATTCTTTTATTTATATTTAATACATTAAACGTGTAACTCTAGAAAGTAATAACAATATCCATATGCAAAATAATACTCTGGAATGTTATAATCAGTTTTGTTTCTAAATATAAGTAAATAAAAAAATTGAATTAAAAAATTAAAATGAAAAGATTTTTTTTTCCTGAAAGTTTGGGTCAAAAACATGGGTGTGCATCAGACACATGAGCACATTATACACAGCAAAATACGGGGTAATTGAAGGCAATTGAGAAGAAATAAGAAAAGCTCTCTGCTTTCCCGCTATTTGCCTAAAATCAGGACATAAATTTATAAAAATGCCCCTCTTCTTACTCTAAAACAACATTAGAAATCAAGAAAGTAGGGACTTAAATCTACATGACGTATCTTATACTTTTTTATTCTGCTTTCCTGGTAACTTTCTGATAGCATGCCTTCCCCAACCCTCACTCTCTTTTTTCTTTAGCTGAAGATGGTACTTAAACTGAAGTTCTAATCCTTCTCTGAGTGTTACTCATTTTCCCCTGGATACCTCCAGTGTATACATGAGGGTTCATGTCAGTAAACTTCTGAGCTTTTTCTCTTGTTAATCTGTTTTTATTACAGAGATCTCAACCCAGAACTCAGACGAGTAAAGGGGAAATTATTTTACCTCCCATATACTGCCATATAAGATACAGAGAGAACTTTCAACACCATAGTCTGAAGTATCTAACTAAACCTGGTATTTCAAATTATAAATTTTCTAGCATAGGAATTTAAAACTTCAAATGAATGTATAAAGAGTCGTTTAAAAATATTAGTAATGAATATTTGCCTCCATGATTCAGTGTTGTGTAAATAATATTTTATGAAAATGTAGTGGATAAAAACTTTTAAATTATACATTTTTCTTTTCAGAAACTACTCCATTATTATATAAAAATAGCTATTTATAGAATTAATACTATGTAACAGGAACTATGTCTTGTGAGGTTCTATTCCTCAAAACAATTCCATCCAATATATACTATTACTATCTCCATTGTATATATGCAAAAAGTAAGGTCAAGATTTGTACGTCACTTGCCCATAGTTGCATAGTTAACAGCAAAGTGGAGATGAGAGCCCAGGAAGTTTGGCTGCAGAATGTGGTCTTTTAAATAATGCATTTCCCCTTCCCTCACTAGCTCCACCATAGTATTTCAAAATATGATAAAAAATATTTACACTGTAAGAAGAAAGGATTTAAAGGGTAGAAAAGTGGTACACCAATAGCTAGAGAAACAGACAAGAAAATGCGTGGTTTTGACTAAAATTAGCCAATGTAATTATTTCTCTTACAGAGGATACATGCGTTCTGGTCACTACAAAGCTTTTTATGATTATATCTACCTATGGTATTTCTTCCAATTCTTGATGGTCTTTGGTCTTAATCATAATTTTAGATATTCGATTAACCAGTACATGTATCAGTACAATATAAACACTAATGTAACTATGGTTCTCTTTCCTGTCTGTTGCCACGCTTTTATGAATTTTGCTCTATATGAATTTTCTCTCTCTTCTTCTCTTTACAGGTGGGAAAACAGGGACATGAGAGACAAGAGAAAAAAATTACTGCTCCTCAGCAAGTGTCAGTTTCAGAGCCCAAACCTACGTATCTCATAGAAATCATATATATATATACCAAATACTATAACAAGACATAACTGTAACCAGCTAGTGCAAAACAACATAATGGAGCTTATTTTATATCACTAAGAAATTTTACTTAGATCAGCTAATTTATTTATTCAACAAATATATCTATTAAACATTTACAATGTAGCACCAATTTTGTGAGGGGAAAAAAAAATCCATCAGTAGGCTCGGGATGCCCTAGCTCTGTGGAGCTCCTATTCTAGCCGAAAGAACAGATAATAATAAGGAAACATAATTAATACATAAATTATATTATGATCTATTCAATTATTCAAAGCAGGAGTCAGGTTAGAGAAGTGACAGAAAGCTGCAGTGCTAAAAGGTTGCTCAGAGTAGCCTCTTAAGAAGGTCAGGTTTGAACAAAGGCTTAAAGGGCATGAATGACTGAGACAGGCAGGTATTACACCTGTGGGGAAGAACATTCCTGGCAGAACTAGAGCTATGATTCTGAGGCAGAAAGCTGCTGGCCTGTTTAAAACAGCAGTAAAGTCAGTGTGTCTGGTGTGGACTGAACCAGAGGGAAAGCCGTAAGAGTGGTTACAGAGCAGCGCATTGGGGCAGATCACTTTTCCTGTTTTCCTCTCTTTGGGCCACTTAATAGGCCATAAAGAGAGTAGGGCCTTTAGGGGCCATTGTAAGGACCTTCTTTTATACTCTGGGTGAGATAAGACACTTAAAGCTTAGGGCCTTAGTGAGACACTATGTAACTTATTTTTAAAGTATCACTCAACTCTATTGACAACAGACTGAAAGGGTTAGTGTAGAGGCAAGGAGATTATTTTAGAATCTCTTGGTAATTTAGAAGTGATTGTGATTTACCAGGGTGCATCCGTTGAGATGGTGAGAAGTGGTGAGGTTATTTTCTATTTCTAAGGAAGACCCTCAAGGTTTACTGATACTTTGTTTTGGATTTACCCTTTAATGACATGGTGACAAGATTCTCTCCTTGATTAAACTTTAGCCAAGTTCTTCTGAGCTCTCTTCTTGACTAGGCCTTAGTCCTAAACTACAGTGAATTTAAACAAACACTAACATAGTTTCTGACAGCTCAAGGCTGCATTCCCAAGATGACCCTAGCTTCCTTAAAGTGCCTAACTGACAAAACTCAAGGCTTCCAAAGGCCAATACCTGGAGATAGGGCCCCTGTCTCCCAGTTCTTGTGAGAGTGTAGGAACCTAACTTCGATAAGCACCAGTTAGGAAACCCTGGTGAGTTTCACATGAATAAGGCCCTCTCCCTGCATTTTATAATTTTCACTTCTCTCTACAGAAGCCCCACTTGCCCCTTCTCTATTCCTGTTTCTGCCTTTGAAACTCCTAGTCTCTGCGATACAAATCAAAGTTGAATTCAGTTTACACTGGACTCTTCTTCCTATTATTATTATTCTTACTAGTTTCCTATTATTAATAGTATATTATCAGTTAAAATCATCCTCATCATTTTAGTGTCTGTTTATCTTGGTCAATGGTAGAGGATGGGGGAAGAGTTGTTTGGAATGGTCAAATCACAAGTCAATACTGGACGTGTTAGATTTGAGATGCCTGTGAGACTAAGTGACAATGTCAGGTAGGCTGTTGCTCTAAGAGGCCGACTAAAGTGAACAGCTTAGCTAGTGAGTGTGCCTAAGAACCCCCTAGCATCTGCATCTTAATGAACCTTGTTATTCTCCACTTGATACATACACAGCAACTGTGGAGAAGCAGCAAAGAATTTAGTAGGAGGTGATCCTCCAAAATGGCTTTAAAATAAAAATGAATTGCTAATGCTGGCGATGAAAGTGGAAGTGGCCAAAGAAATTAGTTCTTCTGTGACATCACTTTATAAAAAGTAATGAATAATAGCAGTAGCTTTATATCCTAGTGAAGTTTTTATATTTGCAAAACAGTTCTGGCAAACTTGAAATCCATATAGTTTGAGAAACTATATACAATGTCTTATTGCTGCCATAGCAAAATATAGACTGGGTGGCTTAAACAACAGAAACTTATTTCTCACAGTTCGGGAGACTTAAAGTCCAAGATCAAGGTTTCAGCAAGGCCAGTGTCTGGAGAGAACTCTGTCCTTGTGTTGCAAATGAACACTTTCTCCCTGGGCACGCACACAGCTTTTCCTGGGCACATGTGGTTGGAAAGAGACAGGAATCAAGTGCTCTGGTGCTGTTCTTATAAAGGGCCCTAATCCCATTGTGAGAGTGAAATCCTAACTTCATCTAAAACCAGTTACATTCATTGACCCCATCTCCAAATCAATTGCTCTAGGGGGTAGAGCTTCAACAAATAAATTGTAAGGGGCACACCTCAGTCTCTGGCACATAGAATCTGAAGGATGAGGAAGAGGGTATACTTAGTTGTAACATCCCCAGTTGTATTTTCACCTTGAATCCACCCTAGTAATTTCTTTGTATCTATTTCATGCTAAAATGTATTCACATAGATTTCATGCCATAGTTTTTTTTTTAACTGATAAACATGCACTAATTATACTTTCTCTAGAAATTATTCTTTATGGTTTTAGATGGAATAATAAATGTTGTATATGTGTTATTTACATAAAGCATAAAAATATCACAGTCTAAAATGAAGCCACCCACCCAGTCATAACTGTATTGTAAGTCTAAACCTGTTTCTTCAGCAACTGCCTGAGGGTTACTTTATACTAGTGAGGACAGAGAGAAATAATAAGCTTTCCCAATAAGACAAAAATAAGTATTATTTACCATTTATTTCTGAGACCAGCCACTTGACAACTTGACCTTATTTGGTTGAGCTTTCAACAACACAGTTGTTCTCTTCTGATTATGGTAATATTAAGTACTCTTTTGGCAGAAGCACAAACTAAAGCAATTTAATGAACAGTAATGCATATGTGAAAAACATCAACAGGGCTCTTTAGAAAGGTGAAGAATGGTAGTTTCTCAGTATGTACATCCTCACTTAGACTGTTAAACCCTACTAGGCAATTTGAATTCAGTGCAGACATCTTTAGGTATGCTGTGTATATACTGTTGATCAAAACATGTGCATACAACTCATACTCTGTAGAAGCACCAACACAGTGATTAATAGCCTTAAGAAGGAAATCTGCTACTTGGGCAATACTGGAAAAACACCTATCTTAAATTTTAAATCCAACCTTCCTGCTTGTGAATATCAGGCTCTGTATTCATAACATGGAATCATATAGTTACAAAATCACCTTTCTACAAAATAAAAATGAAATAATGTTGAATGAATACTTTTTTCACTGGTGGTTACCCCTTGTAAATTGATTATGTAAAATGCGGATTGAGAGTAGTCCTTACAAAAACTAAAAATACTTTAATCGAAAACACAAAAGTGGCCCAGTTCTTAAAATGGTTATGGGCTGGCCAAAAGCTGAGGTTATCCCATTTCTACACGTTCTCAAATGTTTTGTGGAAAGATAAGATTCTCCCTCCGTCCTATCAATGTCAAATTATTTGTGGGAATAAAACTTAGTAATGAGAATGAAAAAAAAAACAAAACCCTACAATCTGTTTAAGTAGCACATGATGCTTTTCACAGCCATTTTTCAGATGATCTTCATAAAAATCTTGTGAAATACCATATTTTGCCATGTATATTGTGCACTTTTTTGCCCAGATTTATTAGGGAAAAATAAGGATGCACATTATACATGGGTATAATGATTACATACCATGGATAAAATGGTATAATAATCTTATGTATAATGTGCACAAAAATATGGGTGCACGTTATGCATGGCAACAGTATGGGTAAGTAGCACCAATTGTATTTTAAGAGGAAGCTAAGTAATAAGTTGCATTGTGGAAGCAGACACAGATCAAACCAGACACAAAATGTTCTGAGGCCCCAGCAACTTTATTTCCACATCAGTTTTGGCTCTTGCCATTCAAGAGGGGGAGCCTCAGAGAGGGCCTGGAGCCAGCACAAAATGTTTTTTAAAACAACATATGAACTGGTTAAATTTCATGTTTGGAAAATAATTCACAATACCACTGTACTTCTGAAAGAATGAATGAATGAATGTGATTACTTAAAATTTTTTAAGTTGCTTAAAATCTAATAATTCAGAAGCGCGTTATTGCATGAGTTATCCCAAATTAGAAATTAAAGTAAAATAAAAAGAAAAAAAAGTTTGGTGTCTCTTTGTAAGGTCCCTAAGGATTGAAATTATGACATGTACACGTATATGATGAAGACCCATGATCAGTGGTGTTGCCAGGGACACCCTGTATGCGTGTAATGAGCCCAGTTCATGCACCATTCCAGATCCGCTCAATTTATCCTACCCTGGACATTTGTCAGGGAGAAACTCCCAGAAATTCAGTTCTTCTAGACAGCGCAGTAAAGAATTACAGATCAGCAAGCCTCCTAGCATGCCAGCAAAGTTTATGAGTACTAAGTTTGAATGGGAAAGCAAAAGCACGGGTGGCCAGAAGCTGGGTGACCAGCACCCGGGTGGCCGGTTACTCCCTGGCCAGAGGTCCCCCACATGGCAAAAAGAGCCAAGAGAGCAAGTCCTTTGTTCTGAAGACATGTAATTGGTGGAGTGAGAGTGAAGAAATTACATGTTGACTGACAGGTGTGGTGCCAGCTTTCCCAGGAAAACGTGGTTACCGAAACGTAGGTGTGGGTGGGGGTTCCTTAGCCTGAAACCTTATCTTGTTCCAGACTATTTGTTCACTTTGCATACAGGACACAGGGCAGGCAATTAAACAAAGTTGTTTTACAGGTTTTTCTTTGGGCACTGCAGACCCCCACCCCTTCTCCCTTCCTTGCCTTGGGATGAATACACAGCCTCAAGGTTTTCCTTTTCTCAGCCAGTGGAGATGATATGCGCAGACTTGTAAGGGCTCCCCCACCTCCTGCACTGTCATAGTTTACCTGTGCTGTTTGGAATTCCTGGCTGCCTTATCGGATCAGGCTCAGGATTACTGGGTCAGCAGGTGAGCTTTTGCTTTTAGCCTCCTGTATTAAGTTCTTTGTTAGCTTGCAATGCTGAGGGCTCAGTCTTTAGTTTCCCTCTGGCCACTCATTCTACCACCATTCCCCCTCAAGTTATAGGAACCCAAAGCTTTCGGGAGATTGGGCTCAGGGATACTGGGTCAGTGGGTGAGACACGTCTCCCTCCTCCTCCCTGCCTTGGTTTGCTGTCTATCCTATCTAACATCCCCCCTCAAGCATTTGGAACCCAAATTTCAGGGGCTTTGGGGCAACAACCACTCTGACTGCTTCTTGCTGTGAAAGGGTCAAGGGACATTAAGCATTCTTTGACTTCCATCTGCCTGCTAACTATCCGTCAGAGGAGGAGGAGAGAAGTGTCCCCCCATCGGCCCATGGTAGATGTCTGGAGCCTGAGGTCCCAGAGGTCAATAGTTGTTTTGTGATGATCATCTGTAGCCCTATAGCTTCTATTCGAGGAGAGGTCAATTGAGTTAGAGTTGTCAAATAGTAACACTAATTAATACCGGTGCTGTGTGGTGGATCTAGGGCTTTATTCCCGTCAGCTTTAAAGAAGAATGTGTTGTCAGCCAGTCCATCATTAGGGGAGCTGCTGCAGAGGGCCTTGTCTTCCAGGTCTTCAGTAAGACTCAGCCCCCTGGCAGAATGGGTGCAGGGGCTCAGCAGGTGGAGAGACAAACCTGCAGTGAGCAAACTTGTGCAAATTGATTAATTCACACAACAACCCACAAACCAGTTGCTGAGTCAGAGAGTGTCTTTTGGGAAGGCATCCAGCTGCGAGGTCTTTGCTGCAATGACATTTGACAGTGGCAATTTTACAGGTCCTTTTTGCCTGTAAATTGAGCATCTGTGATGATGTTACAAACCCAGTTTTAATTTCCAAATGAAAGCAAACTTTGAAAACAGCTGCACGAGTCCAATGTGCACCACGGAGCATTGTGATTTTCCTTGATTTAATATTTTTCTCCCTAAGAGATTTTTCTCCCTCATTGTCATTAAAGGGACTGCATGAAGTCTGATTTTACTTTTGCTTATTTGCATAAACACAATAAAAGCAGCAATTGATCTTTAAGTCTGCTTTGCTGGAACTCACTCGAGGAACCTTTAGATTGACTCTTCAGGCCAGGCTTCAGGGCACAGAAGCTGAGCCACACCCACCTGCCCTCTGGCCTCGCCTGCAGTACATGTTTCTCTCCAGTCCTCCCAGCCATCCTTCAGAAAAGCAGCCTTCGTTCCTTCCCTGGAAAGACTGCCATGAACCTCACACCAACCAAGGTACCAGGCTTTTCTGCAGTGGGCTTTCACTGACTTTAAAAGTCAACCCCAGTTCCTCAAGGCTTTTTGGTGAAAACCAGAGACCAGGCACGCCTCCTTCAGGCACAACATTCCAGTCAACATCTTGGTTGACAAAACCACCGTTAGCAACTTGTCTTACTGGCTTTATGCATAGAAACCTTATGTCTTCACTCATTCCTTCAGAATGCCAAATTCTGGAGGGATCAGGTAGGGAGAAAAATATAAAGTATAAAGGAAAATCCTTGTTCTTAATTCAGAAGGGGAATATCTCAAATGTCATCAGTAGATGACAGAGGCTCTCTCCCACAGGATCTTCCCAGCTGCTATGAATGAAAACAATGAATTGTAACAGACACAATTTGTCTACCAGGAAAAAGGGGTGGCAGATTCCCTCTAGTGGAGAATGCCCTGAGCCCTTCTCTGAAATGGCTTTAATTGAGAACAATGTGTGCAGGGGTATACAGCACGCATGCAAAACTTATCAATCCAAATCAAAAGGCTATAGATATTTAGATCAAGGTCTGTCAGACATGCTGGCCCTGGATGGGGCTCAAGAAGTTTCTCCCTGCTGTGAAGTCAAACACCTGGTTTTTCCGTATCAGGGCAGTGCGAAATAGAGCAAGCTGCAGTAATTACATCACATCCTTTAGGCCAGATCTCCCAGGGTACCCTCGGGTCAGTATCAGGTCTTGCCTGCCTCCGGCATTCCTAGTTTTCTAGTCAAGGCTTATGGGCCCTTTTCAAGGCCTAGCTCGTGTGCGGCTACAGTTCCCAATACCACACAAAGTGGTCCCCAATAAGTAGACCCCGAAATAGACTGAATAGTTTCCTTTGACTGAAAATAAAGAAATGGAGCTTTAGATAATACTAAAAAAACCTTGCATGTAAGGAAGCTCCGGCCACGTACTTGCCTAGCCTCTGACAGAATGGATGTAATTGGAGTATGGTGGTGTAATTGATACTGAGGCCAGGCTGTATTAACAAGAAAATTAGCCTCTTTTTCTTGAGAGTTTGGGGGTCAAACATCCCCCCCAATACATCCCAATGGGGATCCCAGGGATAGAGGGTGTACTTCCTATCTGGTCCATGGAGCATCTAGGAACTCCTGGGCTCCTAAGAGGTATCCCGCTTGATTGCCTAAGGAGCCTTCTAGTGGGTTATAGGGTGTCCACCGTCTTCCTGCTGCAAAGCTACCAGGCATCTCTGGTGACACAATCTGAGCTTACCACCGACTTCTCCCCTTTGCTACTGGTGAAGTGGACAGCTTTGATTAAACTGGACCCTTTCTGCAGATCTCAAGGCCTTTTATAACTTTGGCTCCCTGTCCACAAGGAGCCGAAGAGAGGGAATGGCACTAGTATATTTCTTGCAAGGGCTGGAGGCCAACATAATATTTTTCAGCCTAATAAGATGGGACCCTACTGTGGCAAAGTATTTGCCATCTATGTGGCCCTGGGTTGCTCCGGGGTCTGGGGTGGTTTATTGGGTTGAAACACCAGGAGGGAGAGGAGGAGTGAGCTGGGAGTGTGGAGTGCCTCCCCTTCCTGCTCAGAGGCTGGAGAAAAAGAAAAAAAAAACATTCTTCTTGGTGATTACTACTTTCCTTTAGTGTGCTCAAAAGTGGGTTGTTTCATTTTCTAGTGACCCTGGAAATTTTTACAGAGGCTAGAGAAGAGGCAGGGGAGATATCATGCTTGGCACAGCTTGTTCCTGGGACTACAGCTCCGGGGCCTCCTGAAGGAGAATTTGGAGTGTTTGAAAGACTCATTTTTCCTTCCTGAGTTGCACTGTCTACCTATTGGGCTCTCTGATGGAATCCAAACTGAGCCACTCCTTTCTGAACCAGAAACAAAATTGACAAAGGCAGAGTTTCGAGAAGGAAATGGGACACTAGCCTTAGAATCTTATCTCACACCAACCAGTATTAACAGGCTGGTAGAATGAGTGTCAGAAATGTGGCAAAGACAATTTCCTAATTTTTGTGCTACTGATCTGTAACAGGTTTTTGTTTTTTGAAGAGAAGCTGGAGGTCCTCGATGGATTCAGAAGTGTACGTCTCAGGCTGTGATTCCTGTGGAGACTTATAAGAAGGAGGTTTTATTTGAGGTAGGTGGACCCAACCAGCTCTTCCCATGAGCTCTATTGCAGCTGGGGTGTGTAGTAGGACCTGAAGTGAACCCTTTCAGGTTTTTAAATAGACCATGTCTCCTGATTTGACTTGTGTTGGTAGCCTTACATTTGTTTCTATACCCCTGTAATGCTTGTTCAGATAAATGAGGGCTGCCCCTAAATTCCTGAGGGTGGACAATTCCTGGTCGTAGGCTTTCTTGTTATCCCTAGAACTGTGAGGAGAGGGGTCCAGAAAAGGAAGTAAGGACTGTGAATGTCCTGCAGGTTAGAAGCTGGGCATGCCTAGTCTCCTACCGTACCTTCACCCTGGTGAAGGTACCTGAGCCCTGGCCTCCCTCTGCTGGTTAAGATGCTTGTGGAATGGCCATTAGATGGCACTGTGGCAGAATATAGCTTACATTTATAGCATAGATCTCCTCTGCCCCTTAAATAGAAAAATGCCCATATATAGGGGATTTCTGCTTGCCTGCCTAGGCGTTTGCAAAAGAGATCAAGTTATAGTTTAGGGTTCCATATAGTGTCCCAACCTTCCTATCCCCTCTAGTTGATATTGGGGCCAAACTGTGTTACAAAAAGATCAGTTGGTCTTTCTTCAAGTTTTGAGAGTCAAATTGTGACCAATTAGGAAGGATAAATCTTAAGGGGTACCAGCAGAAACAGACTCTTGATGCCCTATCTAGAAAAGGCAGTTTCTCAGTCTAAGCCCAGCAAAGGAACACAGGCAGTAGACTAGACTGCCCTACCCCTTTTCTACGGGGTTGAGAAAAGGCATTAGTAGTTGCTGCTTCCTTCTGGGAGCTAAAAACTCTTAATGATGAATTAAGGGGTTATACAGTGGCAACTATTCCCTGGGAGGGATATGGAAAGCAGCTTGTTTCACCCTTAAAGTGACTCCCACATGCTCAGGAATCTGGAGGAAAAAAACAAACAAACAAAAACTACTGAGATAACAGGCTCAGGCCTCAAGCAGGGGCTGAGAAATGGCTTGAGTTTTAAAGTGTTACTTTGGAAAGACAGGCACCCTGCTGTTTCTGCAAGCTATAACAAGTTTGAGTAACTTCCTACGTTTCAAAGACTTACATGCTCATTTTCCTTCTTTAAGACACAACATTCTGAAATAAGCATAGTAAATTCCCTAAAACTTAAGCCTGATTAGCTTGCTTCTTTTGAATTATCTTGTGGTTCTCAGGACCTGGTAGTTCCTAGGTCTAGTTTTAAGACTCATATGCTTACTTTTCCTTCTTATTTCTTATTTCTACTTCCAATGTCCTTCCTCCCCATGCCACAAATGAATGTGGCATATATCTCTCTGTTCCTTTTTACCCTTCTCCTTCATAATCCTTCCTTAATTCCTTCTTTCTCCTTCCCTTTGTTTCACTTTCTTAATTCCTTCTTTTTCCTTGCTTCCCCCAACACAATCCTTCTTCAACTTGCACAGACCACCTATGATTTACTTGAACCTTCTGCAATATACAGACCCAACTTTCTAACATAAGCCGAATAAGTCTCTTAAAAATTAAGCCTGATTAGGTTACCAAACATTTGACCTAAGGAGTGTACTATGAAATTTAGGAATGAGCAAAGAAAAAGGCATAGTCAGGAGAAAAGAACATGAAAAAGCCAGCACTTTCCACTAAGGGCTAAAATCTTGCCTTCTCCTTTCGAAAACTAAACGTAAGTGGGGAATGTGCCACAGGGATGGGAGAGTGATTGCTTTTATGGTGTGCCTCTCTTTGCGTGGACTTCTGCTTGCAGCTGGCGGGAAACTTAGTGTTATGCCCCAGTGCACATCCCAGCTTATCCTCTCATGGGGTGTCTTTCTTTGCCGCAAGCACCCTTGAGGCTTTTAAATGCTCCACCTGTACCTGCAGGGTGCAGCAGTTTCTCTAGAGGGAGAGAACAACACGTTCCCCTGGCAAACGTAGCATTGCCCCTCCCCTGCAGATCCTGCAAGGGGTACTTGGACGTAAATTGAAGTGCTAGAAAAGAGAGATGCTGAAAGAAAGCCACCCTCAGTACTGATAGGATTTAGTTGTATTTAAGACATTGCAAGCCTTCTAGTTCTCTCCCAGCTCAGGTCAACAGGGAGCTCCTGAGCTCCCACCCAAGCATCTTTACTGCTCATGATCATGTGTTCCCAGCTCCACCCCACACAGTTTGGACCTGTTGCTGGTGAAGAGTCAGGAAGGTCACTGAATTGGGAACACGCTGGAGAACACGGGGGAGAGAGGCTGACAGCCACCTGGGAAAGAGAGATGCTGCAAGCTTACAACGGGTCAATGATCTAAACTAACTTTTCTTCTGGCCAGGTTTAGAGGCAGAAAAAGCTCAGGGTGGTGGGTGATGGGAGTTCCCTATGACGCCCCTGCTCATCTTAGGGATTGACTTCACACACATCCCTGAGGCCCCCGCTCACGCAGAACACCCAAGAACTTAGGCCAGAGGGAGGAAGTGCCTCTTTTGTCTTTAGAGCCTTGGCAGAACCAAAGCACTCATTCCAGATTTCATTGTTCCTACCTCCAAACACAAGCACAGCACGTTTGAATGCCCACCCCCACAGCACAGCATCTCCTTTTCCCCAGCGGTGAGATGCTGTACTTGCTGAGTTTCAAATGGCTGGAGACAAAAGGATGGAATCCAAGTCACTATCCAAGTCACGGTACCATATGTTACAGGAGAAACTCCCAGCAACTTAGGGTTTTTTTTTCTCACCAACGCAGTAAAGAATTACAGATCAGCAAGCCTACTAGCATGCAAGCAAAGTTTATTAGTGCTAAGTTCTAAGGGGAAAGCAAAAATGGGCGGAGGGGGCAAAAGCAAAGTGGCCAGGGCTCAGGTGTCCAGGGGCCCCCTGGCTGGAGCCCGTCTGGCCAGAGGCCCCCCATGTGGCAAAAAGAGCCAAGAGAGCAAGTCCTTTGTTCTGAGGATTTATATAGTTGGTGGGGTGGGGGTGAAGAAGTTACATATTGATCAACAGGTAAAGGTCATGCCAGCTTTCCAGGGGAGACGTGATTACTCAAATGTAGGTATGGGTCGGGGGGTCCTGTTAGCCCGAATCCTTATCTTTCTCCAGACTCTATTTGTTCATTTTGCATATGTGACAAGGGGTAGGCAATTAAACAAAGTTGTTTTATGGGTTTTCCTTTGAGCATCGTGGGCCCTGTCCCCTTCTTCTTTTCAGGCCTTGGGATAAATACAGTCTCAAGGTTTTCCTTTTCCCAGCCAGCAGAAATGATACACACAGACTTTTAAGGGCTCCCCCACCTCCTGCACTGTCATAGTTTACTTGTTTTGTTCAGAGTGCCTGGCAGCCTTATCGGATCAGGCTCAGGATTACTGGGTAGTGGGTGAGCTTTTGCTTTTAGCCTCCTATATTAAGTTCTTTGTTAGCTTGCAATGGTGAGGGCCCTGCCTTTATTTCCCCTCTGGCTGCTCATTCCACCATAACACACTTGTCTCGCTTTCTGGCCTTTAGCCCTAAAACTCAACTGCGGTCAAATCCACCAAAAACACAGATGGCACATTCTAACACAGTAACTGAGGGATTGCTATAAAGCCACTGTTCACAAAGGTGTTGACATAGTTAAGAAGCACCAACAGGGGAGGATAGAGCATCTCAATGAAAACAACAGTAAGGCTCAGTTACCCCCCTTAGGCTGAGGGGGTAAGGCAAGGAAGCTGTCCTTGAAATTCAGAGAGAACTGCTGTATGGAGAGGGCCACCTGGCACATGACCATTAGTAGACGGATGCTGAATGAACTAAATAGAAGGAATCTGAGGGAATGAATATTATAACCTCACTCTTATTCCTGCCTCTGATCTCCTGGCAGTGCTTCCACTGGCTGCTCCCAATCAGAAGCCAGAGGAAAAGGGAGTTGATGGCTATAATCCATAAAGGTCAACCTCCCAGTGAACAGTTCATCACAGAGGTGAGTGGAGCATGGGTCTTCAAGGCTAGTGGAAACATCAAGTGCAGCGAAGGAAAAGAAGTTGCACAACTTACAATGCTGCCAAAATTTAACAACTTTTCAATTAGGCAGTCAATCTATGTAATTTTTCTGCTAGGCAAAAATTATACTGAATGGTGAATGTCTCTTTAATTAAATTCAAATATTTGACTGAGCAACTATGCTATGCAGATGAGAGAATGAGAGAGAGCCTAGTTTTTTATTCAACCACCATGATTCCAATACAGACCTGAGCCACCCATTCCTAGGGGCACTATGGCAACCAGCCCAGGAAAAAGGGACGGGAGGGTGGGAAAAGGGAGGCTGTAACCTAGCAACAGGATCCTTAGGACACCATTTGCTCATAAATTGCAGAAATAGTAATTAGTGATATCAGAAAACATAATTAAATGAAGAGAAAGTACCAAAAAGTGGTGGGTGGTGACATAGCAAATATCTGGTTATGTGGGTAAGAAAAATCAACTATTTAAATCAAAATTCCTGTGTAAAATACCTTTCTGTACACTATTATAAATAAATGTACACATAAAGTAAAAACTATTTAGAAGGAAACAAAACTGATTTCTACTGGAAAACCATGTGCTTAAAATATAGCTTTTTCAGTATAAATTTGAAAACTAAATGATTATGATCTTAACCTTGAAAGGATTAATGAAGCAAAACATGTATTTTCAAGCTTACAATTCTATTATAGTTTTTCAATAATGGAAAACAATCAGCTCATATGTAGGTTACTTTTGATATTTCTTCCATATTGATATTTGGGAAACATTCATGTAGAAAATTATCTATCAGCTAATCATATCATGCAGATAGTAAATTAATACCAATATCAGAATTAGGACAATTTCTTTTTATTAACTCCACTTATTTCACCCATGCACATACACTATTTCAAGAAAGTATGTTAACTGGTGTATTAACTGTATTTTTTTTTTTTTTTTTTTTGTATTCTTGATGACCTGGCACCTGGGGCCTGGCTGACAGAAAGAGATGGACCACTCCAGGACTAGCCAGTTCTTAGAGGGCAAACAAATCACCAGGGAGTATGCTCTGCGCAGGTCAACCATCCAACCCAGAGCCCATGTTCTGTGAACAAACTCTCTCTGGCTCATACACTCCAAGAGGCAAGATTCCTGTGCACTAAGCTCGTCAGGGACAGGCACCAGAAAACTAGGGACAGCCTCTGTGCCCCAGAGCCTGCTGAAATTATTCAAATTAGCCAGTCCTAACCCTCTTTACCTTGCCTCTCCCATGGCAACTAAAATCAAGGCTCCCACCATACTTTCCCCTTGATCCTTCTGCCTCCTGACTGGCTCTGGTCCTTCCCCGTGTGGCCCTGCATGACACGGTGCGTCCCCTTGTCTGGAACTCTGTAATGAACTGTTTCTTCAGTGGCCACCATCTCCTGATCTATTGTCCTCATCATACTAAAATGAGAATAAAACTTACATTTTAAAACAGTTGGTTCTAGTCATTATTGTCTATGCTAACTCAAAGGAACTATGCAATAACTATTCCATTTTAGAGACTGATAATTGACTCCAAGTTAGTTCATGCGTTGGCTGGGTGACATGGGGCAACATAATACAATGAATCTTGGTTCTTCCTTTGCAAAAAGGCAATATTCCTTACTAGAAAATCAATTAGTCTATGTTTTTCTTGGCTTTTACAAAATATAATATTTTAAGTTTTCACTAAAATATAGCCATGGTTTTATCTTCCCATTGGGAACTATAGAGTACCTCCTTTTTCTGTTACCTATCAAAAAATTTACAGTTGTAAATAATTACAATTTTATCTACTTGAAACCAGCCCAACCAGTTTGACCTAGTTAAGAGTTGATAGCGAAGGCTCCACAAGGTGGCGGCAGAGGCAACACCATCGCCGCCGAACGCAGCGCAGAGAAGCCAAGGAAGAAAACAAGGGAAGGCTTACCCATTTAGTTCCTTTCTGAGAAGGGAGTGAATACAGCGGAGTATCTAGGACCTGGCCCGGACTGCTTGGTGTCTGCGGGCTCCTCGGAGGAGGCGCTGTGTCATTAAGGTTTCAGGGAGTATAATGAGCCACAGGCAGTTGTTGCCTCCCACCCCTGCACCGAGAATCTGGGTTGGCTTTCAAAATTCATTTCGTGAGGAAGCTCAGGTGTTCTCTACAGTTTACTGTGGTGTTCCACAAATATTAATAGTTAATATTATTCTTAATTCCTAATTAACAACACACAGCACATGTATGTATACATAAGCAGTCTATTCGTGAATATACATTCTGAAATATATAAAAACATTTTCACTCAGTCCATGCTTGTAGCTTTACTTACATTCATCTATTAAAATCATAATCCTTCACCTTGAAGTATTTTAAAGTAGATCATTTATAGTAATAAAGTAATTTAGACTATGAATTTTTAAAAATCACCTTCATAGTAAAATATGCCCCTCTTGTCCTTTTACTGCATTTGAGGGATAAAGAATCAATGAAATGACCATCTGTGCTATCTAAGTCCTATAATTCGGTACCAGTTCTAAGGGTTAGGAAGGACTATGCAGGTTCTCCCAGAGCAGTAAAATCTATACACCCTCAACACAAATATGCATACAGTAACAGACAGAAATGAACTTGGTAGTTACTGTTAGGCATTGCTGCCCAAATATCCTGCCCATCACTATCATAGGGAGGCTCTCCCAGGTTCCTCCGCCGCTTGGCATGTTAACGTGATCCTGCTATGGACGACTCTTCATTAGAGATCCCTTCACAGCTGAGGCCATCTCAGCTCGCTCTGTGTTGAACAAATGTGGAATGTGAATATGCATGCATACACGTGTATATTTACATAATAAAGTGTAGGTAGGAAATATACTTGAAATATTAAAAATGGGTGATGGGATTATAAGTAATTCATAATAAACCTTCTTCAACATTATATTATATACTCCCTGAAATTTATACAGTGAATATAAACTATTTTTTAAATGAAAAATAAATTTTATTAAAATATTCAAGAACATGCCTGGACAAGACATCTGACAATAGGATATAAAATATATTCATACTCCATGCATTTTGACATTTGTCATAAAGCAATAATAATACTAGTAACTTGGCATGTTTTAATACTTCAAAGATTTAAATATTGAATTGCTCATCTCTTTCTAGAGTTCTTTCTTCTTTCACCTGCACATCTTCCTCCTCTACTCTTAGTAGCCTTGCTCCTCAAATTCACAATCCCATTGGGAGGCTCTTGAGAGCTGTGGTCTTCAAGTGATTTGTTCTTGGTCTTTATCAGTAAAAAATATGAACATGAACCTTAATGAATATCTACCTATTTATTTAGAAAATATTCACACATACAACTGTTATAACATCATAAAATATAAATAAAATTAAAAGGTATTGGATTAGATGAAGATTAAAGAACATTTTTCAATGTAATTGATATAATTTAGTGCATTAATATTTTAATAGACAATGCTTTATTATTTTTAAAAAATGTTAGTTGAAGCATTTGTGCTTTAGCAATTCCAAAGTTCAGTTCAAATTATCCCAATATTTGATTTCAATAACTCATTCTAAAACACTTCTACTTCTACTTAAAAACTCTGTCAGTTATATTATTTCAGAGGTGAAATAAAAATATTTAATTAATTCTATGGGGTGGATACTGAGAATTAGAGCAATCACCATTCAATCGGAATGGACACAGGTTGAGAGAGCTAAGTCCAAAGTGTCTACCAGCTACTGTCAACCATGCTATCAATGAAAAGACAATGGCACTCTAGCTACATTTGACTGTAGTTTGCTCTTAAGCATTTATTTTAAAATAAAGTAAAAGAAGCACAGCCAGTCAATGCCTTTGCGGCAAAAGTTTTCACAAAAACATGTGCAAGTAACTTTTTGAAAAGACTTAAGCTATCGAGGAAGCATTTGGAAAAACTTCCACTGATACCTGATTTTTAAAAATTTTTTGGCCAAAACTGTCTACTTTGTAGAAAAGCTTTTACGTGTGCACACTTAAAACCAGAACTTTATAGTGGAATTGGTAGAAGTAATTAAAGAAATGTGTATCAAGATCTAGTAAACTTTGCCAGAATTTCTTTTTCTCTTTTGGACCGACTTGAGATATAAAGCTATGACAGTAAATTTTAATAAGCTTTTAATAAATTTTTCTTTAATAAATCAGCATATCAACTTCTATTTCTTGCCAAAAGGGATACCGTCTAGATACGTGATTACATGGCTAGTTATTATATAGTGTTTACGTACATTACTCATTTATTCCCATCATAAAGTGTACATTCTTTAAGGGATACCACTATCTCATTTATTGTTTGTATAAGCACGCTGGTAGTCATTTATGGAACAAACATAACATTCCAGGTCTGGTGCTAAGCGCTTTATAGTCTGTCCTTTTAACAACCTATGGTACTTAGTACTGGCATGGTACTGGTATCATTTTCATTTTACAACTGAGAAGTTTAAGGTGATTGCCTCGAGGACACACAGCAATTAATAGGCAGTGCTGAGGTGTGAATTCTGACATCCTGAGCTTAAACTCTCTATGTTAAACAACTCTACATTGCTATACTAAGGGTATCTAAGTTGAAATTACACAGAGTAGGCTTTTTATTGACACAATTAGTTAACAAATGGAGAAAAAGTATAATAATTCTAGAAGGATTTCCTCATTAAACTAAATTAATCATCATTTTTCTTTGGCAAAGACATTACTAACCGTATGCAGCCATTAAATTGTAGCTTTGGTTTGTCAAAAAAGTGGCAGCTATGATTATTACTACTTCTTAATTATAGAAAACTCAAATAAAAAGTTGGATAACAGTAGGAATCTGTTATGTTGTATATTCCTGACTTATTATTTAAAGAACAAAAGCTAAAAGGTGGGTTTTAAAACCGATGGCAACTGAAATACGTGTTTTGAGTTTAAAAAGGGCTGGCAGACTACTTCAAAGGAGAAAGGAAAAAGAAACTTACATTTAGAAAACAAGGAGAAGAATGAAAATGAAAGCTGTTAGAAGACACATGACAGAGGAAAACACTATTCAAACAAAAAACAGAAAATAAAGTAAATCATGATGCAAAAATATAGATGAAGAAAAAAGGTATGTTTTGAGAGACTAGGTTTGGCTCTGTTTTCTTCCACCTCCTTCCTCCACAAGGGGTGCTATCAAGATTATGGTAGATTCCTAAAAAGAGGATCTTTTCTATTTTCCCTCCAGTACCCCCACTTTAGTCCTCATCACTCTATCCTCATCCAGCAGAGTTACTCATACTTGAGAGTAAATATAAATTGTTTTTGATGAATAGTATGTGATACTAATGACGCTAGATAGGAGATGGCATCTCTTTGGAAAGTCAACCAGTGAAACTACATGTTCATTATTATCTAGAATCTTAATCAAAATCAAGAACAAGACAAAAGAGCCTATTCTCACCATTCCTATTCAACATAGTTCTGGAAGTCCTAGCCAAAGCAATCTTGCAAGATAAAAAAAAAAAAAAAAAAAAAAAAAGAGTGGAATTTGAAAGGAAGTAGTAAAATTTTCTCTATTTGCAGATGACATGATTTTATACATAGAACATCCTAGAGACTCCCCCTAAAATGTTAGACCTAATCAACAAAATCAATAGTTTCATGATACAAAATCAATATACAGAATTCAATAGTGTTTCTATACTCTAACAACCAATTATCTGAAAAAGAAATAAAGAAAATGATCCCATTAACAAAGGCATCAATAAAACACTTAAAACAGATCTTGCCATAGTTCTCATAGAATTTATCTTCACCTGGTTCACTGTACATTTTCTAATTATTATTTATTACCTGTCTTCCCACTCCAACTGGAATGTGAGTTCCAAAAAAAGTAGAGAGTTTGTTCAGTTTTAGTAACTGCACCTTGAATAGTGGTGGTCATATAGTAGGTACTTAATAAATATTTTTAAAAAATAATTGAATGAATGAATGATATAATCTGAATACAAACACTGAAACTTCTGCTTTTGACCATCTCTCAGATGGACAGCAATTTCATGATGTTAAAAGATCACATTATTTCCCCGTATTTAGTCAGCAATTCCTCTTATTCCCCAGTGTTTGAAACTAAAGAACAAAGGAAAATGGTTATGAGAGGACAGAAAGTTTTTGGTTTGTTTGTTTGTTTTTCATTTAATATACAGAAGGAAACCTGCCTGCATTTAGTGGGTGGGCAGGGGGCTCTTGTAATAGATCCAAAAGATATCTTTGTAGGATCTATAACTGAAATTAATAATTTGAATACTGCTGTGAAAATATCTAATCTGATTCTCTTCTACCTAGGTACAAGGTCAACTCCTAACATTAGATAAAGATACAGTAGTGTTTTATGAAGAAACAGAAAAAAATAGTGTTAAGTCAGGCTCACCTATAAGGCCAAGGTTTCATTTCATTTCAGCAGCCTTCACTATTTGTTTAAGATTAGGCCTGCAGCTAAATTAAGGCAAATAAAATTCCCATTCAGTGGGGAAATCATCAATGTTCTACTATTTATATTGCACAGGTAACTGTGTAAATATGTCCTTTCTTCAAGTAGCATACAATCACTTAAGGAAGAAAAAGGCTTAGCTATAATATATGGAAAGTAAATTTGCTATAAAGTGCTCAATCGGGTATTTTCTACGCCTCTGGTAAACACAAAGACTCTATTTTCCTTATCCAGTCCAAAGCATGACCAAGTGTCCCTGCCCATCCAAACATCATTGAATGTGCTTGCTAACGAATTACTTTTCCTAAATATATCGTTTTGATAACCTAAATGACCCCTCCATTCTCCATATAATTCTGGACCATGAGATTCTCATTATGAAGCACGTAGGCTACCACCCACAGTCACCCAAGGCAGCAGAATGCCTGAGTAGCAACCTGAGGACTCGTGTTTACATGGCTTCTGTACTAAAATGAGGCTGCCATTTTTCAGTGTGGTGTCTTTTTTTTCTCTCATGACATAGACAAATGTTGATGTTTACTACAAGTTGGTACATTAGTTGCTAATTAAGTTCCTAGCTGCTTCAGCCAGAACTTGCTGTATTGAATCCAAGAAAAGAATGGCAGCTATGTCAAAAATAAGTTGTTGGGGATTTTGTTTTGTTTTATTAAAGGAAAGTTGTATATTAAAGGATATGGGGAATTCACACGCTGGGAGACAAAAAACCTTCAAACTTGGCTTCCTCTTCAACTGAGTTGGTGGTTAAAGTACCCCTGGGTCTGTCATCAGGCCTTGGTCAGAGCCAAATAAATACTCCAGTCTACAAATGAGCCACTAAAGTTAACTTTATCATGACTTACTCTTTTTTATATCCACCCAGAAATTCCCCAAAGAAAGCTTTAGTTCTTGGGGACCCTCAGGACGTCAGGTTTATATCTAGAAAGGGTGCAGTGGTCACTTTATCCTGGGGTTGTGGGGTTACACCACTCTGGAGACATATTTTGTTGGCTTCATCTCTCCACTTGTCCCCTTGCAATCTTACCATTTTGGCGGGGCCAGAACCTGCCCGCATTTTCCAGCTATGGTGAACTCCTTTCTGAGTGGCATCAGTTTCTCTTCATTCCTGGGCTGGAAAGTCCCGAATCAGGCGCTTTCATGCCTTCCACATTTCAGCTGGCAAGAGGGTGATGCAAGACGGCTGTGGGAAAGAAGTCTGATTTATCAGGCAGAATCCTGCAAGGGAGACAGAATCCCCGCAGGTGGTGCCCTGTCGGGGCTTGGTGGCCTTGCTAGAGCGGGAGGGGGCGGGGCGGATTCGCTTTCCTTTTCTCTGGCCACGGTGCCTTTGGCCAGAGGACTGCCCTTGCCAGAACCGACCGAAGGGTGGCTCTCCGCGGGCTTAGCAGCCACACCCCGCCCGACAGCTGACGTTAGGAAACTCCTGAAGAAGAGAATCGAAACAGAAACCAAACTGCCCGACGGAAAGCTGGATTCAAAAGCTCCCACCCGAGTGCGCAGCGGAGGCTGTCTGGTTTCCACCCGGCGAGCTCTGCAGAGGCTGAGGGCCCGCGGCGCCCGCCCGCGGCTGCGTGCCGGCCGGCATCCCCGCCCCGCTGCCCGACTGCCCCGGGCGCCCTCCCCGCCGCGCCGGTGTCGGGGGTCTGCGGCCGACCCCTTTGCTGTCCGGCGCATTGCTGCAGACCCTGCTACTCCAAGGCAACGGACAGTGGTACACGCATAGAACCTGTTGAGCAGAGAACAGCAACCTGTCTTAACTTGGGAGAACCTCTCCTTTTCTGAGAAGGAAAGATGTCGAACGGGTGTTCTGCAGACAGGAGTTTCCAATATCTCATCTCGTGCTTCAGGGCCAGAGTGAAAAGGTACATTCACGTGGAACCCGTACTGGACTACCTGACCTTTCTGCCTGCAGAGGTGAAAGAGAAGATTCAGAGGTCGGCCGTCACCCAGGGGGACATTTGCGCAGCTGGACTGCTCCTGAGCACCTTGGAGAAGGGGGACTGGCCCCTGGGCTGGCCTCGGGTGTTTGTGGAGGCCCTCAAGAGAGCAGGCAACCCTTTAGCGGCCCGCTACATGAACCCTGAGCTCACAGACTTGCCCTCGCCATCCTTTGAGAACGATCATGATGAGTGCCTCCAACTGCTGAACCTCCTTCAGCCCACTCTGGTGGACAAGCTTCTGGTTAGAGATGTCTTGGATAAATGTGTGGAGGTGGAACTGTTGACAATCGAAGACAGAAATCGGGTAGGTGTCAGTACAGTTGGAGTCGAGCTTTTCGGCAGGTGTTGCAACTCAGGGCCGGTCATTTTTTTTGCCCCATTCCAGATATTCTTTGACATTGTTAGGTAAATCTGGCGCCCTCCTTCCTTGAGAAGAGAATATCTAGGCACTTAAAACATAACTTTGAAAATGTAAATACAAAAAAGGCTATTTTTCTAATTCCCTGCAATAAGCTAAAGAGTTAACTCTAGAATAATAATGTGTGCTAATAGAGAACATTTATTGAACACTTACTGTGTGCAATTAGTATATTTTGAAAAATGTATTATCAGAATTCATGCTCAGAATAATCCATTGAGGTGTATAATGTTATTAGCTCTGTTTTACAAATGAGAAAACTGAGACAAGTTAAAAACTTGCCCAAGACTTCCTGGGAAGATAGTGGCAGAGCTAGTGATTTAGGCTCTGATGGTGTGAAATTTTGTCTTTTTTAAATATACTCCCACAAAACAGGGATCAGCAAAACATGACCAGTGGGCTACATCCATACTGCTGTTGTATTTTTTTTCCTAGGCCCAAAAGCTAAGACTGGTTTTTAGATTTTTAAACTTTTGGTGTTTATAAAGAAAGTTTTATTAGAACACAGCCATGCTCATTCATTACATATTATGACTGCTTTTGCACTTCCGGATAGCCTACATAGCCTAAATTTTCATTATCTGGACTTTAGAGAAAATATTCATCACTCTCTTGCATATATTATATGTTATGCCATTTAGTCTTGGTCTACATGGAGAAATCACATATAACACACACATTTTTTTTTTCTCTAAAGTTTCAACATTCTTTGAGAGTCAAAATTTGAAGATAATTCTTTAAAAAAATATGTCTCTAGTTGCAGTTTTTCATATTAATGAAGGAGCAGTGGATATTTTAGGTGGCATTTTGACAGGGTGAATTTTGCAAGTGACTTTACACTTAATGTAATGTTTTATTGTTCATTGTTTTTTCAAGAGTAAGGATGTCCTACTAGTATAACAATGGTGACCTATTTGAATCTTGACTTACTAAAGGTGATAGGTCAAAAGTCTTATTTGGAAAGGCAAACTGGAAAATAAACCCATGACTAAAAGTCAAAGGCCTTGTCTAACATGCTATGAGTTTTGACATTTTTCATATTTTCTTTATTTTTTGACTTATTGTTAGTATCCTCATTACAAGTTTTGGCCCTTGGACTCATATCAGCTTATTGTGTGACTTAATCTTTAGTGACTCAATTTCATGTTCCTTTGTAGATTTGACAGCTATGGGGCTTTCCCAAAAACCTAAGCGTACATCTAATTTTGATGGCTGGTTTTCCCAACAAGTAAATTACTTTACACTGTTGTCTGTAACGTTTATGTAGTTTTGTGTATTGAGAACCAGCTAGAACGCATTATAGTAGTCCAGCTGGATATGACAAATGTGTACATCACTGTGGCAGAATCTTAATTTGGAAGACAGTATGCAGCCTTCAAGCCAGCTGGAGATAGAAGATGGCATTTTCAGCCACAGTAGCTGTTAGGAAGTCCAGAAGCAACAGAGTCCAGTAACACCACAAAGCTGTTTATGTTTGGTGGGTATGATGTCCCGATTGCCAGCGAAACAGCACTTTTCCTTATTTACTCTAAATACTTCTGCCTATCAGCATCACTTTTGTCTTGCCTGGATTGAATTTCCTCCAGCTAGATTTTATCCAAGTTCTTGATTCTGGCAGCTTGGAGGCAGCTAGCAGTAATGCAAGGGAGTTGACACAAGGAATATATAGAGTAAAGGGACATTTGTGTACTGGTAGCAGTTAAGGCCAAAGCAACCCAATCTCTCTCTCAGATTCATATCTCAAACGAGGCACCGAAAGAGGGAGGGGCTGTGTATTTGAGGCTCTCTAAGGAGGAATAGTGTCTCTATGAGATTCTAATGATTTTTGTACACATCAGTTTATATGTGTCATCAGAATAAAAAATAAACCATGGCGAACAATGGGAGGATGTTCTAAGTTTAGGAGGATCTGTTCATATGGAGGACATCGATGAATGTTTATATTAAACAGAAAAGTGCAGTGGGAAAAGCATAAGTATTTGGAATGGAAAGATCTGGACTTAACATCTTTGTTTCTTACCATCTGTGTTACTTTGAGCTTAGTTTTTTAAGTTCTGTGATCTAAGTTTACCCATGAGAATTAACATAATAATAATTTCTTCTCTCATAGAATTTTAGTGAACACAAAATCATTTTTATGAAAAAGCTATTTAAATAGTAAAGAGCTATTTTTCCATGATGATGATAACTTTTATTATCATTCATTTGGTTACATTTCCTTGTGAATTTAGAGTTCCAGTGACTTAGGTAAATTGAGATTTGTTTTTAAAATCTCTGGATTAAACTGAGTTGAAGAAGAAACTTTATCTTTCACCTGTAAGATCCCAGTACCTAACCAAGACTAGATATAGGGTATTTAATAAATATTAATTAATACATACATGGTTAGTTAAATTTATTTCCAAAGAGTTGTCTAGAATAAGAGATGAAAACAAATATATAATGAATCGTGTCAGGCATTGGGGAATGGATGGATGACAAATGTTAAGAGTTCAAAATTTGCTTTTGGACAGTTTAACGTAGCATTTAACTAAGTAGTCGGGATTTCTAAAAAATCATATTTTATTTTAATTCTTTTCTTGTTTTCCAGTAGACATTTTTTACTTAGTCTGTTAGTTTAGGATTCCAATCTCCACACATCAGCCTTTCTCCCCATATATCACAGCTTCTGATAATGATCCTAAACTTAATTTTGTGGCCAGTGACCACTCAAAGAAACTTATATAATTGCTTTGTTTATTCACTTATAAATTTGTAGAATGGCACAAAGGTGCCATGATAATGAAAAGATAGGAGAATAACACAGATATTGTCTATGCTTTCATGGAGTTTATGTTATAGTGTTGATCAGTGTCCATTCTTCAAATTCAAATAATTAATGAGTGTCTAGCTTATGCCAGACATTATTGTGAATACTGGTGACTCAGCAATAAGTACAAGTCACTTTATGAATCATTATGATAAAATGATCACAAACTGTAAGGAGTGCCCATGGATGGATCTGCTCCTGTGTTAGGATGCTTATTGGACATCTTGGCCCATTCATTGACTTAGACACCCATGAATTCTGGAAAAAAAATGATCACATAAACATTTTCATAATGTCTTAATATCAGTTTGAGCAGTTGAAGAGAGGTGCATGTTTCAGCCCTGGCCAGTTCAAAGCATAAACATTTATAGTCCTGGAAAACCCCATACAACTTTTATTTGCATAGGAGGACCCAAGATGTTATGACCGATCCAACTAGAAACCTAGTCCACTAGTCCAGTTCTCCCTACATGAAATTGAGTACCCTAGTCACTCCCCACCAGCTTGTTATATTACTAACTAAGGATAGATAAGAGTTTTATTAGCAGAAAAAAATTAATAAGAAACTAGTTATGTTAATTTGACAATATATAATCATTTGGTAAGATACTAGCTTTTGGGGGAACTAGTTCTTAAAATTTTTTTGCTTTTAATGTGAGTTTTACTTCCTGATTTACTGATACTGAGAACTGAGCTCTGCTGTATTAAAAAAAAAGCTGTTATATTTAAATAGCTATCTAAGGTTATTATGACGGAGGGAAAACATTTTTATCAAACTGTACAATTGTGTTGGTAAACCAGTGCTTATTGGAAATATCATCAGTTTCTCCACTCATTTCTGTTGGAAAGAAAAAACATAGATCAAAGAATCTAGAATATGAAAGCATTGAATTGTATTATCCACAAATTCATATTTACCTTATATTCTTTACATTAGATAACAATATATTCATAGACACTTCAAATTATGTGTTAATTTCATATTCACAGAAAAAGTTCAGTGTGGGAGGAACACAAGTGGGACTCACTATATGTTCTATTGGGACCTCAAGTCTAAATAGTTTCCTCCCAAGAATTTCAGCAATCAAGTTTGTGTATTGGAGTCTAATATCTTTACTATGTTTTAGGAGAGCAGATTAAGTTAAAAATATATATATATGTGGTTGCTTCGAAGTGTACTGATATATTTTCTAGCACCCAATCTGGGAAGATTCCTTAAAAACTCAGAATCTTGATGAAGCTGACAAAATTGCCCAGGTATTATATGTAGTTCAATATTCAAATAATAAAGATACTTATAGGAGATAATGGCACAGGATCCTTAAATGCCTGAACTCACTAAGGGCACAAGGCAAGTTTGATAAATGTAATTTTATAGTAAAAATTAACTGATTAATAGTTAAAATTTAGTGGATATAATATGCTTAGGTTTTTAATAAAAGTATTTATTACAGTGCCTTGTTCTTTTTAGAGAAATTCTTTCTGATTAAGTTAGCAGATAATAAGAATGTCATTACAAACACCATTGAAGACGAAGAATTTTATTAGATTAATGAAATTAAAGAAAAAGATAAGAAATGAGCAAGAATTAGTTTACAAAATGCTATGGGGGAGATGAACTTAAATCACCTAGAAGTTATTAATTTCAAGTAGGTATTTTAACCCTTAAGCCAGAAAATGAACTTAAAATTAGGGACAACTATTAGTACAAGACAGCAGCATTGAAGCCAATTGCCTGCTATCAACTTTTACCTCTGCAATTTACTAGCTGTGTGTCCTTGGGGAGGTAATTAGACTTCTCTGCACCTTGGAGTTTTGATCTGTAGAATGGGTTAATAATGTTATGTTCTTTAGAGTTGCTGAGTTAATATATGCAAAGCCTTTATAATAGCATTAGTAACTGTTGGCTAATAAAACTAAAATATCCTCTGGGTAGAAATCATGCTGTACACTTGTACACTAAGTAGTGTTCACTGGTGAAATGTTTGTAAGGGTAGATGTTTTTCCTAGTCATCCATAAAAATAGCTAACAGTGAATCTGTGTGAGACATTGTTCCAAAAACGCAAATTCCTGACTTTAAAAGTCTATGGCATATATTTATAGAGATTAGGAAACATAAATTTTGTAAGAAAAAAAAACCTAGCTAAACAGTAGATCCCAGATATCAGTATTGATTAAAGCTGATTCTAGCATGCAGTAAGGATGGAGAGTGCCTGAAATTTTATTTTCAGTTGCTTCATTTTACACATGAAGAAACTGAGGCTCAGAGAGATAGTTTACCTAATGGCATGGCAAGCTGGTGGCGTCCTGTCTAATTGTTTTCTGCTCTAAATGTGGCTTGTATTTGTCCACATTTATAAAGATTTGCTTAGATTAACCTGAAGGGGAAATTACATGAAGCCTAAGGATTATAATGAATGGATGTAGAAATAATTCTGCTCCCTTCTTTAAAAAAGGAATAGATGTAAAATTAGCCCTGACTGGCATGGCTCAGTGACTTGAGCAGCAGCCTGGAAAACAAAAGGTTGAAGATTTCGATTCTCCGTTGGGGCACACGACTAGATTGCAGGCCAGGAACCCAGCTAGGGGCATGTGAGAGGCCACCACACATTGATGTTTCTCTCCCTCTCTTTCTCCCTCTCTTCCCCTCTCTCAAAAAAATAAATAAAATTTAAAGAAAAGAATAGATATAGAATTAAATTTTCCTCATAATTTTAAATAAATGCCAATTTAAGAAAAATATTATAGTAGTAATAAATGTTGCTAATATTTAATAGGCAAGAATATAAATCTGTGATAGTAATTACTTCAGAATGGTAATAGTGAAGAAATAGGAGCTGGATAAGAAATGTTTGACTTCCCATTTTCAGACTCTATGAGGTAAAAATAAAAATCATGCCCTAGATATACAAAAATAAATTGATGCAAATAAACATAAAATGGCTAGAGAATAGAGGCCCTTTCTTTTGCACCCCTTATTTCAGAGTGGCTGAGGTAAAACATTTATTGTTACAAGTGGTCCTGCTCTTTTCTCTAGTGTTTGAAATAAGTCTTTATTTATACTTCTGCTTCATGCTCATTTTTTTTGAAGGGTAGTTCCTTTTTAAATTAATTCAGAAGATGTTTGACCTTCTTGAATTCTACTTTTCTCTTAAAACAGATAGCAGCAGCAGAAACTAATGGAAATGAAGCAGGTGTGAGAGAACTCCTGAGAAGGATTGTGCAGAAAGAAAACTGGTTTTCCACATTTGTGATTGTTCTGAGGCAAACGGGAAATGAAAGACTTGCCCACGAGTTAACAGGCTCTGGTGGCTCCGAACCCAGTTCAGGTATTTCCGATTCTACCAAGGGAAGAGTTTGCGCATTTTGCCTAATGATTGAGAGTGTAATGAAGTTTCCAGACAGAAGGCCAAACACTAAGATATTTAGAATCAAAATTCCAAAACTGAAAGGGATTTGAGAGATCATCTCTTTTTATCCTCTTTACAAACGAGGAAACTGCTGCCTGGGAAAAGATTAACCTATAGAAAACCACAAAGTTTAGCAAAATGGATGAGAATATAGGCAGCTGACTCCTAGTCCAACACTCTTTCCACTACCCATCTTATTTTAGAAACAAGGCGATTGCCTGAAATTTTTATTGAGATTTTTTCAACATTGAACAGACACGAATAAATTGGAAGAAAATGTTTTAATGGTTATTACTACTCTGCTGCATAGTCTTCTGGGTATTTATTTACATTTAAAAGGAATTTATGAAATATTTGATTAAAGGTCTGTTGTAGCCAACATATTTCAGTATTCATGTGAGTTTTTAAAATTATTAAATTATAATAACATAAGTAACATTTTATAGTCATGTTATTTGTAAAGCTGCTTTAAACTGCCATCTTATCCCTGGCGGCGTTGCTTAGCTGCTTAGAGTGTTGTCCCTATACACCAAGATTGCAGGTTCAATCTCAGGTCAGGGCACATACAAGAAACAACCAATGAATGCATAAGTAAGTGTAACAACAAATCGGTTTCTGTCTCTCTCTCTCCCCCCTTCCTCTCTTTTCAAACTGAATAAATAAACTGCCATCTTATTTTTCTTTTCAAAGTATGTATCCTATGTTTTCAAAAATATCACATGTAAGACAAATTGAAAGTTAATTGGTAATAACTGATTTAAATGAATTAGAATTATTTCAAGCTCATGTCTTCATTCATTCAACCAGCATTTCATGAGCGCCAGAGATGTGCCAGATGCTGTGGTAGGAGCTGGGGATGTGGACTTAAAGGAGACACACAAATCCAGCCCCCTCCCCTTATACCACATTTTCTAATGAAATAAGATACTGAGTAAACTCTTTTCTAAGTTACCTATGCAAAATAAAGAGATAATTGCTAATTATTAACAGTTGATTATGTTTTTATATTATATTAATTAAATAGCTTAATTTTGCCCAGTGGTTTGAAAGAGAGAGAGAGAGAGAGAGAGAGAGAGAGAAGGAAAAGAAAGAAAGAAAGAAAGAAAGAAAGAAAGAAAGAAAGAAAGAAAGAAAGAAAGAAAGAAAGAAAGAAAGAAAGAAATTTTTACTGCTCTGTATTAACATGCTCTAAAAATATTTGGACAAGGTCTTTTATCTTTGCCCCAAAACAAATGGTTGGCAGTGTCATGTTCATGCCCTCCACAAAGTGCAAATCTCAAGAGGCCTTGCAGCTATCCATTCTCTCTTGAATTATTCAAGGGTTAAGGTTGGGGGGAGGTGTCTGCTCTAACTTGGTCAAACCAACTTTCAAAATCCAGGCAGTAACTCCATGATCTGTCTACAAGCAGGTTCCATGGTTTCTACTGTCATTGCGTCCATTCCACAGCAGAGCTTAACTGTATAGAAAGCCCTATCAGTCAGAAGCATCTTTACTTTGTGTCAGTTTTCTGGAAGGGCCTCAGTTGCAACATCAAGATTATGATTTTTTACACTTGTATTTTATGGCCCAGTCATTGTTTCCATAGCATATCTCTAAGACCAGCTTGCTCAGTCTGAAGATACTTCCAGCCAAAGCTACATACGATGATGGGACCAAAGTTCTCCTACACACCTCAAAGGTGAGCTGGACCCCAGTCCAGCCCATCCCTTTCATGATGACTTCCTTTCAGGACCCAATGGGAACACTTCTATTTGTGATAAGCTTTGTCGAATTTGAACTTCAAAAGGGAATGACTACTGTTTGGTTTTTTTTCCCCCTGGGAAATTTTAGCTTCAGTGTATCAAAGGATATTAGAAAGGTCAGCCTTTCGGATCACAAAAAGCCTCATACCTATCCCTGAAACTAGAGGGTACCTATCCATTCTACACTTGTATACTGTAGCGTAATTGTTTCAGAAAGGGTCTAGAAGATCTGGCCTAAAGTGTCTTCTAGATTCTCCTGACATAAACAGCGTGTCTAGTAGCAGTATTTCTTGCTAAGGTATTTTTAAGTTCTACTTTACAAGTTACTTTGTTAGAAATTTAATGTAATTTTTCAAATTATGATTCTTTGAACAATAACAGTCTATATAAAGAGGATATATAGTAAATCTTATGTAATACCTGTGTTATAACACATCTCATTATATACACTTAGTATTCACATACCTCATTACTGTCTTTATTCTATGCTATAAATTTGTGTTTATGCCTCTTTGAGATTCTCTCAGCCCACACACATATCCTGGCTGGCCAGGGCCAAGCATTTTATAGAAGTGGAAAGTCCCTGTGAAAAGAAAAATAGTGGTACCAATTCTACATTCCCCTTCCATCCCTCCCTGGGCCTGTGGCAGGGTCCGATCAGGGCTGGGGACTTTCCCTCTTTGGACCAAAGTGGTTGATGATGGATGTTGACTCAGATATGTGCACTCTCGCAAGGTCAGGGAGCAGATTAGAAATGGACCTCTGAGCTTCCTCGGAAGGTCGGATGGCATATGCCAATCTATGACTGGGGCTCAGCATTGTTCTACTCCCATACCAACTCATTCCAAATGAGTAGGGCTTGCTTTTTCTTTCCTCAGGAAAACATATCAGTGAAGTCAGGGATTTAAATATTCTTGCTGGGTAGTACATCTTATCATGAGAATCTAAGCATTTTTCCAGCAGGTTTTGTTGACCAGGAGGTTAGCTATGATTATTCTTGTGTTTCGGAGCTACAGCGGACTAAATTGTGTTACCCCAAAGTTCACATGCCGAAGATCAACTTCCGTGGAGACTATATCTGGATGTAGGGTCTTTAGGAATTAATGTTAAATGAGGTCAGAAGTGTGGACCATAATTCAGAAGGACTGTGGCCTTGTAAGAAGGAGAGGTGTCACCCCCCTTCTCTCACTCTTCCTCTCCCCCATGTGAGGACATAGTCAGACCAGTGACCTTCTGAAACCTAAAGAAAGAGCTCTCACCAGACACCAACCCCGCTAGCACATTGATCTCGGACTGCCAATCTCCAGAACTGTGCAAAAATAAAATTCTGTTGCTCCAGCCACTCAATCCATGGTACTTTGTCATGATGGCTTGAGCTGACAGATATGGGAGCCTGGGCTCTGAACCCTTACGCTTATTGAATCTTTGTTCCTTCACTTCCTTGGATGCGTGACTTTGGCCAGGTACTTGCCCCCACCCCCAGGCCCCAATTTACTTCTCTGTGAAATGGGGACAATGATATCACACATTTCTTAAGGTTATTTTGAGGATTGAATAAGTTAACATATATAAAGTGCTTACATGGTAAATTCAAAACAAGTTGACTATTATGATTATAAACTCCAAACATACTGAATATGTAGCTGCAAACATTATCAAGTTGTCTGGCCAAAGACAAAGTCCGAAGTCATAAGAGTTTTTTTCAGGAAATTCTTATTTTCAGGAAATAAGATAGCCTGATCCAAAATGATACTTTGAATTTTTTTCTTCATGGCATCAGCCTCCTCTGACAGATTGCAGCTTCCGAAGGGCAGAAACTCACTTTTCTTTGTAACCACATAGTCCTTTAAGAAAACATTCCATATATGTTGGTTATAGGTAGAAAGACTGGATGGAAGAAATAAAGGGAAGAAGGAAGGAAAGAGATAAAATATTTCATTGACTCTTTAAAAAAATCTCCAGAAATTCAGAAAAAAACATGCATTTAGGCTGACATTAAAGCATATGTACATCTCATGTAAAACACACAGCGAGGGAACAAAATGGCAAGAGCACAAGCTAAAGAGAAAGTACCACCAAATTTGCGTTTTCATTTCTTCAGCCTTAAGTGTGTCTCACATCACTGAGTGAGTGGCTTACTTCCTGAAGGTGACGGTCAGGAGAGCATTGAACCATGGTGTCAACAAAAAACGCGTTCCAAACCTTTCAAGGTGTCCAGGTATCGAAGTACATTTGGGCAAATCTCTATGACGGATCCCCCTCAACTTGGTGTTCAGAGTAACAATAACAGGTATTTATAGCGTATAAAAACTTGCATTGTAATATAATGTACATTCTGTTTAGAATTCAAGGTATTGAAGTATATTCAGGTAAATCTCTATTTGGAACCCCTAATTTCATTTCCAAAATGACAATAATGGTTTTCTGTATGCTGTACAAAAATGTGCATTGTGCTATTTTTTACATTCTAATACTTTTATTTATAGAGAGTGAGAATTCCCCACAAGAAGATGGTCCTGAAGTTAAAGAGCCACTTCTTTTAGCCTCAGATCTGCCAAGTCCAGAGACGCAGGGCTGGGACATGGAGAATAATTCAATGGGATCATCATTTGCGGATTCTTCTGTAGTTTCAGGTACTTAGAACAACTACACACTTTATAGACACCAATGACTGCTTCCCAAAAACGTCAATTGGTGCATTAATGACACCAGGATCTGTTAAGCAGAGGGAGAAAATTTGGGCTTTGGGGTTTTGTGAGCATTTTTATTAAAATAATATTTTTAGCAGAGATTAAATTAAAATAATTCCTGTTGATGGCTAAAAATGTTTTCAAAACTAATGCAATATTAATATGTTATGAATATGAACACATTTGGTTCTAATTTTACTTTATAAGACATCTGTGGTCCTTGCAATGTGGTAAATACCATAAGCATGCCCTATATTTAATGGTTTTCAAAGTACTTTCAAATATAGACGTGTCACATACGGATGTTTGAATCAATGACGACCGCAACCGCACATATGATGGTGGTCCAACAATGTTGTAATGAAGCTGAAACATCCCTATTGCCTAGTGACATTGTAGCTGTTGTAAGGCCGTAGCACAATGCATTGCTCACACATTTGTGCTGATGCTCTTGTAAAGGAAGAACTGCCAGTTGTCTAAAAGTATAGCACATACAATTATGCATAGTACATAATACTTGTTAATAAACTACTATGTTGTTGGTTTATGTATGTACTGTACTATACTTTTTGTCACTATTTTAGAGTGCATTCTAAAAGTTTGCTATAAAGCAATATGCCGTGTTACCCTGGCAGCAGCCTCATACGTCTCGTGTTTGCTGATTCTCTTGACTCCACCTTTTCTCTGGAGCTTGATTCAATCTCATGTTGTTTTGTACAATAACATGCTGTAAAGGGTGGGAGCAGTAGGCCTAGGTGCGTAGCAGGCTGTACTATCCAGGTTCGTGTAAGTGCACTCTGCAAGTTCGCACAACAACCGAGTGACTAATGATATTTCTCAGAACACATTGCAGTTCTTAAGCAGCTTTTTCATTCAAAGCTCTGATAATGAAGTAAGGTCATTACCTTTCCCCCTATTTCACAGCCTGGGTTGTCTCAGAGAGGTTCAGCTGGATTGGAGAGACTAAATCCAAGGCTGGAGGGAGGAAGATGACCAGGGGCTAAACTGATGCTGGCTTGAATTGCAGTAACTAATTGGTGTGAGAACAAGATACCATGCTCAGCTTTTTATGATAGGAAACAGCTCTGGAAGGATTGAACTAATTTAATTATGTTCCTTTCCCTAATTTGCTCATGATAGAATCCTCTCCTCTTCTATCTCCCCGAGAGGGCCACATTCTGTTTTCTCAAGATATACTTAACGTCTGTGGTGTGCTGATATATGTGTAACTAGTAGCTCTTGGGGGAAAAAAAAAGAAGCCCTGATGGGCAGTATATACCAGTCCCTGAGGTGTAAATGCTCCCACCAAGGCCGATTTCAAGCCTTCAACCTCTGTAGAGCACTTTCATCATGTAGGCATAAATAGCCTCGACATCATAGACGATAGAGCAAAATGATCAGGAAGTGAGGTGTTTTAAGCATTCGTTACATTTGTTTTAATATCATTCATTTACTTGTATCAATATGTTTATGTCATTTAATTTTTTAAATGACTACTAAACAACTGGCTCACAAAATTCCTGCAAATTTAACAATTGGCTCTTGTGAGCTAGTATATGCTGACTCCAGCATACCACTGTGAAGCATACTATTTTTGATTCAGAAAAGTAATGTGGCTGCATTACAGCAAATTTAAAACATAGAAACATACAAAGAAAACGTCACCCATACTCCCACAGTATAGATACATTATTCTTAACAATCAAGTGCATATCCTTCCCATCTGTTTACCCACCTGGATGTTTATGTGTAATGACATTTCTCCTGGGTTCAGTAGATGTTCTTCTACAGAAAGCTTACAAAAATTGAATAAAAGCTTCATATGCTGGATGCATTATAATTGATTATTTAATTGTTGAACATTTAAGATGCTTCCAAATTTCTAAATCGTGAATAATGCCACAATAACTCTTTGTATTTATGTCTCAGTTTAACTCTTACAAACATATCACATAATTGAAATTTCTGGATCAAGTGGTTTCTACAATTTTAAGGCATTTGATAATTGATGCCAAATTTTACTCCAGGACCTAGTATCCATTGACATGTCCTCCACCAATATAGAGAGTATTTTTGCCCTGAAGCTGCTTCTACCAGCGCAACAGTGGGTAATATTTTAAAATTTTTGCAACTGTGTATTTTATTATTTCAGTTTGAATCTTTTACTTCCTAATGAAAAAGAATTTTACAAGTTTATTCATTTTTGCGTTTGTTAATTAGCTATGAACTTTTCTATTAGGTTCTTTATGATCTTCTTGCTGATTTATATAAACTGACTATAGCAATCTTTTGTTATGAATAGTACCAATACTTTTTATAGTTTGTTTGCTGTTTAAGCTTGTTTATGGTGTTTGTCTCTTTCGGCAGTGCCTCTGAAGCTTTAATGTGCATATAAGTCAGCAGGAGGAGAGGGCTTGTTGAAGTGCAGGTTCTGGATCAGCAGGTCCTGTGTGGGGCCTGAGATTCTGCCTTTCGCTCATGCTCCCGGGCAATGCTGCTTCTGCTAGTCCTGGACTATATGTTAAATAGCGAGGTTTAATGTCTAGAATAGCAGAGCTTTCAAACCTGGCTTCTGGAAGATTTTTCTTTTTTCATTTGAGCAACTGTGCTTACCTTCAAAAATCATGATTGTGTAGGAGTGCCAAAATCTACAGTCTACGTTTGGGGTTTCCACCTTTTAACACATTTCTTTGGTAGGCCACCTGACATCTCTGTGGGTTACCGCCTATTTTCTCAATCCACACTGGAAAGAACTGATGACAGGATGAAGGCTCGGAAATGATCCTGCATCTCAAAGAAGGGTTTTTCATCAAATGTTGCCTAATGTATCTCATCGGATTGTACTTTATGTAGGGGGGATTCTGAATCTCGAAGTGGACAAAGTTAAAAGCAAACCTTTTTTTAAATTTCTGTTTTCTTACTATTTAATATAAAACTTAAAGCTGCATCTCGTGAAAAAAAAAATCTGGATCTTAGTAACAGCCATAGGGAACAGAAAGAGTTTTCCCCTCCCCCCATCCCCCAGGTTTCCTCTCTTCCTCTCTTCCCTTCACTTCTTTCATTTAACAAATATTTATTATGTCCCAGGAGTATAAATCTGGGGGAGCAGGGGACAGAAGTGGCTTCTGGCAGTACGGTGATTTCAACTGATGGCTGTGTCAGCCAAACAGTAGTCACTATATTAGCTGCATAGTAAGCGCTATGAAAGAAAAGTACAGACTATTAAAATATATAATAATCCGAGGACATGTGAGAGTTCAGTAAGATGTACAGTAATCTGAGGACTCCATCCCATACACAGACTTGAACTCTTTTCTAGTCCGGAACATCTTTGTGCTGTAGGCTTGGGAGCAGATTAGTCCAATCCATTCTGGCCATTTCCAGAGCAGCACCAAAGAGTAACTTATTTATGAAAATGCAGTGTCTTTGCTTTAGGGAGCAGACACTGCTGCTGTGGATTATTCCAAGTGTCTGTTCATTTTGTTGCTGCTCTTCAGAAATAAAGGTGCGGTATAAATAACTTGTAAAATAACCCAAAGAAATTATTGGAGTTATTTTCATTAAAATTTTGGTTGC
The DNA here is from genome assembly GCF_021234165.1 of Pteronotus mesoamericanus. NCBI lineage: Eukaryota > Metazoa > Chordata > Mammalia > Chiroptera > Mormoopidae > Pteronotus > Pteronotus mesoamericanus. Next base: position 24,515,186 of record NW_026555325.1, on the reverse strand, counting down.
AAAATTTATTGTGGAAGGGATTTGTCTACATTGGCTTCTTTAACAGAATTAGCAATAAAAATAAACATGAAAGTGTCCCTTAGTGTCTAATATGCATTTGCATAATTTTGTTTTGTGTATCTATTGATATCAGTAATGTATAATCTTTATTTTGAATTCTAATATATTGTGTTAAAATTTCAAATACAGATACCAGAATGGCATTGAAACAAACTTTTACTTAAGGTGCACATAATCTATGCATATGAATTTTCATCGGCAGAAAGAAAAAATTTGACTTGAATTATTTCCAATTTTAAATGAAGATTTCTCTAATTTTTATTTATGAACCGGTTTCTAAATATTTTATTCAGTGCATACAAATGTTAATTTTTTTATAACTTCAATGCAAGGCTCTTCAAATATTCTTTTTAGCTTTTACTCCTTAATATACCTAATGGGTGAGACAGACAGCATTATTAACAGTGGCCTACCCTGAAATCAATTTTAAACACATCTTTCCTTTCTGCTAGGAGCGATAAGTCAGAATTCTCTAGTGGATAGATCTGGAGAGTGATTTCATCATGTCTCCTCATTGGGGGCTGGCATTTCTTCTTCTCACTCCTTCCAACTGCTTCCCACACACACAAAAAGTGGTCAATTAAGAAATACCAAAAGTTTTTTTTTTTTTTTTGCTTTTTTCCAAGTTAACACAATAATTTCTAAAGGATATTTGAATAGTTTTCAGACTACTAGTAGGATTTTAATGCTGGGTTTATATTCCTGCTTTCTGAAGTCACTGGTTATCTTTTAACAAGAAAATATTGGAAAACTTTGGTGTTTCTGTAGACCACACTTCCCTAGAAAACAACAGAGGGACACAAAGCCTACATTCATTTTATTTTATTAAAAATATTTTACTTATAGCAAGTACATAAGTATATAGATTTTTAAAATTCTATAAGTGGATGATAAAATTGATTGTACAATCAGTTTTAGTTGTGTGCCACTGTTGCTTTTTTACAAGTGAGTAGTTATTTTGCATCAAACTTTTTATTATACTATTTTAGAAAATAATGCTCTATAATAAAGTGAAAGCATATTAAAGGAGATTCACAACTATAAAATTTATTGTATTTGGAATAAACTTACTTTGATGCGGAGTTCTTCAGAATATCCACCAAAAATTTCTTTTATCATCCTATGTTGGATCTTGCTGTTGCCCAACTAGAAAATGTAAATACCTCAAGTCGACCAGCAGAGGGCGCTTTTACACTTATAAAGAGAATGTAATTTCACTGTTCAGTATAATGTAACAGAGTAGAACGTGCCATGTGTGAATATACAGTGCGCATGCCTATGAGTGCATGTGTATATTTTGATTTATATATTCGTTCACGTGAAGATTTTAAAATTCCACACCAGCTAATGAGCTTACCAACCTGCTTGTTTTCAGACTTTAATACCTTCTTTTTCATATTCCCCCATATGTTCCACTCCTTAGGTTTATCCGGTGACATTATGCTTTGGAATATATTGTGGATATATTTTGCATAGATCATGTTCTGTAGGAGGGGTTTAAAAATTGACCTTTATAAAACAGCCTCCTTCTCCCTGGCCCAATCTGTTATAGCACTTTTGTTGTTGTTGTTTTGTTTTGCCTTTTTATAGACCAAAGCCCAATCTTAGATTTGCTCTATACTATTTTCTGTTAAAATGCCACAAAATTTATCCTTGCACTTGAGGACCAGAATAATGTTCTATAGCACTAATCTCTAGAAATTTAGAAATTTTTAGAATCTCTAGAAATATATACCTCATAGCAGTTGAGATCTTAGTGGGAAAGATAATTGATACAAAGGGTACAATAAGATTGTGTCAGAAGCACCTATACTATTACAGGATTGGCTTGAATTAAGATAGTTGTCCTTCTATATTTTTCTAATTTTAGTTACATTAATTATTGTACTATTGAGGCAATCCAAAAGGAAGATATGAATTTGAGCTGAGGGGGAGAGAGATGCTGCTGCTGCTGCTGCTGACTGATATTGCTGTTTTTTTAAAAAATAATAATATAGGTTTGTATTTTATTCAATACCAGGAGCCATGTAGGTCTGTTATATGACTTACAATTGCATAATAGCTTTAAGAGAGTTACCATTCCTATTTCAGGAATGAGGATATAAATATTTCGATGGAAACAAACCTCTCCAGTGTACAGCTAATACATGCTGCGTTTATTTTCATGACAACATTTTAATGGCTATGAATCTAGGGTTTTTTATTTTTAGCAAATTTTAACATCGATGGTGATTCTAATTTTAATTTAAAGATAAGACTTTACCTTCTCTATTTCGGTGTGTGAATGCGGACTAGAAACTAGAGTAGCGAGAATAAAGGAGTGAGTTGGTTAGGAACGAAGCCCTGAGGTATTGGCCTCATCCCTCAAAGTGTTTATAATCCAGTTCAAAACAACAACAACAACAATGTTACATGCCCCCAAAGAGAAATAGCAATCTATCTACAGCCAAAGAGAAAGTATTAAAGGATGAGGAGAAAAGACTTGCACAAAAAAGGAAGACAGAGAAAGTTTATAGGAGGAGGAATATGAAACATTTCAGCTGAGCCTTGTAGGTCCTGTGTTGGATTTATGAACAGAAGTGGCAGCAGCATTTCAGGTTGCACAAGCATCATGAACAAAAGTGCAGGTATAGCAACGTTCAAATGTGGGAGTGTGGATAATCGGGGAGGCTATGCATGTGTGGGAACAGGAAGTAGACTAATACAGTTATATAACATAACATTTATTATATACATCAAAATCCAGTTGTAACGGATACAGAAAAATTTATTATAAACATCAAAATCCAGCTATAATAAATACAGCAAAATTTTATAACAAAATGTGTGTAGAACAGTTGATAAGAGGGATGCATTTATGGCAGAGGGTCGTGGCAGATAAGACCTCTGAGATCACTGAGAATTCATGGTTTCTCTAAAAGCATTTTACAAATGCTTTTTCAAAAGGCAAAAATGATGCTCTTTTCTTTTTTCTCTTTTATTGAATTTATTGGGGTGACATTGATTAATAAATTTATATAGGTTTCAGGTGTACGATTCTATAATGCATCACCTGTATATTGTATCGTCTGTTCACCACCGCAAGTGAAGTCTCCTTCCATCATTGTTTATCCCCCATCCCCTCTTCTACCTCCTCTTTCCCACTTCTCCTTCTGGTAATCACCGTACTGTTGTCTGTGTCTGTGAGGTTTGTTTGTTTTTTTTCTTTGCTTAATCCCTTCACCTACTTCTCCCAGCCTCCCAGGCCCCCTCCCCTCTGACAGCTGTCAATCTGTTTTTATATCTATGAATCTGTTTCTATTTTGTTTGTTGGTTTATTTTGTCCATGAGATTCACATATGAGTGAAATCACATGGTACTTGTCTGTCTCTGACTGGCTTATTTCACTCACCATAATACTCTCCAGGTCCATCCACGCTGTTGTAAAGGGTATGATTTCCTTTTTTCCTCCTTCCGAGTAGTAGTCCATTGTGAAGATGTACCACTGCTTTAAAAAAAATACGTCTCAGAGTTTATCATTCATCCTTTGAACAATTATAAAATACTAGCATAATGCATGTATGATCATCTCAGAGAATGTTTGTAGGAGAGCCCTTAATTAGAGGAATGTATCTTTTGGGGCACTGCAATTGGCTGATGCTGGCTTGCCAGAGCCAAAGGTGGACAGGACTTCCTAACTCCACACAGTGACATTACACTGGTAGCTTGAAATCAGCCATGGTGGTAATATTTATACTGTAGAAATCGGCACTTTTTAATTGTGGCTCCCTCAAGAGCCTGACTTTTGAACATATACCAGGACACCCTTAAATGGATCTCTTCACATATTTTCCTCCTGATGGGTCCCTGTCAGCTAAAGACATTTCCAATTCATCTTCTATCTTGCCACCTCTACACCTTGTTATTGCCAAGACTCCATGTGGTCATCTGACGTATCACTCATAAGTGACTCTATTCTAGGACATCTTGCCTCTGGTACTGACTGGCAGCGAATGAATAGGTTGCTAGTGGGTATGGTTATCCCCACAACTCTGTGCTTTAATAACTGTCTTTCTATTTGAGACCCAACTCTAAAGGCCAAAGGGTATTTAAGCCAACATACTTACACATGATTCATATTTATTCCTGACTGAAACACTTCAGCAGTGTTAATTCTCTAAACAGGAGCAAGGAGCTTCATGGATAGTCATGTGGGCCTGTGGCTCAAAGAGACTCTCTCTCTCTCTCTCTCTCTCCCTCCCCCCCCCCCCAACTCATTTCCTAGAAGCTTGGATCCAGGAGAGAATATGCAAGGTGGGTGGAGGTGGCTTCTCTCCATTCTGTGGGAACACATGTTCCCTGGCATGGAGAGCAAAATCTGACAGACCAAAATGTGAACGTGTGTGTGCGTGCGCACGCACAGATCCATATACATGGAGCTGAAAATAAAAGTCATCTATTTCCTCTCGAAAAAGATATATTTCAAAAGAAAAGGAAGTATGTATTATTAGTCGTGAGAAAGTTAAGTGCACTTAAGAAGCCCATGCCGTCTTTGTGTGTGTGCCCACGCGTGCGCGGGTGCTGGCGGTGTTGGGGGTAGTCTCGGGCAGCCTCGGCTGCGGGGATGGTGCAGCCGGAGGGAAGGTAGGAATGGCTGAAAAGGTGAAGCTAAAGTGCACCATGAGGTCAGAACTACTAGAGTAAATATAATGTTAGCGTGGAAAGTGGAATTAGACTATTTGCAGACCCTGTCAGCACTGCCTCTCCGGAGAACGGGACCTGCTGGTGCCCTTCTTTCTCAATAGGCACAGGGCCCCTTGCACTGCTTTCTGCTGTGACGCAAAACCACGCTCCAGCAAAGAGAACGCTCCACAGCCTGAGGCCAGAGGTAAGAAAGGAGAAATGTTCCCTGGGCTAGGAAATACATCAAGACTGACAATAGGAGGGACATTACCTGGCAGGAAGAGAAGTAAGAACTAATTTGTATCGTACCTAATGAAGCTTAGGTTTTACGTTGGAATAAGCAATGTTCACTTATCAACTAATTGTTATAATAGCATTCTCCAGCAGAGGGCATACTTTACATTGAAATAGATCTAAAAAGGCCTTCAGCCAAGAGGCTTTCATTTGAATTTTTCAATAGTTCAATATTTTTGGTTTCTAAATAGTTTAAAAATATTTTAAAGTACTTAAGGTCCAGAAGATGTTAAATATGAAATTTCTCAGATTCCAGTTAATATTTCTGTTTTATTAAGAAAATATTCACATTCTGGTTGCAAAATGAGACAGTTTTTTCCCAGGGCTTTTGAACTGGTCTTAGACACATTCTATCATTGTAAGCAAAGCTGTCCTTTTTTGTGTGTTGTTTACAAAATTATTAGAGAAAATCCTATCTCTTAACTGGATGAGCATCATTTCTCTTCATTCCAATAGAGTTCTATATGAATAACATTTTCTTTAACAGAAATAACCAGCATTTTCTGATCTGTTTCATAACTAGCTTTGATATTTTCCATAGAGGAAATAACACCTATATAAAAGTTAACTAAATGTATTATGTAATAAAACTCCAATATTCTAAGTCTCTTTAAGCTACAACTTCATGAGAATTTAAGATTTATTTCTCTTCATGATTCATTTCCTTGATCTAACAGAATCGTTCTCACAACAAATGAGAAAGTAGAAACTACTATTTATATTAAAAAATTTTTAAAGGTTAAATCACTTGTTAGCAGTGGCTGAGCATAGATCTGGAGACCGAGCTGCCTGACTCCACAGCACATGTTCCTTTCACGGTGACACCCAGTCTCCAATTGACTCTATTTTATCTGGTCTATTTTTAAATTATAGACACATGATTTTTTTTTTTTATTAGGACATAGGTTCAGATTGACATACTGTAAAAAGTATAAAGAGTGAAACAAGATATTCCTATATAGTCAACTGCAAGAATTTTTGGCTTAAAAACTCAATAGGTTGGTTTAATTTTGGCATCAAACACTTTCTCAATCTGGCTTTTTGGGGATGTGTGTGTGTGTGTGTGTGTGTGTGTGTGTGACATGATTTTTAAAAATGAATGCAGGGAGAAAATCTCTGGAAAGGACAGTCTCAGTGTTATAGGAAATACAATAAATATATTTTCTTTTATTATTAAAATTCTTATTTGTAGTACTTACATGTCTATGAAATAAAAGATATATCAAATGCATAAGAAATTTCTGTCTAGGAAACAAAAATATTTTTGTGTTGAGAAACTGGAAACTTATATATTCTTAACATGACAAACAAATAGGCCCCTATATCATTTCATAATGATCTCTTACAGAAATTATTGCAATTAATTTTGTCAGCAAGATAGAAGTATTCTTTTGTTTGTGTGCAGAAAAAAAGTGTCAACTAAGTGTAGGTGTTTAAATTAAAGTTAACTAAAGTCTATGGATGAAATCAGAAATATTAACAAAATAAAACAATCCCTCTAACTTTTTTTCTTGCAAAGAGAAGCTGTCTGTGGTGATCACTCTGTAAGCTATTTAAATGTGAACTCTCACTATGTTCTGTACCTGAAACTAATATAATATTTTATGTCAACTGTATTTTAATTTGAAAGATCTTTACATTTCAGAGTAAAAATTAGACATGAAATTTTAAAAAGACAGCCTGTTTCACATTGATAGAAAATCTGCATTATGAAGAAAATGTCTAGGTACTTAAAAAAAACCTTTTTTTTTTTTTTAGAAGTATGGGTAAGTGTGGGTACAGGATTGTTTGCTGGGTTACACAGAGAGTCACACAGATCATCAGCCATGCATAGTGTTGGGTAAAAGGCTCTGGAATCCTGAACATAGATTCAGAAAACGGGGACTTCCAGCTCTGTCCTATTCTAGCTGTGTGATCTGGATAAATGATTTAACCTCTCTGACCTGTGGTTTCTCACCTATAAAACTGAGGAGATAATGGGTATCTAGCACATAGGATCCTCAGAGTTTAACATGTAATTTACATTACATCGGTGAAAGCTCAGAGCTCAGTGACACATCGCAGATTTATTTGTTAGATGAAAATAATCCAAATAATGAACTAAATAATACCCTATTTTTGGCAGCAGTTTTCTTTTAATACTCACTAATTATTTGTGTACATTGCATTAAAAGAGTCTCCAAATCATATGTATGTTAGAACAAAGCTTGGGGAAAATCTTGACTTTACACTTACACGGAGCAGATTATGCTTTAGCTGCTAGTGATTACAGAGGAAATGGAAATCAAATTTAATTTCCATTCGGATTACACTTAGTTGGAAACTTAAAGATACAGTGTTTGATTTTAGGTAATATTTGTAAGTATTTCTCTGTATTTGTGGCATTGTTTTCACTTCTCAGTACCACATTTAATACAATGAATGAAAACCATGTCAAAATTTAATTTTTTGCCTCAAAAATCTGAGTTTTTATTTCTAAGATCAAGAATTATCCTTGCATTGACATTTTCTCCATTTCATTTTTCACCTTGCCTTTTTCTTACAAATCATATTCTCTTTTCATCAGTACATCTGCCCAAAACACTCTTCTACTTGACAGTTCTATCCCACACTCGCCTATGAGCTTCTAACAAGGCATACCTCTGGGGATTGCAAAGTGCCATATTTAAACTCTCTCAGTGAGATGTACAGGTTTTCCCGTGTGATCATAAGGGATTCCTCAAATCTGAGTTTAAGAGCTAATCTACGACAACTGATAAGCACAGTATTTTCACATTAGTATATTTATGTTGTGCTAATGTATTTAAACAGTATGTCCGCCTATTGAGAATTTTTGTACAAATTTCTTACTAGCTTTCTTTTACCTTTCAAAGACAATATCTCTCACATTTTAATTGGCCTTGGCTCTAATTCTGTAATTTCTAAACTAAATAGCCTCATCCCTGTTGCCAGAGAGCGGTCACAGATGTCGCAGATGCTCTATGGAATACTAGTCGGCAATAAAAAGGGACAAATAGCTGGCATAAACAATATGGATCCATCTCATACCGCCTATGCCAGGTTAAAGAAGCCAAACATACAGGCTCTGTGCTGCGTAAATCTGTTTCTATGACATTCTGGAAGAGACCGAAGTATAGGGACACACCAAGTCTGTGAGTGCCATGGGACAGCAGGCGGTTCCTGACCATGAGGCGGGGTGGGGGCACTTGACAGCTGGTGGAAAAATCTTGATTGTTTTGGTGGTGACAAAACTACGCATGTTTATCAAACATCCAATTATACACCTAAAAAAGTCATTTACAATGTGCAAACTATACCTCAATGCACCTGACTCTAAATATAACTGGCTAAACAAAGAGAAGATACCTGTAGCTTTAGGGAGTTGTGTGTTGTTTCTTTCCAGAGAAGTTTTAGTGACAACATGCTGTTTGCCTGTTTTTCACCCATTTCTATTTCCAGTCTAAATGCGTGGCGCCCAAACTAATTTTCAATGGCTAAAGGCTACTTGAATGTAATTTATTTAGTGTGCCTGGCAGCTTTAGCATGAAATGATAGTCATCTAACAAGAGTAAGTATTGTGAAATGATATTAATTGTAAGAAGAACATTATTAAATTAGAATCTTACCCTGGAAATACACCAAATACTTCAATTTTATGTCATTTTCCAACCACCAGTGATTAAAGTGCTAAGAGCTGATCTTACTTAATATTATTGAATGGTTATCTGATATTATGAGGTAAATTTTACTAGCCTCATTTTAAATAAGAAGAAGTTAGACACAGAGCAACTGTAACAGCAAATTTGACAGATCCTTCCTATTCCAAAGCCAGCATTTGTAACCATCTTTCCTTTATTGTTACCAGTTTGGCAATAGTTCTGATCCTTGAGGACTGGATTGCAAAAATCCTTGGAAATAAACCATGAGGAGGGATGTCTTCCCTTGAAGGAAAGATTTTCAAAAGGATTTGAAAATGAGTGCTAAAAACCGAAAATTGGGATTAACAAGGCGAGGGTGTGTTCTTGCCACTCACACTAACTGTAACCCTTTGATAGAAGCTCAGTTGCCTTATAGGAAAAGAACATTTACTTGCAACCTCACATAGGCTCTAGTACAACTGCAGTGCCAGGTTTTATGATATTCTTCCTGAGCAAATTTTTAATATTTTAACTTTCTTTTTGTCACTGAACTGCTGTTTTAATAACCATTAGACCCATGTATTTTATTACTTTTTTACTTTATTCATTAACTGTCATTTTATGTGAGAATAAGAGTTTCTATATGATATTTTTTAATGGCATTGGCAAGCCTAGATCTTTTATTGGACAAAATTTACATGAAGGGGGGAATGACAAAAGTCATAAATCCTTACAAATTTGCATTAGCTCTTGTGTTAGATGTATGGAGCTTTAAGTAGGTATGTGTACTTGATTCACTACCTGGCAACTTCTCATTCAAAGTAGAATTTTTAAGTGTAGCTTGCCAGAAACTCTTACCTTTTATTCATAATTATGTGGGTGTGCCTTCCCAACTTGCATTGAACTGTATGTACTGTGCGCTGTAGAGGTGTGCAGCTAAAATATGTTTATCCTCAGAAATATTTTAAAAATATTTTAAAATGTTTTCCTTTGCAGAATCAGACACAAGTTTGGCAGAAGGAAGTGTCAACTGCTTAGATGAAAGTCTTGGACATAACAGCAACATGGGCAGTGATTCAGGCACCACGGGAAGGGATTCAGGTACTGCCTGACTGTTGTGTAAACCTTAAAAAGTGTGAAATGAGACGCCATATAGTGGAAAGCGTGGGGGCTGTTCATACCCTCCCTAATGTATTTATGCAATGAAAGCAATTCTTTTCTACAGTTGAAGTAGTTTTGGAACTTTGCCACTCACTTCCTTTAAAAGTACAACTTACAGAAGTCTTAGAATCAAGCTCTCTAATTTCGATCCAGTACATATCGTTTTGGTCTGGCATATGCCACATTCCATAGAATCATGTTATCTAGTTTATTTGTGAAATCTGTTTCAATTAATTTGACTGTTTTAAATTCTATATAATTTGGTACAAGTTTTCCAAACCCTAATTTTTTGTATTAAAATACATTTTTAAATAAAAAATTTGAGTCTCTCTTTAAATGAAAGACTAGAAATTACACATACACTTAAAGAGTTCCAAATCTCTTGCGCAGGAGTAGAGTTCACAAAATATTTTGTCCCCAAATGAGAGCTTTATTAGGTGTTTTCCAAATTGCTCTCTGCGTTAGTTAAATATCCCATCAGCAATAAATCAGAGTGCCTCAGGACACTTGAGCAATACTTCCTGTTTTCAGATTTCCTAACTTTTGTCAGTCTGATCAATTTCAAGTAGCTTCTGTTTGTTCTTTGATTGTGCATTTCCATTATCATTACTGAGCTAAAATGTTACTGTCTTTTAAAAATGGGGGATGCATTCTTGGATGTCTGTTACACACTTTTCTATATTTGTCTATGTTTGAAATTATCATAATTAAAATTAATAATTTACAAACAAAAAAGTGCTTTGCAATGTGTCCCTCTAAGAAGCAGTAGGAAACTGGCAAATTGAGAAACAAATTACTTTAGTCTTTGTTTTGTAATTGAGTTGTAGTAAACCCATAGAAAATATTTTGTACTTCAGATTATCCTGCATTTTCAGAGAATTATAGAAATGTAGATCTGCAATAGGCTTAAAGGGTCAAAACAATTTACATAAGGATGTTTACCTGCTCTAAAAGCTTTCAAATTGGAATATTTCATCTCTTATTTAAATGTCCTTTCTCTCAATAACACCCTGAATTCCTTGTAACAAGTTGGTTTGAGGAAACCTAGTTCACCAAATGTCAGTAATAACATTGTTTAATTAAGAAGGGTTAATTCATTTTCTGTTCAATTCAGTCAGTGTTTATTAAGTTCTTGTCATGTGCCTATTTCTGTGGATTATATTTATTTTTTTCTATGCTTGTTATACAGTTGTCTAATTTAATTATAAATGTATAATTAAATGTTATTGATTCTAGAATTCAAAATATACTTTAGCTAATAGGTAACATTTTACGGGTAGTTTTCAGCTTCTGGACCTCATCCTAATATTTGTTTGTCCATGGAAGGGCTTCTCAACAATATTCATTCATTCAATAAATGTTTAATGGCTGTCCTCTGTGTGCAGGGCGTTTTATCTAGTTTGAGGTGCTAGCAAATGTAACTATTTACTAATTTTCTGTCCTCAATGTGGCATGAAAGACGTGATAAATCTAAATGCAACCTACTTTTAAAAAGCAAATACATTTTCAAAGGCAAATACATGTGAAGACAAACACATTTTCAAAGGGTACGCATTAACGTTTTAGGTGGGGTCAGCGCTTAGGAAAAAGAATTGCTTTGCATAGTGGGTAGTAGAATTCTGAAATTATAAAATTATTAAATTCCTTTCATTAGGTACGTAATACAGGGTGAAATAAAAATCTTTTTTTTAAAAAAGGTTTAGATGAATCGCTAATTGGTAAACACATATTGAATCACTGAAAAGCATTACAGTGTTTAGGGTTATATTTTAACCTTTGAGGTTGACATCGAAGGGATGTTATTCCACATGTCCTTTGTCCACCTTCAGAGGTTACATAATAGGCCATACGGATCATGGACATGACCCAATGCCACGACATTATTATCCTTTGTGAAGTATTATGCCATAGTAAAAGATAATTAGTGATGCTTTCAAAGTTTAAATATTCTATTTATACTATGGAAGGCATTTTTGTTTTCTTTTTTTCATTTTCAGAGAGATACTCTGCGTAACACAAAGTAGCAAAATTTTTTGCAGTACACATTGGCCTGATATGTAGAAAGTGTTTCCTTACTATTTCAAGGTAATACCTGTTAATACTTGTCCAGCTGGAATGGTGTATTTTTTGTGGTTTCATACTATAGGTAAAAGAGTACTTTTTCAATTTCAAACACATGCGGTGACAGACCTTTTCTCTCCAAGAATAACTCAGCTGTCAAAATCAATGTGAGAATGAAATTTGCCACATGGTGTAGTTCCAATAGAATGTTATTATTTAAGCCCTATTTGATTTAATTTTTCTGACCATTTATATGGTATAGTATAATTTTAAGCCCTTTAATCAATATTTGTTTTAGAGGAAGGGCATAAAGTTATTCAAAGCCTGCACATATTTAAAACACCATTTTCATTATTGCATTTAATTGATATGCTTTTCAAAGAGAGCCAAAAAGAAACAAACAATAAACAAACACAACCCAAACATTTTTTTTTTATAAAGGAAATTGGCTGCTGGCACATTGACACCAGTCCAGTTCTCTCCTTCTGGTGACAGAAAAGAGAAAATTTTTCTTTTCATTGCTTATGGGGATAAATTCTTCCATTTCTATGTCAGAGGATGTGATAAGGCAAGAATCAGGCTGAATATTTAGCACTCACCCAGCTCTTTTCCTTTGGATGCTATTCTGACAATGAATCCAACTCTAATTTTTTCCATATTCACTCTGTGCTTCTCTTTTAAACTTGGGGACACCCATCAAGTTTCTTAGATTTGACTCAAAACTGTGGGAGATCATTGAACTATATTTCTAATAGCCAAATATTTTTAGTGGCAGCAGTGTAGTACCTTAGACTCTGAAATCCATGACGATAAGGATTGTATCCTTGAGAACACATGGATATAATAGGCACCCAGTAAGTAGTTACTGTAGAATGAATTAATAGTACACGACTAGTTAAATGGCAGTGAGATGTCACGACCTTGATCCCAGACTTGTTTGTACATGACAGCCTTTTCAACAGTCTGTCTTCTTAAGTGTATTAGTACATTATTAATGTGTATAAGTGATATTGATGTTCTACTCATTTGACTTAGTTTTAGATTCCCAGGAAAGACACTTTGGAAATTGATCTAAGTTTCTCTGGAAAAACATGAAAACAAAAGGGGGAAAATAATGTTTTTAAAAAGCACATACAGCTGTCATGAGGAAAGCAGAGATTTATTATTATTTTTTAAATCTATGGAAAAATGTACCTAGAGTTAAATTAAATGAAGAGAATTTGCTATCTTTTAACAAACTTCTTATATCAAAGAGTAATTTATCAAAGTAAATTTTTGGATGTTGTTGTTAAACGCAATTTAAAATACATCTTCCTTTACAAATATTGTGGCTCTTTTAGAAAAGCCATGTGACACTCATAATATAGATGGAATATTAAGATTTTGGTAATCTATAGCAGCCACTTAAGTAATGATACTCTTAAATAAATGTGAACCTTCAATAAATATAATAGAAGATGGATTACTATAATTGATGTAAAGTTCAAAACAAGCACGGAAAGAAAACTTGTAAATGTGTATTTTTAACTGTTGGTGATCTTGAATGAGTCTTTTCTGAAAATCATATTAAGTGAATCAGCAGCTGATCCAATGATAACTTAAATGTATTGCATCTGTGTTTACTCATTCATACAGAAGGCAAATTTCCTGCCGGGTTAGTAGATGACTCTTCTAAGTGGTATTTGGTGTGAATTTTCCTACCTATTCAGATGGTACTATCACAACAAGTTAAAACACAGTTAAATAGAATCATCCCTTTGCTGAAATGGAACCATCAGCAACTTTTTTGAAGTTAATGGGATTATGTTAGCTTAGTTTTATTGCAGTCGTTGATAAGGGAAAGGACACTTACTTCATGTGTAATGAAATACTGATAAGTACTGTCATTTCATTTTTTTCTTATGATTACATAAAGCATGAGTTAAGCTTTTAAACTGATACAGTATTTATTTTACTGCATTCCACATGATAAGTTATACATTTTTATATCTTTTCCCCCTGGCTAATATAAATATATTCACTTCTAAACAAAAGACATTTAAACCAAGGTGTACAATAATAATTTTATCCAAATGTTTATAAAATTAATGTATGTTAGTACTTACTTTATCAGTATATTAAATTTAGAAATCTATGTTAATTGGAAATATTTTTAATTGCGCCTTAAGTTTCAGGAAAATGTGAATATGTGGAGATATAAGGAAGTGATAAAGATCACAATTTAAAATTAAATGGCAAAATTAGCCACAATTCAGTTTAAACTAACAATTTTTTGTTGTTGTTGTTCAATGAAAACTATAAATTAAAGGCTGGTATGGGAAGATTTTTTTCCTTTTTCCATACATATTACTTCTGTTTAATCTGTTTGGTTCAAATGCCAAAATTGGTTTTTGTTGAGGTTTTCTTTTTTTTGCCATTTTTAGATATTTGAGATAGATAGATAAATGGTAGATAGATAGATAAATAGATAGATAGATAGGAGGTAGATAGGAGATAGATAAATGGATGGATGGATCAATGTGCACACTTTTCGTGTTTTGTTGTTAGACCAAGTTTTTCAAATGAAGGAGAGTAGTATCAGCTATGAAATCTTTTCTGCAATAAAAAGTAGGGGGGAATACAGAACAAGGAGGACTGATGGTTCCTACTTATCCAGTTCCCCTTGATTTATAGGTAAAAGGCTAAGAGAAACATGTAAGACATGATGGCCCAACAAAGAAACAGAAAGTCTGGTGCATGAGGAACGGTAACTGCCAGTCTGGCACCTGCCTGTGCTTTCCCTTTGACTTTGCCCATTCTGTGAAAAGACTCCCACATGTTGCCCACCCCCCCAGGCTTCTTCCATGACAGAGAGCCTGGGTTTTATCCTGCAAATGCAAACTGGTTTGATACCCATTTGGTGCAGAAAATAGTAAATGAAATTGTTTGGACCATACACGAAAAGCAGTTTAAACACAGAAGCTTATGTTCTGGGTGAGGGTTTCTTAGCCTTGGTCATTTTATTGCTCATTCCCTTATTTATTTATTTTTCTCTTTTTTTTCTTCCTTTTAACTTGTTCAGATGAAGAAAAAGAGGCAGCCAAAGCCTCCCTTGAGCCAGAACTACATCTCAGGCCTTACCAAATGGAAGTTGCCCAGTCAGCCTTGGAGGGAAAGAACATCATAATATGCCTTCCTACCGGGAGTGGGAAAACCAGAGTGGCTGTTTACATTGCCAAGGATCACCTGGACAAGAAGAAAACAGCGTCCAAACCAGGAAAAGTGATAGTCCTTGTCAACAAGGTATTCAGACAGCACATAATATAACATTGTTTATTTTCATTTTATTATTTTGAAGCATTTGCATGATGGCATTTGTAACAATACATCACACAGATTTGATTTAATGAGGAAAAATATCAAAGCAATTTATTTTATCTTATACATTTGCTTTTCAAATTATATGTAATATCTTAGTTATTAGCCTTTAAAGTGGATTTCTTTCTATAAAATCAAATTAAATCAAATAGCTGTACCTTCTTTATAAAGAGTGTATTTACACACATATTCTTTAAAGTTAACTGGTACTAATTTATTATTGCACGTGAACATAAATGACCTCAAAATATCACTGGAATCTAGGATCAAATATTGTCTTACAGAGTCTCATTAACCATTGTTTCTAAGTCAAAGGTGGCAAGTGCTCTTTAAGAGAAAATTAAATTAATATTTGGCTGACTTATACCAAGTTAGATAGTTTTCAAAGACTTTATATATAAAAGATACATATTAAATGCAACTGGGGAGTTCTTTAATAATTCCTATCTTGGGGCATTTGAAAGCCATCTTTAGAACCATGTATAAGTCTCCATTTTAAACGAAGTCTAGTTATTTGAGCTTTATTTGGATAAATGAGAGTTTATTAATTTATACACATATAAATTGTGGATATTAATCTTTAACACTTTATGGAGTAAAATTGAATATAGTTTTCCATGAGCAGAAAGTCTTTTTTTCCCATTACTCATGGTAATTAGATTCTCAGTTATTTCTTTGCAGAAAATGCAGCAATATACTATGCAACTTTCCTGTATCTTTTGTATTTCTATTATGAGAAAAGTTTTTAGTTGCAACCTGTTTTTCTTTTAATCCTCACCTGAGGATATGTCTATTGGTTTTTTTAAAGAGAGAAGAAGGGAGAGCAAGAACAAGAGAGAGAAACACCGATGTGAGAGAGAAACATCAATCAGTTGCCTCTGGCACATGCCCCAACGAGGGATCAACCTAGCAACCTAGGTATGTGCCCTGACTGGGGATCGAACCTGCAACCTTCTGGTTACAGGATGATGCTTCAACAAACTGAGCCACCCAGCCAGGGCACAACCTGTTTTTCAGTACTAAAGAAACATACTCAGAATTCATGATCTAAATGATTCCATCATGTAATTACAAATGCGTTTTATATATATGTATATGTGCTAAACCTAAAGACCTCTCCTTTATACTTGTATGCACATTATTAGAACAGTCTTCTTTCTTTTGTGGTAATGGTGATACATTAAAATTTTTATATAGCTTTTCTTATATTCCTTTTATTAAGGATATCTTTTGGACTACAATAAATGGAAGCGTTTGATCTTGGACAAATTACTAACTCACTTTAGTTTTCTCATTTGTAAAAGGAATAAAATAATGCTACCCTGTATAGTTTTTCAGAAGTTTAAATGAGATAATCTAGCTAAAGCCTAGTAATAACTCAGTGAATATCAGTTCTTTCTTTTACTCCTTCCTCTTCACCTTCATAATTAATGAAATAAAATTTCATATGTTTTAACCAATGAGCAAGGTAATAAGTGTCAGGTCCAGAAAAGAAAACAAAACAAAGTTAGCTGGATTCAAGACCACTTACTGATTGGTAAGAACCAATGCTGATGTTCTTAATCATTTGAACTTCTTCCATTCACTTAATGTAAGTCTCCGCTACTCTCTCAAGTAGCTCTTCTACTCATCTATCTCTCTGTTATATCACTTCCTCCAAAGGTTGTAGCCTCAAAACCTAGGAGTTAGTTTTGATTCATCTGCTTCCTTTACTTCCCTTACAAGGTCACAGTGCCATAGACTATTAGAGTTGAAGGATGCCTTCAAGATCCAGCTTTCGCCCATTGCCAAGTGGTTCTCTCACGTCTGCTGAGTAACTTCTCATATCAAGGATGTCTCCCTTCTAACAAGACAGCTCGATCTATTCTTTGAACAGCTGACACTGTTAGAAAACTTTACATGTATTCATCAAAATCTGTTTCTCTGGAAGCCATTCTCATTGGTTAGAGTTCTTTTCTCTGTGATGATAAAGAACAAGTCAAGTTGTAAATCTCTTGTCTTATTACAGCCCTCCACATAGAGAAGGCAGCGAGCATCATGCAGCATCTAAGTTATTTTTCTTTTTGGTTCCTGGGATACACATCCCTCCAGTTCCTTTCACTGTTCTTCATTTAACATGATTTCCAGACTGTCCATCATCCGGAGTGCTCATACTTTTCCAGACATTTATCTCAGACCCTCTTAAAACACAGAGTCCAGTGCTGAACAAAATACTATAGATACAATTTTACAGTGCAGAGTTTAGGAGAGAGGACATGTGACACTTAGCCCATGGCTGGGTTTGCTTTGTCATCCACAGACTCCTGTGCTGCTTGCTGTAACCTAAAAAGCCTAAGTTCATTTGAAAAACCTATTAAACTAGACCTCTTAAGTTATGTTTGTGCAGTTAATTTTGGATCCTAATTACAATTACTTAAGTTTATTTCTTCATATCATTATGTTGATTGGTGATTTCAGGTCTTGGTTTTTATATGCATCTAATACACCTTCCTTTTTGTAATAATGACTTGTCCTCCCAGTGCTAAGTTCTTGTCATAAATCTTTCACCCCACTAGGTCTAGGTGATTCTTATGAATTCAAATTTGCAGCCATGTTTAAATGTTAAATTATCCTCATTAATTAGTCACATCAATTGCATTGTTGTGTAGGTATTTAAGGACATGAATTTAATGTCTGATCTGTTTCCCTTCTGTTTTTCTCCAAGAATTACTAGAAATTCCTCCACTGGCTCTTTCATCTATGTCATAATTTTTTTTTATTTTGTTGCCCCATTTCTTTGAATTTTAAAGTAATTTTAACTCTAATTCTTTTTGATTGAGTCAGATATCTCTGGCCCAGTAAGTAACCCAACCTGGATTCTGTGTTTGGCCCAAGAACAAGTTATTATAA
The DNA here is from genome assembly GCF_021234165.1 of Pteronotus mesoamericanus. NCBI lineage: Eukaryota > Metazoa > Chordata > Mammalia > Chiroptera > Mormoopidae > Pteronotus > Pteronotus mesoamericanus. The sequence goes on along the minus strand of NW_026555325.1, from coordinate 24,497,064 downwards.
CCCTCGATCTAGAAAGGAAAAATCCTGTTCCCTAATACCATTTACTTTCATCTCCCTTTCTCCATACTTTCCAAAGTTATTGCCTTCAAATGCAGGGAGAAATGAAAACACCACCTGTGTTTCCAGACTTTCTATTTCCTATCTAGGGCTTCAACATCATGAGAGATAAATCCCAGGTTCCTTCAGATGCTATGATGCAGCCCCATATGATTCAGCAGAAGTGGGTAGCAGTTGGGTTTGATTAGTCTTGGCAGGCACTCTGTCACATCTCAGGAAAAGGCTCCAAAAGGACCACACACCTCCCAATTAGCCATGTCAGACTTGCATCTGGCTTTCTCGGTGTCCTTCAATAGGATGTCAATGCCACCCAGTGTGAATATCAGGATTTTCAACACCTGCTACCTCCTGTGACAGCTTCTTTTTGTTCTGGAGGTGAGAAGATGCGGCTTCTTTGACTCACCCTTTATGGACAGAACCTCAGGTCCCTATGTCACTTCATGGTATAAAGATTCTTAAATCATTCAGTAGCATTAGGGTATTTAAAGACAAATGAAATGCATATCCTGTCCCCCCAAAATTTATAGTGTAATAAGTAAACAATGTGTATTAATAATCATACTGTATTATACTTTACATTCTATCTTTAAAACCACACAGCCATTCTTTGAAGTGACCGTAGTTATCCTCTTTTTACCCATCAGACAACTGAGGCTCTGAGGCTTTAATTATAGCCTGTCAGGGATCATCCAGCCAATAATCAGCAGGACTAAGATTTGAACCCTTTTCTTCTGTAGTCAACTGATCTCTTTCTACCATACTGCTGGAATAAAAGGATGGGTGAAATATCAGGGAAGTTTTCTGAGTGCCAGCAATATGTCTGCCTCCATTTTATTTAATTTTTCGCAATGACCTCACCACAGGTTAACATTAAATCTCACTTTATTAATGTGGAAATTGAGATGATTAAGTAACTTGTCCAATGTCACACAATAAGGAAGTAGCTGCAGTAGTTGTTTGCAGAGCTTTCTTTCCGCTGGCTCATGCCCTCTTTTTGCTGAATTTAGTTCCCATTCTCTCCCTCAGAATACTTCCTTCTTAGATTATCACCTCTGTCTTGTATAAATGGAATTAAAAAAAAATACAGTTGACCCTTGAATAACATGAGGTTGAAGTGCATGGGTCCACTTATACACAGATTTTTTTTCAATAAATACGGCAAATGTGTTTCTCTTTCTTACGATTTTCTTAATAACATTTTCTTTTCTTTAGCTTACTTTATTGTAAGAATACTGCCACTCCTCAGACAGAGGACCAGGTGTAGAGTTGACTCTTGGAGGTTGTAGCCTTAAAGAGTAAGACCATCTTCTAGCTGCTTGCTTGAAAAAGTGAGCCCCTGCCGGCCAGGCTACAGATGCCTCCTGTATCCTAGACCTGGCCGCCCCATTACGCATGTATCGCTGGGCTCCACCTCCATGTTCATAGTTTTGCAGGTCAGGTCTTTCAGAAGATTTGCATTTTGGCTTGTTAGTGAATGAGAAGATACTGTAAATCACCAATTGGGTCAAGTCACCTCAAGGCCAACACACTCTCACTAGACAATGCCAGTTGTCTTTGAAAAGTTTTCACCTTTTTTGCCAAATCTATTTGTTTTGTTTTTTCTCTGCCAACAAAGCTATTCCAGCAGTCCATTCCTCACTTCACATCCACTCTCCTAGGCAACGCCTTACCGTCTCACTTCTTGCTCCCTGCCCCTTCCATTACTTTAGGCACGTTGCCTCTGGCCTGATCCCAAAACAGACAACAGTAATTTCAACCCTGAGTGTAAGGCAACTCACAAGGGGCCTGTGAACTGTTATACTACATTTAAAATACTCTGCTTGGTGCTCACAGCCCTTTTTAGCCTGGCCCTTCTCTACTAATTCAAAATTTATTTCTGAATTTCAGTTTTTTCTTCACTGACCCATGGTTTACAAGATTAAAATTACTTCCAAACCCAAGTTCTTTTGAGCAGTCAGTTGCTTCTTCCTCTTTGCTGTCACTTGACTGTGTTTCCATGGGAGAATTATTGCATGGTATTATATTAATTTGTTTCATTTTTAGTCTTGGTCTGTGTGCTCCGCTAGACTGAGTTCCTGAAAGTTGTCAAGCACATTTTAAACATCATTGTGTCTCAGACACAATGTCTACACCTAATAGGTATTCAATAAGTGCTTATTGACAGGTGAATGAATGAGAGGATGAATAGGTTGTTATGCCTAATTAATTGATAATGTAAAACTTGTGTTAATGCTTGACACATAGTAGGCCTTTGATCAATACTCCTTTTGCTTTGACGATGCTCTCTTTCATTTTATTTATTTATTTATTTATTTATTTATTTATTTATTTATTTAACGTTTGACATTTTTAAAGGTACCATTAGTGGAACAGCTCTTTTGCGGAGAGTTTCAACCATTTCTGAAGAAATGGTATTCCGTTACTGGATTAAGTGGTGATACCCAATTGAAAATATCATTTCCAGAAGTTGTCAAATCCCATGATGTCATTATCAGTACAGCTCAAATCCTGGAAAACTCCCTTTTAAACTCAGAAGAGGGAGAAGATGATGGTGTCCAGTTGTCAGGTTGGTTGAAGTGTATATTTTTGGAAACATATTCATATTTCCAGAAGAATTCATATTAATATTAATGCTAATAGAAACTGTATTAGTTGGATAATTTTAAACATGCTGATTAAAGAATATTAACTTTGGTTTATATTATCTTTTGTTGTTTACATTTTCATTAAAACTCTTTTACTTCCTTGAGGAAACAAACAAAAAATTTGAAAAGTTTTTAATTAAAATACTGTTCTGCATAAGAATATTAGTATTACATCAAACAATCACTGGACTTTCCATTTACTTCGTAATTCTGGGGACTGACAAATTCTTCTTACACGCTATGTATCCTTTTAGATCAGCCCTCTTCTCTGTAGAGCAAATATAAAATCTTTTCTATTTTGTGAGGCATTGAAAGAGAAGGTAGGAGATAGGAAGGGAAATAAGGACAAATAAGTATAATAGTTAAATGCAATGGTAAAACATGGCAAAATATTCCTCTTAAAATAATGTAGTTTTTATTTGATATAATAAGTGTAAAATTCGCCCATTTAATATTAAATGTTATATTAAGAAAAAGAGTGTAATCCTGAGAATTCTGGATAATTATCTTAAGTTTGAATTCCATCCCATAACACTCTTTAGGTCTATAAACTTTCTAAAAACTCATCTAATAAAATAGGCATAATACCTAACAGGGAGAGCTTCATGATTAATATATATAAACTTTTGAATGTACAGGTGATTAGAATGGTCCTAAAAAGTGAAAAAGGGCAGTGTCAGTATTCTGCCCCAAAAAAGACATACCTGTGGCAGCTCAATTTCCTAGCTTAAAGATTCTTTTTTGTTTGTTTAACCATAACTTGCTGGTATGGACAAATGAACCATGTGAATTTTCTTTTAAGATTTCTCCCTCATCATCATTGATGAATGCCATCACACCAAAAAAGAAGCAGTCTATCATAACATCATGAGGCGTTATCTGAAACAGAAGTTGAAAAACAAGAGACTTGAGAAAGAAAACAAACCAGTGATTCCCCTCCCTCAGATCCTGGGACTAACAGCTTCACCAGGTGTTGACGGGGCCACCAAGCAAGCCAAAGCTGAAGAACACATCTTAAAAGTAAGTCATTAACTTTATGTATAAAGAAGGAAACCAAAGCTAAAAAAAAAAAATGTCACTACTTCTTGGGTTTTTTACGTAAGGTTAGGTGCAAATGCCATCGAGTGCATGAAAGAAGGTATTGCAGGATCCTCAGTTCGGTGAAATCTATTTGCTTCAAAGTAAATGTATTCCGTTTTCTACAAAACAGTAATATGCCTTAATAAACAACTATGACAAAAAACATCACAAAAATTATAGAAAGCTGATATAATTACTGAAAAGTGGTTGCAAATTTAGTATCTTCTTTTAAATATCTACTCCTATTTGAAAACTTGATCATCTATTTGATATTGAAATATATGTGAAACTATGAACATTTCTACTTTTCATACTCACTCAGTGAATTTCAAAATTGCTTATTTTCTACTGTCTTTTTGTTCTGTGTGATTCTCAGATTCTGGGTAATTCAAGTTAAATGGGAAAATGGGATATACAAATCCGTAATTAAAAATATATTACATGTCAGCTGCCCCCAAATGATAACAACACATAAAATACTGTTGTTGACTGAAGTGTTAAATGAATTCAGAGTAAGCCAAGAAGTGTGTTGGCATCAGGCAAGTGCATTTGTATTTTAAGGCCTTGATTTTCAATTTAATTCAGTAAAAATCAGGTAGAGTAGACAAAGGTACAATTATTGGCTCCAAGGTCTAATTGATTACTGGGATTAAGGACAAATTCTAATCTAGATCCAGGCACATGGGCTTCAGCTGCTCCTAGCTTCACACTGTCGTCTTTATGTGTAGAAAAGAGTGGTAATATGAAACCATGGATGACAAAATGACCTTTGAAATGCTTCATGTGATATGGTTTTCTCAGAAACATTCTCTGCTGATCTCTGCAAGATGCTATACCCTTTCCATGTCTATTTTTCCAGCTAGAAAATAGAATGTAAGTAATGAATATGAATACACTTTTCTGGAATTATTCACCAACTTGATTTAGAAGCTTCTTTTTTTTTTTTAGCCTATTAGGACAAATTGGTTAATCAGATCCACAGTAAAGCATTACTATAATGCCATATTTAGCAAGTAATGCTACTTATTTCTTACATGAAGAAAACAACATTAAGTCAATGAAAGGGAAAACTAATTATTTAAATGTTGAAAAATGTCTCTTTTCCAGATATGTGCCAGTCTTGATGCATCTACTATTAAAACTGTGAAAGAAAACATCAGTCAACTTAAACACCAAATAAAGGAGCCATGCAAAAAGTTTGTCATTGCAGATGACACCAGAGAAGTATGTGCTTAAAATGCTGTATTGATTTGATTGCTGATACCATACTGAACTGAAAGATGCAAAGATTGTTTTATATTGGCCATCTGAACAATACTCTTTTAAATTTTTAGCAAAAAGTTACATTTTTGTACTTTTTTATTGATGTTAGGCCATAAACCACTGCTGTGAATTCTCTTTTCCATCCTTTTAGTTTTCCAGCTTATATGAAGAGTAGCTCAGTAACTGACTACATTTGAGCCACAGGGGGAGGAGGGTAGAGAAGGTTATGTAGCTAAACTACAGGGATTATACTATATTCTGTTTTATCCTTTTTCTTTCCTTTCTTTTTTTAAACTTCCTTGGTGAATTCCAGGATTGGTTTTCCAACATTCCACAGTGCTAATTTTGTAGCTACCAGATTACATTTGGCAAAGATAATGGAAATCCTCCCTAATTTTCATATTTCTTAAGAAAACACTGACATGGTAAAGAGGTGAAATACATATTTTATGGTGCTTTCTAGATGACTATTTTCGCTAATAATAAACACCAACTGATACTCAGTTTGGAATTTATGATGAGTACATATGTCAATACTTTCTTTTGTAAAATTTGTAAAGCATGATAAGTTGTAGCTATATATGCTCGATTATAAGTGTAATCATTGAAAATACACCTCGTAATGATGTTAGGATTAAATGATATGAAATATGCATAATAAGTAATATTATGTTTAAAATGTAGTAGACGCTAAACCACTGTTAGTGGCCATCAGTTGTGATTTCTGTTTTTTCTTTAATTCTGGAAGACTGCTTATCTTCTCCAGCTGAACTAGCACGTTTGGTATACTTTATTTTCCTTCACTTTCTATTGCTTATTCAGTTTCATTTGATAAGTTTAAATATGTGTTTTTACTTATAATCATTAATAAAACACGACATTCCTAGGATTTTAAAATTTATTTTATTTTATTTTATTATTTTGCTGGGACAAATTAGATTGCAAGCTTTCTAAATAACTGTGACATCACTTTAATATTATTTTAAAATTAGTGTTAGCATCCATGTTTATCATTAATTAATTTTTTTTGTAAAATTTTTAAACTGGAAATTCCAGAAGTGGTACACAGTGTTGGTGTATACGTGTCTTGAGAGCAGAGACTTTTAAAAGAAGAAAATGGTTAAAAAAAATGTGCAAATGGGTGATCAGAGATTAGCATACTACTTTGCTTACACAAAGATTCTGAATCAAGTTTATTATTACACAGAAATTATTTTCACAAAGATAATGTTATTCCTTTAACAATATAAACACGTAAGAATAAGTGTATAACTTATTTTTAGGATCCATTTAAAGACAAACTTCTGGAAATAATGACAAAGATTCAAACTTTTTGCCAAATGAGTCCAATGCCAGAATTTGGAACTCAACCCTATGAACAGTGGGCCATTAAAATGGAAAAACAAGGTAATTGGGTTTTTACCTAGCATTTTATCCCATGTTTATGCCAAGATTTCACATAACTATATCATACATTCCTAAGCAAACTGCAAGCGAATGGAATTTCTTTTTTCCAAGTAAGACATAGATAAACATGTTCTAATTCCTTATCTAAGGAAAGAGGTACCAATTCATTCATTTTGTCTTTATCTCCAGAGTCTTCACTTACTGTATATTTAAAATATTAAAATAAATATTAACCGCTCTGTCTCCAATTGTAAATTCAAGTAATATGTTTTTCATGCCGTTCCTCTGACTCAGCATGGATCAGGTGCATGCTCTTGCGGGTGCATAAGTCAAGCAGCAAGTCTGGGAGTGAGAAAATTTGTCCCTTTTTAGAGCTCATGGCACATTTTGAGTCCTGCTTGCTCACTTCAGAAACAAGATGAAACCTGTTCTAGAGTCAGTAATTCAAACATGTTCATGTCCACAGCACAGTATAAAGGATGTGTGTTTGGATCATTATTTCATGCTACATAATATATTCTTTCATAGCTGCGAAAGAAGGAAATCGCAGAGACCGCCTTTGTGCAGAACATTTGAGGAAGTACAATGAGGCCCTGCAAATTAAAGACACCATCCGAATGATTGATGCATATAACCACCTTGAAACTTTCTATAATGATGAAAAAGAGAAGAAGTTTGCAGTCCTAGATGATAGTGATGGGAGTGGTGATGATGGTGATGAAGATGAGAATGATGAAAAGAAACCTTTGAAACTGGATGGGACAGATGAATTTCTCATGGATTTATTTATGGGTAAGAGTGAATGTGACATTTATTACATGATCTCCTGCATTTACGTCTTTGGTGTGCACTGCTGCTTTACAAGAGCTCTCCAAAAGGCCATCTTAAGATAACATTTCATTTTGAAAGAAGAAATTCCACTCACATCTAACTGAGGACCACAGTAGGCGTGAATCGTATGATCACAATCAATCATTTGATCATCTGGATTTTAGTCAAGATGATTGAAATAAATTTATTAAATAGCCTGATTATAAGGTATAGATAAAAGATTAACTGTAAACTACATCTCAGTGCCTCATTACCTAAATCTTCCACTGTAATTATTTGTATATTTTACTAATTTAAGCTAATTGTTTTTTAAAGATAACAAGCGTGTGTTGAAAAAACTGGCTGAAAACCCAGAATATGAAAATGAAAAGCTGACCAAATTAAGAAATACCATAATGGAGCAATATACAAAGACTGTGGAAGCAAGAGGAATAATTTTCACAAAAACTCGGCAGAGTGCATATGCCCTTGCCCAGTGGATTAATGAAAATGAAAAATTTGCAGAAGTGGGAGTCAAAGCCCACCATCTGATTGGAGCTGGACACAGCAGTGAGTTCAAGCCCATGACACAGGTACAAACATCTTTTTGGATTGCTGTTCTTACACTGTGACTACTCTTCACCCATTAGTTGTAGTCTGTTTTTCATCAATTCTCTCACCACACCACAACATGTTTTGAAGGAATGAAGCACTTATTCTTGAAGTGATATGTGAGTGTAATAGCAGTCTAACCTGGGGTATTTGAAAGGCTAAGTATTGTCCTAGGAGTCATTTTTGTTTTCCACATACTTGAGGGATCTTTCTGAAGTGAGTTTCCTTTGCAAAAATCATTGCTATTTAAACTTCGTAACAAAATACAAAAATGGTTACAATATAATTATCAAGTGGAACATTCCAGTCTCCTCAAAAAATGTGCATTATAATTAGGACTGTGTGACACAGGTCTGCCCAGGACGAGATCGGCAAGAAACTTGGAAAAGTTAAGACCTTTGATCTGTTAGAGATTTGGGATCCCGAGAGGTTTTCTCTTCCCCTTTAAGGTTTTTGTTTGTTTGTTTTGTTTTCATTTCATTATACCATTGAACATGTGCACAGTGAAAAACACTTGAGAGAGAAAAAAGGCACTTGTAGACATTACAAGCATGTGGTTTGTTAGAGTAAAATGTTCTGAAGTTACGTTGATCCTCAGTCTTGCTGGACAAAAGGATACTTCAATTCTAATACAGCCATCACCATTTAGTCCGAAGGAGCAAATTACATTTGTTTTAGTATTTGCTGAAAAGAAATAGTTCTTGAAATTATTCACTCTAACTCTCCATATACTCTTGACATGTACTCATGTTAAAGTTGCCTCTCAAATTTATGCCAGAAAAGACATTGTTTTTCACGGGTAAAGAGTTTGCCTCCTCTGAGGAAAGCTAGTTTGTTTACTTAATGTTTCTTTTTTTGCCCAACATTCTAGGAATCTCACAGGAAAAACTGTAGTCTCACATCTTCTGAGTTAATCCTTACAAGCAATACATCTATATTCTTTCACTTTTGGTCTTGCTTTTAAGTTTCTATTATATTAGTTTTAGTGTTATGACTTTGATCATGTATGACTTCAGTTCATCTTTGAAAAAAGGTGAGGTACAAATGGAAAGTATGTTCTCAAGCTACTTTGGCTAGTTACTCATATCGGACTTGGGGGTTGCATGTCACTATAGAACACACCCCTTCCTTACTCCGCACATCCTCACCTTGTAAACTGAATTAGACTTACTGGGAGAGGAGTTGCCTAACTCTTGATGTGTCTGAAACTCTCATGATTAAAGTTAGTCCTTTGAATTAATGCACAGACATCTTCTGCTAAAATCCAAGGATATGTCAGCAGACATGAGTGCAAGAGCGAGAAGTTATCAGAGAAGACCGGAGAGGGAGTTTCCTGCAGGGTTCTGGAGCAGTTAGCAGGCAAATAAAGGCATGTACTGCCTCTGAGAAAAAAGGAAGGGGAGGGGAGAACGCACTGTCCATATGACATGTTCACTGTTGTTTAAGGTGTGGGGGCAGAAGATAGTGTAAATGTGCACCACAGGCCAACTGGACCAACAGCTTTGATGAGAGCGATTATGAAGCTAAAACTAAGCTGTCTGCATGGGTCAGGGTTTATGCTTACCCCTTCCTCTGGTGCAAGGGTCAGAGAGCATATTTAATCACTTATATTAACTTACAGAATTCAGATTTTATTCATTTAAATATAATTGTCTTAATTATGTTTTATGTTTTTCATAACCTATTCTTTCATTTTTATTTGTGTCACCTCTTTGAATAGACAATATATTTACCTCTTTCAAAATTAATAAGGCACAGGGCCCACCACTGTCCTCCAATCCTCTAGCTTCCCTTCTTGCAGGCACTTGACATACTCCAGTTTCTCATGTGTCCTTCCAGGAATATTCCATACGTTTCTTGTTTGAATGACTCATTTCTTTTTAAGATTTTATTTATTTACTTTTAGAGAGAGGGGAAGAGAGGGAGGAGGAGAGGGAGAGAAACATCAATGTGTTGTTATGTTGCCTCTTGCATGCCCCCAACCAGGGCCCCAGCCCACAACCCAGGCATGTGCCCTGACTGGGAATCGAACCAGCGACGTTTAGGTCCACAGACTGGCACTCAATCCAATGAGCCACACCAGCCACAGTACCTGAATCACTCTTAAAGTGACCAAATGTGTGGTTTGTATTTCTCAGTGGCTCAAGCCTCAACAATTTTTACAAGTGTCACTGCATATATTCTTTGACTATTAAAGATTCTGAAGTTAATGTAGTGAAAAGAAAAGCCCATTTAAGTTTCTCATCTCTTTCTTCCTCCCAAGTTTCCCATCGATTTATTTCCGTGGTGTAAATGATGGTCTCCCCACCTTCAGATTGGAAGATGGAAGTATTTTTGTTATTGTGTGATAATCCCAGATTGGAAATCAAATGTTGTCTCAGCATCATGTCTTTGTTCAATGACACAAACAGATGGCATCAAATCCGTGTATGATCTAATCCTTTGATTTACACTGACCAGTTGCAATTCTTTATTTATTCTCCTAATTAGATGATTTTAATGTGTTTAGCACCACAAAATTTAATTTATTAAAATGTTTCTACAGAATGAACAAAAAGAAGTCATTAGGAAATTTCGCACAGGAAAAATAAATCTGCTTATCGCTACCACAGTGGCAGAAGAAGGTCTGGATATTAAAGAGTGCAATATGATTATTCGTTATGGTCTCGTCACTAATGAAATAGCCATGGTCCAGGTACATTCGAATACCTCTAATTATTAACTTTTTAAATTTTGTATTCTTTTTTTATTTTAGTAAAATAGCACACATAGTTTTAAAAATATAGCTGTTTTCCTATGAAAAATCATTTTACAATATATACAAATACTAAATCATTATGTTCTGTACCTAAAAAGTAATATATGTAAATTATACCCCAATGAAACAGAAGAGAGACATCTTGAAGAGCTGTGCGCTACTGCCTTTTGTATTACTGTTTCATTCAAATTACGACCAGATACCTGTTGTATTTTTAAACAATAACCCTTCTTTAGTTGTTATTGCAGTGTCCCAAGACTTTTCAAGAACATGACAGGTGGCCCCATCTGTAACAGTCAAAATAGGCCTCCTCATTCTCAGGATGTAGGGAGCCCCCAGTTGGACCAGGGATCTAAAGCACAGCGTCCCACAAATAGAGTAACACTCCAAGCTTCAGGGAATCCAGCTCTTTCTGTGCTTTCTTCCCTTATTCTTTCAACTTCTGTTACGTTTGAAATTTTTCATGATAAAATGGTGATGGATGTGAGGCAGATATGCACGTGTGTGTGGTTGTTTCTACACAAACTTATATTCACCCTGTATGCAAAAAAAAGAAAAAAAATAGTAAAATGTCCTAGTTTTCATTCAATTTAATTTTATCTTTTACCCACCCTGTGTTAACATAATTGTTACCTTTGGTTGAGTAAGCGTAGGAATCATACTTAACATTCTTCCCATAAAGTTAACAAAAGGGCTTTTTTTATATGCTAAATTGCATTCTCGAATGAAGGGCAAGTCATGGAAGACCAAGATAATGAGACAACCACCAAATTAGGAAGTAATTTTATTTCAGGAGCTGACTTGCTAGTTGTTAATTACAAAGAATGCGTTTTTCAGGAGGATAGTATCTTAGTCTATAGGTTCCCGGGCCAGGCCCCGCACTTTTTTGTTACTCAGAATGTAACTAAATATCACTTTATAAAAACAACGATATAAGTTTATCGCCACGTTGAGCATGTTTTCATAAGAAGATGTGCCCAGAATCCAATGTCGGATGCCAGGAACAGGGCTGCACGCTCCGCAGCGCTGGTGTCAAGGTCAGAGACGCCCTTCTTTCTCCCCATTCATCCCACCCACCCGGCTTGGAGGAGTGGCGCTCCTCCGGCCCAAGCCACCGTTGACCAGCGCAGGGTGTGGGAGAGGGCCCTGTGGAATGGAAAGGCTGGACGGGTTGGTATTGTGTTATTGAGGCTTTTGAGGGCTGAGTGGGGACCTAATAACCATCATCATTCAAAAACATTGTTTCTGTGTTCAAGTGCATCTTGAGTTTCAAATAGCGAATTTATAAAGAATGAAGAATGACTAACTTTACTGAGAATAAAGAGACCATTTGAAGGCTGGGACAACTGAGCATTTCAGGACAAAAATGGGAGAGTTCAAAGCAAGGCAGAGCCGCTCCTGTCCATATTTATGTCACTTCTTTCTGTTCTCAGGCCCGCGGCCGAGCCAGAGCGGATGAGAGCACCTACATCCTGGTTGCCAGCAGCGGCTCAGGAGTTGTAGAACGCGAGACAGTTAATGACTTCCGAGAGAAAATGATGTATAAAGCTATAAACCGTGTTCAGAATATGAAACCAGAGGAGTTTGCTCACAAGGTATTGTTTTGGGCCCTCTCTGAATTTAGTTTTCACTTTAAAATGGCTGCAAGTGATTGCTAAACAGAAGTTGTGCTGAGGTGTATGTTCCAGTTTGATGAGCTATGCTTAGACCAGATTCACATACAAAGAATCAAGATCCTACTGGGCTGCAGTTACCAGAGAGCCATTCCAAGGGAACTAGCCATACCAGCCACACTAGCCATAAACTTTGATAATATAAATTTCAGCTTCCCTTGATTCAGAAAGACTAGTGTAACCTACCCATTCATCCCAACCTGGCAATTTTGGTTTGGTCCAATCTTGTAAAGGCACATTTTTTTTTGTTCCAAAAATATTTACGAAATGTCTCCTGTGTACCAGAGAACATTCTAGAAACAGAGAACAGATACGCAGACGGCAAAGAGGGACCCCTGCATTGTGAAGTGTATATTCTAATGTGTACACAGTAAGATTTGAGGACTTGAAGAGGAGAAAAACTAAACAGAAATGAAGCAAGAAATATGTCATATAGAGATAAATGCTAGAGAATTAGAATAGAATGTGGAAAAGGTCACTAGACAAGTACTTTAGGCTTAATAGTTGGGAAAGGCCTCTCAGAGGGAGTGACACTAGGCTAGACCTGAATAAAAACAAGATGCATCCTATATCATCTAGCGGCATCTCAATTCACTAACATAGAGTTATCTGAGTGGCAAGAGGAATGCAGTGAAGGAAGAAAGTATTTCTCCAATATTTCAGGAAATCCCCCATACCACTGAATTAAAGACTGTGAGTACTATAATAGCAAACAATCCATTTAGAAGAAAATTCACACCCTTGCATATGGGTGTGAATGTTAGTTTCTTAACATTGGAATTGGCTCTACCCTAAATAGAGTCTCACGAAAGGGATGCTTTCAAATTGGTGAGCATTGCTATAACCAACTCCAAGGTTTCCTGGCCAGGTTTCTACACAAACTTGTATTTTAAAACTCTTTTCAATATAAGGGAAAAAAACTAAACATGTTGTAGTTTCAAATCAAACATTAGTGGCCAAATAATCCTTTAATGTCCTAAAATGAATGAAATCAAGAGGATGTTTGCAAAGTTTGATGTTTTAAGATAGTTGTATTGGGGGAACCCTAGAACAACCTCTGGAATTTGAGTCAATTTTTTCCAATAATCTCTAGAACAAGGTACAGTCCCTTTAGAGGCCCCAGGATACTACCTTTTTAGGTCTCTTTCGACGAAGTGATCCACTCTCCTAGAACCACTCCAGGAAGACGAACTCAGAGGGAAAGGCAATGATGTGAGGCACATGCCAACCACTACTCTCACACCCCCCGCAGATGTCGCCACAGGCCACAGCACTCCGTTCTTCTGATTTGAGAATCCTTCTCATTTAGTCAGCGAAGGGTAACTGTAAATAACTGGTGAGAGTTGACACATAGGTGAGGTCTGTTTTCCATGTCTTATACAGGGTTTATACATAACCGGAAGTTCTAAAACTGGAGATCTTAACCTTTTTCCCTGGCATTGACCTAATAACTTTTGCTGCATTATTATATTGTATTTGGACTTTGATGATAGCTGTGCCTGTCATATATTTATTATAATTTCTTTTTTTTTGCCTCTCTAATTAGTTTATATGCTTTATTATTTTAAAGCTAGTCTTTCAGTTTCTGGTGTCCTGCTTATATATCTATATATCAACCTTGGTTTTATTTTTATTTTTTCCATCACACTCATAGGTGTGTCTTAATTGCCTACATGTGTGGGATCCTTGGCCAAATCATCTTTTAATCAGCTCACTAAACAATAAATATCTTGCAAGAAAAACCTGATTAAACTTTTAGGGAACAGAATACTTCAATTTATTATATTATTGTAATTTTCATGGGAAATTAGTCTGTGTACTTGTCTGATTAAACTATTCTATAGCCCATAAATTTGCTTGCAAGGCTTCTTTTTTCCTCTTTCTGTTCTAAATGTGGCTGCCCTGAATCAAGGCCTACAACAGAAAGGTAAGAACCAAGGAGTGGGCCACTCAGTTTTGTTTATCAGCACTGATGATTTACTTTTACTAAAAACGTCCTGTAGGTCTTAAAGAAAACAATGGTTTCTTCCACAATTTAATATTAATTGGTCACTTAGAAATGGTTCAGTTTGGAGGTAAATTATTTAAGAACCAGGGTTTTCTACTGTGAAGTTGTATAGGTATGAGAACTGACCAGTCCCTACTTCAAATTTTGTGTCTTTCATAAACTAGATTGTTTTTATGATGAAATAAGTTTGTCTTTGGTCACAGAACCTAGAATACACAGCATAAAGTGCTATTGTCTCACATAAAAAATGTGGGCAGTCTGGAGTCATATGATCGCTCCATGACATCATGAGGACCCCTGGCCTCCTCTTCCCTCCTCTCTCCTCCTCTCCTCTCCCATTCTCTCTCTCTCTCTCTCTCTCCTCTGCCCTTTTAGTATTTGGCTTCCATTCCCAAGGTCAAAGATAGCTTTTAGAATTTTAGCTGTCACATGCTTATTCTAGGGAGGAGGAAGGAAGAAGATGGAAAAGGCAAAAGTAGACATGCCAACTATCTGATACATAAGGAGCTTTTCTGGAAATATCACTTAACATTTTCTCCTGTCTAGTTGACCACTGGCTTGGAAATATAGTCACTTAGTTAGCATATTTCCACGCAGAATAAAATTATACAATAGTTCTCTTCCTAGGAAGAATGTATACTGGGTGGGAAACTAGTAGTTTTTCACAAACATGAAAAGAGGAGATTTTGCTAAGGAGTTTTGCTTAGGTAACAAAGGATCTAGGAGTTAAAACATGAGGAACAATGAAGGAAACTAGGGGGCTTACCATAGATAAGAAAAGATTATGGGTAATGTAATAAAAGTGTTTAGTTCTTTGAAGAGATTCGTATTGGAGAAAGTTTAGATCATTTTCTGAGACAATTAAAATGAATGAGGTAGCTTTGGTTTTCTTTTTGTCAATCATGGCTCAGGACTTTCTCCCCAGAGAATTTTCTAAAAATAGAATGGGCTGTGTGTTGATGGTTCCACATTTTCATCATTACATGAAGGTTTCTATACTAAATTCTTAGTGGGCCTCATTATTTTTATTTTTAGTCTATGGGCCAAGAGTATATTTCCATAACTATCTAAGGTCTCTGAATTCAAGGATACTTACTTCAGTGAAACAATGAAAAAAA
Organism: Pteronotus mesoamericanus; assembly: GCF_021234165.1. Lineage (NCBI taxonomy): Eukaryota > Metazoa > Chordata > Mammalia > Chiroptera > Mormoopidae > Pteronotus > Pteronotus mesoamericanus. Next base: position 24,481,633 of record NW_026555325.1, on the reverse strand, counting down.
CATAGAATATTCTTTTGTTGGTGCAGATTCTGGAATTACAGATGCAAAGTCTAATGGAAAAGAAAATGAAAATGAAGAGAAGTATCGCCAAGCATTACAAGGAAAACCCATCATTAATAAGTTTCCTCTGCAAAAACTGCAGCGTGCTTGCCTGCTCTGGAGACAATGTGCATGTAATTGAGAAAATGCACCATGTCAATATGACACCAGAATTCAAGTAAGTTCAGGAAAACTCAATAGAAGTTTCTTTAAAATAGGTGAAGTAGGTTGTATTGTAAATGTCCTTCCAAAATAGCACAAATAAAATCTATTATTCTTTTAGAACTTTTTCCCTTTAAACTTTCCCAAATTACATCTCCATTTCAAATGTTTGTTTTTCAAACATACTGTACGGGCCAGGGAGGGAGAAGTGTAAGCCTCAGAGCCATTTTGATCTAAGACATATCAGTGTGTGTATGTTCATATTTGTTCTCAAATTTTTGAACAATTTAAATTAAAATAATTAACAGACTTAAAGAAGCCACAAAAGGCAACAAGCTCCCTGAGAGGTGGTTGTGGAAGGGGCACCTGCCTGAGGATGAAGGTCAAGTTGAACAACATGCACCCACGGGCTGCATATTGGTCATTTGTGAATTCTCAGGAATGTTTCTTATTCCTTGACAATTTTAGGGAACTCTACACTGTGACAGAAAACAAAGCACTGAAAAAGAAGTTTGCAGACTATCAAGCAAACAGTGAGATCATCTGCAAAGCGTGTGGCCAGGCGAGTAAACTGCTGTGGGTTTATTCTTACTTTGGTCAAAAGGAATTTTTAAATTATGTGCATTTAATTTTTCCTTTCACTTTTGTTTTCCAGGCTTGGGGAACGATGATGGTGCATAGAGGCTTAGATTTGCCTTGTCTCAAAATAAAGAATTTTGTCGTGGTTTTTGAAAATAATTCAACAAAAAAACAATACAAAAAGTGGGTAGAATTACCTATCACATTTCCTGATCTTGACTATTCAGAATATTGTTTGCTTAGTGATGAAGATTGAGATTCGATTCAAGATTCTTTTAAAATATTGTCAACATTTAATATGATTTTGAGTAGTATTTTTATAATACTAAGGAACTGATGTGAACATTAATAAAATAATTGCTTTACTCTGAGATGAGCTGTATAAAGGAAAATAATATATCATCCTTTCAATTATTTGTCTTGTTTGTGGATGGGGTAAAGAAAGTCTACCAATAACACTCATTTGTGTGGAGCAGTAGAGTGGAATACTGCGGGGGAGATGCTGGCATCTAAGTGAGGGTCTAAGGCACCAATTTCAGTCTTGTCACTAATTTTCAAAATAAAATTAAGCAAATCGGTTTATCTTTCTGAACAGGCTCCTTATGATTGAAATGGTTATAATATTATGTCTTTGCTTTTATTAGTTTTTTATTGTCGCATAACAAATTACCACGAACTTTGTGACTTAAAACAACTACTATTGCACATGTTGTATAGCTCAGAGGTCTGGGCAGGGTCTTCTCCTCAGGGTCCCAGAAGGCTGAGATCAGGCGGCAGCCAGATGATATCCTCATCTGGATGCACTCGGGAAGAATCACTTCCAGGCTCTTTCAGATTGTTGGCTGCTGTTTCCTTGCAGCTGAAGAGTGGAATTCTTGTTTCCTTACTTGCTGTCCACTGGGATCACTCAGAGCTTCCAGGGCCTCTCTCACCACATAGCCCTTTTGCGGCACAGCTGTCGCTTCTTCAAGGCCAACAGGAGACTCCATCTCTTGAGTCTGTAAGATAAAGTCTTAACTGTACTCACACGGCTGACTATCTCTTCCCATGCCTGGGTCCCGCCCATGCTTGAGGTGAGGGAATTTTTCCCAGACATATATAGGAGTAGGCAGAAATCTTGGAGGCCATCTTAGAATTCTGCCTCCTATACCACTTGCCCAGTTTTTGTTAGTAAGTGATATATGTATACATACGAAAGTACTTTGAAATAACGTGAAACACCATAAAAGGCAAGATACTATTAAGGCGCAGCATCGGGTAGCTTAAGGCTTACTTCTTTAGCTTTTCCTCCATGAAAATAACACCATGCTCAGAAATGAATGAACAACAGGAATGGAGGCTAAATCCAGACCTGTTATCAATACCTACAAGATCACCTGAGTCAGTGAAGATGTCCAGGGTTCACATAGGATTTAGCAAGGAGCAGATGCTGGATGTTATTGGAGAATAAAGAAAAATGTCTGCCTTCACCCCCCACTAGCACCAGACAGAAAAGTAAACTCTTGGTGGCTGTGACATTTTGAGTGTTTCTGAACTAAGTGTATGACCATTTGGAGATGATGCAGGGCCTAGCACTTCAGAACGTTTTCCTAGTAGACAAGCAGCCTCTTTTGGCAGACACATGACTGAGAAAAAGCCACGACAGACCATTTAAACCCACACTCACCTAGTCTCACAGGTGTCTGCTCCACAGAAACAGCGACCTCCTATGACTGAGGAGAAACAAAGTGTTGGAGGGGGTGAAAAGAAACTTCTGTGGTTTTGAAGGAGTAAAAATTCAATCTAACAGTGGTTCTCTGTCTTGAGAAGACTTAAGCAAGGGTGAATATTAACCAGTCAGAGCTCTTGGGAATACAAGAGGGCAAAAGAAGATTGTGGCTTCTTAAAATACTTTTTAAAGCTCCAGCTGACTCCACTTGAAGTACTGCTCTCTTATAAAACATTTTGGAAACTCTGCAAGAAACCAAATGCATAAAATAGCTAAATGTACTACTGTAACATATGTAGACTGTTTTTAAGGCATCAACAAATATCAGGTTCTTTCATCTATGTTTTCCAGTAGTTTTTTAAATAAAGAAGTGTTACTTCTACATCAAAGTTTTAAACTATGTTTCAAGTAATATGAAACAATATGCAATGGCAACTGAAACTCAAACTATGGTGCATGCATTTCATTCAAAAACAATTGTGATACTTGTAGCATTTTGATTTATTGTTACTGAACAATTTAATACTCGTAATATTTTAGGGTCATTTACAGAATATGCTCATGACATGTAGACATCAGCCTGGAGTTGGAATTCCCGAGTTTTAGGCCCCACAAAACTTTTTACTTGGGTGACATTGAGCAACCCCATCTCACAGGGCCTGAGTTTCCTCTCCTGGAAAATGAAAGGGTAGGTTAAGTGATTCCAAAAGTCCCTTACAACTCTATCATTCTCGCAGTCCATGCTTCTGTCTCCCTGGCTGCTTCCTTCTTAAGACTGTGTCTGATACTTGCTAAGTCTAAAGGTATCTCGTATCTGCTAAAGGACATTACAGTGGTCTCACAGAGCAGATAGGCTGGCTAAAGTCAGGTGTCTCAAAGCGGGTTTGAAAAGCCTGAGAGGATGTTTTAGAACAACATGAATTTTCAAACCAACCTTGTGGATAAGAAAAGTAAAAATTTATACCAGAAGTTTAAGATCATTTCAGACCACATGAAATTAAAATGCAGTAACTTAGAGTGTGTAATAGAGAGAGAGAATATAAGGTATTGAAGCAACACAAAAATGAATAAGAAATGGTTTCCAAAGGATAATTTGTGCATGTCAAAAACAATTGCTGAAAGTAAAAAATGCTATGAGACAGTTGAATATTTTTCTCTCTACAATTTAATAGTTCCTACATCACAGTGTCAGGCCCCACAGAAAAGGGGGCTTCTGGTATTATTTTCAGTTCAGTTGAACGTAAAGTCAAAGAGGATTTGGTGTTTCTCATCATTGTTGCTTTGAAGGTATGACAGGCTTGCACACACACATGTGCTGATGGGAATGAGAGAAATATTAGCAATGTTCAACCCCAAAGTAAATTGCTAATTGGATATTATCGATATTTTCTACCAAATGCTTTTGCTACGGTCCTTTCTGGCACCCTGATCTTTCCTCAAATGTGAGCCTTTGCACTTGTTAGAAGCCCTTCTTCACCATGTCTTGAGCAATCATCCTTTACGTCCTTCAAAGGCAAATCCCGTGTGTCACTTCCCAATACCCAGCATAGTTCATGTTTTCAGAACTAGAATGGAGAGAACAAGCAAGGAAAATAATGCTCACTCGCCCTGAGCATAATGAAGTGCTCACTTCTAAAATCTGGTAAACAATGACATGAGTCACAGCAATAAAGAAAAAACAAAATTATTTAAGCCTAAGAGTTATGAAGTTAATTTGAAATGACTATAAGCTTTTGTTTTCTTCACTTTGTGAAATTCTCCTTAATTAATCATACAAGGGATATAATTTTGTGACTTTGTTTTTGTGGGGAGAGAATGAAACAAGACAGACTTGGGTTTGGATCCTCACTGGCTCTGTGATTTGGACAAATTATTTAATCTTTGAGACTGTAGGAACCAATAAAAACCTTGAGAGACTGTCATGAGAATTTGGGTATGGTATGGAGCATACCTAGCAGTCAGCACTTTGTAGGAATTAATGGACGGAATATAATTGTGAGAGTCATCAGAAAAGCATCAGCAGTGGTAGCACAGCTGCAGGTATAATAACAATAGAAAATTTTAGACCTACATTTGATAATAAGTATTACAGCTCCCACATCTAATATTTAGTCTAGATTGCTTATTCCAAGAAGTAAATAGTAGCTGTAATAAAACATGATCCCTATGAATATGTATTCTGTGCAGCCAGAGGAAGGACTAATGTCCAGTAATTTTGGTCCAGCATGAGTGATGGTTTTATTTGTTTCTCAATCTGTAAAGTTTTTTCTCAGATCATAGGTTATAAAATATGAAATACATACGGAAAACATTGCAGATATTCTTAAAATTTTTCAATATTTTCCACGGTATGATCAAGTCCCTCTTTACATGAAATTAACATTCCATAAGCATTTCATTTGAATATGAAGTTGGACAAAGGTGAACCCTGTTAGTCCACAGTTTTTAGATCTGAACTAAAGGCCAGATTGTGTGTGAGGTCGTGTGAAAGAGGAACAGATTGATTATAGGAAGCAGTATTTAACCGTGCAGCTGTTGGAATACATTTGGGCCCCTATTTAAATTGAATAAGGCAGTATATTAATTTTTACACAGTAATTTAAAAAATGGGCAATTATTTAGATACTTATGAAAGAAATTTAAACATTTATTTCAGTGTTATATAATACATATATATAGAAACAAAGATGAGCATTTTTTTTTCCAGTTTAAATATCTCCTTCAAAACCTGTCTTCTGCTGTCCTTTCTGAGAGCTTGAATTTTATTAGCTACACAAAGGACGAATGAACTGCTGAATAGTTATTTCTTTCATTTTGAATCTCTTAACAGTTCATGGAAATTAGCATAATTTACCAAGCTGTAATAATTTGTATAATACTAAAATGACCAAAACAACTGATTTAGTGTTAACTTGGACACAGTCACCCACTAAAGATTAACAACAATTCAGTATCACACTAAGGTTTCTACTATTAAATTCACTTATTTCAGGCATTTGACCTAGATATATGATTTCTGGACTTTGCACATTTCATGCTAAACAATCTCTTGATTTCAAAATTTCAATGTATAACTAACTTTCAAAGGATTTATTTCATTAGACAAGAAAATTCCAAGTTTTTCTCTAAAACATTGTGTTTTTTTCATGTTTAATTAGTCTAAATAGCTTTTTCTTTTGAGAGCCATCTACAGGTATGGGAGATAGAAGGTTGCATTGGAGTGTGGAGTGTCCAGGAGATTTCCGAAAGTCTTTTTTTTGGGTATCCGTCTTGGGCATGGGGATGTTGAGGTTGGAGAGTGTAGAGATAAGAAACAAAGGTAATACCTGGCAATTCATAAAAGAGAATTTTACCATCAAATATTGTTATGAAGACCTCCCATTAAGAAAGGGAAAGTCGTTCTATGTTTATAATATTTTTTTGTTTAAAGTGTATAATAAGTTTGAGATAATTTTTGTAGGTAACATTTGATTTAAAAATATTACTGAACTTTATTTACCTAAGTAATTATGGAATAGTTAAACTAGTACTAATAAAATTCAGCTCCCCCATAAGGGTTTGGGAAGGAAATAAACTAATGAAGAAGAATGCCAGCTTCTGACAGAGGAACAGTCATGAGCAAAGGTCAAGGGTTCTCCGAATGGAGCTAGAGGTGGGAGGAAGACTGTGAGGTGCCTCTACCCTGATCATATCCATTCTTTCCAAAGATGCCTTGAGACCTAATCCTATTTTTCCAACATGCTCCTAGACAAGGCATAAGCAACTGGTGCAGCAAAATCACCTGGCCCAGGTAAGGAAGGTCATTAGTTCATAGCTACTGAGGAAAAGAATGTCAGACCATTGTAATTTGCTCTGGAAACAGTGTGGCAGGTAGAGAGATGGATAGTTGGTGCCATGTACATCTTTGTTCACAATACCTAACTATTAGTATACTTTTAAAAATGTTTTTAATATGCTTTATAATGGGTGCTCAATTTGATTGAGCTAAGTGATTGAACTAAGAAAAACGGACCTGTACCAACTTGGCCTGGTAAATGAGCTTCAATAAAGAGTGAATTTTTGGAGATGATGAAATGGATATAATAAAAATAGGTGATCTTTAAATGCACAGTATAAAAAAATGGAAAGAGCTCGAGAAAACATTTTAAAAGAGGATCCCATGTTTTAAGCCTGTTTATAGGGCAAGGCTTAAGTAAGAAACACCGGGAGAAATTCAAAACTCGAGAGGAAGTGGAGACGTTATAATTGTTGAAACAAAAGTGCATGGGAAAAGGGAAGAGAATGAGACGAAGAGCGCAAGGAAAGGTTAACATTGGATAAAAGGAGAGCTGCTGCCTCTGAGGCAGGAGAGCACAGATGTGAACAAAAGATGCAGCGAAGTGTGCACTTACAAGAGTAAGAGGCCGGTGGCATCCATCACTCGGCCGTCTGCTGAGCTGGGCTTTGGATTTCAGATGGACGTGGGGACATAAGAAACGTAATAAGGATTTTTAAACATGGTTTGAGGAAGAAAAAATGACTCATTAGAAACTGATAAGAGGATTGCCATGCAGTATTAGAGCTGACAGAATTGGAACTAATAAAGGTAGAACCAATGATTTAGTACAGAAATTTTCAGCTTTTTTCCTCTCATGGCACACATAAACTAATTACTACAATTCTGCAGCACACCGAAAAATACATCTTTCGCTGATTTGACAAAAAATAAGTAAAATTTTGATCCATTCACACCAGATGCCTGTTGCTGTGTTGGCTGTTGTCATTTTTTAATTTGACAATCTAAGAGAAAAGAGGTCAGTGTCACAGACTAAAGAGTCAGGTATTGCATGTTTTAAAAGTTCTTGCATCTTTTTAAAAATTATCTCCCTAAAATCATCCTGATACTTTTATCTTTTCTACCCTTTCTCTCAGTCTTTTTCTTTTATAATGTAAATCAATATGATCTCACTGTGTTCATTTCTTTTTCTCGCTGTCCCTTTTCTTAGGCCTGAAGGATGCCTGAACCACAAATGGTTTTGCTGCCTCAGAAAGGTACATTGGGAAGAGTGGAATTTTTGTGAGCATTCATGCTAACATTTTTAGTCCCTGGAGTATCAGAAAATAACAGTGCCAGTTGTCAGTTTATTGCCTCTCATCTCTAAATTCAACCTTTTTATCTGCTCCCTAAGCATGCATCTGGGCCCTTTAAATATTTTTGCTTTGCCAGATGGCATGACATTACACTTTTTCTGTAGAAGGTGCTGGAAAACCTTCATAAAGAAAAGGTTTTGCTTCTTGGTTCTGGTGTGCTTGCTCACAAGCTTCTATGGTGTTGGTTTCTCCAGCTTCTGACCCTGCAATATGAGTGGGCTTCTTCAGCATCTGGATCCTGCAGTGTTGGTGGTGTTGCCAGCGTTGGTTCCTGCACTGCACGTGGCTTTCTCCAGCACCACGGCCTTGCATGGCAGCCAGTGGTATTCAGTAACCAGCAACTGCACCTTCTCAGGCAGTTTTATGCAGAGTGCCTCCAGGAAGACAGCTTCCCATGAACAGCTTTCCTAGGCACCCAAAGGGCACATTTCCAGCAAGCTCCAAAATGCAACCTGCAAATTCTAGTGGCACAATGGCACTTCTTTGCTTTCAGTATGTGACTCTCATATCATGTATGGTCTGCATCTTGGCCTTCGGTGCTCTATCTCAGCTGCAAGGGAAGTGGCTGTTTTATGTGCTGGCTGTCTCTATATTCTTCAGAGTTCCTTTTACTTCTCATTAGCTAACACTCCGTTACTGTAATCCCTTTTTCCTTTATGATTATTTACATTAAATTTTACCTGTTCAAATTACTCTTCAGTTTCTCCAACCTGAATGAACCCAGACTCATATAATGTATCTAAAGAAATATGAGAATTAGTTCATAAAAGGGTATAATTTTCAACTATCCAATGACTCTTATGTGTAAGCATTGTATTTCACACAGGAAATGACTCAAATGTATCTGACTGATCCTCTAAACAGATAATTTAGAAACAGGACAGAATGTAACTTATAACTAGATAGTTTCATTTTCTGAATCCAAACAACCAGTTTATAATACCAGTAACAGAACCAAAAATTCCTAGTTTACATAAAAAACCATGTCATGATTTGCTTAGAGGATTAAATGAGAAAATATGTGTATCACAGAGGGAAGAAAAATCACTTAAAACTGGGAGAATACCTCTCAGAGAGAGAGAGAGAGAGAAATAGAACGATCTTTATTTTAGAACTCCACTAATAGGGTTTTGAAGATGAGGCCCTTTTAGGGGTTCCTAGGTAATTAACTAAAAAGATAGCTAAATTGTTTTTGCATAAAACAGGATCAGTTAGAAGGAGGTAGAGAGGGAGGAGGAATATTTTAAAGAGGGAGGGAATCCCAGGAGCAAGTCAGGAGGCTGCAGTCCAAGTAGAAATTATCTGTGGAAATTCCACCATCATTGTCCCAAAACGCCAGTAAATCTGCTCCTTACACACTTGAGTTCATTGTTATTTGGCTCCAGGCATGAAGGCCATCTGGCAGGGCAACATGGAAATGATAAGCACAGGCGGGGAAAGTGGATACAGAAAATTCCAGATAACAAATGGTAAATACATTGTACAGTGACAAACACAAAGAAAGCATTCAATAAACATTAATTTCCTTTTTTTGACTTGAGGTATCAGATACAACCCCTGATTTGGGGGAATTAACAAATTCATTGCGAGTTCCATGATGACAGGCATATTATCAGAAAAAAAATATGAGTATATGACAATTGTGTGATGTAAATTATAGGTATTGTGGAGTTCAGAAAGTCAAGGATCAATTGAGAAATTTTCTGAATTAGAGTAAGGAATTCTATAATGCCTTGTGAGTATACAATGTTCAATTCTCTTTTCTTTCAAATAAGTTAGGAAGGGAAGAAGCGTACTAAGTGCATTCTAAATGGAGGTAGTGAGGAAGAAGGAAAAAAACCCCATATTTTGTGTATTTATTGCAATGTCATACTGAGTCTCAGCTTGATTGGATAACCAAAACTGAAGTCATTTTAATTTTTCAGGCAGTGGAGTGACATATTTTGGAAAGATGACCTATAAAGGGTTAGGAGGCTAAGTCACATTAAAAAGAGAAAAACTGGAAGGAAAAAGATCAAGGAGGGAGTTGGTTGCAGTCGTTCAGGCTGAGGCGATGAAAATCTGGACTTGGTTACTGGCAGTGGGAAAGGAGGAAACGAGTGGTCCTGGCCGACTCTGAAATGGAATCATGATCTGGGAAGACATGGCTGCCGTTAAATTGATGGCGGTAAACAAAATAAATGCAAAAGTACAGGACAGTTGGTGACAGAAACAAATACAAGAAATTTCTTTACATTAACTTATTTTTGCTCTCAATATGACTCACTTCTGCTTGTTCGTCATCTAGTGCCACATGTGGTCATGTTCCTGGCACATGAAGTAACAACAACTTTGTTGCACCCAAGAATTTGTTCACTGAGCTCCAGCTGTTTCCTAGTCCACCCACACTGATCACTGAGCTGTGGTGGATGCAATTTCCTTGTCCTGGGGAAAAGGTTTAGCATGAGTCAGAATCTCCTGATTTTTGAAAAAGTCAGAGCTTTTGCTTCCCAAAGGCTCTGGTTCCCAGGAAGAATAGCATAATGGATCTCGTTTGGTTCCTACATCCATTCCCACTCTACCAATGAGGGCAAAGTGGCTGTGTGACCTAGGTGCTACCTTGGTCTTTCAAGAACTAAGTAAGGTGCTTTTGAGTTACCATTCTAGGGAAGTAAGTTCCTGAGAATGTAAATCAAGGGTTTCTGCACTCCCTGTTCTGCGGTCCTTTCCAGTGCTGCTCTGTCTCAGGCTGTGGCCCGAGATAATGATACCTTTGTCAGACGTGAAGATTATTCCAGACTAGCTCTGCCCAATAAAAGTATAGTGTGAATACACATAACTACTTGCAATTTGCCAGTAGCTACATTAAGAAAGTTAAAACAGATGAGATTAATTTTAATAACTTACATAACTCAATATAATAGAAATATATTGACATGTTATCAATATAAAATTATTAATATTTTACATTATTTTTTCTTGAGTGTTCAAAATTTGGTTCATGTTTTGCATTTCTAGCACACCTCGATTTGAACTCGCCGAATTTCAGATGCTCCACAGGCATGTTTGGCTAGTGGCCACTGGAGTGAATAGGACAATTCTAAGCATTCTCTATTTTTTTCTTAACAAAGACATACATAAAATTCAGCTTAAACATGAAATTCATTTTTTTTGCAAGTTATTACCTATCTTTAAATTCTCTTATTTTTTCTTAATTTTCTGAAGCCTTATCTTTCTGGCTGTTCACATCTTTACTTCTGATAAAACAATTCCTTGAGGATACCTGATAGACACCACGGTTCCCTGCCCAGATCCCCCCTCAGGGCTGAGACTCCCACCCTGAGCCCGAGAGTATTGCTGCTGACAGCTCACAGCTGCCCTCTCTCTGGGTACTACCCTAGGTTGTGGGGACCTGCCACGGCTAATGTTATGCACTCCTAGGATTGGCGTGAAGCCAAATACCTGATGAAGGGACACATCATGTCCCCCTTTACTCCATTTAGGACAACTCTGAAGAGCCATCTCAGCTCCTGCGGCCCTGTAGGGTAAACTGAGACCTCTTTTGCAATTCTAGTGTCAGGGAGCATCTCCCTGTGCCCCATCCTGCCTTCTTGAGAACTACTCCCCCCTCCATTTCCCATCCCTCAAAAAAACTCTGCTTACATCTCTCCATCTCTGAATCTGTTTCTAGAGAACCCAGTTTAAGAGAGAATATAAAGTAGTCTCTCTTCTACCCTGGCAAGATTATAAGCAGTGTGTGACGTGAGGAGGAGGAAAAGCAAGAGTCAGGTTTGATTCACTTCCATGTTTTATAATTATACCTCCTCACATGTGAGCTCTCTCTGACCCTCCCTCTGTTCACTCTCATTGTTCCTCTTGTCCTATATAGAGCCTTTCCCAAAAGCCAAAGTGACAACCGAGTAAAGGGTATGATCAAAACTGGGGTTCATCAAGAGCAATGCATTGAAGCATAAGAAAATTGTCTCAAAACAAAACAAAAAAGGTTTCAACGGCATGATACAGTAGCCCATACATTTCCTGACACTGACAGGATACTACTCCCTTACTTCCTCTGGCTCCTGTGCCTACCTGCACGCACAGAGATGCAGAGCGCCTGCACAGGTTACGGGAACATCATCTTCCTATGCCTTCTACCTCTTTTTTCTTCCTCCGGGAAGTCCCATCTTTCTGGCCTTTATATTTATATTTTTATGCTGGTGAGTATGGGTCTCTGCCTCCCCAAAACACTTTCTGGTTCATCACCAGGAACCTGCAAGCCTTACAGTGGTGGTCTGGCCAAGCCCTTTAAAACTCTAAGGAGAAGGGAAGGGGGAAATCAGGGTCACTGTTGTCTCAAAACTTGGGCTTACCTGCCACACAAAGATCTTTGACTCTCACACGCCTGAGACGATTCTCATGGAGGCTGTTGGCTCTTATTATTCCTGCTTAACCTTTTGTTGATGAATTCATATCTCTATCTCTCACACACACATATACACATATTCATCCAGGTTAATAACTATTCATTCTGCACATTACTTCTGATGGCTCTATTCTTTATCTTAGAAAGTTACAATCTAGTATTCCTAGAATTTAATCAAATAATTGCTCTTGTAATTAATTATAATATACTACTGGTACTATTATTTTTAAACAGTGTATTTTAAATTTCAATTTGCTGGGAAAATTATCAGAGTGGCACACAGCATTGATTAGATTATGCATTCATTGAAATTTCGCTAATTAGAATGTCAAAAGGAAGTAGACGTGGAGTTCAACTAATTCTCACTTTACTCATCCATAAACAGATACTTCTCATAAACAGGCTGGTAATCTTTCCACAGTTCTCAGGAAACACTAATGGAATAGCTTCAGTAAAGTCTCCTATTACTAATTCTCTGTGTTATAATGAACAAAACTGCAATTCATGTTGAAAGACATCCTGAAGCAGTAGCATAAGGATTAAATGACCATTGTTAGAGAACAATAGTTAATATCTAATCGTTTAATAATAATAAGCTTGGTACTTTAATGATCACACCTGGAGATGTTCTCCTAGAATGTTAATCTAGTTTGGGCCTATAGTAAGCAGGTAAGCTGCATATCCTCTATTTCCTTCCTTTCTTCTTTCACGCACTCATTTATTTAGATAGCAATATTTATTAAGTACCTATTTTATGGCAAGCATTGTTCCTATATGTTTGGGACATATGGGTGTAAATGGAGCTACATGTGGGGCAAAGAGGAATAAGCAGTAAAAATCATATATACATATATATACACACACACATAATATATATGCTTATATACACACATGTGTATATATAAATAAATATTATAGGACATTAAGAGTGGTAAAATCTGTAGGAAAAAAAGAAAAAGAAACTAAGAAAAATTAGAGGTTGAAGGTGATCAATTCTAATGAACGACTCAGCTTCATTGAAAAGTTAACATTTGAGCAAAGACTTGACCCATGTGGTAATGTGTTCCTTATTTTCTGATCCATAAATCTTACTTTGCTATCATTATCTTTCCTGGTGTTTTCTATTAGTCACGTTTTGCCAATATGGAAGAGGTAAAACAAAAAATAGCAGAAGCACTAAAAGGCATCCAAATCAACGAGCTCAAAAACTGTTTTGAGCAATGGAAAAAACATCTCAATAGGTGTATTGCATTCAATGAAGAGTACTTTAAAGGTGACTAAAGTTTAAACATGTAATAATAAATACAATTTTTAATAAATAAATTCTGAGTTTTTGAGGGGTCCCTCACACTCAGTTCGTATAATGAACACACAGGAATACTTTTTTACTGCCACAAAGAAATATGTTCTCATATAATCTTCTTGCCCATGTGGCCCTTTTCCCATGGGGAAACCATTTCTTGGCCTTTGATGGAATCACATACTGAGGTTGGGGTATAATGGGAGTGTAGTGGTCTGCTTCATCAGAAAGGAGTATTTTATCACTAAAATTCTTTAGAATTTCTAGACATGGTGATAATGAAAAGCAGATTGATCTCAGTGGGTTTTATTATTTTTTGGAAATGTGCTAAAAACCACATAGTCTCTTTATTTTCTGCTTCCAGGGAAGATGACGCCGACCACATACTTCTTTATTGCCCAGTGCTCTGAAGAATATATTTCCAGAGTTTCTATAGCTGTAAAACTACATAAACATTTTCTTTCTCCTTCCACAAAAATGAGATCATACTATACATACTAAGCAATAGATTGTGGATGTTTTCTATGTCAATACATTTAGACTTACATCATTCATTTACATATGATCCATTTTGGAGTTGTTTAATTTTCTCTGGATGATCTTTCAAATGGTTTTCAGTTTCTACATATTGTAAGCTGAGCTTCAACAATATTCTTGTATTTGCATTTTTATATATTTATCATTCTTGTGTATTCTTTATTGCAGATATTCTATTCTTCATTTCTGACTGGTTCTTTTTCATGGTTTTTATGTCTTTTATTATGCTATTGAAGTTCCCACTAAGTTCCTTGAAGTTCTCACTAAATTCCTTGAGCATCCTTATAACCGTTTTAAGAAAAAACCCTCTGTATCTGGTAAATTGCTTGCCTCCATTTCATTTAGCTCTTTTTCTAGAGCTTTCTCCTGCCCTTTCATTTGGGACATGTTTCTTTGTATCCCACTTTGGCTTCCACATTGTGTTTGTTTCTATGTATTAGATAGACCTGCATGTCTCCCAGCCTTTATGGGTGGCCTTACTTGATCACGTGAGCTGGGTGCTCCAGGAATGTCTCTTGTGTGAGTTATGTGAGCCCTCCTGTTGCAATTGAGTCTTGATTGTAATTGGCTCGTTCATGCATGGGGTTGACTCTCAGGCTGGCTCAGTCTTAGAATTGACCCTACCACAGTATACAAGTTGCTGTGCAGGTGCCGACCACACAAGGCAGAATTTGCCTCAGCAGGTTCTGGTGCCTACTGAGGTCTCTCTTTGGATATGATGCCTATGAAGCTAATTGGATCTTGTTCTGATGTTGCATGAAACTGGCCACTTGGGTGTATTTGTTCTGAGAAATCTTGGGAGAGACTCGGTGTAGGTCAATATCAGACACTGCCTGTGATTGCTCCTTGGCAACCTGTTTGAATCTACAAAGCAATCCACAATTTGTGGCTGTTTCTTCTGGGCCTTGGTGTGCATGGGAAGGACTGAGCTGCACACCAAGACTTGCTTCAACCGGCACTGAACCCAGGGGCAGGTCAGCGAAAGGTCCAAGGCACCCTGAGCTGCCTGTTAGGCTCATTCTCTGAAAGTGCCTGTGACAGTACTCTAGTTGCATGAGGTAAGTTCTGGAGGAGTTGCTGGGTAGGGGTGAGTGATGTTCACCAGATTATTACAGGTTCAAACTCTTGCTGCCAGTGCTGGGTCTGAGGACACTTAGCAAAAGTCCCAGGATACATGAAGGCCAGCTGCCACCCACTAGGTATACAAAGACCTTTGTGGTGGGGACTTAGGGAGTCATCATAGGGAGGCCAGCAGGTTTTATCAGGCCCAAACAGACCAAGATTTGCTCATGTGAATGAAAGGCTCTGCACCAGTTGGATGTATGATGGAAATAATTGTCCCTGTCCTAGAGCCACACTAGTTAATCTGTACCAGATTCTGTCAGGAGCCAAGTTCAGTAGGACAGGGTAGCCAGAATAGGGAGAGTAGGGGCTAATGGATCTCCCATGAGAGGGAAGCAGCAATCAAGCTTGGGGGGAAGAAAGGGGAGTTGCTCCCACCCCCATGCTACCCAATTCAGTCTGTCCAGGATTTTGCCCAGATTTCCTGCAGAGGATATGCTTGGGAAGGCAGTGCCACCAGGAATAAGAAGGTTGGGGCTGTTAGGACTCTGAAGTGTGGGGCTAAAGATCTTCCATGAAAGAGAGATGCCAATCAGTTTAACAGGAAAATGGGGGGCATGACTACTACCCCAAAGCCACACACCTCAGTCACTGACACCTCTGAATCTGCCCAGACCTCTACACCCTGGCCCAGGCAACTGACTCCTCAGCAGGACGTGAGCTTCACAAAGTGAGAGAACAGGGAGTCCAGAGGGTGAGGCTGTTTCATTCCCAAAGGCCTATTCCATAAGGAGGGGAGTGCTCCACTAAGAAAGATGGTGTCTACAGTGTGGGAGAGGGACTCACCTCTGGGATCCTGGAAGCTGTTCCTGCAGCTCTGTCCCTAGAGCACAAACCCTAGTCTTTCCTCACACAACTCTAGTCTGCTTTGCCCTCCTCCTGCCAGAGCCCAGGGTGAGTGGCTATAAATAAGGTTTTGTGTGTTGGCCCTTTAAGAGGACATGTGTGTCTGTAGCAGACTTCTGTCTCTCCATGGCAGATAGAATCCCCTCTGATTTTCACAGCCAGATATTATGCAGGTGTCTTTCCCTGATTCTTGTGCTCTGTCTGGGCTGGGGTACCTGGTGTGGGTTGAGACCCCATGTTCCTCAGGGGGAAATCTTTGCACCTGAGATATCCCCCTGGAATCTCAGCAGCCACCTGTGGTAGATGGCCCAGATTTTTTAGTATTTCTACCTTTCCTACCAGTGTCAATGTGGCTTCTTCCGTAAATCCTTGGTTATGAGACTGCTGTTCAGCCAGTCTTTGGTTGGTTATTCAGGTTATTGTTCTATATTTTAATTGTAATTCCAGTTTTGTGCTGGGAGTAGGTGAGTGTGCCTTCTATCTACTCTGCCTCTGCCTTGCAATTCTGTAAGAGATATTTTGAATGTTACTTTTTCATAATCTGGTGTCTAAATTGTGGCAGTATCTTGTTGAATCTCATTGAAGATATTAATTCAAACTTTTTATTTTTAAAAATTTTAGACTTATCAAGGTATAATAGACTAGAACTGTAAGATATCTAAAGTATAAATGGTGGTGATTTGTGAAAGTCTTTCTCTCCTTCTACTGCATTTGTTGACGGACATTTAAGATAGGTTGGTAGTTACAAAACAGATTCCATATCTTGGCTATGGTAAATGATGCAGCAATGAGTGCAGATATCTGTTCGATATTCTGTTTTTATCTCCTTTAGATATGTAGATAGAAGTGGGGCTGCTGAATTCACGCTTATTTAAAGGTTGGTATCTAGTTTCAGAATTATCTCCTTGGTCATTTTTTCCATTTTCCCTGAGTGTCCTTTTTTTCTAATTTTTCTTCATAGTATCTTTACTTTCTCTTTCATGTTTTAGGGTTTTGACTCTTCTTTAAAAAAATGTCTACTGATTTGGGGGTTTTAGCAGATATAAGCATGAGGCAAGAATGGGGAGACCTTGGTATATAAGTAGAGCTTATTGGATGAAGGGTTTTATTTAAGGATGAGAAATCAGGAAGCCTTCAAGCTGGAAAATTGGTTTTACTCTGGTGCACTGACTCCCAGCTCCTCTTCTGCTACTGTCCAGTAATAGTTTACTATCTCTTAAAATTAAGTCTCCTAATTTTTTTGTCTGGAAAAAATACTTAGCTGCAGATTGTTCTGCATCCAGAGGTCAAGCATTTGTATAAAATTGTCCAACTAGTCCCCTATTTTCCAGCCCTATTTCTCTTTCCTACTCTCAATGGTAAATGCAATCTCAGTTCTGAATTGTTCTATGGAAGTTCCTTCTTAGGTGTTCCCCAGGCGACTGTTATTTCTGTTCTGCTTTATCCATTGATGATACTGTCTCTATTTTCTCTATCGTTCTCTGTCTTATCTTTTCCCTCCACTTAGAGTAAGCATAATGGAGTTTCAGAGAGCAAAGCAATTGAAGTATAAGTTTAGTCTACCATCTTGAACTGGAAATCTCTCCAGTTCTTTTATAAAGAGATTAGAATGTGATTCAGAGTACTTTCTCCACCCTCCTCAAATATTGCCATAATTTGTCAGACATCCCAAATGATGCCCTAGCTATTCATTCACTTCTTTCTTCTTTCTCAGTCATTCATTTCTTGGATTCACATCTTTGGACTTGCACTGAAATCTTAAATGGATGACTGCTATTTTCTGGTATCAACTTCTTTTACTTTGCACTCTCTCACTCAGTTACTGCTACAACACATAGTTTTTGGCTCCTCAAGATAACTAGTGGCCCATCTAATTTCTTCCTTTTTTTCACCTCCTCCTAGATCCAGCCTCAATTATACATCCCATCACTCTACCTATACATATCCTGCTGTGAGAATCCAAAACACAGACCTATCAAATTGTGCTATAGAATAAGTCTGCCTGGGTTCATGTGACATCTCCACTAGCCATAGAGCTTATGAGCACATAGTTATGAAGATAATAATAGTACTGATGCTCTGAAGATAAAGTGAGATAGGATATGTCAAGTGCTTAGAAAAATGTCAGGCTTAATAGAAGTGTTCAATAAACAATAGCTAGGAACAATAATATTTTGTAATCTAAAAATTCTAGTAAAATAGCACTGTGTTTTAATGAATTACATCAAAATATAGAAGGTGCTTACACAGTCATTTTATACTATTTAATCAGCCTTCCTACTGACAAACCACTTCTAAGGAAATGTGATAGTTGCATTTTTAAATTACATTGAGACATCCAAAGAAGTAAGTTGTTTCTCTAATACTTCTTTTCTAATTCATCTTTGATATTTAACTCTCTGCATTTCCAACGACAAGTTGCCTTAATTCTTACAGGATAATGAACCAATGACATCTAATAATATTACTTATTTAGGTGGAAGGTACCAATTACAAACTGGAGAGCATACTGCTTCATATTCTTACTTATGGAACGAATGTAGTTTTAGAAAACAGACCAGATTCAATAAGTACTTTAAAGGGTATCTTTTTTTATTGATGCTGTGTTATGCCACTTCTTCCAGATCTATTATGAATATATGATAGTTATTATGTGCTTTGAAGGTCTTAGGACTCTTCTTAGCTTGGATATCAAAATTTCTTTGATGATGGGTATTCAGTTGAATACCTTAGTTTAAACAAGTTCCCAGAGGAAGATGTTGAAAATGCAGGCACACTGTAACTATGGCTCTGATTACTAGAACGCAACTCTAACAAAGTTAATATTTTAGTTAATATTTTAGACACAATCCCTCTAGGCTGAAACCGTGGATTTGAGACATGTGTAACGATGTCCTCCGAAGATGTAAGGGTTGTGCATGTTCTGGTTCTAATGATTCTGCCATCACCCCCTTCAGATGTCTCTCTGTAGAAAATCAGTGAGATGTAAACTAATTTTTTTAGGAGATACTAATTAGTCTCAGAAAGTATCACAAAGAAACAACATAATATAGTAACACTGGTTTGTGTTGCGGTCTTGGGCAAGTTACCTAAATTTTTCTGGGCTCCATTTCTTCATCAGTAAAGTGAGTTTTGGTCTGAGTTAAATGAAATAATGTATTAAAGCGCTTTAGGTATAACAATAAACGAAATGTTTATTGAATCTGAGGAATTAAAAGGGGAGGCATGACTTTCTTAGGAGCAAACTCTTATTTTAAAGAGTATAAAATCAAAGCTCATGTTGGCTGCAACCCTCCCTCATACCCCTTGTCACTTGTCCTTACATAATGTCTTAGCTTTCAGCAAATAAATGCATCCCTCTTTCCCCCACCCCCCTACTCCCAAATAAAAAGACAACATCTTTATTTATGCTTGCAGCATGGTCTTACCTTAACACTTTAGGAATGTGTTCTCTGGGAAAACAAATAAATAAAAATGATTTTTTGGCAGACCTACAATGGCTAATACTAAATAGTTCTAGAAATCTCTCTTAGAAAGTTAAGGATTTATGTTCTAGTCAACTCATCCAGAATGTAGTCATATTCTAAATTGAGCCTTATGAAGTTTGGGAAAAACTCGGATGAGCATCTACTCTCCTAATTCTTGCTCTTAATTTTTCCAGGCCAAAATCATACTTTACATTTTTGTAACATTCTAATGGATACACAGTTGCTTTCTGAGGAAAGTGCCATTCTTGATAAAAATGAGACTTGAGTTAAGGGGTTACAAGTATGTGCTGTGTGTACTTTCTGTCCCTCTTCCTAGGACTATGCAGAAAGCAACAACCCCTCAAGGCACTCTTTCCAACTCAGCACACACCCAGCTTCAGGCTCATTCTCATCAAGAGATCCAGGAAGGGGAAAAAAAGTGTGTAAGAACCTACATGCCACACTTGTCCAAGGACGTAAGCTCTCTGAGAACACAGACTGAGACTTTTTCATATTTTTTCTCAACAAAAATGTTGACTGGATGTTAACTGTATAAAAGAAGAATAGTAGTCAGTTTCCTTATTTTTAAAAAAAGTGCTAGCATTTTCATTTTGACTCTAAAAGGAAAAAAAGCTAGTAAAAGTGTCCTAATATAAAAGAATAGAAATTTTTGCAGGAACCTCTGTTTGGAGAAAAATTAGAACACATAGGCATTATCTCAAAAGGATGGAAATGTGTAGCTCTAAAATAAGGAATATATCACTAATCCATGAAATCAACCGGAAAAACTTTTGACATCTTTATTTCTGTAGTCAATTTCATCTTTGCTAAAACAGTTCGTAACACTAAGTTGCAGTTTGAATCACACAAACTTCATTTACTTATTTAATTTTTATTTTTAAATCACGTTTATTCTATTACAGTTGTCTCAGTTTTTCTTCCTTTGCCCTCCTCTACCCATCCCACCCTGCCCCCCTCTCCCACAGCCAATTCCCACTCTGTTGTCCATGTCCATGGATCTGAATCACCCAGACTT
Organism: Pteronotus mesoamericanus; assembly: GCF_021234165.1. NCBI lineage: Eukaryota > Metazoa > Chordata > Mammalia > Chiroptera > Mormoopidae > Pteronotus > Pteronotus mesoamericanus. The sequence continues at coordinate 24,461,305 of NW_026555325.1, read as the reverse complement.
CAAAAAAAAAAAAAAAAAAAACAACCCCAAACCAAACTAAATAGACATATTTTAGATTCATAATTTCAACTGTAAGTTGCCCCTCTTACAGCACCCAGTGTCTTCATGGAACCTGTTCGATGAGTCTCCTGTGGATGCCCACGCTTGGCTGCAGTCCTGTGCGGTACATAGACCAGCACGTGTCAGCGCATTTTTTGTTACTAAAGCAAATAGCATTCATTGTAATTACACCTTAATCATCTATTACAATTTTTTTCAAGACATACAGTTTTGGAAATAACCCACTAAAAAGTACTTGTGGGCTGTGGGGCTTTGGCAAGCTGGGACAGAACTTCTGAGAACACGCTGTGTGAATTTTCCAAAGAAGGCAGCCAATGTAAGAGGACCCACAGGGGAGCCACTGGTTTGGAACCTGGCTGGTGACTTTTGTCTTAGCTTTGAGAATCTTACAGTCACATGGAGATGCCTACAGGTGTGTAGCATAGCTTGGCTATTTCTTTTACTGATTGCTTCAGTTTGTAAAGAGCTAGCCCCACTGACTGCAAAGAAGGAGGCCTTTTCTAGAAGCAGGGTGGCTACATTCCTCTGCCAGTAAGTGCTCAATGACTCATTTTCCTCAACAGAATTTTCATAAGGCTGGAATTCAGGGAGGATTGTCTGGAGAATGTCTGAGAGGAAGTTCACAAGCCTCCATCCTGCCGTTTGCTGGAGAAAGCCTCCCATGATAGCCAGACCAGTTGACAAAAGCAAACAGTGACAGATTTCAGTAACATGTCCTCATTATCTTCCATGAGCAGTTCATGAAAGGTTGCCCTGAAGTTTGTTTCAGACAGACTGAGAACATTATGCACTTCCAAAGCAGAAAACTATTAGTGGAAAAACTAAAGACACAGTAGGTCAATGACTGTGTTTATGTGGAACCACAGACTATCCATATGAATTGCAGTCACCATTTTACTGATCCGTCAAGTTGACCAATTGCTGTGAAATTATGTGGATTTAGCCACAATGAAATTGTACATAAGACTTCCTTCTATTTTCAAATGTTTTTTTATTTATTTTGAAGGTTTTATAATTACAAAATGTTCTCCTCTCTCAGAAGATATTCTGAAATGGAGGCAAAAATACCACTTTTGCAAAACCATTTCCATTCTTCCAAAGGTCTGCTTGTAAATTATTCTTGCTGATCTTTCCATCTTTCTGGCCTGTGCATACACACCTAACCCATACTAAATTTCACCAGATGGCATTTTATTTCTTTAAAGGAAAGCAGTCGTGGGTTTAGACAGTTGAATTTTTAAACTTCTGTATTTACTGAAAGTGCATATGGTGCTTCATGGACAAAGAAGTTGTGCTGAAAGAAAAACATTTCTGTCTGCAGTACCTCATAATCTCCCAGGGGAAGAAAAAAGTGCAGTTATATGGTATATTTCCCACATAATCTTACATGGCTTTAATTTTCTTCATCTCTTCAAAATTAGAATATGTGTACTGTAAATACCTGGAAGTTTGTACTACTTTTAAATTCTTCTTTTGGTAGCAAATAGAAAAGTTATACGAAATCCAATAAATTGCCAAAGTCAACAGTGAGAGATTTGTAGAAGAAACTGAAACATAAAACTAAACTTGTTTTTAAAAAAAGTTAAAAACCTCTGTATGTCAACGTAAGCAGTGTAGAATTTACAAGGATGAGAAGGCTGTAAAATCTCCCTTGAGCCACTCACAGTTCATTTCAAGGCCAAGAACGCCCCCAAAATCTGTTTCTAATTTTACACAAATCTTTTGAAATTTGGCACGGTATTGAAAAGTCCGCGGACAGAAAAAAAAAACCTTGTCCTAGCTTCGGCTTCCAACTCCGAAGACAGACTTGCTTCCTTTCAACGGTTTCACAGATCCAGTGACCCACGCTCTGAAGTCAGAATTAGCTAACTTTCAAAAACATCTGGGAAAATGAAGGTTAGTGTATGCAGACTCAGGTATTGCTAAAGAATGAGAGCCGGCAGAATTGAATGTGATCAAAGTTTTATGTTGTTTAGAGGGTGAAGATTTGTACGTAAGTATGTACTTCCTGGATTGGGTTGGGATTGAGAGATTGTTCTACATATACTGTAGAAACATTTGTCCTTGTGGAGCTGGAAAATTTCCAGCAATTATAGCCAGACCAGTGGAACACAATGAAAAGTTTTGTGGGGAAGGAGAAATAAGATTTAGCTATAAACAAAATCTTGCCTTTTCTACTACTCAGCAGAAACTGTGTGTATATCTAATTTTTTAAATTTTATTTAGATATGGTTAAAAATTGTATTTGGAATTGCCACCTCTGCTGTGTTTGCTTTATTGGTGATGTGCATTGTCTTACGTCCTTCAAGAGGTAAGAATTTTTCTCTAATTTTCTCTGTCAGCCTTGGAAAATGCAATAACACATGGTCACTTGTGACTAATCGTTCCCTAAGTGCTTATTTTCCAAAGTAAGTGTATTATTTCTAAGAAGTTTTATAAGCTTACAGATATGTTCTTATGCAGCCAGAAATAATGAGAAATTTAAGGCATGAATAGAAAGAGGTTCCCAGTATTATTTAAGCAAAAGAAAAATCTAAGCTCTATTCCGTGTCATCCCCACCCCACTCCCAAATATATATTAAATTACAAGCTTTGACAGGTCTTTGAAGTCAATATTTTTAACATCACTTTTTATCATTGGATTGCCTCAGGGAAAGTAAAAATGAGTATGAATGGAAAACTTAAAACAGAACTCATGGTTTGTTTTATTATGAGTCCAAAAATTTAGAAAGGCAGTCTGGAATAGAAATCTTGAGAATAGCTCTATAGAAAAACTGAAATTGTTGTTCTAGGTGCTGTAGCAATGAACAATCAAATTAGAACACTAAATATTATTACACGAGAATTATGTTTAGTGATAGGTCAGTTCTTTTAAAAAGGGTTTTAGGTTAACATTAATCTCTCTTTGCTAAAAGTTGGAAGATATTATAGACTGATAGTGTGGGGCAGTTAACATTTAAATTAAGACTTTGTCTATAAATTATCCAGCAATATTAAAGGAATAGGCTTCTGAGAAACTATTAATGAAGAGAAGCTCAAGTTCTAAAGCAGTAAAAAAATACAATGGTAACAGTCTTGTGACTTGGGGTCTAGGGAAAGAGAAAAAGTTTGTCACAAAGCTAATAAAAGTTTATAATAGCTAAGGTGGGAAATACTTTTGGTTAAAAGTTAACTGTTAATAAAGGAAAATTAATGACAAACCCTTAGCTAAAGGATGTGTGAGTCCTAAATGATTCATTGCCTTAAAAAATTAAAATACAGAAAATATTTTGAAAAATTTAAAATGCTGATGGGTTTTCACACAATTACAACAGGAAGACTTAATCAATAAGATGAAAGCAATGTGCTTGTATCTTTGGTGTTAATATTCAGTCCATTTCCTACTCTCTGCTAACATGCAATTATTCTTAGGCTGAGATGCAGTGTGTACATCCACATATTTCCCTCATACAGCAATTGTCAGGAGACAGATTGGGGCCCACTGATCTGTTGAATGTGAATTCACTCAAAATTAGCTGCTTATTTTAAAACTAACTCCTCAGTACTTGAAGTTGACACTTCCTTCCCTCAGAAATAAATAGTCTGAGGACAAAAGTGTATGGACTAAATTGTGAGCCTGCTTCCACATCTGCAGGCAAGGATGGCTTGCCTTTGTGCTTTGGAATTTGAGCCATAATTTCTAATAAGAAAGATACTATAGTTATAGTTATTTACAAATAGTAAAAAATTTCACACACATCGATATATGTGTGATCATATATAAACCCAAGTCTTACCTTCTCTCCAAGTTTAGACATGTATAATATACACATAAATGTATGTTATAAAAGTATGTATCTATGAAAATTTTGTCATTTAAAACCTAATTTTTTGTTTCAACCAATGGGATAATTCTCAGAGTAAAGTAATTGCCTGATAGAGTGAAGTAAACAAATTAAACTTTAGGAGAAATTTTATTGTTCATTCAGAAACAAAAAAATATTAAAAAGCTGAGAACTATATATTTTTTTGTCCACAATACTATTCTCTTTCTACTCTAATGTGGCTGAAGAACTCAGAATGTTACTTATGTGACTTGTATAGGGGCTTCCCACTTGCCTACTTTCCTGATCAGGACCAGCATTGAAGCCCTCCTTCTCGCCAGTCTGGGCAGCTTTCACGTTAAGTGGGTCCTCTGACTTCCCTCCTTCTTCCCACATCCCACTCCCCAATCATCCTTAGTCTAGAGCTTCAGGTCCAGTTCTCACTCTCACACCTGCCCTGTGCCCGGTGGGAATAGGACCTAAGGTGGCAAGGCAGGAGAAGGGAAGGAGGAAGGAGGAGGAGGAAGAAAGAAATTGAAGCAAAGGAAGCTTCTAGCTGGTCTTCTCAAGCTTCCTCAGAAATTCTATTACCTCTCATTTTCCTTACATGCCCTTGTATTCTTAGCCCAGGATTATGTGCTAGGATAAGAACAGTCTTCTTTTAAGACACTTAAAGACATACTTCAGAAACATTCACTTGTTTATATATTAAGGAATTAAGCCCCACTGACTCCCGGCCTATCACTGTGCCAATTATTGCAGGAACAAAACTGCAGCAGTCTAGATTTCCCTCTGAAAGTCAGGGTGAGAATCCAGAATGGATGCGTGGCCTTCACCACAAATAGGAGACTGGAATATCCCCACCGGGTCTAAGTGAGAAAAGAAAAGATAGGAGCTTTCCCGTGGAGAGAGCGGGTCCCAAGAACACCAGCTTCAGGATTCAAAGAGCTGCAGAGAATCTAGGCAGAATTTTAAGAACAAACAGAAGAATGTAGTGGTGACATGAGAAAGATCTATTTAGATTACTCACGTAGTAATAAAAATAAGGGAAACTTTTTTTAACCTTTCGAAATTTCCCATTTTTATTCTACCAAATTAAAAGCACATATGGGTTTCCACCTTTTAGTCCCAGGCTATGCTCTTTGCCTCAGTCTACTCCCCTTCCCTGATTCCTTGCCCATTCTTCCACCTCTATTCACTTTCTTTCATCTTCCCAAACATCTTGCCCCTCTTCCTGTGTGAAGACACAGTCAGGTCGAGAGTGGACACTAAGCTCAATTTCTTCCCCTCAGTTTTGTCAGCCCCAAAGAGAAACACACAGACCTAGTTTCAAGAGATTTACAAAGGTGACAATAACAAAAAACAACAACAACAAATAAACAGAAAACTGCAGCTGGAAAGTGACAGAAGGTACAGAATTTCCAAAGTAGATTCTATATGGTCTTGCTTTATGACTTCCAGTTTCTGAATTCTGGGACCTACCTTTGTGAAATTTGTGAAAGAATATGTAGGAGTTTTCTGCTCTCTCCTTGAATTTATATTCAGTATAGAGTTTCTCACGTGGTGATGAGCAAACAATAAATAGCTATCATTTTTCTATAATTTCTAATATGCAGTAACTTCTTAGTGAGTGATAGCTAGAATTTTACTGTGTTCCTCATCCTCATACGCTTATATACACAAAGATGACAACTAGGCCCTTCTGTGTGATATATTTCAATTTCAACGATTGTTCTTAATTTTTACAGGTGGAGGTTGGTCTTTATCTTTGGGTATCATCCCTGTTCCTATTTCCTACCGCTTTGGATCAAAAAGAGCATATTATTTTTTCAGAAACTGTGTGCAATGTACTCATAAGAGACATACGCAGTTCTGAGGCAAAAGCAAAAGAGAATAAAGGAAGAGAAAAGATAAAGGGAGTTGGACGAGGGGCGAAATGGGGAATGAAGTTGAGTGAAAGGAAGAAGGAGGGGGCTATGCAGAGTCGATCAATCAGACTGCCTCCTAGGCACTGCCTCCAGGACCTCTCAGTGAGTGGAAAACCACTTCGTCCAGCCTCAGGTCTCCCTGAGGTCCTCTGCCTGCCTTTTACCACTTTTCCTTTTATTGTTGTTATTTGGGGCCTGCTGTGTTTTACAAAACTGTGTATTAGTTGCCAACTTTTAAAAATCAGAAGATCTGGATTTTTGGTGTTTCTTTAAATATTAGATCTGGCAGCATTGGGCCTATAGTAATAGCTGGGAGGCAGGAGCCTTTAGACAGAAAATATTAAAAATAGCTGTCCACTGAATGTGAAAACAACTGAGATTAGTGTCCCACAGTCACCGGTTACCCACAATGTCCAGTCCGTTGTGGCTCCCGGACACTGCTTATTTGTCTAGCAATGATGTATAAAGTACCTACCAAATATCAGCTATTGGTCTAGGGCATGAATGACGAAGTCTCTACTATTAAGAAAGAACAGTTTGATGATAAACAAGTAAACAAATAAATTAATAGATTATTCCAGATTCTTAAAAGTACTATCAAGAACAACTGGAGTGAGGGTAGTATGAGATATCTAAGGGCTATCATTACAAAATACCACAGACTGGGGCGCTTAAACGGAAATTTATTTCTCAGAGTTCTGGAGGCTAGAAGTCCAAGATGAAGGTGCAGGTAGGTTGGGTTTCACCAAAGTCTTTCCTTCTTAGCTTCTACATGGCTGCCGTCTTTCTATGCCCTCACATGGCCTTTTTCTCTGTATGCGTGTACTTCTGGTGTCTCTTCCCCTTTTTATAAAAATACCAGTTATATTGGATTAGGGCTCCACCATTGTGGTTATGTAAACTTAATTACCTCCTTAAAGGCTCTATTTCCAAATACGGTCACACTGAAGGTTACAGCTTCAGTCAATGAATTTTGTGGGGACACAATTCAGTTCATTATGTGGGTGTTTAATAGAGGCTTCTCTGAGATGGTATTTGAGCTGAGACCTTAAGGGCAGGGAGGACACATGCTATGGGGTAAATCCTTGCTGCAGAGGGAAAGGCAGGCCCAAAAGCCTGCGAACAAGGCAGTGTTTGGGAAGTTCAAGGAACAGAAGGAGGCTGATAGCTGTTAGGCCAAAGTTAGTTATACAAATTAGCATAGGAAAGTATGCATATACATATATATTTATGATTACAGACATACACAGGGTGGGGCAAGGATAGGTTTACAGTTTTCATATGGAAAACAATATAATAATTAATAAATAGTAATACAAGAATAAACTTTGTTTAGTGTACTCACAACTGTAAACCTACTTTTGCCCCAACCTGTATGTAAATTTTAGTGATTACCTACTTAGCTAAGTAATGCTTTATAAGATTTATTTCAAGAGATATCTGAAATCACAAACAATTTAGATGGAAAACAATATTTTGTAAGAAGAAATATCATTCAGAATGTCTGTATTTTAGGCAGAAATCCATTGTTATTAGTATTATTATTACTATTACTACTACTATAACCTCAACAATCATTGTTTGTGAGATAAGATATATGTGAGATGACATCATCTTCAAAGGAGATGTGAATATGTTTTTAAGGCTTGAGATTTTCCCAGTATTAACATTTAGAACTGTGAAACACACTCCCTCAAACATTTTGAGAGTTTTAACCTTATTTTTTCACTGTTATTTTGGAGGAAATAAGGTAAGTCTAAAGGGTTTACAAAGTTCATGAACATAAATGAGCTTTTGAGTTGAGGTTAAATAAATCAGATTATATTTCTCTAATTTGCACTTGGATTTTAAAATCACAGAAGAGAAATACATATTGGCAAACTTCCTTTGAGTTTTGCCAAATTCTAAATAATTTAGAAAGTAATCCAATCTTTGGATGATATCCATAATGCAGAGAGGTTTACCTGTCTCTGATTTCCAAAGCAAACTGTGTTACAACTTATAGAATTTCCAGTCATAGATACACCTTAAGGAAAACATGTCCTAAAGCTCAAATCAGGGATGTGGAATCAGAGCTGAAAGTTCTTAAGAAACAAAGGCAGTCATACAGAGCTTTAAAATATAATGATAACTAATACGGTAGGCACAAATTGAAATAAATTTTTATAAGATAATCAAATACTAATTAGGCTTTTTAAAATGTATTGCCCATTTTAAATAGAGCAAAGAACTTATTGTTCATTTTAGTAACCTGATGAACTAACAAAAAGTATGTTGCATAAATAGAATAACATGATTTTTTAAACTTTATTTCTATTAATAATAACTAGAATAGGATTTCTTAGTGTCTAAATTAAATTTTTTATACAAATTATGATTTTATACTTGGTAGAAAAACAGATGTGATAGGACTTTAAAGGAACAGAGTAGAAAGACTATATATCAAAAATCAGGTAACTTAGATGAAACAGACAAATTTCCAAATGTATACAAACTACCAAGATTTACTGAAGAACAAATAGAAAACCTGCACAGAACTGTAACAACTTATGGAGATTTTTTTAACGATTTAAAAACTAACCCCCCCAAAAAACACCAGGCCCAGATGGTTTCACTGCTAAACTCTACCAAACATTCAAGGAAAAATTGTTACCAATCCTTCACAAACTCTTCCAAAAAATAGAAGAGAGGAGGACACTTTTCAACTCATTCTATAAGGCCAGTATTACTGTGATACAAAAATCATACAAAAGTGTCATAAGAAAGAAGTTACAGACCAATAATAGTTACAGGCCAATATCTCCTGTAAATAGAGATGCAAAAATTCTCAACAAAAGGCTAACAAACCAAATCCAGCAATATATGTAAAGAATTTTACACCAAAACCAAGTGGGATTTATCCAAAGAATACAAGGTTGGTTTAACATCCAAAAATCAATTACTATAATAAATCATATTAATAGGAAAAAGGACAAATGTCACATGATTATCTCAATAGGCACAGAAAAAGAATTTAACAAAATCCAGCTTCTTTTCATTATAAAAACTCTCATCAAACTCAAAATAGGATGAATTTCCACTATCTGATAAAAGGCATCTACAAAAAATACAGAGCTAACAACATACTGGTGAAAGATTCTGTTTTATCCCCTAAGGTCAAGAACAAGACAGCATATCTGTTTCCATTACTTTTATTCAATATTTTATTGGTGGTGTTAACTAGAACAATAAGGTAAGGAAAAGAAATAAAATAGTATTCAGCTTGGAAAGGAAAAAGTCAAACTACCTTTATTTGCAGATGACATAATCTTATTTATAGAAAATCCTAAGGAATTTACTAAAAACTATTAGAACTAATAAACAAGTTCAGAAAAGTTGCAGGACATACGATCAATATATGAAAATCAGTCATTTCTATATATTAGCAATAAACAGTACAAAAAATCTAAATAAATAGAGAGAAACTCTATGTTTATGGATCAAAAATTTAATATTTGTAAAATGGCAATACTCCCCAAATATATCTACAGATTAAATTCAATCCACATCCAAATCCTAGATGACTTTTTTGTTGAAACTGACAAGTTGGTCCTTAAATTCATATGGAAATGCAAAGGACACAGAATAGCTATCTTAAAAAAGAAAAGAAGTTTGAGAAATCATACTTCCTTAATTCAAAACTTACTATAATGTTTACAGAAAAACAGAGTGGCACTGGCAAAAGGATAGCTATATAGATTAATGAAATAGAATTGAGAGCCTAGAAATAGGGACTTACATTTATGGCTAACTGATTTCCAATAAGACGCCATAAAAACTTAATGGGGAAAGTCTCTTCAACAAATGGTACTGGGTCAACCAGCTACTGACATGCAAAAAATGATGTTGGACTCCCTTTTTCACACCATGCATAAAAATTAACTCAAAATAGATCAAAGACCTAAACGTAAGAACTAAAACTGTGAAACTCGTAAAACAAAACATTGGAATAAATCATGTCTTTGGCTTAGGCAGTAGTTTCTTATATACGACCAAAAACAAGCAAGAAAAGTTAAAGTACATAAACTGGACTTGAAATTTAACACCTTTAGTTTGCGAAGGATAGCATCAAGAAAGTCAAACCCTCAAAATTGGAGTATATGTGTCCAGAATATATAAAGGACTCTTACAAATAAATATAAAAAGGCAAATAACCCATCATAAAAATGGACAAAGGATAGACATTTCCCCAAAACAGACATACAAATGACCAATAAGCACATTAAAAGATGCTCAACACCATTAGTCATTAGGAAAATGTAAATCGAAACCACAAAAAACTATCAGGTGGAGCAATTAGGCATCCATTCCAACCTATCTAGTGAGAAGTGGGTGAGCCTTAAGAGTACAGTAGACAGAGTAGAGAGATTTTGGAGATAGAGTTGTTGGGCCTGGGTGTTGGACAAAAGGCATAAAGGAAATAAGGAGGCCAAGGATTATTCCCAGGTATTTGAATTGAGGAACTATATGCATGCTAATACTATTGACTTGGAGAAATCTGGATGGGCAGCATGGGATATTTTTCTTTTTTGCTTTATATGAAATGATTTTGAAGTGCTTATAAGATATGCAAGTGGAGGTTAATATACAAGTCTGGATTTCATAGAAGAAATCCAGTGGGGGTCATGTCATGAAGCAGTGGTGGAGGGGGGTGAGTCAGCCTAGGGATATGTAATGGAAAACCCGGGAGCATGAAATGGCTAAGGAAAGGGGCTCCTCTTCAGGCCCCCCATAGCACCCATGGGGCCACACCAAAATTAAATGCAGAGATTAGAGGGAAGTGAGCTGGCGAAGGAGACACAGTGAGTCTACATTTTGAAGAATAACTATTCTACCCCTCACCTTTTGTGTTGCTTGTCTCATGACATTATTTTTTTGTTTGGTTTGTGTTGTTGTTACTGCTGTTTTATTACAAACATTTTTTTCCATTTAAATCATAGTATAATGAGAAAGCGTCCACCTCTGATATCAGATGGATCTGGATTTAAACCCCAGCTCTGTTATATGGTAGACAAGTTACACTGCATCTCTGGCTTCTATATCCTAACCTGTAAAATGGAGTTAGTAACACCATGGATCTCAGAGAGTTGCTGTGAAGATTTAGTGGGACGGTGTATGTAGGGTGCTTGGTACTTACAAAGACTTATTATTGGTCTACCTCAGATCCATTTTTTCCCAAGTTGTCAGCCTCTGCCCAAATTCACTATTAGTTTTTAAGTAAATGTTTCCATATGATAGTATTTTCTACATTTGCCTCTGTGGTGCTCACTCCAGAAACAAACACGACCTGATGCAATGGCTGGAGATCATCATCTCACAGATGATCCTCACAGACAGCATCTCTGCAGAGCCAGCAGACAGACACGTGTAGCTACCTGGGAACCCAGGTCACTTTCCTTGACAGAATCTACTAAACATCAGTTTCAAAGCAAGTATGAAAATGAGAACAAAGAGACCTGTCACATTTGTGTGCCCACTTCGATAAACCACATTTTCTTGTGTAGTTTGTGATACCTATTAGGGCTAACTCTGATATCTCTGCCTTGGCACTATTCCCAATTTTTCAGAATGAGAATATTAAATGGCAGAAATAGAAACAGAATCTTAATAAAGAATAAGCACAAAGTTTTAAGAAAGAATTAGAATAGTGAATCATTACTTGTGAATCGTTTCTGTGACTTGTAATTTCTTGGATTCATAATTGAAATAATTTTCAGCTTTGCTTTAAGAAGTTGAAATGCAAATAATTAAAGTATAGTTAATTAGAGTGTTTAAATGGTGTATGTCGAACTGTGCTAAAGATGGGCAAAATTGACTATAAGGACACTGTCAGTAATTAAGTGTTAATCAAGGAAGCATCAGTTACATATAGAACAGACATATGTTTTCAGAATTTATTTCTGCTTCTGATTAAATATTTAGAGTTTAAAATTATACATGTCAATGTTAAACTTTGAAAACAATCAAAAGAATATATTTCAACATTAAAATAGTATTTGGAAAGGGACATGAAAATCCATTTATTCATTCAATAATTATTAGTGGAATCTTTTCCAGGTGATTGATGCTATAGAGATACATTTTACACTGATTTACCCATATACACACATGTATTTGAGGCACAAGAAAACAAGACCCTTAATGCTTTCCCTGAAATCTTGCTTAAATCTAATCTGAGGAAGATTCAGTCTTCTTGCCCTGTTTTTATTCTTCATGGATCAGCAAAAGGAATGTAGTTAAAGAAGAGTACAATTGGGCATAACCTCACAAGACAGTGAGCAAGAGAATTGAGCAGGGGTATAAGCATTACAGAAGATCATTAACATTCTTTGAAGGCCATGATTAACACTTAGTTAGGGGGAGTCTATGTCCATGAAGTATGGATTCCTAGGCAGGCTATGCTCACCCACCTACCACCTACCAGAAGTTTATAGGCAAGGGGTGATTCCAATGATAGGCACAGGAGTACAATGATGTATAATTCACTGATACATTGAATGAAATCACTAAATTTGGATTCTTTGAAGAAGGGTCCCCTGGGGGGATTGGCACAAATGAGAACTACCAGGGCCTCATCTCTAGAGATTCTGAATCATTAGGTTTGAGGTATGGACTAGGAATCTGTTTTACAAACAAGCATTCCAAGTGACTTCAAAGACTAAATTTTGTTACATTTTTAAATAAGGGCATGTGCAGGTAGAAGAGTGTGTACATGAAATTTACAACATGGACAGAAAGGTATAAAGTAAAGGCAGGTATATCTCTGGGGGAAAATTAGTGAAAACAAGTTAACACAAATCTGTCAAGCTGATTTATTTTTTCGTTCTACAAATATTTATCATGCTCCTACTATAGGAAGTCTGTCTGGAAAAATCCAAGGCTTGTTTGCACAACATTAGTGTAATTTAGCAGCCAAGAAGAGTGGATTGGAGTCTGCATGCGTGAACAATGACGACTTCACTGTACTATTCAGCGGGGGTGGGAGACGCCGATGAGTGAGCCTGTGTTCTATGAAGCCATCTCATTCAAAATGACTGAGGGAGTGGAGCAACAAATCTGCATCAAATTTTGCATTAAGCTTGAATATTGAGAAGGCCTCAGCTATGGGCAACTGGTGATTGATAGCTTCATCAGCACATCATGCCTGTTCATGTATCACATCTCATGCAGGGTTTTTTGACAAAACATTAGATCATCCAGGTGACTCAGCCCCCCTACAGCCCAGATGTGGAACCCTGTGACTTCTGGCTTTTCCCAAAACTAAAATCACCTTTGAAAGGGAAAAGATTTCAGACCATTTATGAGATTCAGGAAAATACAACGGGGCAGCAGATAGCGATTGGGGGAACTACGTGAGGTTCCAAGGTGCCTATTTTTAAGGGGACTGGGATGTCATTGTCCTATGTACAATGTTTTTTGTATCTTGTATCTTCTTCAATAATTGTCTCTACATGTCATATTACATGACTGGATACTTTGTGGACATTCCTGGGCATGTAATAATGAGGAAATGAAACAGAGATTCTGTTCTCATGGATAAAGTCCTATGCCTTATATCATTCACATAAATATAGAAACAAAAGTGTGTATTTTCAATAAGTTGAGCTAAGTGCTGAGACAGCAAGAAGTCAATAACATTTTCATAGAGCCAAATGGAAGGTTATTTCTACTGATAATGGGGGTCAGCATCGATAATGTAGTGAAACATTATTATGTTCTTAATTTTTCTAAATATACAAAGAACCAGTGTTTTGATTGGAAATTCTAAGTAAACTTTATGTTTTGTAACTCTGAATATGTGACCTAATGCAATGTCTCAGAGCAGACACATTACTTTGTTGTACTTATGAACATGTGGTCATTTTCAGCAAAAAAGAAAAAAATGACTAACTTAAATTCTTCCCATTAGATTTGGTATCATTCTGAGCCCAGCCTGGCTCCAGCATAATTACACCTTCCAAGCCTCGCCTGACTATAGGTGAGGTTAGGAGTACTCGCCTACCTCACGTCTGTGTATGAATCCTTTTTCCACATAAATATAGCTGGCACTCTCGATATGTTTTCTGTACATCTACCCATTACTTCTTGGATGCTGGTGGGGCTTATTATCATCATGGTAATTAGTAGTACAATTAATTCATGATTAAAATTGCTATACAGATCATTTGAGTCATAACATGACATATGCTAAGCTCTCTATATAGATTATTGACATTTACAGCTACTATGAACACATTTAAAATAAATGACTGACTAGGAAGTAATATGAAACACACTCTCTTGTAACTTTCCTGGATAATCTAAATTAGATGTTATAAAAAACAGCTAATCCTTGAAATCTTTTTGAAAAATCTGATAAGGATCATCATAATTATTAATGATATGACAAGGAAAATGAGCAGGAGTAGGTATTTAAAAATAATTTTAAACTATTGCTTCTATAAATTTTATTTATCCATATATGTGATATTAATACTGACTATATTTATAATTATGATTGTAATATTTGTTATAAAGCTGTAAGATGACCAGAATGTTCCAAGTACAACTGATAAGTTTTATATTAGAATAAAAATAAATTTTAATTAAATATACTAATAACCTAATCTGAAACTGCCTTTTACCCAGACTTTAAGTTTAGTAGATTTTCAAAAGCAAAACCAAAAATGTCCCATTGGTCAAATTGGCTTGGGAAACACTGATCAGAAATGTTTATTTGAAAAATATTAATAAGCTATGATAATAGCAAAAGCTGGCATGTATTGACTGCTTTTTTATGTGCCAAGGGTACAGCCAAAAATTTCACTTGAATTAACATACTTTATTTGACTTCCTATACAAAGTGAAGATTAATTGTAGCTAAGAACTTCTCAATTAAGCATAATTGCAAGTGTGCAAAATTGTATGCAAGTATACCTAAATAGGAAAATCTATTTAATGTCATAAACTATATGTCATTAGCCATAATAGAACATTATTTACACTAGACAAAAAAAATCTTCACTTATATTTATTTATTGAATTATTATAAAAAGTTTTTAAAAATTTTTATTGATTGATTTTAGAGAGAGAGGAAGGAAGAGAGAGAAAGAGAGAGGGAGAGAGAGATTTGTTGTTCCACTCATTTATTCATCTGTTAGTTACTTCTTGTGTGTATCCTGACTGGGGATCGAACTTGCCATCTTGGCTTGTGTGGACAACACTCTAACAAACTCGGCTACCCAGCTAAGGCCATCAAAAAGCTTTTGCTTGTTTGTTTTTAAAAAATAAAATAATAATAATAATTATTATTTTTTTGTATTCACAATAAAGGGATTCACTAAATTTTATATCTATATGTTCTAGATTGTGCAGACACAAACTAACTTTATCTCAAAAGACAAATAATTTTCACTGCTAATAATAGTGCCAGAATTTCCCCTTGACTATATTAGATACAGATATCAATTTGCCCTTAGGAGAGCTAAATAAAATTGAATTAAAATGCTTAGCGCTCATTCCTGTATTATTGCAGTAAAATGATCTTTTATTCATTAACTGAGAATATAAAATCAGTGGTATGAATTTTGCACAAGACCATTTCATTAAATAGAAAAACTTTTATTACAAGTAATCATATAGCATGTATGATCTCATTTAGCATGCAAAAAGTATATAAGAAGATGATTGTTTTAAAATATAGAATAAACTAATGTTATTAAGTATTTACTGTCTGGCTATAAAGGGGCTCACCAGTCACTTGTGTTCTTTTAGCCACCAGGGTAATTTTTAGTAAATTAAGAAAATAATTCATGGTCCTAATCAATCGTTTAGGGTATACATACATCAGTGTTAATCAGGTAAAATAGCAGAAGGTGCTATTATCTAGTAGGTCAATTGGCTCTTATCACATAGCAGTACAATTATATAATTACAAGGCTAATAGAGCATGTTGAGTCTCAAATTTTAAAATCTAATGTGGTAGAACTGGAAGGTATTATCCACATTTTCTAGTCTAGTCCTTTACATTACAGGTGAGAAAGACATGATGCCAGAGATTGACTTACCAAATGCATACAGGAAGTTAGCAGTGGAACCAGTCTGTAAAGAAGAGGGCACAGCCCCATTCATCTATCCCACCAGTTATCCATTTTCCATTTCATGCATGCACTTATTCAATGAGTATTAAATGCCTATTATGTGCTAGGCACGAGAGGTGTGATGATGAGTAAAACTAGACATATATAATCTCCAGCTTTAGAGTGACTTTCAAGAGTACAGAGAGAGGTGGAGAAATAGAAATAAAATAAGTACTCAAATACACACATACTTACAAAGACAAATGCTCTTAAAAACATTAACATGGCCTGCAATAATGAATAACAAGTGAGCCAGACCTAAACCAGGGTGTCAGGAAGTGCCTTTTATTGAACACTAAAGGCTGAATAGAAGTTATAAGAAGAAGGGAGAGGGTAGAAAGCAATGCCAAAGCTCTGGAGAAAGAAATAAGTATTTGAGGAACAGAAAGCCCAGAATGTTTGGAGTCTAGAAAATAATGAGAGGACAGTAAGAAGGGGCTGAAGGGATAAGCCATCCGCACCAGAACATTTTTGGCCTTTATCCTAAGAGTCATGGAAAGCTACAGAAGAGTTTAGCAGGAAGATAAAACTCTCATCTTCAACAGTTTTATTTTTACGTGGGCAAATACCAGATTTATAAAGGCTATTCAATGTGTAGGATATTTTTCAAAGTTTTGGTCCCATATGTGATGGCCTGGAGAAGAGGTACAGAGGGAGGGACAAAGAAGGACAATATAGATATGAAGGAGATTGGAAGTTGGCTGCCATACTTTCTATTTGGTATATCTGACTCTTTCAGGGCTCTGAGAATAGTCATGTTTAAAAAACACAATTGTTTTGGAAGATTTAAATATAGGTGAACTTTGCTTATGGTTATAAGCTACATTAGATTAGCTTTCATATGGCAAACCTCTACTCTTGGAATGTCTAAGATTATTTGTGTAAATTATGTGGTTTTCTTTTCTTTTGGTCCACTTTATGATTATGCCAATCCATAGTCAGAATAAGCAATTACTGCTCTTCATGAATGCCTCTTTTGAGATGTCTGAAGGTAAGGACTCTGGCTGATCTCATCTGACCAACTGGGATGCTAAAATACATCATTGCTAAGTCAGTAGGAATCCAGGACAAGCTATACAAGAGGGAATGCAGTAAAGTGCTTAAGAGGCTAGGTTTTTAGTCAAACTCACATGGTCTTCAATCCCAGCTTTGCAAGGCTTAGAATTGTTGGAACCTCATTTTACTTTCCTTCCTAAAAACCCCTGACGATTATTCACTGACTGAAGAATAACATCCCTGCTGCTCAGTATTGTCCTCCTGCACACTCTTCATACTTTTCAACATTTTCCCACCAGTTTTCCCTTCCAGGTAACCTGATCACCTGTCTAAACTTCAGTTACCATGTCTATTAAAAAAATGAGATAATACTTATAATAGCTATTAAGGCAAGAATTAAACAAGTGTTTTGCAAATGGCAGATTTTTTCATTATATGAGAAAGAACAGATGAGAGATAAAGGCTTAGAATTTGAATTATTAATCTTCTTTTTAGCAATAATATGTTTCCTCTTCCCCCAAAGATCATAACTCTGAGGAAAATACAACAAGAGCACTCACACTGAAAGATATTTTAAATGGCACATTTTCTTATAAAACATTTTTTCCAAGCTGGATTTCAGGTAGGTGAATTATTATTTTACTTTTGGGGTTTTATTTTTAAAAAAGTATGTTTTTGTTTTTGCTTTTAGTGCCAAACATCTCTATGGTAACAGAAGCCGAATCTGTTGAAATAGGGAGAAAAAAAAAGGAGCAGTTATTTAAATAAGTCAAGTGGCCAGCAAAACACCTTGGACAGAACAATTTAGACCAGATTTTTCCCCAAATAATTAGGCCAATAGGAGTTTAGCAGAAAGTAAAAGTTGAGAACTGTTAGAAAAATCTGAGCATATGGTATAGGTTTTCAGAATGGAAGATAAGTATTGATACCTATTTAGGAGAGGTCATGGGAATTTTTTTACCCAAAGAGAAATCCATTGTTAACCTAGATAATCACAGATATGGACAAATCCCACCCTAAAAAATCCTTTAAGGGCCATAAAATTGATATTTACTTATAGTTTTATAAAATGGGTTGTTGTCAAATAAATATAATCAAACAAATACTAAAGTCAACTTAAATTATTTATGACATTATAGTTTGTCTAAAGTGCCACTAAACAAAATTGAAGATTTTCCTTTTTCTCTTTAGAAAACAGAATGTACACAAAATAGGTTTTAAACTAAATCAAACACAACCTGAATGAAATGTATTTTTATTGCAGGAGAAAGTTACCATTTAAAACTAGTTTATCTTCTTTGTAATATGGATAAAATATGGTTTTATTCCTAAGTATCCTGAACTGGTTAGAATAGGGCTGCTACTAATAAATAAGGCATATTTGTGGAAGTAGAAAAAATACTTTCATACCTACCACCATCAACTTATTATTTTAAATCTGAAAACATAGTATGTACTAGACAAAGAGGAAAAGCAAAGTAAGTCTGTGAAATAAGAGAAGCTTCTCTTTGGTATAAATGTATTTCCTAGTAAACAAGATTATTTCAAGTTTTTTTTTCCTTCTTGTTTAAAGGACAAGAATATCTCCATCAATCTACAGATAATAATATAGTATTTTATAATATTGAAACAGGAGAATCATATACCATTTTGAGTAATACCACCATGGTATGTATCCAACATCATCTTCCTCCTCAAAAAACTTTGCCAACTCTTCACTGAACAAGAAATAGGCCAAACTCAGCAACTGATCTGGACCCAACATGTCTTCTCCGCTCCATTCCTACTATAGTTCCTTAATTATGGCTTCCAGTCACATTAGACTACTGCCCTTCCCTCCTCTAAATCACCTAACATCTTTCTCCCTCTGTGCGAATAAAATATATGAGATAAAAGTTAAAAACTCAATCCTTACAGTCAGGCAAACTGAGGTTCAAATCCTGGCTCTGTCACTTACTAGATATGGAAACTTGAGTAAGGTTCCACACTATACTAACCTCAACATGCTTCAATTTCTTCTGTACAGTAGGAATAATAATACCTCTTTGGATGAATATAAGAATTGAATGAAGTAACATTTAAAAGTGCTTAGGACAGTGTCTGACATAGAATAATAAGTACTCAATAAATGGTAGCTATGTTTTATAGGCACATGCTACTCAGTCCTTCTGGACTCTCAATTCTCCTTCTTCCTCTCTCTTCAGGGGCTCACTAATCTTTTAAAGCCAAGCTCAGATAACACTCTTCTCCTTTGTGCAAACAATCACACTTAGTTAGATTCTATCACTTCTTTTGTAATGCTCTTGTAATGCTATGTTTATATCTCTTTTATAGAACTAAATTATAATATGTTACTTATATACAAGTTTAACATTATATGCTTCTTGAAATCACAAAGTATATCTTTATTATATCCTCTTCCTAGAGTGCCTAGTAAATTTATTTGTATACAGTAAGTACTACATAAACATTTAAAAATTGGGTTGAAATTATATGTATGTGGGATATATCAAAGATAGGATACTCTGTTAGAACTACAAATTAACATGATTCTGTTATTTTTCTGCATTCTAATCAATTTTTTCATAATTTCAGAAAAGTGTGAATGCTTCAAACTATGGCTTATCACCTGACCGGCAATTTGCATATCTAGAAAGTGATTATTCAAAGGTATTGACTATCTAATTTGGGTATATCTGATTAAATCTTCTTTGAATCCACAGTTTTGTTTATAAATGTAAGAGGAAGCAGGAGCCTATTTTTATCTCTAAATATTCAAGAAGTTAATGTGGGCCCTAGTTGAGCCCAAAAGCATAACTGAAGCATATACAAATAAGTTAGCTTATTTGTCTGGTTATCATCCAGTAATTGAAACTATGTTCCTGTAGGAGCACTGATATTCATCAGAAACGGGTTGATTATCCTTGTATTCCTAAAGCTATTTGACATCACAAATCATTAGTAAATTCCCACATTTTAACCTCATACAATTTTATTATTATTTAAAATGGAGAATCAAGATGTAACTTATTTAACTCAGTTGCTCAAGAAGATAATGTGCAGTCAGTGGTAGATCAGGGTTTAAATCTCTATCTTCGAAAAATTAGTGTTGGAGAATCCCACCAAACCAGACTATAATTTTGCTTTCCTGACTGAAGTTGTAAGGTAAGTTAGTTATCTTATTTTTTTATACATCTTAAAAATGATCTTTATTTTTGAAAAAGGGAAAGAGAATTTACTATTCATTTAAACATCTAGTAATTACTTTTAGATCAAGAACCTTTAGTTTTAACTGTCATTTTTCATATCCT
Source organism: Pteronotus mesoamericanus (assembly GCF_021234165.1). Taxonomy (NCBI): domain Eukaryota; kingdom Metazoa; phylum Chordata; class Mammalia; order Chiroptera; family Mormoopidae; genus Pteronotus; species Pteronotus mesoamericanus. The sequence continues at coordinate 24,441,050 of NW_026555325.1, read as the reverse complement.
ACTTGAGATGCAAAACTCCCATAATATTCAAAATGAAAAGGCAATCTTGCCACACTTCCTGTTGTTCAGTCCACTGAATAGTTTCCCAAGGATGAGGTCTTGGTACCAGCAATCTCCAGAAAGACATGTCTCAATCTTTTGGAGCCTCTTTGTCAAGATCTTGAACTCCCTTTTAAGAAAAAAATTCCAAAATAATACCGGCGTTATTTACTAACTATGATATAAATATACTTGTGAGGAAAAAACAGTCTTTTTAAGGAGGAATTATAAACTATATCTTTCCTATTTATTTATCAATTACTACTAACTTAAAAACCCATGCTTAAAGAAAGGCAAGCATTCTGCAATAAAACTATATGTTGAATGACATTCTTTTTACCCAGTTTTAATGGGTATCATGATAACCAATTACTCAGGTATATCTTTATGAACCATGGAAATCATGGAGGTTTTACTTCAATCAAGGTAAAAATATAAAGGGAAAATTCTTAGGGTTGAATGCATCAAAGAAAAGCTTGTTAAGAAATGTCTTTGATATGGTTCTTATGAAGTGAGGGTTGAGTCACTAATGAGTTCTGGAACTTGGATAAACAGGACAAAAGTACACAGTAAAACAGTTTAAATGAAGACTAATTAAGAATGGAAACATATCTTTCCTAATGCCCTGTGAAAATAATCTTTCATAATTCTGAACCTTGATTTGAATGTCCTATGATTATGCTTTCTTGATACAAGCTTTTAAAAATTAAAATTTGTCTTTGCCTCTGTTCTTTCTGACAGCTTTGGAGATACTCTTACACAGCAACATATCACATCTATGACCTTAGGAATGGGTAAAACTTCATGTCTACTTTTAAATACTACTTAAATCTAATATATAGACTTTCTCATTTCAAACTCTGATTTGAGGTTAAGACCACATTATCTTGTTACTGATCATCATTTCTTACTTCTTTACAATATATGTGCAACCATAAGTTAAAAAATTCAAGAAAATATTTATATGCAATATTAATCTGTTTTGTAAGTTAATATTCTGCGTTTTTATATGCAATATAGCCTCTCTCCCTAGGTTTAAATACCGAAATTACAAATACACCATTGAAGGAAAAAACTTATGTAGCAAAAGTACAAAATATGCCTGGGAATTACATGCTGTTTTCAGGAAGGTGGCTACTTCACTGGAAGGAAACAGGAGAGAGAGAGACGTAGCATTAGTTGTATCTGAGAATACACTCTGTTAGTTGATATTAAATTAATTGTTCTTAAAACTGCAAAAAATTAATATCTCAAATTTAGATGGTAGATAAATTGTTATACATTGTATTATTTTCTTTCTTTACCTATATGTTTAAATATTAAAATACTTATAATTTCAAATAGATAAAATAAAGTAAGTCAGTAGATGAAGGACTGAGAAAGAGAATTCTTGGCAGAAGGAATATTATGTAAAAACACGAAGGGAATGAAGAGCATGGAGTGTTCAGGAAACTCAGAGTAGGTCTGTTGAGGTGAAATTGGAGGAGGGCATGCTGACTACTGGGCGGTGGTTTAAGGCTGGGAGGGAGTGGAAGCCAAGAAACGTGGGCCAAGTAATAATGAGGAGACCATTAAAAGGAGTTTAGATTTCATTCTGATGACAATAGGGAATCATTGAAGAGTTTTAAATGGGAAATGACATGATCAGATTTGCACTTTAGAAAAATGGACAATGAATTGGTTTAGTTACTCATCTTAATGTGATATCTTATTTGTGTTATATAAAAGGGAAAAGTAATGCTATGTCTTGAAGAGGTATTAAAGATCTTATGGTCTATTTCTCCTTTTGTTTAGCAAGAGCACAAAAAAATCAAAAAATTACTTGTCTACTTTTTAAAAATGTTCAGAGAAGTATAACTTTTAAAAGAATTTTTATTGTATTTTTTCCATTACCACTTAGCCCCCTTATGCCCACAGCCTCTATAATCACCACACTGTTTTCTATGTCCATGAGTTCTTTTTCCTTTCTGCTTGATCCCTCCATTCCCCTACCGCCCCCTTAATAGCTGTCATCCTGCTCTCTATCTATGAATCTGTCTTTTTTTTTCTTGTTAGTTCAGTTTCTTCATTAGATTCCAGATATGAGTGAAATCACATGGTATTTGTCTTTGACTGGCTTATTTCATTTAGCATAATGTTCTCCAGGTCCATCCATGCTGTTGCAAAGGGTAAAATTTTCTTCTTTTTCTTTTTCTTTCTTTCTTTCTTTCTTTTTTTTACAGCTAAGTAGTATTCCATTGTGTAAATGTCCCATAGATGTTTTATTCAAGAAGTATAACTCTTATCTCCTTAAGCTGTTAAATTAAGAAATAGGAACTGGTACATAAAATAGAATATAAATTTATCTAATATACTCTGAGCCTTTCCTCTGTGATCCATTTTGTCACCAAATTCAAGAGATATTTATTGAGCATCTACTATGTGAAAAGTATATATAGGAAGATACAAATGAGTTCAAGGAACTAAGCCTACTCTCAAGAAGTATTTAGATAAGTGAAGTGAATCTACTCGTTCAATACAATTAACAAATTGTACTGAATTAATGCTTTAAGAAAGGCTTTAATCATTTTCTTATTTTTCTTTTTGAAAAATCAGAAATTTTCCAAGTTTTATTTATGTTGAGGCTCACCAAATTAAACAGAATTCCAAAAGACTATGGTAATACTACTATTTTATTCATGGTTTGTATAAGCTTTAAGGCCTAGAATCATAAATATTTAGATTTTGTGCAGTGAATTTAATCAAACCACTTTTGTTGGAGTTTTTTCCTACACAACTATTAATTTGCCAGATTGTTTTTTTTTTTTTTTGGTCAGGCTAATATACAATAATTTAGAAAGTGAGGGATGACAAATTTGTTGAGTTTCAAGATAAAATTGAATACTACAGACTCCAAGTCTTCCACGTGCCTCGGAAGAGTCTATAAAAATCTACCACAGAGAAAATGAAGATAGTCTGGTTTCAAGCAAGGGAAGGAATACTGAGGAGATAACAGCCTTTGAAAAGCAGCCTCCTCCACTTTCTCTCATACTGTTAATTACTTAGAAAACACGAAAATGGCAGCTGTGGTGACTTGCCAGTCATGAAGAGACTGTGTGCTGAGATTTTCTGCTTGGCGCTGTCTACATGACTGCAGAGATGATTCCACAGCATATGGCAACGTAAGGCAATGTTACAATGTCAAAGGTGACATGAACGCTGGCTTGAGGCAGAATTGTAAACCAGGTGAAGAATGTTTTCTTTTTGGGTCATTCCTTTGCCTGTGCCCTCATATGTCCTTCACTGTGTTCCAGACTTTCCAGGGGCCTGGTGCTCATACACTGCTCTCTGGTAGTTGGGGTTCCCATTGCAGTACCAATGGTCTTCTTCCCCCAGGGCCTCCCCCTTTCTCCAATCAAAACTGGTTGGTCCAGTGTCATGTTCCCTCCTTGTTCTCTAGGTCTCATGCTGCATGACCAAATACGTTAATCAAGGTAACGTATGTTACAAGCCTTCACAGTTTCCAAAGTTTAAAAGAATTAGAAAAGCAGACTCATAGATGGAGAGCAGATGACAGCTAGTGGAGGGCGGGGAGGTGGGGAGATTAGGGGGTGGAGGGGTTGAGCAAAAAGGAGAAAGGACTCGTGGACATGGAGTCAGTGTGGTGATTGCAGGGGGGAGGAGGGTAAAAGTGGACTAAATGGTAATGGAAAAAATACAATAAAGATTACATTTTAAAAAATGTCAGGTATATGTTAGGCCCAGGTTGGAGACATTGTTTTGAAGAGGAAGCCAAGCGGTCTTTCTTTAGGCTTCTTAAATCGTACCTTGGAGGTTGGTCTTTTTTTCTTCTTTTTTTTGAGAATTTTTATAAGAGTTTATTTGAGCAAAACTGATGACATATGCCAGGGAGAAAGATTTCAAATATTCCCCAGGTAGATCTTGCTTTGCATCTCCACAGAAGCATACTTAACGAAACCATTAATAAAATCTTAAAGATAAAAATGAAAACTTGAGCAGAGCATCTGATGACCCTTTAACACATAAAATCTGAACACATTCTTGCTGAAGAATTACAAAAGCTCCACAGTGCAAGTCAATTGAGTATTTGCAAGATGACTCTAAGGATCAAAGTGAGATTTTTGGCCGAAAGGATATTTGAAGTTTCCCCATGGGTGTAGGACTTTGCAAGCTTAAGGCATACTGCCCAGTATACGATCTGTTTTTCAGTTTAGCTTGAGATCAGATGTTCCTTTCCGTTTCTGATTGCAAGTCAGATCCCTGGGGAGATTGTCAAATGGCATCTTATTTTCAAAAATTCGAAATGCATATGCATTCACAGAGCTGGGGGTTGTGAATGGGAATGTGCAAGAGTACATACTGAACTTCAACACCATTATAGAATTTCAGAGCTGGAAGGCACTTCAGCGACCATCTTAGCCGGGTGTGTACAAATGGGGGTTACAGACTTGAGTTTAATTTGGGGTTCTGCCAAGAACTAACAATGTGATTTTTAAAAGTCACATCATTTTTCTAACCTCACATTTATTTTCTATAAAATGAGGGAGTTCCTTTAGACCTGGAGAAGTTAAATGACTTCTCAGTAACTAGTAAAGAATTGCAACTACTACCCCATTTCTTCAAGTCCCAAGTGGCTACATTCTTACCACCAGGTCTGAAAAAGCAGAGGATGAGACTTCATTTTTACCATTTGCTTATTTTTTCTGTTTATACAGAATTTTTTTTGTCTTAAATAGCAATGTTTATTTATTTTTCTTTCTGTCTGTCTTTCCTTCTAGAGATTTTGTAAGAAGAAATGAGCTTCCTCGTCCAATTCAGTATATTTGCTGGTCTCCTGTTGGGAGTAAATTAGTAAGTGCTTAAATTATAAAGTGTTTAATTGTTTAAATAAAAGAGGAGCCATTTGATTTTGGCCTTTCTTAAATTTCCTTGCCTAAAGGAAAAAAATTACATTTATTACTATTTTTTAGTGGTTAAAAACAAAAAGAATTTTGATAAATTGAAACCCATATGAGAATTCCGCAAAATCTCAAGCTCATGGATAGACTTCTTTAAATATCGCAGTCAGAAACTTTATCCTTATACTCAGCCAGAATGCGTTGTGCCAGAAAGCTCAGGAAAAATATGGTTTTCACAAGTTTCCCAGACTAGCTTCAGACAACATGAAATTTTGTCCAAGCTCTTATTTAAGGACTCTAAATAAAGACGAGATCTGGCTAGCTATTAATATTCAGAGATTTATTTTACTTTCTGTTAATATACATAATTATTTACTTGGGTAATAAAACCACTAATAAAATAGTAAACCTTATTCTTTTTTTTTTGATATAGCCTCTAAAAATTGTAATTGATGATAACGTGAGTTGGTTTTTTTGACCTATTAAAATTATATTTTAGTTGTGTGTCTTTTTGCATCTGGATTGCTACTCTTTTCAAAGGTATTAAGTGAATAATTAACACAAATACACAGATTTAATTGTATTTCTTATGGAATTTTCCCTTATTAACTAGCTTACCACCACTTCCAGGCATATGTATATCAAAACAATATCTATTTGAAACAAAGACCAGAAGACCCACCTTTTCAAATAACATATAATGGAAAAGAAAATAAAATATTTAATGGAATCCCAGACTGGGTTTATGAAGGTAAGCTGTATTCTTTTTCTACTGCTGCTGTGTTAAGGTTTTAATTAAAAATAATTGCATACATTTAGTAACATTTAGAAGAGTGGTATGTTACTGAGATGAATGGTGGCATTTCTGAAAGCTGTTATCCATGTTTTATGAACAGGACGTGCATGTTCTGAAAGAACACATTCTTATCAGACTGGTAGGGTTTATTTTTTATGAGCATTATAAAGTGGTAGGAATAATTTATATTCTAAGAAGTTTATGGTCCTTAGATGCTGTTAGTTTTCATTTTCTCAGGTTTGTTTTTTCTTGAGAAATAAATGTTTTTTTCCCAAAACTAAACAACTATTTTATTTTGCAGGAAAATATCCTTAATTTTTTAAACTTTTGTGAATTTTGTCGTCTTTCTAGGTCCTGTATGATCCAGGACTTAACTGGACTTTAAAAAGTCTTCTAATCTTTACCTGTATTTAAAAAAAAATCGAACTCAACTGTTTTTTATTTAAATAATGTTCCCAGGAGAGAAAGTCAACATTCAATGTTTATGTTATTCTGTAGTATAATTATAGTTTCTGGGTTTTGGCTATTTTAGGTGACAGTAAGAACCAGAAGCTGCCACAAAGGGAAAAATTAATTCCTATTGATGTGTTTATTATGTACTTTCAAAATTACATTTCTGATTAGAGTCAAATTCTAAGAATACTAATTGGTATTTGATAAGAGATATAAGGATAAACTGTTCTTTTAAACCCAGATTATTTATCTTTTAATAACAAAAATATGGCACATGTCTCATTTACATTAAGTAACTTATTTAAGGTGATAAATGGATATATACAGCATATTTTGAAGTATTTACAATGACTTTAAGAGTAAGCTGTACTTATAATTAATATGCTAGTATTTATTTTTCAGAGGAAATGCTTGCTACAAAATATGCTCTTTGGTGGTCTCCTAATGGAAAATTTTTGGCATATGCAGAGTTTAATGATACAGAGATACCAGTTATTGCCTATTCCTATTATGGTGATGAGCAATACCCTAGAACAATAAATATTCCATACCCAAAGGTATGTTGAATACTTTTAGCAGATGCTTCTATTTCCCTGGTGTCAAAATGAGCAACCAATACCATGAATAGAGGTGGGATCAACAAGCTTGGAGAGCTTCTTATCCTTGTGCATTGTAAAGCAAACATTGTACTGTGCTCTATTATTTATGTGGACATCTGTTGCTTTGGACATCTGGTTGTGCTGGATGAAGTAGTCCTTGCTAAATCTTATTGCAGAATCTTTGAAAAACATATGGTCTAGATCATGGAGGAAAAACAAGCTTAACTTAAATTTAATTTTTTTATATTTCATGCTCCAAATTCAGGGTAAAGTTCTGTTTTGCAGTTCTTTCTTGAATTCTCATGTAAATGCAAACTAGAATGGGAAATACAAGTGCTGAACTTGATGTTTTAGTGAGGTAGAAGCAAGTATGAGCTATAATCTTTTTGGACATACAAGGTAGCTTAAGTTTGCGAGCCCTGAGTGAATTAAACAGAGTGTGAGCCCCAAGTTTTTTTGCAAACACATTCCAGAACTCTCAGTGCACATACTTTTAAATTATTCCAATGTTGAAGAGACGAGACCTGCGTGTGCAGATGGAGAATGGCCAAGTCACAATGGAGAGCATCGTTTTCTAATTTAATTTAGACAAGAAATCTGAAAGGGGATCAAATAACAAATTCTCCTCTTGCACAAGGAGTGAAAGTGGTTTTAGAATGTAGTTCAATGTTCTTTTGTTCCCATTTTGTTTTTACTTGCCCGGGAAACACTGTCATGAATGGATCCAGTGGGTCCCTATGTGACAAAGATGAGATGGATGTGCATACATACAAGTGAATTGTGAAGTGAGCCCAAGTGGCCATAGTGACAGAAACAGAAACTCCAGACAGTCTAAAATTTATCTTTAAAGTCATCTGAGAAAAATCAAAGGATAGGAGATGAGTGTTTAGGTAGGGACCCCTCAAGGTCTGTAGATAAAATCTAAGCTGGAGATATTTGGAAGTGAAGGATGTGATCCTTGGGATCCAAGATGTAAAAAGACTTGGATCTTTCGCAGGGTGGAAGGGAGCAGGGAGAGACGAGAAAGCCAGAACTGAGGAGTAACTGACAGTGACAGAGAAGCAGGGACCCAAATTCTCATGTTTCATTGAAGGCTGAGGTTGCTGAATCATCTGACTTTGGACTGAGAAGTGAGACTACTTGGAAGAGTTAAGAAGTCCCAGCTGAGTCTTGAGTAAAAAGGCAGGTCAGGGGAAAGCTTGGGCAATTCCTTGGATAAATTCAACAGCACAGAGTCCTTTAAAACTACTTACTTAAACTGTGGATTTAAGTTATTTGACAATTAGAAGATTCTTTTTTTTCTGTGGGAAAATAATAGAGAAACTATAAAAAGCTGAGTGTGAACTATACTGTCAATAAAGTCAGGGTGTATAATAGCATAGAAAGCACAAAACAAAATAAGTATAAATTCCATTGACCTTTATTTGGAGGTGAAATTTTCCTAATTTTGGAGGGATGATGGTAGTAGTAATATAACCAACTAAGAGATTGAGTGGTGATTGCCTGGACCAAATTATAAGGTAAAAGCAAAACATATCTTTCATTATTTATTTGGACACCCTCTTCCCAACACCAATCCACCTCTACATTTACCCTAGCACATGAAGAAATGATAATGATAATAAAAATAATAATAATAGGAAATATCTGTCTTGAAATTCAGAAAAAACAGTATCGATTACAGAGCTGCATATTCATGTCCAAACTACTTTTTTCTATGAACCAAAGTCCCTCATTAATTGCTTAAAATACACGTTTTTACTCTGATGGACACAATATATGTAATCGCCCTTCACATAAAATTGAAATGAAATTCCTCATTGTGTTACAATTAGAATGTTTTCAATAGTAATATACTTGACATTTTTAGCTTATAAAAATATGCCTAAATTCTTAAAATGTCTTTAAAATGTTGGTAATAATTAGAATTTTATGAGCTTATTTATCTCCATTTTTTTGGCAGGCTGGAGCTAAGAATCCTGTTGTTCGGATATTTATTATTGATGCCACTTACCCTGAATATGTAGAGCCTATAGAAGTGCCAGTTCCAGCGATGATAGCCTCAAGGTATATTCATCTCAGATGCTTTCCAGAAACTGAATTTTAACACAAATTTCTTAATCAGTGTTTATACTTCTTTTCTAGTGAGTTAGTGATGAGTATATATACTAAAAGCAAAAATAAATAAAATTAACATGGAAAGCAAATACAGGCAAAAGTAAAAATCACAAGTAAGTTTGTTTTAAAATATTAACATTTTTAAGATGTACAAAAATGACAACAGTGAACCACCTAAGTGATACTTACCTCAGATGTATGATTGTCAACTTAGAATAAATAGGCAATTAATAAATGTATATATGTCCTCAGCCTGACTTCTTTCAAGTCTGGCCACTTTCTTTCCACTCCAGGGTTTGTAGGTCATACCTATCACATGTGCACGGCAAACAAGAGAAGACCAGCCAACTCTCCAAATCTTTACTTTTTTTAAAGTAAGATGCAGTCTATTTACAATTACTGGTTATAGAATTAATTATTTGAGGAGAGGGGAACAAGGACATGAAGCAACCTCACTTCCCCAGCATGGTACCCTGTGTAGGTCTTGTCTGATTAGTCCTGATAACAGCACCTGTCCAGCCTTCCATCAGTCCTCTGCGGTCATTCTGGTTGAAGTGGATAGAAGGAAGGGGTCCCCAAGCCCCCCTGGTGGGCCTCCTTACCACTTCCCATATCCTGACCCATCGAGACTTGGCTTCTCTCCTCCTGGCTCATGAACACAAGTCGACTGTATGACATGACCACAAATTTCACTAATATGGAAAAGAGCCTCATCATAGGCTTTTGCTGGGTCTGGCCAAGGTGAATCTACTCTTGGGAAATCAAAAGTGTCTTAATATTATGAGTTGTCCATTATTCCCCACCCTAACCTAATAGATGAAAACTTGACTAAATACATCATTTTGTGTACGTGTCATTTTCCTTAGGCTGCAAAGGGAATGATAGAGAATCATGTCAAGTCAACAGGCTTGTTTGACCATCTGTAAAATACTAAAAATATGTGTAACAGTAATAACATTTTTAATCATTCACTATGTAGCAGGCATAGTTCTTAAGTAAGCGCTTTAAGCACTCAGCAAATCTTTATGGCAACTTAAAACTGGTAATATTTTCATTTCCATTTTATATAGAAACAGAGGCACAGATATGTTAGGTAACAAGATTTAGGTAGTATTAAATAGTAGGAAATAAAGCCAGAATATAAGCTAGAGACTCCTATAAGCTCTGTGATTTACCTCAGTGTCCAAAATTCTGTAGTTTATTTACATTGATGTATTTTTACCTGCAAGTTCATCCTCAGAGCCAAGTAATCATTGCTGCCATTCATTGACATCCAATATGTGCCAAGCACCATTGAGTTATTTTGTGTACATCTCTCTGATTATTATACTAACCCAAATTTCAACCCCTGACCATGGGCAACTCAGCTCCAACACAAACTTGCCGGGAGAGAAAAATGACCTTTTACGAACTTGGCTCTCTCTGAACTAGTTAAAAAGTGAAAAACTGAGTTTACCTATGCAAAATAGCTAATTTAATGCTTTTTCTCCTGTACATTGACCAGTAGCTTTGGTTTTGTGCCTTAAATTCTTTTCTAAAATATCAAAGTCCGGAGCAAACACAAGTGTAAAATAATTCCATTAGATGAATGAACTCTCTAATAGGTATTCTTTAAATGTCAGCAGATATATTTAAACTTACTCTTCAGAGAAGGGAAAGTTTTGCCTTCCTTATCAATGGAATAAATGTTTAAAAACAATAAAATACATCCCTTAGTAAGCAGAAATTAAGAAATCATTTGAATGTGATACTCATTTATGGTTGTGACTTTCTGGTTTGATTTATTTGCAGTGATTATTATTTCACTTGGCTCACATGGGTTACTGATGACCGAATATGTTTGCAGTGGCTAAAAAGAATTCAGAATGTTTCTGTCTTGTCTATATGTGATTTCAGGGAAGACTGGCAGACATGGGATTGTCCAAAGGTAGGTTATATTAAAACCACAGAGGTGTCTATTTGAAGATGAAAGTTCAAGAGCAGGGATTTACTTATAGCTAACTTTTATATTACCTAGCCAGAATTACTGCATACAACTCCTGATTTATAAAAACAAAACAAAACAAAACAAAACAAAACACTATTTACAAGTTCATTATTTTTGTTAAATAAATAAGATCTTTTTATTTCCTTGAATGACTTTAGCATTGGTTTTTGAATAGAAAACAGAACTAAATCAGATAACATTACTTTGGAAAAATCAGGTATCTCATTCTGAATTAGGCTGGAAATTCATTCTTTTGAGATAACAAAATTGGCAGTCCAAAAATACAAAATAATGAAGATGAAAAGATGAACTGGGCATATAAGGGAAATAGCTTATTTCTATTCAAAAGTACCAAGATAATGTGCAAATGGTAGCACATTCTACTTGATGTCAAAATCGAAAAAAAATCTAAAGGAAATGGATATTATCAAAAGAAAGCTGAATATTCCAGTTTTAACATCAAAAGTAGATAACAAAATATGAGATAAACTATTAGATCAAATTTTCCTGCAATCCTATCTTAGGAGGGTCCTTCATATTCTGCTACTTTTAGAGAGAGAAAAAAACCTTGAAAAGTAGGCACAGATTTATTGTTGAGTTTTAATTGTTTCTATCGCTCAAATTCAAACATAATCTTTTGAATTAATGAGTCAGGAAACTACATCACCAGTCTAAAATCTTTAAAATACGCTTGTTCATAAGCACTCACATTAGAGACTAAGAAATACAAAAATACTTTCTTTAAATAGAAAATCTGACGGGTACATTTCATGAGAATTCTAATTATAAAGAAATGTTTAATTAAACCAAATGTAGGATAAACCTATTTTATAAAGTAAGAAAAAAAGCACAGAGCAATCAAAGTAAATCACTGAGTTCTATCTAGAAATTAGGACATTATGTTTTGCAAGGAAAAAATCATGTGAATCTGTTTGGAAATATATCAGGACTATAATAGTCAAGTTACTCAGGCTAAAAATATTTTTTTAAATCACTACTGTGTCTGTAACAAGCTTGACTAATTTTGATGAAATATGTTAGATGCTTATTTTTATCTTATTTATATTTTGAAATACAAAGCAGAAAGATGTTGGCCTTAATGCAGTATCAAAGACAAAAATGAAAAAGAGAGAATTAGCTTGATTGTGCTAGTTAATTAGAAACCCTTGTTCTGATTAGTCAGCCTTGATGTTTTCATTGAACATGGGTGTTAGAAATTGTTGTTTTGATTTTTTTAGTTTAAAACTATAAATTGGTCTTTTAGATATCATTTTCAGCTCTTAAAATAGAAACTTAAAAACTATGATTACTTTGGAATCTGAATTTCTAATTTATTAAAACCTGTGACAACATTAATCCAAGCTGATAGAACATAGATGCTCATTCAGTAAGATGTGGAATTCCTTGAAATATAAACTTTAGCTTTTGGTCAAAAACAGTAATTACATTTAGAATACTAGGTTTGAATAACTTTAGGATCTCAAAACAACCCTTTTCAAAATAATCTGATAAAAACATGAAATACATTTTTAGATTTAAGTAAAACAGAGTATTGAATTTTCTAGCAACAAGACTCATGATTGATGTGTGTGTGTGTGTGTGTGTGTGTGTGTGTTTAAAACAAATAACATTTAATATTAAGTGACCTGGCAACATTTATTCAAACATTTATTATGTTTGAAGTCATACCCAAAACAAAAAAATGAAGGAAATTGGCAATAATTACTTATAATATAATTATTTTAATGAAATTTATTATGAAATTTATAATTGGGAAAGAAACATCTTTCATATTATTCTTCCTTCTCTGAAAAGGAGGTTAAAATTAATTTTATCTTAATGGCTAAAAGTAATGAATAAAAATATTTCACGATTTTTTCAAGTCTTATTCTCTCTGAGGCACTGGCCTATCCCTATAGGAGAAAATTTAAAATGCAATGTTTTTTAATTATATTTTATTGATTATGCTATTACAGTTTTTCCCCTTTTGCCCACCTCCATTTAGCAACCCCCATCCCTCAGGCAGTCCCCGCACCATTGTTCATGTACATGGGCCACATGCATAGGGTCTTCAGCTACTCCACTTCGTACACTATACTTTACATCCCCATGGCTATCCTGTAACTACCTATTTGTACTTCTTAATGATGACAGTACTTCTCTCGTGGTGTTCTTTCCACTTCACTGACTGTTCCTTTTCTTTTCAGCTCTTCTTCTTCTGACTTCTCTAGAAATCTTGTTAGTCTTCAAGTTGATATATTTGCAAGGTAGGCTAACTGCTATAACAGCAATAACAACAAAATAGCTCCAATAATTCAGTGGATTACTAGACTATAAAATTTTTGTACCATTATGTACCCATGTAATAGTGAGTCTAGGTAAGTGTAAGTGAAAACTGGTGAGGATGTGGGGTGCTCTGCTCTACACAGCCATTAAGGAACTCAAGTTAATGGCATTTCTACTCTCTGCACCCAGTGATTTTCAAACCTAGTCCAAGGTTATTCGGACTTGACCATCAACATCCATCTGGGAGAAGGGAAGAAAGAATACAGGATTTTATATGGGATATTTTCATAGATTAGGTCTGGAAGTAACATAATTCACTTTTGCTCTCACACCATTGGTTAGAACTTATCACATGACTACATCCAACTTTAAGGGGGCCTAGGAAATATAGCCTTGCTATAGTCTTAACAAAGAAGAAGAAATAGTTGTCAATTATCTTACAGTCTTTGTCACAACTCTGCTTACTCTCTTTAAGTAATTTTTATTTATACCAGATTATTTTGGTTACTACTTGCCTGTCAAATTCATTCTGAGGATGTGAACTTTTAAATTTCTCTAGCTATATCTTCTCTGCTCCATCCTTCCTGACTTTACCTAGATTTGTGTCTTAATCATGCTTTTCCAAAGAGTACAGTAGCTTTCCAACCAATCTCTCTTCCTCCTTCTATCTTATCCACTTCTAATTCTGTATAATGTTCACAATTGTTTTCTAAACTGAATGATTTACCTAAAGGAGAAATACAAACTTCTTAGGGTGGCATAAAAATTTCTGAGAGATCTTGCAGATACCTCTGGATCCTCTGTCATATTCTTTTTCCCATAGTCACCCTTCACTCAGCATAGTGAACCACCTGTAGTTTACTAAGCTGTCTTTCTCTAAATATTTGTCCAGAAAAACCTATTCATATTTTTGGCTTACTAAATATTTGTTCAATAAATGATTGATTGTATTGCGCCAAAATACACACCAAAATAAGCTTCAGTGCAAATTTTAAGATTTCTACCTACTTTATAAAACTGAGAAAAGAAAAAACTTAACTTAAACTTCATTGTAAAATGCCTTTTTTACCTATATGGCACCAAATGCTTGGATTGTTATAGACTTTCATTAATATTGTGATAATTCCAGTCACTATCTCATAGGAAGTTTAATCATAATATTAAAGATTTGTAATAAAATCTAGCATTTAGATTATACATGTGCTGTTGTATAAGATTTTGAATACAGTCATCTTAAACTCAAGTGTGGGGTTAGTTGGCTAGCAATACTACACTCTCATGAAGCAGCTTAATTGGTTCAAATGTCCAGATTATATTTAGGAAAAACTGTCTTCCTAGTACTATGCTTGATGTGTTCTTTTTTTCTTTTAGACCCAGGAACATATAGAAGAAAGCAGAACTGGATGGGCTGGTGGAGTATGATTTTGCTATCTTTTCTTTATATTTTAATGAAACTCAACAGATTCTCAGCTATCAAAGAACTATTTGAAGTGTACTCAAACTGGTACTACTTGTTTTCATAGAAAAAAATTTCAAGGTAAAAAACACAAAGGTCATGATCCCTTCAGCAATTTTGTGCCAGACACTTGTATGTCTAATATTTAGAATTCCTTATGTTCCAACTTTAATTTTTACAATTGATTCTTTGATATTCATAATTTACTACTTCTTAAACAAAAACTGTAAAAACCATTTTTTAAAAGGAGACATTATCCCTTATCTGCCTTAAAATGATCTTAATAATCATTAGCCATCTGAACTCAGGAAAATATAAATACATTAGGTATCCTTGGTAATTTAGAGACAATCTACTTCTTATTACATTTTATTATAAAATGCAATTGATAAATAAATTTATATGCATATATATCTATACATATACTCATTCTAGTTCTTAAGTAAAAAATTCAAAAATAGAAAAATGTGTGTTTTGTTGTGGTTTGTGATCATTTATATCTGGATTTTTGACGATAGGTTTAGTCAGTGACTTATGGAGATTTTCAGTGTAAACAATTATATTTTAGGAAAATATCAATTATATCTTATATAAAATACACAAAATAAGACATAAGTGAATGTTGTGTGGTTACTGTCACTTAACACAAACATGTGATTGATATCAACCAGCATTTGAGTTTCAAAAAAGAGCTATTTCTTTGAGATTTGGATATATCAAAGAAAGAATTAATTCTTATGACTTGGTTTAACATATTAACTCATAATACAAGGGCACTAAAAATTAAGAAGCCAATTCTAAGGTGATAAGTCTTGTAAAAATTCAGAGTTAAAATGGGTAGGGAGAAGGTAAATTATAAAGTAAAAGTCTTCTGATATTAAAAACTCTATTGCACACTTTTGGGGTCCAGTATTTTTAGCTTGTATATGTTTATTCAGTCTTCATGGCTATTCATTAGCTAAAGAATTACATGCAATCAATGTAAACTATATTCTAAAATAATATAGAGGAGGAAGGATTTAATCAAAGAATCTGGTATTTGATTGTTTAATTTTGGAGAACAAACACTACAAGCATAATGCTTAGACGGCAAAGCCACATTTAAATCATTTTGAAATAATTAAGCAATACACTACACCTCTTTTAGGCTGTTGGCAAAATCCCTCGCTTTGGAAAAATTAACTTTCTACTTAATGCTTGAAAGTCTGTGCTTTGCTAAATGTGGACTCAGTTTAGGCATCAGCCTTAGGTAAGTAGGACCTCAGGTCATTTGCCAACCGTGGCAAAAAATTATCTGGTGGTAAATAGTCTTACCTCCCAAGTAAAATGTTTTAAATGGCTTTACACATAGAGATGAGTAATTTATCAAAAAATCTAAGCGAGATAAAGTAACCTGTGAAGAGGCATGGTTAACACTGAGGACCACCTCGTTATGTGTGATTATCTAGGATCCAGGTGTGATTTGTTGCCAGAAGCACTTAAGTGAAAATGCATTATGGACCTAGCTCTGGCAAAGTGAATGAGGAAATATTTCACACTCTCTTTACTTCGTCCAAGTTACCTGTTCATCTAAAGCAGCTATCTTTGATGTGTGTAGTAAAAAGGGAAAAGATAATAGTCTCTGCTTAGCAAAAAATATTCTTCCTGTTTGCCTGATTCTAATATTTTAAGACATAACACTCTGCCCTGGTATAATTTTATTTTCAGTGAAAATGAAATTTTAAGTTTAAGTCACGAACAAAACCTTTTTTCAAGTTGCTCAACTAATTGCAGATGTGCAGAGAATATTTTTTTATTCTGACACCATAAAATATTTTGTGACCTCGGTTCCTTTTTAGCAGTTAAGACAACATGGAACCAGTTTTTGACTTTTACCCTGAAGAGTGAGAGGAAGGCACTGTAAAGTGGTTACTGCTAAGTAAGGATATCACTGATTGCTAAGAAGGCAGAACCTCATTCTAAAATAAAAGAATGATTTTTGCCAGACATACACTAATGAAATTCCATCTATGAAACTGCGAATTGGAATTTCCAATTCCTGGGACCCTTGGCTGTCAATTTCACTTAGAGGCATTAGTCTCAATACACAAAATCTTACCAAGGCTTGTCTTATTGATGAAGCTAATAAGGGGAGCATCCAAGGAAACAAGAGTTGCTCATTATTCTGTTTGTCATTTTGTTAAATATTCATCATTTCTATACCAAAGTGCTAAGACTTAGGATTCTGTATTAGTATCCTGGGGCTGCTGTAGCAAAGTATCACAAACTTGGTGGCTTAAAACAACAGAAATTCATTCCCTCACCATTCTGCAGGCTAGAAGTCCAAAGTCAGGGTGTCGGTGGAGCCTTGCTCCTTCTGAAAGTTGGAGGAAAGAATCCTTCCTTGCCTCTTGCAGCTTCTGGTGGCTGCTGGCAGTCCTTGGACTTGCTGATATTGCAGTTCCATTGCTCCAATCCCTGCTCTCATCTCTGCATGGCCTGTACCTCTCTGGATCTCTTCAGGTCCTCTACTCCTCTTATGAAGACACCAGTCCTCATAAGCCTCATTGGATTTGGGCCTACCCTATTCCAATGAGATCACATCTTGATTCTTACCTTGATTACATCTGTAAAGACTCTATTTTTAAATAGTGTCACCATCTTAGTTAGTGCGGACTACTTTAACAAAGTCCCATAGACTGAGTGGCTTATAAACAACAGAAATTTATTTCTCACTGTTCTGGAGACTGGAAGTCTGAGATCAGGGTCCAGCATAGTCAGGCTCTGGGGAAAACTCTCTTTCAGTTGTACACTACCAACCTCTTGTATCCTCATGTGGCAGAGAGCAGAGCAAGCAAACTCTCTGGTGATTCTTATGAGGGCACTAATCTCACTCATGGGGATTCCAACCTTATGACCTCATCTAACCCTAATTACCTCCTAATACCATCTTATTTCAACATATCAATTTGGGTGAGGTTTCAACATATCAATTTGGGGGAAACACAAACATTCAGTCCATAATAGTCACCTTCCATGGTTCTGGATGGAAATGAATTTTAGGGAACACTATTCAGAACACTGCAGATACCACATCAAGTGAGTTGCATTTTGAAATCACACAATCATCATCATCAATTTTATCAAAAAACATCAAGTATCTAATCACACATGGGGCCATCACTAATGAAGCAAACATCAACTTTCCTTGTTTTCTTCTTGCTCAAATGGGAGTCTCACACTGGGTGTCAGCAGGAGTGGTATTTGTAGCTAAAAGATACTGGTAGTTTTTGGGTTGTTGTTGCTTGATCGGTAGAACAGGAGCTGAACGTCTTGGTTCACTGCTATTTGTAAGCACTCAGCTAGAGAGAGTTGGTTTTGAATTATCTGTGGGAATATTGACTCTGAATGATATAGAGTAGTTCCTTCCTCATGTAGGCCTTTCACTACTTTCCTGTCCTTTCAAAACCTGATGAGTCTATACTTGTAATGGGAAAAATTACCAGCTAAAATTGAGTGTGAGGATATTGGCAGGATGTTAGTTATCTGTACCATTCAGGATGCTGAACAGTGGCTGGCTGTGCTCCAGGGCACACCGGAGCTGAGTGTGAGGGACTCCTTAGGTCATCAAGGCGTTCCCAGTGGGGTCCCTGGGAAAAAGTCAGGGTGTTTATGAGCTCAATGAGTAAACCTAGGTTCTGGATAACATTTTTCTCTTAAGACCCTCACATTAAAACTGTGGCTAGCAGGCCATGATATTTTAATCTTTAAAATGTCTTCATTGAACCATTGGTATTAGATACTTGGCATTGGACAAATCAAGAATTAAAAGGGCCATCGGCCTATATAGGAGTCACATTTTTGTCAAATATCACATTTTGAAGATTGACTTGATTAAATATCAACATTCATGTGTGATTCTTTTAACTCTATTTCAAGATACATAATCTCAGAACATAGAAATGCAATCAAATTAAACATTTTAAATCCAGGAGTGTGAAGTAGTAATTAAACAGTAGTTGGAAAGTGTAAGTGCCTATTAGAACCACTGGAAGAGCTATCTATCTGAAAGGATGTAATTTCAGATGTGAGTGATGGAAGGTTGGGGATGGAAGGCATTCTGGTTCCTATATATACACACATTGCTTTTTAAAAATCTATAGTTGTAGTTTGGTTTGTCTTTTGAACATAACCTCTGGGGTTTTTTTTTCTTTCAGTTCTTTGTTTCAGCACCAGTTTTCAGCTTTGATGCCTCTTCATACTACAAAATATTTAGCGACAAAGATGGCTACAAACATATTCACTATATCAAAGACAATGTGGTATGTTCCTTCCAAGATTTGTCTCCTCAAAGATCATTCACTTGAGGTTGCTCAAATAACACTCAGCTTCACACAACATAATGTTTGTCTTTTTATAGGAAAACGCTATTCAAATTACAAGTGGCAAGTGGGAGGCCATAAATATATTCAGAGTAACACGGGATTCACTGTAAGTGTTGCATGAAGCATGTTGCACCAATCAGGGTTTAATTAACTGATGGGCGTAGAAATGATCCTGCACCACTTTGTTCAGTTAACAGCATTTTTGTTACTCTATAGTTTAGTTTGGACAGCTACGGTTTTCTTAAGACTGCACATCTTTAAAATCTAGTCAACAATTTTCTTTTGGAAAGAATATATAGTAGGTGGTCATTTCTCTTCCAATACTTGATAAATAACTATAGAAAAGCATAAATTTAAAAAAATAACCGGTTCTAAAGACAACTTTTACTCTTCAGCACTTGAAACAATGAGCAAGCTTGAAAAGTCCACTGATGGCAGCCCATAGATATAAAAAGTTTGTATTGATTCATTGTTATAAAAATTTAACTTACTATCTGGAACACCTATCATTTATTGAGCAATTACTGTGTACCACATAATGTAAAGCAGAAATGATTATCCTAGTTTTACAGGTAAGAAAACCGATACTTGGAAATTTAACTTGGCCAAAATCACAAAGTTAGTGACAGAGCTAGGATTCAAACTTAGAACACGTGAAATCTGTTGTTCTTATTGATAACCTCAGCACAGGACTTCTTCCTTTCAGTTCTTTCCTTTCCTGTTTGTCCTGCATACAGTCTAAATAAACTACCTTCAAATAATTATTTTTAGTCAAATTTCTGTAATCAAGGATGTATATTTCCTTTCCCTTGTTCTACTAAAGTCCAAATTCAGGGTACTGTCTTATAATCTGCCTGCCATTAGCTGGAATTCTAGCAGTGAAAGAGAGGGGTCATTAATTAGCTCAGGTTCGCAGGCTAAAACCTGCCAGAAACCATTGCCAATCCATGAAATTCTTTGAACAGTCAGCAAAGGAGTCTGAACATTATATGGAGCAGCCATTAAAATCACCAGTGTAAGAGAAGTGACAAGATAAAAACAGATGGAAGATTTCTGACATATGTTTAAGAGGTAGGGGAAAACTGAAGGCAGGAAGACCCAGCTAAGGTCATATTCTAGGCCTGAGGTGATAGAGACCCGAACTAGCACAGAGGCAGTGAAGTATGGACTCCGAGGGGAAAACTACGCCACCTTTTTTTTTTTTTGCATCCTTGGCACTTGTCATAGTGCTTGACACAGAGCCAAAGTTAACAAGTATTTGCTAAATGAATGAGAGGAAAGGTAGATAGACAGTAAAGACAGACGGAGGCTGAACAGTACTGGCGAATTAGTGGCTGTGAGGGTGAAGGGAAAGGAAAGAGGGACGTGGATGCTGATGTGTTAGAGATGAAGACAATTGTGAACCTTTAACATAAGGAAACTGCAGGGGGTGGTTTGGAAAAGATACTGAGTAGTTTATTCACAAATAATTTGAGATGACATGGCAAAGGCAAGTGTAAGTGATAACTGTAGTCATGTGAAGTAAGTAAAGACAGGTAGAAGGATGCTGGTATGGAAAATAAATTAAATACCAGGAGTGAGTCGTATTCTGTTGCCTTTTATTTAGAATAGTAAGAATTTTATGACAGTGAGGACAGAGAAGTACTGAGAATTAAAAATGGTTAACCAAACCTTGGTTATTCCAAACTTTTCATAACCTATTATGCTCTTCAAAAAAAATTTAAAAAATAAAAAAGACGGACACTTGGTAATATTCAGATGAACTCACAGAAGAGCAAAAATTATGCTGCTAAATTGGATTTCCCACTTCATGGCTATATTAAGACAGGTTAGTACTGGGACCCAGATATTTAAGTAACAAGTATGGTCTCTTGTGACTTGGTTTGCATTTGGGTAAATTAATATGCTGCTCCTTTGTATGGAATCCCAGTATGGATGAGTTTCCTGATTTATAGCAAACTTATCTAATGTCAAGGCATCTGCAAAATAAATTCAAAATGTGTTTAGAATCATAGACAAAATTAAATAATACAGAATAGAGAAAGAGTAAATGCTTAATCATGGGAAAAATGCGTGATGTTAGTCAAATAGTTTATTTTTTGTGGCTATAGCTAATGAATCAGAATATAATATACTTGTAATAAAAAAGAGTAGTATGTACAATTTAATCTTCTATGATTTGAAAGTTAGAGTAAGCACACAAAATTTCATTATAAACAATAGATATTTATGTATATGTGCCAATTAGTAAATAGTATACTTATTATTAGCTTATAAGTTGAGCTCATTTACTGTTTATTAATAGAGTAGTTTAGATGAACATTTGACTCTGCTGTTTAATATATTAGAGTTAGTACTAAACTGTCACCATTTGGTTATTGATTTTTATTTAATAACTTCTGAATATATTTTCAGGTTTTATTCTAGCAATGAATTTGAAGGTTACCCTGGAAGAAGAAATATCTATAGGTAATTTATGTCAATTCACTTTAGAGTTTTTATATATTGATATTTGAATAAAACTATGTCATAGTCTTCACGATATGTAGAGTATTTTTAAAAGCCTAAAACGTAATAGGAATAATTTTTGAATTAAGACAAAACATTCAGAGAATGTTACACACTATGTTAGTATAAAGTTATATACCCCCAAGACATTAGCTATTTCAAATGTTAGATTTCAAAAAGAAAAATCAAGAAATTTTAATGCAGATATAAACATGATGCTAAATAATTTTACTAAATTTATAAGTAATTGAGAACATTTAGTCACATACACTTATTAAGTACCTACTGTTTTTTATTCACATAGTGTGTGATTTTTTTTAACATCCTTTACTTTAGCATAAGACTATTATGATTGGAAGGAATTCATCTCCGTTCCTGAATTAGTGTTTAACTTAGTCTGGTTGTCCCCTTGGTGATTGGAATCATGCCCTCAACAGCTGCTTCTGGATGCGGAAATAAAAACGATAGTTACTGTAGGCTGGTAGTTTACTATTTGCCAGGTACCTTTTTATCTGCTTTATATATTTTATTTAATTCCCACAACAACTCTATGAGGCAAGTGATATATCTGGATTTGTACCTGGGCATGAAGCCCTTAACCCCTTACTGTTAACAGCCTACCTAACATTTCCAAAATCATACCAAAATATGAACATGAATGTTAATTGTAACTGAGGAGATAAGACATTTTCACCCTGTTACATTCCTCTGTTTCTCCTTGGAACATGTCTCTTTATCTGTTGGGGAAAATCCCTCTATGAAGATACCAATGTCTCTGGCCACCCTCTACCCAAGGGTAGAGGCAACAGCAGAGGGAAAGAGAGGTCAGGGGCAGCAGCAGAGGGAAGGTGAGGTCAGAGGCAGCAGCAGAGGGAAAGCCAGGTCAGGGGCAGCAGCAGAGGGAACACTGCAGAAGCCACAGGTAACCTTACCATCTATACTGTGTTTGTAACCCTGCTCCCATTCTGGCATAATACCATCTAGTCTGCCTCAAATGAGATTCTAATTCTGATATGGTCTGGGAGTCTGTATGTTAAAGCAAATCCCCACGTTCAGGAACCACGAAGAGGGCTCTGCTGAGGAGAGAGTGGGCCCAGCGTGGTAGGTACAGGCTGACTTGTGCAGAAGTATGCAGAGGGAGCATTCCCAGGAAGAGCTTCCATGAGCCCACGTTTCCTGCCGGGTGGAATGAAAGGCACAGGAGGCACATAAACTGTGGTTTCTTACTTCCAATTTGCTTATTAGTGATTTCTCCTTCCAGTTATATAAGAACAGGGGCCTATTTCTTGGTGAGACTATGAGATTCTCTTCGTATGTTTTGCTGGTGGGAATACAAAAACAGAGGTGGGAAAATGAAGAACCACGCGTTCCCAATCCCTCAGTAAAGTATAAGAGATGTATGGCATGAGGAGTGATTGCCTCGTGCCCATTTGAAGTGTTAGATCTTTCTCTCACCCCAGGAAAATCGCAGAGGGCTCCTCCCTCAAGGCTTGTGCCCATTCAAGCAAAAACTGAAAATCAGACTACATCAAAATATTAAGACTTCCCTCGTACTTTAAATGACATTGGCACCAGAAAAAATAGAATGGTTTGATGTCGATATGTAAACTAGTCACTTTATAGGGAGTAGTGCATTTTGACAAATATAATCTCAAAATTTGAACTTCATTTTATTTTTATTTTTCTCTAGAATTGGCATTGGAAGCTATCCTCCAAACAAGAAGTGTATTACTTGCCATCTAAGGCAAGAAAGGTGCCAATATTACACAGCAAGTTTCAGTGACTACTCCAAGTACTATGCACTCATCTGCTATGGTAGGTATTGGACTTAACACAAGCCCTACCACTTCGCTGCCGGGGTCCTCATCCTTGTCACCACCATCTGATCAACCCTTAGCTACAGATTATTAAGCACTTGCTATATGTGAGCATCTTATCTATGTAGATAAGATATCTATGTTATCTTATTTAATGCTTATGGGTAAAAAAATAAAAGGAAGATAGGGAGGCATTAATATAGCCTTTTCGTGCAGCTGAGAACACCAAGTAATTTGCAAAAGATCCTCACTTCTGATGAGCATGGAACCAGGATGGGAACAAGGGTCTGCTGATATAAATCCCATCTTCTTACTCAGCACTATGCCCTGGCACCATGAGGTTGTATGCAAACACTATCTACCAGCTATCACAGCAGGATTTGAATAATATCATAAAAGGGAACATTCTCTGATAAAATGGTTGCTGGCCTTCTCCCACTTGCCTGGAGAAATGTCAAATTCTTACAGTCAGGGGAAAGAACAATGGCCTAGAAACCTGAGCTCTTCCCTTGGAGGCCAGTGATTCTTTAAAGTGTAGTTTCAATGGGGATGGAAAAATGAACTTTTGTCAACCAGTATGCCTTTTCTAAATTTGGAAAACACAATAAGTATTCACTTAAATATTTTAATAATCATAGGTAATAAATGATAAATTTCTAGTTTACCTAGGCCATGTGAATAATTTCTATCCAAATAATATTATTTTATGCATAAAGTTTTATTTATCTCTTCAACATGAGACAAACAATAAAATAGGATAGGGTAGGTAATGAGTAGATTGAAGAGCTATGCTGGGGTCTTGGGGATTTAGAAACCAGACTTGGGAAATAACTACTCCTCGATTCTCTGTCCTGTTCCCCAGATAATTCCTGAGTGGGAGACAGAAAATAGATGAGGTTATTACAAAATGCCTGCCAGTCCCCTATTTCTGGTTTTAACTCCCCATGTAGGAGCAGGTCGCTCAGAGGAAAAATGGAATCTTTGACTGATTGAAGGTTTGACCCTGAGGTGTCCTTTTCCTCCCAGAAGGAAGGTCACCCAGACATACCACTTCTCTCACTCCAGCCACCTAGCTCCAGAACATGCGCTGCAGCTCAACTGACTGCATGCAATGAATAAACATTTTAACCCAAATGCTCCTTCAAGATGTCAGTCTAATACAACACTTTCATGCAATATTTGGTCAATGACATCTTTGAAGAGTCAGGAGATTGTTGCTCATGACCATATATGTGATTATGGCATTCACAGGTATACATTAAATGTCTTCCCAAGTTATATGCAATATTTTTCAATCCAAGCTATGTACTTATGCAACATATATTGAAAGTTTACATGCCAAGGATGTGGTGTCATTGAACTAATTGTACTGAGTCATCTATCTTTCTTCTCCTGAAGGCGGTGACTGCTTTCCTTTAATCTTTATAATCATAAGGTCAAGAAGAATAGCTAGTGTATAATAGACATTGAATGCTTGCTGAATGAAGTCTAGAAAGATCAAAACATTGCTGCATTTTCCAATGGCTACCAAAAAAATCATTCTTAGGTTGATATATTTACTAATAAAGACATCAATGGTATATACTTCCATATACGAGGTCTGTCCATAAGGTTTCCAGTCATGTAATATGAAAAATAGAGACATTTATTGAAGAAGATACAAGATGCAAGAAACATTGTACATAGGACAATGACACCTCAGTCCCCTTCAAAGTAGGCACCTTGGAACGTCACACAGTTCTCCCAGTCACCATCAGCTGCCTTGCACATTTTCCTGAATCTCATCTATGGTCTGAAATCTCTTCCCCTTCAAAGGTGATTTTAGTTTTGGGAAAAGCCAGAAGTCACAGGGCACCAAATCTGGACTGTAGGAGGTTGAATGATCTGGATGATTTGATGTTTCACCAAAAAACCCTGCATGAGACGTGATACATGAACAGGCTCATTGTAGTGATGAAGCTGCCAATCACTAGTTGCTCTTAGTAGCAGCCTTCTGAATCATACAAAGTTTTCATGGTGGAATGCCCAAGCTTAACAAAATTCAATGCAAATTTGTTGCTCTACTTGCTCAGTCATTTCGAAGGCGATGGGCACACAGTACACATGCTCACTCAACAGCATCTACTCCCCCTCCCAACTAGTACAGTGAGGTTGTCATTGTTCACACATGTGCATCCCAGTCCACTCTCCCTGGCTGCCAGGTTACATTGATGTCACGCAAACCATTCTTATTATATTAACAATGGCTGGACTTTTTTCAGACAGATCTCATTGCAAAGACTAAGCTCTAATCAAAAGTTGGTGGAAGAGTCCTCTGTAGAACTTGAATTGCCTGACTTTTCCATATTCACTCTTGCTTGGCAGTATGGTAATTTCCCATTTAGCAAAAAATACACTGTGTGGGAAGCATCACATCGTCTGGTGTTTTTGAAGCTCCAGTAAAATGAGTCACTGCACCACCATAAGAAAAACCTTGAAATCTTTCCCTTTAGGATTAAGAGTAAAGCTTCATTATGTAATGTCAAACTCTCCAAGAGATGGTGAGTAAATCCCAGATAATAGGATTAAAATAGGTGAAATCACATTTATGATGCTGATGGAACAAAAACAATGCAAAGGAGGAATTCTAGACAATTGATGCATATGCCTCTAGGATTACACCCTCAGGTCATTTTTGTCAAGGACAGTCAGTTGTTAGTGTGCCTTGTAGTTTGGGCAAAAAAAGATATGCCAGTTTTCACTTCTGGAACTGCATACCCATGAAAATCCCTTAGGGCGGATGCTGATTGCCGAAAGTCAAGAAATCCAGATTCATGTCTCATTTCCTTACATCCTGACCAAAAATATAATGTGTGCTTGTTCCTTTTAATAACTTCGAAGAAAAGCAGAACAAAATAAAAATCTCTGAAATGAAATTCTATAAAATTCTGAAACTCCACATGATAAAAAAAAAAACAAACTTGTTCTTTTGAGGGATCTTAATAAATAAGAGCCTTCCTCCTTGCTCTCAAGTGTGACAGAGGTGTCAGGAAATAAATCAAAATATTAGGTTTATTACCTGTAAAGGTTAGTTGGAAAATGTGGCTAAGGTGTGCAGCCTCCTGATATCGCACCCCCGAATTGCAGTTACTCACCTAGATATGAGTACAAGTGGAAGGCCACTGGCTTCTCCTGGCGCTCTGGCATTGTCCTACTTCAAGCACTGAGCAACAGATAGCAAGCATGATTCTGCAGGCAGAAAAATGCCAAGAACAGGGCAGAATAAGGAGTCATTTATACCCCAGTCTTCTCAGATCTCACCATTGCCCTTTGCCCTTTGCTTGTTTGGGACCAAGGGTGCCACTCTAATGCCACTCCTTCCACAAAGAAAGAAGCTCTTCTGAAAGAGGGCAATTGTACCTCTACCCCAGCCTCCATGTTTATTGCTTTTAACCCATTGACTGCCTGAGCAAATTTATTCTTTAAAAGTATATGTCCAGGTATTACTTTATTCTAAAGGTCAAGTAAGTGACAGTGCTTCAAGATGTGTAGATCTTGTTAAAATAGCCAGTTTATACACAGAGAACCTGAATTCTATGCTGCAATATATGGTGGACACTGGTGTGCTACCCAGACCTCCAGACTTCAAGACTGAATCATTTTTCTAGCTGCTGGGAGGGCTGGTAGTTGACACCTCACAGCCCAGTCCCTCCCCCCATCCCCTGGGGATTGCTCTCAACCCAGGCTATGCCCCATGACTGCTCCAATATGTCATGTGCATTGCGACTGCACTAAAGTGCACCATCCCTTGCTGCACCAACTTTCCTCCCCTCTCCCACAGGTGTGTATTCTTCTGGCCCACAGAACTCTTTCTGGGGCTGTTTCCTAGGGAAGTCGACCTTGCATAGCATATTTGAACAGACAACAT
The DNA here is from genome assembly GCF_021234165.1 of Pteronotus mesoamericanus. Taxonomy (NCBI): domain Eukaryota; kingdom Metazoa; phylum Chordata; class Mammalia; order Chiroptera; family Mormoopidae; genus Pteronotus; species Pteronotus mesoamericanus. Next base: position 24,413,822 of record NW_026555325.1, on the reverse strand, counting down.
ATTCTATATAAGTTTATTTCTCCATGCATTAATTACTTCAAAAAAGATGCTGGATTCTACCTACCAAAATAGACTGAATCAAAAAGACAGATTGAAAATACATTTTGGGTACTAGTGATGGTTACTTGATAATGAAGGCACAGATAAAACTGGTCCTTACAGCATGATGTCTTGCCAGAGGCCATATATCACTGCTGCTTCTAGGGTCTGTCTGCGTAATTATATCCGAACTATTCAGTATCACTCTTGGAAAAGTGCACAGGCAACTCTTCTCACATCTGTTCTTTGACTGGGCTTGGATCTCATGTGTTGTTTAAATGTAACTTAAAAGATGGTGTTTGCTTCTTTATGGGGGAAAAAATAGTTGCAGAATTAAAAGTTGTACTGGGTTGGCCAAAAAGTCCATTTAGTTTTTTCCATAAAATAAAACGTGCTTTTCTCATTTTCACCAATAATTTTATTGATTTTGATATTTTGAGTATGTTGACTATCTCCCACTATTAGTTTCTAGTGGGTAGAGACCAAGGGTGCTGCTAAACATCTTCCAATGCATAAGAAAGCCCCACAGCAAAGAATTATTTGACCAAAATGTCAATAGTACCAAGAAATTTTGCAAACCGTTTTTGGCATGTTCCATCAGTCACAGCACCTTCTCCATATACTGAACACATCTTTTTTGAGTGTTTCAGCTCCGTTTTTACCTTTCTTGGCATAATAAAGCATGAAATTACACTGAAAATGTTGCACATCTTCTTCCATTTTCAATACCAAAATGGCTGCACAAAAATTCACCAATTCTGATGTTTTTTTTAAATGCATGCTGATATGACAGTTGTCACAATGCAATCTAACAAAATTGTTTCGAATGAAGTTACAGACAACTCAGCACTACTAGAGCCATCATATGGAAAAAACCAAACAAAACTTTTGACAAACCCAACACTTGAGCTTGATGTAATCACAAATACTACAAGAAGTTCTCATAGAAAACTAAGCATTATTTTAACACTAAGCCATGTTTTGTTCTCCCTTTGTGCACAGGCCCAGGCCTCCCCATTTCTACTCTTCACGATGGCCGCACGGATCAAGGTACTCTCTCTAGTATGCAGTTGTCCTGTCTATAGAAACCCTGAAGTTTCAGACGCTACCTAGAAGAAGCAAGAGAATTTCCCCACACCCATAAGAAGAATGTATCCTGTTATCATATACCTTATGATTATAGCTTATTATTACAGAATTGGATATTCTTTGAGTCAAACCAGATCAAATGAAATTTAATAACTATTTGCAGTAAGAATCTGGTACAACACAGATGAGTTATATCAGAGAGGTTAATTCTATCTTCCCCAATCAGCTTTATAAAAAGCACAGAAGCTTAGAATTGGAAGGAAACTTAGGATATTTAGTACAACCTCCCTCCCCCCCTTTTTTTGTAACATCTTAAACTGGAGATAAATTCTAGATATAACTCCAGTTCAAAGCAGAAGGTGATATCATGCTAGCTTTTTTGTTTTAACAGCTACGTCACACTGTTGCCACATATGAAAGCCCTGCAATTTCGAGGCTCTATTTTCAACTACTCGCAAGATAATCCTTGTCCATCTCATATTTATAATATCGATTCAAAATAGTTCACAGATCAATGATAACCCTTTTTTTTCTCAATAGAGTTATCTAAGGGGATAATCGATCTGAAACTCTTCCTGAGGTTCTCCATTATCTTTTAATGTACAATTACACAATGTTATAGCGTTGAAGCTGGTGGTGACGAGGGACGAGGGACTTCAGCACAATTTTGGTGACAAGTTGGACCACTGCTTTTTCACCAAAACTAGTGGATTAGTCTGGCAGGCAGCTCAGTGGCTCAAAGATACGTGAAAATAAGGTAACAAGGAGAACAAAGTCAATTCAGTAGCTCTGGACAGAACAGGCATTGTAATAATGAGATTGTGAATTCAGCTTCATTTTGAAGTTTTTTCTTTTCTTTTTTTTGCTTTGGGTCTAATAATAAAATACTTTTAAGAATAACAGATTGTATTTCCTAGTTTGGCTCATCTCAATCTTCAGAACTTAAAGCAGTTGTACTTTAAAATCTGTAACTTCTTGTTTTAATGGAAGTTGCCATAAAAGTACAATTCCCATTTTTCCATGACTGCAAAATGAAGGTCAGCCTCCCTCTTCCCAGACACCAGTTTCTGTAGGGCTTACACAACCTTATTACTTTACTTAATATTTACAAATATACATAACATATATTTATATGTTTTCTAACTCGCAAGATAGAATGCACATTTTTTAAGAGCACAGTTTTGCAAACTTGTCTAACGATTCAATTCTCCAGAAATGTTTATTATAAATGTTCTGAGGTTCTTCCCAGAAATTTCAATTAAATAGAGCCTAGATTACGTTGATTAAGTTAGGTAACTTGTATTTTTGATAAATTCCTAGACAAATTTCGGAGTTGCATTTTACAACATATACTGTGTCTTCTATAGTAGTTTTTTCATCCATTTTTCCATTGAATTTGGTGCCAGAAATCTTTATTCGACAGATTTTTATTAAGCACCTGTCATATTAAATCAGACACTGTGCTGGAAAATAGATCCTTACAATGAACTGATACTGGGTCAGATATGGTCTCTGTCCTCAAGGAAAATACAGATCAACAGGGAATGCAAATGTGTGAATAAATAGTTACAACACAGCAGGGTAAAGTACTAAGATGGGGGAAATAGAGAGAGCACAGAAAGCACATAAACAGGGCAGCTCATCTGGGTTTCTGGGTTAGGAAGTGTTTCTCAATGACTGCTACATTAGACAGGCGACCCATCAACATGAAGAAGGGATTGATGTTGTTTGGATATTTGGCTTTGTCAGTGGAATGACATTATTTATTTTTTTATGGAAATGAGGGACCCATAGCGGACAGAACATTTTGGGGAAGATGACAAAGTTTGTTTTGAATGTTGAGTTTGAAGTATTGATGGGATGTCTGAGGGGAGCTGTCCTGAATAGTTTTGAATCTGGATGTTGAAGGATTGGTTTGGACAGAAGATGATGGTCAAGAAGTCACTCATTGTATGGGCATTAATGACATGGTACTATAGCCATGGAAGTGGAAGTGACAGCAGTATGGGAAAAAATGAGAGGGGGCAGGGTAGAGGAGAGTGAGCCTAGACTACGACTGCGTGGAACACCAACGTGAGAAATGGAAAGAGAAAGAAAGATATCTGTAAAGGCGACCAAGAAGGAAGAGAAGAGGGAAGACAGCCTTGAGAGTATGTTGCCCTGAAGAGCGGGTCAGGGGAGGACCTGTGTCAAGTGCTACAGAGAGTGAGGTGAGGCCTGCTTTAACTCCATGCGCTTAGCAGGAGGGAGATTAGCATTAGCTTGATCAAAGCTGTTTCAGTGAAACAATGGAAGTGGAAGCCAGGTTGAAGTAAATTTAGGCCTGCGTAGGTGGTAAATAAAAAGAGGCAGTATTTACCATAGGTCTGACTGATGAGAGAGAAAGGGTTGATAGGGGTTTGATTTTGTTTCTCAAAGATGATGAACATTTAAGCATGGTTAAATGTTGATGGAAGAAATCAGACCCAAAGATGTAGAAGACAGAAAGAAGGGAGGTCCCTGAGAAGTTGGGAAAATTGAGTCCAGAGGCAGGTGAAGGGATTAATCTCTGGCATTGTGATGAGAGAGAATGAAGAATTATGTATGCAATTGGATGAAAGTTAGAAGACATTGCAAAAAACAGTACAACAGCTTCATTGTCCCTGCAAAGTGGGTAAGGCCATTTGAAAACAACAGAGAGTACTTGAACCAGATGCTATAGAAACTCAGAAGAGCTGGCACTTGACATGGAGGGCCCGGTTGAGAATTAGTTGCTTCAGGCACAGCAGGTGCTCATTAAAATTACCCTACTGATGGAATGACCTCATTTATCAGTTTATTTTACAAATTCTTCACATAATTTAATTAATGGGCAAATATGGTAGTTAATATGATTTAAACAAAAATCTAATACATGATCCATCATTCTTACCATTGAATTTCATCATAATCAAAAGTCTACAAATATATAGAAAAGACATACTGCATGTCAGATGCTAGATACTAAGGATGCTGGGTGCTGAGGATACAATGAGTGAAACAAGGTAAAACAAAGTGCAGCTAGGGCTTTGCCAGTTTATAGGCTTTTACTGCAAAACCACGTAGAGAAACCCAATCAATTGCCACTCCTCCCCTCCTCACAGCCCTATGAAATTCCAGTTTGCTCCAAGGGGTGAAAAAATTGCCCACTTATCACTTATAAAAATGCAACCCTAGACTGTAGAAACATTCACAAACTTTTAAATTAAATTTAGCATTTCAGTCAGTTATGAATCAGAGAAGTTCAATAACAAGGAACAGGATGGAGAAGAAATCAAAGTCAAAGCAACCTGGAAACTTTTATTGTCTCCAACTAACCTGTTGGAAAAATGGTAATAATAGGAATAAATGAATAAATAATGCAGCTACACTGTGTGCTTGCTTCACACAGGATTTGTGTTATCCATGAAAGCTCAACATATAAAACCCACACAAGGAGAATTAAGAGCAGCCTTCATTGTACTCAAAATTGTGTCTATTCCTTTTACTTATTGATTGATCTGCTTTTAACTTTTAAGATGACCCAAGTATTTCTTTCCTGATGGGTTAGCTGAAGTTAAAACAAAATTTATGTATCTTATACAGCTTATGAGTGGGGATGCTCCCAACTCCCGCTCCAAAAAAACCAATTATCTTATTAAGCCTTGTAGTTCAGGCCTTCCCTGCTAGGTGAGGGTTTTAGGAACCCACCTGGCACTGTGAGAGGCTGTGTTTAGCTTGAGTGATTTTTTTTGAAGAATTTTAACGTGCTTGCCTCTTTCATGAGTGATTTACGTGCACACCTCTACCCACACTGTGCTAAGTGTTCAGCAGTTTTTGACCTAAAATGGCATGACCCTGGTACCCCACTCTGCCTGTTCACCTGATTTCATCCCAAGTGACTTTTTTTTGTTTCCCTGGATGAAAAAACCCTCAAAGGGAAATGTTCTGCCAATGGGGAAGAGGTGAAGCAAAAAACAGCAGGATCACTTACAGGCATTAAAATCGACGAGTTTAAAAACTGCTTTGAGCAGAGGAAAAAAATGTCTTGATAGGTGTGTTACATCAAATGGAGAGTATTTTGAAGGTGACTGAAATTTAAACATATAAGAATAAATACATATTTTTTACAAACAAATTCAGGGTTATGTTGGGTTCCCCCTCATATACCAAAAATATTTATAATTGTTCTAAGATTAAATATAACATGTTGGAGTAAAATGCCATAAATATATGAAAACTGAGAGTTATAAGGGAAGTGGTTTTGCAAACATAGTGTAGCTCCAAGTCCTCTTCTAGTTCCCCATCTTCAAGAATTACTTTTTTAAAAAGTCACAGAAATAAGTCCATAGAATGTCTTTTGTAGGAACCCCTATATTTTAGAAATCATTCAGGTCCTCTTTTTTAAAAAAAAAAAAGCTATAAACTCCACATATTATATGAAAGTCTAACTTTACTCTAGAAGATCCCTGATATTGGTCCCAGGTCAGAATAAAGCCTATGAAAAGCCCTCTATTTTTGGAAACTCAATTTATAACATCAGAAGATATATGGATTTGTTCAGTTTCAAAGATTAAAGTGTGAAACATAACTAAGATGAAATATAAACAATTGTTTTTTAGACTCTCTTTTAAGCTGAAAGACAGAAAAAGATCATAGTGTATATATATATAGTTGTTTTAGTAAGATATATAACTACTATGAGAGAAAGAATCTGAAGAAATAGGATACATAGTAATTCAATACAAGAAAAAGGAAGAATATCCTCTATTAATCAAGTACAGAAGGAAACGGTTAACAAAGAAATAGATGTTTTAAAAACACAGAAATGTATTTGAATTCACACACTAAAAATTTTAAAACAACTTTTATAATTACTTAGATAATTATTTTAAATTTGACCTTTCAGAAATACAGATTTTACTCCTACTACTTTTTTTAGTAAATGATGATATAAATGTACCTACTTGGGTCGTAACTTCACGTTAGAAAAGAAAAGTTGGAGATGGGAAGATATGGTTTAAGAAACATTCCTAGTTCTGTGATTCTCCTCAAAATGCGTTTGATTCTGTGAGAATAAGTTTAGGAGATAATGATTGTTGTCCTTCATAAGTTCATACCTGCTTTAAAGGCTGGATTGGAAATAAGTTTGCCAATATGAAACTCCTCAAATAATCCTTATGTAGACTAAGTTTCATCCATACTAAATCCAAGGAACTTTTAGAAAGGGAATTTTCTTATGGAAATGCTACTAATTAAAAATTAACATTTTATTTTTTTAAGAAATTAAAATCCTGGAAGAAAACAAAGAATTGGAATATGCTTTGAAAAATATCCAGCTGCCTAAAGAGGAAATAAAGAAACTTGAAGTCAATGAAATTAGTAAGATCTTCAAAAACTTCCCATTTATATATGTGAAATTGAGCACTTATCTTGCTTTAAAAAAATGATAACATAAGTTATATAGTCCAAATCTTATAATATTGCAGGATCTAATTTTAATTTTAGAATGTGTGTTTCTAGAAAAACAATAATTCAAGATTTCAATTAATTCACATATTAGACAAAATATGTAAAAAATCTATTTAAAACAGTTTTTTATTCTTAACAGTTTACTAGTGCTAAATTAATTTTGTGTTATTAATGTTATTAAAGGAAATAAATAATGCTATGAGTATAGTGGAATAAAAGTTACTCTCTCTCTTTTTTTTTCCTAAGCTTTATGGTACAAGATGATTCTCCCTCCTCAGTTTGACAGATCAAAGAAGTATCCCTTGCTAATCCAAGTGTATGTAACATTTTCTTTGGTGCAAAAACTATTTACTGGAAATATGTTGGATTAAATACACATTTATGAGACAGAATAAACTGCTCTCCTTAGTAACATTTCTTATTGATGCTGTTTTTATATATTCCTCCACTAATAAGAGTAAATAAAATATGGCTATTTAAATAGACTGAGGAAGTTTGGGATTTTAAATGGACTTGCATTTGCTGTGTTGAATTTCCTTTGTATGGCAAATTGCCGAATGTGTCAGAATACCTTTGAGATAAATTGCAGCCAAAAAAAATATTGTAAATCATCTTAGCATCTTATGTAATTGAGTTTGAAATGAAATAAGGGAATGGAATACATTTAGTGGAATCACACCCAAAATCAGTGCTGACCTACACACAATTTGCTTAAAACACCATGCATTTTTTTTAGTATATCTTATGTCTGCTTTTAGCAAGTGGCAGGTGGCAGAAATGACGAAAAACCCACACATATTCCTTGAAATGCCAACCCTAGATGTATCCGTTTTGGGGAATAGGAGAGGCTGTGTCCCAAAACAACTTCCTTGTAGCAAACCTCTGGGAAAAGCCTGGTCCTCTCTTGATTTTGAGCCAGTTCTAATGCCACTGTTATTGAAATTTTATCATACAAATGTACTGGGAACTATGAAAGGCAATTCTTGGCCATGATGGGAAGTTGAGTTTTACAAAAGAATCAGAGATTGTGTCTTTTCTTTCCTTTAGGTATGGTGGTCCCTGCAGTCAGAGTGTAAGGTCTGTATTTGCTGTTAGTTGGATATCTTATCTTGCAAGTAAGGAAGGGATAGTCATTGCCTTGGTGGATGGTCGAGGAACAGCTTTCCAAGGTGACAAACACCTGTATGCAGTGTATCGAAAGTTGGGTGTTTATGAAGTTGAGGACCAGATCACAGCTGTCAGGTGAGCACCTGTCATTCAGATACTGACGTGCAACAAAAGTTATGGCCTTAATTCTTTTTGTCTATTTTTATGTCTATATTTCCAACTTCATCTAAAATTATCATTAATCTTAAAAGGAATATTTTTGCCCAATATGAGAAAAAATGATTGATGGAAGGAAGCTGAAAAATGTGTAGAAAAATGACTTACAGTGATAAGTGACAAATACTGTCTTTCGATGTTTGTCATTCTAATGGCCTTTCATTTATTAACGTGGCTCACAATTAGCAGAAAAATTTGTATAACTCCAGGGATGATCTGTGGAAAACAAGACAGCTGAATTTGCTCAAGTATCGTGGATTCTAGCTCACAAATTGAGGAATAGGTCAAGATTTCAGCACTATATACTAATAGATGTTAAGCATTTATTTGTAATTAAACCAGCTGTGAAGCTCAGTTGTGTTAGCATGAAAGTGTTTCTTTATTTCCATTTGAAAAAAAGTTCATTTTACATTCTAGAAATATTATGAAAACATTTGGAGAAAAGACAGGTTCAGAACCTGAGTTCTACTTCCCAACTACATTCTCAACCGCAATTTATGGTTCAATCATCTTTTCCTTAAAAAAAAAAAGTAACCAATATTGTTGCTTATTTGAAAACATTGTTTAGGATTTTTCTGGATGTTTTTGTATAGTTTTTGGGTGTCTGTTATTATGATATAAGTAGATGAAATTAGAGAATTGTAGTTTATAAGTGTAAAAGCTAACATAGGCTGATTGTACTTAGTCATGACTGTATATGCGTGGTAACCAAATGCCAAACACTGTTTCACACCAAATAGCAATTTAGAAAGTTCGTTAATACATTTCTTTGATCATTTTAATGTTATTAATAGTTATTGATTTTAATTCAGCATATATAACACAGATTGTATTTACCATCAAGGAGCCAGGCCCAGACAACACTTTTCTGTATTGTGTCTATAATTAAAGCAGAAAAGTTTAGACTCACAAGTAATTATTTTTTAAATAGAAAAGTAATCATAACTCATATGTTTTAAATTTTTTTCTTCCATACTGTGAACAGTAATACACACAAAAATGGATTAAAAACAGGCTATTTGAGTAAAATCTTACAAATCAATAAGTAGACTATCAAATAACACTACACAAATCTGTAGATGTCATTTATGCCTAACATGACGGAAGTTTCATCTTTTTTACTAATTTGTATTATTGACCTCTCTACTATTAACTCTGAGAGAGTCTTCTGCCTGAGAGAGAGAAGTAGAGGGATAGTTAAGAAAAAAAAAAAAAAACTTCACAGGGAGATTCATTTCCCATAAAAAAACTGCAGGTTGCCTTAATGGGAATATTAGCACAATTGTCAGCATTATAGACTTAATTTTTTTAAAAGAATTTTTTTGCCACTACAGGTAAATCTATTTGTATTTAAACCATGCAGTAAACACCAAAGACATGTAAATCCTGGGACTACATCAAAAGGCAGAAATGTAAATTATGCCTTATTTTCATAATTCAGTTAGATATTTTTCCAGAATTAATTAATAGAGCTAAAAAGTGGTTTGTTTTGGCATTGGCTAAAAAACAATCTCACGAGCACCATCATTTCATCACCACAACCTAGCAATAACAACAAAAGATGGTATTATATTTTTTGGCCATTTATTTGCCACCAAAAGTGCAACATTGAAATTTAAGAATGTCTCAAAAAACAGAAAAGATAGCTTTTTAATATGTTCCTTGGATGGACTGAAAATTTAAACCTGAAGCCCATTCTATGAACTTTAACAACAAATTATTATTTCTGATGTTCAACATAGAGAACAGCAAGCCACAGGTTCTCCTGCTTCTCACAATAACTTGAATGTCTTTGGCACTTAGAATTGAAGATGGACCAGAGATGTTAACTGGCTACCTTTATCTTCAATGAGCCATTTTTAGGATGGAAGCTAAAGAAGGCCTCCTATAGATCTGGCATATGTTCACTCATTTACTCAGCCTTTTAACAAGATCAAGTACTAATACATGTCATTGCAACACGCTTTGTATAAAATTGTGCAGTTTACAATCTCTACTTTTATTGTACTTACAATCTTTGTAAAGTGGAAACCTACGCTCTAAAGGGACAGCATTGCTGTTCGATAAAACTTTCAGTAAACACTCTAGTGAACAACGAGCAGCTGAGTGGCCCACACAAGGGACATACGCAACAGCGGAGATGCCGGTTGGGGCTGGCCTTGGCTTTGCAAAAGTGAAAGGGAGGGCTTGAAATCCAATGCTTTGAGAAAACCAGCTAAAAAGGATAGATTTATAATGATAATTCTGGGAATAACTCAGCCACAGGTCTCCCCCAGAAACGTTTTAGGGATCTAACACTGAATGGCTGACCTAGGGAACTGGGATTGTGGTCTCTCTGTGGTAGCCCTCAAAATACCTCCCCCACAAAAGAATGAAATTTGTCTCTGTGAATCTCTTACAAAATTCAATCTGGATGAATTTTTTTACATAGTAAAAGAAAATCATATATACATGTTTGGAAATAACAGTAAATATCAGTCAGGGTCAATAAATAAATTCAAACAAAGGAAAGCAGGCGGAAAAAAAAGAAACCACACACCTTCACAACTTTTGACTATACAAAAGAAATCTTTCAAAGGAGATGCTCATGAGGTCAAAGAATAAGTGAAACTAGAAGCTGCTTTCTTTGGGCTCCTCTGTAAATGTTCCATATGTGAGAGGCGTAATACTCCAGTAGTTACGGCGTCAACTCTGCTCATTTGGAGTATACTTGGCATTTTTGACATTCTCATAATTTTGAAACTTTATATAACTTGAGGGTTAATGGTAAGGAGGAATTATATGACAAAAGTACATTATATCATACTGTTATACATGTTACCAATAAGGACATTTCCAAAATAGAGTAACAACTAGAATTGCAAGTTGATCTTTGGTCTAGGGCCATTTTTATGAGAGAAAAATTGTAAAGTTCAGTCCAGCATCCTAAATTAGAAAAACATGTTTTTTCATTTGTTACTAACATTTTGTTGATTTAACCACATTATCAACAGTATTTCTGATAACCCTTCTGGAAGCTTTTCAGAATTTGGAGGTAAATTTTATAGAGCCTTGTTGGTCTCATTGTGCTCAGATTATCTAGGTAACCTTTAACCTAGTCCTGCCACATTAAGTGTTAATGTTTCATTTCCATGTTAACTATTGCGCTATCATTTCCTGTAAATGTCATCATTTCAGAATAAACCTAGGAAGGGAGCTGTTAAGAATTTCCTGTTCCCATATATAACCTGTTATTTGCTTTTGCTTTAGTCGCAAGTAATACGATTGCTAGCTTCTGGGAGATCATAAAAATCACGTTTGGTTTTATGGCCCAGGACTGTCTTCAAACACTTGAGCTTACTTAAGCTTACTCTTTTTAATGAGGGAAGTGAACCTTTTCTTCTTTCATTTGGTTTTTGAAGTTTGTGGAAGAACTGCCAAAATGCCACAATTTGCTGCACATTTTCTCTGCTTTAGCATGAGCGGCATCCGCACAGGTAGCTACTTTCCATTTGCTGCTGCATTTCTTCCCTGTACCCTCCCGTGTCCCTCCGAATCAGTGTTGGGTAAGCTGTGACTGACGGGGCTCCTTCCCATCTGCTTGTCCCGGGCGTTTGCCCAACTCTACGCATTGGAGATGTACACGTCGAATCAATGCAATGAGCAAAATGGTCACTGTAAGAAACTCCGTTTTTCAGCTAATGAAAATCACTCCAGTAGCTTTAGGAGAAGAATCAGAAAGAGCATTAACATAACTGAAGGGCACAAAAAAAGTTGTGTTTTTCTGGGGTCAGGTGTGTTACTGTGACTCCTCCCCCACTTCCTGTTACTGTTGCAGCCTGGCCTCCGCAGTGGCTCCTCCAGTCGCTTTTTTTTTCCTGTTGTTTCCGTTTCTCTGAGAGTTTCCTGAGTTTTTGTCAAACCATTTCCAGAATAAAGCACAATATTTCTCAAACACTAGCCTTCAAGGGAGCATGAAATAAATTAGCTTAAAACACTCTCCCTTCTTTTTGGTACCCACCTAGCAAAGTTACATTTCTGACTTTTAAAAGTGGCCCGGCTGCATGTCCCTTGCTTTTAAGGAGAGATTCATTTTCAAAATAGTTTGCAGATGGAGGCTCTTCCGTGACGGAGCTCTGTTGAATCATGTCCATATCCTAAAAGATACATATCATTGTTCATACCATGATAAATGGAGGGCGATTTAATATGAGATGGAAAAGAGAGATGGATATTTTTCCACGGATGGCTGTGACCAACAGCGAGATGGTGATTAATATATAAGTAAACAAGGTCATGAGAGATTAATGAAATTTAAAATAGCAACAATATAAACCTCCTTTTCTGAAGCTGAGGATTTGGAAATATGATCTTAGTCATGGTGCTCTTACTTCCTGTGTTACAGTGAGCACTGACACAATTAGGATATGAGACCATGAAAAGTACTACTCAAGAGATGGACAGTAGATCTAGAGGATCTTTTTACCCTTTTCAGAAACATGATAATATTATTTTAATTATTTGTAAATGTAGCCTGATTATGCATGTGTTTAAACAAAGAAAATGTAGCATTTCTATTAAATTTTTGGATTAAATATGCTTGTGTAATGAAGTAAATGTCATGTGTACACACTTAAAATTCTAAAAATTTGTTTCTTTTACTTTAGAAAATTCATAGAAATGGGTTTCATTGATGAAAAAAGAATAGCCATATGGGGCTGGGTGAGTTGTTTTATATGTTTTATGCCTGTTATTCAGTTCAGCAATCATCATTTTCTAAATTGTTCGCTCGTAAGGTTTCTCATGAAATGTTAATGTTGGCACATAATTTAAGCTGTCAATGAAAACAGTCGATTTTAATAATCTGGGCTTCAAACTGATGGCTATAAGTGTTTGTTTCTTTTTTTCAATTATTTAGTTTCTTTCTTATATAGCAAATTAACTAATAAGTGACATTTTTACTTAATATTTTGGTATTAAATTAGGGTATATTGAACTGAACCATATTCATCAGATGTTGAATTCCCTTGGTTATTTTAAGATTAATATAGATCTTTTATATTATTTTTTATCATTTTATTTTAATGAAAAGCTAAGCTAAAATTTGAAATTACAGAAACTTTCAGAATATAAATTCCCTAGTATCTCTCCTATGCCAGTCATATCTTGTTTGATTTTGGGGCAGAGGGGTAATCGATATTTTTTTTAACCAGACCTAATGTTAATTAGTGCTAATTAGAGAGAGAGGTATTATTTAGTTTCCTCGTAAAAGGTCATGAAGAACTGTGCAGGTCTTTAAAATACATGTTAAAAGGAAGTAGCAAAAGTTATCAGTCGTGGGCAATGAAGCCACTGAAAAGTTTAGAGAAATATTGGAAAGGATTTAGATTTGCCCCCTATAAATTATGATAATTGCCCTTCAAGAAAGATTTCCTGTTTCACTCTTTGGTCTGAATTTGTACATTTGCAAGTCAATATGCAGCCATTTGTGCTTGGGTTGTTTTTCTTGGCTGTTTTCTGTGAGCGGCCTGCACAAGATGGAAGGAATGAAACCCAGTATTGAAGGGAATCTGCAGAATTTGGCTCAAGTCTAGCTCAGTGACCAGGTGAAGAGCTGTTATGAATTTGTGGAAAGTTGTTACTTCAGTCTGTTTGTTCTTTCTTAAAACTATCAAATGTTAAATATCTAAACAGACTAATGGGATTCAAAGGGTGGGAATAAATAAAATATTTTATAGTGAAGTATTTCAGACAAGACCTTTCCCTACCATCCATTTTTATGAAGTTTCCTAAAGTAAATCCCTGAAAGATTCAAATTTCAAGCTGAACACTTACATATAGTCATTTACATTTCTCTTAGAATTTTACTTTGGTTTTATTGTAGGCTTTGAAAGATCCATCAAGTGGAATTTTTAATTTTATTTCTGGAAAATTCTAAGTATTAGTTTGGTAGAGAACCATCTATGTGGGATAATTTGAGGAACCCACCCGTCACCCAGAAATACATCTGTATCAGTCTGAAATTCTTCAGTAAGAAGACATTCTCACCATGTCTGTAGAAATGCTTCTTGAAGAAATAGTATATTAGGCTGCCTTTGTTGCTTACTTTCCATCATGGCAGTGGTTGTGAGGTGAACCCTGAGATCATATGTGGGAGAAGAAATGAGTACACTCCTAACAGATATAACACTTGAGCAGCCCCTTAGTAAGCAGGAGGAATCAGGGGGTTCTGAAGGAAAAAGACCTTAATACTATAATGGTTTTATTGGTTCTTTGGGTTTAAGACCAATGCATATTTATTAATCCAGCCATTTTATCATTGACTCATTTATTCTTTCTTCCATGTGCAAAAATTTTAGTGGCTCTCAATTAGGTCTTCTAATAGGTTCTTTCGGGGATGAAAAGGTAAGTAAGTTGTGTCCCTGGACCTGTAGTAGAGAAAATAAGCAGAGAAGGAAAAGAAAGGGAAGGGAAGGGAAGGGAAGGGAAGGGGAAAAGGAAAGGGAAAGGAGAAAGAGAGAGAGAGAGGGAAGGAGGGAAGGAGGGAGGGGGAGAGGGAGAGGGAGAGAGAGAGAGAAAGAAAGAAAAAAGAAAGAAAGAAAAGAAAAGAAAGATAAGAAAGAGAAAGAAAAGAAATGAATTGCTCAGGAAATGTTCCAAGTGTTAAAAGAGATATAACTTGTGGAGAACGCCAGGGAGAAAAATGGTTAATCCTGGCTGTGAGAGCCAAGGGGAGATTCAGAAATGACATAGCATTTGAGCTTGGTGACTGAGGGTGAGTTAAGGGGCATTCCAGGCAGAGTGAAGGCAGCATTGCCGAGGTCTTAAGGTTCACGAAGAATATGGCAAATGTGGGGAGAGCACTAAGTTGGTTAGGAATGCCTGAAATTTCAGAAATATGAGGCATATGATGAAGAAGGTGTAGGTGAGCCTGGGTAGGTACATAGTCAGATAACAGGCGTCCTTTCAGGCCATGTAAAGGAGAATGAGCTTTATCTGCAGTTCTGTGACACCTTTCTCTCCTCATTTTTCTACGGTCATTACATACCATTCATTCTTTAAGTGTTGGTGTTTCTCTGGGCCTGGCCTTCACTCTCATTGTTCTTCATTTCCTTTGGGAAACCCACATGGTTTCAAGGATAATGAGACTGCCACATCCCTGCCAGTAGCCCACACCCCGCTTCTGAGCCCCACCTTTCAAATATCTAATGATCACCCCTTCCAAATGTCTTAAAGGGGCCTCAAGCTTAACTCACGCAAGCTAAACTTACTATATTCTACTTTAAGACAAGTCCTAATCTTTATTAAGGGCCTTACCACACACCTAGTTACACAAGTTATTAAGTTCAGAGCTATTTCCATCTTTACCTGCTCCCTGACTCCAAACATTCTGTTGATTAGTAAATTCTGTCAATTCTACCTTCAAACATCGAACCCTGTTCTCACTGACATTGCCATAGTTTAAGTTTCTTCATATGTTATTTAGACCAGAGCTTCTCAAATTTGGGCTTGCCTGAGCATCACCTGGAGAACGTGTTAAAACAGTTTCCAGGGACCTACTATCCAAGATTGTGAGTTAGTGCTCCAGGTGGAACACTGGGATTTGCATTTCTAACAAGATCCCAGGTAAGGCTGGTTCTTTTGGTCCATGTGGTGCCAGTTTAACCATTCCAATGGCCTCTTAACTAGCCTCACTGCCTTGGCCTCACAAGCTCCAGTATATCTAATAAGGTTACTGTTACAAAACACAATTCTTACCAAGTTGCTTTTTGGCTTATATATTTTGTAGGGCTACACATTGACATCAGTCTGGTGCCCAAACATATTTCCTTGCATACAAGGCCCTTGGCACGCTGGTTGCAACCTAGTTTTCCAGTCTCATCTTCCTCCATTTTCCCCACACCTATTGAGTAATTTGATTTATGTATGTGCTTCCTTGTTTCAGTGATTTTGTAAACCCTGTTCCCTGCATCTGTGATATCCATTTTCTTCTTCCATTTCCCACTTATTCCTTGCTCCACAACAGAAAATTGTTAATTGCTCTTTAAGACCCAACTCAGATATGACTTTTTTTTGTGCTCCAATTGCTCTTTATACTAATGTTATGGAAATTGCAATGTTTTATCTTCTCTGGCTGGTGGTTTTTCCCACAAGAATGTCAGCTCTTTAAGGGAATGGGCTTTGTCCTTTCTTTTTTAGAGTTGTTCCTCAAATGTTTAGCACAAACACGTGGCCCCATCATACAACTGTGCTGTTGTTTAAACTGAATTTAACCCTATAAGGCAGCGTTACCCCAAATGTATTCTATTAGTGTTAAGAAATTTTTCAAGAAAAGATTCTCTGGTCTAATCATTTGGTAAATTATAAATTCTATATAATAGTGCACATAGGCTCTATGAAGGAGTATTAAAGAATCCTGTTATATTTTGTTTAATACAGTATTACCAAAAAGTATTTGATTCCAGGATATCTCTTTGAGCAGTGCTCTAGAACTCAACAGGGAGTGGAATTGGTGTCCTAGAAAGATACTCTTGACTGCCAAGTAAAGAACGGCCTGAGGTCATGGAGACAGTGGGCCAAGGAGTTAGGAGACCTGTATTACTGGCAAAAATACCAAGGGCAGGAATTAGACACTGAATTAGGTAGGAAAGGGTCATAGATCTGAGTGTCCTTTTGTAGTGTGATAAGCTGGAACCAATGGGAAATTGGAGAGGGCAAAAAGGAAGACATTGAGAATGACCATGAGGGTTATTTATTGGGAAGGAAATATCTGACATCATGAAGTGTTAGGCATGTTAGTAATCTGAGAAATACACTATAGCTAACCACACAACAATTTTTTGAGGTCAGTTGGTCAATAAGCTGCAACTTCTATGTTTTCTTCCACTATCCAGATTAAGAAGAGGAGAAGAATTTTTATCCTTTTATTTTTTTTCTGGCTCACACGAACTAAAATTCCATAGCCTTGTTTTTAGCTGCTTATTAGATATCCAGTATTCCTCCAGTACTCTGCCTAAGACTTGTCTGTTGTGACAGTGGTTTTAACTGGGTCGTTGTGTCCTTTGGAGGACATTTGGCAGTGTCTAGGGAGATTGTCGGTTGTTACAACTGGGGTGGTACTACTGGCGTCTACTGAAGAGAGGCCAGAGATGCTGTTAAATATCTCACAATGCACAGGACAGACCCTCACAAAAAAAAGAACTATCCACACCAAAATGTCAACAGCACTGAAGTTGTTAAACTCCAGTTTATGCGAAGAAAAATTGAAGCAATTATTTTCTGACAATTGAAGCGCAGTGGGGGGTTTTGCCTAAATTATTAGAATAACAACCACATTTATAGGCTTTGCTTTGTTAATATAGGCCTAGCCAGGTGGTGTTGAATAAGCATTAGTTCATGATTTAATCTTAGTTCCTTTCTCTTCCAGTGACTAATTATAAGCAATTTGAATTGCTATGTGTGATCAACGATGTAAAAGTAGGACAAATGCACCTCTAATGAGACCATATTCAATTCTAAACTTAAAGTTCCCCCAAACATTTCTCTAGTGTAGGGATGTAGAGGAAATGGCATGGCTTGTAGAGCCAGATGTCCTGGGATTGAGTCCCACCTCTGCTGCTTACTGACTACGTAACTAAGTGTACTCTGAGCCTCAGTTTCCCCATCCTGAAATTCAACAGTAATGTCTTCACCAACTTGCCATGAGGGTTAGATGAGTTAGTAGAAAAGTCACTTATTAAACCAATGTTCATTCTATCCCTACTGTGTTTCAGATCATATTCCCAGTGCTGGTGACATATTCATTAACAATACAGAAAAATACTTCTGCCTTTCTTGAGTTGAGAATGGTTAGGAGAAAGACAATAAGGGAGATAAATAAGTAAAATGTTTAAGATCTTAAATCATGCTAAGTGCTATGGAGAAAAACAAAGCAAGAAAAGCATGGTGTGCAGGGTGGGTAGTTTTTTAGATTAGAAAGACAAGTGAACTTTTTCTTTTTCTTTTTTTTTTTTGAGTTAAGATTTAAAATGGGGAAGAAGTCAGTCATGCTGATTTCTGGGGAAAGAGCATTCTGGGCAGGGGGTGGCACCATTTGCCAAAGTGCTGGGGCTAGATCATGTTTGGAGAGTTCAAAGAACATCCGGATGGCCAGTGAGCAAGTGGGAGATGTGAGGCGGGAGAAGGGAAACAGATTGTGTAGGACCGCAAAGGCCTTTGCGATAACCTTGGCCATACAAATGTTAGCTCATTATTATTGCCTGTAGGTAAAATGTTCCAATGTGCTGTATAGCTTACATAAAAATATTCCATAAACCCCTCAAAATTCTGTGCCCTTCTAAAAATGTTTTTAAAGATATCCTTCATTTAAGTAAAATGGCAAGGCGTCTAAGTGCAAAGGACAAAATTCTAGAATTCTCATGGCCAATCTGCTCCGTGGGCTCTTTTCTTGCAGCAGCCACCCACTCTGCCTCAGAGCCCCACCCAAGGGACAGCAGAAAAAAGTTAACTCTGCTGCTTTTTTTCCTCTTCGCTTCTACAGTAAGAATAGTTTTGCTAGGCTGCCTGAGAATTTAAACTACACCTTTTGTTGTGCTACTGCTGGTATAGTTTTGTTCTTAGCGATAGTTTGTATTCATCCTGAAAACATGAAAATTTTATTTAGATACAGCACTATTACCTAATCATTGAGTAGATACAGATTAAGAATTTCTAAGAGTTTTGAACAGATATATTCAAAACCCCTTTTTGCTATATGCAAATGCTTTCGATTTCCAATCTCACTCCGTGCTAGTTTCTGTTCTGGGGCATAGGAGAGGAGAAGCAGGACCCAGCATTGTTATTTGCAGTGAATGTGCTTTCCCAATAAAACCATAAGCAGTAATAATTTTTCTAAAGAACTCAGGCTGACTCTACTCTCATTTAAGCCTAAATTTATGAAGGCAGGAAAGGTCTTCTGTTTCAGAAATAGTTGTTCCTAATGTACTCACTGACAAATTATTTTGGTATTACAGGTGGAAATTTGAACCTGATAGAAATTTTTCACTTATCAAAAAGATTTTTAAAAAGTTTAAAGCAAAAAAAAAAATCTTTTAATATATTTTTTCAAAAGAATTTTTTAATTAAATTTATTGGGATGACATTAATTAATAAGATTACATAGATTTCAAGTACATTTCTACCAACATGATTTCAGAAGACCAAATGTTTCTTCTGTTTTTAAAATATATCTTTCCCCTATTAAGACATGTTTTAGCTTTCTCCACGTATGATAAAAAGAGACCATGGTACAATCAGAACTATTTCTTCTATTCTCTGTTTTGGAGTCAAGGGTCTTCAGTAAAACTTTGCAGAGCTGGAGACATAAAGCTGTAAACTAGAGAACTCTTCCTTTAACTTCTGAATTCAGCAGGATTGTTTGGTTTATTCCCCCATTTCATGTATTTTATGGATTAAGATTAGACCCCCACCCCTGACCTACGGAAATTGAGTTTGTCTATTTGTCTGTCTCTCTGTCAGCTTTTCTCTCTTGCTTTGTAGAACTCTCATTCTCACTCTTTCACCCTCTCTAAAGACTGACCTTTCTGTTCTAAAAGGTGATACGATATTCTCTGACCTGAGGAAAATGATTTCCAGAAATTTGTGGCAGTAATATTTTAAAAACAAGGTACACCTTTAGTGGGAGAGCCATACTGTCCTCTTATGACTTGTAGAGATGGATGTCCCAGCATTGGGGCAAGAGTAAACATTAAAACTCACTTCCTGATCCAACATACATATTTTTTGAGGGGGGGAGGGGGATTCATGTCCCAGAACCCTGCTTGCTCCGTGTTTCCAGAAGACACTCTCTCCCAGCACATGTATACAGGTTAGATGTTTCTTCCAGGGAGAGATGCAACCTTATTGTGATGCTCCGGGTTTTTCTTCATTCTTTAGAAATTTCCAAGTGACATGGGCAGACATCTCTTCTGTTTTTAGGGTCACCTTTCTGAGTTGCCTATTGATTACTGAGGAAGAAAAGTGATGAAAGCTACATCTGCTCTTGACTCTGAAATTTGTATTCTCTTGTGTATTTCTTTGTTTCCCTATTAAATTTGTGGGAGGGTATGTAAAATTTTTAAAAGCACTAATGGCCTTCCCTTCTTTCAGCCGCTTGCCAGAAATCCTTAAAACAGAATATGTAACATGACATTATACAAAAACCCTGGCCATGTCTTAAACTATCTACAAGGTTCTTATGTCCTTCCCTTGCTGTTCTGTTATGAAAATAAGTAACTACACAGATACAAGTTCTGCCTCACAGGACTTTTGCAAATTATGGGAAGTAGCTTGCATTTA
This sequence comes from Pteronotus mesoamericanus, assembly GCF_021234165.1. Lineage (NCBI taxonomy): Eukaryota > Metazoa > Chordata > Mammalia > Chiroptera > Mormoopidae > Pteronotus > Pteronotus mesoamericanus. Next base: position 24,393,587 of record NW_026555325.1, on the reverse strand, counting down.
CATTTTGGGCATAATCTTTTTTGGTGCATTTCTTTCAAGTAAAATTCTGTTTTTGCTGTAGCAAGGCCCTGGTTAGAAAAATATAGAAGAGAAAAAAAGAGAAATTTTTACAGAAAAATTACAATTATAGCCATGTCTTAAACTGCTTCTGCCATGTTCTGATCAGCATACCAAGTATTTATAATTTACTAGGGATGAAATTACTGCTATGCCTGGTAGAGCTTGCTGCCAAGGGTGTAAGGTAGCCATTTAATCTGCCCTATGCATGTTCCTCAGCTCCCATCAGCATTTATTGTGAGTAAAGTTGTTATACAAATATAGAGGAGAGTTTATAAAAGTAAATGTGGGACTAACTCATAACAATGTCTCTACAGTCCTATGGTGGTTATGTTTCATCACTGGCCCTTGCATCCGGAACTGGTCTTTTCAAATGTGGGATAGCAGTAGCTCCAGTCTCCAGCTGGGAATATTATGGTATGGAAACATGTCAACATGTCGTAAACATTGCTGATAAAACATTTAACACATAATTACTCTTTATTTGAGGTTGCTAAGAAAACAAATTATGCAGTAAAATTCATCCCAGCACCACCGGGGGAAATACAATGTATTAACAAGGTTATTTTTATGATTCACTATAATCATGTTATAACAATCAAAGAAATTTTAGAATAAGGAAGAACTTTTCCAAAATCCAATATAATTCTCTCTAGAAACCTTGTTCCTCCTGCTGAATCAAATTTTTCAAATCAGAGCTAACTGTGTTTCTGTAGGCTCACAGTTGCAGCGTTGCTGGATTTTAAGCACATCCTATACAAAGTCAGACGAAGGCCAAGTAATTCACCTCCATGCCACAATTTTGCAGCTTCCAGCTCCATTGCTCCAGAAATCAGAGCTATAACTATCTGTCCAATAAGTACACCTCCCCTAGCTGCCTATGTTTATGATTAATATCAATGAGGGATGATTATTTGGAATTAACTCTAATAACTGTATGAAAATTAGCTTTCATCGTATCTGATTCCCTGTGTTGAAGTGGAAATGAGACAATGGAGACTTATAGGGAATCTTTATTCAGGAAAAAAAAAGTATACATGTGTTGGGGGAGGAGGATTCAGGGGACATAACTCCATATCAGATTAATCAAGACACTAAGGGAAGGAATACAAGTGGCTGCATTTATGACTTCTTTTAAAATATAATGAGGTCATTCCATGGGGTCGTTCCTATCTCAACGTTCTGTCAACTGCCATGCTTTGGGTAGAAGTGAAAAAGCCAAAATTCAGCCCTTTCTAATGATAGATGCTCCTGTTTCCATAATCTCCTCTGCCATTACTTCTCTAGTCCTATGGAGGCAAATAGCAGGGCAAAAGTCTCACGTAGGGCATTACAGAAAAGGAAAGCAAGAATCTTCCTCAGCAGCTGCACAGGAGAGAACTGAGGAGCAGTTATCAAGCCAGAGGGTCTCATTGGTTAATGAAAAAATACATATCATATGTAAACAACACCGTCTTATTTATTTTATAGCATCTATCTACACGGAGCGATTCATGGGTCTCCCAACAAAGGATGATAATCTTGAGCACTATAAAGTAAGAATTTTTTGTTTTATTCGGGTCATTAATTTATTTCAAGTGTGCAAAATAATTTTAAAGCTGCCATTCGGAGTTTACACTTTTGCTGGGTCCCCAAGCAAATAGGATGATCTTTTGTTAGCTGCAAAACACCTCACTAGAAAGAAATTTACTCCTTTTGGATTTTATTCTTTTTTTTCCCTTCCTTCCCCCCACCCCCAACCCCTACACAGCTTGAGCAGGCGTCATTTATGCCTAAGGTCTCACTCATATGTAACATATGACACATAAACTTTCAGTTTTTCAAACCAAGAATCAGATGGAAGTAATGCAAATGATGAAGAAAATGTGTTGCTCTGACTCTTAAATATTTATCAACCAAAGCAATACATAATTTCAGTATTGGTGCTAAGTCCATTGCACAATGATTTAGCTAGTTTTCTATTAGAACTTGCAGCAACTAAAATGTTAATTTTTCCTCTTTTCCAGAATTCAACTGTGATGGCAAGAGCAGAATATTTCAGAAATGTAGACTATCTTCTCATCCACGGAACAGCAGATGGTGAGGTTTAAGCAAGACTCTTACACATAAAAATACTGAGCCAGCATCACTTTGTTTAAGAAACATTAAGCATCCTCCTATGCCTGTGCTCAGGGTCAGTACCTAAGAGTCAGGGACATTTCCATAAACGAGTGTGATTACGCACGGCTGACAATGTCAACGGCATGACTAGATAATTGTTGGTGCTCATTTCCAGGCAGTACATTGTCACTCTGTGCTTTCTGGTATTTAACAGCGCTTTAACTCTCTCTCTTTGTTGCAGATAATGTGCACTTTCAAAACTCAGCACAGATTGCTAAAGCTCTGGTTAATGCACAAGTGGATTTCCAGGCAATGGTACATAATTTCATTTTACTCATGTTTACGGCCTTAGACCCCTAAGTGAAAAGGAGGAACCTTGTTTTTAATTTTTTCCTTCCTTCCTTCCTTCCTTCCTTCCTTCCTTCCTTCCTTCCTTCCTTCCTTCCTTCCTTCCTTCCTTCCTTCCTTCCTTCCTTCCTCCTTCCCTCCCTTCCTCCCTCCCTTCCTTCCTTCCTTCCTTCCTTCCTTCCTTCCTTCCTTCCTTCCTTCCTTCCTTCCTTCCTTCCTTCCTTCCTTCCTTCCTTCCTTTCCTTCATCTAAAACCTGAGAGAGAGGCTGAAGGGTAGAGCAGGCGTAACATTAGCAAAAGAATCTTGATCTTTAACTAACTCTCTGAAGGACACTAGGCAACTCATGGCCCCTCTGGTGATCCCAGTTGAATCCTATATAAGATAAATGCATCCACAAGATGAGATGATCTTCTAGCTCACACATCCAACAGCTCTGTGATCCTATGTGCTGAGACCCTACAAAAACCTGGGAGTCCCAAAGTAGCTAGAAGATTCTGTTTGTTCAGTAAGAAGCAATTGCAGGAGGTTATCAGGGACCCCGGAGGCTCCCTGAAGTCCTGCATCTCCACCAAGAGTTAGAAAATCTTTTCTTCACTATGTCCTCAGCTCCTGGCACATGCTTGGTCCCCGCAGGAGCTCCCATCTTTACTGAGGGAATGAATGAATGAGCTAACTGTAAAATCCAGGTTGCATGAAGAAGAGGAAATGAAAACAGGAGAACAAGGCAAAAGGCAAGGCAAGGAAGACAGTCTCCAATACCTATGTTTCCCCTCTTCAGGAAGCATAAATTCTCCCTCATTTGTTTATATTGAATAACAATCCAGAAAAGGAAACCCCAATCTTTTTGAAATTTGGTTTTTTAAAGATAACATACAAAGGATGTGGTGAGATTTTTCTGGTCTTTTTTTATTGTGACCCTCCCCAAAGTAAATTCAGCTTGTAAGTCTATAATATTATGACCACTAGCCATCTTTATTCAGTTAAAACTATAATCTTACCAGCATCTCTCCGACAGTAAAGTTTAATCCACGATACCATATTTCTGCTTGTTTAATGATATTATTTTTAACTCCTATAAAGGATGTTTATGTTATATGTGTTGTGGATTTTCTGCAACAGAAAGGAATTAGAGTCAGGGACTAAAAACCATATGGGATGTTTGAGCTAGAAGGAACCTTAGGGAAAATCAAATCCAACCCCCTTATTTTACAAATGAGGAAACCACTCTCCAGAGGAGCAAAGTAGCAGACCCCGCACGGGGCTCTGGAACCGATACCTGCCTGCTGGTTCCCCTGGATGCTGGCTGCTGGGGAAGCTTAGCCAGCTGAGACCTAAAAAGTAGTTTAAAATATATGAAACAGTAGTGAAGGTTAATAGGAGCCCTTTAAATCTTCCTGCTCCAAACGTTTTCATTTGTTTATCTGAATGTTCTTAGGGAGAATTTCAACTGTAAGGAAAGTTAATGAGGTCCTCAGAACATCTAAAAGTCAAAGCTAGGTGCATGATTTGGCTGCAGGAATAAAGTAGGTTCTTCCTTTTGTGTTTCAGTGGTATTCTGACCAGAACCATGGCATAACCGGCCTGTCTACGAAGCACTTATACACCCACATGACCCACTTCCTAAAGCAGTGTTTTTCTCTGTCAGACTAAAAACAGTGCCGATACATGCCTGTTTCACGATCTGAACACTTCAGATAAATGCCTCAGACTGTTTACTTGTTTTCCTCTTTATGTTGTTAAAATGTTGGTATAAACAAACGAATGTTGTTCGAGTGGCTGGCAAAAAAATTAGGAGGACTCAGAAGTTCAACGGAAATACTGTTTACATTTTCTGTTACTCCGTGAAAGAAGAGAAAAGGGAACCAGGTCGTTTGCTTTGGACACAATATTCTATCACTTGTTTATTTGAGGGGAAAAATAAAGTCAGAAGTTAAAGTGCTTTTATTTTGTCTATGTTCATTGATTTCAGATTCCAGTTTCTATCACAGAAAGAAGTGACTCTGCTAGGCACGGGCATGAATAATGTTAGGGTGGTTGGTCACAAAGGAGGGGAATTTAGAAGCTGTTTGAGATGCATTTTGTAGAGGTTTGAGCTCCATGCTGTCCCTCCAAGAGATGTTTATTAAATTTCTCCCAGAAGATTTCTTCAACATTGCCAAAAGCATTTTATAAGGATAAAGTCAGAATTTTGCATTAAGGCTCCTTTTAAGAAATGCTTCAAAACTGGAAATGTTCCTATTTTGTATCCTTTTTTTGAATTAGTAGTAGTAACTGCCTTTAGAACGCTAAACCACACCAAACTAAATGAAACAAAAAATTAAATAAAGTGGACCCCAATTGTTGGAAAGGAAAAATGTTCTAGCTCTGAAATTTTTCTGGGGTTTTAGTTCTACATTATAGAGTTTATTTTGAAAAAGAAAAAAAGAAAAGCCATGATGACTGAAATCGCAAAGGCAATGCTCTGCTAGTAACTGTCCCTATCCATTAGAAAGTTATGGGTAGCTTGCCATCTCTGTGGTACCACAGAATTAAAATAGGGCCACGCCAGGTCACCAGAAGCCATTTCTTAAATGGATGTTGGAAGCACCCCTGAAGCCACTGCCTAAGGGACTTTTCATTGATATCTTTCCCAGCTCTGATTGCCCTCGGTGATTTTCCCCCATCTGTAGCTTGATTCTCTCCAGTTGCAGGTAGAAGACCCTCATGCCTTCTCTCACGCTCAATAGCCAGAAGAACCGATCTAAGCATGGACCGTTAAAGCAGAAAGGGGCCACGAAGTTCATAGACCACAGACTACTCCAGAGTTCTCAGATTTCTCAGTTCAGCACTTTTTCCACCACTGCTTCCGGAACTCATTCCCCCCAGTCAGGCCATAGAGTCCCACCCCGGCCCTCCAGAAGGGCTGATTTGTAGTGGACAGGGAGCCTGGGCTACACCCGCACAGATTCGGCACTGGCCAGAGCTGTCTCCTCCTCCGCAGCTACTGAGGCTCTGGGCGTGAGAGAAAAGCCTATACCCTCCCTTTCTGTTCTGCGTGGAGCAGCTTCTGGAGCAAGCCCAGATTTCCTCATAACTTTCTCATCATTCACTCTCTCCAACCAGGGAGAGGAGAAAAATGAACAGTCATTTCCTACCCCATCAAAGGAGACAACAGGGTAATGAACAGTAAGAGAAAACCTTGTTACTCGCACTTATTTTCTGCTGTTGTGGAATCTGCAAGCCTGGCAGTTAGTATCACCGTGCAGTAAGTGGTCTCCAGCCCCGGGCCTTTGTTCTCGCTGTCACAGAGGCAACTTCTAAAGACAAATCCAAGTGTTTCATTGTCCCAAGTAGAAACCTTCACTGATTGTCCACCGTCTACAAAACAATATTGTACATATCAGATGTAGAGCATTGCCATCGTCACAAAAAGTGCTTTTGGAGGAGGCCATCCTCGAGGAAGCTTCACAGACCGTATCTTGGAACACAGCCCATGACAGGAGCTCACCAATAGGTGAATGAGTGAATGTCTCTGTGTTCACAGAAGGCTCAGGTTTTCTGCATTACCGTTGACAAAGCCTTCCTGGGCCCCCTCCAGCGGAATCATCCAGATGTTCCTCAGGACTGTCAGCATGTGTTTATGTATTTATTCATTTATTCAACAAACATTTATTGAGTTTATCTGTATACCGTGCACTCTACAGGACTTTGAGGGTACAATGGAGAGCAGAGCAGCCACTTGAGAAGCAGGGTTTTTTTTTGTTTTGTTTTGTTTTTTTAATGTTCACATTTTGTGGAGCTTTACTAGATTTTTTTTTTGGCTTGGAAGATAAGGGGTGCATAAACTACAGAGGAGAAAGATTTTAGTAGAAAGTATTCAACTAAAAGGGATGATTTTTTTTTAAGAAAACCTTACCTTTTATACTTGTAGGAAGCAAATTGTAGTAACTGCTATTTATCACATTTTATTCTTGCACATGAAGTTTGGGGAGAAGGGTTTCCCAACACCCTAATTAATGTACAATTATCCTTCATATATTACAAACGAGATTTTCCTTCATTTATTCAACAAATGGAATTGCAAGCCACTATTTTAGGTACCACCACCTCCCCCCCCCAAAAGACAAGTATATTAATAGGATACCTGTGTATAGGCAGGAGCTTAAAGTGCTATAAAGGTGAGAAATGAATATAATTACAATGCAAGTTCAAATAAGATCAGTACCCTATGGGCGGGATTCAAGTATGTGTGAGAAGGAAACCATAAAAAATTATACCGTCTCAAAATAACCTCAGACCTTAGTCTCCTAATGCTGATCTCAGAGCAATAGTTAAAGGTTTCAAAATTGTAAGTGACCATCTAATATCTCTTAGAATAAATGAAAAAGAAGCAGCAAGAAAATGGGTGTTCTGTTAAATTTAACATAAATGAAGGAACTTTACTGAGGTTTTATCTTTTTAAAAATCTACCCCAAGGTATAAAATGCATGATTTATTTCTTCAAGAGTCACTTTCTGACTAGATATGCTACACATGGCAGGACTCTGCACATTGCAGGGGTCGCAAAGATGACTTAGGTGACAATTTGTCCATTTCTGGACTGTTTCAGTAAAGGCGACTTAACGAATCTGATTTTCCCAACATTTGAGCATTTTTAAGAAACTGACAGATCTTTATGCAAATGTTGTTGCCAAGCTGTTTGTAATGGTGAAATTATACTTTGACAGTAACTCTTTAAAATATATTAAACCCAGCTAAGGTTTTTTTGGAAATGTTGCCAATTAAGTGACTTTAATGAGCTTCTTGATGGTAATGTAATTAAAATTCAGATGTTCTAATTGTAAAAAAAAATACAGTTCTGGGAAAGTTAACAGTAAAATAAGCAAATGTAAAATGAATTAGGGCTAATTTAAATAGTGATTATGTGGTCTTCTGAGAAGATTCTACCAAAACAATGCTTTTAAATATGCTGTTTGTAAAGAAGAAAGAGGCACCTACTAGATAATTAAAACTTAATCCAATAGAGCAGAAATTTCGAGTTTATCCAATCAAACAGATAGAAAAATTCTGAACATAGTGAATCATTCTCAGCTTGTGAAAGGAGAGATGCTAAAACTCTTCCTTGGCACTATGGCCAGGTACCTTGGCAATGGGAAGTGGAATAATAAATTAGATCTAAGGAGAAATAAGTGCCTGAATCTTACTGAGCTATTCATGGGGAAAATTATCTGGCCTCTAGCAAAAGTCTCTAGTGACCACCTGCTCAGATTATTGTGGCATGCAGTTCCAACATACTGGTCATAAACACTTCCTTTTTGACAAATAGGTAATGTCTTTGGCAAGTTAGAGCAATATGATTTCATTCTATTAGCCTCTAATTAATACTCCATTACTTACTTTACTTAAAAATTGCTTTGACAGTATCTGTTTTCACCAATATTAGTTAGTATAGCATTCCGCCCTTCACTCTGCGGTTATAGAGTCTGTTTCCTGTGCGTGGGGGAGAGTGGTAATTAAGCCAAGGTCATGCCACATGGTTTGAAAACTCATTTTCTTTCTTTCTTAATTACTGTTAATTGACAAGCCAAGACAGGAGCATCTTTGCTAGTCATTAATTATTGGGGGCAGGAATCTTTCTCATTGTTACAGAAGGTGAGTTTTTGAGATAAAATGTCTTAAACCTTTAAAATGATATAAAAAGTGTTTGTTTTAAAAAAAAACTATGATCCATTCACACATCTTCACTTTGTTATTAAAACATACTTTTAGATATTTATGGAAATAATAGATATTTTCAATATGTCATAAAAGTTGCCTATATCACACTGGAACTAAGCTTAATTTCCAGCTTTAAGAGATGATAAAAAGCAACAATGCTTTATACAAGTACTTTATATATACTAACAGGAAACAATATGTCTCGTGTTTTTTTATTCAGAAGGTTAAAGTAATACTTTGCAATATTGCAAATTTCTCCTTTTCAAATGAAACTCAAAATAGCTTATATGTAAATTATTTTAAATATAATACATTCCTTATAGCTTATGTTAGAAGTAGTGGATGTTATAGACAAGGGCACTACAAACCAGACAATCTGGTTTGTATCCCATCTCACTAACATGCTAACTGTGTGACTGCTCAGTTTCTAAACATTCTCTCTGCTTCAGTTTCCTTACCTGTGAAATGGGGGAAGTGGGGATGACACCAGTTCCTACCCCATAGGGTTGTTTGGGGGTTTAAATTATTTGTAGAACTAACAGTGCTTGGCATATAGAAAGTATTTTGTAAGGGCTTGCTAAATACATAAAGTAAGCCACTTTTTAGTCAGCATTCCCTTTTTCTAAATATTTAATCTTTATTGCATTTTCCATTACTATTTAGCCCCCATATGCCTCCTCCCCCCAGCAGTCACCACACTGTTGTCCACGTCCATCAGTCCTTTGTCCTTTCTGCTCAGCCCCTCCCCCCACCCTCCCCCTCCATTAGCTGTTATTCTCTTCTCCTTCTATGCATCTGTCCCCATTTTCCTTTTTAGTTCAGTTTGTTCATCAGATTCCACAAAGGAGTGAAATTATATGGTATTTATCTTTCTCTGGATGGCTTATTTTACTTAGAATAATGTTCTCCAGGTCCTTCCATACTGTTGCAAAGGGTAAAAATTTTCTTTTTTGTGGCCGAGTAGAATTCCATTGTGTAAATGCCCCATAGTTGTTTTATCCACTCATCTCCTCATGGGCACTTGGGCTTCTTCCTTATCTTGGCGATTGTAAATAACACTGCAATGAACATAGGGGTGATATTAATAGTCTGATTCAGAAGCCAGTAGTTTCTTTCCCATATCAGAGAATTTAGTTTAAGAGTCCGAATCATCAATTGCTTATAAATTAATCTTTATCTTTTTCTGAAGTGATATGGCCTTTTAGGAATAACCAACATAGAAGTCATGAGTGTCCAAGGAAGCTCACCGACCTTGGTAGTTTTTCTTGAATGCGTTGTTCATCCTTGTATCTGAACACCTGTCCAACATGTCAAGTATTTGGTAGTCGTGATGGAAACACCTTTGGAAAAGATGGACTGCCAGGAAAATGTGTATTTGAAGGACATGGGCAGCCCAGTGCACCAGCTTCACACACAACCTACATAGCACCACACAGGCCTTCTGCTCTGGCCCTGTCTCCACCATTTCCTACAGCAGCCACACTGGTCTCCCTTCTGTGCGTGTGTATAGACCAGCTTATTTCTGTTTCAGTGCCTGGCATGTGGTTTACTCAAATTTTCTCTTGGCTGTGTCTTTGTCATCTAAGTCTCAGCTCATGTGTCACCACCTTAAAGGGGACTTCTCTGGTCACTGTATTCTACCACACACATCCAGAGACTTCCAACCACATTATCTAATTGTGTTTTCTTGATAGCCTTTACGAGCATCAGAAATTATTTTACTTACATATGTGCTTCTTTGTTACCTATATCCTCCATTCAAATATAAACTCCCTAGGAGCAGTGACCCTCTGTCTTTTCAAATCTCTGTGCCCAGGGCTTGGAGAGTCCTGGAATAAGAGCTTGGTACATATTTGCTGAATATATTCCCATCTTCTGTGGACAGCGGGGACCGTGGGACTAGAATGCTTACGTGTATTCTCACAGTGGAAACAGATCTCACCCTTTCTGGAAACTACTATGTAATAGAAACTTGTGCTTTTTCCCACAAAGCAAAGAGAAAGAAAAATCCCTGAGCAGCAGGTGACCCACAATCCGGAGAATGGGGTTAGGAAGGACACAGATACTGGAAATCTAAAAGAGGTTGGTCTTTTAAACAAAAAGATTTTGGTTAGGAAATGAAAACACAGCTCACCGTACTGCCCTGCCTCCAATTTTTGCTGCCTCTAGGTTGATCATCAGAACTCCGCAGACTGAGAAACTTTGGCAAAATCGTTCAGACTGGAAACAGTCAGAGAAACCTCAGGAATGCTATTGATTTCTCTAGCAGCTTTTATTTTTAAAAACCAGTAGTTTAGAAATATATCTTACCTGATAAATATATTTCAGGTACTAATGGTTTCTTTCACATTATAAAACAATGATACCTGTGAGTTACACAATGATACCTGTTCCTGTCTTTGGATCAAGTAGGTCATAAATTCAATCCCTGAAAGTTTGGTTGGTTGGTTCTTCTAAATTCAGATTATAACTTGGAGTCATCGAACATAAGCCACTGGGGATAAACACACACACACACACACATTCTTAAACTAATTGTCATCACCATCACCATCTTCCTTAATGAGAATGATTTTATATGAATTAATTAAAGTTGAGAATCCTGTATTGGAAAATGTAACAGATGCCTCGGAGTACAGTTCCCAATCTCACACAGCTGCTGAGGCCAGCCAGGCGATCAGAATGAACGAAGAAAAGCAAGGAGGTGTCAGCACGGTCTCTCATAACCTAGGGGTGGGACACTGGCAAGCTGGTGAGCACACGAAAGAGGTAACTACTGGTTCAGATTGTTGCCATGTGGGAACATGAGCTATTGTTTCCTGGTATGATTTTTGTCAAGAGAAGTCAGGCAACTGGATTTTAAAATGGCAACTTTATTTTTGAACCCTTGACAGTTAATACACGAGTAAGTAAAACTCATCTGTGTGCCAGATTTGACCTGTGGGTATCAACTTCAATTTTGGGTATCCGTTATAGACCAAGTACTCCATCCACATTGTTTCATTTAGTTACCCAAACTCTGTAAATTAGAAATTAAAATATGTATATTTCTGATTAGGAAAATGAGGTGTAAGATGTGGCGCTTCCCTGGGATTCCATAGTTCCGGCGTGCCACACTGTGGTCTTCCTGTCCTGGCCATGCCTCCGTGTGTGGGGAACGCCTTGCAGATGGCTTTGTCACAATTCCTGTCACTAATCAAATGTTCAATATAGAGTATTAATAAACAAGCCTAGTAACGGGCTCTTATCAGTCATTATTAGAATGTAAGTACAGTTAATGAAGTAGCTATTCAGTGACTGCTTAAATAAACATTTATAGGTTGGCTTTGAAAACAGAATTTGGCGCCTCCCTCGATAACTTAGTGACTTCTGCAGGGTTTGCATCTTGTTTCTGGCCCCAGCAAAATATTGTGCATGTACAGGAAAGTTATCCAATATGTAAATCCAATTCGTGACTGGACTCAAAATAACGTTAGCTTTCCAATCTTCCCGTCACCTTTTCTCCACTCACCAGTGTTTTTTCTCGATGTCTTCTCTCCGATGTTACCCCTGCTCTGAGCCTTCCCACACCTGTTCTCCTGCCAACTCCCACACCATGGCCACGGAGCTACAGAAGGAGGCAGAATGGGGGGGAAGCTTCGAAGATACCACACGAGAATGGTCCCCAAATTGGCATCGTGGTGCATCTTGCCAACAGCGCTCAGGCTGCCAAAGCAGAGGCTCCAGAAATAAAGAACAATGAAAGTGTAAACCTGAGGTTTCATTCCTCCAGATTACACAAACACAAAAAGTAAAATTTTTTAACCCTACGTAAAATAAGTATTTTGTATCTCTTCCCTGTTTTTAGTTGGTGGCTGTCAATGTATGCTGTAAACATACACACACATACACACACACACACACACACACGTGCCTCTAGGTTGCCAAAGCACTTTCAACATAATATCTGGAGAAACTTTATTACTTTTTCAAGTTACAGTATCAGGAGCCATAAAATATAGTTTACATAATCTTCGTTGGTGAAAAAGCTGTGCCAGGGAACCCAAGTATAAGATCCTTGGTGAGACTTAGAGTCTTTTGCATGGTAGTTCCTTTTAACAAGTATTGGGAATTGATCATTATCAAAGTGCTAAAAATTTGTGATAAGCCCTATAAATAACCACTCAGTAGAAACATGATCCTTGAATCATATTCCCCAGAAAATAAGTAGTCATGGAAACAATGAATGCAATTGTTAAGATGTGTAGTTTATTAAAATGTATATTTTTATTGGAATTTTATTAACTTAAAACAATAATTTCTTATGTATTATACTCACATGTTTTATATGTATAATACACATATTTATATATACATATGCATATGTAGGTGTGTGTATATATATTTATTTTTAACTTTATCTGTAGGGTGCCAATATATAGAATACATAAGGAACTCTTACACTTCAACTGCATAATTTAAAAATGGACAAAGGACTTGAATAGACATTTCTCCAAAGGTATACAAGTGGCCAAGAAGCACACGAAAAAATTCTCAGTATCCTTAGTCAATAGGGAAATGCAAATTGAAACCACACTGAGGTACCAATTTATACCTACGAAGATGGCTACTTAAAAAAGAACAGTTACAGAGGACAGACTGACAGCTCTCAGAGGGGAGGGGGTTGAGGGCTGGGCCAGGAAGGTGAAGGGATTAAGCAAAGGAAAGGAAAAGAAAGACTCACGGCCACAGACAACGGTATGGTGATTGCCAAAGGAAAGGAGGTAGATGGAATTAAAAGAGGCTAAAGGGGGGATAAATGGGGATGGAAGGAGACTTGACTTGGGTTGTAAACAAACAATACGATATACAGATGACGTACTATAGAAATGAACTGTACACCTAAACCTATATAATTTTATTAACCAATGTCCCCTCAATAAATTTTTTGAAAAAGAACATCTAGATGAGCCAGCCTACAATTTAATTTCAAATACATAAGCAAACCCAGGCAAGATTAGCACTATTGCCCAGCTGACCCATGAACTGAAGGAATAATAAATCATTGTTGTTTTAAGCCATACACCATCCCCCACCAAAAAAATAAATAAATAAGAAAATAAGTGTTGGCAAGGATGTGGATAACTTGGAACTCTTATACATTGCTGGTGGGAATGTCAATTGGTTCACCTGCTGCAGAAAACAGTTTAGGAGCTTCTCAAAAGTTTAAACATAGAATGACCATGTTCAATCTTTTAAACAATGACCCAGCAATTCCACTCCTAGATATATACTCAGAAGAATTAAAAGCGGGTTCTTAATCAAATGTATGTACAGGCATATTCATAGCAGCGCTATTCACAATGGTCAAAGGGTGGAAGCCATCCAAAGGTGCATAAAAGGATAAATGGATAAACAAATTGCCATATATCCATGCAATGGACTGTTTTCAACCATAAAGAGGGAAGAAGTACTGATAAATGTATTACATATATTAACTTTGAAAACATGTTAACTGAAAGAAACCAGACACAAAATGCTATTGTATGATTTTATTCTAATGAAGAATCTAGAAATAAATCCATAGAACACTTAGACCTCTCAAATATCAGAAATTCCCTTGTCTGATAAATTCTGTATTTCCAACTTCCTGCTCAACTGCACTCACCGCAGCAGCTCTTCCAAAGTAATTTTTCAAATACCCAAAGTCAGGCTACCTCCTTTTTTTGTTCTTCCAATTCTGTCTTCACATCAGTCTAGAGAAAACAGTACGAATGGGCTCTCCTTTCCAGGACTTGTCCCACCCTTTTGTCCTGTTCTGAATTCTATGCTCTTTTAATGTTCCCAGTTTCATCAGCAGGAAGTGAAACCACAGCTGTTTGAAAAGGTGAAAAGTCAATTGTGTGACATATTTAAAACTCATGAATCTGATTCTTTTTTTAAATTATGTATTTTTTTTATTTATCTATTTTTTCAAATACATTTGTCTCTGCCTTCCCCCCCCCCCACTTTCCCCTGCCTCCCTCCCCTTCTCCCTCCCTCAATCCTTCCCCACAGTTTGGCAGTCCCTCAAAAGTTAAACAGAGTTATAATAACCCAGCAATTCTACTTCTAGAATTACTTCTCTTCTTTTTTTAATTTAAGTATATTTAGTTGGCAATATTATATTACTTACATTAGTTTTAAGTGTACAATATAGTGATTTGGCATTTCTTTACCTTCCAATATGATCACCCCACTAATTCTAGTAATCACCTGTCATCATGCAAACTCATCATAGTATTATTGACTATACTCTCCTTCGCCTTTTTCACCCATCTTCCCATCCCCATCCTCTCAAGCAGCCATCACTTTGGTCGCTGTTTCTATGCATTTATTTTGTTTTGTTTTATTTGTTCATTTGTTTTGTTTTGTTTAGATTCCACATATAAATGAAATCATATGGGATTTGTCTTTCTCTGTCTGATTTATTTAACTTTTCTTAATACCCTCTGGGTCCATCCAAGTTGCCGCAAATTGAAAGATTTCATTCTTTTTTATTGCTTTAGAATTGTTTTAGAATTATACTTTGTCTACAAGGTTTAAAAACATAGTTCAGGCCAAAATTTGTACTCAAATACTTATAGCATTATTTATAATAGCCAAAAAGCAAAAACAACCCAAATGTCCATAAACTGATGAATAGTTCAACAAAATGTGGTGTATTCATATAATGGAATGTTATTCAATCTACTGAAAACATCGAAGCATTATTAAAAGAGATTGTAAAAGACACAATGAAATGGAAAGATACTATGTGCTCATGGATTGGAAGAATCAACATAGTTAAAATGGCCATGTTACCCAAAGCAATATACAGATTTAATGCAATCCCACCAAAATCCCAATGTCACTTTTTTAAATAAATAGAACTGAAAATTGTAAGATTTGTATAGAACCACAGAAGACTCCAAAGAGCCAAAGCAACCTTGAGAAAAAGAACAAAACTGGAAGTATCATACCACCTGACTTCAAATTATACTACTGAGCAATAATAATCAAAACAGCATGGTACTGACAGAAAAATAGACACATAAACCAATGGAACAGAATAGAGAGCCCAGAAATAAAACCACATATATATGGGCAAATAACTTTTGAGAAAAACACAGAATGGAGAAAAGCAAACATCTTCAATAAATGGTGCTGGAAAAATTGAAAATGCATAAGCAAAAGAATGAAACTAGATTACATTTGACCCCATGTACAAAAATTAATTCGAAATAAATCAAAGACCTATACATATAAGATCTGAAATAATAAATTACATAGAAGAAAACATAGGTACTAAACTTATAAGCCTTGGTCTTAGAGAACATTTTATGAATTTGACCCCAAATACAAGGGAAATAAAGGCAAAAATAAATGAATGGGACAATATCAAACTAAAGAGCTGGACAGCAAAAGAAATTGCCAAGAAAACAAAAAGACAAGCAACCAAATAGGAGGTGTACAGCAAATGGGTTAATAGCCAAAATATATTAAGAACTCAACACCAAACAAACAATCCAATTAAAAAATGGGCAGAGGGCCTGAACAAATGTCTCTCCGAAGAAGACATAAGAAGGCCAACAGATAAGTAAAAAGATGTTTGACTTCACTAGCTGCTAGAGAAGAGTTACTATATGACCTGGCAACCCCTCTTCTGGGGATCTACCCAAAAAACTCAAAAATATTTATTTGCAAAGATATGTACACCCCTGTGCTCACTGCAGCATTATTCATGGTGGCCAAAACACTGAGACAACCAAAGTGTCCTTTGATAGAGGACTGGATAAAGAAGATGTGGTACATATATACTATGGAATACTACTCATCTGTAAGAAAAGATAAAACACTGCCATTTGTGACAACATGGATAACCTTGAGTATATTATGCTAAGTGAAATAAGTCAGTCAGAAAAAGCTAAAAACCATAGGATTTCACTTGTGTGTGGGATATAAAACTGAAACTCATAGACACAAACAACAGTTATGGTGATTGCCAGAGGGAAGTGGGTGAGGGGTTAGTAAAGGGAACAAGGGGTCAAATATATAGTGATGGAAGATGATTTGACTGTGTGTGGTGGGAACACAAGACAATATACAGATCTTAATCATAGAAGTGTACACTTGAAATCTACATGACCTATTAACCAAAGTCATCCCAATAAATTTAATTCAAAAAAAGAAATGAAGTACTGACTTATGCTACAACAGCAATGAACCTTGAAAATACTATGCTAAGTAAGAGAAGTCAGATGCAAAAGGCCACGTACATATTGAATGAGCCAATTTATATGAGCTGTACAGATTAGGCAAATACATAGAGAGAAAGTAGATTCGTGGTCATAAAGGGCTCTAAAAGGGGCCATAGGTTATGACTAGTAATGGGTACAGGATTTTTTTGGGGGTGATGGAAAGTTCTGGAAGTAGGGGTACACTGGATGAGGGGTATACAACATTGTTAAAATACTAAAAACCACTGAATCATATACTTTAAAAATAAAAGCTAAACTATAAAATATCTGGGATTGCCAATTATTTAATCTTTAAATATTTTGTTACCTCACCCATCTGGCATCTATGAATGGATTCCGACAGCAGTCAAAGCGGGCCCCAAGGAGGTTAGAAGATTTTGCCTGGACTGCCCCCACTACTTTGCAGTGCTTTGCTCTAAAAAGGCAATGTGGTCTGGACACAGACACGGCTGTGGCTTTAAACAACTTGGTCACCTGTTCTAAAGCCTCATGTCATTATTTGTAAAACTGAAGCAGAAATATTTAACTTACTGTGTGTTGTGAGACAATAACATACTCAGAGAGTTTTGCTGCTGTTAGTAAACATTCAATAAATGGTAACTATTTGATCTTTAAGAGGATCTACTCCTCCTCCCTGACATAAAAGTATTTCTAACTCAAACAGTAGAAGTATCTTCCCTTCCATTCAAATTATTATTTCTATATCTGTTGCTTATAGTTAAGTCTGTATATGATGAATTCCAGGTAAAAAATGAAAGTAATCAGCTACTCAGAGGGTTGGTATTATGTGTTAAACCCTCATAAATGTTTACTACACTTCCACCCAGGTGTTTAGTCAGATATAGCCCTGGAATTATAATTTATATTTGATTGTTTTCATCAATGTCAGCTGTCCTAAATGACACATTTATGTAGGGCAAGTGTCCATAAAAATATTAGGTGCAAATTGGTGCTTAATAAATTAAACCAAATTTTAAGATATTTATTGAATCATCTCTTTTGCTATACATTATGTCTAATGTTGAGAAGAAGGGGTGCAGAAAAAATGTGTAAGAGCCATGTTCTTTGAGGTCCAGAGTTTAGCTGATCGGTGTTCATGGAGAAGGATGCTAGTGACTATGGACCAGATTTAGGAGAAAGAAATGAAATGTATCATCCTTCCACATCAGAAAGGGCCCACAGTTAAAATTCTGTTGTGATCTATGGAGAGAAAAAAGTTCTTGTTAAAATGAAAATAAAAAATAAGTGTTTACTTACTCTGACAAAATGGCAACAAAAAAATGATTTACTTTTTAGCAGGAGTCAGGATTAGATCACAGTACTGAAGACTTCCTGGCCATAGAACTACTTGAGTGCAGAAATAAATTATTTTGATAATTTATTACAAAATAAAATTGTAGAAATTATTTCTGTATATTTGAAGAATAAAATAACCAAAAATTATGATAAATTTAAAATTTTTTACTTAAAAATAAAATAATAGACTATAGGGCTTTATAAATTATCCTCACCTCTATGTTTATATCATTTCAATATCACCCAAAAAATGGGCATATCGTTACAAAACATCTGATAAAATGTGACTTGGCAACACTGAACAAGTTTCAGGCGGGGGGCAAGTGTCATTACAAGGCATAATGAATAAGAAAAAGTGTTTATAACTCCATTTTGCATTTTCTGCACTTTTTAAATATACGGACTTCAAATTTTAAATTCTCTAATGGCTGAAATTACTTCATTTTACAAAAGCCTTTAAAAATTTTTTAATTGGTTCACATTAAAGACTCTTAGAAGCTTGAAGAAGAAAAAGTCTTTCCAGATGAGCAAGAGGTTGGATAAATGTAATGACATATGGTTTGTTTTTTATAGCTACAATATGGAAAAAATAGAAGCATAACACATGCATTCAATGATATATATGTATTTATACATATAAATATATATTCTAGTTACAAATTATGAGATAAGATTATTTTGTACAAATGTGATTTTGTTTTCTTTCTTTTTCTTGTTCCCTTTATGAGTAAAAATAACAACTGAAACTTAGAACAATTTTAAACATCTCATTATACTCGGGATCTAGCAAAAGATAAAATCAACATATGCAAAGCCATGATGCTCCACAGTCCCCAGCTCAGACTTGCAAGTTCTCTACAGGGTCTCAGAGCCTCAAGGCAGGAAGACTGTCCACTGAGCTTATCACCGGATCTTCCCCTAACCCCCGTATTGGTGGGGGAACTCAAGAGTTGAAAAAAAAAGCTTCAAGTTATCTTTAATAAGCTTAGTAATTAATGCAGGTAAAAAGCTATTGTTCCAGAAACTGGAGGTTATGACCCACCCAGACTCCAGGAGACACACAAGCAATTCGAATTTTGTGCACCAGGAAGACTGTAAGCGTCAAGATGGTATCTGAGCCATTGTGCTCCAGGGAGAGATAGCAGCTGCTGCCCAGGACACAGATAAGGAATCACAGAAAGAAGATCAAAATGATGAACATTAAATGGCAACAAATTCACAACTATCAACAATTAAATCTAAAAAACAAACTAAGCAAACCAGAAGAGGAACAGAATCAGAGATATGTAGATCATTTGGAGGGTTATCGGCTGTGAGGGGGAGGGGGAAGAATGGGGGAAAAGGTGTAGGGAATAAGAAGCATAATTGCTAGGTACAAAACAGACAGGGGGATATTAAGAATAGTACAGGAAATGGGAGTAGCCAAGGAACTTATATGCATGACCCATGGACATGAACTAAGGGGGGGGGGGCGGAGTGCTGGAGAGTATGGGGCTACTGGGCAGAGGTGGGCAAAGGGGGAAAAATTGGGACAATTGTAATAGCATAATAATAAAATATATTTTAAAAATAAAATAAAAATAAATTTAAAAAAAATCACAGGTCAACAGATGAAAGGATGCTAGGAAACTTGCCAGACTGCAGTTTTTATCTGATTAAATTTTTCCCTGAATTCTAAACCCCATACCTACTTTTTCCCAGAATTCCAAACTACTTACTTACATTTTTCTTCTCCTTACAAAAAAGGTCAGTCAGCTTGAGATAAGATGTAAGACGGCCTTTTAGGGCAGCTGTTCCCAACCTTTTTGGCAGCAGGGACCCGTTTCCTGGAAGACAATTTTTCCACAGATGGGGGGCGGAGATGGTCTCGGGATGGTTCAAGCTCATTACCTTCAAGCTCACCTCTTGCTGTGTGGCCCAGTTCCTAACAGTCCACGAATGAGGATCGGTCCATGGCCCTGGGATTGGGGACGGCTGTTTTAGGGTACCTAACCTGCTGTCTTCTCAGATCGCAGTCCATCTGAATAAAGCGACCATGAAGATTCAATCCTGTCTTTACTTATTGGTACTGGTAGTGACAGGCAGCACGAATGCTGACTTCTCCAGTTTCAGTATTCCAGATGGATGGGTCACAAACTGTCTCTTAAATATCTCTTGCTCAGGATATTTCTCACATCCTCTGGCAAACTCAGAACTTCCGAGAAGTTCTTCTTTTACTGGCTCTGGATCCCTGATCCCATCAAGTCATTCATAGAGAGGGAAAGGGCACCCGATCATTACAATCTGTGTACTCAGTTTTTTTAATTCTCAAAGGCTGTTGTCTCAATATAAACTTATTTCTCATGTGTTATACATAATTTTATTTACTTTTTGTTGTTTGTTTACTCTTTTGAAGGCTCACACCTATTTTCAGAAGACCCTTACGAAGAAGAGTGTTCTGATCTCGGAAGAGCATAGCATATTGAGAAGGTTACCTCCTGGCAACAAAAATGGCCCTCAGACTCGCAGGGGAAGTTTCACTGCCATAACTAAGTCTCATGTAACGGAGTGGAGGCACACTCTCAAGACAGGTCTGGAAGATTAAAAAGAGAAAGCTCTAATCAGTGTTCTGTGATCTCTGAATAGTGACCCCCTTGCCCTGCCTTCATTGCAATTGTTTTTCTATCATCCAGGCCCTGCCCTGTGCTACTATTTTACCTCCAAGCTTGGTTGCTACCACCTGTCTCCAAACTACATTTACTTTACCTAGCTCATACTCAGTGACTGAAGGGTGAGACTCTTTAGCTTCCAAAGTAACTGATTCATTGGTGCTAAAATGCCCCATCCTCACACTTATTTTCTTATACTTTTATTTTAACTTTCAGTCTGGAAAATTTCAAACATATATATAAAGTAAGCAGAATCTCATCATAAACCTTGTTTACTCATCAACCAGTTTCAATAATTCTATCATGCTTGTATTATTTATTCCTTCACCCACACCTCTCTTTAATTTTACTATATTTTTCTTTCAGTTAAAATTTACATAAATTGAAGTTACAGATCTTAGCTACAGTTTTTGACAATTGAACATACCTGGGAAATGCATCCTCTTTCACAGTATAGAATATCTTTGTCTCCCCAGAAAGTTTCCTCCCAGACTCCCCTTGCCTCTCCTCTTCTAAGACTCAGCCACAGTTCTGAGTGTGGGTAACCTTAGTTTTACCTGTTCTTGAGCTTCTAAACATTGGTCCATACAGTGTATAGCATTTTTTTGTGTGTCCAGCTTCTTTCTCTCAGCATTATACTGTGAAATTCATCTATGTTGCTGCCAGTATCAGTTATTGATTTCTTTTTGTTATTGTTGTTCAGTAGTATCCCTTTGGATGAATTCCATACCATAATTTGTCTATTCTTTCTTTTGCTAATGGATAGTTTGGTTGTTTCAAGTTAGTTATTGTAAATAGAGCTGCTTGTGGATATTTTTGTATAAGGCCCTTCGTGGATATGTGTCTTCATTTCTCTTGGGTAAAATGCCTAGCAGTAGAATTACTAGTCGAAATGTAGTTATCCATCTAGCTTTGAAGTTTAACCTTTTCCCAAAGTGGTTATACTGTCACTCTTTTTTAAATTGCTTCTTTGGTTGTTTTAAATAGATAATTAAATTAAATGTTAAAAAAAATGGAAACAGCCTCACAAGTACATGATGAGCAGTATTCTTTGCTCCCTGCTTCTGTCTGCCCCACTGCTTCAAACTACAGGAAAACACTTTCATTCATTTCTTGGGCATTCTTTGAATTTTTAAATATAATTACAAGTAAATAAACATGTTCATCCTCTTTCATCTTCTCCCACAAAAGGCAGCCTATATATATCCATAGTGTACCTCCCTATTTTCACCTAACAATATATCTTGGAGCCTTTCCATATTGGTGAATGAAGAGCTTCCTCATTCTTTTTTTTTTTTTGAACACTGCTCTATTGATGGCCCTTTGGATTAGTTCCAAACTGTGACCATGACACACAATGCTGCAATAAAGAACGTTGCGTCTACATCATTAGATATATGATAACTTTTCAGAATGGTGCTTTAGCCTTAGTAAGCCAAGGGCTGTGGGTATTTGTACTTTGATTATATTGTTAAATTGTGCCTCCAATCATTTGTGACATGTTGCACTCCCATCAGCAATGCATGAGAGGCCCCTAGGCCATATTCTTGCCACCAGACTGCACCGTGTACCTGGATCCTTGCCATTCTCAAATAATTGAACCTAGGTATCTTAAGCAGTTAAGAAAAACACACATGCAACAACCCCACACTCCACAATTTTGTGAGGTGAGATACTAAGCTGGATTGGCTGCATAATTAGGGGATCAAGTACAAAAAGGAACAGTGGAGTCCTTGTTCAAAATGTACTAAAATTTCAAGATGGCAGGAGGACAGCATTAAGCCAAGCATGGAGCCCTCTAAGCATGCAGTGATAGAAGTCATAAGCTCATAGACGTTGTCCCTTGTCCTTAGCATCATAATGAAAGCAAACAAACAAACAAACAAACAGAAAACCTTTGAATAAGTACCTTGTTTTATCTAAAATAATGTGAATTTTTGCAGTCCACATAGTAATTGTATTTATATTTCTTATATCTAATTTAACTGACCTTTTAGGAAGGCATATCCTGGCTGTGGACAATACCCCCCGGCAACCACCAGGCACCCCTCATGCAGCCTGATGGGAAAAGTCTAGAGGATACCTCTCAGAACTTCCCTGCTCCCAGGCATCCTTTTTATCACTAGACTTATAAATACAGGGCCACTATTTTCCTTGCCTCTCATCTAAATAAATAAATGCTAGGGTGGGAATTGAAGACCCAGTGGAGGCTGGTGTTGCAACAGTTTTTGGAAGATCTATAAGTTCAAACCACACTTGCTGTTTGTCTTAATTTCTCATTGTGTCCTAGATGGACACAATGTCCATCTAGGAGCCTGACTGGCCCCTTGTAGGGAGTGGAGTAGTGCCCTAGACAGTGAGGATCTTAATGCTTCTGCATCTTCAGAATGCTCATCATGACAGTGTCGGGGACCCCCAAAGATCAGTGTTGGTGGGCTGGAGATGAAGCTAGAGGCAATTTCCTGAAAGAACTTGGATTGTCACTTCTGAAATAACAGAAAGCAAGTGGGGTGGAGGGAAAGAAACAAGTTTTAGTGAGATATTGGAAGAGGACGTTTACTGAAATGCCAGATGCTGTGTTAAGTGCTCTATATCTTTATATCTTATAACTTTACATCATCTGCAGAGCTCCCTTCTTAGGAGTGCTCCATAAACAGGAAGCACCTAAAAAGGAAAGAAAGAGACACAGAAAGACAGGCAAAGAAGCATCTGTCCACAGAAGCAAAGGGAAAAAAAGAACTAAATACCAAACAACTAATAAAGTATAGCTAATATACTCGAGGATTGAGGCAGGAGGGAAGAACTATTTCATCATATATTAAACTAATTCATGCTTTCAAGCCATTACTGCATTTGTAAGTGTTCATCCAGCTGGTCCTGAGCGCCACCATTCTCTGCTCTTTCACCCCCCCTGCTGGTAGTGCCAAAAAGCAGTCCTCAGGTCAAAACAGCAGCAAGCGCAAGGTAGGTGAGGAAATGAGGTGGGTATTTTATGCAATTGTGCTTCACAAACCTTAATATGCGTATGATTTACCTGGGAATCTTGGTAAAATGCAGATTCTTACTTAGTAAGTCTGGGCTTGGGCCTCAGAGTCTACATTTGTAGCAGGTGATTCTGGTCCATAGACCATGTTTTGAACAGGATCGCCTTCTATCATCAAAAATCACCAGCACAAAAACCCCTTCTGAAGGTTTCCCAATTTCATGTAATTTACCTCTATGGTATTTAAGTAGTTCTCTACCCATCATTGGGTCCAATCCACAGTTGAAGAATTTAAATTCATTGGGAATGTTTCTCCAGTTGTATCAATGATTTACTTCTGTATAAGTCATCAGCTTCATTTTGATGATAGTAGAAGATTGGAATCTAGTTAGAAAATGTTGCAATGATTTTGTCATACAGAATCAATTTTTTATTTTAGAAGAGTTATTTAACCAACCCTTTCATTTTACAAATACGGAAGCTGAGGCACAAAGAGATGTATGACTGGACTATAGCCATACAACATGCTGACAGCAGCCAGACTAACAATAGACTTTCATGCTGTCTGTCCAGATCACTTCCTATTTTTCTCTCTATCTAAAGTAATCAGACTCATATCTGGTAAATCCAATAGATCACTGAAGTCTTAAAGTGACACACGACAAAGCTCAGGAAATGCATATGACAGTACACATCGTAATTTGTCCTTTTATAAATTGGTGTCCAGCTCTTTCTTATCAGTAGATTTAACCTTTAAATATCCATTAGAAGGAAAAAGAAACACTAGACCCTGTGTTATTAGCATCACCTATCTTGAATGTTTAATCATCATGTTGCTTTATCCTTTCTTCCTGACTTCAATTTATTACAACTGGACACATTAGGTTCTAACTGATATTCTTAAAATTCTCCAATAATAAATGCAAGTTATTTCATACAGTGGGGGCCGAGAGGATTACTAAGCAGGTTTTAAGTGAATAATTCATTATTTGGGTAAATAAAAGGATTAATTGATTATTATATTCAGATAACAAAATAGCAAAACAGAAAGTCTTGTAAGACCCTCAAATGAGGCCATCCTCCAAATGGCGTTAGCCATGAACTAAGTAATTTCACATCTTCAGCATCAAAATTCACTTCAGAGTATTTAAGTGAATTTCAAGCTTGATTGAGAGTGAAAGGTAAATTTCCGAACTGTCCTTTCCATCCCTTACCCCCCTAAAAAAGGCAGAAGAGTAAATAAAGTTTCCTGGCCTCTGAGGTCCCACCCAATATATGAGATGAGCAAAGTGAGTGGGCGAGTGAAATCGTTTGTAACAAAAGCCCATTATTTACAGATGAGAAATTTATATTGTCAGCATAATATCTGTGAGGCTAAACAGCGGTGGAGAGTATATAAAAGCAGTGCGCTTTGGTGCAGAAGTACAGAGCTCAGGACACAGCTCTTCCACGGTTCCAAAGAGGGCTCACTCTCTCGCCACGGGCTCTGTTCCACGCCCCGGAGTCAGAAGGTAAGATTAATATTGAATGATTGTAAGACTGTATATTCTGTTTTGGGTACAGTGAAGTATTTTTAAGGGGACAAATTATTATGAATTAAGGTGTTGTTCTTTCATCTTATACTTTATTACTAATAATACATGGGGCAGAATTAGGATGAAGATGTGATATTAAATGTATTTATCTATACGTCAACAGAGTGAAGCCGCAAAATGAGTTGGAAAAATAATTCAATGAAAAGATATAAAGTAAAAATTAAAACAAAGATTCAAATCAATGCACTTGTTACAAGATTTAACTGTTATGAGGACTGCATTTTAAAAATAAGGGGTAACATTTTTTAAAATAAATGTTATCCTTGGACTTGATAAATGTGTATATTACTTTGAACAGAAGGCGCCTTTTAAATTCAGCAGAAATGTGTCCATTAGAGAGGCTATAATAGTAATTGCTCCTTACCAACGAAAACTTATCAACATCATCATTCAAATATTCAAATTTCTGATAAGTCTATTAAAAAAATCAAAGTCCATGAAATCAGCTCATGTAAATAAGACAAAGCTTATTTGGTGCAATGAACAAATATCAATTATTGGGATTTTTTGGCTGGAGCTGAATAAAATCATAGATTAATGATTAACTACTGCGTATTGAGAACCTATAGTAATAAATAAAATATCTAAAATGTCCACATTCTGAGATGAAGCTTTAATAAATCTCTTTAGATTCAAAATCAGATGTCCTAAAATACCTGTTTAATTTCTTGAAGGCAGAGAAGGATTTTACAAATATCTCCGATGAAGTAAATGATTAAGTGGTGTGTTTTTCCACACATGCCAAGAATCTATGAAAGGAAATGAGCCAACCAGCTTAAAAAGTATTTATTTGGCCTACAAGGCCAATACATTTAGGGATATTATATCATATTGCCTTGCCTAGGTCTAAGATTAATCTTTCTAAAAGAATTTGTATACAGGGAATATGATTGTTACCACATTTTCCCTTTAAATTGGAGTGGAAATGTGCAGTTTTTACAAAACTACAGGCTTTCTCCTTAGGCTACCTAAGTTTGGGGTGGGGGCTAGGGAGTAAGTGGAAATTCTTCTCATATTGAATAAGATTTTGAAACTAAAATAACATGTATTTGCTTTCTCAGTTGTGGTATTCAATTAATTATTCTTAATTTTTTTCACAATTTTGTAGACATTTTACACATGAATAAATGAAATTTTTAAAATCAGTTTCTCTTTCAGTGGAACTGACTGTTTTGCCTGTGGCGGGCTATGAACAGTCACTTCTGCGTGGCTGTTCCCTCTCCCATCAGCTCCCACAGCAGCAGCGGAGCACCACATGCTTTAAGTCCACCTCCGCATAATATAATAGAAGATTTTGTAAAACCTTTAGGGACTTTACACAGAAGGAACTATCTAGGACCAAATTGACTATGCCATAGTGGTGTAATTCTAAAAAGAAATGTTTGCTTTAATTTTTTTAAAATTCCTGAAAGTGTGAACTTATAATTGAGAAGTATAATCAGAAGACACTACTTAGATACATGGCAAAATTTCCAAAGTTTGCCAACTAGATAAACTGAAGAATAGCAAAATGCCAAATTAGGGATTTAATGTTGATGAATGAAGAAGCATGAATATGTAAGTCCTATTGTGTTGCTTTCTGTAACTGACACTTAAAGAGACTTAATATTTCAAAGAAAAAAAAATACCACTGCTGGCATTACAGTTCCCATGTTTTAGTGCCAAGGATAGATAGCAAATATGGTTAGGATGTTAAAGAAAAGATTGATAGTTTAAAATGATAATATTTGTAAAATTGTTATTTCAAACCAAATCCCATTTGCTAAAAATACTCATTCAAATTATTTATGGATAAACATAATCAACGTTGGATTGAAATCCCCACTTCTCAAAGTAAGCATGGTGGGGCTTGGGTAGCAGAGAGAAGTGCGTGACAAATGCTGGACTTGAGGTTTCTATTCAGAATATAGAGGAGCTTGCCCTGTGGGGACATTCTGCCCCAAATTGGTGTTAGCTCCTACCCCACCCACTCTGCATCATCACATCCTGGGTATCCTATGGCTTCACAGGGCACTTGCCTTGGGACAAGGACAAGTGTATCCTACAACCAGGTCTAGAGTGTCACAAGCAGTGAATGACATGTCCTGGACTAAGTCCAATTATAAAACAACCCGGGGACTTCCAAGACTTCAGAAGCAAGCATTAATTTTCTTTATGACAGTGATCTCTGAGTTTCTTAGTTGTGATTGTTCAAGTTGCCAAAAGCATTAGTTCTTGTTGCAAATTGCTTGTCTTTAAAATGATTTTTTTCCCTTTAATTTAGAACAGGTCAAAGCACTCTAAAATACCTCAAATCTGTTGGCCGCTTTATAATTACAAAGTCTAGACCAAGTTACACTATTTAAAATATAAATGAATAATACATCTGAACCGACAGCTGGTATGCCAAGTTGTAGCCTGAGGCTGCTTTAAGATGGTTGAAATGCAGGATAATGTAAATGCTTGGAAGTGAAGGACTATTAATTGAAAGCCAGACTGATAGGGAAGGGGGTGGCATTATGGATAAGGTGGCTTTCAGACTAACCATATGTAGCATATCATCTACAGTGGATATTTTAAATGTTTATCAGGGACATTTTTTAATTCCAGATCTGGAAATGAGCCTTCTAATTATTAACAGAATTGTCCTACATTAATGAAAAAGCTTAATTGTAGTACACATCTTTTATTATTATTATTATTATTATTATTTTTGGCCATCCAAAAAATCTGAGGGAAATACAATCTCTTATTTGAAATTAAGCTGGAAATGTACTCAGTAAAACTGATGATGACTAGTATTTTCTTTTTATTTATAATATTTATTTTGTCAAAATCAAACTAATTTAGCCTGACATGTTTAAACACGGTTGCCTGTCTCCCTCCTCCTATCTCTCCTTGACTGTGTTCCAACAGGCAGCAAAAATGAAAAGCTTTTACTTTGTGGCCGGATTATTTGTAATGCTGGTACAAGGCAGCTGGCAACGTTCCCTTCAGGACACAGAGGAGAAATCGAGGTATTAAGTCCTAAGATTTGAACTAACATAACATTATGGTTATATATTATAACCTGTGAAAACTATGATTAGTGAATGGTCTCAGTATTTAGAATAAATACTATGCATAATTTTCAAAAGTTTAAAATATCATTGTGATAAAGTTGTTTCTGGAGTATAGATCAAAGTATGTTGTTTCACAACCAGAGGAGTAGGCAATGTTGAAAAATGTGTTACATGGGAAATTATAGCTCGTTGCATCTTCAGCTGATCCTATCTATCCATTCATTACTCACACACTGCATAGTAGATTATTTTAATTACTCACACCAACTTTTTCTTTTTATTCCTTTTTAAAAATAACACTGTTTCTTGCTAATTGTAAAAGTCATACATGTTCATGATAGAAAATATGCAAAAAATGTTATGTATTAATATGTACTGTATATAAATATATCTCAGATCATTATGCAGCTTCATGTTATACCTTTTATGTTAGCATTGTATTGTTAGCTTTTTCTTATATCATTAGGAATATCTATTAAATGTGTGATATTTAATGGCTGTACACTATTTCATCTCATAAATGTGTAGTAGTTATTTAGCTATTCTTCTTCTATTGAACACTTGGGTTCCTCAGTTTTACCACAAAGAATGCAACAAATAATATTTCTCCCTAAATGTTTTTTTAGCATTTTCCAGAAGTTAGATTTCCAGTAGTAAAATTACTGTGTCAAAGAGTTTGAATGAGCTTAAATCTTTCATACCTTTCCAACTTGTTTCCAGGAAAGTCATACACATGCACAATCCCACCAGCATTATAGAAACATTCCTCTCACAATGCCCCCCCATAGTTATTCTTTGCAATTTGATAGATGAAAATGGTATATCAATTCTATTTCTGAGTATTAACCACATTGATTATTTCCACATATTTGCCATGCCAATTAACTGTTGATTACCAACATGTGGATTATCCACTATACAGTTTGAAATTAGCAGAGCTTTTTCTTGTTTTTCTTTAAATTTTTAATTGCCTTTCTTTTTCACCACTAGCTATCATGTAACCAGGTAACAAAGCTACTATTTTGTATTGAAATATGCAAAACAAAATTGGGAACATAGATCAGCTGCCCAAATGATTTGAACTTCTTTACTTTTTTAAAATAATGAAGTCATTGCTCTCTTCGGTCATTATTGGCACAACTGTAAGTAGATTAATTAGTGGGAAAAAGATTTATTTAATCTTATTTCAGTAAAGAAGAAACCACTTAAAAAAATCTATTACTAGGATTCAGAATCAGAATGTACTCAACTCTAATAAAATTCTGAAATTCTCGTGGCAAACAAGGTCTCTCTGATACCAGCTAAAATACTCAAGGCATCTGCCTTTCAATTTCATGTGGTCTGGTGTTTTGTAGAGAAGATGCTCCTCGAGTGAGTTCACTCTTGAGGAGAGATTTAGTTGTATCAATCATTGTTCTTCACAGCTCATTCCCAGCTCCTCAGAGAGACCCGCTCAGTGATCCAGATCAGATGAATGAAGACAAGCGCCATTCCCAAGGCACATTCACCAGTGACTACAGCAAGTACCTGGACTCCAGGCGTGCCCAAGATTTCGTGCAGTGGTTGATGAACACCAAAAGAAACAAGTACGAGTCTAAACCTAGTTCAAAATTTGTGCACAAAT
Organism: Pteronotus mesoamericanus; assembly: GCF_021234165.1. NCBI lineage: Eukaryota > Metazoa > Chordata > Mammalia > Chiroptera > Mormoopidae > Pteronotus > Pteronotus mesoamericanus. Next base: position 24,363,938 of record NW_026555325.1, on the reverse strand, counting down.
GGATTACTTAAATATGTCTAACATTTGTCTTGCCTTTCTTATATTATCATGCTCATCAAATAGTGCCCATGAGCTTTTTCAATTTTGATGATTTCCAAGGTCGGTGATGCTATCCTCTGTATTATGCCTCAAAGTGTCTCAGCTGTCACCCTGCCAAATGCCTTACCCACCCTCTAATGGAACATAGGCTTTACATTATTTTCCCAACTCTGGTCTTACTGTTAATATTTATTCCCTTGCCCACTTTCAAATAAAATTGAAAGATGACTGTTGTAGACTTGCAAGGGTAGGAATCTAATTTCTGACCAAAAGATAAGAGCAATTTCAACATTCCCTTGTAGGGTTCAAACTTATGATTATGATCACATTTAAAGTAACCCCTAGCCAAGTTAATCATGGTAAGGAATGGAAACAGATGCAGTCTTTTTCTTGTAAAATACAATCCAAGATACACATTTAAAATTATAGCCTTGCTGCACCGCATAAAGAAAGAAGAAAGCAAATAAGAACACAAGCCTATCATAAGGCATACATTTTAATGTTGGATTTTCATTCACAGTGTTGGGTTTTATGATGCATGTAGGCTACTGAAGGAAATCATCCACAAGGGTTTCACAGAGATGGTGGAATTTCACAATTTCTTTGGAAGGTGGCCCACGGGGGAAGGGAGTTATGCATTCAAAGTAGTTGAAGGAATCTAAAAATCAGGAAAATGGCATAGATTTGTCTGAATAGAATGGAAAAAGGGGAAAGAGAATGAGAGAAAATGAATATGGGTCAGCAGGAGGGAATTAGAGGTCCGTTGACCAAAAGTTCTTAAAGCTGAGGGCATGCTAAGAAAGGCGGTGGGCACGAGCAGAGCGGGCACTGGGAGAGGTCCCTGGTAGCAACTGCCGACATGGCCACTGGTGAAATATGAGAAATCACAAATTTGGAAAAAAATAAAAACAACCGTCCTCATTTCTAGAACGAGAATGCCACAATTTGGTAAATTAACGTAAACTAAACCTTGCTCTCAGTGATTTCTGCTGTATGTTTAAGATGAAACCTTCTGGGGGTAATAAATGCAGGAGAAACTGAGGACAGATGGTCAACCACCTACACCACACACTGGGCACTCTTAAGGGTGATATGGGGTCATCATCTTAGCTTTCCTCTTTGCTGTCCCATCTCATGCTCCCTTTCATCCATTATCATGTGGTCCTCTTGATAATATTTTGAGATGGCCCTTTGCTTTCCCTTGACTCAGTTATCTACCTCTGATCCCGTATGTACTACTAACAAATAGCTGCTTTGTTTGCAAGCAGCATAGCACATTGAGAGTTCACATACACTGAGACTGAAGTAAATGCAGCCTCAATAATCAATGGCACAGAGAAGCAGAGGAGGTAAAAATGGCGGTGCTGAGTTGAGTAGGGGAGCATTAGCTCTTCTTAATTGTTATTATCTGTCTCCCATCAAACTTCAATTCAGATAATTATGTAGTTTTGAGATGAGTCCCCTAGCAACCCCCTTCTCCCAGACCTCCCTAAGCGCCTTATACATAGAATCCTCAAACCAAAGCTGCCGCTGCATATACAACCATATTGCTAAAGAGACACCTTCAATTTAATGTTCACATTTCTTTCAGGAATAACATTGCTAAACGTCACGATGAATTTGAGAGACATGCTGAAGGGACTTTTACCAGTGATGTAAGTTCTTATTTGGAAGGCCAAGCTGCCAAGGAATTCATTGCTTGGTTGGTGAAAGGCCGAGGACGGAGAGAGTAAGTTTATACCCTCTTCCTTTTTTTTTTTTTTTTTTTTTTTTTGCGTGATGCTGAAACCTCGGCCTACGGTTATCTATATATGGATTTGAATTATGGAAAAAATTACTATAGTCTCACAAAGCAAGGAAATAACTCCTATTGGTGAAAGACAGTCTATAAGAATCTAATCTGTTTTACCTGCAGTAGAAAGTATTGATAATAGAGTCAAACAGGTGACATTTTTATCCCATGTTAGGGTTGTGTTTAATTAGATTCTTAACTTGTTAATCCAAGAAACTTTTGAGAGTAGAGTGCTTTTGAGAACTACACTAAAACAATAAGCTGAAACCAGAACTGTCCTAGGAAAACTAGGGATAAAGAAAAGAAAATAATGCTGAAAACTTAGTTTGACTTTAAATATTTGCAAATGGGGTTAACATATATTTATGTGTTAGTAAGTGTGTAGGTAAATATCTGATGAACACTGGAAGGAACTAAACTTAAGTTGTTTAATGAAATGACACCCAGAATAGAGATGTGTGCAAACATCCATGTCTTTAACAACATACCCATTTTTTATGGTGCTGTCATATAAATAACCATTATCATGACCATACCATTACCATAGCTGAAAACGAGGCTGAGACCTGTGGGTACCTCCTTGGATCTTCCCACAACTAAACAGACCCCTGAGCCATCTCATTTTCTCTTGATGATTTTGACTGACATTTGAATTATGAGAAGCAGGAAATTCATGGGCAATTCAATTTTTCAGTGAGATTTAAAACAAGTTTACTGAGATTTAAAGAAATCTTAAGACATAAGGGAACTGGTATCATCACTGTTTTTTTAAAACATTAATAATCCAGTTCACAAAATCATGATAAAATAGTCACTTACCCTTTAGGATATTTTACAGTGTCTTAAAGGGATACCCAAAATTCTGCTAATTAAATACATCAAAGAGAAAATCTGATATAGACTAAGGTTTAATCCCTTAATACTGCACTTAGCAAGGCTGTTCTGATAATCACTAGTTTTATGGCATATCGTACATTTTTCTGAATCATAAAAAAATTAATAGTCTCAATAATAACTTCTGTGTTATCAGTATACTAAAATCTTTGAAGCAGCTTGAACATTGAGAAAAGCATGAGGTTATACAGACTTGGTTTTACATCCCAGCTCTGCCTTTTACTACCTACAGAATGTCCATTCTGACGTGCACCAGGTCATCCAAGTTTCTGTGAAGCTTTTCATAGTAGGTCCTCTGTAAATAGAAACTTATCTTCTCAATGACCCTTACACGTTACCAGTGATAGGCAATCAGTACACATTTATTTAAAGCATTTAACTGAATACTGATTTTTATCCCTTTTTTTCTCAGTTTCCCAGAAGAAGTCACCATTGTTGAAGAACTCCGCCGCAGACATGCTGATGGCTCTTTCTCTGATGAGATGAACACAGTTCTTGATAATCTTGCCACCAGGGACTTCATCAACTGGTTGCTTCAGACCAAAATTACTGACAGGTGATTGCATTTTAGTTCATTCTGAAAACCATCAAAACTTTCACAAATATCATACTGCTATAGGCTGTTCCACATGTGGGGAGGAGAATCTTGATATATAACCAAAATTATGAATCATTTAAGAGTACACTATTATATTTGTTTTAAATCCTTGCACTTTTATCTCTTCACCCATTTGTTCCAAATACATTTCCTGAGTGTCAGTAAGGGGCAGGATGTTAGGAACACAGATAAGAATAAAACATAGAAATGTTTTATTTTCTATGTTTTATTCTAAGTCATTCACATATTGTCACATTTCAAATTTCTTTGTATGCTAAAATTTTAGCACAAAATAAAATAACAGTATATTTGGTATTATATACTTAATGTAGTAATCATATCAATAAAAAATATAAACACCCCAAAATTAACCACTGTTCTTGATAGGCTGTACTTGCTTTTTATAATTATTTATACACTTCATATTTCTTGTTAGGGAAACTTTAGGATAAACCATCTTTGAATGCAAATATTTAATGAGTTCAAAAGACTAAGGGATTTAGAAGATAAAAAGGTTAATAAACAACTTTATCAAAATAAATGTTTAAAATGTTTCCTGAATAATTTAATTCTGTCATCTGAGTATTATAGCTGTTACATCATGTCTTCTGTCTTTTGTCTTTAGGAAGTAAGTGTGCCACTATTCAAGATCATCTTCACAACATCACCTGCCAGTCACCTGGGATGTTTGAAATTTTAAGTTCTATAAATTTAAGAAGTGTATTCTGAAGCGATACTGCTTTGCATGCCAATGAATAGATTATCTTTTGATGTTGTTGCCAAAAGATTATAAATGAAATAAAGCATTGTCAAAATATTGCTAAAATATTAACTTTAAAATATAAAAGTGCAAAATCTCTTATTGTCTTCTTATTTTGAATGAAATATCCTAACCTGCTTATAGTTAGCCATGAAATTGTTTTCCCATGATATAATTTGTACATATAAATTATTTCAATCACAAAATATCTGCATTATAGTAAGTGTAGGGCTGGTAGCTACAGTGGTGAAACTGGAAAGAGAAATTTCTTCTTGAAATTTTTGTCATAAAAACGCTTAGCTTTCAATATATCAAAGACAGACTTAAATAAAATATTCAAGCTTCTTTCCCATTGCCTGTTTTCTCTCTTCTTTATGACCCCACTCCTTCCAAGCACCTCTTCTTCCTCAGCCGGTAGCCCACAACCCAAATCTGGTCAGGCATCGCTTCATGTTGTGAATGGCTGCATATTAACCTTTGGAGCCAACATTGAAAACTCATGGTATTTTATATATATGTACTGATTTCTGGCTTCACTGGAAAGATTAAGACTTCAGGCAATATTAGATCCACAAAACAAATTTCTTCTGGAGCTGAATACCAGCTGCCTCCTTTTGAAGGGTGACATGCTCTTCAACTCACTACTGTGCCCCCTACACACACACACACACACACACACACACACACGCACGCACTATACACATATGCATGCTCACACACCCACACCCACACAATGTACACATGCAGGCACTTTCTCCTAGACCACTTTATTTATACATCTGACTTGCCTGGCCCCTGCTGACATTTACGTGCCTGTCATACCCTGTACCCTTGTCTCTCCATCCTGCAAAGTCCAGTATCTTGTGCCAGTCTGGTGCTGATGGCCATGCCAGAGATTTTTGGCTTTTTAGTATACGGTATTATCAACTTTCTTTCTCTCTTTTTTTTATTGAAATATAATAAATGTATAACATCGTGTAAGTTTAAGTTGTACAATGAGCCAATTCGTTACATTTATTTATTGCAATACAACTACCGCCTTAGTTTTAGCTAACCTTCTATCAAGTCACATAATTATTTTTTCTTTGGGGGGATGAAAACATTTAAGATCTAGTATTTTAGTAAATTTTAAATATATAATACAGTATTGTGGATTATAATGACTATGCTGTGCATTAGATCGCCAGAATTTACTCATCTTCTAGTTGCAAGTTTGTACTGTTTATAAAATCTCCCTAAGTCCCATACCCTGCTCCAGGCCCTGCTAACCACCCTTCTACTCTCCAGTTCTTTGAGATTGGGTTTTCTAGATTTCACATATAGGTGATTATAGAGTTTTTGTTATTCTCTGTCTGGTTTATCTCACTAAGCATAAAACACTCAAAGTTCATTTACACTGTTGGCAAATTGCAGAATTCCCTTCCATCTCATGGTTGATGGAGCAAACGAAAAAAATCAGTAATATCTGAAAAACTTAATTAATGAAATAAACTTGATATTTTTAGTACATTACACCTACTAATAATTAAATTAATATTCTAAGTACACAGAGAATGTTTACCAAGATTGACTTTATGCTAGATCAAAAGTCTTCTATAAACTTCAAAAGTTAAAATTATTCAGAGTATGTTCTCTGGACACAGTGGAATTAGGCTTGACATCAAAAACAAAAGACCTTTCAAATTCACAACTGCTTTGAACTAGGCAATTATTTCTATATAATCCATTGGTCAAAGAAGAAATCATAAAGAAAATCAAAAAAATACTTTTTAATTATATGATAATGAAGATAAAATAAATACAATCTGGAAATAAAACTAAAGCAGTGTTTAAGAGTAAAAGATAGCTTTAAATGCATTTGCTAGAAAGAAGAAATTAGAAAATAAATAGTCTAGTTTTACCTTTAAAAATTTGAAAATAAAACCCCAGCAACTTTCAAAAAATAAACAAGAGAAAATTAAAAAAATAGGAGAAAATAATGAAATACAGGAAAATTGTTAATAAAAATGAAGAAAGCCAAAAGTTGGTTCTTTGGTCAGATTAATAAAAATAATAAGTCCCTAGCAAGACTAGACAAGAAAAAGGGAAAGTTACCAATATCTATAACAAAAGGGGATAACTCTAAATATCTTACAGACAATAAAAATAAAATAAGAACATATTATATAAAAGTATACACCTGATAAACTTGACAATTAGATGAAATGGACAAATTTTCTTTAAAACTATTACTAAAATAGACACAAATAATAGGAAAATCTTAATAGTCCTCTGTGTAGTATAAAAGTTGGATGTGTTATTTTGAAAATTTTTTCAGAAAGAACTTCAGGCCCAGACAGCTTAACAGGTGAATTCTTCTAAACATTTAAGGAAGAAAAAACACCAATATTACATAAACTCTTCAAAATAAGGGGAAAATAAGGACTACTTCCCAGCTCATTTTATGAGGCCAGGATAACACTGATATAAGAATCTGACAAAGATTTTACAGAAAAGGAAAATAAAAGACCCATCTTGATTCATGAAGAGAAGTGAAAAATCCTATACAAAACATCAATGAATCAAATCTCGCAATATACAAGAAAAACTATTACAGTATAAACAAAGTGCATTCTAAGAATTTCAGGGTGGTTTATCATTTTTAAAAAATCAATGTAATTCACAACATTAACAGAAACAGGAGAAAATCCATATGCTCTTTTCAATAAATGTAGCAAACACATCTGATGAAATTCAAAACCTATTAACATTTTGTTAAACTCTCAGAAGGAAATAACGAAGTTAAAACCTTTAACTACTTTGGGTAGAAAAACACCAAAAAATAAATAATTTTATTTATTTTTTATTATAAGAATAAGAAATCAAAATTATGGTTTTGTGAAAAGAAATGAAGAACACCACTAGCCAACCTAAGGGAAGACTAGAAGGAAAGAACGTATAAAATAAAATGAATTGGAAAACAGCCATTGAAACAATGAAATTAAAACAAATTTGAGACAACTGAAAGTGCTGAACAAAAATATTTAAATACCTAGCAGATATGGATAAAATTTTTTTAACATATTTTATTGGCTGTGCTATTACAGTTGTCCCAGATTTCCCCGTTTGCCCCGCTCCACTTAGTACTCCGTGTTGCCTCAGGCAATCGCTCCCCTTAGTTCATGTCCATGGGTCATGCATATAAGTTCTCCGGCTTCTCCATTTCTTGTACTGTTCTTAACATCCCCCTGTCTATTCTCTACCTACCAGTCTATACTTCTTAATCCCTCCAATTTCTGCCCCCCTTTCTCCCCTTCCCCCTTTCCCCTTCCAGCTGATAACCCTCCAGGTGATCTCCATATCTATGATTCTGTTTCTGTCATGCTTGTTTGCTTAGTTTGTTTTTTAGATACAATTGTTGATAATTGTGGATTTAATGCCATTTTAATGTACATAGTTTTGATCTTCTTCTTTTTCTTAAATAAGTCCTTTTAACATTTCGTATAATAATGGCCTGGTGATAATGAAGTCTTTTAGCTTTACCTTGTCTGGAAAGCACTTTATCTGCCCTTCCATTCTAAATGATAGCTTTGCTGGATAGAGTAATCTAGGTTGTAGGTCCTTGCTTTTCATCACTTTGAATACTTCTTGTCAGTCCCTTCTAGCCTGCAAAGTTACTTTTGAGAAATCAGCTGACAGACTTATGGGAACTCCTTTGTGCGTAACTCTTTGCTTTTCTCTTGCTGCTTTCAGGATTCTCTCTTATCTTTGATATTTGGCATTTTAATTATTATATGTCTTTGTTGTTGTCCCCTTTGCATCCACAGAGCATTTGCGATTCTGTGTTTCCTGGACTTGTATGTCTATTTCCTTCACCAAATTAAGGAAGTGTTCTTTTATTATTTTTTCTAATAAGTTTTCCATTTCTTGCTTTTTCTCTTCTTTTTCTGGCACCCCTATAATGTGAACGTTGGTATGCTTGAAGTTGTCCCAGAGGCTCCTTAGCCTGTCCTCGTTTTCTTGGATTCTTTTTTCCTCTTGCTGTTCTGATTGAATGTTTTAATGTTTTCTTTCTTTCATCAATGTGTTCCAAATCATTAATTTGATTCTTGGCTTCATCCACTCCATTGTTGGTTCCCTGTAAATTTTTTCTTTATTTCACTCAGTGTAAACGTCATCTCTGTCGGGGTCTTTTTCACGCTGTCGAAGGACCCAATGAGTCCCTTGAGCATCCTAATAACCAGTATTTTGAACTCTGCATCTGGTAGATTGCTCATCTTCATTTTGTTTAGTTATTTTTCTAGATTTCTTTTTTCTGTTCTTTCATTTGGGCCATATTTCTTTGTCTCCTCATTTTGGCAGCCTCCCTGTGCTGGTTTCTGTGTATTAGGTAGAGCTGCTTTGACTCCCTGTCTTAGTAGCATGGCCTGTTGTAGAAAAGGGCACCATTAAGTTGGATGGGGCATAGCCTTAGGTAATCGCCAGGATGAGGCATCCCATGTGAACCAGAGTCTTCAATATGGAGTCACCACTCTGGCTCTGTGTTGGGGAGGGCTCAGAAAGGGGGCAATGCCACTACCTGACCTCTGGACTTTTGACTGGGGAGAAGTTGTTCCCCAGTACTTGCCCTCACGTGAGACACTTCAGTTTCTCCCCTTATGCCACTGGTGCCCTTCCAGCTGCTGCCTGGGTGCTTGAGCCCAGAGGGCATGAGTCTGCGTAAGTCTTAAGTTCATTGTGGGCCCTTTAAGAGGAGACACCTGAGAATCCTGCAGTTTCTTCCACCAACCCAACCCCCACCGGTTTCTACAGCCAGTATTTATGGGGACTTATTTTCCTGGCATTGGACCCCTAGACTGAGTGGACTGGTATTGGGCTGGGATCCCTCACTCCCAAGGCATCCCTCGGGATTGATTTTTATCTACCACATGTGGGTGTGGGGCCACCTGTTCTGCATCTCTGTGACTCTCCATGCATCCCCCCAGCTCCCCTCCTCCTACCCACCTTGATGAATGTGACTTCTTTAATTCCTTGGTTGTCAGACTTCCATAAAGCTCAATTTTCTGATGACATTGGGTGTCACCAGTAGAGATTTTTAAAAACTTAAATAAACTGATTTTTATAGAATAAATATTCAAAAGTATCAAAGAATTATCTCATAAAAAGGTATGAGATCCAGATGGTTTCACATGGAACTTCTATCAAACTTTCAAAGAGTGGGTAATTACCATGCTTCATAAATTATTCCAGAGACTAGTGGGAAAAAGTCAAGAATGGCCTAATTCTTTTAATAGAGTGAGTATAACATTAGAACCTAAACTTGATAAAGAGAGAAGAAACAAAAAGAAAGTTATGGGAAAAAGAAAGCTAATTTCACTTATGAATATTGATTTTGAAACCCTAAAATATAAATAGCAAATAGAATTCAATGGAATATTAAAAATATCAATGCACCATGACCAAATGTAATTTATTCCAAAATTGTCAAAGGTGTTTAAACATTAGGAAATCTAATGATGTAATTTTATCATATTAAGAGATCTAGAAAACTTTTATTATTATCTCAAAACACACTGCATAGTCCTTATACAAACATATACCCATTCCTCATACAGAAGTTCAATGAAGTGGTATTAATAATTATACACTTGTATCAAATTTGCAAAACCCATCAGACTTTAAATGGTGGCAAAGATGTACAACAGCTGGAAGTCTCATACATTTCTGGTGGTAATATAAAATTAGACAACTACTTATGAAAACCATTTGGCAGTTTATTAAAAACTTAAACATACATGTACTCTATATATTTACCAAAATAAAAGATTATTATAAACAATGTAAATACTCATTTACCTATCCTTAAGATATTGGTTGAATAAATCAAGTTATGTTGAAGAATGGGAACTACACAGCCATCAAAAAAAATTGTATTTATATACATGTGTATATAATTTGAACAATTGTGTTCTTAATGGCTTTCATTATAGACAAAAAATTGGAAACAACATGAATGTCCATCAACAGAAAATGGACATAAAAACTAGCATATTCATAAATTAAAAACCACACGATAAAAAAGATAAACTATCAATACATGTAGCAACATGGATAAATCTTGCAAACAATACGTTGCACAAAAGAAGCCATTTACACAATAGAATGATAGTACATGATTCTATTTATATGAAGTTTGAGAAGCCGAATACAAAATAGAACATAATATTTGATTATCTTTATATGAAGTCTAAGAACTTAAGCACTAAGCGATGGTGGTAGAATAGCTTAGTAGTTGCCTCTGGGCATGGGGCAAGTGTGGAATTTGAGTAGAAATGAGCAAAAGAGAGCTTTCTGGAGTGATGGAAATGTTTTATTTCTTGATTCAGTTGTGGGTTAAATGGGTGTATACATTTATCAAAAGTTAGCAGAATTTACACTTAAGATCTATAAATTTCACTACATATAAAATTATGCCTAATAAATAAGCCTCAACATACAAAATCTATATAAATAAAGTAATATAATATACTGAGATCTTATTTCTAATTCAAAATCTTGACAATACATTCTGTTGACAAAGATGCAGTTACATAGAGTCTTCCAAACACTGGAGATCAGCATGCAAAATGGTATCGACACTTGAGGAGAATTTGACAGTATACCAAAACTATTTACATTTTTCCTTTGAATCAACAGCTCTAGTTCTAGAAATTTTATCCTGAATATTCACACTCAAAAATAAAATTCTACAATGTTGTTCTTTTTGAATGTTGATTTTTCATTATACAAAATCAAAAACAACCTACATACTCATCCATAGGATACTGAGTGAATGAAATACACATCCACAAAATAAGAATCTCAATAGCCATTAAAAAAAAAAAGAATGTTCATAAAGATAGGTACATTTTTAGTAGGATTATTAGTGTAATAATGCTGAAACTGTTAGAAATTAGGTTCTTACTACATGAGAAGGGAGAAACAATATGGAACAGGAAAGATGAGGAAGTGCTATGTGTAGTTGAACTGGAGGTATTAGTATGTGTATGTCTGCATGAATGTATGCATGCTTCTTTATATACATGTACATATACATATGCATATACATGAATTATATATGTGTGATGTATATATATAATTATTTATGTCTGTAAACATGTCTATACACACATATATAATTACATATAATACACAAATAAAATATATGACATATATTTATGTAGAGAGACAGAATTTAGCTAAACTACTCCATAATATTGCTGCATCAGCACCCATTTTGTGTGGCTAATGAGCCTGTAGGGGTCTTGAACTGTCACTAGCTTCTCCCTGGAGCACATGGTCTACGTAACAGCTTGAGTCATAACTAAATATAAGTTCCTGTGGGACTCCTCCAACAACACTTGTTACAAGCATTCTCCATGCCTTCCAGAGCTTTCTCTTTGTGCACCCTTAAATAAAACAAGACCCCTGTGAGGCTTACCAAAAACGCACTCTTTTGATTTGAGTTAACCAATCCAGCCTTAGCCCAGAAACCCAAAAGCACAGCACCCTCAGATCCTAATTGAAGCATGTGCCCCAGGTCCTCCCTCTCTCTCCATCTACATGATGTCTTGAGCTCCCACTATGGCCCTTCAGGTGTGCTGTGTCATAAACGTCTCTATTTCACTTTCCCTTACGGTCTTTTATTGAACCTTGGCTCACACATCCCATACTGGTGGGCTTTACTTAGCAAATGTTAATTTAGCAAAGCCACAACACACATCATACACACACACACGATTTGAAATACAATTTCCCACCCAAAATATCAAAAGCTCCTTGGAGAAATGCTTGAATTCCTGAGGTATGTTACATACAAGGTGAGCATGGAATACATTGTGCTAGAAAATAAGGGAAAATGCTCAGTGTTCATGGAAGCGGGGTATGAATGTGGCAAAAGGCTACCAATTGGGATATCTTGAATATGAGAAATACATGAGTATTCATTCATTGTACTGTTTGTTCAACTGTTTTGTAGGTTTAAATTTTTTTCTATATAAAAGATATTTTTAAATATTCATTAACATTGAAGATTGCTGGAGTATCAACTCATTACTTCAAAAAAGATAAATATAGGAAAAGAAGAAAGCATTTGTTATAGTTTTTCTGTGCAAATTGTTCTTCAGAGTAATTAAATAGTTGATAAAATATTTTTAATAAAATTCTAGTTAAATAATAAAAAAGAAATTATAGAAGTAGAAAAACCATTTGGCAGTCTTTAGGAAAAATAACAGATCTAGAAAACAATCACTATCAAAAGACACTAAAAGCATTAAGCACAAATTTGATGAGAGGCTGTGCAGTGCATGGGCCAGGCTGACATCTGAACCCAGGAATCATGACATGCTGCAGTAGAAATAATCACCCCAGATTAGTGTTGACTAAAGTTTGAGCCTAAATCTATAAAATCACATAATCTAAATACCAGCTAATAAAAAATATGGAGGAAGCTGTGAGCCAAATGTAAAATAGGAAACATTTTATAGGACAAATCATTCAGTTTCTCTATCAGATAATTATTTTTTTAAAAAAAGGAAAGAAGTCTGTTATAGAATAAAAGAGATATGGTAAAGACAGCAATCAAGGCAATTGTGGACCTCATTTGGATACTGATTCAAACTATGGAAAGATATTTTGGTAAAGTTGGAAAAATTTTAAAATAATTTGGGTGTTAATATTTAAAAAGAATTGTTAATTTTGTTTATATATAATAATCTATATATATTAAAAGTAAATATATGTTGGAATGAAAGGATACCAATTTCAGAATAGTGAGTTACCTCTGGTTAGGAGTCAGGAGAAGAAGCAGGTACTGAATACAGTACCTCAATTGTTATGGTATTTGGAATTTTATATGTTAAGGTTACATATGGGTGAGTATATGAGTGTCTGTTGGGGAACTCCCTGTCTGGTTTCAGGAACTGTAGCCCCACCGACAGGCGAGAGGGCCCCAAGACTAGAAATAATCAAGGAGGCCTTGGGAAAACAGGCCACTTAGGAGACAAAACCTGTACCCCTGGCAGAGGTACAGCCCCTGCCTCCCTTGCATCACCCTGCTTGGCCCTGTGATGGTTGGTTGCTGATGACAGGTAAGTTTTCTTGTGAAGAAAGATGACCTAAGACAGACATCAGCCGGTATGGGCAGAGGGACAAGGACTTGGTACATGGAGAAAGGGCAATAAGGCCCATACCCCTCAGCTCGACTTGGATGTGGCTGGAGTCCCCATTCTGTCTGAAAGAAGTCTCCTTATCTCTTGGTGGCTCTGCCCCACCTACCTGTCTCAGGCTTGAAACAAAACTAGAGGCAAGTATAGCCCTGAACTGGATAGAGCAGTTCCCAGGGAAAGTCAGGCTTAGAAGTAAGTTCCTCTAAGCATGCTTTGTTTTCCCCCGAAAAGCTATGATAACTGGCTCCTACAGGGAAGGAGATTTGTATTATTCATAGACCCTGACCTGAGGCAGATCTCCTGTGTTCCTTCCATTGTTATCTATGATCTCTGTCTGTTTTCTGTAAACATAGCCTTTTGACATTGATTAATGAGATTTTCATCCAAACCCCTGTGTACAAGGTTCTCAGAAAAGCCTTTGGACATGGGGGTTCAGGACCTTCTCTCCCATAGAGGGAAGAGCTATGTCTCCTCTCCTGGCAAACAGGGAAGTGTTTGCGATGACTCATGTTTATTCCCTCCATCCATGACAACCCCCAGACGGGCTCTGCGGGACTCAGAACCCTGCTCCCTCCTCAGCTGGCTCTGGACAGTAACCCTCAGATCCAGGAGCGCCCCGCATGGTGCTCCATAGCCACAAGTGTCCACTTAATTATTTTTATATCTTTTTGAATTTCTTAAATGGATCATAATATATTATAGATGAAATGAAGATAAAGAAAGAGAATGAGAAGGAAAAGCTGTTGTGTTCCAACATCCCAATAAAATATCCATGAAGACAAAATAATGAGAAGGATGACTTGTCACCCTCATTGTCATCCATTACTTTTTAGCCATAGCTGGTGATTCTGATTACATTTCTAGAAACTGAGCTCCTCTCGTCACCATAACAACTCTCAAAGCATAATATACGAATGTTTACATAGACTGTATTTCACCCACTCATATTCACTTGAATCATAATATCCTGGGAGATGGGGTGGGTGTTCAGAAATACACTAGTCCATATGTATTATAGAGCAGTCTCTGTGACCCTTACATTTTAGCCCAAGTCTTTTTTTCTAATTTCATTTTCTTTTACAATTTTAATTCTCCCTTTGGCCATTTCATTGCTTTTTGCTTTAGTCACAGATGTCTAGGTCTCCTCCATCAGATTGGTCCCCTCTGGGTTTTTTTGTTGTTGTTGTTTTTTTACCTGAAAGGGACTATTAATCTCATTAAAAAACCCTAAAAATTAGAGAGAAGCAGCAGTTTGGAGACTGTTTCAGTAATTCAGTTGAAAAATTAAAAAAGACTTGAGTTAAAACATTGAGAGTGACCAGAAGGAAGAGGTAAACACAGTATTAAGGTGGCAGACTGAGTAGAAGATGGCGGTATAGGAGTTACATTCTAGATTTCTGGTTTGGCATCCAGATGGTATCATTTACTGAAGAAGACTACACCAATCCTCATTCAATGTTATTGATAGGTCCTCTGACTTTAAGCAAAACAACATACTATAAAGCTAATTTTACTACAGGCTAATTGATATACACAACAGTTAAGTTCCTATGATATTTCATCAATGTTATAACAAAACAACATGAACGAAACAACATTATTCATGGGCTTGCTGTAAATATTGGATGAGGAAAAGGTTTTAGAAACTGGGGGGGAAAGGGTAGGTTTACTCTGGAATGTAGAAAAGATATCCAGTTGGCTTCTACATCTACCCCTACCCCACAAGAACCCACGAAAACTTGCCCCACAAAAGCCTGTTGGGGATCAACTTATAGTGGATTGAGAAAAGATAAGAAAATGAGAGGTACAGATAGCAAGTGTGGACTAGACCATTATGGTCTTTGTGGTCAAGTCTTTCCCAAAAGAAATGTTCTTATACATAAGAAAAACATAGGAGCAGTATGGTTGGAAGGCGGGTAGGACTTGACACTATATTTGCAAAGTGTATTATATAAAATTGAGAAAACTTACTGATTGTTCAGATGGAAAATAGGGAGGGAGAGGGCCTATTAGTAGAACCCAGGGTGCTGTTGTTGGATAATTTAATATGTGTCAGTTGATTTATTCAGAGAAGATCCCTGAAGAACAAACTTGCATCCCCTCCCAGCCTGAGCAGACCATGTAAAAACTGGAGCTGGGAAAGATGCGTATTCAAAATGAAACTACACTCTCTTCTTTTTCAAACAGAGAGAACCAAGAGAAGAAGAGAGCACAGGGAGGGCGGAAAAAGCATCAGTCTTTGCTTAACATGTCTAATTACATAGGTAACAAAAAAAGAACTGAAGAATAATACAGTTTCAGAAATCTTCATAGGCAGAACATGAGTTTGAGTTTAAATCATAACTTTGCTGGATATTAATTCAGAAGTTTTACTCTTTATAGATGATATTTCCCCAGGCAAACTACAGGTTCCTGCCAAGACAGAGAGAGTTTTTGCTTTCCCCACAGCATTTTTGAGTGATCCCTCTCACTTTTCCAAAAATTACAATTTAATTTTTTCTGTTTGAAATAATTTCCAGCTGACATCTGAGACAAATACATGACATTTCTAGGAAACTAGCTTCCCTCCCGCCCAAGAAACATACATTAATAATAATTCATCTTCTTTGAAAATTCATGGTGCTTCAGATTATTAACATTATACCCCAGCTAGAGAAACTGAGCATAGAGCAGTGACAGGTCAATGTGACAGAGCAGAGAGAAGACGGGCTTCAACATCAGGCCCCCGGAGCTTGAGTGTCACCTCTGAGGCTGAAAGGCTGGTCACACTGCTCCACTTCTCCGTGCCCCAACAAAATGGGGATAAGAATTCCTACCTCATGGTTTTGTTGTGACACTTAAATAAAACAGCCCATTCCAAGCTCACGGTGCAGTACTGGGCACATAAAACCCTTTCAATAAATGAAATCTCTGTTATATAAAATATTTTAAAACAGTTGATAAGGAGTTAAGGTTATCAGTAGTCTCTTAAAAACCCACTTGTTTTGTTGTGAATATGTATGATGGAGCCATAATACTAAGTGACTTTTATAAATCCAAAAATGATTTATTAAATAAAACCATGATGTCCAAAACAAGCACAGATATTTTTATGAATCAAGCTGTGTTCACTTCTTATTGTTGCTACAACAAATTACCCTAAACTTATTGTTTTGAACAACACACATTTATTGCCTACATTTCTGCAGGTCAGAAACTCAAAATAGGTTTCAAAAGGCTAAAATCAAGATATTGGAAGGCTTACACTCCCTCCAGAGACTGTA
The DNA here is from genome assembly GCF_021234165.1 of Pteronotus mesoamericanus. Classification (NCBI taxonomy): domain Eukaryota; kingdom Metazoa; phylum Chordata; class Mammalia; order Chiroptera; family Mormoopidae; genus Pteronotus; species Pteronotus mesoamericanus. The sequence goes on along the minus strand of NW_026555325.1, from coordinate 24,347,407 downwards.
GGGAAAAATCCATTCCTTTGTCTTTTCTAGCTTTTTAGAGGCTGCCTGCTTTCCTTGGTTTGTGACCTCTTCCTCCATATTCAAAGTGTATGTTTCCAATCTCTGCTTCCATCGCAGTATCTCTTTTCTCTCAGACCCTAATCTTCCTATCTGCCTCTTCTAAGGACACAGTGATTACTTAAGCAATCCACGATAATCTCCCCATCTCAAGATCTTTAAATTAATCACATCTGCAAAGTCTTTTTTCTCCATGTAAGTTAACAGATTCACAAGTCTTGGGGTCCAGATGTGGGCATCTTTTGCGGGTTATATTTAGCCTACTCCAAAACTCAAGACAAATTGCACAGATATGACATGTAGAAAGTAGCAGTTTGACAGTAAAAGCCTTGAGATTTATTGTGGGACATAATTTAGGCCAGAAATAAAAAAGAAATGCTGTAATGTAAACAGCACATATGATACTGGGATAAGATAAGAAGAAATTGTTGCTATTTATTTATAGCTGATTAAGACTTGAGCAGAACTGCCATTACCAGTTTTATATAGGGAGCTATGGAATAGACTCTAAGGAGAAAAATTTTTAATTAAAAAAATCCTTGTAGAGAGAAAAAATAAGTCTTCGGAAAAATAATGGAATTACAACTGTGTAGCTTGGGAGGAGGAACAGCATAAATCTCAATGATTAATTGCAACAGTGTGGAGTGTGGGCCAGAGATAATTAGCAAAAAAGGTTGACCATGTACTCACCATATCCACAGAGAGCTGGATTAAAAAAAAAAAGAGAGAGAGAGAGAAAATGGGCCAAACTGCAGTGAAAAACTGGGCTTTTAAAAAAGGAAGTTCTTGACCACGAAGATCAGACTACCATGGGAAGCTGTGTAATCTCCATCCTTAAAGAGCTTTAAAAATAGTATAAACAGCCATCTGCACAAGATGATTTATGCATTGACCTTCAGGAGGCGGGCCCAGATCATCTCGTGAAGTCCCTTCCAAGTGTGGGATTCTATGATTTAATCAGTATGTGATTTTTTTTTTCTCAGCTCCACATTTTGTGAGATAACCAGCAGATGGAAGCCACAAATTCCCCAACATCATACCAAAATCATGGTTCCTTACACTGGTAGGGCCGGTCAAGCTTGCCAAATTGGCATCAGTTGTAAAAATCACTGAAGGACCCACCTCAAACATTTATTTATCTCCTCGTGAGTGTCTGGACCACCCATGTCCACAAAATACAGATAATCTTTATATCAATTCATGTGCAGTTAACTTTGATTTAGCATAAGGGGAAGTTACATATGTTAGAATTATTTGTCTAATTTTGAAATCTGAGGCAGCATGCTCTGAAAAACATTATTAGAGATTTACAGGCCCTTGTCTAAGCAGAAACAAGGCTGATTGGACACTTTTCTCTGAAGAGATTCACAGTTCACTTGGGATTTAGTGTTTCTGACTTAGATGACAAATACTGTTATCTATGTGTATTTATATGTTCATTGAACAAATATTTGAGTGCCGACTGTATTCCAGGTTATGTACAAAGCATTGGCATGCAGTAGTAAACCTGACTCTGTCCCTTTCTCGTGGCGCTTAGAGTCTCCTGAGGGAAACAAAGAAATAAACAGAGTGATAAAAGCTCTAATGGGATCAGAGCCATAGAGCTAACATAGGTGGAACAACCAACCCTGCTTGAGGGAGCCTACCAGGATTTCTGGAGCAAGTGATGCCCAAGCTGGGGTCTGAAGGATGAATGGAAGCTGCTGGGGGAGAAGGGGGTTGGAAGAGTATTTCTGAGAGAGAAAACAGCCTGGCCGAGAGGCTGGTAGAGTACCGTGATATGGCAAGTGGGAGTCCATGGGTATGGCTTGAGCATGGAGGGTGGAGAAAGAGAGTGAAGGGTACCTGGGAGGGAGGAGAGAGAAGGGGAAGTCAACAATGAGGCCTGAGACCACGAGAAGCTCCATGGGCCATGCTAAAGAATTGATGGACTTGATGTGAAGGTAATGAACAGCTGTTGAAAGAAATAGATCAGTTTCGTCCTTTGAAAAAATGTATTAGTACACCTGAATTTGAGGGAAAAAATACTCACATTTGCTTCAGCAAAAGGAAGAGTTTATCAGAAGGATATTGGGAATATAAGGAGTCCACAGAGAAACGAACTGAATGTCCAAGCTTAGCAAGGAACCAAGATACTTGTCTGGAGCAACAGTGCCAGGGACGCGAACATTGTAGCGCTTCATGCATGGGCTCTTTCCCTTTCATTTGCTCTTTCAGTCTCTTCAGTTCCATTAATGCTCACCAAAAACCCCTGAAATTTAAGCTAATCTAGATAGAGACTGATCCAATTTTCTCAGTCCTAAATGCCAATGGAGGGGACTTCGGGGCCCAGCTTTAGTCTAGGAGCTCATCTCTGCACTGACGAGGAACAAAGGTGTGTGACAACAGGGCATCTGGACTGCAGCCACTTGGATGGGAAGGAGGGCTTGTTCCCAGAAATGGAATGACTTCTTTGTAGATTCAAGCATGCGTTCTCGCAGCCACTTGGATGGATTGATAGAAAGCCAATGTGGAGATGATTGCATGTGTGCGGTTTCTATCTGGGGGCAATGAAAATAGTCAAAACCCTCAGTAAGCCCAGGAACTATGTAGCCACACTAGCCATAAGCCTTGGGCAAGGTCTGGACCTCTTCAGGCTCCACAATCCTGAGAGGAGTTCCTGGAATGTGTTCTTATGTGAAACTATAACTACTGGCAGATTCTACTCTCGCATACGGATTTTCAGTTATTCTTTTACTCAAATTGTTCTTTTATTTTACCATGTTACTAAAAAATGTATGACAGGTTGGCATGTTTATGTGAATGTCTAATTTTTTACAATGTGACTTTGGATCAGTATATAGGCTACCATTTATAATATTCTCGGAAGCAGTAAAATCATATTATCAGTACTAACAAAAGTTTCCTTAAATTAGTTCTGAAGTGTGAGGTATACGTCTTTTTACTGATGAATAATTTACCTCCTCGGAGTCTCCTTCCGTTTTCAATTTCTGCTAACACTGCCAATGCTGCAAACAATATGTAATGAAATTTTACTTTTCACCACTAGATGGCACCATGCATCTTTCCTTCTGATTTTATCTCAAACGAGCTTTTTTAGCAGTGGGATTTGTTTCGTTCTTTTTTTGTTTGTTTTCATTTTACTTTTCCCCCCAAAGAGTTAATGGTATTTTTGCACCATTTATTGTATAGTCTTCAGTGTCATCACCTGTTTGTGATACTGCCTTTAATTGTATAATAAATTTCTATATATGCTACACTATGTTTTCAGGCAATTTTATTTTATAATTCAATCAAAAACCATGCTGTTTTAATTATCTTATTTTTATAACACATTTTAATATTTGCTATAACCATTATTACCCTTCAAATATGTCTTCAATTTAAAAATTTTTCTTATCTATTACAGTAGTTTATTCTTATGACATAGGGCTCATTTAATCTTTTTTAAAGATCCACTGGCACTTTTATTGGAATTGCCAATCAATATAACAATATATTTATAAGTTAATTCAGGAGATGTTAAATCCTTCTAATATGCATTTCCCTCAGTAAAATGAATGCTTTTGAAACAGTGATGTAGACAAGAACATATGCAGAGTTCTTGGCAGGCGCATGTGGATGTGTGCACTTGTGTGCAGAATAAATGAGTACATGGACAGGGACACATTAAAATATTCTTTGTAAAAATGAGGGGAAAAACTCATGTTCAAGTGTAGCTGATTGGCTAAATAAATTGAATAATTAGAAGTAAAAGTAATAGATGTAAAATTTATGTATAACGTGATAACAACTTTGTTTAAAAACTAGAGACAGAAGAAAATAAATAATACCCTAACTTATCTCTGGGAGGTAGAATTATAACTAATTCATATTTCCTTAGCATTTTTCAGAATTTTCTATATTTTCTACAGTGACCATGTATTGCTTCCATAACTAGAAGAACAAAAACTTCTAAACCTTTAAAACAAATGGGCTTCATGGAGATTGCAAAGATAGAGCATTTTCTTATTATGTAGACATTTATATCTCTATCATAAAATTTGCTTAATAAAAACCCTCAGTATTACTCAAAATAAGGAAGCCTCCCAAAGGAATATCTTCATGATGCTTTTTCTACATACTTTCCCCTGCTATTGTCTCAGAGATGATGCTCCCTATCTCAAGTTGTAGGTCACAGTCGCCAAAAAGGTTATTGCTAGAGGACTGTCCACCTCCATTTCTTTTGCACACGTCCAGTGCCTCAACCTTTCCCTGAGAGCAAGTCTTCACCTTCCAGCAAGGAGTAAAAATAAATGAGTCTTAAACTTTCTGGTTTCAGGGTCCCTTTACCCTATTAAAAATCATTGAGTATCCCAAAGAGCTTTTATTTTTTTAGATATTATCTCTGAATATTTAGCATGTTCAAAATTAAAACAGAAATTTGTAAATATTTATTTAATTCATTTAAAATAAAAGAAGAAGAAGGTTGACCAAGGTGGCCACATAGGAGTCTCCTAAACTCTTCTTCTCCCACGGACACACAGAATATACGGCTACACATAAAGCAACTATCTCTAAAAGAAATACAGAAACTAGCTGAGTAACTCCTATATTCATGGTGAATAATAAAATGCCTACATCAAAATTGGTAGAAAAGATTGAGACACACCCTCATCATAAACCCCACCCCTAGCGCAGAACATACAAGCAGGAGGGTACTCCCAACTCCCAGCTTCGCCCTGAGGAGTGAAGGGTTTGAACACCACATTTGGTGCCCCAGCTTTTAAGACTTCCACCTGAGGGCCCCAAGCACCTAACTGTAAGAGCCAATGAGGCTTGCTTCCAGGAGAGCCTCAAGACTACAACAAGCCAAAATACATACATACATACATACACATCTCCTAGTTTTTCTTTAAAAGGCATCCATCAGCAAACATAGAAAGGAGTGGCCTGAGGGTCAGGCTTCTCATTTAATACACATTCAAGGACTGGCTGCCGCAGCCCTTCCTGGAGCTTACTCACTCTTACCACTTTCATTCAACACAGTACTGGGAGTCCTAGCCAGAGCAATTATGCAAGAAAAATAAATAAAAGTCATCCAAATTGGCAAGGAAAGAAGTAAAATTGTCTTTATTTGCAGATGACATTATACTATATATACAAATTACTGAAGACTCAAAAAACTGTTAGAGCTAATAAATTCAGTAAAATTGCAGGATACAAAATCAACAAGCAGTTGGATTTCTATACACTAACAACAAACTAGTAGAAAAAGAAATTAAGAAAACAATCCCATTTACAATAGCATAAAAAAGAATAATGTTGCGAGGAATAAATTTAACCAAGGAAGTGAAAAATTTATACACTGAAAATAAAATAAAATTGATGAACAAAATTGAAGGAAATGTAAATAAATGGAAAAGTATTCTGTGCTCATAGAGCAGAGGAACTGAAAAATGTTAAGTGTCCATACCAACCAAAGCAATTTATAGATTCAATGTAATCCCTGTAAAAATGACAATGGCACTTTTCACAGAAATAGAAAAGTTCCTAAAATTTGTATAAAACTGCAAAAGACCTCAAAAAGCTAAAACAATCTTTAGAAAGAACAAAACTGGAGGCACCATGCTTCTTGGTTTCAAACTATTATTTCAAAGCTATAATAATCAAAACATTATAGCATTTTCAGAAAAACAGATGCATAGATCAATGGAACAGAACAGAGAGCCCAGAAATAAACCTATGCATATATTATCAATGAATTTTTGACAAAGGAAGCAAAAATATATTAACAGAGAAAGGATAGCCTCTGCAATACATGGTACCGGGAAAACCAGAGTGTCCAAATCAGAAGAGTGAGACTGCCCCTCTCTTGTACTATATACAAAACTCAACTCAAAATGGATAGAAGACTTGAATGTATGACCCGAAGCCACAAAACTTCGAAAAGAAAACACAGGGGATAAGCTCCTTAACATTGGTCTTGGCAGTAACTTTTTGGATTTGACACCAAAAGAAAAAACAAAAGCTAAAATAAACAAGTGGGATTTCATCAAACTAAAACGTTTCTGCTCAGTAAAAGAAACCATCAACAAAATGAAAAGGTAACCTATAGAATGGGAGAAAACATTTGTAAATAGCATGTCCAATAAGGGGTTAATATCTAAAATATACTAGAAACTCATACAACTCAACAGCAAAAAACAAGTAACCCAATTTCAAAATGTGCAAGGGGCCTAAATGTTTTCTCAAAAAGTGACATACAAATAGTCACTGGGTACACGAAGAGATGCTCTACAACACTAATCATCAGGGAAATGCCAATCAAAGTCACAGTGAGATATCACCTTGTACTTGTTAGGGTAGCTATTATTAAGAGAAAAGAGATACATGTTGGCAAGGATGTGGAGAAAATGGAACTTTCTTACACTGTTGGTGAGAATATAAACTGGTACAGCCACTATGGAAAACACTATGGAGTCTCCCTCAAAAATCAAAAATAGAACCACCATCCGATTCACAAATCCCACTCTGGGTAAATATCCAAAGTAAACAAAACCAGAGCTTGAAAAGATCTTTGTACTCCCATGTTCATCGAAGCATTAATCACAATAGCCAAGATATGGACACAGCTTAAGTGTCTGTAAAGGAATGAATGGATCAAGAAAATATGGTGCATATATTACAATAGGCTATTATTCAGTCTTTAAGAAGATGGAATTCCTGTCATTTGCAACCACGTGTATGAACTTGAGGGCATTATGCAGAGTGCGGTAAGCCAGACACACAAAGACAAATATACTGCATGCTGTCACTTTAATGTGAAATTTTAAAAATTGTTTAAAAGTTAAACCCTTAGAAACAGAGAGAAGTAGTTGAAAGCAGTGGTACATGGGCAAAATAAGGAAAAGTTGGTAAAAGAGTACAAAGTTTCATTCATACGATGACTAAGATATGAGAATTTAATGCATAACATGGTGACTATAGTGGATAACACTATATTGTATAGTTGAAGAGAATAGAACGTAAATATTCTCAGCAACAAAACAAAACAAAACAGTAAATGTGTAAGGTTACGGATGTGTTAATTAACCCCATGAGGGAATCTTTTCACAATGTACACACAAATCAAATCATCACATTTTAGTCTTACAGTTTTATTTGTCAGTTATACCTCAATAATGCTGGGGCGGGGGGAAGATTTTGGCTGAGACTTTAGCCTCTTCTGTGTTCTACTTGGGAAGGATATGCTTCCAAGCTCACTCAGGTTGTTGACAAACTCAGCTTCCTGCAGCTCTAAGACTGAGGGATTTGATTCCTCGCCAGCTGTGGACTGGAGGCTGCCCTCTGGTCCTGAGGCCACCTTAGGGTTTCTTAACATGACCACTTGCTTCCTCAAAGCCAGCACAGAGAGAGCCACTGGCTCCAGCAAAAAGGGCACAGCTGTTGTATGTAAGAGAACCATATATTCACGAACATCCTATGACATTTGGTATATTCTACTGGTTGGTGTCTTCAGATGTGTTTGTGGAAGGGACTAGTAGGATACTTCAGGTGATTTATTTGGTAGAGTGAGGAAAAGTCTTACAGTGAAGGGAATATTTTAGCTGAGACATCAAAGGATAAGAAACCAGCTGTGAGGAGATGGGAAAGGGAGGTGAGGAATGTTCTGGGAAAAAGGAACAGAAAGTAGGAAGTGAAGCTACATCCCCACGCAGAAAATGTTATCATACCCTTAAAACATTGTTTTATTTGTCTCTGTGATTTCTCCATTATCCAGTAAGCTATACAAATTATCTCAGAATCTTCTTCAGTATCTATTACATAGTTGACACTCAATAACTTTGTTTAATAAATTGGTGGACTTTGAAATAAAGAAAAAAAGAATAAGCCTGTTACCAATTAACATAAATAACAATTTTATGGAAAAAGTTGTTTTTTTTAATGGCAGTTTTACATTTTAAAAAACCTCCTTAATTTCTAGCTTAATAGAAGACAGCTAGATTCTCAAGCCTACTTCTGCACTTAATCTATCGTGCTGTCATGCACCACGGAGTCTCTGGAAAAACTCCACTCTACCTTCATAAGACAAAAAGCAAAAGCTGCAAACGACATCTTAATATTATTATGCAAGTGGTTATGACATGTCCTGGGGAACTCCAGAGGATGCCAGACCACATTTTGAGATTAATTACTTCGCTGGATTAAACTAACTGAATTATCATTATTCCAAATTCTCTCCTCTTTGTTTTCTAATACTCATGTATTCAACCAAAACTAAAAACTAATGATGATGAAAATAAGAACGCTAGTATAAAACAATGTTCCTCATTGTCCACTTGTCAGTATTGAACAGCTAAGAGAACACTTTAAACCAGGATTTGCTGAAGTCACCTATACCCCTGTCCCACCACAGTCCTCACTACTGCTCAGTTATTCCTTGTTATTCTTTGAAGCTTGTATAAGATCCACTCTTTTTAATTCTGCTCCTCACATACTCTTTGGTCAGTTCAATGTCCATGCAGAAGATGCGCCCTTGTCTGTCCTCTCTGTTCCTTGCCCTCCCCTTTTCCAATGATCTTGTCCTTTCCTTCACCTTGGCCATTCGTTCCCATGGAAATAACCTTGGACTTAACTGGAAATCCTTGATTATGTTGATTTTAAACAACCTACTTTTTGGCCAATAACTACATTTTTTTTACCCAGCTCACTTCCCATGCTACAATTTAAATAATTCCTCAACTCTACAAGCACCTCCAACCCACTGCTTCTAATACATTTTCACGGTTTCTTCCTGTATCCTCACTTACTTATTCCATTATCCAGTTTAAATTCCATGGTCACTTATCACATCCTTAAATTTGTTCCCAACTTCTTTGCCCTGCTCTTGCTTCATCAAATTCTCTTGGATAAAGCCCAATCGTGGTTAAATTGAACATTCTAGAGGCATGATCACTTCTTACATTATGTGGGTGATTAACGCTGTCCAGCAATTATATTGTATTTTCTTAGATCATTTACATTTTTATTCTCCAAAGTGACTATACCTTACCTTTTCCTCTCCTCAAATTCCAACACCTCCTTCACCCCATTCTCAGAGGATGACTTTGCCTACTATATAACTAAGAAAACTAAAGCAATCAGAGGAGCCCTCTCACATCTGTCCACCTACTTACCTGTGTACACATGTGCTGATTTCCTTTTTGCACTATAGCTGATCCAGTGCTTAAAGTCCAGTCCCTCCAGTGGTGCACTAGATCGTGTCCCCTCTAACCTACTTAAGCCATTGCTCCAGTAGGTATCTCTGTCTCTCTTGCCCCAACAATTTATTCCTTTCTACTAGGTCTTTCTATTTTCACTAATTAAAAACTCTCTTCATCCTATTTCTCTCTCGCCCATTTTTCTCATTTCCCTCAACAACACTCCTCCTTAAAAGAGTTGTCTATACTTGTCTCTAATTTAGCTCCTTCTATTCCCTCTTGAACCTATTCTAATCAAGGTTTTGTTACCATTATTTTTTCCCCAAATTTGTTGCTATCAAGCTCGCCAATAACTTTCATGTCACTAAATTCAATAATTCATTCTCAGTCCTCATCTGCCTTGATTGTCGATATTTGACATGGTTGCTCACTCTTTCCTTCTTACAACACTTTTTACCTGGTTTCCAGAACACTTCATTCTCCTGGTTTTTCTCTAGAGGACTGTCATGAGGGCAGAAAGGAGAAAGGTGTAGTTAAACTGGAATTACACAGGTCTCTATAGTCATTAAGAAATTGGGTTAGAGACAATAGTCAAACAGAGAAGACTTGGGAGGCTCAAAGATTGAAAGAGAGAAACTGACATTTACGTGATACAATAGGAAGATACTGGCCCTAGGGAGATGGTCCAGGGAGGCAGTTGAATATTGGCATTCAGGATATCAGGGTTTGAGGATTAGGAATTCAAGAGAAGGGCCAAGGGATGTAGTAATGAGAGGTAAGGGTAAAGATACTAATAGTATTGGCAATCCCAACTGCATGTTGGTAACCAGATTGTTCTACAGACAACACCATTCATATATTTACTTTCTAACTTGTCCAAATTGCTTTTATGTATATTGTTTCTTCCCAATATCCCTGAGCAACACAGCTTTTCTAATTGTATGGGTGAAGAAATTGATGTTTGTGGAGATTAAAACAATTGCCTGAAATTCTACTGAGCATTATTAATATAATTGAGACTGGAATCCAGATCCAAAATAACCAAGAAGCAGCAACCAAGGCCCTAACACAGGCATCAGAGTCAGAAGCTTGAGATGGTTTGGTCCAGAAATACCAGAAAATCAATACCTTGAGACTAGGTGCCAGTTATGGGAAGGTGAAAGTGTTGGGTGGGAATAAGTAGCAGTACTGACAAGTTAGCAGGAAGGGGCATTTCCTGGGTGGCAGAACTGAAAAAGAAGCAGATGAACTGAGTTGAGCACAGGTGGGTTCACCTGACTGAGGGGGTGACGTGGGTGTGGAAGAAGCTGAGTCATTTCTGAAAATCATCCCAGAAAATAAATGAACCCAAAGTTCATGTGGAAGATCTGATGTTTATCTCCTGGAATCCTTTGACCTCTGGACTAAGGAAGAAGCAAATATTTGGCATCTTAGTGGAATGGCCATTCGATAGTAAGTGAGAGATGGGATGTGTAGAATTTTTTTTTGCACCTAACTAGATCATTATCCTAAGGTTTTTAAATAATTCATGGAAAATACATATTCTTAATAAATGCATTAAAAGAACTGACAAATTATTTCTTTGACATGCTATTTGTAACCTCTTGTTAGAGAAAGTGTTTTATTTATTTTTTTTTGCATTTTATTATTTTTGTTGTTGTTCTATTACAGTTGTCCCAATTTCCCCCCATTGCTCTTCCCTGCCCTTCACCCCCAACAGTCAGTTCTCCATGTCCATGGGTTAAATAGGCCCTTCTTCCCCTTCTTTCCTCCTTTAACTGCCTACCCCCTCACCTTTGGCCCCTGTCAGTCTGTTCCTTGTTTCCATGCCTCTGGTTCTATTTTGCTCATTGTTTGTTTTGTTCATTTGGTTCCACTTATAAGTGAGATCATATGGTATTTGTCTTTTGCTACCTGGCTTATTTCCTTTAGCAAAATACTGTCCAGTTCCATCCATGCTGTCATGAAGGATAGGAGTTCTTTCTTTCTGCTGTATAGTATTCCATTGTGTAAATGTACCAAAGTTTTTTGACCCACACATTTACTGATAGGCATTTAGGCTGCTGCCAGCACTTGGCTATTGTAAATAGTGCTGCTATGAACACAGGTTCTTTTGAATTGGTGACTTGGGATTCTTAGGGCATATTTGCAACAGCAAAATCATTGGGTCAAAAGGCAGTTCCATTTTTAGCTTTTTGAGGAAATTCCATACTGTTTTCCACAGTGGTTGCACCAGTCTACATTCCCACCAACAGTGCGCTAGGGTTCCCTTTTCTCCACATCCTTGTTTGTTGATTTGTTAAAGATGGCCATTCTGACCAGCGTGAGGTGGTATCCCATTGTGGTTTTCATTTATATCTCTCTGATGACTACTGATGTTGAGCATCCTTTCATATGCCTATGGGCCTGCTGTATGTGCTCCTTGGAGAAGTGTCTGTTCTTCTCCTTTGTCTATTTTTTAAATTGGGTTTTTGTTTTCCTGACATTGAATTGTATGAGTTCTTTATATATTTTGGAGATCAAATTCTTGTCTGTAGTATCATTGGCAAATTTGTTTTCCCATATGGTGTTTCCCTTTTCATTTTGATGACGTTTTCTTTAGCCATGTGGAAGCATTTTAATTTGACATAGTCCCATTTGATTATTTTTTTCTTTATTTTCCTTGCCCTAGACGATGTATCAACAAAAATTTTGCTCTGTGGGATATCTGAAATGTTACTGCCTATGTTTTTCTCTAGGACTTGATGGTGTCATGGCTTATGTTTAAGTCTTTCATCCATTTTGAGTTTATTCTGGTGTATGGTGTAAGTTGGTGGTCTAGTTTCATTTTTTTTGCATGTACCAGCCCAGTTTTCTCAGTACCATTTATGGAAGAGGCTGTTTTTACTCCGTTGTATACTTGTGCCCCCTTTGACATATATTAATTGAACATAGAGACATGGGTTTATTTCTGGGCTCTTTATTCTGTTCCACTGATTTTTGTGTCAGTTCTTATGCTAGTACCAGACTGTTTTGATTACAGTGGCCTTGTAGAACAGTTTGATACCAGGTATTGTGATCCCTCCTACTTTGTTCTTCTTTCTCAGGATTGCTACGACTATTTGGGGTTATTTGTGGTTCCATATAAATTTTTTAAATACTTTTTCTAAATCTGTGAAATATGTCATTGGTATTTTTAATAGGGATTGTGTTGAATCTATAGATTGCTTTGGGTAGTATGGATATTTTAATGATGTTGATTCTTCCAGTCCATGAACATGGTATATGCTTCCAATTGTCTGTACCTTCTTTATTTTCTTTCTTCAGCATTCCATAGTTTTCTGACGACAGGTCTTTTGCCTCCTTGGTTAAGTTTATTCCTTGGTACTTTATTTTTCTTGTTGCTATAGTAAGTAGGATTTTTTTCCCTAGTTTCTCTTTTCTAATATTTCATTGTTGGTGTACAATAAATGCCTTCGATTTCTGAATATTGACTTTGTATCCTGCTATTTTGCCACATTCACTTATTAAGTTGAGTAGTTTTTTTGGTGGAGCCTACAGGGTTTTCTATGTACACTATCATGTCACCTGCAAATAATGACAGTTTTAATTCCTGTTTTCCAATTTGGATTCCTTTTATTTCTTTTTATTTCTGATTGCTATGGCTAGAAATTCCATTACCATGTTGATAAAACTGGTGAAAGTGGGCATTCTTGTCTTATTCTTGATCTTAGGAGGAAAGCTTTTTGCTTTTGCCCACTGAGTATGATGTTGGCTATAGGTTTCTCACATATGGCCTTTATTATGTTGAGGTATGCTTTCTCTATTCCCACTGGCTGGGCATTTTTATCATAAATTGGTGCTGTACTTTATCAAATCCTTTTTTAGCAACTATTGATATGATCATGTGATTTTTGTCTTTCATTTTGTTTATGTGGTATATTACAGTTATTGATTTGCAAATATTATACCATTCTTGTATCCTTGGGATGAGTCCTACTTGATCATTAATGTAATGCTGTATCTAGTTTGCCAATATTTTGTTGAGGATTTTAGCATCTATGTTCATCAGCAATATTGGCTTGTAGTTTTCTTTCTTTTTTGTGTCTTTACTTGGTTTTGGAATTAGAAAGATACTGGCCTCAAAGAAAGAGTTTTGGGGTCTTCCCTTTTCTTGAATTTTTTGTAATAGTTTGAGAAGGACAGGAGTTAGCTCTTCCTTAAATGTTTGGTAAAATTTGCCTGTGAAGCCATCTGGTCCAGGACTTCTTTGTGCTGGGAGATTTTTTATTACTGCTTCAACTTCACTAATTGTTCTTGGTCTATTCAGGCTTTGTGCTTCTTCTCAATTCAGTTTTAGAAGAGTATACATTTCTAGAAATTTGTCCATTTCACTCAGGTTGTCAATTTTCTTGGCATATAGTTGTTCATAGTAATTTCTTACAATCCTTTGTATTTCTGTGATAGTGGTTGTAATTTCTCCTCTTTCATTTCTGATTTTGTTTATTTGAGTCCTCTTTCTTTTTTTTTCTTAATGAGTCTGGATAGAGGTTTATTGATTTTGTTTATCTTTTCAAAGAATCAACTCTTGGATTTATTGATCCTTTGAATTGTTCTCTTAGTCGCTATGTCATTTAATTCTGCTCTGGTCTTGATTATTTCCTTCCTTTTACTCACTTTTGACTTTGTTTGTTGTTGTTCCTCTAGTTCTTAGAGATTTAAGGTTATTTGTTTATTTGAATTTTTTATTGTTTAGGTAGGTGTGTATTGCTATGATCTACCTTCTCAGGACTGCCTTTACTGTGTCCCATAGGTTTTGGGCTGTTATGTGTTCATTTTCATTTGTTTCAAAAAGCTCTTTGATTTCTTCCTTGATCTCATTATTAACCCATTCATTATTTAATAGCATATTATTCAGTCTCCATGAATTTGAATGTTTTTGAGTTTTCTCCTTGATTGGTTTTTTCATGGTTGGTTTCTAGTTTCAAGCCATTTTGATCCAAGAAGATGTTTGATATGATTTCCATTTTCTTGAGTTTGTTGAAGCTTGTTTTGTGTCCTGCAATATGGTCTAACTTTGAAAATGTTCCATGTGCATTTGTAAAGAATGTATATTTTTCTTCTTTGGGGTGAAAGTTTCTGTATGTATCAATTAAGTCCATTTGACCTAGAGTGTTGTTCAATGCCACAATATCCTTGTTGATTCTCTGCTTGGAAGATCTATCCATTGTTTCAATGAGGCATTAAAATCCCCTGCTATGGATGGGTTGCTGTTGATATTTTTCTTGGAGTCCTCCAAGATTTTTCTTATATATTTTGGTGTTCCTATGTTGGGTGCATATATGTTTACAAAGGTTATATCTTCTTGAGGGACTGTTCCCTTAAGTAAGTACTATATAGAGCTCTCCTTTGTCTCTTTATATAGTTTTTGTTTTGAAATCTTTTTTTTCTGATATAAGTATTATTGCCCTGGCTTTTTATTCAGGTCTGTTTGCTTGGAATATTTTTTTTACTATCCCTTCACTTTCAGTCTGTATAGACCTCTTGTTCTGTTGTGGGTCTCCTGTAGACAGCATATATGCAGGTCATGTTTTCTTATCTATTCAGCTATGCTCTGTCTTTTGATTGGAGTATTTAATCTATTTATACTTAAGGTTATTATTGATAGGTACTTATCCATTGCCATTTTTCCCTTTGTTCTTGTGTTCTTCTCTCTCTCTTTCTTCATCTTCTTAAAGCAGTCCCTTTAGCATCTCTTCCAATGCTGGTTTGGTGGATATGTGTTCTTTTAGACATTTTTGTCTGCTAAAGCTCCTTATTTCACCTTCTATTTTAAATGAGAGCCTTGCTGGGTAGAGTAATCTTGGTTGCAGGCCTTTGCTTTTCATTACCTGGAATAGTTCTTGCCATCCCCTTTTAGATTGTAGTCCTGAGTAATCAGCTGATAGCCTATCAGAGCTCCCTTGCATGTTGCTAGTTCTTTCTCCTTTGCTGCCTTAAGATTCTCTCTTTGTTTTAAAATTTTGCAATTTTAATTGTGATGTGTCTTGGAGTGGGTCTCTTTGGATTCATCTTGATTGGGACTCTCTGTGCTTCCTGAACTTGTATGATTTTTCCTCTCATCAAGTTAGAGAAGTTTTCTATCATCACTTTCTCAAATAAGTTTTCTATGTCTTGCACCTCTTCTTCTCCTTCAGGCAATCCTATAACACAGCTATTATTATGTTTCATGTTGTCCTGCAGATCCTTAAACCCTCTTCATTCTTTTTGAGTCTCTTCTCATTTTGTTGCTCTGCCTGGGAATTTTTTTCTACCTTGTCTTCCAACCCGCTGGTTCAATCCTCTGCTTCTTCTAGCCTGATTTTAATTCTTTCTACTGTGTTCTTTAATTCAGAGATTGTATTCTTCATTTCCTCCTGGCTCTTGTTGATAGTTTCTATGTCTTTTTTCACGCTGATGTAATTTGCCGTAAGCTCCTTTTAGCTCCCTTGTAGTTCTTTGTAGTTTTCACTGAGCTTATTGAATCTCCATATAGCCATTATTTTGAACTCAATTCTGATAGTTTACTTGCTTCTATTTCATTTAACACTCTTTCTGGGGATTTTTCCTTTCACTTCATTTGGGGGTTGTTTCTTTATCTCCCCATTTAGGGGGAACTCTTCTTGTTTGTTTCTGCTTCTTAGATTGATCTGTTTGATTCCCTGTCTTAATAAGGGTGTAAAGAAATTACGACTATTAAAAGAAAGGAGAAATGAATATTCTCCTTTCATTCAGAGATGAGTAACTGAAAGAAAAATGATTTTGAAAGGGTAGAGGTAGGAGTAATAATAAGAGTAGGGAATTGGAGAAAGGTGAAGAAAGTTTTACTTTCTTTCTCACTGTGCCAGATTCCAGGGTAAGTGCTGCAAATGAAAATTTATGCATCAGCCCTTTAAGAGGTTCTCTGCATCTCCAGCTGTCTGTCCCTTGCAGAGAGAAACCCTGTTGCTTTTTGCAACTGGATCTTATCTGGGTACTTTTTGAGCTCTGGTGCTATAGGATGGGGAGCCAAGTTTGGGGTTTAGTCTCTACACATCTCAGGTGGAACCCCCTACTACTGACATATCCCTCCAGCATTTCAGCTGCTACTCATGGGAGCCCAGCCAGCCCTCTTGTATCTCCTCCACATTCTGTATGAATCACGCTGTGGTGAAGCTGTTTCTTCTGTCTGTCTATGGTTATAAGGCTTCTCTTCTGCTATTGTTCAGTTGTTTATTCTGGATATCTCCACAGCTTAGTTATAATTCCAGATTGGTCCTAGGAGGAAGTAGTGTAGCCTCCACTCACTCCTCTGCCATCTTGAGCCAAAACCAAGAGAAGGGAAAAAAATGATAAGGGGGATAGGAAGAGTCCATCATGAACTGGCTTTGTTTAAAATTTTTTTTAAACATGAATTTTTTTTACAAATGAGTGTCTTGGGGACACTTTCATAGGTGTCTGTAGGGTCTCTGGACCCCTCGCCTGCAATTCCTGTGTCTTGGGGGGCGGTGCAGATGCATGCTATTATGCTTGGGTTGTCAAGGAATGTCTCTATTTTAGTACTGAAAGTATGTCCCAGGAAACCCCTCAGTCCTTGGCAAACCACAGCGGTGGACCACCTTAGTTGTGGGTACTTATAGAACCCTTAGAAACCTGGTATCAATTCCAACTTCTGGCTTCTGATCCTTCACTCCTTTAGTGCCTGATGAGACAAAGCTTATGACAAAACCACATTGATTCATTGACCCAAGTTACCCACATGTCTGGTCCACAGAAAATATTCCTTTGCTCCTTTGAAATCCTGAAGTATAAACCCGCTATCCTGCCTAAATCCAAAGAGTTGTAATGATCATTTCCAAATGCACAGAGAAAACACCTCAGCATACCTCCCTTCCACTTTCCTGGAGAGAATCAAGTGTACCATGGGCTCATTGGCCTTATTCCTTTCCATCACCTCTGAGAGGGTTTGGTCATGGCTGAGGGGATCCTCAGGAAGGTACATGTTCCTCATATATGTGGTCAAATCTACATACAGTCCCTGTGATGTATATGGTGAGCTCATAAATAACCCTAACCTGGAGCCACCTTACCTTGTTTACTATATGGTAAGATAATAAAGACCTTTTGATTAAGTCTCTTTTAGAAAACTAAGATAATTTTAATAACATAAGTAAAAAATAAAGCTGTTATTTAAAATAAAAATAATAGTAATACATAATAAATTTTAATAATATAATATTTTAATAGAAAGTAAGGATAATAGTTTATTGTATTATCATTATCCTCTTTAGTTTTGCAAGGTACAAGTTGGGTACTAGTTCTCTGAGAATCCGGACTGCAAGGAACATGGTTCAAAACTCTCCAGATGGACCCTTTGAGGTCTCCTTTTAGTAAAGTTGGGGTAAAAGAAATAATACCCACCATTATTCCCTAGGATGGAGCAACTGCTCTTTTCAGAGAAGTAATTTAATATTATCCTCCATATCAACTGTTTCCATTTGAAAGGGGTTGAGGAGATTCAAGTTATGGAATGTAAATTTGGCATATTGTGAGCTGGCTACGGAATATCACATGAAGTCTAGCTTGGTATCTCAGTCTCCTGCTTTAATTTTAACACTCTATTACACAAGATTATCCAAAATAAAAGCTATACCCAGTAGGTTGCACCTGTGATGAAAATAAGAAAAGGAAAGAGACATTTCCTCCAAATTGTCATAGCAATATTTATGTTTTCACATACTCTTCCAGAATCTTGACATCTTACCATCAAGCAGTGAAATATTCTTCTCTCTTCAAATATGGAACACCTCAGTAACTCACTGCTAACAAACACAGTGTATAGAAGTCTGGTTTCCTAGACTAGGTTAAAAATAGCAAATTATGAAACCATGACCACCAAAGAAAATTATCCGTTATACAAAATGGCATTATAAGTTATTTTGAAAAGCATAGGAATGTTCTCAAAGTAAATGGGATTTTACCATAGCATGTTTATTCCATGCAATAATTACTGATTTATCTATCTGCTCTATGCTTGTTCATTCTATAGTTTATCTGTTTCTAGTGAAGATGCCTTTTTTCCCCGGACTTTTCCTGTCAGATATATATAGTGTGCATACTATTTTAAAACCATATAGACATTAACTTACATAATACATACTTTAAAAAATCTAAATAGTATCAAATCTTAAAAATGTTTCTTACATTTCTCTGGTATGCAGCTGCCAAACAAATATAAATTCAGATTCCTATCAAACTTGTTTTCCATATCCAAATTGAGCTCTGATTATTTGGAACATACAAAGTATAATAAAAATTAAAGTAAAAAAAACTAAAATAAAATGGCACTGTATCTTTAAAGGATTATGTTTAACTATTGAAACACAAATCTGTGAAAATTTTTTTCTCTTTTTTTTTTCCTGAACCACGTGTAAATCAGTCCTGATCATAAAGTAATGTTAACAAAATGCTCGTGGTTTAGGATCCCTAAGGGACCATTCATATTGTTATAATACTACAAAGTAGTAATAACAGAAGGCTATGAGGAAATGTAAATTTGTAGCTATAAAATCCCAAAACAGGATGTTAGACAGCAGCGGAAAGTGGCCCTGCCTACTGGTGTATGTACAGTTACAGGAATTCTCAACCAAATTCTATTGTGAAATAAATAGAAACATCATTTACAAGCACATTGGAATGTTTCATTCTATTGAGCTTAGAGAAGACATTCAGTTATAAAGTTGTTGAATAAAATAATATAGCTTAATTTTTTTCTCCCCAACAACCTCACAAGATGGATAATACTATCATCATTATGCAGGAAGAGTCCCGGGAAATACAGCTGCTCATCCTGTGCAATACTCTTCCACTATTGCACACATCTGACCTGCACTCATTCATTCATTTATTTACTCTTTTGTTCATTCATTTAAGATACAAAACCAAACTTTTGGCTAACACATTTGAAGAACACACAGTCCAAGTGTGAGGAGAGACAGGTAACTCAAACATTGCATTACAAAGTAGTCCAATAGAGGTGAAGTATAGTGAAATCAGGGGACTGATTTTTAGCTGTATCCTGGAGTAGAGATAATGTAATAAAATTGTTTCAACACACATTGTTTAACTCAACACTTCTCAAACTATGCCTGAAAGAACACTAATGTTTGGCTTAATAGCAATACATATTCTGTGGATGATGGAATATTCCAATTAGCAGCAGTTACTTTGTGCTTTGACCTGACACTTCTCTGTAAATTATTTAAACTGACCCCTTGTTTCACCAATGAGCCTGCTGAGCTTGATCACACAGAATTAGTCTGACATAATCTGGCTCATTTATGCAATAAGATCCCACAGGTGGCATGACAGCTGAATAGTCTGACCTGACAGAACTGAGGCACAAGACCCCAGAACAGAGGCGACAACTGTTAAGCATTGCACCACACCTCAATCCTCAGCCTTCTTATAGCTGATACTGTGGATGGATTTTTTCCAAACATATATCATTTTTAAAAATTTATTTTGAATTACATTTGACATACACTATTAATCTAAGGTATACAACATAGTGAGTCAACATTTGTATAACTTATGAAGCGATCAGCACAATAAACCTAGTGACTATCTGTCACCATATGTAGTTATTACGATATTATTTACTCTATTCCCTATATTGTACATTACATCGGGTGGCTTTTCTTAATTGGTTAAGGAGAAGTTGGACATTCTTTGTAAGAACTTCAAGGGTATAATGAAAAAGAATTTATTTTAAAACCACACTGAAAGTGATAATAGGCTGGATTGTTCAATATTTAAGTAAGAGCTCTAGTTATCAAAGAGACCTTTGAAGTTTAATAAGGCAAAATCATCTTTGCTCCAGGGTGAGACCAAGTAACAAAACCTCCAAAAGCCACTCAGCACCCACATTTCCTGGAAGAACAGAGAAAAGAACTGGCAGGTTGTTTGTTTAAAGCGGGTAATCTGAACAGAATAATGTTGAAAGCTGAAGTCAGAATTGGGTTAGTTAGAAAATTTTACAGTGAGAAGGAGCCTCTCCAGGTATCTCCAATTGTACACAGCAAGTAGCCAGGCTTCAATAACAGCCTTTAGAAGAGCACATCCCTTTGTGAATTAGATATTTGGCAGCAACCTAAGTGGGCCCACCTTTTTTGGAGCGTTTCATGTTGTTTTATAGACATCTTAAGTGGGCGCTGGTAATTTCTACTAAAATTTTCCCTCAGGATAAACTTTATAGTCATGAGAATACTCTGTAGGAGTTCTAAAGTTTGTTTACTCTTACCACATTTTTAAATGTTTAGAGCAAGATAGCACAAGTTCAGGGTTGCAGGGATGCCCTCTCCAACATGGCAGGGCCCATCTCAGAGCCTCCTCTTGTCATAGCTAAAGGGGCTTTGATAGTCAATACCATAGGATGTTTCTTATTTTATTTACCTTTATTTATTTCTTTTTTCGATTACAGTTTATATTCAACATTATTCTGTATTAGTTTCAGGAGTACAGTGTATTGGTTAGACAACCATATACTTTACACAGCCTTCCCCCTGATATTTCCAGTACCCACCTGGCACCATACATAGTTATTACAATATGATTGACTAAGGATGCTCCTTACTTTAGCTGATACTTCATACTTGTACATTGCTTCCTGGACACTGTGCAGCTTGACTATATTGGTGCCAAGGCTCCTCCATGCTGCAGTCTGAACAAGGAATAGCAAGATTTATTGAGCATTTGCTCTGTGCTGACTTCTTCACATAAAGTATTTCCTATTCTAGCAGAGAAGCAGGACGTTATGATTCTGCAAATACAAAAATTCTAATTGCCAAACCTACAAATTTGTTCCCACAGTACCTGGCTCAGGGCACACCAGGAACAAACTTCTGTCCCTCAGCCAAGGTCCCAGTTCCTTTCTACAAGTTCTGGCAAGGCTAACGTCCTTTCTTATTCTGCAAAATTTCACGTGGAGTGTATTCTGTACTTTGGTTACAGAGGGAGGGAAGGAGTGGGAGAAAAGAGGAACAGAGAAAACACTGCTTTGCTTTCCATGTGAGAGTTGTAACTGTTTCTTCCCTGGAGAAAGTACAAACTGCATGAGAGTGTCTTGTTCCTCCTCTTTCTATATCTATCATCCACCACCCTTATTTTCTTGGCTCTTTTTCTAAAACCCATCCTCTGCCACAAGAAGGTAAAGAATAGTGTTGAGCAAAGAAAATTTGAACACAGTTATAGTTCTTTTCTTCTTATTTCAAGTCCCAGAAACCATGTAAAACCATAATTTTCCCATATTGAACATGCTTCCCTTAGCACCTGCCCCAGCAGCACTGGCTCTGTGACACCTCCGCCGTCACACCTCACCTGTCCTCCCTGCACTCTGGTGGGAACGTGAGCAAGAACACAGCACCATTTCCACAACCTTGTGTATACTTGATTCCTTTTTTTTTTAATTTTGGAATTTCAAAGCAAAACCAAGTTGTACTTAATAAATATCAAGTTTTCCTAACAAAATAATACATGATTTAGAAAGGAAATTTTCCAATCAACCATTTACAACATTTGGTTTTACTCTGTTTTCAAATGAATAAATAATATAAGCTTTTGACTCCTACCCCCATCTTTTCTTTTACTATTAGCTTCCTCAGTAGTCGAAGCCGGAGCAGGTATAGGCTGAACTGTATATCCTACCTCTGTGAAACCAGTAACCCACCCACTGTGCACACCTCTTCTTGTCCCAGGCCCATAACACTTGAAGGTTTCTACACTGGGTCATAAATGGCATCTGGTTCTTGCTTCAGGGCAACAATCCTTACTGATTCAGTGCAGTGAGAAATGAGATGAAGAAAACAAGAAACAAGATAAAAGTGGACTTGTTTTATTAGTATCCTAATTATAAGGAAATTTCACAATTACATACACGCAGGTGTGTGTTTGTGTGCAAGTGATATTGTAAGTTTATTCATTCATTAACAAAAGTTTTATAATCATCTATAATATACCACATATGTCAGTTCATGCTAGATGCTAAAGATACAGAGTTTACATAGCAGTGTCTTGGTTATCTATTGCTATATAACAAACCACCCTAAAACTTAATGCCCTGACATTATAATTTATTATGATCTCTCATAGTTCAGTGGGTTAACTGGGCTCAGCTGGGCAGTTCTCACACAGGGTCTTCCACATCATGTAGTTACAATCAGATAGTGGCTGGGGCTTACTTGTTGTGGACATCCAAGTTGGCTCATTTACTCACACCTGTGGTGGCTGGAATAGTTGAGGTTGGCTGGACATGTCTATCACTCTATCCCTATCTCAATCTTTTCTCTTTCACCTTGTGGCCTATGCACAAAGCCAAGTTGGGCCTCCTTCCTGCCAGGCAGCCCTAGGCAGTCAGGCTTGTGAATTCCTCCAGAACACAAAGAGACCAAGACAGATGTTACAAGGCTTCTTATGACCTAGCCTCAGAAGTCATTTAGCCTCACTTCCACTGAACTCTATTGCTTACACAGGACAAGCCCATATTCACTGTGGGAGAGGACTATCCAAGACCGTGAGTGTTGGGAAGTGTGGTTGGTTGGGGGCTGGAGTGTGGAAAGCTACCTTTAAAGACAGGCCAAGAAAACTTCAAGAGCCCTGGCTGGTGTGGCTTAATGGATTGAGCACAAGACTGAGAGGCAAGGGGTTGCCAGTTCAATTCCCAGTTGGGGCATGTGCCCGGGTTACGGTCCAGGTCCGCTATGGGGGCACACAAGAAGCAGCCACACATTGATGTTTCTCTCCTTCTCTTTCTCCCACTCTTCTCCTTTCTCTAAAAATAAACAAATTAATTTTTAAAAAAGAGATAACTTCAAGAGGCTTATTGCAGTTAAATAAACACTAGAACAAGAGTTGTAGCCCTGACTACTAATTTTGGCTTTGCCATGTGGTTGTAAAAGTCATTTCACTTTTAAAAGCCAAACAACAAACTTAACAAAAATCCCTACTGAAGTGGATTTTTAGTTGTGTGTACAACTAAGTATTATACAGCAATTAAAAATTATGCTTTCAAAGAATATTTTGGGTGGAAAGTGCTCGAGTTAAATTGAAAGCAGAGCACATAAGCAGTGTGTTTGTAGACTATTGCCAATTTTGCTTAAAATACACATGTATGTACACATACAAATACATATAAACCCATAGAAATAAGACTTGAAAAAATCCAATGAACATGGTTAACATGGTTATTATGAGGGTTTTTTTCCCTTTCTTATACTTTTCCAAATTTCCTACAATGAACATGTATTTTTATGACAAAATTTGTATTATAATGTATTTATAATTACCATCCTGAGAGAAAAAGAATGTAAACAGTTAATCTGTATACTCATTGGTGAAACTTGGGCTTCCCAAGACTACCATAAGAAAATGACAAATTAGCATAGAGTCCTAATATGATACTCGGCAAACATGAAAATAAAGACTTCAAGGTAGCTAGAGGTGAGGTTCACAGGACTTTAAAATTAACAAGCTTATATATGAGGAGCAAAGTGACAGGATATTTCCTGAATTTTCCTATGAGGGGAAACCACATCTTCACATTGGAAAAAGTCCGAGGTCCCTGGGCTTTGTCCTAGAACACCGGGTTCTCAAGAGACAAATGCTTTTGTCCATAGTTCTTTTATGGTACCATCTGACTTATTTCCAAAGACTTTGTCCCAAGTTTAGAAAAAGGAGTGCAAGAACAAAAGAAGAAGAAAGAGTAAATATAATTAAATGTATGTCTTCATTGCATATGAGAGCAAAAGATCAAGGCCAGTTATTGGAGAATCTGATAAATTAGAATGATGGCAGTGGAAAGTCCTTCCCAGTCTCACAAATGGTCATATAAATGGGGACAGAAAGTCATTTCAGTGTGAGGAGCCCATGGCTGGTAGCCAAAAAGAAGAACTTAGTGGCCAGATAAGAGCTGAGCCATGGCTAATATGGCTCAGCCTCAAATTATTTCTCAGGCCATGAAATATGGTACAGAAACCAAGATTTTATTTCAAAATGACTCAAGTTCTTCATTTCTTAAGAATTGTTAAAAATATCGATGTACATAATTTACAACATTACCTTATGATTCTTTTTCTCTTCTATATGGGATGTCTGCTGGTCATTTAATCCCAATATCCATTTTTCTTTCTTTTCTTTGAAGTGGAACTCCTGATTTTGCTGTCTAAAATAAAATAAAACATTTCCCAAGTGTGGCCATGTAATAAGTTCTAGGCAATGAGTTTAAGTAGAAGTACTGGGTACAACACTTCTTAAGTGGGAAATTTTCTTAAAGGGTGTTGGCAGGCCTTCTTAGTTTCTTCCTCTATGCTGGCAAAAATACAGATAATTTAGCTAAAACTGAAATACCTACTTTGGACCAGGAGAGAGCTTGCTGAAGATGGTGGAACAAGAAAAGGATCTCAGGTCCTTCATGGTCATGGAATTTCCATATGGTGATGAACTATCTATGGTTTTTGACTGAGGAACAATCTCCTGTCTTATGTGTGCTACCATAATTCAGAGATTTTTCTTTGCTTGCAGACAAATGTAATCTTAGCTGATTCAAAGTCATACCTCTCGCGTTCTGCCTTTCTATAAACCCCTTTAGTAAGATCCCTCAGGAAAGCTCCTCCCTGCTTGGAGTCCTTTGGGGCCCCAGCCCCAGGGGGCGTTTCTTTCAATTCCCAAGAGAAAAGCATCTCACCTGTCCAAGGCCGGGCTGTTTTCCCTGCACCGTCTTGTTTCCTTGCAGCCTTAAAACACAGCTGACTGCCTTTATTCTCAAAATCTGCGACACTCATTCCGGACTGGTGGACAATGGCAGAGCCTCTTTGAAGGGCCCAAAGAGAAGAAACCAAATGTTCACAGCCATATTTAGGAGGAAGGGGACAGGAGCCAGAAGCTATAGGAAGACTCCTACATTAATAACTTTTGCTATATCACACAACATTTTTGAAGTGAGACAAGTAAGGTAAAATTTCAATGATGGAAGATACATTTTTTTTTCACATGTGCAAATAGCTTTAAAACAAAATGTATATATTTTTCTTATGGTTATTTCCTGTATTGAATGAGAAATTAAAGAAGAACAAATTTCACAGTTTGTTGAGATGATAATATTTGAGGTAGAGCAATCGGGGGCAACATTTTATTTCTTTAACTCTCACACTTACATGGCATTTAAATGCATTTCTTCATTTTATCTTCAAAGCAACCCTGAGGGGTAAAAGGCTATGTTCAAACTCTATTCACAGGGGAAAACTGAGCATCAGAGAGGTGAAATGCCTTGCTGAAGTTCACATACTATGACAAAGCTATATTATTGTTCCCAATATTGGCTGTTCTACACTATGGTAGGATTAAACCTTGCCACACATTTGACATCAGGCTTGGTGACAGGACTTCCTTGGACTAATAAAATGTGAATAGAGAGCCAGCTGGGAAGAAGCTGGGTCAGTAATAA
The DNA here is from genome assembly GCF_021234165.1 of Pteronotus mesoamericanus. Lineage (NCBI taxonomy): Eukaryota > Metazoa > Chordata > Mammalia > Chiroptera > Mormoopidae > Pteronotus > Pteronotus mesoamericanus. The sequence goes on along the minus strand of NW_026555325.1, from coordinate 24,321,673 downwards.
AATACATAAGGTTTAGCCACAGCCAATGCACACTGGACATGTAAACTGAACAAGAAATAACTCTGTGTTTATTTGAGGGTCATTTATTCCTGCCATGTAATTTAGACTAAGGTGACTGATGCACAAAGTCAGTGACTGGAAAGCCTGGGGCTACGAGATCACCCATTCAATGTAGCATTTGCTTAGCAGCTCTGTGCACCAGTAGGACCCAAAGAGCTGAGAGAGTTGTAGGCAACTCTCCTCTTCTAACCTCATCCTCCTTCTCCCATAGTGGAACATTCTCCAATCCACTTGGACCTGGCAACCTATTACTCCGGGCCAGCATTAACATTTTCTCAGACAACCTGTTGTCAGACCATTCCAGCTGCAACTCAACATGCAGCACTTTTCTGACTGGTCCCCGTAGCTCCTGAGGACCAGCCTGCTGCAGGCCTTAGCTGGGCCGTGGTCACTCCACCCACTCATGGCCTCTGACTTTCATTGTCACCAAACTTCAGGTTCTGACTCCACAGGTGACCCAAAGAACTAAGAGAGTTTCCCTGGAGTTTTTCCTTCTCCTCTGTCCTGTTCCAACGACTCCACTTTGTAAGAAGCGGAAAAAGAGTTCTGAAATTAGGCAAGTTGCTCTAGTTCTAAGACAGAAGGCTTTCAGTAGTCCTCAAGGACTAGGCTAATCAGAACTCAGCTGAATTAAAGAAAGGAGATCAACAGATGTCTTGTCAAGATCAAACAAGGACAACATCTGTCACAAAGAGAGCTAATATGTAGGCCAGGGCCGTACCAGCACATCAATAGTGCCTGCCATGGCTGCCAAGGAGAAGATGAGTTCCCCATATTTCATGACAAGATTAAGAATCAGGTTGGGAGTTGGGGTACAGAGGCTTGGGGGTCCCAGAAACCCCATTAGGTGGGGTACAACTTGGCCATTCTCTCTAGGCTGGGGTGATCTGGGAAAGCACAGTTTACATTTCATTTACATAATACACTGATTTGTCATAGCAGGTGCTTTTTTGCCAAAAGTAGCTTTCCACCACCAGCGAAGGCTCGCACCCCTCCTGATGATGACTGGGTGTTCCTGCATGAGTTTTTCCATATCTTATTATCAATAGCCGCATTGTTAGTTGATATAGAGAATAATAGCAAAGTTTTTAATATCTACAAGGAAACAAAATTGTATCAGTTTCAATGCTTTTTTTTTATTTTATTTATTTTTTTTATTAATTTATTTACTTTTTAAATACATTTGTCTCTGCTTTTTAAGGAAAGTGACTTTTGGTTTGATTTGGAATCATGATAATTTTAGTAAACTCTTTTAAAGTTTATTTAAAAATCTCATTGCCTCTACGGCTTATAATCAAACATTTCCCAGTAAACTGGTAGAAGAAAAATAACTTTACCACAGGGCAGATTTTGTGAAGAGCTGTAGGGATAGCGAGAAAATATTTCTGATATGTTTTGAGGACAAGGTTACCTTCTCCATAAAACTATCTGTAAACTCACCATACATCTGTTCACTTAAGCAAGGCCACAGTTTCGCTGTTTGCCCCCAGACTACATCTAAGGGGGATGAGGCCTGAGAAAAAAGGAGGAGGAATAGAAATTAGAACAGGGTATTACCCAAAGAGTCAAAGGAAGAGCCATTGGGTCCAGTTCGACCTTAACACAACTTTGACTTTCAGTGCAGAAGTGACACCGAGGTCAGTTAGGGCTATATTTTACTCTCTTTAGAACAAATCGTACCTTGAAAATGGATCTATGTCTATGTTTATGTATGCTGGTCATGTCCTATGTGTGTTCGCATGAGTGTTGTCTGTGTGTGGGGGTTGGGTGTGTTTGCCAAAAACTAAGAGGAAAGGGGATTTTCCTCACTTCAGTGAAGGTGGCTGCAGAGGTCTGTTTCAGCAGCTGTTCAAACTGGGCAGCCAGGGGAGAAACTCAGGAGGAAGCATGGGGACAGCTGTTAGAGCTGATTCTGTGCCCTACACCTCTCCCAACAGATTCCGTTGAATAGCTGTTAAAGTCTTCTTTTTCACTTTTTACTTGACACCTATATTATAACACCGGTTCCCCAGGTTTCTCACAGCCACACCATCACCTCCCTTGGGTCTTGCCCGAAGGTCCCCATCTCAGCGAGTCCTCTCTTACCACCCTACCTAACACTGCAGCCCTTCCCTCTCCAAACTGACGTTCCCGATTGCCCCTCTCCACTTATGTTCTCCATGACAAAATTTTATTCTTTAAAATGTAGTCTTTGATGCACATGAATCTACATAAAATATATGTAAATTATAAATCAAACTAATAACATAAAGACCTATAACGTTCACTGCAAATTAAGAATTAAAACATTTTAGCCCTGGTCAATGTGGCTCAGTGGGCTGAGTGCCAGCCTCTAACCAAAAGGTCACCAGTTTGATTCCCGGTTAGGGCATATGCCTAGGTTGCAGGCCAGGTCCCTGGTACAGGGTGCGCAAAAGGCAACCACACATTGAAGTTCTCTCCCATCCTTTCTCCCTCCCTTACCCTCTCTCAAAAAATAAAATAAATATAATCTTTAAAAAAAAAAGAATTAAAACATTTTAAACACCCTGTCATCTTCCTCATCTCTGACATGTGCACCAGGAGAATGGTCATGTATACATAGAATGGAGTAGTACACATAATTAAACACAAAACCAAACCAACACAAATATCCATCAAACAAATAATAGATAAAAGAATTGTGATACATTCACGTCAAAGAATACTTTTCAGTGGAATGAACGAACTATAGCTACATATGACTCAGCATGAATAAATCTTAGAAACATAGTAAGTGGAATAATTAAGTCCTAGAAGACCAAATAGAATATGATATCATTTTCATAAAGCTCTAAAGCAAGCAAAGCAATGTTATTAGCATGAGTCTTAGTAAATGTTAACACTATAAGACATATTCATCATCTTTATCTTAGTTTGTTATTCAGATAGGACTTTTCCAACTTCAACATACATGTAAAATAATGTCTTGTAAATTCATGCCAATTTTAAAAACTCTTAGTTCCCAAAATATAAAACTATATCTAGCCTTCCAAGTTAGCAAATAGGAGTCAATCTTAACACTTTGTGTCCTGCGCACCATATAAAACTGGCCACTCAGCCAGGTAACTTGGCTTCCTGAGACTGTCCCCAGTCTCTATCCAGCCTCTCATCTCCCACTTCCTCAGATCAGATCTTCAAGCTTGAATTCTGGGCATTTAATAGTTTCCTAACTCACTTCCCACTTTCATTCTATCCATAGGGTATCTTTCTGTGAGTTGTCCAGAAGATTAATTTTAATTTTGATAAACTTCAAATAAATTTAATATGATTCATTAAACAGCCTGAACTTGGTAGGAGTATAAACCTAAAATGGTTTTTATTTTTTCCTCCGATTCCCACATTTATTTGTTCTAGGATGAACCTTTCTTTCCAGTTACTCTCAGCTAACTTCCAGTCCAGTCCATTTTAATCCAGTTAAAACTTCATCCTCATAGAGTTCTTCTCCCCTCTTCTAGCTCCTGCTCCCAGACCCATGGCCTGACACCTGTGGGGCACAGCAGGTGTGGCCCTCATCTTTATTTAGTATTTTCACTTCTCAGGTGAGAATGGGGGTGGGGAATAGGAGTTATGGAAAGAGACAATTGGGTCCTACCTAAAGGGTGCTGTTGTGGTTCTCTCTCATCTACAAGGGTTATTTTTTTCCTTGGATGTAGCAGGAGCCTGGATGCTGCCGTTTCTGAGCCACAGTGTAAGCTTACTTTGGGACCTGATGTGTTCTTGTATAGTTCTGGGTATATAGGAGACTTCATCCTGTTTAATTTATTCTAATCCCTATGAAGCCAGCTCATACTGTCCAATTGTTAAATTTTCAGAAATTATGTGAGCTGGTTGTTAATCCATAGATAGCTTTAAATAAACCATGGAGGGAGAATTCACACTACACAAATTGGCAAAAACCACAAATCAGTTCTCTTATGTTCTTCTTTTGGCAAGCCAGTTGTCAAACATCTACTAGAGGGTTCACAGCTTTCATCTCCTCTCCCCAGTGATCCAGCCCATAGTTTATTGCGGCTACAACTTCATCACCCCAGGCCTTTTGGGTGGGGTACTGACAAAATAGTTGACGTGGACTACAAAGTGTTCGGGGGGCCAGAGGAAAATCATGCCCCCTTGCCACACCAAAGGGTATGAGTGCTGGCAACTGCCCTCTTGGCTCTTCACTCTACCCTGTCATCTGGCTCCAAATCTCTTGTCTTCTCACTCAAGTTAAGATGGTAGCAGTTCAGCAGTTCAGATGGCAGCAGATGGCATGCAGCTCAGGAAAGTCTGACTTTCCTATCTAGGGCATCCTCCAAGTCTGGAAGTAATTTTTCCGGAGTTTCCTTTCTACTCAGGCCTCCCAAGTTCCCATTTTTATGATGATTTTCCTGCGACAGCAGTTCTCACACTTTTTGATCTCAGGACTCTTTCGCCCCTTAAAAATATTGAGGACCTCCAAAGAGCTTTTGTTTATGTGATTATGGCTATTGAAATGAAAGAAATCTTTAAAACACATAAATAGAGAAGTAGATCTATTAGCCATCAGAGTGATGACGTCATCTCTCTCACCCAGCCTCTAGAAATCTCCACTGTACATTCATGAGAAAATAAGAGTGAAAAAGGCAAGCAATGTCTTAGCATAATTTTTAATGTTTTGGTCTCATTGGCACCCCCATGGAAGGGCTCAGGGCACTTTAGGGTTCTCATCAGCTGTTAGAAGACGGTTCTCCATGAGGTTCTTGTCTTTCTCATAACTTAGAGTGGAGGCACCAACCACCTTTGGTCACTATGTTTTCAAGGATGTTTATATTGTAAACACCCTTAGAAAAATAGAGACAGTGACTTCCTCCAGAGGAAAGAGTAGGTTTCTTTAATGTCAAATATAATAAAGATAATGTCTCTCTCTGGGGTAAAGTTCATTACAAAACATTAAAATGCTGCCCTGGCCAGTGTGGCTCAGTTGGTTGGAGCGATATTCCCTACATCAAAAGGTGGCATTTTCAACCCCCGGTCAGGGCATATACATAGGTTGTGGGTTTGATCTTCAGTCGGGATGTGCGTGAAAAGCAACCAATCGATGTTTCTCTCTCACATCAATGTCTCTCTTTCTCCCCTTCTCTCCACAAAGGGGGACCCCCCAAAAACAGGAATTATCTTCTAGAGGGTGGGCCCCTTGTAGTATAGGCTTCCCCTGCTAGTTGAGTGCTCTAGGAACCCATCTGTATCAATCTACCAGCTGGTGGTGTTGTGAGAAGCTGCCTTCAGCTTCAGTGAAATTTTTTTGAAGACTCTTTCAATGCATTTGCCCATTTCATGATGGGTGATTTACAAGCACATCTGCCCACACTGTGCTGAGTGTTCAGCAGTTTTTGACCAAAAACAGCATGACCCCCATGCCCTACCCTCCCTATTCACTCTATCTCGGCCTGAGTGACTTTTTTTTGTTTTCCCAGATTTAAAAAAAAAAAAAAGTCCTCAAAGGGAAACATTCTGCCAATGTGGAAGAGGTGAAACAAAAAACAGAAAAAGCACTAAAAGACATCAAAATTGATGAGTTCAAAGTGTTTTGAGCAGTGGAAAAAACATCTTAACAGGAGTGTTGCATCAAATGGAGAGTACTTTGAAGGTGACTGAAGTTTAAACATGTAAGAATAAATACACAAGTTTTTATAAATAAATTCTTGTTTTGGGGGTCCCCCTTGTAAAATCAATAAACATTTTTAATAAATTAAAAAAGCACATTATAATGGCCATTTAAAGGATCCCGTTTTCTCTCCCGTAACGCCGTCCGCTGCATGTGCAGGTGTCACCTGACAATTTTTATGCTGCCGAATGGGAATTGAGGTTTGGTGAACTCAGTGCAAAATTGATGAGACTTTTGCTATCATTGTGGTTGTGAATAATAAATGGTTCTTGGTCTTTGACCCAGGCGTCCTATGTCTTCTACCAGCACATAAGAAACCGTGGCAGGTTAACTTATTAGCCTGAAGTAAGACAAATCTCAAATCCTTTCAAGTCTTCATCATCCACATTTTGAGAACCATGGTCCTCAAGGTTTCTCAATATTCCATAAACCGATAAAGTCATATAGTCATAGGCATAGCATAGATGAACGCAAGAAGTTTCGGGGGTTGCTACAAAGTTTAATACATTTTCTTTATATTATGCCATTGTATTGTGATAAAAATACAATACAGTGCATGAGGGAGGATACTAAATACTGAATTTCCATAAGATGTCCAAGTATCTTTTCAAAATTTTAAGAAGAGCTTGCTTCCTTGAACATAATTTTATATTAGATTTTTAAAATGAAGTAGCCCATGCTCTTTTTAAACAAGAGTTAACACATAACTATTACACTTATATACTTCTAAAATGTCATTAACATATTTATGTTTTAAAAATAAATTATCTTATTGTGAAAGAATAGGGTGCTTTATGGGACTGGTAAGTAAACCACACTCTATCTAAAAGTCATTGAAAGTCATTGGCCCTGCCCCAATTCTCACCTTTCTGCATCCCCTTCATTGTTTGATGTAGCAATGACAATTATGTTCTTCTGTACATATCATTGAAAACTAGGATTTTCATAATGCCATTTAGGCTCATTTGTGTGTGTGTTTTTTTAAGTAAAACTTATTGAAGTACAATACACATACTGAAGAGCACACAAATTCTAAGTGCCTAATTAATTTTCACCAAGTGAATGTATCTGTGTTGCCAGTAGCCAGATCAAAAAACTAACATCAAGGCCCACCTTTTGCCTTCTCTTAGTCACTGCCTCTCTTAGGAAGAAAGTCATTACCCTAACTTGTGCCCTGGCTGGTGTGGTTCAGTGGATTGCGTGCCAGCCTGCAAACCAAAGGGTCACCAGTTTGATTCCCAGTTAAAGCATATACCTGGGTTGCAGGCCAGGTCCCCAGTAGGAGGCATGTGAGAGGCAACCACACGTTAATGTTTCTCTCCCTTTCTCCCTCCCTTCCCCATCTCTAAAAATAAATAAATAAATAAATTTTTTAATAAAGTCACTATCTTGAGTTCTAACCTCATAGATTAGTTGCGCTTGAATAATGTTTTTAAAATGTTTTACTGAGATATAATTCACATGCCACATAATTTATCCATTTAAATTATATAATCAATGGTTTTTAATGTATTGACACACTGTTCAACCATAAGCAACAATCTAATTTTAGAACATCTTCATTATCCCAAAAAGAAGTTCCATACTCATTAGCACTCACCTCCTATTCTTCCTCACTCCTCCCCTGCCCTAAATAAGATTTTTAAATGATTATCTCTTCATATCCTTGGGATTTGTCATCAGCAAAAACTTCATTCACTTAAATAGATGACAAGAAATTTAAAAATTGTTTATTTGGACCTAATCAAATGTTTTTAACAGATAAAATTATAAACAATCTAAAGGACATTTTTTCCTTAACAAATCCACTATTAACATTTCCCATGGAAATGTAAATAAAATTTTAAATGTTATTGAACATTCCTATTTTGTAATAATTATCTACTGCTGGGTAACAAATTATGCCAAAATGTATTATCTTACCTAGTGTCTGTGAGTCAGGAATTTGAGAATGGCTTAGCTAGGCATATCTGCCTCAGGTCTCTCAGAAAGTTGCAGTCAAGCTTTCAGCAGAGGGACAAAGATCGGCTTCCAAGGTGGCTCAGTCCCACAGTTGGTAAGGTAGGCTGAAAAAAGAGCCCACAAAGATACCCATGTTCTAGTCCCCAGAATCTGAATATGTTACCTTACATGGAGAAAAGGACTTTGTTGGTGTGTCCAAGTTAAGACTCTTGAGATGGGGAGATTATCCACATGGGCCCAGTGTAATCACAGGGGTCCATATCAGAAGGAGGCAAGAGGATTATTGTGAGTGATAGAAAATGTGAAGGCAGAAGTGAACGGCAGGAATGATACAAGGAAGGACTCCAGGAAGTGTGCAGGTGGCCTCGAGAAGCTAACAAAGGCAAAGAAAGGGTTTCATCTCTCTGAGCCTCCAGAAGGGGCCAGCCCTGCCAACAAATTAACTTTTGCCCAGTGAAATTGATTTTGGGCTTCTGATTTTGGTATCTATAGGATAATACATTTCTATTGTTATAAGCCACTACAGTTGAGGTAACTTGTCCCAGAAGCAATAAGAAACTACTATAGTCGGAAAGTCAGTGCTGGCTATTGTCAGGAGACATCAGTTTCTTGTGACATGGACACCTCCATAGAGCTTCTTAAATGTCTCCCCATTGCCTAACAGCTGGTTTCCCTCAGAATGAGTGATCTGAGAGAGAATACGGTGGAAGCCACAATGTCTTTCATAGCCTCGCCTCAAATATCACACCCCATCATTTCTGTGATATCTTGCTGGTTACACAAGGGAGCCCTACAAGGTGGGAGGGTATTGTGAAGGGGCTTGAATTTGAAGAAACAAGGATCATTAGGGTCCATCTTGAAGGTTAGCTAGCACGCACAAGTATTTTACATGATAATGAAGCTCTAGTCTACAGAGCACATTAATGCCTTGTCTAGTTTCCATGCCACTAAAGAGCACATTAGCCAAAAATGGACAGAGACTGGGGCTTCAAGATCACAGGACACTCAGCCTGGCTTCTCTAATACCTCTCCTTTTCCCCCACTGTTGGCTTTGGGTTGAGGTAACATTCCTTGGGCATATTCAGCAGCTCCATGGACCCTGTCATAGTCTGGATTTCTGAAAGCACAGCCTGAAACAAAGGCTTACATGGACTTACTTCCCCAAAAGCCCAAAACAAAGCATTGTATGCAGGTAGTTTATTTGGGAAGTAAGTCCAGGTTAGAGCTTGGGAGAGTGAAGCATAAAGGAGGAAAAAACAATAAAAGGATGTGTTTTACAAACAGCCATCATAGGTGGCTGATGTTCAATCCCACAGGAACTTCTGGGGAACTTTTGAAATACACCTCAGGATAATGCCAGGTAATGAACAGAGCAAATATCATCCATCAGTTCCCACTCTCTTGGTCAAAGATTGGTCCATGGGCATTTATCCTTCCACACCTCCAGGCTGTGCATGCGTAACTGCCAACCTGATTCTTGCAAGAACCTGAGGCTATGGCACCTAAGGAGCCCGGGGTCAGTAAGCCAGAGGCACACTGAAGAGTCCCAAAGAAGGTACTGTCAGGTTGCCCCTGTGGGAAGCTGGTAAGTCTATGTGGAAACAATTCACCACAACAGTGGCAGGTGAACTGAGTGGATTTGGAATGGTCCACAGGTGGTATTCCATACTGGTCTTTTGTCAAAGCTGAGTAGCCTGCAACTGGCTGGTGAAGTAGACAGGTAGATGTCCAGATGGCAGAGTGCCACCTTCGTTATGCTGAGGGTGTATTTTAGTGGCCAAGTAACAAGTGCTATATGGTTCTCAGGGACTCCTCTGTCTTCTATGGAAAAGGAGAAAGCAAAGTCATTTGGACATTTTTTGAATCTTCTGAAATGGAAGGCACTACTCATTTGTTTTCGGGTTTGGAAATTGTCAAATTCAGAGCCTAAGGGGGGGAAAATATGTTTTCTGGATATCCAGATGACCATGAAAAAACAAAAACATGCTTTTTTAGTGTTCCACATCTGTGTTTATGTTTACTAATGTTAATAATTATAGCCCATAGTAGTTTTAAAAAGTAGCTGACAATTCTTTGACATCTCTCATCAAGACGTGAAGTCCATGTCCCCTTCCCCTGAATTTGGGTGGATATGTGGCTCACTGTAACCAATAGAATACAGTGTAAATTGCCTTTTGTGACTTCTGAAGCTAAGTCAGAAAGTGAGAGGCAAGTTCTACCTTGTGAGCTGGGACAATTGAGAGTCTGAGCTGCCTTATAAGAAGTTTGACTACCCTGGGAGTCCCGTGCTGGGAGAAGGCTAAGGCTGCCTGAAACGGCATGTGTTGAAACTGTAGTTCACCACCCCAGCTGAGGTCTAGCCAAGAGTGTCAATTACAAAAATGAAGATGTTGGTTTACTTCCCACCGTAGAGTCTTCTGAACTGAGCCCCAGATATTCTGGAGAAGAGACAAGTCGTTCTCACTGTGCTCAGTCTGAATTCCTGACTCTCAGAATCCATAAGCATAATAAAATGGTTGTTTAAACAGCTAAATTCTGAGGGAGATTTAATACATTAAATGAAAGTCAAATGACTTCACAGCATGTTGTATAAATGAAAGAGTCATAACAGTTTGAGCAGCAAAAAGAAGTGAAAGGATTGAATCATCACAAAACACAAGGTATTATAGTTAGGTAGCATTCTTTTATGATTAATGAAATTCATTTTTTTCATAAACTTATTTCAGCAAAACATAATCCTTCACATTTAATTAATGTTAATTTGAATTTTAGAAGTCATATGGTTTTTAATTTATTATGTAAATTAATTTGGGTTCTTCAGTTGTATAAAAATTATAAGCAAAAGAAATTTATATATAACTAAAGCTGACATATACGGGTTACATACTATATAGTACATATATTATAATAAAGATTATTTAAATCCACCCTGAAAAATATTTTTTTTCTTCTACCTCTGCCACCCCCCCTCCTTTTCCCTCTGGTGTCACCATAGTGTTGTCTGTGTCTATAAATTTGGGGGAGGATCTTTTTTGCTTAATCCTTTCATCTTTTTCACCCAGCCCCTCTGCCTCTCCCCTCTGACAGGTATCAGTCTGTTCTCTGTACCTATGAGTCTGTTTCTATATTGTTTGTTAGTTTATCTTGTTCATTAGATTCTGCTTATCAGTGAAATCATATGGTACTTGTCTTTCTTTGACTGGCTTATTTCACTTAGCATGTATTTTCCAAATCTATCCATGTTGTCCTTCTTCGTTATGGCCAGTAATATTCCAATGTGTAAATGTACCACAGTTTTTTCATCCACTCTTCTACTGATGGACACTTCGGCTATCTTGACTATTATAAATAACCCTGCAATAAATATAAGGATGCGTATATCATTTTGAATTAGTGTCTTGGGTTTCTTCAGATATATCCCCAGAAGTGGAATCACTGGGTCATAAGGAAGTTCCATTTTAAACTTTTTGAGGAAGCTCCACACTGTTTTTCCTAGTGGCTGCACCAGTCTGCATGCCCACCAACAGTGAACAAATGTTCACTTTCTCCAATTCTCACCAACACTTGTTGATTTTTGACTTATTGATGATGGCCATTCTGACAGGTGTGGGGTGATATCTTATTGCGGTTTTAATTTGCATTTCTCTGATGATTAATGACACTGAGTATCTTTTCATATGTCTATTGTCTATTTGTATGTCCTCCTTGGAGAAGCATCTCTTCAGCTCTTTTGCCCATTTGTTAATTGGGTTGTTTGTCTTTTTGGTGTTGAGTTTTTTCAAAGTACTTTATAAATTTTGGATATTAATGCCTTATCAGACCCATCATTGGTGAATATGTTCTCCCATTCAGAAGGTTCTTTTGGTTTTGTTCATGGTTTCCTTTGCTGTGCAAAAACTTTTTGTTTGATGTATTCCATTTTTTGTTTGTTTGTTTGTTTGTTTCTGTTGTCCAAGGAGATATATCAGAAAGAAATATTTTTTCAAGAAATGTCCAAGATTTTACTGCCTATTCTTTCTGCTAGGATTTTTATGGTTTCAGGTCTAACATTTAAGTCTTTAATTCATTTTGAATTTATTCTTGTGTGTCGTGTAAGAAGGTAGTCTGGTTTCATTTTTTTTTCATGTATCTGTCCAATTTTCCCAACACCACTTATTGAATAGAGTATCTTTAGCCCATTGTAAGTTCTTGCTTACTTTGTAAAATATTAATTGACAATAAAAGCGTGAGTCTGTTTCTGAGCTCTCTATTCTATTCCATTGACCTGTATGTCCGTTTTTATGTTAGGACCATGTTTTTTTGATTACTATGTGGCCTTGTATAGTTTGATATCGGGTAATATGATTCTTTTAACTTTGTTCTTTCTCAATATTTCTGTTACTATTTGAAGCCTTATGTTGTTCCATACAAATTTTTGGGATATTTATTCTAGTTCTGCGGAATACACAATTGGTATTTTGATAGGGACTGTGTTGAATCTATAGATTGTTTGGGTATTTTGGTAGTAGGGGCATTTTAATGATGTTAATTCTTCCTATTCATGAACATGATCTATGCCTCCACTTATTTGTATCTTCTTCAATTTCTTTCTTCAGTATCTTATACTTTTCTGAGTGCAGGTCTTTTACATCTTCAGTTAAATTTAGTGCTAAGTATTTTTTGATGCAATTTTAAATGAGATTGTTTTCTTAGTTTCCCTTTCTGATAGTTCATTATTGTTGTATAAAAATGCAAATGATTTCTAAGTATTTATTTTGTATCCTGCTACTTTACTGAATACAAAATAAATATTCATTAAAGTAGCTGAAAAAGTTCTTTAAAAAATTTCCATCTAAAGAACGCATGAAATGATTATATTTGAGAAACAATGCTGTGTACTATTATCAGCTATTTTCTACTTTAAAACCCAGCAAAATACCCTATTGCCTATTGTTTATGGATTAAGTCTAAACATCTCTATAAGAAACACAGGGCCCTGCAAAATCTACCTTCAATTTTATCATGGTTCCTTCCCCCTCTTCATTCATTTGTCCTGTGTTCCAGCTGCCCTGAACTTCACCCCCATCTCCTCAGGAACTGCCACTCTTCTTTAAAGACCCAGTTCAAGTGTCACTTACTCAGTGAAGTTTTTCTAGATTCCCCATAGGATTCCTTCATATGTGTTCCCACAGTGTATCAGTTAGGGCCTGACAGGGGACAGACAGCATATCCACATGGGCAGTTTGTGGAATTTCCTGAAATGAACTGTGACTAGTCAACAAAGGCAGGCAACCCACTGTGAAAAGAGCCAGGGGATTTGATATTTTACTTCATACTTACCCCTTCCTCTGATCTGCTGTAAGGGTCCCCATTGGCTGACCCCAACCAGAAACCAAAGGACAAAAGAACCCATTGATACCGTCCGTACAGATCAACCTCCCCAGGGAAAAGAGCAAGGTAGAGAAGGGTAAAGATGGCTATGGGAGTGGGAAGACCAGAAGATATCCAGGCTTTTTATTCATAGTTGAATGACATTTTATTGCTATGATCTGTTTTTATGAGTGCTTTCCCCCTGGACTCTGATCCTGCCATCATTATCTCCAAATACTCTGCAACTGGCAAAGGTTTTGACCCATAGTAGTTTCTTATTTAGTGTTTATTGAATTAATAAATTAATAAGGAAATGATGAAGATGAAAATACCAAGAGACTAAACTGGCATTCTTGAATGTTTCTTGATTTTTATTTTTTAAATTTGTCCCTACAGTTGCTTTATTTATAGCTTTTGGAATCTGATCTTTTTTTTTTTCTTTCTGTAGTAAGTTCTTGTGATTTTTTTTTTCTAAGGAAAGCAGCCATTTGTATTATATTTTTGTTTGTTTGACTCTTCTTCCTGAGGTTTTAGATGAAACCTCAGTAAGAATTATATCTTACTATAAAGCTCATTTTAATCTGTTTTATTTTTGCGTACGTGATTGTGGGGCAATTTAATTTATAAAATAGGACACATTTATGGCTCATGGCTTAAAATTTTTCTTTCAGTTTTGTACTGATTTCCTAAATTTCTTTACACTATTTGTATGGATCTTGTCAATCAAATTTTATTATGTATATGAGATTAATAGAGAAATATTACTCATAAGCTTTCCAGTTTCCTTGAATGATTTTTAGTATTCTATCACACTTTTTTGTAATTAGATTTAAATACCCAATTCCTCAAAATTTGCCATACAGAGATCTGTCAATCAAAGAATTGGCAGGCTCTATGAACCGCATGATGAAGTTTTATCGCTACTCGCTGATGCCTTCAAGACCAGCTTTTGCGAGATGATCCTTCATTTCACATGTCTTAGAACTCACTCACACTTCTCATGCTTGGAAATGTAACACACGAAGTGACAACCTAATCCACAGCTAATAAGTTAGCGGCTATAAAAATGAACATCCACATTAACTTGCCAAGCATGGAGAATGAAGGTGTTACACTGTACTCGTGGATATGTGTCTGCCAGGGCAATAGGACATATGCCTTTGGAGATGCTTCTAAGTTATGCAGAGAAGCCGACAATAATTCTTGAACTTTGCTGTCAGGATCCAGTTTCATTTAAGAGCCAAACCAATAGCATCAAAACACTTGGCCATGATCAGCCACAATCCAGCCGGCAAAGAAAACATGTAAAACTTGCACTTGGATTGTAAATCTTTTGAAAATAAGGCTATCTCAATATACTCTGTTGTGTCCTCATTTAAGGTATAGACTTTTGCTGAAGAAAATAATAGCAATTAAGGAGTTCTTAGTTCTTTTTTTCCTGCATGTCTCATTGCACAAGCAAGTAAAATGAATAATTACTACAATTATTTAGAGAAAATTTTGATGAGCATTTATAGTATTACAAGTGTAAAAATATAATTCTATTCTGTTTTAAAATATACATTCAAAATTTAAGTTGAGTTTATTCAGTTGCAAATGATTAATATTTAAATTAATGCACTATAAAATTTAACTTGAACCCCACCCCATAAAACTGACCTATGTCCGTTGAAATCTAATTTTAAATTTGCTAATTTTATATAGTAAAATAGGCTATTTGACATAAAATGCTTTCAACATTTATGAATTCTTGACATACACATATTTGTTAATGTATATTTATGGATATTGTTTTTAATAAATATAAACTATCATCCTCTTCTCAATGTGATTTTTAAAACTGCCTGAGCTTGTCGAAATAGAGACAGACTCATAGATAGAGGGCAAGATAAATGACTCAAATTCAGAAGGCTGGTAAATTGTGAAGCTGAGGCAGAAATTCATAGCTAATTAAAAAGTGTGTTCTTTTTATCATTTCATATAGTTTTCCAATGCGCAGAAAATAAAACAGACTATAAGCTCTTCAAGGATAAGAGCTCTGCCCAAAACATCATTGTGTATCAGTATGCCTGTCTGCCTTTCTGTCTGTATTTGTTCATTCATTTATTCACTTATTCATTTAGTCATTCATTCTTTGATTCAATAAGCATGCATTCAGTGTCTACTCTAAGCCAGTCTCTCTGCTAGGCCTGGGAATACAGTGGTGAACAAGACAGACAAGGATCCCTGCCATGGAGCAGCTTATAGACTATAAAGGGTCTCAGGAGAGCAAAAGAGCAACGGTAATATAATTTGGTGACTACTATGGAGAAAAAGAAGGTAGAGGTCTCAGGAAATTTAGATTTTCAGGCTCTGGGAAGACGACTTGGATGAAGCAGCATCTAAGTAGAGACTTCACAAAGCAGGGGTTAGCCAGGTTCAGGAAGTGGGGGATGCTGCTGGACAGGAAGGGTACTGAATGAGGGAAGTCTTGGAATGAAAAAACAAGGCGCCCTGTAAAGGTGATGGGAATGATGAAAAAGGGAGGAGGTGTTACAAAGGAATTTATAAACATGTTCAAAGGATTGAAAACCATAGGACCACACTTGCATTTGAGGACAATGTCTTTCAGAAGAGTGTAGAACTGATGGAGGCATAGGGGACAAGGAGGGCAAGGACTCTGTGGTTAAGAGGCTACAAAGAATGGCAGTGGCCTGCCTACACTCTGAAGAGGTTCTGGGGACTGGGAAGTGGGAAGGCCAACTCTGGGGACTGGATGTGAGGTAGGGAGAGCACACTGGGCTGTCCCTAAAGTTTTGTTGTATCTCAGGAATATTGAGAGGAAATCGCTGAAACACTTAATACAGGTCAAATCCTATCGTACAAAACTCCATCTGAGCCCTGGCTGGTGTGGCTCAGTCAGTTGGAGCATTGCCCTGTAGACTGAAAAGTTTCACGTTCAGTTCCCGATCAGGGCACATATTCCAGCTGCGAGCGAACGATTGATGTTTCCCTCTCACGTCAATATTTCTCTTTCTCTCCCTCCCACTTCCTTTCCCTCTCTTCCATCCTTTCTCTTTAAAGTAATGAAAAAATATGTCCTTGGCCGCGGATTAAAAAACAAACAAACAAAACAAAACAAAAACCCTCCAGAGAAAACAATTACAAATGAACACTTGATGAAAATGGAGACTTCTCATGAGAAGTATAACTCTTCTTTTAAAATCTTAAACTGCAGTATCTAGAGGAAAAAATCTCTAGTAATGAAGTACTCAGGCATTTTGAAGGGGTCTTAATCGAACGTCTCATAATTTTTTTAGTTTTAAATGTAAATTTTAAATATTTTTGTTGTTCTTTACTGTTGTCCCCTCTTTCTCCCCGTTGCTCACCCCGTCCCGTCGCCCCCCCCACAGTCAATTACCCCTCCATTGTCCATGCCCATGAGTCTTCTATTCGTGTTCCTTTGCTTCTTGTAATTGATAAGAGAGAAACTATTCTTTCCTCTCAAGATTTTGCATTTTCTTGGTTTCCAAAGAAAAAGATTTACTCCATGAGAAGCAAACTTGCACCACACTCCATTGTTAAGACTATTAGATGCATACAAACCGAAAAGGAACATTAGCTCTTTTGTGTAATCTGGAGCTGTGAATTATTACTGTTACTGAAACCAAAATGTAAAGGAGGGGGGGAGGGTTACGTTTGGACATTAGTAAAAACGTTTTTCAACCCAAAAATGTTTCATGTTTTTTTGGAAGTTTCATATAACAGTTAATTAAAGTTATTATTGGTAATTTTTATTAATTACTTTTATGTTAGCACTGTTTATTCATGTGTAAAATATTTACAAAATTAAAACATTATTTATTAATATACATAGTTTTAAGTGAGATAAAGATTTCTTAAACCTCCCCAACAGAATTCACCTATGACTCAATACCATAAAGACTTGTTTCATAAAATGGTATGATTTTAGTATTTACAGTGAACTAATATGTTTTTGTAATTATAAGGCTACTATTTAATTGGTGAGTACAAAACATAATTGGGTCTTCTTTCATCAACCATTAACCTATTCTAGTATGGAATATGGTATCATATTGCTATTTTGCAGTTGTATTTAAAACAATTTTTGAACTTATCTTCTTAAGTGTTCTGTTATTATCCTCATGCCAATTTTATACTGCCATAGTATAGACTGTGTTGTTTTATGGATAAACTTCAGACATATTAGGTTGCACTATATTAAAAAATTGTCATACTATAGGTCAAAAATGCTGAAGGATCAGCAGTTTTACATGGTTCAAATATAATCTTTGCATACATGTTTCTTACCCCTTTTCATTATCAGGAGTAATTAGCAAATGGTCACCCAATCATAAGTGACTGCCTAAAGGAAATTACACCTTTATAACATATATCCCATTTCCACTTGTAAAAAGAGTTCACCCATACATAAAAATTAACTTCCAACAGGGATGACTGGGTAGATAAGAGATCTGGAAATCTAATTCTGTGTATGTTTAAGTTAAGTTTATGATTTTCACCAAGATAATAAAGAATTGTTTGTTTTACAGTAAGTTTTGTGTTTGAGTAAAACTTCAAAAGATAATTATGAAGCATAAATGACCTACTTATTAATTAATGTCTTTTAACACAATAGAGAGGAAAAAGCTACTGAAATTGTCTACCAGTAGCACTTTCAATAGAGTATAAGAAAAACATAGGCTCTACCTGGGTAAACAGGAAGATTGTGGACTTTAATCAAAGAGACTGGTTTGTCCAGGCAGCTTTATTTCACTCACTCAAAAGCCTTGGTCCCTTCTGTCTCAAAGCAGCTGTAAGGTCAGGGGGACCTCAGGGGTAAAGATGCAGGCACATTTCACCCTTAGACCTCTGAGATCCAGGAAGGAGGGTAGACCCACTAGGTGGAGGTCTCCACAAGGCTAAGGGTTTCCATATTTTGCTACTATGTATAGCATACCTGGAGTCCCAAAAAGTCATTGGGTAGAAAGAAACACTTGCCATGTATACCTTTTATAAATTATATTTATGAAATTCTACATGTGCTTAGCAATAAAAGTAGCTTAAAATTCTGGATTTGTCTTATCCATATGTGCTTAGTTCCTGAAAACTCTGAGGAAAAAGAAGAAAGATTACAAATACAAATTAAAAGACATGGTCTTTGCTCAGCAAAGGAAATCATCCACAAAATAAAAAGAGAACCCACAGGATATGAGAACATATTCACCAGTACATCTGATAAGGAGTTAATATCCAAAATTTATAAAGAACTTACAAAACTCAACACCAAAACCACAAACAACCCAATTAACAGATGTGCAAAGGACCTGAATAGACACTTCTCCAAAGAGACTATACGGCTGGCCAATAGATATATGAAAAGATGCTCAATGCCACTAATCATCAGAGAGATGCAAATCAATACCATGATGAGATGTTATCTCACACCTGTCAAAATGGCTATGGTCAGTAAAACACAACAGCAAGTGATGGCGAGGAGGTGGAGAAAGGGGAACACTTCTGCACTGTTGGTGGGAATGCAGGCTGGTGCAGCCATAGTGGAAAGCAGTGTGGAGAAACTTCAAAAAATTAAAAATGGATCTGCCTTTTGACCCAGCTATCTCACTTCTGAAGGAACCCAAAACACCAATTTGAAAGAACATAAGCACCCCTATGTTCATTGCAGTGTTATTTACAATCGCCAAGATATGGAAGCAGCCCAAGTGTCCATCAGTAGATGAGTGGATAAAACAACTATGGGATATTTACACAATGGAATATTACTTGGCCATAAAAAAGGAGAATTTTACCCTTTGCGACAGTATGGATGGCCCTGGAGAACGTTATGTTAGGTGAAATAAACCAGCCAGAGGAAGACAAATACCATATGATTTCACTCATATGTGGAATCCAATGAAAAAAACTGAACTAACAAGGAAAATGGGGACAGACTCATAGATGGAGAGCAGGCTGACAGCCATTGGGGAGAGGAGCGGGGGAGGAGTAAAAAAGAAAATGGACTCATGGACATGGACAATAGGGTGGTGATTGCTGGGGGGAGGGGGGTATAAGGGGACTAAATGGTAATGAAAATAAACAAACAAACAAACTCAAGTCTTTCTGGGAGAAAAAAGACAAGACATGGTCCCTGCCCATAAAATGTGCACATTCTTCTAGGGCAGAAAAGATGAACATACAAGTACATGAAAGAATTAGAAAATACATTTTATTACACAGTTACCCTCCTCCCTGAAGGCATGAATTAATTATTACAATACACTTATATAGCACTTTCCTTAGTAGCCCAAATACGGGCTTTGGACTAAACTCTTGAATAAGATACTTCCCACAATCCCCTTTTAGCCAGTGAATTTATCTGGGAACCAATTCAGTCCCTTCATTTTAATCATAAGGTGTTCTGACTTTGGGATCTACCTAAACCAATCTTTCTCATGGTGGGTAATACCTTTAGAAATCCTAGCTGGAAAATTAAGAAAATAACGCTAGTGAAAAATAACACTAATGATAACCCCACTCCCAGTTGTGAAGCCTAGTATGTTTGTGCCCTGTAGTAAATATTTTACTTATTTTGTACACTTCTTTAATCCTTACAGCACTGCTTGCAAAGTGCTATTCAAAAAAGGCAATGATACAGAGCCTGTGTAAGCTATTTGTCCACCCTCTCTCTCCTGTACCAACCTGTGTCTCAAGTGCTAGTTACCAAATAAGCTGGAGATTGGAACATGAGAATTTCTTGTTTGTTACATGACTATGGAAGTCTGACCGGCCTTCCCACAGCCCTTCCCACCCAAAGTTTTCAAAATTTCTAGAAAAATTTTGCAAATCATTTAAAAAATCTATCGGGATATTAAATATCTTGAAAAAAAGAAAAAATTCAAAATATATCTACTACCTATGAAATACCATCATTACTTATACACCTTCTTCCCCTCTGCCTGGGTCATGTGGAACTTGAAGACTTTTAGATCGTTTTGCTGAACCTCAAGCTGCCTTTTCCCTAGTAAAATCCGATTTCCCCTGTCCTAGCCCCTCAAACAGCTGTCTGCACCTATTGCACATTCCTCATCTCCACAAGGACTGTGAACATCTGTCTAATAACTTTCAAACTGGAGCCTATTCATTCTTGGCTCTTTAGGGCACCAGAACATTAACCCACAGCTTTTTCTTATCCGAACTTGATCTCACTATTTTTAGCCTTGTCAATCTTATTTTTTCAACATATTAGTCGTTTTTGATATCTTTGTTTTTCTCCTATTTCTCCATGTTGTGTAATATTCCTTTGATCATCCTTTTCCAAGGAACTCAGAGAAGGTGATGACTCAGCCCTCCACCCACACAGCTGTCTGAGGCAGGAGGCCCTCCTTCTTATTTCTCTGAGGTCCAAATTGTTTGGCTCCAGGGCAGGTCTGTTTTCACAGCTGTCAAGCAGCAGCTGACCTGATTATTTTCTACACCCTGAAAACTGACATGCAGCAAATTGTGTTACGGTGTGGTAGGGTGGAAGCAAGTTCTCAAAAGAAAAAAGCAGAGTCAAAATGGAGTCTTGGAACTCAGCATGCCTATAAATATATGCAGAGATAAGCTTAACAATTTTATTATGTGCCAAGTGCCAGGATAGCTGTTGGGAATAAATGGCATAAAACCCAACCCTGGCCTTCAGAAGGAAGAGACACAAATGAATTAGCATTTATTCATGCTCTGTGAAAGCACAGAGGCAAAAGCACCTCGCTAGGACAGGTGGTGGGTAAGGCTTCTTTAGAGGAGAGAGCTCTGGGGTCCAGAAGGTTGATTAGGGTTTAGTCAGGTGTAAAACAAAGGGACTGGAATACCAGGCTGAATGAACATTGTGTTTAAAATTCTGAAGCAAAGGAAAAGGCAGCAATTCTTGGAAATGCAAGTTGCTTAGCGTAGGTACAGAAGGTTAGGGAGGAGCAGTGAGAAGGAAAGTGAAGCAGAGACCAGACCATGTTAAGGAACAGACTTTATTCTGCAGTGGGGGAAGACACTAATTTTAAACGGGAAAGTTAATGAGGCTGCACTGGAGTGAAATTACAAGACAAGAGGCCAGCCAGAGGAAGCTAGTGCAGTGATCTAAGCTGGAAGAGACAAAGGCCAGAACAAAGGTGAAGCTTAGAGGGATGTGGGGAAATAAGAGAGATATTAAAGAGGTCAATGTGTGGGGTAAGAAGACACCAGGGAGGATTTCTGAGTTTCTGGTATGACAACGTGATGGTTATTCTTCTCGCTGAGATGGGACATGATGAAAAAGGATTATTCTGGAGGGGTGTGGGGGGAGGTATTGAGTGGAGGTATTGCCAGCAATAATCAATGATTAACTTACTCTTAGGTAAATTGCCTTTGATAGGCCTCTGAGTCACCCAGGCCAGAACATCCAGGTGGCTCAGAATCCAGTAAAGAGATCTCAACTGAAAAGATAGTGGAGAAATGATCAGCAAAGAGATAAATTTGAAAGCTTCAAGGAGTGGCTGAGGTTACTCAGTTATTACATCATTAAATTCCCAAGTTCTGTGAAGGAGGATAAAAGACCCATGGGCATATGATAATTGGATGACAGACTCAGGCTTGTCTGATTTTAAAATCTTTGCCTCTTTCGCTTCTCCACGCTGCCTTCAAGGTTACCACCTTACTGAGTGCATGGAAGACACATTTGTTTCTGTGTTCATGTCCCTGGTAAGCTCGTGCCAGCCCAACACTGGTGTAGTTTCTGGAAATACAAGTATTAAGAAAACATGACTGCCACATTCAAAGCAGGGTAAGAGAGACAGGAAGTCAACTGTCCTTTTGATATATTATGGTAAGGGCAGTGATGGAAGAATGTGCTGGGTGTGTTTCACACAACTTTTAAGAATCAGGAAGAGCCTCTACCCTTAAAAGTCCAGATAAACTGCATATGTCAATCGTGTCAACCTCCAATCAGGTCTGTTCATTAGAACAGAAGGAGTGAGAGTGGAGGCGACAGTGGAGAGTTAGAGCCTTTGCTTGAGGCGACTGGTTTGAAGATGATACTTGGCACAGAAAAGACAAAGAAAGAGATTGAAAGACGTGGGAGGAAAACAGAAGGAAGGGCACCTACAGGAAGGAGCCAAGAGGACCTCCACGCTAAAACATCAGATCCACATCCCAGTGCATTGATGTGGCCTCTGGGAGTCTTAATCTCCTCCCTCAGCTACCCTTAAAAATGTTTTTTGGGGAGCCAGCAAAGCCTAATCACATCTGAGGTTTGGTCTTGGGTTTTGCTAGCAAGCTTGGATGGGTTAGCAAGTGTTAACTTGTTTGTAAATCTTCTTATCCCAGTGACGAGCTTGACTTGCTCATCAGGATATTCCCAGTACATCGTCTGCAAAGTAGCATCTTAATAAACATTAACCGTTACTGAATCAAAGCTAAATGTAAATAAACGTCTGGTTACATTCAAAATGTTATTTTTAATTTTCTGAAATATATGTAAGATTTTACATAATAGATTTAGCATGTTGAAATTTTCTTGGTCATCTATTAGTAGAGGCCGGAACCCTGAGCTCTGATTGTGGAGCCTCTGATTAAGTTTTTCTCAATATTTATAGCCATCATCTAGTTCCTACCCAGAAGACTCTGGCCGGTTTTTTCACTGTTACTCGTAACCACATGACCTGATTTAAAATCAATCTTCTAATCAAATTCACACTCCATCTTTCAGTTTCTTCTGCTATCTTTTTTAGTTTATCTGTCAAGATATCAATGCTAATACACTAGCAAATGTGGCATAGTCTTACTATTAAGAGACAATCTAATGAAATCCTCAAGAAGTAGTCACCTGCACACTGAGCCTTTTTCTGGACCCGTCAAAGTCAAAGTTAATGTATAAATATTTCATAAACTCAGTAATAGTGTCTTCATATATATAAGACTCCTATTGAATGACTCCCTGCCTGCATTTCCAAGCATCTTTGAGTATTATAACTGTTGGGATGTAAATTACTTACTTTCCAATAGTTGTATTTATCTTGTCCTTTATTTGTCATACTATCTTAATAACTTACTCTATTAAGTAGTATGACAGATAAAGGACAAGATAAATAGTGTTATAACAGCCTTTGCCCTGGGGTTAAGAAAAAAAGAAAGAAGGAAGGAAACAGAAAGCAATGAATGAGCCATGCTTGCTGTTAAAACACTGGAATGGAGAAATGAGAGAATTACCCATGGTGTGTTTTTAAAAATATCAGTTCTTTCATAGCTGTATCCTCATTTTTTATAGAGAAATGAACAAGGGTCACCTAAATGAGAACAAAAGCAAAAGCAGTTTTTTTCAGATCTGAATATAGCAAGCATATCCATCACCATAGCCTAGAATTTGGACTCAAAGAAAGGCAGGGGGTGGGAGTGTTTCAGAGTGAAAGTAAGTGGGGTTTCAAGTGTGTTCTAAGTGGAAATTATCAGCCTGGCAAAACAGGAGTGTGGTTATCTCTAAATGGAGCAGCTTGTGAGAATGGATTGGAAAGCATATTAATCTTTTGCTGGATGATCCTGAATTGGAAGCAAGGGCAGAAAACAGAAAGCCTGGCAGTCATTGATCAAGCCAATGATGGAAGACTTTGAGGACTATGAGAACTTTAATATCAAAACTATGGCCCAACATTTGGATTTTTGTTGCTTGAGTTTTGAAGCTGCTTACAACGCATAACTTTGCCCATTTGGACTCCAAAACCACTTGAAGGGCAAGCAGCCCCCTAGGGCTGATTGTACTGTTTGATGAACCGTAAACGTTAATGCCCCCTCTACTCGAACTGGTCTACTGAAAAAAAGCCTTTGCTCTGTGAGCCTGAACCTAAACTAGGATGCTGATAAATGCTTGACCATTGTTAACACGTTGTTCCTACCATTAAATGCCTTCACCAATCAGAAAATAAATGATGTAAGTTTCTAACCTTATTTCCCTCGCAAATTTTTTCCTATTAAAACTCTGTTCTCACCCCACACCCTCCCTGCAACTCGGAACTTGTCTTCGACTCATACCAAGTGCTGCATCCTCTGATTTGCAAATCATATATGAATAAAATGTTCTTTTAACTTATTTTGGAATTTTTTTTAACAAGTTGGTCCACTTGCTGTGGCAGACTGCTGTAAAGGTTGTAGAATCCAAACGTCATGTATGGTCTGTCCATTGTCTGTTTGCATATTCAGCCGCTCAGCATTAAAATGTCAGAGGTTTGCTTTTACAGAGTGAACACACTATGTCTATCACATGCTGAAATCAGTGCTCTAAATGAGTAATGATGTTTTGCTGATCCCCAGTCATTGCCGCTTTTGAGTTGAAACTGTAGGGCATGCATTCTCAGTACGAGCAGCATTGTCATCAAGAGAGTAGTTCTTGGGGGCAAAATATATTACTCTTTTTATGTATAAAGCACAGATAGAGAGAACTTATAGTACATAGATGCACATATAGTGTATCTGTGGTACCTAACTTTCATAAGAGATTAGTTTGAAAAAAATCTAAAACAGAGGTGGGACAGTGGAGGAGGTTACAGAATAAAGAAAAAAAGGGGTGAGAAACATGCTGTAGAGCCTATGTAACTGTAACAGTGGGAAATTGTTACCCGCACCACCATTCTTTTGACACTGTTTCTGTAAGTGCTGATCCTGACAAACATGTAGCTTGTAGATAGACAGTATGTTTGTATAAGAATCCTAGGAACTAACTTCAAAGGATACAGACTCCAACCTTCAGACATCCCAGTTCTGGGAGATTTGCTGACCTTCAACTAAAGATCCAAGATGGAGTAAAACCAGGATGACTAAACGAGGAAGATGCACACCGGACCATCATCATTTCTCTTTTCGGAATGGACTGTGCTTGTCTGCACGTAGAGAATTTTTCAACCCCTTCCCTTTATCTCTTTGTTTATTCCCCTCTCCTTCCTTATAAAAACCTCCACCTCCACTGAGCTGTGGAGACGGGCTTTAAGATGTGAGTTCCCCATCTTATAGGTTGCCAACACCTGAAAATAAACCACTGTCCTTGACATCAGTACCTGCCTCTTGAGTATTGGCTTTCATAGCAGCGATTGCTGGACCTGTTTAGTAGTTTAGTCACATAACTACTTCTACCTAAAACTAAGCTGTGGAGCTAAATAACATCTGACCATCCCTTTTGGATTGCATTTCTCCTGTAGTTTCTATGCCATAAAACTTCTGCCCTGGGAAGATAGCTCAGTTGGTTAGAGTGTAGTTTTTCTCTCTTTCTCTCTCTCAAATCAATAAGTAAAAATTTTAAAAAAATTTTCTAAGTTGGTTTCTTTTGACGCTAAGTTTCTTTTGAAATACTACACCTACTATCCCTTTTTCTCTCAAAGCATGAAGAGTATAATCGTAATAAAGGTCTTTGCATATACCCATAGCAAAATCCCATCTGGTGTCACTGAAAAGATCCAATTTCCCATATAGTCATTCTTTTTCATCCTATATCTCTTTTATGAAAAGAAACTCAAGCAGCAGAAGCCAGATGCTAGTCCAAAAAGTATACAATGAGAGAGGTTAAATTGTATTCCACCATCTTGCCAAGAAAAAGGAGAGTTGTAATGAGTAATTTTAAGTTGTATGTTTATCCACTAAAATAAACTTAGTATTACTCTGGATAAAAAAATAAATGACTATACACTTAAAATGGTTATGATGGAAAATTTGTTAGGTATATTTTATCATAACTTTTAAAAAGAAATAACACACTTTTCATTCTAGTTCAATATCAAACATGAGGTACTTTCTTCTTACTATTGTTACTCATAAAACATCACACAAAATAATCAGGAGACCTTCCTACATATGATTTTCTGATATGGGATCTAGCACTCAAAAGAGAATAGGTGGCTCCTTCCAGAGCAAATCGGATCTCTCCTTTTAGTTTAACCATGCTCTGTGGGTCTTCGCTATTCCTTTTCTCAATTATAGCAACAACTGCCCAGCTGCTTCACTCAAACACTAACCCCAGACGCATGCACATATGCCACCACCATCACTCCTACTACATGTTTGCAGCTTGGAAAACGCTAAGACAGAGATGTCACCACAGCCACTGCAACTTTGTGAGAATCTGGCTCTAAGGATCTTAAATCCCACATTTTCCCACAACGTCATACAGTTATTTCTTAGGTCGGGGGCTAATATAAGCAAATCCTTCAAATTAAAAAACCCGGAGAATTTCCAGAGGACATCAACAAAAGAAGAGCAGAAGTCTCCTTTCCCTGTAGCTGGTGCCTGGTCTAACAAGGAGCAAACGACCTTCATTAAGCCCTGAATGCACAAAGAACCCCTTATTTGTGATTGCTGATAACTGGGGCAAGGAAAGCACCCCAAACCACAGTTGGGAAGCAGTTTTTATAATGCCGTATGTTAACAAGTATAAGTTGACATGATCTAAATCTTTTTATGACAAGCTCCACAGAGAAAGGCACCTGCCCATTTAATTTTGTCGCATCAAAATTATTGACTTTTTTCCCACCTCTGGTTCTTCCCTTTCTCATCTATCCAGCATATGCTGTTACCTGATTCTTATATCTAAAGTTTATGCCTGATTGGATTCCTTTCCCTGGAAACAACTTTCAGTGATTCCTTAGTATACTGAATATTGAATTTAAGACTGAAGAATATGTTCATGACTGACATTTATTTCTCAATACTCTCTAGAATACTCTAAGTCTTGGTGAAACTAAACTAACAGATATTCCCTAAAGCTCCTCTGGCTTCCTCATCCAGCCTTTGTGTGTCTCACCCCTTTGGCCTGAAATTTCTTTTTTCCATATATCTAAATCCACTGGATTATTCAGCTAGGTAGCTAGTTATAATCTACGTATCTCTTCGTAAAAATAAATTTTGTTGTAAATAGGTTCCACGTAAAGTGCAAGCAGAATGATCTTCCAAACTATACTTAGTAGGGAAAGCAGAAAATTGAACAGATGCAGATGAGATCAGTATTGAAAATAACCAGAAAGAGTGAGTTTTGACCTGGACTCCAAAGAATGTGAGAAGTGAGGTTTGGCCTTGGGCCAGGAGAAAGCCATTTCCACAGACTAGGCAGAGTTCCCTGCTCAGGTGAGGGGCAAGTGTCCACTGAGAAGAAAGAAAGAAATCAGTAAATAAATAAATAAATAAATACCCTTACTTATCTTCCAGAGCTGAGGGCAAGGAGTAAAATCTGTTCAGCTTCTTTATCACTCCCTTGCCCCCTGAGATCCCATTTTTTCCAGGCCTTTAATTATAGTCCCCAAGAACACAGAGCAAGCTCTGATGTTATTTTTTTCTTCATATATCACTTCATTTTCTTCATTTATCCAGTCCACCCTATGGACTACTGGTGTGTTCCAGCCACGTTATTAGCCACTACAGAGAGTAAGATGGGGAGGAAGATAAAAAGAATAACTGGAGCATTTCCAATCTTTATGAAGAGATGGGAAATGATATGCATTACAGTGGTACTGGGCTACATAATTGGTTGTTTTTTCTTTGGCCCTCCCATCCGTTCTCCACCCTTGTGTCCTGTGCAGCACCTTAGGAGGCTGACCCCTGCAGACAGCATCTTTTACTAAGAAAAGGTTAAGATTAATAAGGCTGCTTTGCCCTCTGCCTGTAGTTGGACTCAGTCAGGAAGAGGCACCCACAAGGTGAGGGCAAAAAAGGGGTCACACACTAAACCTGACAAGCTCCGAGGAGGTCTGCATGATGGGCTTACACACTCAGAGACATAAAGGAACCACATAGCAAGGGCTGAAATTAAAACTTTCTAACTGAAAACCAGTCCTAGGCCAGTATCTTCCTTCACAAAGGTCAGCCTTTACTTTAACTGAGCCTGTCTGTTATCTTTTTGCATCTAAAATAGCATATCTTTGGAATATCAAAGTAATTTCCTATTTTCTAGACCCCTCAAAGCACAACCAAAGCACCAGAGCGAAGACAAACAAATGCCCTCATTATTATTACTATCATGTTAACTGTTAACTCTCTAATACCTACCTATGTAAAAAGAAGTATGTGTCTATCATTTTACTTTTTATCCATCTCCAGAGATCTCCTCACTTTGCTTTCTCCTGCCTCCCTAATCTATCACCAATGGATATTATATAAGCCCCTTATGTCTTCCCCTTTGATTCTGATGTATAAAAAAGTGGTGAAACTGCCATTTACCAGGGCATTTTCTCAACCCCTTGAGGTTTTGCTCCCTGGCAATTGTTGTCAGATTGACTCAAATGAGTTAAAATTCTTATAGGTTTGGATGTTTCTTAGTCAACAAAGGTCCTGAAGACAAGGAAGAGAAAGAGATCGAAGTATGTATTCCTTCTTCTTTTTATCTGCTTTGTGCTTTATGCTTCTGACTTTGTCCCTCCAGGCCAGCAGTTCACTCTAAGCGATCCCACTTCCAAGCCACAGGTTGTTAATAGGGGCTGTTACCACATACAGCTGCAGAGGTTACTCTGGCAGTAAGAGTATTTGACCTGCAATGGTGCTGGTTCATTTATCATGGGGTACTTCAGAAGGAAGTAGATGGCCAGCATTCCAAACCATGGCATGCTTTAAACAACCAGAAAAACTCTGCCTGATGCAGAAATCTCTCTTAAGTTGTCATAATATAAATTGATGGTCTCTCATCAAGTTTCCAGACTCAGACCTGTGCATAGAGCCAGCATGCCTTCTTTGAAATGGAGACCAAATCTTTTGGAAAACGGAGCCTGCGATGCCGCCACAGAACACACTATATATCTCCTTCCAAGTCTTCTTCTGAAACTCACATGATATACACTAAGTCTGAAAATGTCTTGTGAAATGGGGCAAGTTAAGACCTCCTAGGAGTTATTAAATACTAGCCTTAGGTTTATACTAATTCCTGTGGAGTTAAAATACCACTATGGTCCAGTGGTGCACTGGAATATTGAATAGGAATATTGTTGCTGTAACAAATTACCACAAACTCAGTGGCTTCAAACAACACAAATTTATTACTTTACAATTCTGGTGGTCAGAAGTTTGAAATGGGTCCAACTGGGCTAACATCCAGGCGTCCTAAGAGCTGCATTAGGTTCTGGGGGAGGATTCATTTCCTTGCTCTTTCCAGCTCCTAGAGCCTGCCTGCATTCCTTGCCTCATTGATCTCCTGACCCATGGAGAAAGATTATGGCAAGACAGACCAAGTGGAAGCCCCTGGCACTGTCCCTCCACAACTATATGGTGAACTCAAAGCAATACTACATCCTTGGGCAAGTACAGAGATTAGTGTCACTATCTAAAAATCTGAAATACACAGATTTACTGTGAAATACACAGGAGTGCTGGTTTCCTATCACACACTAAGTTGCCTGGTGAACCCGTGAAGAGTAAAATGGATGTGGAAAATGACTATGGATCAATCTCAGCTGCCATTGAAGGTATGGTCACTTTACCAGGTCAAACAATACAGTCCTAATATCTGGGGCTAGTAACTTCATGAGCACTTTTTTTCCTTAATTAGTGAAGACCAACTGAAAAAGATTCCCTTTACCTGGGAGGGACAATAGTTTATTTTACCATCTACTTCAGGCCTAACTCAACTCTCTAGCTCTCTGTTATAACATAGTCTACTGAAAACCCGATCACCTTGATATCCCTTAGAACATCACATCAGTCCATTATGTTGGTGAAATTATGCTAATTGGCTTTAGCATACAGTAAGTATCAAGTTCCTTAGGTGCTTTAGTAAAATAAATGTGGCCATACAGTTCAGGATAAATCCCATGAAGATTTTTTGAAAGTTTAAGGGCATCCAGTGGTTTAAAGAATGTCAGGATATTCCCACTAAAAGGAAATTAAGTCACTACCACTTGTATGCCCACCACAAAGAGGTCAATGTTTGCCAGAACTCTTTGAATTTTGGGGACAGCATACACCACAAATAGATGTGCTTCTCCAACCCATCTGCCTATAAGTCTGTTTTGAATGGAGCCTGCACCAAGAGAGGGCTCCCTAGGTCTAGGCTATAGTGCAAGCTGCCCTGATACTGGGACTTTAATGACCCAGCAGACATAATAGTTACACAATAGTGGCGACCAAAGATGCTGTATAGAGCTTTGAGCAAACCGCAGAAGAAAAATCACAGAATACATGCTTATGGTTTTTAGAACAAAGCCATGTCATCTTTTTAATTTATTAGTTATCTATTGATATATAATAAAATATCCCAAAGCTTTGGGGGCTTATCTTGGATAATGGCTACAATAGCCAATGACTACCTGCTGTATGAAAATTAGCTCCTCTTTCTTTTTATTTTCCTGTGCTTCTTTTCCCCCTACACTGCCCAATGCCCTCAGTGCCTCTTCCTCATAATTGTTTTATTTTTTAAATTTTTTTATTAAAGCATAGTTGTACAATATTATATTAGTTTTAGGTGTACAATATGATTCAACATTTATATACCTGATGATTTGATCACTACATTAAGTTTAGCAACCATCTCTCACCACGAATAATTATTATAATATTATTAACTATATTCCCTGTGCTGTATATTACATCTTTATGGCTTATTTATTTTATAACTGGAAGTTCCTACCTTTTCACCCTTTCCCTACCCCCCTCAGCTCCTCTTGGTCGAGACTGAAAGCACGGTTATGGAACACCAGTCATATCCGTTGCTTGGGCTACTTTAGCAAAGTACCACCAACTGGGTGGCTTAAACAACAGAAATTTATTGACTCACAGTCTGGAGACTGGAAGTCCACAACCAAGAGGTTGACAAAGTTGGTTCCTTCTGAGGCCTGTGAGGAAGGATATGTTCCAAACTTCTCTCCTTGGCTGGTTGAAGACTGCCTTCTCCCTGTGTCTCTCCATACATTGTCTTCTATTTGTACCTGTGTCCAAATTTCCCTTTTTTACAAGGACACTGGTCATACTTGATTAGAGCCACCTTAATGGCTTCTTTTTAACCTTATTGCTTTTGTAAAGGCCTGATTTCTAAAGGTCACCTTCTAAAATACTGGGGATAAGGACCCCAACATATCTTCTTAGGAGGGGACACAATTAAACTCCTAATACCAAGTAACTATACAATTGATTGTTACCTGAACCACAAAATGATAGTTGGGCATGTTCAGCAGCATCTCATTCGTAAGTGAAAATGGTATCTACATGACGTAGGAGATGAGCCTAAGTGTTCCAGAGGCACAAGAAGTTAGCATGATCCCTGGCTGGTGCAGCTCAGTTGGTTGGGCATGGGCCTGAAAAGCGAAAGGTCGCCAGTTCAACTCCGGGTGAGGGTATATGCCTGGGTTGTAGGTTGGATCCCGAGCTGGGGCATGTACAAGAGGCAACCAATCAATGTTTCTCTCTCACATAGATGTTTCTCGCCTTCTCTTTCTCCCTACTTTCCCCTCTAAAAAAATTAAATAAAGTACTTTTAAAAAGAATTTGCATGAGTAGAGAATTTGGTCTTCATGGTGCCTTCTTCCACTGCTTCAGTGTTCCTCTCTCAACACACACCTATAGTTTCAAGGAGAGTACTGTATAACTGAGCATCGGGGGAGGGAAAATAGTGGCCCTTATGCAAAGTAAGTCAGTACCTGTCATTAAAGGGATGGCTGTTGTACTACAGCCTCTCTCAAGGATGCCCAGAAATACAGCAGAAAGAGAAATTGTCTTAAGAGACAGAACTTTTGAGTAGTACATCTGTTTTTCCATTTTGCACTGAGGGATGATTGAATATAAGATTATATTGACTCATAAGTAAGTGGTGGCTAATATGTTGGCCAGCTGTTTCCCAGAGACTTTAAAAGAAAAAAAGAAAAAGAACAAGATTGAAAGACTGGTGACAAAGAGGCCTGGGTACAGGAGATATGTGAAAGAATTTTTTGAAGGGAGCCCCAAGTCCATGGAAGTCACCCTGCCTCTCCCCAGCCTCCGCGGAGCTTGCTGGCTGTCCAGTGCTGTGAGCATAGCCTCAGAAACATGGACATCCCTCCCCAAGGCTGATGTGACTTGCAGTTTCCTTCCTCCATTGCTGAGTGTACAAACTGGTGAGAACAGAGGCCAACACTGAGCCCACAATACGGTACTATTCCCTGTAGCCCTTGTTAAAAAGGCCTCTTGTCACAGCTCCAGCAACATTACTGACTCACTTTGGCCAGCAGTGGGAAGAGGAAAGAGGGGAATGGTTTGAAAGACACTTGCAGAGGCAGAATTGGTGGCCAAGTGAATATGGCAGTAAAGGAGAGGAGAAAACCTGAAATGACTAAAGTTTTCAGGTTTTGTGAATGATAAATGAGGTTACTTTTCATGAAGACACAGAGATGATCAGAGAAGGGTGCATAGAGGGTGACAGAAAAGGTAAAGAGTTCAGTTTGAGTCTCTGGAGGTGGGTGTGCATAAGTGTACGCATGTATCACAAGCAACTAGTGGCCAAGAGGGGAAAAGGTCCCTGAGTGCAGAAACAAAGTCAGGAATGGAGATAAAGCCTGGAAATTTGAATTTACTCATAATCATGTTTTAATGCTCTGTAAAACTTTGCATTTTTAATTTTTTTTACCTCTAACAACGGATAGAGAGGCCTTGCTTTTCAGCTGCAGTGAACAAAATGAAGAGGTCTTTGAGAAGATGAAAAGCACTTATCCTCAATAGAGGGACCCTATAAGAAAATGTGTACCTATGTATTTTACACTGAAAGTGCCAAGTGCACAGACTTAATCTGTTTTGATCCACTTCTCTGCCTTGGCTTCTAAAAGAGAGCCCGGTACATTGCAGCCACTCAAATATTAGCGGAATGGATAGAATAAATGGGAGGATGTGGACATGAATGAGTGAGTGAATAAACCTACAGGGCATAATGGGCAGCTGGGGGAAGGCTAAGCCACACCGGACCGTTTTCTCTTCCAAATCTTCTTTGCAAGACTGAAAGATGAGAGACCATGTAGAGCGGTGGTTCAAAACATGGCTCTGAATTCATGCTCCACGACTTCCTAGCTTCGGGAAGTGGCCAAGTGACTTAACCTCTCTGTGCTTAGGCTTCCTTCCTGTAAAATAAACACAGTAAAATCTTAGAGCAGCGCCTGGGGGGGCGGGGAGGGGCTTGGAAGTAAGTTCCACGCAAATGTTAGTGTTGTTATTTTTGGCATCTGAATGAGAAGGTAAGCCTTCAAGACAAACCGGAAATTCCCTGCTGAGAGTGAATTCAGACATAGCCTGTAAGTTTCATTGCCATGTGAACAATCACCTTTTCTTTCTCTTTGCCTTCTGGAAGCTTTAAACAGCCCACTACTCCCCCAACATGCCATTCACTGGCAAGAGACAGAGACCTGGATTTTAGTTCCAGCTGCCAGCAGAAAGAGCTGCGTGCGTTTGCTGAGCCCTCTCTAGACTCGGCTCCTTTGCCAGCCCACGCCAGGTTTCAGGAGCCGAGCTCCAAGGCTCTCTTCTCTTAAAACGGACCACGGTCCCGGCGTCGGTGGCCTCGGACTCCACGTCGGATGCTGGGCACCACTTACCCCTCGGATCTGGGGTCTCACGACCGCTCCCGGCAGTCCCCGGAGCGCCGCACCCTGCGCGCTCCGGCTGCCGCCCTGCGCCCTACACAGCCCGGGGGAGGTGTCTCTTGGGCACCCCCACTGCAGGGATGCCAGTGCCCGGAGCCGCCGCACCTTCTCCCGCAGCTTGCCCCGCTGCCCTTTACACGTAGCGGGCCGAACTCTCATTAATGTTTAACTCGGGGCGAAACTTAGAAGCTGCGGAGTCGGACGCGTGTCTGGGTGGCTAGCCTGACTTCTGCCTGCCCTCCCCGCTTCCAGACGCTCAGTTCCGACGAGACGCCGAAGATGAAGGTGAGTGAGTAGCTCACGTCTTGCTTCCCCAGTCCCAGGGTTGAGCTGTAGATGCCTCTTCACCAAGCTCTCCCCAAATTGTCCCCAAACCCCTCGGAAGGGGACCAGGGGCTCGCATTAGGCGGGAGTTCCAGGACCACACTCTAACAGGTGAAGGGACGTCCCAGAGCTCTCACCTCGTTCTTGGACCCGCGGGGTTTCTGCTAGACCCAGGCGCTGAGGCTTGGACGACCAAGAGAACCTCCCATAAAACGCATGCCAGAACCCTCGCTTGACTTCTGACGTGCAGGCATAGAGAAGCAAACGAAGGGCCCCGAAGCCACAAGTCCAAGGGCAACCGCTCTTACTCTCTCCGACTGGCTCACTCCAAACACCCCAATCCACCGTGACCCTCTTCCAATGCGCTCCCAAGGGCAAATTCGGCTGCCACTGGTGCGGCCCAGGCCCCGACCCTCTAACCCAGACTCGGGCTAAAGTGCTTCTTCTAATTGGACATGATCTAACCGGTTTACAGACGCAATGGAAGGTGCTCCTGGGACTGCTGGGGACTGCTGCACTCGTCACCGTCATCACCGTGCCCGCGGTTCTGCTGAGCAAAGGCAGTAAGTTTGAAATACGTAAAAGATGTAAGACAGTTGTAGACCAGGATCTGTTTCTGTTTTACCACAGCGAGGAGAGCGACGGGTTGGGCTGGGGGCTGGGACCAGCGCGACAGGTTGTAGCTGAGGCTTCCCGGGCTTTGCTGCAGCTGCTGCTAGGGCAGCAGCTAGATTCACTTCGCAGGGTCTCCAGTGGTGAGGCTGGGAGAGCCTCGCAGCCGCCGCGTTTTATGGACACCCAAAACATACTTCCTGAAATTAGGGGAAGTCTTAGGAATTTTTTTTTTTTTGGTGATAAATTTAAATTAAAATTTTAAAATGCTGGTGGTTGTAATCTTCAAAGGAAAAGAGGCAGTGTTTAATGATCCGAAATGTCATGGGGGCTGGCGAGGAATAAGCAAGTAAGCCCCAAAATGCAGTTTGGAGGACAGACAGTGCGCGGCGCCTTCCTGTACCTTCCCTTCAGGAACAGTGGAAATCCATCTGTTGGGGTGCAGGAAAATAACTATTTGACAACTTAGAGAAGTTATAAAAGTAAGTATTGCAGAGTTAAATCATAAAGCTGGTGTAGTACATGATAATATTCCGAGGAGGTGGAATCAGGGATGCTTGGTGGATTCATTTATTTAAAACCACCTTCACTTATTATAGCTTGGCCAACTGTTCCAGTTCAGCCCTAGCTCTCAGTATAAAACATTCATATAATGGAATACACACTATTGGGTGCAAGCAAGTGAGAATTGGGTCTCCTCTGGCCCACCTCTCCTTTTAAACATTTACTTTCATTTCAGTATTACACATTCCAGACAGCTATCTGAAACATCTACTCTGGATGCTGTAGTCAACCTGGAAAAGGGTAGATAGTACTTATATTCTGAGGCTATCTTATACAGATTTCAAGACGATAGTTCAGAATTAGTTTCTAGAGCTATCAAAAACCATGTTTGCCTGGCAATTTCAGGGTCAGGTCAAAGGTGCCAAAGGTTAAATAACCTAGTGTGTTGACCTATTCATAGTGACTTTAGTTACTTAAAGCAATGCTTACTACCATTTGAGATTGTTCAATGGCAGACATCAGTCCATTTACATTTGACTCTTTGTTGTGAACTGTTGAAATATAACTCTTTTCATAAAGTGATACTTTGTATATTTTAAAAAACCACACATACAAAGCCAAAAGATGGGCCACCTATACAGTTAAATATTCCCATGTCTTAAATTGTGTTCCAGACACTGTGCTAGTTCCTACAAAGAGATCTCTGACCTCAAGAAGTTTATAGTAGTTTAGTAGGAAGCAGATAAACAAACAAAGTAACCGGAATAGCTCTTTTTCTCCAAACCATCAATGGGGCACTGGAAGGATGAGTAAAACTAATTATCAGAACTTTTCTTTCTTTGATAAGCCACCTGCCATGGGCAGTGCAATGGCCTAGGGGTATGGGTCACACAGTTGTTTTCCGTGGGGTTTGGTCCCATGAACTACACAGGTTGTTGGGTGTGTGTGTGTGTGTGTGTGTGTGTGCGCGCGTGTGTGCGCGCGCACGCATGCTTTCTCACCCAAGGAAACATTTATTGATTTTTTTTAAGAGAGAGAGGGAGAGGATAGAGGGGAGAGAAAGAGAGAGAGAAGGAGACATCTATGTGAAAGAGAAACATAGATCAGTTGCTTCCTGTTCTTACTCCAACCAAACTGCAACCTAGGTATGTGCTCTGACTGGGAATCAAACCCACGACTTTTTGGTGCATGAGACAATGCTCTAAGCAACTGAGCCACTCTGGCCAGTGACATGAGTTTTGTTTTGTTGAATGACTCCGGAAGCCTAGGGAGGGGCATATTATTTCCCTTAAAGAGCATGTCTCTTCTCCAAATGAAACTTGAACAAATATTTCAAGAACATCCTCTTTGATCAGGAATTCCTGAGAGATTCATGTGTCTCCAACAATGACTGTGACTCAGTAAGGTAATTTAGAGCGGCTTGAGCAAATCTGCCTGGGGTTAGAAGGATCACTTCTGGGAAATTATGGGAAAGATTCTCACAAGAGGGTCCTTCTGTGGGAAGGCTTGAACAGTTAACATCAGGCTCTGAATGTAAGGTTTTCCAGAAAAAAAAACATGAATGCCTTGAGTATCAATGCAGGGACACAGATCTCATTGTCCAATCTGGGATTATAAAAAGACTCAGCAAGAGAGGAAGGTGGGCATCAGGAAAAGGAGTTCAGTTTTAACCTGGAGGTGATGGAGAACTACTGGAGAATTCTGGACATGCCTGAACCATTGGGCATGACAGTGGGAAAGTGGGTTGAAGTGGGGCGAGACTGGAGGGAAGGCGAGGGTGGTGTCCCAGGAGACTGATTGTGCGCACCAGAATAGGAAGCCATAGAGAGCTACTGCAAAGTGTGAATGATTAGACTTTGGTCATTGGGAACATAGGAAATAAAGGGTGTGTGGCTAAGGAGCCTCTTAGGCAGCTGGGTGGAGGTATGGTTTCACTGTGTGCTTTATTTACACCACCACTCAAGTTATCTGTCTTCTCATATTTCTTAATTGGCATATACAGTATGTACATTTGAGGAGAAAAGGGAAGTTATCTTATTTCAACTCCTGCTTTATCACAGTATTTTCACTAAAATGAGTCTCACTATTTCTGAGCTATGCCACTGTAAGGGGCAATATTCTTACAAACAATCCAGAGTTATTACCTAAGAAATGTCCTTTATATCATCAAAGTTTAAAAATCAAACAAATACCCGGAAGTAAGAGAGGAGAGAAGAAATATAAATGGAAAGGAAAGAGAAAAAGAAAAAAATAGAGAAAAGGACAAAAGAAAAAGATGCTAGATGTGTGGAAGGCAAAGAAATAAGCAGTCAAAAGTAAGTAGGAAAAAATGAACAAACCTAAGTGCATCCCCAGAGAGTTTGGTTTAAGAGAAGGTTAAGTGTTTCCATGGGAAAGGATGACTTTAGCAGAACTAGACACACCTAGAGAGGGGGTGAGTAAGGGGAAAGAGGGAGATACCACTTAATAATACTGTCATTTTTGTTTTTTTAGAATAAAAACCCTATGTCAGGAATTATGCATTTAACTAATAAAACTGAAAAACTCACTTCCTTCTTTATGTTTAATAAAGGATTGTATTTTCCTTTAAATTCTTCAAATATCCTATTAAAAGTATATTACATATTTAAACATTCAGTTTCCCAAAGAACTAGCTGTAAAATGTATAAAAATACTTGATTCATAATGAAATTATAGAAATTCTCATGATGGCTTAGTGGCAATAGAACCTTCTCGCTCAGCATTTGTGTTCTCTTTATTTCCCTCTTTAAATTATATTATAGGCTTAATTTTTGAAATATTTGTCAAATAGTTTTATTATTGCATTTTGTTATGTGTCAAATGGTTTTATTTTTGAGTTTTATTATGGGGCAGAAACATATTTGTTCTTTCTTTTGCACCTCCTTTAGCAGTAACTTTCCTTAGTACCTTTATTTTAGCGCACGGGAAATTTGACTGCTCACCCAACCATCAGTAATAAAAGAAAACCCAAATGTGAGGGAGACAGGAATAATCAGAGTAAGAAAAGATAACATCTATGAAGTTTGCCTGAGGAAGTCCAGGATCTATTCCAGGCTTAAAAGCACAGAAATAAGCCTGAATGAAAGCTTTGTATATTTCAGGGACAACTTCTAAACAGTGAGCTCTGTAAAAGCTCACGTTGACTCCAGCCAGCTCAGTTAACTATTGTCAACCGTTGTCAAGTGCTCCGGAGGTCAGTGGGTTGGTCTTTTTCAGGCCAGCTATTTTGGCTTTGGGTTCCCTAGACATAGTGTGTGCCTTAGATTTTTCTCTCTTAGATATCTTGCCCCTCAACACAAAAGGGATCAGAGAGGAAAAGGAAAGACTGTTTTGCCCAACAGATGGTTAGAGAAAGACAACATAAAGGGACTGACTAGAGCTGGATCTGTACACTTGAAATTGTATGACTTAATGAAGTGCTGAGGCCTGCAGGGAATGTGACTGGAAATTCATGCAGGACCACTTTGCTTGTGGAAAAGAAGCTATGCAAAGACGTAGTAACAGCCAACATAATTCCCTCTGTGCCAGATGTGGGGCAGAGGGCTTCCAATATACTTTTTTATTTGACCCTTACAACAAACTTCTGGAAAGGTACCATTATCATCTTCATTTTTATACCTGACTTCCAGAAACTCTGAGAGGGTGCTTTAGTTATGTATTACTGTATAATGAATTACCCTCAAAACTTAAAACAACAAACATTATTGTTATGTCACTGTTTCTGTGAGTCAAGAATTTGGCTGTGGCTTAACTGGGTGGCTCTGGCTTAAGGTCTGCCATGGGGTTGTAGTCAAAGTGTCATTCAAAAGCTTGGCTGAGGCTAGAGGATCCACTTCCAACCCTCTCACATGGTTGTTAGCTAGAGACCCTACCTTGGGGGCCTCTCCATAGGGTACCAGGACAGTTGGCTTCCCCTACAATGTAGGAGGATTCAAGAGAGCAACCAAGTAGGATGCTGCAGTGCCTTGCGTGACCTAGCCTCAGACGTGTGACTGATGGTATGGAACCACCACTTCTGTTGTATTCTGTTGGTCACACAAAGTAACCCTGACACAGTGTGATAGGGCATTACGCAAGGGTGTGAATACTAGCGGTGGTGATCACTGGGGGCCATCTTGGAGGCTGGCTACCAAAAAAGTTAAGGAACTTGCTCTAAATTCTATGGAGTTCGGATTGGGCAATGTGACTCTAGAGCTAGTGTTCTTAAATCCAAATTATTGTTAGCTTGTGATCAAGTTTAAAATTAATGAGGCCATATTAGCATAAGTGTTACAACTTCCCATTCCTATACCTATGTTATAATATCATGACTGCTTATCCATGGATAGTAAGTGCTCTGAGGAAAATCACTTGCTGTTGCTGCCTCCTTTCCTATATAAAGCTGTAGGTAGGCAACACCTTCCAGCCTGGGACTGACATCCCACATTTTTGACTGGTCTTATTTAGTGTTTTTAGTAGTAGTAGGTCCAGATTTACTACTTGCACTGAATCACACTTGCTTTGTTGCCAATGCATGTTATATTATTTCATTTGATCTTCATGGAACAACCCATATTAGAGAACGGTATTAATATCTTGAGTTTTTGCACCGAAGAAATAGAAGCATAGAAGTTTAGGGCTTTGTGAGTAACTACTAGAACTTGGGAATCCAAGTCTTTTGACTTCTGGCTTTTCCTGAGTCTGCTGGTTCCCATAAAGAACCGTTTAAAAAAAAAAATACCTTGAGTGAGAGTTTCTCTAAGTTAATGATGAATCACTGTTTTATGGCTTGATGCTGACCCTTTTATTCTTGTAAATCAGTATCTTGTAAATATCTTTACCTTTAGTCTTCACAGCTCCGCTGTGACCTCCGATAGTGGGTGTGTCTCTCAAACTGCAAGTGAACTGAAACTGCAACTTCTGTTGGCTCTTTCATTTTTGCCAAGCACTGTATTTGAAGTTTTATATTGTACTTTAAAATTATAACTTCCTATGAATTTTTAAAAATTTAATAATAAACCATTTGCTTCAGTTAGGAGTACACATTAATATGCACATTTTTTCATTATTTTTTCACTGGGGGAGTCAGTAGACCCACGAGCTTAGGTCACATAATTCGGCATCTAAGGCTCAAGAAACAGAAGCACAATAATTTAAGGCAGAGCCAAAGTCACAGGGACTTTGCTCCTGGCAGCCTGAGGGCCGTGGGCTCAGGGTGTATAATGGAAGAAGAGGGGCCTGAGGAATGAATATCAGGTGGATGCTACCACCCATCCCTTCCCTGACTTCACACTGGGTCCCCCAAAACTGGCTGAGTGACTCCTGTCACCTTAATACCATCTTGGTAGGGCTGAGATCCCCTCTTCTTGTTTTCCTCAGTTGTTTACAGCCCTACCCGCTCAAGCTCAGGTCCTTGAGCTTAATGGGTAGCTTCTATTTCCCTGTGGTTTTTCTTTATTCTTTTATTCCATTTTCAAACCTCTTCTGGGCTAAGGCCCTGCAGTGGCCAGATGCCATATTTAGTAACTCCTCAACATGCACTGGATGTTTCCAGCGTGGCAGATGTTGTTGCAGGGACAGGGGTCTGGTCCTAAACAGTAGCTATGAGGAACCGCTACCATGGGCCTTTACAGTGCAAGGGGCAAGTAGGCAGTAGGCAAGCATGTGAGTAATAGCAGACAGTAACATATGCTGGGACAAAGAAAGTGTGCTGGAGAGGGTGGAGGGACACAAAAAGGTGTTTCTTTTTATTTCTAAGCCTGAGTGTGGCAGGATCTTAATTCCATTTCTATAATATGTCTCTGACTCCCGTGTAGATAATGGTGGAGTGGGGATGGTGAGAGGTAGCTTTTCCAGGTGAGAGATGGCACATTGGAGTGGGTGGTAGCATTGGAGATGTTAAAAAAAAAAAAGGCAAGATGTGTTTTGGAGGTAAGTCATAACATATGGAAACGTGAAGAGTGAGAAAGAGTGGGGACAGGGATGACTCCTTGAACAGCTTGCTGGATCATCAAAGTAGAGAATTCTTTCTTGCCCTCATGACTATATCCCTCCAACAAGGTCCAATCTGCAATGGTTCCTCTGACCTAACACCCTCTTCCTACTGAATCTGCTTCCCCTTTCCACTGCAGAGCTCCGGAGGGCCTTCTGAATCATGCCCCTGGCATACACATGCCTAAGGAGGTAATTCTCCAAGTCAGCACATACTTATTGAGCATTACCTATGTTCCAGGCACTTTGTTGCTCACTACAGATATAAAAGTGATAGATAAGGACTTTGTCCCCAAGTAACTCACAATTTTAAAGAAAATATAAACATTAACTGTAATAAAAAGTGCTAAATGTCTTTCTAGTAAATGATCAAAGCACTATGGAAGCATTAAAAAGCAAATGATAAACGCCGTCCAGGGAGGTCTGCACAGAAAACAACCAAGTATGAAG
Source organism: Pteronotus mesoamericanus (assembly GCF_021234165.1). Lineage (NCBI taxonomy): Eukaryota > Metazoa > Chordata > Mammalia > Chiroptera > Mormoopidae > Pteronotus > Pteronotus mesoamericanus. The sequence continues at coordinate 24,280,213 of NW_026555325.1, read as the reverse complement.
AGTCAATAATTTATAGGCCTGAATACACACCTTCCAATCCTAGAGCCATCAGACTGGCGCCCAGGCATGCAGTTCATATAACGTTTACTGCTCAATGATTCACAGCCCCTGGTTCTGTATGAGGAGTGTATCAGGATGTTTTGGGCCACAGGTAACAGAATAGCTGACCAAAGTTTGCTTAAAATTTGGAGTTTTCTTACTGTGTTATTATTAGCCTTTTATGTCATTGGAAGTGCAGCATTAAGGAAGTTAATGCGGCGATCCAACAACATTCTCAAGTACCTGGGTTTGTCCTGTCTTTCACCTCTGCACTTCATTCTCAGGCTGTTGCTGGCTTTTGCTCTCAAGCTTGGCTGCTGCAGCATCATATCATTTGCATACGCTGCTATTTCACAAGGCAGAAGAGTACGCTGTTCTTCATTCATAACTTGTTTTATCAGGGAGAAAAATCATTTCCAGAAGTCCTTCTGCCCAAGGCAGACTTTCTTTCATGTCTATTGGCCAGATATGTGTCACTTGTCCACTTCGAACTGATCATTGGCAAGGAGAATGAATTACCAAGCTTTGGACTAGAATAAACAAGACTCACCTTTCTGGGATGTGGAGGAAACTCCTTCCTTAGTACATGGAAGAGGAAGGGGGAAGAGTCAGGTTAATTACCTAAGTTGAATTGGGAGTTCTACAAGAAAGAATAAGGGTAGTCTATGTAGGCGTATGATATATTTTATTATTGCTCTTTTTTCATTGCATTAAAAAGATTTAGTTTGCTAACAAAAGAAAATAGATGTTAAGCCAGTTCCTACCTCCAAAGAATCTGAGCATATATCCCTGTCCTTCCCCTCTTCTCACTTTCTTTCCTACCCACCTGAGCTTATTGCAAAACAGGGTGTGTAGATCTTGAGGGCATTTTGACCCAGCACTTTCTGTTGACATTCAAAATGGTAAACAATAGGGAAGGCTTGGATTTTGCAATATTTAAGATATAAATCTGAGACAATAGAGTGGGTCAGAAGCACCTGAGGGAAATTACTCTCAATTTTCTCATAAAAAGCACATATTAAACTATCATATTTTATCCAGTTCATAATGGGAAAATGTGGCAGCCAACATAAAATAAAATGGACAGAGTTTAAAAATACATGGTAAAAACTAGATCTGCAAAAGTTGACCCAGGAAAGTGGGGTTTGAAATAATTCGTGGTCATAAAACAAAATAAGTAAATAAATAAAAACAAACAAAATAACCTCACAATGCCTAGAAGTTACCATCTGTTTAATCTGACATGGACAAAAATAATCTAATTGATGACTCAAATCTTTGTTGTAGTATTTCCAAAGAAGAAAAAATTAACTGCATGAAAATGATTCTTTAAAATGAAAATGACTTGATTTTCTACTAAAAATAAAATCCATAACCCAACATCAAGTGGCCCCTTGGTACTGAGTGGCAATGCCCCCGTATTCCCCCAACGGGTTCACTTGCCCACTCTCTTGATAGACTCTCCTGTGTCTCCCCTTTTTAAGCCTCCAGCCTGCCTCCTCATGCTCTTTCTCAGCTGATGACCTTGCCTCCTATTTTCATTAGAAAATGAAAGCCATCAGAAAAGAATTTCCCCAGTTCCCTCCATCCTGTACGTGCCTGCACACTCACCTGCACTGCCTCTCCCAGAGCAATGGATGAACTCTCCCAGCACCTACCCAAGGCCAGCCCTCCTTTGTGCCCTGAACCAATCCCCCTTAGCTTCCTCAAAGACGAGTCTTTAGTGATTTCCCTTGCCTGCTGCATCGCCATTTTTCCTCTCACTTTATAAACGTGCTGCAATCTCTCACATCTTAGAAGGAAAGGAGGGAGGGAGGAAGGACCGTTCCCTTCAGACCCCAAATCCCTGCCAGCCTCTCAGTCCCTTTCCCTGCTCTCCTTGCCACAAAACTCCTCAAGGAGTTTTCTGCTGTCACTGTCTGCAGTGTCTCTCCTGGCTCTGTCTTGACCCCACTGGAATAAAGTTTATCTTCACCCAGCCACTAAAACAACTCCGTTCTCATCAAGATCCCTAACCTCTGTGTTACTTAATGGAGAGCCAGTTTTTCCTCTGAGTCTCTCATGCCTGGTAAGTTATCATCCTCCTTCTCTACCTCCCTCTGGGGGTCCCCTCTGTCTTAGTTTCCTTCCACCTTCCTACATGCTCCCTTTCCTTCTCCTTAGGAGTTCCTCCCTGTGTCTGACTTCTAACCTTGAACCACTCTCCAGAGCTCCATCCTGGAACTTCTTCCGCCTTTCCACTAGGTGTCTAGAATCCAACAATACTCCAATTTTTATCCCCAGATCAGATCCCTCTCCTGAACTCTACATGTATATATACAGCTACTAAGTGTACGGCTCCGTCTGGATGTGTTTGCCGTCTTGAGACGCGCCTTTGAAAAGTCTTTATCCCCTCAACCCTGTCGCTCCCTTACCACGTCTCATCTCAGCAAGTCACAATTCCATTTTTCCAGGCACTGAAGCCCAAATCCATGCAGTTCTCCTTTGACTCCTCCCTTTCCTTCACACACAATATCCAATGCATCTTCAAATTCTCTCACTTCTCCCTTCCTATGCTTTCAGAATTTGGCCGTATCTCACCACCTTCACTGCTACCACCTCAGTCCAAGACACCATCGCCTTTCTTCTGAACTATTGTAAAAATCTCCCTGTTTCTTTTCTTACCTCCCTACAGTATGGACTCAACACGACAGGCAAGGTAGTTGTGGTGGACAGAATTTTAAATGACTTCCGACATTTTCTCCCTTTCTCCCAATTTCTGCCTCATCTCTGAGATTGTGAATATGATGGATTTATTTTTAGTACTTAGGTTGTGTTCTATAGTGCACTCCACTTTAAGAAAGGAAAGTACCTGGGTGGCCCTGGCCTAATCACATGAGTCCTTTAAAGGCAAGGTTTTTCTGGCTGCTCACAGGAGGGGCACGCAGAGATTTGAGGCACAAAAAAAAGATTTGACGTGCCACTGCTGACTTGGAAGATGGAGGGGACCATATGGCAAGGAATATGGGTGGCCTGCAAGGTGAGAGCAGCCCCTGGCTGGCAACCAGCAAAGAAACAGGGATCCCAGTTCTCCAGCCATGTGGAACTGAACGCTGCCAACAACCTGCATGAACTTGAAGGCAGCTTTTTCCCCAGAGCCTGCAGGTGAGAACTCAACCCAGCCAACACCCTGATTTCAGCCTTGCGGACCCTGAGCAGAGAAGGCAGCCGTGCCAGGCTGGACTTCAGACCTACAGAACTCTGAGCTAATATGTCTCTGTTGTATTAAGCCACTACATTTGTTATGCAGCAGTAGAAAACTAATACTGCGATCGTTTTTAAACATGTCGGATTCCATCCTTCTCTGCTCAGAACCATTTGATGGCTTCCCACCTCTCTCAGAAAAAGCACAAGAGTCCTCACAGTGACCAACAAGGCCCACGGCATTTGAGCTCCATTGCCTTGCCTCTCTGAGTTCTTCTTCTACTCTCTCCCATTTGCTCACTCATCCTGCCTCCGAGGTTTTGTACTTTGCTCCTCTTTCTGCAGGAACCCTCTTCCCTGGGGCTGTCCATTGCTTACCCTCTCACCTTCTTCAGGTCTCTGCTAAAATGCCACCTTACCAATGGGACCTCCCCTCACCATACTGTGTCCCTAGACCACACAGCAGTGTCCCCAGACCTGACACTCCTTTTCCCCTTCCCTACTTTATTTTCTCTGTGGCACTTATCACCTAACATGCACATTACTTACTTAGTATTTGTTCCTGTGCCTCCCCCATTGAAACATAAGCTTTCTGAGGGGGGGGGGGGTTTCATGTCCTAGGCACTCTTTTATATCTAGTGCCTCCAAGAAGAACACAAGAATTGAAGAACACAGTGAATGCTTTTACTAGTTTCCCAGGACAGCTGTAACAAACTGCCACAAACTGAGTAGCTTAAAACAACAAAAACGTATTCTCTCACAGTTATGGAGGCTAAAATTTAAAATCAAGGTGTCAACAGGGTCATGCTTCCTATGAATGCTCCAGGGAATAATCCTTCTTTCCCTTTTCTTAGCTTCTTGTGGTTTGGGACAGTCCTTGGTGTTCCTTGGCTTGTAGCTGTGTGGCTCCAATATCTGCTTCCATCTTCATGTGGCCTTTTTTCCTCTGTGTCTCCACATGGTCTAATCTGTCTTCTAAGTCAGCAAAAGTATGTCTTCACATGCCTTCTTGTAAGAACACCAGTCATTGGATTACGGGTCCACCCTAATTCAGTATGACCTCATCTTCACTTAAGCAATAACATCGGCAAATCCCTATTTCCAAATAAATTCATGTTCTAAGATTCCAGCTGGACATGATTTGGGCTGGGGTTACGGAGGAGATACTCCTCAGCCCAACAGAGCCTGACAAGTATTTGGTGAATTGAAGGTATTATCTTAGTGCTTCTATGAAAAAAAAAAGTTTTCTTTCTTTAAAAATATTTATTGATGAAAAATAGTTAATGTTACTTTAATTCTGATTAAAATACCTATATTACATTCGTAAATATAAGGTCAAGTCATCCAGTACTAGATCATGTGTACCTCCTATCTCTAGAGCACAGTGCTAAGAGCTGTTTGTAAAGATAAAACAAATTCATCCTTCCAGCTTTCATGTAGCCTAGTTAAGGCTGTTTAGATTAAATATTTAAATAATGATATAAAATTATTTGATTGTCAAAATATATGATATAAATAATAAGCATTAAAGATGACAAGGAGGGAGAAATGGTATGAACAGAAAGGGTCAATCAAGACACGCACGGAGGACCCATGAGAAAATGAAAGCCACAGGTGTGGACTGTTTATTTGAGAAGAGATGCCTTGAGTAAGTGGCAGGATCAGGTAAATATTTTTTTTAAGATGGATATCCCTGGGCATGCTGAAGGACAAGACAGAAATAAGCAACAAACATCACTGAAGGGGCTGAGGAGGGATAGACGAAAATGAAGCCCCTAACAAATCAAGAAGAACAGGATCTGAGGCACAGGCCAGGCCCACTTGTCTCTCTGAGAGCCAAGGAGAGGATTAAAGAGTGAGGAAGGGGCAGACAGAAGTGGAAAATAGTCTCTGTGGTGTCTGTTGCTGTAAAGGAGTCATTGAATCTTTGCATTGGACAATGTCATACTCTTTTAAAAATGTGAACCGCAGTGCATGAGTTGTTCAGGATGGTGTTATGTTTTAAATTTTGGAAACATGAAAAAGAAAAGGAAGAAAAGCAGCCTGTTATAAAGATTTTGTGAGTACTTTTTATGAGTTTTTAAAAAAGATGATGGGAGTTACTGGATTTACCAGGGAAGAGAGAATGAAGGCGATACAACTTCCTTTCCAGGAAGTCACAGAGTTGCCATCCTTAGTAACAGTCCAGAGAGAAGGGTGTTCAGAAAGAATTGGTACCCCTTTGACTTAGGGGTACATTAGGGGTACAATTAGAACAAATTGTGTTCTAATGTAACCTACCAAATGACGCAAGTCCAAATGTCGCTACCACTTTTTCTATTGACATTAGTTTCAAACTTCGAGTTCAAACACTTCCATAAAGTTTAATTCATCTATTCCAATTCACAAAAACAGCCAACATAGCATTTACTATGTGTAGTCACTTTCCCAGATACTTAGGTTGTTTAGAAAAATGGTTATAACCACAAGCTTTGGGGCCATATTGCTTAGTTCAGATGTGGCCTGGTGCTCACTAATTATGGGACCTGAGTCCAGTTATTGTCCATGCTATCTGCACCTCAGTTTCCTTACCTGTGAAATGAGGTTGAGAATAAGTTTATGAAGTGTACAGTGCCTAGAACAGCCCAGCACACTGGAAGAACTCTATAAGCATTTATCATTATTATTCTTTATGCATATTCAACTTTTTAATTATTTTAACAGCCCCAGAGGCAGGTACTGTAATAACACTTGTCTTATACTCTTGAAAGTTTTGCTGGAATGGGCAATTTCTGTCTCAGTTTTCTTTCCCAATGATCATTTTTCCTTGAATCATGGAAGACACACACTTGGCACAGAAGGCAGCTTTGTTGATTATGCCTTTAATCTTTCTGGAAAGTTCTTAAATGATTCAGTTTTAGACGTTCCAATTTCCTCAAATGCTGATGCTCTCTACTTAGTTTTCTTGCTAACACAAACTAGTCACTCTTAGCTTATACCGTAACACTTTCTATTGATGTCGTACTGCAACTACTTTTGAATAGTGTTCAGAAGAAACCGGAACTTTGCTAAAATAGTTACATGTATCACGGGCCTGTGGGTCACTGATCCATACAGTTCAGAAGTTTCCACCTTTCAACTCTTTTTCATTATACTGGCTTAATGTCAGTCAACATAGTAGGATACAAAAAGCCTTGCAAATACTGTTTAGCCATTTTTGTACTGGCCTTGTTTATGCCCAGAAGAGTCCTAACAAGGGAAGAAGGAGTGACACTAATAACAAAATAATAATAATAAAAAAATTCCATTTATAAAAGAATACAGCAGCCCTGCCATCCTGTTTAGGGCCGGCTTCCTGTGTATGCTGAATCTCCTGACTCTTTTCAGGGATGAAGGCAGAATGAATCTGGCAGTGTACACTAGTGGGGGTGTTGTGTGCAGGGGGTGGGGGGTGTTGCAAGTATTAGTCCAGGGGAGAAAGACTACTTTAAATAAAGACCTGAGGAAGACAAGGGAGTAGCAAGCCTTGGGCGTAGCTGAGGAAGAGAACAGTATAGGCAGAGGGTGCAGCAAGTTCAAAGTCTCTGAGGCAGCAATAGGTCCAGTGTATGTGTGGAACAGCAAGAGACCACTGTGGAAGGTGCAGAGTAAAAAGAGAGGAAGAGAAGGAGGTGAGGCTAGAATCATGACAGAACACTCTTCCCCATTAAATTGTTTCCTTTCTTCTAAATTGTTGCTATTCTGAGAAATGTGCATTTTACCATTTGGTTGGCTTTTCATAGTAGACCTTTGAAAATATACTAATAACACCCTTAACAAAAGTTTGATCATCTGATTCTCTGATCTTAGAGTAAATGTTAAAAAGTATGCAGCTCCACATTCTATAAGCTCCAGCTGTAGAAAAATGCAATGGCAATGCGTTTTCAGAAGCCACTTGATGTACTTGGATGTTTCTCTTATTGAGAAGGCAAATCTGATTATTGTGATTATATGTTAATGATTCTTGAGTATGAGAAAAACATCACTCTTCACAAACTCTCTAAGTCTACTAACTCCAACATTTTCCCTCCATACAGTTGACTCCCACTGTGGATGTTATGGATGTTATTAGCCATGTCAAAGGAAAAAAGTAGTGTTCATTAGCACTTACCAAATGATTAGATTGTACTTATCCTAGATATTTTCTTAAAGTAATGCTCTTATTAGGATCACTTAAGATATGAACATGTGAAACTAAATGGCTAGTATTTTAATGCAATGAAATTCCTAACTTCAGCGCCACTGCTAGGTACTCCAGGGAGTACCTGGATCTTTGTATCCTGAATGCCCAGCACATAGTGGGACATATCTGGAGGGTTTCCTGAAATTTAAGTCCTGAGCTCAGTACTTTACATATGTTATCTCACTTAATCATGGCAAATGCCTATGGGCTAGGTAAGCCTGTTATTCTCATTTCATAGATTTAAAAAGTGAGGTTATGAAAGACTCAGTAATTTTCCCAAGGGCCCAGAGAGAGGATTAGGCCTGGGCCTAATTCCAGGCTCTCTGATTTCAAAGCCACTCAAGACCCAACCCCTTACTGGTATTTGTTGGATCAGTGGACATGGGTGGTAGCCTGCGGAGGCTGCTGGATAACACAGGGCGTGAGGGACCTTCTAGTCAATTTCTCCCTCTGTCTTCTTGATTTGTCTTCCTCTGTCCCTACATCAAGGCTGCTATTTTGCTACATCAAATTCCAAAGGAGCACTTGTTTTATTTTCCTAGCATCAATATAAAGTGTTAACTGATTACTATATGAAACACCAATGCTTCATAACCAGATTATCTTTTTTCCTTTGTTTAAAAACTTTATGCGTTTATGAGCTGTAAAGAGCACATTTTATTTTAGTTGCATTTTATTAGCCATTTATTTACCAAAACAGTTTATCTTTGTAAAGTAGAAAGATTATATAGCATAGCTTGATACAAACAAAAAAGTTTATTATTAATGAGTATAAAAATATTTAAAATATCCTGTAGCCTTAAGGGACAATTAATTCATCAAAGCAAGAACATTCCATGGGCCTATGCTACTCTTTTACTTGGATCTTACTATCATGGAATTACTTAGGTTCAGAAATGATTTTGAGCCCTGGCTGGTGTGGCTAGTGAATTGAGTTCCAGCCTGCAAAACAAAGGGTCACTGGTTCAGTTCCCACTCAGGGCACATGACTGGGTTGCAGGCCAAGTCCCCAGAAGGGGACATGTGAGAGGCAACCGTACACTGATGTTTCTCTCCCTCCCTTCCCCTCTCTCTAAAAATAAATAAATAAAATCTTTAAAAAAAAGTAACATTCTTCTTTAAAAAAATTATTTTGATCCCATAGAAGGATTCATTAAGATACACACACTTTGCCCTGGCTGGGTACCTCAGTTGGTTAGATCATTGTCCCGATATACTAAGGTTGTGGTTCCATCTGTGGCCAGGACACATGCAAGAATCAACCAATGAATGCATTAATAAGTGAAATAACAAATAAATGTTTTCTCTTTCTCACTAAAATCAATAATAAATTTTAAGAAATAAAAAAGATACCACATACTTTGATGAGAACTCATTTGTAGGTTTATCCATTTTAAAAGCTGCTATTCTACCACTTTTGACGGATAAAAATGACATTTTAATATGGTTTAACCTAATAGTTGCTCTCACGAAAGAAGTAAAGCATAAAATTGATAACCTTTTTTTGATTTTTACATTGAAGAAGACATGAATCTAAGACTTTCTATGAATGCTGATGGGTAACATATGATTAACAGTTCTACTTGGCTAGTGCAGTGCTTTGAACTGATAAGTCAAGTGAACGACATGTCCCAGACCCACCAGGAAAATCACACAAGCAGCCAAAGACCTTCATCTGTTGCTGCAGCAGTACCCTGTGATTGAGCAAGTAGACAGGAAGGAGACATGTGACCGTGTCCTCTAAGTGTTTGATAGAATAGGTTGTAACTTGGCAGCAAACTATGAACTTGCTAAAGGTCAAAACCTGGACTTGGCACTCACATCTCACAGAACTCGCTTAGCTAGATGTTTCAAAAGTGTCTTCCAATGTGCGCTGCTTATCAAATAGCAAGGCAAAAAACAAGGAACATTTGTTGCTCTACTTGCTCCAATTTAGCAGTGTTGTTCTGGGCTGGGTAGCCAGAATACGGAAGCTGACTTGCAGGGTTGAAAAGGAGCCAAGTGAACCTAACACAAGACAAGAGTGGCCTGGGCCTGCCATGGGTGTTTGGGCATGTGCATCAGTGTTAATATCTGGAACATCAACAGATGGGTCAAAAATCATGCTGGGCCCATTATGAAAGGAAAGGAGACTGAGCATCGTACAGAGGATGGGTTTAGAAAAGCTGTGGCATAATGAGAAAACGAGCCCAGCAGTGTCTGAGGAGGGCAGACAAGTGCTCAGTGAGAGACGCGATACGAATGTGAAGAGCAGCACTCTGGGCAGCAGGTAACATCACAGGGACTTTTACCTCAATTTAATATTCCGGGTATAATTGTATTATTCTGGAAAATCTGGGTAAATGCACTGTATGTGATCTATCAGAGATTCTCAATTCATTCTCTTCTTACAAAATCAAGAGTCAGTGATAAATGTTCTGTGGTGATATGTCTATTTTTTATATGTCTTAGTTCAAGCTGCTATAACAAATTACCATAGACTGGGCAATTTAAACAAAAACATTTATTTCTCACAGTTCTGCAGGCAGGGAAGTCTAAGGCACTTGCAAATTCATTATCTGGTGTCTGGTGAGGGACTGTTTCCCTCGCCCTCTCATGTCGGGAGGGTCACTTTTCTAAGGGCACTAATTCCATTCATGAAGGCTCCATCCTCGTGACCTAATCACCTCCAAATATCATCACATTGGGATTAAGAATTCAACACATGATTTTTGGGGGAACACAAACTTTCAGCCCATTGCAATATATAATCTATGTATGTGTATAAAAAAGTGAGCTAGACTCTACATACAGGTCTACCTAGACATTTACAGGTCGATCTAGATAACATTAGGACTGTGACTATCTATAACCATTTATATCTTGATTTGTACTAATTTGGGATGTGTTTTATGTATATTTAAAACTAATATCTCTTGATAGCAGGATATATGAGGTCTGTCCAGAAGGTATCCAGCCATATAATATGAAAAATAGAGACATTTATTGAAGAAGATACAAGAAACATTGTACATAAGGCAATGACACTTCAATCCCCTTCAAAGTAGACACCTTGGGACCTCACACAGTTCTCCCAATCACTATCAGCTGCCCCATAGCATTTTCCTGAAATTCACTGGTGATCTGAAATCTCTTCCCTTTCAAAGGTAATTTTAGTTTTGGGAAAAGCCAGAAGTTACAGGATGCCAGATTTGGGCTGTAGGGGGCTAAGTCACCTGGGTGATTTGATGTTTCACCAAAAAACTCTGCACAAGATGTGATGTATGAGTTGGCACATTGTGATGATGAAGCTGTCAATCACCAGTTGCCCATAGCTGCAGCCTTCTGAATTATCTGAATAGTTTCCATGGAGGGATGTTCAAGCTTAACATAAAATTTGATGCAGATTCTTTGCTCTTCTTGCTCAGTCATTTTGAATGCGATGGCCACACAGTACACATGCTCACTCAACAGCATCTACTTCCCCCACTGACTAGTACAGTGAAGTTGTCATTGTTCATGCATGCATACTCCAGTCCACTCTCCTTGGCTATCAGGTTACATCAATGTTGCGCAAACTGTTCTCATTATATTAACAACTGGACTTTTTCCAGACAAGCCTCATATATTCTCAACTGTATTCCAGTAGCACTCATTTTGTAGCTATTTGATGTATGAAAAAAATGATTGGATGAATACAAACAACTGAGGACATTTAGTGAAAAATCTAGATTTGCAGTTTTGTAGTCCAATGTAAGTTTCAAATAATGTTTCCTGTGGCACAGACTGCACTCTTGTTTGAATGTGGACAAATCCAAGGGCTAGTTTTATTCATCTGCTGTATTCCTGCTCACAAACATAAATATCTTACCAACCTTCAGAGGTGAAATGTAAGCCTCATTTGGGAAAAAAAAAACAATAAAAAAAAGTTTTTTTTTTAAATCTCTTTTTCTTAATTAACAAACTAGGCTTTAACAAATCAATGAAAAAATAGACTGAAGTGTAGCAATTTTATTTATTTGTAATTAAAGATTCTATAGGTAGAATCAAGACTCTTTGATAAGATCCAAAGTGATAAAATCTTAAGGACATATTTTGGAAGAGGATTTCCTGTAAGAATAACCTTTCCACAGGCTGTAAAAAATTAACAGAGAAGGTAGTGCTGGCTTCTCAATCCCCAAAGAGTAAGAACTGCACTTGTAGGAATGTTGTGATGGTGGCTGATTTTGCGAGGGTGTGCTTGAATGCATGTGGAAGAAGAGAATTTGGAAAAATATTTTAAGCTATTCATCATCAGTGGAAGATGTAAGATTGGTGAGGAAGAATCACATCATCTTTACTATGCTGGTTGGAAGATATCTTGTTTCAATCAACAAAAACCAAAACCTTTTTGTGCATATGCCTACTTACTATGGCATAGAACTCTGCTAGGTGCTAAGGTTGATGGAAAAAAAACAAACAAACCCACAAGGCCCTACATGGCCTAGCTGTGTAGATGACACAGTAGCCAGGTAGGCTTGGGAAAATATTTATCAATACAAGCCATTGTCATAAGAGCCAAATGAATAGCATGGAAGCAAAAGTCAGAGAAGGCAAGATTGAAGTCTTCGTCAAAGAGGTAGGAGTTGGAGTGGGGTGGAGGATTGTGACAGCCAGGAAAGCAGTTGGATACATTGCAGGGGAGTGGGTTAGGACAAGGAACAGATGCAGAAAAGCCTCAGAAGGTCTACTGGGTTCAGTAGGCAGATCAGTGTAACTAGTCAAAAAGGTTTATGCAGGAGAAAGTAGAAATGAGTTTGGAAAGGGAGTCTCATGTTACATTGTGCAAGGTGCACAATACCAAGCTGAGGAGTTTGATTCTTCTTGTAGGCATTGGGGAATCACTAAAAGTTTTTGAGGTAGAGTTCACCAGGATGAAAGTAGCATTTTAGAAAAATCACTCTAGTGTTGGTGCAGTGGAGGGATTGGATTGGAGAGAAACTGATGGCAGGGACACCTGGAGAAAAGATTTCACAGGAAGAATCAAGAGGATTGTTTGGATGGGGTTAATGGTGAAAGAGGAGACATCAAAAATGATTTTCAGATTTTGAATTTGGGTCACCAGTAAAAGAAATATAAAACTACACCGATTCCATAAGTAAAACTAGTTTTGGAAGGAAGACAATTATTTTGGATAAGGTAGGTATAGGATTAGTGTGGGACAACTCAATAAAGAAGACCCAACCCAGCACGGAAAACGTGTTTGATAATGAGTGTAGATTTTGTCATTTATTTAAATGGAAAATATGCTTAAACTCAGGGAGTCACATTCTTTGGAGTTTCCCTGGAAAAAAATAAAATAGAGAAGAGCAGAAAGCTGAGTATCAAAGCATTTCTGTCTTAGAGGTCAATGGAGAAAAATATTGTAGGACTCAAAGTAGGTGATGGAAGAATAGTGGTTCGTGAGTTAGAAGCGCTGAGGTGTCACAGAATCAAGGGAAATTTTTCATGAAAACTCCCACCAAGTTAAGGAAAAGTGACAATAGAAACAAAGATCCCTGAATTGGGTAATCAGCATGTCTTAAAGTCTGTGCATTGTGAGAGGGCTTGAAAGAAGACCTCAAGGCCTCAAGAAAGGTCATGTGGCCTTTTTAGTTATTGATTAGGAATGTGCCTGGCCAAATTGGTATATGCTATAATTGTAAAATACATACAGAAGTTCAAAGATATAGTATGAAAAAAAAAAAAGAGGAGAATAGCAGTTCTACCTAATAATACATAGAAACAAACACAGAGATGCTACCAAAATGAGGAGACAAAGAAATATAGGCCAACTGAAAGGACAGATTAAAACTCCAGAAAAAGAACTAAACAAAATGGAGGTAAGCAATGTCCAATCAGATGCAGAGTTCAAAACACTGGTTAGAAGTATGCTCAAGGAACTTAGTGAAGACCTCAACAGTATACAAAGATCCAGTCATAAAAGAAGGATACACTAATTGAAATAAAGAACACTTTACAGGGAAACAACAGTACAGTGGATAAAGCCAAGAATCAAATCAATGATTTGGAACATAAGGAAACAAAAAACAAGCAATCACAACAATGGGAAGAAAAAAGGATCCAAAAAAATGAAGATAGTGTAAGGAGCCTTTGGGACAACTTCAAGTGTTCCAACATTCACATCATAAGTGAGCTAAAAGGAGAAGAGAAAGGCAAGAAATTGGAAAGATATTTGAAAAAATAATGAAAGAAAACTTCGTTAATTTTGTAGAGGAAATAGACACGGAAGCCCAGGAAGCACAGAGAGCCCCTCCCCACCAAAATAAAGTGGATGCAAAGAGGCCCACTCCAAGACACATCATACATAAAATGCTAAAGATTAAAGATAAAGAGAGTAACTTAAAAGCAACAAGAGAAAAGCAGTTTGTTACCTACAGGGGAGTTCAGCTGATTTCTCAATAGGACTGTCAGCTGATTTCTCAAAAGAAACTTTGCAGACTAGAAGGGATTGGCAAGAAATGTTCAAAGTCTTGAAAAGCAAGGACCTATAGCCAAGATGGCTCTACTCAGCAAAGTTATTTAGAATCAAAGGTCATATAAAGAGCTTCCTAAGAAAGAAAGAAACCGAAGGAGTTCATCATCACCAAACCATTATTATATGAAATGTTGGAGGGACTTATTTAAAGAAAAGAAGAATGTCAAAACTATGAACAATAAAACAGCAATAAATACATAACTATCAACAATGGAATCTAAAAAACAAACTAAGCAAACAAGAACAGAGACAGGATCATGGATACGGAGAGCATTTTGATGGTTGCCAGATGGGAGGAAAGTATGGTGGAATGGGTAAAGAAGTGAGGGAATTAATAAGTACATACAGAATAGCCATGGTAATGTACAATACAGTACAGGAAATGGGGGAGCCAAAGAACTTATATGCATGATCCATAGACATGGACAACGGCATGGGGATTGCCTGAGGGAGTCTGGGTTGCAGAGTGAAGCAGGGATAAAGGGGGAAATCAGGACAACTGTAATAGCGTAATCAATAAAATATAATTTGAAAAAGAATGTTAAAGGTCCCAGTAATAGCATTTAAATATTGATTACACATTGAAATATTTTGGAATAGTGGGCTAAATAAAATACACTATTAAAAGTAATTTCATCTTTAAAATGCTTCAATGTTGCTAACTAGAAAATGTACTTACATTATTTTTTCATTGGATATTGCTGATCTAGACCTTCATAATCAGGGTCACTTTTACAGCACTAGTTTACAATGAAATATACATACACACTTACATGTGCTTTAACAGATAAATGCATTTTTTCTCCATCTACACAGTTCAAAATCTTTCAAAATGTGCTTTGTATTTTGTGAGTGTACTTCTGTATCTTGTAACCAGTGTAGATTGTAGAGATCTATTTGTTTTTTCTATGCAAAACTTTGGTTCTCATCTTACTGAACATTTGTCTCTTTTTTCAACCTGCAGGTGATGCTACAACTAATAGTCTCAGAACCTACACCCTAAGTGATTATTTAAAAAATACTTTTAGAACAAAGTCCTACAACTTGCGATGGGTTTCAGGTAAGGATTTTTTGGGGGAGGGGAGGCATTGAACATTATGTTTATGTTCATTGTAGTTAGGCTGCAAGTCCCTTTTATGGCACTGAGAAGATACCCTTGCTTTTTGATACCATGTGGGAGAGAGTCTTTTTCTACCTAAGGGTGCAAAGGGAATCAAGAGAGAAAAAAACCTTATTTCTCTGATTATGTACTATAAAAAGTTAGATATGAATTGAAACCTGAACAACAATGATGGAAAAGTGAATGTATACTAGTGTAATACTAATAATTTAATGTTTTTCAAACTTAGAAATGCTTATTTAGTACTTGTGCACACTTAAATCTTAAATTTTTATTGCATAATTTTTAGCTTATGAAGATGTTTAATAGCAACTTGAGATATTGATCTGGCCGTTTTCTCTCTTTAGACCATGAATATCTCTACAAACAAGAAAATAATATCTTGCTATTCAATGCCGAATATGGAACCAGCTCCGTTTTGTTGGAGAACAGTACATTTGTATGTTTAATCCCATAATTAATTCATACTTTAAGGAAATTCTGGGGACTTTTTTCATAGCCTTTCAATTCCTGAGTACTGCCGTTTCCTACTGTTGGTCTTTCTCTGCAGAATATGACAGTGGATCTTTCTCTCCTTCTTGGAATCTTCCCTGCCTTGGCTACTTTTTTAGTCTCCTTTGACAATTCTTCTTCCTGCCCATACTCCTGAATGTAAGTGTCCCCAGGGCTCTGTCTTCATTTGCTGGCCTTCAGTAAATTTCATGCGCTTCCACATCCCACCTCAGCACTGTCTTTCTGGCCTTGATTCTCCAGTACACATTCTTTTTTTGGTTAACACTAACCTCTGCTCAAGGTCTACCCGGGCTGTCTAACCTTTTGGCATCTCTGGGCCACACTGGAAGAAGAGGAGTTATCTTGGGCCATACATTAAAGACACTGTGACATATAATCATTAAAAATATCTCATAATTTTAAAAATAAATTTATGATTTTGTATTGGGCCACATTCGCAGCCATCCTGGGCTGCATGAGGCACAGGGGACACAGGTTGGACACCCCCGAAAACCTTTATTTTTAATTATTTGCTTGCTCCTTCACATGAATGGTTTGCGAACATTTAAAACTCTGTATTCCATACTAAACTAGTTATTTCCCCGTCACTCTCCTAGCAAACTAAAAGAATACTATTCCTCTTCCTGTGTTACTAATCTTGGTAGATAGTGCTCTCCTGCAAGTCACAATCCTCCTTGATCCCTCTGTCCTTCCCTATATTTAGCTACTCAATATACCTTCTGCAATTTCAAGGGTCTCTCGGATTTCCATATCCACTGTAGAGTCCTGGTTCAAGGCTTTGTTTCATCTTGTGACAGTGAGTATTCTAATTTGTGTAACTGTCTCCATACTGCAGACCAGACATTGTCCAGGGCTGACACAACCCCTCTCATCTCATCCCAGTCACTGTGTCACCGGCGCATCTTTGTAGAAAGCAGATAAGATTCTCTCACACCTGTATGCAAAAACAGCCATAGTTCCACCTCTTATATTTAGGTCCCCGTTATTTTTCTATTTTTATGTCTTCTTAGCTTATATTTCAATATATCCTATACTGTATTCAGGTTACACCTAACCGTTAGACAGCCTCTAAATATGCGTACTCTTTTTGCTCATGCTGTGCCCTTTACCAAGAAAGTTCTCTGTTTCTAATCCCCACCCTCACAGTTATCTTTCCTTGGTTAAAACTAAACTTCCCCTCCCTGTTCCTCTAACCCTGGTCACCATCTACCTTACATCATGGTCATTTTTGTGGGGGAATGTACCATCTCTCCTAGATCAGGAGCTCCCAAGGCACAAGCCACTTGTCCAGAACCATACCCTCTACATAGAAAGTGCTCAATAATGGCAGTTAAATGGGATTAATTGTTCTTTTTTTTTCTACTTGATTGACAGGATAAATTTGGATATTCTATAAATGATTACTCAGTGTCTCCCGATGGAAAGTTTGTTCTCTTTGAATACAACTATGTGAAGGTAAAGGAAATGTTTTCTTATTGTGACATTTAAAGAATCCTATGAATGTATTATTTTATAACTGATTTGAAGTATATGAATATTTAAGATTGACACCTAGTAATACAGGCACTAAAATCTCTTATTCAGCACCAAAAAGAGAAATAGTCATTCTCATTCATAAAAGATAAGTCCAACAAATATTTTAAAAGAAAGTAATTTGAGTGTTTTCAAACACTAAACTGTGTAATATTATAATATAGACACTAAAACATAATAAAATAGAACTTCTAATCTAAAAGTGAATTTACATGTTTGACTTGTACATCCAGTAATATAACCCCTTATTTTCTTTTTCTCAGCTTTACATGTAGTAAAACTCTCAATAAGTATTTGCTTTAAAAAGAATTAAACTTCTTATCCTTCAGAAGAGATGCTGCAAGGCGACTCACACAGCCCACATCCCAGCCTTCACATCCCACCATATACAAATCGTTCTAAAGGGGGAGCCTCAGTCTTGTAAGAACACTCAGCTTCCTCCAGCCACCCAGCCCAACATCAAATTCTCACACATTTAGGAAAGGTTATATTTAATCACACATCCTCTTCAGGTTTAGGATGGCTGCAAATCACCAGTAACTTTAACTGCAGCTCTTCAGTTATTCACGGATTTGGCAACAGTTGTTGAATATAGAACGTTTTGAGATATGTAAGAAAAATTAAAAACCTGTAGATATTCTGCATTGAAAAGAATATAGAAAAATGGGAATCCCCACCTCTGCTTTTTCCTAGAATAAATGATAAATACTCGTATAAATACCTTATCTCACACATCAGTGCTGCTGTACTCAGGCCAAGCAAACCATCCTGTATTCCATTTCCAATTTTGGGACTGTAACTCCCAGTCATAATATTTACCCTGGATTCACTGTGCTGGGCTCTGTTTCCTGGACATGAGGACTAGATGACTGTGTTCTGCTAAATTTATCAACTATGAGCAAATCAGGATCCTATGCCAACTTTAGCACATCTGTTCCCAATTAATGGATTATTGTTTGTGTAATTCAGTGGTCCTTACTGTTGTCTATGGAATAAAATTACTTGAGTCTGAAAAAGTTTTCAGTGTCCAAGCGAATCCTCAGATCAATAAGCTGAAATCTCTAGAGTGAAACCAGCATCACTATTATTTTTTTCAAACCATAGATTATTCTAATTGGCACCTAGGGCTGAGAACCACGGAATAACAAGTGCCCATGTTAAAGGCTAACATAAAGGCTGACATTAAGATAGAAATGGAATAGTAAGTGCTAGCTTAATTTACTATTTAGCCAAGTCCAGCAAGTGCCATTGGATGTGCACTAATGAATATACTTCCTTGGTAGACATTAGCTGGGCAATGGTCACTGGTAATTTGTATTTGTTGTGGCACTGGAGTTTACATGTGTATTTAACTGCTTTTGTTGTTTTCACTCTGTCCCTTCCTCCTACTATCCACGCTTTCCATGCAGTATCCAAAGATCTCCTTTTAAAACCTGTTATATTGTCATGCCTATGCTTAAACCTTTATGATCATTGGCTTCAAATAACCTTCAGAATAAACCTCAAACTCTAACATAGCATCCTCAGAAGCCTGGGTGAGTGGGCCCCATTCTGCCCCCCATAAATCACCCTCTTGGCATTCACTGTGGTTGGCCAGTGCCTCTCATCCCTGTGTGCCCCTTAGAATGATCTGGGGCCTACCCAACATCAATTAAGCCAGTATAGCCATGGGTGGGTCCAGGCATGGGTGGGTCCAGGCATGGGTAGATTTAAGGGTTCCCAGGTGACCCAATGATCCAAAGTTAAGAACCTTTAAATATACAACCTTTCGTTTTACTCAAACATCTCTTTTGAGGCAGACTCTGAAGGGCCTATTTTGGGTCCCAGCGGAGGCGGACTCTGTAAGTCCCTGTTCAAGCGCCAGCTGAGGCAGACCCTGAAGGCCCCACACTGGGCACCAGCTAAGGAGAAAGGAGGACTCTGTTGCACAGAATACACTCCGGGTCATCATGGAGGGGGAAATAAAATAAGTCGGCCCAGACATTTCTCTGTCTGCTAGGAGAAGGGGGGGTGGCAATTCCCTCTACTGGGGAATGCCCTGAGCCCTTCTCTTGAAGTGGCTTTTATTGATGACCATATGCACAGGGGTATACAGCCTGGATGCAAAGCTCATCAAAGTCAAAAGGTTATGCTTACAGAAAACAAATAGAGATCATAAATAACAATTGGAGGAACACAGGAGATTTACCTCAGGTCACGGTCTGGTAGACAGGGTGGAGCCCATTCAGCCCTGAAACTTGAGAAACTGTTCACATTCTATGCTCAATCCCAAACATCAGTACTCATTAACTTGAGGGCATTGTTAGCAAAGTAAATTTCATAGGATTTAATGCATTCCTTTTCCAGGCCTAATTGTCCTTGGGAACTGCCTGATCCAGTTCAGGGATGTACCTGCCTTTAGTATTGTTTCACTGATCAGGTCAGGCGGCAGGCAGAACAGCCAAAAGATAAGGAGACTTCTTTCAGATAGAATGAGGACTCTGGCCATATCAAAGCTGAGGGGTGAGGGTTTTTTGCCCATCCTCCATGTCCCCCAAGTCCTTCCTGTGATGGCCCCATGCCACTGTGCCTGCCTTAGGTTGCCCCTGCCATTGAGGGGTCTTAGCCATCATTGACTAACCTACCATCCTCCGGGGCCAAGCAGGGTGATGTGAGGGAGGCAAGGGCTGCGCCCATACCAGAGGGACAGGTTTTGTCTCCTCAGTGGCCTATTTTCCCAAGGCCTCCTTGCTTAGCTCCAGCCTGAGGGCCCTCTTGCCTGTGGGCAAGGCTACAGTCCCTGAGACCAGTAGGGACAGCTCCCAATGCTCTTTCATTACTATCTAAGGGCCAAAGCATTTGCCATTGCTTTCTTCTGGAACTTTCTTCCCCCAATCATCATCTGGCTCTTCCTTTTCAGTAATTCAGATCCAGGCTTGACATTACTCTCTGTCCTTCCGTTCCCACACTCTCTCCAAAAATTTATCGCAAAGCACAAAATTATAAGATTATTGGAAGTAGAGAACTGTGTCTTCTATTTTACTTCCCAGAGTATCCAATAGAATTTTCTGTGCAGCATGAATTTGTTGACTAATTAATGCTCAAGAAACCTATTCAGAACAACAACAACAAAAAGAAGTTTAATTTTATTCCATTTCCTTGGAGGTCTGCTATGTTATTTTCTTTAGAACTTACGCTATAGCTTCTCTATGGCTGAGGTAGTGCTTCCAGAAAGATCAATTATTACTTCTAAGTTATTTTTAAGAAGTAAAGATTACTTTGAAGTTGCTACAAAAACCTTGAGTGGATACATTAAGAAATAAATACCATACAGCTTGGTAGGGATGTTCCCCTAGCATCTTTTTCTCATTGCCTAATGCTCTAGAGACAGAAATAGTAACACAATCTATGGCATGTTGACAATTCCAGAAGCTTTGCTAAGCACTTCACATATGTTCTCATGAACCTGAAATTATTGTTGTCATTATTGACATTTTTCTAAAGAAAAAAATGAAGTTTAGGAAGAAACTTGTCTGCCATTACACTTTAGAGACTTTTCTTAGTCCATTTGGGCTGCCATAACAGAACACCACGGACAGAGTGGTTTAACCACAGAATTTTATTTCTCACGGTCTCGAGGCTGAGAAGTCCAAAATCAAGGTGTTAGCAAATTCAGTGTCTGGTGAGGTCCTGGTTCTCGGATTGTAGTTGGCCATCATCTTTCTGTGTCCTCACATAGTAAAAGGGGCAAAGAATCTCTCTGGAGTCTCTTTTGTAAGGGAACTAATCCCATCTATGAAGGCTCCATCATGACCTAGTCACCTTGAAAGGCCCCACATCCAAATATCACTATATTGGGCTTAGTATTTCAGCATATGATTTAGGGGCAGGAGGCACAAACATTCAGTCTATAGCAATCAAGGCTAGAAGACTCCAAAGCTTTGCTCTTAAACATGGCCATTGCTATCTTTGTGTTTCAACTTTTCTCTCCCATGTTGCCTTGTTTACCTCTTTGCTGTGTAGAAGTCCTCTGCCACTGAAACAGAACAAGAATCACCTTTGTCCAAGGGCTTTTCCCTCCCCAGTACCTAATTTATGATTCTGGCCTCTCCCCACCTACCTCCCTCATCTCTCTTATGAATCTTTCCTTGTATTTACTTGTCCATTTCCCCCCATTCACCTATGAGCTCCTCAAAGAGAAGGAGCCTATCTTAGCTAATGATGCCTCACAGAGGATAATTGCCAATGTTTATGTCCTAAATAGATTGATGAGTCTATTTTAAAAGATGAAGTGAACATCCCAAACATGCTGGGTTTGTTTTCAAACCCTGAGATGGATCTGTATTCTGAAATGATCTCAAACCTTCTTAAATATCTCAGTGTTGTCAGCCTGTACCACACCTTTTGGCTTTAGCAGGTGTTATACTGCCTGGTTTCCCAGAAATAAGCATAGAGTGTGTCAAAATAATCCAGGATTGAAAAAGAAATGTAGAACTTAAAAAAAGTAGGGACTTAATGAATATTTGTTGACATAAAAGGTTGGGAGAGTGATAAATGATAAGAGGGAAATATTCTTCTAGGTTAAGAACCCTAGCTTGTGTCTCAACTCTGCTATTATACAACTGAGCCCTTGGGTTACCTTATTTCATCTATTTCATCCTTATAGATAAAATCTGACTTTTATTTTAGCTGGGTTTCTTCCTTGAATACATACTACGTAGTATGCACTAGACCAAGTTCTAGGTATTTAAAGGTGAATATGACACAATTATTTTCCTCTAGGAATATGGCAGGGAAAACAGACATATAGATGAGTAATTTAATTTACCTTTGCATTCACATATAAGTAATTTTTTCATTAATACAAATCTATAATCATGTATATTTTTATTTCAGTCTTTTTTCTTTTTTGCTTTAGATTTTTTATTTTTCTTGTCTCATTTTTAATAACTCATTTTTTAAGGAATTCTCCCTTTTTCTAAGGAATTCTCCCTCTTTCTTTTGTTTAAAACTTAGTAGCAAAAAAATGTTTGTAATAGGGCCTTACAGTCTTCTAATATCTATAATCTGTTGTGGTATATCATTTTTTGTTTCTGATGTTAGTCATTCATACCTTTTTTTCTCTCACACTATGTTAGCAATTTTTTTAGTCTTTTAAAGAACCAATTTTTTGCTTTGTTGAATTATCTGTATCTTGTTTTTTCTATTTGATTACAGCTTTTACCTTTATTATTTCTGTTCTGATTTTTTTGGATTTGGATTGCATTTCATTTTGCAGCTTCTTGAGATGGTTGTTTAAAATATCAATGGTATATGTATTTCAATTTTTATATATATATATATATATATATATATATATATATATATATGGCTAGGCAGTTTTCAAAATATCTATACTACTTTATATTTTCATGATCAATGTAGAAAAGTAAACATTTCTCCACAACATCACCAGCAATAGAATTATAGACATTTCAGAAAGTTTGTTAGGAAAGTGGTTGAAAAGTGAAAATGTGCATTCTTCTTAAACAGGTGAACTTAACATCCTGTGGTTAGTGCTAGGAATAAGGTTTGCAGAGGAAGTGGCACCTTAGCCCACTGTGATCCTGGGAAGGCTTCTTGGCCGAGGTGATGTCAAAGGTAGGCTATATGAAGTCCAGAGGAATTTGTAAGAGATAGTCTCTAAGGTTTTATTTCTAATTCCAAAATTATAATGATCTAGATAGGGAATATATAAGAAAAGATAAAATTTGAGAATTGTACAATGTTGTAATATTACTTTGTCTCTCATCTTGAGCTCCTATAGCAAGTGGTGAAACTATCAATAATCACAGACACCTGAAATGTCTGTTTTCTTTTATAGAAATGGAGGCATTCCTACACAGCCTCATATGACATTTATGACTTAAATAAAAGGTCAGTGACACCCTTATAAAATATATCGTACTTTTCTAGTGTAATAACTTAAAAACAAAAAACACATTGTGATTTATTCATTTGGTAGTTGTTTCCTTTTATCTTTTCCAGGGAGCTGATTACAGAAGAAAGAATTCCAAATGACACACAGTTGATCACATGGTCACCAGAGGGTCATAAATTGGTTAGTGAGTCTCTTTTATTGCCAGAAAAATAATGGCTCGAATTTCTTACATGTAGAAGCTACTAATCCTAATACAGAACAGATACTTAGAAAGATAAAGTTTCACTACCAAATATAGTGTTATTGCCTAAAATAAGATTTTACTAATCTAACATAGTAAATACAATTCCGGAAAGTCTCTGAACTACCATTAGGAAATTGTTCATTTAATGGAAAAAATGTTCATTAAGCTCTTAAATTCTCATTTCTTTGTACTTAGGGTTGGTTTTTATTTTTTATTTATTTTTTTATTTTATTTTTTGCTATTGTTGTGGTTTGCGGGGGGCGGGGCGGTTTAATAAGCATATCTGCTTTCTGCTGGTTCTGTGGGCCTCTCTGGGTCACTGTAGATATATCTTCATGATGTTTAGCTAAGAGAATGTCGAAGTCCAGAAGAGCTAAACAGGAGGATGGAATGTTTGTCTGTACTTGCCCTCCTCCCTGCAAGCATGCCACTGCACTCCCTTAGTCACCTCCCCCAAGAAGAAATGCGAGGCACACATCATTCTTAATATACTTTAGAATGTGTTCTTACATACTTTTGCATCCACAGAGTGGTGGTTGTGAGTCTCCCCTTTTTAATATGTTAAGTGTTTTTTTAGGATAAATTGGTGTTATAGCTTGTATACTGATCATTTAAGAATATGAGGGGGAGGGAATAAATGACTTTTGTTTTGCTCAAATTGAATAACCTCAGGTAATCATTACACTTGCACACAAATATTTCTTTAGGATAAAATAGTTGATAAATGTTTTCTTGAACTTCAGGATAAAATATATCATATCATGTTATTACATATCGATATTCTTTTTAATCTTCCTAGGCATATGTTTGGAACAATGATATTTATATTAAAAATGAACCAAATTCATCAAGTCAGAGGATCACACAGACTGGGAAAGAAGATATAATAAATAATGGAATTACTGACTGGGTTTATGAAGGTAGAGACTTTAAGGCATTTTTAAATCAGAATATATGTAAGTTTTTAAAAATAGTTAAACATTTCTTTAAAAAGCAAGACATTCAAGGACTCTACTGCATTTTTTTTTAAATGTCATCAAATTGTTTTTAGCACTCACCACACCAGGTATCTCAGAGACGAAAACTGTCTTAGCAGGAGCTAGTGCTACTTCTTTCTGTCCTCATTGTCTCTCAATGCCCCCATTGTCTTCAGTCTACTGCTACAAAGGGCCTTTCTGTGTAAGTAGCTTTTCTGCTTTTCCGGGTCATAAAATCCTGCAGATTAACATCAGATGTTTCTCTAACCAAGCCTACCTACCCCAGAAGTTACTGAGGAAAGCTAAGTACTCCCACAACATTCCTAAAGATGACAAAATACTTTTTGGAAGTTGGGGAGGAAAGGAGAAGAAAACACCTGTTTTATAGAAGATCTGTGTTCATTTGAATTTGGTCAAATTATAATTTCCTGATTTTAAAGAAGAAAAAAATAACTAGAAAGGCTTAAGAAAAAAATGAATCAAAATACAGCACTAAAATGATTTTTTAAAGATTTTTTTTCTTCTACGATGAAGAGTTTTAGAAAATATTATAAAAACACTTCAGCCCTGTCTGGTGTGACTCAGTGGATTGAGTGCCAGCCTGCGAACCAAAGGGTCTCTGGTTCCATTCCCAGAGCACATGCCTGGGTTACAGGCAGCTCCTCAGTAGGGGGTGCTTGAGAGGCAATCACACATTGACATGTCTCTCCCTCTCTTCCTCCCTCCCCCTCTCTAAAAATAAATAAATAAAATCTTAAAAAGAAACATTTAAGAGACTCAGAAAATATTAGAAAAACATGTTTCATATCTATAGTTGCCAAGACAAAAGGCATTTTGAGACTCTTTCAAACCATTCACAAAGTTGCCTCGTGCTTATTAAAGACTCCTCCTTATTTGATCCTATTATTTCTTTTTCATAGTTAAAAAGCATAGTTTTTCTTCATAACCGAATTTTGGTTGTCTCCCAGTTCAAGTGAAGTTTAATTAAATGAATAACATTATTAACAAAAAAAAAATACTTTAAAAGAAAGATAAATTCCCATATCTCAGAATTAAGTGTTGGATTAAAACTTATAATAAAATTTACTGAAACGAGTCACTTAGAAATTGAAAACCATCTTCAGCACTTGATGGACATCAGAGCACAGCCTCCAGGATCCCCCATATGAATAGGGTAAAGCCTCTTCCCAAAGTGGTGACCTGACTGTCCCGAAGGAACAGCTGGGTGGAAGTTGGGACATCCCTAACGCTGAGGTCTCCTCTAAGGCAGGCAACAGCTGGAGGGATCTCATTTTGCCTTTCCATGACTAAGCCGTTCACAATCAGAAGAATGGCTTCGCAGATCCAATGTGGGCCTGTATCCAAAAATGGGACTTTGGTCCCTATAGAGAGATTCTTAGAGTTGGTTTTGTAAATTTACAAATGATCCTTATTCAGAAAAGAACACACCTGTTTCTCCGTATATCAGATCTACCCTATCCACTGCAACCATGAAGAGTTGTTGAGATCAAAAGAGAGTATATTTTGAGAGTCTGTAGGTTCATAACTAAGAGAATAAACAAAGCTGCAAGGTCCAGTCGGGTCCATGGGCCACACCGTGAAGGGCCACTCCCAGAGGAGCCTCCACTCTGGAATCTGTGCCCTCCACCTCAGCCAATGTCCCCAAATAGCTTTCTCTCTTTGTATCTTTGTTTTCGCTTTGTCTTATTTCAAGATATTCTAATTGATTATTACTGTGTATTATATGCATTTTTTTAAAATGATAATGCTTGATGTTTTAATATAAAACTAATTATATGATATTCACTCTTGAGAATGAATGTAATTAACCTAACTCAGAGCTGAAAATAAGAATTTTGATGAGAACAAGTATCAGAAGGGATAAAGAAAGAAATAATTTTGGAAGATGGAACTCCCTTTATCCCTCTGAAGTAGTAGTGTTGACATTGGAGGTGTGGTCAATTCCGTGCAATTCACATTGAATGCCAAGAACCTGTGAGATGCTATGCCAGATGCTGGGCACGCAGAGACAAATGCTACTCAACTGCTGCTCTCAGGGAATTCAGACCAGAGAGGGAGACAAAGATGCCAACAAATAACTGTCAGGGAGCAAGCCAAGTGTCCTATTTGGGAGAGGACACAAAGTCCAGGGTACATAAGGAAGGTCAGAGTGGTGCGATGAGAGATATCACAGGACGCCTCAGAGTATGGGGAGACGGGGTTGCTATAGACCCCTGTGATCAGACAGCTTGGTATCAAGAAGGGCTCGACATCTTTTGTTCCCTTTGTCTTCTGTTCTCCCTACCCTACCCATGGTCTCTTCATTCCCAGGACTTTCAGTTTTACCAGAAGTAGTTTTTGTTTTGTTTTGTTTTTTTAGTTTAAATAATTTTTTTTTATTTTTCAGTTATAGCTGACATACAATATTGTGTTAATTCCAGGTATACAACCAAGTGATTAGACATTATATAACTTACTAAGTGATCATCTCTATAAATCTTACAGCCATCTAACACTATACATAGTTACCATAATATTGTTCACTGTATGCCTTATGCTATACTTTACATCTCCATGACTATTCTGTAACTACCAATTTGTACTTTTAATCCCTTCACCTTTTTTAGCCTTCCCCACAACCCCCTCCCATCTGGCAGCATCAAACTCTTCTCTGTCTATGAACCTGTTTCTGTTCTGCTTGTATGTTTTTTAGATTCATTTTCTGATATTTATTGCCATTTTATTATTTTTGATCTTCTTTATACTTAAAGAATACCCTTTAGCATTTCATATAATACTCGTTTGGTGGTAATAAACTCCTTTAGCTTTTTCTTGTCTGGGAGGCTCTTTATATCTCTTATAATTCCACCCCCCACACCCCCCCCCCCCACTACCCCAAGAGACTTTCTAGAGTAATTTTTTTTAACTAGATTTCAGGTATACAAATCTATAATACATCATCTCTATATTGTACTGTGTGTTCATCACCCCAAGCAAGTCTCCTTCTATCACCATTTATCCCCTCTTTACCTCTTCTACCTACCCCCCCCACCTCCTTCTCCCTCTGGTAATCATCATACTGTTGTCTGTGTCTATGAGTCTTTTTTCCTTTGTTTAATCCCTTCACTTTTTTCACTCAGCTCTACAACCTCCCTCCCTTCTGACAGCTGACAGTCTGCTCTCTGTATCTATGAGTCTGTTTCTATTTATTTGTTAGTTTATTCCATTCATTCGATTCCACATATAAGTGAAATCATATGGCATTCATCTTTCTCTGATTGGCTTATTTCACTTAGCATAATATCTCCAGGTCCATCTATGCTGTCACAAAAAGGTAAGATTTTCTTCTTATTTACGGTTGAGTAGTATTCGATTGTGAAGTGTACCAAAGCTTTTTTTATCCATCATCTACTGACAGACCCTTGGGCTGCTTCCAAATCTTGGCTATTGTAAATAACACTGCAGTGAATATAGGGGTGCATTTATTCTTTCATATCAGTGTTTTGTGTTTCTTTAGGTAAATTCCCAGAAGTGGGACTGCAGGGTCGTAAGGCAGTTCCTTTTTTTTTTTTTTTTTTTTTTGGAGGAAACTCCATACTGTTTTTCATAGTGCCTGAACTAATTTGCATTCCCACCAACAGTACACAGGGTTCTCTTTGCTCCATATCCTCACCATTTTCTGCTGTTTGTTGTCCTTCAATTGTGAATGATAACTTTGTTGGGTAGAGTAGTCTTGGTTGTATCATTGCTTTTCATCACTTTCAATATATCTTGCCAATCCCTTCTAGTTTGTGAAGTGTGTGTTGATAAATCAGCTGAGAGTCTAATGGGAGCTCCCTTGTAGGCAACTTACTGCTTTTCTCTTGCTGTTTTTAAGATTCTCTCTTTGTCTTTAACCTTAGGCAATTTAATTATGATGTGTATTGGTGTAGGCCTCTTTGGGTTCCTCTAGCTTGGGACCCTTTGTGCTTCCTGGACTTGTATGTCTATTTTCTTCAGTGAGGTTAGGGAAGGTTACTGTCATTATTTTTTCACATAGATTTCCAATTTCTTGCTCTCTCACTTTCTGATAACCCCATGATGCACATATTAATACATTTGAAGTTGTCCCAGAGGCTCCTTATATTGTCTCCATTTGGGGGGATTCTTTTTTCTTTTTGCTGTTCCAATTGGGTGTTTTCTGCTTCCTTATCTTCCAAATCTCTGATTTGATCCTCTGCTTCATTTATTCCACTGTTGATTCCCTGCAATGTATTCTTCCTTTCTGACTGGTTTTTTTATGTTTTCTAGGTTTGTTTTTATGTTTCCTTTCTCTTTGTTGAATTTCTCGCTAAATTCATCTATTCTCCCCTAAGTTCGCTGAGCATCCTTATAACCATTGTTTTGAAATCTGCATCAGTAGATTTCTTGTCTCCGTTTTGTTTAGTTCTTTTTCTGGGGTTTTGTTCTGTTATTTCATTTGGGACATGTTTCTTTGCCACCTTATCTTGGCAACATCCCCGTGTTTGTTTCTATGTATTAGGTAGAGCTGCTACGCCTCCCAGACTTTGTAGAGTGGCCTTATGTGGTGGGTCCTTTGTAGGGTCCAGTGGCACAGCCTTCCTGATTACCCAAGCTAGGCACTCCAGGTGCACCCCTGTGTGGGCTGTGTACACCCACCTGTTGTAGCTGAGACTTGATTGTTGTTGGCATGTCAATGGGAGGGATTTATTCCTAGGCTGATTGGCTGTAAGGACTAACTGCACTCACTGTGGAAGATCAGCTATGCCAGGGCCCATCCCAAGGAGCAAGACTTACTTCAGTGGGACTCTTGTGCCCACTGAGTCTGCTCCTTGAGTGTGTCACTTGTGGAGGGGGTTGGGTGGTGCCTGGATGTGTCTTAAGCTGTCTACCTGGTGCACTGGCTCTCTAGCCTCTTCAGCAGTGCACCAGGGGGTCAGCCTCCACCTGTGTTCTGCCTGAGGCCACCCAGCATGAGCTACAAAGCAATTTTCAGATGGCTGCTACTTGTGCTGGACTCAGAGGTGCCCAGGAAAGGCCAATCTGCAAACCAAAGCTGGCTGTTGCTACTGCTAGGCCTGGGGCCACTTAACTAGAGGTACAAGGCAAGCCAAGACCAGATGCTGCTTGTTTGAGAGATTTTAGAAAACTCTGAAGCATGAGCCAAGATAGGCCTTTGTATGGAAAAGCCACTGGAAAAATCTTGGGTGAGTCTGCAATTGGGTGGAGTGGGGTCTCAGAAAATCACGAGGTTGGGTGAGCAGTGTTAGCCAGGTTGTAGAGATTCAGATATGGTGCCCACCTACCAGCTCTGTTGGAGGAGGTCTAAGAAAAGGAACAAGGGCTTTTGCCAGAACTTCTTTCTGGGAGAAACCTGCCCTGCCTCCCCAGCTCTCATCATGTTGCCAGACAATTCAATTCCTCCTTGTATGTCTCTGTTACCTTTCAAACTGCAGCCCCAGTGTTGGAGCTCAGAGGGAATAAGTCCCAGTAAGTCCATGTGTGGGCCCTTTAAGAACTGCCTGAGACTCCAGAATTCCTCCATCTCACTGAGTCACAATCTCTGCTGGTTTTTACAGCCAAAAGTTATAGGGACTTTTCTTCTTGGCACTGGAACCCTGGGCTAGGGGGCCTGTTGTGAGACTGGGACCCCTTGACCTTCAAGGGGCACCTACACAGGCAAGATACCCCTCCTGATTTCTATGTGTCACATGCGGGTGTGGGTTCAGTCTACTTGGCATCTCCATCCCTCCTACTAGTCTCAATATGACCTCTTCTTTATACACTTAGTTGTAGGATTTCTGTTCAGCTGGATTTCAGGTGGTTCTGAATGATGATTCTTGTGTACTTTAGTTGTAATATTGATGTGGTTGTGAGAGGATGTGAGTACCACATTTACCTATGCCTCCATCTTGACCAGAAGCCCTCAACAAGAAGTAACTTTATAATAATAGTTTTAATACATCATCAGCATGGAAAACGGTGTTCTGTATTTCAAATAACCACCAATTCAAAACATAGAGCACTACCTGCTACTTGAACTTACAATAAATTTTAAAAACCATAACCTTACTGTAATTATATTGATTGTATGTAATGGCATATTGATCTTAGACTAGAACCAACAGGTAGAAGCCACAGGGGATGAGATGTCAACTCAGTATATGAAGAAGTTCTCACATAGTGGAAACCTCCTTGACTTGGAATCTCAAGGCCTGTATCCTAATTCACTCAATCCCTCTCAACCTTAGCTTCCTTCTCTGTAAAATGAACTGCAGATAGGCTCATCCAGGGATCTTTGTGAAGATTAAATTAGATAAAGTTCTGTAAACTCTGAATTGTTACATAAATGTAAGTCAATGATATGGGTATAAAGCAGTCAAACAGGGAGCAGGCTGCCTTACCAAGAAAAGGTTTCCTGTTATTAGAGTTGCTGATATAGGCACGAACAACAGTTGAAAATGGAGATGAAAAGCATGGACTCACATCAAACAGGTCTGGATTTAGTCTTGATTCTATCAGTCATTGCCTATGTGATCCTGGACAAATTACTTATTCTCTATAAGCCTAACTGCTTCCCTTTGCTCATCTGCACAGTGAATTATCATGAATTTAACTGAGATAACAGATGTCCATTGCTTATCAATGCCTGGTGTATTCATTAAATGCTAGCTGCTCATAATAATTATTATCATATTTTACTATTGTTATTAATACTGTACTACTACTCTTATTGTTATTATTGAAAACAAGATTTTGGAAGAAACTTGTAAGGAAGCCTCAAGAATCAGAAAAGTCATTGGGATAAATAATTTCCTAGTTCTAAGATTCAAGTTTCTATGCTTTTTTTACCTTTACACTCTCAGAAGAACATGAGACTTGTGGATTAAATCTGCATAAAGAATTAGGAGTCCCCATCCAGTCTACTTGAATTCTCCATGCCCTGTTGATAAAAGAGGTTCTGGCATTTTAAGAGCCAGATATTGGAAGTCTCATGAACAGACTTCATAATAAACATAGGAAGGAACTACATTTGCTGGAGATTGAGAACGAGCCCTACCATGTTCTGGAAATCAAGACCTTTACTTTCCTTTGCATCCTTTGACCCTCTCTTCTCACCCTTCAATTTATATACCAGAGCCAAGTGTTACTCCAAGGAAGTCTTCAGTTTCTAGGCTAGGTGAAGGAGACATTTCTCAGTAGGAGTTTCATGGAGCTCCTTGCCATTCTAAACCCATCCTTTCCATATCTTGTTTATGCCAAAAGTAGTGAACTCTGAGCACCATATTGGCTTTATAGCAAGGAGCCACACACCACCCACCCAGTTGGGGAGAGTATGCTGGCATGTTGACTGTTTGAAAATTACAAAAGAGAATCAGCCCCTTGTGTGAAATTTACTTTTAGTATGTTTTACAGCATAAATTTAAAGGATTATAAGATAAAGGAAAACATGTAGAGTGTATATTAAGTATTGCGTGCTAAAATATTCTAAAATAGTCCAACGGTTACTTATTTTTACAATCCAGATCTATCCTTAAAGATTTTATTTTTATTCGTTTGTATTTGTATTACTCTGATTTTGGAAGCCCAGCAAATGCAAAGTGGTTCATTAGTTGAACTCTACTGTAATTACTAAAGCTAATGAGAAAAATATTTTGAATGCCAAAGCCAATTTATCAGCTACTTCTAGTAACAGAACAATCTATGTCTTTTTTCAGAGGAAATCTTCAGTACCCACTCCGCTCTGTGGTGGTCTCCAAACGGCACTTTTCTAGCATATGCCCAATTTAACGACACTGAAGTCCCACGTATTGAATTCTCCATCTACTTTGATGAGTCACTGCAATACCCAAAGACCGTGCACATTCCATATCCAAAGGTCTGTGCTCCTATTCGTATAGTGGCTCTGTGATTTGATGGGAAGGGAATGGTTTCATTTAATCCTTTCCTGCTAATGAAAATATTGTCAGTCTCTCTTCAACAGCTTGCTGTGATTACTCTTGCTGAAGTCAACAGCATCTGGCAATTTTAAAGTATTTTTATTATCCTAGGAAAGAGTGTGATTTAAGGTTTTGTAATTTCTCCAAAAACTTTGAGGAATGACAAGCCGAAAAAGATGGGGAAAATGCTTTTGAAAGAGGTAGGGGGACTGAAATGTTTGAATGAAGGAAAAGAGAGGCTATAATTGAATCACAAGCTCATCTCATTTGTAGAAATTGGAATGTGCCCTAGATGAAGTTGAAAAGCTTGATTATATATCAGGTTGTATTACTAATTAACAGATACATGACTAGTTTTAGTGGTTCTATTATAGATTTGGCACTAGTGTTAATTTCACACATCCTACATTTGGAATAATAGTGTCATGTCTTGGTTTTCAAGGCTGTTCTCCCTCTCCGATGCATGTTTATAAAAACTGAACAGCTTTCTTCAGCAGTGTAAGCTGAGGAAGACGGGGATTTAGAAGGGAAGCATGATTCTTCACTGAGATCATATTAATAATGGCCACTGTGTAGGAAAATCTAATAGTAAATGTTTTTTTTGTTTGTTTTCTGTTTTTTTTTTCTATAAGCAATTTGGAGAAAAGGATTTTTATTTTTACCAACTCACTCAATTTGTTTTATGAAGAGCTGCCATTTTAGGAAGACAGAGGAAGTTAAAATTGAAAAAAAGATCAGAGACTAAATATGGAGATGTATTTTCAGTGAAATGTTATTTTTTGACGAGTGAAACTGGCAAAAAACAAACAAACCATAAAATGTTCTTACTAAAAATATATTATTTCTAACTAATTTGTCAGTCGAGGATCTATGTGTATATATAAAAATGTTTTATAGATTTCTGTCATAGTATTTATTGCAACGCTCCAACATGGTGAACCTGAATTTAGAGCGAAAATGATGGCTTCCTAATTAGCATTATTGGCTCTCGACTCAGGGAAACTAATTTTCTGGGTGGATCGTCTCTTTGGCTGAACCCAAGCAATTCTTCATAGTGGTCAGCCAGCAGACTTCTTGTCTCCTGGGGTCAGGGTATATTTGCAAAATATCTGAAATGATTTTAAGAAATTTATCCCTGTTTGCATAGAGTATACATAAATTATGAATATTTATTATTTAAACAGGAGTATTTTGGGCCTTATGTGTTTCTGCCTGAACATGAAAAGGTTGCTTTTCATGACCCTCCCTTATGTTCATTTTATCTATTTTAAATTGTTTGAATATGTCTGATTGTTATAATTTTATGGCTGTAATGCAGACATTTTGTACAGTTTTAAACATGTGCAATGATGTTATATTTTTTGTCAATACCAATTCCATGGTTGTTGTTTTTATAGGCAGGAGCAGCGAATCCAACTGTAAAGTTCTTTGTTGTAAACACCAACAATCTCACCAACCCAGTTTCTGTACAAATCACTGCTCCCGCTTCTATACTAACAGGGTAAGACTCGACCCAAATGCACGGGCAGTTGCATAGCTTTCAGGGGGAACCTGTTAAAAAGTGAATAGCAGAATCAATGGTATCCGCCCATGGTATCCCTCAGGCTGGCAGCCATTCACCCCTCCACTCAACCACTCTCTGCTGAGCACACTCCTGTCTCTGTGCTGGGCAAGTTTAGTGACGGGGTTACACAATGAACAGAGCAGCTGGGGTCCCTAGTGTTGTAGAACCTACACTCAAGGCAGGGGAGGTGGACAAGAACCAGGGAAACAACAATATGTATAAAATGTCAGGCGGTGACAAGTGTTCTCAAGACAGCCAAAGCAAGGCAAAGGTGATGCTCATGATAATGGAGGTGGGGAGAGGTGTCAGGAAAGGCCTCTCTGAAGAGGCGCTTTGTGAGCATTGATGTAAAGAAAGGGTGGTCTCGCCACATGGGTAGTGAGGCTCACCGTATCCAAGCAGAGGAAGAACAAGTTAAGTGGGAAGGCCCTGCAGAGAGAACATGCTTGGTGCATTCAAGGAACTTGGAGGAGGGTTGGGTGACCGGAGCTATTTATGTAGAGGAAAGGTGATGAGAGTAAGGTCACATAACACAGGCTTTCCAGGTTCTCTTAAGAACTAGAGGCCTGACGTGGTAGCTCAGTTGGTTAAAGCATCACCCTAATACACCAGCATTGTAGGTTCGACCCTAGCCAGGGCACATACAAGAATCAACCAATGAAGACTTAGAAAAATCAGAAGAACAAATCAATGTTTCTCTCTCTCTCTCCCTCTCCCCCACTCCCCCACATCTTCTATCTCCAAAAATCAATTTTTTTTAAAAAAAAAGACCTAGAAAAATTCAGGGAAACTGTGGATTAAATTTAACGCGCCTCGAGACAGTGATGTGGAGTGGGATGTCAGTTGCTTAAGTAATCCTTAGTGGTTTGAGATTCTGCCCCTGAGCACCCTCAGCAACTTGTTAGTTTCCTATGAAGAAAACCACTCATCGCATGCAACTTAGGCCTATCACATTGCTCTTTATCCATTTCTTTTATTAGTATTGGTTTTGTTGTTGCTTTTAACTAAGACCTAGCATATATTGAGCACTCCCTATGTGGCAGGCACAGGGTATTGCCACATGCTTTATTATATTAATCTTTAATGTAACCCCCTCTTTCCAACAACTATTATTATATGCCTGTTTTACAAATAAAAAAATGAGGCCTAGAGGTTAAGAAAATGTCCAAGTAGGATTCTGCATGCAAACCTGTTTTTCTTAGTTGGAAGAGAGAGCTTGTAAACACTGCTAGGTGCTTCCCTCTGTGCCAGTTCAGCCAGTGCCCTCAGACTCCGGAAGTTGTCATCAGGGAAACATGGAAGCGTCCCCTCTTTCAGGGTTGCGTTCACTATATCAGACATGCTGTAGGCTTTGCTCTGTGCTTGTTAATTCGTTGACTTGTTTAGAAATGTTTATATTAACCTATTTATTCTTGGGGGAGACCAGTTATCAGTATTTTTTTTTTCCTGAGCTTGTTCAAGGGTATAAAAATTTACCCAGGGGTTCTACAGTCTGCCTTTTCTTCAATCATTGTTGATCGAGCACTCACTATTTACACACAAAGAAAGTCCTCCGAATGAACTTCTGCCCTTCTAAGACTTACAATCGGGTAGAGGATAGAAAACATTCCAATGTATGACTAAGAACAAATGTGGCAGAGGTATAAACAAAAGGCTGGGGGCATTGGAGAAGGGGAAGGTGGATTTTACATGACCTCAGGAATCAAAGAAAGCATCCTGGAGACCACGCAGATTGAACAGACCGCAGTGGGGAGGAAGAGCGATGGAGCGGGAGAGCCTGCATGGCCCAGGGCGTGGCTGTTCGGGATAAAGAGCAGCAGCATCTGGCCTTTACATGTCAGTTGTAGACCTAGAGGTCTACAACTAATATCTGAGAGGAAGATGAACCATGAGCACCTGCTCTGAAAAATGTTAGATCTAGAAGGGGCTTTATACCTCACCAGTGGTTGGCAAACTTTGTTTAAAGGCCCAGAAAACTTTGTTCAAGTGAGAGAGCACACAGAAGTGCAGTGTCTGAAAACAAACGGACGGCTCCTACGCAGGTTGCAGGCCCAGTCGTCCTCCCCATCCCTCCCCCCAGGAGGCTCAGGAGATTAGGCAGGACTGCAGAGCCTCCAGAACGCCCCTGTGAGACACAGGTGAGAGTCCTGAGGTTCAGATTGGGGAGAGAGAGTTCTGCTGAGGTGACTCAGCCCGGTAACTGCTCAATGGCTCAATGGCTGAATGGCTCCGGGGACCCATTGCACCCAGCGCATCACCTACCCCGCCCCATTCTCGGCTCCTGAGGGACACTGTAAAGACATGCTATGTGTCCTCTGAATAGTTGATGACCCTCTAAAGTCTTGGATTGTCACACAGAAGATAAATGAACTGAAATGAAGTACGTTGGAAGCTAGTGACACCTACAAGAAAGGAGGCAGATTAGGAGCTCAGTTCTGCTCCGTCTCACCCCACCCATTCCTCTCCTCAGCGATCTGTCAGCGGCCCCGGGAGGGTTGGCATCCCTGTCAGAGCAGAGGGTGGCATGGAGCCCACGGGCAGCACTGGCAGGACGCCCGCTTCCTCGGGTGATTCACTGAATTAATCACTGCACCGTCTGCACTTGCTCTCGGTGGCAGCTTCTCTCCAATATTCTTTCCAGTTAGTAATGTGTACCTTATTTTAAGCACCTTTAATATACCAGAAGAAACACATACAAATTAGGGGCATTAATGTCACTCAATACACATTTATTAAGTGCCTACTGTTTACAAGGCAACAGTCACTTTACCGAGGGATTCCCTGTGTTATGACTTTCCAAAGCAAGTCTCTCCCAGTGCATTTAAATATGATTTGCTTTATCAAATTCAGTTATTCAGTTTACACACACTCTCTAGGAATAAATAGATTTCCTGGAGTGGTGAATTTTATTCTGAAAAGAAGCAAGAGGGTGAAGCTAGCAATGTTTACCAGAGGGATGGTTAGAGGTTCTACATGAGCGAGCGACTGGGGGCAGGAAATGTGAAGCCAGCTGCTCCGTTTGAACCCTGGCTCCAGCACTTCCCGGTGCATGACCTCGGGCAACTTACTTAACCTCTCTACACTGCCATTTCCTTGCCTGCACAACATGAACTCTGATGTTCCCGGCACGTGCAGTGGTCATGAGCTTCGTGTCGAGCACTTAGAACAGTGCCGGGCACATCACAGATTCCACAGGGGTGTGACCTATTATTAGGTCCGGAAATCATTCCATTGCTTTAGTATTAAAATCAACCATATTCCTCTCGTACTACCCCCATTCCAGAAATGAGAAGCGCTGGCTGAATCACTGCGTCAGTCCCGTTTCAGGGGGTCAGGTGGCCTGCACAGTCCCGCTCCTACTGCTCCCACAACTATTACATAACCAAAGTCTACTCAATAGTTGCTTCTGATTTTGCAGAATGAAATCAGCATGTAATGCAAAGCACCGTTCATAATCCTGCTTTTTGGGATTTTCTGGTTTTAAAAGGGGACTTAAACCTTTTGGTAAAAAATACAATTGAGCCATTTGTTTCCTTATATCTTTTTTATGACTCAGTGACATCTGGTCCTGTTATGATCTCAGCTGAGGGGTGGGATAGACACCCTCATTCTGTCTCCTCCTAATTCCAAATCCTAAAGAAAAACTGTGATTGAAGAAAAGTGTGTGTATGTTGGAATTCAAAAATTACTGTGTGCTCTGCTGGTGAACTGTCATATTGGTCTCTCACAAGGTGCAGAGTACACCTTGGCAGTGGAGAGTAACAAAGGTAACAGAGGATACAGGTCCATGAACCTTTGATTTAGAAATGGGCAGGGAAGATGCCAGATGCATGTGAGTTTCTTGGCAGACTTCCCAAATTCCATTACTCAATGTTTTCAAATGGGGAAAAGTTACTTTTCTATGGCTGATTTCTGAATCCAAGAGCATAATTTATGGCTTAGTAGATAAAGTACTTAGTACCAAGTGACCCCAATAATCATGTGTAAGAGTTTTCTCCCTGCCCCCCATCTTTCCCTTCCCCTACCAGGCTGTAACTGAACACAGGTGCGGCTGCCTGCCGCTTTGAGAGCCAATATTCAAGAGGCAGGTGCTGATGTAAAGGAAAGTGGTTTATTTTCAGGCGCCGGTAAACTGGATGATGAGTGACTCATGTCTCAAAGTCCATCTCCCTGAGAAGATGGGGACTTACACCTCAAAACCCATCTCCACACGTCAGCGGAGGCAGAGGTTTTTCATAAGGAGGGAGAAGGGAACAGAACTAAGAGATCAAGGGAAGGGGTTGAAAAGTTCTCAGCACAGCCCATTCCCATAAGGCAAGTGATGGTCTGGTGTGCATCACCCTCGCTTCATGTTTTCCTGGCTCCACCGTTGAAGGTCAGCAACTCTCCTGGAGCTGAGGTGCCTGAAGGTGGGAGCCTGTATCTTTTGAAGTTAGTTCCTAGGATTTTTATTACAAACATGCTGTTCATCCACAAGCTAAATATTAGTCAGAGTCAGCACTTACAGAAACAATGTCGAAAGAATGGTGGGGTGGGTTACAATTTTCTACTGCTATACTTCCCACTGTTACAAGGCCGCCTTAGGAAAGGGGAAGGCTCTTTCTGGAGAAGCCCCGTAAGACTGGCAAGAGCAGTGGAAGGAGGGGGTTTCCTAGAAACCATCGTGGACAGGGGTTGTTTGAGGAAGACCTAAAGGAGCTAGAGCATGGCAGTTGTTTCAGACTGAAGACAGGCAGCACAAAGCAGGGCAGCTGGGAAACCTCAGAGGGTGTTCATGGAATACCAGCAACCTGTGCTGGCAAGATAGTGAGTATAGGTTCTTAATAAGCAATGGAAAGGACTGCAGTGGAAAGGAGTCGCTGGGTGAAGGGGCTGGCCCTCTTTCAGTGTCTGCCACCTGTATAGGACAGCCTGGAGGCCCTCGTACTCCTGGGTGCGAGAACGCATTGTGTTCCCAGCTGTAAAGGCGGGGACAGTGACATGGTAAGGGGTTTAAAGTGCTTTATCCAGCACCTGATCCATCCTAAGTGCTCCATAGGTACTTGGTGTTTGATTTAGTGTCTGCGAAGAGAATGGAAACAGGAAGTGATCTGTGAATTCTGAGGAAGGACAGAACTATTTAGGCCACCAAGGGCAGCATAGGATTTCCACCCCCCTTCCCCCTGCCCCATTTCTTCAGACTGTGTTCCACAGGATTTTAGTGAGTGTTTGTTCTGTGTAGGTATTCTGCTAGGCCCTGGTGTTATCCTGTGAACAGATAGCCATGGTCTTACCGCGAAGAGCAGTTGACAAAGTGACAAGAGGAAGGAAAGAGCAAGGGAGGATCTCAGGGCATTTGTGGGGAAGGGAATACAGCCACGGGCCCAGATTAGAG
This sequence comes from Pteronotus mesoamericanus, assembly GCF_021234165.1. Taxonomy (NCBI): domain Eukaryota; kingdom Metazoa; phylum Chordata; class Mammalia; order Chiroptera; family Mormoopidae; genus Pteronotus; species Pteronotus mesoamericanus. The sequence goes on along the minus strand of NW_026555325.1, from coordinate 24,241,130 downwards.
GATGCGGGAAGATTCCTTTGGAATCTTTCTGCCAAAAGGACACAGTCTTTGATCAGACAGTGGAAAGGAGTGATTAAAGAATAGCTATACAAAATCACAATGGGAGGTGGGAAAAGCAAATCAAATAAAATATCCAGAGGAAATAGTGTTAGGGAGGCTATCAGAAAAGTATATTATGAATTCCATGCATCTCACAACAAATCAAAATATAGTTCCAAGAGCTTTTAAAGGTATGCATGGTGGGAGGGTGCACTGCTAGAGATATCTCTCGCTGAGCAAATTTATAATACCAAAGGGTTTCTTCAGTTCTTCACATTGCTTACGTTTTGACTCTTGAAAGGTGTTATAGAATATAGTTATTTGATTTTTAAAGTTTGTAAGGATGTGAGTCGATTTTTTTCCCCTGTGAAAATGCAATTGAGAAAAAGGTCAGCTGTAGTTTCACCTAAATAAGAAGAATTTTCTAGAGAAGCACTCAAATGACCAAGCATACTTGAAACTCAGTCAATGTCACTGGCCTCACAGTAATGCTCCCACAGGACAGAGGAGAGATAGGGAAATGCCACCTTTGACTCCAAGAACCACCAAAGGCCCAGCTGAGGACGTGAAATGCCCTGAGTCAGGGTGTGAGTCATGTGTGCTAAACTGCCATACCATGCTGCCTGCTTTTGTTCCTGTCAGATTTATTTTAATTTCCATTTAAAATTAAATTATCCTTTGAGCTTTTAGAAAAGGTATAATATTATGGTGTTGACGTAACCCGTAAAAAAAATTTATAAAAATTAATTTGAGTCAAATGGAGGATACACCTGGAAGCAAGACCCCAACAGACGAAGAAAATGCTTTGGAAACTGGCAGTTTGCATCTTTTATGTACTTGGAATTAAGAAGGGCCCATATGGAGGACTACATGAAGGCAGGCTTGTGATTGGATTACAGGAGAGTTAACGAGATTATGTGCTTTCTTGAGGGTGGTTTTTCTTTTGGGGGGGGTCTGAAGAGAGACATTTCTAAGGTGCACTAAAACAATGGACAGGGCTTCCTTAAAGCAAAGATAAACCTTTTACTAAAGAAGTTAGCTGCCTGGGGCATGACTGGCCACCGTGGCCTCCCCAGTTTAGGAATTTATGATCAGATCACCCCGTGAGGTTACTTTCCGTAGAACCCCTTTTTTGTTCAATGGTATTAAATGCTTTCAGCAACCATTTAAAATGGCATTTCCGTTAAGATTCATTTCATTGAGTAAAATATCTATTTGGGCCAAGATTTGGAAATGATTTTTCTCTCTTCCTTCCTTCCTTCCTTCCAGCGATCACTATTTGTGTGACGTGACATGGGTAACCAAAGAAAGGATTTCTTTGCAGTGGCTCCGGAGGACGCAGAACTATTCAGTGATGGACATTTGCGACTACGATGAGTCCAGTGAACGGTGGAATTGCGAAGTGGTAAGGTTGAGTGAGGATACACGTCATCGCTGAGGGGCTGTGCGAAAACAGGGAGAGAGTGACTGTTTTGGAGTCAGAAAATGAAGTTTGAATTTCTATTCTTTTTGACTCTTTGTCTGACCCTGAGGTGGTAAGTCAGTCTTGACTAGCTTTTAGGCAATTTGATATCTGGATAGCTTTTAGAGAATCTGAAACAGTTACACTGTTTTAGTTATGGATGCTATCACATGGGAAGGGTGGCGATTAGAAAACGAGAAGGCAGAATTTGATGTCAAAATTCGAAAGACCAAGAGGACCAGGCTCTGAAAGATCAATGAGGTGTGTTTCAATAGAGAAAATATAGGGAATGGGGAATGACAGGCTAAGTATATATGAGAGACAAAACAAGCATCAAGAAGCTACAGATCTATACTATACCATGACTATTTTTAAGCAATAAAAAGCTTTAGAATTTAAATAGGTAGCTACCAGAGTGAGTGGGTGGCAACATTGAAGCAAATGCAAGTTGGATCCAACCTTGAGGTGCTGGGATGGGGTGGGGTGGGGATACAGCCAGGCTGGTGGATCAGGGTTAAAGCTCCTTTGGGAGCCAGTTCCCTCCGGAGGAGTGAAGCCTAGTGGAGGTTTGCTGACATAAGTCAGGGACACCTCTACACATGGCTTTTCTGGTCATGGGTTTTACACACCTCCCCTTGCTGTTTCCATCCTGGTTAGGCACAGGACAGATTCTTAGCTTAGGAAGTTTGGGCACCCCATATCTTGATTCATTCATTCATGTCTTTATACAACAAACATTGAATATCTATTATGTTCCAAGATCTGTGCTAAGCACTGGATATTGAAGGATGGAGGGAAGGAAGGAGGGAAGGAAGGAGGGAAGGAAGGAGGGAGGGAGGGAGGGAGGAAGAGAGAAAGAAAGAAAGAAAGAAAGAAAGAAAGAAAGAAAGAAAGAAAGAAAGAAAGAAGGAGAAAGAAAAAAGAAAAGAAGGAAAGAAGGAAAGAAAAAAGAATTTGGCAAATTTTATGTTCTATTAAGGACTATCATTATAAAAACCAGTAATAATAGTTACCATTTCTTGAACAGTCACAGTAGCCACATACTGTGGAAACTGAGGCTCAGTAAGGTCAGGGAGGTTTCTCTGGTCACATGACAGCCAGAATGCATACTGTAAGACCTAGGTGCCTTGCTTTCTGCCAATTAATCCACACTAATATCAGAGCATTGTGCCCTAAAAGGGTATAAGCAAGGTACAAGGAATGTAGAGCAAATGAATATGATCAACTTGACTGAGGGCAGATACAGTGGGATGGGAGATGATGTGGGAGAGACCTGGAGCCTTCTGGAATAAGTTGACATATGCTGAGCAGTCAACGGCATAAAGTTCCCAATAAGCAGTATGAACAGCTTGGAGCATGCAGGGTCTAGGGGTGCATAGGACTAAGGCTTGGGAGAGAAGGACAATGGTAAGAACTGAAGTTAGAGATACAGACTAAGGCTCAGGTGCCATTCTGAGGAGTCTGAACATTTCTTGTAAGACATGGGGAGCGATTTCAGGGTTTTCAAGAGGAGAGGATCATAATGAGATAAAGCTATCTGTTGCCAAATGAGGCAGGCTGGGGGCTGAGCAGAATGGAGAGCTGACTGAAAGGAGGTAAGAGCAGCAGAGTTTCCAATGAGGAGATCAGGACAATGTACCAAGCAAAGCTTGAGGCCATGAAGTAGGGCAGTAGAGGTAGACAAAGACAAGAGAAGTCAAAGAACCAGGTGACAGGGCTGATGGGGGTGACTGTCCCTTCAGAAGAGTATGAGTCTAGACTGATTCCCAGGTCTATGGCTTAGGTGAATTGGCCACTAACCGGGAGAAGAATGAAGGAATAAGAACAAGCTGGTCAGGAGGGAGGAAACATATTGAGATTGTCCCCCTCAATGTTGAAGTGAAATGCCAGTGGAGCTTCCAAGACAGCAGGAGGGTGTAGACCCAGGACAGGGCTGTAGTAAGAGAAGTAAATGACATAATGTAATTATATTTAAAAATGCTAACATAGATACAAATATATGAATGGGGAAATTTTTAAATTATTTTAAGTGAAATTTTATTTATATTACCACAAATTACGACTAAAGAATTCATATCTCACTTCACTTTAACATACTTTGTTTCTTTTCCTCCCTAGAAACGACAATATATTGAAATGAGTACCACTGGCTGGGTTGGAAGAGTAAGTAGTTAAGAGTTACAGATTCTTCTGTAGTATGCATCAGATACTCAGAACTATTGAATATGTAGATATGCCAAACAAGGGCCCTATGTTACTTCTTAATAATAGAGATATTTGCTGACCTCTTTCTGAAAATATTTAAATACTTCCTGCAGAGATATCTTTTTATAGAGAAAACATACTCAGTTGGAAAAAGTAAGGGGGCAAGTGGAAAACCAATGAAGAGCACACACTTGATCTCAGCCAAAAGGCCAGGAAGTGATAATGAGGAGCAGACAAAACAAAAAACACTCTAGGCAAATTGTAGCCCGTGGTATGTTAAAAGCAACCGTTGCTGAAAGGTGGCCAAGATACTGAATGTGCTTCTTGACCTCATATTTGAAGTTATGTGCTTCAGAGGCGGAAAACATGATTTGCATTTATAGTCTGCACAAGCGCGGAAGAAGATGTGACTACTGTACATCCAGCAGACATTCAGTGGCGTACACATCATCTCCCCACACAGCTCTCTTTGGAGGAAATCATATTCATGTGTGTTCACACTTTGGTAGTCCCCAGATGCAGAGCTTTATCCAAGAATGGTGACCCTTAGGGACTTCTCAGGCTTCTCACTCCCGTCATGCTCCACCTTGGGCAGAATATCCACCACGGTGCTGCAAGCCATGGAGTGAAGCAAGTTGATGAAGGAGCTCCAGCCGTCATGGCACCTCATTTGAAAGATGAAGACAGAATCTCACCTGATTTTTGTGACCACTTCCACTAAGTCTCCTTTAAGAGAGAAACAAAATGATACAAAACATGTCGAGATTTCACATCTCATTGGGTATTGCCATGGGCCCTCTGGTTCGGGAACGTGGCCTCTTCCAGTGGGACTGGGAGCTCTGATAGCATTCACATGTCCTTTTTCTTCAGGCATTGATTGGGCAGAGGGGAGAGGTTTGCCAACATGAAAAGTGGTTTCCTCCGTGGCAAGAGACATGCTACACTTCCTCACGACTCTCTGAAAAAAATATGTTTTTCCCTCTCTGTATTTAACCAGACAGATGCCACTTTTCACACATTTCTCCTAGGCACAACTCCATCCAGGGGAAACAGGGAAATGTATTAAAAAGATAAGGCTGTGAACACAGGTCTAGAGAGGGGAATGTGTTTCAGAGCTCTGTAATGAGAACACCAAGTGTACTGCACGCCTCAGCTTGCTCCGTAAATGAATTTGCTTTGAATCACTAAATGGAACAGGGAAGCATTTTTCTTCGTTCCCAAAATGGGAGCTGAAGAGAGGGGAAACATCGAGGGAGAAGTGAACCAACAATTTTAAAAGACCATCTCCTACCTGCTCTCAAATGTAGTAAAGAGATCAAAATTGTAAAGTGACATATTCTTTTCGGGCTGGGGTAGATACTCTCCTGCTTAAACTGCATTATGTTCTGAGAACTATCTTTATTGAACTGTAAAAAATGGAAATTCTGTTCTATATTTCCATACAACGATTTTTTTGTAAGCTGTTGATCTTATTTAGCAAAATGAAAAGGCTTATAACTATATGAATGTTTCTGTACTGAAATATAAGACACATTTCTTATGGTATCTATTCCAGAAATGGTTAAAGACTTTCTAAGCCTGACTTTCAAAAAGAAATCTGTATGAAGTGTAGGTAAAAGAAAAATCCCTCAAAATACCAACCACTCCATCCTGAAACAGTCAAAAATAATATTAGTCTGTTTCAAGAAAGCACATTTGTGTCATGGAGGAAACTTATTTCTTGAAACTGAAAGGCTAATGCTAATTTTTTCACACTTACAGTCAGAAGTCATAGTTATCCTCCAAAGACAGAAGATGTCCAAGAATAACAGTAGCCACTGCTGTGTACTGAGTATCCTATGGACGCCTCTTTATGTGCATTCTCTCATTCACTCCTTACAAAAGATTTCACTAGTAATTAGATCTTTGTGTCTGCATTTTATAGAAGAAGAATTTTTTTTTGAGACATTCTGGGTTTCATTTGGCAAGTAAATGAAGCATGGGTTTTACGCATAGGTGTTGTAATTTCTAAAACTAAAGTTGGTTTTGAGATGAGACTAATGTGCTTTAACATTTTTTCCTGATATTTTCTAGTTTAAGCCTGCAGAACCCCATTTTACCCATGATGGGAATAGCTTCTACAAGATCATCAGCAATAATGAAGGCTACAAACACATTTGTCTTTTCCAAATAGAAAAGGAAGTAAGTATTACACAATTCCTTTCAGGTTGATCCTCCTTTTTCTAATTTTTTTTTTGAAACTGACATGTAGTAGAAGTCATTTGATAAAAATCAAGAAATGTGTACAAATAATCAGACCATTTCAAATTCCTGGGTGGTATCTAGTAAGGTGGATGGGCTGAGGAGACCGAAGAAAAAGACCTGAGATTATCTGAACTCCTGATATAAATGATTTAATCCTCTTCTTAACCTTGATTAGAGAGAGTCTAACCAACCTTTTTTATAAAAAATCCCATCAGAATTGCACATTTATTACAAAAGGAGCCTGGGAAGTCATCAGGATAGAAGCCCTTACCAGTGATTACATGTGAGTATTCTAGGATGCAAAAGTATTTGTCACAATCATGCCCTCTTTGCTGAGAAATAGGAAAAAATCTCGTACAAATAAAGAGTAGTCTGTTTGGAATGTGTTCAGTACTTTTTTTCTTTTTAACATATGGAAGCCTTAATGATTTTCACATATGCTTAGCAGATTTGATACCCTGCCACCAAGCAGCTCTACCTCTTGCTCTTACCTGCTTTACATTAGAAGAGCTATAGCCTTTTTCTTAACCGTCTTGAAACACTGAACTAGCACCCAGGGGCATTTTGTTAAATTGGAACTAAAACTGAATTTTTGGAAGGCTTGAAGAGGCGACTTTATCTGTCCATGTCTCAGCCTTACTTTGGTAAGGGGAAAGCTTTGCAGAGGCTGTCAACTACCACGAGTGAGTAGGAAAGGGAGTGTTAATTTTCATTAGAATCTCAGGCACATTTATAATTCCTTACTGGTCTCACCACGGAAGAATGTGCCTGCTTCCCTAAGCAGTTTTTGAAGGGTCTTTTTAGCAGTGGCTCTGCTGCTCTCAAGAAGGTGGGGCTGCTGCCCCCTAGTAGTTTATGTTATAAGTCAGAAATTAGGGAAAACAGTATAGGTAAAAGGGGTCTTGACTTCAGGTTAGTTGTCCAGTTCAATTTTTCTTACAAAAGACTGCTTTTGAGATTTTACTTGCCACTTTAGTTAAGGGAGCAATCCCCGCAATGAGGTATTTTAGTCTGATAAATAAAAAGGATCCCCTATTTAGAGATGATGGGGAAAAATGGCTTCTGGGGGCAGGGAGGCAGGGAAAATAATAGAGGGAAGGCAAGCACTAATGCACACACACTTGTATGAGCATTAATGTTTGGTGTTGAGTTAAATGGAGTGTACCTGACTTTTCTTAAAAAACATAATTAACATATACTTCATTTATTTTCTTCCCAGATACTACATTAGTAATGAATATGATGGAAAACCAGGACAAAGACATCTTTATAAGTAAGATATTTGTCAAGTGTACAATTTCTTCACTCTTTTTTTGGTGGGGGTGGTACTTGTCATAACTAATATATTAAACTGAATTTATTCCCAAATGTTTTTATTCCTTTATAAATCAATCTGCATGTCAACAAAAGAGAATGACTTCATTAGATGTTTTATGATATTTCCAAACAATGGGAGGCTTGAGGTTATAAACCAATTAGTGTATATTTTTCACTTTTAAAAGTTTTTGAGGATTGTTTTGGCATTCTGACATCTTGGAATATGGCTTTATTCAATTTCTTTCTTTCACTTCTCTTTCAACCGGACGCTTAATTTCCGCCATTGGTTTTACAGAGTCCAGCTCAATGACTACACAAAGGTGACGTGTCTTACTTGTGAGCTGAACCCAAAAACGTGTCAGTACTATTCTGTATCATTTAGTAAAGAAGCAAAGTACTATCAACTGAGATGTTCTGGTAAGTCTGAACTGCCCACAGGGAGGTCGAGCAGCCGTGGGTACCCACAACATCTACCTGAAGTAGCCCCCTGCCTGCGAGCTGTCGCTCCCCTTCCATCCCCAGGCGACGGTCCCTCCTCTCTCTGGACAACCTTCTTTCCACCCTCTTGGCTCAGTGTCTCCAACCCTAAATCTCTCTTTCTGTGTCCAGTCTAGGAAACATTCTTTCTGTCCTGCTCAGTTCTCTCCCTTTGAATCCGAGGAGTTCTTGAAATCATTTAAGTCCTCTTCTCATCACTCATGTCTGAATGGTGAGTTCATCACCTTTCTTTCCCCTTCTAACCCAGAGGCTTCTTTAGACCGAAAACATTCACACCCCAGAACTCACGTATAACAGAGGCTTTTCATCCTTATATATACACACGTGTATTTTTTAATTATCATTTTGTGTGCTTCAGTGAGAAAATATATGGAGATGGTGCCTGTTACCCAATTTGCTCACTGCTCTGTCTTCTGTTTCTATTGTTCTCATTGTTTTCTTTATTACAAATGAAGAAACCTGAACAAGGAAAGCCGATTTTACTTCCACAGGTCGCTCATACAGCTAATAAAGGCGGAATATAAACACAGGCCTCTGCCTCCCAAGTGCTGTGCTAAATTACTTCTCAAAATGACAGAAAGAATCCAGATATTCTGAAAAGAACTGTTTCTCACCAAAAGAAAGTCTCCAAACCAGTTATCTGAATCCTTTTTTACTAGCATATTTTATTTACTCTTATATTTTTCTTAATGGCTCTTTACTATGGCTGTTTACAATCACCATTTCTTGGGCAGGTGTTTTATAATAAGCACTGTGCTAAAAGTTTTGTATTCATGATCTTGTTTGATCCTAAAGAAAGCTCTATAATGTAGATAATAATTATCTTCATTTTATATGAGGAGATTAAAGCATAGATATATTGTCCTAAATCACACAGCAGGTAAACCAGGATTCAAACCCAGGTCTGTATAATGCCTTCACTGTGGTTCTGATAAGGTAAAAATTATTATTATCCAAATGCATAAAATTAAAAAGCTAAAAAAAAAAAAAAGCTTTTCTATACATTACCTTCTACTCTGCAGCTACCACAGTTGGGATAAATAGTGAAGATATGGGAGGGTGAGAAAAACACTTTTGCATGCCAGGAAGGAATTGCTTAGCCAAGTCAGGCACTCTGCAGATGTGCCGCCAGGCGCTAGGCCTCTGCTGCTGTGCAGGGCAGCAGGAGGGAAATCCGCCCCTCCCCTAGGGGAGGCTGGCTCCAGAGCACCGCCCTGGGCCGGGGTGGGAGGGGGTGCCCCGAGGGCTCATGTGGTCCTCCCCAGATTGTGGAATTAGAGCAGGGAGGCATAGCAGCTCTTCTGGGGACCCATGGCTTAGTGCACAAATGAGGAAATTAGGCTCAGGAATGATAACATGCCCAAGGCACCAGAAGGTCCAGAAGTTCATTTCTTTTTTCTTTTGAGCCCTGTACTTTTATGGTAATATTTCCTGTGCTCACACTCAAACTGCACTTATTTTAAGGAAGGAAAAGCAGCTAATACTTATCAAGCCCCTTATCTGTTATGATATTTATTCTATCAAAGTTAAATAGTAATAAATGCTATTTTTGAAAAGTATGCCCTGACTGGTGTGGCTCAGTGGATTGAGCACTGACCGGCGAACCAAAGGGTCACTGGTTTGATTCCCAGTCAGGGCACATGCCTGGGTTGTGGACCAGGACCCCAGTTGGGGGTGCACAAGAGACAACCACACATTGATGTTTCTCTCCCTCTCCATCTCCTCCCCCATCCCTTCTCTCTAAAAATAGTAATAAACAAAAGAATCTTTAACAAATATGCTATCTTCTTTCTTTTTAAAGAGTACTACACTAAAATGTATTTTTTTCTGGTTCTGTTAACAGGCCCTGGTCTCCCTCTCTATAGTCTGCATAGAAGCAGCAATGATACAGGTATTTTCTCTTATTTCACCTGCTTTTTTTTTTTTTTTTTTTTTTTAGGAAAGTGCATGTAAATAGAACCAGCATCTACCTAGGGTAGTGAGATTTTCTTTGGCTTTTGAGTATCTTAACAATGGCATTGAACACTAGGTTTATAACCTGAAGTACATATGGTCCCATCAATGAATTGCCCACTTGTTTGTTATTGCATTGCACAACCCACCTTCTTCACGTTGTAATCAATTACTGCTATCTCAAATATTTGTTTAGAAGTGAGAGTTCTGGAAGACAATTCAGCTTTGAAAAAACTGCTTGATGATGTCCAGATGCCAACAAAAGAACTGAACTTTATTATTTTGAATGGAACAAGTAAGTTAAATTTCTCTTGGAACAGGACTTTTTGTGAAAACACCAATAGAAATAAAACTAAATATAATAACTTGATCTGAAAATATGTATTTCAGAGTATATATAAATTTAATTTAAGGTTATTTTCCTATGAAATGTTTTGTCACAAGAACTACTAGTTATACTAGTTTACATTCTTTTGTGTTAAAATACAGCATCACTCAACTCAATAGTAATTCTGTTTTACTATTAAGTCTCAGTTTAACTTAACAATATCCTAATGTACATCACCTTAACCCAAAGAGATAAAAAATATCTAAGATGATTGTATAACAAAAATTAAGGTTGGCTATAGAATGTTGAAACTTCAGTCTCAGGAGAGAAATCTTGAATTTCCCTCCCCCATTTGCCTCAAGAGTTAGCCTAGTCTGTGGCCCGGTTACTTGATCATGGATTATATTCAGGGACCACTAAGAAAAATGGGTTTCTTTGAGTAGGAAATCTTGTAATTTGTTCTTTTTTATTTGCTTGCTTGTTTTTTCTAAGGGCTGACAACTCATAACGGAGGGGGAAATCCATCAGGATTCATTTTAGATTTATTTTTTTTAGTAAACGATAATGATAGAAAAGACTCAACCTCTCTAATTTTAAATGACAGGAAAAACACCGGAAAGTGTCGGGTACTTCTGAAGAACAGCCTAGAGCAATGCCATTCAAACCCAATATGCATATACATCCCTTGTCACCCCGGCCTTGTTAGCCTGCACATTCTGGTCAGGGTGGGCCCAGCGTTCTGAGTTTGTAACAAATTCCCAAGCAGTGGCAGAGCAGCTGCCCCCTTGTACCAGTCTTAACTGGCAAGGGCTTCAAGCTCTGGAGAGCAAACTGGACTGCCGGGTGCCGAAGGCACTGAATACTGAAAGGGGACGTTCTATTTCAGTTGGTAAACAGCGGGGAGCTCCAGAAGGTTTTAGGGTCAAAGAAACCACAAGATTGGTTGGATAACATGATAGAGAGTGAAGGATGAACTGCCAGAAGAGGAGGGTTCAGATGGGAGGTGATTATATCTTTCAAACTCCAGCAAAGGAAGGCCCTGGGAAGTTGGAGAGGAGGGGGCAAAGGGAGGTGGGACTAAGGATTAGAAACAGAGCCCCAAAGGACAGACTGTGTATCTTCAAAAAGGTGGAACTAAAATACTTCTAATCAATTAGTGCTAATTCAAACAAAAGTGAGATCAAATGATGGGTTTGGCATATTCATTAAAAACATTATGAACAACTGATAGTTTGAAAAGCAATAGAGACTAAAATACTTGTTCTTATCAGCACATTTAATCAAAAGTCATAATTAGTCAAATACAACTGAAGAAACTATATAAAGATTTGACTCCTACATCTTTCTTTTTTCATCAGGTAAAATAATTGTAACAGAAAACAAAAACAAAGACAAATGTCAGGAAGAAGTAGTTCTAGAGAGAGGGAAAATTTTCCCTATGGGTTAGATCTATTGAAGCAGGAGGTAATCTTACTAAAATATGGAACTATCACTTTTTTTCACTTTCAGATTTATTAGTCAAGGTCATTATCCTGAACCTGGGAGCAGAGGAAATCAATTCATTATTTAGGGACAACTCGTATTAAACTAATGCTAAATTAAGCACAGAGAATTAAACCAATCTGCAAAAGATCATATAAAATGTACACAGCAGTTTGCTCCATGTAAACCTGATTTCATGCAGTGAAATGCACAGCTGAAAACTGTAGGGTCAACTTAGGGGTCTAAAATGGCAATAAGAATGAGAAAAAAGTCATTAAAATAGAGTTGGGGCTAATGAAATATCCTAAACATCTTCAAGGAAATTCAAGAAGAGGAAAACATTTGCGAGGCAAATTTAGAACATAAGCCAAAAACAAACTAGATAAGTAGATCAGAGATCAGAGAATAGAATCATAAAAACAAAATATTAGTAATTCTAAAATGCAATTTTATCTTATAAGTCACTGATGTATTTAATAGATTCATTGAAACAATTTATATAGTTTTAATCTGAACTAGTATTTTAACCTGAAAAAGAATGGTTTTATTTCTTAAAAACATGCTGAATGCAAGTGGTTCATTTTCTTTTTCTATTCAAATTTTAAAAACTGTTAAACTCTTGATATGATTTATCACTAACAGATAAGTAACCAAAATCATGTGCTAATCATTGTTCTTAATTTACTGATTAATCTTTCTGTTTATTTAGAATTTTGGTATCAGATGATCTTGCCTCCTAATTTTGATAAATCCAGGAAATATCCTCTCCTAATAGATGTGTAAGTATTCAAGAGGAGGGAACTAAAAATTTAAAGGTTAACTATCATACTTCTTCTTCTGCCCAATGTGGCTTATTGAAAAACAAAGCAAAACACATCCTTTCTCTCTTCCTGGATCATTGTGCAGCAGTTTTACTATTTCCTCCATCTGTTTTGCAATCACAGTCCCAAACATGCATTTTCTACCTTCTTTCTAATGGAGAAGAGAGACCCTCTTCTTTCATCATAATAGCATATGAATTTTGTTTTGATTTGTTTCCCTGAACTCCAAGGGAATTCCAAAGGAATTTTCAAGTCCCCATTTTCATCCTTTCATGTTGACATTTTAATGAGCAAGATGGGTATTAACAGCCTTCACAGCCTTACCCCCAAATTTGGCCAAAACATTTTCCATGATTGTCTTTGTTTCAGTAGGACATCATGTTCCTTTTTCTTCAGTTCCTGAAGTATAATGAACGTAATGATACATTCATTATAATCCAAACTTCTTCAAAACTTAGAAAGAGTTCTGAAATCACCAGCCTTTGAGCAGCCTTTAGAATTTACTCATGTAAATTCTAAATATGGCAACTTTGTAAAAAAGCTTTGATAATTATTAGGAATACATTTAACTTTAATCCTTCTCCTATTGCTCTGACATCACCCACAAGGCCACAATTCCACTCTTCCTGTCACAGCATGACTCACTTCTGTCATTAAAAACAAAACAAAACAAGTGTATTGGTATTGAGTGCCTGCTGCATGATAGACAATTTGCCTCATTTTGTTTACACTGTAAACTCATGTGGTAAGTTCTATTGGGTCTATTATCTTGAAGAGAAAAGCTGAAGCTCAAGCACATTGCTTTCCTGCTGTTACTAGCCAAAAAAAAAAAAAAAAAAAAAAAAAAAGGAGGAGGAGGAGGAGGAAGGGTACACATATTAGCATCCAACACACTTTGTTCCATTGTATTTACTTTCATGTAAACAAAACATAAAAGCTCAAAAAAAGAGATATTTTAAACTTCCTGATGTGCTATTTGATTTTCATTAAGCATAGTTTTGACTGTAGTGACACTAATTTGCTTTAGGCTTTAGCCTCAAGTTTGAAAAAGGATCCTTTAGAAAAAAATAATATTTTATCTTCTTCACCCAGTAAGTAATGATTGGGCATCTCCAGTAAGAAAGTTAAAAAAAAAAAAGGTTAATTTAGTTTCCATTTCTTTTTAATGATTTTCCTCTTCACATCCTTAGATATCTAAACCCTTGTTTTCTATTTTTAAAAACAATGTTGTTTAATGTTAGGATGTATTAGGTAACTTGATATATAACTGCTACTAAGGAAGCAATTATTTTACAAAATTTAATAACATTGAAAGGGCCAAAGCATTTCACATGTTAAAAAATGTGGACGTGTCCAAGAAATGAATGACTGTGTCCTCTTTAAAGTTCAAATGTTACAATACTTATTTTATGACTAAAGTAATATAATAACTTGTGTAAAAACTAAAGTTCTTTTGGCTGCCATCTCTAAGGCAAGGGAGGAAAATGTTAGTAAAGGAATGAAGCAGGACTTGTCCAAACCTATGGAAGGACAGTGAATGGCTGAGTAGAAGAAATGGGCTGGGGAGGGAAGAGTTATTGGAGAATATCAGTCCTATAGATGGTGCAAAGGTGACATATTTAAATGTTTAAAACCAATGAATGAGTGAGCTTCCCTTGACTAACTAACAAAGGGAAATGAGAAGGTGTGAGAGAGATTTTGCAAACTGTTGTGTGTGGGGAAAGTTGTAGCTTGTGAAGACTGCAGATGCAAGGGAGTTAAACTTGTTCATAAATAGAAGGCTGAACGACATACCCCATTTCCAATACAGTCTATTTCTTTTGAAGTTTTCAAGAATCATGGTCATTCATACTTTGGTCTGTTCCACAGTGATTTTGGGAATTGTAGTGTGCAGCATGGTGTTGAGTAGTGGAAGAAATGCAATGCATATCATATAGCAGGCAAAGTCCTTGAGGAAGTTCCAAACTAGGAAATACACCTGTACTCTAGGAATGTTTGTAAGGTGAGATGGAACAATATTTTCAAAGCTGCACTTATTGTCACGTTCATTACTTTTTCATAACATAACTCCCTTATCCAAACTATTAGAGAATTTATTTCTTTGATTTCCAAATTCTATATGACCTAGAAAATGTTGGCCAATGAAATCCATGTGATAACAATCTTCAAAAGTGAAATCTATGGGCATCTTTGAATAGAACAGTCCTGTTGCCGAGTTTTAGAGGACCTGTTGTGGGCACCTCGATGGCTGGCATGATTTCAGGCTCATGGGTAGGAAAGATGCACACATCTTGTCCATGACGAAGAGACAAGCAAGCACTCCTTATTCAATTCAGGAAACCTACGCAGGCTAAATTTTTTTCTCCCACAGATATGCAGGTCCCTGTAGTCAAAAAGCAGATGCCACCTTCGCACTCAAGTGGGCTACTTACCTTGCAAGCACAGAAAACATTATAGTGGCTAGCTTCGATGGCAGAGGAAGTGGTTACCAAGGAGATAAGATCATGCATGCAATCTATAGAAGACTGGGAACATTTGAAGTTGAAGATCAAATTGAAGCAGCCAGGTGAGTGACTTGGAGAAAAATTCAAAGCTCATCTGATTCCCCCACTCACAATTTGTATTTTAAATTCATAAAGTATAAAGAATTTAAAGTGACCTGGAATGAATTTGTAATTTTTCATCCTTGGAATGGATTTTTTTGTGAAGAAAACCATGTTTAGATAAAAATATATGTCATTACAGATTTATATAAGATTACCAAAAAAAAGATATTTCCTAAATCCCTATCTGTGTGGGACTCTAGAAGGGAAACTGACTTATGTGCTACCACCTTGGAGGAACAGACTCAAAATTCACCAAACACATGGACACATTCAGGGATGAATGTATACTTGGGCAAACATCTAATGAAGAAAGCGAACCGTCCCTACAGTCAGGGATAAGTGGGGGAGTTCAGTGTTCATTCACACTGGACGAGGGTGAAGGCTCTGAAGTCCTGGAAGTGACTCGTACAGCCGGCTGGACGAGGGTTACTCCATGTCGAATAGGGGAAAAATTGTGGAGCACAACCCTCATTTTTCACAATATAAAAGCTTTGTAAAGTATGAATCACATTTACTTCTTGTGCTCTCCAGTTGTGAGGCTATAGATAAATGTGATCTGACTTAAGAGAGATTTTAATTATAAATGATGGTTACTCCTTAATGTACATGTAACATGGAAAATGTTTTACCTGAGTTACCATCAAAGCTGCACATCAAACCTGATTTCCAAATTCAGGTGGATGTTGGCATTTGATGTTTCACATAAAGAAATAGACTTTCTTAGGTTAATTTGCCAAAGTCAGTCAGGATTTGAATCGAGGTCTGACTCCAACTCTTAACATTCAATCGTATTCAATTGGTAAATTGGAAATATAATCTTTGAGTTTCTCTAACCAAGTTCATGCATGTCTGCAGAAGCATAATACATAGGTGGTTTAAAATCATATTGTAAAATCATAAACCAGGAAATATAGAAAAATCATGAGTGATTAAATGGGTGGAGGAAGAAGCCTTTAAACAAAGGAACTGAAGAGATGTCAATTTATTGAGTATCCCTGAGTCTCTTACACAAATGTTAACAATTAAGTATTTTCCTTAAAACTAAAAAACAGTTTAAAGAAAGGAAAAAATTGTTCAAGAGTGAAGCTATGTAGCCATGGCCAAGTGGCTTACTTGGTTGGAGCATCATCCGTACACCAGAAGGTTGTGGGTTCAATTCCTAGTTAATCAGGGTTTGATTCTCAAGGCAGCCGATTGATGTTTCTCACATAGATGTTTCTCTGTCTTTCTCTCTCTCTCTCCCCGTTTCACTTTCTAAAATCAATAAATATATCCTCAGGTGAGGATTTTTTAAAAAGAGTGAAACTATAATATTTTTAAAACAAAGTTTTATTTATCTAGATTGGTCCTCTGTGAGAGAGGGCAGTGTTCCAAGGGCCTCCCAAGTCTGACTGAAGCAAACCCTAACATCACAGAACCAAGTGTCCACAATACACCACTCTAATTTTAAAAAGTAAAGAGATGTAGTGTGTTTATACAATGGAGTAGTTTTTCAGCAACCAAAAAGAACTATACACAACCACAAAGATCAATCTCTAACAGACTGTTGAATGAAAGAAGAGTATATTCTGCATGACCCAATTTATATAAAGTCAAAACCATGGCACAGATTTAGGTGAAATTTTTATGGAATCCAATAAAGGGAAAACATTTCATTTTCTTCTTTTGCAATGGAGAAATGACCCAAAGACTTCTGGGTAATATAAGTGTGCTATAACTTTGTTCAAGGATATGCTCACTTTGTAAAGATTAATCAACTTGTACACTCATGATTTGGTGCACATTTTTGTGTGTATCTATTCTAAGTTTGAAAAGTTTATATGAACAATATGATGAGTTGAAAAGTACATTAAATTCTTTAATAATATTACATAACTGATATTGCTTAACTCAGGGCAGCCTAAGACATACACCATCAATTGAAAACACAGATCCTTAAAGTCACATATAGGTCAAAGCAAGAGTTTACCATGTCCCTCAATACTACAAAGCTAAGTGTCTCATTTGCTAGATTTTATTAGAAGTAAATAAATTATCTTTAGATGCAAGGCTAAGATTAACATTTTTAGCGTAAAACATTTTTCTTCTTTCTTTACCTGGATTCCAATCCTGAACGCAATTGTGTGGCAAAAAAACTTAATATGTCAGGAAAAAAAGTCTTTGATTTATGGTGCTGAGCTAACTAATCAACACCCAACATTAGAAGGGATTTATTTAGAGAATGGTTTTTAAGTTCTCGGGTAGGGGGAGCTCAGATACATTTCTAAGCCCTACCCAGATGTTCCCCTTGCCGCTATATTTCTCCACAGCAGAGGCATCCTTTCTCAAACTGAAAAACATCTGGAGAGATTTAAATTCAATTATGTAAAGAAAAGTGCATCTGGGCTGCCAACTTTTGTATAAAGCTGTGAAAAAACTGCCATGATTTGTTTTCTGTGAATCATACAACACACACACACACACACACACACACACACACACACACACACACACAAATTTTATGGACTCCAGCAAAGCTAACCTTGTTCATCTGGCTCTGAAGTTAAAAATGATACACTTTTGTCTCAGGTGTTTATTTGATTGCTGGCAGTAATATACCTTAGTTTCTAATAGAATGAAATGGAGAACAAATGTCACATTTGTGCATTTATCTTAGTTTTCTATGCACAGTGTAATACTAATTCATAGACTTTTTCCATGTATTTTAGGAAATTTTCAGAAATGGGATTTGTGGATGACAAAAGAATTGCAATTTGGGGCTGGGTGAGTAGTTGTTTGGCTGATGGCCCTATACACCTTTCTTAGTGAATACAACCCAGGGCAGAATAATATTGTATCTTTTGTATGTAAATATTTTAAGATGAAAATCCTGTCTATCATTTTAATCTAAGGAGGTCCAAATAAAATGTCTTAGATATCTAGACAATGAGTTCCTACTAGCTAAGCTTACACCTTTGTTTATTATGATGTAGGAGGGAGGTGAGGAAGAAAAGAAAGAGGGAGAGAGGGAGGAGAGAAGAAAAGGGTGGGAAGGAGGGAGGGAGACTTTTCTCAAGAGTCAAAGTCAGTAAAGATTTAGTGTTTGTTGTTTTTATTTTTTCCTTTACTTGTACTACCCAGCAACTTTTCAATGCTTTTTCCCTCACACCTACTAAGAAAAAGGACTAGGGTTCTGAAAATACAGTCTTTAGATACTGCCCAATTAAGACCAATTTAAGCCTCTTGTACCATGCTTTCTCTCTCTAAAGAGGCACAGTATATAAAGATGTGAGAAATGTGGAAACTGCAATTCGCCTACCATATGTTCTTAATTCCTTTACCTCCATAAAAATAACCGTTTCCGTTCCTTAGTCATATGGAGGGTATGTAACCTCGATGGTCCTGGGAGCAGGAAGTGGCGTGTTCAAGTGCGGGATAGCCGTGGCACCTGTGTCAGCATGGGAGTTCTATGGTATGTAATTGCTATCGAGTACAAAGAGATACTGAGTGTTGACCTTGAAATTCCAATCACAAAACCATTCCTTTTTAGGTTTCAGTGTTTTTACAGTGAATAAGCTGATTTATCTTACTCGTACTTTATGGATACCTCTAATAAAACAGTCTCACTTATACTGCTATCGTGAAAGGCTGGGTGGCATTAGATGTTATCTACACATTTAGTCATCAACGAATTCTGTTTCCCAGATTTCTTACCGACAAGTCTCATAAACAAATTCTGTCTTCCAAATTCCAAAACATCTCCAATACTACATTTCTGCAGATAAACCTTTCCTTATCTTTATTCTAACCTGAGTGTTGGGCTTAAAAGCAGCATGAATCTCTTCCCCTTCTGGTACGGATCAAATACAAGTAGGGCTTTGGGCAGAAGGAGGAGAGCGGAGGTGGGAATTCCTGGGAGGCTCGTTTTTTCTCCATTGTCTCTAAGTAAGTGAAAGCCACTTTAGACTATCATCTTCACCTTTGAGAAAATATTATTCTATCAGGCATCATACACATGTAAGACTCTCATTCCCAAGGGGGAGGGAGTGAGTAGTGCAACAGTAGATAGGAGAGAAGAGTTGGAGGTGGTAAGGAAATGAAATTTTGGGGGTGCCTTTTCTAACCCCATCTCAAGTTCTTTATGTAGTATAAGGATAGAATCATTGATAAGGAATATGCTCATTAAATATTTTATGTCCTAACATATGGCAGTACCAATCTTGTGGAAAATGCTTTTTAAAAGCCTCCTCAAGTCAGGAGAAGTGAATGTTAAAAAAAAAAAAATAGCTATCTTTCGGACAAAAAGAACTGAAGAACAAAGGATTTGATCCTCGCACAACGGACTTGTTTTCATATAACACTTTTCTCCTTGATATTAATAATCATACTATTTATTGGATGGTTTGTTTTTGGAGACCTCTGGTGGTTAATAACATAATAGAAACAATCTTTGTGAGTTTAGAACCTTTTAATGATAAGAAGAGAACTTCATTAAATGTAGATGGACCAACCTAACACATACGAACTTTCTATAATATTTATATGTGTAGATTTGAACAATTTTACATAACAGATCATAGAGAAGGAACACATAAATGGTATTTCAAGGCATATTTCTAAAAGTTTAAACTGCATTATTCATTTTTAAAATACAATTTAAAAAATTTCATACCTTCTTACACTTATAAATGTGGTTAGTGTAAGAAGACAGCGTTATTATGTTCTAGGACAAGAAAAATTAAAGTCTGGTAGTCTCAGAAAAAAATTGATTTTGTCTTTAAAGGACATTCCCCTCCCCCCATCAAATGTACAACCCAAGTTATTCATATTTATATATCAAAGTATATAAGCATTTTATGAAGGTCTTATAAAGCATCCTTTGAAATATTACATTTTCTATTTTAGTGTCCTCTAGGTATGTAAAATTACATATAGTCTGTATTCATTGCAATCAAAATGATGAAATATTGCTCTTACCCATTTTAGAGGAAAATATTTAGACTTTCATAAAAATGGCATGTCAAAAGAAGACATGTGGAGCAATTAACTCCCATTATCAATGTAGTTTTTAATCTATGATGCCAGTCATACAAATGGGGTAAGAATGTTGCTTAAGGTTGTGGTTTTGATGATACATTGATTTAAAGAATTAATGAGATCAGAATAAAAATACCTGTACAATTACAGTGAAATTCAAGCCATTAACTTATATAGCACAATGGCAACATACTCTTCTTAAACTTATTTATTTACTGTAATCTAGTCATTTAAAGGGGCATCTTTCGAAATAACTGTTTCAGATTTTTTAAGTTATATTGGAATTCAGCCACAGTAAATTTTCTCCCTAATATTTTAGGATATATACGTGTGCATGTTTATATATATATATAATAGATATGATATATAATTTAATTATTTAAAATAGAGCAAAATATACTTAATAACCCAAAATAACCAAACCAATAATGCATGTGTTTTTCTATCATATATGTAGATAAAAGACTTTATGTCATTTCAGCTTTCAGCAGACAGATATTAATGTAATCTGTTTTGCAATACTCAACTGCTAGTAGGTCAAAATTGATGCCTGTCTACAAAATGAAAGAAAATTAATGTTTAACTTGCATTATGATGGAGTAGCTGAGCCAATATGGAGTTATACAGCAAATAAATGATAACTGAATTTTTTTTATCAGGGAATTTCAGCCTGCCAAAAAAAAAAAATGATTTAAGTAAGCATCTACTAATTGAACATTAGAGATTTTCAAAATATAATATCATATTCTAAATTAGGGCTTACAATGTGTCAGGACCAAAACATTCAAAACAACTGTGGCATTAAATGACTTCCTAATTAAGATTCTTTGAGATGATCAAGGTGATAATGTAAAGATTCCTGACCTCCTCGCACCTCACATTTGACTCGCCTGAAGGTGGGTTATTGACTGGGTTTTAGATCGTCCCGTTTGACCTCTCTCTGCCCTCACCGTGAGGGCTGCGTGGCGATGAGCTAAGATTGTAGGGAAAGGCAGGAGTCTGAGCGGGTGTCTGGCTGTATTCACAAGCCAAATAAAAACGACCTGGAGGAGATACTTCTGAAGGTAGCACTATAGATCTAGGCAAAGTTACAGCATAGCAAAGAATATAAAGTAACCCCCCAACAGGGAAGAAAAGTTTTTATTGTATGAATTAACTTCTTTTTCTTTTCTCTGTCATAGACTCAGTATACACAGAACGTTACATGGGTCTCCCAACTCCAGAAGACAACCTTGACCATTATAAGGTAAGAGATGAGGTACCAGATCCATTTTATAACCTATTTATAATTGATTTAAGAACACTTTAAATCGTATCTATCCTATAAAATATATATATTTTTATTTCCAACAAAATTCTTGTTGAAAAAAATAACACAGGTGGTTTAAAGATACTCCAGTAGCTTCCCCTCCTATATTCTGCATAATTACAGTCTTTATCATATGCTATATAGGTCACAATATGCATTCATTTGGAAATACAAAGCAACACCAGATAATTACTTTAATTATAAAAATTTAAGTTTAGAAAACATGTCAAATTCAGCATATTTTTTAGAGCCCAAAGGACTCTAAACCTTTAGTTATCTATTAAAATTTTTATGGTATTTCATAATTAAGATGTATGTACAAGCCTATAATTTTCTTATTCATAGTCAAGTATGTACAAGTTTTTTCCACACAAGATTCGAGTAATGCAAGTGAGGAGAACCGGTACAATTGGGTGATATCCTGAAAAGTCCTTGAACCCTAATTACTCAAGAGCATCCAACAGGCTGGTTGCCTGATGGGAGTGGGCAGGTTGCTCTGCAGAGGGGCCCTAGCATTTGAAATATGATCTGCGTGCCACTATCACTGGCGGCCCCAGGTGCCAGTGTGGGTGTTGCCACAAAGCCAGAGCCACACTGATGTGGATGGAAGTGTTAGTCTAAGTAGTAGGGACTAGCAGTTTGGCCGATCCGAAGTGTTCCTGATTCATTCACGTTAGTCAAAAACCCTGAAACTTCAGATGACAAGGCAAATCATCTGATGTGTACATTCTCCAAAAAAAATTCAAACCTCTTCTCAGGACAGTTAATTAAAAAGAAAGGAAAAAAAACAAGAATAATTTAAGAGAACAATTTATCTGTGCCACAATTCTCAAGATATGGGCTTCATATTGATGCATCTCTCTGGGCACTATCTATATATTTTTTAAGATGTTTTTACTATGGATTCTTAAACCATTTGATAAAAAAAATTCAAAGTTTCTAGTTCTGCAACATAAGTAAAGACAGCATAGTTCTCTTACTTTTAGTTTTATTAACAAGGCTGGTGGGGGAGGGGGGAGGAGGGATGTATGTCTGCGTTTGTTCTTGTGCGTGTTTTTCAGTCAAGAAGGAAAAATAACAACCTGTAAAGTGAGACTCACAAATCATCTTCCACTACAAAGCAGTCCTGTAATCAAGCTGTCCCCATTTCGGCTAATTGTCCCACATGATACTTTGGACTCAATTCTTCCAGCTCTTTCTCCTTCACATCCAATAAGCTGCCTCAGACACCCTTTCCTTTCTTCATAACCACATTGTTTCTGTCACCCGACTCTCTCTCCTTTTAAAAACAATAACCCAGTTATTGGTCTTCCCTTAGCTGTTCTTCTACACTCTAGTCTGTACCCCACAGAACTGTGAGATTAATTCCCATCAACAGCACTTTGATGGACCTTTCCTGTGTACTCAACTTTCACCAGGTGTTCAACATCCTTCTACGACATCCCAGTTTACCTGGACTCTTCAGTGTTCTCCAAATATTTGGGGGCTTTGTCCTCTTTTCCCTCTGCCTGGGATGACATTTCCTTTCCGTCTTCTATTAGGAGACCTGTACTGCTCTCCCAGAGGAGTGGCATCCCTTTTTGAATGTGTGACAGTTTCCTCAGATCTCTCTAATCCTCCATTGATCTCTCTTGGACTCCTATTTCCCCTCTATAGTATTATTAGCTATTCAAGGCTTTACTCAAAACTGTATTCTTTTGATTAACCAACATGAAATATAAACCTTAAAACGCTTCAGTGTTTAATTTTAAAACTCTTTGAAGGGAAACATTGTTCTAAAAATGTGTCTCCACCACTTCATTTTACAAATGGAATTTTCTTGTCAATGACCTGACCAGGATGCTTAGATTTGAAAACCTTCCCTCCTAGAGTACACCGTATCTGCTGAGTAGCCAAAGGGCTTTTTTAGATAGCCCAACGTACTAAAAAGAACTCCTGAAATATTGAAGGAATACTGCCCACAACCCTAACCCTGACTGTAGAAGCTGGTGGATAATGAGTCAAGAATTCACTTAGAACTCCCATGTTGAAAAGTCTTTGAACCTAGAAGCACATGGTCAAATCCAGACCCTGACATCAAAGGAAGCCTACGTCCCCAGATGAACATCTGCCAACACGGTGTTTCCTCTTTAAGCAGCCCTCCCCTTGCAGGATAATTAGTTTTAATCTGCCAGTTGATCTTTTTTTTTTTTTTTAAGAACTTCTATAAACTCCTCATTCGCATCACGATACCCCTCTTCCTCAATCTACCCCCCACTGCAGTGGCCATTTTCATCTCTCGCCTTAGGTGTTCCACTGGGTGAGGTAGTCGTGTAAACAGAAGTCACTTCCTACTGCCAATGGCAACACACGCACACTGGGTGCACCAAGTTACTCTTTTGATTCACTGCACAGATGGCACCCGAGGACTGTTTAATCCTTCTACCGCCAGGAGTCGGGTTTTCTTGGCACAAAATTCATTGCTGGCAATGGACACATTAAAACTGCCAGTACCAGGGAGCTAAAGGTTCCCAATGTGTTACTCAGAGGAATTATTTGGGTGGGCAATAGTTAAGGTGGGCAGGAGAGAGTGAGGCAAATGCATTCACAGAATTCTTTCTACCCTAATATATTACTTTCTCTGAATGTGGAGAACTGAATCTAAGTGCCTATATTTGGTGCACAGCAGGCTTTAGAATAAAGCTGCCCTCCTTTGTTTTTTAAATGAGCCTGTGCTTTTGTCTCTGGCAAGAATATATTCAAAAATTCTATTTTCCTCCAAGGCCCCAGCTGCCCCTCTGGACCTCATCTTTTTTTACTTCTTTTTTCCCAGGTGGTTTATGTTCTCTTTCTCTCCCTCCATCCTCTCATCCTCTTTGAAAAGACAAAGAAGATAATTTCTTTGAGGCTTTCACTGCCCTGTGCATTTCCTGGGTCAGAAGGACATACTGTGAAAATGATTCCCATTTATTCTGGCCAGTTGACTCTCTTCAGCACATCCAGGATAGACAGGCCCAAAGCGGTTGTAAGAAGCAAGGCCCTGATCTGTGTTCACATTTTCAGTTAATGAATCATCAGTGCAGTAGCCAATATTAGAGCCTTTGGAAGAGAAGACAATTTTTCAAAGCTCAAATGAGAGAAAGGATTCATTATTAGATCATCGATGACCCATATTTGGAAGAATTTAGAGAAACCCACATCACCGAGAGAAGCACATTTTGTGAAATAAAGGTTCTACTTACTATTTAGGAAAGGGACTTGGTGGAACCTTTTATAAATTCCAATGGTGCAGCCAGGGCTGCCACGTGTAGCTGTTCAGCTTGTGCACCGCTGAAAGCCAGCCTGCACTGCTTTCCCAAAGGCGTGCACCTCTGAGGCTTCATCCAATCAGAGAAAGTGTCCCTCTCTACTCTTATAAAACTGTTGTATAGATTAGGGGACCCTGAAACTAAGGCTTGGGCCCAATGCAGTGGCAAAAGCAGTGATTCCCTTATGACTCTTTTCATAGATAATCTCCCACCACTGCTAAGTGGCAAGGCAGGAGCACATTTAAAGGATACCAGAAAGTCAAAGAAGGAGAAAAATGTTCATTTCCTTAAAACCCCATAGAGCTAGTCCCAGAAGTGGGAAGTTGGCAGCCAAGATGTAAGGGTGACAAACACAGCTAATAGGCAGTGTCACTCTGTACACACATATTTTTCTACAGTGAGTCTCAGTCCACAGCAGACAAAAATGGTGACAGGTTTGAGCAAAGGAATCAACCAATGAGATACCCCTCACCTCCAACAGCAATGATAAGCGACTGGCAACCGCAGCCAGACCCTGAGGAGTGGGTTCCTGACTAACATTGCTTCATAGTCTCTCATATGGTCTATCATAGGTCTTTTAGTCAAATCTATAAAAAATATCAACATGTGGTAGACTTTCATCCACCCATTTAAAGCGCTTGGGGTTTTAACCATTCAGACATTACCTTGTTGATGAGACAAAACATGCCCACAAAATTGTTGGAGATAAATAAAAGAGAGTAGGTAATAAAGCATGAATTTAAATAAGACTATGTGCCTAAAATGTATGAAAAAGAGCAGTGATTTCCCAACTGTCACTGTGGAACCCCAGGAATTCTGTACCTTCCAAGCATGTAGGGAGGGGCAGGGAAGTGGCCAAGAAGTTAGGGTTTCCTCTCCCACCGCTCCTCTCAACCAGGGACATCCAGTTTCATTTATTTCGTTTATTTATTAGGTACTTGCTTTTATGACCCAACGCTGTTCTAAGCTCTTTACATGAACTACTAGGTTCAATTCTCCCTCAAATTCTCTGAAATAAGTGCTTTAAGTATCTCGATTTTACCGACGCAGAAACTGAGGCACAAAGATGTTATGTAACATATAGATACCGAGAGGTTGGGAAGGGAAAGGGTATTCATCTGAGGCCAAGCTAGAAAGATTCAGGAAGATGGAAGGAGTGAGCACAGATACTCCCTACAGGCCGCAAACTGAGTCGAGGCCGTGGCGCTTGGGAGACACGTGAGTAGCAGACATAGCTGGTTTCCTGGGGATTTGTGAGGCAGGTCCGATGAACTGAGGGATAACGCCGAAGAAGGGCTGTGGGACGAGCAGGCCAAATGGGGGCCAGTAAGGTAGGACATGAGACTGGGGAGGAAATGGATTTATAAATACACATTAGAGGAGAGGGTAAGATCAAGGGCAAGCAGAACGAGACCCGAGTCTTGAGCCTTGTTGTCAGGAGAAGAGGGCAGCCTGGAACACACAGAAGGGACTGATTTAACTTGTAGAGGAGATTTATTTTGCATTTTGCTCAAAATTTGATAGGCTTTTGGCAAGTGTATGAAACAGTCATAGATTTGGCAGTCTTCTGCTAGCAGATTTGAAATGTTCAATCCTTAAGAACTGCTGCATCGTTAGGTTATGCAAAACAGGGTGCAATTTTGTAAATATGCCATCTTGTACTGATTTGACATTTGTTCTATTATCCCAGAATATGCCAAAGGGAGAGAGACCTTCAGATTTAAGCCAAACCTTAACTTGTTTGTTGAGTGCTGATAAAATGTTGACTGCTGTGTGATCTTTAAAGAAGCCAGTGTTGCTTGCTGAGGCCTGAGGTAGAGTCCCCTGTCGGGTTGATGGGAGCTCTTTCCTTGGCATCTCTTGGGGACAGTTGTTTGATAGATGTAAACAAGTAAAACATCTGATATAGTGGGTTGAATTAATTTCTCTTAAATATTTTCTGTGGCCTCTGTTTTCTGCGGCATTAATGGTGCTTCCCAAAATAGCATCATTTGATGTTATTTATAAGGCTTTGGTTTCGAGTGGGAGAATGCATAGAGAAGTCAGTACACACGAGGTAATGTGTCACTGAAGTAGTGGGCTCTCCTTTAGACCAGCGGCTGTTTGCTCTTTCTACGAGGTCCTGGAAATGGTGATGCATTGTCTGGCTCTGATGTGAATGGGCTTTGCAATTAGCCCCGTACTCAAAATCTAGTGCCAGCACTTGCTAGCAGTATGAGCTTGGGAAGGCTAAGTAAGCTCTCGGAACCTCAGTTTCCTCATCTGAATAATGGGGATAATCAGACCTACCCCACAGGGTTGTTGCAAGGATTAAGTGAGATACCTGTGCCTGCCATGAAGTAAGCTTTCAAACCATGGCAGCCGCCCCCACTATCCTCAGGAAGCATATCGTCCTTATGATTCCTGGATGACACAAGGGGTAGCTTAAAAATTGTTAGAGCTTCTGTTTCTCACAGTACTTCCCCGCTCTTATCAGCTCTCTCTTTTATTTCAAAAATACAAAGATTTATTTGTTGGAAGGTAACTGAGGAACCAGCATGATCCAACGAACAGCTACAGATGGTTCTTCTTGGGGCTTGAAGGAAAAGCTCCTTGCAGAGATGCTGTGGAGTCGGCACTGCCACTGGACCAATCCTTCCCACTTTGCTTTGCCAGACTGTTGCTGGCAGCGGGGCTCTCCGGAAGTTTTTAGCCTCCGGAGGGTGCCAACTGCACCACCATTGCATCTTTGCCCATTTATCACTCTTAGCTTCCTTTTTAGTAGTTGGTGATAGACTATTCGGCTTCTAACTTAGTCATCCATTTCCTTTTTTATTTCTGTTTCCATCAACAGGCAAATGGGGATTATCCTATTTGGGTGGGTTAAAATAGCACAATTAAATTGTTTCTAACTGTTAATCGTGCATTTACTTCGTGCATTTCTTTCCCTGGCTTTGGGTGTGGACTTTCACAGGTTAAAGTGCACCATACATTGGACCGTCAAGAGTCTTTTTGACTGAGAAACCAGAATGCTCAGTCTGCTAGGAAACGAGGCAAGGTGACACAGCTGCATCTTTTAGGGGGAAGAATGTTCCCGGCAGCCTGGGCGCCTTAAAGCGGCGTGTGCCTCGGGCTGCCTGTCTCCCTCGCACACAGAGGTCCCTCTTGAGGCTTCTCCCAGCGAGCAGGGGGATGAGTGCTTTGGCAACGGCACACTTATCTTGCAGTTGCAGGAGAAGCTTTTGTTTTATTTTTCTTTTGCTGCATTAAAGTATTTGTCTTTCTTTCTTTGTAGTGTAATATTGTTAATGTAAAACAATTTGCATCATGACACTTTTATCACAGTTTTCGTCTTTTTCTCAGTATGTTGCATTTCTCACCATGTCTAGTTCATCACAGCTACAGTGTGTACATCACAACATTTATCTTAGGCTCAGGGTTTTACTTGTTTATAAAAATTGTCTTCTTTCAGCCTGTATTCACTCCATTTAAGAAAAAAAAAAAGGCAGCCAGAAACTGTTTTGGTCCAAACTCCAGTAGTTATCACATTCCTTGCTAACTGTCCTGTGTATTTATATGTCTCCTAACCATTACTCTATGTTTCAGTGTCAATTCTCAGTTTTATGGCTCAGGGAGGTTGTAGGAGCAGCTTTTGCTGTTCAAGTTGCCAAGGAAGGAAGGACTGTGAGGCTTTTGGAGGTGAGGTGAGGGGACACCAGTGTACATTTGAGTCAGGTCTTGGCGTTAATGTTGGCTGTCTTTTGCGAGCAAGGAGCGCTATTTAACGTGGGGAGAAACGCGGTGGAGGGCGCAGCAGTGCAGTCTGCACAGGCTGAGAGAGGGGGCTGGCAGAAAGGGCCGCCTAAAGGACTCTAAAGGGCACCAGGGCCTGGGCTCAGATTATTAATGTTCACTGTTGGAGTTCAAGCCCCGCCCTCTCCTGTCTCTAGCTTACAGTCCTACACTGTCCTTTATGGAGATTGATTCTGATCTTTTTTTCTCTCTGAAGGACAGAAAGGCTTCTATTGCTGCATTAGGCTCTGCCTCATGGGCACAGTCAGAAAGCATGCCTCGTAAATCTCTCAGGGCTTGCAGATCAAGATCTCTCCCAATTAATTCAGTCTGAGAAAGCCTGGGCACAGGAGCCAAAGGGTACCCATTGTATCTGGGTACTACAAATTCCAGGACAGTTAATTAACCATTTATTTCCCACTGCTCCCTTGCTGGCAGACCAGACCACAAACAGCATAGGAGGTAGAAAGGGTTCTGCTATCAGACTTTGTGTCCAGCTCGGTTGCTTCGCACAGACGAAACCTAGTGTGAGATACGTGCTTCTGAATCTCGTCACCTCCCTGTAGAAAGCAGGATCTCAGAGGAATGTTATGAAGATTAAATAGAGCAGTGCTTCTATAAATCTGTTATTATGCACAGTAACTTATAGGGTAAACCATAAATATTAGCTACTACTATTAATGGCATGGTGTATGCATTGAGAGTGGGCAAAATATATCTCAATACATATCAGAATAAGAATATTTTATTCCACCTACCCCAGCTGTTCCTACTTGCCTCTGCAAAACTAGGACAGAATATAGTGAATCGTACAATACAGGTGCTTAAATTTCTTTCATTTATTCATTTGATTAATATTCAACACTGTATTAGATACCAAGAATAGAGTGATGAACAATAGAGACAAATCTTTTTTATCATGAATCTTATTGTTGAGTGGGGTATATCACAAATAAATACTGATGGACTAGATGAAAAAAAGAATGAACAGATGTAAGAAAGAACGTGGTAATGTTGGGAAGGATGGGTGCATGGATGCATGGACTCATACATGGGTAGATTTATCTGGGACATCGCACCAGACAAAAATGCTTCTTAAAATGAAGTAAAATAAAAATGTTACTTTTCACAAGTCCTACGTGCTTATTCCTGGGGTCAGAAATATCATATGGTCAGGACAAGTGGGAACCAGCCCGGTCAGGAGTTGGAGAGCATCTATTCTAAGTTTTTCAGGACAGCATGATGTTGGGAGCATCTGTCAACTGGAACACATTGTTAACTCTGTCCTTAAAGTTGTAGGCAGAATGTCTTTTCTCCAGGAACGCTGTGTCATGACATTCTCACATCAGCATCATCAACTTAACCTAACAAAGGTGGGGGGGGGGAACCCATGTCTCTTGACTCTTATTTCTGTAAGGGAGTAAGAGGAATTGTCCTCATTCCCATTTTACAGAAAACAAGGTTCAGAGCCCTGCCTGTCTCCAGGAGTGTAGCTCGCTGATACAGAGCTCGAACAAACACTCTGACCTTAGCGCATCCTGCTTCCTGCCAGGCAACCAGGGTTCCCATCAAAAATATTAAGCTGGTGTTGGTGTTAGTTACAAAGATGCCTGTAAAATACAGACCTTGGCTCTCACAAAGTTGACTTTGAGTCACCAAGATGCTGGGACTAGCTGGATGATTTTAAACCTGCAGTGAGGTTTCTAGCTCTTCCCCTCCCAAAGCAGCAAACTCCAGCTCCTGCCTTCCCAAAGGCACTAAAACATCTACGTGACATTTTAACCTTCAACCCAACTTTGTAAACATCCCCAAATTAAGATCAGATGACCAGTTCCATGCTTTCAAAGGTTTTTTCATCCAAGACCCCACCCTCATTGTGGGAGTACTCCCTGAGGCCACAAAGCAGTCTTCAAAAAGCTGACTTCCCAATATTTGCCCCTATTTCCCTAGCTGATTTCAGAACAACCTGATCCATTCGCAGCATATTCCCCTATACAGGATGAAGCAGGCAACAGCCCACTGATTTCCAAGGGCCATTCTTGATCTTTTTCACCCATTTCCCCTCCTGTGATACTAAATCTACTTGCCTAGATTTTAAACATCTGCTCCCAAAGAGGTATACTTGTTTCTCATTCGGAGCCTAGCAATGTGGATCAAAGTTCATGTGACATATTGCAGAGTATGTTTAGTTGCAAATGCTATGTACAGGCTCTTTGAAATGTAGCATGTATGGCACCATGTGACACATGGTTGCCATGGCAATACACTTTTTGGCTGAACTACAGCATAAGCCCATGGAACATACATTGCTAATATGAGACTCTGCCCTGTGCTAATGCATAGGACACAGCCAATCTAGGATCTGGAACTCAAGGGGTATTGTGTGCAGCCTGGGCGGCAGGTACCCTCTTCCTACATGTGCAAGGAAGATGTGGCATCTTCCCTTTCCAGTCCTGTCTCCCAGGCGCAGGGCATGCTATGCATTCTGCCATGCATGCAGACAGCATTTGCTTGAATATCGGTTTGCTATATTTTGTATCAAAGGGGGCCCCAGCTGAAAACATTTTATTTTGTAAACTGAAGTGAAAAATCAGTTTATGGCAGATCTTTTTTTGAATAATGACATTCTTTTTTCCCAATTCCAGAATTCAACAGTCATGAGCAGAGCTGAAAATTTTAAACAAGTTGAGTACCTCCTTATTCATGGAACAGCAGATGGTGAGTTTCAGTTAATTAGACTTTTTAGTATCACAGACAGGTTTGCAATTTCACTACTGACAAAACAAAAGCATGAGGGGCAAGACTGTTACATCTACTTCAATAAAACAGTGTTGCTTTCCACAACTCACTTGTCTTGGGCTAAATGGGATGCTGAGTCCTGGAACTTCAAACAGCCCCTTTCTTTTTATGCCTTTCCCACCCTTCCATTATCAGAAAACTGGAGCTGCTATTAGTGACTCTATGTTTCCTTTCTCTCCCTGCAGACAACGTTCATTTTCAGCAGTCAGCGCAAATCTCCAAAGCCTTAGTGGAAGCTGGAGTGGATTTCCAGGCAATGGTATAGCAAAACTTTGTGCAGGGGGAAGGAACTTGCTGATGGGTTCTGGTTTCTCCTCTCTGGGATACTGTGCCTCTCACAGATCTCAGGAGACAGGGATGGAATTACAAGGGACTTTATGTTTCCAATGAGAAGGTGGAGAAGTGATTTCCCTGAGCCATAGACAGAGTAATGTTCAATGATATTAGACAGTTGGGAGCTGAGAAGCACAATATTGTAAACCCTGTGTCAAAAACTGCTCTCCTATTCATGTGAGTGTTCAGTCAACCTATTTTGATTCAGAAGTAATCACTTATTCAGTAAATAATAATTTACGGCAGAGTAATTCTGATGTGAAACCAGCATGATAATAGCCCAATTCAAATATGAAAAGCCAATTCTGTCTAGTACATATTACTAGCCATTCTAACAACAGTGGGGTATTAATAATCAGCATGCTTCAGGTTTTGTAATTGCCATATTATCTTTTGTTGACCAACCACAGGCAATAAACAATTAGGCTTTTTTTATAAAGTCAGAAATGGTGAAAGCAGCTGTTGCCTAGACAGAAAGAGGTTTCTAGGTATTAAGTGGAACTCATTTTCTGCACTAGATGTTTTCTAAGAAGAAAAAAAATATATATACACATGCATATGTGTATGTGTATATGTATGTGTGTTGTACTAGATGTTTTTGTGTAAAATGCTTTCTTGTCTGTATTAGCTAGAAAAGCCTGCTTTTCCTCACTCTCTTCAAACATACACTCAGCCTCTGCGCTCAGTTCAGATGGTGCCCAGTCACTTAATACCCAAAACACCTGCTAAGTATCCTCAGGGTCAGATTCATAGAATAGGTTGAGGTTTATTTTTTCACTCTTCAAAGAAAAAGCAGACTTTAATTAAGCAACTTTTAAAAGTTAATTTATGCCTCCATAATATGTTTGCCTGGCAATGACGTTCAAGTTGCTTAATGAGGTATGAGTTGATAAAATTTTGCCTCAGGGCATCAACCCTTTTCTACATTAAATGTCACACATGTGGATCAAAAGAAACCACTGGTGAAAAATGTTAAGTATTTGCAGTTAAGACATTTGACTTTTGACTTCACTTATGTTAAACATATATATGGAATACTGAAATAGATTTTTCTAGTTCCTTACTGACATATATTAGGAAAAATTGCCTTTTAAAAACTTATTTATTTATTTACTTTTTATTTATTGATTTTGGTGGGGGGAGAAAACATCAATTTATTTTTCTACTTATTTATGCATTTGCTGCTTCATTCCTCCCTGTGCCCTGACAGGGGGTCAAACCTGCAACCTTGGGGTATCAGGACAATACTCTAGCCACCTGAGCTACCTGGCCAGGGCCAAAACTACCTACCTACCTTTTTTCCTTCCTTCCTTTTTTTTAATAGATTTTATTTATTTACTTTTATAGAGAGGGGAAAGGAAGGAGAAAGAGAGGGAGAGAAACATCGATCGGCTGCCTCTTGTATGTGACCTGCTAGGGAGCAGACCCGCAACCCAAGCATGGGCACTGACCCAGAATTGAACCCGCAACCTTTTGCTTTAGGGGATGCACCCAACCAACTGAGACACACCAGTCAGGACCAAACACTTGTCTTTAATACAGTTTATCTACAGTGTAGGAGAAACTTGACACTTGATGATACTTAATTAAAACTAGTGAGCTTAAAGGGATAAGTATCCCTCCTGTGCTTGATATGGTCCTAAGTGTCCTTTGATTCAAATTTGAAAGTGGATTTGGATATTTTTATTAGAATATGTGTATCTTTATAGCACTGTACAGGAAAGCCAAATTTGCAGTGAGTTCTCTCAACACCTTCTCCTGTAGGACAGAACAATATGCCCTGGAAGAGCTCTGAGGGGAATTAGACACCCTCTTGGATTATGTTTCAGTTCATACACTGATTCAGGAATTAAAATATCCTGTTTTATTCTATGTATGCTCATTTGAATTGATTGGGGAAAAAAGACAACTGACTTTCTAATTCTGACCTGTTTCTTTCTCTCTCCAGTGGTATACTGACGAAGACCATGGAATCGGTACCAACGCAGCACACCAACATATATATACCCACATGACCCACTTTATAAAACAGTGCTTTTCTTTGCCTTAGCACCTCGAACCAGCATGCCATTTAAAGCTTATTAAAAGACATTTTGTTCTCATTATCTTAAGACCACACTGTCAAGATGATCTTTAAAAAAGATACTCAAATCAAGATATTTAAGGTTAACTTTGTTCCCAAATTTCCTATCTAGAACCCTAAGTGGGGACTACTGCCTTTGCAACAGATTACTGCCTTACAAAAAATTGAATTACTCAGTCTGGTTTTGTTTATTATTTAAAATCATTTCCACATCAGTTGCTGAAACAACTATGAATTGTTTTTATGGGAGCTTTGCATAGGTTTCCTGGGCAGCATTTTATTTTTTTCTAACTGGACTAGTCCAAATCTTGTTCTTTTCTTTAAAGAAATGGCAAGATGTGGGCAGTGATGTCACCGAAGCGGGGGTAGGAGGAGGCCGGTAGGGAGAGGAGCCAGCCGGGCATGGCTGGGAAGGCCGGTCCAAGTGTGCGGACCTGACCAGGCTGCTGTCAGCTCCTCTCAGCCAGAGCTGTTCGCAGCCAGAACGGCACAGTTTTCTGAGAAAGACTATTCAAACTGTCTCAGGAAATCATATATGCAAAGCACTGACTTCTGAGAAAAACCACAGCAGTTGAACAGACTCCAAAGAAACGAGAGGGAAACTGCCGTGGAGGCAGAGCCCCCAGGGGCCGGTTACGGCTATAGGTGCTACAAAAACACAGCAGGGGTGAGGGCAGAGCACTGGAAACATGCTTTAAAAAAACACTGATGTTTCCTCCGGAAAGAGGCAGCTTGGAGATGAGATGTGAACCCCAGCTTGCCCTGTTAAAAGATGAAAATATTTGTATCCTAAATCCTAACTTGAAGGAGTCCTTGCATCCATTTTTCTTATTTCTTTGAGCATCTTAATGAAGAGAGTGTTTTTATTTCCTTGGACTTGTTTTTAAAAATTAAAAATAAACCGTAAAGTTCTGTGTTATTATTTTCATTCTACATACTGTAGAATTTCTCCTGGTCATCTAATAAATGCACCTTCACTTTTTCAGAGGTAATGAGTTTTACATCTTGAATCAGATCTAAGTCACTTTGGCATATGGACATATTTATCCAGAAAGGCTCTTTTATTTTGTCTGTTATACCAGCTAGCCTTGTAAACATGGTGAGTTCATTTCTTATCAAAAATAGATACATGGAAATGTGTTAAATTAAGCAGTTCATAAGATTTTTATCCAACACATATATAATTTCTGTTACCATATACCTATCTATAGGTATAACTTTTGAAAAAAACAACTTAAAATAATTTTGGTTATTTATATAACAATTTATAATTTTATTCCAGGTAACTATGATAAGGCTCATATTGTAAGAACAAATATCAAAAATATCAACAATATCATCTTGGTAGCTCTGATGGCTCAGGAGAATTAAAAAGAATCAGGTCAATCACTTAAGACTTTGACTATTTTTGGATCATATAACTCAATTAATGAAAGCATAGATTTCATATGCTAACTTTAGCCTAGCAAAATAATGTCTAGATAACTGAGGAAACAAGACATTTTTGCTCAATTATTTGCAAATGTCCTTGTTTTTTTTTTTAAAAAAAAATAATTTTATGAACTGAAACTTAGCTTCAGACCATTTGCTGGGAAAAATTACAGAGTGAGCTATAGTATAAATATCTTAAAATGAAAGAAATGGGGAAAATCTGTTAATATTAAACTAGTGAGTCATGCATAGGAATGGATAGAGGATTGTGAAATTCATCTTCAACTTTATTTTCAGAGCATGTGATTGAGTAGCTTCACTTCAAGTCTCAAGTCCCACTCATCCACTGGAATTATAAACTGACATTGAAACCTCTAGGTTTCTTGTTATAATTTTATTTCTTGATAGAATTCAATCATAGTGAGTAGTTCTACCAATTTCTCAGAGTTCTATATCCAGAACAGTAGTCATAGAGTATATGCTCACATCATAAAGCAAATAGAAATTCTCCTTTTATTTTAACTGAAATCATATATTGTACAATATCAAATATTAATAAGATCAATGTATAATATCTGAAAATGTACAATGTCTGACTTGATATTATTTTACAAGTGATGTACAATACCAAAACTATGAATTCATTGTTCTTTTAGTGTCTAAACATGCTAAATGTTTTCTCTGGAGCCCAGGAATAATTTTAAAAAACCAGCATATATTTTTTGCATAATTAAGAATGTAAATGGTAATAATGTGACTGAGGTTAAAGTAGATTTCATTTGACCTTCCTAGGAGAAGTTTTACTCTCCAATAAGAGTTAAATTAGCATTTTGGAAAAAGAAGTTGAAGAAATTGACAACTTAGAGAAAAATTTAGTTGAGGGCAAGTTTGAAACACCCAGGAACTAATGATCCTGTAGGATATGCGGACTTGTCTACCACAGGGAGCTTCCTCAGGCACATGGATGCTAGGATTCATTTCAAAAACAACCTGTTGGAGTGCACCAGCTCCCAGAAGTGCATACACCAAAGGAAGGGAGAACTCTTCACATCTCTTTTATGGATACAGAATTTGCTTTTTAAGTTTTGATCAAGCTTTTCAGAAAATCACTTTAAAATTATTTTTGAACATTTTTTGGTTGGAAACCTTGCTAAAATGATTACATACCTCTCTGCTTTCTAAAATAGCAAGCATGCAATATAACTCAATGTGTCCTCAATGACTCAAGGTCATCACCATAAAG
This sequence comes from Pteronotus mesoamericanus, assembly GCF_021234165.1. Classification (NCBI taxonomy): domain Eukaryota; kingdom Metazoa; phylum Chordata; class Mammalia; order Chiroptera; family Mormoopidae; genus Pteronotus; species Pteronotus mesoamericanus. The sequence continues at coordinate 24,204,903 of NW_026555325.1, read as the reverse complement.
ATCAATGAACTCATCAGGCTGTACGTTATTCTAGGTGTCTCCTTTTCTGTTCACAGGTTGTCACTGAGGCTACCAACTCCACCACTTGGCATTTGCTGATTTTGCTCTAAGTTGGTGTGAGAATTCTAATTTACAAATTTACCAGATTTGTACAATATTTAAGATTTAATAATCTCTAAATGAAAAACATACCAAAAACACATGAATGCCTTTTTTCAGATTGTGAAGTGAGAGAATTTTTTTTCTACTGAATTGTGACAGTTCTTTCAGCTGTGTTGGAGAACCTTTTTAAATATAACCTGAATGACCTGGAGTGTGTAGTCAAGATTCCTGAGGGATACAAATGGTTGAGATTGAGAAATGAATACAGGTAATAAAGCATAACGTCACTATCCATAAGAAAGTCTCAGAGGATGGTATTAGTAAGATCCATGTCATGCTCAGCAGAAATTTATCGTCTTTCTGCATGTCGCCTTTCTATGATAATATTAATATTTAAACTGAAGAATTTGAATTAATAAAAAGAAAGATAATTTCCTTGCAGTTAAATTGAGAAGAAAATCTTTTCTGGTATTACAGACTTTAAACTTCAACAAACTCAAAGTTCTTCTTCTACATAATCTTTCATTAGAACAATCATCCCAAATTTGTCAGATACTTAAAACACATGTATAGTGAGAAATGTAACTCATCAAACAACCAAAACGCTAACTATTCCATTAAGTTTCTTCTACCCAAAGTCATGATAGTTGTGACTCATGAGCAAGGAAAAGATTTTATTGAGTAAGTTTGGTTTCCAATGTTAATCACAGCTATATTAGTGACAAAGAAAATGGAATATAACTGAGGAGAAATATTACACATTTTGGCCCATGTCTGGTTGCATGAGCTAGAATTGAGTGCCCTGTTAAATGAGGAAGACTTCTACACCTCACCTCGTGTTGGAGATACAGGACACTGCAGCTGAGGTTACACGGATGTGGGTCAGAATCTCAGGGCCACCACTCACAGTGAGAAACATTTTAAAGACCATTATAGCCTCTTTGAACCCAGTTTCTGAATTTGAAAGAAGTACGATAATACCTACTTCACAGAATTTTGCATTTCTGTGAATATTATATGTGTGTGTGTGTACACACCATATATTGCCATGTATAATGCTCACCTTGTTGCCCAAATTTTTGAGGGAAAAATAAGCATGCACATTATACATGGATATAAACATTATATACCATGGGTATAAAAATGGGTATAACAATCCTGTGTATAATGCACACAAAAATGTGGTTGCGCATTATACAAAGTATGGCATAGTCTGTCCAGAAGGTATCCAGCTATGTAACATGAAAAAGAGACATTTATTGAAGAAGATACAAAATACAAGAAACATTGTATATAAGACAATGACACCTCAGTCCCCTTCAAAGTAGGTACCTTGGGACCTCACACAGTTCTCCCAGTTGCCATCAGCTGCCCAGTCATGTTTTCCTGAATCTCATCGATGGTCTGAAATCTCTTCCCTTTCAAAGGTGGTTTTAGTTTTGGGGAAAGCTGGAAGTTGCAGGGCACCAAATCTGGGCTGTAGAGGGGCTGAGTCACCTGGGTGATTTGATGTTTTGCAAAAAAAAACTCTGCATGAGACGTGATGCCTGAATGGCATTGTGGTGATGAAGCTGCCAATCACCAGTTGCCTGTAGCTGTGGATTTCTGAATCATCCAAACAGTTTCTGTGGAGGAATATTCAAGCTTGACACAAAATCTGATGCAGATTTGTTGCTCTACTTGGTCATTTTGAATGTGATGGCCACATAGTGCACATACTCATTCGATGCATCTACTGCTTCCACTGACTAGCACAATGAAGTCATCCTTGTTCGCTATGCACATTCCAGTCCCCTTTCTTTGGCTGCTAGTTTACATCAATGTTGTGCAAACTGTTCTCGTTATATTAACAATGGCTGGAATTTTTCCGGACAGACTCCATCGTATATATAATATATATTCTCTGTCTGGCATTATATCTTATGTCTGATACCTTCCTTCCCCTTTCCCCCTCCCCCCTCGTCACAACTGTTCAGCTTCTTTTCCCAGTTTGATGACTCCACAGATTGCACAGGTTTTAACCTGAGGCCTCAGTGTCCACAGATGCTAGACACACCTCTAAAAAGAAGCATTCATTTATTTTTGTTCCAATACTAACATGTGAGAATCCTTTTTGCATCTTTAATCCTTCTTAATAAAACTGAGCACCAGGATCTTCTGATATGTTTGTCTCATAACTGTCCACAACCTTTGCTTGGTGGTTAAGAACAGAGAATTAGGCTCTGGAGAGTTACAAAGGAGGGAAAAAACACTATTCTTGCTTTCAGGGAGCTTATAAACAAATGGCAGAAATAAGTCACATGGCAGACATCTATGACTACACCCATACTCGATGGCAAGGCTACATAGCTACAAAGCTAAGTCCATGGTAAAAATGGATGTAATGAAGAGAATCAAAGGATGGGCAGAGAGAAGGTGGTTCTGGACCCAGATGAACCAGACATTGGCTGAATTTTGTACCACGCATAGATTTCTTTCATAGTCTCAGGATTACTGTTGACATCATGTTTTTCAGAATATCTTTTTCAAATAAAATCTAAGACATTTTATATAAAGGCGTTCTCTACACAAAAGGATTTATAATAAAGCTACTGTATCTGGAGTGACTAATTAAGTACCCAAGGAGTTTGCCTGGCGCCTCTAAAAGTCACGCTGGGAGCAGCATCACCAAGGGAGCAGCTCCACTTTTTCCTCACAGTAATCTCCTCAGTGTGGCCGGTCTAACCTTTCCAAAAATTCATGCCTCCCTGCTACTCAGAACTCTTAATGGACAAATAACCCAATATAGAATTCAACATGATTTATTATGTTTTCCACTTGTGTTTCTACTTTTTTTTACAGGTCTCCACTACCCTCCTAATATTCTACCATATTGGGCTGTTTATTGGCCTCCAAATATACCATATAACAAATATGTCAGGCTCCAGTTGTAACATATACTTTAATTCTTTGTTTCATTTTATTTCAATACTGACATGTGATGGGGAATCTTTGCAATTCTTGGAGTAGGTTTCCTGCCCCATTTCCATCCTAATTTATATGCTACCTCATATAACATTTTCCTCAAACACTGCCTTACTCCGAGTTCCATCCTTGAATTATTCAGTGCTTTAATCATAACACCAACTTAGCTATGTTTTCTACCCTGCCCTTAAAAGCAAGTGTCACAGTGCCATTTTCAAAGTTCCAGCACAAAGGATAGGGGCCAATGCACCAATAGAAACTGAACAGAGTGACAGCTGTATCAATAGGCTACAGCTTTCTAAGGAAAATGCCCAAAGAGTTCTCTAAATTAAAGTATTATCAGTAACCTTGAATATTGAATACAGCGTCTTCAGGGGGACAGATTATAAGAAACCTTTTAAAGTAGATAGAGAATCATCATATTACCCAAATCACATTCATAAAACTTTCAGATGGTTGTAATTTCATTTCATTCTATTGTATGAATATATGAGATAGATATTTGGAAAGTTTGGAGAGCAATCTTGCAATTATAATAAAATGGCCAGACAATTAAGAGCAAATAGGCTAAAGTTAACAGAAAGAGAAGTAGGTCAATGCAGATAAGAAAAAACAGGTCACGCTTTTAAGAGCCAAGAAAATTTCTGTAAGATCCAGAGATCACGTTGAAATACAAGTTGCTTGTGGCTTGTTAGTGGAAAGTTTTTATCAGGCTATGAACTTAAACTATGCTGAGGAGACACTCAGATTATTATATCTAGGAAAAAGTTTCCCAATATCAAAGGCTGTGAAATGGTAGCAATTACAAAGTAAACATGCAAATCAAGAGAAAAATATTAACCCGAATGTTCTGAATGCAATTATCTCCCCAACAGACAGCCAGATGGCAACAAAAGAATAATGGTCCCAACTGACCTATTGTAATAAACAAGGAGACAAATTTTAAGAAATGCTTTTGCCATGGTAGGTAAAAAACAGAAGTCTAAGAAGTTTCAATAATGAGAAATCCCACTAATGACCTTGGAAGCTCTTACATGTCATGATGAGCAATGCTATGTACCCAAGTGACTGCTCCATGGGAAAATGGAGACATGCATTCTAACACAGCCCTCAAAGCGTTCTGTTCATAAAGCTCAAACTGTAATGATACTCTTGAAATGTCTACTTCACCAAGTTCTCTTTACATCAAGGGTGTCTAAACTTAAATATTATGTTTGAACAATCAAAATGTTCTACACTGGTTTACTGATTAACACTACAGGGTAAAAAAGACAAAACACTTGAATCACAATTTTAAATGTGCAAGAAAATTAGCATAAATATTTATTTCCACGTAACATTTCTTATTGTGAAAAACACAATATCCTAGTCACATTTACACATTACTTTACTTTGCAATAAATTACATTCAAGATAGTCACTAATTTTGACCAGGATTCTGAAGTTAGGAGGAAATATATAACACTACATTTTTCTTATATTTCATGATTTCAAAATATTAGGATTAACATAGGGATATCATTAAAATTCACACAAAAACAAAATGACTATAAAAATATTCAGAAATACAGAATTTCATTGGATATGATTGCTTATTCAAATAAGTGATCATGTGAAGGTTTTATTTCACTATGATCATTTTTAACAGAATAGTGATTAATATATTAAAACACTAGGAGGCTGCTTATGGGACCGACTGGCATGTATAGTTAGTCTAAACCATAAAACAAAGAGAATGTTTACGATATAATATCTGTATTATAAAATACACAAAGGCAACATATTGGAATGGAAAGTTTCTGTATTTTTTTCCCTTGACATTTATAAACACAGACTTTATTAACTGCATATTCTTCTTATGTTTTTTAGGCTTATGTTCCATAAAATAAATGGCTCCTTAAAAGATTGTGAGGGAAATTTTTCAGAAGGTATCAAAATGTTGAACCTAAAGAAGGCTTTGTTATAGTTTTATTTCCTTCATAAGCTTAATCACAAGAGCATTTTTTTTTGTCATTGTTGTTGTTCACTTTTCACGTGCACTTATACACCGAATATGTAATTAATAGTTTGAAAAAGCAACAGGGCTCTGACTGATTATCAAATTGGACACTGAAGATTATAAGGTTGATGATCACTGGTCATTATTAGGAAACAAGAGTACTATGAGATTTAGTCTTTGTTAACTTCACGTTCATCTAAAACAAAAGAAATACTGTATTTTTAGTAATGCTCAAAAATTCTTGACTTTTCTTCCTCTGGATAAGCTTAGTAAAGATGATTTCATATGAACTGAAATATCTACAGAAGCTTTTCAAACAGAATCTAAAAATTTCATTTAAAAGATTATTTTTTTACAACATGCATTTAATTAAAAAGTGGAAAAGAGCTTTGCAGAAACAAAATTTCAACTGGAGACCTGTCAGTCTAACATTAGAACATGATTCAGAAGCAGCGCTAAGCTGTACATGACTTTTAGCAGCAGAGTAACTGTACAGGAGTGGAATTTCATGTACAATGACTCACCATTGGTATTCCACGAGTATGTGTGTATATATATAATAGGTTTATTTGGAAAATATTTGTTGCCAATAGGAGAGAAAATTAACAGCATATTTCTGATAAAGGCTTTTTTGAAAGTCTCACGAAACTTGGTTTCCTAAAGCATATCCATACAAGCCTAATATTGGATTATGTAAGCACAACTTGAATTTTAAGCAAATCCTACTTGACTCTTTGCATTAATGTCTGATTCTTTTAAACAAGTTGTGAATAGGTCTCTATGTATTTTTTCAAATTTAAGTTTTAGTTACATACAAATTCTGAAGTATTAAGTGTATCATATTAAATCAAGCAAATGCATAAATTCAGTTATTAAAAAATGCTTACCAACTAAATTTTTGATTTGGGTCTTTTGAAATAAGTCACTAATGCTAAGCTATAAAAAATAAGAAGACTACCTTTCAAAATTCTTCTCAATGAAATTACCAGGTATCTTCAGGTCACTACAGTAAGAAAATACAAACTAGGTAAATATTACTTATCTCTTTAAGAAAGCTATTGCTCTCATAAAACTGACAATGAGAATCCAGTGTTTACAAATGCCTAACATACACAAGGAATGCAGAGGTTCTTGCATTAGCTATTGTAAATGCTCACAAGGGTGTCTCAATGCTCAGAAGTTTAAACACAGAAATGAAACAAGTAGTGCACTACTTACAGTAGGAAGGTGGATTTGGGATGAGAGACAGAATTTACAATACATGATCAAAGCAATTTTATTAATAATTGTGGCACTCTTCTCATATATTTGTAAAAAATAAATTGAAGATCAAGTCATAGACAAGTCTCCCTGTCAACACCTTTCTGTGAGTCAGCTTTCTTCTCTTTTCGGCTTTCATTGCTACAGGGGGAAAAAAAGGAGACATTTATTACTGCAATCTAACATGGCTACTGTTGAGATCTGCTTGCTCAGACACAAAACCCGTCAACCCCAAAGCAGCACAAGGGCCCTTACGCATTGCTCTTTCATGCTGCAAAGCATACACAGATAGACAGCAACAGTTAAAATCCTCTGCACTCAGCGAGAGAGAAACCAATAACTGCAGAAAAGGGGGGCATTCAAACACCGGACATTTTTAAAACAGTTCCAAAAGCATGCAAGATTAATACCATGGCATTCATTTGGGCAAGTGAATCACTGCTGGTTAGTGAAAATGCCAGTCATGCCTTGTCTTAAGATAATACTGACTCTATAAATGGCACAACCAAGACGCCACAGAAGCTATTTCTGGGCTCTGCTGCAAGCGGCTCATCCTTTGTGCATGGACTGGATCCTGGTTCTTGGTGAGGACTGTGTCCTGGTCAGTGGAGGACAGACACACCTCTGCAGGTCTAGGAGCAGGTGGTCACCCTTCACGCTGCCTTCCAGACCCCTGTGCTCCCTCTTCACAGAGAGTCCCTGTCCCTCGGAGGAGCAATGTCTCACCTCAACCCTTCCGACATAAACTCCTTCCCAAGTGGCTTTTATTTCATCTACTTTTCAGTTAATTTTATTCATGGGCAAGCTGGTATTGTGACTCTCCCATTTTTGTTTTCTTTTCCTTCAGCATTTTTCTGTCATTCATTTTCCCAACTCTCCCATTGACAGTTTTTATACAAAATTCAAACAATGTGCTCATGTGCATGAAGCTCACACCAAGCGTATGTGCTTCCAGAAGGGCAGAGTGTCACCTTCCCCCAGCTCCAGCCTGGGGCACAGCCCTCCATATCGGAGTTGCTCTGCGTCCCCCTCTGCTGCTGACGCCGGGGCGACTGGCAGCTGGCCGGCCTCTGAGGCCCGAGCAAGGAACGCCCAGGCATTATGACTGCTAACGCCGGCCCCTAATATAAGCCTATGAAATAGTTGCTGGTGGGGAAATCCTTGGTTTCATAACTCTTCTCCAAGTCAAAAAGTGACAGTTGAAACCCTTTTTTCCATGAGGCCTCCTGGGCAGCTTTTATAATGGTCAGTAACTTAGACACATTCTGAGAGTGTGTTTTTTAAATTGTTTTTCCTCCAATTCAAGCTAGAAACAGCCCTTCTCAGTTGTCACCACCACCCGGCACCATCAGGTAAGAAGTGTCGGAGCTTCTGCCATCGGTGGCACGCTGCCAGCGCTGAGAGCTGGTGTGAGCGGGCGTCTATGGCGCTCAGGTTTATGCCTGCCACACTTCTCAGCACACGCCACTTACAGGTCAGAGCAAAGCAACTTTTCTCCCTTCTCTTCTCTCCTTCCATGAGAAGAGATGACAGTGTGCACATGAAGTGTTGAGAGCCTTAACTCTGTATTTTTAACTCCCCTATCTAAATGACTCACTTTCTTCTACTTTAAATTTCTTTCCTATGACAAGTGTCTGCTACCCTACTTTCCAAATTAACTTTTCCTTGGGCTCTACCTGGCTCCCGGTCTCTTCTGCCAAACAGCCAATGAAAAGGGCCAGCAGGCAGCAGTGAGGGAAGCCTGGGGCTTGGAACAGAAAATTGCATTCCGTTTCCTAGAAGCTGAGAATGAGCTGTATGACTTTGGCTGGTCATTTAACATCTCTGGAAATTTGTTTCCTCATCTGGAAATTAGTTTGGACTAGATGACCAAGCTCTCTTGGAGTTGAATGCTGGGTTTCTGAGGCTGGTATGCCCAACTCCAATGAACTCTTATCTTTTGAAATAAAGAATAACAGATCAGGAGAAAGGGACATACTGGCCTCCACACAGGCACAATTCCTATGTGCACAATGCCCTGCTGTGTAACCTTTAGATAAATGAGCAAATTCCTCATACACTGTCAGTTACCCAGAGTAGAAAAAGAGATTCAGAATGTCGACTTGATTCACAGACAAGCTTCCTCCTGCTGCCCTGCTTGGTTCACACTGTTTGGTTACAAAAGCACTACCAATTATGACTGGCTTTCTTCTTCTTTAAAACCAGTAGTTTTGGTATTACATTAGATTTCAGCACACTATGAAGCAGAAATTTTATAACCACCTCGCAACATCTATAAAAAATAATTTGAATTTTCTTACTGTATGTCGATTACTCTATTCCATGCTATACTGATTTTCTCCTGGCCAATCAGTTCTAAATTTTCATTGTAATAAATATACGACATATATTTATTAAGCATATATTCAGGTCTATTATGTATTATAATAAACATACATTGCATATGTATTGTATGCCATGTATATGGCACCTATTACATGTTTAATGTAGCAATATTATACAGTACTCTGCAAAGACCAAGGGATACAAGATGGATGAGACAGTGTCCCTGACCTTGAGGATTTATAATTCAAAATAAAAGGAAGTACTATTTTAAGGGAGAACAAACCTTGACCCACCACATCCATGCTGCTAAGCAATCTTGAAATTGTTATCTTTCAATGACACCGAAATAGTTCTTGTAAACAACATTTACCAAACAGTTGTGACAGGGCCTAGGAAATCAAAGCCAAGAAAGAGAATCCAGGATAGAAGGTGGTGGGAATGGGGGGGCCATGGGGGTCAGGGAGGGTAGTCCCATTTATGAGTTCAAAATGAATGTCAGATGTGGGAATATGTGGAGAGCTCGAGACAGCCAAATGGTTTTTCTTCCTGTATTATATGGATCTATAGTGCACATTCTGTCCCTGTTTTTCTTTGGTTCGAGCAAAAGTTTTTATATCATGATATTTTAGGTACTCTTTAAAGTAAATGGTAAAGGCAAGTAATGCTTTTCACTAGAAAAACCTAGTTGTTTTAAAAAATATGTATCTAGATTACTTCAGAGAGTAGATGAACTTTAGTGAACAAAGTAATATACTTTCAGCAGGTCTGGTTTTAAAGGCCGTCCTTTATATTTTGATATAACCACTTGTTTTTTATTCTTTGGACACATGTTCCCACTATCATGGAATGAAAGTTTACCTATTTTTTTTTTACCTTTAGGTGTGATAAAAATCTGTATGTTTCCATGTGAAAAAAAATATATCTTGGCTAGTGGTTAATGTCTCTCATTTTCATAACAGTGGAAATTGACAGAAAGAGCGTAGCTTCCAGAAATCCTAAAACAACCAATACTAATAACAGCAATATCTTCCCAAAGGCACTGCTTTCTGTTTTATCTGTTGGGACACTGAAGTATGATGACCAGGAACTATAAAAATTTTGTGCCTGGTCTATTGGCAAAAACAAGCCTAAAGACCAGGTTACCAGGGTCTGCAGCTCTTGAGACCTAAGCTGGCTCCCCACCCCCCATCCCTAGTTTACCATCCTTGCATAAGCCCTAAATGGCTAACACAGAAACCTGGATACCTTTTTTAGTAGAGTTTGGAACAGCAGTTTACATTTTCTCCATTATTGTATTCACTTTTCATTATCAAGAATATTTTATCCAGTTTAAGTGAAAGAAGGATCTAAGAACTAACTGCAAATTCTATCACATCTGTGGGATGTCTAATTTGATCCCAGTCCAACAGTGCTATTCATACATGGGACAAACTCCTCTATAGACTGATGAAAATAGAATAGGTGAGTAATTGCTATGCTTTATAAAACTGACACCCAAGATCAATGTTTATTGGGAAGGTACCTGGTGACACTAGGAAAAACAGCATTTGGTGTTGCCCTGGTGGCAGAGTCTAGGCTCTGGGGCCACCCTCCTTGCCTCCAGGTGTCCCCCCGACGCCCACCACCTTCTTCTCTCCTGGATTCTCTTTCTTGCTCTGATTTCCTAGGTCCTGTCATGCCTGTTTGGTAATGTCTCAGGTTCACATTTTTTAAAATCAGAGAAGTGCCATGTTTTTAATATTAAAGGGTCCACAAGCACATATTTCAGAGGGTTTGAGTAATTACCCCTCTCATAACTGATTTTCTTCCAAGACTTCCAGCAAAATGGAATCACTGTGAAAATGACTCTGCCAGACTGTAGCAGGGATCTTTGGGAAATAAACATTATTCATGTTTCAGAATAGACTATGACTTCTGCTTGAGCCAAGCAAAAACATACATAAAGATTTTAAAGTCCAGCTAAAAGACAGAAAGTGTTAACCAAAAGTCTTTGAGAGAGCCTGCTGAGTAATTTATATTAACCCCCTTTGGAGTAAGTGCTGGAGGTAGCTGACAGAGGGGGTTGGGTGGGGAAGGAAGGAGGGAGAGAGAAAGATTGAGAGAGAGAAAGAGAGAGAGAGAATGAAGCCCCAGGTTTCGGGGGGTGAACTCTGCACATCTACTGTTTGTCTCGTTTATGCTGTTGGGGTTAGAGATGACACTGAAGCAGCATGCCATTTTGGGGTGACAAAAACCAGCACCAAGAGATACTCTCTAAGCCTAATGTAGCGTCTTTTCCTAGCCCATGTTTCCAAATATTTTTCATGAGGCCAGATAAAGCTTGCAGGTTTGAAAGCATGGTGGTGCATAAATGGAAGGGCCCAGCTTTGCAATCTCTTAATGCAAGGGATACATTTCCTTTTTCCAATATAGAAGTTCCATGTTATTACTCAATACAGTTCTGTGAAATATGTTGATTTACATATGAGGTATTTGTATAAATCATGTGGGGAAAAGGTTTATTCAAGTTTCAAACCCTCTTAAAGAGCTGAGTCGTCATAGGAATACCATAAACACTCGGTCTGACACTGGATCTAAGCCCACGACTCTGCATGCTTTTTGCCTCCCCAAAACTCACACAGAGAACATAGGCTGACCAGGTTTTAGAAGACATCATTTAACATAAAGAAATACAATTAAGGAAGAGGTTTGAGGGAGAGAGTCTTACCTTTGGGGAATCAGCTTCTAGAGTGATTAGGAAGGGGAGCTTATGACAAAAATGTAATATAAAAATTAAGTAGAAAAAGTTAATTTAAGGTCATGAAAATAAAGGAAATTAATCATTATTCACTGTCCCAAATCCCTCAATCACTCTTTAATAAGAAGAGATATTAGCATAACATAGAGATTTTTCTTTACATCAGCATCTAAGAAGGCTGACGGTTTGAACTCTTATTTATAAATTCTGGAAAATTCAGTTGGAAATCCTATGATGACTCTTGACATTTAAGGACATGCCCTTCCCCCAGCGTGCATTTAAAACTATCGTGCACGACTACAGGGGTTGTTTGTGATGCTTTCATACAACTAAGTAAGAATGAATAGAATTTTCGGGAGCTGAAAGTTTTGAGGTAAGAAGGTTAGGGAAGATTTTCAAATAGTTGAATAGGAGACTGGAAATGTATTGAATATAAAACCACCATTTCATGTGCCATGTGAGTTTTAAAAAGGGTACGGGGGAGTGCAAAATGTGGTCAGACATCAACAGGGTTCTTGGGAAGTGATAAGGGAATACAATAAAATCCTTCTGCAAAAGAGTAGGCCAAAATGAATGTCCAAAGATGTTGTGCATTGAAACTCATTTATAGCACCATTTCTCCCCACTGTCACAGTTTTGGAGTGAACTTTTAATTTGAAAGGGAGATGAAAAACATAACAACAAATGTGATAATTACAATTTTTATCCACTGTTAGAAAGAATTTTCTGAAATACTTCATATAAATTTGATGAAAAGTTACTATACTTTTACTTGTGGATTCATGTCATAAAATGACTGGGATCAGTATAAATTCACATTATTTTAGAATTCAAACCTTTTAGAAGGAAAGCTTGACTCCTTATCTTTTGGGTTATCGGCAGTAATCAGAAGGTTCCTCCACAAGGCAGTCTTCGACATTTCGTCAGAAATATTGATCACAGATGGATCATCTCTAGACAGTTTGCCCAAAATGAAATCATAAACATTAAACAAGTAATTGAAGTTATCAAATGATAGAAACTAAATATAAGACAGTCTTGTATAGTATAGTATTTATGATAATTAAAAATTAAGAAGTAGTGAATAGTTTCCTCAATTATTAAAAATTTTATGAAAAATAAAAGTCTACACCAAATGTCTAGTTACATAGGAACTGCTTTTGGCTACAGTTTTCCCAATTCATTTCAAACTGTAGTACTCAGGTTCTGCACACTCACTGCTTAGCCTCCTCTCCTAATATTGGTAGCACAGCTGAACATTCACTCTTCTGCCCAGACTCTGCAGTGATTCCCACTTGGAGTAAAAGCCCAATAGCTGGATAATAAGGCTCTGTTCCCACCCTCATCCTCCAGCTGCATCTTCTGCTCTTACACTCCTGCTCCTTTCTCTCCAGCCAAAATGCAGCGGCCTCCTGACTGTTCTGGAACACTAACGTTCCTTCACATGGGACAACCCTTTCCCTCCTTTGTTCAAATGCCATCTACTCAGACAGGCCTTGGCTGATTCCTCTACTTAAAATTTCTACTTCCATCTCCTCATAGCACCCGCATTCCTCTTTTTTAAGTTTCTTGTTTTTATTGTACTTTTCATCATCTGAAACATTATACTATTTTACTTTCATTCATTTATTTTCTGTCTCACCCTACCTCTGGTCTACTTGAATGTGAGCTTCCTGAGGGACTCCTGACCATTGGTCGACTGCTGTTCTCCAAGACAGAGCCTGGTGTTTTGTACTTACTCGATAAATATTTATTGAACAAATGAAGGCAACCTGTGTACTTGGCAGAGGTCTTTCCAAATGGCTGGGGGAACTGGTACTATCAACACCTGTACTATGCTGGGTGCTTTTTTTCATTTTAAAAAGGCACCAGTTATAGGTCACATTCATAATGCTCCAAAAATATTTCCAGGGCTATAAACACAACCAAATTACAGCACAGATAAAGCATAATCAAGTCAAGGAATGTTTCATTGAGTAAGAAAATAGCACTCTTCTTACTACACATAGAAAACATACTCTGCTGTGGAAAAAAAATGAGGTTCTAATGAAATCCTAGGCTGACCTCTCATGACCCTCACTGGTGGTTGTTCATAAGAAGACAATAAATACCACTCTTAAGAGAACCATTAAGCGTCTAGAGCAAAACCTAAGCCCCTTCCATTGCCCAATCTGGACATATTTTCTTTATTTCCTCTAATAAACCCAGCTTTTGGTAACTCAAAGAATAAAATCAAGTAATTCTCCCAAAAATATTAGGTGGAATACAAGCTTTTTATGATATCATATGACAGTCTTATGAGCAAACAAGTATGGAAAATACTAGATTAAACAGTTAAAAATTTTTTTAATGCAGTACGACTTAGATTTTTTAATATGCTAATGTGATTTGCAAGTCTCCAAACTGGAATACAGTATGGGACAGTAAAGTATTATTTAACCACATAATCCTTTTGAAAGTTCAGGTACCACATAAAGCTAGGTTTCTACAGAACACATTGAGAATATGCTGATTCAACAAAAAAATCAAAAGGAATTTAAAAACTTAAATCTTAAATATTGTTTTCAAAAAGATAACACACTTTCTATTCTTGTGCTTAAGTGGTACATAATTATATTTTTAAAAATCTAGGGCAGATTTTACAGTCAGACCCTAAAGATCTAGAAGATTCTCTCTGATTTTTTTTTAATACTATGACAAATTTCCTCCTCAGAGAAAACCCTCTTCTGCTTTTTTATTGCCACTGCCTTATAGTATTCTTAAGTACTTTAAGACCATATATAGCATTTTTAGCCAAATACTTTTTAAACTTCTTACTATAATTTATAGGAATTGGCTTTCTTTTGCTATGCCTTTGTGCATAAAGACAATTGACATATTTTAGAGAATTACATAAATATTTCCTAAAATGACTGGTTAAACTGAATCCTTTAACTCAGGAAATAAATTATCTCTTTGGAAGTGACTTTTAGAGACAACCTTCCAGAGTTCAAACATTTAGCTATGACCAACTTAGGGGACAGCTAGCTCATTTATCCCAGAACTCAATCTTGACTTGTCTTCAGGTACTATTTTCAGAGTATATGAAAAAGAGCTTTCATATCCACTAAAAATATGAGAAGAAAAGATTCAAACAGTATCTCCCTACCTCCCTTCATTTTATGCTACTTGGTGACAGTCACAGCTATTGATGACAGAACTTAGTACTGGGACAGAGTAATCTAATTTCTAGTTTCAGTTCTTCCCTAATACAACTTCAGTAAAGCTCTAGGGGAATCATTATAATGCAAAATTTTTGAGTATATAACAAAAATGTTCCATTACTCAAATTGCATGTTTGTACCTTCAGATCTTACCTGTAATGCCCTTCCAATGGGAGTTGTACTGTACCCTCATCTTCCATAGCTAGCATACTTTGTTCTTCCTGGGAAGATAAATATAAAATATGTAAAGTGAACCCAATGAGTTCCTTTTACATCGAGAAAAAACACAGATTAATGTTTCACTGTCTCATTAACCCCAGGACCTTCCACTTTGTTTGCATTTATTAACGCTAGCACAGGTCCTTTCAATAAAGAAAGCATCAGTTACCAAGAACATAAGTAATTAATGAGAGTTTCCTATCACAAAGTAATTTAAATGCTAACAACAATCTCCTTCATGTCACTCAATGTAAAACATGGTTAATTTCCAAGCAAAATTTTTAAAAGGCTCAATCTAATTTTACAAGGACAAAAGTACAAGTAATGCAATTGTTTTCGTTGTTATAAATTTGAAATTATATTCCCAGGATTCTCTATTAGAAGGGAATGGGGGATGTATTTAGAGCAGTGGTTCTCAAACATTAGTTTGTTAGAATCTTTTGAATGGCTTGTTAAAAATAAACCGTGCTGCCCTGACCGGTGTGGTTCAGTTGGTTGGGCATCATCTTGCACAGCAGAAGGTCACCTGTTCAATTCCCGGTCAGGGCACATGCCTGGGTTTTGAGTTTGGTCCCTGGTTGGGATGCATACCGGAGGCAGCACTGCTCAATGTTTCTCTCTCACACTGATGTTTCTCTCCCTCTCTTTCTCCTCCCCTTCCCTCTCTCTAAAAATAAATAAATGAAATCTTTTAAAAATTACAGATTGCTAGGTCCCACCTCCAGCAACTCTCATTCAGTAGGTCTGAAGTCAGACCCAAGAATTTACAGTTCTAATAACTTTCCAGGTGACACTGATTATGCTGGTCTGAGAATCACTACTCTAGAGACTTCAGAGACTTGGAAAGAGACAGTAGAAGGTATCTCCTTGTATGGACCAAAACTCAGGTGCATTTTCCCCTTAGGAGTGCATTGTAGGCTCTTGTTTTATGCTTCAGATTTCTTTTTCCAATGACAATATCTCACCATTCCCAAAGAGTAGAAATACTTTAAATATTTAATTCTTCACATGTAACTATCTATATGAAAAAATATATGTGAAGAAACTATATATGCAGAAGCTATTCTTTGGGATAAAGATAATCTTATGTTACCATACTGAAATGTCCTGTTTTAGTTTTTAATAGTGTTATCTTCATCTTCTTTCCACACACACAAAAAAGAAATTTAATTATCTGTACATTATAGTTCCAATTTAATGCATTTATTTTCAAAGGGTCAATTAGCAATGTTCAAGTTCAGAGAACTATTTGGGACAATTTAAAAATGTTAGAATTAGTGGCTCAAACTCCAGAAGTGGAATTTTAAGTTGTATAAAGATGAGGAGCTAGGTAACTCCCTGAGCAAATGGGAACTAAAAAGAGAAAATAGGAATAACCTGGAGACTGATTGCCTTCCCTCTTTCACCAGCTTAGCAGTAGCTTGGCTGATTTAAATCAGCTTCCAGGGAAATATGACCTTTGACTGCTGCCATTATTCTTGGCAGGCAAGGCTGTTCCTAGCACCCTCGGAATGCAGACCCTTGTCCTCAACTTGCATGCTGCCTAGTCTGAAGAGCCCTAGCCATATTTCTTGTTAAGAAACAGTGTTCACTAGAGCTTCTCCAACTAACCTAAAACTACATAAGAGAATGTAGGGGCAGGTCTCATTTTCACTCGTGGAGTGCTTGCTTACACATGCAACCAGCTGGCCGAGGCAGGTTCCCACCTGCTGGACCTTGGCCATGCTGCATGCGGAATACCTATGCCCAGCCAGTGCTGCGGAACTGTGGAGAGCCAGAGGGGTGCATGAGTTTCACTACTTCTCTGCTTACAAGCACCCCCCTCCAAATCCTGTATTTCTGTTATACCCTGTGGTACCAGTAGAATGTATCTTTTAACGCTTTGCATTACAGAAATTAACTCTATTGTCTTTTTCTGTTGTTCTTTAAAGAAAGTATTTCTTTAAGACCCATCAAATGTACTTTATTACTTGAGTATTGTGCCTATTCCCCTTAGCACGTGGCAGCTTCTGGCAGTACTACTAGAACAAATTTATGGTGAGTAGATAGTACCATTGGTTTTAAATTACACATTTAAGCACCTAAGCAGAGCAAATCTGTAGCCTAGAATAAAGCATGCCTTACAAATGGGTTATTCACTATATATGGAACTGAATACATATGTCATATGAACTTATGTGCATCTCCTTGAGGCCATGAGCAGAGCATAGGTATCCTCCCAGATAGACAGGATTATTGATCTATAGAAAAGCTTACCTTAATGAACAGGGATGAACATAAAGAAGAAACATTCAGCGCTCGGAAGTGCTATTTGAGTAAAACCACGAAACAAGCAAAATGCAATTCTTTTCCTGATTATCCACTGAAAGCTAAGCTTGATATCTTTTATGAGTAAAATAGCAAAGAGCCAGGTAGAAAGGTTTGATAAAAGAGCAAAACTGCAAAAAGCGGAAGTGAAGAACGGTGCCATCAGTGCTTAGGTGGCCTGGCAGCAGAACACCAAGGCTCCAGATTCAATCTAACAGCAAAAAATTGGACCAAACCTTTGGGAACAATTTTTTTTCCCCCCTCAGATGATTTTCCACTTTTCTCTCAAATTGCTTTCAATAATTATTTTGCACTCTGTGGCTTGTTAGCATGTGTGGGCTTTATACTAGTCATAATTCTATCCAAACAAAAACTCATCACCTCTAAAGATAGCATTTGTAAGCCATGCTTATCTGAAGAGAAGGTGGCAGAGCAGCCGCTGCCTTCCGTGCCAGAAGGAGGCTGGGTGGGCCCCTGCACTCGGGATGGAGGGCCGGCTGCATCCCCGGCAGAGCTTTGAGGAAGCCAAAAATTGAGACTTTCTGGGGAGGAGCAGTCAAATCAGGCACTCGCCGTCACGACGCTCACAACCTAGTTTATCTCAATCATACAGGAAAAGAAAGTGAGAGCGTGAAGCTAACTGGGTATTCGTCGCTTTATAAGGCCGAAGTATCTTAAAATGAGTTTCACTCAGCTCTTCATTTACGCAGTGTCCATCAGAAATATGCTGAATCCTATCTACAACATGGCGAAAATGTTAAAAGGATGATGATAAAAGTTTACTCGAGAGCATTTGAGGGGCTTTGCCAATTTGCGTAGAGGAATATTCATACTATGATTTAAATAACACCTTTTAATTAAGATAATCCAAAGCATTTTTCAGATACTAAATGCGTATAGCCAATAAAAGGCAGGAAAATTGAGGGTTAAAAAATCTACTCAAAAGCACTCAAGCATTTACTCAGCATGTATTTTGTGCTAGGCACATAGTAAATGAGAACATAATCCATGAATTATGAATCTATTAATAAATATATATTAAGCATCACATACATGACAGGTAGTCTTCTAGGTATTAGGGGTACAGCAATGAAAAGAAAGATAGATCTAAACCCTATTCTCAGAGGATGAGCAGCATCACGTTAAAAAGTATAGGGACAGAGGAAGTGGTATATGAATCCATCTTATTTTATCAGTTTAGTAGTAGAAAGGAAGGAACTCTAGGTGAAAAGAAAATATGTAGGCCAAGGATAAAAGGTGGTTATAAATAAGATGTGTTTGCATGACAATGAAAAACGAGTCTGGCCCTGGCTGGTGTGGCTCAGTGGACTGAGTGCTGGCCTGTGCACCAAAAGGTTGCCAGTTTTACTCCCAGTCAGGGCACATGCTTGGGTATCAGGCCAGGTCCCTAGTTGGGGGTGTGTGAGAGGCAACTGATTGATGTATCTCTCACACATCAATGTTTCTCTCCCTCTCTTTCTCCCTCCCTTCCCCACTCTCTAAAAATAAATAAATAAAACCTAAAAAAAACCAACAAAAAACAAAAACCCTAGCCTAGTTAGAGTCAAAGGTCTGTGCTGAATATTAGTGGAAAATAAAATTAAAGTTAAATTGCAGGATGTTTTGAGGAATATGAGGCTATATATAAAATTACATTATGAGTCTGAATTATATTTTGTGATAGCATAAAAAATACAATTCATATACTAGGAACCTGGCAATGCTCTTCTTTTAATGGAATAGGTAGCATCTGTTACTATATCTATTTCTCAGGTAAAGTCTTTATCTATGTAGAAGCCCTCAATTAGCCCAAGGTACAAATAACATCAGAGAGCCAATGTACACAAAGATTGTTAGAGTATTAGAAAGAGAAATATCCAGCAATTTTGGAATTCATAGAGCTTAAGAAATGGAAGGGATTTCAGAATTCAAGTTTAACCCCTTTATTTTATTCAAAAAATTAAGAGTACCACTTCCTTTCTCAATTACTAATAGAATAGACAATGCTACAGACATTACATATACAATATATTTATATGTTATATAAATATAACATATTTATTATACACACATATATAATACTTGGAATACCATAAAATATTATATCTCTAAGAGATATTTCTTAAAATTCCCAAAGATGGCAGAGCCAATACATACACTACTCACTTTAATGATGAAAGCTAAAAAGAAAAAATGAGGCAAAGGAGTCGGCCACACAGAATTCATTTAAGTAGATGGAAGCAACATGTTTTTCATCAGAATATCTGTCCCTAAATGACTTATCTGAATATTATAAAACACAAAAACTCTCATAGAGTAATCTTAGATTTAGAAGAATATATTCTGGAGATAAAGATACTGTGATTTTAGGAAAAGTCTTATCTCAAATTTCAGCATGGATCCGAATCACCTGGAGGTCTTGATAACACAGACTACTGGTCCTATCCCCAGAGTTCTGAATAGAAAATCTGGTGTAGGGTCCAAAAGTTTGTCTTTCTAACAAGTTGCAGGTGTTGGCTGATGCAGCAGTGGTCCTGGGGCTGCACTTTGAAAACCCACTGACTGGAGAAAAACATGCTTGCCTCACTTTAAGGTCCAATTAGAAATAACATTTGTCTGGGTAATAATTAGGCCACGCCTCCCAAGTCCACAACCAACTCTGATCTTTCTTAGCAGTAAGATGTGCTCTGTAATTTGCTTAATTGCATTTGTTTTTAGATCGCTTTCGCATCTTCTTGGCCTGGCTCATGATCCTGCTCCATACAGGTCACAAGTCTCACTTGCCCCCTTTTGCCTTTTTCTATAGCATGTATGTTAGAGTGAATGTCCCATAAATCAAGAGGTATCACACCATGATCACTGCCCACAGTTGAATTTCTAGGATTTTTCAAACATTAACCACCTTCTCCCCCCACCCAGGAGCAAACATTCTGCTGGGGCTTTCTGCTTTTAACAGCAGCTCTTTTGTCAAATGTGTACAATGTCCTAGAGAATATTTAAGTAGCAAGGAAGGCCTGTTGGTACTCTGAGCACATTTGGACATCCAGAATTTGATTCTGCAGTCTTCCCTTTACACAGAGCAATGTGCAAAATGTCAGGGTTCCAATATTCATTTCTATCCTGATTATAATCCTTTCTTTCTAAAAACTGAAGCATATGCATATGCATATGCATGAAGTACATGAAAATTTGGAACAGAAGCTCTGCGACCTCGGACTGGCCTGTGTAGCTATTTATTCTGCTTAACGCATTATTGAATTTTAAGGTTAGACTAATGTTTTGTCAATGCCATAAGACCAGAAGTAGGCTAATGATAGGAAAACCCTGGAGGATAAAGGGACAGGCCTGTAACTATCATCAAAAGAACAAAAGGTGAGCCTTCTTTAAATTCAAGTCTCAGGGCGCTGACACATTTCTGCTCTTTATCATATTCCAGATCAAATCAAAGTTACTCAATTAATTTGGGTAATTGCAGAAATGCAACATTTGTAAAGAACTTGTCCATTTACCACCATCATGCACAGTCTGTAGAAACACTGGGCTTTCGCATAACCTGCCACCGTAAGCAGAGAACACCCTTTAGCAGAGTCCTTGGCCTCAATGAAGTGAGATACTGAGATCCAGGTGACCAAGTAGAAAATCAACCCGCAGGTAACTTTTAGTGTATTACTCCTTAGATCTACCTATTGTCTATAGTAAATCATATTCTTTTAATACTAATTCCAAGTTAGAAAGTGACAATCTTAAAACGTCCTTTTCTTCCTCCAGTTGTCAGATGGAGAATTACCTTTTTTTGGCTCTGGTCAGACCTATATTTTAATGTTCAATTATGGATTATTTCTTCACTCTATTATTGGTTCTCTTGTTTCTGTCCATGTACTGAGGATCATATGCAAGTGTCATCATATTAATCTATTTGAAATTTTAAGGGTTCTTAAACCTGCCTGATTTAATGGATTGCAAGTGCTTTCCCCACGCTCATACGGAGGTCTGAAGGACACTTAAATTTGCCTCAATCAATCTTTAATGTAGTTTTGTATTCTGTGGGAAAACATGAGTTCTAGGAAATTTAGCAATATTTAATTACTTTTAAAATCATCTTTAAAATCAGAAAACAGTAAACACCCACTGGAGTACAGTGGAACTATAACGTAAAAAGGTTAGATGTTCATTAAATAGCATCTCTGCCTATCTGAAATTAATAAATTCCAAAATGGATGTCTGGTACACATGCATGTAAGTGCCATACATATGTACCTACATGAGTGGTTCTGGGCAATGGAAATGGCAGATTCTAATAAATTTATGATTACTATCAAATTTGTTCCTATTTCACCGACATATAAAGGAGGAAACTAAAATTGTTTAATAATAAAAATGTATTAAACATATGTTACATAGAAATATCATTTTTTATTTTCCAAAGTTCTAAAAGGGCAAAAATGTTCCATAGTATATATATGGAAGGAGAATGCTGTGGAAGGGATTATTATAGGAAAGGGAATACTATAGGATTATTATAGAAACCTTTTTCTTATACAAGTAGTAAAGATATTTGACAGGAAATAAAAGCAAAAAATAAAGTGAACTTACATTTGTACATTACTTAATAGTATTCTCATTTTCAGAAAGACTAAGGGAAAACTTTTGGGTTTTGAATTCAAATTATCTTCTTTGGAATTTAAAACTTCTTAGAAATTGTTTTCAACCTGAATAGTTTTAATTACATCAAGTATGGATAATTTACATCTTCAGAATTCTATATTTTGGTGCCCAGCTTATTTGCATTTCATTTATACCAAATCATATCATATTTTTTCTTGACTAGCATCTGAGGGTGAGAGCAAAACTTTACCTAAAGCCCAAAAAAGAAATAGATACTATCAAAATATCCTCATTAAATTATTATTTTTTTAAAAATCTCATATATAAAAATATATCAAAAAGAAAAATAGATACAATTTTTATATTTTAATTTTATATTAAATTTACTAGAAACTTGAGTCTTAGTATGCCTTCCACAATATTTAAGAAAACTGAAATATTTATACAGTGTTAAAATACATCATCATCATCAATTTCTAAATGTGGGAATCCACATTTTGTAGATGATGGGACACCACAGAATAGTGAAGAAATGCCAGACTGTCATATATTATGTAGCCATATTTGTAGAAGCCTCTGTGCAGAAATCTCATTAGACTTTGTGACCTAACTGAGCTTCATCTAACGACTGGATAAAACCTAAGAACATTGAAAGGTTTGCAAACAGATACTCCCAAAAGAGAAGACTATACCCATGGCTTGAGAAGTTATACTGGAGGTAAAAAATGGAATACATTTACTAACCACCTTGTAGAAGAAGAAAAAGTGTAAAGAATGCACAATTGTCCTCAGGTATTTTCTTTTATCATTTTTATTCACATGGAAATTTTGTTCCTATGCTTTATAATTTATGGGTTCAATCATTTTGCTAAATGATGTACTGGTCACTCTTTTCATTTATACTCCTCGTAGGTTTTATATACTTTAAAAAATACTATGATTACTAGCCTTCAAAACAGACCCGGACTTACACTTGAACTTTAAAATACTCCATAAAACTTAAATTGTTTAATATATCAAACAGAATAGGATAAATCAGCAGTCCATCAAAGTAATTAAATCCCAAAAGTTTCTCAAGTGGTAACCTTAAATCATTTTGAGAGCAAATCTTAAATCACTTTGAAAGCAAATCAGATCAACATGTTTTCCTCTTAAGCATTTCTTCTATTTTAAGAATAAATCATTTTATCCTTTGATTAAAATTATCTTCGGATTAAAACTTTGTCCCCTAGAAAAATACCAACAGTGATAAGGTCTCTTTTTCATTTCTCACATATTCAACCGAAAAGCAATGATTGAATGAGCATAATTTGGAAATAATTAAGCGTCAGTGAGTTTCTTCATTCAATAGGGGAGGCATCAGAAAAAACAAACTGTACAATCTGGGTGATAATGAAGTATAAAGTGTTTTCATGTTTCACTAGGGATTGATTTCCTCATGTAAAATATGCGCGTTCTCTGTTAAAGTTTCAGCTTTGTGATTTTAAACATTAATCTTCCAAACCTGTCCACCTGTGGTTGTTAACCACTGTCTATCTAAAGATAAACACAGTAATTTAGTTTCACAAACAGCTACTGTGTGCAAGTGCTTCTTTTTCTTTGTAAGATATTTATTTTGCTATGACTTACTTCTTTTTCAGCATCTTCTAGTTTCTTTTTCTTACTCTCAGGCATTAAATCATCTAACCAGCTGAGTTCCCGTTTGGTAAACAGAAAGTCCATCAACTTTCTTACAAATACGAGAGCTAACACCTGAAATAAATAATAAAACAGTATAAAATAGGGAAAAATATGAATGGGATATATTTGTCTATTGGTAGAGACAAGTCACTTTCAATTAGGACTCTAATTAAATTTGAAGATACATGTATATAACAGATTTTGTCTCTACTTTTGTTTCCTTCCTTTTTCTTTCCTACCACATGCTCCAAATGACAGCTGTGATGTCACTTACCCATAAAGAAGTCATTTGAAGAAGCTATTTGAAAAACTATAAAATATATTCAACTGTTTTCTTAAATACATGTAGTTAGTAGTTTGCTTTATTTTAAATGTATATAAAACATTCTTAACTATGCTGATAATATTTGAAGTTATTTATAGTCATTCAAATTCACTATAATTTTGAAGTACTTGAAACTTCTCTGGAATATTTAATGACATTTAATTTTTAAAATCCCCCTAACTTTTCAGATTTGCTGGTATATTTTTAAAGTTAAATTTTGAAAGTTTACATTTTTCCACCCAACTTCAATTAATTCAAACTATTACCAATATTCAGAATAATAGAGACAAAACTAATATAAATTACTGCAATTCATATGTAATCTCAAATCCAGTCTTAGTCACTAATTTTAGTGGTTAAAGTTTATACGAGGGTTTCCAATAATTGTTCAGAATGATGCTATTGTTCCAATTTCAGTTCATGGGTTTCCAGTAAGAGCAGACAATTACAGGCAGAGAAAAAAAGAAGTTTCATACCATCATGGGAAAGACAATAGCAGCTCTTGAAACTTTTATTATCCACAAAAGGCCAAGGCAACTCATCTGAATAACTGTGAAGAGGTGGACTTTTCGAAGTGGTACATGCCTTAGATATATAAAATCTGGTTGATGTTTTGCAGGCATCCAGAATAACTTTATTCTATCGAAGAACTAAAAGATAAACAGGCTAAATTGATTTTTACAGACAACGATAAAAGTAGAACAAGTAAACATTTGATGTGGTCCAATACTGTACATCTGGATCACATGTGACTTGACATCAGGTCTTCTGGACAGTAAGATTGTTATGCATACACTCTGAAATATTATGATCTCAGTTTTATAATATCCCATATTTTCTTGAAAATAGACCCAGGTTATAATTTAGAAGAGTTTAAAAATATTAAAGACAATACTAAATGTTGGTAACCCGGGAGAGCATAGCCTTGAGAGACAAAACACCATCGTCATCCTCTTTTTCATTGTCACATTACAAACTCTTTCTTTATTTGCCCCTTTTGCACCATGGCTTCCTGGACTCCCATTCTCAGTCCTTTTCTCTCCTGAGATAGCTCACTACCAATAGCTTCAACTTTTACATGCTAGAAAAAGACTCCCAGACCTAGATCTCTACTTCAGCTCTCTGTCTCCTGAGCTCTCTTCCCATATCCAGCTGCTGAGTAGGATGTAGTGACCTCCTAATATTGACTGTGCTGTTTTGGCTTTCCTGCTTTGATCTCTGACAAGGTTTGGTGCTATTTTTACAAATTGAAATATCTTAGCCATACAGATTTAACCTAGATGAATTATTGTCGATAAAGTACCTCCAGAGCAAACTTTGTTAAATCAATTTATGAGTAATTTCATAAATTCCCTATACTGCACTGTCAAACCATTTATATATGAGGTCTGTCCAGAAGGTACCCAGACACATAACATGAAAAATAGAGGTATTTATTTAAGAAGATACAAAATATAAGAAACAGTGTATGGACAATGACACCTCAGTCCCCTTCAAAGTAGGTACCTTGGAACCCCACACAATTCTCCCAATCACCATCAGCTGCCCCATCATATTTTTCTGAACCTCATCGATGGTCTGAAATCTCTTCCCTTTCAAAGGTGATTTTAATTTTGGGAAAAGCCAGAAGTCTCAGGGCACCAAATCTAGGCTGTAGTGGTGCTGAGTCACCTGGGCGATCTGATGTTTTGCCAAAAAGCTCTGCGCAAGACACGATGCATGAGCAGACACATTGTCATGATGAAGCTGCCAATCACCAGTTGCCCATAGCTGCAGCCTTCTGAATCATCCAAATAGTTTCTGCCGAGGAATGTCCAAGCTTAATGCGAAATTTGATGCAGATTCGTTGCTCTATTCATTCAGTCATTTTGAATGTGATGGCCACACAGTACACATGCTCACTCAACGGCACCTACTGCCCCCTTTGACTAGTACAGTGAAGTTGTCATTGTTCACCATGCGCATTCCAGTCCACTCTCCTTGGCTGCCAGCTTACATTGATGTCACACAAATCATTCTCATTATATTAATAATGACTGGAGTTTTTCTGGGCAGACCTCATATTTTTCAATTGCATTTTACAAAATTATTTTCATCTGGATAAATGTTATTTCTGTTTAAATTTTACATTAAAGAAGGTACAACTATTTTTGAATTATACAATATTATTGTTATAGCTTTGGCTTGGTGGCCAATTTTATCTATGAAAGCTAATTTTCTCAGTTCAAATTTTTATGGATTAAACTTTCAGAAAAATCTTAAATCATTAATCAGATTTTACTTACTAACAAACTGTATTGCATGTTACTTTATTTTGTGTATATCATTTTGTTTACTATTTCTCAAACCAAACTTATTAGTTTTGAATGTTTCCAACAAGAAGTGATTATTTAGAATATGGTTTTAATCACAGCCCCATTTCATGTCATTTCTACAGTAATATCTGTTATGCATTTTTAAAAGAGTACTATTAGATTTTATTCCTTAGCTAATTTACAAGAAAAATGTAAGCAGTTCTTGTCAAATATTCCAGAATTAGACTAATATGTCAAGGAACAAATGTGCATGAAGTCAAGTGTTAGGATCAAAATATCTTCTTTTACCAAATTCTGCTTACATGTATAATAGGAATCCCCAACTCAACATAAGCCCATCTTTCCCACGTGTTCCCCATCCCATGGTTTGGCATGATCTTTCCTTGCTCATCTAAACCAGAATGATATGTATGTTAGCTCATCTACTCTTCATTTATTTACTCATATTCATTAATGCCTTCCAAAAACATTTATTGAAAACTTTCTTTGCAGAGTACTAAGTGCTGAATTTTTTCCTGATTCGTCCTTCTTCACACTTCATTAGGTATTTTTATTTCTATCTCCTAAATATATCCTAAGATTACATGTCATGAAAAAAGCAAATAAAACATAGTACATGGTGGTAGTGGGAATAGGGAAGAAATAAAGTAAATTCTTCTGGTGTATTACTAAATGTTTCAGTTTCTATAAAACTCATTTTCTTTAGTTACCATTTCTCCTTTGTGAAGTTATGTTCTTGCATAAGTGTACATCAGTGTGTGGGTGCTTCAATTGTTATTGTTTAAATGGCACATTTGCTTTCCTTGGGATTCCTGAAGTGTTGGAATGAATATAGAAGTGGTTATATATCTGAGTATATAAACAGCATTCATGAGAACACTGTGTTCTTTTTTTTCTACCATGTTGCACAGTAAGCAGTCTAAATAATAAGTTTCTTAATATTACTAAACAATTAGGTAAAATACGGGTTCCTACTACATACAGAGTAACTAATTAGCATGTTCCTTGAAATTTTGGTATTCAGTACATGTTTATTACTAACTTAAGTAATGATAATCATGATAAGTGTAGTCTGAGTTTACATTTGGCATTTATCTTATCCTAATATCAATTTTCCATTTTCAAACTGAGCCACAAAATTCCAAATATGGATTTCAACTCCCTAAGGTCCAGGCTCACTTAAACTTTCACTAACCCTCTTCCTCAGTCTGAGAACCTACTTGCTGTTCCATTTGAGCTATTTAAAACTCATTATATTTTTCTCATGGGCCTTTAATAATGTTTTCCTCAATTTTCACTGGAAAGATTAACACCATGAATAATTCCAAAATATGATATTCTTGTTTAGTTCTAAACCTCATGAGTATAAAATCATGTTAAGTGGAATTAGGGGGAAAAATCTGTTGAAATCTATCAGAATGATTTAACTTTGTTTCTTAAACTTCTGCTGTATTTATGTGAGCCAGGGGCCTAATAGTAAATACTTTTCAATTACAGATGAAATTAGTACTCATGGAACTTTTGCCAAAGGCCAAAAAAAAAAAAAAAAAAACCAACAAATAATTAAAATCTCTTCAGTACTCTTCCCTATCTACCTTACTAAACCAATTCTTTCAAAATATGCTTTCATACATGAAATTATAAATGAGCAAGTTAAAACCAATTTGAGTAAAATTTAAATGCATAACACTCTAAATCATCTCCTCCTCCTAAGTTAATGTTACTGACTATCAGGATGAACAGAATCATCTTATCTACTTTGGGTGTTTGATGATCTTACAATGAATTCATATTACAGCTTGTGTCAGTTTTAACATCCAGCACTGTCCTAAGGCCTAAGTGATTTTCCTTCTCCCAAAGTCTGCAGCTGGCTAGTTATTCACTTAGGAAAAGAGATCTTGTGCTGCCTGTTCCTCCGTGGCGAGAGTTTGGCTGAGCTACTCAATGGTATTGTTGCCTTGGCATCCATTTTTTTTGGCCGAGTGGCCTGTACCGATCTTGAACTACATCAACCCCTTATGTAATTGCATTCCTTAGATAGAAGCCCACAGAGTCACAAGTAAGCATAGTTCCTGTTATGATCTCCCCAACAGCCCTTGTGATCAACAGTCTCCCCTGCCTCCAACGTCTTTCTTTTATGAGACCCTTAGATAGGGCTCCTAGGGACTTACCAAAACCATGCTCTCTAGTTTTGAATTTACCAATCTGGCCTTAGCCCAGGAACTCCAAAGCCCTCTACCCACAGACCCTAATAAAAGCATGTACCCCAGGTCCTGTCTTCCTCTCACTGTCTTTGCCTTGACCTTACGGCCTGGCCCAAGGCCAGGTACTTCCTCCAGGACCTGTGAGTAATAAACTTCTCTATTTCGGTTTCTCTGATGGTCTGTTGTCAAACCGAAGCTCACCATCCCACACCCTGTGCTCCACTTAAGTGTTAATTTGATAAAGTCATAACATTCTGTCAGGTGACTTTTCTTTCATGTCTTTAAACATCAATGAGTCAAGCTGTGTGAAAAAATGGCAATTTATATTTTCCTTTAACTCAATAAAGATAAACTATTCTGTACAATTAATAACACTCAGAATTGGTATTTTTTTTTCAGGAAAATTTAAGTATTTCAGATCAATAATATTAAGTTAGAAAACAAGATTATTCAATGACAAATTTAAGTACAAATCCATATTACTTTCCTAATGCTACCATAACAAATCACCCCAGCTTGGTGACAGAGTGACTCAAATTTATTCTCCCATAGTTGTGGAGGCCAAAATCAAAGGTACTGGCCGCACCAGGCTATCTCTAAAGGCCTTATGGGAGAAAGTTTTCTTGCCTCTTCCAGCCTCTGGTGGCTTCTGGCAGCAGAAGTCCAATCTCTGCCTCAGTCTTCACGTGGCCTTTTTCTGTGGCCTCTCCTCTTATTATAAAGACCCCACTGATTGGATTTAGAGTTCACCCTAAATTCTGGATGAACTGTCTTGAGATCCATGACTACTTATATCTGCAAAGACTCTATTTCCAAATAAGGTCACATTATGAGATTCCAGGTGAAAACGAATTCTGGGGGAACCTATTACAGTAACATAAGCAGGAATAAGTTACCAACAGCCGCTATAGAGATTTAGAAAACATTTGTGTGGTTTTAAAATGTATCCACAAATTATTTTAGTGCTTTTCTCTTCAAAAAATGAAGTCTGGCTTACTTCCCCTTGTGTGGAAGCTAGCCATAGTGATTGGCTCCTAAAAAACAGTAAAAAGTGGAAGTGACCATGGGCAACTTTGGCGATTAAGTCAAAAGGCACAGTGACTTCCTTTCTCTAATTGCTCACTCTGCTGGAAGTTAACTTGCATTCCATGAAGGCCCTTAAGTGACACATGGAGAGGCCCATGTGGGAAAACACTAAGGCTTCCCACCAATAGCTAGGCAGAAACTGATGCCTCTTGCTCACAGCTGTGTGATAAGCCTTCAGATGTGGTCCTCCAGCCCCATTCAAACCTTTAGATGAGTACAGCCCTCGTCCACATCCTGACAGCAACCACATGACACCTTGGGCCAGAATCACCTGGCTAATCTGTTCCCAAATTCATGATCCACAGAAACTGTGAGATAATAAATGATTGTTTTTTTAAGCCACTAAGTTTTACAGTAACTTGTTATGTAACAATAGAAAACTAATATAGCTATATTTATTCAATCAATACTTCATTAAACAATTAATAAGTTTGTAGTTATACTATGAAACTGCCTTACCTTACCTTTATTTTTAGTTTAATATATTAAATAATTCTATAAATACAATTATAAGAATAATAGAAAAGAAAACATAAAAGAAGAAATCACCCAGAATCTCACTGTCTTAACAAATTGGTTTTGTTTCTCCATCTTCCTTTTTAAGATGACCAACCCTTATAGCTTTATAAACCTATAGTAGGTTCAACTTCTTTTCCTCCTTTTTCACTTTGCACATACCATAAATTTTTCTACCATTTTACTTTTATCGTCATCATTAATACTTTTCAGTGTATGTACCATAGGTTACTTAATTATTTAATTATTTATTGATGTTGGTTAATTGGGTTGTTTCTAATATTTTGAAAGTGTATGTTGCAATGAACATTTTTGTGCATATAGTTTTTTTTTATTCTCATGGCTAGATATTCATAGCCATGATTACAGTATCAAAGACAAAGTATTTATATATACTTTGAAACATACTATGATTAGTTTTCTAAAAGGATTGTGAAAACTAAACCTTTTAGTTTGTTTCTTTTAACCTTTAAAAATTAAATTTAATAAAGGCCTAAAATCTATAAAAAAGGTATAAATTATGCTGAAAGAAAACTAGTTTTAAGTGAAAACTGAATACTATGTTTACCATTTTCTTGAATGGTAAACGAAAGTACCTTAAGATTATGCCGATGAGGATCTTTAACTTCTGTAAATCTAACCAGTTTTAAAAAAATTAATTGTGGTCTAAAATTTGTTTCTAAAATGATGTTATTTTCTTAACTATCACATGACTTAGCATCAATAGACCTGAAGAGATGGGCCTGTATTACTGTAAGGAATTTACCTGAATCCCCTTTAGAGATGAAGCACCCATATAAAGAAATACTCCATACAGCACTGGCATGGGAATAAACTGTAAAAGAACATTTGAAGAAAAGGCACAAGTTATTTTCAAATAGGATATTTGGATTAAGGGTGAAGAATGGAGCTAATACTTAGATATTATTCCTACATTATATCATATATTGTAAAACTGTGGGTTGTTCAATTTTTCCCTTTTACTTAGAATAGCTCAGCATCATCCTTTCTCTAGTTATTTACAAAATGTATAAATCAATTCTTGCAAGTATATTTGTGAAATGATTAAATATAAGTAAACATATAAACAAATAATTCAATTAGAATTTTCAAATTATGGACAACTAGGATGAGTTGTAATAAAATCTTGGCAATATCTGCTAAAATTATATGACAAAGTACTCTTTAATGTTTTTATGTTATTATTTTTATGGAACATATAAAACTGTATATGTGGCCATGACCGTGACATTGCTTACTTCTGTACCTCCATCTTATACTAAGTAATGTTAATTGCAAATATAGTTTTCCATTGATAAGCAGATAAAAGCTTTATTTTGTGTAGGCCTGCAGTGAATTCAGGTCACAAGTCAGTCAGAAATAGTGACTCTTTCCCACAACTTTGTCACCATTTCAAAATTATGGTAATAATTTACACATCAAATTTTACTTTGTCAGACCAAATTTTTATGTATTTAAGGATTTTAAAAATACAGCACATAAATTCTCCCTTTAAGTTATATAAACATGGCAAAGAAATTCATCACTTTCATCACATGTCATAAAATATTTGCATATTGGTATAGATTCAAATGAAATTCCTTAAACAATAATAAATATATTCTGTCTTCTCTCAAATTCATAAAGGCAGATTTTATTACCTTCAGAATACTGGTCATAAAGACTGATGAACCCATGAGAATAAAAATCATAAGCCCAGTAACTCTTTGCTCCCGAATGCCGAGAAATTTGGGTTGTTCTCCTGGAGCTGAACACTCCGATTCCAGTTTTAGGCTGTTAACATGAGTGATGGAGAGAACAGTGGCAGCTACAAACCATGGTAGACCCATGATGGAGCACACACCAAGCATGACAGCCACCATTAATAGATCCAGGTGGTATCCACAACCTTTCTGTTAAAAAAAAAAAAGAGTATTCTCATAGAACCTGCTTTTAGTATAGAGATGACACAATCATCATGAAACACTAAGAATAGATAGAAGATGCTATCTTGAGTCCTCTACAACTGATTCTAAAATGTAAAATAAAGGTAAAAAGGTACACAGTCTCAAGATATATAATTCAGTTAAAGCAATGTTGCACATGTTCCTATTGCAATTATGGTTATAGTATCTTCTATACACTTTAATAGGCTTAATGTATTTCTAGGTTAATGTTACACTAGTTTCCATGCTATTTCTTTTAGAAAGTCATTATCAAATACAGTCACTTCTATAGTTCCCTTTAGGGAAGCATTAATTCACAATTAATATTATTCACAATCTTTCATTATTATTCATAAAAAACTGTAAGTTCCAACTATATGTCAGGTAGTAGGCTGAGAAAACACAGTAAGGACTGTGACAACAACAGAGCTAAGGATAAGATGATTGCAAACAGCAGCCACTTCCTGACAGCATCCCAGAATCCTTCTGTATCAGGTCTCCCAGCGATCAATTTTTCTCAAACACACTTTCCAATGCCCTCTTCTGTTTCAATGGGCGACTTGAGGAAAAATAATATCATGAAAACTAAGCTTCCTTAAATAGGTACATATATATTATCTTGTTCCCATTTGTTTCAGTTTCAGTGATAGAAAAAATTTAACTTCTCCTTAAAATCATAGTTTTTGTGTTTCCTCTCTCCTCTGGGATCCTACTCTATTATCACTAGGTATTGCAAACTTAAGGGCTTTTTGGGGCCAGACCGGAAATGTAAAAAAGGAAAACTGGATGCGAGGGGCATGTGGACACATGCGGAACGGAAGACTGCTCTCTTGGGGAGGGTGACTAGGTCAGTTCTATTTGAAGAGAGAAATTGAAAATGGGGAACAGCAGCGCTAACCTCTCTCGATCCTTCCCCCTTGGGAAATTGGCAAGGCAAACTCCTGAAAGTAGCAAAGGGCTTGGTTAGCTTACATTCCAACTCTTAACGAGAGGTAGTACAGTGAAGTGGCTAAGGGTTTAGTTTCTGGACACAAGTGGCCTGGAATCAAATGCTGGCTCAACCGATGACCTTGGATAAATGATTTAATCTCTTGTGCCTCTGTTTCCCTATTTGAAAAAAATGGTGATGATGATTACCAACTCACTGGGTTGTTGCAAGAATCACATTTAACTCTGTAAATCATTTATAACAATAGTGGGTATATGGTACAAACCCATCAAACGTGAGAGACTATTACATTCCAGCAGCTGAACAATGAATTTCTCTTTTGTCTTCATTTGTTTCAAGGCAGGTAACATCATATAATTTCTCCATATTTCCCATAGTTTATAGCACAATCATTGACACACGATAAGCAATAAATAAGTTGAAAATTGACTTTTTAAAAAGGAAATAATGCATCATTGAAACACATTTTGGAATCAAATTTAATATGTGTAATTTTTAAATAAATATAGCTGTTAAATTTGTTAGCATAAACATAAGCAGACATCACCAATTCTTCTAGAATAATTTTGGCTTTTTTTTTAGAGGCAGTTTTACCAAACTGCAAGCAGTTTGTAGTTAATATGAAAGCTCATATAGCCTGGAGTGAAACATATTGAGTATTTGTTGAGTATTTGTCATGGTAGTATTTCCTTTCTGCTATTTTGCTTTGTTAATTGTTTCATTATGAAAAACACCTTTAAAGTCAGTTGTGCTTCCTTTTCCTTCTTGCCCATCCCTGCCAAATCATAAAAGTGAAAAGGGATGATGAGAAAATGGGAGATAGCTACATAACGACCTTTTCTTTGTGCATTGCCATCAATTCAGTAGGTCAGCTTAGCTGGGGCAATGCTCCAGTTCACCAAAATGCCTTGTGAAGATAACACTAGCAACTTTCCTTTGCAAGCAATGCAGGAGGGATTTCCATTACTGAGAGCTGGAGAGTGTGAAGAGAAACACCTTGGTATCTGCTTAAACAAAAAGGCATAGGAAGGAATAAGCTTCACCAGGGCCATAGCATGTTCCTCAGGTCCTTTAGCAGAATATTTTGGAAGATGCAGTTGCATGGAATAGAGCTCAAATTTGAGTACCTTTAAAGTATAATGTCTTAACCAGTTAGAGGACTGCTTTGTCCTAGGGACTCTGGAGTGAGAAAGAGAGAGAACAATGAAGGACTTGCTCAAGCCCCTGCTTCTGAGGAGGTAAAGTGTGAATGATGCCCTCTGGGGTTGTGCAAAGCTTTGGTACTGCCGAGAGGGGATGGAAGAAGTGCAGGCGATAGATAGGGAGGTAAACATCAAAAGGCAGAAGACAGGGGGCCTTGAGCTGGCACACTCGGACCCGTGTTCACTATGGTTTAAAAATATGAGGAAGGACTTCTTCATGATAGTGATTTCATATAGCTCTTTTTCAGTGCTCTAAAAATATGATACAAATGTAAACATTAAGATTCTGGATTGTAGGAAGCAGACAAAGTAATGCTTTCAGAGGAAATAATTTCCTTAGAAAGCAAGCCTTGTAAAGTATAAGTACATAATAAAAACAAAAATAACCCCCTCCCACTCTGATTATGTTGTACAACAATGGGAGCATCTTAAATTAATGGACTCAAAGAAATAAAGCCATTCTGGCACTTCCGCTAATTAATCATCATCCTTCTCCTTCCCTTTCATTTAAAATTTCTCTAAAACTTGGTCTTTGTAACCAAATCATTAGCTGAGAGACATGACAGCCAAAGGGAAGTATCCCTTTGTCAGAGAGAGAACTCTGCACCTTCTAACATATTTCTGTAGAATTTTTTTCTGAAATAAAGACAGAACCAGAGCTTTTATTCTCACATTCATCCATGAATCATGGGAAATGGACATATGGAAGGAAAAGGGAGCATAGCAACAGGTGATGCTACAGCAGACCCCACTAAAACCAACATGCAGCAAGACAAGAGGCCAGCCAAGAGGACCATCTGATACCCAGATGCCACTGCTGAAAAAATTCATTTCAAAGCTTGGCAGCAATTTCCTGCATCTGTCAAGTTAACCACATAAAAGACTATAGATTGACATGAAGAACCAGGCTGACAAAGAGGGCAAAAAAGAACATATCAAATGCCATAATCATCAAGAGAATGTGGTGCCAAATGAATGTTGCAAATGCATTCATTTAGTCAAGTGATCTGGGATTGTATTGCTGTTTATTAAAAATGATGTCAAAAGAAGCCTGAACTGTCTACAGAAACATGTAGAAAGCCCACAGTTGCCTCTGAACAGAAAATTCCTTTTCTGTAAAATATTTCTCTTTCTACTTTTAGAGAATACTTTTTTTAAAAAAGCAAGTATTTTTCATGCTTTTCAAAGGGAATCGTTTAACCTATGTCTATCCTACTTCTCTTAGGAGGAAACAAATGAGCAAAAAATGCTAGATAAGAATATGGGTCTATATCTATATATAATATAGATGATAATGTCCATGCTCAAAGTTTTATATTTGCAGCTTTTACATTTTTTATTCAAGTATAGTTGACATACAATATTATATTAGTTTCAGGTATACAACATAGTGATTCAACATTTATGTACCTTGTGATGTGATCATCATGACCAGCCCCAAAAATCATGAGGCACAGTGAGTTAGAGTTCCGCTAACTCTGAGCTTTCTCGTTCCGAGGGAGGAGTGAGCTAATGAGCGAGTGAGTCAGGCCTCTGTGGGTCAACACAGCTTCCCTGTGCATGTGGTAACACTCACAAAATGATGAAAACTGTTTTTAGTGGCATGAAAAATTCTAAAAGAAAACCAATGACTGGTTTTGGTAATGGAAATAAAGAAAAAGTGAAAAGACGTACAATATAAGTCTAGGAAAGATAAGGAATGGACAACTAAATTCCGAGGTGACTTGGATGTATGATACAGACTTAGATACACTTAGATACATGATGTGGAATCCACCGGGTGCTTAAAACAGAAACTACAAAACATGCTTCATTGAACTATTTCTGTGAATGCTCCACCCAAGGCAAAAATGAGTTTTCAAATGAGAAAAAAATTAGCTGAAAATGTGGTTAACTTGTGGTCTGGGGATACACTCAAGAAATACATCTCTTTTCATGACAATGTGGTTCAAGTTAAAGTCAGGAGATTGTGCAAACATTTCGGGGAAGCAACAGGCAGAGAGAACAGCAAGGGAACAAAACCATCACTCTGAGTAAAGGATGTTCTGAGAAAAGTGAGTTTTTGTTATTGTCAACATGAAAATCAGCAGCACTAGACCACCAAAGCTTGTAAAAGACAAAGGTGATAGGCCAAAAAAAAAAAAAAAAGTGTTCAGTGGAGATGGACTATGTCTTCACTGCAAGGAACTTGCTTGGCAAACATCCGCATCCAAGGAGGAACATGGGGCACTCAGACTCGTAGTGGTTAAGGACAGACTGGCCCTTTCACTTGGGGAAATAGAGCAGTTTATAAGTAAGTCAGATTTGCTCTGTTATTTACTAAATCCATGCCAGTAAGGGCCAAAAATATTAATCTTTTGATTACATGGTCATTTATTTGTATAATACAAAATAATGTACAAATAATGTAATATAGTTTATTAATATAACCTCAAGTTTATTTTAGTGACAAAAGTATTAAATGTTCTTGTTCTACATTTAATTCTATAAATGTAAGTACTTGAAAAACCATGTAAAGTACGCTTTCTTATATTTTATCTATTCTAGATGGTATGTAAAGAAAGAAATACATTATATTTGTTGATTTGGAGTTTGGCAAAGACCAAATGTCAGGGGCCTTTCACAGGCTGATAAAGAACAGAAGCAAGTGCTGTCTGATTTATAAGGTTGAGAAACTGGGAAGGAGCAATGACAGAGAAAGGCCAAAAAGATAATATCACCTTCAACAAATCTTCATTTACTGCCACATTTTGTTTTAATATGATTTTATTAATACTTAGAAAAAATACTGCCTCCATCAGTTTAGCTGATAGCCTTTAACAGATTAAGTTTTCAGTGAAATCTCTGGGATGTCTGCCTTATTATAAAGACAAAAATTTTTTTTCTTTGAAAAGGAACCAATAATTATATAACTTATTTCCTTCTAAAAGAGGTGTTTTTCACTTCATTTTAAAACCTGTGTCACAAAATGAAATATATATACAGCCATTTAAAATGATAACGTAGGTTTATATTGTTGACACGAGATAATTACTGCAATAATACTCTATGTTAAAAATGCAAACAACATATAAATATGAAAATATATATTTGGGTATATGTTTAATGATGTTATTGCTGGGTAATGAAATTATAGCATTTTTCCACTTTTTTTATTAACTTTTATATTATCTAATTTTTTAAAGTGAAATCATATATTACTTTATAATGAAAAGTATAGATATTTTCAGTTAAAAAATAAATAAACTGATGTTTAGGAAAACTCTTCCTACTTCTTGAGAGTAGCAGACAAACAATATTCACAATGTAAAGTACTTAACACTTGTTTTATAGACCTATTTAATCAATTATGTAACTTAAATAATTAAGTTGTGGTGGCATTTGCTTTTCCAGAAGGCTAATATTTTAAAAGTAAATAATACTTTTAAGTGACTGATATTACATAAGTAGGCTATTAAACTTGGAGGTCTGAATTCCTTTTTTTTGAGGACTGTGAATGATTGAAAGTTTCCAATGTTGAATCGTACAGTTCAGCAATGTTTTGGGAGCCAGCTCATAGAGGTTTACCAGAGCCAATTGTTTAATTTTCAAAAAAAAATTCCTGCCAATTGAGGTCTCACTGGTAGCTGAAAATGGATTGTGATGGGAGTATTCATACCATGGAAATCAGCAAACATTGTAAATAAGGATCTTTCTCTTTTTTATATGCAGAGAACTGGTTGTTAAACATACACCAGAGCTACTGGTCTAGTTCCTAAGACTTTATGAGATATTTTTATAAAATATATCTTATGAATTTTGAAAAAAACAAGTGAGTTGAGTAAACTTTCAAAAAAGGTTTTGATCACTCTCAAGTTACTTTCTACAAAGAGAATGAAAAAAGCTCTTTGTTTTAAGATAGACTCGTTCTCTCCAATATATACAGAAAATTCCTTTTCAGTAAGACTTATTACAAGTCATTGTGGTTTTTTACATTTATATTATTACTATTTCCCGACAAATATCTCATTCAGAGATTTTAACCTTTCTAACAAGCATACCTATAAATCCTATAAAGCATTTCTGTTGCTCTAACAATGCACCTTTTTCTAGAGTTTAAAAAGTATGTACATGATACCAGAACAAAACAAGACTGTGCATGTTTTGTTTTTACAAAGTTTGATTTGGGTAATTTGTAACCATTCAATGATTTTGATTTTATTTAACATATTGCTGTAAGCGATAGTACTCGTATTACATGTCTCAGACAAATTATATACCAGTGAACAATTTTTATATTTGCAGTTGCAGAATGGTAGGGTCAGAATATAATTAATAAAATATATCTGTATTTATTCTCTTGGAAAAAAAAGAGAGAGAAAGAAGTCATTGAAAAATGCAATAAAACTCAACAAAGGTGTCACTTAAAAACTATAACATTTATAAATGGGATTTGTTGTCACAGGCATTATAGACAGAAGAATAACTGATGAAATGAGAAATATCTGAAGATGAAATTTGTTCCAATAATAAATGTAATCTAATAGACATAGCTGGGTTCAAATCGAGAAACAGAGATATCCCTAATGGAAGATAAATTGGTAAAGCTGCACTTCACCACAGTAGATTATTTCATTAAAATATGTTAAACATGGTAAAGAAAGTTAAAATTTAAGCAATGTTTTTATTTTAGGTTTGGAGGTAAGTTTTCAGAGTTTAAAGCTCAGCCAAGTGCTATAAATTAATTAATTAAAATAATTAATTTTAAGTTTATTGTAAGAGTATTCTGAATATAGACAGTAATAATTATGAACCTGAAAGCATTATCTTAATATTTCACTGTACAAATGACCACAGAGTATAAAGTATAAGAACATCAATTGATGTCAATCAAGTCATAATGATTTGCATTAAAATTCAATGTTAAGATATACCTTTAGCTTATGCTCTTTTCTGTTGATGATGACAGCTGTAATCTGTTGGTCCATAAAAATTAGAATAGTACAAAGCAAAGCTGGAATAACAGCAGCTATTACTGTCCACCATGGATTTGGACCTACAGGTGTAACAAACCAGCCACGGTCATCTCTGGTGGGCTACGAAAAATAAAAGAATGTACATAGTTACTAACTGGATTAATGAGTACCTAATCAAATTATATCTGACAGATGCTGCCAGGAAAACCCTAATCATAAACAAATCTGCTGAGTGAGCTATAAGTAATAATACTATTTTTTACAAAGCATTTATAAGGTACAGGCACCATTCTAAGTGCTTTAAATAAAAGGACATACAGATAAGGAAATTGAGACATAGAGAGGTCCGGTAAATTGCCCAAGATCCCTAAGCTAGTTAAGTGGTAGACATAGGATTTGAACTCTGACAGACTGGCACAAAAATCTGTGTTCTTAATTGATACTCATATTAAATAAAATAATATTTATCATTTACAACAGGCAAGTTTATTTATATTTACAAATAGCATGTTGACAACTGCATGTAACTCTTATTTTAGATGTGCGCACAGGCCATTATCTGAAAATAGCAAAAAGACACTTGGTGACATCAGGGGTTCAGGAAGGGTTCTAAACATGGCTGGCACCTGAGATAAGCCCCAGCAGAAGTCTTATTTGGTTGTCTGTTTCCTCACCCGAGAACATTTTTTCATTGCCTCCAGAAAGAAAGGAAGCAGGAGAGAGAGAGAAGGGGGGACATCGATATGAGAGAAACGTCGATTGATCGTCTCTCCCATGCGCCCGGCCCCACCAGGGATTGTATCCTTGGCCTGGGTATATGCCCTGACCAGATGTCCAACCAGCAACCTTTCATCTACAGGAGGATGATCCAACCAACTGAGCCACACCAGCCAGCGCCTGAAAGAAGTCTTTTTGACAATAATTCTACTAGGGAGTCCCTGACTCTGCTTGACAGATAAGAAAACAAAGGCTCAGAGAGGTTCGAGTAACTGGGCAAGGGTCACAATCTTAGCAACATGGTCAGAATTCTATTTCAGACCTGTTTTTATTTATTCTTCAAGTCCTATGTACTGGGCAATTCTGCATCAAGATAACCCATTTTCCTTAGTTTCAAAATGCTTCCTTATCTCTTAGGAGTGTTATACATAGGTATTTCAACTGGAAAAACTGACAGGAAATATTTTCAAGTAGCATCTAGGTTTCTATTCCATGGTTCCTGTTTTTAAAATAATAGACCAAAATTTTACTCATGCTATGGGCATTTTATTAATCTATATCTTTATATTTTCATGAAAATCCCAAGTTCTAGAGTTGTAGTCATTATCTAAGTGAAGATTAGATAAGATTATCTAAGATGAAGAGGTAAATAGTAAATGCTATGATAAATTCACCTTGAAAACACTTGGTACTTGTAGTTTTGGTGATGGAATCCCAATAGCGTAGTCAATTAAAACCATACACAGAATTGTAAGAAAGACAGCAAAGTCACTCACTATGGAACGAACCTAAAAATAATGAAAATACTTATCACTTGAAGAAACTAAATAGACAAGAATCCTCAGGAACAAAATCTAGAGTCATATTTTATAAACACTCCATGACATAACATCATAATGTATTTTATGCATA
This sequence comes from Pteronotus mesoamericanus, assembly GCF_021234165.1. Taxonomy (NCBI): domain Eukaryota; kingdom Metazoa; phylum Chordata; class Mammalia; order Chiroptera; family Mormoopidae; genus Pteronotus; species Pteronotus mesoamericanus. Next base: position 24,164,375 of record NW_026555325.1, on the reverse strand, counting down.
TTATAATATTATCATTAGCTTTGTCAGAACCGGAATATATATTTACGTATCTCTGTCATTTAGATGAATACACACTCAACCTTTCCAGAATGAGGAATTGTGAAATAGCTATAATGGTGATTGTGTTATTTTTAATATTTCTTTAAAAGTCTAAGTTTATTATGAAGCTAAGTGTGTGGCTATTGAGCATATTATGGTTGCATGGCCAGAATTTGGCTAAACTTTAGAACTCTTTCTCACACAGGCAACATTTTAATATGATAAAACTAAAGCACCATAAAATTATCATTTTTATTGAAGAGACATAATATTTTAGTTTGTTTATCTGGAATATAAGTATGGCCGCAAGGAATATGCACAAAAGAGTGGGCAAATTTAAAAGTTACTCTAGGTTAGTCAGCTTTAAAGCCATTTCTCATATATAAAGCCATCTTTAAGCAAAAATCTTTATACAATTATAATACAATCTGGCTTCTTTATCAGGGTGATGTTATGACACACACACAAACACACACACTAATGCAGGAGATTATTGTTTCAAGTCACAAAATTAACTTAAATTAATTTTTCATGTGAAAGAAATACTTCCACCCTACGGAAAGAGGTAACAAAAAACAAGTTTTCTGCAGTAGATACAGTTCTCATAACATTTTCCCAGGGTGCAATTTTGATTATAATCTCAGCTCATCTTTAAAAAGCTTGTTTTCTTGGGTCTTTTTTTCTCATTTTTTATTGGCTGAGTCAGACATTATAGGTGTTACTTTGCAGTGTTAAATATTGAACTAAGCTGTTTCTCTGTTTACTTTCCCTTCCAAATATGCAGATGCAAACGTGGTGGGTTGGGGGAGGGTCTGACACTTTAAAAATAAAAGGAATAGTATTCCAATGAGTTTTGCAGGGGCTTTCCCAATTAGAGAATGTAACAGTGGCTCCAATGAGGTATCTGTCAGCCTGGAATAGTTCCCACTATTCGCTGGGCAAGAAAGTGACAATCAGTAATGCAGTGTGTGCTTTCAATTTCCAAAAACCTAAGTGGGAAAGTTAGAGTTCATCTTTGGGACCTGAAGTTAAGGACAAAAGCCCAGAGGTCAAGTGCCCTCCTAGCACCTGTCTCAAAAGTGTTTTTACTTCACCTCCCTCCTTCACCTGTCTCCATTCCTAATCTGGCAGTTTGCTTACACAAAAGGTTTTTAGTGGCTCCTTTCATCACAGCAATTGCTCTTTCTTTCGTCTTAAAGCATGTATGACTTCATAACATGCTTTAGGCAGGTTTTTATTTTAATCAAGGAAACTGCAGTCTAAATACCTTGGTTGGAAAATAGCGGCTGGTCTTGAACTGCTTCAGGGTGGCTGACAGAGTAACTGTGGAAAAAAACAGGATCACTGACCAAAACAGAACATCTGGAACATATGGGTGATCGTGACCACAGGCTCGTCCAACGTACTCTCCGTGCAAAGACTTGCATTCCTGCCAGAAGAGGTAAAACAAATGGGGCAATTAAGAGGGAAATAGACGCAGCTCTTTCAGCAATCTAACATCTGAAGATCAATTGCAGCCGAGTTGCTGAAGCGTTTTGTTTCGTCTATGGCTCTCACAATGATTTAACAGACAGCACATTATGCTTGACAAATTCTGTCTGCTTAGGTCAGGTAGTGAGCAATATCAAAGCTTTATATTATGTAAAATTTGAACATGAACCACTTTTAAAATCTTTGCCTTTTTCAAATTAAATTTATATCTATAAAACTAATTTATTTACCATATATTTATTTACCATAAATTTATTTAACCTTATATCGACTAAGTTTCTAACACCATATTGATTGAAAACATGACATGCTTGATAGTGATTACTAGGGTCAGACACTAAGCCAAACCATTTAAATACATCTTAATTAACTTAAATACATCACCTTAATTAATTTTCACATCAAACCTATAAAATAGGTAGACATTATTTCAATTTCATGTCTGAGGAAACCGAGTCAGAGGTTAAATAATTTCCTATAACCTCACTGCTTCAGGTAGCAATAGCACTATGATACAAATATGGTGCCCACAGTGGAAATATTGCTTATTAAATAAGAACATAGTTTTGTAAAATTATCTAGTCCACAAGCTACAAAAAAGACATGAAACTTTTTGGGCTGGCCAAAAAGTTTGTTGTTTTCTTTTTTCTGTAAGATGCTCCAGTAGTGCTTACTTGTCTTTAACTTCAGTCAAAACAATTTCATTAGATTCTATTATAACAGCTGTCATATCAGCATGCATTTTTTAAAAGAATTTATCAAAATTGGTGAATTTTTGTGTAGCCATTTTAATATCGAAGACAGAAGAAAGTATGCCACATTTTAACATATGCTTTATTATCTCAAGAAAGGTAAAAATGCAGCTGAAATGCAAAAAAATAAGATTTGTGCAGTGTATGGAAAAGGTGCTGTGACTGATCGAATGTGTCAAAAGTGGTTTGCAAAGTTTTGTGCTAGAGATTTCTTGCTGGACAATGCTCCAGTGTGGGGTAGACCAGTTGAAGTTGATAGCGATCAAATAGAGATATCAGTTGAGAGTAATCAATGTTATATCACGTGGGAGACAGCTGACATATTCAAAATATCCAAATCAATACAGTTAATAGTGAAAATGAAAAATGTGTATTTTATTTTATGGAAAAAGCCACAGACTTTTTGGCCAATCCAATATTATTACTTAAATGAAACTGAGTCAAAGATTGAGCTTGAACTTAGATCACACAACAAAAAAGAAAATGTTACTATATGCGCAAGATAAAGCCATGTTTACTTCGACTTCTCCATGGTCTTTTTTTTCCCCCCTGGTATATATTTTTATAAACTCTGAAGGAATCATTTCTAATTACTGCCTTGGCCATGAGGTGGCAGCAAAGTCAAAAAAATTTTCTTTCTCCAAGAAAAACTGAGCATTTTAAACACTAATATTTAGAAACTGAAATTTTCTTTTAAAATCATTTTAGTTTTTCTTATTTTATTTTAAAGATTACATTACTAAAGTATTTTTATTTTAAAACAGGGAAAATAATTGTTTAAATGAACCAGTGATTTCATCAATCCTAGAGATATTCTGGACCTGAACAGATATGCCATTGTGCCATGGTACAGAGAGATCTTGAAGAAAAATATAGACTGACAGATTGATCACCAACACAGAGTCCATCTATTGAACAATGATGTCTCAAGCCCTGGAATCCTTGTATAACAGAGAACAAGTACTTTCTAAAGATTCTGTAATAAACCACAGATTGCTACATTGTTATCCAAAAATAAACAACCAACCAATAAATCTAGTTGGGGCAGCTACCCCTAAGGCTAGGATTCTTAAGAAATAGTGTTTGTATGCCTTATAATTATCGGAAAGAATTCTGTCCCCTTTTCTAATCTAACTGCAAATACCTTCCTTGCTAGCTAAGGTTGAATTCCAATTGCTCATATTAAGCTAATACAGAGCACAATAACTTGGCTAATTGAAAAACCAAAGAAAAATCCCCCAGGTCTTAATTATAGCTTTAATTTTCCTTTCTCAAACTCTGTGAATAATAAAGTACCAAAAATGAATTCTTGCTTTTTGTTGTTGTTATTCCTTCTCTTGCTTCTGTTCAGAGATACCAGTGGAGCAATTACTAGGCAAAGTAATAGGTAAGCTCAGTGGTTAAGTGGGGAAATACTGTTCAAAGGGCCCAAAGTTTCAGTTACGCAGAATAAATAAGTTCTGAGGATGTTACCTACAGCATAGTGATTATATTTAATGATACTATATTGCATAGTTGAAGTTTGCTAAAAGAGTAGATTTTAACTGTTCTCACCAAAAAATAGGCAACTATGTGAGGGACTGGTATGTTATTTAGCTTGATTGTGGTAATCATTTCATGGTGCATACATACAACAAAACTTTATGTTGAATACCTTAAATGTGTTTAATTTTTGTCAATTATACTTCAATAAAGCTGAAAAAACAAACAAATACAAGACATGTTAAATAGTAAATTTGTGATATAAGACTATCTTTTCAAAATAATCATTAAACATTTAGGAAACACTCACTATGCACATAGCAGTTTGGGAGAATCAAAGAAAACTAACGTTCTTTTCCCTTGTTGAGTTAGCAAGGTAAAAACTATCATTCATGAGGTATGTAAAAATTCCATTTAAAAATCTGTCAAATGTATAATATGGAAAGTAAATGTTATATTACTGTTTTTACAAAATAGTTATAATAAGCATTAGCACAGAACTTCTTTAGTAAAATGTTTTTGGTGATACTTGTGATTATGCTTTTTCAAAAACCCTGGTATTTCCCTGGCTGCCGTAGCTCAGTGGATTGAGCGCTGGTCTGCAAACCAAAGGGTCACTGATTCGATTCCCAGTCCAGGGCACATGCCTGGGTTGCTGGCCAGGTCTCCAATAGGGGGCGTGTGAGAGGCAACCACACATTGATGTTTCTCTCCCTCTCTCTCTCCCATCCCCTCTCTAAAAATAAATAAATAACATCTTTTTTAAAAAACATGATATAATTTTTTTAAATAAAACACCCTGGTATAGTAATAAAGACAAAAGAATTGTAATGGTCTTCATTGTCTTAAAAATTACAAAATTTTTTCATTATGTAGCATTCCCTTCAGTGATAAAGGCTATTTCTGGTCAAGATCAACAATTATCTAATCCAAAACTTCTTTTAACTAATAAGAAATATGAAAATTTCTGACAGAACTTAAAAAATAAACTAAACATAGTGCTAGATATGCTTTGATTGCAAAATACTGTTCATTGTATTCTGTTTGACTCTAAAATTTTTAATATTTATATATAGCAAGGACTCATGGACAAAACCAAAGGGGAAGAGCTGAGGGAGGGAAGGTGGGAGGGGGCAAGGCAGAGACAAATGTATTTAAAAAGTAAATAAATAAAAATAAAATAAAATAAAATTTTTAATATTTAAAATTAACTCATGGCAAGTCAGATCAATTGTTTTGTAGTCTTGCAGCTATATAGAATGAATATTATATTTAGCATTAAATTATTCAGAAAATATAAAACACAGAGTAAATTATCACGTTAAATAATTTAGAGATGGGATTATTGAGGTTTTTCAATTGATTCTTTAGACATAATATCCTCACAGTTTACAAAAATGAAAATACAGATGGAAGATACACTGCTGCACGCATCAACCACAGTATAAGTGGATACGTGAAGGCTTATTCTAGAGAAAATGACAAGGGAAAAAATAAAGGTAGGAAAATAGAGGTCAAGACTGGATTTTAAACAGAGAAAATAATTTGATTTTGATTCTAAGGAAAACATTTAATGAGGAAAATTGACAAAATAGGCAAATAAGTCAAGTGCTCTTACAAAAATCATTTTTATATTTGAAAATTGCTAACACAGTAGAGTTTAAAAGCTCTCATCACAATAAAAAAAAATTCTGTAACTATGTATGGTGCCAAATGTTAACTAGACTTACGGTGGTCATCACTTTGCAATTCACACAACTATTGAATCATTAGGTTGTATGCCTGAAACTAATATAATGTTGCATATCGACTATACCTCAACTTTAAAAAAAATCACATTAAGAGTTTTATAATACTTGTACAACATAAAAGATTTCTTTGTTCCACTAACTGGCTCACTTACTAAAATGATATGTTTCATAAAATGAACTAGAATTCATATGGTTTTATGCTGATGGTTATAATGAGATTTCAGGTTACAAAAGTAGATAAAGTAAAAGCAGCTTTGGATCATAATGTTTGTAACTGAGGATAATAAAAAAGAAACTAGGATGACTAAGATTTTTAAAATATTTATTAAAAGCAGAACACTTTCGATTTTTCCAGCTGTGAGATTTGACTAAACAGAAGTAATGGATGCAAGTACAGATGAAAGAAATAATAGAGTAAGAAGAATGGAGAGCTACAACTTGAAGAGAAAAAAATCATGAAGCAGAAATAAACAAAATAAATGTTTTTTTTGTACAGGTACAGAACTTAAGGTGCAAAATATGTTGCAATCCTCTTTCCTGAGTGGGAGTTAAGAAAATAAGAGTAATCTCCTATTTTCTCCTAATTGAGGGAGGTGCCAGAATTTTGTTAATAAATTAACTTCTGTTCTTCCCAAATACTTCAATATTTACAGTAAAATGCTAACAAACAGCCCCTCGCCCTAAGCATATTCTGGACAGCTGGAGCATTATCACAGAGCAAAGTAAAAGTGTTTTGGTCCTTTACACAGAAGGCCAACTTAATTCTGCCATATGGTTTCATGTAGGTCAACACCATACTCATTTAATATGCCTTCAGTTAATCTAATCACATCATGCTGAGTATGTGTGCTTTTAGAGCAATTCAGGCCTCCTGACTATTAGAAAAACTTAATAATGAAATAAAACCTCAGTTTACTGATGAATACTTACAACAAGTAAACTTCAGAAAAAACCACCACTTTTATAATAATATGCATTCAAAAAAATTTACATTAATGGCAATAATTCACTCACAATGTTAACAAAAGCCCCCAAACAGTAATACAATTCAAGATATGACTTATTTTTCAATGTTTCACTTACTGACACAGTTAGATTCTCCCAAATTATGTCAGAGGCAGAAATATTGGACTCTCTCCATTCCTTGAGTGTGTCGTTGCTGGGATTATGGGGTTCCACACAGTTACATCTGAAAAGGAAAAATGTAGAGTTTGTGAAGTAAGTATCTTTTTTGTCACTGTACTCAAAACAAATGTGGAATGAATCTTTCTTCCCTAGTCACAGCCTTCCTCCAACTAAGAGGTAAGAGGTTAGGTCATACTAAACTATTCTGTGACACACCATTTTCAGAAAGCAAACTAGATGTATTGCCAGGGCACCAGTCCACCCTGCAGTGTTTCCTGGAAAGAGGTCATTCCCTCTCTGTCCCAGTCAGAGAAAGTTTTTTAAAGTGAAGGTTAGAACACAGGGATTTGGGGGCCTTTCAAATCAGCATGCCTTCTAGACTTTAATATCACCATTTGTCTCTATATTATAAGTCAAGAGGAAAAAATACTAAACATCCAAATCCATAATTATAATTTACATATTTTTTAATATTGTAAAACCATTTCACTTGAAGTTGGAGTTATTTAATTCATACTCTAAAGATCATTAAAAACTTTGCTATGTAAATCAAAATTAAAGCTAGGTTGAAGTCTAGGTATCTCAGGGCACACTATTCTTTATTCTGAGTGATAGTCCTGTTAAATATCAAACAATCAATGCAAGTTTTTGAGTATCTACTACATATAAGGAACCATAAAAATTGCTGGATGGGCATAACAGCAGAGAGAATAAGAAATAGTTGGGCATAGTAATATTATTATGTAATAGAAAATAGTTTCTGATCTCATTTATAATTATTAATAAATGTTAAAATTTTATTAATCAATGAGAAGACACAAGAAAAGATGACCAATAAATTAATGGCTTTAGAAGATAACTTCAATTTACAAATAGTTTGTTTCCAAAAATTCATTCATAATCCTAGTATTTGTTCTTTGGAAAGCTTTTTCTTATAGAAACATTTTATAAATGGTGGTTGGGCTTCCAGATTAACCCACATACACTGCATAAGATGAAAATTAGTTGGACTGAAATTATAGTGGTATTAATAGAGCTATAGGACCTACCTACCATTTCTAACATTACCTCTACAGGAAAATATCTTACAATTTCTACTTGGTAAATCCCTCTGCCTAAGCAACAGTCCCTCTTCTGTCTTCAACATCAGGAACTAATCTGTTTCCTTTACCACTACTCATTCATTCTTCAACACTCAAAGTTGAGTGTCTGCTATTGCAAGAAGCTCTACTTGACTTTGGCAATATGGATGGCATGGTTCCTGCTCTTACTAAGAGAGGTTAGAGGATTCCCAGCTGGACTCACTTAGAGCTGAGCCTGTAAGGGGACAGAAGGTTCCAATGAGAATGTTGGTGACAGGACTTTAAGGGAATGGATATGGAAGTATTAGCTACCATGGGTAGCTGCAATGAGCCCTATGACAACAGAAGAAGAAGCTATAGCAAAAAGGAAACAAAAGTACCTAAGATGCAATAATAGATGTTTAATAATGCAAGCTATTCAAAGCTTTAGGTTTCTAAGTCCCAGATTGGCCCTATGTAGTCATGGAAGACAGACTTTTGCTTCAGAAAGTTCTGTTTTTTACTGGCTGTGCAGCCATGAGCAAATTATTCAAACACTCTATTGTGAAGATTAAGTAACTTGATATATATTAATCACCTGGTATATATTTAGGCAGTTTTGAAATTGTGGCTGCTACCATCATGATCATGATTGGTATTAATTCTTGTTCACTTTTTCTGTCTCTCACAAAATGCAATAAAACTATTACCTTTCACCTTGATGGAACACAAAAAGAACACCAGGCCTTCTCTAACATGCGCGTACTCTTTTCATTTTGTTTCCAATCCTTTAAAGGAATGTAAACTCTAACCAGCATTAGAAAGTTTTGCTACTATTACTATGAATCTATAGAAAAAAATTCCTGTTTAATTTTGGTTCTGGGTCATTAGATCACTGGGAAAATATAAGAAAGATACTATATGCATATAAAGAGAATACTTTATTTTAAAAATGTAAATTATTTTAGAAAAGAAATAACATTAAAACCATTAAATTGCTGAATATTTTCTAAAATTAAGAACCAGATCTAGCTTCTGGCTTAAAAAGGAAGACTGAATTCACATATTTACTTTTTCTCATTACCCAGAATTCATTAATCAAAGGAATAGTATAAAAATAAACATGAGGGGAAACATCAACAAAAGAGATATAGAAACCAATGGAATATGAAAAGTAAGATGTTTGAAAAAGCAGAACAGAGAAATCATAGCAATAGTAGTACTTGTACATGCAATCCTTAAAATATAGTATTATGCATATGAAAATATAGAGGGACAAGTGACTTGGCCAAGATTACACAGCTAGAAGAGTCAGAGCCAGAATTTGAAACTCGGCAGTCCGCTTTTAAACACCAACTGCCATGGAGGAGGGATCTGGCCTACCCAGTAGAATCCCAAAGAGGATCCGGATTCAGAGAAGGGCTCACACTCAACAAAGTAAAGTAAGAGCTGGAGCTGAAAACGCAGGAACTACGTATTGTTTATTTCAGAAATCCTCCCCGCAATACTACATACTTACAGACATGCGATGTCATGGAATGGCATCAGACTTTTCTCCCAGAAATACTGTGAAGAGTATGAGGCAAAATTATTTTGAACCTAGAATTCTACATTAAGCCAAACCATCAAATTAAATTTAAAGGAGAATTTTTAAAATGTTGATTTTTTTTGGTAAATTTGACAGTTTTTCTTGCATGCATTCTTAATTAGAAAGCAAATTAATAAATAAAAATAAGTTATGAAGTAAAGAAAAGAGTGGTTTTTAAAAAATTACACACACACACACACAAGAAACTGGTAGAATAAATGAATTCAGCAAACTTGTGGGACAAAAGTCAACAGACAAAAGTCAGTTACACTAACAATGAACAATATGAAAAGGAAATTAAGAAAACAATCCCATTTACAATAACATCAAAAAGAATAAAATAGTTGGAAATAAACTTAACCAAGGAGGCGAAAGTCATCTACCCTCAAAACTATAAGACATTGCTGAAGAAAAGAAAGAAGACACAAATAAATGAAAGACAAAAAACTGTTCATGTATTGGAAGGCTTAATGTTGTTAAAATGCCCATCAAAATCCCAATGGCATTTTTTACAGGAAAGAATTCCTAAAATTCATATGGAACCACAAAGGATCCTGAATAGCCAAAACCATCTTGAGAAAGAAAAAAAGTTGGATGCCTTGTATTTTCTGATTTCAAAACTTAATTACATAGCTACAGTAATCAAAACAGTACAATACTGGCATAAATATAGACATATAGAACAGCAGAACAGAATAGAGAGCCCAGAAATAAACCCTCACATAGACAGTCAGATGATCTTTGACAAGGACATCAAGACTACACAGTGGTAAAAAAAGGATAGTCTCTTCAACAAATGGTGGACATCGACCTGCAAAAGAATAAAACTGGATCCTTATCTTACACCATACAATACAAAATGGATTAAAGACTTCAATGCAATACTTGAAACCATCAAAATTCTAGAAGAACAGAGGGGAAAGCTTTATGACATTGGTCTTAGCAATATTTCTTGGATATGACATCAAAATCACAGGCAACAAAAGCAAAAGTATACAGTGGGACCATATCAAACTAAAGTTTCTAGACAGCAAAGTGACCAATCAACAAAGAGAAAAGTTAGTCTTTGTAATGGGAGAAAATATTTGCAAACTACGTATCTCATAAGTCATTAATATCCAAACTATATAAGGTGTTCCTATAATTCAATAGCAATAAAACAAATAACTTGATTAAAAAGGGGCTAAATGCTTGCGTTGGGCAGTGCTGTAATAAGGGGTGAAGACCCCAGATCTGGGACCAACCGCTGAAGGTGTAATTGCTAAGACGCTGCTCAGAAACATTCTCTTCACTGACGAACTCTCAAGGAGCCCAAAGTTTCTGCTCATGAAATTTCCACTTTACTGGAAAACAAATGTTGACTACCAAATCATCTTGAATGAGGCAGCGCTTCTTTCCTGAGCAATTATTCATTCCAATAACTAAAACCTATTGTGCAAAATGTTCTAAGAAATTAGAAACTGGGATGTACACCTACCTTTTTAGTGAGAGAAACTAAAGATTAGTGTGGATAAATACCCTGTTTTTTTTAAAGGCCTTATTTTTATAAAGAGTAAAAATAAAGCTGTATTAAGATTATAAACAGAAATGTATCCTAATGCCTAAAGGAAATGTATGAGCAATTAGTAAGACTATAAACAGAAATGTATCTTAATGCTTAAATGAGATATATTAGCAATTATGAAAAAATATTTCTCTGTATTGCTGAAAACTTTCTGTGGTTTCCCATTCTATTTTCCAAAAACAAATGAAGTCCTTATGTTTTTCCTATTTTTGTGTTGTTTGTGATTGGTGTGTATGTTTACAATTATGTCTAGAATGGAACTTATAAAAAATCTAAGCTCGGATGTGGCTGGGAGGGCATACCATATTTTTTTATCTAAAGGATCTATTTTTTTCCTTTTTACTTTATACTCAATACATAAAAACTATTTTAAAAATGTATGAAGGCCCAAGGCTTTCAGGTGGTCTGTTCTAAAATATAAGCACTGATTTTACCAGGAGGTGTTCTTTGTCAGCTTTGTTGCAGCGGCAGATTATTCACGGGTTTCCAATCCACCTTCCTTTTTTTTTTAATGCTTCCCACCCTGTTATTGCTTTAAGTGGAAAGAGAAGGAAAACCTGCATTTGGAAGTAATATTGAAATGAATCTTGACTCTGCCCCTTTGGACCTATTTTATCTTAGGAAATCACACAACTTCTTTGAGCGTTTGCTAATTCATTTTACATGGAAAATACTTACAACAAATGTGCCGCGTCGTGTTGAGGCTTTAACAAGGTATTATAACATGGGTAAAACTTCCACTACTATTCCTACAATGCAGTAGATGCTCAATATAAAGTACCTTACACATGTTTGTTATGTGGGTTATAAAATATTTTGATATAATCTCAAGTCCCAATCACTCCTATGAGAGGTAGGACAGGTATTTTTGTGCCCATTTCAAAATGAGAAACTAAAGCTCAGCAGCAGGCTCGTACCATGAAGAGGATGAAGTGGGATATAGGATTTTTGGTCTGTACTCCTTATATAAATGGAGCCCATGGGAGGTAGAGTTGGCAAAGGAAGCTTCTTTTACTTAACATTGTCCTATTTCCAGCCTAACTGTATGCTGTTGCAGCTAGCACATGCACAATATGAGGCTTCTAGTTTAACAGTTTGATTTCTACATTTTACAGATGGAGGAAACAGCCATATATGCAGATAGAGTTTGATTTGAATTCAGGTCTGTTTGACCCCGAAACCTCTGCTCTTTCAGTTACCATATGCTTCCTCTAGATGTACCTCTGTGCCATTCCCATCAGCATTGCCAAAAAGGAATCTACATGTTAGAGTGCGGGCTTCCTAGCATCCTCTTTCATGACTCGTCTCCTTTAAGATATTCCCCGCAAAATGCCAAGCAGCCTGGCCCTCATATCATGATAACTCTACCACCACTCCCCAGATTCCTATTTCTCACAGCACCATCTAAACCTGGCCAGGCACGGCTTCCTTCACACGGCCTGTGTGTGCCCCGTTCCCTCAGGGCCCTGGTTTGTTTTTCGGAGCAGTTTTACCGTGTCAGTGAGGACAATGCCGGAATGTGTATTACTCCATTCCTGGGAGCACACTGACTTTCTCACAGTGATGTTCTGAAAGTACAAAGAAATTTGGTACGGAAACGGTGAGTTCATAGAAAAGACACTTTTTTGGAGAGTCAGGTCTGTAAGTGGACATTAGTCACCAGTGCCTCCTTGTCAGACCTGTCTCTTGAATTAATAACATTCCTCATCAATAATTCCAAAAGAGGAAAAATATGTTTTTTACCCTCAAACCTTTATTTTATACCTCACTGATATCATGGATAGCCAACCAAAAATGAAATCATTATTGTTCCCTAAGTTAGGTGAATGGGGCAGCCACTACCTTAAGGAAACAGGTGCACTGCTCCTTCCTCAGCCCGCACCTCTGACCTTTGAAATCTCGGCAGACAGTTCTCAGAGGTCACATGACTGGACAGGAAGTATGAAAAAGGTCTCTCTACCCAGCCCTTCCCTTGTTGATTCAAAGAAGGCTCTGGCTATTTAGACTTTATGTCCTCAAACATCAAAAAAGATATTCTAAATAAATAAATCAGTAATAAAAGGAGAAAAAAAATCCCACTTCCTTGTTTTTCATCTATACTGATGAATTTAGTCAAATAACTCCAATCCAAAAGTACAATAAAGAAAAGGAAAAGAAAAAAAAAACACTAGAAAGAGCAATGTAAGGAGATAAAAAGTAAGTTTGGATTGATTCTTCTGTTAATTTCATCCAAAGTAATTTTTAGTGACTCTAGTCATAAAATGGCAGTATTAATGCAAGAAAAATCTTTCAATACATAAGTGCTTAGCATACTGACTTTGGATTCTTTAGCCAAGGTTCCTATGCTAAGTCAAATGCAAGCACTTAACCTGAGCGACTTTGGATAAGTTACTTATCACATTTTACCATGTATAATGTGTACTCTTTTGCCCAAATTGTTGAGGGAAAAATAAGTATGCACATTACACACGAGTATAATGATTACATGCCATGGGTATAATAATATGTATAATAATCCTGTGTATCATGCGCCCAAAACGTAGGTGCACATTATACGCAGCAAAATACAGGTAACTTCTCTATATCTGTTTTCTTAAAGTGGGGATAATGATAGTAATCAACTTCACAGGGTTATTACAACGGTAAAATAAGTTACCTTTTTAGGTAAAAGCACCTGGATCTGGCAAAGTAAATCCTATTTAGGTGTTAGGTATCATCATTATTGTTCTCCTTGTTATTACTATTGTTACCAGACTGGGAAGCCCAATAATCCAAAGGCAATAGAACGGGTAGTATCTGTACATTTTCACATCTTTACATTTTTAAAAACACAAGTGCCAATTAATTCTGACTTATGGTGTTGGATTGTTTGACTTAAAATACATTCTTCACCAAACACTATCTTTTCCTGTCTGTCCCTTCACCCTAAGTGTCTGTGCTCTAAGCTGTCTTGTTTATGTAAATGGCTACAGAGGGATTAGATAAGCATGATAATTAAATGCCTTCACCCAAAAGCCTTTGCTTTGGTTTCAAGGCTAATGGAAGTGATCAGTCTTCTTTACAGAAGAGCCTGTGGCTTTTTTCTGGAAAACATAACTTGATAGCACTCCCTTCAACATTATTACTAATTTTAGTTCCTGGGTTACAGATCTCTTTTTGTCTTTGTAGTTATTACTAGTGCCTTCCTGTGTGTGCTGAGCAGTAATGGTTTGTGATTCATTTTTCTTTTTTTTTTTGAAGTCTCTTTATTGACTGAATTAGCCTCCAGAGTGCTGTGTGGCAAGTTAGATATTAATAGTGTATATGGCATAAAATCAGAGAATTATGATCTATCTGTAGAAGCCAAGCATGATTTTTATGTCTCTTCTTTTTTTCTATTTCAAAAGCATTTTGAATTAGTGAAAAAAATAAAGCCACACTATAGAATATTTATAAAATGAAAAACAAAAAGAAAATCTTTCACAGTCTTTCCATCCGGTACTTTAATTTTTGACATATTTCTTTCAAGAGTTCTTCTTATATTTTCAACATATTTATGAGGCTACACTGTTTTTAAGCCCCATCAGTGGCTTTGACAAGCAGTTGTGACATGACCTGTGTTGGGTTGTAAGAGTAATTCTGGCAACTCCACAGAGAGCAGCCTGTGGAAGAACAAGTGTAAAATCAGGGACACCAGTCAGAAGGCAACTGTAATAATCTAGACAAGAGATTATGGAGGTAGAGAGGGTGGTAAGTAGTATTTAAAGTTTATGTAGAGAGCCATTATCTTTGTTGGAAAGTCTGGGTGGGTGAGAGAGTAGTCAAAAATAAATCCCTGGGTTTTTGTGTTGTTTTTTTTTTTTTTTGTCTGAACAGCTGAAAGGATGGAATTGCCATTAACAGGGGGAACGACTTCAGAGTTTACTGTTACAACTCTAAACATAAATAGAGCTAAACTACAAGCACTTACTCAGTATACTAGTTTGCTAGGGCTGCTATACCAAAGTACCACAGACTGGGGGGCTTAAACAATCGAAAGTTATTTTCTTCCGGTTCTGGAGGCTAGAAGTCTGAGATCAAAGTGTCATCAAGGTCGATTTCCTCTGAGGCCTCTCTTCAGCTTGCAGATGCTACCCTCTTGCTGTGTCTTGCTGTGCTACCTTCTCGCATGGTCTTTTCAATGTGCTTGTGCATTCTGGTGTCTCTGTGTGTGTCCAAATTTCCTCTTCTTATAAGGACACAAGTCAGATGTAATTAGGACCTACCCATATGACCTCATTTAACCTTAATTACCTCTTTAAAGCCCCTATCTCCAAATACAGTCATATTCTAAGGTACCGAGGATTAGGGCTTTCACATTCAAATTTTGGTGGAACTCACTTCAACCCATAACAACAAGTGATATGATTTCAGAGTGAGTAGGACCCCCCACTGACCCCCCCCCCCCCGCCTTAGTCCTTAAAGTCTGCTTTTATAATTGAAAAAAAAAATCTACTACAGTTGCTTCATTCTTTTAAATATGAAAATGAAATTTCTGTAACAAAACTAGCCTCTTACCAATCACCTTTATAGCAAGTTCTTATAGATTGTGAAGATGCCAGGTAGGGACCTTTGCAATGAAGAGATGAGCAACATAATGGGGTGAGTAGAAGCAGCAGAACTGGCCTCAACACAAACTTCACTGAGACTAGTAATGAGCATTCACTTACAGAACATATTTTGTTACCCTTCACATAATATTTGAGCAGTCTTACAGAGGAAATATTTATAAAGATATTTTAGGTGACATACAAAAACGGTTTTACCTGAAACTGAGAGCTATTACAATAGAATGTTTTTATACAGTAAACTTCTTCCTTCCTGAGAGTTATATATACACCACTTCACTTAATGTTTTCCTATTTATTAAATAATAAATGTAAAATACATAAGCTGAACACCATATATAATCAAGAATTGAATTTATACATGGAAAAGTTATTCTAAGTTAACTGAACTTGGCTAGTTCTAAACATTGAGTAGAAATACTGTTCAGAGAAATTAACATGTTAGTTTCCATAGTTAAAGGGAAGTGTTTCTTTTTCCAAAATAAGTTATTAGTAATAGCTCTAAGAATTCTTTTAGCATAACTAAAACTATAAAGTACATAGTGGTGATACTTAAAATATCCAACAATGAATGAATAATGTAGCAACATTTTACATGAACAAGATTAATTTGCTGAAAATATCCCAATAGAAATGACAGATACACTGAGTAAAATTATCAAATCACATACAAAGAGCAACACTGGTATTCTATCAAACTCATAAAGAATTCATGACAATATGCTGAACAGGTGAGATAAAGTTGAGTGGCAGAATGAGATCACACCATCTAATAGAGAAAGCGTAACACTGAGAAACATGGGCTCTACTCTTCAGTATGCTTTACATGATTATTAATAAGTCATAAGTCATTAACTTGCTCTATAAAATAGATTCTATCTGCTCCACAGGATCTTAGTAAATATAAAGTGATGTATTTAAGAGGATTTTTCAAAATTGTTAATTTCCTTGGAATTCAATTCCAGGGAGAACTTTAATTTAAAAATATAAAACTTCAGTGAACTTATTTTAACTGATATTTAGAAAGGTAAATTGCTTAATAGTTGCTAGAGCAATAGTTCACAACTTTTTATAGCCATGTATTTCTATATATTCTGTCAAATCACTACATGCTTTTATTATTCATTTTTTTCCCTTTACAATGGGTGTTAAGGATATAAAAATCCAGTAGAACTTTTAGAAGAACATTTTATCATAAATACCTGATTTTTAACAAAACTCTTGCTTATTTAAGCTTTCTCTACTTTTCTCTGATTGCATGTGTATCAGTGGCTCAGAAACAATGACTTAAAAATTTTTTTTTAAATTCCAGGAGTTGGAAGAACTATTAAGAAGCTGGTAGATCCCATCATCTACAGGTAAATAATTCTACAATGTGTCTCAGAAAAGCAAAGATGACGGATACCATATTTTCAGTTACACATACAGACATATATATTAAACAAACATTTATTGGGAAATATGAGCAGAACATTTCATGATTTTATAATTGAAAAAAATTATATCATGGGTGCTTTATTCTTTTAGATATCTAAATGGAATTTTTGGAAGAAATAAAATTATCTTTCTAGTGATCATTCTAAGAATGGTCATCACATCTCAACAAAGTGGAATACTGTGTATTTGATATACAAATACGTGACTTATGGCCATTCAATGTATTTTTTTAAGATTTTTAAAAAATTTATTTAAGAGAGAGGTGAAGGGAGGGAGAAAGAGAAGGGGAGAAATATTGGTGTATGAGAGAAACATCAATTGATTGCCTCTCGCATGTGCCCCAACCGGGACCAGGCCTGCGACACAGGCATGTGACCTGACCAGGAATTGAACCAGCAACATTTTACTTTGAGGGACAATGTTCAACCAACTGAGTCATGCCTGTCAGGTCATTCAATGTATTTTAAAGAAACCACCAATTCCTGCTTAGTACTCTCCCTCTAATATGGAAGTTCATGCAAATTTTTCCCCTTTCATAACTATTTGACAAGACAGTATGACAGATAAATCTATTTAAGGTTTGCAAATCTATAGTTACAGAGAAAGAAAACAGCAGCTGGAGGTGGATCTGAGAATATTGTTAAAAGACACTTAACAAAGGCTTACTGGTGTCTGCCAAGCACCTGGCTCTCTGGGGGCAGAAATGAGGAGACAACCTTATGATTCAAAGGTTCATAGTTTGTTACAAATAATGAGGATAAAACAGGTCAATAATAAACTTATACTGGATAGTATTGCTACTGGAGTTAAGACTTTATTAAAACAAGAATTTAATTCAAAAGCAGGAAGGAAAAACAAAGATAGCAAGTGTTTGGATTAAGAACCAACAATAAGATGATTGTTAGAAATTTATTTATTGAAGAATGTTCCTAATACCAGCTTTTTAATAGAGAAAAAACTCATGTTAAATATGCATTCGAGTTGCAAGAAGCATTTCAGAAATGTAAAACTACGAACCAACATGTTCATTTCACGCTATGTGCCAAGCACTTTGCTACCACAGGGGATACAAAGGTGTGCTTGCCTAATAGTCATGGACCTACCCTTGTGGCGATTCATCTAGTGGAGTTACACATACATTACACAAATAAATACACACAAATACAATTGCAAAGTTATGTTGCCAGCAATTCTGGATAAATTTAGTCAAGTGCATGTGGCAAAAAAGTGATTAAAAGGATGAAATACTGGGGCTTCTCTAAATGAGTTTTATTCTTTATTTTTGATTAGTTAGGACTAACAGGTCAATGAGCTGCGATAACCTCCCTTTCACCTCCTCCCTCCCCACGTCTCCATCAGCTTCGCAGTTCTGCAGGTCGCAGTCCTGCCTCTTTTCCAGATGACTTTCCACCATGTTGGCACCCTGTCTAAATTTTCAGCCAGAACTAATTTTATGAATTCAATTTGTACATTTTTATCCCACATTAAGATTCTCATAACATCTCAAGTTTTTTCAAAACTTCTAGTTGAAATCTTTAAGAGTAGTGTGAAAGATACTATAAAAAGGCACAGTTGCCTTTAATGGTCAAACATGATTGGTCAGGTGATGTCAGTTATATTACAGTATGTTCAGTTAATCAATAGGCACTAAATATTGCTGTATTTTATATTATTATGCTGGGACTATAGGAGATAAAATTGTTACATTTTCTGCTTTAAGGGAGCCTTGAAGAGATTAGTTAAGGAGATTAGAAAAATAATATTCTTCCATGAGTATAAAGTCAGGCAGTAAATAACATTTATCCAAAAGAAATCACTGTCTTGGGTTATGTAGAGGACTGGGGCTGAAAAAACAACAACAAAGAGATAGGAAAAGGAAAAAAAAAGGCCTTCCCATAACCTAGTGGTGAGATCACACTTTTTAACAGCTTGGTAATTATTGGATACTATTCAATTCCAGCATGCCAATATATTGGAAGCTAAGGTCATAAACCCTGCTCTTTGCTTTGATCCAACCAACTGCAATGAGTTAATACAATCCTAATCTTTCTTTAGCTAGCCATATTTGAAGATGTTAAATTATTACAATATATTTGAAGAAACATTTAATCTTCCATGAACAGAATGCTTAACTCTATTTTTGCCATTTCTTAAAAACAAAGCAACCTAGAAAGTTATTTACATGAACTCATTACTTATTGCTAACTTGACAACTTCAGCTTGATCATCTGGTGAAACGTATATATTCTTGAAACTAAATTGATTATCTTGACACTTGCTCTTGGCACAATGAAAGAAATGCTTATGGCTTCAAATACAAGTTCTACATATTACCACATTATAAAATTAGGATGTCAGAGGTACTAGGCATCCTGGCCTTACAGAAATTAAAAACACTTTGTTATTTGGTTGGCAAAACTATAAATTTAAGGAGATCTGCATACAGGACACCCGAGTATAAAAAATATCTTTGAAAAGTAGATGAGGCCTCCTCTACATCTTACATCTCAGCAAAATATGTGAGCATAAAGGCATGTTAAGATTGCAAAGATTGTAACTCAGATGTACTGCATCCCAGCTTCAACATTTTCTAAGAATTTGTCTCATAAAAACTGTGAAAGCATGAGGCCAGCAATATCAGTTGAAAACTGTAGGTGAGCATGAGTATAATGACACTTAAAACTTATTAGGTCACAGTGACAGGAACAAAAAAATCACTGAAAGTGTCTTGTGGACTTCATGAAACCCAAATTGTTTTATACAAGTGGGAGATTATACAATATATCAAAATAGTCATTAATGTTAGCACTAACTTTTAAGTATGCTGATAAATATATGCGTTACATGTATAGTGTAAAAGATTAGTTTTGTTTTTCCAAAGAGCAATAATGGCAAAACCTGATCAAAGCCATGTATAGAACATCAGTGGTTCAGGAAGCCAGCATGAAACAAAACATAAGAAAGTGCAGTAACCATGTTTCCTAAGAAGATTACTATTCTGTGTTTTTCTTATACCCATTTCAGGTCAAGGAGACATTAAAGCCTCACAACTTGTCAGGATGAATAAATCTTTCCCTCCTACCTCCCCAATTTTGGTTGAAAAGGGCACTTGGGCAATGGAACACAGTGATTAGCCCACATTCCTAATCAGCCTTCTAATAATTAGGTTTCAGATAGAGGTACACCCTGTGATAAAGCATAAACTGGTGGGGATCTTTTTTTAAAAAGGCAGAGATGGAAACATTAGGCAAATCAGGACCTGTGTCCACTCATCTTGATCGCCATAACAGGCAAGAATAATGGACAAATCAAGCAATTTTTTTTTCTCAAATTAGTCTCGAAGCATAACCCCACAATTTGTCTTGATCTCATCACTCTTTGATTCCTAGAATTTTGCAATCCCATGTTTATCCACTCTGTCTCTACCATCTCTTGTCTCTCTTTCATCTGTCTCTGTGTTCTCATTTTTAAACACACACCGATCTTTTTTATCACAAATTATCATTTGTATGATCTCATTGCCTGCTCCAAAGGCCCTGTTTTTCACTTTCTTTGACACCGAAGTGGCCTACGCACCCTTTCTTCATTTCTTTACCACCTACTCCCTTCTTAATTTTTTGCAAACTGGCTTCTTCTAATCATGTCTCTCCTCTCCACCCAACACAGTGTCTTAAAGTTAACAATGATGTCTCTTTTTTATTCTCTTTGATCTCTATACCAAATATCTCTAAAGATTTCTTGATACAGTTTTGTCTCTTGTCTTCTACAACCTGATATTATTCGTGCTTTTTTCCCCTTTTCTGCTGCCTCTTTCTAATTTTCTATCTGTTGATTACAATTTTTTTCATTCTTCTACCTTCAAGCTGTGACCATTATCCAGGACTCAGTCCTTGCTTCTCTGATCTTTTTCCTTTCTAGACGAGGGAATTTTAAACTGTGATCCTCAACCTGAAGTACCTTAGAGACAGCCACTAAGGGTAGAGGGAACAGCTGAAACGGTGGACAGCTACTGCCTCCACACCGCTTCAAGCAGAAGAGCTCCACTGTCACCTATTTTATTTGTTCCATATTGTTTCTTTTTGAGAGCTTATTTGTATTCATCAGTGTACAGAAAATTATATCAGATTATAAAACATAAGTCTGATTTCTCATTTGCCACTATCTATATGACTTTGAACAGATATTGCAAAGCATTGATGAGTTGCTTGCATCTGGGCCTGTGCCGTTCTCTCCTCTGCACCTCTCTGCTGTCTTGTTCCTCAGCACCTTTCTAATTGCTACTCATTTTTAGGTCTTCTATGTGACTTCATCCAGGAAGTCTTCCCTGAACCCAAAATTTAAGTTAGGTGGTTCTCCTATGTGATACCATAGCATTGTGTACCAATCCCTTAACACAGCACTTAATTGTGTTGTCTATTTGTCTGCATTCCGTATTAAACTGGAAGCTCATTGAGAACAGAATATTTTTCATGATTTCCTTAGCACCTGACATAGCGTCTGGCATGGAGTAGGTTTGAACATCCAAGCAAAGTATACATCCTAGCAAGGATATTCAAATTAGGAGGCACTGCTCTTTTTGCAACTGAAGGAAAATGAAAAGGTAAGTATCACTGTTATCACTCATTCCGATCAAATGGCTCTTCCCATCTGCCTGCTTGCTCAGTGTCCCTGACACCTCCTTCATCCATTTCAGAACCTTGTTCACAACACCCTCACTATTTGCTTTCACTGAAAAGTTATTTTGTTTCTACTCTCATTTTCTTGCTGAAAAACAAAAGTATACTGTTTAAAGCTATCTCTGAAGACCAAGAAAAAGTACTAAAACTCACAGTATTTTCCAAAATGAAACACAAAAAAATCATATAATCATATCAATAGATGCAAAAAAGCATTTGACAAAATCCAGCACCCATTTATGATAAAAACTCTCAGCAAAGTGGGAATAAGGGGAACATATCTCAACACACTCAATGAAAAAAAAAAGTGTTTTCCTCAAAATCAGGAACAAGACAGGGATGTCCACTTTCACCACTCTTATTCAGCATAACACTGGAAGTCCTAGCCACAGGAATCAAACAAGAAGAAGAAATAAAAGGCATTCAAATCGGAAAGGAAGAAGTAAAACTGTCATTATTTGCAGATGACATGATACTATATATAGAAAACCCTGAAAATTCCACCAGAAACTATCAGAACTAATAAATCAATTCAGTAAATTTGGAGGATACAAAATAAATATTCAGAACTGGTTGCATTTTTATACACAAATAATGTACTATCAGAAAGAGAAATTAAGAAAATAATACCATTTACAGTTGCATCAAAAAATGCCTAGGAATAAATTTAGTTAAGGATGTAAAACAGCTATACTTAAAAAATTATAACAAGTTGAAGAAAGAAACTGAGGAAGATACAAATAAGTATAAGCATATACTGTGCTCATGGATAGAAAAAATTAGTATCATTAAAATGTCCATACTACCCAAAGCAATCTATAGATTCAAAGAATTCTCATCAAAACACCAATGGCATTTTTTCACAGAACTAGAACAAATAATCCATAAATTTATATGGAACCACAAAATAGTAATCTTGAGAAAGAAGAAGAAAATTAGAGCTATCATGCTGCCTTATATCAAACTATACTACAAGACGACAGTAGTCAAAACAGCATGGTGCTGGCAAAAAAAAACAGACACATAGATCAATGGATGGAATAGAAAGCCCAGAAATAAACCCATGCCTATATGGTCAATTAATATTGGACAAAGGAAGCAAGAACATACAATGGGGTAAAGACAGTCTATTCAGTGAATGGTGAAGGGAAAATTGGATAGATATATGCAAAAAAATGAAACTAGACCACCTTGGTATATCATATACAAGAATAAACTTAAAATAGATTAAAGATTTAAATGTAAGTCTTGAAACCATAAAAATCTTAAAAGAAAATATAGGCAGTAAAATCTCAAACACTTTGCTAGCAATATTTTTTTCTGATGTAACTCCTCAGGCAAGGGAAACAAACAAACAGACAAACAGAGCTAAATGGGACTCTATAAAATTAAAAAGTTTTTGCACAGCAAAGGAAACCCTCAACCAAACGAACAGACAACCTACCAAATGAAAGAAAACATTCATCAATGATACATCCAATAAGGGGTTAATATCAAAAATTCATAAAGTATTCATATAACTTAAAATAAACAAATGCTCCAATTAAAAAATGGGCACAAGATCTGAATAAACACTTCTCCAAAGAGGACATACAGAGGCCCAGAGGCATATGAAAAAGTGCTCAGCATAGCTAATCTTAAAGAAATGAGATATCTCTTATGATTATGGTCACTAGTCATAAGAGAAAAGAGAAATTAAAACCACAATGAGATATCACCTCATACCTGTCAGAATGGCTACCATCAATAATCAACAAACAAAAAGTGTTGGTGAGGATGTGGAGAAAGGGGAACCCTTTTGCACTGTTGGTGGGAATGCAGACTCACCAACAATGGTGCAGCCACTGTGGAAAACAGTATGGAGTTTCCTCAAAAAATTAAAAATGGTACTTCCTTATGACCCAGTGAGTCTACTTCTGGGTAAATGAGGTCTGTCCAGAAAAAGCCCAGCCATTGCTAATATAATGAGAACAGTTCATGCAACATCAATATGAACTGCAGCCAAGGAGAGTAGACTGGAACGTGCATGCATGAACAATGATAGCTTCACTATACTAGTCAGTGGATGCAGTAGACACCACTAAGTGAGCGTGCGTACTGGGTGGCTCTCACATTCAAAATGATTGAGAGTAGAGGAATGACTCTGCATCAAATTTTACATTAAGCTTGAACATTCTTCTGTATAAACTAATCGGGTGATTCAGAAGCCTGCAGCTATGGGCAACTGGTGATTGGCATCTTCATCAACATAACATACCCACTCACGCATCACATCTCATGCAGAGTTGTTTGGCAAAACATCAAGTCGCCCAGGTGACTTAGCCCCCTATAGCCCAAATCTGGCACCCTGTGACTTCTGGCTTTTCCTAAAACTAAAATCACCTTTGAAAGGGGAGAAATTTCAGACTGTCGATGAATTCAGGGAAGTATAACAGGGCAGCTGATGGTAACTGGGAGAATTGTGTGAGGTCCCAAGATGCCTACTTTGAAGGTAACTAAGGCGTCATTGTCCTATGAACAATGTTTCTTGTATCTTGTATCTTCTTCGAGAAATGCCTCTATTTTTCATAGTAAATGGATGGATAGTTTCTAGACAGGCCTCATATATCCAAAGAAACCCAAGACACTAATTCAAAAAGATATATGCACCCTTTTGTTCAGTGCAGCACTATTTACAATAGCCACAACATGAAAGCTACCCAAGTTCACATCAATAGATGTGTGGATAAAATGTGGTGGTACATATACACAACAGAATTTTACTTGACCATCAAGAAGAATTAAATCTTACAATTTGTAATAGCATGTATGGACGTAGAGGGTATTATGCTAAGTGAAACTAGTCAGAGAAAAACAAACACCATGTCATTTCACTTATATGTGAAATCTAAAGAACAAAATAAACAAAAAAAGAAAACAAAATAGAAATACTCATAGAGAGAGAGAACAGACTGATGGTGCCAGAGTAGAGAGAGGCTGAGGGTGTGGGCAAAAAAGGCGAAGAGATTAAAAAGTACAAATGATAGTTACAGAAATGTCACAGGGGTGTATAGTACAGCATAAGAAATATACTCAATAATATTATAATAACTACGTATGGTGCTGGCTGGGTACTTGAAATATCAAAGGCATTACTTTGTAGAGTATATGATTTTCTAACCACTATGCTGTATACCTGTAATTAATACAAAATAATATTGAATGTAAACTGTAATTGAAAAATAAAATTTAATAAATAAATAGTGTTATTTTTCAGTCCTATCATTGTCTCTTTCTTTACAAAATTATAATATTGCACTATTTTGGTCCAATTTCAACAATTTCAGCTTCTTCTAATAACAAAGAAAGATAATAAATCTTCAAAACATTTGAGGCCATACCTAAGCAGTTAAAAGCATTGGTGGTTGGTGCAGAGGTAATAACTGTCCCATAAAGAACATATTGTTTCAAATATTTGCTATATAAAAATTTATACACAAATGCAACAAAAAATTCTCAAATCAAAGAAAGGACTAATATTGGGTTAGACAAAAATTTGTTTTTTTTTTCCATAAGATGGCTCCAGTAGCACTTAGTTGCCTTTAAATTCAATTGAAACAACTTTGTTAGATTGTACTGTGACAGCTGTCATATTAATGTGCTCTAAGAAAAGAACATCAAAAATGGTGAATTTTTGTGTAGCCATTTTAATACTAAAGATATAAGAAAATATGCAACATTTTTGCCTATTTATTCTTTCAAAAAAGGTAAAAATGCAACTGAAACACAAAAAAATGATTTGTGCAGTATATGGAGAAGGTGCCGTGATTGATCAAACATGTCAAAAGTAGTTTGCCAAGTTTCATGCTGGAGATTTCTCACTGGACGATGCTCCATGGTTGGGTACAGCAATTGAAGTTGATAGCAATCAAATTGAGACATTGAAAACAATCAACATTATACCACATGGGAGATAGCCAACATCCTCAAAATATCCAAATCAATAAAGTTATTGGTGAAAATTGAAAATGTCTCATATTTTATGGAAAATAAACTTACAGACTTTTCAGCTAACCCAATATAATGTCCACACACACTATAAAATAGAGCCTTAGAGAAATTCTTAACTATCGATATACTAAAACTAGTAAGAACAATTGGTCCAATAGCATTTTTATCATAAACTGTATATTAACCTCAATAGGAAATATCTGAGTACTCCCATCATAAATGTCATAAGTTCTAAAAGCAATATTATATATTTTTTAAATTGGGATTATATTGGTTAATAAAATTATATAGGTTTAAGGTGTACAATTCTATAACACATCATCTGTACACGGTACTGTGTGTTTATAACCCCAAGTCATGTCTCTTTCCATCATTTTTTAATTCAGTCATTTTTGTTTACATTTTTATCATTTTCAAATATCAATCTAATAAAATTTAGACCCAGTGAACCTCTTTTACCTCATTGCTCTAAATCTGAAATCATATTTTCACTGTTTCCTTTGGATTATAGTAAATTTAAAAGGCCCTGAGCCCTGGCTGGGATGGCTCAGTAGATTGAGCACCGGCCTATGAACCAAAAGGTTACCAGTCTGCTTCGCAGTCAGGGCACACGCCTAGGTTGTGGGCCCAGTCCCCAGTGGGGAGTGTGTGAGAATCAGCCAGTCAATGTTACCCTCACGCATCAATGTTTCTTCTCCTCCCTTCCCTTTTCTCTAGAATGAAACAAAAATAAAATCTATTAAAAATGTTTTTAAAGGAAAATGTCCTGAAAAAACCCAAAATCATGCCCTGGCTGGTGTGGCTCAGAGGACTGAGTGCCAGTCTGTGAATCAAAGGGTCGCCGGTTCAATTCCCAGTCTAGGACACATGCCTGGATTGCAGGACAGGTCCCCAAGTAGGGGGTGCACAAGAGGCAGACACACATTGCTGTTTCTCCCCCTCTCTTTCTCCCTCCCTTCCCCTCTCTAAAAATAAATAAATAAATAAAATCTTTAAAAAAAAGAGTTAAAAAAAAACCTGAAGTCATATATATTTTGCAAAAAGCAAAATGCCTATGTAGCAAAATTGCCTTTGGCTCACTATCTACTTAATAAGGAATTCTTGACAAATAGAACCCCCAAAAGCTATTCGTGGCAGTGTAACACTAAGAACTCAAGTATCAGATGGGTGGCTCATTAGATGACTTTTAAAATCCTGTTCAACTCTGAGTGTCCTGGATTTAGGTTATGAATCAATTTAAGGTACTCTATCTGCTGAGTAAGTTCCTCCTATTTCTTAAAACAATAGCAATATTTGTAACAAGAAAAGCTCACAGCCAACAGGGAGAATGGTACTTACGAGTATTGTGTCAGCAGTTCCAAATCATTATGCATGTTGATTGGATATGCTTCACTGAGTTCAAACAACTTCTCTAGGGCTTCATAAATGAAAATGATGCAAATAAGAGAAGCAAAAGCTTCTTCAGTAAACCGAGTGATATAGCAGACAAGGGAGCTTGCATCTGTGGCCACAAG
This sequence comes from Pteronotus mesoamericanus, assembly GCF_021234165.1. Taxonomy (NCBI): domain Eukaryota; kingdom Metazoa; phylum Chordata; class Mammalia; order Chiroptera; family Mormoopidae; genus Pteronotus; species Pteronotus mesoamericanus. Next base: position 24,137,319 of record NW_026555325.1, on the reverse strand, counting down.
TATGATACATAGTGTTGCAGTCCAAAGTCCAATACTAGCTCTTAAAGATAGGTATGACAGCCCATATTCTCTAGGAGGAGAAAAAGAACAGTAGAGAGAAGGTCATTTAACAGCTTGCCACCATTTTAAACAGATGGAAATAAGTCTAATTCATGAAGTGAAAGTAAATAAGCTTCACATCCTGTGAATATCTAAACTCAAGACTTTGTCTAAAGGGAACATTTAAGGGGATAAAACTAACAGGGGTTCTCAGTGTTGAGAACTGAATATAATTTTTTACAAACATTACAAAACATTATACACAAATCTTTTCTTTTTTTCTTCATTTTCATGGAGAGACAAAAACGGCAAACTGAATCAAATCATCCACTTCACCTCTTCCAGCAGACCTCCAAAAGTGATGTTGGGAAAAGTATAAATACAGTAGAGAAATAGAAAGAGGCTAGGAGCCAAAAGTATATAACACTTACTTGCAAAATTTAAACAAAATCTTTTCAAACACCAAAACTGGTCCTGTACTGCCTAATATGGTAAGAGGCTGTCCACCAAAGAGAGAATAGGCTATCCCGGTCATGGATGCTCCAAAGAGAGATTCGATTGCACTCTGTGTAGAGATACAAATTATGTCATTTTCTAAGTTCTACAGGCAGCCATTACAGCTTGGTAGAAATGTTTAAAATGCATGGGGATATTCTTTTTCCTTTGCTATGAAAAGTCTAGCAACCTTGGGAAAGATGCGACATAGTGAAATAAAAAGAGAGGCAGGCAGACAGTCAGCAGAAAATGAATGGTAATGAATAGTGATGTAGCTTCTCCACCTTCCTTATCTTGCTTTTCTTTTGCCTACTAAAAGTTTACATATTTTATGATAAGTGAATGCACAGAAGCATGGCCTGTATAAATGGGTTATAGACCTCTTGTGAGGTAAGAACCACACCTAAACCTAGCCTAGGATTCAGGGCCTGAGATGAGATCAGAAGCCTGTGTGGGACTCAGATTTTACTGGTATGAGATAGGGCACTCCCAGATTACCAGGCCTACGAGCCATCCGGGAAATTCACATAAAGTTATCTGCCAGACCATACATCAGATCTGTCCTCAGAAAGGAACCCCAAATGAAATGTTCACCTATCTAACCATGAATCTCAAAAACTGATTAATTTCAAACTTCAGAGAAAGCATAATACATACTATACGACCTTCAGTGGCTTCTCCCAGCAGTCCTCCAAACGTGATGACAGGAGACATACACGCGCAGTAGAGAAATAGAAAAGATGCTAAGCACTGCAGGCTGAAAGCATCTCTGAAGTCACTCCAGAAGTATGGAGCTTTCCTTTTGATATCTAAAATAAGTCCCCCAAAAATCCTAAGACAAGGGGGAAACACAACAGTGAAATCCAAATATAAAAAAACATACAGATCAAAATGCTCATTAGCTTTGTTGCCAGGTCACAGTATAGGTTTTCCATCAGCTGAGATGAGACCCAGTATTAACCTGCTACAATGTATTATCATGATCTACAGGAATGGCTTTGCACCATTGTTTCCTCAGGTCCTAACCAAATATTGTGTCAACAACCCAAAAAATCCCAGGTTCTCTCAAACAAGGTTCAGAGCTGTTCATCAAATTTCAAATAGTGAGATTTAGAATTACTCTAATTTCTATGCCACTTCTACATCAGTCTACTCCTAAACTCAGGCCTTCTATTGCAATTGTCAGCAGTATTTTCTAATCATTTACATTTCATTTAGCACAGCAGAAAGTGACGGAGGGAGGATAATCTGGGCTTTGTGTGCTCCAATAGTGAACATAAGCCTACAGAAAAAACAAACAAATAGTGTTTAACCAAGGTTCCGGTTACCTACTCTCTCTACCCAAAAATAAAAATAAAAAATAAACAAACAAACAAAAACCCTTACCAGACACTGTTTCAGGCAGGCATCTAAATGGCCTTTGAATGAGACAGACAGGTTCCACAGCTGTTTTCAATGTTAGGTAAAGGCAACTAGGAGGAGAACTTACAACCATCAATTTGAACCCATTATTACCTAATATATCCCAGGGTCTGTCATTCACAAGACAATAATGACTTGACTTGGTAAAATTTATTTTTTTCAAATAGGTCCAAAACCACACTGAAACACTTGAAACAGGATTGGGTCAGGGGTGGAGGGCAGGGAATAGTATTAAACTGTGAAATGCTGCCTAAAATTTGAGGACTAAAGTGTTTTTGGTCTATTAGGAATGAGACTGTTAATGAACAGGTATTCTCACTCTTTAAACATTTAATAACATCATGCGGATGTAACACTTGACTATGAAAAGCTCTCTTTGCTTCCAATATACTGCTAGTAGGTTGAATATACTTAAATTATGGGAAAATATTAAACTTTTGTTATTTATTTTCTAAATAGGAATATTCATTTGCAACCTAACAGTCACGTCAAAAATGAGTGTTCTCTTGAGAAACACATTTACTTTGCCTTAAAAATGTACATCTTCAGTATAACTAAAATATTTGAATATTATTTTTAATTTCCCTCAACTGACTGACATGCATACAATAGTACCATATTAGTAACTTCCTCACTACTATGTGACTGATAGAATTACTCAGTTTTCCTAGTGACTTCTTCCATCAAAGGGATATGGAATAGGAAACGTTGAGAGGATAAACTTTTAATTGAAAAGGACATTTGAAACTCAGAAACTCTTGCAGAGAAACTGTGAAATTCACACACACACACACAAAATCATCTTTAGGTTCCTCTACCTGTGTTTTGTAAAATATACGCATTTTTTTACATTTTGGGGATCATTTCTGAATGCTCTGTTAACTTGTCAAAGCCACCGTTCAAAGTAGATTTAATCTACTAGTCTATTTATTCATTCATTTATGATTTATATCCCACATAATCCCCAAAAGAATCTGAGGTGGTTATAAACTATTCATTAGTAGTTAATATTTATAGGCTTGATAGCACTTTCTATTAGAACCTCGTACTTATTAGAGCATACATTAGTCTAAATAGCCCTTATATTACTGTGTAACAAATGTGCTTTTAGCAGCAAAAATCTAAATCCAGAAGTGGGAGGTCATTACAGAGAACAGTGCAAGAGCAGCCCAGATCAGATGTACACCAGCAACTCCAGGAGAGCAGATGAGTAATGGGTACTTCAAGCCATGTCAGCAACAGAATCTGTGGAAGAACTCTGGAGAAGCGAAGATACCGGATATTGGTGACCTGGGAGGATTTAGGAAGCAGTAAGGAAAAGTGAACTTCGAAAAAAATCTAAGCTATGTGGCGCGTTACACCTGAGAGAGAGAAAAATATTACCACCAAAAATAAAAAGACAGCATTTGAAAATATGAAAGCAAACAGAAGGAGTAACAATGCTTCTAGTAAAGGGAAAAGGAAAAAACTGTTTGAACCATCTCAAAGTAGGTATGGAGACTGAGGAAGACGTCAAAGAACATTTCCTCAGAGACAAACATAGATAAAAGGAAAGAACAGAGGAGAATTAAAATGCATGGAGTTGTCAGAAACTGGGAAGTCAGCTTAGAAAACACAGTGAAGACAGTACTGGAAATGGCCTTGAGGGGAAGGGAGCACCAATCCTGCAAAGCCTTTGCAATTGCCTTCAATTATAATGGAGGCTGTGTGCACATATTCTCTGAAGAGAGACCCACCCAAGGGTTTCTGATTTTTCTGCTCACACATTGCTTGGAGAGAGACAAGCTGTCAAAAAACCAGAAAGAACCATTTTAAGAAATAAATTGAAGCTTTCATCTCATCAAAAATGTGTGATTAGAAAAATAAATCATATAACTCTTTCAAATTATAATCATAAAAATAAAAAAAATTCTATTATATACATCCTACTTGCATATAATGAGACAGAGCTACAAGACAGAGTTCCTGGTATTTATTTTTGTTTTCGTCTTTAACTTGAAGCATTCAATGAGCTCTTTTGGAAGAGACAACAGACAGTTTTCTTATTATTCTAAGAATCTGTGAATGCATTTTATGCACAGCAAAGTAAAAGACTGGGTAAGATAATATGGAATGGTTTTACACTCTGTTCTGACTTACTAATAATGACAATCATTAGTAACTAAAGAGAAATAAAATTAATTGGCATTTTTACTCCCAAAGAATAGGTATGCAAAATATTTTAAAAATTAGATCTCAAAACAGCAATTCCCGGCACACAAGAACGGTATTTCATGTGGTCTTCAAAGCTGCATGCAAGTGCTTTTCACTAACCTTCCTGTTCGCTGGAGTTCAGGTCCACTGTGTCCTCCGTGGGGCTCTGCTTCCCCGTGAGCTGCTGTTCCATTTGGTACAGCAGGAATCTTCCTCTTCTCCTGTTGGAAGTGTTTGGTTTTTGTTTTGTAATACCAGGTGCTAGTTTTAAATAACAAAACCAAAATTTTTCCCTTGAGGCAATATGCAGAGTAGCTAAGAACCCAACCTTTGTTACATATTTGCTGCATGACCTCCAGCAAGTTACCTAGTTTCCCAAAGCTTCATACTCATTAATTTGATTGTAAGAATTATATAGGGTTTTGGACATTTATTTATTCTTTCATTTAATACTTACTGAGTGCCTGGTGTGTGCCATTTATTGTTATGAATGCTAGACATGTTCAAAGGTGAGCAAGAAAAGCATTCTATTAGTGAAGACAAGCAATTAACCTATAATGTCAGGTAGAGATAGAGCTATGAAAAAAATGAAGTTAGAAAAGGGTACAGAGACCAGGGCTAGGGTAGCTTGGGGTGAAGAGGTGTTAGATATCATCAACTGTTCGATGAACATTAACTATTATCATTAGCTATTTTTTAACTGCATTTATTCTTAGAATCAAGTTGATATCTTCCTATCCAAGGAATGATTTACAACATCGTCCTTTCGGATTCACAGAGATCCAAAAGACTGTCACAAAAAGGAGCTCCTAATTGTATCAATGACAAATTAACTGAGGTTTATACAAATGCTGTTTTCTTACAAGTCTGCTCCACCTAAGTTTGCCAATAAGAGAGATTTTTGAAAATCATAAAAATTCTATCTATTGGTAATCTTAGAGTACACCAACATATTCAAAAGTGCCTAAAAATAATAAAAAAAATTTAAATGGTGCGATTATAATTGTTACTCAGCTCTCATGTCAAAATAGTATAAACATGTAATCATGTTTTTCATGTTTATCGTAAACAGGAAGATGGAGTTCAGATCCACAATGTGCTCTGTGGGGCTCTGCTTCCCCGTGAGCTACTGTTCCATCTCAGAAGTCATCTGACTTCTGAGGTAAAGGGAGGCCAGATTGTGTAGGTTTAATAGACCATTGTAAGAACATGAAGAATAAAAGTGAATTATCAAAGGATCTGATGTACAATGGGACATTTAGATAAAATAGTGCAGGTTTAAGACATGAGAAAAATAGGTTTTGAAATGCACAAAATATAAGAAAGTTTATTGCTTAATATTTTTTACAACTTTCCGGGAATATGAATAGATACAATAACAATGAACTGAAGTGAAAAGATTAAAAAAAAAAAGGATTTCTGTCAACTAATAAAAAAATTCCCTTTATAGGAAAATAATTAGCATACAGTAAGTAGTAAAGGGGTTTAAAAGTGACCTTCAACATCCTCACTAACCAATAATCTAGGAAAACATTTCTTAGCTTCCACAAGTCTTAGAAAGCAAGTGATATTATTGTATCTTCTGGGGAATTATCTATTGCTGGATAAGTTAACTCATTGTTTCACAATGGGAAAGGCTATACACTGATATGGCAAATGATTAACCAAGACGATATTTCAAAGTCTCAAGAACCCATTTCCTCAAGAAGTGTTCATTTTGTGGTAAGGGGGGGGAAATGTTTGAAAAGAGAAATTTGTATGAACAATATCAGTGAATATTCTGAAAAATAATATAGAAAATATATGTGTCCAGAAACACACATATTTTGATATTTTAAAACAAATCAATTGGTGAGTAGATATTTGGCCACTCAGATTATACAGTTTATTAATTCAATCAGCAAATACTTACTAAGAGTCAGTTTGTGTCAGGTACTAGTCCCCACCACTATGCAACCAGTGGACAAAGAGACCTGGGGAGCTTACATTGATTGAAATGGGGAAGGCAAACAATAAACAAATAAGTAAATTTATTCTAAAGTATGTTAGAAAGATTAAAGCTATGGAAAAATAAATATTTAGAGCAGAGTGGGGGGGTAGCGTTGAAGTATGGGGTGAGTAGGCGGGGGGACAGAGTGGCAAGTATGAATACAGTGGCCTGGCAGGATCAGTGAGAACGTGTCATTTGAGAAAAACTTTACGGAGTCGGGGAATTATCCATGAGAATAACTGAGGGATATTTAGGCAGAAAGAACAGCCAGTGAGACACTCTTAAGGCAGGAGTGTGGCTGTAGGGTTTAAAGAACAGGAAGTATGGAGGCCATAATGGTTGGAGAAGAGTGAGCGAGGAAGAAAGTGTTAGGAGATGACTTCTTAGAGGTAAAGGGAAGCCAGATTGTGTAGGCTTAAGAGACCATTTTAAGTATCTGTTTTTATTCTCAGTGAATGGGGAACTTGTGTGGGGTTTTGAGGAAAGGAGCAACATGAGCTAACTTGGAGTCAGGGTGGCTAGTGTGTTGAGAACAGATTCTAGGGGCCAAGGATAGAAACAAGACCAGTTAGGAGGCTGTTGCAGTAATCCAGGAGCATTATGACGATATCTTGAAATAAGATGGTAGCAGTAGCAATATTGAGAAATTGTATAATTCTAGATAAACATGGAGGGCAATGCCTAGAATATTTTCTGGCAGAATAGAGGTATAAGAAAAAATAATAAACGTAAGAGTATAGCAAGGAGTTATCAACTCTGTCAAATGCTGCTGATTGATAGCCTAAATAAAATGCAGATTGAGAATTAACCATAGAATTTTGCACTGTAGAGATCTTTGGTGACTTTCACATAAGTAATTTTAGTGAAGTGATTGATGTAGTCAAAAGACTTGAGTAGGTTTAAGAGAGAACTGGAGGAGAGGAAGTAGAGGCAGGTAGTACGGAGAAATTTCCTGTGGTATTTGGTTGCAGTGGTAGCAATACTGACAATTCTTTTTTAAGACAAGAAAATTAACAATGTTAGATGCTAATAAAAAGGATATAATACAGAACAAAAGATTAATGATATAGGGAATAAAAAGGAGAATTGGTGTATGATAATGTCTTTGAGTGGGTGTGAAGAGATGGAATCTAGTGCAGAGGCAGAAGGCTGACTTTGGATAATTCATCAATAGTATTATATGGGAGGCAGAGCATGTGGCTGCAGATGCTGGCAGCTGGGTAGGGGTGGTGGTGGGAGTCTGGAGACTCTCTTTTAATCACTTCATATTTCTCAGGGAAATAGAAAGCAAGTCAACACCTGAGAGTAAAGGTCAGAAAAGATAGGATGAGGGTTTGAGGAGAGAAAACAGGTGTGAAATGTCATCCAGAGAGAATGATTGGACTAAGGTAATCTGATGAACTTGCAACATTAAGAGCTCACTTGAGGTAGGTGGTCAAGAATTATGTGAGATCAGTCAGTGTAATTATATGTTTTTCTTTAGCCACATTCAGCTGTAACAATGCAGGTATAGACTAAAGAGTTGAATTCACACATGGTTGTAGTTTTGACAAGCAAGTAAATGGCATGAGAGACGCAAAAAAGTTCAGGGTATACAGAAGAGAGTGATTATAATGACTGATACAAGTTTTAATGATATTTTGGGGGTTACCACTTGAGGTGACTGGTTATTTTTCTCCTAACTGAAAGGAAAAGTATTTAAAAGTCCATTGTTCATACATTTCAAAAGAATAAAAACCATAGAAAGCAGCCCATGGGGGAAAGTATTATTTGAACGAGTATGAAGAGTGCTTAATATACTTGAATTCATTTTGCTCCATCTAATAAAAGAAAACATAGTTTCATAGTATGTTACAACATCCATTAAAAATTCTAATGTTGTACAGAAGCATACAGCCTATCTCTAATTCAAACTCAGTATAAACTGGGCTAATATAATATGATAGCCACTAAAAACATGTCGCTATTTAAATTTAAGTTAAAGTTTAAAATTCAGTTCCTCAGTTGCAGCAGGCACAATTCTAGTGCTTAATAGTGGCTTGGCTTATTGTAAATCATAAACATAGAAAAGTTCTGTTCTTGCTGAAAGTTATTTTGGATATGCTCAAATAGAATGTCAGTACGGAGAGGTTAGGGCATCTGTTCAAGGTCATACAAATAGATAATAATAGAATGCAGATGTCATGATTTTTAACTCAATGTTCTTTCTACTGCTACCTCCCAATATCCAAAATCCAATTAATTCTGACATAGAGTCACAAAAATAATTCTAAAAATGCAGAGGCCCCTTGCTTCAACTTGCCTCAGGATTATCGTTCCTCAAAGGCAAGGTGTTTTCAAAAATGCTTGACTTCAGTTTTGATGTTTGAAAAACTAATTGATATTAAAAAGTGAGTTTTAACGTCTCAGTCTTGATGTATTAATATTTTCATTAATTTTCCAAATGAAATCAATGAGAGAGTTTCTTAGTCCTTCAGGAAGCGTTCTCTTGCGTTTTCTACTATTGTAAGTACAAAGATGTATGTATACAAGTAATTAGACAACATATAATCCTTATTAAGCAACTTTTACTTTAGTAGTGAATCAACTGAAACTATGTGGCTGCAGTTACAGAATCATAAAATTGTAATTGCTGAGAAAATTATCTTTAATGTTACAAAATGACTTCAGAATGAAAATAGACACAAGACAGAAGTCATCTTATTTTCCTTAAACTGATAGTGGGATTAAGTCGACTTTTTTAAACACTCACATCTGAGTGGTATACCTGCTCATTTGCCCACGTCAGGCTAACCAGAAAAACTTCTCTTTCCAGGGGTGGGTCAATTAGGCCATCTGTTACTGCAACTAGTGTACTAAAGTCAGACCAGGGACAAGAGCCAAAAACAAGACTGACTAGATGACAACTGGGACAGTTGTAGGAGGAACATTCAGTAGAAAGAGAGATGGCGCTATGAGTGGGCTTAACAAACATTTGGTCACGACTCTTAACAAAGTCATGCCTGCAATAAAATAAACCTAACGAATAGCAAGAGTTTTTGTTTCTATATTTCTGGATTCTATATATAATGAGTACATGCACATTATATTTTTATAGGCAGAATTTTTATAATTTTTATGCCATACATTGACACAAAAGTAATATACATACAAATTTTAATAAAAACATTTCCCAATCATTAAGATGATTAGCAGTAACAGGGAGTTTTCTGTATAATATGACTAAGCCATGCCTTTGAATTTTCCTAATACATGCTAACTTCAAAGTGATGCATCAGAATATACAGAGACAGTAATGGGCTTTTTCTTAATCATACTTTACATCTTTATTAAAAATTAATTTTCCTCCAGTATAATATGTTTTAAGGTAGGTCTAAAGTTATTCCAGGCATATAAGATTGTTTGATCATCAATACACCAAATTTCTCAGTGAGGTATGTTGGGTAAAATCAGGGAAGGTTTTGTAACTCCATGCCCCTGCCTTCTTAAAGGTTAGTTTCTGGTACCAATTCCAAAGTGGAGGGAAGGGGGATTCCTCACACCAAAAGGCAATGCTCCAAACACCAGCAGGGTGCCCCACAATTCAACGCAATTTGGACACTATCTCCCCAGAGATAGCATCAGATATTGATGGGGGAACTCTAAAGTGGGAAAATTCCAAGATAATAGTTTGATAAGCCTCAGTAGTAAATGCTTGTGAAAAAGCTGTTCCAGGGACTGCAGGTACGGCCCACCCTAACCCCAGGAGACCTCAGCGATTGACGTTTGTGCTCCACGAGAGACCATAAGCAATCAAGGTGGTGTCTGAGCTATTGTGTTCCAGGGAGAGACAGACAACCGCCCAGGCTGAAAATGCTGCAGTTTTTTGTTTTTGTTTTTGTTTTTTCACCTAATTTTCCCTGTATTCCAAACCCCTCACCATACTTTATCCTCTGTTATAAAAAGTCTGGCTTGAAAGGAAATATAGGACGCTGCCTTAGGATACAAACCCGCTGTCTTCTCAGATGGCTGACCATCTGAATAAAGCACCCATGAAGATTCAATCCCTATCTCTGCTTATTGGCAGGCAGCACAAACGCCAACTTTGCCGGTTTCAACACCACAGGTTGAAGGCTCGGTCCTGCAAGGCTGCTCCCTTTTCCCCACCCCCACTTCAAAGGGAGTTGCAATCTTAGGTTGTTAACTGAGCTTCTGCCTGACTTGGGAATCAGAGGTTCCCAAGAACCCCTGCTTGGGCTTCAACCAATTTGCTAGAGTGACTCACAGAACTTAGAGAAACATTTTACTTACTAGGCCACCACTTTATTGTAAAAGGATATAAGTCAGGAACAGCAGATGTTAGAGTTGCGTAGGGCAAGGTGTAGGAAAAGGGCAAGGTGCTTCAATGTCCTCTCGTTCCCTCTCCAGATACAGGATTCTCTTCAATCTCCATGTGTTCCTCAATCTTGAAGCTCTCTGAACCCCGTCCCTTTGGGGTTTTATAGAGGCCCCATTCATAGGCATGACTGATTAAACCACTGGTCATTGAACTATATCAGGAGCCCTTGTCCCCTCTCTGGAGGTGGGCTAATCACCTGGTTGGCTGCACTGATAATCAGCCCCATCTTAAGTGAGTTCCAATAGCCACTTCTTTAACATAACAAAAGACACTTTTGATGCTCTCATTACAGGAAATTCCAAAGCTTTTAGCCAGAAACAGGAGGAACACGAAATTTGTATGTCTTATTATAAAGCACAATATCACAGAGATTATAATTTAAATCATTTAAATCCTTTTGACAGGTTATACTATTTTGGGAGATGTATTTAAAAGACAAAAATGATGTGATTTTTGAGAGTATTTTCAAATATACATACCTGGGAAGGAACATTTTTTGGAGGCTCTATACGAATGCTTGGATCCCATTCTCCAGGAGGGAGAACAGTAACCTGATCTAGAAATTCATCAATTCCTGACACCAAGTCATTACGATCTTTAGCTTTGTAAGCAACATCATGAAATACCTATAGAAGGAAAAGAAATACCACTTATGGATTTTTTTAAAGATTATAAAATCTTAATGTGTTCAGCTTTTTCATTACCTGGTCATCTCACATGTGACTATACAATTTGAAGAAACAGAAGTTTTTAATGTAATAAAAATATTATAATTTAGTTTAATATATGAATGCCCAAATACATATATATTTTTTTCTCAGTGCGCTAGCTGAAATTTATGGGGGCAAGAGTAAGGAAAAGGGAAAGCAGGATGGAAGTGAAGAAACCAAAATTCTGCCACCCTAAAGCTGCTTTTGGGGAACATTGATTTTAAGCTATATACTGAGAAACAAAAGACTCAGAAAGAACCTCTGATCCTTCTCCCGCTTCCAGCCCAAGAGATTCAGAGAGAGAAACTTGCTTCAGAAAAAAGATCTTAGGATGCAGCCTTAGCCTGATTTGCATTAGGTATGATAAACAAGAGGGCTGTAGGCAGGGGCCTGTTTGCTAGATGCCCTCTATGTGCCCTTGTTTCTCAGTCACCTAGCAAGGATTTCCCTGCCTGATGTTTCATGCTTCTCCAACTACCTATAAATGGCCCATTTTTCACTTCTGAAATCTAATACCCTGTTCCCACACCCCCTTTCTCCTTTGTCCAAGAAGTCTTAGATGCCCAATTTTGCCTCACTGTCTTTGGAATTTTCTGCCTATATGAACTCCCCAGATGCATGTATTAAACTTTGATTTTCTCCTGTTAATACATCTCTGTTAAATTGGTTATTAGCCCAGCCTAGAAGAACTTAGAAGGTGGTAGGAAAATATTAGTATTTTTTTTAGCTCGCACAGAAAGAAGCTCATTAAACGGAAGTTAACGATTCAATCTTGGCAAAGGTTATTTATGGGTAGTAAATCAAACTTTCTGAAAGATGCCCCTGCTTAAAAATAGATACAAAAATTTATAGATTGGAAATTGTAGCAATATTTACACCCTGGCATATATAAACTCATTTAAAATGTTAATTTTTTTCAAATATTAAGTAACAATAAGGTTATAAAATAGGGTTTTCTGATCTATATCCTACCTGTGTAGTTCGGCAAGTATATTTCCATTTAAAATGTGAGCTACCTTTATACACACACGCATGCACGCACACCCTGTGGTAGTCAATTAAGCTATTGACAAATGCCGCAGGTCTTCTAGATACGGAGTAGGACTGCAATTCCTGCCTTCTTCCGTGTCAGGATTAGGTATGCTCTATTTAGGTGTACATATGTCGCTTTCAAATAGAAGTTATGAGCACCAGTTGGGATTTATCACATAGCCTTTTGTCTGCCATAGTGACAGAGAAAGCAGGTCGAGCTGAAGCTTCTATGAGCCTGAATGACTATAATTAGCAGAGCGTCTCTGCCAGTTTGTGATGGACACACAGCATGAGAGAAATAAATGCTCTTTGTCATAAACTGCAGAGATTTTAGCTGGTTTTCCTGAAGCATCCTTAATCTCTCCTGAATAACATGCTTAATATTTAAAAAGTGGGTAAAATAAAAATAGGAAAAATCAGTTTACACTAAACATAAATATTTCTGACATTTTCTGTATTTCAGATAATATGAAATTTAACAAATATTTGAGGTTTGGGACTAATGTGTTATTCTTAATGCTAACCTATATTACAGTAGCCAAATGTCCCAAAATTTACAGGAAAATTTTACTTTGAAATATTCCTTTCTATTTTTAGATCATTTGTTTTAGTTTCTGGTTTGACATTCTAAACTGCTGAAGAAGTGATAATGATATTCAGAGGCTTCTTCTTTACCTTCCAACTAAGAACATTTCACACACACACACACAAAAATCATTGGTGTGATAAATACACTCCCTTTTCTTAGGATAATATAAAGACATCGAAGGTATATTTATGGCTCAGTTGTCTTTTGGGAAAGAGAATTTTTAAATATAAAAAACACAGATTTTCTGTCATAAACCACTGAGTTTTGGCTCAGAATAGCTATCCTCTTCTAAAGATCTTCATACGGCCAAGGGCCATGAGGCTTCATCCGAAGTTTTAATTGCAAATGTTCTTAATTCCAATGAGATTTCAGCTGCTCTACTCATTATCTGCTAATAGTTATTCTCTTGAAATCTTTCCTGATTTAATCTCATTTAATTTAAAATTGCTTCAAGAGATCACATGATCCTATACCTGCTTTAGAGAGATGAATATCCAAATTCAACCAGAATAACTGATTCCTTATTATTTCAAAGCTCCTCAAATATATATATATATATATATGTGTGTGTGTGTGTGTGTGTGTATGTATGTATGTATATACACACCACAATTTGATTTTAAAATAAGATTTTTGATTATTATTGCTTTCCTATCATTTTCCCCAATAGCTTAATTACTTTAAATTGCTCTCTTCCCTTCTGTTTGTCTAGCAACCCTAACACCCTGATTTCAATATACATCTGACTTCTTGAGAAGCCTTCTCTGATCCCCTTTCAAAGATTAGACATCTCATTAATACTCCCCTGACACTTTGTCCTTTTTCTTGACAGCTTTCTCTGTAATTATAATTATTTATTACAATTGTTAATTATTTAATTAGTCATTTAATGCCTTTTTTCCTGCTGAAACATGAGCTCTGAACATTTATTCAATAGATATTTATCAAAGTATTTATGTGCTAGGGATAGAGCAGTGAACAAAGCCAACAGAAATCCATTCCCTCATGGAGCTTACATTTTAGTGGGAGGAGAGAGTTAAAAAATAAGCAATATAAGTATATAGTTTGTTAGATGGTGGAAAGTGTATGTAGAAAAATAAAGCAGGAAAGAAGAATAAGGGTATGGCTAGGGGATGCTGCAATTTTAAAGGAGCTGAAGGAAATCTTCAATGAGTAGGCATTTCAACAAAAACCTTAAGGAGTTAAAGATGCAAGCCATGCACCTATCAGAAGCAAGAGCTTTCCAGGCAGAGGGAATAGCCAGTGCAAAAATTCTCAGGTAAGAGAACACATGTCATATTTGAGGAATAGCAAGGAAGCCAATTCCTTAGGGAGAAGTGAGCTAGAGAGAGAGTAACAGGAAATGAGGTTTGAGGGGTAAGGGAGAAGAGCCAGAAAGACATCCTTAGATTATTATAAGAACTTTGACTTTCATTATGAATAGGATGGGAGGCCATTAGGGGGTCTTGAGCAGAAGAATGATTGTTCTAGCTGTAAGGTTGAGGACAGAATAAACAGTGCAAGGGCAAAGATGTAAGAGTCTATTGCAATAGTAGAGTAATAATAGGGATAGGCCAGGTAATATGAGTGAAGGCCAGGTGATAACAGTTCAGAAACTGAGAAGTAGTAGCATTCTACTATAGTAAGTAATAGCATTCTGGAAATGTTGCAAAACTAGAGCCAGGAAGAATTACCGATGAATTGGATTTGGGTGTAATAGAAATAGAGTCAAGGGTGCCTTCGTGGTTGTACCATAAGGCCAGTGAATATGTCTTCAATTTCTACCACTTTATCTTCAGTATACAGTAGACAATACATATATCTTTATCAAAATAATAACATGAAATATGCACTAGTATTATCATTCTTAGTTTGAAGATGAGAAAATTGAAGCAGAGAGAGTTGAAGTTAACTTGCTCAAGCTCATACAACTAGAAAGTGGCCCCATTTTTCCTTTCTTCTTTTCCTCCTTTCTTCCTCCCTCCTTCCTTTCTTTGTCCTCCTTTCCTTTCTCTTCCTTTTAAAAGATAGGAGATTTACAACATCTTTGTAAGGTAATAAAAATGATATAGTAGGGAGGGAGAAACTGATAATGTGAGAGCCAGAGTGGATAGTTATGAAGCAAATTTCTCCTCACTGCAGTGGATGGGAAGAAGCAAGGATCCAGAAAAGGAGACCAAAAAGAAGCATCAGTGAATTTGGAAAAAACAAATGTGCAAAGAGCAAATGTGTTTGTTTGTTTTGTTCCTTCAAGCCTGCTTTTACTATTTTTGGGCCTTTGTTCCACATAGTGCTTAGAATAAGCTTATCAAGCTCCTTGATAAATCCTCTTGTGATTCTGACTGGAATTGCATTGATTTCTCTCTCACCACCACTGTTTGACTAGATTATTGCAATGGACTCTTAGGTGGTTTCTCTGCTTTTGCTCTTGTTTCTCCGCAAGGGCTGAACCCAGGAGTTCTCATGGTACTGTTGACCCTTTTAAAATATAGGATATATCATACCATTTCTCTACTCAAAACCTGCCATTCGTATCCCAACTCAAAATCCTTAATCACCTACAAAAGCCCTACACAGGCTGGCCGGTTAACTCTCTGACCTCATTGCCTGCTGTTCTCACCCTCTCTGCCTTCTGTCCCACCATGTTCTCCTTCTTGCTATTCCACAGATATATTGCTGGCACGCTCCAGTCTCAAAGCATTTGCTCTTGTTTATCTTTTTGCTTGGAAAGCTCTTCCCTCAGATATCTAACTAGTTTGCTCTTCTTCTTCCCTTAGTTCTCTACTGAAACGTCTTCTCAGTGAGGCCTTCCCTGACTGCCTGATTTTTACTTGTGACACTCCCCCTCCCACGCCGTCTCCCTTCCCTGATTTTGCTGGAATTTTGCTGCCACAAACCAAGGAACACTGTGAGCCACCAGAAGCTAGAGAGACAAGGAAAGGTTCTCCTCTAAAGTTTTCAGAGAATGCGGGCCTCCTAATACCTTGACTTTAGACTTCTGCCCCTCCCTCTGCCCCAAAATATGAGAAAACACATTACTCTTGTTTTAATCACCTAGTTTGTGTTTTTCTTATGGCAGCTATAAGAAAAGAATACACTCAATAAGCTGTTTTTTCTTTTATGAAACTGATGAAAAAAATGTGTTTCTTCTGGCTTTTTGTTTCCTACATGCAAATATCAACAGACTGATACAAAACCATAAAACATACTTTGAACAGATATAATAGAATAATTTCTATCAAACACAAGATCAAATTTTCAGATTTCATAAAGCTATGAAAAATGGCATACAATATTAATTTGCTCTTTTTACAGATTTTAAAGTATCCAAAACAATGAGTTCAGTAAATACATCATTAAATTTAGATGAAATTCTAAATTTGTATAATCCCATTTGTTATTTACTACTAAATTTTGAATTTATGCCCCTTCTGTGATCTTTTGCATCTGTTCCTCTTTAATAAGAAGAATAAAACAATAAAAACAGGTCTCAGTAAGGTGTTGAGGAATACAAGAAACCAGTTATATAATACTACAATTTATGTTCTCTGTTATTGCTCTTACACTTTTGAGATATACGATTCTTTAAGAAGCTGATGAAAGCTTGTTTCAGTTCAAAAAATCTACATAAGTCTTCTAATTAGGAATTTTATGTGCTATATCAGAGGGATCCCAGGCCCCTTGAAATCCATCTATAGTTTTCTAATGGTTCAAACACTCCCAGGTTAAGAACAACTACATAAGGCCATTGTAAAGAGAGTTCATAGATTTTGTATCATTGTTGTCATTTATACTATTCAGATAAACTGCCATTGTTTTTTTTTGAGATCTTAAAATTATTTTGCCCACTCCCTGTGGTTGCATGCAACTGTGAACATACTAAAAGCCAATGAGCTTTTTCTTCAAATGGGTAGCTTATGTGCTAGGCAACTTTTATTTCAATAAAGTTGTTAAAAATTTTTTTCAAGTCCTGACTAGGGTAGCTCATTTGGTGGGTGTGTAAGGTGAAAGGTCAGTTTTGGTTCAGGTAGTCTGGGGTGCTGCAATGCAACTGATCAATGTTTCTCTTTTCAGTTGTTCCTCTTCCCCTCTAAAAATAAATAAATAAATCTTAAAAAAGTGTTTGTTTTTAGTTACTTTGCCCAAAAAAAGATTTGCAATGATAATACTACTTCCTCTGAAAACACATACAAGGGGGATATTAATTTATTCTAAATGTCACTAAATAACACATTTTTTAGGCTATGAGGTTTTAAAGCATTATATTCATGTGTGTGAATTTATTACACCTTTTAAACAAATTTTTCTAAAGGAAATTTCATAGTGAAAACATAGAAGAAGGGGGATTCAATACAGAGAAATCTAATTCACAGTAAATTGTCACAAATACAGGAGCCCCAAAAGTTAGGTGTGTGTAGTGGGCAAAATGTCCCCAATGAACTTGAATAAATACCTCATCTGTCATTAGGGTTGCAATTGATCTGCCAATCTCATGGTACTGTTGACCCTTTCCCAGGGGTCCCAGAAGAATGAACAAAAATCTGTAATTAAGAAAAAAATAAAACAAATGTTTCATGGTAAAAATTATTTTAGTAGTACAGAATCACTCATCTCAAAGGAATTACTGCAGATGGGGATTTCTATGTAAGATACTTTGATATTCTTTCACAGCTTTATTATTTTGAAATATTCCATAATGCTTGACTCTTATGCTCTTAAGCAATGGGAATCTGTGGTTATTTTGATCTCAGTGTTTCCCTCATTTCGATACTGGTAGAACCTACACAGTTGTTAGTGAAAATTGTAAGGATTCTATAATTCTTAGAGTAAGGTGATAAAAGTAAGATCTGATTAAAACTTTCTGAATTGTAAAAAAGAGAATTCACTAATAAGTAAATTGTAGAACTAGGTAGAAGAAGGGGAAGTAATATAGTTGTATGAACAAAGAAAAAACATATGATCAAAAACAATAGGTGCATGTAAAATGTACATAAATAGAAAAAAAATTGTCAGGAATCAAATACCAGTTGGGCAGGAAAAAGAAGGGGGAGTTAATGATCTATTCATTCCAATCCTGGCGGAATTAAAATACCAGCTGCACTGTGATATTCCATCTAAATAGGTTGAAAGTCTGGCAAACTCATCTTCACAACTGGAGTTTTTGACGAAATCAATACATGCTCTAAATTTGCCGGATTGGTAGTGGTCCTGTCTCTGAAAAGGTCAGTGCTGCAGGGAAATTGTGAAAAATTTAAAATGCCCTATGTTCTGCAATATAACTCTACAGTATTAATTTTTTAAATGGTTTATGCTCTGAAGTATGAAGACAAATGGCTTTGTAAGGTATACAAAAATAGGTACTATGATTCTACACTTCATTTACTAATAAACTAGTGATTATACAGGTTTTTACATGAAGCATATATTACACAGTCCTATAGGGTCTGACAGTAAGTTTTTGTGTCAGTTGAAAACAAATCCAAGTCAATTTCTACTACATAGAAATGTCCACTGTACAGGAATAGTTTCATGTGGTGACAGATGCTTGATCAACTATAATGCTTTTAAAGAAACTCCTAACCTATGTATATGCATCTATCTCAGGTTTTCATTCCAGGGGCTATTTATAAAGTCCTAAAAGATTACTTTCTGACATTCTTATTATGTGTTGCTGTGATAGTCATGGAGTGCCCTTTTGTTTTCCTAAGAAAGAATAATTAGAACCTCAAATGGCTTTATTTATTCTACTTAATATTTGTCTAACTAACCTTCTATTTTTCACTGTTCCTAACTAGTCTTTTTTAATCTCTCCCTATACAGTGGCTCTACCATGCCCCTAATTTTTCCTCCATTGTTCTCTATACGTATTTTGTTATGTCAGTATGAAATGAGGTCACCTAAACCTTGACAGTTTTCAAAGTAAGGGTGCATAACCCCATTATGGCTTTACTCCTGGGAATTTTTCTTTTCTCTTCTTTGAAATACAGGGAACCATGATGGTCATAAACAGCCATCATTTACTCAGAGCTCATCAGACACCATCCTAAATGGTGGAATAAGAACACACTCTTGGAAGGCTAAAAAGAAATTTCAAAGTACTAAGATTATGCCTCTACAATTGGTAAAATTGACATCTTAAATCTTAATCCCAAATTCCCAGAAACTCTGGATAGGTTACACAATAGGTGTGTAGGAAAATTAGCCTTAATCATACAGTCAGATGCCACTCTAATGTACTCAGTTCATGCTTACTCTTTTAAAATAAAAGTTGGCATGTGTCAGAAGTCTCAGTACCCCTCCAAAAGGATGGGCTTCTTTCTGTAACCTGAATGGTAACCAGGTTCCTTCCTTAAACCAGATTCAGGAATAGGGACTCAAACACTGAATCCCATTTCAGTGACCTGAGCTCTTACACAGTAAGGCCTCTCCTAACTAAACTATTCCATATTTTGGAGGATGTCTTATCCATAATCAAAGCACAGAGTAATATGATCTGCTGTGTTTTGAGTTAAGGCCAAAGGTTCATAGAGAAAACATTCTGAAAACCCAGATGCCACAGCACCTGAACTTTACGTCATCTTAATGTGGCTGAGGCATTTGATGTTTGGGACGAGGAGGCATACTGACAGCACCTGCAACAGAGCAGCAAACGGGCACCAGTCATGTGAAAGATGAGGCCCCAGAGAGAGATGTTTTGCTATGAAAAGAAGATCAGAGTGAAAGGCTGTCTTTATAGAGAAATCACACTGGATGGAGGGAGAAGGGGAAAAAACAACATTTCCTGCTGAATTGCTAGGAACCTAATGTACTGAAGTTAATTATTTTTTTCTGTACATTTTTGCTTGTGGACAGTCTTATAGCTATAAAATAGACATAAATTATAAACAATTATAATTCAGTTTATACTATCCCTAAGTTGTCAGTTTTATGCATAGTTCAATGAGAAACAAGTTTAGATAATCAAACTAAACTTGTGCTTTTGATTTGGATTCAGACATATTACCATGATGCTACTACCAATGAGTCTTCAGACTCTATGATATGCATGCAAGGTATCCTGTACCTCAGACTGAAATATACAGTACATAAGATACAGTGGGACTAAACTAATGTTGCTACGTATATATACTTAGAAGGCCTACTCATTCAAGCATAAACCAAGGCTTGAAAACTGTGATTGTTTTGAGTTTGACTACACTCATATATAGGATCTTGTCTAGCCTACGGTCAAATGCAATCTTTGAGAAAAGCCTAACACTTGATTACTTTTTGCCAAAATTATAAGAAAGGATTATTTGGTGATATAGACCAGAGTATTAAGAGATGGGGAGCATGGCTGAAAGAAAATATAGAAGTTTGAGAGGGAAGAGTAAAGGAAAGAATAATTTTTAAAGAATTTTTCTGCCTCCTCCACAATTAAGAAGACAAAACAGTTTTTTTAATTAGTTTCTAGAAAAAAAGTCCCAGAGTAAATATATTTAACTCCTTATTTCTTTTTTCACATTTAAAAAAAATGGTTTAAGAAAAATGCAAAAGAGGCTCTTATACTTTTTACCTGGTTGGGATTGGGACTTCAGCCAGTCCTTGAAGCAATACAGCTGGAGACAACCTGACAAACGCAACTACAGTTCTATCCAAAAACTCCAGTTCCCCGACTAAGATGTTTGAAGCCTCAGCACCTGGAGGAATCTTTTTCATAAAATGCAGATCAACCTGCAAGCATCACAAAGTAAGAAAAGATAAATCAAAATTGGAAAAATTTGCTAAATTTTATCCTAGCACAGTGTTTCACATATGGTAATCCAGCAACATAATTTAAATAAATATAGTATAAATAATTTTTTAAAGCAGTTAAACATGTCTTTTGCCCTTTAAAAATATCTTTATTTCTTTACCTGTGCATTTTCCTAACTTGAGATCAAGAAGCTGAATACTCTACTTTCCCTATTCAATATCTGTAAAGGAAACTTCTTCAGTATCAGTAATCTTGAAATTTTCAGGAAAAAGAGCAAGAGCTCAATTAAGTTAATATGCTTTAATCATAATATAATTAGCATTTTCCAATAGATTTAAATATTTTATATTACATTACCTAAATTTTGTGCACAATACATTTTAATTAATACTCAAAATATGCCTATTCAAAAGAAATATAAACATGTTTGTCCTTACAGTGTTAATTATGACTTTAGTCTTTATCTTTATTCCATATTCTTCACATTCTATACTTAGCCTGATCATTCTTCAATTTTAATTTCCCACCAGAGAATTTAGATATAGCAAAGTAAACAAGAATGAAAGTATTAACATTTGGTGTGGCTAAAGAGCCGCAGTTGAATTTCTTGATATGAGATGTCTGTGATTGAAATGAATGCACACAAAACAAAAGTGATCATTAACAAGAAAAAATGCTTAGAGTAAAGAGTGAAGTCTGAAAAATGAATGTCAATGTTTTAAGAGTAAATATTCCTTTTTTTACACAGGGCCTCAATGCAAACCAAGCAGTGACTTGACAGTCAATTTTACATGGCCTATTTCTTGTTTATAATTCATTTGAGTTGCTTTTTATGGAAATTACTTTGTAGGAAGAATAAGATTTTTATCTGCTCTAGTAATTGGTTTTATGCTCTTGTGTTAATGAAACAGGGGCCAAAGATCAAAGTGGGAGTAGCCTGGAGAGAGTAGGAAAAGAGCTGTGGCAAACATAGGTGAGGCAAAGATTTCTTTTTCTTTTTTAGGCCAGAGAGCTTGTTTGCAAGTTTAATAATATGAGAACAATTTTTCAAGAAGTATAAATGAAAATAATTAAAAGTTTTAAGAGTCCCTTAGAAAGTCCATAGCTAGACTTTAAGTGACTACATTAAATATGTTGTTTTCTAAAATCAAGACCTCAGCACAACTATGTTGAAGGTTTATAACTACTTAATTTATCTGTAAAACAAAGGTGTCACAAACCATAAAACCCATTGTGTGAAGTATACATATTACCCTAAGGAATAAATATAAAAATAATCTATAGTATTCCACTAAAAATGTCAAAGAACCAATGTTCTATTTTAAAGGAAGAAAATGATAAGCAAAACTGCCTATAAAAATTATGACAAATATTTTAAAATTCCAAAGTTTTTCATCTATAAATATTTTTCCAAATACACGTTTGTAAACTCATAAAGCATATACATTGGGATATTATGTGGTAAATATTTTCCTTTTATAAAATCTAACCTTTTAATTTAAAGACACAAGAGTATTTATTTACCTTAATAGAAGGTTAAATTTTATAGAAATTATTATCATATTTTTATATTTCTTTTTCTAGTTAGGAAATATGCATACATTGAAAATATTTTTAATTTTAATTATAATATTCACTATAAAGTGTAAATTCTCAAGAAGGGAATAAAAGATTACCTACGCATTATTAGCCCTGTGATAAAAACATAATAAATCTCCCTAAGTCTTTCAGAGCCTAAAAGAGTAAAGAATTAAGTCCCCCCCACCCTCCGCCAGTGGAAATAACAATTATACAATGTTAATGTGCTGGAACAAAATTAAAAATAAAAAATAGCTTTTTAAGAAAATCTATTAACTGATAAAAAAATTGGTCATATTGATAATACCTTTCATGACTTCAATGAGAAGTCTAAATTCCAACAGAAAAACTTTCTATAAACTCATCTGTTGCTCAAAAAATGCCATAGTCTTAAGTACTGAAGTCTGTGCCTTAAACAGGTAGCGATTATACAAGATGTAATTTAATTAAATCAAGAAGTATATAGTATGCTAAAATAGTTTAATTTTATAAAAGGAAATATATGGTCTTTAAACATGATTTTATTTCTGCATTATATAATTCATAATATGTTAATTGATATACATAACTTAAAAAAAGAATTAAATATACAGCATTTTATTTCAGGATTAACAAATTTATCTTTTTATTTTTAAAGTAATATAGTTAAATAATATATATCTGGAATAGCCATTATATTACACTCATTCTATCATATCATTCTTGAAGCAGTTAAATACTTGGGAGAGTAATAGGTTATATAATATATTATTTAATTATATTATTATATTGCAACTATATATTATATTATTCCTGGAGCAGCCCTATATTTTTATATTTGTGTTAGTATATAATTCATAAAAATCCTTATTTGACAATATAACTACCTTTTAATATAACAAAAGGTCACATTTAAGAACAATTTAACCTGTAATAAAATTACAAGTACCTAAAAGACCGCTGAGGAAGGAACTAGGTTGAATGCATCCCTAAGACAATCCTCAAGTAGACTAAAGCACTTAGAATGAACATAAATCCTGAAATTTTCTCCTCTAAATAGGACCTTAAAGAAATCAAGGCATACTCTATGGATCTGGATTTACACCCCTGTTCCTGGGTTCTCCAGGCCTTTCCGCTAAGAAGAGAAAGATGTTTCATTCTGGGCATTTGGTGCTTAAGCTGTGGGTGAGAAACAGTTATATCTCTAGGGAACAAGGTTAAACAGAAGATTATGGTAGAAACCGGGAGTGTCTGGACAAGCTACACACTGAGATGTGAAGGAAAAACAGATGGGGCTTCAGGGGAAGAGTTTAAGTCTTAAGCCCATTACGGAAAGTACAAGAAAATTAACAGGGATTCTGTGGGGAGAAATGGTGCTGTGACATTAACAAGCCAGTGATATTGAGCAGCTCTATTAAATCTCTCTGGGATTCAGCATTCTTACCTTCTAAATGAGATCTCTAAATTTTCCGGGAGTTCAGGGATTTAATAATAAAACTCTTTATGCTACGTTTCACATACTAAAGATAGATGCAAAAGAAAGTTCTTTCTACATAGAAAATAATGTGAAGTTTTCTTGGGATCATTTGAAATAAAAGAAATACCACCAACATTTGAGAAATACTAAATTAGCCACCTCTGCCTGCTAGTTTGAAAAATGAAGACATAGAGTGTTTTGAAACATCTGCTTTTGAAAAATGTTACAGAAAGTAACAGCCTTACAACTGAGATTATATTAAAAAACATTCCTTAAATTAGGAAGTTTGATGGGCCTATCCATTGAAAGGGTTAAAAAATGTAGACTGAAAGTAGGTAGACTACAGGATCAAGTCACTTGAAATGAATGAAGATTTTTTTACCCTTTACATCTCAAAATTCTACTGGGGTTTAGAAACTACATTAAAAAAAACTGAAAATACTTAAATGGACAAAGTGACCTGGAGACTAAATGAGCTGTGACAAATTTACTACCAAACTGAAATCATTAGGCTAAAAAACCTTATCTCATGTACCTGCAAAATTTGGCACTAAATTTTGTTTCCATAATGATAGATCAATCATGTTTGTACCTTCCAAACCCTACTACTCTGCCCTTTTAGGTTATAAAGTAACTAGTGTTACTTGGTCGTTCAAAAGCATCCCAGAACTAAAAGCTTAAATTATTTTGAATCTTACAGAACTCATTCAATAATACATCCCAAATACTGTACAAAGCACTAGAGATCCAGTGGAGACCAAAACATTAGATTCTGGTCCAGTTTGTTTTTGATATTATTTCCACTAATATTAATAGTAATAATAATAGCCACTTTGTACGGAATGCCTGCTATTTACCCAGAACTCTGCCAGGCACTCTGTATATTTCATTTGATTTTTACAACATAGCTATATATATAGTAGTATTATTATTATTTTACAAATGAGAGAACTTAAGTTCAGAGAACTTCTTTAAGATCAGATAGTTTATAAATGTAAGAGTTAGGATTCCAGATCTCATGCCCTTTCTCAAAAGCCATGTTCTTTCCAATGTGCCATGCTGTGGATGAGAGACTGAGGAATATAGATGGTTGGCACTGAGTGAAGGGCTCTAGAAATTTAACTTACCTATTAAAAAATGAAATGGACAAGTAATTGGAAATGTGATAGGAAGAAAGGGTATTAAAGGAAAGAAAATCTGTTTTTCACTCTTCTGTACTCTAATTGTTTTAGGGAATCTAAAGATATGACTACTGCCTCCGAATGGCAAACTTTATTTTCTTTCAAATGTGACGGTGCATTTTTGAGGCTGCCAAAGACAGATCAGACAACTAAAAGCAAAATTGTACGGAGATAGAAAATCCAGTGTGAAAGGGTTATATCCTCAAAATAAGGTTAAATGGTAATTTAGTTGAAAGGATTTATTATCATTGTTGTTGAGAATATTAAATGTGCCCATGTTGTACTGTTAATGCCTACATAAATAAATAAGTAATTTCTTATGTCATTGCTTTTAAAATATTGTTTCAAATGAAGAATATCAGAAATTAAATGTATGGCAGTTTACAACAATTTTATTCCAACTTAGAGATGAATGAAGATGTAATGCTTTAAAAAGATATTTTTGGGAACAGCAAATGGATTACATTTGAACTGGCTTAATGTTTGAATCACATGCCTCCATACAGTGAAATGAGCTTTGATCCATCACAGAAACATAGCCCGAGTATGCCCTCACCTCTCTCTCTTGCTGCTGTGGAGGTCCTTTTTCTTGCCTTTGTTTCATCCCACATGGACTAGTATGCCCCTTTTGTTGGCCTCCCAGTCCCTGCGCGCATAATTAACAGACTTAAGCTGGTACACCGTGCTCCTAGAGACTCCACCAGGCACCAGAAGGAGAACATGCACATGACTAGACCTAGACCACTTAGGCTTTGGCAGAGGGATTCTGAAACAGCAAGGAGGAGCTGCTTGCTTTTATACTTTTCAGAAGCTTGAGGCAGTCAACTTCCTCTACTGCTGCCTCCTGTTACTGCCTCTTCCTACTGTCATGATCATTGCCAGTGCTAAGGGCTTTATGGGGAAAAACACTCTTGATTACTAACACCCAGACAAAGAAAATTGTTGACCCTCTTTATTTGGGGTCAGAATTAAAACTCCTCTTTCCTGTTTAAGTGTTAGTTTGCCATAGCCTACAAGTACACATATAAAATTTCTGAAATTTGCTAACCAAAATGACATTATTTTCAGAGTCATTATTGTCTTAGGATAATTTAAGTGATTTCATTTGAATTGGCTCTAGTTAAATATATCACTTAATAGCCAGTCTTTATTATGTTTTTATTAGAAACGTTGCTCAGTTCCACTAGGTTCTAACGTTCTCTTACACTATTAATTCTTTTCTCTGATTTGTGACAATGAAAACTTTACATGATTTGCTTTTCCATAGAGGAAAAAATAATTCTGAAAAGATCAGAAAAATTTTAAACAATAAGCTTCTGTTAAATTCTCTGTGAAGTCCAGTTATTCTTTTTACTGGAAGAAATGTATTATACCAAGTGGCTCAAACTTAAAGACTATGCATAAAACTTACACATTTGGTTTTGTGAACAAGTCAAATATTACATATGAACTTAAATGCTAACATTATAACAATATCTAGCTTTGGCTAAGTAACAAAAAATGTGCCTGCAAAAAATTGTGTCAACACCTCTTAAAATGCATAGTTGTTTCTAGTAATAATTCTGCAGCTTACTTAAATGAGGGAGAGAAAAGCTTACCTTGCTAAAGTCAACAGTGCTGTTTTCTCTGCTCACATCGTTTTTATTTTCAACAGAGGCTGGAGCAGACTGTGGAGAAACAATCTGACCTGCTAAAAGAGATCGTTATTATAGAATACAAACAATTACTTACATAATTTTAGACATATTGAGTGAAATATGAATTAAACTAAATCATATAGGTTTCTTAATGAGTTTATGAGGTAAGCATGAAGGGTAAATATAATTAGATCTCTACCAATAAAAATATTCTTATTTATAAGTTACAGATAGAAACAGGAGAATTCAGTCCAGAAAAGGTAAACAAATTCTCAGATTAAAACTCTATATCAAGGAGTTATTTCTTATGAAGAAAAATTACCTACAAAAATATTTAAAACTAATTATCGTTTTTGAAACATCATTGATTTTTACACTTCATCCAATACTGATGATATATATTTTTTAAAAAGACAAGATAGATATCTGTTATAATTTAATCTCAGACCAAAGAATTTAAAATGCATAGTTTCTTAAAAGCGTGAATGTTTATCCGAAAAGCACACAGCATATTTATAGCTTCTCTTGCATCTGAAAAAAAACAAACTAATGAGAAAAAATTCTGTGACAATAACTTTTAGAGATTTGTATATGAAAGTTTCAGCTGGAAATACCTTTACCTCACACAGTATGAACCCTGTAAATATGATTTTATGCTTGTCACTATTTGATTGCATAAACATACAAATACTGGTCTGCAGAGAAAAGATCAATAAACTTGAATTGTAATAATTTGCCATTAACACTAACCAGCAACTTAATTATTTCGTTGTCTTTCCCCAATTATAGGGTAGATTATGATATTAACTGGGCAGTAGAGCTGGGAAGGTGACAATGGCTAGCAAAGGATAATTAAATTTCATTATTCACTAATTATGAAACATTTTTTAATTGCAACTTATCCATAAGCTCTCCATGTTTAGCAATGAAATGATAAAAATTAATTAGGTTTGCATAATTTCACATGTATCTTTCTTCTTCCTTAAACTCTCCCCATCTTTTTGTTGTGAAACAAGTGATGATGACTCAGCTGTAAAGCCATGACCATATTTGTAATAACTGGCTCCAAACTACTGCTCTTATTCTCATCAGTCTTATGCACCGGGAATATACTCTCTTGTGTCTGCTTTCTTCTTCTCTCTACCTACCTGAATTTCAACTTGACTCAAAGTTTACCTTTAGACTCATCTCCAGTTGCTTCAGTCTGTACTCATCTGAACTTCTCTGAACTACTAATGTATCTACAAATAAAACCTTTTCTTTAAGTTCTCTCCTGAAATCCCACTTATTCATTGCTACCTAGAAATTACCAAGTATGATTTAAAACACTAATTTACTTCAAACATTACTAGGATTTTGCTTTGTGCACTATCAAGCTTCTCAGGGGTCATTTATTAATAGATACAATTTTTTATGTTTTAAAATTTTATATTGCCAGAAAAGAATGGGCTTAAGATTCTTCTAGAACTGAAATAGTCTTTGCTTTCACTAAACAAAGTAAAATAATACATTTGGTGGTGATTTTTTAAATTACTTTTTAAAGAAAATTTGCCTTTAAACGTGTATATAAATTCTGATTATAGCATATTCCAAGATACATACATAAATTTTAGAAAAATGCCAGATTTAAGCAGCATTAATTATTTTCATTCTCCCATTTCTAACTGCAACATGCAGCTATGACTGTGCACTGTTCATTAGCAGCCATTTAATTTATCATTCTCAAAATAATAACTGTAATTTTTAAAAAACCTTTTACATAATGCATTTGTGCTAACAGATGTCTTCAATCACCAGTTTCACATCATTTCTCCATATTCTCATAAGTTAGAACATTAGATATATTTAAACCTAAATTTACTGAATGTTCTGTAAAATGGAGTGGTGAAATTCAAGGCATGAAAAAATTAAATAAACATATCAACTTTCTTATAATAATTTATTTCATGTAGTATAAAACTACATGGAAGAACAATTATTTAATTCAGTCAGGGAAAAAAACACATACAAACACAAAAAGAGAGTCAAACCAATGCAAAGTAATCAACTCTGAAGAAAATTAATTGTACAGACTATGCTATAATTTAAAATTGAAAAAAATTGAGTAGCCTACATTTCCATAAATATACTTTGTATGCAGAACATTTCACAAATTACTTTCAGCTCACATGATATGCAACATTGGTACTTGGATTTTGCCTTGTAAATATTAATATATTTTGAGATTTCTTGTTCTATAATATTCTTGTTACAATATGATGAAAATTTTACAAAATGTTACCTCATTGAGCTGAGAATTAGGAAAAGATTTGAAACTATTTTCTGTGAATATTCTAAGTAATACAGATATTGACCTAGTGGAGACATACTAAACTAGCAGGAAACACACTAAATGGTAGTAAATCCTTGCTACTTCTGGATTCTAGATACGTACACAGAATGTATTTTAATACTGGGGGGAAAAAAGCATAAAATCTACCGGCCTATGTAGGAATATAAACTACAAATTTGGTATCTCATATGTCAGCAGTAATAGTTAAATACCAGTAGTAAATATTAGTAATTAAATATATTTAATCACACCAAGTGGCTTGCAAAGTTTAAGGAGTGCTCCAAAACTTATTTTAAATATGTATATTACATTAATTTGTTAAAATGAAATAATATTAAATGGGTATATCTTCAAGTCAGTATCTAAAAACTTGGCAAGATACAGAAAAATGTACAGGTAGTATTATATTAAAATTAAACTGACAATTTTTGTTTGGGTTACTTTGAAAAAATTATAATTATTTAAATAAAGCTTAAAATTTTATTATCTATCCATCTAACTAAAATCCACACATGAATTATAGTCTATTGAATAACTGGATATCTCATAAATTAGAATAATTTTTATAATTCTGTTATCAATTATAATCTGTCTAAACACTTATTTAGTTAATTTCAATTATCAGTCTTTCAAAAGAAAGTGATAGGCTTGAATTTCAAAATGACTTTTGTTAAATACTATTACATAAGAAGAATCAGTAAATTTAGGTTTTAAAAGAGCATCCCTTATTTTCTTATTGATGTCTAAAACAATCTATGTAGTTCATAGAATAACAATTTTCAGGTAAGGATTTACCTTCAAACCATCGTGAATATGTTTTCTAAAAGAATAACAAAGGATTTGCTAGGATACTCTCCCTCCAGGAAGAAAAAGCATGAAATTAGGATTTAGCACTCATCTATATGTATGGAAGCTTTATGAATGCTAATTTTGTGATAATTTGTCTAATCACTAGGCCACAATGCTTGAGAACACACACATTTTTGCCTACTTTCTTGCATCACCATCTTTTTACCCATCGATCACTATTCGTATTAATATATCTTATAAATAAATGCCATTGTAATGTTTAATCACATCTGTTATTAGCATGAAGATGACTATCAAAAAACAATTTAAAAACCACATATTAACTCAGTAACCTTATTATACTCAGGGTAAATTATTTTTCAAACTGATGAAATATGGACATTACTGATAAAAACTGGGAAGATTTCATGACTATTTAAGTGTAAACATTTGAGAAACCTATTATCATATTACATATTTACCATATATGTTTATTTTTCCAAACCTTTAAACTCAAAGAATCCACCATTTTAAATGTCATACATTTTAATATGTCATGCATCTTATCAATTAAAGTGTATATTTCGTACTATTCATATTAGCAACTGCTTGAATAAATTTTCCTTTGAATCATGAATTCAATTTTTTCCTCTGGGTCTCCATGTAGGGATCATATACCATTCCAATAAAAAGTTATTATAGACCATTAATTTTTCCAAGGCAAATCATGAAAGATGTGGGGCAAGCACAGGAGAAACTTGAGAGTAATTCAGGTGACTACTAACTAGGAAATGGAAGCTCTGCTTTTCTGGTTGCAACTCCATAAATTTTTCACTAAGTTCATTGTGAAACTGACATAGACATTTCTCTTACTGTAGAATTGTAGGGGAATAGCGTGGGATTATGCCCAAAGTACTAATTTTACTTTAATTAACATCAGTATCATTAAAACATATCATTGAAACACAAAGGTAAAATATGTTGTCAAAAATCTTTAATACTATATTCATATATTTAAATCCTTACCTATAGTTTTCTTCTTCTTTAAATAAGTTATGTACATAAGTATTGTAAAACAGCAGCTTTTAAATTTCTATTTGGCCAAATTCAAATCAACAGGAGAATAATATATTACTTAAGGTATATCATTATTTGTTAGTGCTTAATGTACTGAGAATCTTGTGTAATAGAAGGAAACTGTGATGAAGACATGGATGTACATTACTATTATCCTAGAGACCAAGCTGGTTTACACTACCTCAGAAAACTTCAACGCATTTAGAGTACCCAAAGGGTAGGAGATGAGGGAGGTACAGAGATGAGATGAGCCTGTTAGAGACAGACACAAGACAGAGCAAAATAAAGAAATATAAAGATGAATGACAAAGTTACATACATGTGTAACAATACATTAATTTATGGGAATAGAAAACATGAAAGAAAAGCTAGATATTTAGAAAATGTTGATTAAGTGAGCTACACTTCAAAAACATAAAAAATATGCACATAATTAAACCTGGAAAAAATAATTAGGCCTGAAAATAGTTAATAGAATATAAGAAATAACAAACTTAAACACATCATACTAGAAATATTTTTGCTGTTAAAAATCTAGTCTTGGCATTCCAAAACTCAGTCACAGTAATATGGCTTCTAAACATACCCATCAATTGTGTCTGCAATGTCACCCTGATTTTTTTGGAACAATGGAAAATACCTTTATCATGTAACATTTAATTCTGTCATCTAAGTGAATCTTTTACTATGTTTCCTTTCAAGTGAATCTAAGAATTGTTATTCTAGCTTTTTTTCTTCAACATAGAACACTATGAGGGGTAATTTTTAAACTCTTGGTATCTTACAATACCACAGTATTTTAAAAAAAGAAAGAAAGTATATAAATACTAAACACACATAAAAACATCATGTATCTGAAAATAAAAAGTCCAACATTTGTAAAAGTAGTGATTACAAAGCAATAAAAGTGACTTCCAAAAGCCATAAATAAAAATCTGGATTCTGTTCACAAAAATATAATCTCCACAATACATATGCATATATTATTTTAAAGGCTGGAATCTGTGCAGGCCTGATGAGCCAACACATATCCCATCCTTCCAAATCTCAATGTTCTCCAGTAACCTGTGGTTTTGAAAGTAAGTCAGAGACCTTCTGCTTTTTAACTCCTTCTGACATCTTAAATAAAAAGTACAACTGGAAAGTGTTCAGACTAGGAAGGAAAAAAATATCTGAAGGAAAAGAATTAGAATTATTCGTAAAAGACACAGTGGAATGAAGACCTACACCTAAGAAAACTAAGAGTCCTAAATTATTTTTAAAATGTAAACTTTATCACTAGAGTGATAATATTTTATAATAGATTTATAATCCAAATTTCTCAAGAGATCATTGAATGCATGACCTAACACTGATATGTATTTTTCTAGATAATTTAACACAAAAGTCTTATTTTTCTTTTTAGAAAGTCTTTCCTGTTTCAAGGAATTATTTGAATATTCTTGGATATGTTTATTTTTAGTATTTTCTACCCATATCATTTTCAGGGTTCTAATGTTAAAGAAGATATTATTTTCCTATTACTTTTTGCTGTTGTTTTGCCAGAAGTAACTGTCACTTTTTATTGAAACATCAGAATCAGGCGTTTAATTCTCACAGTTTTGATGCTTAATGAAAAGTGAAAGTTAAACACAGCATGGTGGCATGAAATATGCATGGTGAATCCATAGTATCCTGCATCTTAGCCCTTAAGAGAATGAGCTGAACACCAAGAAAACAATTACACAAAAAAGTAAAACTAGTGAAGTATTTGGAGATGAGATTGAATAAATTATCACAAATCACTAAAAAAAGTATGAACAAAATATTTCAGACTTGGGGAGGAGAGGAACAAGGAAATCACTATCTTACAAATGCATAAATTCTGTACTGGGAATGACCCATATTTGAAATTCAGATTGACTTAACCTAACCAACAATACAAAGATGCAAGGAAAACAAGACCAGCAACACTGAAAGGAAAAGAAATCAACAGAGACAAGAGGGAAGGGGGGGCGGGCGGGGAAAAGGAAGGGAAGGGGCAAGTCAAGGAACATATAGCAAGGACTCATGGACAAAACGAAAGGGGAAGAGTTGAGGGAGGGAAGGAGGAAGGGGGCAAGGGAAAGTGGTGGTGGGGAGGCAGAGACAAATGTATTTGAAAAAATAAATTAAAATAGAATTAAAAAATAAATAAATAAATGTCTAAACCTTGGGACTACTAACAAGGTAGCATGCTGGAAGAACAAGTCAATTAAGAAAGTAGAAACCTTATTCTACATCATTCTTTTGGATTTATTTACATAAGTGTCACTTCTTTTTGAGGAAATTTCAATTGTTTTGCCTCTAAAATAAAAGCATATTGAAGAAGAGAGGGCTTATTTCTATCCTATGCTTGGGAAGAAAAAATGTTTTATGTTTTCAAGTTTCTTGAAAATCTTCATTCCAATCCTTAGTCTATAATCTTAAATGCAAAGTCAATCTTTTTATATGGAATAATCTACTGAAGAGATTTTTTTCCTTCTAAATATTTTATTGTTTATGCTATTCCAGTTGTCCCAATTTTTCCCCCTTGGCCCCCCTCCACCCAGCCTGTGCCCAATCCCCACACCATTGCCCATGTCCAGGGGTCATTTATACATGTTCTGTGACGAATCCCTTTACCTTCTTTCCACCAGTCTCCCCCTTCCACCTCCCCTCTTACAGCTGTCACCTCACTTAGAAATGGAATCTGATGATATTTTTTAAATAATAAGAATATTATTATTCCATTTTGTACACTTTGAAATCCTCTTGCATCTCTCTCTACTACTGCACCAAAAAATTAAATTACTATTGCATATTTTGAAACAGAATCCAGAAATCTATGTTTATGGCTATGGATTTTGATGTTTATCTAGAGTTTGTCAGAGTTCATAAACAGATTGAGAACCTCAGTAATAAAGGTCTTTCACACTTTATTTGCTTCTGGATAGATCTATTTTAAACTGGTGAAGTCTTTATCAGAAGTCTCAGAATACACATTTATGCAGTGTGTGAGGAAGCAAAACAGAGTCACAAGGAGGTGTTATAAGCCTAGACTCAGAAAACCACTTCTTACAGCACAGTCTACAACAATACTTAATTGGATGCATGAATCTTACTAGAAATGCTTCCAAGTTTGTATTAATCTAACGTATGCCTCAAAAGGATCTGTATATGTTCTAATAAAGGCTGATTGTACAGACGGTGACAGAATCACTTCAGAATTATTCACATTCTAGTTTTCAGAAAAACTAAGCAGTTGCCTGAACAAGACAAAAAAACAGGCTCTCAGAAAACTTTCTATCTATATGTTTCTATATGTAAACCTGTGATTCAAGTCTATAATTCGATCAGCTCTTACTATGTTTAACAAAAATTTAAAACAGTAACAAATAGTGTGCCCTGGCTGGAGTGGTCCAGTGGATTGAGTCCCAGACTGTGAGCCAAAGGCTCACTGGTTCGATTCCCAGTCAGGGCACATGCCTGGGCTGAAGGCCAGGTCCCTAGAAAGGGGCGTGCAAGAGGCAACCACACATTGATGTTTCTCTTCCTCTCTTTCTCCTTCCCTTCCCCTCTCCCTAAAAATAAATAAATAAAGTCTTTAAAAAGAATAGTGTGCCCAGATTTACATGATATTATAATAACTCATCTAGTAAACTCAGCACCCTCTTTCTTTCAAGAACTTAATGCAATAAAATTATTTTATAGTAAATATTATCCCCAGTAAAATTTGAGGTTTAAATTATAGCTAGTTCATAGCCCAAGATCCTTGCATCTTTGAGTAAATGCATATCCTTCTTATAGACATATATTTTATTTCCTGCTTTCCAGTATAAGTAATGAAGGCAAGCTTTTATTTCTTTTTAACGTAATTGTATTCCCCAAGAGTTAATTCATGGGGGGAATATTTTAATAAGGTCTTTGGAGTCATGTGGACATAAGCCCATAATCAAAGTTAGTAAACTATCCAAATCTGTTTCTTAATATCATCATGCCAAATAAACATTAATATTGCAAGCATAGTAAAAGTACTACACTTGGTACATTGTCTCAAAATATTAGATCTTCATTTTGTTATTTGCATGTAAACCATATTTTAAAGCAAATTATGACTTAGAACATGAATATATTTTAAATATATGAGGTAATATGAAGCACATTATTGATTCTAAAGAGGTTCAGTGGAATTTACAAATACAATTTGGAGTAGAACATAAAGTGCTCATAATAATTTTATTGAACTTACAATAAAACTACACACTCTTCTATATAACAACAATGATTTGCATTCAGTCATCGAAGAGTATTTAAAAAGTTAAATTAGTATTTCAAAAATCATTTACCATTAAGAACTGGTTCTATGTTTTGAGACAATAGTACCATCTTCATTGATTTATTATGACATTTATTCTACTTGTTTGTACTATATTTGATTTCAGTAGTATGAAAACTGGTAAAAATTCCCATATAATGCAAAGTCTGAGGAAAATTCATTTTCATGCATTTGTATTTAAGGCATTGCTGGAGCATGAAAATAGTAGTGAAACTATATAAAATAATCCAGGCTGACAATACACATACTTTAGTCCATTTGTAGAAATCCACCTCTTTCTAGGAAAGCATTTGAAATTACTTTTCATTAATACTCATCTTTTCAACTTAGAAACTTTTATAGCTAATGGAAGTTTAAGAATTCATATTATCCTCATGTAACTTCATTTTTATTCATAAAACTAATGGAAAGGATAGATAATAAGAAGAAATTCATAAGCAATTTCCTAACATAAATGATGAAGGGCCAAATGGATACAAGAGAGAACAAAATACACAGACAGGATAAAATAGTGTGAAGCACAACCATAAGGAGTTAGTCGTGTTTGCTGGGAAACAATGGTTGGTGTCTTCTGTGTTTGTGTGTGAAGACAATAAGTGCAGGGGCTCTATGTATGTTGAAGATGCAGCAGTACAAAGAGCAAGGAGCTCATGAATGGAAATCAGGCTTAATATATGCAGAGCCACAAGCAGTGACTAGCTGGTCTTTTCTATCGTATTCTCTAATGGAATTGTTGACTACGAGCAACATTAAACCAGTATCTTTTTTCCACAGACACTAAATAATGATCATATTCATTTTAACTCTATGCCCATAGTCAAAGTACTGCAATATATTCTCAAGCCAGGAGGCAAAGACTAAGATCTGGTTTGGGATGCAACTGATGCTCCGTTTAGATTTGGTGCACTTGAGTCCATAACTTCTCATGAGATAAAAGTTTCCCTCATATTCTTTCATGAACCTTTGAGGAAACCTAATTTCTTGTTAAAATTCCTACAATCTGATGCTTGATAATAAAACTATATATATATATATATATATATATATATATATGAAAAGAAAAAATGTATAACAACAATCTAAATTTCAATAGGTCATTCTCAAATAAAATATGTTTTAAAGCATTTAGAAGCACTTTGATATTTCAGACACCTATAATAAACATAAAGAGTACAATAAAGAAACGCTTACCATTTTTATCCATGGAATTTGGTTCTGATTGTTTCTTGCCAATATCAGCAAAGGAACGAACAATGGGGATTCTATTGGTGAGTTTTTTCTGATTCTGGTGGTGATGCTGTTTCATCAGTGCCTCATGGACCCTGTGGCGCACATCTTCGTTGAGCTGACCTGAGCTCACTTGTTGGTCAAGGACCATATCTGAAGAGGGAAGGCAGGAAGATTAGCACAAAGCTCCTGTGGTGCACAAGCAGTGAACCATCAGTGGCTCTAATATCCATCTTCTAGACAATATTATGCATTTTCAAATAGCAATACATTCTTTAAAAATCTCTTCTAAGTTTGTCTTTGTAGAAATGTTGCACAAGAAAGACTTGGGAAAATTTATATTATAAATCATTCCATTTTAAATATGTAATGATCTAATAGAATATTACATTTCAAATAGACATAGTTATATTGAGAAGGTGCTTCATACTTGTGTTTTAATATGGTTTTTCTCCCTTTTTTAGTAGAGAAAAATGTCCATGTTTCTTATTTAAATGAACAAAAGTCCATCTGTAAAAATCTGATGTAGGAAGGCTTAGGTCGCTATCTAGCCGGTTTCATTTGGAGAGTAAAGAACTCTTTCACATTGATACAAAGTCAGTCTTCTCAAACCTTCCTTGGAAACATGATTATATTAAAAAGGCCTTCCATAGCCATAAAACAAAGTAGAAAAGGTGAGATTTTAGAAGGCTATAATTAAGCAGATTAATATTTACCATATGCAGTGTCAGAAATGCCTATAAAATAAGTAAATAAATAAAAACATTTTAAGTTTCTTGGCCATCTCAATAAACCTTAGTACAATTAATCTGCTTTTAGATTATAAACTAGTAACTCTATTTGATTTTTTTTTTGAGACACCAACTTCTTATGTGAAGCAAGCAGAGCACAATGGATTACCTTCCACTGTGCCACTGAATACACTAAAGACTTAAAAATTAGCAGAATTCTCCTCATAAACAATGTTTTAGATGAAGGAAAAGAATGAGACAGAGAGGAACACAAGTACAAAGGAAAAAGATGAGTAAGTTTCTATCAGTAATATCTCTCAATGTGAATGGACTAAATGCCCCAATCAAAAGACACAGGGTAGCTGAATGGATAAGAAAACATGACCCACACATATGCTGCCTACAAGAGACCCACCTCAGAGCAAAAGACCTACACAGATTGAAAGTAAAGGGATGGAAAATAATAGTCCAAGCAAATGGACATGAGAAAAAGGCTAGCGTTGCCATACTTGTATCAGACAAAGTAGATTTCAAAGCAAAGGCCATAAAGAGAGACCCAGAGGGGCACTTTATCATACTTTAAGGAAGAATCTATCAAGAAGACATCAACATTGTAAACCTATATGCTCCCAATAGAGGAGCCCCCAAGTTCATAAGGAAATTGTTGGACGACTTCGAAAAAGATATAGACAGCAACACACTGATAGTAGGGGATTTCAACACCCCACTGTCAAAAATGGACAGATCTTCCAAACAAAACATTAATAAACATATCGTGGCGCTGAATGACACACTGAATCAAAGAGACTTAACTGACATATATAGAACCTTACACCCCAAAGAAGAAAAATTCACATTCTTTTCAAATGCTCACGGCAGTTTTTCAAAGATAGACCACATGATAGGACACAAAGCAAGCCTCAGTAAATTCAGGAAAATTGAAATAATACCAAACTTTTTCTCAGACCACAAGGCCTTGAAACTCGAAATCAACCTCAAAGAGAAACTTCAAAAACTTGCAAACTCATGGAGACTGAACAGTACACTATTAAACAATGAATGGGTCAATAATGAGATAAGAGAAGAAATCAAAAAATTTCTGGAAACAAATGAAAATGAACAGACAACTGTCCAAAACCTATGGGACACAGCAAAGGCGGTCCTGAGGGGGAAGTTCATAGCAATACAGGCTTACCTTAAAAAGATAGAAACATTTCAAATAAAAGACCTAACACTACAACTTGAAGAACTGGAGAAACAACAACAAATAAATCCCAGAGCAAGTAGAAGGAAGGAAATAGTCAAGATTAGAGCAGAACTGAATGACAGAGAGACAAAAAGAACAATTCAGAGGATCAACCAATCCAGAAGCTGGTTCTTTGAAAAGATTCATAAAGTGGACAAACCTTTGAGCAGACTCATCAAGAAAAAAAGGGAGAGGACCCAAATTAATAATATCAGAAATGAAAGAGGAGAAATAACAACTGATACCACAGAAATACAAATGATCATCAGAAACTATTATGAACAATTATATGCCAAGAAATTTGAAAATCTGGATGAAATGGACAAATTTTTAGAAAAGTATAATCTTCCAACACTGAAGGAGGAAGAAACAGAAAGCTTGAACAGACCGCTAACAGTTGGGGAAATTGAAGCAGTCATCAAGAAACTCCCAGCACACAAAAGCCCAGGGCCAGACGGTTTCCCAGGAGAATTTTACAAAACATTTAAGGAAGAGCTAACCCCTGTCCTTCTCAGACTATTCCAAAAAATCCAAGAGGAGGGAAGACTGCCAGACTCCTTCTATGAGGCCAGCATCACCCTGATCCCAAAACCAGATAAAGACCCTACCAAGAAAGAAAACTACAGGCCAATTTCGCTGATGAACATAGATGCTAAAATCCTCAACAAAATTTTGGCAAACCGCATCCGGCAATACATTCAAAAGATTATCCATCACGATCAAGTGGGATTCATCCCAGGGGTGCAGGGATGGTTCAATATATGCAAATCAGTAAACGTGATACACCACATAAATCAAAGAAAAGACAAAAACCACATGATCATCTCGATAGATGCAGAAAAAGCATTTGACAAGGTACAGCACCCATTTATGATCAAAACACTCAGCAAAATGGGAATCAATGGGGCATTCCTCAATGTAATAAAGGCCATATATGAAAAACCTACAGCCAATATCATACTCAACGGGCAAAAACTGAAAGCTTTCCCACTAAGATCGGGAACACGACAAGGATGTCCGCTCTCACCGCTTCTTTTCAACATCGTATTGGAAGTCCTAGCCACAGCGGTCAGACAAGAGAAAGAGATAAAAGGCATCCAAATAGGAAAGGAGGAAGTAAAACTATCATTGTTTGCAGATGACATGATAGTGTACATAGAGAACCCTGTAGACTCTACCAAAAAACTCCTCAACTCTAATAAGTGAATTTGGCAAAACAGCAGGATACAAAGTCAACATTCAGAAATCAAAGGCGTTTTTGTACACCAGCAATGCAATAGAAGAAGAAGAAATCAGGAAAAATATACCATTCGATATAGCACGAAAAAAGATAAAGTACCTAGGGATAAATTTAACCAAAGACACAAAAGACCTGTATGCAGAAAACTATACAACATTGAAAAAAGAAATTAAGGAAGACACAAATAAATGGAAGCATATACCGTGCTCATGGATTGGAAGAATTAATATCCTTAAAATGTCCATACTACCAAAAGCAATTTATAGATTCAATGCAATCCCTATTAAGATACCAATGACGTATTTCACAGAAATAGAACAGACATTTCAAAAATTTATATGGAACCATAAACGACCTCGAATAGCCGCAGCAATTCTGAGAGAGAAACACAAAGTAGGAGGGATCACAATACCGGACATCAAACTCTACTACAAAGCCACTATACTCAAAACAATCTGGTACTGGCACAAGAACAGACCCATAGACCAGTGGAACAGAATAGAAAGCCCAGAAATAAGCCCAGGTCTCTATGGACATCTAATATTCGACAAAGGGGGCAGAAGCATAAAATGGAGCAATAACAGCCTCTTCAACAAATGGTGTTGGGAGAGCTGGATGGCTACATGCAAAAAATTGAAATTGGATCATCAGCTGACACCATACACAAAAATAAACTCAAGATGGATAAAAGACTTAAATATAAGTCGCAACACCATCAAAGTCCTAGAGGAGAACATTGGCAGGAAACTCTCAGATATCCCATGCAGCAATTTTTTCACTGATATGTCTCCTAAAGCAAGGGACATAAAGGAAAGAATAAACAAGTGGGACCTCATCAAAATAAGAAGCTTCTGCACGGCGAAAGAAAACATCAGCAAAATGAAAAGGGAGCCAACCATTTGGGAAAATATATTTGCTAATGATACATCAGATAGAGGTTTGATCTCCAAGATATACAAAGAACTCACTCGACTTGACTCCAAGAAGACAAACGATCCAATCAAAAAATGGGCAAAGGACCTGAGCAGATGCTTTTCTAAGGAGGAAATACAGAGGGCCCAGAGGCATTTGAAAAGATGCTCTGCATCACTAGCCATCAGAGAAATGCAGATCAAAACCACCATGAGGTACCACCTCACACCGGTCAGAATGGCCATCATAAACAGATCCACAAACAACAGGTGCTGGCGAGGCTGTGGAGAAAAGGGAACCCTAGTCCACTGTTGGTGGGAATGCAGACTGGTGCAGCCACTATGGAAAGCAGTGTGGAATTTCCTCAGAAAGCTGAAAATGGAACTGCCTTTTGATCCAGCGATTCCCCTGCTGGGACTATACCCTGAGAACACCAAAACGCCAATACAAAAGAACCTATGCACCCCAATGTTCATAGCAGCACAATTTACAATAGCCAAGTCTTGGAAGCAACCTAAATGCCCATCAGTAGATGACTGGATCAAAAAATTATGGTACATATACACAATGGAATACTATGCAGCAGAAAGAAAAAAAGAACTACTAAACTTTGCGACAGCATGGATGGAACTGGAGAGCATCATGCTAAGCGAAATAAGCCAGGGTGCGAAAGACAAATACCATATGATCTCACCTATAAGCGGAACCTAACCAACAATGCAAAGAAGCAAGGAAAATATGACCAGCAACACTGAAAGGAAAAGAAATCAACAGAGACAAGAGGGAAGGGGGGGGCAGGGAAAGGGAAGGGAAGGGGAAAGTCAAGGAACACATAGCAAGGACTCATGGACAAAACCAAAGGGGAAGAGCTGAGGGAGGGAAGGTG
Source organism: Pteronotus mesoamericanus (assembly GCF_021234165.1). Taxonomy (NCBI): domain Eukaryota; kingdom Metazoa; phylum Chordata; class Mammalia; order Chiroptera; family Mormoopidae; genus Pteronotus; species Pteronotus mesoamericanus. The sequence continues at coordinate 24,096,108 of NW_026555325.1, read as the reverse complement.
GAAGGGGGCAAGGGAAAGAGGTGGGGGGAAGGCAGAGACAAATGTATTTAAAAAGTAAATAAATTAATTAAAAAAAAAAACACTGTTTTTCTTCAATGTGAAAGGGAAATGGACTAGGGAAACAGACTTGGGTCATTATACCACTTTCTAGTTGGGTGGCCTTGTAAAGATAAATAATCTCAGGGTCCTTATTTGTAAGATGGGGATTAATATCTATCTCATATGTTGTTGCCAGGACTAATCACATAATGCACTGATTGGAATATTGAGGCCCTCAATAAAACATCCCAGTATAAAGTTTCATTTGCAATTTTCATTAAGTAGGTTATAGTTCCCTGGTTTGAATTCTGTGGTTTTAATACATCCACCTATATTTTACAATAGTATATCAAGTGGAGGCAAAGTTGGGTTTATCAATGAATAGAAAACCTGAATCAAACTGAAACAATGAATTTCATTGGCTTAAATGACAGAGAGATCAAAATTAGACTGGATTTCGTTCAATTTCTCTGCAATTCTGTCAGTGTTCTCCTTCTCTAAGGGTGAATTTTAAGTTCAGGCCGATTTTCCTTATTGTCACAGGGCAGCTGTCTGAAACAACAAGGAAATATATACCTTTGTTTATATCCATACATTCTTTGCCTTTTGTGACCTTCTTACAAAGCAAAAGTTACTTTTTGCCCTACCCAGGAAAAATTTTCCTGTCAACCAAGACAGCCCTGCCTATGCAGAACAAATCACTGACAAAAATCATGGGCCATTACGATTGGTTTAAACTAATCAAGAACTGCCTTTCACTCAAGAGTAAGTTCTCTAAACTGGAGGTAGACAAACTTTTTCTATAATGGGCCAAATAATAAATATTTTAGGATCATGGGCCACACAATCTCTGTCATAATTACTCAGCTCTGTCTTTACAGCACAAAAGTAGTCAAAGACAGCATGTATACAAATAAGTGTGGTTGTGTCAATAAAACTTTGTTATGGACACTGAAATTTGAATTTTGTATAATTTTCATGTCACACAAATTTTAACTTTCTTTTTATTATTGTTCGATCATGTAAAATGTAATAACCTTTCTTAGCTCATAAGCCTGACAAATCAAGCAGTGGGCCCTATCTGCACATATAATGCCTCTGCTCTATCACTTTACTGTTTAAAATCCAAAGAGGTAGAACGCATGTATGGAAGTCAGCTGTAATGTTCAATATAATTGCCCCCAAAGTCCCTTTCAATACCAAAATGAATGATAGTATAGAATAATTAATCTATACCTCAGTTTTTTGGAGATAAGTAGTTATAATACTCCTGGGATAATTTGAAATAAAGAAAAAGATAAGTTGTCAAAATACATGATTTTACACTGAATCCTTACTAAGATTGAAAAGTATATATAACTCAAGTTGAGGGAGGGAGGGAAGGAGCAAGGGAAAGTGGTGGGGGGTAGGCAGAGACAAATGTATTTGAAAAAATAAAAAAAGAAAAAAGAAAAAAAGTATATATAAAATATGCACTATGTACTTTGCATTGGGAGTTGTAAAATAGGTTATTAAAACATCAAAGGTATGCCGTCGTAAGGTAATTTCATCTATAAGCCATGATATGTATACCCAGTTCAATATTCTAATCTGAATCAAAATGGATAATATGATAAACTATGCATATAATTATCATTTTTAATTCCTACTAAAGCACAGTCTTTCTAAACTTGAGCAGTACAAAATCCTGTAAGTCACTAGCTTCACAGTTTTCTAGAGGTAAGGTCTTTATTTGAAAGAGTTACATAAGAGAAAACAAATGGGAAAAGAAAATCCAGTCATCTACTCATTAGTCACACAGAAATACACAGTAAACTCCTCTGAGTTGTAACTGCATCAAATAATATCTTAATGAACTGGAAAAGTTAATCATCTTGCTTAAGAATATAAGTCATACTGAGGTGATGTTTAAGTACCAAAGGGAGTCCGATTCACTAATCACTTACATTGTTCTCTTCACCACTATAATATATGTTAGCATTAACCTTGAAAAGTAGGAAAGGATAATGGACCATAATGGCTTTGGGCCCAGAGTCAAGTCCTACAATCTCAGCAGGTTATGATGCCTAAATAATACAGTCTGGCCTGCCAAAGCACAATGCCAGGATCCAGATGATAAAAGGAGCAAGGAGAAAAAGGATAAATAGGCCATGCTCTTCTAGCACTAAGCTAGTTCTGGAAAAACTAGTAGCATTTGTACAAAAAGGTCTCAGAAAAATGAAAAATTATTCTTCATCTGAATCAGGCAATCATTTATTTTTTGACTCAAAGTATGATGTTTTTAATTTTAACTTCTTTACATACAATATTTTTACCCAGCCTCCTTGTAGCCCCTCTCTCTGGCAACCATTCATCTGTTTTCTGTATTTATGAGTCCATTTCTGTTTTGTTCACTCGTTTATATTGCTCTTTAGGTTCCACATATGAGTGAAATCATATGGCATTTTCATTTCTCTGACTCACTTATTTCACTCAGCATAACACCCTCTAGGTCCAATCAGGCAATTATTTTATTACGATCAATTTGTATGACTACTGAATGAAAGCCTCTAGAGACTATGAGATTTTACAGATTCTGTATACATCTCTGAACTCTTTAAAGATTATAATAGAAATGCTTTGTCTTAAAAAGCCATTTTCTTAACTTTAAAAGATGGTGGGGGAGGAGTGGAAAATAGAATGGTTTTAAATCTTACAGTTTTGTTGACAGCAGTAACATGAATCTATACGCCACAGCAGTAACAGGAATAAATACACTAAAAAGGTACACTACTACAAGAACATTTACTTTCCAGGCCAAGGACTGCATAGTATAAGCATGCTGAAAAACGTATGATTGTTCCCATACTTTTAAATTTGCATATTACATTCAGTGGGGCAAAAAATGGATTTTTACTTTAATGAAAGATTTTAGTCAATAAAAGTTATTTTAATGAGTTGAGAGCAATAATTGATCATCTTTCCACGTTACTAACTTTGGTTTAGTTTTAATTTCTTAATCTCACTGAAAGAATTAGGTTATAGTATAGAACTGCAGAAAGAATACTTTCATTATTCATCTTCATAGAGCTGTATTTCAGAGATGAACTTAGACCATAAAATTGCCTATGACTTATAAAACTTAATTAAGAATAATTTTTAATTTAATTTCCTTATCAGACTAAATTGTGGTAAGAAAGTATATCTTGAGATTTTGGATTTAAAAGAGTTAAGTAATATTTTGAACAAAGAAGTTTACATTTATTCGAGTTCTTTAAAACACTGAGAAATAGACATTTTTAAATTAACTTCATCCAACAGAAAATCCCACTTTAATTATACCAGAAATTCTTGACAGTCCTGCCAGATATAAATGGGATTTTCTCCTGCTAAGTCTATAAAATCTGTTTAAAGAATTATCTAAGAGTCTATTAAAAACCTATCAGAATATTGATATAAAAATCCTTCATCATTCTTAAATAATATCTGGATTGTATTCCTCTGCTAGAACATACCTTAAAAACATTAACGCTGCCAAGCCCAGGCATTTGCAAAGCACTTGGCTTTAGAGCCCTTAAAGATAAACTACTATATCCAGCTTTTGGAAAACTGGGATGGGTGACTAATATGTTAGTAACTGCCCAACATATTGAAAAATATGATAAATAAGCATTAAGTAGAAAATTTCAGATCTTATTGTTAATCATTATGGTCACAAATTGTCATAAAACAAAATAAAACCAGATTTATAATTATAGGTTAATCAAAAAATCATTCCCATCTCTGCAAGTGGCATCAGTGATAAAATACAGCTTAATTGTCACAAAGTAAAAAATAGCAATAAGTAAACAATAAGAAAATAATTACAAGCTATAGGAAGAAATGTTTAACAGAGATTTTATTGAGGGTGGAGATAAATATTTTTGAATTAAATATGTCAAATCAAAATCACTCAAAAGGAAGGAATCTGTTTTCATTGATAATTGAAAAGAAGTCTAAAGACATAAAAATCAATACAAGTATTTGCAATATTTTTCTATGTGGTGTTAGCTCTAAACTAACATCTTATGAATGACATTTTGCAGACTGATCTACATTGAAAATGGGACATTCAAGTTGGACTACTTTGGAGACAGAAAACTACAAACTAATTAGAAGAGCAGAAACATACTAAAAAGCTATTTGGGATATTGAGGCTTTCGCTTAACTACTTCCATTTGTAAGAATACAATTAGAAACTGTAATTTGCTTTTAAAAGCTAAGTTTAACACAGCTGACAGTTTTGGATTGAGTTCGAGGAAGAGGGCAGGGTTAAAGAAAGGAGGGATAAATTTAGACAATAAAACTGATTTAGGGTAATAAAATAAACAAGAGAGTTTTAGTCAGATTAATGAGAGATTTCCTGGTAGGAATAAGTTTCTAAAGAAAGCAGTAGAAATTATATGCTTTAAGAAATGTAAAGCCTGGTAAAACTATGAATGGTATTTTGTGAGGTTATTTTGCCAGATTGAGAAATTTTGCAGCTTCATTTTATGTAACCAATCTGACATTTATTTGGATTAATCCATTTTCAAAGGTAATGCCATCACTAACACAAGTAGCAGAAATGAACCCCTTACTTTAGGCATGACCTATAAACTTCTGAATTTTAATATCTTTAGGTATGAAGTATGGATAACAGTAATAATACTAATCCCTAAGTTTGTTTTGAGTATCAAAACAATCGTGTAAAATTACTAAAAAGAGTTTCCCAAACTGCAAAATATTATCAAAAATCCAGCTACTTGATTGCCAATTAAAATATTAAAATGTTTATTAAGGAACTTTGTTGAAAGTGGGTCCAAAAATGGGTGCATAGAAAGACCCTGAACTCACCTCATCCTACCAACATACCTAATACACACCTAAATAGAGGAGAACTATTCCTTCTAAAGAAAAACTAGGACTAACTGAACAGCTTCGGCACAACAAATGATAGAGAAAGCACACACTGAGAGAAACAGGAGAGACATGATGACAACAGGGACTCTACCCACAACACCTTCAATAGGAAGAAATATCACTGATCACTCCCTGAAGATTTGCCTGGCCGGGGGCACAGTGAGAAAACAACAATTAAAGGGCACCAAGAATATACATGAAGGAAATCTATTTACTAACTCAAGAGTGCCTACCAAATAGCCGAAGAACAGCTGGAAGTCTCTGAAGGATCAGAGAGGCACCAGTGAGTACCATTTTTAAAATTTCCCCTACACCTTTATAGAGCAAGTGGGAGCAGAGTCCAGACACTTTAGGCAGCCTGCAAAGGCTGCCCTGGTGCACCTGGACCCCTGGCTCACACTCACTTGAGCCATCCTGCCAAGGTGACCCCAGTGCTACTCACTTTGGAATCCCCATAGCCTGTGCCTGCTCTAGTACCAGCTGTCCTGCCAAAAGGACCCCAGTGCAGCATGCCCTGGGAAATCTCAGCCCATGTTCCTTCCAACTCCAGTCATCCCACTGGTAGACCCAGTGTGGTGTACGCTAGGGACCCTGCAATCCATGCCTGATTCAGCTGTCTGCCAAGAGAAGCCTGGTGGAGCACACCTCAGGACCTCCCAGGTCCATAAGCCCCAGCTCCAGAAACCTTGCCAATGTGGAGCTGGCATGGCATGCTCAGAGACCCACCAATACATGCCTGTTCCAGCTGTCTTGGCAAAATCACCTGGTACATGCAGTCTACACAACAGTTGCTCCTACACAAGTCCACTCCTTCAAGTCTGAGAGAGGAAGCTGTTTTTCGTACCTCATAGGAACAGACACAGTAAGTCAAAAAAATGAGGAGTAAAGGATTATGTTTCAGATGAGACAACAAAATAAAACACCATTCCCTAAAAAAAAAAACCCCTAAGGAAACTGAGGTAAGAAATTTACTCATAAATAATTCAAAGTAGCAGTCATAAAAATGTTCACTGACTCAGGAAAAGAATGAAGGAACACTGTGAGAACCACCTCAACGAGTTAAAAATATAAGGAAGACCTAAGCAAAGCTGAAATATACAATAATTGAAATAAAAATACACCAGAAGAAATCAATACTGACTAGATAACACAGAAGAACAGGTTGGTGATCTGGAAGATAGAATAGAAGAAATCACCCTATTAAAAACAGCGAAAAGAAAAAAAGAATGTTTTAAAATTGAGAATAGTATAAGGGATCTCTGAGACAACATCAAGTGTACTCACATTCACATTGTAGAGAGGTCAATAAAAGGAAAAAGCAAGAAAGGAGAAGAAAACTAATTTAAAGAAGTATGATTGAAAATTCCTATAACCTAGAACAGGAAATAGATATTCAGGTTCAGAAATCACAGAGTCCTAAACAAAAAGAATCCAAAGAAAACCACACCACAATATATCACAACTAAAATGGCTAAAGTTAAAGGTAAAAAGACAGTCTTCAAGGTAACAAGAGAAAAACAATGAATCACATACAAAGGACACTCCATAGGACTATCAGATGATTTTTCAGCAGCAATTTTGCAGACCAGAAGGAAGGGGTAGGATACATTTAAAGTGCTGAGAAGAAAAAAACTTACACAGAAGAATATTCTACTTAATAAAGATATCATTTAGATTCGAATAAGACATAGAGTTCCCCAGACAAACAAAAACTAAAGGGGTTCAACACCACTAAACCAGCCTTACAAGAAATGTTAAAGACTCAACTTTAAGCTGAAAAAAAAATAACTGGATATAAGAAATATATGAAAGAATATCTCACTGGTAAAGGCTAATATGTATATAATAAGGGCAGTGGATCAGGTACTAAAAAGCTAGTGAATAGTTTAAAAGACAAGTTGCAAATCAATTGTAACTAGAAAAAGTAGGGAAGACACAAAATACAAAGACGAAAAATAGAATGTCAATAAAAAAACAGGACAAGTAAAATTGTAGAGCTTTTTGAAGGTGTTTGGACTTATGTGACTATAACTTTAAAATAGATTGTTATATAAATATACATGCACCTCCTGGTAACCACAGATGAAATACCTAGGATATATACACAAAAAGAGAAAGGAACACAAACATAGCATTAAAGAAAACCATCAAACTGCAAGAAGAGACCAAGAGAAAGGGAAAAACAGAGATGAACTACAAAAATAATAAAAAGCAATTAACCAAATGGCAATAAGTATATATTTATCAATAACTACTTACAATGTAAATAGACTAAATGTTCCAATCAAAAGTTATAGGTTGGATGAACATATAAAAAATACAAGACCCATCTATATACTGCCTACAAGAAACTCACTTCAGACATAAAGACACACACAGACTGAAAGTGACAGAATGGAGAAGATATTCCATGTGAGGGGAAACAAAAGAAAGCTCAAGTAGCAATATTCACATCAAATAAAATAAGCTTTAAAACAAAGCCTGTAACAAAATATAAGAAAGGTCTTTAAATGATAGAGGGATCAATTTAAGAAGAAGATATAACATTTGTAAATATTTATGCAATAATCATTGGAGCACATAAATATATAAAGCAAATATTAATAGACATAAAGGAAGAAAAGAACATTGCATCAATAGTAGGGGACTTTAATACTCCACTTACATCAATGGATAGATCATCCATATGGAAAATCAAAAAGGAAACATTGGGCCTAAAGGAAATATTTGCGGAAGTGAACTTGATATATACAGAACAGTTTATTCAAAAGCTACAAAATACACATTATTTTCAACTGCAAATGTAATATTCTCCAGGATATATCACATATTAGACTACAAAATAATAAATTCAAGATTGAAATCAAATCAAACCTCTTCCCTGAACACAACCATGTGTACCTAGAAATCAATTAAAAGAAGAAAACTCGGGAAAAACCCCCACAAACACATGGATATTAAACAACATACTGTTAAACAGCCAATGTGTAAATGGAGAAATCAAAGAGAAAGCAAAAAAAAAACCAAAAAAAAAACACCTTCAGACAAATGGAAGCAAAATTTTCCAAAACCTATGAAATGCAGCAAAAGGAGTTCTAGGAGGAAAGTGCATAATTACAACTGCCTACCTCCAGAAATGAGAAAAATCACAAATAAACAATTTAACTTTACACTTAAAGGAACTAGAAAAAGGGGAAAAAAGCATAGTTAGTAGAATAACAGAGATAATAAAGATCAGAGTGGAAATAAGTGAAATAGAGATAAAAATAGAAAAAGTCAATAAAATTAAAATCTAGTTCTTTAAAAAGATAAACAAAATCAATAAATCTTTAGCCAGACTCATCAAGGAAAAAAAGAGGGCCCAAATAAATAAAATCAGAAATAGAACAAAAGTCACAACTAACACCAAAGAAATACAAAGGAAAATAAGAACCTACTACAATTATATGCCAACAAATAGGAAACCTAGGGAGAGACTGGCAGGATGGCAGAGGAGTGAATGGAAGTCACATTGACATCCTCCCAGGACCAATCTGGAATTACAACTAAATTGTGGAGAAATCACCTGGAACAAACAACTGAACAATAGCAAGAGACGAGCCTTGTCACCTCAGGCAGGCAGAAGAATCAGCTTTTGCACAACCAGACTGATAAGAAATGCAGTAGAGACTCAAGAAGGAAGGCTGGGCACCCATGGGCAACAATGCCAGAGGGACATTTAAACAGCCAGTAGGATGCCCCTAAGAAAAGTGATGTCTAAACCATAAAGTGGGGATCTCCAGCCTACTGCATCTAAGCCCAAAAACTACACTGGTAACAACCAGCTGTGAAGAGTGGCAGCTGTTCTCTTCCAGAGACAAGAGGTTGGAGACGCAAAGAGCCTTTTAAAGGGGCAACACGTGAATTTTTATTTGCAGCCACTTACCCTGGGCTCCAGCACAGGTGGGGGCAGAGTGGGCTAGAGATGCCTGAGGAGAGACTGGAAATGGAGGCTTTGGGCAGAGAACAGACAGAGGAACCAGAGGAAACCCGGTACTGACTCCTCCCTCCTATGACAGCAGCCATTTGGTTCAGGCAGACCACTCCCCTGAGTGGCAGCAGCCTGAGAGGGCACACTAGCCCTGCCCCAGTAGGGACTCTGACCCACCCTGTGGTGTCTAAGCCTGACTGTTGAGTGCAGAGTGACTAGATTAACAACTGAAGGAAACAGCCACAGACAGTAGATTCCTGGAAGTCTCAAACAGTCTGCCTAAGGTCAGAAAGGGTACAGAGCTGACATCATCATAGGCAGATCCAGAAAGAAAAAACAGTGGTCTCCTACCATAGAAGTTCACACCACAAAATCAGGAAATCAAGACAGATCAATTTAAGGAGGAGGAGCAAAAAAGAAGAGTCCCAAAAATAATGGGAAGAAAAAGAAACACCTCATAATAGAAGGGACAGGAGGAATCCCCAAAGGGAGAACTAAATGAAATACAGGCAAGAAGACTATCAGATACTGGGTTCAAAACCATGGTTCTATGGAAACTCAATGAGCACAGTGAGCTCAGAGAGAACTACCAAAAGCTACAGGGAAACTACAAGGAACTTACTGGAAACTATATCAGCATGAAAAAGGACAAAGAAACAATCAACAGGAGACAAAAGGAAATGAAGAATACAATTTCTGAATTGAAGAACACAGCAGAAGGAATCAAAAGCAGTCTAGATGAAGCAGAGGATTGAATCAGTGAGCTGGAGGACAAGGTAGTAAAAAGCTCCCAGAAAGAGCAAGAAAATAAAAAAAGACTCAAGAAGAATAAAGAGGCATTTAAGGAAATGTAGGACAACCTGAAATGTAATAATATCCATATAATAAGGATACCAGAAGGAAAAGAAGAGCAAGGGATAGAGAACCTGTTTGAAAGAGTAATGATGGAAAACTTCTCTAATTTGAGGAGAGAAAAAGTCACACAAGATCAGGAAGCACAGGGGGTCCCATTCAAGAGCAACCCAATGAGGCCCACTCCAGGACACATCATCATTAAATAGGCAAATATCAAAGATGAACAGAGAATCCTAAAGGCAGCAAGGGAGAAACAGGTAGTAGCATACAAGGGGGCCCTGATAAGGCCAGCAGCTGACTTCTCAACAGAAACACTACAAACCAGAAGGGAGTGACAAGCAATATTCTAAGTCATGAAAAGCAAAGGCCTGCAACCAAGACTGCTCTACCCAGCAAGGCTCTCAATTAAAATGGAAGGCGAAAGGAGTTTCCCAGACAAAAGAAGGCAAAAATAATACACCTCTACCAAACCAACACTGCAAAATATACTAAAGAAACAGCTTTAAGAAGATGAAGAAAAAGAGTGAGAAAGAGAGGAACACAAGTACAAAGGGAAAGAATGAATACATACCTATCAATAATAACTTTAAATGTATATGGACTAAATGCTCCAATCAAAATACAGGGTAGATGAATGGATAAGAAAACATGACCCACATATATGCTGCCTACAAGAGACACACCACAGAACAAAGAACCTACAGAGGCTAAAAGTAAAAGGATGGAAGAAAAAATATTCCAAGCAAATGGACAGGAAAAAAAGCAGGAGTAGCAATACTTGTATCAGACAAAATAGATTTCAAAACAAAGGCCATAAAAAGAGCCCAGAAGGACACTTCATAATACTCAAAGGAAGAATCCCTCTGGAAGACATAAACTTTTAAACCTATATGCACTCAACACTGGAGCACCCAAATAGATAAGGAAAATCTTGGAGGACTTCAGGAAAGATATAGACAGCAACACACTGATAGAAGGGGATTTTAACACCTCACTGTCAACAATGGATATATACCTTCCAAACAAAATATCAACAAGTATATCGAGGAACTGAATGACACATTAGATCAAATTGACTTAACTGACATATATAAAACCTTTCATCCCAAAGAAGCAAAATACACATTCTTTTCAAATGCACATGGAACATTTTCAAAGGTAGACTCCATGACAGGACACAAAACAAGCCTCAACAAATTCAAGAACATTGAAATCATAACAAACATTTTCTTGGACCACAAGGGCTTGAAACCAGAAACCAACCTCAAGGAAAAAACTCAAAAACATTCACTCATGGAGACTGAATAGCATGCTATTAAACAATGACTGTGACAATGATGAGATCAAAGAAGAAATCAAAAAGTGTTTGGAAACAAATGAAAATGAACACACAACAGTCTAAAACCTATGGGACACAGCGAAGGCAGTCCTGAGAGGAAAGTGCATAGCAATACAGGCCTATCTCAAAAAGAAAAAAACATTTCAAATTAACGACCTAACCCTACAGCTTCAAAAACTGGGGAAACAACAAAAACAAAGCCCAGAGTGAGTAGAAGGAAATAATCAAGATCAGAGCAGAACCGAATGACATAGAGATTAAAAGAACAATTCAAAGGATCAACAAATCCAGGAGCTCGTTCCTTGAAAAGATAAACAAAATCGACAAGCCTTTAAGGAGACTCATCAAGAAAAAATGGGAAAAGACCCAAATAAATAATATCAGAAATTAAAGAGGAGAAATAACAACTGAGACCACAAAAACACAAAGGATCGTAAGAAATTACTATGAACAATTATATGCCAAGAAATTTGAAAGCCTCGATGAAATGGACAAATTTCTAGAAAAATATAACCTTCCAACACTGAATGAAGAAGAAGCAGGAAGCCTGAACAGACTGATAATAGCTGGTGAAATTGAAGCAGTAATCAATAAACTCCAGGCACACAAAAGCCCTTGACTGGATGGTTTTACAGAGAATTTTACAAAACACTTAAGGAAAAGCTAACCCCTGTCCTTCTCAGACTATTCCAAAAAATCCAAGAAGAGAGAAGGCTGCCAAACTCTTTTTATGAGGCCAGCATCAACCTGATCCCAAATTCAGATAAAGACACAACAAAGAAAGAAAACTACAGGCCAATTTCGCTGATGAACATAGATGCTAAAATCCTCAACAAAATTTTGGCAAACTGTATCTAGCAATGCACTAAAAAGATCATCCATGTTGGTCAAGTGGGACTCATCCCAGGGATGCAAGGATGGTTCAATGTTCCCAAATCAATAAACATAATATGTCACATAAACAAAAAGAAAGACAAAAACCACATGATCATATCAATAGATGCGGAAAAAGCATTTGATAAGGTACTGCACCCATTTATGATAAAAACACTCAGCACAGTGGGAATTAAGGGGGCATACCTCAATATACTAAAGGCCATAAATGAAAAACCTACAGCCAACCTCATGCTTAATGGGCAAAAGCTAAAAGCTTTCCAACAAAAATCGGGAACAAAACAAGGTTGTCTGCTTTCACCACTTTTATTCAACATAGTATTGGAAGTCCTAGCCACTGCAGTCAGAAAAGAAAAAGAAATAAAAGGCATCCAAATTGGAAAGAAGGAAGTAAAACTGTCATTGTTTGCAGATGACATGATGGTGTACATAGAAAACCCCATAGACTCCACAAAAACCTATTCTACCTAATATGTGAATTTGGCGAAACAGCAAGATACAAAGTCAATATTCAGAAATTGAAGGCATTTTTGTACACCACCAATGAAATATCAGAAGCAGAAATCAGGGGGAAAAATCGCATTTGTATAGCAACAAGAAAAATACCATACCTAGGAATAAACTTAACCAAGGAAGTAAAAGACCTGTACTCAGTAAACTACACAACACTGAAGAAAGAAATCAAGGAAGACACGAATAAATGGGAGCATATACCATGTTCATAGATTGGAAGAATTAACATCATCAAAATGTCCATACTACCCAAAGCAATTTATAGATTCAACCCCATCCCTGTTAAAATACCATTGATGTACTTCACAGATATAGAACAAATACTTCAAAAGTCTATATGGAATCATAAATGATCCCCAATAGCTGCAGCATTTTTGAGAAAAAAGAACAAAGTAGGAGGGATCACAATACCTGACCTTAAACTATATTACAAGGCCACAGTAATCAAAACAGTCTGGTACTGGCATAAAAACAGACACATAGATCACTGGAACAGAATAGAGAGCCCAGAAATAAGCCCATGTATTTATGGTCAATTAATAATCAACAAAGGGGACAGAAGCTTAAAATGGAGTAAAAATAGCCTCTTCAACAAATGGTGCTGGGAGAACTGGACAGCTACATGCAAAAAGTTGAAATTCGTCCACCAACTTAACACCATACACAAAAATAAGCTGAAGATGGATAAAAGACTTAAATATAAGTCACAACACCATAAAAGTCCTAGGGGAGAACATAGACAGGAAACTCAGATATTCCACACAGCAATATTTTCACCGATATGTCCTGTGGAGCAAGGGACATAAAGAAAAGAATAAAGAAGTGGGACTTCATTTAAAAAAAGAAGAAGAAGAAACTTCTGCACGGCTAAAGAAAACATCAGCAAAATGAAAAAGGAACCAACCACATGGGAAAATATATTTGCCAGTGACATCTCAGACTGGGTTTGATCTCCAAAATATATAAAGAACTCACATGACTCCACTCCAGAAAGACAAACAATTCAATTAAAAATGGGCAAAGGACCTGAACAGATACTTCTCCAAGGAGGACATACACAAGGCCTAGATTCATATGAAAGGATGCTCAGCATCACTAGCCACCAAAGAAATGCAAATTAAAACCACAATGAGATACCACTTCACACCAGTCAGAATGGCCATCATAAACAAATCAACAAACAAGTGCTGGTGAGGTTATGGAGAAAAGGGAACCCTAGTGCACTGTTGGTGGGAATGCAGACTGATGCAGCCACTGTGGAAGAGTTTGGAATTTTCTCAAAAAGCTAAAAATGGAACTGCCTTTTGACCCAGCAATTCCACTGTTGGGATTATACACTAAGAATCCCAAAACACCAATTCAAAAGAATCTATATACCCCAATGTTCATAGCAGCACAATTTACAATAGCCAAGTGCTGGAAGCAACCTAAGTGCTCATCAATAAATAAGTGGATCAAAACTATGGTACATTTACACAATGGAATACTGCACAGCAGAAAGAAAGAGCGAGCTACTACCTTTTGCGACAGCATGGATGGAACTAAGAGCATTATGCTAAGCGAAATAAGCCAGGGGGTGAAAGACAAATACCATATGATCTCACCTGTAAGTGGAACCTAATCAACAAAACAAAAAAACAAGGAAAATGTAACCAGCAACATTGAAAGAAAAAACAAACCAACAGTAACGAGAGAGAATGAGGGAGGAGGGTAATGGGGAAAAAAAGGGAAAGGGTCAAATCAAGGAATATGTATAAAGGATCCATGGACAAGCCAAAGTGGAGAAGGATTGAGGGTAGGAGGAGAGGGTGGGTGGGGCAGGGGAAAGTGGTGGCGGGAAAATGGAGACAAATGTATTTGAAGAATTAAAAGATAGACAGATAGATGATAGATAGATAGATAGACAGATAATTTTAGTTATACTCTTTCAAATTCATTTGTGTGTTTTTTGTATTATTTTGTTTTTACTAAAATGTGTTTGTTTTCCAGACCAATAGATACATGAGTTTTTTGCCTCTATTTCTGGAGTAACAGTAAGACACTTCCTAAATATCATTACTTGTGTTATACACCCATAATAGGCTTCTAATACAAATCATTCACCCCAGGGGCTAATCATAGTATTAAATTACAAACTAATCTCAACTGCATCACCTGGTGTCCTCTGGAATTCATAGACGATCATTCCTTTCTGTTCTTTTCTAAACTAACCTTTTTTTCCTATTTATTAAATTAAATGTTTTCATTTGGTTATTTCATGTAATTTTTAAAATTTTTATTCATTGATTTTAGAGAGAGGAATAGGAGGGGAGAGGAGAGAGAGAGAGAAAGAGATCAATTTGTTCTACGTATTTACTCGTTCATTTGTTGATTCCAGTATGTGCCCTGCTGGGGGATGGAACCCACAACCTTAGCATATAGGAACAGCTCTCTAACTTACCTGGCTAGGGCCTATGTCATTTACTTTAATATTGAAAAATTCAATCACTAACTTTGTTATTTTTTCTTTAAATTTTCTAATGGTAACAATCTAGTTAAATATAATAGTGAAAAACAATAAATACTAAATGGGAGTCAGAATACCTAGACTTGCTACTGGGCCATGTAGACCATATTTTTCTGAGATTCAACTTATTTTATCTTAAATAAGGAAGGGGATAGGACAATTATTTTTAGTCTTATATGCTGATCAAGAGAATTTATTTTCCAAAGGTCACACATGTATAGAATTACATGGAAAAGGTAATAACAAAAATCCGCTGTGGCCATAAGAGTGATATAGGCTAAGGGGGAAAAACATACCTGCAATTTCTTCTAAAGTATTGGCATGCATGTCCAGCAACACAGTTCCATTCAGAATGCAGCTTCTCAACTCAAACAAGCTGTGCAATGAAAGTGTCGCCACGTAAGGCTTGCTCCACCTCTCTCCTCCATCTTCCACGTCTTCTTCAAACTTCAACCACCTACACAAAAATATTATCAGAACATTGAATATTACATTATAGATAAATTATGCTTTATCCCAATAATAAAAGGTAGAAATATAAAGATATTCATGTTGCTTCTTGATTTCAGGGCTTTTGGATGTAAGTAAAAGCTCTCCCAAGTCATTCAGTTTATTTCATTTTAATTTTGTTTAACAAACATTCTTTTTGTCATTGAATAATTATTAACACAAAAAACTCATTATTTTCATTAGTTCATCTATCTCTGAAAAAAATATTTTAATATAGATGCTTCCTCAGTGATCACAATGAATCTGTTGTGGAACTAAAAAAGAATACATATACTTCATGAAAAATAATGGTAATTTAAAAAATGTGAAAGAAAAAGAATACTCAGTTTCCTTTATTGAGAGATCTTAAAACTGAATATTTGCATTTCTGGATAATTTTTCCATTCAATTAAGGAATCTAGTATAATTTGGGACCTATTCTATAGGAAAAATAATTATTAAGCTTGTTAGGATAAAATTTAGTGATTTCAGTCACCTCCTAGGGACTAAATTTATGAGAACTGAGCTCAGCCTTCATTCCCTAGGCCTTTCTGCCAGGAACAGACAATAGAGTTTGGAATTTTCTCAAAAAGCTAAAAATGGAACTGCCTTTTGACATCATGGTGCCAAATGGACACCCTTGCCCTCTTGGAGTAAAATAAATAGTAATATCTGAGATTGTTTCTAAAGATAAATGGAAGGAATAAAGAGAAACCAATGATTTTACTGCTCTGGCACAAGCACCAAATTTACCAAATTTCTTATTTCTTTTAAGGACTTGCCCTCTAATCCTAATAGATAACTAATTTAATTCCAACATTTCTATGAATATTACCATAAATTGTCTTTCCTTCCTCATTGTCTACCATTTTCCTCATTCTTTCTCTACTTAGTCATTTTGCCCTAACTTCCTCTCTCAATGCAATATCACTAAAATTTTCTATATGATACTATACTGTTTTATGTAACCAAATGATCCAACTCCAACAGAAGACAAATGTGTTGCAGTAACTATTTAGGGGAACAGTGGATCAGCCAAAGATAACCAACCAAAAGGGCAACCTGGAATGATTAATGTGCAGAGTTCCAAGAAAGATGAAGAAAGTTATGTATCTGTCCTTAGTGTTCAGGGATCAAAAAGTTTTGGGGAAATGAAAAGAAAATCATTGGGAAGACTAGTTTACAGATAGGGAAGAATAACTATGCCTATCATAAGTTTATAAAACCCCTGAAATTTAAAAAACTTAATATGTAAGCCCCAAATCACTGACAGACAGTAGCTCTAAAATTGCTGGCAATTTTATAGAATATTTTGTTTACATAGTTAGTTTTTCATATTGGTGACTTTAACATTTTCAGACCTTAACAGGGCCATAATACTTCATAAATCAAATGATGGTAAAAGCATAGCATTATTCGTCAACAAAAATTGGTTCTCTCTTTACAGTAAAGAATAGGATATCACTACCTACCTTCCATCTAACTGGGTGAGGCCATGTGACTATAGACTACTCTTGGACATCATAAATGTTCAAGATGGAGGCTGTTCTACCAGCTGGTGTCTCTAAGTAGCTACAATGACCAGATGTATAGGGGCCCCATTGATCCATAATGGGCATGTATCATTAGACATAAAAAAAAAACAACTGTGTGATTTTAAGCCATGGAGACTGCAGGGTATTTTTTCTAACATAATTTAGGCTATCTTAAACTGATACAGATTTCCATTTAAGCTATTTATACCAGTATCAAATCATAATTGTAAGGACGATGACAGCAAATACAATTTTAACCAAATATAATAAATTAATATTTCTTGCCAGAATTAGAATTAAACCCATGGTCACATTATTAATGTAAATATCTCAAAGGATCAACCTCTTGGCAGACATTTTGAGATGGGATAGTATTGTGGAAAGAGTTTTGGACTAGTTGGGAATAAAAAGAAACCCAGGTTTTGTCCCTGCTCCATAGCTAAATTGCCATATGACCAAGGGAAAGTCTTTGAGTATCTGTAGGCCATGTTTTTCTCATGTATAAAATGATAAGACAAATTCAACTCATTAAAAACTTGCCCAACATCATCTAGCCAGTGATCTTGTCAACCAGATTCAACTCCAAGTTGTCTTGTTTTTTGCTGGAGCCTGTGCCCATTTTCTACCACAATATAATTACTTTGGTTGAATTTATGGACTTTTTCAGTTGAAATATATTTTGCTAATGTCTATACTGGGAACAATTAATTTAACATTTGATTTTCATCCTTGTCTGGAACAAATCTCAAGTTGAAAAGAGTTTTCAGTTCTCTCCCTCTTATCCATAGACATGGCACCAAGAGAGTGGATACAACTTTCATTAAATCCTCTTACAGCTTTGTATACTATTCACATATGATGTTGGTTTAGACAAAAAAAGAAAAAAATCAAAAGAAGGGAGTCTATAGAACAGCACTTATTCTTCTGTTATTTGGGCTGAAGAACTGTGTTTGATTTGAAATTTAGTTTTCAGTCTTTTGGGTAAAAAAGAAGACTTAGGGTTAAGAAAAGTGTGTAAAGGGACTACAGATTTCTCTCAACTGAAAAATGTCTTCATTCATGTTGCTAAAGCTATATACTTTCTGTCATCCCTACATATAAAATTGCTTCTAAAATATTGTATTTAAAAATGTTATTCAAGTAAGAAATCCTGAAAAAATGTTTCTGTATTACTAAAAAATTATATTGTTTCCCACTAATTTAAGTATAAATCTATAAACTAATCCATACAATAACATTGTGAGTTTTGATAACATTAATAATAAATTCATTTCTAAAGTACTCCTGGGTTTCTGGCTCTATGTAGATTATTAAATACTTTCTTATAAGGAAAATTATAGTTAAATTTTATACTTCCACATAACAATGAAGATGATTAAATAAGTAATAAAACATCTACCTCATTTTATCTTGGCTCTTTTGAAAGTAAAAATTTAAACTTTAAGAATCCTGAAAAAAAAATTGTGTGTGGGGGGGTGTCTGAGTGTATAGTCCTCAACTCAGTAGTATTTGTACTGGCTTTCTCAGTTCCTTATGCTATTCCATCAACCTACATGTCTATCTAAAAAGTTTTTTTTAAGATTTTATTTATTTATTTTTTAAGAGAGGAAGAGGGAGAAAGAACGGAAGGGAAACATCAATGTGTGGTTGCCTCTCCCATGCCCCTCACTGGGGACCTGGCCTGCAACCCAGGCATGTGCCCTGACTGGGAATCGAACCAGCAACCCTTTGGTTCACAAGCCAGTGCTCAGTCCACTGAGCCACACCCAGCCAGGGCTAAAAAGACATTTTAAAAACAAATCCAAAAGGTATACTCTTTCTTTAGAATAATTTCCTTCCAGTTGGGTGTTTGGTCTTTTGGGAAAGAAGAATTAAGTCTCCGGGAGTTCCAAGCAGTTTGGTAGTTAAGGTAACCAAATATAAGTTACATGCACGAATGGTTTGATATAGCCACAGATTTCATGAGTGTTACAGGAAGAAGTGGAAGATCCTTTCCATAAAAATCAACATGCAAATTACAAATATCAAGTTACTAAATGTTTCAAGATTCAGTGTTTCATGCCTGTTTCAGAATAATGCCAAAAATTTTAAGTTATTTTAATATTTTTAAAGACTACATTAAAGATTTTATATATACACAAATACATAAGCATAGCTATTTTGTTGGTTTTTTTTCCATTGCATTTTATACTTCAAAGGATAGAAATTAACAGGTCTGGGAACACACCAAATCCTGTTTCAAGATCTGTAGTTGCTGAATATACTGTCAGTTGCAAAATGTCTGATTGTTGTTAATGACCTAAAGTGCTGCAATTTATTCCAGTTTTCAAATAAACTCAGCTGACATTTGTTTGATTAGCAAACCAAAGCAAACAAGAGTCTCACAAGCATGAATGCGAAGTAATGGACAATGAAAAAAATCAAGATTACAGGTCAGTTACATGACATTTTCTATGGGGAGGTGCAGATTTAAAACTCAGAATATTTTCATTTCCTTTAGTTTGTCTGGATCTGTTTTCATCCATGATTAACATATTGGAATCTCTTTGTACTAAACAACAACTCTTTGAGAATTAACTTGATAATAATCTCTATAATACTCAAATTAAAAGTCCACAAAATAAAATTCTTCTGAGAATTAGAAATAGATGTTTTCCACAGACATTAACTCTTTCTCTTTATTCTATTCCCACTAATTCATTTGACCTTTCTAAAGAATTTTTATTCTTTCATTCTACTTATATAGTAAGTAAAGGAGTTACTATACCACCCAAAATTATAGCCTTGGGGGAAGACATGGATTCTCAAGAGAAACCATCCTCTTTTGGGTAGAGCTGGAGACACAGAGGTGGTTAGAGTGGGAACATGGTTAGTGGGGGCCTGAGAATCACATATATAATCCTAAAGTTCCTGTTTTAACAGGAAAGGAGAAATAAAATATATCCAAACCCAGAGTTTATAGACATTAGCTGTTTTTAATCCATATTATCTTTACAACTCACATTACACTGAAAAATCTTGATAACTTGAACTTTTGCTATTTTTTAACATCAAATGCCAAATCAATCAAATAATTTTGAGGTAATAATCCTTTCTATACTATCATGTATGTATCAGAGGCATAACTGCTATGTCCTGCTTTGCCTCTGCTGAGCTCATTTGTAGAAAGCACTTTTAAAGGGCAACCACCATGAGTCAAGCATGTTGTCTCCACAATTGCACAGCTGTGGTATCTTTGAGCACATTTCTATTAATATCACTATGTTATTTATAAGCAGAACATTCTAATTGTGTTGATTTCGTGAGGCCTTGTCATATGGCTTCTTTTAGGGTTTTTAAAAGTGAACAGCTGGTTTTCACAAACATTTATTAAATAATTATGATTCAAAAATTTAGCTTCAAAATCTAAAACTTTGCTCAAGTTCTACTTGGCAACAACAGTGGGCATAAATTATTCAAGATGTGATATATGACAGGTGCAATGTTCTGATAAAATATCCTTTTTCCTTCTACTAGGGTAGAACACTATTTATCCCCCTAGAATACTAATCAAGAGTGAAGTGCTTCAAATGGTTATGCTAATGATTTATTAGAATTAGGTTGCATTTGAAAAATCAGATGAAATAATGAATTAACTAAAATTAGCCTTTAAAATGAATTAGGGCCACCAGAACAAAATTACTTCTGCCACTTTAAAACCCACTACATTTCTAAGTCTTCAGTAAATATGTTCTCTTCTTTCCTGACATACTGTCTCAGCCAAAATTCGTCTATCTTCCTCTTCAATGTCTGTTACTATTTGATTGCTCATCAGATGTCTCCCTGAACCTCATGCCTAAGGTTCCAGAAGCATGGCTAAGAACACAGGTCCTATCTAATATTCAAGAATACTAATAATTAACTGGATCATCTCTTTTAATCTTTATAAGTACATAGCAATACATTTTGGTGGTTTAGGATAAACAAGTTTTCAACTCAATCCATTAGAACATGATGAGAATCCTACCTGTTCAACTGTGACAAAGTAAATGATGATTCTAGTACTGCTCTGTCCCCTCCTAGCTTTATGAGACTGGGCAAGTTATAAGGAATTACTGGCTAAAAGGAACAGATAAGTATTTGATCTGGAAAGTGAAAAATCAACAACCACTTAGCAAATAAGGGAGTTAAACACATATTTCAAACTTCTCAGCTCTATTAAATGGGATGAAAGTAAAGAAAGAAATATAAAAGAAATCCTTCAAGTCATCCAGGAACATCTACTTCTTAGAACCAGTTGAAGACACATTTCTAGCCTTACACAGGAAGATCTGCACTTTAAATCCCTTACCAACAAGTCATGTTACTAGTTATATCACTAATTTGTGCAGATTATGTTTTTTGACAAGTAAAAAAGATGACTATATGTATTATGTATATTAAAAACTCTAAAGTATTTAGTTTTTAATGCAATTGAAATAAAAATATAGTTTCTCAATCTTAGAATTAACCAAGTTATAGAAAAATTATTTCAAATCTGTTTTTGTTCTTAAAATATCATAATAGAAAGTAGCATAAGAAAATTGATTAATTTTGTATATTTTTTATTTATATAGGAAATTCACACAGAATAACATTCCACCAATTTAAGATATTAAAATAGGCTAATAAAGAAAATAATGATGTTACATAAAATGGGTAACTAAAAGCAATTATCTCATAGGAATAAAATAAAAACATGAAAATATGTTCAGTCTCACTAATAATTAAAAAATGCAAATTAAAACAATGAGATTTATTTTTCATCTATAAAACTAAAGTTTGATAATTTAGTGTGACAAGGATTTGGGGGAAATAGGCACTCTCATACAATGTTAATTAAAGTATAAATTACCAAAACATTATGAAGGTAATTTTTCAATATCTACTAAGGTAAAAAGAAATATCTTTGGTACATTTCCCTTTTTAGAAATTCACCCTACATAAATACCTACAAAATAATGCCAAACATATGTGTAAATAATCACTGCAGCAATGATTATATTAAAAAAATAAATAAATAAAAAAGTAAAACAACCTAAATCACTATTAAGCCTGGCTAAATAAAGTTCATCCATATAACTAAATGTAACACAGTCATTTAAAGATATAAATCTGTACTGATAACCTGAAAAATGGTCCCAATATATTATTAAGTGACACTAGAAAGGTTTTTTTTTTTTGCTTAATTCACTTCATTCATTAGTTTCCTCTTGTAAGTGAGATCATATGGTATTTATCTTTCCCCAACTGTACAATTACATTTTCAAATATTCAGTTTTAAGTACTGTCATCACTTAAATTTTGGTAATTTTGAAGTGTGTTTTCTTTTTTTAATTGAATTTTATATTATTTTTAGTTTTAAATGTTTTATTGTTTATGCTGTTACAATTGTACTAATTTTTCCCTTCTTCCCCCCCTCCACTTGCCCCTACCACTTCCATAGTCAATCCCCACACCATTGTCCATGTCCACGGGTCATTCATGCATGTTCTTCGACTAGTCCCTTCCCCTTCTTCCATTCAGTCCCCACCTCTCTCCTCCTCTCTCACAGTTGTCAGTCTGTTCCCTGTTCCCATGTTTCTGATTCTATTTTGCTCGCTAGTTTATTTTGTTCATTAGATTCCGCTTATAAGTAAGATCATATGGCAATTGTCTTGCACTGACTGGCTTATTTCACTTAGCATGATCGTCTCCACTTCCATCCATGCTGTCACAAAATTTAGAAATTCCTTCTTCTTTTCATCTGTGTACTATTTCATTGTACAAATGTACCACAGATTTTTTTTTAATTTTTTATTGTTGCTCAATTACAGTTGTCCCCATTTTTCCTCCATTACTCTCCCCTGTCCTACTCACCCCCCACCTTCCACATTCAATCTGTCCCCCCACCACTGTCTCCGTTCATGGGTCCTTAATATATGTGTCTTGACTTGACTTTTCCCCTTCTTTTCCCCATTATCCCCATCCCTTCTGGTCACTGTCAGTTTGTTCTTTATTTGTATGTCTCTGGTTCTGTTTTGTTCCTTTGTTTTGTAGGTTCCACTTATAGGTGAGATCATATGGTATTTGTCTTTCTCTGCCTGGCTTATTTCACCTATAACATTCTCCAGTTCCATCCATGCTGTCATGAAGGTTAGGTGTTCCGCAGTTTTTTAATCCACTCATCTACTGATGGGACTTAGGTTGTTTTGAAAGCTTGGCTATTGTAAATAGCACTGCTATGAACACAAGGGTGCATAAATTTCTTTGAATTGGTGTTTCAGGACTCTTAGGGTATATTTCTAGCAGTGGAATCGCAAGATCACATGGCAGTTTTATTTTTAATTTTTTGAGGAAATACTGTATTATTTTCCATAGTGGCTGCACAAGCCTGCATTCCCACAGACAGTGCACTAGGGTTCCTTTTTCTCCACATCCTCACCAGTACTTTTTGTCTGTTGACTTATTAATGATAGCCATTTTGGTAGGTGTGAGGTGATATCTCACTGTGGTTTTAATTTTCATATTTCTGTTAGCTAGTGATTTTGAGCATTCTTTCATATGTCTATGGGCCATGTGTATGTCCTCTCTGGAGAAATGTCTATTCAGGTCCTTTGTCCATTTTTCAGTTGGATTTTTTGTCTTTCTAGGGTTGTGTTGTATGAGTTCTTTATATGTTTTGGAGATTGAACACTTGTCCAATGTACTGTTGGTAAATATGTTCTCCCACACAGTCAGTTCCCTTTTCATTTTGATGATGGTTTCTTTAGCCATGCAGATAGAAGCTTTTTAGTTTGATATAGCCGCATTTGTTTATTTTTTCCCTTTATTTCCCTTGCCCTAGGAGACATATCAGCAAAAATATTGCTACAGGAGATATCTGAAATACAGCCTATTTTTCCACTAGGATTTTTATGGTACCACAACTTAAACTTAAGCCTTTTATCCATTATATTCTGGAGTATGGTGTAAGTTGGTGGTCTAGTTTCATTTTTTTGCACATACTGGTCCAGTTCTCCTAGCATCATTTATTGAAGAGACTGTCTTTACTCCGTTGTATGCTCACATCCTCTTTGTCAAATATTAATTGACATTTCTGGGCTCTCTCTTCTGTTCCATTGATTTGTGTGTCAGTTCTTATGCCAGCACCACACTGTTTTGATTACAGCGACCTTGTAGTAAAGTTTGATATTAGGTATGTGATCCCTCCAACTTTGTTCTTCTTTCTCAAAATTGCTGAGACTATTAAGGGTCTTCTTGGTTACATACAAATTTTTGGAGTCTTTGTTCTAGATTCGTGACATATGCCATTGGTATTTTAATAGGCTTGGTGTTGAATCTATAAATTGCTTTGGGTAGTATGGACATTTTAATGATGTTAATTCTTCCAGTCCATGAATGGGGTATATGCTTCCAGTTATTTGCATCTCCCTCAATTTCTTTCTTCAGTGTTCTATAGTTTTCTCAGTACAGATCTTTTACCTCCTTGATTAAACTTATTCCTAGATACTTTATTTATTTTGTTGTTATGGTAAATGGGATTTTTTTTCTTACTTTCTCTTTCTGATAAATTCATTGTGGGTGTACAAAAATTCCACTGATTTCTGAATTTTGACTTTGTATCCTGTTACTTTGTCAAATTTACTTATTAGGTTGAGTAGTTCTTTGGTGGAGATGATAGGGTTTCTATGTACACTATCATAGTCTGTTTTACTTCCATGACAGTTTTTCATGATGGTTTTACTTCCTCCTTCCCAATTTGGATGCTTTTTATTTCTTTTTCTTGTCTCATTGCAGTGGCTAGAACTTCCAATAGTATGTTGAATAAGTGTGGTGAAAGTGGACACCCTAGTCTTGTTCCTGACCTTAAGGGAAATGCTTTTAGTTTTTGCATCTTGAATATAATATTGGCAGTAGGTTTTTCATATATGGCCTTTATTATGTTGAGGTATGATTCCTCAATTCCCACTTTGCTGACTGTTTTTATCATAAATGTGTGCTGGATTTTATCAAATGTTTTTTCTGCATCTATTGATATTATCATGTGATTTTTGACTTTCATTTTATTTATATTATGTATTACAATTATTGATTTGCAAATATTGTACCATTCTTGCATCCCTGGAATAAGTCCCACTTGATCATAGTATATGATCTTTCTAATGTATTGCTGGATCCAGTTTGCTAATATTTTGTTGAGGATTTTAGCATCTATGTTCATCAGAAATATTGACCTGTAATTTTCTTTCACTGCTGTGTCTTTACCTAGTTTTGGAATTAGGATAATACTGGCCTTGTAATGAGAGTTGGGGAGTCTTTCCTCTTCTTGAATTTTTTAGAGTACTTTGAGAAAAATAGGTGTTAATTCTTCTTTGAATGTTTGGTAAATTTCGCCTATGAAGCCATCTGGTCCAGGGCTTTTGTGTGCCAGGAGTTTTTCGATTACTGCTTCAGTTTTGCTAGTTGTCATCAGCCTATTCAGGTTTTCTGCTTCTTTATTATTCCGACTTGGAAGATTGTATGTTTCTATAAATTTATCTATTTCATCCAAGTTGTCCAATTTCTTGGCATACAGTTTGTTCATAATGATTTCTTACAATCCTTAGTATTTCTGTGCTATCAGTTATTACTTCTCTTTCATTTCTTTTATTTATTTTTTGGTCCTTGCTCTTTTTTCCTTGATGACCCTGGTTAAACATTTGTCAATTTTGTTTATCTTTTCAGAGAACCAGCTCCTGGATTCACTGATCCTTTGAATTGCCTTTGTTTGTTTGTTTGTTTTAGTCTTTATGTCATTTAATTTCAACTTAATCTTGATTATTTCCTTCTTTTTGCTCACTCTAGGCTTTGTTGTCATTGATACTCTAGTTCTTTTAAGTGTAGGGTTACATTGTTTATTTGAGATTTTTCTATCTTCCTTAGATAGGCCTGTAATGCTATGAACTTCCCTCTCAGAAGCAAAGTCCCTTTCTCTGTGTCCCATAGGCTTTAGGTTGTTGTATGTTTATTTTCATTTGTTTCTAGATACTATTTGATTTCTTCTTTGATCTGATTGTTAATCCATTCATTATTTAATAACTTGTTGTTCAGCCTCCATGTATTTGAACGTGTGTGAGTTATTTTCTTGAGGTTGGTTTCTAGTTTCCCTGTGATCTGAGATGTTTGATACAATTTCAATTTTCTTGAATTTTTTGAGGCTTGTTTTATATCCTACCATGTAGTCTATCTTTGAAAATTATCCATGTGCATTTGAGGAAAATGTATATTTTGTTTCTTTGAGATGAAAAGTTCTGTAAATATCAATTAAGTTCACTTCATCTAAAGTGTTGTTTAGTGCCATAATATCCTTGTTGATTTTTTGTTTGGAAGATCTATCCATTGTTGACATAGTGGTGTTAAAATCCCCTACAATGACTGTATTGCTGTCAACCTCTTTCTTAAAATCCTCTAAGATTTTCTTTATATTTAGGTGCTACTATATTGGGTGCATATATGTTTAGAAGAGTTATATCTTCTTGTTGACTACTTCCTTAAGTATTAGGTAGTGACCTTTTTTGTCTCTTGTTATGGCCTTTCTTCTGAAGTCATTTTGTCTGATATAAGTATTTTTACCCCAGCTTTTCTTTCATGTGCATTTGCATGGAATATATTTTTCCATCCCTTCACTTTCAGCCTGTGTAGATCTTTTGTTTTGAGGTGGGTCTCTTGTTCACAGTTTATATGCAGGTCATGTTTTTTATCCATTCAGCTAACATATGTCTTTTGATTGGAGCATTTAATCCATTTACATTTAAGGTTATTGATAGGTACTTATGCATAGTCATTTTTGGCCCTTTGTACCTGTGTTTCTCTCTCTCTCTCTCTCTCTCTCTCTCTCTCTCTCTCAGATGTCCCTTTAGCATCTCTTGCAGTGATGGTTTGGTAGAGATGTACTCTTTTAGGCTTTTTTTTTTTAAATCTGGGAAGCTCTTTATATCTCCTTCCATTTTTAAATGAGAGCCTTGCTGGATAGAGTAGTCTTGGTTGCAGGTCCTTCCTTGTTATTACTTGAAATATTTCATGCCAGCCCCTTCTGGTTTGTTTTTCTGTTAAGAAATCAGCTGGTAGTTTTACTGGGGCTCCATTATATGTTACTAGCTGTTTCTCTATTGCTGCCTTTACAATTTTCTCTTTATCTTTAAATTTTGTCATTTTAATTGTGATGTGTCTTGGAGTGGGCCTTTTTGAGTTCATCTTGATTGGGACCTTCTCTGCTTCCTGAACTTACATGATTTTTTCCTTCACCAAGTTAGGGAGGCTTTCTGTCATTTTTTCAAACAGGTTTCCTAGCCCTTGCTTCCTTTCCTCTCCTTCTGGTATCCCTATGATGCAAATATTGTTACATTTCATCTTGTCCCAAAGCTCCCTTAAACTATCATCATCTTTTTAAGTCTTTTTTTTCATTTTGTTGTTCTGATTGGGTGTTTTACTCTACCTTGCCTTCATATTTGCTGACTCAATCCTCTGCTTCATCTAGCCTGCCTTTAATTCCTTCTAGTGTGTTCTTAATTTCAGATATTGTATTCTTCATTTCCACTTGGTTCTTATTCATAGTTTCCTTTTTCATGCTGATGTTGTTCCCACTAAGTTCCTCATAGTTCTCACTAAACTCCTTGGGCATCCTTATAACCATTATTTTGAACTCCTTGTCTGATAAGTTGCTTGCCTCAATTTCATTTAGCTCTTTTTCTGGAGATTCCTCCTTTTCTCTTATTTGGGGGTTGTTTCGTTGTCTACCCAATTTAGTTGTCTCTTTGTGTTTGCTTCTATGTATTAGATTGATCTGCTTTGATTCCTTGTCTTGTGGAGTGGCCCTATGTGGTAGGAATCTTGTGGGACCCAGTTGTGCAGACTCCTTCATCTCCTGACCTTGATGCTCTAGGAATGTCCTTTGTATGGGTTATGTGGACTCCCCCATTGTATTTGGGTCCTGATTTTTATTGGATCATTCATTGGTGGGAACTCCCCTCCAGTTGGCTTACTAAGAGGCTCAACCCTTATCCCATCTTGTACTGCCATATAGGAGCTAGCAGAACAAAGCAAAACAGCACAAAAACAACATCAAGATAAGCAACTTCCCCAACCACAACAGCAATATCAATGACAAAAGAGCAAAGAATAATAAAAGTGGAAAGAGAAATGTAATAGTTGAGAAAGGAGAAAAGGAAAAATAATATGAGAAGACCAAAAGAAAGAAAAGTGATTATCATAGGAGAAAAGAGAACTAATACTTGTGATGAACTGAAAGAGGAAAATGAGGAGCAGGAACATAGAAAGAGAAAAAGTAATAAAAATAATAAGAGGAAAGGAGAAGGGAGCAAAGGTGAGAAAAAAATAAGAAGTATGAAAGAAAAAAAAGAACACCAAAAAAAGAAAAAAGTAGATACAAAAATGCTATGTAAAAGAAAAATAGCAAAAATAGTGAAAAAAGAACAAAGTGGATTTGTCTCAGCACAATTTAAATCTTGCCTTCTGTTTTCTCTCTTTGGATCCCACTCTGATGTCTGAGTCTTGCATAAGCCAATGTCCGGTGCTGCCCATGTCTGGCCCTTGGCAGTCTTTTCAAAGCTACAATCAACCCACAGCTTGTGGCTAATTCCTTTAGGCTTTGCTGCTCCCAGGAAGGGCCAGGCTGCCCTGCAAAACTGGCTTTTATCAGCACTGGGTCCAGGCGTGTGTCAGCAAACATCCCATGTCATTGCAGGATCCACCTCTGCCTATCTCTATCTGCTGGCCTGCTATCAATCTTAGGCTAGTCACAGTTCCAACTATTTCTGAGAAGGCTTCTGGTGGCAATAATAGGCTGTGATTCCTGGATCTCCCGTGGCAGGTGCATTTCAGACTTCAGGGAAGATGGTGGGCATATCCTCCCTCCTCCAAGCCGCTAGTCTGAGTCTATCAAAATTTTTCCCTGTACTTGGCAGGGTGGGGCCTTAGTAGGCTTCCAGAGCCCAGCTTTTGAGCCTTCCAGGTGCTGGTAAGGAGTTTCTATAGTCTACCCTGAGAGGTAAATGCCAGTATGTTTCCCAGGAAAGTGAATGGGTTGGCTCCACCCTACAGGCAATCTCGTACACCCCCTGAGTCTGTTTATGTTGCTCTCTCCTCAGCAGGGGTTAAGATGCACTATTGGAATAAATAAATAAATAAATAAATAAATAAATAAATAAATAAATACCATCAAGACAGAGCCAAACTGAAAGTAAAACAAAAAAATGCAAGGAGGAGCAAACAGGATTCCAGAGTGGTATCCCACAGGGCAAGGTAACTGATTTTCCCCTGAGAAGGGCTAGCTCTTCTCCATATGTCTGCTATGGAGCCCAGGTACATGGGGATCCCCCCAAAATTCAACAGCCACTCTCCCAGGTCTCTCCCCAATGCCTCCCACTCCAGGTTCTCCTCAAGTGCCTCCAGTCAAAACTGCCTTCTCTTTGCTGGGGCCCAAGGTGAGTAGCTGTGGGCACAAACCCTGTGCTTTGCCCCTTTAGGAAAAAAGAAAAGATGGTTGGTTTTTCTCCAGGGGTTTTTTCCCTCCACAGCAGAGAAAGACTCCATGGCATCTCACCACTGGTTTTGCTACATGATGGGCTGATCTTGGCACTGGTTCTCTGCGTGTGTGGTCCTGGCTTTTCTCCTC
The DNA here is from genome assembly GCF_021234165.1 of Pteronotus mesoamericanus. Lineage (NCBI taxonomy): Eukaryota > Metazoa > Chordata > Mammalia > Chiroptera > Mormoopidae > Pteronotus > Pteronotus mesoamericanus. The sequence continues at coordinate 24,066,375 of NW_026555325.1, read as the reverse complement.
TCAAGGGGAAGTTTTTACAGCCGGCTACCTGTGTGAAGAAGGCCAGCCCCTTTTAGATATCCCAGCCCTTTTTACCGCTCTGTGGGTGGTTTTTGGGTCATCCTCAGTTAAAAGTCTCTTTTTCAGGTAGCCTTTAGTTTGACTTGGGTGATTGTTCTTTTCTTTAATTTTATTTCCAGGCTGGTTCTGGGAGGGGGTCAATGATCTATCTTCCTACTCTGCCATCATCTTGGAGCTCCCCTAAGAAGTTATTTTGATTACCTCTCTCGCCCTTGTGGTTTAAATCCTTGCTACTCAAAATGTGGTCACAACCCAAAAATATTGGTGTGACACCACCTGGAAGATTGTTAGAATCTGACACTGTGCCTGAGGCCTACTAAATCTACATTTCAACAAGATCCCATGTGCTTCGTATTCATTTTAAAATTTGAGAAACACAAAGTAACAGTCTTAGGTATGCCTACAATTCCTTGTGCATGCCTGTGTCATAGCATTTATCGTAGACCGTTTACAACTTTGTTTTTCTAAATCCCTGAATTGTTAAAGACAAGTTCCAAGTTTTTTGTTTTTATTATTCTATATCCATTCCACCTGGCACAATGTAGATACTTCAAAAATGTCTGTTATATAAATGACTAAGTGAGCAAGAATAAGTAAAAAGCAAATGCAAAATTTAATTTATTACTTTTTATAGTACTTCAACTATATGCAATATAGTAATATTAATTACAAATGACAGAAAAAGTAATTTTTAGAAAGTTAGTTTGAAAAACCACTGTTTGAGTGTATACATATCCTAGAAACATATTACAAAATATTTTTTATCCTCACCAAATAGTACATAAATCCAGGACTATACCTAAAGCCTCTTATAATGTTTGCCCTTCCTTTAAAAAAGCCCCTCACTGAAATTATCATATAATATCACTAGTTTGAGCACAAGCCAGCAATCAGAAAGAAAGAAAGAAATTACTTTTAGATTTCTATTGTTCTCTTGATGACACACAAATTATGCTACTGTTTATCTTTAAGACTGCAGCTGCTGGCTGGCTCTGCGTCACTATTTACTATAATTACTGCCTTCAGAGTTCATTCTGACCCATATCCCATTATAGGATATGCCCAGGCCAGATGAGCAATTTCAGAAATTAGCAGCACTCATGGATGTTTGCCAAATCATGGCAGTAGAAATCTGTTTCTCTAATAGCATGAAAATTCTTTAGTATACATTTACCCTTCAAAAAAAATCCTCACCTGGCTGTTTCTCGCCACTCAGCATCCTCACCTTCACGCCAGCAAATCTCATCCAGTTCTGTGAAAAGGTCATGAGGAATGTGCTCTTCATCATCATCCTCAGTTCCAAGAATAAACTGTACCCGCTGTGATGGGGTGTCTATGGAAAATCAGAGACAGGGACATGCATCACCAAGACTTCACACTCAAAATGTCCTGGTCACCTCCTTCATCCCCATTTCAACTCCCCTGCCTCCATTACCACACTCAACTAAAGTAAACTTGGGAATTAAAACTAAATTTAGCATTACATTAAGTCTAGCAAAAATTTGAGAGCATAAATATGTAAAATAGTAAATAATGCATAGATTTTATCAAAAATAAAACCAAATATGGTTATTATTTTGGATTATTTATAACACTCCTGAAAACTACTTCTATTTCTCTCTCACACATATCTCTCATCATATATGCTATATTTTTGGTAAATATTCAAAAGATTTGACTATGATAAAATTCATTTATACTAAAACTATGCTGAATATAATTTACAAAAAAACTCCCTTGTGATGTTTCTTTGTAGTCACACCCAAGTCCTCCCCTCAACCCCTAGCAATGACTAATCTGGTCTCCACTACTTACAGTTTTTCCTTTTCCAAAATGTCATATAAATGGAAAAATATGATATATAACCTTTTGTGACTGTCATTATTCACTTAGTATAATGCCTTTGAGATTTTGAAATTTATCTGTGTCACAGAGTATATCAGTAGTTCATCCTTTTTACTGTTGAGAAATAGTCCATTGTAGGAATGTAAAGTTTGCTTATCCATCCACTTGCTGAGGATATTCAGGTTATTTCCAGTTTGGGGCAACTATAAATAGAACTACTGTAAGTATTCTTCTATGGGTTTTTCAGTTAAACATAAGTCTTTATATTCCTAGGGTAAGTAAGTAGGAGTAAGACTGCTAGGTTATACGCTCTCTTTTTTTTTCTTTTTTGCTCAATCCCTCCACCACCACCACCCATCCCCAACACACTCCCAAGCTGTCCGCTTGCTCTCTATCTATGAGTCTGTCTTTATTTTGCTTGTTAGTTCAGTTTGTGTACATAAATATTTGTGGTGGGACCCTACCCCTGCTTAACTCATTAACCTTATTTTCTGCCACTCTATTCCTTATTCTGTTGCCAGTATATTAGCCTTCCTTCAGATTTTTAAAAACACTGTGCTTTTTCCCACTTTAGAGTCACTGCATGCACTGTTTCTTCTCCTAGATGTCTTTCGGTGTCTACTTCAATGTGATATACTTGGGCAAGCCTACCTAACCAGCCTTGCAAGACATATACATAAACAAACACATACGAAAATTCATATGCAAACAACTAAATCATGCATCTGTTATCCTAATTCATAGCACTCAATACTTCTCTTTGTCACACTTATTTCAACTGTAATTTAAAAGTTCTTGTCAAATCATAGCTTAATATATAGTAAATAGAACATATATCCATCTTCCAGAATTAGTCTTTTGGAAGGTGGTAGGGCCAAGTCACAGGAGAGGAAATTATGCATGCAAATTTATTTTTCAAATTATAAAGCATTATATAAATATTATTAATAATAATTGATGCTGATGCTAATGGGGATGGTCATAATGATAATACAGGCCTTCAACATAGAGAGATTTAGTATTTGATGCCCCTAACTACACACAGTGATGGAGACAGGAGCACACTGATGGCAGTGTCTGTCTACGTCATCTTAGGATATAGCCATACATATATAGTATGAATATACCTTGCCTTATAAAAAGATGAGTAAAAAGAAAAATTGGGGGTCTATAAATATACTACAAGCCAATGAAAAGTCAAAAATCTAGATGGTCTGAAGGAGGATCATACCTCTGAAAAATACCTACATCAGGATCAAAAGAAAATGTCCAAAATTGGTGGGAATCCTCATTAGACTATAAAAACATAAACTCTACCAAACAGAAAAACAAAAACTAATTAGGGAAGAACAGAAGAAAATGTAAAGCAAATGAGATAAGAAAGAAATTTAAGGAAACTAAAAATTCAAGAGCAAAATCGAAATCCCTAATAAAAGTAGTGAAGTGCAGAACTGATGCTACAAATAATCAAATTAATAATATAGAGAGAGTAATTTTAAGCTACAAAGGAAAATGACAAAGAGCAGATACCATAAATCCAGCATGCAGATAATTAATTCACAAATAAGAGGCCAAAGTAAATGGAACAGAATCAAATAGAAAAATGTTCTCTACGTGGAAAAGTATCAGTATAAACAGATTTGAGGAGGCCTTTTAATACATCCACCACCAGGCATATTTTAGCAAGTTTTCTTAAATAAAAGGACATAGAAAAATGTCTATAAGCACTCAAGCTCCAAAGAGAAATTCCAAAAATGAAAAAACAAAGACCATAGATTTCTCCTCAATACTTAGTAAAAATAGTTTTTGGATAAAGCAACATGTAGATGTTATTGCAAGTAAAATTGTTACCCCAGACTTTATATGCCATTAACTTACTTCACATCTGGATACAGGTGAATGGGGAATGTGTGTTTGAGGGAGTTTGGGAACTCTTTAAAATAGAAGAGACTCTGTCATGCTTAAAAGATGATGACAACAATCCAGTTGAAGGAAGAAGTCATTCAGATATAAACTGTAAAAGTTTCCAGGTAGGAGAGAACAGGAAATAAACATAATTGAAAAGTCCCTTATCTTATTAAAAGGGAAAAAAAGATAGTTGCAGATGTAAACACATAGGCCTATATATTTAATAGGAGGGGAGTGGAGTGCATTCTTTCTGGTGACGTATTTTCCTTCTGAGGTACAAAGCATCTGCTAAGTGACGGTGAAAAGGAGTATGCTGGACAACGGTAAAGAAGCCTGAAAAATATTTTTTCCAAAACTCAAAAAAATGCAATAGAATTTGGAAGAGGTGTTGAAGCTCCATTTAAATCATGAATTTAAATGGTTACAATCTGCCACGTTGAATGCCAATGTCCCACAGAGCATGCCTACTCAGGGAGGGAGAAGACAAAGACATGGAAGAAACCCAACATAAATATTGATTTTAAACTGGGGGTGAAGTTATGAGTTACACTATAAAAGGGGACCTAAGATATTTAGAATATTAGCAAAAGTATTACTAAAATTACAAGCTATGAAATCAGAGTAGGATAAGAAAATAAATGAAGATTATTACATGGATAGAAAAAAGAGAGATCAAGTAGTTGCACAAGCAAATAAGAAGACAAGCTGTGCTCACGGAGCAGGGTGAATGCGTTACTGTATTTAGAGGTGGAGTAATTATAGATAGATAGGTGAGCAAGGTACAGTGAAGAAGGTAATAGGAGATGGAAAGGTCAAGAGCTAAAGGCTTTGTTCTTACTTATGTCATGTACACAGGCTCCTATGGCTCTCAGGAATTGTTAACAACTACTATATCACTATATGTTGATATTCTGTACCTACTTTCAAAAGAAGAGCAAAGAGTAGATATTTTACATCTTAAGAATAAAATTTGGGTAGATTAGTGATAGTGTAAGTGGGAACTTTGATAAGCATTTCCCCCTGGATTTTCAAACTACTTAGAGCAATGACTGTTATTTGTATAAATTATCAAGAGTTTGTACAACTAAGTTTTACTACTTAAGTGTATTCCCTCAATCACAAATCCAAGAAAATTCTCACCTTCACAATGCAGGTGTTCAATAGAAACAAAACAAAAAAAAAAGATCAAGCTTTCTCTCTCTTCTTTCCAATGTCCAACACAACATATTTTAGAAAAGTATAAACAATTTTATGACTATAAGATATTTTAATTTGGATTGTACAAACAAGTACAATATTATTATGGTCACAAATGTAATAAAAACAAGGCGATTCTTACCAAAGGATGGTGACTCCCTTCCATCCTCTAATCCCGAGTCTCTCTCTCTGTCTCTCTTCCTGTGTTTATGACCACGATGCCTGTGACGTCGATGGCTTTTCCTTCCTCCCAGGGGCACGTGAACTCCAATAAATAGTGTCCGATGACCTTCATCAGGAGTAAAAGCACAAATTAAACTCTAAATTATTCCAGATCACAGATGAGGATGATTTACATGTTAATGGAGACTCAATTCAATTCAATCCAGCACATAGTTTTTGTGTTTAAGATGGGTGTAAATCTTAGTGCTTGGTACTGTATTTTGCTAGTGTATCTATTTAAGCATACCACAGGTCATCACAAACTTTTACAATACTAATTATTTGGTTATATATTTTATAATCAGTATTAGTTTATTAACTGTCTTAATCTCTCTGTGTCTACTTCCCACACTTTGTAACTATACTATTCTCATTTTAAAAATTCATTCTATTTTCTACCTACCCTCAATTAACCAGTTATCTCATCAGTTCCCTTCTCTTGACAGTTAAGTGTGTGAAACGAGTAGTCTTTAATAAACCAGATTTCACCAAGGTCCCTAGTAATGCCAAGTCCTGTGGAATTCTTTCAGCTCTACCGTTCCTTTCTGTGGCACTTGATGTCATTGGCCACTTTCTTCTCTATGACAAATTTCTCTTGGCCCTCCTCCCTCTTCCTTTGTTCTATTTATGTCAATTTCCTTTGGTGGTTCTTCTTCCATTTACCCATTCAAGATTGGCATCCCCTGGGCACTGACCTTGACCTCATGATTTCAACTAATAGGTAGATGGATATATGGATGGATAGATAGATAGATGATAGACAGATAATCACATGATACACACACACACACATACACACACACACACGTAGCAGGCTCTAAGACCCATATCTTGACACTTGAAACTCTCTCAGACCACCGACATCCTTCCCAAAGGCATGCCACATTCAAAAATCATGGAATTCATCCTTTTCTTTGGTCCCCAAGTAATAACTATCTATCATCTATCTCGGTAAATGCACTATCTACCCAGTCATCTCAAAGCCCATCCAATTTATCACTAGATTCTCCTTAGCCCCTCTTGAATCCATCCCTTCTTCAATATCTCTAGTGCTCCTGCCTTAGTTTGGACCCTCATCATCCTTCACCAGGACCTTTGGGACATTCTCCTTAGTATTTTCTTTTCTAACTCCAGTCTTGTCCCACTTTATCCTGTATACTGCTCTTATCCCAATCTTATCCTGTATACTGATGGCCTTTTTTTTTCAAAAAGGAAAATCTGACTACATTACTCTCCAGATTTAAACTCACTGATTACTCTCTGTTTCCTATAGTACAAAAATTTTACTATTCTATAAAGCCAACCGATATCTGACCTCTGCCTATTTCTCTGGCCAGGCTTCTAAATACATGCTGCCACAGACACTACAAGGCAGTGTGTGCCCCTTCATTCCTGAATTTTACAGGTGTTGTCAAATTTCCCTGCTTTTGCTTAATACTGCTCTTATTCTTCCTACTGTATGAAACATCTTTGTCTCTCCTGACTCTCTAATGAATACTTTGTTATCTCCAAAGTCTCATCTCAAGGATTTTAAAACTTTTCCACACCCTCTCATTCCAAATATAGTTGACCACTTTTCCCCCTTAACCACAGACACCAAAGCACAATGGCTCTTGTCAGTAATTATTTACTTATAAGCAGTTTTTCTCTTATTAATCTTCTCTAGGGAAGGCCCATGTATTTACTCACCCTGAGTCTTTAGCACCTGACACAATGCCTTGCATAGAGCAAATACCTAAGAAGTGTTTACTGAGATGATGAACAATTTATTGAGTGATATTATGCCAGGTATCAAGGATACAAATATAAATAAGACATTATTTTATATACATCAGCAGGTTTCAGCTTTCCCAACTTACATAACAAGTGTGATGTATTGCTCTGGGTATCCCCAGACATATGTATCACAGTCAATGAGGAGAAGATGAAATCCCCTCACCAAGACAGACATGCATTAATCTATATAGTTGACACGATCACAAATTTTCAACATCATTATTTTAATTGAAATTGAAAAAATAATCTAAAATATATAAAGAAAAACTTGAAAGACAAATAATTTATAACATCTTAGGAAGCTCAGATATCTAGACATACTACAAATATGAATCCTTAAAATAATTTACAAACGTTGGCATCTTAAACATTAGTAATTTCAAATTACTTGGACCACCACTTCATTGTATTCCTCTACTCTAGTAAGTTGAAAGCTATCAATGAAGACAAAGTATAGAAGAAGAAAGAACATTCAGATAGAGCCTTGTATAAAATTAGCACTTAAGAATCAGAAAAAGAGAAAACAAAGGCTTAAAAACAATAAACAGATGAGATCACAAACTTCTATTTAAACACATGAGATTACATACCTGCTTTTCATCTCTACTCTGTCTGGAAACTGTCTTTTTAATTCCAAGTAAGGAAACAATTTCTTAACAATAATATAAATGATTAATAAATTTTATCACATTAAAATCAGGAAATTTATTAAAAGAGAGTGGGTGAGCAACAAAGCATGAAATCTACAAATCCAAAGAAAAAGTTGGAAAGTCAGTGGGAAAACAGGCAGTAAAAAAAAACCCTTAAATAGGCACATAATAAAAGAGAAAATCCAAATGGGTAATAAAAGTGGGGAAAGGTGTTCAACTCCATTTGTTATCAGGATAATAGAAATTTGAACCAAAATGAGATATCTCCATATTCTTATGACCTTGGCAAAAATTGAAATGGTTGACAATTCTGTGTCTTGGTATGTTGCATACCAGTTTCTCATATAGTACTAGTAGTAGTATACTCTGGAAGATCCACTTTGAAACAGTGTCATTTCCAAAAATATCCATACTTTATGATGTAGCAGTCTCTCTGGACCCTAGAGAAATTCATGCAGGGTGTGTGTGTGTGTGTGTGTGTGTGTGTGTGTGTGAGAGAGAGAGAGAGAGAGAGAGAATGCCTAAAGAAGGACTGTTTGTAAAGAAAAAACACTCAAAACAACCCAAAAATCCATTAATAGAATATATAAATACAGTAGATTGCATTCAAACAATGGAATATATACAAAAGTAATTTAAAAAAAACTACAGATATGCACAGCAACGTAGATGAATCTCACAAATACTACTGAGTTCCCTTTATTACGCATTAGAAATGGAAAAACTATTTCAGAATGCATACACAGAAAAAGATCAATATAAGAGTCAGAATAATTGTGACCTCTAGCATAAAGAAGAGTAGGAATTAGGATTGTGGAGAGTCACATGAGCAGCTTCTGCAATGCTAGAAATGTTCTATTTCTTGATACCAATCTTTGCCCTACAAATATTTATTAAACTTTATATATAAGCTTTCTGTACCTTTCAGTATGTATGCTTCACTTAACAATTTAAAAAGAAGCCAAAGAAGAGTTCCAAGAAGGGAGTAGGTACCAGTTTATATGCTATTGTATAAGGGATTCAAACAAGATTAAGACTAAAAATTAGCTATTACAGTTGAAAATTAATGTTTATCTGTAACTTTCTTGACAGAATTTTGAGTGGATGGGGAAATAAGTAAGAACTGAGGAAGTTTAGACAGTGAATATTCTCTCGAGTTGAGAAGTGGTACTTACACTAACCCTTAAAGATTGCTAAGGTTTCTAACAGTTACTGATTAAGATAACCACTCCCATACAGACAAAGATAAGGGGCACCATGAAACTTGCTGGCAACCCCAAAGGGCCTGGTTGGTTGGGTACAGTGAATGTCGCCCTTGTTTTATTTTAATTTGCAATTCCCTAATGACATATGATGTTGAGTATCCTTTAGTATGCTTATTTACCATCTGTATCTCTTCTTTAGTGAGATGTCCTTTCAGATCTTTCCTATTTTGTAATTGGAATGTTTATTTTCTTATTGTTGAATATTAAGAGTTCTTTGTATATTTTATTCATTTTAAAATTATTTTTTAAATTTATTTTACTTTTTATTTTATTATTATTTTTATTTTTTAATCTCTCTATATTTTAGATAACAGTCTTTTATCAGATACACCGTTTGCAAGTATATTCTCCCAGTCTGTGGCTTGTATTTTCCTCCTCATAACTGTCTTTCATAAAGTAGAAGTTTTAATTTTAAAGAAGTCCAATTAACATTTTTTTCTTTTATGTTATATGTAAAAAGTCATCACCAAATTCAAAGTCACCTAGATTTTGTCCTCTGTGGTCTTCTACAAGTTGTATAATTTTTGTTTATACATTTAGCTCTATCATCCATTTTGAGTTAATTATTGTAAAAGGTATAAGACCTGTCTAGACTCTAATCTCAATACTTAATTCACTTTCAGGTATTTGCCCCAGTGATTTGAAAACCAATGTCCACACAAAACCCTGAACAACATTGTTTATATCTGTTTTATTCATAATTGTCAAAAATAGGAAACAACCAAGATGTCCTTTAATAGGTGAATGAATAAACAATGGAGTATTGTTCAACAATAAAAGGTATTAACCACAAAAAGACAGAGAAAACAAAAATTGCTAAGTGAAAGAAGCCAGTGAAAAAGCTATATACTATGGGATTGCAACTATATAACATTCTGGTAAAGGTAAAACTATAAAGACAGTTAAAAATATAAGAGTTTGCCAGGGATTCTGGGGAAGGGGTTAGGGATGAATAGGTGAGACACAAAGCCATTTTTTAAAATTATATTTTATTGATTATGTATTATAGTTGTCCTTATTTTTCCCCTTTTGCCTCCCTCCACCCAGCATCGCCTACTCCCTCATGTAATCCCCCCACCATTGTTCATGTCCATGAGTAATGCATGTAAGTTCTTTGGCTATTCCATTTCTTATACTGTACTTTACATCCCATGGCTATTCAGTAGCTATCTATTTGTACTTCTTAATTCCCTCACCTTTTCACGCATTCTTCCCCTCCCCTCTCCCATCTGGCAACCTTTCGGTAACTAACTCCTTTTTTCTTGCTTTTAAGAGTCTCTCTTTAACATTGGGCCTTTTAATAATGATGTGTCTTGGAGTGGGCCTCTTTGTTTCCATCATAATTGGAATTCTCTTCACTTCCTGGACTTGAATGTCTATTCCTTCACCAAATTAGGGAAGTTTTCTTTCACTATTTTTTCAGATAGATTTCCAATTTCCTGCTCTTTCTCTTCTCCTTCTGGCACCCCTATGAGGCAAAGGTTGGACCTCTTAAAGTTGTCCCAGAGGCTGTTTATACTATCCTAATTTTTTCTGGATTCTTTTTTCTTCTTGCTGTACTCATTGGATGTCTTTTTATTCCTTATGTTCCAAATCATTGATTTGATTCTCGGCTTCATCTATTCTACCGCTGTTTCCCTGTAAATTGTTCTTTATTTCAATTAATGCATCTTTCATTTCTGACTGGGTCTTTTTTATGCTGCTGATGTCTTTACTGAATTTCTTGAGCATCCTTATAAACAGTGTTTTGAACTCTGCATCTGATGGATTGCTTATCTCCATTTCATTTAGCTCATTTTCTGGAGTTTTTATCTGCTCTTCCATTTGGGCCATGTTTCTTTGCCTCTATTTTGGCAGCCTCCCTGTGTTTGTTTCTATGCATGAAGTAGAGCTGCTTTGACTCCATGTCTTGGTAGTGTGACCTAATGTAGTAGGTGTCCTGTAGGGTCCAGTGGCACAGCCTTCCCTATCACCCAAGCTGGGTACTCGAGGTGTCCCCTTCATGTAGGCTAAGTACACCCTTCTCTTGTAGTTGAGCTTTGGTTGCTGTTGGCAGATCAATGGGAGGGATTTACCCAGGCCAGTCAGCTTCAAGGACTGGCTATGACCACTGGTGACCAACCTCCACCTTCCGTGAACGATCAGCTGTGCAGGGGTAGGGTTGTGGTACTCTGATGTGGTCTATAGCTGCCTGTTGGGTACACTGGCCCTCGGGTTTCCTGAGTGGTGCAGACCAAGATCAGCTCCTGCCTGTGTTTTGCCCAGGGCCACCCCTCCTGAGTTGTAAAGCAATCTGTGATGGCTGTTACTTGTGCTCGGCTTGGAGATTCCCAGGTGAAGCCAAGCTGTGACTCCAATCTGGCTGCTGCTAAGGCTCACTGAATCCAGCTGTTGCTTGTTTGATAGGATTTAGGAGGCAAGACTAGCCATTCTTATGGAAAAGCAGCTTTCTCTCCCTATATACCACTGGTGCCCTTCAAGCTGCCAGAACTCAGATGGAACAAGTCTGAGTAGGTGAGTCTGTGTGTGTGTTCCCCAAGAGAAACTGATTAGGGCTCCGGCACTTTCCTCCAACAACTCAATCCCCGCTGGTTTTCACAGCCAGAAGTTGTGGGGATTATCTTCCTAGCCCTGGAATCCTGGGCTGGGGGGCCTGGTGTGGATCTGGGACACCTCACATCCGAGATATCCATCCTGAATTTTTATGCATGCGCATATGGGGACAGCCCGCTCTGAGTCCACATCCCTCCTACCAGTCTGGATGGATGTGGTTTCTTCAATTCCATAGTTGTCAAACTTCCATTCAACTCAATTTCATAGTTGTCAAGCTTCCATTCAGCTTGATTTCTAATGTTCCTGAGTGATGGTTGTTCTCTATTTTAGTTGTAATTTTGATATGCTTGTGCAAAGAGGTAAGCCATGTCTGCCTGCATCACCATCTTGACCAGAAGCAACAAGGCTTTTTTAGAGAAGTGGCACTATCTTGCTGTTTGCAGCCTCCCTAGGCTGGGCAGATCCACTCGAGACTCAGGTAGACGGAAGAAAATGCATGGAGCCATGGGGATGCTTGACATGCCTTTATTCGGGGGAGTCACACAGGCCACAAGCCCATGTCTATGTCAGTGCACCACTCACTCCCTCACTCTCCGTGAGAAGCCCCTACCTCCTTAAGTATTGGCATGAACAAAGCTGACTTCAGGCCAAAAAGTGAGGTAACCTGGCATGAGCTGCGCATGTGAGCCTACTCCAGGCTAAGGGGCAGTTTATTGCACCCAGACTCAAGGCTATGAGAACACTGCTTTATCAGACTCCAAGGTTGTGAGAAGCTGCTCCCCCTAGTTACCCAAGCATCTGGGTGAGGAAGCCAGACTGCCTCCACTTACCCTACACCTACATAATACTATCATGGTGGAAACAAAGAATGAACCCCACTATAAACTGTAGACTTTAGTTAATAATAATCTATTAATATTGGTCCATCAATTACAAGAAATGTATTTCACAAATGCAAAATAATAATAATAGGGGAAACTGTGCAGGGAGGGGCATAATCTCTGCAAACCTAAAACTGCTTTTAAAAATAAAGTCTTTTAATTTTAAAAAGTCAAGACTCATAGCTACTCATAGCACTGAGTAGCTATAGAGAAATTTATTTTATAAGTAAGCAAAAGCAGGAACAAATAAGGGAATATTTGTGTCAGTGAGTAGATTACACGTAAAGGGGAGAGGGCTAGCATGGTGTTCTTGTGGTCATATATTTTAGGAAAATTTGTGAATTTAAGGTATCTTCATGATGGGGAGCACTTGAGTGCTGACAATTGGGGAAACTAAAAGGACACAGAGTTGGAGATATATTTAGGTTGGTTTAAATGAAACATATTTATATGATTTGCAGTCACTTCCTAGTTCAAGTAAGTCATTGTTACCTGTCCTGAAGGAGGAATGGCTTCCCAGAATACTACTAGTATCAATTGAGCCAAACTCACCTAACATTGTGTGTGACACAAAGGTTCAAGGTTAAAGTGGTGTCACAATATGCAGAAGCATCACAATCTGGAAGCATGCGGGTAATGGAGAAGATGCAAGGTTTCACTGTACAGAGCCAGAGTTAGTCTCTGGAAAATTTTTCCCAATATTACAGATCATATATGCAAGAAGCTTGATAGACATTTTCTTAAATTTTAAGACCACCTTGTAATATTTCATGAAATTGTAAATAAGTTGTAAAGATGAAAAAACTTTTCTGGACTATCATGAATAAAAATAAATTTTAATTAATCATGATAAAGATTGGATTAATTTTCTATATTCTCAACAGAAAAATAATATTTAAAATGTTTGATACTTGAGGTAAAAATGTAGGAGAAAATGTATTACAGATGTATGTCAGGCAGTTAATTAAAAATATCATGGTTTTTCTCCAAATGTTATAATTCTGTATTTTTATGTTTTCAAATAAGTATTTGTTTAAATCTTTCTCATTCTAAATAAATATTTACTTCTGTATCTAATTTATATTCAAATTTTAAATTCTTTTTCTTAGAGAACCTAGAAAATAGCATAACCTTCAGGTGCCACGAAACCCAAATCTGCCTGTAATACCATCTATATGCAGGCAGCTCCCAATTTTGTATCTCTGATGTAAGCCTTTTTTCCAAACTCCAAACCGACATACCCAACTGCTTACCTGACACAGCCATGCCATGTCCAAAAGACATGTTAAAATCCACATGTTCAGCCCTGGCTGGTGTGGCTCAGGGGTTTGAACACTGGCCTGCGCAGCAAAGGGTCGCTGCTTCAATTCCCAGGGAGGGCACATGCCTGGGTTGCAGGCCAGGTCCCCAGTAGGGGGCACATGAGAGTCAGCCACACTTGAATGTTTCTCTCCCTCTTTTTCCCTCTCTTCCCCTCTGTCCAAAAATAAGTATATAAAATCTTTAAACAAAATCAACATGTTCAGGACTGAATTCCTAATCGGCTCCCGTCCCAACCCCTTCGCTCGCCCGCAATCTTGTCCATCTCAGTTGATGACAAAACATTTTCCTAGTTGCTCAGACCAAAACCTTGGAACCATTAAAGACTCCTCTGCTTTTTCTAAGTCCACAACCAATCAATTGGGATATCTGTTTGGACAACTTTCAAAATATATCCAAGAATTTTTCCACTTATTATTTCACTTCAGCACTCCGGTCAGGGCCACATCACACGCAACCTGCATTATTGCATTAGCTTCCTAACAGGTCTTCTCAAGTCTGCCATTGGCTCCTGCAGTCCGCTCTAACACACAGCAGCCAGTGCAGTCCCTTTAAAACGCAAGTTAGATCATGTCATTCCTCAGCTAAACCTGATGTCACTGCATTTCATTCAGAGAAAAAGCCAAGGGTTCTCTAATGCTTTATAAGGCCTTCTGTGATCTGTATGCCCCACTCCTATAACTGGTATCCTCTCCTGCTGAAATTCCCCTCAGTCCCCTTCACTCCCAGCCGTAAGGCCTCCTTGCTGTGCTCACTGCCACCCTGGGAGCTTCCCACTGTCTTGTCAAATATATCCCAGCTACCTACAACAGTGCTTGATAGTTCTCGGTGCTCAATACATTTTTATTGAGTATACAAATCTTTGCATAAATAAAGATGATATTTTAAGTAAAATATATAAATAAAAGACATAATGCATTATGCTAGTAAACACATTCATAAAATTAAGAATAGAAACAAAGCTAATGGCCATAAATTGTATTGCAACAGTATTGAAACTATCACATTTATGCTTATAAAGCCATAGAGAAAATATTTTCATGTTTCTGCATGATTAAAGATATCTAAAGCAAAGAGCAGTGGAATCTGGGTTAAAGGACAAGCTTTGGAAGTTAAAGGTTCACTAAATAGAGATCTTCAAAGAGATATAGACATATCTCCCAGATTTATATGTTTACATTTCTATTATAGTGAAGCCCCAGAGCTACTGGTTTATATTCCAAAGGGTTTAAACGAGAGGACTTCCCCCTTTCTATCTTGAGATTCATTTGCATAATGGAGAAAAGATTTCTCGCCCTCTCTCAGTAAAGGAGGAGACTGCTGTATAGCAATTCCTATACAAATTCCCAGATTCATAATCTTAAGGCTCTCCTCCTATGTGTATAGCCTCACGCTGAAGGGGAAGAGTGGACATGGAGACCAATGTTGTTATTGCTGTAAGTAATAATAATAGTCTGTATCTGATCCAAAAACCTCATGTTTGCTTTTAGGACAAAATTAATATAGGTACTGAAAACTTATCAATGAGTTTAGGGGTTTTCTACAAAGATTATATGAGATAATACAGTAGACAAAAAATATTAAACAGGCCTGTAATATAGTAGATACTCGTATTTGTTAGTTCTCTTTCCCCTTCATTGTCCTCACCTTCAGTGTCTTAAATGAGTACAAAGTCAAAATAAAATTTTACTGTCCGATTTCATAGTCTTCCTGCTTCTTTCTATGTTGACAACTTTTTAAATCCCAACTCTTAATAGCCTGTCCTAAAGAACTAGAAAATGAGCTCAGATCCTGTGGAAAACAATATTTAAATAAATAACATTTCCAGGTTAATACTACCATATATTTTTCCTATAATATTATATCCGAAATTCAATTTTATTTCTCACAGATATTACTTAAGGAAAAAATTCAAGAAACTCAGTAATAAGTGTCATTATTCTGAAGTGACTTGGCATTTATTAAACCTAATCTAAATTATTTTTAAAGATTATATAGGAATAATTTTTAAGAGAAAGACCAAAATTTTAAAGAGGGAATCTTTTCAAATGAGCATTTTTTTAAAATTAGTCAAAATAGTTAACAAATTAACTTTCTGTCATGTTAAAAACCCCAAAAGTAATAAAAATACAGATCATTGAGATGTGAATATATTTTCAAAATATTAGGAAGAATGGCACAGTGATCTAAATTTTTTTTTTTTTTAGATAAGCATAGACCACTAAAATTTATTCAGAATTTACCTGTATGTCAGTTGAGGGAAAATACAATTTCCCCATTAGAAAAACAAAGGGTTTGTTAAAGACAACACTGCTTTCTGAACATAAATCTTGCTAACAAATCCTGGGTTTTGATACTTAAATTGTATAGACATTATCTTGTTGAGTAGGTCCAGAAATATTGTAAATATTTTCATTAGATAAGAGATACCAGTACTAAAACAACTCTGGATGTGGCTGTGGCCATAGGATACTATTTACAAAATGCAGTGAGGGAAGAAATGCATTTGGGGATGGCAATGTGATTTACTGTGATTAATAATAATACTAATAAACTATTCTCTTTTATTTTGCTGGCAGGAAAGGAATCAGCTAACTTTTTTCTATGCAATGAATACAACACAGCTGGTGCATAATCAGTGAGTCACTACAGCCATTTTACTTAGATCTGTCAATCATGGTAAAAGGTCAAGTAAATTAAACTGACTGAGCATGTGATCTCTTTAATTCCACGGAGAGTCTAACAGTCAGAAAACACAACGAGGCATCATTTATCATAATATATCAAAGAACTCTTAAGTCAAACACAAATTCTCTGCTGAGGGAAAGCAACAGAGAGAAAGAAGAGAGTCCTCAAGAGGGTGTGAGTGACTGCCTGTATGTAAAGCAAAGAGATACTATTACGCTACCGCCATGTTGTTTCTTACAGTTGTTTTGCTGAATGAGAAAGAAAGTTAAACACCAGTGCTAGTCAGAGTCACTTACCCCAAGGGCCATATTTGCAACCACTGCAAAACAAAGGCCACGTGACTGTGGCTATTATATACAGAAAATAGGTATCTTGAAAGTGTCAAAGCTGCTCATCAAAATGACAAAAAAAAGTTGTTGTTGTTTTTTAAACTAATTACAGATGTACAAGTTTAGAAGGTACTGTGACATATTTTAAAAAATACCATTTCCTGTAAGTTTATAACACTGGCTTGAGCAATAGCAACTGTATTACTTTGTATCCTGAGATAGCAGTATTTTCTTTTTAACTTGGAACATAGCCTCAGCACTTTGTGAATAAATGAAAGAATCCTAATATGTATTTTCTAAGAAAAAAGGACAGGAGAACTTGCAATTTTGATAGGTTATAAGACAGGATATGATACCTGCACTTAAAAAAGGATAACCATCCATTCATTTAGGACTCAAATTCAAAGGGAACAACAGCAAATAATACAAATACAGATATAAATAAAAGCAGTAAAACAAAACAAAACAACCCAATCTGTATTAAAGCTACTGTTAAGTGGTGCCAGGCATTAAATTCTGTAGGAATTAATAACAGAGTGAAACGAAGGATAACCTGGGCAAGTAAAAGAAGTTCCTGGAGAATGTACAACTTCATCTAGGTCATGGTAAGTAGGTTTTGGATTTTCAGAAAAGTGGGAAATCTAGAAAAAAAAAGATAGTGTGGGCAAAAAAAGGAAAGCTTTTTTGGGATGTTGGAGCAGGGGGAAAAGTAAGGTGAGACAGGGCATGTATTTTTATAGTGACAAAAACTTCCAATTTCACTATTATTTTAAAACATTTAGTTTTTTGTTTTATTTATCAAGGAAGAGGGAAAAAAGAGATGGACATATGTTCTAGGATACTTAAAAAATAAATACAAAAGAGAAGGTGGTACTTCTCACTTCCCCAACCCCATTTTAACTAAATTATGGTTTCTGAACAGCCCTGCCACTTTGCTTCAGGAAAATGAGCAAAAATGTAAAACTATAAAATTTTCCAGAAATAGTGTTACACTGTATTAATGTGAAAGATGTACACATGTAGAATATGGCCTATTCTGGGAATTATGGTAAGGAAGGACACAAAGGCTTGCTTGGAAAACTGAACAGTCATTGAGGAGAAAATAGATTTCCATGAAGACAGTTGCAGGATTCCGCTGTGAAACTGAAGGAACAAAACAAAACATCTAAAAGCAAAGATGACTATGGGTCCTCTGTATGTCTCCCTTGGAGAAGTGTCTGTTCAGGTCCTTTGCCCATTTTTTAATTGGATTGTTTGTCTTCCTGGAGCGGAGTCATGTGCGTTCTTTATATATTTTGGAGATCAAACCTTTGTCTGAGGTATCAGTGGCAAATATATTTTCCCATACGGTTGGTTTCCTTTCATTTTGCTGATGTTTTCTTTAGCCGTGCAGAAGTTTTTTAATTTGATATAGCCCCATTTGTTTATTCTTTCCTTTATATCCGTTGCTCTAGGGGACATATCAGGGAAAATATTGCTGTGCGTAATATCTGAAATTTTCCTGCCTATGTTCTCCTCTAGGACTTTTATGGTATCATGACTTACAGTTAAGTCTTTTATCCATCTTGAGTTTATTTTGGTGTATGGTGTAAGTTGGTGGTTGAGTTTCTTTTTCTGCATGTAGCCGTCCAGTTCTCCCAACACCATTTGTTGAAGAGGCTATTTTTACTCCTAAGAATTCTGAAACACCAATTTAAAAGAACCTATGCATCCCAGAGTTCATAGCAGCATTATTTACAATAGCCAAGGGCTGGAAACAGCCTAAATGCCCATTAGTAAATGAGTGGATAAAAAAACTGTGGTACATTTACACAATGGAATACTATGCAGCAGAAAGAAAGAAGGAACTCCTATCCTTCATGACTACATGGATGGAACTGGAGAGCATTATGTAAAGTGAAATAAGCCAGGCAGTGGGAGACAAATACCATATGATCTCACTTAAAAGCAGAACCTAATCAATAAAACAAACAAGTGAGCAAAATAGAACCAGAGACATGGAAATAAAGAACAAACTGACAGTGACCAGAGGGGAGGGGGATAATGGGGGAAAGAAGGGGAAGGGTTGTCAAGGAACATGTGTAAAGGACCCATGGACAGAGACAATGGGGACGGGAGGGTTGAATGTGGAAGATGGGGGGTGGGTAGAGCAGGGGAGAGCAATGGGGTAAAATGGGGACAACTGTAATTGAACAAATGAAAAAAATAAAAGCAAAGATGAAAAACACTTGCCATTCCTGTATGGATATTTGCAAATAAGAAATAAATGGCGTGGTAGTTTTTGTTTTTAATGGCCACAACATTTTTGTGGCTTCTCCCTGCAAGGGTAGAAGCTATTCTGCCAACCCTTAAATCTGGGCTTGGCTATGTGACCTGTCTTGACCTGTGAGATAATAGCAAATGTGAAAGAAACAAAGGCCTGGCTTAGGCATTGGTTTCCCCTCTGTTGTTTCTAGGAACATTTATGTCACCCTGCAATCAGGTCTATCAAATGTGTCTAATTTTATTGCATATAACCACCAGTAAATACTGCCTTAGCACCTTATACTTCCTAATAAAACTTCTGAAAATTCCAAGTAAATAACTAATTATATAATCAGGCATATAATTCCTATGATAGGATCTATAAGAGGCAATATGGTCTGATTAATCATGTTTATATTTTTGGTACCTCGCATATTAAGAGCTCAGCAAGTATTTCTTGAGTAATTAATAATTAAATCTTAACCACTTTTTACATTTTATGATACTGCAGCAGGTTGAAAAATTCAAACGCTGGCTCACAGGAGAATGTGCTTTGAGGAATAGGATTTGTATCAGCAAGTGAAATGTAGATAGCATGCCTCGTGAAGAAGGGAGGTGCAGGAACACAGAGGATCCAGAGACATATATTAGCATACTTATCCTGTTTTCATCTGGGACTCAATAAAATTATGTATTATTTTTTAAAATGTTCATTACAATAAATGTGGATTCACACTGATATATAGAAACTGTGTTTCTTGTTTTCCTATTTTTTTACAGGAAATTTTGGATGAAAACAATGACTTGCACTCTTATTATATATGCGTGTAGCTGGCGGCAGCCGTGTGCTGAAGCTCTGACACCAGTTCTCTGGAGTCAGGTGTGTACATCCCTTCTTAGCTATGTGTTCTGTGGAAACACTTTGATGATGTGAAATCAGCTCATGGAAATTGACAAATGCCACAAATCAAGGCTGTTGGGGGTCAAAGGTTGTTGAGAGGGAGGGTTATCAGAACAACACTGCCTGGTACTTGGTGGGACTATAAAGTGAGACTTCCTAATTTTTCTTTTTCTTTCTTTTCTTTTCTAGGTTGTTGACAGTTTTCTATACTGAGAGGTGATGTGATCAATTTACCTTAATAAGGCTGACTTCACTTTCTGGAATGATACACTTTGCACAGTTCTGTAATTAAGTGGATATTGAGTAAGTACCCACCTCTCAGTGCAGAATATAAAATAATTATTTTGGATGAGGGAAAAGCATAGAGCTAAGATTTGGGAAGTGAAATTAGGATGCATCCTCCTTCCAGCATCCATTTTAATCCTCAGGTTTACACAGGTTTACACAAGGAGTCAATTAGGAAGAAGAGAAACTAAACCCAAATCCCTTTGCTTTGAGAGTTAAAGTCACTAAACCATATCTGAATGAGTACAGTGCCCTAAATGAAGACAGGCAGGAATGGATAACATTCCCCTACTCGCACCCTCATCTGGAGGACACACCACCACTGGGAAGGGAGTCTGGCCCATTTTCCAAACTCAACAGCAGCCACTAGATTACAAAGGGTGTGTGTGCATACACAGCTGGTCTATGCCTATCACTGGTGCTAAATGACTGATGCTAAAGGCTTTTCTGACAAAGTCACTTAGGTATAAAGAAACTTACCTTGAGTGGAAAAAGGGGACACATGTGTGCCCTTACAATAAGGGATATTAAAGACTTGGGTCACTAAGAAGTTTAACATTTAAGACTCAAAGTGGGTTTTGGTGTGTATATATGTAGATGAGGAGGTTGTGTGGCTAACTGGACAACACTGTACAGATAAATTATGAAGATCAATAGCTTTAGTGGACAGGGCCTTGTACCAAATGATGGTAGATAATCACACAACCCTAGTGCAACTTGCATTATCCCAACTGCTTGGATGCCACCAGACTTCTACCCAGTGGCAGAAGAAACTGAAACTATAGTAATAAGCTAGGCTATCCAGTGTTAAACATTTGTTGTGATCAACCTTGAGGGGAAAATGTAAATATGGACTTTAGTATGTAAAGTCTTTATATCTTTTTTACTGCTGTATTACTGGTACCTGGAATAGGGTCTGGCACTTAATAATAGGCATACAGTAGAGAGTTGGAAGAATGAATGAATGAGTGAATGAATGAATGAATGAATCTGAAGTTCAATTTATTCTCACTAAGGGTAGCAACAGATTAGAGACATTAAAGTCTGATTCAACCATTTAGATGAAGTAACTCTAGGGAGCCTTGGGAGAATTCCTGGAGAAGTACAATATTCCAGAATACTACCAGGCAGGTAGTACCTCTGACTCATTATATTTTGAATGTTAACCAAATATGACCTAATTTTATATCTCAAGATGATAAAGCCAGACATAACCTTTTGATTAAAAATTTTACATTAGATGGTATTTTTTAAACCTCATCTACCCTACTTCAATTTCTTTTTCCTTCAAAAAAGATATAAGCCACTTGGGGAAAGACAAATACGATATGATCTCACTTATAAGAGGAATCTAATGAACAAAATAAATTTATGAGCAAAATAGAACCAGAGGCATAGAATCATGGAACAGACTGACAGCTGTAAGAGGGGAGGGGAAAGGTGGGGACTGACTCAAAGAAGATGAAGGGATTAGTCGAAAAACATACATGAAGGACACATGGACATGGGCAGCGGTGGGGGACTGACTGCGGAAGTGGGGGGTGGGCTGAAGTGAGGGCAGCAAAGAGGGAAAAAGTGAGACAACTGTAATAGCATAAATAATAAAATATTAAAAAAATAAAAAAGATATAGAGTAAGTTTCTGTGGTTTTCTAGAGGCATGATCAATTTATAGGACATTATTTAAGCCCTTGATTTATAAAGGGTAAAAAGTTCTTTTCAAATTTAAAACTAATGACCTTTTCTTGTCAGTCAGAGTTAACAAGGAATTTATATTTTAAAGCACACTCTAAAAGTTCTCTTAAAGATCATAGAATTCAAAGATGGAAAAATCTTTAGAGATCACCTAATTGAAACTTCTCATTTTACCATGTGAAATAAACAGAGGTTAAAGTTAACATTTCTAAAACTAAATATTCCTAAGTAGCCATACCCAATATAGCAATTTTAAAAACTTAACAGCTTTTTTTCCTCATACAAAACTTTACTCTTTTTATGTAACATAAAATGATAATCTTCCATATAACAGTCTTTCAAGTACTTTAAGTTGGCAGTCATGTTTTTGCTAACTATTCCTTTAGCTACTTTCTCAACTAATATTTGTATGAGATAACCTCTAACTTGGTCATATTCATCCTCTTCCATGTACCAACCTTAGGTATATTCTTTGTATGAAGGTCCACAGGATATGTATGGATTCCTGTAGTACTTATAGGTGGAAGAAACATTCTAGGAAGTGAATCAACCAGGGAGAGTATGGAGAATAAGGGGGGAAAAAACTCAAGGACATGTGTGCAGAGAAACCAACATTTAAAAGATAGTTGAAGGGTCAAGTCAAGGAACATGTATAAAGGACCCAGGGACAACAACAACAGAGGAGGATTGAATATAGGAGGTAAAGGAGTGGGCAGGGCAGGGGAGAGTAATGGGGGGGAAATGGGGACAACTGTAATCACGTAACAATAAAAAATAAAAAAATAAAATGATAGTTGAGACTTGTCAAAGATTTGAAGGAATAGATGGACCTTCTCACATTATGATAATAGGAGTATTTCTGAGTATAATCATTCTGGAAGGCAATATAAAAATGTATCAAAATATTAACTTATAATCATTTGACACAGTAATTCTCCTTCAGAGAATCATGTTAGAAAAATCAAGTTCACAGAGATACATATACAATCATGTTCATAGCAGCTTTGTGTAAAATAGAAAAATGAGAAACAGTTAAATTGCCCATTGATAATGATTGATTAAATAAAGCATCATATAATCATGCAATGAAATACTAAGTATAATTAAAATGGATAATATCTGTATTAACATGGAAAGAGGTTGAATTTTTTAATGAGAAAAGAGTAGTTTAATGGATAAAAATGAACTATACTTCTATTTGTATGTAATTTAGTTATCATTGCATGTCTGTTTATAATACATATAATTAAATTAATATTTTGTTTAAAATATTTTAAACAAAATATTAATTATTTTATTACTGTGTTCAGAATATTAATAGCATTATTTCTAGGTGGTGGGATTTGGAGTTGTTTTGTTTGACTTCTTACACATTTTTATATTTCTTGAATTTTCTAACTGAATTAATATTATTTTAATAACTTTAAAACAATGAAACTATGAGAGGTATTTTAATTTTGGAAAAAATATAGAAATGTCACATAGACTAAGAGGGGCCAATGAATAAGGTAGGAAATACCAAGGGAAGAAAAGCAAAAGGGGAGAGATGAGAGAAGAAAGATCTAAAAACAAAGGCTGAGCCAAAAGTTTTAAAAGCAATAGAGAAAATTAAAAGCATTTCTCTTAAGATCGGGAACAAGACAGGGATGTCTGCTTTCACCACTCTTATTCAACATAGACTACAAGTAGTAGTCACAGCAATGAAACAAGAAGAAATCAAAGCATCCAAATAGAAAAGGAGGAGGTTAAACTGTCATCATTTGAAGATGACATGATACAGTACATAGAAAACCCTAAAGACTCCACCAAAAAACTACTGGATCCAATAAGTGAATTTGGCAAAGTAGCAGGATACAAAGTTAATATTCAAAGACTGGTGGCATTTTTATACATCAATAATGAACCATCAGAAAAAGAAATTGGGAAAATAATACCGTTTGCTATTACAACAAAAAATAAAGTACTTAGGAATAAACTTAACCAAGGGAGTAAAAGACCTGTACTTGGAAATTTGTAAGATGCTGAAAAAAGTGGACACATGCAGTGTGTTCATGGATAGGAAAAATTAACACCATTAAAACATCCATACTACCTCAAGCAACCTACAGATTCAATGCAATTCCTATTAAAATGCCAATAGCATATTTCACAGATCTAGAACTAATATTCCAAAAACTTATATGGAGCCACAAAAGACCCCAAATAGTCTCAGCAATCTTGAAAAAGAAGAACAAAGATATCACACTATTTTACAAGACCATAGTAATCAAAACAGCATGATATTGGCATAAGAACAAGCATATAGATCAATTAAACAGAATAGAGAACACAGACATAAAGACCTAATGGTCAATTAATATTTCACAAAGGAAGTAAGAACATATAGTGGGGTAAAGACATTCTCTTCAATAAATGGTATTGGGAAAATTGGACAGATACATGAAAAACAATGAAACTACACCAACTTTTACACCATACACATAAAAAAGAATAAACTCAAAATTATTAAAAATTTAAACATAAGTTGTGAAACCATAAAAATCCTAGAAGAAAACATAGGCAGTAAAATTTGAAACATTTCTCATAGCAGTACTTCTGCCTGGGGCAAGTGAAACAAAGGAAAAAAATAAACAAATGGGACTATATCAAACTAGAAAGATTTTGCACAGCAAAAGAAACCATCAACAAAAATGAAAAGGTGACCCACTGGATAAGAGAACATATTTGCCAGTGATACATCTGATAAGGGGATAATTTCCAAAATATATTAATAATTTATCCAACTCAACATCAAGAACACAACCCAATTAAGAAATGGGCAAAGGATCTGAACAGACACTTCTCCAAGGAGGCCATACAGAGGGCCCAGAGACATATGAAAGGATGCTCAACATCACTAGCCACCAGAGAGATGCAAATTAAAACCACAGTGAGGTATCACCTCATGCTTGTCAGAATGGCTATCATAAATAAATCAACAAACACGTGCTGGCATGGATGTGGAGGAAGGGGGACCTCCAAACACTGTGGGTGGGAATGCAGACTGGTGCAGCCACTATGAAAAACAGTATGAAGTTTCCTCAAAAATTAAAAATGAAACTGCCTTTTGACCCAGTGTTCTCACTTTTGGAAATATATTCAAAGAAATCCTAAACACTAATTCAAAAGAATATACACACTCCTATGATCATTGCAATGTTATTTACAATAGCCAAGATTTGGAAGCAGCCCTAGTGTCCATCAGTAGATAAATGGATTTTTAAAAATCTGTGGGTACATGTAAATTGAACATTGCAAATTGTTTTTCCTATGGAAGTATCTGATGTTTTCATCTAAAATGGAATTCCACAGTATTAAAAAAAATTAGAAAAAATGTTTTGATAAAATATTAGTCATGTGTTATTATATGTCATATTTAACCATTAAATATGCCATTAAAATATGGTGAAAAGAAAAAATAAAAGCTGTGGTACATTTACACAAAGGAATACTACTCAGCTGTAAAAAAAAAAAGAAAAGAAAAAAGAAATCTTAGCCTTTTGCAATAGCGTGGATGGACCTGGAGATGTTAAGTGAAATAATCCCGTCAGATAAAAACAAACACCATATGATCTCACCATATGTGAGTTGTACACTTGAAACTTGTATGGTTTTGTAAACCAATGTCACCACAATAAATACAATTTAAAAAAAGGTATGACAAAAAAGATAAAAAGCAACAGAGAACTCAAAGTGGCTGAGGACAGAGAGCCACTATAGTTGGCAATTAAGAATGTTCTTTTAAAATAGTTAAATAGGATGCAGATTAATCAATGTGAAGAGAAAATAAAAGTGAAATAGCAGAAGAGAAATAAGCCATTTATATAAGTCAATATCTCAACTTACTAAAGATGACTTTTTTTCATAATCACACAATGCAGTTATTAAAGGCATTGGTGTTGCTGACACTACTGCTTTGTATTAATCACTAAGATGTCATAAAATACTCTCTTGCTATATTATCATCTAAATAAATTAGGGCAATTTATCATTATAAGAAAAAAACTGAGTTATGCAAAGAAAAAATAGGTATAATTCAAAATACCTTAGGTAGAAATTAGAAATCTTTTGTTACTAAGACTGTAATGCTTTTATTACAAATGCTCCTAAGGTAATTTAAAAGAAGTTTTTATAGTCCTCTTGAAAGTAGTTAAAAAGAATATTCATATCTTCCTGTCACAGGGACAAACAAAAGCCTAATATACCAGCAGAAAGTTAAAATTTTATCTTCTCCTAATTATGATTTCAATAATTTTGGTTTCCTTTATTTTCTTACCACCTGAAGCTCATCAAGAAGTAGAAATGATAGAGAAAGGAAGGAAAGAAAATGAGATTTTTTTTCCCATTATGCTGTGAGCAGTTCTGATGTACGAAGGCAGTAGGAATATCTAGGTAAACAGAAAAGAGGAAAGATAGAATGGGGGGAAAACAAAATTACTGAGAAAAATACAAAAAACACTCAAAAAAGTAATCTCAGAATATTTATACCTAAAATGGAATCACTTCTATTAAGGTTCCAGTAATACCTGTACTGCTAAAATTATAGGCATATATTATTAAAAAAATCAAGAACATTACCTCTTTCTATTATTTAATATGTATCCCTTATTATCAGTATTTATATCCATTGATAATTTTAAGTGTAAACATTTATGTTCAGAAGGAGACAGTCACAAACAGTAGATTCCTGGAAGTCTCTAACAGACTGCCTAAGGTCAGAGAAGGACGACATCTGACATCATCAGAATTAGATCCAAAAAGTAAAAACCGTGGTCTCCAACCATAGAATTTTACACCACAAAGTCAGGAAATCAAGACAGGTCAATTTAAGAAGCAGAAGCAAGAATCTCACAAATAATGGGAAAACAAAGAAATACCCCCTGTTCGATGGGAAAGGAAGAATCCCCACTAAGAGAACTAAATGAAAGAGAGGCAAGTAAACTATTAGATATTGAGTTCCAAACAATGGTTCTAAGGAAGCTCAATGAGCTCAGTGAGCTCAGAGAGAATTACAAAAAACTACAGGGAAACTATGAGGAACTTACTGCAAACTATATCAGCATGAAAAAGGACATAGAAACTATCAATAAGAGATAAAAGGAAATGAAGAATACAATTTCTGAATGGAAGAACACAGTAGAAGGAATCAAAAGCAGCTAGATGAAGCTGAGGACCAAATCAGCGAGTTGGAGAACAAGGTAGAAAAAAGCTCCCAGAAAGAGCAATAAAATGAAAAAAGACTCAAAAAGAATGAAGAGGCATTTAGGGAAATGCAGAACAACCTGAAATGTAATAATATCCGTATAAAAGGGATACCAGAAGGAGAAGATAATGAGGAAGGGATAGAGAACCTATTTGAAAAAGTAATGATGGAAAACTTCCCCAACTGGAGGAGAGAAAAAGTCACACAAGTCCAGGAAGCACAGAGGGTCCCATTCAAAAGGAACACAATGAGACCCACTCCAAGACACAGCATTATTAAAATGGCAAATATCAAAGACAAACAGAGAATCCTAAAGCAAGGAAGGGACAAAGAGGTAGTAATATATAAGGGAGCCCCAATATGGCTAGCATCTGACTTCTCAACAGAAACACTGCAAGCCAGAAGGAAATGGCAAGAAATATTTCAAGTCATGAAAAGCAAAGACCTGCAACCAAGACTGCTCTACCCAGCAAGGCTCTCAATTAAAATAGAAGGCAAAATAAGGAGTTTCCCATACAAAAGAAAGCTAAAAAAATACACCTCCACCAAACCAGCACTGCAAAATATGCTAAAGGGACTGCTTTCAAATGAAGAAAAAGTTTCTATGAATACCCGGTTCCTTTCAGAGTTGTCAATACTTGATATTACCAATATTTTTAATACTCATTAATCTGACTGTGACAATGATATTATTTTAATTGTTCCTTTATTATTTGTTGAAACTGAACCTGTTTTAGTATATTTCTTGCCTATTTCTATTATTTTTTTTAAAAAGCTTTAAATGACTTTTTGGTATTCTTTACCCATTTATTGATTAAAGGTTTGTAGAACTTTTTTCACAAAGAAAAAACTCTATAAACCATGTTTTAGATGTGTTGCAAATACTTTTCTATTCTATTCCTGGTCCTTTAACTTTTTTTATATGTATATTACTATATAGTTAAATGTTTAATATAGTCATAATATCAATAATTATAGCTTCTGGGTTTGAATATTTTACTTCAGGTCATGAAAAATATTAGTTCTATTTTCTTCTAAAATTCCTTATATTCTACATATTGATTTTTAACTCACCTGAATATTTCTTGTATAATGTGTGAAATAGGGCTCTATATTTGTTTTATTTCAAGTAATAGTGGTCCATGCACCTTATTTGTTGAATAAGCCTTATTTTACCCATTGACTTGAAATATCACCTTAATCATATATTGTTAGACAGATATATACATTTGTCTCTAGAATGTTCATTATATTTCATTGATCTACTTGATTATTTCTGTGCTGGTGTCATGTTGGTTTAATTGCTGAGACTATATAAGGGTTTGAAATTTTTTTAATATAATTAACTGTGACATTTAAAAATATAAATAAAATCAATCTGCATTTATAAAAGAAAGAAAGAGAGAGAGATGGAACTGCTACCTTTTGTAACAACATGGGTGGAACTGGAGAATATTAAGCTAAGTGAAATAAGCCAGTTGATGAAAGACAAATACCATATGATCTCACCTATAAGTGGACTCTATTCAACAAAATAAACTAATGAACAAAATAAACCACAGGCACGGAGACATGGAGCAGACAGAAAGTGACCAGAGGGGAGGGGGAAAGAGAACAATGGTGGAAAGAAGGGGAAGTGACTAGAAAAAGAACATGTATGAATGACCCTTGGACATGGACAACAGAGTGGGAATTGACTGTAGGAGTGGGGGGTGGGGGTGGGATGGGTGGAGGTGGGTAAAGGAGGAAAAATTGAGACAACTGTAATAGAATAAACATGATTTATAAGTTAAAAAATAAATAAATAAAGTAAAAAAAAACACATTTATGTGCAAAGTGGCCAATGTGATTTATTTCCATTGGGGACTCAAGTGCTCTATTGACAGCAATAGCACCTTGACCTCCTTGGAGAATGAAGAGCATAAAACAGTGGTTGTATCCCATTAGCACTTCCTTAATATTGATGAATGATAATGACTTCATGAGAAAAGTCCTAATTGATTGGTAGTTTGTCTATTCCTGCTTATATTGTAAGAAGATACACTTTGGACATCGCAATGATTATGGTCAGAAAACAATTTTAGTTCTCTTAAGTGCCAAGGAATGCATTGGGTGAAATGAAGGAAGTAGGAGGTTGTTACTGATTGATAAATCAGAATTATGTTGTGAGAGTGCTTTGTGGTAGGTGCTTTAGTTACATTATCCCTGAACTTTGGGTCCATTTTACATTAAATGGTCAAAAAAGAAAATAAACTAGTAAGCCAACTACCTTTTCCTCAAATGGAATGAGCAAAAGAATATCAAGATGGGGCATAAATTTCTCTGTTAAATCCTCAGCTTTTAAATAATTTAATATCTGCTAAAAGCAATTATGATATGCAAAGTGTTATTTTTATTTAATATGTAGGCTTCAATTTAAAGATTAGTTTAACTTTTCCTTTAGAGTTTTAAATTTATGAATTCTTGAAAAACACACTAAAATGTAACTAGATTTTATTTATCTTGATACAGTGAAACATAATTAGAAACTACTGTATTTACATGTTAAATGTTTGAAAGGTGATTAAATATATCTGATGAGTGTTAATTATGCACCTAATTACATTATATAAGTTTAACGTCTTACATGATTAGTTACATATTATTGAATTATATATAAATGCAATTCAATACAACACATTTGTAGCACCTGTCTAGTTTAAGAAAACGTGCTAGATATCATGAGAGAATGTAAATATGTGTACAGTGAAGATCTGTCCCTCAACAAGCTTATAATTGAATAAGAAAAATAAAATATATATATAACACAAGAAAAGGTGTAAACTTAGAAAGAGAAGTTGGGAGGAGGAAGATAATTATTCTCCCAGGAGGGATCAGGTAATACCAGTATATGGGCAGAATTGGCATTCTAATTCTGTGTGGACAAAAATCACTAATAAATGGAGATGAGAAGGCACCAATTTGGTAGGAGACAATCTAAAAGTTTTTTAACAGAAAGTCTTTAATAATTTTCCTGAGGTTTTATTGCCTCTTCTATGTTCTCAGACTATAACAAATAGCAGGTGTTACAAAATGAAAAATAATAGTCACTAAATAGGTTCTTTTTCTTTTTTGTTGTTCATTTACAGTTGTCCCACCCTTTTCCCCACTGCTCTCCCCTGCCCGGTCCCCTGCACTCCCACAGTCAATCGCTCCCATTGTCCGTGCCCATGAATATTCTATTTGTGTTCCCCAGGCTTGCCCCTTCCCCTTCTTTCCCCCATTATCTAACTTCTCCCTTTTCCCCTCTGGTCACTGACAGTTTGTTCTTTATTTCCAAGTCTCTGGTTCTATTTTGCTCACTTGTTTGTTTTGTTGATTAGGTTCCACTTATAGGTGAGACCATATGGTATTTATCTTTCACTGCCTGGCTTATTTCACTTAGGTTCTTTGTATATCAATGATTTGGGGTGAGGGGGAAATTAACCTGTGGAGAGAATACGAGCTATAACAGGTGTAATGTTAGGCAACAAAGGAATATGAAGAATACAGAGGTAGGCATTCTATACCATATATAGAAATTAACTCACAATGAATCAAAGACCTAAATATTAATTCCAAGAACTATAAATTAGAAGGAAACATAGGGGAAAGCTTTATAACAGTAGATATGGCTGGGATTTCCTAAATATAACACAGAAAGCACAGGCAACAAAAGTGAAACTAGACAAATTGCACTATATCAAAAGTAAAAATGTCTGTGTATCAATAGACACAATCAACAGAGTGAAAATGCAACCTATAGAATGGGAGAAAATATTTGTAAATTATATATCTGACAAAGGGCTAGTATCTATAATATATAAAGAACTCCTACAACTCAACAGCAACAATTAAACAATGAGCAGAGGACTGGAACAGACATTTCTCCCAGGAAGATACACAAATGACCAAGAAGCATATGGGATGCTGAACATCAGTAATTATTAGGAAAATGCAAATAATAACTACAATGAGATAGCACTTCACATTCATTGGGATGGCTAACTGGAAGGAAGGGAGGAAGGAAGGAAGGAAGAGGGGAGGGAAGGAGAGAGGGAGGGAAGGAAGGAAGGAAGGAGAGAAAGAGAGAAGGGAAGGAAAGAAAATCATATGTCAGTGAGGATGTGGAGATATAATTCCTGTGTACTCTTGGTGGGAATATAAAACTGTTTATCTGCTGTGGGAAACGGTATGGCAGTTTCTCCAAAAGTTAAAAATAGAATTAACCTATGATCCAGCAATCCTACTTATGGATATGTATTCAAAAGGACTGAAACCAGGATCTCTGACATATTTGCACACCCATGTTCATAACAGCACTATTCACAATAGCCAAAAGATGGAAGCAGCCATGTACATCAACACATGAATAGATAAAATATACAATGGAATATATTCAGACTTAAAAAGGAAGGAAATTGTAACATATGCTACAACATAGATGAACTTTGATGACATTGTGCTAAGTAAAATAAGCCTGCCACAAAAGACCAAATACTGCATGATTCACTTATATAAAGTATATAGAGTAGTCAGATCCATAGACAGAAAACGTTTAGAATGGTGGTTGCTAGTGGGGTAAGGGAGGAGTAAATGAGAAGTTGTATAAAGTTTCAGTTTTCCAAGATGAAAAAGTTCTGGAGATTGGTTACACAACAATGTGAATATACTTAACACTACTGAACTGTATACCTAGAAATGGTTAAGACAGTTGATTTTATGTTATGCATTTTTTAAAACAATAAAAATATTTTTAAAAAATATTTCAAGAAAACAATGCAGTTTTTTGACAGTATCAGCTTAATTGGAAATTGATCAGTTCAGTCAAAATGGCTATAATAATAGCAAATTTTTTTCTATTATTCTTCTCTTTACTACCATCTAATTATTAATAGGACATGCGATTTTAGTGACTTGTCATTAATTTACTTTTATGTCTGCAGAAGGTATAACAATGGTCATATCTGAAGTGCATGCATTCATTCTGAGATAACCTGGACGAGGATGAACAATAAAGAGAGAATCAAGGTGAGTAAGAGTAACTGAAGAAGCACTTGGTTATTTTTATTGTTCCCATTGGAAACGGACCCTACCTATCTATCTATCCACCCTGGAGTTTCACGCTCAGTACAGTGTTGCACATTCTTTCATCCTTTATTCAAACTTGCTTGGAAACAGACTCTGGAATGCATCCATCTTATCAAGTCCTCCAAAACACTTGTCACTTCTTGTTCACTTAACCAATAAGTGAACCAATGTGATGCCTATAGAACATCCGCTCAGTCCAAATCCCTTTGGACTCCATTATGACATAAAGAAAGAGCATTAGTACAACCCTGGAGCAAGACCATAAATATATGTTGTTGTACTTCTCAAGAGAATATTTATTTCTGGTTCTCCTTCTCGATAGTAACTTAAAAAATGCAGTTGCCAGATCAACAGCTGCATACCATGCACCTGAGGCCATGGTAACCTGCTCTAGCAAAGATTCTACAACTGATGTAGCAGCTGCAATTCATGCCACCATTTGGCTGCTTTTGCAATAGTTCATTACCTCCTCTAGGATTTCACAAGTTTCTTTAGTGGCCAAACTGGTACATACTTTAGGTCTTTAAAAATGACACTAATCTCTGCCATTTCTCATCAGATGCAATACTCATTTTCATTTACTATCATGGCCAAAGCAAGGAGTTTCAGAACCTTTTCATTCTCTGCCATATTTCTCAACCCCACAGACTAAGAAACCAACGTTAAGGCCCTGCTAATTACCAACTATATCTATTAGTACTGTTCACGGTCCCCCAATGATCAATAAATAAGTGGGTCAGCTTCATCAGTCTCTGAGGAGTGTGGAAGGGGTTTGTTGAAGAGAGCTGTCAGCAACAACATCTGTGAGGAAATACAGGCAGCAGCATTGGGTAGCAAAAGAAAACAAATTATGGTACAAGTGCAAGAAAGGCCTCAGTTGATTCAGAGGAGGGTCTGAAGCTGAGACAACCCTTCAAAGTTGTATCAATTTGGGGGGAGGCTTTAAACTCCTTCACTTACCATGAATTGAATTTATTATGCCCATAGGCAAGAGGCAAGCCCCCTGCAGCTAAAGATAATTTCTGGAGAGAAATTTAGTTCCTTTCAAACTAGGTACCTTGGGGCCCCACACAGTTTTCCCAGTGTCTTTTCCACTGTTCAAAACACTCTGCGAAATCCTTTGTTGGAATTGCCATCAGCTAACCCATCATATTGTCCTGAATCTCACTGACAATCTGAAATCTCGTCCCTCTCTAAGGTGATTTTCATTCTGGGAAAAGTCAGAGGTTAGAGGATGCCAAATCTGGGCTGTAGCGGGGCTGAGTCAATTGGGTGATTTGATGTTTTGCCAAAAAACTGCAGGAAATGTGAAGCATAAGTTGGTGTGTGGTCATGATGAAGCTGAGAGTCACCAGTTGCCCATAGTTGCAGCCTTCTAAATCATCTGAATAGTTTCTGTAGAGGAATGTTCAAGCTTAATGCAAAATTTGATGCAGATTTGTTGTCCTATTCATTCAGTCATTTTGAATGTAATGGCCACACAGTACACATGCTCACTCAAAAGTGTCTACTGTCCTCACTGACTAGTACCGTGAGTTAGTTATTGTTCACACATGTGCATTCCAGTCCACTCTCCTTGGCTACCAGGTTACATCCACGCTGTGCAAACCATTCTATTAACGATGGCTGGACTTTTTCTGGACAGGCCCCATATACACAGTTCTGAGAAAGAGTAATTTTCAAATTTAAAATTTTAATTGAAATGGTGGTTGCCACAGGCTAGGGGATGGGGGAAATTCAGAGATGTTGGCCAAAAGGTACAAACTTCCCATTTTAAAGTGAATATGTTCTAGGGATCTATTGTATAGCATGGTGACTACAGTTAACAACACTGCATTACATATTTCAATGTTGTTAGGAGTACTCTTAGATGTTCACCACACATACACAAAAAAGGCAATTATATGAGGTCACAGATGTGTTAAGCAACTTTATTGGAGTAATTATTTCTCATTACATTTGTGTATCAGATCTTCATATCATATACCTTTAATTTGCAGTTACATATCAATTATATCTCAATAAAGTGGGAAAATTAAATAAATCAATCAATTTTAATTGAAAGATTTTTATAAAGTATGTTTTATCTACATTACTAAGAAACTCTTAAAATGTGTGGTGTTTTACACAAAGGGAGAAACTACCACCACCATTAGCCTCAATAATGCTACCTTTCTAATTGGTGCTCTTCCACTACCCATTTTATATTATGCTGCCAGTTGAGTTTTCCTAAACCACACCATCAATCACCTTGCCCCTGCATTACTTTCTAATTCAGAGTAATTCTTCGTGTGCATCACAGCAGAACCCTCCACAGCATCCTCAAATGCTAGGATGTTTATCTGTGTAGTATGGTTTCGGACAAGAAAAAATATTTAGGTAGTCAATATAAATAAAGGTTTCCCTGTTTTCCTTCAAAAGTCTAAAATTGTAACATTAAACTTAAATTCTGTGATGTTAATTTCAATCACCAATGAGCCAAAATTATTCACTTCTGGGATTAAAATATCCACTATAGACATCAATAAAGAAAACAAAATCTGGTTTATGAACTGTGTTTTGCCAATCAGAAGTCTCTTTTATTTTTTTATTTTTATTGTTCAGATACATTTGTCTCCATTTTCCTGCTGCCACTTTCCCCTGCCCCACCCACACCCACTTCCCACCCTCAATCCTTCCCCACTTTGGCTTTGTCCATGGGTCCTTTATGCATGTTCCTTGATTTGACCCTTCCCCTTTCTTTTATTTATTTATTTTTTAAAAGATTTTATTGATTTATTTTTAGACAGAGGGGAAGGGAGGGAAAACAGGAAGAGAAACATCAATGCATGGTTGTCCATCGCACACCCCCAACTGGGAACCTGGCCCACAACCCAGGCATGAGCCCTGACTGGGAATTGAACCAGCGACCCTCTGGTTTGCAGACTGGTGCTCAATTCACTGAGCCACACCAGCCAGGGCCCCCTTCTCTTTTAATGAGCATCATATACTGTCACCCATATTCCCTAACCATGCCTGATAAAATAAAATATATGTAATTCATGTTCATATGATAATTAAAATGGCATTATTTAATATTATTTTTGTATTATGTATTTTCCATCCAAAGGTACCATTCAGGATTCTACTTGAATTATTTGTAAATTATAAACTTTTAATTTCCAATTATCTGTGTATGGATTATTCATCATAGTCTTTCAACCCAAGATGTCTTTTCCCTAGAAGTGAGTATATTTTTAGACTAACTTCTTGGTTCATTAGGTTTTCTTGTGTGTATTTAGTAAATACAAGTATAGCTGAAATCATAACATAAGTAGGAAGATAAATCTTCCTGCTGCTGATATAATGGCATTTCAAATCCAAGAAATAATTATTTTATGATCCATAATCAGTTTAGATTTTGCAGGTTTGTGCTTCCTGCAATTTGTATAATGAATATGGATAGCATAGCAAATCACTATGTACACCCAGTAAGTATAACCTTCCTAGGCCAAGGTATTTTCTGTGCACCAAGCAAAATGTCAGGCCCACCGTAGGTATAGTTGTTGAAAGTTGTCTCTAAACATTATATTAATTCTCTTTTTTTATTTAATTGTTGTAGCTAAAGATGAAGCACAAGAATAATGAATTTAATTATCATTTAGGTGGTTATATTACAATTCTTAAGGGGAATAAACCCTTACTTCTCAGCTGTGATGGATCACTAGGAGCTACCTCTGATTAGTTTTACTTAAGATTACCTGAGTTTCACTTTCAACCAAAAGATGAAAAGTACCATATACCTTGTATCTCACTAGTAATAATTTCTGGTTAAAAATAAAAATGAACTAATAGTGTACATACACTAAATTGTGATGTAATGATAATTGTCAATACTTATATAACTCTTATGTCAGATATTAAATACTTTTCCCTTAATTATTATAAAAATTTTAGAAATTATTTTCCTTTGTTATCCTTACTTTAACATTTGAAAAAATGAAGTTGCAGAGAAGTACTAACTAGCTGAAGGTTCCACAGCAAACAAGGCAGAACTAATATTCGAAACCAGTACATTTCGTTTCAGAGCTACTACTACTAGGGGTATCCAACCTTTTGGCATCTCTGGGCCACACTGGAAGAAGAGTTGTCTTGGGCCACACATTAAATACACAAACACTAACAAAAACTAATGAGCCAAAAAAAAAAAGGTTTTAAGTAAATTTACGATTTTGTGTTCAGCTGCATTCATAGCCACCCTGGGCCACACATGGCCTATGGGCTGCAGGTTGGACACCCCTGTTTGACCACACTGCCTCCCTGTTGAAGTATCTGACCTTCTTTTTGAAGAGAACACAAACAAATGGTGCCTCCTACTCTCTCTCATAAATATCTGAGTAAAACTAGACTACCAAATGGTCTTTAACTCTTCTGATGACAACCTACTCTGACAACATAGACTGAGTTAGAGATCCCTGCTGTTCTGTTCTCCCCTATCACATAGCACCATATTGCTGGTCTGTCATTTTTTTTTCTTTTTATTCCCCAGTTGACTGTAATTCTTTGAAACAAGGATATTGAAAGAGTGGAACACAATGCAGTACCTGGGATGTAACAGAGGTTCAATAAATGTCTCCTGAGTGGATGTTATTGTTTTCAGGTCTGCCTACTGGCATTCCAGGCTGCATCAAAACAATCATATCCACTACCCACTGCCGCTGTTACTCTGATATCAACGTTTGCAATTCTCCACATTGTGACAAATTTCACATTTCACTTTCAAACAAAGAGAGGAATAGCTATCCAAGGAGGGAAAACGTCTTACCTTCTAAATCTTCTTTCTCAAAGTGTGTTTTGAGAATAGAACGAGTTCCACCCCTATCCACAACTGCCTCTTCATCATTTCTCTGTAAAATGGGAAAAAAGAAGACCAAATTATAGTACATACATTCTATTAATTTCAGAAAACAAACTTCTCAGAGATAAAAAAAGTTATTTATTTACAAAATATGCCTATTAAATAACAATATGATGAAAATTAATAAAGGTATTTTTAAGGTTGGAAGCTCAAAGTATTTTCTTTTTTTGTTTTCAACCTTTTTAAATTAAATTTATTGGGATGACATGGGTTAATAAAATTTCAAGTATACAATTCTATGATACATATGCATGTTGCATTAGGTGCTTACCACCCAAAGTCAAATCTCCTTCTGTCACCATATATTTGGGTCTCTTTAGCATTTACCAGTCTTCCACCCCCTTTTCCCTCCAGCAACCACCATACTGTTTTGCCTGTGTCTATGAGATACTGCCATTGCAACAACATGGATGGATCTTGATAATATCATGCTAAGTGAAAGAAGTCATGCAGAGAAAGTCAAAAACCATATGATTTCACTCATATGTGAGATATAAAAGTAAAAGCACCAAATGAACAAAGACAAACAAAAACTCGTAGACACAGACAATAGAAAAATAAACTTTTAATATGACCTAATATTTTAGGGGTTCAGTCCAGTCACTCATACATGACTATTCTATTTGATTATCAAGTGTTAGTTTAAGGAATATAAAATTAATTTGGCTGCACATATTCAGAGAAGGAATATCAACCAGTTTTCCATGAAACTGAAGGCAGACAAACATTCCAGCTGGCATCATTTGTTAGTGAGATGAAAAATGGAAAACAAACAGATATCTTGTCTGTTTAGTTATATGCATTTTTATCTCTGATAAAGAACTCTTGTTAACAGGATGACATTTTGAACTATACATGGAAAATGTAAAAATCATTAGTATTAACACCACCAATGCTGTGGTTGACATATTTCTACTGCCATTAAATGAGGGGTTGGGGAAATCTAATCCCTTGAAAGCAATTAGTAGCAATTATTAGGTAAACTACAACTCTAATTATTTTGCTTCAGTGTAATACATTTTATTCAAACTAAACTGTAAAATACAGTCATGTGCATTAAGCAGTCATTCAGTTTCTATTTTTTTAATCTATTGAAAATGGCTGGGCAGTGGTTCTATTACTACATTTTGTACCCCCTTAAAGCAACACACTCATTTATTTGTTACTCAATAAAATAATGGAAGGAAGAGTGAATATAACTCATTTTGACCATGCAAGAATGAAAAAATACAAAATACTGAATAAAGTAAAATAAATTTTAATTGTGAACACCTATTTTAAGTTGTTCTATAAGTGAAAACTAATAACAAAAGGAGAAATGAAAAGGTAGACCAAAGATGAATGAATCTTCCAAGATTTCTGTTTCTTCTTGGAAAACTTTTTAATTCCTAAGTATAATCTTGATATAATGGTTTGGTCTCCATGTTTTACAAATCAGTACTTTCAACTGTAGAATTAAAGACAACCTAGTTCAACCTAGAAAGATTGGCAAAATAGACAGCAGAAGGGTATGTGTTAAACTCTGTATTCCTTTGTCTTTAGGAAAATGAGCTAAGTCAGGTCAGAGCAAAGTGTTTGAAATCAGAGTAAAAGAAACCTACACTATGAATGAAAGAAAAAATGAAAATGAAGATAGGGTTCATAGCCCATTGCTCTTCTCTTGGGCAAAGTTTTAAAAATCTGTTGGTTTGAGCAATAATAGCAATAGAAAAAACCTAAAGACCTAAATTATATAATATTCCCGAACCAGACAAATGCAACTTTCAGCCTATTTAGAATCTGTTCTTGATACTTTTACAAAACAAAATAATCCTCTGTGCAAGGAATATCAAATATAAGTTAAATTGGGAGATATCTCTGCCCTCTGGGGTGTTTTTAGGAAGGATATCAAAAGCTAAATCATGCATTCATTTTCAAAGATCAGAAGGAACAGTATTCCACTATATTTTACAAGGGAAATATCTTAAAACAATTTCAGACTTCTGGTCAAGATGGAAGCATAGGTAAACATGGCTTACCACTTCACACAACCACAGCAAAAATTACACCTAAACTACAAAATAACTATCACCCAGAATATTGAGCTGTATGGAAGTCCAACAATGAAAGAATTAAAGAAGTCACATTCATTCAGATGGGTAGGAGGGGAGGAGACATGGAACAGGCAGTCCCACGCCCATATGTGGTAGATAAAAATCAGGAGTGATATTTAGGGAACGAGGAATCCCAGCCTCATACCAGACAACCCAGCCCAGGGTTCTAGTGCCTGAGAGATAAACCCCCATAACTTCTGGCTATAAAAAGCAGTGTGGGTTGGGGTGATGGAAGAAATTGCAGGATTCTCAGGCATCACCTCTTAAAGGGCCCACAATGGACTTAGGACTTAGGCAGACTCACTCCCTCTGGGCTCTGGCACTGGGGCAGCAGCTTGAAAGACACCAGTGACACACGGGGAGAAACAGAAGTGTCTGGCATCAGAATGAGTGCCAGTGGACAGCTTTCTCTCAGACAAAATTCCAGAGGCCAGACAGCGGCCATTATTTTTTTTTTCTGAGGCCTCTATCACACAGATCCACAGAGTGGCCAAATCATATCTGAGACTCCATCAACCTGGTTCACATGGGTTGCCCTCCCCTGGTGATTACCTAAAGTTCCACCCTATCCAATTTATGGGTGTGATTTTCTACAGTAGGTCAAGCTACTAGGAGAGGGAGTCAAAATACTTCTACCTAATACATAAAAAAAAATACAGGGAGGCAGCCAAAATAAGGAGACAAAGAAACCTGGCCCAAATGAAAAAACAGATCAAAACTCCAGAAAAAAACTAAACAAAATGGAGATGAACAATCTACCAGATTGCTCTGACAAGAAGAAAAAAGAATCCATAAAATCAAAGATAGGGTAAGGAGCCTCTGGGACATCTTTAAACATGCCAACTTCAAATCACAGAAGTGCTGGAAGGAGAAAAGAAAGAGCAACAAATTGAAAACTTATTTGAAAAAATAATAAAAGAAAACTTCTTTAACTTGGTGAAGAAAATAGTCATAAAGTCCAGGAAGCTAGAGAGTCCCAAACAACATGGACACAAAGAGGACCATACAAATACATATCAAATTAAATTGCTAAAAGTTAAAGATGAAGAGAGAATCTTTTAAATTTTTTTTATTTTTAAATCATGTTTATTCTATTACAGTTGTCTCAGTTTTTCCCCCTTTGCCCTTCTCCACCCATCCCACCCCCACCCCCTCTCCCACAGTCAATTCCCACTCTGTTGTCCATGTCCATGGGTCATTCATGCATGTTCTTTGTTTAGTCCCTTTTCCTTCTTTCCACCATTGTCCTCCTTCCCCATCTCCTCTGGTCACTTTCAGCCTGCTCCGTGTTTCCATGCCTTGGTTTATTTTGTTAGTTAGTTTATTTTATTGAATAGAGTCCACTTATAGGTGAGATCATATGGTACTTGTCTTTCACCGACTGGCTTATTTCACTTAGAATAATATTCTCCAGTTCCATCCATGGTGTCACAAAAGGTAGGAGTTTATTCTTTCTTTCTTTTTTTTAAAATCCAGATTGGTTTTATTTATTTATAAATTTTAAATGTCAAAATCCATTATAAAATATTTTAAAAAGTGGCAAGAGGAAAGTAGATAGTTACCGACAAAGAAGTTCCCATAGTTTGTCAACTAATTTCTCAAAAGAAACTACAGGCTAGAAGGAACTGGTAAGAAGTGTTCCAAGTAATGAAAAGCAAGGACCTAATTCCTAGATTACTCTATCCAGCAAAGCTGTCATTAAGAATTATA
This sequence comes from Pteronotus mesoamericanus, assembly GCF_021234165.1. Classification (NCBI taxonomy): domain Eukaryota; kingdom Metazoa; phylum Chordata; class Mammalia; order Chiroptera; family Mormoopidae; genus Pteronotus; species Pteronotus mesoamericanus. The sequence continues at coordinate 24,025,506 of NW_026555325.1, read as the reverse complement.
GGGTAAATAAAGTGCTTCCCAGACAAGGTAAAGCTAAAAGAGTTCATCATCACCACGCCATTATTATATGAAATGCTAAAGGGACTTATTTAAGATAAAGAAGAAGATCAAAACTATGAACACTAAAATGTCAATAAATTCACAATTGAAATTAAAAAACAAACTGAACAAACAAGTGGAACAGAAACAGAATCTTAGATATGGAGATCATTTGCTGGATTACCAGTTGGGAGGGGCAAGGGGGAAAATGGGTGAAAAGGTGCAGGGATTATGTACAAATTGGTAGGTACAAAATAGTCAAGGGATGTTAAAAACAGTATAGAATATGTAGTGGCCAAAGAACATATGCATGACACACAGACATGAACTAAGGCAGTGATTGCCAGAGGGAATGGGTGGTACTGGGGACAAAGGGGAAAAAATTGGGACTGCTGTAATAGCATAATCAATAAAACATATTTTAGAAAACAATGGCAAAATGGAAAACTTTATATAGGATATTAGAAGATATTTTCCCCTACACACAAAAATATTTAACTGATTTTAAGGACCTGAATTGTTTTTCAACTGATACAAAATGGTTGTTCTTTGTATTTATATAAAGCATGTATACTGTTCACATGCAAAAGATAATTTTATTAATTAGCTAAAGAAAATAATTAGATAAAATGTTTTGCAGCAGAGAAGAATATAAATAAGAAATAGTTAATTATTTCATCACTCTAAAAATTGCAAGCAGAAGTGACCTAGTTTTAACATTTCTTTTAAAAAAATAACTAGAAGCTAGAATATGAATGTAACTTAATGTAAGTGTCTCAGTTTTTCTGTTTCATCTACATCATTCCCTTTAAATACTTTCTGGATGTTCCATAGATGCATAAAATGTATGATCTTTCAGGCTGAAAATTCCAAAGATATATAATGAAATTCTTCTACTTTGTTTATAGTTCAAAAGATGATTTCAATATTATTCAACACTTTTTAATAGGGTATTTCCCTTCCATGTTACAACCAGGTATACATGGAACATGGTGAAGGGACTGAAGTGGGACATAGGGCACTGGGTGCTAGTCTAGATTGTAATCCAAATACACCCATCAAATAAATTTTTACTTCCTGTTGTACTGTTAATCTTTTTAGATTTATTGAAAATCAAATACATTAATATAACCTAATTTTTATATGTATTTACTGAGTTAGGAACAAATTTTAGCACTCTGTAGGGAAAAAAACACATAAATGCCTCTCAATACAATTACCTTTGCCACACTATTGGGTAAACATTAAGATGATTAGTGCCAATAAATAGGATAGAGCAATCATTAAAATTTGGGGGGCAATACATAGTGAAAAATATATATCTCAATACAATCATATATATGCTTATATGTATATATGCTTATATAAGTATATATGTATGTATATATGTATACATACGTGTGTGTGTGTATATGATCAAAGCAGAATATTCACAAACCAAACTTACCCACACTATAAACAATGTATTCTGATACTTTTTATTGCAGGATATTCTACTTCATTTAAAAATACTAGTCATTGTCTATTAAATTTGGGGGGAACTTAAAAATGAGTTGTAGCCGGCAATTTGAAAAACATTGATGTAGACTATGGCTCTGGGACTCAAAAACAGTAACTGTTTCACACAGAAATCATTCACATCTTAAATCCATTTATGTAAGCCTCTAACCAAATGAACAAAAAATAATACTTTACTTTTAAAGTCAATATTTTTCAGTTTATGCAGTTTCTGCAATGTTAACTTTAAGTACATACTATTGTGACTGCATAAATCATATCTTTTCCTGAATTTCGTTTTTTCTCATGTCAGGAGAGTAATGGCTTGCTCTTCCTAGTTTCATGGAAGTACATAGCACCTATGCCTTCCCAAGAATGAAGGAAAAAAATAGGATTATCTATGGTTCTCTCTAGTTAAACCCTGCTTATGACTAAATTGAATTTGTATTCAGCTATTTTAAAGCTAAACTCCATGTGACTCGCACAACCCAAAGGCATTCTATAATTTTCTAACATGTGCTTACTTCTAAAAATTAAGATATTTTTGCATTGAACTTCAATTAATGTAAATGTAAGTTGGAAATATAGCTTCTCTAAAGAAGTTTTTAAAAGGAAGAGTTTTGTTTACTGTTATTTTAACTAGACTATTATTAGAAATAGCAGGGGGGAAAAAGAGCTTCCTAGATCAAATCTTTCCTTGGCAGTGACCTTGAACCAGTACATTCTACCATAATGAGCACTAATACGGCCTGCATAATTGTGTTAAAATATTCAGATAAGCATATCAACAATTTCTCCTAGGAACATTTGTAAATAGCATTGCTCCAGTTTTACAAGCCAAAATCTAACAATTTTCTCGTGAGCAGGAAAATTCACTTTTTCATGTTCTTTTGATGTCTCATCTCATTTCAGAATGGATTAATAAAGAGAAAGCAGTTTTCTCAATTCAGAATTTTCTTTCCTAGAAGTATTTGTCATACCAATTTTTTTCAAAAGCAATCAGTTTTTCTGCCTTTTTTTTATTTTTATTTTAATTTATTTTTTCAAATACATTTGTCTCTGCCTCCCCCCCCACCACTTTCCCTTGTCCCCTCCCTCCTCCCCTCCCTCAGCTCTTCCCCTTTGGTTTTGTCCATGAGTCCTTGCTATATGTTCCTTGACTTTCCCCTTCCCTTCCTTTTCCCCGCTCCCCCTCCCTCCTTCCCTCTTGTCTCTGTTGATTTCTTTTCCTTTCAGTGTTGCCTTTTTATTAGGTATTAGCGATCAGGATAGTGCGGTGAGCTGCATATTCTCCACCAGCCACAGCAGATTCACTCTCCACTCCTCTCCTTTGTGCTCTATGTCTTTACGTATTGCATCACCAGGCCCCTTGCCTCCTAGCTGCCAATTTTGTTCAGCCAGTGAGAGATAATGACAGAGGACTAGACTAGTAGAAATATATAGACACATGTATTTTATAAACATGGCCTGAGAGCAAGTTTTGTGTTGTTTTTATTGTTTACAAAGCCTCCAAACTTGGCACTTCTCATTAATGTTAAAGTACTTCACAGAAAGCTAAAGTAATCATTTCACTAATGTTAATACATGTATTACCACCGATCAAGATGGAGGCATAGATAAATATGGCTTGCCTCCTTGCACAACCACATCAAAAGCACAACTAAATTACAGAACAACCATCACTCAGAGCCGTCAGAAATTGAGTTGAATGGAGGTCCGATAACTATGGAACTAAAGAGACCACCTCCACTCAGACAGGTAGGAGATGCAGAGATGGGGAACAAGGTGGTCCTACACCCACGTGTTGTGGATAAAAATTCAGAAGGGATATCTAGGGAGCCCAGCCCCACACCAGGGCCCCCAGCCCAAGGTTCCAGTGCCAGGAAGATAAGCCCCCATAACTTCTGGCTGTAAAACCCAGCAAGGTTTGAGTCAGTGGCGGGGGGGCGGGGGGAAGAACTACTGGACTCCCAAGCACTTTCTCTTAAAGAGCCTGCACACAGACTTATTCCCTCTGAGCTCCAGCACTGGGGTAGCTTGAAAGTCACCAATGGCATATGGGGAGGAACTGAAGTGTCAGGTATCAGGGTGAGAGCTGGGGGACACCTTACTCTCAGACAGAAAGGCAGTCAGAGGCCATTGTTCCTTTTCTGAGCCACCTTCCCCCAACAGAGCCACAGGCCAGCAGGAAGAGGCCATATCTGAGACTCTATCAGCCTGGCTCACCTGGCTTTCTCAACTCTGGGGAATCTCTGAAGCTCACCCCAGCCAACTTACAGTCCAGCCAAGCTGTTAACAGTGGCTTTTCCATATAAATGGCTGGCCTCAGCTCAGGCCTCACATCATCCTAAATACTTTCATACAAGCAACAACCAGCCTCAGTGAACCCCAGCCCCTGTACCTCTGGTTAAGCAGCCTCAGGCCCAGTACTAGCAGCAGACAGCTTTAGATCACAGTGTGGCTTTGTCTAGGAACCTCCAAGCCCATTACAAGTAGTTGTCATCTGCAGAAGCTTTATAGCTTATGCTGGGTGGTGCTGGGCAAAACACAGGCAGTGGTTGACCAAGGCCTGCACCACCTGAGAAACCCTAGAGCCTGCGCACCCAGTGGACAGCTACAGACCACCTCAGAGCACCACCACCCTGTCCCTGCATAGCTGATCCTCCAAGAAGGTGGAAGTTGGTGGTCAGCGGTTATAGCCAGTCCTTGCAGCTGACTGGCCTGGGTAAATCCCTCCCATTGACCTGCCAACAGCAATCAAAGCTCAACTACAGAAGAGGATGCACTCAGCCCACACAGAGGGCACACCTCTAATACCCAGCTGGGTGATAGGAATGCTGTGCCACTGGACCCTACAGACACCTACCACATTAGGCCAAGACAGGGAGTCAAAGCAACTCTACCTAATACATAGAAACAAACACCGTAAGGCTTCCAAAATGAGGAAACAAAGAAATGTGGCCCAAATGAAAGAACAGATCAAAACTCCAGACAAAGACCTAAACAAATAAACAAAATGGAGGTGAGCAATTTATCAGATGCGGAATTCAAAACACTGGTTGTAAGGATACACAAGGAACTTAGTGAGGACCTCAGCAGCATAAAAGAGATCCAGACATAAATACTAATGGAAACGAAGAACAATTTACAGGGAAACAACAGTAGAGGGGATGAAACCAAGAATCAAATCAATGATCTGGAACATAAGGAAACAAAAAATAAACAGTCAGAACAAGAGGAAAAAGAATCCAAAAAAAAATAAAAAAGGGATGATAGTGTAAGGAGACTCTGTGACAACTTCAAGTGTACCAACATCATATCATAGTGATGCCAGGAGAAGAGACAGAGCAAGAAATTGAAATCTATTTGAAATAATAATGAAAGAAAGCTTTCCTAATTTGGTGAAGGAAATAGACATGCAAGTCCAGGAAGCACAGAGAGTCCCAAACAAGACAGATGCAAAGAGGACCACACAAAGACACATTACAATTAAAATGCCAAAGGTTGATAAAGATAAAGAGAGTATCTTAAAAACAATAAGAGGAAAGTAGTTAGTTACCTACAGGGGAGTTCCCTCCCATAAGACTGTCAATGGATTTCTCAAAAATTTGGCAGACTAGAAGTGATTGGCAAGAAATATTCAAAGATATGAAAAGCAGGGACCTACAGCCAGGATTGCTCAACCCAACAAAGATATCACTTATAATTGAAGGGCAAATAGAGAGCTTCCCAAACAAGAAAAAAACTAAAGGAGTTCATCATAACTAAGCCATTATTATATGAAATACTAAAGGGACTTATTTAAGAAAAAGAAGATCAAAATTATGAATATAAAATGGCAATAAACACATACCTATCAACAACTGAACCTAAAAAAACAAACTAAGCAAATAAGAAGAGAGACAGAACCATGGATACGGAGAACATTTTGATGGTTGCCAGACAGGAGAGGGCTAGGGGAATGGGAGAAGAGGTGAGGGCATTAAAAAGTACAAATTGGTAGTTACAGAATAGCCATGGGGCTGTAAGTACAATATAGGAAATGGAGTAGCCAAAGAACTTATACTCATGACCCATGGACATGAGCAAAGGTGTCGGATTGCCTGAGGGAGTGGGGGTTGCTGGGTGGGGGGGCAAAGGGGAAAAATTGGTATGACTACAACAGCATAATCAATAAACTATAATTTTAAAAACCATGTATTTTCTAACATATCATTTCACCACACCATTTACATATTCTGTTTTAATACAATGTGTTGTTACTATTTAATTACATAAGAGATACAGAATTTTAACTTCTTGGTTTTCTCATTTATCTCATTCCCTTTTATTTGAAATTATGAAATAAAGAAAGGGATATTAAGACATGGATTCAATGTTAATATTCAGCATATTCATCCATTATTTAATCTATAGAAATTACCTTTTTTTCCATTACCAAATAGGTGCAGGATTTCAACTTCTTGGTTTTCTTGTCCATATCCCCATTACCTTTTATTGTTAATTGTGAAATAAAGAAAATTGAACATTAACATTTAGATTCAATGTTAATATTCAACACAAGCATCCATATTTATTCTGGAGGCATCCTTTTTTTGTTTTCATTACCATGTAAGCTAAAGTATTATACAAATATAAAAGGGTCAACTCTTTAACTTCTAATTGTATTATGCTGTATAAAATAAGACAATAGTTGTTAAAGCATAAGCTCAGGTATTAACATATCATAAGAGTTTGATAAAATACTAGCTGAACTGAAATCTAAGCATACAAGTCAAGTATAACTTTGAATTCCTCTTCGTTTGTTAGATTTTCATTAAATAATTGAAGCCGTCTATTTTTATTAGCATATTGCTTTGAAATTAGGTATTTATAATATGGTATCTACTCTAAATCATAAATTATATAACCTTTGGTAATATAAATTAAATCTATCTATTTTATATACTATATTAATTAAATCATATAACATATTTATTCTAAAGTAGCTCAATAAACCATTCTGGCTCCTTCCCAAATGCTTTTTAATAAAAGCAATTGAGTTCCTTTCTAAAGTAACTAATTAGGGAGGTGACAATTAGATTTCACTCACTTATGCAAAGTAAATGTGTTATTTCATCTTTACACATATAAGAAAAAATAGAGCTGAGAATAAGAATTGGAGAGTAAAACCCTCTGTTAGGGCTACGAAGGCATAAACTAAATCATCATGTAAAAACTTCAAGATTTCTGTCATCTCATTTACTTGAAAAACCCCACCCATGCAAACTTCAAAGAACAGCTAAGGGAGTACAGAGTTAGGTCAGGGAAGTTCATTGATCTACATGAAATATCTCAGAGTCAAGTTCAGGGTTGGAAGGTTTAGGGGTGAAAGTCTTCCAATGCTAAGCTAATCCTGACTCAGAATTAATTTCATCACAATATACAGTATTGTACTTATGACTGTCACTGTGACCTAAAGAATTTGATCTCTCCTAGAGAGCCTAACATTTGATGGTTGAAGAGAAAAAGTGTTTGAGAAGTTAAGGACAATTTTAATTAGGGTTGTGATATCTCACAATTGAGTTCCTGCCTGGTTTTCCCAGCTGATCCCCCCAGGTCTATTTTTAATTTAGGACTTGATTCCTACCTTGTTCTTAAAAAATTCTTCTAGAGCCTCAGTTCTGCCTATTAACCAAATTTTGTACCCAGAAGATGATGTTAACTGCTGCTACATTTTCGTCCTGCTGCCTCATGCTATCTTTCTTCTCTTCATGTTGCTTGCTCATAAATGCCCTACAAATCTCCATGGGTCTTATAGGCCTTCCTCCATTTGTCCCACTGTGTCCTTCCTTAAGCATCTGCCACATCCCCCAAGATCCTGTTTGGTGTTCAAGTTTTACAGGTATGACCTTTCCTTCTGCTGCTTATGCCCCCATTTAGGAAGTCAACAAAGGGCAGTGCTGGATAAATGCCGAGAGGTGTGTGGAGCCATGTGCCACCCAGATTGAAATTTTTAGTTAATTCATAGCTGTGTGACTTTAGGCATCTTCTGTAATTTCTCTGTGTCTCTAATGACTTCTTAATACACATAAAGTCCTTGAGTTTGTCAAGCATGTATTAAGTTCCCCAAAATATTATTTATATTATTATTTGTATTACTGGAGCCACAAAATTCCATAAGACGTGGTTATTTCCCTCAAAGAGCTTATAGACTTCATGTTAAGTATAATGCACAATGATATGTATAATTTTCAAAATTAAACACTTCATGGATGGGTAAAACAGTAACTAGACAAATTATATAAGAATTAGAAAACTGGGGAAAAGATCGGAAAAAAATACACAAAATATAAAACATAACGAAAAATAAATGATAATTTTTAAAATGGAGGATAATATGATACAGTCTAACATAAACCTAGTTGCAGTTCTAGTAGATAAGAATAGAAAAAATGAGAGAGAGTACTGATTGAAAATAATAGGTAAAAATGATAGACATGAATCCTTAGATTCAGAAATCACAATGAATCACAAACAGGATAATTAAAAGACAATTCACACCTACACATATCATGAGAAACTGCAGAAAGACGCATTTTTAAAACAGCAAGGAATAAAAGATCACCTACAAAGGAACAATAAACCAATCAAAGTAGAAGCCTGAAGACAGTAAAATAATATCTTCAGGACACTAAAAAATAATAATTATTAATCTATAAGGGAATACCCAGCTAAGATAACATTCTTTTTTTAATAGTTTAATTTTTATTGTATTTTTTTCATTACCATTTATCCCACTTATTCCCTCTTCTACCAGAGAAACAGAAACTGAGAAAATTTATTGCCATAGTGTCCTTTCTAAAGGAATTTGTAACTATAAACTTCAAGAAGAAATAAAATGATTCCATGTAGGATGCCTGAGATGCAAGAAGGAATCCTGAACCAAGAAACTAAAGGACATAGGGAAATGTAAAGAAAATAGAAATCAGATAAGTTTAAAAATCAACTCCATGATCTCTAAGATCCTTTCTAGTTGGATAATACTTGAATTTCTTTTATATTAAGCTGTTTCTACGTCAGTATAAGAATCATTTTTTATCTCTGCTCAAGTACCTACCTGTGCTTTGGCCTATGAAAACATTTATTATCCTCCCATACATCAATCCCCTTTTCCTTTCCTGATATCCAAAATCCTGATATTTTTCTGGTATGTTATAAACTTGTAGGAATCATTTTTATCAAATATAGGAAGTGAATAAAAGTATACATATACATTTTTAAGTGAAATTAGCAATTATTATCTTTTTCATCTTGAATAAAGACTTGTCCTTTACAACTTTGTAAAAATTAGAATACTACACATGTATTTAGCCTTCTCATCATAAATGAGGACAGCTCTGAGTTGGCCTACATACACAGTAGTCAATTATATAAATTATTTAAACTGAAATAAGCCCCTAGTGTCTGCATCTTGATGACTTATAGGTGAATTGGACTCAAATATTCAATAATATGCAAACTGAAAATAGAAAAAAATTCCCTAATATTAGAAAAACTACAAACCAAGCCAGAGTGGGAATAATAAAATAATATTTGTAAGGTATTATGGATTAAATAAACAAGGAAATTTCAAAATATTTTTAGGTAACTAAAATCATACTGAAGAATAAGATAAATAAAACATTAGAAGGTGAACTTCAATGATAAGAAAAGCAATGAAAAAAATTTTAAAGATTAAGTTTGGTGATTTTTTCATTTAACCTCAGTGATTTTTATTAATGATATGTTTTACCATATCATTAATAAAATAGTAGAAATCTTAGGCATGCAATGTACTAAAATATTGACTTCTATTACATTTAATATCAATCAGCTTTAAACAAAGTGATTTTCCTAAATATACAGATGCCAAAAATGTGAGAGATCTAATCAAGAACAAAACTAAATAAAATAAAAAATAAACTTATGGTCTTAAATTTTCTAATTTCTCAAAATTCAAGGGCTATAGATAAAGAAAATAAAAATACCCTAAAGAAGGAAAAATTGAATTAGATTTAAAATCAGAAGCAATGAGAGGACACTATGTAACTTAATGACATTCTTCTGAGGACTCAAAAGAGATTAGACTAAAGAAAGGCATTGGTAATAAAATAAAATCTGCTCTTTATTTTCATCAAAGTCATTGATGGCATCATCAAACAAGTAAACCAACTAAAACACAATTTCAATTCATAATAGCATTTATTAAATGGCTAGAAATGTATTCCTTCATGACTCATCTACTGTTATTGGATTTAGGATCCCATAATAGTTACCTAAGCATAAGTACTACATGTCTCTATGAAGGAGAGAAATAATAATAGTGTCAGTCTTTTCCCATGTAGCAACCTTCAAAGTTCTTTGTCACTTGTTATGAATATGGTTTAAAATCAGGTTCAGCAGTATAATAGATTATCTAGGAAAAAAAGTATGCCTTGAAATGTGTTTCCAATTCTATTTTGCTGGCACTAGCTTTTACCGTTTCTTTTAATGAAAAGTTCCAATTTTATGTTTCCTAGGCATATAACATAAAATTTACAATCTAAATCACTTTTGAGTGTACAGTTAATTATATGCACAGTGTTGTGCCACAGATCTCTAGAACTTTTTCATCTTGCAAAACTGAGCCCAACACCCATTAAACAACTCCCCCCAGCTCCTGGCAACTGCCATTCTACCTTCTGTTTTTCTAAATTTGACTATTCTAGGCATGTCATATAAATAAAATCATACAATATTTGTCTTTTTGTGATTAGGTTATTTCATTTGGCAAATGTCCTCATACTTCATGCATCTTGCAGCATGTGACAGGATTTCCTTGTTTAAAGCTACACAACATTCCATTAAATGTAGAGGTCACATTTTGCTTGTCAAATCGTTTACCAATACATATTTAGGTTGTTTCTGCCTCTTGGATATTGTGAATAATACTGCAATGAATATAGGTGTGCAAATAACTCTTTGAGATCCTGTTTTCAATTATTTTGTATGTACATCCATACATGGGATTATTGAATCATATGGCAAGTCTACACTTTAATTTTTTGAGGAATCTATAAACATACTGTATTTTTTAAAATTATTTTATAACCTATGGTCATGATTTTTTGCATTTATTCTTATTATAGTGCATCTTATAAATCTAAAGACCTCCTACAATTATGTTTTTAATTGGTGTGTAGTTCTATGAGCTTTATTACACATACATACTCCATAAGCACTGCCATATCAAGATACAGAATAGTTGTATCACCCCAAGAAACTCTTTGTGATGTCTCCTTTTAATCACATTCTTTCGTATGTTGATATCTCTGTGTAGAACATGTACCCAGAAACATTGTTAAATAATTGGTTTTATAAGTTTTGTCTATTGGTTTGTTAGATTCTTTGGGATTTTCTACATAATCAATTATGTCTGTGAACAGAGACAGTTTTCTTTCTTTCCTTTTAATCGGTTTGGTTTTCTTTCCTTTTCTTGCTTATTGTACATGCTAAGTCTTCGAGTACAATGTTGAATAGAAGTAGTGAGAGTTCACATCTTTCTCTTGATCCTCACCTTATATGGAGAGTTTTCATTCAGTCTCTCATCATAAGTATCATGTTTAACTGTAGGTTTTGGGAGATGCCCTTTAAAGTTGAAGGAGTTTCCTTCTATTCCTAGTTTTCTGAGAGGCTTTTGTTTTTTAACTAGAATTGATGTAAAATTTTTCAAATGCTTTTCTACATCAACAAAATGAAAGAAAAAGAAAAAAAAAAAGAAAAAAAAAAAAAAGAAAAAAAAAGAAAAGGGGGGGGGGGGGGGGGGGGGGGGGGGGGGGGGGGGGGAAGGAAAAAAAGGAAGGAGGGGGGGGGGTGGGGGGGGGGAGGAAGGGGAAAAAAGAAAAAAAAAAAAAAAAAAAAAAAAAAAAAAAAAAAAAAAAAAAAAAATGAGAGGGGGGAAAAGAAAAAAAAACAATCATGATTTTGCTTTTTTTCTTAGTCTGTCATTGTTGTGGGTTACTTTGATCGGTTTGAAAACATTAATCCGGCATTGCACTTTCAGGATAAAGCCTGTTGGTCATGATGTATGTTATTCTCTTTATAAATTTATGGACTCAATTTGCTAATATTTTGTGGAAGATGTCTGCATCTATGTTCATGAGGGATATCGGTCTATATATGTTCTCCTTTTTTCAAACTGCTTTTGTGTGATTTTGGTAGCATCGTAATTCTGGTTTCATAAAATGAGTTGGAAAGTATTCCTTCCACTCCTATTTTCTAGAAAGGATTTTATAGAATTGGTCTTATTTCTTCCTTTTTTTTTGTAGAATTCTCTAGTAAAAGCATCTCAGCCATATTTCTACTTTCCAGTCACAAAAAGTTAAGATAGTAAAGGGTAAAGAGGGCCAAATATATGTTGATGGAAGATGATTTGACTTTGGGAGATTGGCACGCAATGCAGTATGCATATCATGTATTATACAAATGTACACTTGAAACCTATATAATCTTATTAACCAATGTCACCCCAATATATTTAATTTAAAAATGCTTCTACTTCATATTCAATTTTTTTTAATGTTAAAGGACTCTTTAGTTTATCTATTTCATTCTGGGTGAGCTTTAGTAGTATGTTATTTTCAAGGAATGGATCCATTTCTTCAAATTGACAAATTTATGTACATAGAGTTTTTCCTAGTAGTCCCTTATTAACTTTAAGATGTCTGAAGTGTTTATAATGAAATTCTCTCTTTCCTAATATTGGTAATTTGTGTCTTCTATTTTTTTCAGTCTTAGAATTTTGTTTATTTTCTTTCTGACACCTTTTGGTCTCTCTTTAATCTCAGTCTTCTGAAATTTCATAATGATGTGCCTTCACATGAGACTGGTTTTATTTATTGTGCTGGGCTCTCTGTGTGCCCTTTAAATCTTGAGGCACATGTCCTTCTGTTCTCATAATATTTAAAATTTATTTTAGGTTATTTCTTTTCTTTTTCCCTGTTCTCTCTTTCCAGAACTGCTATCTTGGCTACTGTACCTGTGTTTTCTAACATTTTTATTCATCCTGTCCTATATTCCACTTTCCTGTCAACTTTCTGGGAGATTACTTCATCTTTACCTTTCACACTTTCCCTTTAGTTTTTCATTTCTGCTGTTATAAAAACTCTTATTTGTTCTTTCCATGTCCTTGTATAGTAGCACCCTCTTTTTTGTTTAATGGGCATAATACCTTGTCTTACTTCTCTAACATTATTAGCACTTGCCAAGTTTTCACCTCCTGTCTTACTCTTTGCTTCCAGGAGGCTTATTTTTACTATTTGTTTTGGTCTCTTTCTAAACTGAGATATAATTGACATACAATATTTATATTTCAGGTGTACAACATAATGATTTGATATTCTTATATATTGCAAGCTGATCATCACAATAAGTCTAGTTAACATGTGCTACCGTTATAATTACAGAACTTTGTTTTCTTGTGATGAGAACTTTTAAGATCTACTCTCTTAACAACTTTCAAATGTGTAATACAGTATTATTAACTATAGTCACCATACTGTACATTACACCCCCAGGACTGGAAGTTTGTACTTTTTAAGTTCCTTTATGCATTTTGCCCATTTCCACCCTTGCCTCTAGCAACCACACATCTGTTCTCTATATCTATGAACTGGGATTGTTTGATTTCTTTAAAAATATTTTTCTTCTTTCTTTTTTTAGATTCCACATATAAGTGAGATCATGTGGTATTTATCTTTCTTTATCTGAATCATTTCACTGAGCATAATACCCTCAAGGTCTATCCATGTCATTGTAAATGGCATGATTTCATTCTTTGGGGAGGAGCTGGAATTTATTTTTTTAATTTTTTCTCTTTTTTCTTTTTTGTATTATATTTTTTCCATTACCATTTAGTCCCCTTATTCCCCCCTACCCTGAGCAATCACCACACTGTTGTCCATGCCCACGAGTCCTTTTTCCTTTTTGTTCAATCCCTCCTCCCCCAACCCCTTTGCTGCCATCCTGCTATGGCTGAGTTTTATGTGTGTGTATGTGTATAGATATTATTTTACATATATACACACACATATATGTATATATATGATATGTGAGATATATATACACATATGTGAAAGGGATATATAAAATATATATCTCATATATATTTGATATATATTACAGTTTCTTTACCCATTTGCCTGTCAATAGACTTGTAGGTTGTTTCTGTATCTTGGCTATTGTACATAATGATGCAACAAACATGGGGGTACATATATCTTTTCAAGTTAGTGTTTTGTTTTCTTTGGGCAAATACCCAGATATGGAATAGCTGGATCATATGGTAGTTCTATTTTTAATTTTTTGAGAACTCTCCACCCTGATTTCCATAGTGGCTGCACCAATTTACATTCCCACCAACATCACACAAGGGTTCTTTTTCCTTCACATCCTCACCAACACTTATTTCTTAGCTTTTTGACAATAGTCACTCTAACAAGTGGGAGATAGTATCTCACTGTGGTTTCGATTTGCCTTGTTTGGACTATCGGTGATGCTGAGCATCTTTTCACGTACCTGTTGGCTTTCTGTATCTCTTCTTTGGAAAAAATGTCTGTTCAGATCCTCTGTTCATTTTTCTCTATTAAGTTGTATGCGTTCTTTATACATTTTGGATATCGGCCCTTTATCGAATGTATAGTTTGTAAATACGTTATTCCATTCAGCAGTTTGCCTTTTCATTTTGTTGTTTCCTTTGCTGTTCAGAAGCTTTTTAATTTGAGCTAGTCCCACTTGTTTATTTTTCCCTTTGTTACCTTTGCTTTTGGTGTCAAATAAAAAAAAATATCCTTCATCTGTTAGGGTAGAATTTTTGCTTAAAAAACTTAATTTGTTTAAAAGTTCCATGATCTTTGGTTGTGGGCTCATATTTAAGATATAAAACTTAAAAAGCTAATTGAAAGCCCTGAGTATGAATAGGACTGGTCGACTTTGAGCATACTATAAATTGATTTAGTTTGGCTATTTCATTGGGAACTCCACAGTCCATATGTCTGAGACTTCCCTCTTGAGACAGTTAGATTCCAGCTGGATGCTCCAGTACCACGTCTAGTGGATAAAAGCCTGCCTGCCAGCTTTCTAGGAGCAAAGTAGAAGGAAAGAGATGGGATCGCAGCATTCATATTGACGCTCTCTATGGTTAACTGTACCTGGTTTATTCAGTCCAAAAAGATTCTGTTTATCCCTCTATAGAATAAAACTCCAGTCTACTGCTGGAGTAGAGGTGAGATATTTACCTGATTGGCTGAAGTGAAAGAGGCAGAGGAACTGGAAATGTGATTGGATTTTAAAACAGTACGTTTGCTTCAGCAGACAGATTCTCTCAGAGGTACCTGGTGTCTTTTCAGGTTGCGTCAGTGTAAACTGGGCTGGTTCTCCATTTTTGTCTCTGCCAGTTTACAGTCCTATTTTCTCAGTTGTCAAATCACTTGATAATTTCCTTCTGAAATTTTGCTTAAAAAATTTTGTCACTGGTTTATTTCTTCTCTCATTCTTCCCACCTTTATTTAATTTTAGAAGATAAAAAAAGGTTAAAAAATATCCTTGGTCTTTTTAATAAGATTTTGGGAAAAAAGAAAAAGTAGCTGTGCATATTCTATGTGATAATTCCAACTCCTTATGGTACTTCATCTTTAATCTTACTATATGTCCAGAGTATATCAACAAGGGTAATAAATTCTTATTATTATTATTGTACTACTAATATTTATTCTACTACTGTTATGCTTAACTATAATTGTTAACACATATTTCTAATCTCCAGTTCACAGTAAAGAACCCCTGAATGAGCTTCAGAAACCTTTTTGTCTTTTACTAACCTAAAGCATACTTCAGTATTCTTAAATTTATATGACATAATCTATTTACTGAATCAATATTTACTAATAATTTAACATGTGCCAGAATCTGTACTACACAGTGGGGGTACTGAATTAAAAGGCATACTTGTCTTCTAGGATTTTACAGTTTAAGTACATGACATACAAGTATGTCATTTGGTGTGGGCTCATATTTAAGAGCCCACATATAAGTATGTTATTTTTCAAATGCTGTAGCAGAAATAGGCTTAGTATTCTAAGAAATATATGTGACCACCTACCCCCACTAACTGACACTTAAATTTAATCTTAAGAGACAAACAGGATTATCAAGGTAAATTAGCAGAACAACTCAGGCAATTGGCTCAAAGCATGGTGGTTATCAGTGACTTCAAAGAAGATAAATTCCCACTCTTTTTAATTTGACAGGTTTTTTGTTTGTTTGTTTTTTAGACATCCCAAATGATTACAACATTCTGGTATGGAAAACATTAATACTACTACTTTTACTCTAATTTTTGTATGAGGATATTAAGATACATTCAAGATTTATAGTAAGCCAATATAGAGCTAGAACTAGAACTAAAATTTTGGTTTTCTTTTATTTAAATTTATTGGGGTGATTTAGTTAATAGGATTATATAGGTTTCAATTGTTGGTTTTCTGGTTACCACCAGAATGGTCAGTCATTGAATAATTCCAACTCTGTGTTGTGAAACTGTCAGTCACTTAGCTGTCTGATCTTTCTCAATGTTGCATATAACTGCAGTAATAATAACTAACGTTCATTATAAGGTTTATAGTGTGCTGAGCACAGTAATAAAACTTTACACATATTTACCCGTTAAGAAATCTTCCAGAGAGATGAATATTCTAAGGCTTAAAGAAGCTAAGATACTTTCCCAGGAATTTTCAGTTACTAAGAGGTAGAGACAGAGTTTGAGCAAAGGTCATTGCTCTTAACTAATGTGCTACAGTACAAAGGTAATATAATATGAAATTCCCTAATTGAACTTAAAACACTTCAGAGTCTAGTTCAAGTTTATTTATACATCTCAGTTACTGTGAATTTTTAATGGTTACATAAGTCACCTAGGCCGTATTTCTCCATGAATATTTCGTACTCATTTCCCATTTTATTATTCAACAAAAATTTATTTATTAAGTCAGACATCATATTAGTGCTGGCTATAAGGAAATTAAAAATATACCCTGGCTGAGTGGCTCAGTTAGTTGGAGTGTTGTCTCATACACCAAAAGGTTTTAGGATTGATTCTCAGTTAAGGCACACACCTAGGTTGTGGGTTTGATCCCTGGTCGGGGTGTGTACGGGAGGCAACCAATCAATGTTTCTTTCTCACATTGATGTTTGATGTTTCTCTCTCCCTCTATCTCTCTCCCCTTTCTCTTCTTAAAATCAATAAAAAAAGTCCTCAGGTGAGGATTAATAAAAATTAAAAAATACTGCCTTTGCCATTAAACAGTTCATACTCAAGAGAGGAAAATCAGTGACTACAGTACAGCATGTATTGTTCATCAATTAAGGTAAATACTAGAATCCAGAAGAAATTAGTTAAAAAAAAAAAAAAACTCCACCTAACTCTCTGTAGGGATGAGGAAATGTTTCAAAGGAAGTGATGTTCAATCTGAATGAATTTTGAAGCATAAGAAAGAGGCAGGCAAAAACGAAAAGGAATGAGGGGACTAAAGCAGAGAGGAAAGTATTTGTTTTTTGTTTTTCTTAATCCTCACCCACAAATATGTTTACTGATTTTGAGAGAGAGAAGAAGGAAGAGAAAGAGAGAATGAAACATCGATCGGTTGCCTCCCATACCCACCCAACCAAGGATCAAACCAGCAACCTAGGTATGTGCTCTGACCAGGGATTACACCCACAACCTTTCGGCATACAGCAGGGCTCCCCAAACCCTGGGCGCTGGATTGGGCCACACAGCAGGAGGTGAGCAGTGGGCAAACAGGTAAAACTTCCCTGCATTACCACCTGAGCTCCACCTCTTGCCCCCTCACCCTCGTCCCCCACCCTGGGTCCATGGAAAAACTGTCTTCCATGAAACCAGTTTTTGGTGCCAAAAAGTTTGGGGGCTGCTGGCATACAGGACAATGCTCGAACCAACTAAGCCACCCAGCCATGGTGAAAGGACTGCATTTTTAAAGGCTTGAGAGAACTATCACTCTAACTAGTAGAATTTAGACTAAGTTAAACTAAAGATGGCTAAATTTAAATGTCACTTCCTCATTCTTCATAAAAGTAAAAATACAACTACCATATTATCCAGCAATCCCACTTCTGGGTGTATATCCAAAATAAGTAAAACCACTATCTCAAAGGCATATCTACACTCCACGTTCTTTCCCACATTACTCACAATATCCAAGGTATAGAAACAACCAAAGTCTGTCAATGGATAAATGGGTAAAATTAATACAACAGAATATTATTCAGCCATGAGTAAGAAGTAAATCCTGCCTTTTGCAAAAACATAGACAGATCTTGAGGGCATGATGCTAAGTAAAATAAGTCAGAAAGAGAAACTAATATTGTAGGTTCTTAACTGAAAATTACCATGAAAGTAATTGAGAGCCTTAGAATGAGTTCAGGTAGTCAAATGTCTGTTTCTTATTTACATTTCCGAAACAGTGTACTGGCAGCAGAGTGGTGGGTAGGTTGCTTTGGGGATAGGTGATAGGAAGAAAAAAAATACCAGTTAAGAAATTAGCCCTGGAGAGAAATGAATGCGAACTCACACTAAGGCCAAGACAAAGGGGTAAATTTTGAACTCCTTAGGAGAAATAATCAACACAATTTGGTGAGTAACTGAATCTAAGGTTGGCAGAAAGAGGTTGAAATGATTATGATGTCATCATGCTAAGAAAGATAAGGAGGTTTTGAAGAGAAAATAATAAGTTTAATTTGAGACATACCAAGTTTGAAATATAACATAAATGAGCAAAGATGTCTATCATGATGTAATGTCTGGAATTCCTGACAGAGGTTAATGTGTAGATTTGAGCTACAGATTTATAATTTATCACTATGTAAAACACAAGTTCTCCATTTTGGCCACCCATCAGATTCACTTGGAAAGCTTTCTGTAAATATAGAGGCCTGGGTTTTATCTTCAAAGACTTTATTTAGTACTTCAAAGATAAACTTAGAGCATCAACATTTCTAAAAACCTGAATAAGAGACTGATGAATAATCACAATTAAGACTCACTAGTGGGTAATTTAACTATTACTATAGATTGGATTCATTGGTTTTCAAACGGTATGTTGCACCAGTTAGCAGATACTTAGAAGAAATTACCAAAAAAGGTTATGATACTAATAACAACTAAAATGTAAGCACCTATGGCAGGAACTGTGCTGATTACACATATTGTTTGTAGTGAAAGAGAAAGCAGAAAGCAGTATAACAAAAGTCAAGCCTCACCTCTTCCATGGTCATTTCAATTTACATTGATGCCTCTCATCTTAATTCAGCAATATACTAATTCATACATGGCTATCTAATTCAAGTGTATATAATTCTGAGCAACATAACACAATGGTTAAGAGCAAGAGCTCTAGAGCTAGACTTCCAGGTTTGAACCCTATATCATCCTTTCCTTTGTTGGCAATTTTGATCTTAAGCAAGCTAATTGGTTTCTTTTGTACTGTACTATATATATAATTAAAGTATAATGTGTGTGAGTGTGCATATATATGTACTAAACATGTGTATGTGTGTATACATATATGAGGTCTATCTAGAAAAAGTCAACTATTGTTAATATAACAAGAACAGTTTGTGTGACATCGATGTAACATGGCAGCCAAGGAGAGTGGGCTAGAATGCACATGTGTGAACAATGATGACTTCACTGTATTAGTCGATGGGGGTGGTAGACACTGCTAAATGAGCATGTGCACTATATGGCCATGGCATTCAAAATGACTGAGCAAGTAGAGCAACAAATCTGCATCAAACTTTGTGTTAAGCTTGAATATTCCTCCAAGGCCGCAGCTATGGGCAAGTGGTGATTGGCAGCTTCATCACAACAATGCGTCCATGCATACATCACATCTTATGCAGAGTTTTTTGGCAAAACATCAAATCACATGGGTAACTCAGCACTCCCCGCCCCACAGCCCAGATTTGGCACCCTGCAATTTCTGGCTTTTCCCAAAACTAAAATCACCTTTGAGAGGGAAGAGATTTCAGACCATCAATGAGATTCAGGAAAATATTATGGGGCAGCTGATGGCGATTCCAACAAAGGATTTTGCAGTGTTGAGAACAGTGGAAAAGACACTGGGAGAACTGTGTAAGGTCCCACAGCGCCTACTTTGAAGGAGACTGAGGCATCACTGTCCTATGTACAATGTTTCTTGTATCTTGTATCTTTTTCAATAAATGTCTCTATTTTTCATGTACATGGCTGGACACCTTCTGGACAGACCTTGTATATAATACTTTACATATATGATAATGGAAGTTCCTTGAAATGATTTATTTTATATCTTTTGTAGCTTTTTCATAATTCTAGAAATTATCATATTAGTATCCTCATTTTTCAGGAAATACTGAGGAAAGATAGATTAGTTAACATTCCTAAAACAGATATTGCCAGTAAAGTGGAAGATACGAGATCCAAAAATTCCAGTTCTAGAACCCTAGCTCTTAACTATGGTACTGTACTACCTCCCTGCAGGCTGTACAATAGATTCAAATTCTTAGCAAATTGAATAATATTTGAAAGAAATCATAGGAATAGATGGTATACATTTACATGCAGCACACTTTGCAAAGCACTTCATTGAAATCAGGCTCTGTTGCCTTTTAGAAAGAGAAAGAAATATTCAATTTTTAAAAATGTATTCTTATCTATATTCCTGTATTATCATTTTTTAAAAGGCTTAAATGGGGAAAGGATTACTGCACTCAAGCCTCTTCTCTGGTTTTTTGAGGAAAAACATTTAAATATTTAAATGTATTAAAGCAACCCACAAGCCCAGTGATTTCCAAGGTTTCTCCCAGAAATGGGTCTATGGTTTTAAACAAGAACTGAAAATTAGTTGGCTCCCTACCATATGTATGACTCTTTCCCAAGTGTTGTGATATCACAAGGATTAATAAGAGCAACCTCCCAAGAACTTCTAGAAAATAGAGTTTCCTAATGCTGCAGACTTCTGTTAGGAAGAAACAGAGTATTCTCGATTCTCTGGGTCTGCTATTGCTCTAAATATAGAGTCAGAAGAGCAAGTGTGTCCAATTTCACTTTTACTCGCACCAGTTTTCCTCCTGACATACTTTATTGGACAATACACTGAATGAGAGCATTCAATTTCAATTTTTGTACAATTCCTATGTACAAATATCATCTTCCTGGGCCTGAGAACAAAAGTAACATGCCAGCTGTTACATCTAAAGGAAATCGGCTCTTGGATATTACCCAGCTTTTTAACTAGCCTCAGGCAATACTGAAATGCTTCTGGTGTATGCAGTAGATTTAAAGGTCATATTAAAAGTATTACCAATGATGATTTGCTTTATCACTTCTAAATGAAAATATCCCTGTGACTTCCATTATTATAAATAGTAATTTTCACTTTCAATTTTCCCTAAGACAAAGTCCTTATTATTCAAATATTTACCATAGCAATATGCATATTCATTGTATTAAAATGATCCCTTTAGATTGTCCTTGGTCTAGGAAATGTCAAAAATAAAGCCAAAGCTAAATCAGATTACCTACCAATAAAATGGAGTTTATATCAGGGGCAAGCAGGAGGTCTCCTAGGATCTGAAATCTAGGACTTTTGAGTGGTAGCGGATAGACTGAGAAACGCTCTCAAATGCAATTTTGATAGAGAATTTTATTAAAATCCTTCATTTTGCTTCTACCCCCTACCTTGTCTGCTAACTACTAATAATCTACTCAGGAATTTAATTTTCATTTCCAAAGTCTCAGGAGGGTTAGAGCTCTGAAAATGACTGCAAAATATAGGTACTGCTCTCTTGTTTTTTATTTTATTTTCTCCCAAGAGTAAGTAGATCAGCATAGAAATGTTCTTAGTTTAGAAATCATAATCTAACACTTAAGACTCTACACTATTTGGTCCCGACAAAGCTTTCCTGTGAAAGTCTAACTTACCCCACTAGACAATGGCCAAACTGAACTATTCCTTACCGTGCAAGCATATTACTAGCTTTCTGCCTCCCTATCTTTGCTCATGTTATTTCCTCTGCCCGAAATGACGTGTCCCATATCTTGGTCAGTCTTCAAGATCTACCTCAGATGCTACCTTTTCCATATTTCCCAAATATTCCATCTAGCCTGCCTCTCCTCTTCTCTCCCCGCTCGGCTTGAAATATTCTGCCCATTGTACTCAGATGAATACTTGTGCTTTTTCCATCTCTCTTCTGAATCTCCATGACACTCACTACTTTCCTCACTGTGCTATAGTTATAGGTACTTAGAGTGTATGACTCACTAGCTATGACCTTCTGAAGGAAGTAACCCATCAGTGTTTATATCCTTATGCCCAGTACTTTGACCAAAGTACTATAGAGTTTTTATAATTGTTTGTTTTAACAAACTGAATTATGCTGAGGTTGGTTTGACCCTTTGCCAATTTGGGGAAAATAGCTGCACATTAAAAAAATTGCTCAAGAGAAGACAACTAAAATGCAAAGATGTCACAAAATATAATACTTAAGCATTTAGATTTCATCTAAATACCAAATTATTCACTTGTATTTAGAAGCATGACAATTTTTAAGCAAATAGATTTTTTATATTAAATAATCACCAGTGATTCAAAATACTATAATCAAACAGAAACTGAAAATGTTCTACTCACATACACTACTGTCTATAACATTTCATATTAGTCTTTCACTATAATGAAAATATTCATTAAAAATATAATTACTAAAACTAAATGCATTTAACTTTCAGTGAAGTTTTTTGTCCTGTTTTTTTTTTATGATTTAAAAAGCATTATGCTAAGCGAAATAAGCCAGGGGGCGAAAGACAAATACCATATGATCTCACCTATAAGCGGAACCTAACCAACAATACAAAGATGCAAGGAAAATAAGACCAGCAACACTGAAAGGAAAAGAAATCAGCAGAGAAAAGAGGGAAGGAGGGAGGGGGGCAGGGAAAAGGAAGGGAAGGGGAAAGTCAAGGAACATATAGCAAGGACTCATGGACAAAACCAAAGGGGAAGAGCTGAGGGAAGGAGGGAGGGAGGGGGCAAAGAAAAGTGGTGGGGGGGAGGCAGAGACAAATGTATTTGAAAAAATAAATTAAAATAAAATTTAAATAAATTAAATTAAAATAAAATAAAATTTAATAAAATAAATTAAAATTTAAAAAAAGCAACTCACATCATGAAATCTAAGCTATATGACTTGTCTCTATTATTTTCTTTAAACTTTGATTTTACTCCTTAATTTTAATCTTTGACTATAACTGGAAAAGACCCAACATTGCTATTAAATTTGTCCAGAAGCCCCATAATTTCTCGGTAAAGAATGTAGTTGGTATAACATAAAAAAAAGCAAAGGATACACACATAGAATACTATAGAAGCTTAAATCAGCCTAGTAAGAAGATGAAAAAACTTTAAACACAGAATTTTTCATCATCACAATTATTATAGTCAGTAAATATTAGAATTTAATCAAAGGTAGCATGTTTTCTTTGTTTACCTTTTTTTTTAGTAATCATCTTTATTCAGCATACCATATTTTTGACTCAATTTTTTATTTGATAAAGAGAATGAGAGAGAGGGAACAAAACTAAACTGCATAACTACCATTACCAACACTTGCCATTCTATATATTTAAATGTGTATAATAATATCTGTCAATAATTAATGTTGGCGATGATGTGCTTGCTACCCTTCTAAGCACCTTTATACAATATACATTAACTGACTTGGTCTTCACAATTCTTTGAGGTAATTGCTATTACTAACCCTATACAAACAAATGAGGAAAATGATACCTCACAAGGTTAAGTAACCTGCCCAAGATCATACAGCTGGTAAATGGTATAGCTAAGATTTGAACACATGAATGTGGCAGCCTGGATGCTTTACCATCATACTATACAAACCAAAAGAATTTTCAAGTCAATTTTTTATTGCTCTAATACAAGAAAACATGTGTTTTGGAGGCACTATTGGGCCGCATGCCCCAGTTTAGGGTCTTGGGGAAACAAAGGTTTTGCGTATGCTCTACCCACCCCCTGATACTTTCCACCAGCACATTGATATGAAAG
Source organism: Pteronotus mesoamericanus (assembly GCF_021234165.1). Classification (NCBI taxonomy): domain Eukaryota; kingdom Metazoa; phylum Chordata; class Mammalia; order Chiroptera; family Mormoopidae; genus Pteronotus; species Pteronotus mesoamericanus. The sequence goes on along the minus strand of NW_026555325.1, from coordinate 24,001,795 downwards.
AGAAGAGAGTAGTCTCTGAATGTCCAACAGCCAGCAGGCTAAAGCTCACTTCCATACTAGTTCCTCCCAATTCCCTTTCTCAGAGCCTGAGGTGGATTCTGTCTTCACTGCCCATTTTTTACAAAGGACTCCCCAAATGACTCTGTTGGCAGCAAACACTCCCAAACTTGCTACTCTTTATTTCTAAAAGTTTAATCCCTGTGAAGTCAAAACCCCCTTTCATAATACATAATTACCTATGCCTGCCCTGGAATTAGACTGGGTTGGTCACATTCCTGTTTTGAGCTGATTCTTGGGGTCCCTGCTTCTGCCACCTGCAAATGAGCTAAGCTGACCTTCACTCTCAAAATAAATTAACACCTATGGCTTATAAAATATACACGGTCATTTTATTGATTTACTTTGTAATACCCTTGTGAAACAAATTATGTGTTATAAAATAATTTAATACAGTTTTCAAAATTATAAAATGCTCAATTATATAGTTTGACTCAATCTTTTATTTCTCTAATATCAAGACATTTTCATGAGAAAAAATATTTATGAATAACTCATTCTAGGATTCATCAGTTTATAAATTAAAACTGGTTGTAGCATATAACCATTGAAAGGTCAATTCAAAACATGAACATAGCTCATGTACATTTTCTCATTATCTTGAAAGCAGGAAATAACTCTTTCTTTTATGTATTCCCTACAACAACAAATACAGTAATGTACAAATGACCAGGTTGCACTGCACACAATGATTACTGAATTGAGCAGTTAGTCAAATAGCTCCTTACAGGCAGCTTATCTTTAGAAACCTTTATGATATGTAATGAAATGCACGTATAAAGTGCTACAGACAGAGGCTACCATTATAAAAAGAAGGTGACCTATTGTTACTGGGCAGACTTACAATTAATTTCACCATTCAAAAGGTCAAGATCATCTTGCTGGCCAGGCAAAATGGTTGGCAATACATTTAAATGTCTGCAATATTCTAACCAATCTTTACTTTTTAATGTAATGTATTTTGACACAGCAACAGAGAGAATCTCTCCTATTTGTAAAAGAATAATTCTAAGAAAGTAATTTTTTTCATCTTACAAAACTTTTGAGGTATCTTTATTTGAGTACGACTAAAGAAAAGTAACCAAAAAATCTTTATGATTTGGCTCTTTTGAAAGGTCATAAATACAGTGAAAATAGCAGAATGCTGTGAAACCAATACTTAGAGGAATCCCAAAGCAATGCCAAAAAACAGAATGTACTCACAGTGACTAATACATGCAAATACTGAAAATAAATTCTAACAGATTAAACAGGTTTTGTAGCAACTAAAAAGTATATTCAAATCATTCCAAAACTAATCAAGCTTAAAATATGGCAATCTTCCCTAGTAATAAGAATATAAGCTGGCTAAGTAGCCTGAATAACATATAAATTATAGCCAATATCAGTAGGTATAATTTTTCAATGTGGTTTTAATTAAAAAGGAGAATTGAATTAAATCACTTCTTCAGACTTCCACTTTAGTCTTTTGATAAATATGTTCACTTTTAATACTATATCACTTCATCTTAATGAAGCATTAAATCCTAATCATGCCTCGAAATCACAAACACAAAACTATCTTTCTGTTGAGAAATACTGCAATGTTTTATCTCTTCTTGCTCATTTAATATGGAGTGCCTAGTCAAGTAACTGCCACGTCCTCTAAAATTGAGGCAGAAATATGTATAACATAAAAAATAAAATATATTTCCTTCACAATCTGAATGTCAAATACAGGCACGGTTTGTAATTACCCAAGCATGTAATTCTGAGAATATGCTACAATAAACCAAAGTTAAATGTATTATAACTTGATAGGTAAAAATAGTTTAAAATAAGGGTGTTTCAGGATAAAGTGAATATATAAATCCAAATTCTTTGCTGTGATGATTCTCTACTCTTCACAGTTAATATGCTTAAAGTGGTCAAGTCTTTCCATTTTGAAAATGAAAGTAAGCAAGTGCAGAATATCTCTGGGTCAAAAACCTTAAACAAGCTTAAATGTCACAAGCTTTCTTTAAATATATATATATATATATCTTCTGCTTTCATCTGTAATTGATGCTTTAGCAGATATCTACATTAAGAGGATGAGAAACATCATTATTGCCAATAAATCTGAGAAATTAGTAAAACCAATGCCTTTAAAGACAGTTCAGATACTGAAATATAAATTTCAGGAAATTAGCTTATAGCTCGGATGTTAATAAACATGACTCTACTCATCACACTTGTGTTGCTGTGTGGTTGCACACAACAATGATGGCAACATCTTTTTCTACACTTACGAAATTCCAGATAAAAATGTTTTAATATGTCACTAGATAGAAGCAGGTAGATATGAAGTATCCTTATCGTTTGAACAATATGTGCTATTTTTATCATTCCTAATAAAAGATACAGTATTCAGCCTTAATCTGGAAAAATCTATAAAGCCCCAAACCTTGCTTGTAATCATACACAAAGAATCTTTTCCTCAATCCACACTTTCCCCCCCCAAGCTAAAGTAAACACAAACTCAAATACACACACATATTTCTAAAATTCATATCGTTTAGCTGGTGTCTACTACTCGAAATATTACTTGTTCAAATATCCTAAGGAAAATCTAATAATAAACAGTCACAGATTAATATATTCTAAATTATTAAGAGCTAGAAAAAGCAATAACTCTATAATCTAATAGTTTTATTATAATTCATGAGGTCATACCTGATGATTTAGAGATTGAAAAGGCTCACAGGTTCCAGACTGCATGACCTTTCTATTTTCAGAAACCCCTAAAGACTGCATTTCCTGTCTTACAAAAGATAATCACAGCCATCTCTATGTCTCAGCATCTTCAGGGCTAGTGAAGAAAACATCAAACAGCAGATCTGTCCATCAGTATCTTTTCAAATATCTTTTTAAGCCATAATGAAGAAATCAGATCTCATATACGAGTACTGCTTATCGTCTCCCCTTTGCAGTTACAAACACCCAGTATTAAAGGAGGATGACACAGTTGTATTTGCTGTTTGCTGAGGCTGCTAATGCTCTCTGAAAATAGTAAGCTTACTGCTTAGAGCAATTCTGCATCACCAAACACAGAATGATCCACATCATCCAGGTTCCCCACTTCTGCTACTATGAAGATTTCAATTACCGAGAGAGTTTTACTTTTTTTTTCAGCTCTTCAAAAATAAGTAATGTTCTATTTAATTAAGTATCAATGTGTCTTGTCAAGTATCATGTTAAAATGTCAATTCTTAATTATTAGGCAGTTTTCTCCATGTGTGGCTAAGCTTTAGCATAATAGCTTTAACAAGAAAAACTCTTTTAAAGGAATCTTCCCTTCAAACTTTGTGTATCATCAGTCACCCAACTGATTAAAATTAGAAGTCCCTAAAACTGAAAATTTTTTATTCTGGCAATCTTTGATAATTATGTATAACAGCAGATAGATAAGTAGGTAAAAGCATTTCACTTTTTCCAGGGATTTTTTTTTCATATTCTCCATACCAACATGCTTCAAATCAAAATACCTTTTACGTGTTTATTTAATTAATCTTCTGGAAAAAGCAATGTGCTAGTATTAAAGTCCAAAGTGCATGGTAAATCTAGGGATGAAACCCTTGTAAGTTACTGCCATTTTTACTGTGATTTTTCATTGTGTCTTATTTGTGTTCATCAAGGTTCTTGTAATTCTTTCTTTTACTACAACATGATAGAACTAGCAAATTTTAAGACTGATAAAGTAGTATGATAATAGAGAACCAATATCCTCTAAAATTATATGAAAAATATTTTCTTTTTACCATGTGACAAAAATTGTGTTTTAGAAATAAAAGAAAAACAGTCTAAAATTATAATCAATACAACTGAATTTGAAATTAGACCAAGTACAACACATCACTCTAAAACAGCTTTCACATTATGGATAATCTGAGTTAATAAACACTTTATTTGTCTACCTGTGAACACTATTTATATATCTGTGAAATAAACTAAATTAAATTTAATGACAACTAAAGTGCCATGCAGAAAATGTTTTAGATAAATGTGGACTCATAATAAATCAGAATAATTTCCCTCCTCCCACCCACAACATTTGGTAAGTATAATATGTATTATCATGAAAACCAGTCAAAATGAATCTTAAAGACTTAGCTTCTTTAGAGGACAGGAGAGGTGGGGGGAAAGGGGACATGGTCAAAGAGTACAAAGATCCAGTTATAAGAGTAAAGTTCTGGGGACCTAGTGTACAGCATAGTGGTTTCAGTTGATAATATTGTATTAAATACTTAGAAACTGCGCTATGGTGCTAATCATTTTGCAATACATAAGTGTATCAAATCAATGTATTGTACACCTTAGACATATACACTGTTATGTCAATTGTACCTCAATAAATTTTGGGGAAAATTATTATACCCTAAAAATGTACAATTTTTGTTTGTACAAAATAAGGAAATTAGGCTTCTTTAAAGTGTGATCCTTACTATCCCCTTAGAGAAATTAATGTCTCTAACTGCAAAAGTTCAGACAAGGGTTCAGTGTTTTACCTAAATGCACACAATGGCCCACTTAGATGAAAAATCATATGCAGAAAAATATGTCTTATCTATGCAGTATGTATTCTCTTATTGTAATAAGAATAGGAACTCATTCTTGAAGACTTCCCTTCTCCCTAAGGCTCTCCTAAACTACGCCACATCCCGTTCTATATTCACATATAAAATATTAAACACTGTCTATAGATCAGATACTGTATAGGTTCCAGAAACCCGATAAGGACAGAACCATATCATTACAAAAGCAGATAATTAAACAAGAATGTTTTGTTTTGACAGAAGAACCAAGAGGAGATACAAGAGCAATAAAAGGGCATCTGACCCTAATCTAGAAAACAGAAAGGATCTCCCTAGGCAGGGACTGTTAAAATGGAGAAGATCCTGAGCAGGTCACACTCAAGAATGATAAACGCAGCATGGTTACACAGTAAAGGGTAAGTAGGACAGAAAGGTAAGCCAAAGTGCAATTACAAGAAGCCTCAGAAGCCATTCAAAGAGTTTGAAGTTTATCCTAAGGGGAAGGAAAGGCTATTAACATGATCAGTTTTGTAGTTTTCGGCTATCCTGGCTACACTGGAGAGCCAATTGAGTAAAACAAAATTGGAGGAAGAGTGAGGAATTACAGAATTTTGAACAGGGATAAAGATCACAGTTGGAATAGTGAGGAAAAGATAGATTCCAGATATAATTGTTGGTTAAAAGGAATAGGATTTGCAGATTGAATGTGAGAAATGAGAGAGAGAGAAATGTCAAGACTGATCCCTAACCTCCTATATTATTACAGATTTCATTTTGACAATCAGTACACTTTCATCACATGCTCTTTGTATTATTAATCCTTTTCACATGTACAGATACATGGAGAATAAATTGGGTTAATGAAATATAGTCTAAAGACCATAACTTTTACTACAAAACATAGAGATATGCAAAATTATTCAATGTTGACATACTAAGACTTTTGAAATAAGCTATCTCAAAATCATCTAAATAAAGCAATAATTTTAAAGTAGGTAAACTAATTACCTATATTTGAAGCATAAAATGCCAACAGAATGAAATGTTAGTATTCTTCTAAAGAAAAGTTCTGCAAATATATTTTCTGTTGACTGATGGTTGGTTACCTTTTAAGCTGAAAATTGTGTTAAGAAGATTTTAAATCCTGTTTTAAATTAATTAGGTGAACTAGCAAACTCATATCAAACATACTTCTTTCACAGAACATAAACAAGCATCTGAACTATTCTGGCTACAGCTATAAACAAAATAGTTTGTCATGCCTTCATGTTTCTCTGTTAAAGTCTTTATCCTTACGATGTTTTTTTTTCCTTTTTGCTTCTGATATTATTAATTCCTTCCTATAAATAAGCATACACAGAAACAGAAAGGCTCTATTTTTTTAACAACTGCTATAATTTCTGAATTTCATTCATTTCATGGTATGCTGCTTATGCATGAAGAGGTCTGTAAGAAGTAAAACATAGCCTCTGGCCTTAGGCAACTTGCGGTATGTTTGGAGAAAAAGAAACCTGTACACAGATAAGAACAGTGCAAACATATAAGTGCAAACACACAAGTTTTATGGGAGTTGAGGGTTCTGAACCCTTGTGGACCTTTTTTATGGCTAATTTCTAAATTCAATTTGTTGCCCCAACCCCATATTTTTTATTTGTTCATTTACACTAAGCAGCTATAAAACCAGGTCACATGTAATAAAAAAAAGATGTGTCTCAAACTCATACATGCTCTAGAAAAAAAAATTGGAGAATGTAGGTAAAGTCAATAGTAAAGGAAAGGTCAGCTGTCTCTCAAGAGTCCTCAGTGAATGTGTCAAGATATATTTCTCTTGACCCTGCACCCTAAGAAGCACAATTTTATTTGTTTACCAAGATTTATTAATTTATAATACATGACCATTGAGGTGTTATTGTCTCTAAAATCCATCATCCTGGAAAGCCAAGTTGTAAATAGAAGTCCTTTTTGTGAGCATAGCATCAAACCTAGATGGGTGAGTTACAAAATTCAAATATTTGGTTGTTCAAAGTAAAGATATCTCATCTATATCTAGAGAGGCCATCGGGGATGTTAGACAGGCTGAGCACTCAGTTCCCTGCACTGGACTTGAGGGATACTATCAGCATTTGTGCCATTGACATTCTTTTGTCTATGATCTGCTGCCTACTCCTCCCAATTGAATGGTCTTTCTTTAGCAATATTAGTACTCAAATTGGTTTCAATGAACTGTTTTAGGTTTGGGAGTCATTTGGTCCCTTCAAGTAATGCTTCGTATCTTTCAACATTACATATTGGCTTTAAAGTTTAATTTTCGTAAGGAACTCTCACGATCTTATATTCAAATACTTGGGTGCTACTTGCCATAACAAAATTCTATCACAATGAAGACAAAGAATATTTTTTCACAACAAAATGAGTCAAATATTTTCAAAGTTCAAAATTTCAGCCTATAGGAAAATGTACCACAATAACTATCCTTATATATTTTCCTTTGAATAATTTTGTAATTTTATATTTCTACATACCTAAATAAAAATTTTTTAAGTCTTTGTAAAATGCTGCCCTGGCCAGGTTGCTCAGTTGTTTAGACCTTTGTTCTGTTCACCAGGGGTCGCCAACCCCTGGGCCTGTTAGGAACCAGGCAGCACAGCAGGAGGTGAGTGGGCAGGTGATTAAGCGAAACTTAATCTGTATTTACAGCCACTCCCTATCTCCCCGCATTACTGCCTGAGCTCCACCTCCTGCCAGATAAGCAACAGCATTAGATTCTCATAGAAGTGCAAACCCTGCTGTGAACTTCGCAAATGAGGGATCTAGGTTGCCTGCTTCTTATGAGAATCTAACGCCTGATGATCTGAGGTGGAGCTGAGGCAGTGATGCTGGTGCTGGGGAGTGGCTGCAAATACAGGTTATCATTAACAGAGAGGTTTGACTGCACAGACATCATAATAAATTAATTGCTTGCAGACTCTTATCAAAACCCTATCAGTGAGTGGCAAGTGACAATTAAGCTGCATCTGGTGGCAGGCTTTATAGCAGCAGGCGAATTGATGTACTTGAATTGTACAGCTGCATCTGGTGGCAGGCACTAAGCCAAAATCTGACACATATTAGTCCACGTGTAGCCCACCCATTATTTTATTTACCACCTCTGTCCACGTCTCTTTCCTGCACTGTACACATGTCTCAGTCAGTTTTGGTAAACCCACATGCTAACCCTAGCCAAAATGAGTATAAAACAAACATCACTGGAGAGCTTCTTTGAAAAGCGGAAAAGACCTAATGATCAGACAGCAGAAGACTCTAAGACTGCCAAAAAAATAAAGCTGCATTTAAAAAGAAAACACCAGGAGTCCTACTTAAATTACAGGTTCATTACAACAGATGATTCACATTCTCCAAGCCCACTTTGTGTAACGTGGCAAGCAGCTACCCAACAAAGCCATGAAACCTTCGAAACTTTGCCATGTGGAGACCAAGGACCCTGCATTAAAAGACAAGCCTTTGTAGTTTTTGAAAAGAAGGAAAAAAACATAAACATGAAGAACAGTAGCAATTATTGAAGACCACCATTTCATCCAATGTGTCTGCACTGAGAGCATTCTTATTGGCTAGCCTCATTGCTAAAGCTAAGAAGTCCTTACTATTGGTGAAGAGTTGATCCTGCCTGCTGATAAGCACATTTGCTGTGAACTTTTAGGACAGGCTACAGCTCCAAAGGTGGCATGTGTTCCTCTTTCAGCTAGCACCATAACTAGATGAAATAGCAGAAGATACTGGGCCACAATTGTTAGAGAGGATAAAAGGGTCACTGTGGTATGCAATCCAGGTTGCCGAGTCTACTGATGTTGACAGCAAGGCAACAATGCTTGTTTTTGCACAATATACTTTCCAGGAGGATGTGCATGAGGATATGTTATGTGCACTTTTGTTGCCAACCAACACCACAGCTGCAGAACTATTCAAGTCTTTGAATGATTACGTATCAGGAAAACTGAATTGGTCACTTTGTGTCTCAGGGAAACTGAACTGGTCACTTTGTGTCAGTATATGCACGGACGGAGGGGCTGCCATGACTGGACGGCTTTCTGGTTTCACTGCTCAGGTCAAAGGGGTTGCTTCTGAATGTGAGTCTACGCACTGTGTCATCCATAGGGAAATGCTGGATAACTAAAAAATGTCACCTGAATTTAACAACATTTTGCAAGATGTGATTAAAATGATCAGTCCCATTAAAGTACATGCCCTTAACTCACATCTGTTCATGCAGCTCTGTGAAGAGAGCAACCCAGAGCACATACATCTTCTCTTATACACAGTAGTGAGATGGCTTTCTAAAGGGAGATCGCTGGCCAGAGCTTTTGAGTTGCAAGAGCCAGTCCCGAGATTTCTTTTATTTTTTATTATTACTTTTATCATTTTTCTTATTGTTATTCTATTACAGCTGTCCCAATTTTTCCCCTTTTGACATCCTCTGCCCATCCCGCCCCCCCTCCCCGCCACCCCACCCTGCTCCCACAATCAATTCCCACACTGTTGTCCATGTTTGTGGGTCATTCATACATGTCCTTTGACTCGTCCCTCCTCCTTCTTTCCACCATTATTATTCCCCCTCTCTCCTCCCCTCTGGCCACTGTCAGTCTGTCCCATGTTTCCATGGCTCTTGTTCTATTTTGTTCATTAGTTTATTATGTTCATCAGATTCCTCTTATAGGTGAGATCATATGCTATTTGTCTTTCACTGACTGGCTTATTTCACTTAGCTTAATATTCTCCAGTTCCAACCATGCTGTTGCAAAAGGTAGGAGTTCCTTCTTTCTTTCTGCTGCGTAGTATTCCATTGTGTAAATGTACCCCAATTTGTTGATACATGCACTTACTGTGGGTGACTTAAGCTGTTTCCAGCACTTGGCTAATGAATATAGTGCCACTAAGAAAATAGGGGTGCATAAGTTCTTTTGAATTGGTGATTCGGGATTCTTAGAGTATGTTCCCAGCACTGGAACCACTGAGTCAAAAGAAAGTTCCATTTTTTTTTTTTCTTTAGGAAATTCCATACTGTTTTCCACAGTGGTTGCACAGTCTGCCTTCCCACCAACAGTGCACTAGGGTTCCCTTTTCTCCACATCCTTGCAAGCACTTGTTGTTTGTTGGTTTATTAAAGATAGCCATCTGACAGATGTGAGGTAATACCTCATTGTGGTTTTAATTTGCATCTCTGATGGCTAGTGATGTTGAGCACCTTTTCATAAGTCTATGGGCCATGTGTATGTCCTCTCTGGAGAAGTGTCTATTCAGATCTTTTGCCCATTTTTTAAATGGATTGTTTGTCTTCCTGGTGTTGAGTTGTATGAGTTCTTATATGTTTTGGAGATCTAACCCTGTAGTGACACAGAATTGGTCATAAAACTTGCTTACTTTTGTGACATATTCAACCTGCTCGATGAACTCAATCTGTCACTTCAGGGGAAAATGACAACTGCGCTCAAATCAACAGATAAAGTGGTTGCATTCAAAACCAAACTGGAATTATGGGAGCAACATAATGGGGGGGAACTAGGGGGGACCTAGGTTGTGGGTTTGATCTCCAGTCAGGGCTCATCTGGGCGGCAACTGACCAATGTTTCTCTCTCTCACATTGATGTTTTTTCTTGCTTTCTCTTTCTCTCAAATCAATAAATATATCCTCAGGTGAGGATTTTTTTAAAAGCCTCTGAAAAATGCTAATTTATGCAAAGACAAAGGATAATAGTCTAATATCTGGAACCACATGTCTATTTTGTTTTTTTATAAGGAGAATTTAAGTCTCACCTCCTAAGTGAAATTTTCCTTAATTTCCCTGTACCTAGATGAGTATGCCTCCCTCCAAAACTCTATTATTAACCTCATTCATTTGACATTTAGCTTATGCAACTTCACATTTATTTGAACTACTATTTTGCCAGCTTACCATTTACAAACTTGTTTCATTATATTCATGTGTGTATGTTTTATCTCCTCCTTAGCCTGTAAACTCCTAAGAGGAAGGACTTTTAATATGCACACATACACATTCAATAAATGTTTTCTAAACAAAAGAGTGAAGGGCTATCTCCTCAATGAAACTGTAAATCTCCTGAAGGCAGGAAACATATTTCATTATTCTTTAAAATCATAGACTTCAGTTCATCAGGGCTTAATATTATTTTTTTTCAAACAATGACAATAATAATAGTAATACAAATCTACAGAAACATAGCCTATCATTTTTTAATTATATTTAAAATTTTCTCTTTGTTAAGGAGAATGAATAAACTATTGGGTTAAATCTATATAAATCTACTTCTTGTTTTCTCAGTGTACAATGAAAGTTTATATTTGTAACTCAATGCATCATACCTGATTGCAAAACATAATCATAATTTAAAAAATGTTTCTCTATGCACACATAGTCTATATTCATATGTATGGTTAATATTTATATTAAATTGGTCGTCATCTCTTTCAAATTCCAGTTCAAGATAATTGATTCTATGATGTTGATCCTAGAACTTTAATGTATAAAAGGATACCAAAAAAGCTGGGTTTTGTATGAATAATCCCAGGGACAGAGCAGACAGATTGGGCAAACACACACTGTGATTTAAGACACAGGAAAAATGCCAAGTGTCTAAAATTCTGTTTTAGCTGTAATTCCATATTTTACTAGATTAAGAAATTATGTTACTTAGAACTTTTAAATTCATTTTGAAGATTATGATATGCTAAGAATCCACTACTTTTTTTGGAGGGCAAGGAAGTTTTAAGTAGTCCAGGAAGATGGGGTGTTCAGGGTAGAGCATGCCAAAAAGAATCTGGATAATCTCCATGGAAATGCACCAAAAGAAAGGTCAAAGGTAGAATGATGTATTTGTTTTACTTCATGATTTTGCCAAGGGCCACTTGTACTTATTGCATAGTTAACTTGCCCACTAAAGTGTTGATTTAACTAGGAGAAAACTTCACTGCTCAAAAGCATTAATAAAAAATATACTATAACATCAGAAAGACTTGCTTTTAAAAGATTATGATTTCTAAATCTTAATTACTAGAAACTAAATAATCTCAGCTTGGACAGCACTTTACTTATTTCCATAACTTTCTCTGTATTCTTTCCTGATTAATGAAGCCAACCACTAAATTATATTAACAGCATTGTAAAAATAAGTTTTTCTTTAGTTGTTAGTAGAAGACTAAGGAAAGGACATAAAGGTGCCAAAAGGATACTTTAGTTGGTTCCAACCCCCAAAAGGTTATTTTCTATAACATCAAAAACATAGTTCCAAAACACAATTTTTTGAAATACAGATTTGATTATAGAAGTTTTAGCTAATAAATTTAGAAAAATAATTAATGAAATAATGTAATGGTTGAGGTCTTAATTATCAAACCTCAGTAAGTTCTAATGTGTATCAGACTCTACACAAGAGATGTATTTAAAGACTATTTAGGTCAATAATTTCATAATCGTTATTCTAGGATATACTTTTTGTTATTCTAGATACAAAAAATGAAGAAAATACTCTCTCTTTAAGGGTATAAAATTACAAAATTATAAGCAACAGCAAAGAGTCATTAAGTCAAATGATTTTGCCTCATTGAAGATTAATTACTAAGCTTTCTAAAAACAGATGGTTTTAAATCCTATTTCTTTGTTTTCTTTATTTTTGTTATTTAGACAATGATTAGAGAATGGAGGGCTTTTTCTTGGTAACACTAGTGTTTACTTTGAAATTAAAAAAGTTTAAACTTTTTAAAGTAATTTTCTTACTGTAATTTAAACCCATTTTATTCTGATCATTGAATAAAATGTAATTATACTGTTATTTTTATGAATGAAAAGTAATTACATTTGGAGAAAGATGAACATCACTTACCATGTTTCTTAACGTGTAGATATTGGTTAACAGAAAGTCTACAAGAAGTTTTCTTTGGAAATATGATAGATGAGAGATAAAAACCAGTAAAATTAGGAAATACTATATTAAAGTTTCAAATTATAATTCACTTGACTACATAACTGAACTGATACTTGCTAAATTCGCTTATATGATCATCCCAATTTATGAATCCAAGATATTATTTTTAAAGCATATATATTTCTTTTTTTCTGATCAGTAAATTAGGCTTATTTATTACAGAAAATGTGGAAAACAAAGACCAAAGGAGAAAAACTTAACTGCAGTTTTAACACATTAGGAAGAGCTAATGAAAACATATTGATGTATGTCCCTCCAATACTCATATGCACAGAATCATAATATACAGACTTTTTGTAACATTTTTTCCCACTTAGGAATTCATCATGCACATTTACTAATTTTCTCTAAAAGTCTTCTACAACCTAATGCTAATAGCAGGACCTCAATCTATCACAAGGACAACCTAATTAGTTAACCAACATGATTTCTGATATTTTGCTACTGTAAACTGTGCTGTGATACAATTTTGCTCTGACTTCTGGTTATTTTTTTTCCTTTAAATGAATTACTGGAAATAAAATTTCTCCAACAGAAGAAATTAATGCTCCCAACACATGATGCCAAAGTGTCCTCTAGGAGGAATCACACTTCAATTTGCTTCTGTATATGAATGGTAGTGCCCTTTCCCTTATCCTTCCCTCAGCAATACTGATGATTACCAATCTTTTAAACTTTAACAAATTTATAATTAAAAACATATATCTCAATTTTATACTACTCTCTCATTTCTATTACTTTTGAGGCAATTTGTAATTCTTTTGACAGTTGCTTGTTCCCTTTATTCTCCCACAAGGACATTGACAATGTGCTTTGTAAACTTCCTCTCTCAAATTCCAGTCTAAGGGATTTGGTTTATAAGCTAAAAATGTTAATCCTTGTATTGAGTATTACATACACTATAAATCTTTTTCAATCTGTCATCTGTTTTTTAAATTTATTTATTCTATTCTTAATAATGTACCCTTGAATCTTGGGCACTCCAGCTTTAATGGAATTCTCTCCTCTACCTCCTTTTTCTCCACCATCCTGTTGGGGGCTAAGTCCTCTGTCCCCAGGATCATGTATTTGATATTATAGTATTTGATTGTCTGTTCTCACCTCTTTGAATGCAGGAACTATGCCCTTCTTAATATTGCAAATCTTTAGAGTATATAATCTCCAGTAGATGTTTAACAAATATTCACTAGATGAATAAAATAAAAGGCTCGCCCTCTCCTCTGGTACAATTTCCTGAGAAGAAAAATAGTGTTAATAGTAACACTGTTTCTTGAAAAAATAACATCCTTTTCAGGATTAACTACAGCATCTTGGATTTCGAATCATTTTGATGTATAGTGCTTCTTTTTGTAAAACTGTATGAAGTTCTTTAAATTTGTTTTCCTAATCATAGAGAAAATTAACATTAAGTAAAACACTGATTCTTTCATCATTTTAATCTTTCTCATTATATCTTCTAAAATAGTAATTGATAAACTTTTTTTTAAAAGATTTTATTTAGTTATTTTTAGAGAGAGAGGAAGTGGGGGAGAAAGAGAAGGAGAGAAACAGCAAAGTGTAGTTGCTTCTCGAGTACCTCCAGCTGGGGACCTGGCCTGCAACCCAGGTATGTGCCCTGACTGGGATTCAAACCAGTGACCTTTTGGTTCGCAGGCCAACACTCAATCCACTGAGCCACACCAGCCAGGGCTTGACAACCCTTTTAAATCAAACAACCTTGGATGATAGTTATCAGGATTTTTTTTTCAAAAAAAGGGAAAATTAATCTTTGTGTCATAGTTAAAAGTACAGTTAAATAAAAGTGCTTGAGCTCAAATAATTAACTTAACCACTCACTAGCCTTATAGTCTTGGACAAACTACTTAAACTTTCTCAATCTCAATTTTCTTCACCTATAAAATGGGATTGGTAATGGTACATACCTCACAGAATGATTGTGGGGATTATATAAAATGACATAGGTACTGCACTTCACATAGGGTCTAGAACATAGTAAATACTCGACAAAATGGCAGCCATTATTAGTTTTTAACTGACCTACCCAGTGTCTCTTAGAAGAATCATTAACCATAAATGAACAAATAAATCCCTGCTGTAATTACCCTGGATCTAGCAAAATTCAGTTGCCCGATGATAAGCAGCTCAACTTCAAGGCAAAACCTGTGATTAGGTTGTCTGCCCTCATGCTTCTCTATGGGGTATGTATGTGAACCTGTTGCTTATCTTCTCTTCCTACAGCATCTTAACATGCACAGCATGTGATTCCTTAACTGGCATTTTTTGGACCTCAGATTCAGCAACTGTGGAAGATAACTACCCATTTCTGAGTACACTCTCCTCAGCCCCTATATGACTATGCAACAAACACATACCTTAAATTATATCATTGCAAGCATTTTGACCTATATTTGTGAAAATCCACCATCCATGATGCATGAGCAGACACGCATACAGAAAGTTCATCTTATTTTTAACCTCTTATGAGTCAAGTACTTTCATTTCATCCTTGCAACAAATTGTGAGATGGATTATTCCTACACTTTACAGTTGAGGAAACCAAGGCTCAGATGGATCAAGTATATTGTCTAAGGTCACACAGGGGCACAATTATTTCCCTTTTCTTTTATAAGAACCCTATCCTCTGGCAAACATCGTACTCTTCTTTCAAGTCCTGTTCAAGTTCTTATCCAATCATGAAAAAATTGTGGCTCTGCTTTCTACCTACAACTAAGAATGTATCTTTTACTCTTCCCTTCAGAGCACTTTCCCAGAAAACTTTCTGAATGAGCAGAACTAGAAGAGTGAATATGAAGAATTCAAATCGATTTCAAAGAGGGAAAACATGCAGAAATTTTTTTGCTCATGCATAAAAAAAGTCACAATTACCAAAAGGTGGAAATATATCTATATTTGAATTGACATATATGTATATATATCAACAGATGAATAGATTTAAAAACCAAGGCATATACATACAATGGAATATTATTCAGCCTTATAAAATGCTGGAATTCTGATACGTACTTCAAAATGGGCGAACCTTGACAATGTTATGCTAAGTCAAGTATGCCAAACACAAAAAGAAAAACACTATATGACTCCACTTATATAACAAACCTAAAGTAGTCAGAAAAGAAAGTATAATGGTGATTACCAGCAACTGGAGGGAGGGAAAATGGGAGTTAATGTTTAATGGGTACAGAATTTCAGAATGGGATGATGGAAAAGTTTTAAAGATGGGTAGTACTGATAGTTGCACAACAATGCGAATGGCACTCAGTGCCACTGAATTGCACACTCAAAACAGTTAAAATGGCAAATGTTATCTTATGTATATTTTATCACATTAAAAAATTAAATGTGATGTCTACTTCTGATTGTAATTCTAGATTCTATTGTCTTTTCTGATCTTATTAGTTTTTATTTTCTCTATATATTAGGAAAGATACTACAAAATGATAACACTTTACAAAAATGTGTCAGCTACTTCTCAAGCATTATTCCTCTTTCATTCTAATTACCATAATATAGATTCGCTAGTGCTATTACTCTTTAAAGTGCCTAAAAGTACAAAATTTGGTTAAATTAGAGATTTAAAAACAAGAAATCTCTAAAAACATTTCAACATACCATCAAAGGAAGATAGAACAAAGAATGATATTTGCAGCTTCAAGGAATACAAATAAAAGCCTAATGCTCTTTGACTTTTCTGCTACAATGAACAGTATCATCCATTATCCTTTCCTTTAATACTCTCCCTTGACTGGTTTTCTGACTGTTCCCACTCTGTGAATCATTCCTGTAGGTTCTGTACTTAACCCTCTGCTCTTCTCTTTATATCCATCATATATTCATTTATTACGCACTATTTTGTTGAATTCCTCCTAAGTACCTCACACTGTGCTTAGGGCTAAGACTATACAGTGAACCAAATACAACCCTTGCCTCAATGTTCTAGTGTATAAGAAAAGATAACTAAGTAAGAAATTTTAACACCTTCTTCTTAAGCTGATCTACCTTCTATTCCATTTGCTACAGGTGGTAGTTTGCTGCATGGTGGCCCCCCATCTACCATGCTATGCTGCACTCACACCCTTCTGTAGTCCCCTCACCTTGAATCTATATTAGGCTCGTGGCTTGCTTAAAAAAATAAGATGTAGCATAGATTATGTTGTACTAATTCTAAACCAATGCCTTCAGGAAGCCTGGTAATTTTCACTTTTTCACTGTAGGGAGCCAGGAACTGCCATGAAGTCTGTCTACCCATCAGGAGGGCACCATTAGCAGAGACCACCTGGAGAGGGAGAGAACCTAAGACTACATGGAGAGACGGAAGAAATCCCATAGACCCAGCATCTTAGCTGAGCCCATCCCCAAGCCAACTCCAGATGAGAAGCCTCATGAACAGCCAAAGAGCCACACAGATGAACCCAGGCCAGAGCACAGTATCATAAACAAATAAATGGGGTTTTTCACATTACAAAGGTTTTTAAAAATATTTTATTGTTTATGCTATTACAATTGTCCCAATTTTCCCCCCTTTGCCCCCTTCCACCCAGCCTGCCCCCATTCCCATAGTCAATCCCCATACTCTTGTCCATGTCCATGGGTCTTTCATATATGTTCTTTAACTAATCCCTTCACCTTCTTTCAATCAGTCCCCGCCATTAATTTTTGGGTGGTTTGTTATGTAGAATTAGATAAACAATACAGCATCTCACTAAACCTAAATTCTGAAAATTTCCACACATGTCATCTTAAAAACTAAAAATGGAATTTATTTATCCTCCCATTCAAGTTGATTCTAATCAACGTCCTTTCCCCTATAGTATCTATCATTCTTACAAGTATAGAGCTCTAAAAACATCATCTTTACTCATTCATTTTATGTTGCTGCACTGCAGGATATTGTATTAATGATTGTTGGGACAAAAATGGTTCATAGAAAACTAAATTTATAAAACATTAGATTAAATGAAATTATAAAACAGTATTAATAGAGTTCTTAGAGACTTTGCTGTTGAGTTTGTTAAATTCAAGAAAGGGATATAAAATGAATATTTTCAAAATATATTTGACATGGAATTCCATTTTCTACAAAAAGAATTTAGTACAATTTGGTTGTACTAGTTTTTTACAAAATCACTTCAGGAAAATGAACAGAGTAAGGACGAAGTGACATGCTAGGTCAAGAAAAAAGAGGATAGTCTATTTGTTTCTGAAAGTCTTCCTTTTCTCAAAAGACAAAAGCATAAGCATGTTTTTCTATATGCATACCATACTTTAATAAAAAGTAGAGAACTAGAAACATCAATTCAAAGTAGAAATAGGGATAGGTATAACAATACTTAGAAACAATGGCATGAAATTGTAGTGGTTCATATCAGCATAATTCTATGATTTCTTTTTCCTTAATTAGGTATGCACTCTGGGAATAGAAACACAAAAATTGAGAAGAGGAAGAAAGACCCACACAGATCATATCAAAAGATGACAGAGCTTAGTACATTAGTGAAGAGTATTAAAAGAGCTATAATGTCCTAGAGACCAAACATGTCTCTAGTGAAAAGGTATTCAATGGAATATGTAGTGAAAAGGTACTCAATGGAATAAAGTACCTCCTGAATATAGGAATCCTAGTAAAAATGAGTTTGTTCAACAAGTATAGGAATATAAGCAGCAAAGTTACAATGTTCTGATCTAAGAAAGGGCTAAGCATGTTTTGGAACATAGAATTTAGGGTTAGAAAATACATTATGATATAATTTAATGGAAAGCATATTGGACTGAAATTCAAAAGACTTAGAATTAACTAGCTGTGTTACAATACATAACTCAACATAATATTTTTGGCCTCAGATTCCCATCTCCAAGATGAATATGAACTGTACAGTCCTTTCTGGTTTTAGAATTCCATGAGCTTCTGATTCTAGGTGGATTCACGCCACATGATGATTAAGTCTTAAACAGTGCACAGCTGATGTGAAGTGCTGACAGCAAGGAATTATATGACTCATGTGCATGAATGTTAGCAGTCAACTGCAGAGAAAGAAAGATTGTCAGTCCATTATGTTATCTGTGATCATTACAAATAGATTTAAGTGTGCAGGAAATAGTAATGAGAATTTTTAAGTAAGTGGCATCAACTTCACAAGATGAAGGAGAGAAGGCTGCAACTTGATATTCTTTAAGTAAAACTGAATAAGCCAATACTCCAGCTTCTTACTGAACTGAGGAGAGTTTTAATAAAAAATAATAATAATGTCCCAATCTACTGCTAAGTGGTATCAATGTGTTCTTTAAAATATTACTTGGCCCTGACTGGGGTCACTCAGTGTTTTGAGCATCATCCCACAAACCAAAAGGTTACCAGTTCGATTCCCCATCAGGGCACATACCTGGGTTGCAGACCAGGTGCCCCCAGAGGGGATGTGCAAGAGACAATTGATTGATGTTTCTCTCATACATAGATATTTCTCGCCCTCTCTTTCTCCCTCCCTTCTCCTCTCTCTAAAAAAAGCTAAACAAATACAGTCTTTAAAATATTACTTATATCTATGTCTTCCTCTGTATCTGCACCAACATTATTATTGCCTAAGTTCTCATCATCTCACCTCAGTTACCTTGAAAGCCTTTTATTTGATCTCACTGGCTTTACTCTGTCCTCTAAAATACATTCTGCAATTGCTATTAAAGTAATATTACTTAGAACTTGCCTTTATCACATTATTCTCCTCTTCAAAAACCTATAATGACTACCTCTTGTTATGCATATCAAACCTAATCCTCTTGATCAGATCCTCAAGGCCCTATATAATCTGACCTCATCCCACATTTTCAGCCTCTATTCTTGTATTTTTCAACATAAACAATCCCTTTAGTCAGGTACTTCCAACACAGGCCCCCCCCATATATCAATCCACTTATTTCTCCTATTCCCATACATATAATGTTGATTCCCACCTCCTTGCTTTTGTTATAAATTCTACCTCTTAGAAATACTTTATCTCATCCTGTTTGTCTATAGAATTCCTATACAATAAGTGGCTAAAATTCCAGATAATCTATATATTTACTGACCATTTATTAAGCATGAATGACAGTTGCCTTGCCCTCAAAGTCATGGTCTAGTAGAGAAAATTAATTAATAAACCAACAATTAAAACACTCTGTAAGCCAAATGCATGGAGTTCTGAATACATGGTGCACAGAGAGGCAGCACTTAAAGCTGACAGAGTTGGTAGATTAGAAATGGCTTCCTAAAAGAAGTGAACTTTCATCCAAGTCTTTAAGGAAGAGAAACACAAAGAGAAATGCCATATGCAAAGCCATGGACTATCTTAGTAGGTTAAGGAAGATGGAAGTAATTCAGGGTATATGGAAGATTATATGTATACCTGAGAAAAATGGCAAGATATGAAGCTAAAAATATTGGCCAGAGCTAGAGTGTAATCAAGTCTAAGGTAACATGCTAAAGAGTTGA
The DNA here is from genome assembly GCF_021234165.1 of Pteronotus mesoamericanus. Lineage (NCBI taxonomy): Eukaryota > Metazoa > Chordata > Mammalia > Chiroptera > Mormoopidae > Pteronotus > Pteronotus mesoamericanus. Next base: position 23,981,708 of record NW_026555325.1, on the reverse strand, counting down.
CTCTGCCTTAAAACCAATAAAAGAAATCAAAGAATTTTAAGTAGGAGAATGACTTCAAATGATGAGACCTAGCTGTTCAAGGAAGCACACTCTAATAGGAGAATGGGGAAAAAGGAGTACAAAATGAAGGTGGAGAGGGCAGTTACAAGGCAATTTTAATATAGTACACAGGGACAAACAAACAAAGCAAAAATGTTGACCTGCAGTTGCAGTGGAAGATGTCATTGTTCACGTATGCTCATTCCAGTCCACTTGCCTTGGCTTCCAGGTTATATCAATGTTGCACAAACCATTCTCATTATATTAACAATGGTTGGACTTTTTCTGATAGACCTCATATTTCAAAGTATATAACATTCAGTACCTCTAGAATAAGATAGCTGATAAAATCCACTTGTAATAATTCCCTGGTGTTCTGCAGAGCACTAGCTTCACCAAATTTTAGTAGATATGATTTTTTTCAGTTGTCCAATCAAATAAAGTTAAAAATGTTACTATAGAGTGTCTCAGAGTCTTTAATGACTAAAAATAGAAATACATAACATTTACCAAGGGTCACTATACAACACAACTTCAGAAAGCACCATCTTCATAGAAGTACAAATGTGAATGTAAAACATGGCAGCCCTGCATTTTCCAATCTGAATATTTTTCTGTGAAGCAACTCAAGGCATGAGTAACCCTCAAAAATTTTGAATTAAGGTCGATTTTTATGTCAGTTTTATATATTTTAACATATAATATTATATAGAGAGTTAAATTTTTCAAAGTATTTTATTATTTTTTAGTATTTGTAATAGTTACACTCAATCTGATTTCCAGCCAAAATGAAGGCATAGGTAAACAGGCTTCACTTCCTCGCTCAACCAAATGAAGGATGACAATCAATTTAAAAACAAAAACAACCAGAACTGCCAGAAAATCAAACTATATGGAAGTCTGACTACAAAGGAATTTAAGAAGAAACATTCATCCAGACCAGTAGGAGGGATAGAGGTGGTCAGCCCAGGTGGAGATGACACATGGCAAGGCAGCAACTGGCAGACCAGGAAGAACAACTGGAGAGTAAGACAGACCCCACAACCCAGGATTCCAGCACAGGAAAAGAAAGCTTCAAATCCTCTGTCTGTAAAAACCAGTGAGGGTCCTAGAACAGATACAAGTCCACCCACCTGGGAATCAGCAGCAGAAAGGGCACAATCTACTTGTGGGAAGGGAGGGAAGTGACTGAAAGCTGGGCGAGCGCCAAGTAAGCGGCATTGTTACCTCTCTGACCCCTTGCCACATACAGGGCCACAATGCAGCAAAGTGGATTGCCCCACCCTGGCAAATACCTAAGGCTCCGCCTCTTGCAACATAATAGGGACAACACAAAGAAATATGGCCCAAATGAAAGAACAGATCAAAACTCCAGAAAAGGAACTAAGTGACAAGGAGATAGCCAACCCATCAGACTCAGAGTTCAAAACACTGGTAATCAGGACACTCAATGAAATGACTGAGTACAGCCGCAAAATAAAGGAAGAAGTAAAAGCTATACAAAGTGCAATAAACAAAAATATACAGGGAACCAACAGTTAAGGGAAAGAAATGAGGACTCAAATCAACGATTGGAACAGAAGGAAGTCAACATTCAACTGGAACAGAATGAAGAAACATGAACTCAAAAAAATGAGAAGAGAGAAGCAGGGCGCGCACAAACCAGACTGCTCGCGATTGAAACACAGTCCGCACAGGTGGTGGATCCTTGGGCAAAGGGGTCACAGAACTTCCCAGAGACCCCTGAGGAGAGACTGGAAACGGAGGCATTGGGGAAAGAACGGGAGGAAGAACCGGGGAGTCCCGACTCCTCCTTTCCCTAGTCTCCATTGTGCGGGAAAAGCACACACCCAAAGAGCCAAAAGCCGAAAAGCACACAATAGAGAGCTCAAAACCACCCAGTGCAGGCCCGCACACTTGCGCCAAGTGGCCCACGACAGTTGGCAAGTGTGTGTTTGGACCCTCATGGGCTGGCGAGGGCTTGTGCGGGCTGGCAAGGCCTCCCACAGGTTGGCACCGATAGGGCCTGCGAGGTAGTGCACAAATCGGCGAGCGCAGGTGTAAATCAACCCGCGCAGGCTGCAAGTGCAGAGCAGGCTGCAGAAATGGTGGATCCCAGGACAAAGGGGTCACAGAGCTGCCCAGAGTCCCTGGAGGAGAGACTGGAGACAGGATTAACCAGAGAGTCCTGGAGCTGACTTCCTCCCATTTCCATAGTCTCCATTTGGCGACGGCAAGCAACGCATCCAAAGAGCCAAAAGCCGGGAAAGCACACAATAGAAGACCCTAAACAGACCAGTGCCGGGGTGCCTGCCGGCCTGGGGGGCCAGACGAGTACGCAAGGTCGTGAAGAAGCCCCCTGAGCTGGGGCAAGCACGCGGGAGCCCAGGCTAGCAGAGGATCCTGCCGGGCCGGGGAGTGTCATCAAGGAGCCGGCAGGAGAGTGCAGAGCGATCCACAGAAATAGGGGATCCCTGGCCGAAGGGGTCACACAGCTGCCCAAACCAGGAGTCAGACACAGACAGTAGACTCCTGGCAAGCTCAAACAAACGACCCAAGGCCATATAGGGTCAACAACTGACATCATCAGAGGCAGGCCCAGAAAGAAAAGTAAAGGAAAAAATAAATAAACAAACAAACAAACAAATTAATTAAAAGACCCGCCTACTACCATAGAAGTTTAATTCACAAAGTCAGGAAATCTAGACGGCTCAATTGAAGCAGAACCAAAAATAAAAAAATAAATAAGTAAATTACTTAACAGACTCTCACAAAAAATGGGAAGAAAAAGAAGTTCCCCCCAAATGAGTGGAAAAGGGGACTCTCCACAGAGAGAGCTAAATGAAATAGAGGCAAGGGAATTATCAGATATTGAATTCAAAACAATGGTTCTAAGGAAGCTCAATGAGCTCAGCCAGCTCAAAGAGAACTATGAGAAACTGCAGAGAAACTATCAGGATCTTACAACAAACTATATCAACCTGGAAAAGGACATAGAAACTATCAAGAAGACACAAAAGGATATGAAGAATACCATTTTGAATTGAAGAACACAGTGGAAGAAATCCAAAGCAGGCTGGATGAAGCCGAGGATCAAATCAGTTAGATGGAGGATAAGGTAGAAAAAAGCTACCAGAAAGAACATGAAATGGAAAAATGGCTCAAAAAGAATGAAGAGGCATTTAGGAAAATGCAGGACAACCTGAAATGCAATAATATCCATATAATAGGGATACCAGAAGGAGAAGAAGAGGAGCAAGGGATAGAGAACCTCCTCAAAAAAGTAATGATGGAAAATTTCCCTAATTTGCGGAAAGAAAGGCTCTCATGGATCCAGGAGGCACAGAGGACCCCACTCAAGAGGGACTCAAAGAGGTCCACTCCAAGACACATCATCATTAAAATGGCAAACGTCAAAGACAAAAGGAGAATCCTCAAGGCATCAAGGGAGAAGGAGAAAGTAACATACAAGGGGTCCCCGATATGCCTAGGAGCTCACTTCTCAACAGAAACACTACAAGCCAGAAGGGAATGGCAACAAATACTCCAAATCATGAAAAGCAAGGGCCTACAGCCAAGGCTGCTCTACCCAGCTAGGCTCTCCATTAAAATAGAAGGGGAAATATGGAGTTTCCCAGACAAGAGAAGGCTGAAAGAATACATCTCTACCAAACCAGCACTCCAAGATATGCTAAGGGGACTGGTTTAAGCAGATGAAGGAAAAGAATGAGACAGAGAGGAACACAAGTACAAAGAGAAAAGATGAATAAGTTTCTATCAGTAATATCTCTCAATGTGAATGGACTAAATGCCCCAATCAAAAGACACAGGGTAGCTGAATGGATAAGAAAATATGACCCACACATATGCTGCCTACAAGAGACCTACCTCAGAGCAAAAGACCTACACAGATTGAAAGTAAAGGGATGGAAAATAATATTCCAAGCAAATGGACATGAGAAAAAGGCTGGCGTTGCCATACTTGTATCAGACAAAGTAGATTTCAAAGCAAAGGCCATAAAGAGAGACCCAGAGGGGCACTTTATCATACTTAAAGGAAGAATCTATCAAGAAGACATCAACATTGTAAACTTATGTGCTCCCAATATAGGAGCCCCCAAGTTTATAAGGAAATTGTTGGATGACTTCAAAAAAGATATAGACAGCAACACACTGATAGTAGGGGATTTCAACACCCCACTGTCAAAAATGGACAGATCTTCCAAACAAAACATTAATAAACATATCGTGGCGCTGAATGACACACTGAATCAAAGAGACTTAACTGACATATATAGAACCTTACATCCCAAAGAAGAAAAATACACATTCTTTTCAAATGCTCATGGCAGTTTTTCAAAGATAGACCACATGATAGGACACAAAGCAAATTCAGGAAAATTGAAATGACACCAAACTTTTTCTCAGACCACAAGGGCTTGAAACTGGAAATCAACCTCAAAGAGAAACTTCAAAAACTTGCAAACTCATGGAGACTGAACAGTACACTATTAAACAATGAATGGGTCAATAATGAGATAAGAGAAGAAATCAAAAAATTTCTGGAGACAAATGAAAATGACCAGACAACAGTCCAAAACCTATGGGACTCAGCAAAGGCAGTCCTGAGAGGGAAGTTCATAGCAATACAGGCTTACCTTAAAAAGATAGAAACATTTCAAATAAAAGACCTAACACTACAACTTGAAGAACTGGAGAAACAACAACAAATAAATCCCAGAGCAAGTAGAAGGAAGGAAATAGTCAAGATTAGATCAGAACTGAATGACATAGAGATGAAAAGAACAATTCAGAGGATCAACCAATCCCGGAGCTGATTCTTTGAAAAGATAAATAAAATTGACAAGCCTTTAAGCAGACTCATCAAGACAAAAAGGGAGAGGACCCAAATTAATAATATCAGAAACGAAAGAAGAGAAATAACTGATACCACAGAAATACAAAGGGTTGTCAGAAACTACTATGAACAATTATATGCCAAGGAATTTGAAAATCTTGATGAAATGGATAAATTTCTAGAAAAGGATAATCTCCCAACACTGAAGGAGGAAGAAACAGAAAGCTTGAACAGACCGATAACAGTTGGGGAAATTGAAGCAGTCATCAAGAAACTCCCGGCACACAAAAGCCCAGGGCCGGACGGTTTCACAGGAGAATTTTACAAAACATTTAAGGAAGAGCTAACCCCTGTCCTTCTCAGACTATTCCAAAAAATCCAAGAGGAGGGAAGACTGCCAGACTCCTTCTATGAGGCCAGCATCACCCTGATCCCAAAACCAGATGAAGACCCTACCAAGAAAGAAAACTACAGGCCAATTTCGCTGATGAACATAGATGCTAAAATCTTCAACAAAATATTGGCAAACCGCATCCAGCAATACATTCAAAAGATTATCCACCACGATCAAGTGGGATTCATCCCAGGGATGCAGGGATGGTTCAACATACGCAAGTATATAAATGTAATATATCACATAAATAAAAGAAAGGACAAAAACCACATGATCATCTTGATAGACACAGAAAAAGCATTCAATAAGGCACAGCACCATTTATGATCAAAACACTCAGCAAAATGGGAATAAATGGGACATTCCTCAACGTAATAAAGGCCATATATGAGAAACCTACAGCCAACATCATACTCAACGGGCAAAAACTGAAAGCTTTCCCACTAAGATCGGGAACACAACAAGGATGTCTGCTTTCACCGCTTCTTTTCAACATCGTATTGGAAGTCCTAGCCACAGCGGTCAGACATGAGAAAGAGATAAAAGGCATCCAAATAGGAAAGGAGGAAGTAAAGCTATCATTGTTTCCAGATGACATGATAGTATACATAGAAAACCCTGTAGACTCTACCAAAAACCTCCTCAACCTAATAAGTGAATTTGGCAAAACAGCAGGATACAAAGTCAATATTCAGAAATCAAAGGCATTTTTGTACACCAGCAATGCAATAGAAGAAGAAGAAATCGGAAAAAAAAATACCATTCGATATAGCAAGAAGAAAAATAAAGTACCTAGGAATAAATTTAACCAAAGACACAAAAGACCTGTATGCAGAAAACTATACAACTTTGAAAAAAGAAATTAAGGAAGACACAAATAAATGGAAGCATATACCGTGCACATGGATTGGAAGAATTAATATCATCAAAATGTCCATACTACCCAAAGCAATTTATAGATTCAATGCAATCCCTATTAAGATACCAATGACATATTTCACAGAAATAGAACAGACATTTCAAAAATTTATTTGGAACCATAAATGACCCCCAATAGCCACAGCAATTTTGAGAAAGAAAAACAAAGTAGAAGGGATCACAATACCGGACATCAAACTCTACTACAAAGCCACTATACTCAAAACAATCTGGTACTGGCACAAGAACAGACCCATAGACCAGTGGAACAATACAGTAAGCCCAGAAATAAGCCCAGGTCTATATGGGCATCTGATATTTGACAAAGGGGGCAGAAGCATACAATGGAGCAATAATAGCCTCTTCAACAAATGGTGTTGGGAGAGCTGGACGGCTACATGCAAAAAATTGAAATTGGATCATCAGCTGACACCATACACAAAAATAAACTCAAGATGGATAAAAGACTTAAATATAAGTCACAACACCATAAAAGTCCTAGAGGAGAACATTGGCAGGAAACTCTCAGATATCCCACGCAACAATTTTTTCACTGATATGTCTCCTAAAGCAAGGGACATAAAGGAAAGAATAAAGTGGGACCTCATCAAAATAAGAAGCTTCTGCATGGCTAAAGAAAACATCAGCAAAATGAAAAGGGAGCCAACCGTATGGGAAAATATATTTGCTAATGATACAGCAGATAGAGGCTTGATCTCCAAGATATGTAAAGAACTCACTCGAGTCCACTCCCAGAAGACAAACAATCCAATCAAAAAATGGGCAAAGGACCTGGGCAGACGCTTTTCCAAGGAGATACAGAGGGCCCAGAGCCATTTGAAGAGATGCTCATCATCACTAGCCATCAGAGAAATGCAGATCAAAACCACCATGAGGTACCACCTCACACCGGTCAGAATGGCCATCATAAACAGATCAACAAACAACAGGTGCTGGCTGTGGAGAAAAGGGAACACTAGTCCACTGTTGGTGGGAATGCAGACTGGTGCAGCCACTGTGGAAAGCAGTGTGGAATTTCCTCAAAAAGCTGAAAATGGAACTGCCTTTTGATCCAGTGATTCCCCTGCTGGGACTATACCCTAAGAACACCAAAACGTCAATACAAAAGAACCTATGCACCCCAATGTTCATAGCAGCACAATTTACAATAGCCAAGTGTTGGAAGCAACCTAAATGCCCATTAGTAGATGATTGGATAAACAAATTATGGTACATTTACACAATGGAATAGTACGCAGCAGAAAGAAAAAAAGAACTACTAAACTTCGCGACAGCATGGATGGAACTGGAGAGCATTATGCTAAGCGAAATAAGCCAGGGAGCGAAAGACAAATACCATATGATCTCACCTATAGGCAGAACCTAACCAACAATACAAAGATGCAAGGAAAATAAGACCAGCAACACTGAAAGGAAAAGAAACCAACAGAGACAAGAGGGCAGGAGGGAGCGGGGGGTGGGGGAAAAGGAAGGGAAGGGGAAAGTCAAGGAACATATAGCAAGGACTCATGGACAAAACCAAAGGGGAAGAGTTGAGGGAGGGAGGGAGGGGGCAAGGGAAAGTGGTGGGTGGTAGGCAGAGACAAATGTATTTGAAAAAATAAATTAATTCATTAAAAAAATTAAAAATAAAATAAATAAATAAATTTTAAAAAAACAAAAAAGAAAAATCAAAAAAAAAAATGAGGAGAGGCTTATGAACCCCTGGGACAACTTTAAAGATTCCAACACCTGAATCACAAGGGTGCCAGAAGAAGATGAAGAGCAAAAAATGGAAAACTTATTTGAAAAAAATAATGAAAAAAACTTCTCCAATCTGACAAAGAAAATTGACACACAAGTCCAGGAAACACAGAGAATCCCAAACAAGTTGGACCCAAAGAAGATCACACCAAGATACACAATTAAATTACCCAAGATTAAAGATAAAGAGAGAATCTTAAAAGCAGCAAGAGAAAAGAGAGACAGTTACCTACAAAGAAGTTCCCATCAGACTATCAGCTGATAGCTCAAAGAAAACCTTACAGGCAAGAAGGGGCTGGCAAGAAGTATTCAAAATCATGAAAAGCAAGGACCTTCACCCAAGATTACTCTATCCAGCAAAGCTATTACTTAGAATGGAAGGGCAGATAAAGTGCCTCTGAGGGAAGGTAAAGTTAAAGGAGTTCATCATCATCAAGCCGTTATTATATGAAATGTTAAAGGGACTTATCTAAGAAAAAGATCAAAACTATGAACAGTAAAATGACAACAAATTCACAACTATCATCAACTGAACCTAAAAAAAACAAAAACAAACTAAGCAAACAACTAAAACAGGAACAAAATCACAGAAATGGAGCTCACATGGAGGGTTATCAGTTGGAGAGGGGGAGAAAGGGGAAAAGGTACAGGGAATAAGAAATATAATTGGTAGGTACAAAATAGGCCGGAGGAGGTTAAGAATAGTATAGAAAATGGAAAAGCCAAAGAACTTATATGTATGACCAATGAACATGAACTAAGGGGGGAAATGCTGGAGGGAAGGGGGATACCAGGTGGAGGGGCATAAAGAGGAGAAAACAATGGGACAACTGTAATAGCATAATCAAAATTACCTAAAAATATATAAATAAATAAATAATTACGCTTTATTTATTTATTTATTTATTTATTTTTAGGTTTTATTTACGTTTAGAGGGGAGGGGAAGGAGAAAGAAAGGGAGAGAAACATCAATGTGTGGTTGCCTTTCACATGCCCCCTACTGGGGACCTGGCCTGTAACCCAGGCATATGCCCTGACTGGGAACCTAACCAGTGACCATTTGCTTCACGGGCCAGCATTCAAACCACTGAGCTACACCAGCCAGGGCTCAATTTATTTTAATATAGTGTTTCTTACAACTTAAATACCTCAGCCTCAAAAATAAACAACTTTATAACAGTTATTAAAATCAGTTATCAGCAACTATTTCTCAGATAGCAAAGATAGCCCAACATCACCATATGTGTAAAGTTGACATAAGACATGAGGTAGAGAGTATGGAAAAGAAATGGTATTTGTATGTCAAACTTCTCAACAAAAAACCAACAGAAAAAGGCAATGAATGACCTTTCTTCTTATTTTAAATGGTATTTGAGCATTTGCCGCTGTGGTCGATGATAGAGCCCAATCTTCTAAGAAGGGATATAAACTGATCATTCCTATCTACCCTAATCCCATGGTTATATCATAAAGAATCTCTCAAAGTAATACCTTTTGCTGATCTACTTGATGCAACAAGTCATTTTTTAGTTTTGTGGGATAAAGGGTCTCATTTGATAACCTGATGATAGCTCTCTGCTCATGTAAGTATACAAAGAACATCCACAGAGCATTTTGCCTACAATTCTGGGTAACTCCCTTGAAACATATCCATGGCCTCTGGCCCTCAAGTTCTAATCTAGAGGTTTAGCATACAGGGTGCTTTCCCAGACTATTTAATTGAAAAACATAATTTTAATTTTGAATAAAAACCTAAATGAAGAAAATACATTATTTCATTGGGGAAATTAAATACTAGTGACAGAACAATTTTATAAAAAATGGGAATAGAAGAGCAAAGCTGTAATTTCACAATTTTGTTTTCAAAATTTAAAAAAATAAACAGCATATGTCTTACTTATTTTTCATGTTTTTTTTGGTAAAAGTTAATTGCAGAAGAAATATAGCAATTTTATATTGAAATAAATCAAATACAGACATGTAAAAGGTAATATAAGAAAAAAAATCATGGAATTATAGAAGTATAGAATTCTTTAAGAGTTAAGGAGCTTAAAAGAGATCTAGGCGAGTCCTCTTATTTTATAGATGAGGAAAAGGGAAAGCTAAAGAGGCTAAGAGCCTTGCTACAGTCACATAGCTAACAAGTGCAGCATATGCTATAAGTTTCTTTACCTTTACATCGTAGTTTTGTAAATCTTATAACAGTCTTCCAAAATAAATACAAACTATAATGAAGCTTATTTTTGATTAATTGAAAAAATGATTGCTTGATAAAAGCTACCAGAGCGAGACATGGGTCCTGGGAACACTTGAGTACCATGTCTCTGCTATTTGGCATTCAGAGGCCTCTAAGATGGGCAGGCACTGTGAGATCAGGATTCAGGTCCAAACTCCCTCTGTCGGAAAGATATTTACCATGATGAAGGTCATCTCTGGCATAGGGAAAGGGTCATGAAATACACAAATAGAATGGGAGAAAAATCTTGAGGTTTCAAGATGGCCTCAAGGGCACAAGGAAGTCCATGGCCAAGTAGGAGTTGCTCCCTCAGCTCATAATGCAGGCTCAGCCTCAGAGGCCACTGTCAGGCAAAGTTAATTACAGCTTCAGTAAGCTGGTCCAATTGCAACTTCACAATTCTAATCTTGAAGTGGATTTTATTTTCTTAAGATCATTGAAATGGAATAGATCTGCTGTGCTAAGAACTTTTTATTAAAACTCCCATTAAGCTGCTATAACTAGGAAAGAGAAACATGTCCTAGATGTTTGCCCATTTCAAGAAATGTCATGCTTAAAGGTATTTGGTTTCTTTCTCTCTTTTTTAAATGTTGGAATTAACAAAATTAGTTCCCTTAGTTCTTTATGCCTGTCTTTCTTTCTAAAATGTAGGTTCTTTAATAGGAGTCATTACTGTCTTGTTCTCTGCAACATCCCCAGGACATAACACGGTAGCTGTCTCATGTAGGTGCTCAGCAAAAGTATTCCCATATTTTAAAGAGGAAGGGAGAAAGGAAATGAAGAAGACCATTTTCTTTCCAAAGTAGAGTGTATATAAACAAGCCATGTATATATTTCTTCTCTTAAACACAATGTCATCTATTCCCAATCATATTATGAAAATCAGAACATTGGTGATATAATTTGAGATGATCAACTGGATGTCTCTCCCCTTTCATTAGAACAGTGTATTCAACAAGGGAAATTCCTTCCCTTTGGTACAGAAAGATGTTTATTCTCACCTACTAACGCAGTGCTTAGCAGCAGCAGCAGAAATCATTACAATAGTTATCATCTATTAAATATATGTTATAATACCACATTTACTTAGCACTGACTAGGTATCAGGAACTTTAAATGCATTATCCATAATCCTCAAAATTCTGTGAAACAGGAATTTTTATCCCATTTTATAGACAAGGACTCTAAGGTTCAGAGAGCTAAGATAGTTTCCTCAAGTCTCACATCCAGGAGTAGCAGATCTGGGTTTCAAATTCAAATCTGCTTACTACCACATTCCACATTATTTTAGTACACCACACTGCCTTCTTAGGGACCATATGATAAATATTTATCTAATTAATGACTTTTACAAACACAGTTTAAAGCCCTTTCAGCAGATACGAAATGTGATCATCATCTCGAAACTTATCTATTTTTTAATGAAACCTTTAATTTCTTTTTTAAAAATCATTCCAGTGTAATAACATAAAAAGGCAACTCCCTTTTCCCAACCCTATATATGAGGTTAGGTTGGTACTTGAAATACCAGGGGACCACTTTGTAAAATATATGATTGTCTAACCACTATGCTGTGCACCTGGAACTCATAGAAAATAATATTAAATGTAAACTGTTATTGAAAACAAAAACTAACAAACAATTAACCATTAAAAATGAACTGCAATAAAGATAGGTTCATATAAACCTGAGTTAACAGCCATTATATATTGAAATGATTAAAAATTAAAAATGAGGCGACAATAAGACATATCTTCTTGGGCAAGGGAAACAAATGGAAAAAATAAACAAATGGGGCCACATCAACCTAAAGAGGTTTTGCATCAGCAAAATGAAAAGACAACCTACCGAATGGAATTTGCCAATGATACATCTGATAAAGGGTTAATATCCAAAATTTATAAAGAACTCAAAACAACTTAACACCAGGAAAACAAACCACCCAATTAAAAAGTGAGCAGGCAACCTAAATAGCCACTTTTCCAAAGAGGATACACAGATAAGCATCTAAAACTTACCAATTTAAAAAAATAGATTCTATTTTTTTCAAACATCTCTAGAAAACAATGAACTTCTAATCCTCATTTTTAAAAATGCATTACTACTTAATTGCTTTATATTCACAATTCTCAGTTTCAAAATTACCTTTTTAAATTTCTATATGGCATGTGTAATGAAATATAGAAACAAAGATGTATTGTTTGTTTAATCTGTTTGTTAAAATAACATTCATTGCTGCTAGGGAAACCTCATCAGGTTGTATCTTTTATAGAATTTTTTAAAAAAGTTTATTCCTCTCTTTCCCTCTCCCAACTCCAAGCATTTATTCAAAATTAATGCTAATTTCTCTTTTTAAAATTACTATCAACACTGGTAGCAATCATAATGTCACTAAGGTACTTCTATAAAATATTTCAAAGTACACCTTGACCTGACGAAACTGATCCTCATGACAAATCTATCAACTGGAATCAAGGCAAGGAACTGTGTGCTTTATTTTAAAGATAAGAACCTAATATCTCAGGGTCACAACAGTGAGTTAGGAAAAGAGTCCAGATACAATCTCAGACTCTTGCAACATCTATCCAAGAAATGTTGTAGCTAATCTCCTGTGGCAAATTCCATCCTTAGCTGGACAGTTTAGTGCATCAGTCAGTATACAATTCATTCCTCAGCTCCCTGCCCAAAGCTGTTTCCCAGTGTAATAACATACATCAACATATTCAGATGATATAAGCATTGGCCTGATACTCAGAAAATTCCAGGGTGGTTTGACCTTTATTTGATGACCTAAAATAACTGTCCTCATTTTCCAAACTGCACCATCTCAAGATGTTTTTCTTTTGTCTTGCTGCTCTGTGACACATATTTTTATAATAACCAAAATCACTATAATTAAATGAAAAGTCAAAAACACATTCACAGCATTCATTACACTTAGAAAAATATAAAATTAGATATTGACTTTGGTGTAATTTAGCATTAAGATTTAATATTGACTAAGAATTAGATCAATAATTTGGATCATGATGTTAATACCTATTAACCTCAATTTTTTTTACATCCTCACTCAAGGATATGTTTATTGATTTTAGAGAGAGAGGAAGGGAGAAAGAGAAACACTGATGTGAGAGAGAAACATCGATCGGTTGCCTCTACATGTACCCTGACCAGGGATCAAATCCACAATCTAGGTATATGCTCTGATCGAGAATCAAACCTGCAGCCTTTCGGTGTATGGAACGATGCTCCAACCAAATGAGGCACCCGGCCAGTGCATTGACCTCAATTGTTAATGCCACAATTTATTTTGCTGAGCCGTGAGCTGCTTGTTTACATAACATCTTGAAAGCACAAACATCTATATGCAAAAAAGCTAAGTAATGCAGCATAAAAGGTTCCCATATTTCTAACACTCCTCAAAGTAAAAGGCAATAGAGAAAATCAATAAGGCAAAAAAAGGACTCAGTTAATCAGAAAGACTGCTGTCTCTAATTTAAAAAAAGAAGAAAAAGAGGGCAGTGGTTATTTGTTACTTCATTTCTTATTAGAAATTTGGAGGGTTCTACAACATTAAATTTTGAAAGGCTCTCTTCAAATATTTCTCAAGTTTCTAAAAATGTATAAAGCAGAAAAATTTCTTATAAGAAAATTAAAGTTTCCTTTTTAAGTCATTCAAATATTATTTCTCTCTAAAGAGGCCACCAGGGCCATCATGCTTAAACAGTTTGGCCTATGTCATTTCACTTTTCCAAAGCCATCAGGTCTTTAATAAACTGCTCCCAGACTAATCACCAGCCTCACTTCCCAACACATCCCACCAGGTGCCCTGCCTTCCTATCATGACAGTTTGTCCACATCCTCCTTCTCTTTCTACCAAATTCCCTCAGGAATCAAAATTCAGCTCAAATGCCACATTGTTGATTTTAGCATTCTCTAAATCACTCAATCAAAGTGAAATAGTCCTTTCTGCACACTCCCAAAACATATTTCCATCTGCCTTGATTTACGCTTTTCGCCCTGTCTGAATTACAAGTACCTTAAGATCAAAGGTTATTTTTATCTCTTTACATGACCCCCTAATACCTAGCATTTATGATTATAATTTACAAGCTAAAAGTTCCCTACACTCTGAAATGAAAAGACATGAAAAGCTATTAAAAGATTTAAGTTTAATTATTTTAAGGTAATTTTTGAATTTACATTATATTTTACACTGAGATACATAATAGCCTAATCAAAAAAACAAAGGAGCAAAATAGAAACAGAGACAAGCAAATGAAAAACAAACTGAAAGTGACCTGAGGGGAGGGGGCAGTGACATAACGCAGGAAAGAAGGGAAGGGTCAAGTCAAGGAACATGTACAGAGGACCCATGGACAAGGACAACTGGACCACGGGGTGCGGATTGACTCTGTGGAGGGCAGGGGAAGAGCGGGGTGGGGAGGCAATGGGGGAAAAAGTGGGACAACAATTAAAGAGAAACTATGCCTTGTGTCAACAAGTCAAATCAAATGATATTTACTGAAGATTTATAACTATTGTGCCTGTTCAGTACCAAATTCTGGCAGGAAGAGTACAAAAAATACCGAAATAACTCCTGCATTCATAGCTACTCAGCAAGGACCATGTAAGAGGCTCAAGTGAACACAACAGGCTGTTAGAGGAGGAAGATACATCTCACACTTAGAGTGGTCCAGGAGAGCTTTACAGAAGAGTGAGGTTTGATCTGGACCCTGGAGAATTCAATTTCCTAACTACAGGAAATGCTATACTCAGGTAGAAAGAAGCATGCCTAAAACCCTTTGCAGATAGAGTTAATCTTATGCCCTTGAATACTATGTGAAAGCAAGGCTCACAGGGAATTAAAAATTATGTATACATAAAACAAAACCTAGCCAAAAGCAGAAAGGATTCAAAACTTGAAAGATAGGAAGAGCTGAGGGATTGAAGATCCTAATACTATTGCCTCATTCAACTCAGAGCAAGCGACCTTCTAGACCAGCAGATTGCTCACTCTAACAAATAGGGAAAATGAAATTTCTTCCTCTCCTATCCAATGCCTGGGGTGTAGTAAATGTTCAATAAATGCCTGTGGAAGGAAAGAAAAGGAGAAGAAAAGGAGGGAGGGTAGGAGGAAGGGCTCTGAATAGTAGAAACATAAAAGGCTGTTCCTCAGAAAACTAAATACTGCGAAAAAACTGAGAGTCTGAAATGATAGTATTTATTACTATGTCCCAGGCACTGTTATAAACACTTTATCTCTATTAATACATTTAAGCCTCACCACAACACAAGATGTAGTCACAATTATTATAACAAAATCATGGATCTAAAAACGAAGGGTGAGAGAGACAGCAAGACACACACAGACAGTAAGCTATAGACCAAGATTTTTAACTCATACCGTTCAACTCCAAGCCCTACACTTATAACCCTGAAAAGGAGATAAGGTTTTCATCAGCTTTTGGAAATTATATCAAACCATGGCTTCAGAATGAGTCTAGTCAGTTCAACTGAGTCTCCCAGTTGGAGGCCTTAATTGGTAACCTAAATTCTAACTGACCACATTACTATTTTAGAGAGTGACAGCAACAATGAATATCTGTTTCCTCATCTTTAAAATAAAAATAAGAGTAACATACTTCTCTCTGCCTAGTCTAGGTGTTAATCATATTTGTGAGGGTTAATCATATTTGAAAATATCAACTGTGCCCTACGTTTACATATCACATGAGAGTCTTAGCACCAATTTAATACAGAAAGTCCTCACTTAATGCTGTCCATAGGTTCTGTGACTTTAAGTCAAACAATGTACAAGGGGGGACCCAAAAATAGAATTCACTTATAAAAAAAATTGTGTATTTATTCTTAAATGCTTACACTTCAGTCACCTTCAAAATACTCTCCATTTGATGCAATACACACACCTACTGAGACATTTTTTCCACTACTCAAAACAGTTTTTCAACTCATCAATTTTGATTCATTTTAGTGCTTCTGCTGTTTTTTGTTTCACCTCTCCATATCAGTAAAATGTTTCCCTTTGAGTACTTTTTTAATCCAGGGAAACAAAAAAAAAAGTTGCTAGGGAAGAGATTTTGTGAATAGGTCATGCTGTTTTTGGTTAAAAATGGCTAAACACTCAGCATGGTGTGGGCAGGTGTGTTCATAAATCACCCATCCTGAAATGGGCAAATGAGTTGAAAGGGTCTTCAAAAAAATTCACTGAAGCCAAACACAGCCTCTCACAACAATGCCAGCAGGTGCACTGATACAGATGTGTTCCTAGACCACTCACCTAGTGGGGGAAGCCTGTATGTACTACAAGGGACTTGCCCTCCAGAAGATAATCCCAGTTTTTTTGGAGGTCCTCCCTCACATAATTAAACCAATTTTACCAAAGGCTAATTGGTATAAACAAAAGTTAAATTCCTATGGCACCTTATGGTATAATGAGATGATGTTAAATAACATGACATTATTTGAGAACCTGTTGTACTATAAAAAATACCCATCATTATAAAATGATTTATAAATCTAAGTGTTTCACTCATATTAGCATAGGACCCATTGCCTGTGTACCAAACTAATTGCACCAAAAGTAACCATGGCACATTTAATAACCAATTTAATCTGCTTAGGCTTTCAGAGGCAGTCCAAGAAAATGCTAATCTGTATTTTTTTTTAAATATATGACCTCAAATAAGTGAAACAGACCAAGTGCCTATTCACTCAAACACATCCTTCAGTGTTCCTGAATAAAAAAATATTTGTCTATAAAGGTCACAAATTCTACCCAATCCTATAATCTTAATTGGTATCAAAGACATTGAATTTGTCTTATTTCTTCACAATAATAAAAAACAACCTAGCAGGCTAAAAACAAACTGTTTTATCTGATATAATGGAAATTCTTTTATAGTCATATAGCTTGTTGCTAGCATTTCAAATGATATTCAGAAGCTAATTTATCATAAACAGTGGCAAGAGGCAAGCTTCAACCTGAAGCTAATACAAACTAATTCATTCAAAGAGGGAGGAAGACCTTCTACACAAATTTCTTAGCATAAACCATAAAAAGCTTGAATTTGATAGCATGACACAACGTTTTTATTTAATAATGAAAGATGGCATCTTGAACATTCAAAACGAAACAAATTGAAAGGTGAAAATTCAGCCTTATTTCTCTGTGAACAAATTAGATGTAGAGTACCAGGAATAAGGATAAATTAATCCATTTGGAAATCTTTAACGGACTGCTCTAAAAAGGGAAAATTATACATAACCATATTCTCTGTATATAAAAATCAAATAATGTATTTTAAAAGACTATATTATAACCTGAATATATTCCAAGATACAAGAATTGAAACATATGTAAAGAAAGTTATGTATTCCCTGCCCCAGGAAAATCTATTTTGGAAAGGAAAATCTTCAGCTGTCAAGGATAGAATCACAGGGCTGATAAAACACTGTCATCCAACATTTCAATTCCACTTTCAATCAAGTGATCGTGTGTTATATACTTGAATACTTCTAGTTATGGGGAACTCACTGCTTCTGAGGACACCTGTTCCATTTGGGGATAAACTGTTTCTCTGTAGTGCCCACTTGCTGGCTCTACCTTTACTGACACACAGAATAAACCTAATTCTTCTACATGTGAGTCCTTCAGATAATTTCAAACAGCCATCATATTCTCTCTACAATCTCTCTTCTCTAGGCTAAATTTTCTTGATTGTTTTGTTTATTCCTTAATGCCATATTCAAGCTTCTTCCTCATCCCCAGCTGACCTTGTAAGTGCAAAACTCCCAGAAGGCTTAGGAAAATCTGACATCACTTACTCTAGTGGCATATTTAAAAGTTTTCTAATCAGAGTTACTTATTAGTCAACTAACACATACATACTGCATCTATAAAGCTTCTGTTACCAAAGCAACATATACCAGCATTGCTGCTTCAATGCCAAGTATTTTGATAGCTTTTTGAAACTGCTTTTGGAGCCAGGTTACAAGTAAGGAAGAAAATGAGACTGATTGCTTCAAAGTCACACTCTTGTTTGATTGTTGTATCTGTTATTTTATTTTTCAACAACAAAAATAATTTTGTGCTGTTATTCTGCTACCATATTTGACATATTTTGTTCTAGATAATTTTTGGTTCTTTTCAAAAACTAAATCTAGCCTCAAAGCATGAAAATCTGCTACTACAGTCAAAACATTTTGCCATAGGCCCTGAATAGAAATCCAAAAGAAGAAGAGCAAAAAATAGTTTGAATGGTGGCAGTATTACTTGAATTTCTTAAAGTGTCTCATATCAATTCATTTTGGTAGGTATATTTTGATATGCTTAAAAAATCCACATTAGCTTATAGATTTTACTGTACATATGGCTGAAATGGCAAATAGATTGTCCACAATGTCTTCCTGTTCTACTTCATGCAACCTTTCTTCTTCTTGCTGAATCATAAATGGTTAAGCATGTGTACATAATAACCTCCTTTATAGGTCTTATCATACCGTATTGCAATTATTTATTAACTTGTCTTCATATTAGAGTCTAAGCCCCTTGAGAGCAGAGATATTGGTTTTCATCTGTTTCACCAAATCCTAGACCAAAACCTAGAACACATTAATAATACCTGCTAATATTTTTTATATTTATAAAAATATCATCATAAAATTATACAATTTCTCTGCTCCTTTTTTCCCAAAAAGAAGCAGAAGAAAATGGGAGGAAAAATAGATCCTAATATCCAGATGTTACCTTTAGATAGGTGGCTTAAGATTCTCAGGCCTATTATATCCCCAAATATGATGGTAAATGAAATGCATATAGATGTAAATACACAAACTACATATCAATCAATACAAATCAATAAAAGTTATCAGTATTATTATGCATACTCTTTCCAACTTCAACAGTTCAAAAGTAAATTTTTTATTAAAGAAGTGTGTATTATTCACATCATAAAACTAAAAAGGACTTTGGAGACCAACCCAGTGGTGTCAAAGTAACTGAGTCTATTTTTAGAACATAACTTATAAGCAGTGAGTTTTGCTACTAAAAGATTCATTGCAATTTTAAAATCATTAGCATGAACAGAAATATATTTACATAAATTACATTGTTTCTTTCCATCTATTGTTAACTGGAACATGCATTTCAACAGATGCCGGAAAGAATTATACTATGTTCAAGTAAGTATATTGCAAATCTTTAAGAACTCCTTCAATGTTAAATGTTTTATATTCTTTATTGTTATTTGAGAAATACTAGTTCATGAATTATTCATATATCTAGCCAGATCTGTTACATCAGGTGTCAGATTAATCTAGGAGGTAGAAAGTGCTTAGTTTTACATGAAGTATTCATTAAACTTGGTGAACTCATTAAAGTATGTTAATTAGGTAATTGACAAAGAAACTTGGTATTTGGTGGAGATTGGGCACTGTTAATACCTTGCTTTGTGTTAATACCTTGGCTGCAGGTTTTTTTCCCCTTAATGAGCACTGGGAAAAGCTGATTATTCCAAATGCAGAAAAAAACATCACATGTGTTACGTGTTGGAAAAATTGCCCCAGGTGACAAAAGGAAATACATACCAAAGGAACTGGCACTATAACAAAGAGAGTATCATTTCAAAGCTTCTGAAATTTTCTTTGGTACAATATTTGTCATGAGAAAACTATAGGTTAATTTTGATATTCTCAAAAACATTTCACTGTTAGCCATCATTATTTGACTAATACAGCTTTTTATCTCAATTCAGATCTGCCTATATCACAAGCATATGATGCTTATCCTTTTATTATTATTTTTTACATTGCTGAGAGCATGCAATGTTTATTTGCAAGTCTAAAAAAAACACAAATAGTGTCACTTAAACAAAATAATTTCCTACTAAATGATAGCTTTTTGAAGGCTATATTAAGAGTTTTCCACAGAAAGATCGGAATTTGAACAAAGAAATTTCAAATATGTGGATGCTCATGACACACCAGCACACAAACCACACTGAAGATGGCCTCAAGGCTCTCGTTTTATCTCGCCCCCTGAAATACAACTATTTCATTTACACAAACTGATTTCCTCTGGCTCTGTGTTGTATGTGAAAGTGTACTTGTGCAGAATCCTTGATTTTTATGCTAAAGTGGAGTTTATTCATAAAAATAAAAAGATTCCTTTCCATTGTCAAAAAAGTATTTGGTCCTTTTTTAAGAATTTAGCAATTCGAGGTACCTATTATGATATATTTAGCCTTTCACTGAAATCCCCAGATCCAACATGAATGGTGAAACCAATACTCAAAATTCTTTCTTTTTCATAGGACCACCTACCTTGTTTTCTATTTCTCCTTCTTTACGTGAAAAACCATTGCCACCGCACACACAGAACTTAGCTACAAAAAAAAAATTGATTCAACCAAGGTTAGAATATATGTGTCATGTTTAGTTAGTGACCTAGGACACCACAGCTGGCTCAGTTCAAAATATGACTCTGCCCATGCCACAGGCCAGACTAAAATGTTAATCTTCTATTTTTGTTATCATCATACTACATGGCCTCTCAGATGTATGGCCCTGTAAATTAAAAAATAATAATAATAGCTTCTTTTGAAAAGTCTGAGTGCATGATTATCTCATTTATCATTAATTCCGAGGGGAAAATGAACTCATTCTAAGGACTTATCACAGAAGTATTTATCAAAAGCTGCTACTATTTTTGGATTAAACCTGTCTTTCATAGACCCATTCAATTCTGCTTACAGAAATACATTCTTCAGTTTCCAAAATAATTTGCATATTAAATGTCATACAAGACTTTTCTAGAAATGTATTTCAGATTCTAATTGTAGTATATTATTTAAAGTGAAATAAATGTCAAAATAAAAATAGAAATTTTTGGTGTTGCCACTGGTTTTAAACTAATAGTTATGGTTTTAAACTATTTCTCAAGACTTCAAGTACCCAAAAAATGTGCCCACAAAGAAAATCATATGAATATGAACTGCAGGTCAATGGGGACCTGACTTTGCCCATAAAATCAACTATGGTACTATATAATTATCTGATGTTATATCAATTCACTCCCCTAAAAATGTAGGAAGACTGAAAGAGGAAAAAAATTCCCCCTAAATTTAGACACGAAGAAGTCAATGTTTCCCATTTATATTTTCATTCTCTTTGCAAATCATTAATGTACATGGTATATTAAAAAGAGTAATACTATAGGAAAAGGCTCTTTTCAAATATGAAGTACATATTTAAGTGATATAATTGCTCTAGCAATGGATATCTTAGTCTCTAACTATATTATAGGAAGTTTTTTTACACAAAGACACTGTTAATAGAATATATAATAGCTCCTATATGTGTCATTACCTCTGGTTACAAAACCTAAAAATACTTTCCTATTGCTTTATTCACTAGATATAAAATATTCAATTTTACTTTCTATCAACATTGTACAATTTACCAAAGTTTAAGCACAAATACCGTTGATTATTTGCTAGCCCAGGTAGCATCTAAATATTATTTCAATATCACCACACCAACGTTTCAACTATCCTGTTCATTGCAGCGCAGTAACTTTTGTGGCATGGCCATTGCAGTAGACTGAATGCTTGTGTTCCCCCCAAATTCATATGTTGAAACCTAATCTTCAATGTGAGAGTAACTGGAGGTGAGGTTTTGAAGGTAGAGCTCTCATGTTATAAAAGATATCCCAGAGAGCTTTTTGCCCCTTCTAACATATAAAGACACAGCAAAGAGATAGCTCTTTCTGAACCATAATATGGACTCTCTCACCAGGCAGTGAATCCACCAAATGCCTTCACCGTGGACTTCCCAGACTCCAGAATTGTGAGAAATAAATTTGTGTTGTTTTTAAGTCACCCAATCTATGGTAGTTTTGTGATACCAGCCCAAATAAATTAAGACAGTCATAGAGACAGCCAAAACTCTCATGTATTTTATTAAGAAAACAGTATTACATGCAAAATCAAAAAAGAATCAGAGTTAGAATTGTCACAATCGCAGAGTTTCTTTTTCTTTATTTTTATTTTTTTTTTATTGTTCCAATACATTTGTCTCCATTTACCTGCCGCCATTCTCTCCTCCCCCACCCTCCCCCACCTCCCCACCTCAATCCTTCCCCACCTTGGCTTTGTCCATGTGTCCTTCACACCTGTTCCTTGATCTGACCCTTCCCCTTTCCCTCCCTACTCCCCCTCTCCCCGGCTCCTCTCCCTGTCGGTCTCTTCTTTCTTTCAGTGTTGCTGGTTATATTTTCCTTGCCTGCTCACTTTGAGCATTATGCTAAGTGAAATAAGCCATGGGGTGAAAGACAAATAACACATGATCTCACCTGTAAGTGGAACCTAATCACAGAGTTTCTTGTTTCCAGTTTTTCTAGGTCCAATAGGCCATAGCCGCTATTAAAAATACTCCTAAGTGAAGCCTAACATTTCACTAGTGCACTATAGCAAATCTAACTGAGAAATGCTCCTCAAGATCATATTCCCTTGCCTCAGAAAATTTCTTGGAGGTTGAAACATAGCATTATAAATTCTTATTAACAAAAAACATATACAATTATGAAATATACAGCTTCCACATTTCTGCATAAATGTCAAGGACACTTATTAAACCATCAGCTGTTAAAAAAATTCCTATTATATCAATAATTTTGTGAGATTTTATTGTTCTATCAACATCTCTGGAAACTAATTGAAATAAGACTAATGTACTAATAAAACAATTTTTTTTGGATCACTGTTCCAACTTTGTAATTCCTTGCAACAGAGGTAACTCTCTGCTTCCCCTGCCATACTACCACCCTCACCCCAGTTTCCTGGCCTCCACCTCCTTTAACTAAATAGTGTCATAACTTACATTTTCTCCCACTTTATATTTTCTTTCTCCATTAACAAGTAAATCTAGTTCAAATATGTTAAAAGGAGTGTTACTCTGACTGGCTTATTTCACTGGCATAATGTTCTCCAGGTCCATCCACACTGTCACAAAGGTTGAAATTTTCTTTTTTAGGGCCCAGTAGTATTCCATTGTGTAAATGTCCCATAGCTGTTTTATCTGCTCATCTGCTGATGGATACTCAGGCTTTCATATCCTGGTGATTGTAAATAACACTGCAGTGAACATAACTGCATAGGGGCGCTTATGTTAATTTGAATTAGTGTTTTGGATTCCTCCAGATATGTTCCCTGAAGGGGGATTGCTGGGTCGAAAGGCAGATCCATTTTTAATTCTTTGAGGTGTCTCCATACTGCTTTCCACAGTGGCTGCACCAATCTGCATTCTTACCAATAGTGCAAGAGTTCCCCTTTCTCCACATCCTTACTAACACTTGTTTTTTGATTTGTTAATGGTAGCCATTCTGACAGGTATGAGATGGTATCTCATTGTGGTTTTAATTTGCATTTCTCTGATGATTAGTCACATTAAGCATCTTCATACGTCTATTGGCCGTTTGTATGTCCTCTTTGGAGAAGTGTCTATTCAGGTCCTTTGCCCATTGATTTCACTCATATGTAAAATCTAACAACCAAAATGAACAAGCAAAGCAGAGACAGACTCATAGATGGAGAACAGATGACAGCTAGGGTGGGGGGGGGCGGTTGTGGAGGAGTTAAGCAAAAAAGAAAAAGGACTCATGGACATGGGCAACAGGGTGGTGATTACTTGGGGGGGGGGGGATATAGGGACTAAACAGTAATGGGAAAAATATAATAAATATTATATATTTTAAAATTATTATAAAATATGAAGAACAATAAAAAATATGCAGCCCCAAAAATGTAGAAAACAAGCATTACAAAATTATGTGAGATAGTTATTTATAAAGATTTGTTTTTCTGAATTTGGGGATGTTCATATTGTCAAATATTTCTAGATTTTTTTTCATTTCAAATAAATATTCACTTCCAAAAAAATAAAAAATAAAATAAAAGGAGTATTAGATAATGTTGCAGCCTAATGGAATGCAATAATCACAATTTCATTTTGCAGCTAAATACATGGTCTTTAAAATGTAAAGCAAGAACCCAAAAGAACAAATATGGTAGGAAATAGTCACGTATAATAATTGTGCAGGAAAATGAAACTCTAACACCAAGCCACCAAGAAAAAGATGAGGAAGTGTGAGCACAAAATGACCCAAGATAAACTTCTTATTCTTCAGTGTTGGGAGATATATTGTGGGTGGAATGTATCTCTCTTAAATGTGTTTACTAAGTGACTGTTTTTCCCTGAAAAAAAGTTCTAGTATTTTAAAAATTGTTTCATTCCCTTCAGAAATGAAACAGGATAAAAACAATTAAAACAAACTAACTGTTATAGAGAGTTCCTAAACTCTCTATAGAGATTCTAAAAAGGCAGGTGTGGTACTGTGTGGAATAGCATGATATTGCCATCTTATATACTTGCCTCTATCAAAACTACCAGGTTCACACCTATCTTTCTTGTCAAAAGGAAATTAAAGAGAAATACGTTATCAACCTAATAATCATCCTCTTCAACTAGTTAAAATCCACTTCAAAACACAACAGATACTTCTAAAAAGCTTTATTTAGGACAGATACAGATAACAAAGGTTTCTCAGTTTAAGGATCAATAATAGGTAACTGTTACTGAGCATATTTTACCGGTTCAGTCTCTGGGTAAAATATATGTTACTTTGAATAACATATCCAAAGTAACATATATTTTCATATCTGGGAAACTGGAACATTGATGTATTAAGGCCTAGAGCTAAATTTTAAAATCTGCATATGGCTTTAAAAGATCCTACTGTGGCCAAGGCTGAAATGTGCTACTTTCAATTTTGACTATTCTGGCTCTCATTTAACCATCAAATCATATGAAAATCTGATTAACCAAGGGTCAAGATATCCGAGGGAACAATGCAGGAAACAAGGGAAAGTGGTTGGTTTCTATAACTATTGTTATAGTCATATTGTGTTTGTAACAGCCTACCTATTTTGTCAGGGTAGAATCATTTCTAGTCACAGGGGTTATTGGCAGATAATGTTTATAAAAAATCCTACATCTCCTTAGAGAGAAAGCTCTTTTAAAACAAACTAATTATAATAAAGTACAATTCTAAGGAGGCTAGAGAACCCCTCGGTATTTGCGTCCTTAAACAAGAAATAAAGAGGTTTGGTTACTTTAGATATAGTTTTAAAAAATGAACACTCAAGCAATATTTTTTTACTATAGAAAATGATCTCAACAATCTACCCAAGATAAGGAAAGAGCCCGGGTGAACCCCTAAGGTCTCTTCAGCAATTGGCTGTGGCATCAAAGGTGTACACACCACGTCTCACACTCACATCATGTCACGGCACTGGGGAGAAATGAAAGATTCCATAGAGACAGGACAGTATTCATTTTAATAATTATTATTAATGAGAAGACTATCTTCAAAAAATCATATTTCATAAAACTATTCTTTACTTTTTAAAAGTAACAGATAAGAGGGTCCTGTGCTTAGCTTACGAATATTGCAAGTTTAAAATAAAATTCTGTTGCCTGAAGTAAAGTGTCCTAATGTTCCAAAAATTTCATTTGTAGTGAAAACAATATGTTGCTGAAAGATTATGTTCCAACACTTCTACTGTATGCTCAGTTTTGGACAAATCATGTTAACTACGCAGTTTGAGTAATTCCATCTGCAAAATGGGAATGAAACCAGCAAATAGAAAACCTAAAAATATTAATGAATTCTTCAGATATCCATAAACAAGTAACATTAAAAGGTAAAGCAGTACATTTTCAGAGGCATTCTAAAAAAAAATCTCTAAGACAATTTCATAAAACATTTTCAAAAAGAAGCTAAGTATCCAGGCTGTCTTGACTTCTACTCCAAATCTAGTCTTACCTTCCACCCATTGTTTCATCAACATTGTCATTAAACATTATTCTTATTTGATTTTCTATGATACATGAGAAGAGAAACAAATTAAACTATCCACATAAACATAAATAAGACAAGAAAATCATACAGTATAAATTAAAACTGTTAAGGCTACAATTTTAAATGGACAACATGTGATCTGGGGTGTGCCTGAAATCTTATTCATATAATCAGAGCTTATATCTATATTTAAATTAATAAAAATGGGCACTAAATTATTTAATAAATATACCATGTGCTCTTATCCTTTACTTTCATCCAAGAGGAATTTATATGGCTTTTTGACCAAATATGGTCCAAGTCCTAACAACTATATGGTCTCACATACTTCCACTGGTTCTTACTGAAAATTCATCAATACAGAATTACATTTTTAATTTTGGGTACTCATGACCTAGCAGATGGAACATGCCACACAATAAAATGCTCAGAACAAAGTCAGGAGAGGTAAGGAAAGTAGTAAATAATATGGTTGCATCAGAATGTTAGAATAACATGCAATTTCATGTTTCTTGGAGCTTTAGTGAGATATAATTCACATACCATACAATCCACCCATTTAAAGAGCACAATCCAATAGTCCTTAGTATATTCACAGAGTTGTATAACCATCGCTCCTAAAAGAAACCCTATGCCCGTTAGTAGTCACTTACCTTTCCTGCCAACTCTCCTCCGTCATCAGTCCTTAGGCAACTTCTAATCTACTTCTGGTCACTATGGATTTGCCTAATCTGGATATTTCATGTAATTGGACTCATATAATATGCAGTGTTTGTTACTGATTTCTTTCAATTAGAATGTGTTTAAGGTTCATTCATGTTGTAACATATATCGTACTTCATTCCTCTTTATTGCCACATAATATTCCATTATATGAATACGCTAAATTTTATTTAACCATTCATCAGATGAGGGGTGCTTAGGTTTTCCCACTTTTTATCTGTTACGAATAATGTTACTGTAATCATTCTTGTACAAGTTTTTGTTTGGGTGTGTTTTTCCTCTACATTCCATTTTTGAATACTCATTTCTAAAAGATCTACAAAAGTATTTTCTTAAACACATAGTTAAAACATTTTATAAGTACCCCAATATCTCTTCTTGCTGGTTACTTTCATTGATAAAGTATAAGTAATATTCACCATATAATATGCAATTTCAGCTCTCCTATTTTGCTGATTAACTTTAGTTGAAATTACTATCCATTAAAATAATCACCAGATTTAAGTTTCAAGAGATGCAAAACCAGTAATTTTTCAGAAGTCCTACCTCCTGATCTCTACCAACTAAAAGAAAAAGGTATGAACCTGTTGAGCAGCAAGGCCAAGACTAACATTCATTTTATTCTAAATAGTTTTATTCATCTTAAGAGTTAAACTGAAGACACTACCAAGCACAGAAGCTTCACTCAGAACCTAATTGGCGACACTTATAATAGGCTGAAAATTTATTGCAAAACTGCCTATAATTTATTCATGATAGAGAATATAAAGTGAACAATATGAGTTCCCATTCTATCCTTCAGCAGCTTGGCATTTACTGGCAGTCTGAAATACACATGTAATTATAGTACATGACATATATGCTAAAAGAACATAAAAATAATGTACATAAGGGAGCAAATGAGGTAGGTATAAATCATGAGTAAAATGAAACCATACAAATGGACTATGGAGCAGATTTCTAATGTCAACATGTAAAGGAAGGGGCTCACATTTATCAACTACTGTGTGTCAGGTATGCCACTATATTCTTTACATATACTGTCATATTTAATTCTCACAATCCCATAAGGTGGAGTCATTATATCTTTATTATATAAATAAGAATGCTTCTAATCAGAGAGAGTAAGTAACTAGACCAAAGGGGAGCGGGGAAGGCCAGGACTTACACTTAGATCACTAAGACTATAAATACTGCTTTTTATAAATATTTAATGAGATACAATTTTACATTTTATATATTTTTCAAAATATTTTCAAAAATATTTTAGCTTATACTAAAACAATCCTGTACAATGATAATATAGTTATTATTATTTCCACTTTACAGATACAGAGACTACCATTCAGAGGTTGATTTGTCACTCAATTAGTGAGTAAGGATTAGACCCTGGTTAAGACGCCTGATCTCCTACCTTTTCTACAATACTTTCCCCCACATTTCAGAGAAGAGCCAAGAACAGAATTTTGGAAGAAGGGACAAAAAAAAAAAAGAAAACATATCTGTAGCTCTGACCAAATCTGTCCCCTCACAGTGATAAAGCCTTACTTTCTACGATTAAGGATCTAGTTGTTTCCATCAGTCACAAGTTCTATTCATAGTTTGTGTTATGCTTTCTCCTTTTGTAACCCTGACAAAGTAGATGCAATTTGCAAATACAATGTCACCTGAAGGATCAGTTGGCATATTTCTTTGCCTTTGTTATTCTTTATACATCCCTAAGCCTTCTGCAAAAATGACACACAAAGCTACTGCCCCAGTTTCTCCAATCTTCCTGCTCTTTCATATTCTTTTGCTAATTTTTGCACTATCCATAACCATTTTTAAACATTTCTTATTCAAAATGGCTCCATGTTTTCCTCTACTTTTTCAGATCTCTAACACAATATCTACTCCTTTTTTTCCCTATAAAGATACAGATTGTTCCATTATAGCCCTTCTCAGGTCTCTAAGAATCCTATTATCAGTAATATAGAATTAAAATGTTTTTAACTCAGTGTTTTTTTTTCTGAAAAAGGAGACTTCTGGTCAAGATGGAGGCATAGGTAGACACACTTCATTTCCTAACACAACTGTAGAAAGAATTACAACTAAATCTCAAAACAAATAGCACCCAGAAGCATCAGAAAATTGAACTATGTGGAAGTCTGACAATCAAGGATTTAAAGAAGCAATATTTATCCATACAGGTAGTAGGGATGGGGTCACAGAGACAGGCAGAGAGGCATAGAAACAGGGTGTAATGCAGAGAGGTGGCGACCACAGCAGAAGAGATGATCCCACATTCACATGTGGTGAATAAAAATTGAGAGGGATACTTTGGGAGCAAGCATTACCAGCCCCAGGCCAGACCACACAGCCCAGAGTTCCAGTGCCAGGAAGCTAAATCCCTATGACATCTGGCTGTAAAAATCAGTGGGGGGTTGGGGCAGTGCAAGAAACTGCCAGATTTTTAGGATCCTAGTCTTAAAGGGCCTGCATGGATCTAGAACGTATGCAAACCCACCCACTCTGGGATTCACCACCAGAGCAAAGGTGTAAAGGTGCCAGTCACATAAAGGGAGTGGGTGAAGTGACTGTAAACAGGGCAAGTGCTGGGCAAACCTCCAGAAGCCAGGCAGTAGCACTGTCCCATCTCCAAGCCCTACTCCTACACAGAGCCACAAAGCAGTGAAGACGGTTGCCTTTCCCTGGTGATTACCTAAGGCTCCACCCCACACAATTGACAGGTGCATTTTTGACAATAGGCTGTGCTGCTACAACAGGGAGTCAAAGCATCTCTACCTAATGCACAGAAACAAACACAGGGAAGCACCCAAAATGAGGACACACAAAAAAAATGGCCAAATGAAAGAACAGAACAAAACCCCAGAAACGGAACTAAATGAAATGGAGATAAGCAATGTATCAGATGCAGAGTTCAGAACACCGGTTATCAGGAAGCTCAAAGAGCTCATTGGGCACTTCAACAGCATACAAAACAAAACAAACAAACAAACAAACAAACAAAACAACTTGGGCAGAAAAGGTGACATTAAATGAAATAAAGAAAAATCTGCAGGGAACCAAAGGTGGAGAAGATGATGCTGAGAATCATATCAATGATTTGGAACATAACAAAGAAAAAAGCATTCAACCAGAACAAGAAGAAGAAACAAGAATTTTTTTTAAAAATGAGGATAGGTTAAGCAGCCTCTGGGACATCTTCAAATGTACTAATGTCTGAATCATAGGGGTGCCAGAAGGAGAAGAGGAAGAGCAAGAAACTGAAAACTTATTTGAAAAAGTAATGAAACAAAACTTCCCTAATATAGTGAAGGAAATAGACATACAAGTCCAGGAAGCACAGAGAGTCCCAAACAAGTTGGACCCAAAGTGAACCACACCAAGACACAACATAATTAAAATGCCAAAGGTTAAAGATAAAGAGAGAATCTTAATTCCCTTTGACAATTGTCTACAAAGGAGTTCCCATAAGAATGTCAGCTGATTTCTCAAAAGAAACTTTGTAGGGAAGAAGGGACTGGCAAGAACTATGCAAAGTGATGAAAAGCAAGGACCTACAACCTAGATTACCCTACCCAGCAAAGCTATCATTTAGAATGGAAAAAGTGCTTCCCAGACTAGGTAAAGCTAAAGGAATTCATCATCACCAAGCCATTATTACATGTAATGTTAAAGAGACTTTTTTAAGAAAAAGAAGATCAAACCTATGAACATTAAAATGGCAACAAATTCACAACTATCACAACTGAATCTAAAAAGAAACTAAGAAACAATCAGAACAGGAACAGAATAATAGAGAAAGAGATCATTTGGAGGGTTATCGGCTAGGAGGGGGAAGAGAAAGAATGTGGGAAAAGGTACAGGGATTAAGAAGCATAATTGGTAGGTACAAAATAGACAGGTGGTTGTTAAGAATAGTATAAGAAATGGAGAAGCCAAAGAACTTATATGCATGACCCATGGAAATGAGCTAAGAAGGGGATTGCTGGAGGGAAGGAGGGTACTTGGTGAAGGGTGGCAAAGGGGGAAAAATTAGGCAACTGTAATAGCATAATCAATAAAATATATATTTTTTAAAAGAAAAGAAAAAAGTAAACCTAATAAGGCAAATTTTTTGTTTTTAAAAAGATGGGTTTTAAACGGTTTGAAGTGGTATTTTCATGATATCAAAATATCTACTAATTAAGCTTTTATCAAATTATTATCACTTTCTAGACTTTTCTTTGTATGCCTTACCTGCTTCACGACTCATTGATCTCCACTGTAAGTACATAATGTACAGAAGGACTATGACCAAGACAACTTGAACAATATCAGGAACTCTTCCTGCTCAAAATACTTCTCACTGACTTGCCTCTGCCCTAAAATCATCAGTAGAATCACTTCTGCTAGTGAGAACAAGTGTTGTAATTACATGAAATCATGTTAAAATCTAAATATATGGTAACTATGTGGCCCAGAAGAGGGAACAAAGAAGCACATGCTTAGCAATAAAAAGTTATATTTAAAGATACTTTCTTTCTAAAAACTAATGAATAGGATTCTCTATCACCAACTAAGGAAATATTTAATTCACACTTACTTATTGCTCTTATACCTTTACAAATTAAAAAATAAATTATAAAATTATTTCTTTAAAACTTTAAAAACTTAAATACATCTCTTCATAGTAGTTTACTATGAGTTTATTTTAGTTACAATGCACTTGGATGATTGCTGTCAAATGGAAGATATAATATCAAATTTTACACCTTAAGTAAGAACTAACCTTTTAAATCTTTTTACTAGATATAATCTAATTACTATAGTGCTGTTTCTGACACAACAACAGGGGAAAATAGGGACAACTGTAACTGAAAAACAATTTAAAAAAAGGTTTTGGAGCAAAAGAGCTTTCAAATCCACCTCAAATTTTTTAACAGGTTTTACAAATTTTATTTCTATCAGAACAGCATGACCATCTATATACTCACTCATGTTTTGCCTTAAAAATTAATTTTTATAGAAATAAGTAAATAAAAGTTAATTATAGAAATAAAGCTATAAATTTCTCAAAGTCAGCTATTCTGAGAAATTCTGAGTAAGAATAGATCTCAATTTGAACTAACAAAGAACAAGCAGCAAAAAATAGCCATGGGACTTATTTTTAACTGTCAATATAGAATAAAATTTTAATTCTATGTCCATGTTTTCCTATAAAGAACCACCTAGAGATATACTTTATTTTTAATGCAAACAGGCATTTTGGAAAGAGTTATACTTCTGGTGATGGTGGACTAGGTATTTCAGACAACCTTCCACTAATAACTCTAAAATCCTTTACACAAACTTTTTAAAATCTAGATGAACTATAACTAAAATCTTTGTAAAAGCATAGAAGGGATAATGAAACAGTAAGAAATTACTGGGCAAAAAATAGACCAAAAACCAACCGGAAGAATGTAGGTTAGAATTGTTGTTCTGAGCTGGGTTAAGCTGGCTGAGAAGCTAAACTGAACTTCTGACAGTCTCTTGGAATTAGCAAAATTTGGAGGACCTGTGGTGGTGATTGAGCTGTCAAAAGGCTCTAACCTACAAGGAAGGATAAATTGGAAGTGAAACAAGTTTTCATATCAACTTCAGTCATGCACTAAATTATCTGAATGTCACAGAAAATCTCACACATTGACATCAGCCTAAATTGACCCAGAATTGCTGGCTCCTGGATGCCAGGCAGTAATAGAGGAAAAAGGAATCATCTCAGATGATTATAATATCATTCTAGATTTTTAATTTTTCTATTAATAATTTTTACAATCTGCAGCACATGATCAAATATAACCGGAGAAATGAGGAGCTATAATAACATGACTAAGAACAACCATAAAAAGAGACAACAGGAAGAGACCCAACATTCTCTGTGAAAAAGAATTATCAGAGACAGAATTTTTCTTTAATGCATTTACTACAGTTATGGCAATAAAAGTCAAACTTAACATTTTCAAAGAAATAAAACTACAGAACGTAAAACTGCCTATTTATGAAAGAATCAACTAGATGGAACTAAATATACACTCAAAACTTATGATTAAGATCTCAATGAATGAAGGATAGGTCAAAGGAAATTATAAAAAAAAAACAGTTAAAGAGGCAATCTATAGGAAATAAAGGAGAAAGAGTAAGAGATATCACATATATGATGAAATGGTCCAATCTAAATAGAATTGGAATTCCAGAGAACAAGAAATAAAAAAGTGAAAGAGACAATATTTGAAAATATAATTACTAAGAATTTTCCAAATCTAATGAAAAGAATCAAGTCACATTTCAAAAGGCCCAAACAGACTTTGAATAAGAAAAAAGACCAAATAGCTGAGGACCTTTTATCTTTGCCAAGTTGGCAAAGGAATCTGTAAAATATGCTGAGCCCAGAAAAACAAAAGATCAACAATACTAAAAGTTGTTTTTCTAAAACATAAACAAAATTGACAAATCTTTAGATAAACTAAGAAAAGAGAGAAAAGATTCCAATAAAATCAGAAATGAAAGCAGAGACATTACAACTAATACTAAAGGAATACATAGGGTCATAAGAAACTACTCCAAATAATTATATCGCAACAAATTTGATAACCCAGAAGAAATGTAAAAATATGCTGAGGAGAGTGACCACCTTCTAATTAACAAATCAGTTAACATCTAAAACCACACATTGCTTTCAGGGAAGGAAAAAAATAAGAAATTATGGCATGAGACCACCAGAAATAGAAAATAGCCAGATTATTAACAAGTAAAAAACTCTGTCACTTGTCATTGCCCTGATGATTGCATCTTGGCCCCATGTCTTTCATAATTTCCTGTTTTAGTTTCTTAAGATAGCTCTTTAATTTTGTAGAAATATCTGATTTTCTCCCCATGTTAATAATCTCAAATAACAGAAACAGCTTTAACATATTTACCAAATCTACCACCATAAATGCCTATTTTATATTATATTAATAAAAAAAATTGGTGTTATAATTTCTTGATAAAACATGATCCCAGCAAATTATGAGCATCACCTCCATTGTTAAAAAAAGAAAAGAAAACTACTATGGAATTGATGTTTTTATTGATTCTTTATACATAGTCATAATGATCTAAGTAAATCAAATATAAGGAATATGCTATATATAACTATTCAATGAATAGCTTAACTCTAAAAAAAATCTGTATCAATAGATTATGAAGTTTTTATCAATAGATTTTATAAACTTTGTAAGCCAAAAAAGAAGAAATTAACATTTATGAATTTATTTTTATGCGCCAGGCTTAATGCTAGATGTTTCAAATATGTTATCTCATTAATGCCTATAGAACCATGCAAAATAGGTACTATTATATATATATTTTTCAGATAGATAAACTGAGGTTCAGAGTAAGCTAGTTAACACTCAGAGAGCTTTATCTTTCCACTAAATATCTATATAGGATAATTAACTGAGGGGGTACCCCATCCAGGGGGATCCACCCGGCCGTTGCGGGTGAAAAATAATTCATTCCAGACACTCTTGGTCTGCCAGGAGAAGGCGGTGGCAATTCCCTCTAGTGGAGAATGCCCCAAGCCCTTCTCTGAAATGGCTTTTATTGAGAATGGTATGTGTAGGGGTATACAGAATACATGCATACAAAGCTTATCAATCTACTTCAGAAGGCTACAGATAACAATAAAAGGAACACATGGATCAGCCAGGTTCAGGGGCTCAGGAATATTTTCTCCTGCTTTGAAGTCAGCCACCTGGTTTTTCCTTATCAGGGCAGTACTAAGCAGAGCAAGCTTCAGTAACTAGAATGCATTCTTCAGGCCAGATTTCCCCCTGGAACCCTTGGTGCTAGGGGGAATCGGATCATGTGCCTCCCAGCATTCCTGTCTTTCCAGTCAAGGCGTACAGGCAGGGCTTGGTCAGGCAGGGCTACAATTCCTGATGCCACGCAAAGTGGTCCCCAACAATTAACAATTTACAATGCAGTGAATTTTATTAGTGCTATTATTATTGTTGCTTGCTACACTACTAGAAAACATTTAAATGATGATATGTCTACTTTTTTTAAAAATTGATTTGTTTTATAAATTTTTCATTACATTTTTTAAATTTTATTTATTTTTAGACAGAGGGGAAGGAAGGGAGAAAGAGAGGGACAGAAACATCAATGTGTGGTTGCCTCTCATGTGCCTGTACTAGGGACCTGGCATGTGACCTGACTGTGAATCAAACCAGTGACCCTTTGGTTCACAGGCCAGTGCTCAATCCACTGAGCCACACCAGCCAGGGTGATATATTTACTTTTGAAATAAAGAAATCATCAAATGCTTCTTGAATATGATCTGAAATGTTTAATCTTAGAATTCAGTAAATTATAAATCTTTGTAAATATGACTACATAGTTTATATTCTTCATGTTCAGGATACCATTTTCAAGCCATTAACATTCTCAAAAATATGTTATTCAATTATTCTTTTTTATACAGATTATTAAAATGCAGTCTCAAAGGTGAGAGATTTTCCAAAATTCTGAGTAAATAATTTTTGAGCAGTGATCACTTTTGTTTTAATACATTCTACATATCATCACTTATTTAAAAACAAATAATTGTGCAATTAATAATTACCCTAGTTTCTTATATGTTTTCTCTTGCTTGCGAATGTATTTAACTTCATTTACCAACCTTTACATATAGTGGACAAGTCATTCACTACTTAATACTCTGCCACTAAAATACAATTAGACAGTAATAAGTTAAAGCAATTTATAAAAAGACTTATCAAAATACACAAAAAAATCCTGAAAAAATTAAACATCTTATGTCACTTTAAGTCCTAAGTATTTTCAAAGCAAAAGGTCAATATGTTAGAAAAATTATATTTTTATATGTTATCACTTTTGAAATATTTAAATCCAAGACATACATATCTTTTCCCTTTAATTCAATAAGATTGTTGAAAACAACAATGAAAAAACTATTAGGAGCAAATCTGTAAATTAAGGGCCAAAGCTGAACAATTTAAGCAAACAAAATAAGTAACATAGTACTGGATTACATCCACAGTATAAAGTAAATATGCATGGGTACATATTGATATAAATAAATGATTGGATATACAGACACAAGAGAGAGAAGGGATAAATTTTTCTTACACAAGTATTTCAAATAACATAGGTAGATACTTTGTTCCTTCCAAGAGGTTCCTCTCTCTTTGAGTATGGACTAAACTTAATGACTTGCTTTCAAAAATAAAGAATGGAAAAGATAAAATAATAACTTCACAGTGGAGAAATCTCACAGACATTATTTGAGTCAAGTGATCAAGGTGAACATTGCCAGTGATGAGTCATGTTGGTATCACTACCACCTGATACAACGTAACGAGAAAAGCACTTTACCACTGCAGTGTTCTTCCCAAAACTGCATGAACCCCAGTCTAATCATGAGAAAAACATCAGAAAACCAAAATTGAAGGACATCATTCTAGAAAACATCTAATACTCTTTGAAACTACCAGGGTCATAAAACACAAGGAAAGAAACTATCACAAATAATAGGAGATTAAGACATAAGTACTAAATACAATGTGGTATTTTGTATGAAGTCCCAGAACAGAAAAAGATCATAAATTGGTGGATAAATTGGTGAAACTTGAATAGAGTTTGTAATACAGTTGATATTAATATATAAACATTGATTTATTAGCTTTGACAAATATATAATGTATGATGTTAATACTATAGGAAGCTAGGTAAAGGATATACTAGGACTCTGTATCTTTGTACCTTTTTTGTAAATCTTAATTTATACCAAAATAAAAAGGTTAGTTTTTAAAAAGTCATTAGGTTTGAAGCAATAAAATAAAATATACATCTCATAGCACTACAAAAAATAAGCCTGGTTATGTTAAAGATCAAAAAAATTTAATAATATACACATAAGAAAACATTTTGTAAAATACAAAAAGCAAAAATTGACAAATGATTAATAAACTTTACTATGTCAACAATGAAACACTTGTATTAAAAAACACCACAAATTGCCCTGGCTGGTATGGCTTAGTGGATTGAGCGCCGGCCAGTGAACCAAAGGGTCCCTGGTTCAATCCCTAGTCAAGGCACATGCCTGAGTTGTAGACCAGGTCCCCAGTAGGGAGGCCCTCAAAAGGCAACCACGCATTAATGTTTCTCACCCTCTCTTACTCCCTCCTTTACCCTATCTAAAAATAAATAAATAAAACCTAAAAAGAAACCCACAAATAAACAAACCTGAAAAATAAAATTTGTAATGTGATTACTAGACAACTATGACAATAAAGAAAAAGAAAAAGATAAGGACTTAATCTATAAGAAAAAGATAAAGTCCTTTGTAAGTGGGAAAACACTATGAATAGGCAATTCACAAAAGAAATGGACAATAAACTTAAAAATATATTACAAGGAAATACACAGTTTATGAAATAACCTAATTTTTTTTTATCTATTAAATTGGCAAAACAAATTTTTAAAATATATTTGTAAAAGGGAATGAGTAAAAAAATATCATAAGCTGCATAAAAATTGGTCAGTGAATCTGGAAGGTAATCTCAACATCTATTAAACTTTTAAATGCAATTAAGTTTCTCAGGATCTACTACAGAGAACATATATAATATTTTATAAAGGGAAAAATTTTGAAATCTAAATGACAATAGAAGATAGTTATATATATTATAAAATATGCAGCAAATAAACGAGGTAGATCAATCATCCAACATGTATAGATCTCTAAAACATATTCTTTAAATTTTTCAAAAAGTAGTTTATAAAGCAACAGTATGATGTCATTTTTGAAAAGACCCACAATGTCATGTGCTATCTTTGGGTACCTACCTGGCAGTACCGGAAGCATACTAACCAAGCTGGAAACAGAGTTTAATTCTGTGGAGGATGGAGAGGGCCAGCCCTCAGGGTGCTGATCAATTGAAACCTAAGACTCTGTATTTGTTACAGGTATAAGGGGAGACCACATAAAACAGAATTATCTTCCTCTTTTTTGGGCAGGGCAGGATCTTTGCAGTTCAGACTTCCCTGCTAGGCGAGTGTCCAAGGAACTCATCTGCTATCAGTGTACTAGCTGGTGTTGTTGTGAGAGGCTGCATTCAGCTCCAGTGAATGTTTTCTTGAAGACTATTCCAAGCGTTTGCCCATTTCATGGTGGGTGATTTACAAGCGTACCTGCCTACAATGCTGAGTGTTCAGCAGTTTTTGACTAAAACAGCATGACCCCCATGCCCCTCCTCCCTATTTACTGAATCTCATTCTGAGCAACTTTTTGTTGTTTCCCCAATGCAGAAAGTCCTCAAAGGGAAACACTTCGCCAATGTGGAAGAGTTGAAACAAAAAACATCAGAAGCACTAGAAAGCATCAAAATCAATGAGGTCAAAAACTGTTTTGAGCAGTGAAGAAAAAAAGTCTCAGTAGGTGTATTGCATAAAATGGAGAGTAATTTGAAGGTGACTGAAGTTTAAAGATGTAAAAATAAATACACAGTTTTTTATAAATAAATTCTGGGGGGTTTGGGGGCCCTCCCTCATAAATTACATTAATTTTTAAAGCTTTAGGAATTTGTTTTAAAGAACATTTAATTCCTACTTACCTATTATTAGAGTCCCAGCAATAACAATAAATATCCCCCAAAAATATCAAAGTCATACCTTCAAAATTCTAACCAAGGAAACACCAAGTTTATATGAGAAAATAAAATCAGCTGAGCCAAGTCCTTGACACTCAGTGGCACACATTGTATGTCTTCAATAAGTATCTGAATGCAAAAATGAATGAGTATGCAAGTAATTGCATAAAACACCTGTTTAGGAAAGCACAGTTGCACCCTTACCTGAGGAAATTATAAGGAACTCTGCCATTTCACAGAGTAATAAAAAAATGTTCACCAAATTATGATTTAAGACATCTGAGTTCTAGCCCTGATTTCACCACTTAGGCCATGATGTTCAAATATCTGCCTGAACCTGAATTTGTTTATCATATTTTCTGGAAAATGTTGCTGCCTACCCTACTTATTTATAGACATATTGGAGGAGGAGGCAGAAATGTGATTACAGATACAATAATATTTTGAAAAAATGTGTGGATGCTGTACTAGTAAAAGAACTTTTTAAGACTTTTGAAAAACCAGTCATCATGCTGTTTAATTGAATTAATATCATCGCTCTTCCCCAAGTACTATTAGTGAGGAACCGGACCATGACACTAGACCCACCACGCTAACCAAACCTGTCTGGTCTATATGATACCAGGATGATAGAAGTTTTACAGTGTATAAAATGCAGAAATAGAAATTACCTGTATTCAAATTTTTTATTTTCGTTTTTAGCTCAATCAACCTAGGCTTCCCTTTTTTATCTAATTGGAACACATTAAAAACTAATCATGCCCATAAAGTGTTGTCTTTGAATCTTTTTTATGGGAGTTCTTTTCTCATAAATTAGACAAATTAATGTATACATCTATTCTAAGTTGGCTTTGAAATTAAATTTTGATGGATGTCTGCAATAGTTTAAAAATATGAATTATTATGGCCCTGACCAGTATGGCTCAGTTGTTTGGGCATCGTTCTGCAAAGCAAAATGTTACCTGTTCAATTCCTATTCATGACACATGGCTGGTCGGGACTCCTACAAGAGGCAACAGATCGATGTTTTTCTCTCATATGTATGTTTCTCTCCCACTCATTCTCCCTCCCTTCCATTCTCTTTAAAAATAAATAAATAAAATCTTTTTAAAATATAAACTATTTTGTATTAAATAATTCTAAAATATTGGTCAAACACATTCAAAAGTTACCTTTATTATAGTCATTTCCATAAAAAAAAAAAACTTGTGCATTGATATGGACATATTATCTTGATTTTCAGTGAACATTTCAAACTCTTCATGGTTTAATCACCCCGAATTTGGACATGAAAATAAATATGTTCCTTCACAATCACCCTGACAGTTGAAACACCTAAAATTAGTTTGTTCAATTATTTGAACAATTACAACACTATTAAACATGATAGGCATGTAAATGTTGCTAACTACTTGGTTACAAGGACATTTAAGGAACCACTTATTTTCAAAGTTAACTTCCAGGTAGTTTGATTTTTCCAAATGAGAAAACAACCACAATGATTTCTGTTAACAGTGTTCAATTAAGAAGAATGTATAATCGATCCAGAAAAAGACAAAGATGGTTTTTAAAAGGCTGTTCTAAAATCTCTGAGCATAAAAGATATGCAAAAACTAAAAGAATACTATTCTAGAATTGTGAATGAATGAGAAAAAAGTTAGAAATTATGTTGTCATAAAATTCTTGTTACCTAAGATAATGAAAATTTCAGAAATAATACATATCAAAAAGTAGGCTATAGGAAGAATTTTAACAAATGAGAAAAGTTTTTATATTGTAGGAGCTTGACTCTTGTCACTATATCAAAGATAAAAATATCTGTGGCATTGGTTATGTCTAATTCTAAAACAACTAATTAATTTACAAGTAAGAAATAATTTGCTAACTAAAATTTCAAAGCATAGTGGATTATAAAATATATATTTACTTATTTAAACATTTGAAAACAAATTCCTCAAATCTCTTGATTTCCAAGTAGAACATCCAAATCAGTAAATAGTCTATATAAGGATAAATTTGAGCTCTAATATGAAGTTTAAAGACTTCCACATTATCTGGAATTAGAACTCAAAAATTAATAATTTAACCTGATATTTCCTACTTCACAGTGTCAAATATTTCCTACATATTTGTAATGTACAATTCAAACTGAGAAATTTTTGCATTGTTTTATTTTTCACATCCTAAGAGTCAATTTAGTTTAATGGAATTGTTAAACATATGTTAACTGCTCAAGTTAAAAACATTACAAAGAAAGGCAGCTAGTCCTTAATGGGATTAAGCCAAGAGATCTAAACAGAAAATGCTCTAAATTTTCATTATGAGCCATAACCATACTTTATTTTTATGCATCACTGCCCAGATTCTAGACCTGATTTCTATGGAAACTTAAGAAATTTATCTGTTTGGCTGCCTTATAAATAGATAATAGAATTAAATAATTATTTTTTAAATTTACTTTATTGATCATGCTATTATAGTTGTCCCACATTTTCCCCCTGTGATCCCTCTACCCAATACCCACATTCCCTACAGCAATTCTCCCCTTACTTCATGTCCATGGGACATGTATATAAGTTCTTTGACTACTCCATTTTGTATACTGTTCTTAACATCGTCCTATCTATTTTGTACCTATGAATTTGTACTTCTTAATCCCTGCACCTTTCCTCCATTCTCCCTCTTTCCCCTCCCAGCTGATAACCCTCCAAATGATCTCCATATCTG
Source organism: Pteronotus mesoamericanus (assembly GCF_021234165.1). Taxonomy (NCBI): domain Eukaryota; kingdom Metazoa; phylum Chordata; class Mammalia; order Chiroptera; family Mormoopidae; genus Pteronotus; species Pteronotus mesoamericanus. Next base: position 23,940,424 of record NW_026555325.1, on the reverse strand, counting down.
TGATTCTCTTCTTGTTCTGCTTGTTTGATTAGTTTGTTTTTTAGATTCAATTGTTGATAGTTGTGAATTTATTACCATTTTGATATTCAGAGTTGTGATCTTCTTTTTCTTATATAATTCCCTTTAACATTTCATATAATAATGGCTTGGTGATGATGAATTCCTTTAGCTTTACCTAGTCTGGGAAGCATTGTATCTGCCCTTCCATTCTAAATCATGACTTTGCTGGATAGAGTAATCTAGGTTGTAGGTCCTTGCTTTTCATCACTTTGCATAGTTCTTGCCAGTCCCTTCTTCCCTACAAAGTTTCTTTTGAGAAATCAGCTGACATTCTTAAGGGAACTCCTTTGTAGACAATTGTCAAAGGGAATTAAGATTCTCTCTTTATCTTTAACCTTTGGCATTTTAATTATGTTGTGTCTTGGTGTGGTTCACTTTGGGTCCAACTTGTTTGGGACTCTCTGTGCTTCCTGGACTTGTATGTCTATTTCCTTCACTATATTAGGGAAGTTTTGTTTCATTACTTTTTCAAATAAGTTTTCAGTTTCTTGCTCTTCCTCTTCTCCTTCTGGCACCCCTATGATTCAGACATTAGTACATTTGAAGATGTCCCAGAGGCTGCTTAACCTATCCTCATTTTTTAAAAAAAATTCTTGTTTCTTCTTGTTCTGGTTGAATGCTTTTTTCTTTGTTATGTTCCAAATCATTGATGTGATTCTCAGCATCATCTTCTCCACTGTTGGTTCCCTGCAGATTTTTCTTTATTTCATTTAATGTCACCTTTACTGCCTAAGTTGTTTTTTTTTTAATGCTGTTGAAGGGCCCAATAAGTTCTTTGAGCTTCCTGATAACCAGTGATCTGAACTCTACATCTGATACATTGCTTATCTCCATTTCACTTAGTTCTTTTTCTGGAGTTTTGTTCTGTTCTTTCATTTGGGCCATATTTTTTTGTGTCCTCATTTTGGCTGCCTCCCTGTGTTTATTTCTGTGCATTAGGTAGAGTTGTTTTGACTCCCTGTCTTAGTAGCATGGCCTATTGTAGAAAAGCACACCTGTAAATTGTATGTGGCAGAGCATTAAGTAATTGCCAGGGCAGGGCAGCTGTATCACTGCCCCATTGCTCTGTGTTCGGGAGGGCTCAGAGAAGGGACAATGTCATTGCCTAGCTTCTGGAGTTTTGTCCAGAAGGAAACTGTCTCCCAGCACTCATCCTGTTGCCAGTCACTTCAATTTTTCCCCATATGCCACTGGTGCCCTTCCAGCTGCTGCCTTGGTGCTGAATCCCTGAGGAGTTGAGTCTGGGTAAGTCCTAAGTTATTGTGGGCCCTTTAAGAGGGAACTCCTGAGAATCTCGCAGTTTCTTCCACCACCTCATCCCCCACTGGTTTTTACAGCCAGAAGTTATGAGGGCTTATCTTCCTGGCACTTGAATCCTTGTCTGGGTGGTCTGGTCTGGGGCTGGGATCCCTCATTCCCTAGGTATCCCTCCCAATTTTTGTCTACCACATGTGGATATTGGACCACCCATTCCACGTCTCTGTACCTTTCCACCTCTCCATGTGTTTCCTTGTCTTTGCCCTTCCTATCCATCTGGATGAATTGGCTTCTTCATATCCTTAGTTGTTGGGCTTCCACACAGCTTGATTTTCTGATGAATCAGGATGATATTTGTTTTGTAGTCTAGTTGTAATTTTTGCTGTAGTGTGAGTGAAGTTGAAGTGTGTTTACCTACACCTCCATCTTGAGCAGAAGTCTTTTGTGGACTTTTACTTAAAATCCACCAACACTAGAAACTTTTGTAAAACTGGAAGTTTTACATTCAGTGGAAATTTACGCTTTTGTCAAACTTTTTTAAAAGCTTGATTTAATTCATAGAATAGTGATGTGCATTAATGGAAGTCGTGTGTATGGAATTATCAACTTTTCCTTAGGCTATTTCCTTTCTGTCATCCATACATAAATGTTTACTAATATTAAAGAGAATTTAGTATTTAATTAAGATGAACAAAAAAGAAAAAGATTTTAAAAGTTTCCATAAACATTATCAGCATTTGATAAACATTCATTGCTCTTTATTTTGACTAGCTCTCAGATTTATGTAAAATTCCTTTACTTGGTTTTCCACTTAGATGTTCAGCCAACACTAAATTCTTTGGGAATATTACATTTTTTTAAATCTTAGCTTCTTGGAAATATAACTAAGTCCAAACAATACAGTGTGTTTTCTTGTGCAGGTTTTATCCAAAATAATCAAAGGTGAACTCTTGTTTCTTTATTCACATAATATAAAACCACTGTCATGGCTTATCAGAAGGAATATATAATTAGAAAGTGAGACCAAAATAAAATTATCACTAATCCACTTGTGAAAGGCTGAGGAACAAAATCAGGGTGAGGCTAATGAGAATCATATGTAGTCTTCCCTGTGCATATCTATTAAGTTTGTATATTAATAAGCTAATATATATGAGCTTTGGGCAAATATTATTATAAGAAATTGGTAGTATAAGTATATTACTGATATATATATTCAATTTTTAATAAAACTTCTATCAAAATCCATAGTTTTATGGGAGTATATAAAACCAAAAGAGAGGGAGTTACTGGGAATTCCCCAAATCCTTCTTCAACATAGATGTAGATAAAGTGAGATGGCCACACATGGCCTGACAGGTACTCTATTTTATCTACTTTTTAAAGTAAATTTATAGATTAAATAGGATATCCATTTGTTCTGTGTTTTCTTAGATTCTGTATTTGTCTATTTGGCATCCATTTATCATGAGGCCAGTTACAGTAATATATTTTTTTTATTGTCTGTATTATTCGTGCTCTAGTATATGATGTCTTACAGACCAAGCGAGAGACTGAGCCTACCTAGCTAAATTACAAAGATGATTAACAAATTTCCCACAACACAAGCCTTTAATGTGTAAACCAACCAATCCCTAATCTATATCCCCAACTTCCTTCTCTAACTCACACAATCAAGCCAATATTTCCACTGCCCTAAATCATCTCTGGATACCCAGCAACTAGAGAACACCTCTATAGCCAAAATTATTCAAACTGAACAATTCCAAACTGTTTACCCTGCGTTGCTTTCCCTGTGGAACCCCAGCAAAGGCTGTGGCCTAAACTCTTGCTCCTGTCTTCTGCCACCTAACCAAAACCTGGCATTTCCCCTGGGCCCTGTGTGGCATGCAGCAACTCCCTCTCTAGGACCTATGAGTATAATAAACATGGTTTTCCTGAACCTCTCCTATGTCTCTGCTTGTGGCCACACCCAAGTGACTGACCATTTTATAAAAGAACACAGAACAATACTCTACTTTCAGGGATAAAGGAGTCCCTTCCAATTCTCAACTGCTTCGATAGACACACTGATAAACACATATGATATAAGGATCGTTATTCCTTCTGTTTCTTTAGTGCTTTAAATACAGTTTCATACCCCAAAGAGAATATAAATTGCCACATCTCTTTCTACTGTGTTCAATCTGGAATATAGTTTGAAGTAGGTAGAAATAAGAATCTAACAATTTCCAAAATATCTACATGTCCGGGCATCATTTATTTAATAATCTTTTTTTACCTAATTATTTTACAGTGTCTCTTATAATCATATAATCCCAAACACAAACATAATTTTACTTGATACATTTATCAATACTTGATTAATTGACATAAAAGTTTCAATATTTTTATTAATATCGACAAATATTTTGTATGAAAGTATTCTCACATTACTTTTTTTATATTTTTTCTGTTCACTTTTTTTTACAGTGCGCCTCCAGAATGTATTTATTTTGCATAACTGAAATTTTGTACCCTTTGGCCAACATTCCCCATTTTCTCCTCTCTCTAATACCTGGCAACTACTCTCCTGCTCCCTGCTTCTATGTTTTTGGCTGTCTAAATTCTACATGTGAGATTATGCAGTATTTGCCCTCCTGAGTCTAGCTTATTTCACAAAGGATAAAGTCCTCCGCAATTGCTTCTGATTTTTAAATTACTAATCCTGAAAATCAAATAGTCTCTAACTTTCTGATGCCTAATTACTTAGCATGAAGCATAAGATGAATTAAGATCCATTAATTTTTATCTTATTTTAACCTATTGTGACGTCAAACTGTGTCCAAAAAGTCCTAAAATATTTTAGGAAGTAAACTTTATTTTATTTAGTTTGTGAGTTTGTTTTTTCTTTGAAGAACAGGCGATGAGGATGCCCAGTGCTGCTTTCCTCATCCTCTCCTGTGTCTCCTCTTGTGGCCCCACATGGCTAACCATCTCATAAAAGGAACACAGAACACTGAAACTATTAAAAAGACAATCTGAATTATCTTTGAGTCTTATTTATTTGCACTGATCTTATTCTCCCTTTATCATGGATCATCTGCAAAAAGACATCATGATCAAAGTAGTGTGAAATATTTCTTAAGTCCAGAACTATAGCATTTTACTGTGACTCCGTAAGTGGGTGGAGTCCTCGACGTATTTCCTAAAAGACAGTAAAGCTACTTCTTTACTCCTCTGTTTTAACTTGTAATTAAGTAGACAAATTAATTAACATTTCTAGATTTATTTAAACATATGAACCATTCATATATTAATGTTTGTGTTCAATTGCATTTTGTCAAGCACTCTTGCTTCCTGTTTTCTAAATATGCAGGTACTTTTTAAAAATAAATGTAAATATGTATTCATAAGTTATTGAAACATAATCATCAAATTATTGTCTTATGGAACAATCTGAGATTTAATAAACTTTGAAGGCTTTCCTTTGCTTCTTCAAGATATTTTTTCTGAACCAAGAAAAATATCAGGAAGGCACATTTTTCCAAGAAAAACTTATTCTAATGTCAAAAGTTTAAGTGTAACCATGAAAGTTAGGTGAAAGAATTCATCCTAAAATATTTTTTCTATTTGGGATCAAGAGAGCTATTGAACTAACTAGATATTATACATTAAGATATATTAATATCCCAGGAGAATAAAAAATATAAGCCCCTTTTATTGTCCTAGGCCGGACCCTGAAACCTTATCCAGAGATGGGAGAAATCAGCTTAGATAAGGTAGGAAGACTAGGAATACCGAATTAGATAGCCAAAAGAGATGGTATAGGTAAGGACAATATATGGAAGGAAGTGGAATAATGTTCTGGAATCATTAAAAGGAACGTGTGAACTTTTTAAAGCTGGTTTCAAGGCTGACTCAGTATTATTGATTTTTTTTTATCTTCACCCAAGGATATGTTCATTGATTTGAGAGAGACAAGGAGAGGGAGAGAGAGAGAGAAACATCTATGTGAGAGAGGAACATCGATCAGTTGCCTCCCAAACACACCCCAACCACGGATAGAACCCACAACTTAGCCATGTCCCGTGACCAGGGATCACCCTACAACCTTTGGAGTACAGCAAAATGTTCCAACCAACTGAGCCAGGGGTGGCTCAGTATGATTTAAAATGAAGACAAGGGGGAACCCCCCCCAAAAAACAGAATTCATTTATTAAAAATTGTGTATTTACCCTTACACGTTTAAACTTCCGTCACCTTCAAAGTGCTCTTCATTTGACACAATACACCTTTCAAGATGTTCTTTTTCACTGCTAAAAACAGTTGTTGAACTTGTCAATTTTGATGCCTTTAGTACTTCTGCCACTTTTTGTTTCACCTCTTCCACACTGGCAAACACATTGAGTCTTCAAAAAAACTCACTGAGGCTGAATGCAGCCTCTCACAACATCACCAGCTGGTACACTGATACAGGTGGGTTCCTAGAACACCCACCTAGCCAGGGAAGCCTCTATACTGGAGATTCCAACTCTTTCTGTTAGACTGGCACTAGTATCTAAATAGCTTCTAATACCAGGCTAAGAGGCTTAGTGTTCAGGATTTGTTGTTGTTTTTTTCTTTTATGATAACAATTTATAATGGATATTCATGTTAAAGAGGTAAAAAGAAAGTACTGTCTTACAATGTGAAGGCAAATGTAAAACAATTGCTACTAAATTATTTTATTTAAAATAGATTAATCCTAATCTCACTTCTAAAGAAATAATTATTTTTTCATATCACATAAAGATAAAATGAATTATTAAATCAGGGAATTATGAGCAGGGCCCAAATCATCATGTTTTATTTAAGTAACAACATATAGGAAGATCTACAAATTTTACTTTTGTCAGGTTTGTTATCTATCAGGATCTTCAGATGCTTCAGCGTGGTTTTGATTACATGAAAGGTGCTAGAAGTTTCAAATAAGAATGATAATCTCTCCTTAAGGAGTAATAAAGAGGAAAGTACTATACATAAAAATCATCTTAACATGAAAATAAAATTTGAGTGCCTATATCCAGTCTATCATAGACTAATCAACAGTAAATCCAAAGAAAAAGACAAGACACTGAAACATCTCTTAATTGGATCTCTCCCAACTTCATTCTTTAAAAAGTTTTTTTTTAAAGATGTCTATGGTTTTTTTAGGAAGCAGAGAAAGCATTTCATTCATTCAAAGGAAAATGAAATTTTTCATGGCTTAAACAGTATCTAGTACAGATCTGTATTGATAATGCTAGAGATTCATACCTTCACTGTTTAAGGAAGCCATATATAAAAGAGGTAAGTTGATAATTGTCTTAAGAGGTAAGCGGCATTTCAGCAATACCTTGAGTAAAGTGAACAAAACTGAGAAATTTTTCAAATAGTTCAAAATTTCTTCTGAACTGTATTTAAAACTGTATTGTGCTTTATAGAACAATCTTGCTATCTAATAGCAAGCAAAATTGGGAATGCAATATGAAAGGAAATACTAGGAAAATGTTTACCAGGCCAATTGTCAAAGTTTCAAAATACCAAGGAAGCTTCTACTGGAAATAAAAACTGGTTATACAATCTTTCTGGAAGGAATTTTGGCGATATTTATAACTAGCCTCAAATATTAACCTAGTAGCTCCTTGACAACATGATTGATTCCATGGCTGAGACAGGGAAAATACAAAATGATCCTAGAAAATCTTGTAGTGCCAGATACTAAGAAAATGCTAAAAAAAAACAAAAACAAAAACAGGAATATATTGAAAGGATAAGAGCCAGTTGAAAGAGCTCCTAATGTCCAAAGATGAAATCATATGAGCAACAAAATAAATACTGAGAGTATTAGAGTATGGTCCATATAATAAAATAAATCTTTCTGAGTCCATATCAAAATAAGCAACTGAATAAATAAGTAAATGAGTGGAGAAGTAGCAGTTCTCCCCTACAAAATAAAATCTAATTTCTAAATGCAGGAAAAATGAGCGAAATAGAAAATCACCATTAGGCAAACACCACAGCAACACAGTAATAATTGGGTAATAAGGAGGAAATATTCACTGCTGAATGCTAAAATTAGTTTAAAGAGAAAGGGGATATTTGATAGTTTCAAAGTATATCTCCCAAAATATTCACATTCATTATTACCAAAGGGAAAATTTTAACTCTACAGTGGAAAACCCAGCAAACACTTCCATAATCAAAGTTAACATCCCCAGAAATAAAACATTATCTATTCAATTTTATTATGCACTAAGAAGAATATATTGCTTCAGTGGTATTCTTGACAAAAAAAAATGCATAACCTCAATCTAACTATGAGAACCTCACATAAACAAAAGTTGAGAGATAATCTACAAGAAAACTAACCTGTGCACTTTGAAAGTGTCGAGGTCATGAAAGATAAAGAAAGACTGAGTGACTCTCAAATCGGGAATGATCAAAGAGACATAATATCTAAATACAAAATGAAATTCTGGAACAGAAAAAGGACATTCATGTAAAAACTGGTAATATACCAATAAATACTGTGGCTTAATTAATAGAGTGATATCAATGTTAATTTCCTAGTTTTGATAATGAACTATGGTTACGTATGTTAACATTATGGCTCAGTACCTAAGAATCACCTAGAAAATTCTTTAAACTGCTTATAGATTGGCAGCACCCCCTTTATATTCTAAGCCAGTATGGTTGAGTGAGTTCCAGAACTTGTATTTTTAATAAGCCCTCCTGAAGAATCAAATGCAGGTGGTCCTTGAGTTTAAGGTTTTCAATAATCCCTTTCTTTAGAAGAAAAATATACAAAATTTTTATATCTACCAGAAATGCTACTTAAAAATTATATAATACAAGATTTTCGACAGGCATTTATATCATAAAGTTATTTGTTAATAAAACACAAATTACATGGCATGTACTCAAACAACAAATTACATTATACTTTAGGTCTGTTACTTGCTGTATCAGTAAGTATTACACTTTTTTAATTACATTCTTATTTATGAGTGAATCGGAAGTGTTTTGGTAGCTTATTCCCAGAGCAGTTAAAACATCAGCAGAAAATCACCACTGCATTTATAAAAGAAGCAGTGTGAATCTAACAATAATGAAATGTGCTTCATAAGCACAGCTATGTTTTGATTCAATTCAGTAGTTACTATGTACTTAACTACTTCTTCTGGCACTTGCTTCCTGGAATTTGACTAGGTTATCATCTTTGATATCAAAGCCTCATTAATCAAGAAGAAAAAAAATAGTCATTAGGAAGCTATAGCCCTCTCTAAATAATTTTGGTTTCTCAGAACAAGCAAGAAGAAGCAGAGGTACAAATCAATGTTAAAGGTGCTCCAGCAACTTAACACCTTCAATAGAGAAGGGGAAATCCTTCTCTAAAACCTTGCTTACTAGATCCTCAGAGCATAGTTTCCATGGTGAATGAGAAAGTCTTGAAAATCTGGATATGAAGACTATCACTAAATCAACACTACACAGAGTCCTTGTCTATAATACATTCTTACTCTCTCCCACTGAGTCAGCAGATTAATCTCTATTTTCATCCTTTCAGAAGACTCTGGAGTCCTGAACTATTTGGAATTGGGCCTAAGCTTAATATAGGAACTTTTATACAAATGGCACTTCAGGAATTTTCATGTCACCCTTGGTATAATACGTAGAAGTCCTCACTAAAACAAATAAAACTACAAAATACTGTCATAAGAAATTAAAGATCTGAAAACATGGAGAGACAGTCCACATACATGTTTTGGAATGCTCAATATTGTCAAGTGGAAATTCTCCCCAAATTGATCTATAAATCCAAAGAAATCTCTATCAAAATCCTTGCAGATTTTTTTTTTGCAGAAATCAAATAGTGGATCCTAAAATTTGTATGGAAATACAAAGAATATAGAAAAGCTAAAACAATTTGAAAGAGAAGTTGAAGGACTTACACTACTAATTTCAAACTTTACTATAAAGCCTCAACAATTAAGATAGTATGGTAATAGGGTAAGGATACACATATCGATCAATTTCACAGCCCAGATGAAATAATCTTAAATTTGTGGTCAATTTAATTTCAACAAAGCTGCAAAGAAAATTTAATAGAGAAAGTTGGCCTTTTCAACAAATGGTACTGGGGCATTTGGGTAACAATATGCAAAAATAAACAAATGAAAAACCCTTAGACTCTTTACCCACACTGTAAACAAAAATTAACTCAAAATATTTATCATTAATCTACACATAAGAGCTCACTACAAAACTTTTGAAAAATAAATAAAAAAATTTTTGCAACCTTGGTATAGGCAGAGTTCTTAGATTCAACAACAAAAGGATATTCAACAACAACAAAAACCTAGAAGTTGCACTTCATCAAAATTAAAAATTTTGTGTTAAAGGCCAGAAAGTGAGAAAATATTTGCAAAATCATATTTCTAACAAGAAATTTGAATCCGAAATACATTTTTCATAACTCTTACCATTTGAAAAATGGATGAAAAATTTTAACAGGCATTTCATTGAGGAAGATATACAAATGGCTAATAAGCGCATGAAAAGATGTTCAACATTAGTGCTACAGAATGAATGATCGTGCTCCCTGAAAAGCCTTATGTTAGAACCCAATCATCGATGTGGTGATATTAGAAAATGGGGAATTGGGAGGTGATTAGGTCTTAGTATCCTTATAAAAGAGATCCCAGAGAGCTCCCTCTTCCCTCTGTTCTGTAAGAACACGGCCAAAAGATGGCCATCTATGAACCAGGAACGGGCTTATGCTAGATGCCCAATCTGCTTGACCTTGGACTTCCTAGTTTCCAGAACTGTGAAAAATCAATTTCTGTTGTTAATAAACCATCCAGGCTGTGGTGTTTTGTTATAACAACCCAAATGGACTAAGATAATTACTTATTATGAAAATGCAAATCAAAATCACAAAAGCACACTCATTAGAATGGCTATTCAAAGAGACAGATAATACTGAGGGTTGGCAAAAATGTGAAGAAAGCAAAACCCTTCTATTACTGGTACAACAGATTCATGTAAAATGGCAGATGTAAATGACACATTTAAAATGACACAAGCCGATTGAAAAAGTCTGTCAGTTTCTTTAAACATTAAATGTAAACTTACTATATGATCCAGCAATTCCAATTGTAAAACTCTGTCCAAGTGTAATGTAAATAAATGTGCACACGGAGGCATATACATGAGAATTTATAGCAGCATTATTTGTAATAGCTAAAAGTCAGAAACTATATAAATGACCATAAACTATCAAAAAACAAAATGTCAGACATCTTTACAATGTAATACTTTCCAGCAATGAAAAGGAACAAACTTCTGATACACACTACAACATGGATGGACCTCAAAACATTTCGCCTAAGTGAATGAAGCCAGGTACAAAATACTTGCCTATAGTATAATTTCATTTACATGAAATGTTCAGAAAAGGGGAATTAATAGAGACAAAAAGCACATCGGTAGAAAGCAGATCAATCATTGCTTAGGGCCAGAGTTGAGTGTTAACGATTAATGGGCTGGAGCAAACTTTTGGGGCACAATGGAATGTTCTAAAACTGATTGCAGTGATGGTGCACAGCTCTGTAAATTTACTGAAAACCATTGAATTGTACTTAAAGTAGGAGAATTTTATGGCATATAAATCATTTATGTATGTATATATTACAATATATAAAAAATTCTTAAGCATCATAAGGTCTTGGCAGAAATATACTATGAAAATCAGTATAAAATGGTTAATTAATGTTTTCTTTGGAGTTTGACTTACCATAGAGTAACAAAACATTCTATGAGTCTGGACCGACAATGACCTCAAAACAATGTTGGTAACACAAAGTGAGACTTAATTTTTTTCCTAGAAATTTTCTTTCTCTGATGTTCTTTATGTTAGAGTTTAAAGTGTATCAAGAGAAAATTCATAAAAATTATTTGGAGAAGAAATAACAATTTGACCCAAGTTCAATAGTTCTCTTCCTTTTCTGTATATATTATATTCCATATACTCTCTTAACTCAGTTTTGAAGATATATTCCAAAAAGACCTCTAGCTCTGCAAATAATTTGCTAAAACCCTGACCATCCTCAACATTATCTTCACAAAGAGAATAAACTTTATGGTAGAGACTATATGGGGGAGACGGAGAGATGGAGGGAGGGAGGAAGGGAGGAGAGAGATTTTTAATTTTCATGATTATTTTCTTTCCCTTTTTTATTTATATGACTGACATAAAGACAGTTTAGATCCTCAACTTCCCCCTGTTAATGATAAAGGGTAAAAAAATAACTTACTTTTTGCATTTTTCTAGATCAAATTCATCATTTTGCAGTGTACAATTCGGTGGCTTTCAGTATATTCATGATGTTGTACAACTGTCACCACTATCTAATTCCAGAATATTTTCATCACACCAAGAAGAAACCCCATAGCTATTAGCAGTCTTCCCTGTGCCTCAGGCCCTGGCAACCATTAATCTACTTTAGTCTCTAAGGATCTGCCTATTCTGGATATTTCATATAAATGGAATCATGCAATATGTGGCCTGCAATGCCTCATATTTTATAATACTTTGTTATCATAGCACTTTCATTTTTGAAGAAGTAGATGTGAAAGCCCATTTTATAATAAAATCCTTTTTATTTTGTAATTGGCTTTCAAAGAGAACAGAGTCAATTAGATACAATATTGTCAAACCTTAGCCCAGTACTTATTAGCTATGTGAACTTGAGTAACTTATTCAACCCTCTGAGCCTAGATTTTGATCTGTAAGACCGGAAAACATTGGTAAATTTTTAGGATTATCGTGAAGACTATAGATGTTTGTGTTTAGCATGAACCCGAGACAATATCTATTATTATTCACAAAGATTATCTAATTACCATCATCATTTAATTTGACACTCAGCTGTTCATGCTAGAATAAGAATTATACAATATTGGAAAGAAGGATGAACTAGGAATCAAGAGATTTGGACTCTATTCTAAGCTCTACCATTAACTAGTATAAATGGCATGCTGTTGAATATATGTACTTATCTCTTTGGTGTTCAGTTTCATCATGTGTAAATTAAGGAGTTAATCTAAAATCTAGTCTCCAGTTGATCTCTATGGTTCTTCTCTGACCAAAGCATACGGTTCCACAAAATAGATGCATTACACACTAGTTACTCCCTTTTTCTAAATAGAACAACATACTTCAATGAGTATCTGAGATAAAGCTTTCAAGTAGGAGAATATCTTAGAACTTTAATTTATAGTTATTTTACCTAAAAGTAAATACCACCTAACTAATATTTACTATATAGATTGAAGAAGTATCCTCACAAAAATCCAAATAATCAAATGTCATGTATCCTATATGGCAAGAGAAGGGAAGAGTGAAAAATTTCCACACAGAAAGGTTGAGAGGGGCACCCACATTTCTTTTTTTTAATTAATTTATTTATTTTTCCAAATACATTTGTCTCTGTCTTCCCCCCACCACTTTCCCCTGCCCCCTCCTCCCTCTCCCTCCCTCAGCCCTTCCCCACTTTGGTTTAGCCCATTGCTATATGTTCCCTGACTTGCCCCTACATTTCTCCATCACTTGAAGCACCGCTCCATGCTCTGTAGTCTATCTCCACCAGTTTAACTTTGAAGTAACCATCATTCCAATGTTAGAAAGAAATGATGCATTGAAGTATGATTAATTTTCTGCCCATGATCCCTGACACTATTTGAGTTCCAGACCCTGGCTCAGATATTTTCTATCTCTCATAATCTATTCCACTTCCTCATCTGATCTCAATATTTTTATCATCAACTTAATATTGAAGGCCTTACATGCTGTCACTCATTACTGACCTCAGCATCCTGTATGCATATTTCATTTCTAGAGTCCCTCACCATTGTAGAGTAACAATTCAAGTCACAAAAGTGGAAATGAGAAATGATTTCTTATAGTGCTTTTGTTTCCTACATATTACCATGTGTAGTGAATGTTTTCTTTAAATTCATAGTATATCTAAATTATAATTTAAGTAAAATAGAAATATCAATATTACTTAGCCAACCTATGTGCTCCTTTTTTTTTTTTACTTTGTCATTTTAGTCCCATTTTCCTTTCCCTGTTATACTAATATAGAAGATTTTTCACACTTGTTTTTCACAAATAAAAAAATTCAATAAATCAGGCCATTTGGAAAACTGCAATTAGCTATTTAAAAGGTGCTATATTCCACCATCTACCCTATAATATCAAATTACCTTTAAAAAGTTATCTTTAGTTCCATACCTAGAGTTTTATGAGTAAGTTCAGTTGAAAAAAAGTTAAAAAAAATAAGTTCCTTTTAGAACATCAGAATTTTAGAAGGGATCCAACATGGACACACCACATATCACCTAAGATTAAATAGCAGAAGATAGAAATATCTTCGGTAAAAATGTTCTTCTAGAAGCCTCTTCCAAGGCCTGGTAATTTAAGGATTGTCAGGTTACTCTTAGAAGCAAATTCAATTCTGAATGTCAATGGAAAATTTGAAGTATATGCAATATTCTATATTCCTGGCTTCATACTTTTAATGATTAAAATCATTATTACTAGAATGATATCACCATCATGATTGTTACATCTACTCTCCATATATACCCATCTCAAAGAGCTTCCAACAGTCATCAAATATTTGAGGAGAAAACAGCAGTCTCTCAAAAAGTTAAATTGAGCCCTCCCTCTACATGACCTAGGCTATGAAATGCATGTGGACAGGGCTTCGTCTGTCCTGTTCTTTGCTGTCTCCTCAGCATCAAGAACATGTTTGACCAATAGTAGGCATTTAGTAAGTGAATAATTTTTCTGAACATGGCTTGTTGTAATAGCTTAAAATGTAACAGGTGCTATCAAGCAGAGCCAGGCTATACTCTAGGCCTACATGAGTTGAATTTCCTAACCCTTAGGGGGACTAGGGCCTATAAAATGCAGTGATGCTTTGTCCAATGAAAGAAAATTATCAGTCCTAAGAAGAACTGAGAGAAAAGGGAAACACATCAGGGCCTCCTCCACACACACTCTTATGATGTGCTTTATATACTCAAGGAAGGCAAACCTCAGAGGCTTAATAAGAATCTTTTCTTCCCTTTCACTTGAACCAAAGTTAATACATTCACTCATTTGGCATACTTGTCTATTCTTGTGGTTTTTCTTTCTGACTGACTCCTCCATCTGCCTATGTCTAACTGCTTCTGTCCATATCTAATCCTGGTTTTTAATGCGTTTCTGATTAGTTTTCCAACCATACTGCAAAGATTCAGCAACTATAACTAAAATTCCCACCTCCCACCTCCACTGCACAGTGTTTTCCAGTGTCCCATTGCCCCACTTTTTTTTCCTAGCAGGTAGTACTGGCAAGCCACCCTTCAGAAGACCCGAAATCCAGAATTCATCTCAATGTCTACATTTTCATCAATAATAATAGCGGCTAACTTTTACTAAGCCCTTACTAGTAAATATCAGATACTTGACATAAGTTATTTCATTTACTCGTCACAAAACCCAAGAGATGCATATCAGTACCTTTCCATTTTTCAGTTAAAGAAACTAAGGTTTATCACTTTCCCACAATCATACAGCATGTAAATAGCAGTGCTGGGACATATCGACTGTGCTTCTAAATGCTCTGCCATATTGCCTCTTGCATAACTATTTGCAAAGTCATGTAATTTTCTAAAACAAAACCCAAAACTATTTCTTCCTTTCTTTTCTAAGAATAAAACTCCAATCCAGAATCTGATTATAATAAGCCTGGTTAATAATGTAATGTAAAAATAAATGCTTTTTTTTCCCTGAATTTGGTTTGAAGACCTATATTCTAATCCTAGCTTCCTTACTATGTGATCTTAGACATGGTATTCCCGTGTCTCAATTTCTCATCTTTAAAGTTAAGATAACAAAATCTGCTTTAACATGATGGTTTTTAGAACTAAAAAAAAAAATCCACAAAAGCATTTGGGGAAGCTGAAAATACTACACAAATGTAAAAGTAGGCCAATAATTCAGCTTCCTACTACCCTCTCTGGCTTATTTTTCTTGTAATGAACTGCTAACATAATCCTCTCTTGCCATTAAACTATGTAACTATTCTGTACTGGCCACTATCCACACAAAATGCAAACTCTTGACTCTTCAAAAATTTCCATCTACTCGTAGAACTTCTTTTCTAGACAAACTTGTATTTTCTCTGCTCTTTTAAGCCACAAACTGATTGCCCACCCAGCCCATAATATCATTCTCTTCTAAATTCCTCCAGTTAATCCTCACTTGCTTCCAAACCCTTCAATTGTTCCCCACAAGTGACAGCTCATATGCTACATCAAAGTGACTTCAAACTGCTTTTCTAGGACAACTCCCAAACCCCTCTCCCCTAAAAAACAGGGTTTTCCCCTATGTCTTAATCTTCTGTAAATCTGTATCCTCAAAGGCCTGTGTGTAGCTCCTCTCAATCATGCAGGGAACAATAGTTCTCTGACATTCTTGACATCTTTTATTCTCAGTACCTACAGAATCCTAATTTATGTAGCTATTCAAGTTTGGGAAGACCTTTTACTCTCATTTTGTAAAATTACTCTGATCGGCAAAGAAATGTCCCCACTTTTACACAGGCAGGCTAATTGGCATCCTTTTCTTTATTTCCCCCTCTCTGACACTGCCCCTACCCCTTATTAAGGCTCTGGTCTCCATAGTTGACTCCTGCATTCTTCCCTCTCCCCACTCCCTCCCTGCCCAAATCTGGCGTCCTGAGGAGAACTGAGCATGCACAGTGCCCAAAGCTGATTCCGGGATGCAAACTGGAATCTTTTGCAGATTTTGAGCCGGCAGTGCAGGCAAGATAAAGCACTACAAATTCAGTGGCCCAGTATTTGCCCACTCCCCATGCGGTACTATTCGATTTAAAGGTATGCTCAAAACCTAGGAATAGACTCAGAAAAAATGGACACTTGCTGCCAGTCCCTAGTCTGCTAGGTGGGTCACCAAACTGAGTGGCAGAGAGCTGAGAACAGCCCCTCCACCCGCTTTGGTGCAGGGAGATTTCTGAACTGTGAGCACTGATAGATGGCTGGGAGCTTTCGCTTGGCATCTCTGGTACACTGAGAAAATATTGTTGGGGTTTTTTTCTTTCTTCCCCCCCGGCTCCCCCCACCCCCCCGGCTTTGAACACAGTAACATCAGCTGCTCCAGGTTGAGAAATAAGATGTTGCCTGAGGATCTACAAAGTCTGTGAGGCAGCCAGAAAGATTTGTGGAGAGGACAGACAAATCAACTACTTATCCAAGAATTAGATCTAGGGATCCAGGAAGCTTAAAGACCCAGAGATAAACAGGATTTTCCAAATGACAATTCAGGAACCTTTCAGATATTCAAATCTGAATCGTGTGCCTGTTCCCCCAATATGCATACCTTCTTTGTACGTGAATGTGACACATTTCCCTTTGAGAGAGACTGACAGAACACACACACACACACACACACACACACACACACACACACACACACACAACACGATCCTTCGGCTCTCCTTTCCCCGGGTTTCTGCAGAGACTAAATCTCTAGAGCTGCAATAGCAGCAGATTCCCTTACCTCACTGTCAGGGGGATGAGGCATGAGGAGGAAATTTATCACGGATAAATATGGTAAAAAAGAGGGCTTCTTTGAAGGGCTTCAAACGCCACTGCACAGCCTGAGAAACAGAGATAGGCAGTAACAGGCAGAGAAAGACACACAGCTGCCCCTGCTGATAAAACCTAGCCGTCCCTTCAAACAGCAGCAAACAGGAGACATTTCATCACCATAGTGCATCCATATTGAGAGGGGGGGAGGAACCGTGTGCTTTGCGTTATGCATTTCAGTCACCCGAGATGGGAGGAGACCCCTGTCCATATGCTGTGCGAGCTATCCACCACCCCAAAAGTACATTGCTGCACCTAGCTAGCAGATCGCTTGTCTGAGAGCTTTTGCAGCAAACACGGTTAAATCTACATGACAGCAGGTTGTCTCTTACCGTAGGCAGCAGCGGCTCCATTTGGGCCCCCTGGTCTTTAATCTCCATGTTTTGTAACGCCTCTGGAATAAGCACCTTTCTCTGCAGTGTCTTCAGTGTCTTACACTCAGCCCGGCACTCGCTCTGCTTAGTATTCGGATCAGGTAGCTCTGAAGCAGGAGGCAATTGCACACTCCAACTCACCAGAGTCACATGGCTCCTACTCACTCGGGCTGCTAGCCAGGTTTTGCACTGAATGCCTTGGATCCCTGGGCCAGTAAGAGAGATCTCCCAACCCCTGTATCACTGCCCACACCTGGCTACTGGTGTAACATACAGCCTGCAGTGCTGCAAGTCTAATGAATCTCACCTAAGATGCTAAGTTCTTATATAGGTTAGTCCAAGGTGGACTCCAACCAGCTCAGCCAGATTTTTACACTTTGAGACAATTCACCTCATTCCCATAAGAGACATAACTCAAACAAGATGATGTTAATAAGGTTTACTAGTTGCCCCACTCTGAGTACTTGAGGTCTCTAAAAACAGATAAGATGACATCAAAATTGATATGATATCTTAGTGAGCTTGAACTATGCACTACCAAAGAAATCAGAGATTTAAATCATTTTTGACTCAACGAGAACTGAGTAGACATACTTTCAATATTTTAATTGTGAGAAACTTAGGTAAGTTTTACGCTAGTACAAATAAAACATATTTTTCTGTAATTTCCAAAAAAAATAAAAATAACAAGGAAAGAAAGTATTTTGATAGCAATGATGAAGGTAATAAAGCACTTTGAAAAGATCATGAATCTGACAAGAGTAACCCAAGCATATACCCTTTTTTGCCTTAAAACTCTCAACAAAAGAGGGGTAGGAGATTCTCTGATCTGTGAAAGAAAAGAAGTCAGTTAGATAAGCTCTTTTGTGGGGGAAAGTTTGTGCTAATTGTTGCTGAATGACTACACATATTTCCTAAGTTGACTACGGGTCTAGAGTATTTTAGTAATGAAACCTACATATTGCTGGACACCAAACCAAGAGCATGGAGGTGACAAACGAAGTGGGGCTCCGAGAGGATGACTAAAAATTCTTAAGATAGTTTATCTTAAATAGGAAATTTTTCACCAGATTTTAAAAGCTTTTTATCAACAGAAGTGAATATTAAATTATTTTCAGCAACACACCACCATTTTCCACAATGCTCATCACAGGTAGAATTATAGAAAACTTCTATTTGTTTTCCTTCTTGATATAATTCTTTTTGTTTTTTAAGTGAATTTATTGGGGTGACCTTGGTTAATAAAATTACATAGGTTTCAGGTATACAATTCTGCAATATATCATCTGTATCTCGTATTGTGTGTTCACCGTCCAAAGTCAAGATTCCTTCTGTCACCATTTATCAGTCTTTTACTCTCTTCTCCCTGCCCCCACCCCTTTCCCTTTTGTAATCACCATCCTGTTGTCAGTGTCTATGTTTCTTTTTTTTCTTTGCTTAATCCCTTTACCTTTTTCACCCAGCCCCCAATCCCCTTCCTCTCTGACACCTGTCAGTCTGCTCTCTGTATTTATGAGTCTATGTCTATTTTTGTTGGTTTATTTTGTTCATTAGATTTCACATCTATGTCTTTCATTGGCTGGCTTATTTCACTTAGCAATTCTTTATAATAAGCTTCAATTGTTTTTATGATTAAAAAAATATCTTTTTTAACCATATTAATATAATATTGAATAAGTAGGAATTTTGTGCATTAACACATTGAGACTATTCCAAGGACTTAAATAGAAATAAGGTATTTGACAAAGAATTTACTAAGTTGGGGCACAACTTGATATTCTACCATGGACTTATGAATAAAAGCTCCCTTCCCACTCAAATGACCACCAATAGATAATCATAAAAAAAACTTGTTAGGAAACAAACTTCTTTTTAGAAAGAGTATTCTTACCTCATTAAGAAACCCTAGGTCACCCCATTTATATTGTTGAAAAAACACGTAAATACAATTAGGAAAAAAGTCTGACTATTCCAAGAGTCAACAAAAAAATGAGATGATATTTTAAATTACTTTTAATCAATATTTCCCTACAATATGTATTATTAAACCATACATGCACTTTGCTGGAACAACAATTTCTTGAGTGCTTACCATGTGCTAGAGATACTATTTCTAGCAGAGTAATAGAACTTAGCCAGAGTTTGAACAGCAGATGTTCACCCTCTAAAGACATCTCCTTTCTGATCAAAGATGTTGAATGCTAGCCAAGTAAAGACAAACAAAACATAAGTGAAAAAAGAGAAAGTTGTCCTGTCTTAATTCACTACCTCTATCTTACAGCTCTAGAAATTTTAGAATTAAGGACCATACCTCAGAGTATATATCTACATAATAAACAAGTCCCAATAAAGAAGATAAGTATAGAATTGATAACTTCTGGGAACAAAAGCATCACCAGGTAGTAGAATTTTTGCTGAAAAAATCATAGCGTTTCATAGACAGGCCCTTAGAGATCAGCTTCTCCGTTGATTTACAAACTCCACAAGTGACGAATACAGAAGCTAGGAAAGAGGGAATCCAAATTGCATGAGCAGTTTTTTCAACTGCATATGTCTTCCTTGGAGATTCTGACTAATCTTAGTTGGAGGCTAGTAAAAGTAGTAGGTAAGATATACTTTTTGAAAAATTTTTCCAGGTTACTTTTATATTTCTCTAAGCCCAAACCTTTTTCCACTACAGTCAAGTTTCTTTGGATTGCAGATGATTAAAAATGGGTTTCAGCTTAGCCTGAGATTTCATTAGTACTGTTTGACAGCCATAACTTCAAAATAGCATTAAGTGTTGCAAGACTGAATCTGTCCAAGTAACTTGATGTTCTAGACACCCCACTGGAATAGGACAATAGTCTGATTTCATTAAGTCAGTCCTACTACGTGTGAGGGATACTCTGCTACTGATGCTACTTCCTATGGTACCCAGCAAAACCAAAGTGGAATTTTCCTCTCTGAAGAATGAAGCAATCGGCCAGAAGCCAACCATACAGACAGAGGAATTACAGAAAGCACTAAACAAAAGAGCCACCATCCTCCCCAGCTGCTCATGTGGTGACCAGTTGGAAAGGAACACAGCCACCATGGTGTGCCTTCTTCCTTGATTTGTCCTGCATCCTGGGACTCTTGCTGACCTGACTCTTTACTAATCCCCCAAGGATGCAAGTTAGCATGGATCCAATGTCCTCTTAGTTCCTACCTCCTTTTGCTATCTTAAGTCCTGTGGGTTAAGATATGCACATCAGTATAATGTTTATCTTAGAGAAGAGGCCATCTAATATTAATTGTATTTGAAGAAGACACTGGATTCAAAAAACAATTGCCAACACTAGTTTTTTAAAAAAACACTTTTCAGTCCTAATAATATTGGGTTTCCGGCTTAGATCTGAAAGTCCTTTGCTTTGACCCTTTTTAGTATAAACGAGCTGAACTTTAGGTAAATGACAAGATCAGAAATATACTGTGTTGGTGATAATATTACCAGCTCAAGATTAATATTTCAAAAAATGTATATGTGAATATATCATAGCACTGTTTATATTATTCACTTATCTGCTATCTCTTTGTACTTCTATCCTTTGGGACTGGTATAAATGTTCTGAACAAATTAAAGCATATTACGATATGTAGATTTGACAGGCTTAACATTCCAAAAGTGATTAAGTGACTTTGGCAAATTGAAGACAACAAAAATGATCTTTCCAGAGAGCTTCAAAAATGACGACATTTGCTCTGGCCAGGTGGCTCAACTGGTTGGAATATCATCCCTTGCACCATAAGGTTGTGGGTTTGATTGCCAGTCAGGACACATACCTAGGTTGCAGGTTTGATCCCCTGTCAGGGCATGATCAATAGTTCTCTCTCACATCAATGTCTCTCTCTCTTAGATAGAAATAACAGAGGTGGCTCTCTCTCTCTCTCTCTCTCTCTCTCTCTCTCTCTCTCTCTCTCTCTCATCAATAAATATATCTTCAGGTTAATTTTTTTAAAAATGACATTCGACCTCTAAGAGAAAAGGTTAGAATGCCCACTCCCAAATCTAGCATATAATAAGGAACCTTATGGTATAACACTCAGATTTAAAGATGGCAAATCATACTCCTTCTACAGATGTTCTTGGCCACCAACCTGATAAGTATGTTTCTAGACATCAACTATCAGAAAAGGAAATACACGAAGTAAATAATTAGGAAGCCCATTCCAGTGTTAGGCTAATGTTCATAATTAAATGACCCTTAATTTCTACTTCCCTTCCTTCACAACTGGTTTTACCAATCCTGAAGTTTAGGAAAAAGACTTAATTTTCTCTCTTTGCCCAAATTTACCTCTAAAGAGGAACACATGTAAAGCCTACACACTAGATTGAATACTATAGAGCAGCATCTTAACCCAATTTAACTCAAGTTAATAAACATTTGAGTACCTACCATGTGCTAGCAACTATACAAGAACAAACAAGACATGAACCGTGCACTCAAAGAGGTCAGAGTTTAGAAGAGAAGAAACATAATATGATTTGACAAGTGCTTAGGTATAAATATGTGCAAAAGACAGAAGTAGACCAAAAGACAAAATGATTAACTTTTAATAGCATTTTTCTCACCCTTACTATAGAGATTTAAAATCCATAGGCTATTTCTTCTGTTAAAAAAATTCTAATTTTCCTTTAGTTGTATGTATGCCTCAATTTATTACTTCTCCAATTATCGGCCTTTACGCCTAATTATCACTATCTTTGTTAAATGGTCCTGAATGTATCATTTGTATTCCTAACTTGAAAATAATCAATATCACACTTATTACACACTTAATCTCGTAGCTAAGTAATTCTTAACTTGTCCTTTTTTATACCAATTTATGAAGAAATACACTAAAATAATCATTACTCAGTGTCCACATGTGAATTTTACCATACATTACCAAATGATGACAAACCAGAAAAATCTCTCAGCTTTTGTTATTGAGTTTACACTGTCAAAGAAAAATGAAAAATGCCATTTAAAAAAAGAGAAGGAAAAAATCAAAACTCTTTCTTATAGCAATTTTTCAGCTTCATCATAAGCAAACTATAAGTGAACAGTGTTCAGATACACATAATACATGATGTTCTGATACATTTTATACATGGGTTTACATAATCTAAGAACTTGAATTTGTGTTCTAAATTTACTGTAATTTTCAGAGTTCCATAATTCACATGTCTTTCCATATTACTTAAAAAACAGATTTTTTTTTTCTAACAGAGACAACCTTATCTGAAAGTGTAATTTGGGCAAACCATAAAATAATGTGTGCTGAATTTCTTATTAGTTAATTCAACAAGAAGATTTATTAATTTTTGTGCTATATGTTGGTATAAAAATAAGATATGATATCTTCTTATCTATATAAGTAAACAGATCATTATTTCATGTACTAAGGTGATAAGAAAATGAGATGTCCAGAATACTAAAGGAAGGTGAAGTAGGTACACTGCACAACTAAGCAGTAAGGGGGAAGATGAGACCTGAATTAAAGGATGGGTAATGTTGAGCCAGGCAAACCAAGGAGAAAAAACTATTCCATTCTGGAAATACTTCAAAACTCAGAGCAGCATCAATATAAAAATGACAGTCATTCATAATCCCACCACTCAGAGATAATCACTGTTACCATTTCGGCATGTTTACGTAAAACCTTTGGAAAATTGGGGGCAGAGCATGGCAACTACTCTCTCTTTCTTATTTCCATCTTATCTAAAGCACTAGAATTTTCTGTTATAAGTAAGAATTGGAGGCCCTGATCTCCCATGCTGCATCAGGACTGGGGGAAACTTTCAAATTGTGTCCCATTCCTGTGCATTTCTCTTTGCGTTCAATTTCTACAAACCTACTTGAATTACCTGCCATTTTCTGTTCCCTCTGCCCTCACACCAGGGCTCAACTAATAGAGAAAGAACACAAGCCTTTTTCTCAGGGCTGCACACCAGCAACTAAAGCCCTTGTTCCTTTCTCATTCTCCCTTCCTTCATTCCAGAGAACCCTTGGCTATGGACGGCCTAGCTCTTCATCGTTTTTTGCAATGCTGTTATTTGGAAATTGTGCCACCTGGGTTTAGGATTCTGAGCCTTAAACTAGGCTCTTCTATTGTACCATTCACTTCTGAGACATTAAATGCCAATGACTAAATGAGTAAATACTAGGCAGGTAAGTAAATGGAGAAGGGAAAACTTGATTAAGCTAAAAAAAGATTATTTTACTTCAATATTCATAAAATAGGGCAAAATTGAACAACTAAAATTTGCTTTGATTTCTAGTAAGAAACTTAATTTTTATGTGGGTATTCAAACTTAATGCCACTTTTCAAGAATATAATCATCTCATAAATCAAGAGAGATACATGAAATTAATGTATTTCTTTCAATAGACATTTACTAAATGCCTTCAACTGACTCAAAATTGTGCTAGATGCTGGAAATCCAAAGTCCCTTCCCTAAGGAGCTCAGTCTGAAATGGTGACGAACAATCAAACATTTCCAAAGACAGTATGACAGTACATATAAGAAATAGAAAGGGCACCTAATCCATATGGGTGGAGACAGGAGACATCAGAGAAGACTTCCCAAAAGAAATGATATCTCAGAGAAACTCTGAAACATATGGAAGGGTTTGCCATATTAAAAAACAAAGTTAAGAGAACATTACTACTAGACAAATAACACATGCAAAAGCATAAATAACATTACTATGTTCACATTGCATGCAGTTAAATACCAACTGTCTCTCAATATAGGATTCAAGAGTAAGGATTAGTTAGGATTTATTTCTAGGTTTGTGTTTGTTTTTGTTTTTGTCTTTGCTTTGTTTGTTTGTGTGCTTTTTCTTTTGCTTTTGTTTCAGTGTTCAAAGTTGATAGTCTCTAAACCAAGATTAAATAATTAACACAGGCAATGAAATTCAATACTTGACTTGAATTTATTGCAAATGGTATTTTTAATTGGACATTAAACTATAACCATAAAGATGTCTTTAAAAGCATTAAAAATAGAGTTAATAGAAATAATGCAATTCACATGAAATCCCACTGAAAAATGCAGATGTTATTACTTCAAATACTCACAAATTAAGATGTTTTCCACTTACTACATCATCAATGTTAGAGGCTAAGTAAATTCAATAGAAATAACTTTACATAAGTATAAAATATTTAAATCAGTTACCAATGCTCAAAAAAACGCATATCTTGTAGATAATGTTTCTTAAGGTTTATCAATGAGCACTTTATACTAGAATAACCTTGGGTGTTTCTGAAAATATTTGATTCCTAGGTCTCATCTCTAAAGACTCTAATCCAATAAATTGAGTTGAGGACCAGGATACTGTATTTTTAGCAGGAGATTCTGATACAGGTGGTCTGTGCATCACCGATTACAATTTGATTTCCATACTTTATGTTATGGCCCTTATCTTTCTCAAAAGAAAAATGATTGTCTTAAATATCAATAATTTTTTAGCAGCTGATACATAGCACTATATTGGGATATATCTTAAATGATCTAACATCCACTGTTTAAAAACAAAAACCTACCATTTATTTATTGTTTACTATATGTCAGGTACTGTGCCAAGTATTTCATATAATTATTTCTTGTTCTCCTCGTATCAACCCTGAGATGTATGCTGGAGCTGAGTGGAGTTAAATAACTTGCTGAAATTACACAACTACTAAGCCACAGAATCAGGGCTCCAACCCAGGCTGCCCCCAAAGCACTTCCTTTTTGCATCATGCTGTAACTGATATCTAATTTGTACAGACTGCCAGATGTACAGTCCACAAGGAAGAGCACCAGATCCAAATTCAAAGTTGGTATTATGGTCAGAGATTTTTAAAACAATTAACCTGGTCAAGCCAAACATAAGGTATTGCTATCGCCAATGACGCATAGAAATTCTGTTTTGTGTTTAGGCTTCCTCTTGAAATTCATTTAGAGAAGACTGAGTGGGAAGCATGTAGTCTTAGGTCTTGACAGAAAATGACTGGAGTGGTAGCTACTGTCAGGGGGAGAAATCCTGTGGTCTTGATGCCCTGAGTCAGGTGGCTTAAGTCGTTCTTTGGCCAAACAGCACCTAGCATGCTTTCTCCAAGCTTCTACTGTCCCTTTTACAGACATAATAATTCACAAGTTACCTATAAATTCTGGTTTAGTATCAAAGAGTGAAATACTTATCCAACTCTTATTTTTTAAGAATAAGAAAGTTCATTAATTCTTTTTAAAATATGTGTATCAAATGCCCCTTGTGTGCCGGACACTGTGCTAGGTCCTTGACTAGCACAAGGGCTCTATGCTTGAAAAGCTCAGGGTCTAGAGAGAAAAAGACACATGAGAATAATTGCAATAGCACCTGACAAATTCTAATATAGACTCAATAGGAACAACTGGAGGAGAAAAGCATTATTATTGCATTTTATCAAAAAGTGATGGGTAATATCTTAAGGCTTATTATGTGGCAACCATTTTCTAAATCCTTTATCATATTAATTTATGTAACCTTCACATTTGGTCCTATAATGTGGATACTTCCCCTGATTTTACAGATAAGAATACTGAATTTTCTCAAGTCGCAAAACTAGTAAATGACAGGGCTGGGATTTAAGTCCAGGCAGGCTGGATTTACTGAACTTCTTGACCACTGACACTGTTCCTTACAGTGGGGAAAGCGTGGAATTGGAAATCTCTGTCTCTAAGTAGGTCTGGAACCATGGACAGGTTACTCACCCTAGTACTTTCTTTAATGTATTAGTTCAATAACAGGGTGGGACTAAGCGTGGTATATTTTGCACCTGCAGAATACTAAACTAGGTAAAATTGAAGACTCTAATTCAAATTCAAGCCTGGACTAATTGGTTGAAAATGCTTAAGAAGTCATTTAACTCTCCAAGCCTCAGGATTCAACTATTGTACATCTTATCATTTTTCTGGAATTTTTGTGGTGTTTCTATATGTGCCATATAGTCATAAATCTCCAAACAATATCAAAAAGGAAACTTTTTATTAACTTAATAATAAAATAAATAAATACCCTCTCCCTATCTTTATGTTAATCAGTCCAATCAGACAGCTGTCTCTCTTACTTACTTTCCTCAACTTCTCAGCATTTGACAAGTGTTCCTTCATTGGCAAAACCAAATCTACACCTACTGATTTGGTGTTTATTTCTGTACGCATTCATTCATCCATCCTTGCATGCATTGATTTGGGGCTTGTGAATCATTAGGTACATTATGTACTATAATAAATTATAAACTACATTATAAACATTATGTGCTAAATACAACTATATAAAGATAAATGAAACAAACCCTCAGAGAGCTAACAATGTACTTAGAAGTGCGGAAAGACATTCATTTCACATTCCATATGACAACTATAATAAAGTATTGAATAGGTCCTCAGGAGAAATAGAGTAAAAGTATTACAGGCGGGAAGAACAGCAAGTACTCCATAACGCTAAGAAATTCTATATGCCTTAAACACAGCATATATAAAAGGAAGTGTCAGTAAAAAAAGATAAAAGTGATGGCGCAGACCAGATTATTAAAGGCCTTGTTTTCCATCCTCAAGAGAGGGGACCTTGTCCTATAAATGTTAGGAAGCTGTTTAAGGGTTTTAAGCAGAAAAGGGATATGACAATACAGGCAGTTAGAAAAATCTATAACATGGAAGATGCTGGGGCAAGACTAGAGGCAGATACCGCTGCCTCTAGTTGGCCGATATGAGATAATAGCCTGAATGATGATAGTTGCAGTACTAAAATGTGAAGAGTTCCAAGAGATATACAAGAGGAAAATAGATAGACTCACAATTCAGATACAAGAAATAAAGAAGATAAACAAGTGTAGGATCCTCGCTGGCTGGATAATGAAATAAATAGCATTTCAACCACATTTTCCAATATGGAAAAGCAGTTTGAAAGCATATCTAAAGAATTTAGTTTTGAAAGTAATTACAGTGGTTAAGAACATAGGCTTTGTATTCAGAAGTGTCATTTAATATCTGTGTGAACTTCAGCAACTTTCTTAAACTCCTAAAGTCTCAGTTTCCTCATCTATAAAACTAAGTTAATAAAAAACAAACTCAAAATTGTTGAGAATAGTGAGCAAAGACTGTGGTGCAGCTGGGTTAACAAGTGAATAGTTGTCATGCCCCAAGATGCTACTGCTTTGCTCTCATTAAATCAGCTAACACATATGAAACACTTAGAATAATGGTAATTAAATGATAATTTCTCAAGAGAGAGTGGCTATTATCACTACTCGATGGAATTTGATGTGGCTGGAGGATGTCCAAAGCAGATGATCAGAAAACAGCTGGAACAGGAGGAAGTCTGAGTACGGACTGTGTTTCTTTAAGAGATTAGGCAGAGATAGAAGAATCCAGTGAACGGACCTCTGAGGAACCACCAACATTTAAAAGTCTTCCAGGCTTTTCTTTGGTCCATTCATGAACCTAAATATTTCTTTCAACTACTACTAATTGCCAGTTTATAAGTCTAGGGGCTTTTTTTCAATGAATTAAACCATTTACCAACCCTTCAGAAGCATCCTTATATTCTATTCTTGAAATTATTGTTTTTATTTGTATAAATCTGTGCTGGTTTTCCCTTTTTGTTTTTTTTCTTAAAGATTTTATTTATTTATTTTTAGAGAAAGGGGAAGGGAGGGAGAGAGGGAGAGAAACATGGATGTGCTAGAGAAACATCTATTGGTTGCCTCGCGGACACCCCTGACTGGGGACCTGGCACGTAACCCAGGTGTGTGCCCTGATCGGGAATCTAACCAGGGACCTTTGAGTTCTCAGGCTGGCGCTCAATCCACTGAGCCACAGCAGCCAGAGCAAATCTGTGTTGCTTTTTTATTTGTCTATTTCAGTTCCCCTAGAAAACTGTAATATCCTACGCGACCCTATAGGACTACATATATATTAAAATATTTCTTTATTGACACACAAGTATCACTTTCAGATAATATAAAGTGATTGATGATTTCTATGTTCATGTACAATGTTGACTCCTGTTTAAGAGCTAGTGAGACCCATACACAGCATTCGTCCCAAGAAAAAACTGTGCCAAGAAATGGGGTTTAGAGGGGTCTTTGTTCTTTGGCATCTGTCTGGTGGCACTACTTGCCAGTCTCAGAGTTCTCATAAATGCTAATCTAACAGTCCACTTTCTCTCTTTAAGTTCCTCACTTATTTAAATCATCAAAAAATGCTTCTCTTACTAATATTTCCTTGGCACTCAAGAGAGAATAGGGAGGATACCAGAGCTTCCTCAGGAAACACAATGATGCTTTTTCAGGCCTGAGGCAAGGGTACTCACAAAGACAAGGTTACCTGCCCTCAAAACTATAATTATGCAATATTCAACAAATGAAGCAATGAGAATAATGAGAAAAAACTGAGAAGCATCTGGGTTAACAAGTGAGTAGCTACCAAACATCAAGGTGCCACTGGTCTCCTCTCCTTTCATGCCTGCTGAAACATTTGTAAAATCAGAGGCCTGATCTGCATGCTCCTTTCCAAATCAATTCTCATGTTAATAAAAAGGGGCATCTAAAAATGAAATTCAGGCTATTCAAATCCAAGTAAATTAAAATCACACAAAGCAAGAAAGAGTACTTTTAAAAATAATACATTATTTTTTTATTTTTAAATTACGGCATAATATTCCCCCCCTCAGTAAACTATGTCTATAGAAAACAAACCTATTCAGACTATCAATGACCCAGTGGAAAATTATTCTAGTTACAACAACATTTATTCCTTTCAACAAATTATTATTTGAGTATTTTTATGTGTGAGATACTTAATACTCCCTATCCTAGCAACTGAGTATATAGAGAAATAAAAAATTAAAAAATATTCGTGGAAGGGGAACAGGAGGACAAAGAATGAGAGGTATATGAGTAAAACATAGTATATGAAAGGATGATAAATTCAATGAAGAAATAGGGGACAGAAAAGGAAAATAAGGAGAGTTTGGATTTCTAATGCTAATTAGAGTAGCCAGACAAGACCTCACAGAGAAGGTGACATTTGAATAAAGGCCTGAGGGAAGTGAAAGAGTAGGACAAGGAGCTATTTGGGCGTTTCTTCAGCTTTCCAGAGAAAACAAATGCAAAGAATAGGCAGGTAATCATGGGAGGAAGTGAAGAAACTGGATAAGCTACTGTAATAAGATAAACAAGATGATAATGCTTTGTACCATATGAGAAATGATGGCGTTCTGGACATATTTCTGAAGGTAGAGTCAACAGTATTTGCTGAAGGATGGAATGTGAAATGTGAGAGAAAAAGAGAAGTCAAGGGTGATGCCAACATTTTTGGCCTGAGCAAGTGAAAGGATAGCATTTCCATTACCCACACTACATTAGAACTGAGAATTTCACTTGTATTTAGCAACGAGGAAGTTCATGTAGTGGTAGGAGGCAATTTAAGAAGCAGTAGGAGGAGAGGGATTGGAGTATAAACAACTGTAGTCCAGAAGATTAGAAAAGCAAAGAATTAGGGCAGGAGGTAGAAGGAGAAGCAGGCTCAATAAGAGAAATCAGTTACTGTTTACCTTGCAAACTAGATCACCTTGCAAAATATAGATTTACCTTGCAAATTATCTTGTCTTTTCAAAATATTTTATCATATCTCACTTGTGAGTTGGTTTTCGTTTTCCTGTTTGTTTGTTTGTTTTGTTTTTTGCCTCTCCCTATGAGCAGCATGTTAGTAAAATAATGAAGTATTGGACTCATTCACATCAAATTACAACGATTAACAGTAACATTGATTTAAAAAAGCAACAAATCTTTTTTATCAGAAAGGGAGGTGAAACATTTACTGAGAAAAGAGCTTAGTGGTTTGATCAGCAATAAATAAGAGTTATTTCCTTTATTAAAATCCCTGATTACATAATAAGTGCACAAATATTTTTAAAATGTATCAGGGTATCAGTCCTCTCACCATGAAATTTTAATTCCTGTGGTCTGATAGACATAAATCTGCTGGAGACAGGAAGCAAAGAATGCCATTCAGCTGAATGAATGAATGAATCATTAAGGTAAACTAAATATAATTCCAGAGTCAGGTCAGGACATCAGGAATAACAACAATGTGGCTCTCTTCATAAGGGCATGGAAGTTTTTTGGTTTTGGATTTTTTTTCCCACAAAGAGTGAAAAAAGATACTGATTTGGGGCTTCATTCAAAAGGTCCCTCTAGTCTGTGTTCCAAGAAAGTATGGATTAAGTTTGCCTTTCTCCTTGTTGTTTTCCCAGGGTCTACTATGATGCTGAATGCATGAATTCAATAAATGTTTTTTAGTAAAAAAAAAAGTGAATTAATAAAGCCATGCAAAAATTAGTCAAATGAATAAATAAATAACACCTTAACCTTATAAAACTCTGTTAGTCAATAAATCACAGGTAGAGTCTCACCTAATAAAATGCTTCTACAATAACCACCACACTTAAATCTACCTGTACCATATATAGAGAGAGAACAGTTTTAGGATGACACATATTATCTATATTGATTATCCAAGCCAAATATTATTACTAACCTCACTGTGGTATGTGGGAAAGAAAAACTTAATTTGGTTTTGTTTGTTTTAGAAGTACTAGGGGCTTCTAGAAGTTACTGTTTTTAAAAGTAAGACTACCTTTATTTTGAAATAATTAAAAGAAATCTGTGAGATCACCACAACTATGAGTGCTGGTGTTGAAGTCTCAGAGGTGTGCTATTTAAACAATATTAATTGGATTAATCTTTAGCCTGACTGTGCCCTTCCATAATTACCTACACATAAAGTCTGTACAGAAAAAGTCCAACCATTGTTAATATAACAATGGTTTGCATAACATTGATGTAACCTGATAGCCAAGGAGAATGGACTGGAATGCATATGAGTGAACAATGACAACCTTACTGTTCTAGTCAGTGGGGAGAGGTCAATGCTGTTGAGTGAGCATGTGTACTGTGTGGCTGTCATATGCAAAATCACTGAAGGTAGAGCAGTGAATCTGCATTGAATTTTGCATTAATCTTGAACATTTCTCCAGGGAACTATTCAGATGATTCAGAAGGCCGCAGCTATGGCCACTGGTGACTGACAGCTTTATCATGACAACACACCCACTCATGCATCATGTCACGTGCAGTTTTTTTGTCGAAATGTCAAATCAGCCAGGTGACTCAGACCCACTACAGCCCAGACTTGGCACCCTGAGACTTCTGGCTTCTCCCAAAACTAAAATCACCTTTGAAAGGGAAGAGATTTCAGACCATCAACTAGATTCAGGAAAATATGATGGGGCAGCTAATGGCAACTGGGAGAACTTTGTGAGGTCCTGAGGTACCTGCTTTGAAAAGGACTAAGGCATCAGTGTCCTCTGCACAATGTTTCTTGTGTCTTGTATCTTCTTCAATAAATGTCTCTATTTTTCATAGTATATGGCTCTATACTTTCTGGACAGACCTCAGTATATTAATGTATCTCACTCGATGTCACTTATGACTAAAACACAGACTTTTAAAAATATATTGTTCAATATTTTGATTTTCTTGTCTGGGTAATGGAAACTAGACCACACCTGCAGGTGCCAATGAGAACTACCCAAAAAGAAATAGATGATTCTTTCTGTCAATCATCCTGGGGAATTTCTTACACTGGGCATGAAAAGGAACTTCTCTGAACTAAGAGTTGAGGAATTAGGACTCTGAGCCCAGTGTTAATACAGATTTCTCTTTGCTGGGGATTGGGCTTGCCTGGACACATGATGCCACATGGTGCCACATGGGAGCAAATTGATATAGAGAAAATAGCTTGCATAACTGCAAGGCTGTATTTATTCATCACTACATCTCAAGGCTGTCTTTATTCATCACTACATCTCTAGAGTAACAGTATTTCAGAATGTGAAAGTGGGCAGAGGGCAAAAAGAACCACAAAGACAGTTTAGCAATATAAAAATTCCTTTGGTAGTCCCAGACCTTAACTAGGTAAAGGAAAGTAGTAGGGAAAAAAATTTAACTACCCTATCTATAGGATGAAAGTTTATAGTCATGTTTGGATATCATCTCAGGAATTATTGTTTTGCCTACCAGGAAAAACAGTCCTTTCGTTCTTCTGGAAAATGTCACATTTAACCTTCTGAGTAGAGTATATTGATCCAGGGATGGGCATCTTAGTCAATATGAGCCAATCAGTATCAGTATCCTTCCCCTGAATTCTTAAACTTGATATGAGATAGACCTAATCTCCATGCCTCTCTAGTGGAGGAAATTTTAGGCACTAGAGCTAATGGAGACCTTGTCTCTCATGATAAGAAAAGTACTAGGAGGAGAATGAATCTAAATGTCTCTCTCTCTCTCTCTCACTCACACACACACACACACACACACACACACACCCATACACACACCTAAAGAGATGTAGTGACAAATAACAATTATCCTTAAGATCTAGATACAGTCCAGCACTTCCAGTGCTCTAATTACCAAAACTGGTGCTAAGCCATTTTTCAAAGCCAGTTTAAAATGGATTTCCATTTCTCCATTCTAAAACCAGTACCCCTTTCCTAACCACTAACCTATGCTGAAATTACTGTTATGGGCATCCTGACATTTACCAAAATATTTATAAAATACTTGGCAACCAATGGGCCAGGAGTTTTCATAACTATTTTACCTAGCAAATGGGATAACCTGAACAATTTATTAACTTTCTACTCAATATGATTTGTTGAAAAGAGACTTGTACATCTCACAACCCCACACCGCATGGGAAGCTTTTTTTGTTGTTCAAATTTTTTGTCTCCATTTTCCCACCACCACTTTCCCCTGCCCCACCCACCCCCACCTCCTACCCTTCATCCTTGCCCACTTTGGCTTTGTCCCTGGGTCCTTTTATACATGGTCCTTGATTTGACCCTTCCCCTTCTTTTCCCCTTTACCTACTTCCCTCCTTCCCTCTATTACTGTCGGTTTGTTTTTTCTTTCAATGTTGCTGGTTATATTTTTCTTGCTTGTTTGTTTTTTTTATTAGGTTCCACTTATAGGTGAGATCAAATGGTATTTGTCTTTCACTCCATCGTTTATTTTGCTTAACATAATGCTCTCCAGTTCTATCCATGCTGTCGTGAAGGGTAGTAGCTCTTTCTTTCTTTCTGCTGTGTAGTATTCCATTGTGTAAGGGTACCATAGTTTTTGGATCCACTCATTTACTGATGGGCACTTAGGTTGCTTCCAGCACTTGGCTATTGTAAAATGTGCTGTTATGAACATTGGGGTGCATAGGTCCTTTTGAATTGGTGTTTTGGAATTTTTAGGGTATAATCCGAGCAGTGGAATTGCTGGATCAAAAGCCACTTTTACCTTTTTTGAGGGAATTCCAAACTGTTTTCTATAGTGACTGCACCAGTCTGCCTTCCCACCAACGGTGTACTAGGATTCCCTTTTCTCCACAACCTAACCAGCATTTGTTGTTTGTTGATTTCTTTATGATGGCCATTCTGACAGGTGTGCAGTGGTATCTCATGGTGGTTTTAATTGCATTTCTCTGATGGCTAGTGATGATTAGCATCCTTTCATAAGTCTCTGGGCCCTGTCTATGTTCTCTTTGGAAAAGTGTCTGTTCAGGTCCTTTGCCCATTTTTTAATCAGGTTGTTTGTCTTCCTGGAGTGGAGTCATGTGAGTTCTTGATATATTTTGGAGATCAAACCCTGTCCGAGTTATCATTGGCAAAAGTATTTTCCCATATGGTTGTTTACCTTTTCATTTTGCTGATGTTTTCTTTGGCCGTGCAGAAGCTTCTTATTTTGATGAAGCACCGGTTGTTTCTTCTTTCCTTTATGTCCCTTGCTCTAGGGGATATATCAGTGAAAATATTTCTGCGTGGGATATCTGAAAGTTTCTTGCCTATGTTCTCCCCTAGGGCTTTTATGGTGTCGTGACTTATATTTAAGTCTTTTTTTAAATTTAATTTATTCTCTTTATTTTT
Source organism: Pteronotus mesoamericanus (assembly GCF_021234165.1). Taxonomy (NCBI): domain Eukaryota; kingdom Metazoa; phylum Chordata; class Mammalia; order Chiroptera; family Mormoopidae; genus Pteronotus; species Pteronotus mesoamericanus. The sequence continues at coordinate 23,905,992 of NW_026555325.1, read as the reverse complement.
TCAAATACATTTGTCTCTGCCTTCCCCCTACCATATTTAAGTCTTTTATCCATCTAGAGTTTATTTCTGTGTATCGTGTAAATTGGTGGTCAAATTTCGATTTTTTGCATGTAGCTGTCCAGCTCTCACCACACCATTTGTTGAAGAGGCTATTTTTACTCCATTTTAAGTTTCTGCCCCCTTTGTCAAATATTAATTGACCATAGAGACATGGGTTAATTTCTGGGCTCCCATTCTGTTCCATTGGTCTATGTGTCTGTTCTTATGCCAGCACCAGACTGTTTTATTACTGTGGCCTTGTAATATAGTTTGATGTCAGGTATTGTGATCCCTCCTACTGGCTATAGCATTCTATATATACTATATATAATATATGTACTATTATATATAATAGTGTATATAATATATATTATATACTATAGTATATAATATTATATATTAATATATTATATATATTAATATAATATATAATATATTAATATATTAATATATTATATATAGTGTATATATATATAATACTATATTATATATAGTATATACTATATAGTATGATATAGTATTGGCTGGGACTTCCAATACTATATTGAATAGAAGTGGTGAAAGCAGACAGCCTTATCTTGTTCCCAATCTTAGCGGGAAAGCTTTTAGTTTTTTTCCCGTTGAGCATGAGGTTGGCTGCAGGTTTTTCATATATAGCCTTTATTACGTTGAGGAATGCCCCCTTTATTCCCACTTTGCTGAGTATTTGTATCATAAATGGGTACAGTGCAGGATCAAATGCTTTTTCTGCATCTATTGATATGATCATGTGGTTTTTGTCTTTCCTTTTGTTTATGTGATGTATTATGTTTATTGATTTGGGAACATTGAACCATCCTTGCATCCCTGGGATGAATCCCACTTGACCGACATGGATGATCTTTCTAATGTGTTGCTGGACGCAGTTTGCCAAAAGCTTGTGGAGGATTTTAGCATCTATGTTCATCAGCGAAACTGGCCTGTAGTTTTCTTTCTTTGTTGTGTCTTTATCTGATTTTGGGATCAGGTTGATGCTGGCCTCATAAAAAGAGTTTGGCAGCCTTCTCTCTTCTTGGATTTTTTGGAATAGTCTGAGAAAGACAGGGGTTAGCTTTTCCTTAAATGTTTTGTAAAATTCTCTGGTAAAACCATCCAGTCAAGGGCTTTTGTGTGCCTGGAGTTTATTGATTACTGCTTCAATTTCACCAGTTGTTATCGGTCTGTTCAGGCTGCCTGATTCTTTTTCATCCAGTGTTGGAAGATTATATTTTTCTAGAAATTTGTCCATTTCATCGAGGTTTTCAAATATCTTGGCATATATTTGTTCATAGTAATTTCTTACAATCCTTTGTATTTCTGTGGTATAAGTTGTTATTTCTCCTCTTTCATTTATGATATTATTTATTTGGGTCTTTTCCCTTTTTTTCTTGACGAGTCTGCTTAAAGGCTTGTCGATTTTGTTTATCTTTTCAAAGAGCAAGCTCTGGGATTTGTTAATCCTTTGAATTCTTCTTTTAGTCTCTATGTCATTCAGTTCTACTCTGATCTTTGATTATTTCCTTCCTTCTACTCGCTCTGGGCTTTGTTTGTTGTTTTCCCGTTCTTGAAGATGTACAGTTAGGTCATGTATTTGAAATGTTTCTATCTTTTTTAGGTAGAACTGCATTGCTATGAACTTCCCTCTCAGGGCTGCCTTCACTGTGTCCCATAGATTTTGGACTGTTGTGTGTTCATTTTCATTTGTTTCCAAACACTTTTTGATTTCTTCTTTGATCTCATTATTCACCCATTCATTTTTTAACACCATGCTATTCAGTCTCCATGAGTTTGAATGTTTTTGAGTTTTTCCTTGAGGTTGGTTTCCAGTTTCAAGTTCTTGTGGTCTGAGAAAATGCTTGTTATGATTTCAATTTTCTTGAATTTGTTGATGCTTGTTTTGTGTCCTACTATGTGGTCTCTCTTGGAAAACATTCCATATTCATTTGAAAAGAATGTGTAATTTGCTTCTTTGGGATGAAAGGTTCTATATATGTCAGTTAAATCTATTTGATCTAATGCGTTGTTCAGTTCCGCAATATTTTTGTTGACATTTTGTTTCGAAGATCTATCCATTGTTGACAGTGGGGTGTTATAATCCCCTACTATCAGTGTGTTGCTGTCTATATCTTTCCTGAAGTCTTCCAAGATTTTTCTGATATATTTGGGTGCTCCTATGTTGGGTGCATATAGGTTTACAATGTTTATGTCTTCTTGATGGAGTCTTCCTTTGAGTATTATAAAGTGTCCTTCTGGGTCTCTTCTTATGGCCTTTGTTTTGAAATCTATTTTGTCTGATACAAGTATTGCTACCCCTGCATTTTTTTCCTGTCCATTTGCTTGGAATATTTTTTTTCATCCCTTTACTTTCAGTCTGTGTAGGTCTTTTGTTCTAAGGTGGGTCTCTTGTAGGCAGCAAATATGCAGGTCACGTTTTCTTATCCATCAGCTACTCTGTGTTTTTTGACTAGAGCATTTAATCCATTTACATTTAAAGTTATTATGAAAGGTACTTGTTCATTTTTTTCCCTTTGTACCTATGTTCCTCTCTTTCTCAGTCTTTTTCTTCATCTTCTTCAAGCAGTCCCTTTAGCATATCTTGCAGTGCTGGTTTGGTGGAGGTGTATTCTTTTAGCTTCTTTTGTCTGGGAAACTCCTTATTTTGCCTTCCGTTTTACTTGCGAGCCTTGCTGGGTAGGGCAGTCTTGGTTGTAGCCCTTTGCTTTTCATTCCTTGGAATATTTCTTGCCATTCCTTTCTGGCTTGTAGTGTTTCTGTTGAGAAGTCAGTGGCTAGCCGTATTGGGTCTCCCTTGTACGTTACTTCTTGTTTCTCCCTTGCTGCCTTTAGGATTCTGTTTGTCTTTGATATTTGCCATTTTAATGATGACGTGTCCTGGAGTGGGCCTCATTGGGTTCCCCTTGGATGGGACCCTCTGTGCTTCCTGGACTTGTGTGACTTTTTCTCTCCTCAAATTAGGGAAGTTTTCCATCATTACTTTTTTAAACAAGGTTCTCTATTCCTTCTGCCTCTCTTCTCTTTTTAGTATCCTTATTATATGAATATTATCACATTTCAGGTTGTCCTGCATTTCCCTAAATTCCCCTTCATTCTTTTTGAGTCTTTTCATTTTCTTTCTCTTTCTGGGAGCTTTTTTTCTACCTTGTCATCCAGATCGCTGATTCAATCCTCTGCTTCATCAAGCCTGCTTTTGATTTCTTCTACTTGTTCTTCAATTCAGAAATTATAGTCTTCATTTTGTCTTGCATCTCATTGATAGTCTCTATGTCCTTTTTCATGCTGACATAATTTGCAGTAAGTTCCTCATAGTTTCCCTCTAGTTTGTTGTAATTCTCTCTGAGCTCACTGAGCTCATTGAGCGTCCTTAGAACCATTGTTTGGAACTCAATATCTGATAGTTTACTTGCCTCTATTCCATTTAATTCTCTTTCTGGACTTTCCTCCTCTCCCTTCAACTGGGAGGTGTTTCTTTGTCTTCCTATTACATGTGACTCCTCTCTTTTGCTCCTCCTTCTCAAATTGATCTGTTTTGATTTCCTGACTTTGTGGTATGAATTTCTATGGTAGGAAACTGCTGTTTTTTGTTTCTGGATCTGCCTCTGATGATGTCAGCTGTTGACCCTGACTGACCTTAGGCAGACTCTTCAAGACTTCCAGGAACCTACTGTCTGTGCCTCTCTCCTTCAGTTGTTAATCTAGTTACTTTGCACTCAACAGTCAGGCTTAGGCACTTCAGAGTGGGGCAGAGTCCCTCCTGAGAGCAGGGCTATCATGTCTTCTCACACTGCTGCCACTCAGGGAAGTGGTCTGCCTGAACCAGATGGCTGCTGCCATAAGGGGCAGGAGTCAGTACTGGGATCTCGCCGGCTACTCTCTCCATTCTCTCTGTTCAAAAATTTTTTTAAAAAAATTTGCAGATCCTCAGGGGAAAAAAAAAGAAATATATTGTGTTAGGCATGGGGCATAATTAGTCCTAATATAAAGGTTACTCTTCCTTAAAAACAAGGTTTGGAGGAATGAAATTGTTTCCAAGTAACTTATCTGTGTCCTGAAAGAAAAGCTCAAGAATTCAAGAATTCCAGTGAAGTGGGGCAGTAGGGGGAGGCAGCAGACTTACAGTTCCTCATATGACAAATAATATAATAATTAATAGAAAATACAATAATAAATTCTGTGTTTTGCACACTAACAACTGTAAACCTATTTTTGTCCCACCCTGTACTTCCAGGACTAACAATAATAATAATAAAACAAAAACATTACCCAACAAGATAAAATTCACAATGGTTAGCAGCTAATAAAAAATTGTCAGGCATGTAAAAAAGCAATAAAATACAACCTATAATCAGAAGTTTTAAATCAGTCATGAAAAACAAACCCAGAAATAAAACAAATAAACAAAATTAGTAGACAAAGGCAACATAATTGTTTTAACTATATTCCATACTTCAGGAAGGTAGGGGAATAAGTACTGTATTTGGCCATGTATAATGCTCACTTTTTTGCCCAAATTTTTGAGGGAAAAATAAGGATGCACATTATACATGGGTAGTACTAATTCTGTATCTAAATTATTTTAATTCTTTTATTTATGCTAATGTGTTAAAAGTGTAACTCTAGAAAGGAAAAATGATATTTGTATGCAAAGTAATACCCTGGAATACAATAATCTATTTTGTTTCTAAATATAAATAAATAAATGAATTAAAAAATTTAAAGAAAAGAGTTTTTTTCCTGGAAGTTTGGGCCAAAAACATGGGTGCACATTATATGTGGCAGCATATTATACACAGCAAAATATGGTAATCATTTAGTTAAATACATGGACCTCACTAACTTCCTAATAGAAAATAAAGGAATTTTATGACTATTATGTTGGAATAATATGCCAGCATATTAAATAACTTAAATGGACATATTTCAGAAATGACAAACTATTTAAACTGAACTAAGAAGAAATAGAAAATATGACTAGATCAATAAGTAAAATAGATTAAATAACTAATTTAAAATCTTCCTTAAAAGAAAAGCCCAAATGCAGATACTCTCACTGTGAATTCTACCAAATATTTGAAGAATTAATATTATTACATCACAAATTCTTCCAGAAAACAGAAGAAAAGGGAAGACTTCCTGCCATTAAGGGAGAAAAAATAGTGTGGAGGTTTTCAATAATTAAAAATAGAATTACTATATGATCTGGCAATCCTACTTCTATGTGTATACATATCTGCAGGAAATAAAATCACTATTTTGAAGAGACATCTACAGCCCTCTGTTCACTGCAGTATTATTCACAATAGCCAGGACATCAAAACAACCTATCTATCAATGAGTGAATAGATAAAGCAAATGTTGGGTATATATACAACAGAATTTTATTCAACCATAAGAAGGAATTGCTGCCATTTTTGACAGCAAGGATGGATATTGAGGGCATTATGCTAAATGAAATCAGTCAAAGAAAGGCAAATACTGTATGATCTCATTTATATGTGGACTCTATAAAGAGCCAGTCTCATAGTAATATAGGGTATAATGGTGATTGCCAGAAGGTCAATGGAGAGATACGGTCAAAGGGTACAAACTTCCAGTTGTAAGTTCTGGGAATGTAATATACAGCATGGTTAACAATGCTGCATTAAATGTTTGAAAGTTGTGAAGAGTAAACAAATGTTTTTAATTACAAAATAGATTACTATGTGAGCTGATGAAGGTGTTCACTAATTTTATTGTGATAATCATTTTACAATACATATGTATATCAAATCATATTATACAAGTGAAACTTATACATTGTAAGTATAATATGTCAATTACATCTTAATAAAGCTAGAAAAATTAAAAAGTAAAAAAAGAAGTTTTGAGAGGAAAAATATGTGTCCCTTTCTCCTATCTTGAAATGACACCACCTCTTTTTCATGTAGTAAATCCAGTATTCCAACAGTTATTGAAAATTCGTGTGCATCAGAATCACCTGGAAAGCTTAGTAAAATTTAAGTTGTCAGGCCCCAAATTTTCTAACATGTTCCCAGTGATATTAGTGATCTTGGCCCAGAGACCACACTTTGAAAACAGCTGCTAAATCCTAATTCATTAGCATGGTGTTCAAGGGCTCAGATTTGGGTTTAGATGTTGGCTCAACCAGTTACTTACTGCCTAGGGCAAACCTGTAAGTCTCCATAAACTTCTGTTTCCTCATTTTAATATGGGCATAATCAGACTGGTGCAGCCATTGTGGAAAGCATTGTGGAATTTCCTCAAAAAGCTAAAAATGGAACTGCCTTTTGATCCAGTGATTCCCCTGCTGAGACTATACCCTAAGAATCCCAAAACGCAAAGTCAAAAGAACCTATGCACCCCAATGTTCATAGCAGCACAATTTACAATAGCCAAGTGTTGGAAGCAACCTAAATGCCCATCGGTAGATGACTGAATCAAAAAATTATGGTACATTTACACAATGGAATTCTAAGCAGCAGAAACGAAAAAAGAACTACTAAACTTTGCAACAGCATGTTTGGAACTAGAGAGCATTATGCTAAGCAAAATAAGCCAGGGGGCAAAAGACAAATACCATATGATCTCACCTAAAAGCAGGACCTAACCAACACTACAAAGATGCAAGGAAAATAAGACCAGCAACACTGAAAGGAAAAGAAACCAACAGAGACAAGAGGGAAGGAGGGAGCGGTGGGCAGGGAAAAAGGAAGGGAAGGGGAAAGTTAAGGAACGTACAGCAAGGACTCATGGACAAAACCAAAGGGGAAGAGCTGAGGGAGGGAAGGTGGGAGGGGGCAAGGGAAAGAGGCGGGGGGAAGGCAGAGACAAATGTATTTGAAAAAATAAAATAAAATGGGCATAATAATTGTATCTATCTCACTTAACTGTTGAGAATTAAATTAGATAATAAGTATAAAGCTTTTAGAGTATTGCCTGGCAAATAATAACAGCTCCACCACTATTTGTTGTTATTACTATCTATTTGTGTTTTCTGTTGATAGAGGTTATATACAGTTTTTGCTATTATGAACTTTGCTGCAATGACCATTTTTATGCATTTTTCCTGATACATTTGTGCAAATGCCTTTCTAAAGCATACTCTTACAAAGGAATGCAGAAGTGTAAGAATGAACAAGTTCAATTTTACTAGGTAAAGCTACACTGTTTTTCAAAGTGATCATATCACTTTCTACAGCCAACAATAAGGAATGAAATTTCTATTGTGCCACATCCTTGCTAACACTTGGGAAAATTTAATTTCACATTAAATATTTTTGGCCAATCTCATGGCCAAAATTGTATTGTGTAATTTTAATTTATATTTACTTGATTACTAACAAGGTGGAGCAGCTCTTCTTATTTATAGGCCAATGTGTTCCATCTTTGAAGAAATTCCTGTTTGTGACTTTGGCTGCTTTTTTTTTTAATTGGGTTTTTTATCTTTAAGTTGCTCATTATATCCATTGGATACTTTCTCTTTTTTTGGTCAAGAATTTATTGCAAATATTTTCATCAGGATTAACTGAAGTTATATGTGTGGATAGTATGTAAGCAAATAACTATTAGTAAAGGAGCTTTTTTCTCTGGAGATGAAACATTTTGAAGTCTTTCATTTTGAGGCTAAGTGCAGCCTCTCAAGACCCTGTGGTAACTTGGAATCCTCAGTGTCTACTTGGGTTCTCTCTCTAGCTCTTACATGTAAATCAGGAGCCATGTCTTCTTCTCTCCTCCTGCTCCATTGATTGGGTGGATCTCCACTTTGTTTAAGGAACTATCATAGTTTTATCACATTGAAAGTGGCCTAAAGTGTTTGTTGAAAGAACAATCATGGCTTTACCACAATGAAAATTGATTTGTGTTCCTAAGAAGGAAGGGGGTATGTGCATAGAGTATGTGAATATTTGCACATACTTTAATCTTTTAATTTGCAGCTGATTAGTTCAGTGGTTCCCAAACTTTACTGCACTTTGGAATCACATGGGATCTTTAAAAAATAGTTATGACAGATTCTAACCCCTTTATATTCTGATTTAAATGGTAAGGGCTGGGACCTGTACTTGGAAGTTTAACAAGCTCTCTAGGTGATCTTAATGTGCACTGTATTAGTCCTTGAGACTCAAAGTGTCATACACAGGCCATCAGCATTGCTATCACCAGGGAGCATATCAGAAATGCAAATTCTTAAAATGCAAATTATAGAATAAGACCTGAGATCCTTGAGTGCATTTTAATTAGGGTTTGAGAAACACTGGCTTGTCCACGGTCAGCTTTTGTTCCTACTGTTAACCTTGATGTTAAAATTCTTTAAGGATGTTATCTCATCTGTAACCCTAAACTACACCTACTTTGGCTGTGGTTGCTCTGCTCTGATTTCTCCAATTTTCTGATTTCTTTGGCTTTTTAACTTCCAGAAAATCCTCGAATTTTCTCACCCAGTGATGGCTGCTTCCCTGTTTTCTAATATGATTATGAATTCATTATTTTTCTTATGTATTTTTTCTCACTTCAGTGGATTTTTTGGAGGGAGGGGACATATATGCACTCAGTGAGCCACAGTCTTCCAGATTTTTAGATTACTTTTCAAGATGGGCAAGGAGTTTGAAGTTCAATGGGGAAAATATAAAGAAAAATTCATGGAAATGATTTCAAAGTTCTTATCCTCTGAAGTTTTGAGTCAACAGTGAGATAGTTACTAAATCTACATACTCACATGTAGTAAAGTAAATGTTTCATATACAAAATGACAATTGTAAAGAGTGTTAAAAGATGTATATAGTTTAATTTGTTATAAAAGCACATTTGTACTTACATGCACAACTTTACATCCTATTTCAAAGCTTTTATAGACTCATAACTCACCTGTGAACTCTCTCTTATAATAGCACATAGTTACGCATTTTGAAAAGTTTTTAATTAAAAAACAATGTATATTCATTATAAAAACTTTGGAGAAAAACCTCATATTTCACTTTTTAGAAATAGTAACATTAGTTGCATATTTTTTCAGTCTTTTATTTTTGTATTCACACATTTGAAAAAAAGGATGGCTCTATGGTAAGTTCAAATTTTAAACAGACATTTTTTCCTAAGTAGTTCCAGGAATTAAGTTTTATCATGCCCATTTGGGTAGTTTTTGTGAGTTGGATTAAGAGAAATAAATAAATAAATGTTCATTTCTGAAAATAAGGGAAATGAAAGTATAATGCAGAAAATTAAAATAACATGCAATTCCATCACCCAAAGATATCCATATCAGTATTTCTAAATGTTTCTTTCTGCCCTGGCTGGTGTGGCTCAGTGGATTCAGCACTGTGGCCTATGAACCAAAAGGTCACCAGTTTGATTCCCAGTCAGGCAGGGCACATCAGTGGGTTGCAGGTTAGGTCCCTGTTGGGGGCATGTAAGAGGCAACCAATAGATGTGTCCCTTACACATTGATGTTTCTCTCTTTCTCCCTCCTTCCCCCCTCTCTAAAAGTAAGTAAATAAAATCTTTTAAAAATAATAATAATAAAATGTTTCTATTTTTTCCACCTATATATGAGTATATAATTTTTTTTCACATAACATCATTAATGATCATGAACACAAAGAGGAACATCCTGTTTTGAATTAAGTTTGTCTTTCTGACTTTATAAATGTTTTACTGCAGCCAGAACTAACATTTTAATATCTAGAACTGCCAAATATGCATAACCAATTTTCACAAATTGTTATTTTTTTATCCTACACTGGCCAGTAGTCACTTTGCGACTGTTTTGTCTGACCTTGGTATCAGGGTAATTCTAACCTCATGAAATGAGTTTGGAACTGTTCCCCCCACTTCTCCTATTTTGTGGAAGAATATTAGAAAAGATTGGCATTAATTCTTTAAATATTTGATAGAATTTACCAGTGAAGTCATCTGGTCCTGGGCTTTTGTTTGTCAGGATGTTTTTTACTACTGATTCAATCTCCTTCTCATTATTGGTTTGCACAGATTTTCTATTTCTTCATGATTCAGCCTTGGTAGGTTATATGTTTCTGGGAATCTATCCATTTCTTCTAGATTACCCAATTTGTCACCACGTAATTATCCATCATAGTCTCTTATTGTTGTGGTATCAGTTATAAAGTCTCCTCTTCCATTTCTGACTTTTGAGGCCTCTGTCTTTTTCCTTATTTAGTCTAGGTTAACACTTGTCAATAATGGGTATCTTTTCAAAAAAACAGCTCTTAAGTTTTCTATTGTGTTTTAGTTTCTATTACATTTATTTGTGTTGTTTTTCTGCTAACTTTAGGCTTATTTTGTTCTTCATCTAGGTCTTTGAGGCATAAAATTTGTTTTGAGATATTTCTTCTTTCACCATGTTCAAGTTTATTGTTACAAACCTATCTCCTAGAACAGCTTTTGCTGCATCCCATGAGTTTTGGTATGTTATGTTTCTATTATCATTTATTTCATGATTTATTAAATTTCCCCTTTGGCTTATCTTTCACTTATTTGTTGTTCAAAAGTGTGTTGTTTAATTTCCACATATTTGTGAATTTTCCTCCACTTACTGATTTTTTTAGTTTCAGACCATTGTGGTAGGAAAAGATCTGGTATGACTTCAATCTGCTTCATTTTGCTAACAGTTGTTTTGTGCCTTATAATATGATTAATCCTGGAGAATATTCCATTTCATCCTTGAGAAGAATCTGTATTCTGCTGTTTTGGGATGGAATGTTCTCTATATGGCTGTTAGTTCAATTTGATTGAAAGTATGATTCAAGTCTAATGTTGTCTTATTCACTTTCTGTTCTTATTCATCTTCCTGTTGAACTGACCCTTCTTTCACTACACAATGTCCCTTTTCATCTCTAGAGACACTTTTTCACTTAAAGTGTATTTTGTCTAAGTATAGCAATATCTTCTTCCTTTTGGTTACTATTTGCATGAAATATCTTTTACTATACCTTCATTTTGAGCTTATATGTGTCCTTAAATTTAAAGTGAATCTTTTTCTTTAAATGTGAGAAGTGTTAAATATTCTTGGTTTGATATCATACAAAAACCATACTAAAATGCCTTTCTTTTTTTTATTTAATCTTCATTGTATTTTTTTCCTATTTCCACTTAGTTCCCTTATACCCCCCGGCCCCCCAGCAATCACCACACTGTTGTCCATGTCCATGAGTCCTTTTTTCTTTTTTCATTAAGTAAAAGGCAAGAGTTTAGATACAGTAAATTTTAATTAAATTGGCAGAGTTAGCAAGCACCAAAAGACAAAATGGACACTGTCAGCTTATCTTCAGCCCTTGCCTTTTAACAGGCCAATGAACACAATTTGAAACACAAGTGAGTTCTGCTTTTCAAATCAATAGTGAAGGGATTTCCTCAGCATTTAAACATGTTAATATAAGCAGTTGCATAAATCTAAATATAAAACTAATCCCCTACAGGTTTGAAGTAGCATTCACCATCTCTATGAGAAGCTGATTATTACAAATCAAGTTCAGTCATATTTTTAGAAGGGGAAAATAGTGATAGCAGTTGCTAAACCGAAATTACCATCAAGGTTCAAAAAAGCTCATCATGTTCATTTAACCACAAGCCAACGCTGTTTAAATCAGAATTGCCCAAAAGAAAAATTCTATCAGGCATTCATGTTCTGAATTCTAGTGTATGAGGTCAATTTAAATACGGTGGACATAAAAATGTCATGAGTCATTTGTCATAAATAAGGCAGTAACCAACTATTACTCATTAGTAGCTTCTTTGAGATAAGGTATCAAATCTGCCCTTTCCAAAATCTTAATGCCAGCAAAGATCATTTTTGTTCCACAGATACACTTCTTAGGATTCTCCAAATACTCCATCAGTGTAGCCTCTCCCCAGATGATTCCTTTGTTCTTGCTGATATCCATGTAAGAAAATCCAGGGTCCTGACTGGCCTTTTACCCAAATAGACTGTGGGAATTTGGCCCAGGTTTGTGCTTGCCTCCCTTCTCTGCAATATGGCACCGGGCAAACTTCTGAGCAAAAATCTTGCTCTTCTCAACATCACCCACTTTAAAATCACTCTTTCATCGCGTGAAACACAGAGGTTCCCATAGGCAACCCAGACATCCCACTCTCTCTAAAGTGAATCTTTTGAAAGATGGAGGCAGAGGTAAATGCAGTTCATCTCCTCACACAGCCACCACAAAATTACAGCTAAACCACAGAACAAATATCACTCAGAACCATTAGATAATTGAGCTGTATGGAAGTCCAACAACTAAGGAATTAAAGAAACCACATTCATCCAGACAGGTAGGAGTGACAGAGGGGCAGAGACATGGAGACATGAAATGGGCTGGTCCACACCCATGGGTGGTGGATGTAAAATAGAGGGATATCTCAGGAGAGAGGGATCCCAGCTCCAGACTACCCAGCCCAGGGTTCCAGTGCCAGGAAGATAAGTTCCTATAACTTCTGACTGTAAAAATAAGTGGCAGTTGGGTCGATGGAAGGAACTGCAGGATTCTCACGTGTCTCCTCTTGGAGGGCCCTGCATACAGACTTACTCAGATGCACTGCCTCTGGGCTCCAGCACCAGGGAAGTACCTTGAAGGGCACCAGTGGCTACAGGGAAGAATTGAAGTGCCTGGCATCAGGGTGTGTACTGGGGACCACTTTCTTCCAGACAGAACAGCAGAGAGCAGCCATTGTTCCTCTTCTGAGCCCTCCCCCACACAGTGCCACAGTGTGGCAGCACCATATCTGAGTCTCCATCACCTAGCTCACATGCTTAGCCCTGCCCTGATGATACCTAAGGCTCTGCCCCATCCAACTTACAGGCCCACCCAAGCTGGTGACGGTGGATTTTTCAAATGAATGTCTGGCTAGGCACAGATTACAGACCTTTCTAAATCTGCTCAAATAAGCAACAACTGGCCCAGCCCCTGTACCTTTCACTATGGCCCCAAGCCCAGCACTGGCAGCAGCCATCTGTAGATCACTTTATAGCTTATGCCAAGGGGCCCCAGAGAGAACACAGGTAGTGGCTGACCTTGACCTGAACGACCCAGGAAACTCCAGAGCCTCTGCACCCAGTGGAAAGTTATAGACCACATTGGAGCACCACCACCCAACCACCTCCATAAACTGCAGAAGTAGGTGGTGCAGGCCAATGGTCACAACCAGTCATACTCTCTGTCTGGTCTGGGTTAATCCCTCCCAATGACCTGCGGACAGCAATCAAGACTCAACTACAAGAGGAGGGAGTACTCAGCCCACACACAGGAGACACGAGTACCCAGCTTGGGCGATATGGTAGGCTGTGCCACTGAACCCTACAGGACACCTACTATATTAAGCTGTGTTACTAAAACACAGAGTGAAGCGGCTCTGTCCTACTGGGAGTAAACACAGGGAGAATACCAAAATGTGAAGATAAAGAAATATGGCCCAAATGAAAAACAGAACAAAACCTCTGAAAAATAACTAAACAAAATGGAGAGAAACAATCTATCAGATGCAGAGTTCAAAATGCTGCTTGTAAGGATGCTCAGGGAACTCAGTGGGCACTACAACAGCATAAAAATGACTCAATCAGAAGTAAAGGAGACACTAATTGAAATAAAGAACAATTTATAGGGAATCAACAGTGCAGTGGATGAAGCCAAGAATCAAACCTATTATTTGGAACATAATGAAGCAAAAATATCCAATCAGTACAGCAATAAGGAAAACAAAAACAAAAAAATTGAGGAAAGGGAGGGGCCTCGGGGAAAACTTAAAGCATTATAACATAGGGGTGCCAGAAGAAGAAAAGGAAGAGCAAGAAATGGGAAACCTATTTGAAAAAATAATTTAAAAAACCTTCCTTAATTTGGTGAAGGAAATAAACATACAAGTCCAGGAAGCACAGAGAATCCCAAACAAGGTGACACAAAGAGGAACACATCAAGACACATCATAATTAAAATGCTAAAAGTTAAGGATAAAGAGAATCTTGAAAATGCCAAGAGAAAAGCAGAGTTACCTGCAAAGGAGTTCCCATAAGAATGTTAGCTGATTTCTCAAAAGAAAATTTGCTGGCTAGAAGGGACTGGCAAGAAGTATTCAAAGTGATGAAAAGCAAAGACCTACAACCTAGATTACTCTATTCCACAAAGCTATCGTTTAGAATGGAAGTTCAGATAAAGTGCTTCCCAGACGAGATAAACCTAAAGGAGTTCATTATCACCAAGCCATTATTATATGAAATGTTAACGGGACTTATTTACGAAAGAGATGATCAAAACTATGAACATTAAAATGGCAATAAATACTTAAATATCAACAACTGCACCTAAAAAACAAACTAAGCAAACAAGCAGAACAGAAACAGAATCACAGAGATGGTGAACACTGGGATGGTAGCCAGTTAGGATGGGGTTCTGGAGTAATGGGGGACAAGGTGAAGGGATTAAGAAGTACACATTGGAGGGTACAGAATAGACAGGGGGTTGTTAAGAGCAAGTATAGTAAATGGAATTGCCAAAACACTTATATGCATGACCCATGGACATGAACAAAGGAGAGGGGATCACTGCAGGGAGTAGGATGTGCTGGGTGGAGGGGGGCAATGGGGGAAAAATTGGGACCACTGTAATAGCATAATCAATAACATTAAGAAATAGAATAAAATAAAGTGAATCTTTTGCAAATACAAATTGGTAGTTAGAAAATAGTCATGAGAGAGAGAAAGATGGCGGAGGAGTGAAAGGGAGTCACGCTGACCTCCTCCCAAAACCAAACTGGAATTGCAACTAAATAATGAAGTAATCACCTGGAAAGCAGTGGAGCGATAGTGGGAGAGGAGCCTTGGTGCCGCGGACAGTGGATTCGACTCTCACACATCCCAACGGGTGAGAATTGCGGTGGAGGCTCGAGAGGGTGGGCTGGGTGCGCACGGGCACTGGCACCAGAGGGACATTGAAACGGCCAGTTAGCGTCCCCCGAGAAGAACGGGGTCTGAATCATAAACAGGAACCCCTAAACAACAGCAGCTAAAGCCGAGAACATACAGACAAAACGCAACCCCAAAAAGCTTAGGGGCGCTCTCTGCCAGAGACAGGTGGCTGGGGATGCAAAAAGACATTTAAAGGGCAAACGCAAAAGTTGCAGCGGCAGCCACCCTCCTTGATCGCTGGGTACAGGCGGCAGCAGGGTGGGCTGGTGCCTGGGAAAAGACTGGTGAGGAAAACTTTGTGAAGAGAACTGACACGGCGGCCGGTGGAGCCCGGGTGATAACGCACTTCCCACTCTGCAGCTACCATCTCGCTCAGGCATAAGGGAATCAATTAACCTGCCTTTTGTGCGCTCCGCACACAGCTTGTACGTGTGTGAGCTGCGGGGCTGAGTGCAGACTGGCTGGGAGAGCCTTGAGGAGAGACTGGAGACGGAGGCGTTGGGGAAAGAACGGGAGGAGGAACCGAGGCGTCCCGACTCCCTCCCCGATCCGTAGTCTCCATTGTGGGCTGGAAAGGCGCGACCCCAAAGAGGCAGAAGCGGGGCGCGCATGAACCAGACTGCCTGCGATTGAAACGCAGTCCGCACAGGGGTTGGATCCTCGGCCGAAGGGGTCACAGAACTGCCCAGAGGCCCCTGAGGGGAGACTAGAAACGGAGGCATTGGGGAAAGAACGGGAGGAGGAACTGGGGAGTCCCGACTCCCTCTCCTTGCCATAGTCTCCATTGCGCGGGAAGAGACCACACCCCCAAAGAGCCAAAAGCCGAAAAGCAAACATAGACACCCCCAAAACACCCAGAGCAGGCGCGCACACTTGCGCCGAGTGACTGGCGAGGGTTGGCGAGCGTGTGTGTGACCCACGCGGGCTGGTGAACGCTTGCACCTGCCGGCAAGGCCTCACACAGACTGGCACCCATACGGCCTGCGAGGGGCAAGGGCAGGCATAAATTGACCTCCCTGCCGCGATTGCGGAGCAGCCCACAAAATAAGTAGAGCTGCCCAGAGTCCCTGGAGGAGAGACCAGAAACAGGATTAACCGGAGAGTCCTAGAGCTGATTTCCTCCCATTTCCGTAATCCCCATTTGGCGAGGGCAAGCAACGCACCCAAAGAGCCAAAAGCGGGGAAAACACACAATAGAAGACCCTAAACTGACCAGTGCCGCGAAGCTCGCGTGCCAGGGAGGCCAGATGAGCACGGGAGGTCGCGAATAAGCCCCCTGGTCTGGGGCAAACACATGCGAGCCCAGGCAGGTGGGGGACCCTGCCGCGCTGGGAACGCACTCAAGGAGCTCTCGTGAGAGCGCAGAGAGATCCCAAAAAATAGCCCAGCCCTGACCGAAGGGGTCACAGACCTGCTCCAAGCAGGAGTCAGACACAGGCATTAGACTCCTGAAAGGCTCAAACAAACAACCCAAGGCCCTATAGGGTCAACAACTGACATCATCAGAGGCAAGCCCAGAAAGAAAAAGGACAAAAATACTTAACAGACTCTCACAAAAATGGGAAGAAAAAGAAGTTCCCCCCAAATGAGTGGAAAAGGGGACTCCCCACAGAGAGAGCTCAATGAAATAGAGGCAAGGGAACTCTCAGATATGGAATTTAAAACAATGGTTCTAAGGAAGCTCAATGAGCTCAGCCAGCTCAAAGAGAACTATGAGAAACTGCAGAGAAACTATCAGGATCTTACAGCAAACTATATCAGCCTGGAAAAGGACATAGAAACTATCAAGAAGACACAAGAGGATATGAAGAATACCATTTCTGAATTGAAGAACACAGTAGAAGGAATCCAAAGCAGGCTGGATGAAGCTGAGGATCGAATCAGTGAGATGGAGGACAAGGTAGAAAAAAGCTCCCAGAAAGAACAAGAAATGGAAAAACGGCTCAAAAAGAATGAAGAAGCATTTAGGGAAATGCAGGACAACCTGAAACGCAATAATATCCGTATAATAGGGATCCCAGAAGGAGAAGAAGAGGAGCAAGGAATAGAGAACCTCCTCGAAAAAGTAATGATGGAAAATTTCCCTAATTTGAGGAGAGAAAGGCTCTCATGGATCCAGGAGGCACAGAGGACCCCACTCAAGAAGGACCCAAGGAGGTCCACTCCAAGACACATCATCATTAAAATGGCAAATGTCAAAGACAAAGAGAGAATCCTCAAGGCAGCAAGGGAGAAGGAGAAAGTAACATACAAGGGGGCCCCGATACGCCTAGGAGCTGACTTCTCAACAGAAACACTACAAGCCAGAAGGGAATGGCAACAAATATTCCAAGCCATGAAAAGCAAGGGCCTACAGCCAAGGCTGCTCTACCCAGCTAGGCTCTCCATTAAAATAGAAGGAGAAATACGGAGTTTCCCAGACAAAAGAAAGCTAAAAGAATACATCTCTACCAAACCAGCACTCCAAGATATGCTAAGGGGACTGGTTTAAGAAGATGAAGGAAAAGAATGAGACAGAGAGGAACACAAGTACAAAGAGAAAAGATGAGTAAGTTTCTATCAGTAATATCTCTCAATGTGAATGGACTAAATGCCCCAATCAAAAGACACAGGGTAGCTGAATGGATAAGAAAATATGACCCACACATATGCTGCCTACAAGAGACCCACCTCAGAGCAAAAGACCTACACAGATTGAAAGTAAAGGGATGGAAAATAATATTCCAAGCAAATGGACATGAGAAAAAGGCTGGCGTTGCCATACTTGTATCAGACAAAGTCGATTTCAAAGCAAAGGCCATAAAGAGAGACCCAGAGGGGCACTTTATCATACTTAAAGGAAGAATCTATCAAGAAGACATCAACATTGTAAACTTATATGCTCCCAATATAGGAGCCCCCAAGTTTATAAGGAAATTGTTGGATGACTTCAAAAAAGATATAGACAGCAACACACTGATAGTAGGGGATTTCAACACCCCACTGTCAAAAATGGACAGATCTTCCAAACAAAACATTAATAAACATATCGTGGCGCTGAATGACACACTGAATCAAAGAGACTTAACTGACATATATAGAACCTTACACCCCAAAGAAGAAAAATACACATTCTTTTCAAATGCTCATGGCAGTTTTTCAAAGATAGACCACATGATAGGACACAAAGCAAGCCTCAGTAAATTCAGGAAAATTGAAATAATACCAAACTTTTTCTCAGACCACAAGGCCTTGAAACTCGAAATCAACCTCAAAGAGAAACTTCAAAAACTTGCAAACTCATGGAGACTGAACAGTACACTATTAAACAATGAATGGGTCAATAATGAGATAAGAGAAGAAATCAAAAAATTTCTGGAAACAAATGAAAATGAACAGACAACTGTCCAAAACCTATGGGACACAGCAAAGGCGGTCCTGAGAGGGAAGTTCATAGCAATACAGGCTTACCTTAAAAAGATAGAAACATTTCAAATAAAAGACCTAACACTACAACTTGAAGAACTGGAGAAACAACAACAAATAAATCCCAGAGCAAGTAGAAGGAAGGAAATAGTCAAGATTAGAGCAGAACTGAATGACAGAGAGACAAAAAGAACAATTCAGAGGATCAACCAATCCAGGAGCTGGTTCTTTGAAAAGATTCATAAAGTTGACAAGCCTTTAAGCAGACTCATCAAGAAAAAAAGGGAGAGGACCCAAATTAATAATATCAGAAATGAAAGAGGAGAAATAACAACTGATACCACAGAAATGCAAATGATTATCAGAAACTATTATGAACAATTATATGCCAAGAAATTTGAAAATCTTGATGAAATGGACAAATTTTTAGAAAAGTATAATCTTCCAACACTGAAGGAGGAAGAAACAGAAAGCTTGAACAGACCGATAACAGTTGGGGAAATTGAAGCAGTCATCAAGAAACTCCCGGCACACAAAAGCCCAGGGCCGGACGGTTTCCCAGGAGAATTTTACAAAACATTTAAGGAAGAGCTAACCCCTGTCCTTCTCAGACTATTCCAAAAAATCCAAGAGGAGGGAAGACTCCCAGACTCCTTCTATGAGGCCAGCATCACCCTGATCCCAAAACCAGATAAAGACCCTACCAAGAAAGAAAACTACAGGCCAATTTCGCTGATGAACATAGATGCTAAAATCCTCAACAAAATATTGGCAAACCGCAGCCAGCAATACATTCAAAAGATTATCCATCACGATCAAGTGGGATTCATCCCAGGGATGCAGGGATGGTTCAATATACGCAAATCAGTAAACGTGATACACCACATAAATCAAAGAAAAGACAAAAACCACATGATCATCTCGAGAGATGCAGAAAAAGCATTTGACAAGGTACAGCACCCATTTATGATCAAAACACTCAGCAAAATGGGAATAAATGGGGCATTCCTCAACGTAATAAAGGCCATATATGAAAAACCTACAGCCAATATCATACTCAACGGGCAAAAACTGAAAGCTTTCCCACTAAGATCGGGAACACGACAAGGACGTCCGCTCTCACCGCTTCTTTTCAACATCGTATTGGAAGTCCTAGCCATAGCGGTCAGACAAGAGAAAGAGATAAAAGGCATCCAAATAGGAAAGGAGGAAGTAAAACTATCATTGTTTGCAGATGACATGATAGTGTACATAGAGAACCCTGTAGACTCTACCAAAAAACTCCTCAACCTAATAAGTGAATTTGGCAAAACAGCAGGATACAAAGTCAACATTCAGAAATCAAAGGCGTTTTTGTACACCAGCAATGCAATAGAAGAGGAAGAAATCAGGAAAAATATACCATTCGATATAGCACGAAAAAAGATAAAGTACCTAGGGATAAATTTAACCAAAGACACAAAAGACCTGTATGCAGAAAACTATACAACATTGAAAAAAGAAATTAAGGAAGACACAAATAAATGGAAGCATATACCGTGCACATGGATTGGAAGAATTAATATCCTTAAAATGTCCATACTACCAAAAGCAATTTATAGATTCAATGCAATCCCTATTAAGATACCAATGACGTATTTCACAGAAATAGAACAGACATTTCAAAAATTTATATGGAACCATAAACGACCTCGAATAGCCGCAGCAATTCTGAGAAAGAAACACAAAGTAGGAGGGATCACAATACCGGACATCAAACTCTACTACAAAGCCACTATACTCAAAACAATCTGGTACTGGCACAAGAACAGACCCATAGACCAGTGGAACAGAATAGAAAGCCCAGAAATAAGCCCAGGTCTCTATGGACATCTAATATTCGACAAAGGGGGCAGAAGCATAAAATGGAGCAATAACAGCCTCTTCAACAAATGGTGTTGGGAGAGCTGGATGGCTACATGCAAAAAAATTGAAATTGGATCATCAGCTGACACCATACACAAAAATAAACTCAAGATGGATAAAAGACTTAAATATAAGTCGCAACACCATCAAAGTCCTAGAGGAGAACATTGGCAGGAAACTCTCAGATATCCCATGCAGCAATTTTTTCACTGATATGTCTCCTAAAGCAAGGGACATAAAGGAAAGAATAAACAAGTGGGACCTCATCAAAATAAGAAGCTTCTGCACGGCGAAAGAAAACATCAGCAAAATAAAAGGGAGCCAACCATTTGGGAAAATATATTTGCTAATGATACATCAGATAGAGGTTTGATCTCCAAGATATACAAAGAACTCACTCGACTTGACTCCAAGAAGACAAACGATCCAATCAAAAAATGGGCAAAGGACCTGGGCAGATGCTTTTCTAAGGAGGAGATACAGAGGGCCCAGAGGCATTTGAAAGGATGCTCTGCATCACTAGCCATCAGAGAAATGCAGATCAAAACCACCATGAGGTACCACCTCACACCGGTCAGAATGGCCATCATAAACAGATCCACAAACAACAGGTGCTGGCGAGGCTGTGGAGAAAAGGGAACTCTAGTCCACTGTTGGTGGGAATGCAGACTGGTGCAGCCACTATGGAAAGCAGTGTGGAATTTCCTCAGAAAGCTGGAAATGGAACTGCCTTTTGATCCAGCGATTCCCCTGCTGGGACTATACCCTGAGAACACCAAAACGCCAATACAAAAGAACCTATGCACCCCAATGTTCATAGCAGCACAATTTACAATAGCCAAGTCTTGGAAGCAACCTAAATGCCCATCAGTAGATGACTGGATCAAAAAATTATGGTACATATACACAATGGAATACTACGCAGCAGAAAGAAAAAAGAAGTACTAAACTTTGCGACAGCATGGATGGAACTGGAGAGCATCATGCTAAGCGAAATAAGCCAGGGGGCGAAAGACAAATACCATATGATCTCACCTATAAGCGGAACCTAACCAACAATGCAAAGAAGCAAGGAAAATATGACCAGCAACACTGAAAGGAAAAGAAATCAACAGAGACAAGAGGGAAGGGGGGGGGCAGGGAAAGGGACGGGAAGGGGAAAGTCAAGGAACATATAGCAAGGACTCATGGACAAAACCAAAGGGGAAGAGCTGAGGGAAGGAAGGTGGGAGGGGGCAAGGGAAAGAGGTGGGGGGAAGGCAGAGACAAATGTATTTAAAAAGTAAATAAATTAATTTAAAAAAAAGGAAAATAGTCATGAGGCATAAGGTAGTTGAATAGAAAAGAAAACAAGACCCATATATATGCTGTCTTCAAGAAGCCAACATCAAAAAAAAAAAAAAAGATACACACATACTGAAAGTAAAAGTATAGAAAAAGGCAGTTGATGTAAATAGAAACAAAAAAAAGTGGGGTAGCAATATTTATATTAGACAAAGTTGACTTCAAAATAAAGGCCATAGAAAGAGACAAAAAAAGGACATTTCATAATGCTAAAAGGGATCAATCCAAAAAGAGAATATAGCTCTTGTAAATATATATGCACCCAATATAGGAGCACCTAAATATATAAAGAAAATCTTTGTGAACATAAAGGGATAGATCAACAGTAATACAGTCATAGTAGAGGATTTTAACATCATTGACATCAAAGGATAGATCTTCCAGACCAAAAATCAACAGGGAATCTGTGGCCATAAGTAACACACTAGATCAGATTAATTTAATTGATACCTTCAGAACATTTCACTCCAAAGCAGCAGAATATACATTCTTTTCAAGTGCACATGGAATATTTTCTTAGGACAGACCACATGTTAAAATACAAAATAAGTCTCAGTAAATTTAAGAAGATTGAAATTATTGGACTACAATGGTATGAAACTAGAAATCAATCACAAGAAAAAAACTGAAAAGCATACAAGGTCATGTAGGTTAAATAACATGTTACTAAACAATGAATGGGTTAACAATGAGATCTAGGAAAACATCAAAATACATCTTGAAACAAATGAAGTGAACAAACAGCAACCAAAAAAAACCCCATAGAACATGGCAAAGGCAGTCATAAGAGAGAAATTCATAGAAATGCAGGCCTATCTCAGAAAAAAAAAGAAAAAATTTCATATAAACAATGTAATATTATACCTAAAAGTACTAGAAAAAAGAACAACAAACAAAGCCCAAAGTAAGTAAAAGGAAGGAAATAATAAAGACTAGAATGGGGTTAAATGACATAGAGACTAAAAAGAAAATACAAAAGACCATTGAAACCAGCAGCTGAATCCTTGAATAGATAAACAAGATTGACAAACCTTTAATGAGACTTACCAAGAAAGAAGAGAGAAGACCCAAATAAATAAAATCAGAAATGAAAGAGAAGTAATAACTGACACCACAGGAATATAAAGGGTAGTAAGAAAGTATTATGAAAACTATATGCCAACAAACTAACAACCTGGATGAAATGAATAAATAGCTAAAGATATGCAATCTTTCAAAACGGAATCACAAAGAATGAAAATCTAACAGGTTTTGCAACTAATGAAATTGAAGCTGTAGTCAAAAAATGCCCAACAAACAAAAGTCATGGATTGAATGGCTTGTCTGATAGTTTTACCAAACAT
This sequence comes from Pteronotus mesoamericanus, assembly GCF_021234165.1. Lineage (NCBI taxonomy): Eukaryota > Metazoa > Chordata > Mammalia > Chiroptera > Mormoopidae > Pteronotus > Pteronotus mesoamericanus. The sequence continues at coordinate 23,883,015 of NW_026555325.1, read as the reverse complement.
TCTGAGAAGAACTAACACCTCTCCTTCTCAAACTATCCCAAAAAATTCAAGAGGAGGAAAGACTCCTACACTCCTTTTACAAGGCCAACACTATCCATTTTCCAAAACTAGATAAAGACACAACAAAGAAAGAAAATTATAGACCCGTATCCCCGATGAACATAGAAGATAAAATCCTCAACAAAATAGCAAACCGGATCCAGCAATACATTAAAAAGATTATATACCATGATCAAGTGGGATTTATTACAGGAATGCAAGGTTGTTACAATATCCATAAAGCAATAAACATGATAGACCACAAAAACAAAATGAAAACTAAAAATCACATGATCATATCAATAGATGCAGAAAAAGCATTTGATAAAATCTAGCAACATTTTTGATAAAAACTCTTAGCAAAGTGGGAATGAAGGGAATATACTTCATCATAATAAAGGCCATGTATAACAAAACCACAGCCAACATCATACTCAACGGGCAAAAACTGGGAATGTTTCCCTTAAGATCAGGAACAAGGCAGGGATGTCTGCTTTCACTGCTCTTAGTCATCATAGTACTGGAAGTCTTAGCCACAGCAATCAGACAAGAAGGAATAAAAAGGCATCCAAATTAGAAAGGAAGAAGTAAAACTGTAACTATTTGCAGATTACATGATACAGTACATAGAGAATCCTAAAGAGTCCACAAAAAAACTATTAGAGCTAATAAATCAATTTAGGAAAGTAACAGGATACAAAGCAAATATCCAGAAATCCACTGCATTTTTATACATCAATAATGGACTATCAGGAGGGGAAGCTAAGAAAACAATCTCTTTTATAATTGCATTAAAAAATAAAATACCTAAGAATAAATTTAACCAAGGATATAAAAGACCCGTACTCAGAAATTAATAAGGTACTGAATAAAGAAATTGAAAATGACAATAATAAGTGGAAGGATATACCATATTCATGGACAGGAAGAATTAACATCATTAAAATGTTCACACTACCCAAAGCAATCTATAGATTCAACATAATTCCTATCAAAATACCAATGGTGTATTTCACAAAACTACAATAAATATCCAAAAATTTATATGAAACCAAAAAGGGCAATGTGAATGTATTTAATACCACTTAAGTGTGCATGTGTAAAGGGTTAAGGTAGTAAATTTACTTATGTGCATTTTAATACAATAAAAAATAAAATTAAATAAACACCTGTAAAACCCTCAATGTCTTATGTTACATGAAAATACAAAAAACGAATGTTATCTATGTAGAGTTTAATATATATAAACACTTTTATTCTCCCTTTACCAAGGTACTGTTTTGCTACAGTACAAATATTAGAACTATAAATCAGAACACAATAAATTAGACAAAATACTGCAATGGCCAAAAACTTCATTTGGTTTTTTCTGTAAGATGGTTCTCGTAATGCTTAGTTGTCTCTAACTTCATTCAAAACAATTTGTTAGATTGCATTATGAAAACTGTCATGTCAGAGTGCATTTTTCAAAAATTTATCAAAATTGGTGAATTTTTGTGTAGCTATTTTAATATTGAAGATGGAAGAAAATATCCAATATTCTTAGCATATTATGCTTTATTATTTCAAGAAAGGTAAAAATGCAACTGAAACACAAAAAGAGATTTGTGCAGTGTTTGGAGAAGGTGCTGTGACTGATTGAACAGGTCAAAAGTGGTTTGCAAAGTTTTGTGCTAGAGATTTCTCACTGGACAATGCCCCACAGTCAGGTAGACCAGTTGAAGTTGATAGCAATCAAATTGAGACATTAATTGAGAACAATCAGTGTTATACCATGCTGGAAATAGCTGATATACTCAAAATATCCAAATCAATAAAATTATTGGTGAAATGAAAAATGTGTCTTTTATTTTATGGAAAAAAATTAAACAGACATTTTGGCCAACCCAAGAGATATACTAGGAAATTTCACTAGTTTTTTTAAAATTCAAAATATTCATTATGCTTGACACAATTCTTATTAAAATTGTAAATTAGTTCCTGATTAAGGTAATACACATCCACCTGGACAGATAGACATACACGATAACTAACTCTATAAATGTTACAATAAACAAATTATAATAAAAGCACAAAATAGGGAGCAACCACTTTTACTATAGAATAAATGATATGTTGGTGAGTCCTTGAAGGTTGAGTAAGAACCTGACTAGCAGATAAAAAGGGAAATTATGTTCCAAGCATTGGAAGCCATAAGAAAAAGAAATAGAGAACTTAAAATATGTTGAGGTGATACCAAAGAACTTTTTTAATGGTAGCCAAGACAGAATGGGTGAGAATAGGGAGAGAATGAAGGATTTATGTGCCTGAAGAGACAGAATTATAATCCAAAAATGCCAGGATAAGGACTTAAAACTTTTTTTTCCCCTGGAGTTAATGAAGGACCTGTGATTTCTGAGGCAAGAGTGATAGGAGACTTTTGCCTCCAGCAGGGCAGAATTATCTCATCCTAGGGTGATCCTCACACAGAGTACGACAGCAAATTCTGGACAAAATACTAAAAATAATCTGAAGGTACTGGAATGTGAACAAAATAATATGGATTATGGGTGAGAATCAAAACTTGGAGAAGGAGAATGGCACAGAATGAAGATTCCCATTTGTATGTTTTTTAACCTACAATCTTTCTGGCCTTAAGAAACAAAGGACAGAGTTCAGGGCCACCATTTCCAATAGTCAGTACAGTAAAAATCTCCAAAGTAGAGAAGCAAAAGCCCAGATTCTGTCTGTAAAATCTGCCCAAATCTCTGGATGTTTACTGAACCTTGCATGTATGAGGCAGACACAAAGTAGCCCACCAAAGACGTAAAACTGCAAACTCAACAAATTGGCACTTACAAAATAATCACTGGAATACAAAGTGTGGCATAGGGAATATAGCCAATAACTTGTAATAACTACCGGAGGGTCACTTCCTAAGTTATATAAATGTCTAACCATCATGCTGTGCACCTGAAACTAATGTAATATTGAATGTCAACTAAAATACAAATTTTTTATATATTAAAACAGATACTAAAAAAGAAAAAAAACTAAACTGAGATTTGAGCTGCCACTCAGAAGACACTCTACTTTGAAAATTAACTAATAAAACTACCTGCTCAAATAAAAATAGCATCTCTCTTTATAGTGGTAGAAATGATCCACAATACAGCCTTCACAATGTCGAGTAATTAAGCTAAAATTGTTCAACAAATGAAGAACCAGGAAAAAAAAATCTATTCTCAAGAGAAAAGAAATCTATATTCCAACTCCAAGATAACAGGGATGTTAAGATTAGGAAATAAAGATTCTGATGCAGTTATCATAATTACACTAAAAGAAGTAAGAGGAAATATGCATACAATGAATAAAAAGATAGGAAAGCTCAGTTAAATAGAAATTGTAAAAAAAGAAAATTTAAATCTTAGGAATAACATTATAATTCCTGAAATAAAAATGATGTGATCTTCACTACAGATGATGGTAATACAGGAAAGAGCCAACGTTTCGGATAAACAATGGAAGTTACCCAATCTCATGAACAGAGAGATTTTTAAAAATGTTAAAACAATGAACAAAGCCTCGGAGATCTCTGTGAAAATACAGAAAAAAAAGAAAAAAGAAAAAAAACCCTAGTGTGTAATTGGAAGCCAGGAGCCAGAGAAGAGAAAGAACAGTGCAGGGAAAAAAACTGTAAGAAATAATGGCCAAAATATCCCATATCTTGTGAAGGATATAAGTGCATACCTTCAAAGATCCAGTAAACTGCAAGCAATATAAATTAAGTATATCATGGTCAAAATTCTGAACACCAAATACAAAGAGAAGAGTGTTAAAAGCAACTAAAGAAAATGCCGAAGTACTTGCAGGGGAGCAAGGACTCCCATGGCCACTCCATTCTCGTCAGAAAGTATGGTGATCAGAAGACATTAGAACAATACAGGAAAGTTCTAAAAGAAAAGGAATTAAAAGCATCAGAAATAGTAAACATAAATAAGTAAAAATATTACTTTTTCCTCTTAATTTCTAAAAAAAGGTAAATCACTGCTATAGCAATAATGCGGAGCATCATGGTTGCAATATTCTAAAGTTTTAGGTGAAGTCATGTAATACCAATTCCAAAAGACTGCGTAGTTAAAGATATCCTTTGCAATGTTAGAGAAAATAATGTAAGAGAAAAATAAGTTTAAAATAATGAAAAGAAATGCATCTGAAAATCCAGTAGATGCTAGAAAAAAATTGCAAGATATTAAGAATATGCCTTTTCTCAAGGAGGAATGTATACCAATGGTATATTAGCAGAAAAAAATAAAGAATTTTCAGTTTAGAGAAGCAACAAGATATAAGTTTCTTCCTTTCCCAAAATAAGCAAATACTGCTTTTTTAAACTGGAATGACACTAATATTGCCCAAATTAAGTCAACAATATGAACACACATTTACAGGTATAACTAAATAGTTTCTAAAGATGCCTGATTTCAGAAATAATGTTTACTACGGGTATTGCCAACTGTGAGTGCACAGGAGCTTCGCAACATAAATATGAGTACACTCTGTCTGCAGCCTCCTTCTAAGGATAGTCACCCACTGCCTTACAAAGAAAAAGGGAAAATATTCAAGAATAGGTTGCAGAGAGAATAATCATCTTTGTTCATTATAACAGCAGTTTACTTCTTGTTTTCAAATAATTTGCAAATATCAACAATAGTTTGATTAAATTTCCAGTTTCCAAAAATAACTGATTATCACACTAACTTTTCTTTTTTAGTTCAAAGTGCCTTTTACTGATCTTCTTTGCACTTTTCCAAAGCCCTGTCCATCCATAGACCCCTGAATCTTAGTATTTGAATCAGCAATATTTATCTGTGACCTAGGCTTTAGTGCCACTCAGTGTTCAAATGATAGAATTGCAGCAAATCCAGTCACTAAATCTGTCAGAGCAACCTAGAAATGTATCTTCTGGATTTAAAGACATCTAAACTCTCTAATCCCTACCTGTTTTACTCTGCCTGATGCGTATGAGCAAGATGAAAAACTCAACATACACTAGACACCTGTTGAAACTTTGATCAGGATAAAGTGGTAAATGAGTGCAGAGATCTTATTTTCTTTCTTTTGGAAACATCTAGTACTATGCCGTATCTCCAAATGTAAATTGACTTACTGAAAACAGAGAAGAGAGAAATCATTTGCTCAGGAAGAAAAAATAGTACAGCCATTCAGGAACAAAACCTAAGTCCCACGTTAATAGAAAATAAAAGTTCTGATGGAAGTTTATAAACAAATGCTGAAATTAAACCACCAATTATAGAGAACTAAGTTATATAATCTTACTTCTATTAAATAATATAAGATAAAATAAACAAGTAGGCATCTTCCATTTCTCCTAACACATTCCATGCCAATTTTGCAAAATTTTAACAGTGTGAGAGGAAAATAAGGATGTGAATGATGAACACGGGATGACTTTGTTACAAAAGAGTAAATAGAAAAACAAGAGTGGCAATCTTTTTAAATTTTATTTTTCAATTACAGTTTATATTCAACATTATTTTGTATTTATTTCAGGTGTACAGCATAGCGGTTAGGCAATTATATACTTTACAAAGCAATCTCCCCAATATTTCCAGTCCCCACCTGGCACCACGCATAGTTATTACAATATTATTGACTATACTCTCCATGCTATACTTTACCTCCCTGTGACTATTCGTGACTATTAATATGTATTTTTTCACATTTTGCACCCACCTCCCAACTTCCCTCTCCTCTAGCAACCATTAGTCTGTTAAGAAAGGCAATCTTTCAAAGTAAAAATGCCTCAAAAAAATAAAAAAAATAGAAAGTCAAATATGAATGTGGAGAAGTTAAAGAAAAGACAAAAATACAAATAAGACAAAGAGAAATTCACATGGAAATTATGAATAAAATAATGTTATTCAAGTTTATTTGGGAATAACATTACTAATAATTATCTATTTGAATACCAAAATAATGACCCCCATGTACTGTTCATTAGAAATTAAAGAATGACACCCTGGCCAGTGTGACTCAGTTGGCTGGAGTGTCGTCCCATTAACCAAAATGTCTCAGGTTTGATTCCCAGTCAGGACACACGCTTGGGTCGTAGGTTTGGTCCCCAGGTGGGGTGCATGCAAGAGGCAACCAATCAATGTTTCTCTTTCATACTGATGTTTCTCTCCCTGTCTCTGTCTTTCTCTTCCCTTCTCTCTAAAATCAGTAAGCACGTCCTCAGGTGAGGATAAAAAGAAAGAGAAACTAAAGAATGATGGAAAGATTAAAATTTCCTTTTTGCAGATCTGTGACTATGCTTTAAAAAAAATCTTACATGCAACAAGAAGGAATTTAAAAGAAATTTCATAGTAACCTTTTTCCCTCTCAAAAGATTAAAATTAAAATTTTGGAAAGTTTAGACAATTCAAAATAGTGACTTATACTTCCACTAACTAGAGATAATCACGATAATCACTGTTAAATATTTTGGTATGAACTTTTCCAGTTTTTTATCAAGGCAAAAGTTTACATGTTCTAAATGGAACACTAGTGATTTAATGACATGATTTATTCTCTTAGTACACAGTACACATATATAAATGCCATTCAAATGTCATTTTAAACAACTACTGGTGTTCCATTTTATAGATACACACTAAGTTTTTTAACCAATCTCCTATTCTGGCTGACTCCAGTGTTTATTATAAATAAATTTTGAGTTAATATACTTGTAACTAAATCTCTTATGTACACAATTACCTTTCTCAGAATAAAGAACTAAAAATTGAATTGCAATGGTAAAACCATACAGAACTTTAAGAGATTTTTAAGATTATTTTCCCAATGAAAGGATTTATAAATTGTCTGATTTTTCTATTTTTTTTAGTAATAAACATGATGATTTTTCAATCTGTCAGTTTGATAGAATGTATTCTATTTTCATTTGCATTTATTTGATTTCTAGAGAGAGGAAAATTTTGTATACTTACCAGCTATTGGATGTCTTTCTTTGTAAATTGTCTGTTCATGTCTCTGTCCATCAGAATGGAGGGCAGTATAATATGGTTAGGAGCTAACTCTGAAGTTAGATGACCTGGGTTTAAAGCCTTAATCCATTATCAACAGTAAGGCCACTCCAAACCTTACTTTTTATCTACAAAATACAAAGGTAATAACAGCACCTAGGTCTCCACATGAAATGATAACCTGGTGTGTACTACGCACTCTTCTACATTTTAGAAGCTCTTTTGTATTTTAGAAGCTCTTTATAAGAAGGATTTTCACTCCTTGTTCACCATATGCATTGTCCCCATTGTTCTTAGTTGTCAGTTGCCTTTCAATCTCATTTATAGTAGATCTGATAGACAGAAGCTTTAAAATTTTTATAATATCTATCAGTTTTTTCTTCAGGATATTTGCCTTTAGTATCATACTTAGGCAACAGATTTAGAGGAGTAAAGATAGTAGAACTTTTTCAGGAAAGCAAACTGTAGCTGGCATGTACATTGTGAATCAGATCAAAATCCAGCATTCTTCTTCGCATGCACCTCTACTAAACATGCACAATTTTAAAATAACTTCAGTCAGAAAAAGAAATGCAAAAAATCACAATGTCAGTCACCATACACAAAACTTCCAGCACTCATGGCCTGTCTAGTTCCCTGGTTTGGCTGAATGTTGGTCTTCTGCTTCAATAAAAGGTACATAAGTAGCCCTGACAGGTGGCTCAGTTGGTTGAAGTGTTGTCCTGTACACCAGTTCAATTTGCAGTCCGATCACAGACCTAGTTCATAGGCTCAATCCCCGGTGTTTGTTCTCTCTCTCTATCTCTCTCTCTCTCTCTTTCTCTCTCAACAATTTTTTAAAAATATCCTCAAGTAAGGATTTTTAAAACTTTAAGGTATATAAATATGGACATATCATAGAAAGATAAGTCTCCTTAAACAATTAAACAATTTCCCAGGTGATTGAAAAAAGTTACAATGAAGTTAATTATTCCATAAATCAAAGACATTCCTAAAATCACTCATATCTGAGGGAGTTGGGCTTGTAAATGAACATTTCCTAACCTTATCATTAGCAAATGTAATGCAAAGACTTTCAAAGTTTAAGCAAAATAAATCACTAGTAAGGTAGCAAGGTTCTGCTCATTTGACTAGGATACCATTTTCCATCCAGCAGAGGACAGTATGCCCAAGCTGAAACACCAAACTATGAACTGGATATTATATGTGTGTGACACAATACTATTATTTATAATAGTTTCATTACAGAAACAGTATTCAGTAAATTAACCTAACTTAATACTATAAGCAGGCACTGTTGGTGGGAATGCAAATTGGTGCAGCCACTATGGAAAACAGCATGGTGGTTCCTAAAAAAACTAGAGATGGAACTGCCCTTTGACCCAGAGATGTCCACTTCTGGGGATATAGCTGAAGGCACCCAAAACACCAATTCAAAAAAAATATGCACCCTTATGTTCATTGCAGCTTATTTTCAATAGCTAGGCTATGGAAGCAAACCAAGTGCCCATCAATAGACAAATGCACAAAAAAGCAGCTGGGCATATATGCAATGGAATATTCCTCAGCCTTAATAAAAAAGAATGAAATGGTACCATTTGCAACAGCATAAATGAACCTAGGTGGTATTATGCCAAGCGAAATATCAGTCAGAGAAAAACAAATACGATATGATTTATTTTATATGTAGAATCCAAAGAACAATATAAATGAATGAACAAAACAAACAGACTCATAGATACAGAGAACAGACTGGTGGTTGCCAGAGGGGAGGGAGTTGGGGAACTGGGTGAAAAAGGTGAAGGGATTGAGAAGTACAGACTGGACGTTACAGAATAGTCATGAAGATATGAAGTTCAGCATAGGAAATACAGTCAATAATGTTCCCACCCAAGTACTAACCGGGTCCAACCCTGCTTAGCTTCCAAGATCAGACAAGATCGGGAGTGTTCAGGGTGGTATGGCCATAGACTAGTCAATAATATTCTAATAACTCCGTAAGGTGCCAGCTGGGTACCGGAAACATCAGGTGGAACACTGTAAAGTATGATTGTCTAACCACTATGCTCTACACCTGAAACTAATACAAAACTAATATAAACTATAATTGAAAAAAATTTTTTAATAGTAGGTTTTAAAAAACTATAAGCAGTATATAATTAAAATTTTATAACAATTTTTCCAATTTAGTTTAATTCTAATTTAGTTTTCATATCTAAAATAGTTTAATATCCAAAGAGTATCTATGGCTGAGTATTATCCCACTGTGTGATACACACACACACATACACACACACACACACACATGCGAGCACGCACACATGGTGGGGTAAAAGTAGGTTTACAGTTGAGAGTCTATGAAACAGTTTATTATTGTATTATTATTTATTAATTACTGTATCATTTCTTATTTTCCATACAAACAACTGTAAACCTACTTTAGCCCCACTATATGTATATACATACACATGTATATGTGTATTATGTACTATATATGTATATAATATACATATATATACACAGTCTCACATGTTATTCATTCATCCATCAATGGGCACTTAAGTTGTTTCTATATCTTGGCTATTATAAATAATGCTACAATGAACATAAGGGTGCATATATCTTTTTGAATTGGTGTTTTCATAGTCTTCAGATAAATACGCAGAAGTGGAATAGCAGGATCATATGACAGCTCTATTCTTACGTTTTGGAGAAACCTCCATACTGTTCTCCATAGTGGCTGCAACAGTTAACACGCCCACCAGCTGTGCATGAGGTTTCCCTTCTCTCTATATCCTCTCCAACATGGATGTTTTACCTTCTTTTTTTGATAGTAGGCATTCTAATAGGTATGAAGTGATATTTCATTGTGGTTTTGATTTACATTTCCCTGATACTCAGCTATAAAAAATGAAGGACATCTTGCACTTGTGACAACATGGATGGACCTCAAAGGTATTATGCTAAATGATGTAAGTCGGACAAAGAGAGACAAGTACCATACAATTTTACTTATATGTGGAACCTTTAAAAAAGATGACCAAACAAAACAGAAACAAACTCATAGATACAGAGAACAGATTGGTGGTTACCAGAGGGAAGGGGGTTGGGAGAAAGGCAAAATGGGTGAAAGGGATTAATTATGTGGTGATATATGGAGATTACATTTACAATGGTGAACACTATTCAGTGATACAAATACTGAATTACAATGTTGTACACTTGAAATATTTATATCCTTGCCTACCAATTTTACCACAATTAAATAGATAAATAAATAAAAGGATATTTATTTCTATAACAAATGTAAGTATAGCTCAGTATTTTATTTTTGTTTATAATTCATATAGAAGTTCAAACCAAAAAGTTACCACTGGCCATTTAAAGGGCATGTTTTTAATCCCTGCAAGAAAATGAATTCCAGTGAGCCCCGTCAGGAACATTAACAGTAGTAATATATTTGCTCTATTTTCTTAAAAAAGAAAAAACTATGTTTAAAATCTTATGATTCCTATTATGCAGATATTTGGACAATTTCTGCCTCTTTCATTACTATAAAATTGTGGCTAAAAAATAAAAATCATAGAAAAAGCTAATGGTTTTCTCAAGGTCACAGACAAGTAAACAATTGCATATCATAAATTTTTCTTAGTCTGCTACTCCATCCACCACAGTATGTAATTTCTGCCATAAACATCTTAAAATATGTAAGAAGTCATAAGAATTGCTAATACTACTTTTCAGCACTGTCATATTTTGTCCGCTGAGCCAAACATGCCAGATGTCTTTAAATAAAAGATTTAGACAGCATAAAAATAAAGTGTTATGGTATATGGGATTTTTTAAATATACCAATACATTGGGGATACCATAAGGTTTAAATATATGCTCTTATAAAAAAGGGGGGGAGTTTGTAGGTACTAACGGGATATGCCTGTATATAGGAGAGGTAGTGACCATAATTGTAGATGATTAAGAAGAAAACAATGAAAAGTTAATGTAACATTCTGCATGATAAAGAATATTTTATCTACTTTAGCATAATGAGCTAGAATCATACATTCCCATGTCTTGGAGAAAACATGGATTTTTCATTAATAGAGCCGCATCAGTGTACCATTCTGCTAGATTCGATGAAAAACCACTTTCGGTAGGTGGGCTGAAGTGACTGCCGGAGGTGAAGAGATTGCAAGGTGACTCCTGGGATTAACTGAGCGTTGCTATATTTAAACACATGTACTCACACTCACAACTAGTGAAAATGCAACTGTCTGTGAGAACAGATTTGAAACAATAGCTTCATCCTGAGCTTCACTTGTGCATCTGTTACATTTACACATTTCTATCTAGTAACTCTAGATGTTTAAGTGTACATTTCTCTCCCCAGTTTCTAACCACACATGATCCTATAGGGGGAGGCAGGAGGGAAAAGAGAGAGGAAGGAAGAATGGCAAATCTTACACCCACACATGTAAGAGAATATTAAAGAATGCATATAGACATAAAAATAAACATAAGAAAAATCATTATTTTTCAATTCTCACTCAAATAGCTTAGGTATTTCTCCCCATTGCCTGTGGGACGTGTACATTTTCCTTAGTATGACATAACATATTAAAGCCCTCCACAATGACCCAACTTATATTTTCAGCATAATCATTCACCATTCACTGACATAAACACCTTCGTCTTCATATCAGTACTTGCCATTCTCCTAAGGCCTCAATTTTTTCTCTTTCTGTGCCTTTAAACAAGTCATTTCTCCTGCTTATATAATCTTCTTCCAGATTACCTACAGAACTACTTACCCTTCAGGATTCAGTTCACTTACCATAAGATATTTTTATTATTTGCCTATTTGGGTATCAGGCTATAATACACTAGACTTTGAGATCCTAAAAGGCAAAAGTTATCTTATTTATCTTTGTATCCCTAGCACCAATCACTCTGCCAAGCATACAGTGTTAGCTTATAGATGTTTGCTGAATGATGAATGAATGAACCAATAGTTAAGCAGAACTCAGATTTTATTTTTTAGAACTCATTTTTTTAGGAATGGCAGAATCTGTTTTTCTTTTCTCTCCTCAAACACTCAAAAACACTATGAATAAATCAAAATGGAACTCTCTTCTTTTCCCCACAACTACCCCATTCTTGTTCATAACAGCTCTTAACCACAGCAGCAAATAAAATTTTTTCTCTATTTTGAGACAAAAGACACATTTTTCTGGAAGATAGAGTAGAGGTATTTTTCCATATTCCTCCCAGTAGATACAACTGAAAATCCTGAACATTATATGTAAAATAAACATAAGAAGACTGAAAGGTAGCAAGAAGAAGGCAGACACAGTAAGAACATCAAAACCCAAGAAACAACATAGTGGTGAGTTCCTTGGGTTTTCTTTTTGTCTCTTACATCCCATACCTGGCGCTGAGGAAGTCAGGAATCTGGAAACACCAACCAACACAGACAAAATAACCCCAGCAAAAGTTTGCTCTCTCTAACCAAAGGGCCAAGAAAAGGTCAGCTTAGTGAAACAAAACTTTTAGACAATAATTGCTCTATTCCAGTCAAATACCCTAGGAAAAACTGTGCCTCTAGCCCAACCCATACCAGTAAAGGCCAAGTAGGGAGTCTAGACTTCTACCCCCAAATGACAATAATGAGGAGCTTAGAGGAGCTTCAACAACATCCCCACAGTGTTGTCAAATAAGGCCAAATAAGGATCTGGGATATTCATCCCTGCTGGCCAGCAACATGATCTACATGATCTCCCCCTCTCTTCTGGTGTCCCTGGAGAGTACATCAAGAGCTGGAATGTCCCTCCACCCAAACCAGCAGGCACCCTCCCCACTGCACTGGGGGAGTGTCAAAGGAGGCCTCATGCAAATAGAACTTTCACAATCACCCAATGGTAACAAGACCACCCTTGTCACAGTGTCAGAGGAAACCATGTGTGAAGCCAGAATCTTCACTTTCACCCAGCAGTAAAAAGAAGCTAGTGGCAACCAGCTAGACCTCTACTCTACCTGATATTAACATGGTAACCCTCTCCCCCTATCTCCACCATCCAATGCCAGAGTAGTATGAGACAAAATCAATCAAAAGAACAGGTTTAAATAAAATTGAAAATCTCATAATATAATAGGACTAGGGGGAACCACCTCAACTTAGCAAAAGCATCTACCAAAAAAAAAAACAAAAAACCCTATAACCAGCTAGTATCATACTTATGATACTTTCCCCTTAAGATTAGGGACAAGGCAAAAAATGTTCACTTTAACCACTCCTGACTCAACAAAGTGCTGAAAGTGCTAACCTAGGCAATAAAACAAAAAAAGGGAAACAAAAGACATACTAATTAGAAAAGAAAAAAGAAAACTGTCCCTATTTGCAGATGGCATCATTACTACACAGAAAATCCCAAAGATTCTGCACACACACACAAAACCAAACTCCTAGAACTAATAAGTGACATTGGCAAGGATGTAGGATACAACGTTAACATGCAAAAATCAACTATATTTCTATATATTAGCAAAAATACATAAACCCTGAAATTTAACATACAATACCATTTATAAATCCTAAAAATGAAATAACTAAATGAAATTCTAACAAAACTTGTCCATGACCTGCATGCTATAAACTACAAGAAACTGATGAAAGAAATCAAAGACACTATAAATAAATGAAGAGATATACCATGTCCATGGATGGGCAGACACAATATATTAAAGATGTTGAATCTCTCCAAATTGGAACAGAATTTTAATACAATTTCCACCAAAATCCGAGCAAAATTCAGAAAACTATAATAGCCAAAACAATTTTGAAAAAAGATGAAATTAAATGAATCATTCTACTCAATTTCAAGATTTATTATATAGTCCTAGTAATCAAGGCTGTGTGGACTTCGAGTCAAGATGGAGGTATAGGTACACGTGCTTTATCTCCTCACGCAATCACAAAAGGGATTACAACTAAATCTCAAAACAAGTAACACCGAGAACTGTCAGAAAATTGAGCTGTGCGCAAGTCCAACAACTTAAGGATTGAAAGAGGCCACATTCATCCAGATGGGTAGGAGAGGCGGTGTCACTGAGATGGACAGAGAGGCAAGGAGGCACAGTGTAGCACAGGCAGCAGTGATAGAATGGGCAGTCCCACATTCATGTGTGGTGGATAAAAATAAGGAGGGATATTTTAGGAGCAAGTGATCCCAGCCCCAGGCCAGATCACACAGCCCAGGCAGCATTCCAGCATTATTGAGAAGATCCTCATAACTCCTGGCTGTAAAAAACAGTGGGGGTTGGAACAGTGGAAGAAACTGCTGGATTTTCAGGAAATTCTGATTAGAAGGCCCACACAGTCTTAAAATGTCACATATCTACCCATTCTGGGATTCAACACTAGAGCAACAGCTGGAAGGGTGCCAGTTGCATATGGAGAGTAGGTGAAGTGACTGGAAACAAGGTGACTGCTGGGCAAACCTCCAGAAGCCAGGCAGCAGCATTATCCCCTCTCTGAGCCCTCCCCCTACACAGAGCCACAAAGAAGTGAAACAGGTTGCCCCACCAGGGTGATTACCTACGACTTCGTCACACACAATTTACATGTGCCTTTTTGACAATAGGCCACCCTACTAAGACAGGCAGCCAAAGCAGCTCTATCTAATACATAGAAACAAACAGAGGGAGGCTACCAAATTGAGGAGACAAAGAAATATGGTCCAAATGAGAGAACAGAACAAAACCCCAGGAAAAGAATTAATTGAAATGGAGATAACCAACCTATCAGATGCCAAGCTCAAAACACTGGTGAAAAGGATGCTCAAAAAAACTCACTGAGTGTGGCAACGATATAAAGGAAGAAAAGACCGTTACACTAAGTGAAATGAAGAAAAATCTACAGGGAACCAACAGTGAAGGGAAGGAAATTGGGATTCAAATCTATGATTTGGAACGCAAGGAAGAAATAAGCATTAAACCAGAACAGCCAGAAGAAACAAGAATTCAAACAAATGAGGATAGTATAAGAAGCCTCTGGGACATCTCCAAATGTGCCAACATCCAAATCATAGGGATGCCAGAAGAAGAAGAGGAAGATCAAGAAATTGAAAACTTATTTGAAAAAATAATGAAAGAAAACTTCCCTAATTTGGTGAAGGAAATAGACATACAAGTCCAGGAAACACAGAGTCCCAAACAAGATGGATGTAAAGGGGGCAACACCAAGACATATAATAATTAAAATGCCAAAGATTAAAGATAAAGAGAGAATCCTAAAAGCAGCAAGAGAAAAGCAGAGAGTTACATACAAAGGAGTTCTCATAAGACTGTCGGCTGATTTCTCAAAAGAAACTTTGCAGGCTAGGAAGGGACTGGCAAAAAGTATTCAAAGTGATGAAAAGCAAGGACCTACAACCTAGATTACTCTATCCAGCAAAGCTATCATTTAGAAATGAAGGGCAGATAAAGTGCTTCCCAGACAAGGTAAAAGTAAAGGAATTCATCATCACCAAGCCATTATAACATGAAATGTTAAAGAGAACTTGTTTATGAAATAGAAGATCAAAACTATGAACATTAAAATGGTAACAAATTCACAACTATCAACAACTGAATCTAAAAAATACAAACAAACAAACTAAGCAAACAACTAGAACAGGAACAGAATCATAGATATAGAGATCACTTGGAGGGTTATCAATTTGGAGAGAGAAGGGGGTGATAGTGGGAAAAGGTGCAGAAATTAAAAGGCATAATCAGTAGATACAGAATAGACATGGGGATGATAAAAACAGTATAGGAAATGGAGAAGCCAAAGAACTTATATGTCTGACCCATGGGACATATAAGACCCATGGGATCTAAGAGGTGGGATTGCTAGAGGAAAGGGGTGTTCCTGGAAGAAAGGGGCAAAGGGGAAAAATTTGGACAACTATAATAATACTATCAATAAAATATACTTTTTTAAAAAAGACTGTGGTACTGGCAGATGGATAGATACATAGATTAATGGAATAGAACAGAGAACACAGAAATAAGTCCATGCAAATATGCCCAACTCTTTTTGACAAAAGTAAAAAAGCAATTCAATGGAGAAAAGGTAGTCTTGTCAACAAATGGTGCTGAACCCATTGGACACTCATAGGCAATAATTAGAACGTCAACCAAGTTTCACACCTTATGTAAAAAGTAACTCAAATTGCATCACAGACTTAAATATAAAATATAAAACAGGAAAACTTTTAGAAAAAAATGGAGAAAATCTTCAGAATCTAGGTCTAAGCAGATTTCTAAGATAACACCAAAAGCACAGTTAGTAAAAGGAGAAATGAAAAATCAACAGAGACAAGAGGGAAGGAGGGAGGGGGGGCGGGGAAAAGGAAGGGAAGGGGAAAGTCAAGGAACATATAGCAAGGACTCATGGACAAAACCAAAGGGGAAGAGTTGAGGGAGGGAGGGAGGGAGGGGGCAAGGGAAAGTGGTGGGGGGGAGGCAGAGACAAATGTATTTGAAAAAATAAATTAAAAAAAATTTTTTTTAATGTAAAAAAAAAGGAGAAACTGAATTTCATCAAAATTTTGAAGCTTTCTCTGCAAAAGACTTTGTTAAAAAGGTGAAAAGACAAGCTATAGACTAGGAGAAAATACTTGCAAACCACATATCCAACAAAGGTCTATTGTCTAAAATATATAAAGAACTCAAAAACCAACAACTTAATTTTTAAAAATCAATTAGAAAATAAGTAAAAGATTATGAATAAACATTTCTCCAAAGAAGGTACACAGATGGCCAATCAGCACATGAAATGATGTTCAATGTCATTAGTCATTAGTAAAATGCAAATTAAAAGCACAATGAGATGTCACCTATCAGAATGGCTAAAATAAAAAATAGTGACAATACCATATACTGGTGAGAATACAGAGAAACTGGATCCCTCGAGTTGCTGGTAGGAATGTAAAATTATACAGCCACTCAGGAAAACAATCTGGCAGTTTCTTAAAAAAAAAAAACTTAACATGAAACTACCATGTAACACATCAATTACACTCCTGGGCATTTATTTCAAAGATAGGGTCACACAAAAACTTGAGTACAAATGTTTATAGCAGCTTTATTCATAATAGCCAAAAACTAGAAACAATCCTGATGCCCTTTCATGGGTGAATAGCTAAACAAACTGTGGTACATCCATACTGTAAAATACTATTCAGCAATAAAAAGGAATGAGTTAATTGATACACGCAATAACCTGGATAAATCTCTAGAGAATTATGTGAAGAAAGTCAATCCCAAAATGTTACATACTGTATGATTCCACTTATATAACATTCTTGAAATGATAAAATTATAGAAATAGAGAACATATTAGAGTTACCTGGGCTTAGAGTGGGAAGAGAATGGAGCTGAGTGTGGGTATAATGGCAATATGAGGGAGCCTTGTGATAATGGAAATGTGCTGTATCATGGCTGTATTAATATCAGTATCCTGTGTTATTATAACATAGTTTTGCAAAATGTTTTCATTAGGTAAAGTGTCATAGGATCTCTCTGTATGTTTTACAACTGTATGTAAATCTATTATTATATCAAAGTTAAAAGTTTTTTTGAAAAAATATTTTTGCTTAAAGAACTAAAAGAAGAAAATGAAATTGATTATCTCAGTCAACAAAATACATATGTTGCAGATCTGTATTAAATCAGAGAATGATTAGTAAGCAGGCAATTCCTGTTGGCCTGTGCTTCATCTGGTAAGCAGTGCTGTCTTGACTTCCTAGGTAATTAAAATCAAACTCAGCACCTTTGTTGGCCTGATGAGCTATGCAAGCTCAGTAGAAGGAACCTTAGTAGAATGAAGCTTAGAGTTCATCCAATCCAACTCTTTCACTTTGTAAAAGAAGAAATTGAGAAGATTAAATATAAATTCAAGTTTAAATGCAGAGTTAGTAGTGGAACTAAGTTTCCATTCAGCAAATACAATATTCTTTTCATCACGGTAATCTGATTTACATATTCCCAAGAGTGAAGACAGTCTCCTTGATAGGTTTATATAGAGAATTATTTAAAGATTCTGCTGTACATCATCTGAAACTGAACTCTAATTGCAAAGTCTCTGGAATAGAATGGCCTCTTTTAGATATCTGATCTCCAAAGCCATACTTCAAAACTGTCAACAGCAAAAAGAAACATCCATAGCCTATAAGCTCATTACCCCCCAGACAAACACAAAAGAGCCCCCAAAGCAAGGGGTCCTCTTGCCCCTTACAGACCAGGCAGAAATTTCACTTCTCCTTTTCCCTTTAGCTGTATTCCAACATTCTGGCACCCACGAACGTTAAATATTTAATGAATACTTATTAAATGCCAGTCACTGTGCTAGATACTAGGGACAGTGAATAACACACACAATACTAAGCCTCAAGGAGTGCTGTCTGTGACAAATAGACAATTGCAGGCCATTCCAATGCAGTATGTTAATGGTTAAGAGTAAACCCATAATACACTGAACAGTCCACCATGGGCAGGTGCCACCTCCTGCTGGGCAGAGAAAGAAGGTAAAAAAGGGTTGGGGAGGAGTAAGAATTCAAAATAACCAGACTGGAGAATTCAGTTAATTGATTACTCAATGTACTCAACTGAGAAAATATCTAAATAAAACTATTTTGGATGATAAATAGTTTACTTTGAGACTCTGGTAAATGCTTCTAGAAACCTCAATATCACATTCTAATGTATCTGTTTTGTAAAGTCAGCTTTTTATATAATTGATTTACTTTTTTAAAAAGTATTTTCACTATACTTGTAAAAGACTATTGTATCACCTCACCCCTCCCACTCCCAAAACCAGTTCTGTCAAAAGAATTTTTTTCATTGTATTTGTTTTGGTACTTAAAAAACAATATGTAAGTAAAACAACCTGGTTTACATTTTTTCCAAGACTGTTGTGCCATATTTTGTCACACTCACTAATCAGATATTTTCCACTCATCTCTCTGTTGTGTATGAAGTTGGCAGAATACAATATTCTAAATTGCTTTCCAATCACAGCACCTCGAGATTTAAAAACACATTATCCTCAGGCAAGATAGTATGCTTTCATTTTGCAGGAAAATAAAATAATAATTATTGTTCCAAAACCTTCCTTAAAGGTAAAAATATCTATAAATGCAAAAAATTAGAGAAAACTTAATCTAGCCCTTAAAGGAATAAACTCTTAATCTTGGAGTAAACATTTTGAAATCTCACTATAATTTAACTTCTTATGTGCCCTAGTACCAAAACAAAGGAGTTAATTGAGGACACAGTAATCTTTTGTCTGTTTTGGGGTTTGGTTTTTTTTTTGGCAGTCTCATGGGTATAAGTGTAAATTACTTGTCTAGCTTAAAATAGTTGCTCATATTTCAAATCAATAGATGCATGCCTAGAAGAAAGCAGGCATTTTAAACAATGCCCTTAATAAAATCTCCACCGCACTGTTATCTATTCTTCTGTTAAATGAAAATCAACAGCAAAAATGCCCCATTTATTTCAGTAGGACTAAAGAAAACTTAAAAATTTATGTAGTACAAACAATATGTGTGAGCCACCTGTTTGCTTTTTAACTAAATGGATTGGTATGGAATGACAGCTGCTGCAAAACCAACAACACTTCAAATACTATATATTACTTTGCCAAGAAGACAAAAATTTGGTATCATTACTTTATTGCCATGGGACGTGTTAATGGAGATTCCTACAGAAGAGCACTGTCATGAATATTTCTAGCCACTAAGTGACACTGTGCACAAAAATTTTCAGCTACACTGACAGGACCATGGTGACTACAATCTTTTGAACGGGGTCAAACCAGAAAAATAATTAAGTTACATAATACACTCAAAGCAAAGCACAGGTACTACCCTAGTGTAAGCTGCATAATAGGAATTCCGAGAGATAGAGGTGTTGCTCTCAGCGGAATGCCAACTGATCAAATAGACATTTTGCAAGCGTAAATAAGGCTTGAGCTGCACGAAGCCTTGTAATCTGTTTTTACCAATATAAATGCCAAAACTGAATTGCCACTGTAAAGTCTGCCAAGTTTCTTTGTATTGTATGTCAGTATGCTGTTTTCCTTGATAGTGCCATCAATAAACATGTCTGGGGTTCAACTCCTTGTGATCAGATATGCTACTTTCATTGTCTCAAGCCGAGCTGATACTGTATGAGAAGCCAAAGCC
The DNA here is from genome assembly GCF_021234165.1 of Pteronotus mesoamericanus. NCBI lineage: Eukaryota > Metazoa > Chordata > Mammalia > Chiroptera > Mormoopidae > Pteronotus > Pteronotus mesoamericanus. Next base: position 23,862,725 of record NW_026555325.1, on the reverse strand, counting down.
TGCGAGGTTTCATTCAGGCTTGAGCATTTTAGGGAAGACGTAAGGCAGACTGACCTTTCCCCAAATATAAGAATTTAGGTTAATGATAGAATTCCCTCAATGCTCACCAGTTACAGGCCTCTTTTCTTACACATGTGTAAATTTTGGACAGCAGCATAATGCTCTGTCCCTTTGAGGTATTTTAAAAATAACTCAACACATTTTCAGAGTTTATAAGAACAAGACTGTCAACTTCTGGTCAAGATGGAGGCACAGGTAAACACAGCTCACCTCTTCACACAACCACAGCAAACATTACAACTAAACTACAAAACAACTATCACCCAGAATCATCAGAAAACTGAGCTGTATGAAAGTCAACAATCAAGGAATTAAAGCAGTCACGTACACCCAGATGGGTAGGAGGGGCAGAGACACAAAGACACTGAAAAGCAGAGATGCAGAATGGCTGGTACCACAACCACATGCGGCAGATAAAAATCAGGAGGGATGTCTCGGGAGCGAGGGATCCCAGCCCAACACCAGACCAGCCAGCCCAGGGTTCCAGTACCAGGAAGATAAGTCCCCATAACTTCTGACTATAAAAACCAGCCGAAGTTAAGACTATGGGATTCTCAGTTACCCCTCTATTACAGGGTCCACGATGACTAAGGATTTACACACACTCACTGCCTCTGGGCTCCAGCACTAGGGCAGCAACGGGAAGGGCACCAGGGGTATACGGGGAGAAATGACATGTCTGGCCTCCGCACAAGTGCTGGGGGACAGGTTCTTCCCAGAAAAAATTCCAGAGGCCAGGCAGCAGCCACTGTCCCTTTTCTGAGCCCTCCCCCATGCAGAGTCACAGAATGGTGACACCATATCTGAGACTCCATCAACCTAGTTCACATGGGTTTACCTGCCCTCGTGATTACCTAAGACTCGCCCCATCCAACCTACAGGTGTGCATTTCTACAATACACCACGCTACAAAGATGGAGTAAAATCACCTCTACATAATACATAGAAACAAATGCAGGGAGGTGGCCAAAATGAGGAGACAAAGAAACATGGCCCAAATGAAAGAACAGAGCAAAACTCCAGAAAAAGAACTAAACAAAATGGAGATGAACAATCTATCAGAGACAGAGTTCAAAACACTGGTTATTAGGATGCTCAAGGAACTCACTGGGCACTTCAACAGCATTAAAAAAAGGCCCAGGCAGAAATGATGGTTATACTATGTGAAATAAAGAAAATCTTACCAGAAATTGGCAGGGGAATGGATGAAGCCAAGAAGCAAATCAATGATTTAGAACATAAGGAAGAAAAAAATAATCAGTCAGGATAGCAAGAAGAAAAAAGGATCCAAAAAATGAGGATAGGGTAAGGAGCCTCTGGGACAACTCAAATCAACATTTGAATCATAGGGGTGCTAAAAGGAGAAAAGAAATAGCAAGAAATTGAAAACTTATTTGAAAAAATAATGAAAGAAAACTTCCCTAATTTGGTGAAGGAAATAGACATACAAGTCCAGGAAACACAGAGTCCCAAACAAGATGGATGTAAAGGGGACAACACCAAGACATATAATAATTAAAATGCCAAAAATTAAAGATAAAGAGAGAATCCTAAAAGCAGCAAGAGAAAAGCAGAGAGTTACATACAAAGGAGTTCTCATAAGACTGTCGGCTGATTTCTCAAAAGAAATTTTGCAGGCAAGAAGGGGCTGGCAAGAAGTATTCAAAGTGATGGAAAGCAGGGACCTGCAACCTAGATCACTCTACCCAGCAAAGCTATTATTTAAAGTGGAAGGGGAGATAAAGTGCTTCCCAGACAAGGTAAAAGTAAAGGAATTCATCATCACCAAGCTATTATAACATGAAATGTTATAACGTTTCAAGGAAACAAAATGTTTCTTAAACTCAGAAAATGTTTCCTGAAGTTGAAAATGACCCATGAAGGACAGGAGTGAAACAGAAGTTGAGCCTGAGTCCTTTCTCTGGACATTAGAATAATGCTCCTCCAGTTTTGCTCAGCAGAGGGAGAGTCATTTCTTAATAAGCCCAAGTGCCACATATTTCCATTCTTGGGGCTCAGGCCTGGGACCATACACACAACTTCTTCCCATTCTTAAAACTGGTTCAAATCAGCTGTAGAACCCATTGCCTTGAAGACCGCGTCCTGTGCCGCCGCCGCCACCTGCCAGCACTCCGGCTCCTGCTTCACTTTGTCCGCCGGTCCCATTTTTCTCCCAGAGATTCCTTGCGTGTCCCTCAAAGACTTCCCTAACTTCGGATCACAGGGAATAATATTGGGGTCTCTTTTTCTCATCTTCTTTTGGAAACATTGCCCATGGTCTTCGGGTACATAACAAATGTGATCCAAGTGCAGCACAGTGTTCTTAAATAAAGTTTTCCCTTGGTCGCCTTCTACTCCAAAACTGAGAAATAGCTAATTTTAAAAATGCACTTTTTGGTTATGTTTTATATTGATTTATCTTACTATATAACCATAAGTTTTTTTTCCTAGGTCAAAATAAAAATTGCTTGTAAATCTCCCTAGTTCTCATTAGAAGAAACAGTAAGTCCTTAAGCTGTATTTGTGAACTTACCCCGATGGTAACAATTTTATACAAAAGAATAGTTGTCACCATAACCAATTATAATTTTATGACATGCCATAGGCCAAGTAGGGACCACAAAACTAAATTTTAAACCTCCCACCCCCTATTCCAATTAAAGGAAAGACATGAAAGCTATACCTATTTAGAGCTCCTCAACTAGAAATTGCTACAGAAAACCGTGTATTGCTGTAAAGCTTAATAGTATGCATTTACAATGAAACTGTGGTAATGGGGTCAGATTTTGTTTTCCAGGGCTGAGTAGAATGCAATTTGAGAAATGTGGAGCTTTATAGGGAGAAAAATCTTAGAAACATTGTCTCAAATAAAATGAGGAAAAAGAAACAAAAAAAATTTTTAATAAGCATTGCAGTACTGTTTGGATTATATCCTAAACCCAATTCAGCTTCTCTAAAACAATTGCCACAGATTAATAGCGCACACCATTAGATACTAACTTTAACAGCACAGCCCCATGGAACATATGTGCTGTCTGCATGGGAGGTCTGAGGGCTAAAGCTAGAGCATGCAGCAAAAAATGTGAGAAAAGCAGTGCACTTCTGAAAGATTTTACTGAATATTAACACCCATTAAAAACTCTCTTTTTGTTACATATAACTCATAACCTTTCTCTCCCCTCCCTCACTCTGCAGTATCTGTATTTTGAACAATTGAGATAACTAAATAATCCTCAGGTTACTCATTTAAAACTAAGCCTAAATACAGTTCTTTAGAGTAAGATGAATTCTAAGTACTTAGGAGCTAGTGAGGCTTCCCACAAGAACCTGGAAGTTGGAGAAGTAAGATAGTCTTCTAGAGTAAAGATGCAAAGTCACCTTCAAAGGCAAATGGAAATCAGGACTGAAAGACTTGGTTGTTATTTAATTATATGATGATGCTTTACTAAATATGTCAATCAAAGTACTGGCCAATCAACTACATATAAATAAAGAAGCCTCAGAAAGCTACACTTTGGCACTGCTGATTCAAGCACTTACACATGGGAGAGTCTGTTTGCCAAAACAAAACCCACTGAAAAAAAAACATTAAATTAATCTCTGTCCTAATTAATACTCAAAAAAGAATATAACTTTACTTCCCATGTAGGTATGCCCACAGGAAGAAGACAGGCAAGTCACATAGATCTGAGTTCTAGTTCTAATGACAGTTACAGTTCTTATTATAAATCAATAATTTGATATTTGGATTAAGATTTGGCTTCACAAGTAACCTAACTACAAGTTATCAAGAGCTAATCAGGCTGAATAGTTTTTCAGTATCTGTTCCAGTTAAAGTTATTAGCACAAATTAACAAATAAACTTTATAAACTTGGTTATTGTTAGTTACCCATGACATATGGATTGAATTTAATGACAAAACTAAGTTCCTAAGTCTGCTGAGCTAAGGGTTTGATCCCAAGTTAATGAAAGCCAATTTGTGAAGACTTGGAGTGATAGCTTGTCATCGTCACCACATGAAAGAGATCAACTACACTATCGTCCATATAAATGACTTACCGGGGCATCAACAAAGTAGTTCATAACTTTTTAGTGATTTTCACTTTTAACCATAAAAAAGATGGCCTTCTGAAATTCAGATGTGGGCACATTAAAATACACATAAAATTTCTTTACAGACAATAAGGTAACTTCAAACATAAATAAAAAGGCTACTCTCTAATCATAGTTCATAAATGCCCATCTCATGTATTCAAGGTTTTGAAATACAGGTGAGATGTTTCAAATAGGCACTTGTGCCATTATTTCTCCATCCCTGCTCTTGGCAGACATCACAACACACTTTCTGCTGAACCAAGAAGCAACTGCAGAACCATTCTTAGTGTAATCTTCTAAGCAGCCAGTCAATTAAAATTGGCATGAGATGAGACCTATTTGCCATCTTTGATACATAGACTTTAGGTTATTTGGGATTGATATTTCATATTCCTTTCATACATCAAAGTGTCATTTTGAATCAAATTTAATGGGCACAGCATATTATGAGGAAATTTCAGGGCAAAAATATCTTTTTTTCAGAAACATTGATTAAAAAAATGTTATGCTATTCACATTAGGCTTGAGATTAAATTTTAAAGAGAAAATTTAAATTTGATCTTAAATTATTTGTTTCCCTATAGTAAGGCTCATCTCAGTTTTATTCAACCTTCATAAGATTTGTTTCATAGCTTTTATCCTATTCAATCTTCTCTATGGTAAAGAACTTCACATTGATGATAGAGTGTGGCTACTTTGGAGATTAAAGGCACATAGCCAGCTGGCATAAAGCTCGGAACAAAACAGGAGAAAGAGAAAAGCTTAGTCAAGAGCCATGAAAGATAGTAATCATGCTTTTTTAACCTGCATCTTAATTGCCCATAGAAAACATGTATGATCTTACAATATGGTAGGGACAGAGTAAAGTGTTTATAGCAGTCTTAAGGCATGAGAAAATACTTAAAAAGATTATTCCTTTGTCCACTTCTACTAAAAAACTACTAAGAATTAGGTTTAGATTTAAGCTGTCTGATAAAGGACTAAAACTGAATACAAAAGAATTTTCCTCATTTACAAAATTGCAAATTTTTCTCATTTACAAAATTGCAAATCAGGAGGGAAAACAGAGCCCTCAGTGAGTGTGCCAAAGGCAGGCATATTTTGATTGGGATGAAGGCTAAGAAGATGGGTGAGAAACACTTTGTAGAAGCACAGAGAATGTGCAAACCTGGTGGGGCATAGAAGGAGCCTTGGGGAGCTGAATAAATGGGTGAATATATTCTAACTAAAGTCAGGAGCCAAGCTCTGTTACTGTATAAATTGCATTGGAAATTTTAGCTCAATCAATTTTAAAAAAAGAAAGAAAAACCAGAGAGGAACAGAAAAATTATTACCAGATGACATGCTGATATAACCTGAAAACTCAAGAAAAATCAATGGAAAAACTATAATAAAATAATTTAGTAAGAATAAACCATAAGTCAATAGTTTTCATATACAAATTAATAGATAAGAGAAAAATGTCTAAACTGAAAAAGACATGTGCAAGCCTACATGTGGAAAGCTATAAACCACTTATTAAATACATAATAGCAGATGTAAACAACAGAAAGATATACCATGCTCTTGAGATTATCAATTTTCCTAAAGTTTAATTTAACACAATCTCAAAAAAATACCAAGTTGTTCTTGGATCTAAAGATGTTAATTCTATAAGTTTATATGTAAAGAAGAGTAAGTAGTAGGGGTGAGGGTGGCCAGTCCTATCATATTTTAAAAACACTACAGCCGGGGCTTGATGTGGCTCAGTGGACTGAGTGCCTGACGGCAAAGCAAAGAGTCGTCGGTTTGATTTCCAGTCAGGGCACATGCCTGGGTTGCAGGCCAGGTCTCCGGTGGGGGTGCAGTGGGTGTCGTGCAACACAGCAATGTTCTCTCCCTCTCTTTCTCCCTCCTTTCCCGTCTCTTTAAAAATAAATAAATAAAAACAATACAAATCCTCTATTATTTAGTGACATACCTAGACCAATAGAATAGATTATAATTTCTAAAAATAGACCCATGTACATGTCAAATTTTAGTATATCATTAAAGTGACATGTCACATCATCAGGAAAAAGAACTTTTTAATAAATGATGCTGGGACAATTGGACAACCATTTGGAAGAAGATAAAACTGGGTCAGTACAGAATAGACTCAAAATGGCACAGAGATCAAATTATGAAAACTAAAACCAGCCCCAGCTGAGTGGTTCAGTTAGTTGAAGTATCATCTGTACACCAAAAGGCTGCAGGTTCAGTTCCTGGTCAGGGCACATACCTAGGTTGTGGGTTCAGTCCCCAGTCGGAGTGCAGATGGGAGACAGCCAATTGATGTTTCTCTCCCTCTCCCCTTGTCTCCCTCTCCCTCTAAAATATCTTCAGTGAGGATTGTGAAAAAAAGAAACCATATAAATGGAAATTAATTTTTTAAAAATTATGTTTGAATATGTTTATAACTTGGAAATGGGAATGTCTTTCTAACTACGATTTAAAATCCAAAAGTCATAAAATAAAATAAAATTGACAAGTTTGACTTTATAATTAAAAAATAAGTTTGCATGGCAAAAAAATATATACTTATATATGTGTAAATACATAAAAGATATATACCAAAAGAAAAAATAACAGTTCACACACATAAACATACTTATAGCCCTAAAACAAAATATTCTCTACCTATCTCATAAGAGAGATGCAAATCATACTACACTGAGATACATTTTTCATCTATGAGATCGGCTAAATCCAAAAGCTTGATAGCACACTCCATTGTCAGTCTGTACAGATATGGGTACCCTCCTTTGTGGTTGGATTACAAAATGATGTGATTGCTATTGAGAACAAGTTGGTAGCATCACAAAGATTACAGATGTGTCTGCTCTTCAACCCAGCCGTGCCAGCCCTGGCAATCTTCCCTGAAGATGTGCTTCAAGATACACAAACAATATGTGCACTAGGTTATCCAATGTAGCATTAGTTAGCACAGCAAAAATTGAAAATAACTCATCTAGCCTTTAAAAATAACAGGTTAACAACTATGGTACCTCCACAAAATGGATGGATACCATCCTGCCATAGAAAAGAATAAGGAAAATCTTTGTACCACCATGGAATGATCTCCAGGACGTATTATGTGAAAAAAAGCAAGACACAAAGCACGCTATCCTTTTCGTAAGAAAGGAGACAAGAAAATGTGTATGCGTGTGTGTGTATCTGCCTAATTTGCAAAGAAATCTTGGAAAAATAAACAAGTTATAAACAAATTTCAAAGGTGTATGGGTTGGAGAGACTTATCTAACACTAAAGACAAGTCTTGTCTGCTTCACAATTTTGCCTTGAGTCAGCACATGTGTGTGCATACACACACACAAGCACACACATACTCATGAAAAGTCTTTTTATCCTGTTTATCCCTTTTTCCTCAACTAATATCTGCAGTACCCTGACATAATTAGAAATTAAGAGTCACCATAAAGTCCAAACTATCTTTTTGAGGTATTCTTAGGAATAAATTTAGCTCATAGTTCGTGGTAATGCATTATTCACAACTAGTTATCAAAGAATTGCACCATGTAAAAATTTGGTGGCTGCTTCTCCGAGCTGTGTATTATAGTAAATCAACAGACTTTACAGTCTTTACATTGTGCCTAGGTCAGTTCAGAATGTTTTTGTAATGATGCTGGGTCTCTGTATTATAGGGGGAAAATACCTTCATCGCATTATTATCTTGCAATTATATTCATACAATTTGTAAACCTGCACATTACTAAAAGATGACAGGTGGAAAATCCTTAATGAAACAGTAATAAAAGATTAATACTCTGTTACCTCCTACATAAAATTCATCCTAAGGTAAAAAAAAATGAATGAATTCTATGATCCTATATCAAATGAAATAAAATCAGTACCAAGACTCACGTCAATGACCATTAAAAGATTCAGATCAGGTGTAGCCTCTTAGAGACCATTCCATGTAAATGGCTCGGAGAAAAGAAATTAGGAAATGCCCATTAGCCTAACCAGATGGAGAAACAGAACACCTTTTTCCCCCAAGGAAAGACCTATTAAAAGTAGTACCATTGCAGCTTTTAGGATATTAAACTATTTTCAATATCAAACAAAAGGAATTTTAAAGGTAACTATTATTTTTCATTCTCAGTAATGAATATTCATACAGAAGAATGCAATATCGCATTTAACAGAAATATCTCATATTCTTTTCATTTTACTGTGAAATACTTGATATGTGATACATAAAAAAAGATATATGAGCCCACCACATATTTTTAATATGAGAGATTTACCAATAACATTAAAACGATCTATGTTCCTCTCTGATCTACCCCTCTGCCTCCCTCAGAGTAATTTAACCTGAATGTTATCATTCTTTTGCTTTCATTTTTTAAAAAAAGTTTATATGAATCCCTAAACCATATATTCTTTAGTTTTGCCTTTTTTAAAAGTTTTCTTTTAAAATGATATTAAACTGTATGACGATTTCTTCACTCGACCTCCTGTTTTTAAGATCCATCCATATTATTATGTGAAACTATATTACAGTCATTCTTGCTGTGCACTGTTTCTTAATCCATTCTCCTGTCAAATAACAATTGGTTTGTTTTCAGTTTCTTACTATTGCAATGTTACTTTAAATATATTTTGTTCATGTATGTTGGTGTCCCTGTGCAAGAGTTTATCTAAAACCAATACCTAGATGGAATAGGTAGGTTTTAGGATATGAACATGTTCAATTTTGAATTAAAAAGTTTTTTCTGAAGGGAGTCTACCAATTTACACTCCCACCAGCAACATATAAAAGTTATTTTTCCTCCAAATGCTTGCTAGCATTTTGGATTGCAAGACTTAATTTTATTGAACTAATTGGAATAAAAATAATATCTCATTGTAATCAGCAATAGATTATGATGGATAATATAATAATATATTACAGTAACATAATTTAATGAGATTTAACATATTTTCCAAAAGTTTCCTTACCATTCATATCTCTTCAGAAATGTTCACTCTTTTTTCAAATAGTGTGTCTTGTCTTATTGAATTATAAAAATTATTTACATACTCTTGATACTAAAAAAAAAAATGCCAATTTCTATGCCAATTTCTTCCCCCAGGATAGGGTTTGTCTTTTCAGACTCTTTTTATGTTCTTAATTTTATTATAGTCATATTTATTAATCTTTTATTTTATATATGGTTAATATTTTAGTATGTATAAGAAATTCTTTCCTATACAAAAGTCATAAAAATATCCTTACATTTTTATTTTAAAGATTTAAAATTATGCCTTTCCCATGTCTTTCATGCAATTATCACTGACTTTTAAAAATTTTTTGTTATTCAATTACAGTTGTCCCCATTCCCCCCACTACTCTCCCCCCCACCCACCCTCCACCTTCCATTTTCCATCCTTCTCCCTCCCCTGTTGTCTTTGTCCATGTAGTAAGAATTAGAGGCTCAATGTCTTTTTCTTTTTCTTATTTTATTTATTTATGTTTAGAGGGAAAGGGAGGAGGAAAGAGAGGGAGAGAAAGATCAATGTGCTGTTGCCTTTTGCACATCCCCTACTGGGGACCTGGCCTGCAACCCAGGCATGTGCCCTGCCTGGGAATAGCACTAGTGACCCCTTGTTTCACAGGCCAGCAGTAAATCCACTGAGCCACAATGGCCAGGGCTTTTTTTTTTTGTATGGTTAATCAATTTTTCCAGAACCGTTAATTGGATAGACACATTTCATAATGATCTGCAATGACAATCTCACAAAAAATTAACTAATAAACTAATCCAACAAAATTGCAGGATACAAGATCAACATTCAAAAATCAATTGCATTTATATACACTAACAATAAACAATCCAAAGAAAAATTAAGAAACAGTTTCACTTATGACAGCAAAAATGAATAAAATACTTAGGAATAAATTTAAGCAAGCAATTGCAAGACTTGTACACTTAAAACAATTGAGTATTGCTAAAAGAAATTAGAAAACATCTAAATAAACATAAAAAGACAGTGTCTTTTTATCCTATTGCTATCCTAAAAATATAGCAATACTACCCCAAAATAACTACAGATTCAAAGCGATCCATATAAAAACCCCAACAACCATGTTTGCAGAAATTAGAAAGCTTCACCTAAAATTCATATGGAATTGCAAGGGACTTCAAATAGTCAGTACAATCTTGAAACAGAAAGCCAGAGTTGGAGAACTTATATCTCCTTATTTAAAAGCTTACTGCAAAGTGACAGTAATCAAAACAGTGCGGTATAGGCATAAAGACAGATATACATTATTTGTATCTCATTATCTGACAGGGGTTGGTTCCAGGACCCCACAGACACCAAAATTCAAGGATGCTTATATTCCCTGGTGTAGTATTTGCATATAACCTATCACAGCTGCCCATATACTTTAAATCATCTCTAGGTTGCTTATAACATCTAATACAATGTAAATAGTTGTACTATATTGTTTGGGTAATAATAATAGGAAAATGTCTGTACATACTCATTGCAGAAGCAACCATCATAGCCCTAACTACACAGTAGAGGTCAGCAAGAAGGTAACTATTTTTTAACATTTTCAATCTGTAGTTGGCAGAATCTATGGACCTGAACCCACAGATATGGAGGGCTGACTGTATACGTCAATAAAATTGAATTAATGTGCCCATGTATAAACCCATATATCTTACGGTCAACTAATTTTCCACAAGACTGCCAAGAACATTCAATGAGAAAGAACTGTCTTTTCAACAAATGATGCTGGGAAAATCGGTAATCCACAAGGAAGTACAAACTGATGATAAGTAATTTAAAATTATTTAAAGTGATACATGATAGAGTCATATAACTTAAGGAAATTTGCAATGTTTTAAACCTAACCTTTTAAAACAAATATGAGAGAAAGCCTTCTTATAACATATTCCTTAGTTCTAGTAGTAGAAACTAAATATCAGGCAAGAAAAGCTGTGGGCCAACTTCGCATACCAGTTTTTATATCTGTAACTCACTATACTTTTACAAGTTCCATTAGAGTCTCCACAACCTACTTTATCCTAAGCGTGTCTAAAAAACACTTCATTGACAGATGTGGCTGGTAGTAGTTTTCCATATTTAACAAAAGTTAGTTTCTTGTCTTAAGGATTGAGTTTGTTTGAAAATCTTTCTCTATTTTTTTTCTGATTATGTCAGGGCATCCACTACAACTCTGTTTTCATAACAACTACCATTCACAGATACCTATTTTTGTTTTACATTAAAGGAAAACTGTAACTTAGAAACACAATGGCGCATTTTTAAAAGATTCATTTATAAATGGGTTATCTTTGGACCAATGAGCTAGCTTGGGGGAAAATGCTTACATTTTTGTTTCTTTTTAAAATTATACTAAAATTATTTAAAATCATTTATTTATTGTTAGGTTCAGAAAGTTTGCATCTGGTGATGACACAGGTATCATGCCAATGATTAAGCTCTTGGATTAGCAATACTAATAATAATTTGCACAAAGATGTTACAAAAAGGAAAAAAACCTCTTCTTATTCTATTTATGTTTATTTTTATGTAACATCCAAAATTTGGGAGTTTTTTTTTTTCAAGTAAACAAATGGCAGCTACAATTTAAGCCAAAATAAGTTTCTGGCTCAAAACTTATAAGTTGAAATCTACCCTCTGTAGTTCTATCTTTTTTTTTAATCAATGACTACATTGAGTGGAAGGAAGTTTTGTGCCAAATCACTAAATATCTCAGAGTACTCCAGGGGAGAAAAATGTGATAGACGCGATATATAAATTAAACAGTACAAATGAAGTGTTAGCATACATCAATTCATTCATTCCTTAAGATAAGATCCGCTGCACATCTACTCAGCTGTTTGTTGGGTACCAGGCATGGCACTTACGATATAGCAGAGAACAAACAGATTTCCTGTTCTCAAGGAGGTTACCCTGTTGCCAGAGTATTGAAAATAACTCTTCAAACAACTAAATAATTTTTAATAAAATCATGGCATGACTCCATTCAGGTGATTTTTTTTAATTTCAAACATTTTAAAATTTGCTTTGTAAAACTGTTATTAAAACATGAAGCATTAGGATTAAACTGAGTTACCAGAGTTAATATTAAAGGTTAATGTTTGATAATGCTGCCAAGACTTTGGATTAAGCATTATAAATATGAATAATATGTATGTGAACCTGGGGTATGCTCAGCAAAATCTAGGGCCTTTCATGCTGCAAGGACTATAGATGTACTGAGGTAATGCAGGCTCGCTGCAAGAAAACACAGGAAAGAAAGGAAACTAGCTCAGCTGCCACACAACCAGAAAGCACAGAGACATGTAAAAATAGCTCCTTGTTGTCCAGAACACAACAGCAGTTTAAAGACAAGTAGCAGTTCTAGTAACCAACTAGTGGCCCTGACAACATGCTTATCTTGTAATCTCCTCTGTCTCAGGTATGTATTGCCTTGTCTTATAGTAACTCTGCCAGTTTTGAAGTCATCCTTCAGTCTACTCTTTCTCACATGCCACAACAAAACCACTAGTAAATCCTGACTGCTCCAGATCCAAAATATAGCCTGAACTCAATCACTTTTTAAGATTCCCACAGTTAATACCCCATTTCAAGCCACCATTACCTATCTCCTGGACTACTGTGATTGCTTTCTAACCCATCACTCGACTTCCACTTTTTCTCCCTTAGTCAGTTCTCCACACAGCCTCCTAAATTCTTGTCATTTCATGTCATTTTCATGATCAAAATTCTCCAATAACTTCCCATCACATTTAAAACAAAACAGTGCCTCACCATGGTTTATAGGGCTTTATATAATTTGATCCCTGGATACATCTCAATCTCATTAGCTACCAATCTCATTAACTATCTTCCATTTCCCCAGCAACACTGGCTGTCTTCTTGCTGCTCCTCAGACATGACCAGCAATAGTCCTGCCTCAAAAGCCTCAAAGCGTTTCTCTGCCTATAAAAACTCTTCCCCCAGAGGTTCTCATGACTCTCCCTCAGGTCATCTAGATCACTCTCTTCAGCAACCTCCTAAAAGAGGCCTTCCTTGGCCACCCAATCTAAGAGAAGAAGTCTATTCCCTTCACTGATTTATTTTTCTTTCTGGATTTGTCACTATCTGAAATAATATTATACAATTATTCTTTATTTTTTTGCCAGTCTCACCAACTAGAACATAAACCCATGAAGACGAACTTTCGTTACCTACTGCATCTTCAGTACCTTGGAGTACTATCTGGCACATAACTGATACTCAATACTTGTTTAGTAAACTAATTACTTCTTGTGACTCAGCGTCCCTCTGTCTGCCTTTCTCTCTACTGACTCTGTTTCCATTGGTCCAGAGTTCTAAAACTCCTCAGAGAGACTTCCCTTGTCTGGGTTAATCACCATTCAATTGAGAGTGTCTATTCAGACCAGATGGCCCAATAGGCACCCAGATGCATGTCTTTGCTATACTACCAATCCCTGGTCCCCAGTCTCTTATGGCCAGAATATCAAGTCACATGGTATAAAACATGAAGCTTCATATGGAAGGAATAATCCATGGCCACTTTCCTCAAGTTGTGTAAAAAAATAATAGGCAATGAGCTTCTTGGTCTCCTCTTTAATAAAAAAATAACAAAGTAATTTTTTCTTTTTTATTTTCTTTCAATTCTCTGTCTTCCCATTAAGGGTTGCAATTTTCAAACCACCTATCTAAGGTAACAAATAGGGCCAGACCTCCTAGGAAATTCCTTTTTCCTCCCCACCAAAATGCTTAAGCTATCTCTCTCCTCCCTCTGATCAAACACCTCGCCCCACACTCATTACTTCCCTTCAGTTTTAGGAGGGGGGGATTTTCTAAAGTATAAATCTGTGTGCTGTTGTGGATTGCAGGTAATTTATTAGCTTTTTTGAAGATTTCTTTTTTTCAGTTTAATAAGGAATCATATAGAAAGTAGTGCCTTAACCCACAGCAAGGACCTCTAATATGGAATTTTAGGCAATGTGATGATCCTTATGAGAAAAATAAACTGCAGCAAAACAGCCTTCCTAAAGTCCCTCAAATGAGTTCACTTGCATGGTTATTGCTAGTCTATTTATGAAATTACTCCTATTGTGTGCAACGGTCATACATTCACCCATGCATTCAGTAAATATTATTCAGTGCCTACTCAATACATTTACCTTAATGTCTATCATTCTTCTTCTCCTGTTTCACTCAACATATTCGCTGCCTTAAAACTACATTAAGGATTTCTAGCTTTTGCCATATTCCTGGTACCCACCATGAAATGACTGCAATGCTGCCTAAGGTGCTATGATCCAATCCTCCTACCGCTACGATTTTTAAATTATCAGAGAAATATGTTCTCACTCTGCCATGCTCTAGCACCTGATCCTGAGGAGTGGTACTTGCTCCCATTTACTCAGAGAGTCCCTTGTGAAAGCTTCTTCAGTTACCACATTCAGCATTTTTCTCCACAGAATTGTACATGAGTTTATTGAGCCAGGTTATAGAATCAATATCTGAGATAGGCAATACAGTATTCCATTACATGCTTGCTTTGCACTAATTCAAAAATCCTCCTTTCTTCAGAAGAAAGCAAAACTTAAACTAGCAAAACTTAAAGCAAAACGATTTCTGATCTAGTTCATAGAACATGCTAAAATCTGAATCCTAACGAAAGTTCTAGGTGACATATCTTGCCTCACTCCACAATATCTTATTATCAGGCAATGAGGATCATTCTGGGGGGAAAAAATTCAATCTAAAAGAAGAAATAGGCACAGAGAACTAATAAAAATCTTACTGTTCAAAAGAAAAGAGTAATTCTCAATACACCATGTTTCCAAACTTACCCTCCATAAACCTGTGAGTGATTCCAATGGTGAGTAATGGTCTCTAAGCAAATTTGCAAAAGCCATTTCAGTTCACTATAAGACATTTGGACACAGACGACACTTCTTGGTATGCTTGTAATGGAATATACCCCTAAGGGAAGAAAAGGATTCTCCACCACTTCACCACAAACTAACCATTCAGTCTGTGGTGTACCAGAAAAAGGTACCCAAAAGGGCAGCATCAATGTCCAACAGGAGACTGAGGGACCTAGTAAGTTTCTATTTTAAGAATGCATGTGAAAGATCATCTGGGCTTTCATGAGAAGATGAGGACAAAATTCAACGAAATTTTGGTCATCAGTCCTAATTTGACCCTAAGTCAGGTTACAATTATAATGGCTACATTTCTTCAGTGACTATAAAGCAATATAGGGGACAGACATATATTGAAAATATTATTAGTCATTTACTTGAAATTCAAATTGAATAGTGTATCCTGTATTACTATTTGCTAAATCTGGCAAATAAAAATCTAGAAGCTGAATTCCAGTCAAGATAGAAGCGTAAATAGACATGCTTTGCCTCCTCCCACAACCACAAAGAGATTACAACTAAACCTCAGAATAAATAACATCCAAAACTGTCAGAAAACTGAACTGTATGGAAGTCTGACAACCAAGGATTTAAAGAAGTCACATTCATCTAGATGGGTAGGAGGGACAGGGTCACAGAGATGGGCAGAGAGGCAAAGAGACACAGTGTGGCACAGAGACATGGTGGCAGCAGCAGAACAGGTAGTCCTACATTCACGTGTGGTAGATAAAATTTGGGAGGGATACCTTGGGAGCAAGTGATCTGAGCCCCAGGCCACACAACACAGCCCAGGGATCCAGCTCCAACAACATAACTTCCCCTTACTTCTGGGTGTAAAAACCAGTTGGGTTTGGGGCGACAAAAGAAATTGCCAATTTTCATTTAAAGGGCCTACATGCTCTTAGAACATATGCAAACCCACCCACTCTGGGATACACCACCAGGGCAACAGCTGGAAGGGTAAGAGTCACATAAAGGGAGTGGATGAAATGACTGGAAACAGGGCAAGTGGCCAGGCAAACCTCCAGAAGCCAGGCAGTGGCACTGTCCCCTCTCTGAGCCCTTCCAAACACAGGGCCACAAAGCGGTAAAGCATGTTGCCCCATCCTGAAGATTACCTAAGGTTCCACCCCACACAATTTATAGGTGCCTCTTCTATAATAGTCCACGCTACCAAGACAGAGTATCAAAGCAGCTGTACCTAATATACAGAAACAAACACCCGGAAGTTGCCAAATTTAGGAGACAGAGAAATATGGCTCAAATGAAAGAACAGAACAAAACCTCAGGAAAAGAACTAAGTGAAATGGATATTGCCAACCTATCAGATGCAGAGTTCAAAACACTGTTGATAAGGATGCTCAAAGAACTCATTGAGTACAGCAACAACTTAAAGGAAGAAACAACAGTTACACTGTGTAAAATAAAGAAAAATCTAAAGGGAACCAACAGTGAAAGGGAGGAACCCAGGATTCAGATCAACTATTTGGAATGTAAGGAAGAAATAAGCACTCAACCAGAACAGCAAGAAGAAATAAGAATTCAAAAACATGAGGATAGTATTAGAAGCCTCCAGGACATCTCCAAATGCCAAATATCCAAATCATATGGATGACAGAAGGAGAAGAGGAAGAGCAAGAAATTGAAAACTTATTTGTAAAAATGATGAATGAGCACTGAGAGGTGTAGCTCAGTGGATTGAGTGCCAGCCTGTGAACCAAACGGTCACTAGTTTGATTCCCAGTCAGGGTACCTGCCTGCATTGTGGACCAAGTCCCCCATTAAGGGGTGTGCGGGAGGCAACCAATCAATATATCTTTCACACACTGATGTTTCTCCTCCTTGCTTTTGCCCTTCCTTCCCTTCTCTCTAAAAATAAATAAATAAAATCTTTTTTAAAAAATTAAAAAGTAATTAATGAGAGTTTCCCTAATTTGGCAAAAGAAATAGATGTGCAAGTCCAGGAAGCACAGACAGTCCCAAACAAGTTACTCAAAGAAGACCACACCAAAACACATCATAATTAAAATGCTGAAGGTTAATGATAAAGAGAGAATCTTAAAAGCAGCAAGAGAAAAGCAGAGAGTTACCTACAAAGGAGTTCCCATAAGACTGTCCACTGGTTTCTCAAAAGAAACTTTGCAAGCTAGAAAAGACTGGCCAGAAATATTCAAAACGATGAAAAGCAAACATCTACAACCTACATTACTCTATCCAGCAAAGTTATCATTCAGAATTGAAGGGCAGATAAAGTGTGTCCCAGACAAGGTAAAGCTAAAGAAGTTCATCATCACCAAGCCATTATTACATGAAGTGTTAAAGAGATTTATTTAAGAAAAAAAAGAGAATCAAAACTATGAACATTAAAATGGCAACAAATTCACACCTATCAACAACTGAATCTAAGAAAACACACTAAGCAAACAACCAGAACAAGAACAGAATCATAGAAATGGAGATCAGATGGAGGGTTACCTGGAAGGGAGAAGGGGGAGAATAAGAATAAAGGTGCATTAAGAAGCATAATTGTAGGTTGAAAATGGACAGGGGTGTGTTAAGAATAGCATAGGAAATGGAGAAGCCAAAGAACATATGTACAACCCAAGGACATGAACTAAGGTGGGGGAATGCTGGAGGGAAAGGGGGTACCAGGCAGAGGGTGGCAATGGGAGAAAAATTGGACAACTGTAATAGCATATTCAATAAAATATATTTTAAAAATCTAGAAGCTTATGATAAACATGGAGATGCACCACACAGATCCCCCTCCTAGAAAGGACTTGTTACCTAGCAACAAGGAAAATGACAAGCAGATCATCTCTAGCTGTCAGCTTCATCAAGGACTGCCTCAGCTGAAAAGAACTACCTCTCAAAAAATGATATGTATTTGAAGATGGCCCACATCCAATAACTGAGCAAGTCAGGGATTTAAAGGCACAGCTTTGGCCCGACAATTCTAGAGCTCCCCAGTGAGTTGGCCAAGGCTTTGTCATGCCTACCTAACAGTTCAGCTTCTTCCTCTGCTCAATACTGCCCCTTCCCCTTGCCTTTAGTAAGAATCCTTCCCTAACAAACATCTTGCACTCCTATTGCAACCACAATGCAACTTCCAGAGAATCCAACCCATAGAAGTTGGTGCTGGGAGTAGTCTCAAAAAAGCAGGCAATAAGATGGGGCTTTGGAAGAAGAGCACTAACTGCCTTACTATGGGAACCCAGCCATAACCAATGAGTGAGCAAGCACAAATAACACCACGCAGCAATCCAGTTGTTAAAAATGTGCCTGGTGATGAATTAGGAAAATGTCCTGATAGAAGGGAATGCACTAGCATGGAGGAACTAGTAACTATACAGGTAATGGGATTAGATCAGTGTTTCTAAGCTGCACTAATGCTCTGCCATAGATAATGGGCAAATAAAGGTAATTAACAGACGATTGAAAGCCAGATATGAAAGCCAGAGGACCTCTTCAGTTGCGCACGAAAAGCTCTCCTCTCCCATAGGGAGAGGGCAGAGGAAAAAAGTCCAGAATTTAATTTTCAGAGCAAAGGAACTTCAAAGACAATTATGTGGACAACAAAAACAGGTCTGTGTGTAAAGATCAGGAACTAGGTTGGGAAAACCTTCAACTGGAACATATAGAATATGGACATCTTGGTGGACACCCACAAAGATTTTGACTCCCTAGACTTCTCGTAACCTGCTGAGTCTGCAGAAGTGGCCTCCTCCCTGCTAAGAATACCCCAACATCCACCCATCCCCATCCGAAGTGCTAAAAGATAACTCGGAGTCCCCTGTCCTGCAAAGTGATACATGCCCTCCTCAGGACCTAGCCTCACCTCCCCTCCTACCTACTAGGCCTATAATTAGTATTAATTTACAGCATAACCCAGCCAAGTAGGGGCTGGTCCTTGTAAGAAAAGAAGGAACTATAATCAAAAGAAGCTGCAAAATCTAGCCAGTATATAACAACAAAAACCTGGCAAGTACACGTGGGACTAGATTCTGAATGTGCTTAATTAGGAGCAGCAGAACATAAAATTGGACAGGGAAGACTTATTTGCTTAGGAGCATTCTCCCATGATGAAGAATTATTTTCTAGCTTTATTGACATATTGTGTTTAAGGTGTACAATACAATGATTTGATACACATATACATTGAGAAATGATTACCACAATAATGGTACTTAACACCATCTTCCCCTTACATAATTGCCATTTCCTTTTTTATGGTTATAACACTGAAGATCTAGTCTCTTTCACAACGTTTGAGTATATAATAAAACACTGTTAGTTATAGCCACCATTCTGTACGTTATTCATCTTAGAGCTAGAAATGGATACCCTTTAACTATCATCTCCCCATACCCCCCATGCTCCTCAAGATGAAGAATTTAACAGCCTGGCAAGGTCTCCTGGGAGATTATGTGAACTTGTTATTAGGGTGGCTCCTTAGAAACATGGAAAAAGTGATGGCTCACACTGAGTGAAGCTGAAATGCCAGAATGGCTGTGGAAGACAATGGTAGGTAGGATTGACAGGCTCAGGGAAGTGTATGGACTAAAATAGAGGGATCAAAGGCCCACCAGCTAATTATGTTCCATTGGAAGACCAAGATGACACACCACTTAATGTGTCAAAGCCACAGTGAATACGCTGGTAAGAGGAGCACGAGCCTCACCACAAATAATCTAGTCATCGCTCTCCTCCATAAGCCTGGTCCGCAAGTAATGGTGGGGAGAAGAGGACAGCCAAAAGAAAAGACAGGCAAGCGCTCTACTGACAGAAACGGGAAAGTGATAATTATAATAAACAGCAAAGCAGGAATGGCAGCCAAGGAAGTCTGGATGTGCCGAGTTGTACAGGGTAGAGCAGAAGTGAGTTTACAGTTGTGAGTACACAAGTTTTTTATTGTATTATTATTGTATTATGTTCATATGAACAATATTGTATTATATTCCATACAAAAAGTAAACCTACTTTTGCCCTACCCTGTAGGGTTATAAAGTTGGTTAACAGAATATGGAGTTTCTATTGGAAAATTAGAGTGAAGCCAACAGAGGTACTACTCAGTACCAAGAAAATAATTTAAAGACAGGTAACTGGAGGCTGAGAGCGATGCGCATACTAAAAAATGAAGAACTCCTAATTCAGTTTCTGGATCTGAGCCAGTTCTCCAAAGGCCGAAAAGAGGTGGCCAGATCCACAGAATGAAGAACCCTGGAGCAGTGTCACGGCTGCCTTGAGAGGACTGCACGAGTCCGCACCTGTGGTGCAGAGGATCCGACGATCTAAAGGAAAGGTCTCGTCTTGGCTGTGGAGGCAGCTACTTTGATTTGTGGCGATGACGATGTCCAAGCCCAGAGCGTGGATGAAATCGACAAAAACGACGAGAAACGGCAGCAAGAAATCTTAGCGTGAAGCCCTGGACTACGGAGTGAGGAGTCACCATTATTTTAAGAACTGCAAAATCTCGGCCTTGGCTCTACTGAAAATGGGGGAGTACATCCGATCAGTGATGGGCTTGACGAGGGGAAAGGTGGATGGTGAAACGATGACCATTATGGACAGTTTGGCTTTGCCTGTAGGCGGCACTGAAACCCGAGTAAAACGCTCAGGCTGCTGCATGTGATGAGTACATGGCTGTGAATAAAACACCAAACAGGCTGGCCGCCTAGGAAATGCAATTGGCCAGAATCGTAGCGAGCCCGGCTATGGCTGCTGGCTTTCTGAAGCTGACTTAGTACTCAGACGCTCAGTCAGCAGTTCCAGGAGCCGTTGGTAGCAGGGATTCACCCCACAAGAACAGTTTCTGCAGGGAATGTGAATCTTGAAGCTTTCACCACATATCCTAAGGGCTGCAAACCGCAGGATGAAGGACCTTCTGAGTACCAGACTATCCTACTTAATAAAATAGAAGGCTTTGGTGTACACTAAAAACAATATTATGCCTTAGAAGTCTCATATTTCAATTCCTCTTTGGATTGCAAATTGCCTGAGCTTTTGTGGAATAAATTCTGAATTCCTCTAGCTTGCTTACTAATGCAGACTATACCACCGGTCAGGCCTTTGACTTGTCTAAAAAATTAAAAGTCAAAAGCCCAGCTGGGAGTAGGGAATTTCATATTGGGTTTAGAAACACACAACTGAAAGAAGACAAACTTGCCAAAGCCACCTGAGACAGCTGTGAAACTATCATAGAAGCATTACATGTATTGATGTCTCAGGATATTAAGTATAAACCATTTAGTCAGATTATGTTTCTTAAGCAATGACTAAGTAGTACTTTTGCCTGAAAGCCAGTATGAGAAAAATAGTCAAGTAATACTTTAACACCAGTTACCAAAAATCTGATTAGAAGTATAAGGTGCTCTGAAATGTCCTAAATATTAACATCCTGTAATAAAAAGTCTTTAAAAGAAATTACTAATAATCATGACAAGAATGTTTTCAATAGTGTCATTGAAGGAGGAAGGCAAATTGTGGCTGTTCATGAAGAAGTGACTTGTAAGGAAGCATATACTCTTCATTTCAGGAGTTTTAGATAAGGAGGAAAGATGATGTAATTTAGAGGGGAAAAGATTTTTAAATTATTTTTTAAGATTATAAAGATTCAGAATATATATATAATGAAAGAAAAATGTCTATAGAGAAGATGTTAAAAATAAAGAATAGAAAATGATTAGTCAGTATATCAGAAAAATAAAAAGGCATGGATTCAAAGCACACAGGGAAAAGAATAAACAACACCCTGACATGAGAGGAAAGAAGCTAAAAATAAATCCAGATAGAAGTAAGTTCCATGAAAAAGAGGAAGTTAGGAGAATCAGTATGTTCACCAGTTGCCTCATTTATAATAATTGGGATTCAAAGCATATATTTTTATGATACATCATGATTTAAGTATAAGCATAAGCATGTTTAACATTACAACAGGAATGCTTATGAAAGAATATATAATTAACTAAAATAAGGTGATGAAGGAGTGTGAAGGAAAAAAAGAGAACACATTATCATTGTTCAGAGTAGAAAAACAATAGATACTATTTAAAATAAGAGAACAAAAACGTATTACATAAAGACATAGTTATAAAAAGAACTATAAGGATAAAAAATATAAACTTTCCACTAAAGCAGAAGAATTATGCAAAAAAGGAAAAGAGCTTTGACTGGTATGGTTCAGTGGGTTGAGTGTCATCCCACAAACTGAAAGGTAGCTGGTTTGATTCCCAGTCGGAGCACATGCCTGGGTTGTGGGACAGGTCCCTGGTTGGCAGCGTGCAAGAGGCAACCAATTGATGTTTCTTTCACACATCAATGTTTCTCACCCTTTCTCCCTCCCTTTCCCTCTCTCAAAAATAAATAAATAAAATATTTTTTAAAAAGAAAAAAAAAACAAAGACTTTTAAAAATTATTAACACAGAAAACATAAAAACTATAGAACAGAACTAAAAGCAAGCATTGTCATGTTAGTAAATATAAGTAACTTTAATTCAGTCGTTAGAAGAAAAAGATTTCAAAATGGATCACAAAACAAAACACAAATCTACTATAGTGCATCAGTTAAAATTTTGGGCTGAGAACCCAGTCCCTTTAAACCAGTAAAAATTAGAGAGGACCCCAAATAGAGTCTTTTTATGTAGAGTATATCTATTGATATTTACTGTTTTGAAACTTCAAATGAAATTTTATTTATTTATTATTTACTGTATAATAAATTTTTATTATAGTTATTTCTTAATTCATTTAAAAATAGTAACAAACCATTACATGTTACCATAAATAACATTTTTGTGAAAAAAACACATTTTTCAAAACAAAAGATTAATGAGTAGAATTATGTTGTGAATCTTGTTAATATATGGCTTGTCCTAAATGCTTTTACATTCAATCTGTAAATTCTAGAAAACAGAAATAAAACAGACAATAGTCTGACCACTACATAATAACATTGGAAATTAAGTAAATCAGAAAATGAAAAGGCTCTTCCTTCTGGAAATTTTAAAACTCTATGCAAAATAACTGTCAGGTCAAAGAAAAATATAAACCAAAATAGCAAAATTTTTATTTTTTATTGATTTAATCTTTATTGTATTTTTTCCGTTACCATTTAGCCCCTTTATATCCTCTCCCCCAGCAATCACCACACTTTTGTCAATGTCCATCAGGTCTTTTTTCCTTTTTTTCTCAATTCTTCCATCCCTTCACCTCCCCCCTCAATTAGCTGTCATCCTGCTTCCCATCTATGAGTCTGTCAGCATTCTCCTTGTTAGTTCAGCTTGTTCATTAGATTCCACATATGACTGACATCATATGGTATTTGTCTTCCTCTGATTGGCTTCTTTCACTTAGTGTCATGTTCTCCAGGTCCATCCATACTGTCACAAAGGGTAAAATTTTCTTATTTTTAACAGCCATGTAGTATTCCATTATATAAATGTCCCATAGTTGTATCCACTCATCTATTGATGGACACTTGGACTGCTTCCATATCTCGGTGATTGTAAATAACACTGCAAAGAACACAGGGCTGCTTATGTTCTTTCAAATCAGCATTTTGGGTTCCTTCAGATATAGTCCCAGAAATGGGATCACTGGGTCAAAAGGCAAATCCATTTTTAATTTTTTGAGATACCTCCATACTGCTTTCCACAGTGGCTGCACCAATCTGCATTCAGACCAACAGTGCACTAGGATTCCTCTTTCTCCACATCTTTGCCAGCCCCTGTTGTTTTTTTATTTACTGAAGATAGCCATTCTGACAGGTGAGAGATGATATCTCATTGTGGTTTTAATTTGCATTTCTCTGCTGGTTAGTGACATTGAGTATCTTTTCATATGTCTATTGGCCATCTGTACATCCTCTTTGGAGAAGAGTCTATTCAGGCCCTTTGCCCAATTGTTAATTGGGTTGTTTGTTTTTTGGTGTTAAGTTTTGTAAGTACTTTATAAATTTTGGATATTAACCCTTTATCAGATGTATTGGCAAATATGTTCTCCCATTCTGTGGGTTGTCCTTTTATTTTGTCAATAATTTCCTTTGCTGTATAAAAACTTTTTAGTTTGATATAGTCCCTTTTGTTTATTCTTTCTTCTGTTTACCTTGCTTGGGGAGATATATCTGATAAAATATTGCTATGAGCAATGTCCAAGATTTTGCTGCCTATGTTTTCTTCTACAATTTTTATAGTTTGGGGTCTAACATTTAAGCCTTTGATCCATTCTGAATTTATTCTTGTGTGTGGCATAAGAAGGTGGTCTAGTTCCATTTGTCTACACATATCTGTCCAATTTTTCCAACACCATTTATTGAACAAACTATCTTTAGCCTATTGTATGTGCTTGTTTCCTCTGAAACCATTTCACCACAATAAGACTGGTAGGGAATGCAAAGGAGGTGGAGCAAAAGTTTTAGAAAACAAAATGATAACAATATGTATTCAAATATAATTTACCAAAACTGAACCCAAATGACAGAAGATCTGAACAGACCAACTTTCAAAGAAGCAATTGGAGAAATTGCTAAAGAGCATTCCCACCCCCAAAAAAGAACAATAGTTTCCAAGAAGTTTATGAAAATTTCAAAGATGGTCCTAATGATACTTAAACTGCCCAATTACATATAGAAACAAAATTTCCATATATATGTGTGAAACAATAACATTAATATCAAGACTGACAAAAACTACACAAAAAAGGAGACCACAAATTAATATTATTTAAGAAAATGTATGCAAAACTCCTCATAAGTAAAATATTGTTAAACATACTCCAGCACCATATTAAAAGATTAATACATAAAAACCTAATAAGATTTGTTCCAGCAGTATAACTTTGGTTGGAAATGACCAATTCAGACTTATTTTATAAATGTAATAATAGTTCAAAGCTATTAATATATAAATATTTTTAATAGTTCTAATTTTTAAAAAGTTTCTCTCTAGCCCTTACCAGTGTGGCTCAGTGGTTGGGCATTGTCCCACAAAGCAATAGGTTGCCAGTTCTATTCCTGGTCAAGGCATGTGCCTGGATTGCAGGCTAGTCCCTGGTCAGGGCGTGTGTATCAGAGGTTACTGATCGATGTTTCTCTCCCTCTCTTTCTCCCTCCTTCCCCTCTTTCTAAAAATAAATAAATAAAACTTTTTTTTTAAGTATCTCTAAAGTGCTAAAGAGAATTTTTAAAAATCTATTTGGAGTAAAAGAAAACACTGAATAGAATAGAGAGATACTACCTATATGATAAAATATTTCTATTGTAGCCCCAATGCCTGCATCATCTTTTATATGAAACATCAGAATTACTGACATTATAGTCATAACAGGGCACTGAGCTAGAGGTCCCCCAAAATGGAGAACATCCCCACAGCTATCACTTTGGGGATGGGGGAAGTGGTACAGGGCCACTGAGAGTTACTTTGCATATCTGAAGGACTTGGGCGGTGTTTTAGTGATGGTAAGTAGCTGTGGTAGGCACTTGGGGCCAGGGAGATGGGTCTGACTCTAACCTATGATGGGATGTAGTCAGATTGGCTTGCTCACCACGTGAGAGCAAGAAGGTTGTTAGCTCTATGTCACAGGGCCGTGCTTGCCTGGACTAACAGTGGCAGCCAAGAAAGGCAGGAGAAACCAGACTACTGGCAGGTATAACCCAGTGTGGGAGGAGTCAGAAATGGGGTTACAGAGGATGATCTGTGCTGGGATTTAAAGCCAGGTGCAGGGGCAGCCAGTCTCTCTCTCTCTTAGCCATGGTAGAGCTCTGGACCATGTGGGAAGGAGAGTAGGAGAGCCATGAGAGGCTTTCTCGCTCTCGCTCTCGCTCTCGCTCTCTTAACCATGCAGTTTGGGAGTGGAGAAGGGGGTCTTGGCCACACAAAGAATGCAGAAGGACCCCCACCAGCCCACCACGAGAATGCAGTTTTGGATTAAGAACAGGAGCCTGGCCAAGCACAAACAACTGGAAGAAGCCAGAATACAGATGGGAATCTGTCCAACTAAGTTACAGACTTCTGCTTCTTTTCCTGAGAGACAGCACCTCTGACTGGCCTAGTTTGGCAAGGGGAGCAGGACTGTGTATCTGTGGGGTTTTTTTGGTTTCTAAAGAGAGATTTAATGGCAGAATTCTGCCATTATTCTAAACATGTAGAACTTTTAAATGAAGTCTCTTTCCTTTTCATAAGACTCTGGCATTGGGCGTCACGGTTCTTATCGGCAGTGAACAATAGAACCCAGAGCAATAGAACCCAGGGGTTCTGCTGCTTAGTCAGGAAGAAGTAAACTACTATCACCACTATTTTTTAACATGACTACTTGTGCTACCCAATGCAATCATATAAAAATGCAGATGATTTTTTCAATACTTAGAAAAATATATAAATATACATATTTGGAAATTGAATTCTTAGACTGTGTGTGTTTGTATATATATATCACATGACTAGTTCTCACCAATGGATGTAAGCAGAAGTGTGTGTCACCTCCCAGATAAGACTTTCGAAAACCAGATACGTTGTTTGTGTCATACTCTTCAGATCCTTCTCCTGACTAGATGCAGAGGACAACAAGGCTCTATGGAATGGTGAAGCAAAAAGCTGGAAGGAAACTAAGTCTCTGAATGCAAGCTCTGAATAGAGAAAAGCCATCCACTACCCAGGACTAGCTTTACTGAGCTGTTACAAGAGTGAGAAACAGTCTTCTGCTGTGTGTTAATTGAGTTTTATTCAAAATGGCTATTGGCATTACCCTAATAACTCAATTATTTTAAAATATTGCATTAATGAATAAATAGACAAATATACCAATGAAATAGGATGAAAAATCCAGACAAGTCCAAAAAATATTGAATAATTTAGTATATATTTAATGTGGCATCTCTAGCTAGAAGGGACAAGATGGACTATTTGACAATCTTGGAAGAGAATGATCACTTGATAAGTTTATATATCCACATCTCTCACTGTACAGCAGCATAAATTTAAAATCGATCAAAGATGTAAAACAATAAGCCTTAATAGTACCATGACTACAAATTCACAAAACCATAGGAAAAATTAAAAATCTTCTGAATGCTGCAAAAATAGATAAGCAAAGTCATTAGATGGTGACAAACAGGTTAAAAAATCACTTGCATCTCATATCATAAACCAAGGGTTAATCTCACAAATTCATAAAAAGCTCATAAAAATTGATAAGAAAAAGACAAATACCCAAGAGCAAAAAGAACAAAAGATAAGATTAGATAAGTTCCAGGAAAGAAAATATAAGTGGTTTTTAAGTACAAGAGTTTTCCAGCCTCAGCCAAAGCAAGATAAACGAATTAAAAATACTAATTTTTACCTAACAGATTTTTTAAAAATTCGAAGTTGTAATAAAATCACTGTTGGAGAGACTAGGAAAGTGGAAGATCTCATATAACACTGGTTAAAAGATTAAGTGGTATAATTTAGCAATATTTATCAGATTTACAAATGCGTAGGTCCTTTGACTCAATAATTCCACCTCTGGGTATATGGCCTACATATAAAATCACATATGTGCACAATAATTTATGTGCAAGTTGACTTGTTACAGCATTGTGTGTAATAGCAAAATATAGGAAACAACTCTAATATTCTTTTAGAGAAAACTAATTTTTTAAAAAATTATGCTACATCTATATAACAGGATGCTATTTAAAAGAAAAAAGAATAAGAAAGCTTCTTACTTCTATATCAAGATCTCCAGTGTCAAGTTTAAAAAGAAACAAAGTATAGAAAAGTACTATATATAGTATGCTACTTGTGTGCTTTTTAAAAGTGGGTAAACAAAACTACATATATATAAATTTGTTTATATTTGCATAAAAGTAACTCTAGAAGGAAATACAAAAACCAATTTAAGTGATGAGCTATGGTGGAGAGATCACTGGACAGATGGGGTAGGAGGAGATTTCATACACTATACTATTTTTGAACCATGTGACCATGTTATCTATTCAAAATAAAATTTTAACATAAAATTTTTTCACATCCATATCTATCCTTCAAAGGAAAAAAAATTCATGAAATTTTCCTCTTTAAGTTGTCCTGGGATATAGTTCTCAAATATCCTCTTTTGAAAAGTGTACCAGATAGTCGCAATTCTCAAACCTAAGTATTCTGTTTTCTGGGACTTTTACTAATTTTTTTTTATGGCTAAGGAGGCATCAGTTACACCTTTCTTTACATTTTCCAAGCTAATATTATTACTGTTTTGCTACAAGGGGGCATAAATGTTCCCTTTGTCTGTATATTAGATTAAATTGTAATCACTTTTAAACATGGACTTTTGGCCATGTGTATGAGTACGCCCACAGCTTGCCTTGCACCGGGGGTGGCCTTCTAGTCAGCCATGTGTCTATATTAGGCAATTCAGTTTTCACAAGAGGATATCAGTCCTACTCCCAATTCAACTGTCTGTTAAAGCATATGGGTCCTTATTTAATTGGCAACATACACTAGCAGCACTCCAGGTAGTTGTCAGCAAATACAGACTTGAACTCATGCTGTCCAATACTGATCAAAATCTTGGCCAAATAAAAATAAAAATAAAACAATATTTAGGGAGGACTGCTTGAAGGATAAAGTGGACATTTGCTATTTTTGGCAGCTCAACACCAAATACCTTTCCTATGTTGGGGAAATCCCAAACTAGAGGACAGTCAGGGTCCTGCTTCCCCTTATAAACATCAAAGAGCACTCTCTACAAACTAATAGCATTCATGTAATCCAGGCTTGATCAATTAGATAATTTATTATCCTGTAACCTTGTATCATGAGAATCGGAAGCAAGTTGCAGAAACAATCAAATTATTTGCTATGGTGGTAACACCAGAAGGAAGAATCAGCAGAATGGGAACAAAAATCTATTTATGGTCCTGACCAGTGTGGCTCCCTGGGTTGGGAGTCATCTGACAAAATGAAAAGTTGCTGGTTCGATTCCCAATCAGGACACATGCCTGGGTTACAGGTTTGAACCCCCATTTGGGGGGCATACAAGAGCCAACCAATCGACACTTCTCTCTCATGTCGCTGTTACTCTCCCTCACTTCTCCTCTCTCTAAAAACAAATAAAAATAAAAAGAATCTATATAGGGGAAGGAGTATCATAGGTGTCCTTTGCAGATTAGGACTATGTTATATCATTCCAACAAATTATTTTTTTCCTTTATAATTAGATAAAGTTAATATTCTCTTGTTCCCCAAAGAAGAATGCTAATATGATTTTTAAAAAATAGCTCTGGACTTCCAGTCAGGATGGAGGCATAGGTAAGCATGCTTTGCCTCCTCACAAAACTACAGAAAAAATTGCAACTAGACCTTAAAACCCAGGACCATCACCCAGGACCATCAGAAGACTGAGCTGCGTGGAAGTCCAACAACTAAGGATTTAAAGAAGACACATTCATCCAGATGGGTAGGAGGGGTGGAGATGCGGATGGAGTGGAGAGGCCCAGAGACATAGTGTGACACAGAGAGGCAGCAGAACGGGTGTCCTACATTCACATGTGGTGGATAAAAATTGGGAAGAATACCTCAGGAGCAAAGGATCCCAGCACCAGGCCAGACCACACAGCTGAGAGCTTCAGCACCAAAAAGAAAAATCCCCATAACTTTTGGCTATAAAAATCAGTGGGGATTGGGGCAGTGGAAAAAACTGCCAGATTTTAAGAAGATTACTCTCAAAAGGCCAGCGTTCTTAGAAGCTGTGCAGGCCCAACCCCTCTGGATTCAGCACCAGGACAAAAGCTGGAAGGGCACCAGTAGCATACAGGGAGAAAATGAAGTGACTAGAAACAGAGCAAGTGCCATGCAAACCTCCAGAAGCCAGGCAGCAGCATTGTCCCCTCTTTGAGCCCTCCCCTGACACAGAGCCACAAAGAGGTGAAACAGGTTGCCCCACGCTGGTGATTATCCAAGGCTCTGCCCCACACAGTCTACAAGTGCCTTTTCTACAATAGGCCATGCCACAAAGAGAGGGAGTCAAAGCAACTCTAACTAATACACAGAAAAAAAAAACACAGGGAGGCTGCCAAATTGAGGAGACAAAGAAATATGGCCGAAGTGAAAGAAAAAAATAAAACCACAGAAAAAGAACTAAACAAAGTGAAGATAAGCAACCTATCAGATGCAGAATTCAAAACACTGGTGATAAGGATGCTCAAAGAACTCATTGAGAATGGCAACAGGACAAAAAAGACCAAGGCAGAAATAAAGGTTACATTAAGTGAGATAAAGAAAAATCTACAGAGATCTGACAGTGGAGGGGATGAAGCTGAGATTCAAATCAACCATTTAGAACATAAGGAAGAAGAAATGCATTCAATCAGAACAGCAAGAAGAAAAATAATCCAAAAGATGAGGATAGAATGAGGAGCCTCTGGAATATCTCCAAAAGTACCAACATCCAAACCATAGGGGTGCCAAAATGAGAAAATAAAGAGCAAGAATTTGAAAGAGTGATGAAAGATTAGGACTATGTTATATCATTCCAACAAATTATTTTTTTCCTTTATAATTAGATAAAGTTAATATTCTCTTGTTCCCCAAAGAAGAATGCTAATATGATTTTTAAAAAATAGCTCTGGACTTCCAGTCAAGATGGAGGCATAGGTAAGCATGCTTTGCCTCCTCACAAAACTACAGAAAAAATTACAACTACACCTTAAAACCCAGGACCATCACCCAAAACTTCCCTAATTTGGTGAAAGAAATAGACATACAAGTCCAGGGAGGACAGAAAGTACAAAACAAGATGGGCACAAAGTGGGCTACACCAAGACACACCATAATTATAAGGCCAAAGGTTAAAGATAAAGAGTGAATCTTAAAAGCAGCAAGAAAGAAGCAGAGAGTCACCTATGAAGGAGTTCCCATGAGACTGTCAGCTGATTTCTCGAAAGAAATTTTGCAGGCTAGAAGGGGCTGGCAACAAGTATTCAAAGTGGTGAAAAGCAAGGACCTACAACCTAGATTACTCTGTACAGCAAAGCTATCATTTAGAATGGAAGGGCAGATAAAGTGCTTCTCCAGACAAGGTAAAGTTAAAGGAGTTCATCATCACCAAGCCATTATAACATGAAATGCTACAGGGACTTCTTTTACAAAGAAAAAAAAGAAAAAAAAATCAAAACTATAAATGTTAAAATGGCAACAAATTCACAACTATCAGGAACTGAATCTAAAAAAACAAACTAAGCAAACAACCAGAACAGGAACAGAATCATATATATGGAGATTATTTGGAAAGATAGCAACCGGGAGGGGAAAGAGGGAGAATGGGGAAAAGGATACAGGGATTAAGAAGCATAAATTGGTAGGTACAAAACAGACAGGGGGATGTTAAGAACAGTATAGGAAATGGAAAAGCCAAAGAACTTATATGCATGTCTGGATGAATATGGCTTCTTTAATTACTTGGTTATTGGCCTTCCACACAGCTTGATTTCCTGACACGTTTATTTTGAGGTCTAACTGTAATTTTTTCTGTAGTTGAACAAGGAGGCACAGCGTGTTTATCCACACTTCATCTTGATTGGAAGTCCAGAAACCTTTAAAGAATCCCTTTGAATTTCTGGCCAAATACTAATTTGTGTGCCCCAAGGGTAAAAGACCACAATATCAGACACAGAATACCTGCTTAAAAAAAAAAAAAGAATTCCAGATAACTTTAAGCTAAATGATTCTGAGTTCACCCAGGGCTGTAAACTTTTCAAATTCTCATCAATCAAAGTTAAGAAATTGTGTTGAAAATATGGGACATTCAATATAGATGCTGAGACTAAACTAGTAAAATTACTCAAGATCAACCTACCAACATTTTAAAATATACTCACAAATTCAAAAAGATCTCTAAATAAGTTAACTGTCTACCAGAACAATGTCCAACATATTTTTTAAAAATCACTTAAAACATAAAATTTGCAATAAAAAAGTATAAGTTCTGATGGTGCTATAGCACATTTAGCCCCCTAGTGACAGAGATGATAGAATTATCAGACATGAAAGTTAAAATATCTATTATAACTTGCAGAAATATTTAAATAACAAGAATACAATGAGAAAAGAAAAGGAAGATATTTAAAAAGAACTAAAATGGCCCTGGTGGGTGTGGTTTGTTTGGTTGGAGCATTGTCCCATGCACTGAAAG
Organism: Pteronotus mesoamericanus; assembly: GCF_021234165.1. Lineage (NCBI taxonomy): Eukaryota > Metazoa > Chordata > Mammalia > Chiroptera > Mormoopidae > Pteronotus > Pteronotus mesoamericanus. The sequence continues at coordinate 23,830,459 of NW_026555325.1, read as the reverse complement.
GTCGCAGGGGCAATTTCCAACCAGGACATATACCTAAGTTTGGGTTCAGTCCCTGGTCAGGGTCTGTATGGGAGGCAACCGATCAATATCCATCTCTCAAGTTGATGTTTCTCTTTCTCTCTCTCTAAAAAGTCAATACATGTATCCTCCAGCAAGCATTGAAGAAAATCAGTTTAAAAAGACTAAATTGAATTTCTGGATTTAAAAAATAAACTATCAAAAATATTAAATTCATTGAACAAGACCAGTAGAAAATCAGGGAATGGAAAATAAAAGGTGAATTAACTCCAAAGAGTGAAAAAAAAAAACTATCCAAAAACAAACCATAGAAAAAGAAAAGATGCCCTGGCTGGTGGGGCTCAGTGGCTTGAGTGTCGGTCTGCAAACCAAAAGGTTGCTGGTTCAATTCCCAGTCAGGGCACATACCTGGGCTGTGGGCCAGGTCCCCAGTTAGGGGCATGTAAGAGGCACCTGATCGATGTATCTTTCACACATTGATGTTTCTCTTGCTCTCTTTCTCCCTCCCTTCCCCTCTCTAAAACTAAATCAATAAAATCTTTTAAAAACTTCACTGAATTTTCCCAAACCAGCAATGATCAAAAAAAGACTTACAAGTTATGCATAGTGCATCAATGAAACAAATGAAAATAAAAACACAACAACTCATAATCAAAGGGGCACAGAAAAATAGACATAAGAGAAATATTCATAGCATGGCAGGCCTATCTCAAGAAACAAACAAAAAATAATTTCAGATAAACTATCTAACATTACACTGAAAGGAATTTGGAAAAGAACAACCACCAAAACCCAAAGTGAATAGAAGAAAGGAAATAATAAATATCAGAACAGAAATAAACAAAATAGAGTCCAAAAAAATACAAAAGGTAAATGAAACCAAAAGTTGGTTCTTTGAAAAGATAAAGAAGATGGACAAACTTGTATCAGTCTCATCAAGAAAAAAAGGGAAAGAACCAAAATAAAGTCAGAAATGAAAGAAGACAAGTAACCACTAACATCACAGAAATATAAAGGATTTTAAGAAGATATTACTGTCTAAGGTCGCACCACCCTGAGCAAGTCTGATCTCATCTGTAAGAAGATATTACCAACAACTATATACCAACAAATTGTGCAATCTGAATAAAATTGATAACATCCTAAAAACATACAATCTTTCACAACTGAATCAGGAAGTATCACCAAATCTGAATAGACCAATTACAACTAATGAATATGAAGTATTAATCACAAGCTCCCAATAAACGAAACCCTGTACCAGATGGCTTCACAGGTGAATTTTACCGAACACTCAGAGAAACACTACCACATATCCTTCTTGAATTATTCCAATATTCAAGGGAAGGGAAGACCACAAGCTCATTTTAGGAAGCCAGTATTACTGTAATTCCAAAACCAGATAAAGACAATACAAAGAAAGAAAATTATACGCCAATATCCCTGATGAACGTAGAAGTAAAAATCCTCAATAAAATATTAGCAAACCAGATCCAGCAATACATTACAAAGATCATACACCATGATCAAGTGGGATTTATTCTGGAGATGAAAGGTTGGTATAGTATCCTCAAATCAATACACACCATATAAACAAAATAAATGATAAAAGTCACATAAATAAATAAATAGATGCAGAAGAAGCACTTGCTAAAATCCATTACTCACTTTTGATTAAAAAAAAACTGTCAGCAAAGTGGGGCTAGAGGGGATATACCTCATTACAATAAAGGCCAAATATGACAAACCCACAATGAACATCATACTCAATCAGCAAAATTAAGTGTTTCCCTTAAGATCAGGAACAAGAGAGCAATGTCCACTTTTGCCTCTCTTATTCAACATAGTACTGGAAGTCCTAACCACAGCAATCAGACAAGAAGAAGGAATAAAAAGCAACCAAATTGGAAAGGAAGAAGTAAAACTGTCACTATTTGCATATCATGTGATACTGAATAAAGAAAACCCTAAAGATTCTACCAAAAAACTACTAGAACTGATACATCAATTCAGGAAAGCAGCAGAACTCAAAATAAATATCTAGAAATCAGTTGCATTTTTATACACCAATAATGGACTATCAGAAAAGGAAACTAAGAAAACAATATCATTTACATTTGCATCAAAAAAATAAAATATCTAGGAATAAATTTAACCAAGGATATAAAAGACTTGTACTCAAAAAATTATAAGACACTGAAGAACAAAACTGAAGAACATACAAATAAATGGAAGCATATACCATGTTCATGGATAGGAAGAACTAACATCACTAAAATGTCCATACTACCCAAAGAAATCTATAGAGTCAATGCAATTCCTATCAAAATATCAATAGCATATATCACAGAACTAGACCAAATATTCCAAAAATTTATATGGAACCACAAAGACCCTGAGTAGCAATGGAAATGTTGAGAAAGAAGAACAAAGTTGAAGGAATCACACTACATGATATCAAACTATATTACAAGGCCATAGTAATCAAAAAAGCATGGTACTATCATAAAGACATATAAATCAATGGAAAAGAAGAGAAAATCTAGAAAGAAACTCATGCCTTTATGGTCAATATTTGAAAATGGAGGCCAGAACGTACAAGGGGAAAAACACAATCTATTCAATAAATGTTGTTGAAAAAAATTGGACAGATACATGCAAAAAAAATGTAACTAGACCACTTTCTTTCACCATACACAAGAATAAACTCAAAATGGATTAAATACTTAAATATAAGCCTCAAAATCATAAAAATCCTGGAAGAAAACATTGGCAGTAAATTTCTGTACATTTCTCATAGCAATATTTTTTTCTGATGTATCTCTTTGGGCAAGGAAAATAACAGCAACAAAAGGCAACTGGGACTGCATCAAACTAAATTGTTTTTGCACAGCAAACGAAACCATCAACAACATGAAAAGGGAACTCACTGAACAGGAGAACATATTTATCAATGATATATCTCATACAAGGTTAAATTAAAAATATATAAAGAACTTACACAACTTCACACCAAGAAGACAAACAACCAAATTAAGAAATAAGCAAATGACCTGAATAGACACTTCCCCAAAGAGGACCTACACATAGCAAATAGACATATGAAAACTGCTCCATGTCACTAATCTTCAGAAATATGCAAATTAAAACCACAATGAAATATCAACTCATGCTTCTAAGAATGGCTATCATCAATAAGTTTAATAAACAACAAGTGCTGGTGAGGGTATAGAAAAAAGGAAATCTTCACTGTTGGTGGGAATGTAGATTGGGGTAACCACTGTGGAAAGCAATATGGAGTTACCTCAAAAAATAAAAAAGGTAGCCCTGCCTGTTGTGGCTCAGTGGATTGAGTGCCAGCCTGCAAACCAAAGGGTCATGGGTTTGATTCCCAGTCTAGAGCGTGTGCCTGGGTTGCAGGTCAGATCCTCAGTAACAGGTGTGTGAGAGGCAACCACACATTGATGTTTCCCTCTATTTCTCCCTCCCTTCTTGCTCTCTAAAAATAAATAAATAAAAGTTTTAAAAATTAAAAAAGAACTGCCTTTTGATCTAGCAATCCCACTTCTGGGAATATATCCAAAAAACCTGAAATACCAATTTGAAAGAATATATACACCCTTATGTCCATTTCAATGTTATTTACAATTGCCAAAATTTGGAAGCAGGCCAGGTGTCCATCAGTAGATGAGTGGACATAAAAGCTGTGGTACAATTACAAAATGGAGTACTACTCACTTGTTAAAAATAAGAAAACCTCACCCTTTGCAACAGCATGGATGTACCTAGAGAGTATGATACTAAGTGAAATAAGCCAGTCAGAAAAACACAAATACCTTATGACTTAACTTATATGTGGAATTTAATGAACAAAACAAGCAAACAAAATATAAACATTCATGGATACAGAAAACAAACCAATGGATGTCAACAGGAGGGTTAGGGGGCTGGGTGAAAAGGGTGAAGTTTCTTTTTGTAGTATTATAGTATCTCGTTTTATTTTTTTGATATATTTCATTGATTATGCTATTACAGTTGTCCCAATTTATTCCCCTTTGCCCACCTCTGTCCAGTACCCACCCTCCCTCCAGCAATCACTCCTCTTAGTTTATGTCCATGGGTTATGCATATAAATTCTTTGGCTTCTCCATTTCCTATACTATTCTTAACATCCTCCTTACTATTTTGTACCTACCAATTATGCTTTTTAATCCCTGCACCTTTCCCCCTATTTTATCCTTTCCCCCTTCCCAATGATAACCCTTCATGCAATCTCCGTTTCTATGATTCTGTCCCTGTTCTAGTTGTTTGCTTGGTTTGTTTGTTTTTGTTTTGTTTTGTTTTTTAGATTCAGTTGTTCATAGTTGTGAGTTTGTTGTGATTTTAATGTTCATAGTTTTGATCTTCTTCTTTTGCTTAAATAAGTCCTTTTAACATTTTATATAAATAGCCTTGGTAATAATGAACTCTTTTAGCTTTACATTGTCTGGGAAGCACTTTTTCCACCTTTCAATTCTAAATGATAGCTTTGCTGGATAGAGTAATCTAGGTTTTAGGTCCTTGCTTTTCATCATTTTGAATACTTGTGGCCACTCCCTTCTAGCTTGCAAAGTTTCTTTTGAGAAATAAGCTGATTGTTTTATGGAAGAACATTTTTGTAGGTAACTCTCTGCTTTTCTCCTGCTGCTTTTAAGATTATCTTTTTATATTTAAACTTTGGCATTTTAATTATGATGTGTCTTGATGTGAACCTCTCTGAGTCCAACTTGTTTGGGACTCTGTGCTCCCTGGACTTATACATCTATTTCTTTCACCAAATTGGGGAAGTTTCCTTTCATTATTTTTTTCAAATAAGTTTTCAATTTCTTGCTCTTCCTCTTCTCCATCTGCCATCCCTATGATTCAGATGTTGGCACATTTGGAGATGACCTTGAGTCTTCTTATTAGCTCCTCATTTTTTTAAATTATTGTTTCTTCATTCTGTACTAGTTGAGTGTTTATTTTTTCCTTATGTTCCAAATCATTGATTTGAACCCCAACTTTCTTCCCTTCACTTTTGGTTCCCTGTGGATATTTCTTTATTTCCCTTAGTGTAGCCTTCATTTCTTCCCTTAGGTATTTGCTGTAGTCCATGAGATCTCTAGCTATCCTTATCACCAGTGTTTTGAACTCTGCATCTGATAGGTGGACTATCTCCATTTTGCTCCATTCTTTTTATGGAGCTTTGATCTGTTCTTTCATTTGGGCCATATTTCCTTGTCTCCTCAATTTGGCAGGCTCCTTGTGTTTGCTTCTATGTATTGAGTAGAGCTGCTCTGACGCTCCTCGCACAGCCATCTGCGTGAATATTTCTTCTTTAAATCCTTGGTTGTTGGACTTCCATACAGTTATATTTCCTAGCAGTTCTGGTTATATTTTTTTCTTTGAGATTAGTTGTGATCCTTCTTATGGTTGTGCAAGGAAATGAAGCATGTCTACCTATGCCTCCATCTTGGCTGGAAGTCCTAGTATCTTATTTTTCAAGGAGGAAGGTTTTAAGCAAAAAAAAAAAAAAAACAAAACAAAATACCTTATAGACACAGACAACAGTATGGTGACTAAAAAAGAGAAAAGAGTTGGGAGGACAATAGACAAGGGTAAAGGGAGTATAAATGGTGATAGGAAGACACTTGACTTTGGGTGGGGAACACGCAATATAATATATAGATGAGGTATTATAGAATTGTACATTTGAAACCTACATAATGTAATTAACCAATGTTACCCCAATAAATTCAATATAAATTTTTAAAAGATCCTGACAAGTACTGTACAGTACCGTAATACAGGAAAAGTAGTAAAAAGCAAACGGTTTATAAAGGTAGAAGTAAAATGCATTTTTGCCACTACAATCATGTACATAGAAAATACTAAGTTATCTTTTTTAAAAAAGGGGGCCACTGGAGCTAATGAGTGAATTTAGAAAGACTGTAAAATACAAGGTTACTGATTGCAAGGTTCTATCTGCTAGGTATAAATGATCAGAAAATGAAATTGTAAAATCAATACCATTTGCAATAGAAACAAATACAGATAAATCCAGAAAAATATGTAGAAGATGTCCACTCTGAAAACTCAAAACACTTGTGATAGAAATTAAAGGAGGCTAATAAATATAGACATATACCATCATTGTGGATTAAAAGATTCAATATTGATATATAAATTTATATTGGTCCATAAACCATGGCAGGTATTTCTATAGAAAGTGACAAGCTGGAAATATAAATGACTTAGAAGAGCTAACAATCTTGAAAGAGAACAAATCTAGAGAACTATCACTCGTGATTTCAAGACTAAATAACAGCTACGTATCAAAAGATTGTGGAATTGATGTAAAAAGAGAAATTTTTAAGATAGAGAATAGAGAGGAGTTCTGGTCAAGATGGAGGCAAAGGTAGACACGTCTCGCCTCATTGCATAACCATAAGAAGGAACACAGCTAACTTAAAAACAAAAAACACCAAGAACTGTCAGAAAAATGCACAGAAAAACACCTAGAACCATATGGAAGTCTAACAACCAAGGATTTAAAGAAGCAACATTCATCCAGAAGAGTAGGAGGGGCTGAGATAGGGGTCAGGGTGGAGAGGACTCAGTGTGGCATCAGAGATCCAGGAGCAGAGAGGCAGAGAGGCAGTGAGGATGCGAGGCGGCAGCAGCAGCAGCTGTGGGAACAGCAGGCCCACATTCACATGTGGTGAATAAAAATCAGGGAAACACCTGTGAGCAAGCGAGCCCAATCACAGGCCAGACCGTGCAGTGCCTATAAAAAGAAAGCTTCATAACTTCTGGCTGTAAACCCAGTGGGGGTTGGGGCAGTGCAAGAAATTGCTGGTTTCTCAGGCAAGTGGGGATGCATGCAAACCCACCCACCCTGGGAACCTCACACAGGACAGCAGCGAGAGGGGTGCCAGTTGCACACGGGAAGTGGGTGAAGTGACTGGAAATGGGGCAAGGGCCAGAAGTCAACCAGCAGTCCCCCTCTTCAATCCATCCCCTACATACAGAGCCACAGTTGCCCCGCGCCAGGTGACTACCAAAAGCTCTGCCCCACACAACTTCATAGGTGTGCTAAAATGGAATCAAAGCAGCTGTACCTAGTACATAGACACACAGAGGTGGTCAAAATCAGGAGACAAAGAAATAAGGCCCAAATGAAGAAACCAAACCCAGGAAAAGAACTAAGCAACGCAGAGATAGCCAACCTATAAGATGCAGAGTTAAAAATGCTGGTGGTCAGGATATTCAAAGATCTCACTGAATATGGCAAAAGCATAGAGAAGAAATGAAGGCTCTACTATGGGAAATAAGAAAAACCACAGGAAACCAACAGTGAAGGGAAGGATGCCAGGAATCAAATCAATGATTTGGAACACAAGAAAGAAATAAACATTCAACCAGAACAAAATGAAGAAATAAGAATTTTAAAAAAAAAGAAAAGAAAAGTTTAAGACTCTGGGACATCTCCAAAAAGGCCAACATCCGAATCATAGGGGTGCCAGAAGGAGAAGAGGAAGATCAAGAAATTGAAAACTTATTTGAAAAAAATAATGAAAAACAACTTTCCCAATTTGGCACAGGAAATAGACATAGAAGTCCAGGAAGCACAGAGAGTCCCAAACAAGCTGGACCTAAAGAGGAACACACCAGGACACGTCATAATTAAAATCCAAGAGATTAAAGATAAAGAGAAATTCAAAAAGCAGCAAGAGAAAAGCAGAGAGGTATTGACAAAGGAGTTCCCACAAGACTGTCAGGTAAGTTCTCAAAAGAAACTTTGCAGGCTAGAAAGGATTGGCAACAAGTATTCAAAGTGATCAAAAGCAAGGACCTGAAACCTAGATTACTCTATCCAGCAAAGCTATCATATAGAATGGAAGGGCAGATAAAGTGCTTCCCAGACACTTCCCAGACAAGGTAAAGTTAAAGGAGTTCATCATCACCAAGCCATTATTACATGAAATGTTAAAGGGACTTATTTAAGTAAAAGAAGATCAAAACTATGAACATTAAAATCATAACAAAGTCACAGCTACCAACAACTTAATCTAAAAAAACAAAAACAAACTAAGCGAACAACTAGGACAAAAATAGAATCATAGATATGGAGACCATTTGGAGCATTATCAGCTTGGAGAGGAAGGGGAAGAATGGGGGAGAAGGTATAGGGATTTAGAAGCATAATTGGGTAGGTACAGAATAGACATGAGGATGTTAAAAACAGTATAGGCAATGGAGAAGCCAAAAAACTTACAAGCACAACCCATGGAAATGAACCAAAGCAGAGGGGATTGCTGGAGGGAAGGGAAGTACTGAGTGGAGGGGGGCAAAGGGGTATAAATTGGGACAACTGTATTACCATAATCAATAAAATATACTTAAAAATAGAGAATAGATTAATGAAACAAAATAGTGACTTCTGAAATAGACCCATGATGATATGATCAATTGATTTTTCAATAAAGTTGCCAAAGCAATTTCCAAAATGGTTGTACCATCTTATATTCCCATTAACTACTTTGGAAATTGGTCTGGCAGGTTTTCATATAGTTAAATATGTGCTTACCCTATGACTTAGCAATTCTACTTTTACATATTTAACCAGCAGAAATGAAAACATATGTATACATAGGGACAAAGAAAATATACCTAGGCATATCTTAGCAAAAGTCACAAATTTCAAGGATATAAAATAACTCTACAACGAGCATCACAGCTAAAGAAGTTATTCATAAAGGAAAAAAATCAAACTGGCATCATCAACATCAGGAAATAGAAAGAATACAACATCGACAGAATTCTGAAAGGAAATGCAATTCAAACATCCTATACCTAGCCAAGATATCATTCAAAAACAAATTATTTACAATGGAAGAAGATTCTATCTTTCACTTGTCAAGCATAATACAAATGCTTGCAGATACATAAGAATGCAGACATAAGCCATCCAAGGAAAAAAATACTCAAGATAGTGCTCTAAGAAAACGATATATGCATCAGAATAATGACCTTTAAACATAAGAAAGCAATCTCCAGTAGACAGGCAATGGCATTGTCCCCTCTCTAAACCCCTACACAGAGCCACAAAGTGATGAAACTGGTTACCCACCCTGACAACTACCTAAGGTGCCACCCCATACATTTTACAGGTGCCTTTTCTACAATACGCCACACTACTAAGGTAGGTAGTCAAAACAGCTCTACCTAATACACGGGGAAGGTGGGGGGGGGGGGGGGGGAACGGACACACAGGGAGGCTGCCAAATTGAGGAGACAAAGAAATATGGCCCAAATGAAAGAACAGAATAAAACCCCAGGAAAAGAACTAAATGAAATTGAGATAAGCAACCCATCAGATGCGGAATTCAAAACACTAGCAATCAGGATGCTCAAAGAAATCACTGCAACAGCATAAAAAAGACCCAGGCAAAAATGAAGGTTGCATTAAGTGAAATAGAGAAAAATATATAGGGAACCAACAGTGGAGGGGATGAAGCTGAGATTCAAATAAACCATTTGGAACATGAGGAAGAAAAAAAGAATTCAATCAGAATAACAAGAAGAAACAAGAATTCAAAAAAAAATGAGGATAGAATAAGGAGCCTCTGGGACATCTCCAAACACATCAACATCTGAATCATCGGTGTGCCAGAAGGAGAAGAAAAAGAGCAAGAAATTGAAAACTTATTTGAAAAAATAAAGAAAGAAAACATACCTAATTTGGTGAAGGGAACAGACAAACAAGCTGGACCTAAAGAGGAACACACCAGGACACGTCATAATTATAATGCCATAGGTTAAAGATAAAAAGAGAATCTTAAAAGTAGCAGGAGAAAAGCAAGAGAGTCACCTACAAAGGAGTTCCCATGAGAGTGTCAGCTGATTTCTCAAAAGAAACTTTGCAGGCTAGAAGGGAGTGGCAACAAGTATTCAAAGTGATGAAAAGCAAGGGCCTACAACCTAGATTACTCTGTCCAGCAAAGCTATCATTTAGAATGGAAGGGCAGATAAAGTGTTTGCCGGAAAAGGTAAAGCTAAAGGAGTTCATCATCACCAAGCCATTATTACATGAAATGTTAAAGGGATTTATTTAAGAAAAAGATTATGTTCAGAAAAAACTATGAACATTAAAGTGGCAACAAATTCACAACTATCAACAACTGAAAATAAACTAAGCCAACAAACAGAACAGGAACAGAATCACAGATATGGAGATCACATGGAGGGTTATCAGCTGGGAGGGGGAAGGAAGAGAATGGGGCAAAGGTGCAGGGATTAAGACGTACCGATTGGTAGGTACAAAATAGACATGAGGATGTTAAGAACAGTATAGGAAATGGAGAAGCCAAGGAACTCATATGCATGACCCATGGACATGAACTAAGGAAGGGGAATGCTGGAGGGAATGGAGGTACCAAGCAGACAAGGGCAAAGGGGAATTAATTGGGACAACTGTAATAGCATAATCAATAAAATATAGTTTAAGAAAGATAAAAGATTTTGGTGAAAATAGAAGAGTAGAATTAATAATGAAATGTGGTATAGCTTTTTATACCACATTTGAGAAGGAACATATACAAAAATCAGTAACTCCTCTTCATACTGCCATAACCATCAAGAAACAAAAATGTAAAACAGTTATTTACAATTATGACAATAAAACAAAATATTTAGAAGCACATTTAACAAGGACTACATAGGACCTGCATGAAGAAAATTTTAAGATCTTGCTAAAGGACAAAAGCAGATTTAATGTAAAACTAAGAAAAGCCTCCTAGTTTCAGGGCTCTGCACTTGCCCTGCGTTAGGCTGAATAATGGCCCCCAAAGCTGTTCGTGTCCAATCCCCAAAACTATGGATATGTTAACTACACTACCTTTCATAGTAAAAGAGACTTTTTCTATCTAATTAAAATAAGGATTTTGAGACGGTAAATTACCTTGGGGTGGGGTGTAATCACAAAGACCCTTATAAAAGGGAAGCAGGAGTATGAGAACCAAAAAGAAAGACTTGATGCTATTTCACTGACTTAGAAAACGGGAGCAGGAATCAAGCATGCAGACAGCCTCCAGACCCCAAAACGGCAAAGAAAGAGAGTCTCCCATTGAGCCTCCAGAAGAAATGCAATCCAGCTGACACCTTGATTCTAGCCCAGTGAAACGCATTTCAAAATTCCGACCTCCAGAGCTGTAAGAAAATAAATTTGTGCTTGTTTAAGCAATCAATTTTGTGGTAATTTGCTACTGCTGCAATAGGAAACATACAAACCTTTTCCAAATTTCTGGAAGAGGTTTTAGCAACAGGTTCGCATAATAATATGACTGTATAAAATTTGCAGAAGTAATACACTTCAACCACAATCGATTAAGACCACTGTCTGTTTTCACTCCAGTCTTCTCATGTGGGATAGTGCTAGAATGGCTGCAGGCATGTGGAGGGCCCTGCGAAGGGGAAGCTGCAACAAGGGCGCACCCTTTTGTTTCCGTCGCACACAGAGGTGGTCAGCTTTGTGAGCTGTTGCTAGCCATCCCACTAGGAGTGGGTTTCGGAAACACTTCTGCTCCCCACTGGTCTGACTCACCCTGTGAAGGCACAAAGGCAGAGGCCACATTGTATAATAAATGTGGCCTATAGCACGCACAGTGAAAACAGCTAGGAATATTGAAGGAGAGTGTCTGAAGCCATATATGGACCCCGATGCTAGTCCAATGAAAATCTGTAAAACTTCAAGGGGATAATTCAGTATCCACTGTTACTGTCAAAACTACCAATAATTTTTTTAATGTCCTATTAACCATACTAAAAATAAGAGTCAGATGACTTCTTCTGATAAACAATCCTCCCTTGTACCATTATAAGCATGCTTCATAGAAATTTTGCAAATGTATCATTACATGTCATTGCAACAGGCCTTTACTTACCAGACCAATGTATTCTAGTTATGGAAAAACAATACCATATATTGTCACTGGACCTTTCTTCCTTCAAAGCCAGTAAGAGTGTGTTGATTTCTTCTCATATTGTATCACTCCAACCTATTCCACTCCATGGGCTTTTAAGGGTCCTTGTGATTACACTGGACCCACCTGGATAATCCAGGAAAAGTCTCCCTATCTCAAGTCCTTAACTTAATCATATCTGCAAACTCTCTTTTGACATGTAAGGTAACATATTCGTAAGTCCCATAGTTTAGGACGTGGACATGTTAAGGAGGCCATTTTCCTCCCTACCGTGCCATTTGATAGTACAGCCACTAAGAAGGTACATCTACACAACTTCAAAACACAGTGATTTCACTGTACATCCTTAATGGGGTATATCCTAAGTAGGAAAAAAATTGTAAAAAAATTTTAAACTGTTTTCAGTGACCATATTGTTGGTAATACTATTGGTGTTTTTATTGTGAGACTCTTGTGAGTATATTATGCGGGGGAAGAAAATAATTACATTACTGAGGTAGGAAACAGATTTTCAGCATGAGAAGAAATAGATACTTTCAGCATAAGAGAAATCCATTATGAATTTAAGACTGAAGATGGTTAAATAAAAACTCTAGAGTCTTGCACTGGAATTGGAAATAATAGGACAAACCCGTGATGTATTTTACTTTATGATCTTATTACATGTACGTGTGTATAAAATTCCCAGCTGCAATGAGCACCTTTGGCATCCACACTGTGGTTTCTAATTTCCATTTCACACTAAAATGAACTAGAGCTCCTTGGAGAATTAATTGGTTCCATATAATGAATGGGAAATGGAAGTTAGATGAATCATTTAGAATTGAAGACGAGGCTAAAATATATTGTTATACAAAAAAGGAAAAGATGTTATCAAGGGCTACATATAGGAGTCCTGTCAAAAGGACTCAGGATTTATGCTGAATAGGCCATCATGAGCCAAATATAGAGCAAATTGATAACTACAAATGGATTATAACACATGAAATACGTTTATATCCATGCATTCTTAATGATAAAATAAATTAACTCATTGATCACCTATAGAAAATACTGGGAAGCCAACTTAATATTTTGAAAACTGGCAAATAAAGGAAAAGGATTAATTTATCTTATAACCAAATAGGGAAGGTAATACTTTACATAAGTATTCTAGGTAATGAAAGAAAGAATGATAGAATTTTTAAACCCCATTTTGCAAACACTAACGAGTTAATAGTTCTAGGTTAATCTCTTGGCTAATAAAGAGACACAAAAGTGACATTTTTTTGGCTGACAAAAAAGGAGACATGTTATAAAAGGATACAATATCACATTTCAAGTAATCTTACCATGAAACACACACTTAAATCTAACAAAGCCCCTAGATCTATCAATGGATGAGTAAATGGGAATTCATTATACTATTATAAAATATTGAAACTTTCTATAGTAAAAAGATTTTTTAATTTTTAGAATACTTTCTAAAAGGAGAGGGAAGAAGGCAAAAAGTAAAATATTTCATAATCAACTAATGTATTATTCTCTCTTTTTAGACCTTTTGGGGTTGTTTAAACTACTTTTTTTTTACCATATAAGAAAGGTTCCCATAAAATCTCTAAAATAAGATTTGCCACACAGTTTCAAACAGAACAACCATACTAGATAAAGTACTGGAGCAGCCTCCCTGTCTGCCAGAAAAATCACGAGTTCAAAGCAGGACCTTTGTTTTCAGTTTACCATTCTGATTCCCCTGCTGTATGGATCTTCAGGATTGGAAAAGAAAAACGTGTATTTCCGTAGGCAGAGGAGGAAGCAGACCTGACTGACTACAATTAATGAAGTAACAAAGTAAGCATGGGAGCATACTTAAAAATTTCTAGTTTCTAACACTTTGCCATAACTTACAAAAATGAAAACTAGAGTTATCTAGCTCTTCTGACACATTGTCTGGACAAAAGTTCTCTAGCACCCTTCACCCTTAGGTGTCTGCAGTGCTGCTCTAATTTTACAAAAAGGATAAGAAGGTATAACAGAAAAAGAATGAAATAATGATAAACTCTCTAGAGTTTCTTACATACATAAAAGGTAAGCAGCTAAGACGCAATGAAAGGATATGAGTGGGAAGTTTGTGACCCATGTAGTTGATACTGCTGGAAGCTTGAATGAAAAGTTGAAAGGCTTTATGATTAGCCCAGACTAGATAGATAGTGAGGCAATTAGAATCATTCATTGCTGCCAAGGCATCAGGCCAATGTGAATTACTACCCAAACTGATTGAAGCAGAATAGAAAATAGAAAAGCCTTTAATGAAAATGTTGGAGAACTCACAAGGGATGGGGAAAGTGCCAAATAACTGGAAGATGGCTACGTAAACTAAAAGGTCTATTCTCCCATCAATGCATAAGGGATTTACAAGTTTAACTCTCATTGCTGTTAATAGAAATTCCAAGTGTGATCCAAGGGTGTACTCATGGAGAAAATGCATCTATTAGTGTCTCGATTGGCCTCTCTTGAGCCAACACTGGCAAATGTTCCAAATTGTGTGGTAGTTTGGTGACAGGGACTAACAGGGGCTAGAATGAAAACCACCAGTTTAGCTTTACCTTGTAATCCTCTGATAGTACAAGATCCCTGATGAGCAACGAGTAAAATATATTCTACGCAATCTTTCATAATGTTTAATTTGGAAACATGTGGAAATTGACTTCCAGAAATTAAAGTAAAAGAAAAAGTGAAGGGCAGAAATTCCTATATGATTGAAAAGTCTGTCTTTGAAAAAGAAAAGCACATCTTTAAATCATTTTCTACCTGAAAAGAATCTTTTTTGCTAACTTATCTAATAATAACAGCTATCATATTCCCTAATATGTCCAGACATTGCATCAGATGCTTTACTAAGGATTCTACTCAATCATTACAACTGGTCTATGAAATAAGTAGCATTATCCCTATTTCACAGATAAGGACATTGAAACAGAGGCATTAAGAAATTTCCCCGGGATCACACATCTTGAAAGTGGCAGATTCAAATCCATACCCATCGTGCTCCGAAGCCCACCTCACTGTCTACCTACTGTAACAAGCAACTGCAGGGCTCCACTAGGTCACTCTGACAATGTAATTCACTTCCCAATCCAATGCAAATTTTCAAAAGCAGTGAATTGCCTCTTAAATTTACAATGCATCCTTTCAGAGGCAGTAAAATTATGTATTGCCCCCCTCCAAAAAAAGGTCATAGAAGTTTCAAGTATTCCTACCAAAAGAAAAAAAAAGGTGATATAATTTTAAAGTACAATAATAAACAGTTTTATACTATATACAAAAAAAATGCTCATTGAGCAAACATTTATTAAATCTATTGTGTGCCAAGGTTTATATTAGACTATAAAGACAAATACAGTCCTTGCTCTCAAGGTCAGTTTAGTCTAATAGAAGAAATAGACGTAAGTAACTCTTTAAAATACAGTCTGCCACATCATAGAGAAAAAGTGGTGCTGTGGGGGCACATTAAGCCATGTGTGGCTGCTGATTTGGTAATAATAGTAGCAATTTTTATTGCTCTAATTCACTATCTTTATAACACTTTTTATTAAAGGATAAAAAGGTGTAGTAGGCACCTGAAATACTGTATGAAAGGGCCTTGTGTGGTGTTCTCGTCTCCCTGCTGCAGGCTGGGCTCTGTTTTGCATGACCAGGAATGATGCTGGCAAGCTTTACTGAAGGCTTAACAATATCTTAATTTAATTATAGCAAAATCTTCCTCTCCAAATCCTTCTAAAATATGTACAGGGCAATCATCATTGTATCTAAATTCCTGGTGGAGAAATAGCGGCTCAACAAAATTAAACAACTGATAGAACTTGGAAGTAACTGCTAGTGTCACACTCTATTGCCCCCAATAGAAAATTAATTATTCTTCAAAAATCTTACTTAATCCAAAGTAATACAGAATTTAAAGACTCCTCAAATGAGCTTAATTTCTCAAGAACGAGTTTGAACAGGTTCTGTCAAGTAGTCTGAACAAACTTAGTTTAATTAAACAGCAAAACAATGTCCAAGACCACAGACAGATTCTGGATACTCTTTCCATTTCAGTTGATTAAAAGTATATGATCCACTATAGTATATCTCAATGCAAGATCTTTAAAGGAACTAAATCAATTAATCCATGCAAATTTCAGAAAATGCCTAATCTGAATGCCAGAGCTTGTGAGCAGATTCATTCACGATCTGGGCATTATTTATTAACCTATCAAAAAAAAAACGGTGTGTTTTTTAAAATTTTCTCCTACAATGGTACTTAAATAATGGATAAGCTATCAAAAACAGCATCAATTCCCATTATATAATGTGTTGAAATTTTTGTGAACACTAGGTAAGAATAGACTAAGTCAGAATAATTTATGTTACTCAAAGTGCCAAATATTAAGAGAATTAGCAATATGGGTTCTTGGGGAGGGGATAAATTTTACCCAACTTTCTTAATTCCAGCTACATAGGGATGATTAACACAAATGAAGGAAATTCTACAGGTTTTTATTACATACACAATTCCTCTCAGCTCTCCTCACTGCGTTACCAGCAATACCTTGGCTAGACTAATGAATAAACTGAATAATGAATAATGAATAAGAAGGCACTATCTACGTAATGGTAACTTAAGATACCAGGAAGTCTCCAGGACCAAAGTATCTTCTCCCCACCTTGTCAGCTGATTCCTAAAGCAAGCATTTCATCCTTTAACTCAATGGTCTCAACTCTGGATAATCATTAGAAGTATCAGACATTTCTTAAAACATGGACGCCCTAGCTTCAGTCCCAGATATTCTTATTTTAGCCCAGATATGCTTTTTGTTTGTCAGGTTTTTCTGGATGGACAGGTCATTCTAATATGTAGCCATGACTGAGGAGCACTGGTAAGATGTTCAAGCAAATATGAATAGATATGAGAGAAAGAAGGGAGATATGAGGTAACTGAGACAGGAGAGAAGCAACTCAGGGTGGGGCAAATGTAGGTTGACATTTGTTTGTATGGAAAATGACACCATAATTTATAAATTATAATATAAGAATAAACTGTACTCACAACTGTAAACCTACTTTTGCCCCACCCTGTACATAAAATAGAGATTCATAGAGACTAATGCAATCAAAAACAAGGGTTACGATTTTGCCTTTGGCCAACAAGATAAACCTAGGATTTGTTCAGAGGGGCACTGTTGGAGTGGGAGAAGAAACAATGCTAGTTGGGGGGAAAAATGCATAAAGATCAAGTTTCAGATCATTTTACCACTATGGACTTAGGAATAAGTCTTTTAGGGTTTGTCTTCACAAACAGGCTCAGTAAGTTTTTTCATAATAGGGTATGAACTGAAATTAAAAAAATAATTACTAATGCATAAGTATTCAATTGCTTTTATAGACTTCTTTCTTGAAAGTTTAGGCCACAAAATAAAAGGTCATTCATTAAAACACATAAATAAACATGTTTAAAGGATGAGAAAAATAAATCTCAATTTGCACATAGAATGAGTTTTTAAATTTTTATTTATTGATTTGAGAGAGAGAGAGAGAAACATCTATTTATTGTTTCACTTATTTACGCATTCATTGGTTGATTCTTGTATGTGCCCTGACTGGGGATTGAACTCACAACGCTGCCATGCCAGAACGACACTCTAACCAACTGATCTACCTGGCCAGGTACACACAGATATATTTAATTAAAACTCAAAATCGGCCACTTAAGTGAAAAAGAAACACTTCATTACAATTTTTCTTTTTAACATGTTTCATTTGTTTCCTTTTGTTGTAGAAATTGCTCCTTTAAAAAAAATAGATTTATATTCTGAAATAACAGTATAAAGCATATAAAATAGAGAATGTCCAACTTTAGAACAAAAACTGTTACCAAACTTGATCTCTAAGCTTAAATACCCAATGATGAGGCCTACCATGTGTTCTGTATAATTTTAGTAGATTACATTTTAGTAATTTACATCTACTACATTTTAGCAGATCTTGTGTTTCAGTGACACATCAAAAAAACTATTAAAACTTTTAATTTTACTATATTCATCTCCACCCTATTCAGCTCTGCCCTTCACAGCTCCTTCAAGATTCCCTGCTCTCGCCCCGGCTTGGGTGGTTCAGTTGGTTGGAGCATCATCCCATATACCAGATAGTTGTGAGTTTGATCCCCAGTCAGGACACATACCTAGGTTGTACGTTTGGTACCCGGTCAGGGTGCATACAGCAGGTTCCTGGTTGATGTTTCTCTCTCACATTGATGATTCTCTCTCTCTCTTTCTCTCTCTCTCTCTCTCTCTCTCTCTCTCTCACACACACACACACACACACACACACTCCCTCCTTCTTCTCTCTAAAATCAATAAAAACATATCCTCGGGTGAGGATGAAAATTTTTAATATTAGCAAACCCATTGAAAAGCTCTGACCAATATTATTGGCTAAATGAGAGACCAAATGATTCTGCATGCATTTAACAAGTTTCTGATTAATTACACAAACACTGTCTTTAAAAATGTGCAATTTTATTGGTAAAAAAATGCTTTTATCTAATTCAATATAGTAACTTTATTTTATTTCTGTTGGACAAAGAAAGTCATATAACAAAAATATCCCTGAGACACTGATAACTTTGAACAAAAGCTGAAACCCTTTCAGTACATGATCTATAACACAAGCTTCGCAGCAGAAACTGTTTTTCATTCTACTTCTTAGAAACTGTAAAGAATCATGACAGACCAATAAAGAGGAAAAGATTCACAGACGACATACTATCCTATTACTCCATTTGGAAGAAATAAATAATGAATATTGTATGAGTATACCTGAAATAAAATCCTAGTCCTTTTTTGGAAAGTGTAAATTGTCTATTTGTTTTGTTCATATTTACATCCTTAAATAAAGTTCTAAAGGATCCATTGCAGACTTACTTTCTTTCTTGAGTTGTTAAGTCCTATTTGATTCCATTTTTTTTTCTTCCAACTGCTTTTTGTAGTAGTCTTGAGAGAGATCAATTTCCATTTCATTTATCTTAATACTGCTGCTAGTAGTAATTACTCTGAAAGCAGATTGCCTGAGGTCAAATCCTGACTCAACTACTATTTACTGTTGCCTTAGGCAAGTTACTTAACCACTATCCTTCATCTTTAAAATGGGAATGATAACAGTATCTATCTTACAAGACTGTTACAAGAACTTATTTCATATCCATAAAAAAACACCTTAGAACATGTCATAAGTAAGCATTCAGTATTTGTTATTATAATACTTTTGAGAGTTCAAAAAAAAATCTGCTTTGTTCCAGAGTTGCCATGGTGTCTAGGATACTATTTTTACTTGCTTTTTTTTTTAACCTGAATACTACTTGATTCTTAAATACTTCATTTGAATTTCTATTGCATTTTATAACAAACTAAATCCAAGTGTGAGGTAAGGATTGAACGCACAATAATAATAATTTGACATACGGAGGGAATACAGTCAATAATATTGTAATAACTATGTATGGTATCAATTGGATACTGGGAATATCAGGGGGAACACTGTGTAAAGCATATGATTGTCTAACTGCTCTGCTGTATACCTGAAACCAGTATAAAATAATATTGAATGTAAACTGTAATTGAAATTTTTAATTTAAAATAAATTTAATAATAATAATAATTTGAACAGAGGCATAGTTTAGAACTATGCAATCAAAGTGCTGACAGGACTCTAAAAGGTCATCTCCATTTTCTCTCCTTTTTCCCAATTTCCACTTGTCACTGATTTATATATCAGGCAGCTTCATCCTCCCAAGATAAATGACACTACTTCAATAGAAGTAGATTCCATGTCCTCCTGATTAAAATTTTGATTAAAATCCTACAATAATGTTTAGAAGAAAGCATGGTTGAAGGCAAAGGCAAGTCTGGGGGTAAATTCTTGTTCTAACATTCACTAGCTGCAAACCCATGGGAAAGATACCAACTTTTTGTGCCTCGGTCTCTAACTGTAACATGAAGCTGATCCCATCTTGTGGAGCTGTTGTAGACAGTAGGTTATAAGCTTTATAAAGCATTAGGAATAACGTAGTTTAATACCATTGCTGTAGAAAAAGATATAGACAGACAATATATTTCAGAATGATGTTACATAATCATATGCACTCTATGCTGAAACAAATGATAAGGACAATTAATTTGAGATTTAAATGCTATTTAGAATAAATTGAAAAGCAATTGGTGACATGATTCATTTACAAAAATATCTTTAAGATACACCTGTACTTCGATTTCTACATCTAGTAGATAAAAACATGGTTTTGAGTTTTATTTTGACTCCAAATTAAAGATTTTTGTGATGAAGAATATATTTGTTAAAGCTGACATTTGCAATTTGCTTATTGAATCTCTTCATTACAGATGGTAATTAGTATGTAGAGGTAATCCATGAAATTTTACAAGGGTTCTTAAATTATTACCAGCTAAGAAAGAGTGCATTAAAAGAAAACTAAATAAAGAATTATCTATTTGCTTGTATTGTGTTAAGTTCCTGAGATTTATTCCAGTGAGACCAATAAGCAGGGAGAAGGAAATAAAAAAGGCAGAAGGCCAAGGCATCATAAATGCTGTTAAAGTATTCGATAAAAGCTATCCACTTGAGGTTTACTGCAACACATTGGGAAAAAAATGATCTTCCCATATTTAGACACAAGCAAGAGCAAGCCAAACACCCTGAAAAAGATGTGATACTGTTATACAACAACACACAGAACCATATTTATTTTATTATTGCTACCTACGTGGCCTACAGTGTTAGTAAGAAACCTGATTTGATGTACATGATATAATGTTTGGAAGCTGCTCTGATTATTCTATCCTAATTAGCAGGATGTCTGGTAAAAGTCAGCAAACAACATAATCCCTCAGTTTGGTACTAAAAACTAAGTCTTAAATCTCCATAATATTTTTAAAACAAACAAACTAGGACATGAATTTTTTTCCTGGATTCGTCTTTTTCAAAAATTTCCAAGATCGTTCCAGTCGATACATAAGATAGGGCACATATTGTCAAGGATAAGTTGTTAGAGTGAATATGAAATGTGCTTCTCAAAATATCGTTTACACATTTACCAGATGGTAAAATAAACATGTAAATTGTTATCAAGTATACACTAAGCCTGTATTAAAATTTTAGGCACTGTAGGAAGGGTGTAAAAATTATCACATATTGTATTACTTGTTCACTTAATAGTTTATTAGCATTTTATAAATATTTTCTTAAAGAAAAATCTTATTTAAATGGACAGGGGATTTCTATGGTACTGATCAGAACTAAAGAAGCTAGGAACTTCATTAGAAAATTTAGAATAACCATTTTTCTTGTATCCATTCATTTAGTCAAAAGTAAAAGGATTTTCTTAAAATTCCAATTAAACCTATAACTTAATACAGTTAACTTAATGCCTTTATGAGATGTGGCATTAAGGAAGAAAACTGACTTGATGCACATGTATGTACTCCTTTATACTGAGGATTTTCTAGAATATCCCAGTTCATGTAGAGTCCTCTGCTCATCATTGTGAATTAGCACAATAATTTAAAGTATTTGTTAAAGAATATTGACAGAAAAGAAAAAGAAAATTAGATCTCTGTGAAATTTCTATCTTTTCAATTCAGTCTGGCTTCACGTTTGATGGAGAGTTTTGAAGGTCAGTAGGAGCACTTTATGGCACCTCCAATCTCCTTTTGGATTTAATCACAAATTTTAATGCACAGCACTAGCATCAGTGGCTTTAGTCATCTGCCACATGTCATCACTCTCCTGCTATGTGGCCAGATCTATCTGCCCCATGTTGACTTTTTTAAAAAGTGGTATTATTATTATTTTTTTGGATGATTCAGAAGGCCACATAAAAAGTGGTATTATTATAATGTAATGTCTAAGGCAGAATTTCTGGAGTAAATCTACCTTTAGAATGAATCAATGCACTAATCATCAAAGCTTACTTTACATACCTTAGAGACACATGATTATTATAATGGAGAATATTATCATAAAATGTAATGAGTTACTTTTTTTTTAAGAGAGAAGGGGGAGAGAGAGAGAGAAACATTGATATGTGAGAGAAACTTCTATCAGTTGCCTCTCGTACGCCCCCAGTAGGGGACCTGGCCTGCAACCCAGGCGTGTGCCCTGACTGGGAATTGGACCAGCAACCTTCCCAGGCCAGCACTCCATCCACTGAGTCACACCAGCTAGGACTAACGAGTTGCTTTTTAACTTTTCCACCAGAATAACTATTTTGGTTTAGGAGATCCTAGAAGTCAGAAGCAGACCCCAAAGCATCTAACCTAAGTATAAAATTTCCCCAAAGACTCATGTTTTAAAAGATATCTATAGAGAAAGGATCAATGAATCACAATAGGAAACTTCTTTGAGGGCTCTAGGGGTAGCATAATTTTTTATTATGTTCACCTGGCTCATAGAAATTAATAAAAAATATTTTAAAATGAAGTTCAAAAATCTGTCCGCTTCAGCCAAGAAACTCAGATCTTGGGCCTTTAGAATTTCATGTATCAAATTAAGGACTTACTATCTTCCAAGGAAGAGTATTGAATAACCCATTGAGCAGTCTGGGAGTTTTCACCTGGTGTCTCCTAAAACGCAGGGGCACCAAAATTTCCTAGGACAGTATTGTTCCTGCACTGTGTTCCCAACAACATAGATATTGTTGGGGGCACCTCAGGTGTGACTGGAGGAACTGGGGGAGAGAGGGCTGGTGACCAGAAGTCCAGGGACCTCACCCTGCTTCAACAGAGCACCTCCACATTTACATGTTTTATATTCTGCATTTCATTGCATTTTGAAAAAGATGCATTTGTTAAAATATTTTAAATTATAAAGACACCATCCTCTTTGGGGACCTTAGAGAGACTGAAAAGCCATGACCTTTTGCTAATGCTTCTTTCTACTGAAGTCATTATCTTAAAAATGAATTAGCTTCTGTTCCCTTCAGTTCATCAACCAGTAAAAAGAGTAGGGTTGAATATGATGTGACTATAAATCTACCAGCCAGAACTATAATGCAGATTATGTGGTAACTATAAAAAAAAATTATTTGCCACAGCAAGTTAAAAAAGTGACCTTTTGGTGAAGAGAAGTACTAATTGCCAGTTATAAAAAGTCACATGGATGTAAAGTACAGCATGGGGAATACAGTCGATAACATTATAATAACTAAATATGGTGTCAGGTGGGTACTAGACTTATCGGGGTAATCACTTTTGAGTTATATAAATGTCTAATCACTATGTTGTAATCTGAAACTAATATAATGTTGTATATCAACTGTAACTGGAAAATGAAAAACTTGAGTGATCTTTTTAATTAAAAGCAATATAATAAAAAAACAATTAAAATTTATTTAAGGCAATGCTGTAGTTTGCTTACACCTGAAACCAAAAAAGGAAGAGAAGTAGGTGTTAACTAAATTCTACTCTATGATGTTTTTCAATAGGCATATGCAACAATTCTATCAGAACATTTGAATAAATGAACATTTTGCTATTCCTTTTTCTTATATATTGATGGCTTGGTTGAGCAATGGAGAGTTTACATCTTATGATAGGTGGTTGGTTAACACAGTAATAAAGTTCATATAACACTTCCTAGTAAGCAAAGTGCTATCATATACCTAATTTAATAATAAAATAGAATAAATATTTTTTACTAATAAAGTGTGTGAGTGTGTGTGTGTGTGTGTGTGTGTATTCTACATTCTACCTTCAAATTTTTTGGCTTGTTTTAAAATGAAATAAAATGTATTCCTCCCAAATATTTAAGTATCCCTGGCTGGTGTGGCTCAGTGGATTGAGTGCCAGCCTGTGAACCAAAGGATTGCTGGTTCAATTCCCAGTATAGAGCACATGCCTAAGTTGCAGGCCAGGCCCCCAGTAGAGTACGCATGAGAGGCGACCACACATTGATATTTCCCTCTCTTTCTCCCTCCCTTTCCCTCTGTAAAAATAAATAAATAAAATCTTTAAAAAATATATTTAAGTAAAACTAACAACCTAAAAGGGCATGTAATATTATTCCTATAAGTTTTCTATTACACTGTTGCACCATTTCTTACCCCAGAATTATACATCCTCCTAAGATATATGTTCTCTAGTTAATGAATACCTTCCTATTTTAGATGCCAATTTTTAATTTCATCAAGACTGACATAGTTGGAACTGGTGAGAGGGCAAGGAAACAAATTCGCGTACACTTACAGAGTAACTGTAAATTGAAACAGGCTTTAGCCCAGAAATTCCACTTTTTGGAACTTATCCCATAGCTATCTAACACAAATATACAGAGATAAACATACAATGTAGCATTTTTACAATAGCACAGATCTAATAACAGCTGCATGCACATCATCACTAAGGACAAGTTAAGTATAGTTTATTCATATGTAAATAGTAAAGATCTTTAAAAAGAATGAGATCAATATGTACAGTTAGAAATCCAGCCTAAATATATTGTTAAATGAAAAATATGTTGCACAATAGTACACATGGTCTCGTCTAATAAAACTCATAGTAAAAATCAGTTAAATCTAATCAGTTGAGTTATTTCCATTTAATCAGTGGCCCAGTTTGTCTTAACACACAGAGTGTTCTATTATATGGCACCCAACCTTCCTAAACTTACTTTCTTACTCCCTCCTCTACCCACTCCATTTCCCAAGCATCAAAACAATTACCTATTTCCTAATGCTCCCCTACCTCCTTGACTTCGTTGGGATTTTTTTGTTTGTTTTGTGTGTGGTGGGGGGGTTTCCTGTCTAGAACACTTTCCCAGTTCCCTGACTTCCAGAGTCTGGGCTCAGCAAATATCCCATCCACAAATCATTCCATGATTCCTGCCGCCAGGTGTGATCACACCCTCCCCTAGGGTCCCAAGGGGTTTTACCTGTGCTTCTCTTCTAGAACTCATCACAACACATTTTATCTTCTAGTACAGTCTTTTCACAAATCTCAGAGAATCCATATTTAATTCATCCTCCATCCTCCATGGTGACTTCTATAAGGCTCATCATAGTCAACAATCATCAAAGGCCTACTATATTAAAATAATCGGATTTAATAGAGAAAGTTCTTGTTATGTCAGTTTATTTCAGATAAAGAATCCCCATTCTGTAGAAAGGAGCTACTTTTCAATTCTCAAAGTTGTGAGTGCCAACAGCGGTAAAAGGAAAGAAAGGTAGTTCATCTAAACTACAATAACCCTAAATGGAAGCATGAAATGGGGATCCACCATTACTCTTCTCTCAACTGGGATCCACAGGAAAAAAAGAAAGAGGAAAGATCAATCTGTTTGGACATCTGTCAGGGAGGCTTTCAAAATAATGGCCGTGAAATCCTGAGCTTTGCTTCAGGTATTCCCTATCCTATAGAGTTTACCTGGTAAATACGTACTCACTAGCAGTTCTATGAAATGAACTATTAAAATGTTGCTTTCAGTTTGCAATAAAAATAAACTAAAGCCTTTCATTTAATTGTAGTCTAAGACTGCAAAAAGAGCAAGGATGAATAAAATTCATTAGTCTGAATATTTCATTTTAGAAATATTTGTATCCTCCTTCTTGCCAAATTGTATTCACTGATAAACAGATTTCATTTTTACCATAAACTTCCCTTTTTTGTTATCTAGTAAAAATAAGGAGTAAAAGTAATCAAAAGATTGGCAGATGGAAGCAAGCAAGAAGCAATGTACATAGATAATTCAGAAATAAGAAACGTCTGAATATTTTTCATTGACTATATATCATTTCTAGAAAGTATGTTAACTGGAAAAACAAAAGAAGTATAATTTAAACCAATATTGGAAATCTCAACAAATTCTAACGTAATCTTACCTAACTCTCTTAAAGGGTCAATTCAGTATGATTAGGACAATGAAATGTAATTTCAAAAGATAAATAAAATACAAAACAAGGAGTGAACTAAACACTGTGCATTTGTTCCCTATTCTCTTTACCAAGTTTCAATCTGAGAACACTTCTAAATTTAGGAATGAGCTATAATAAGCCATGGTCAGGTGACTGCCTAGTTTCTTGAACATTAATAAATACTTAATTCCCACACAGATGAAAGACTGCATTTAGGGAGTGGGGTAGTGTAAAAAATAAATAGAGTCAGTAACTTCAACCTTCCTTCTTGTTGATTCTCTTTTATTTTTAAATCCCAGTACCTGCAAATTTCTAAAGATTGGGCCAACCGATTTGTTTTTACGTAACAAAAACTGGGACTTTTCTGGTTCTTTAAGTTTAGCAAACCCCAAAGTATATTTAACCAAGCGTTCTCCTTTTAATCTTGAGTTTTAACCATTCTGAGTCCTAGAGCGGGTAAATTTTCATATTCTAAATGATATATTTCAGCAAGCACATCTCATTTCATCTTATCCTCTAGTTATTATAAAATGCTTCGACATACAAATATTATGCAAAAGATAAACAGACTAACTCATACTAATTTATTATTCCTGAGGATAACAATAAAAAAATAACTTCACACTGAGGTGGAATCTGAATCTGAATGAAACAAAAACACAGAGTTTCTATGATATTTCTATTGCAGTATACTGAATACGAAAACTTCTCAAATATGTAAATTAATTTGTGGCTCAGTTTGCTGGGTGATGTTCACATCATGACTCAAATGGATGCAACCATTTAAAAATGAATGGCTTGGGAGGTTGCCATGCACTACGAAGCTCTCTGAGCAAGTATGCTGCTTGTATCTGGCCTGTATTAAGAAGAAATTTTTCCATCTGACACATTTTGGAGGTAATCCCTCCATAACCGAAATTGAAATATGATATACTGTTGGCATTGCTGTTCTGACTTCCCACCATAGAATTCTGTATTTGTTCCATGGATTAGGACTATTCTGGATATTCTGGCATTTATTCTTTTGAGAATGACATCAGATGTCAAACATGCAATACTTCCAAGGACCTTCCAATTTCAGCCTATCCAGATAAAGGCTACCTTATGGATGACTGTACAGTTTCCAGAAACAGCACTAATTATCATGTTTTAATCATGATAAGCTGGAGGAGGAGTACAAACGCTCCTTTCACACAGAAAGTGAGAAGACAGTGTCCTTCAGGTTGCTTTAAGGGGATAAACTCTCTGTTCTAAAACATGACCACACTGTCACATCACAATGTTGAAAAAACAAAATAGAAAGTTACTTGAACAGTTATTTTTAAACCTATGTACTTACTTTTATTTTTTTAAGGAAGTTGCCATTACCAGAGTTAGTTTGCCACCATGGTTAATCGTGGCTAAACTGGAAGGAAAAAAGGAAAGGAGAGAGGGTAGGAGGGAGGGAGGGAGGGAAACACTTCTACATTTTATTACCAAAAAATAATAATAATAATAATAATCAAACACAAAAAAACCTGGAGAAGTGGTCCCCTGATTGTGTTGCACATTGTTGCAGATTACCTGGGAACCTTTAAAAAGTCCTGATACCTGGCTCTCACCACCAGACTTTCACATTCTGATTTGTTTGAGATGGGGTGTGAATCTGGGCAACAGAATTTTTAAAAGCTCCCTCAGTGGTTCTAATGTGAAGCCACTGATCTAAAGGATCTGAGCTGGAGCTTGAGGGGTCGCCCAGCTGGTGACAGCAGGCTCCTCCAGACACCACGCACGAAGGTTGCAGCTCCATCCTGGGCCAGGGCACGTTCGAGAGTGAATGCAGGAGAGAGTGGAACAGCCTCTCTCTCCCCCTGTCTCTCTCTCTCTCCCCACTTCCTCTATAAACAAACAAACAATCTGAGAAGTTGCTGCTATTCTCTTCCCTCCACTCAGCTGTGCCTTTGTGTCAGAAGAGGGAAAGAGGCGGTTCATGCAAAGAACCACACCAGCAAGTATGGGCCTGTTTATCCCCAAGACTAGAAGTGATCCCTATTTCAATAAATCAATATGCTTGGAGTAAGTATATGTATGTGCATGAGAGAGAGAAATGTCTGATATATCTGAAAAAAATAAATAGTATTAGTCTTAAGTAAAATAGAGCAATCTCAAAGGAAGAGAACGTAGGAATTTTTTTTTAATTGCAAATCATACCTGAAAGAACATTGTAAAGGAGAGACTCTCAATCTTTACACCAAACATCCTTCATGCCATACGTTCAAGTAGGGTATTAAATAAGTGATTAACTCAGCTATTCTAGGAAAGAAATATTAAAATGTAGAGCTAGAAGAGGAAACTAACAACATTCTAGGCTAGTCAAATTACCATTACCACTATGGCAATGTTTTTCAAACTCTGGGTCACTGTCCGTCAGAGAATCATGAAATAAACTCACTAGATCATAACCAGAATATTACTTTCAATAAAATTGAGTGTAAAAGAAAAATGATCAGAGTGTACCAAATGGGGAAAATATTTTGTGTCGGCCTGAATATGGAGGTTCCTATTGCAACCTCCATAGAACAGAACATTTGAATTCAAACTGCATAGAAAAGCAGAGGTCCACAAAAAATTTTGAAAACTGAAAGATACTTGAAAGATTTGATTATAATTTCATTCTACAAATGAGGATATTGAAAATCAGACATAAAGTGTCTTGTTTGTGTCCAGTGTTTCCTCCTATGCCTTAGGAGTCAGGCTCCTTTGAGACATATATTTTCAAAACAAATGTCATTCAGGAATGTTGCATACTTAATAGCCATTGCACCAACTACAAATTTTCATTTACATTACATGAACACTTCTTTGGCCTGGGGCATTTTCACCAACTTCTTACTCAAATGGAAATTATACTGTGTGTAAGTGATTAATTTAAAGACCCTTGATTCTAGTGCTCGAAAGTATAGAACCATTTTCATAGATAAGATTGTTAAAAGGCTACTTCTTCAGGCTCCACGAGGAGGTCCTCAAAAAAGCACTCAACATGGCAGTACCTAGGGCAGCAGAATCCAAGGATGTCAAAAATCCCTCACCTGCTTTTATTGATTTTATGTTCTTATTCTCCATCTCATCATGGTGTTATACACACACACACGTGCATATTTGTATTTTGAAATATTACTGTAGAGGAAAAAATTGAAAATCTATGTAACTTTAAATTCACGAAAAACGAGTTTCCCAAAGAACCAGTGATGCAAGTAGAACTGTTTCTCATGGTAGGTGAGGCCCAAATCTCTTAGGTTCCATACTTTGGTTTTTTGTGGGGGTATTTTTGTAGCTATATGGAGAAAGGGCTGAAAATGATATCATTAATAAGATATAATACGCACAATTATATAGCCATTTTTTAAAAAAAAGCCTTCCTTCTTAATAGTGTTGGCATGTATACTTCATACTGTAATCTCCTTTTGGCATTAAGTTAATATTAACTGAGAAAAATTAAATTTCTAAAACTTCATTTTAAGCTTCATCATGCTAAACTTAAGTAAAAGGCAAGGAGAACATGAATTGTATCAAATGGTTCAAGAAAGGACAAATAGAAAAACCCAGTATGTCAATTAAAATGTTTCAGGCTACAAGAAATTAAAAATCGTCAAGTAGGGGAAGGCTGTTCGGCAGAGTGGAAGGAACATATTAAGAAAACTAATACCAGATCCTTCTCCCACCCCATTCCTCCATTACACGTGTCTAGCAAGTTTTCTTAGGAAAAGTATATGAGAACACACCCTGTGAAAAGCAATCCTATAGAAAGCTATAAACTTCAGAAATAAACAAGCAGAGGAAGAAAAGCTGGAAGAAGGAAGGAAAAGTGAAGGAGATATGCAAAAGGCTAACTGTGATTTCAAGTAGCTGAAAGAATAAAGATTAGTCTGTAATAAGGCCATTACATTTGGTTAAGAGCACGCTGGTAAATGTAGTAAGAAAAATTTAGATGTCCGGGCAAATGAGGAAGCTGAATTGAAAAGGATCAAAGAACGCGTTGATAGATGGGTCCTATGTACAAAAGAGCAGGGATAAATTGACTGCCTCACACTCCATTGTGGGTATGAAAAAACCCAAAAATACCAATAAAAGATAAAATATTTAATAAGCTGTTCTTCCACAAATACAACAAAAAGATAAGAGAATAAAGTAAATATGGAGAGATGAAGTGATTAAAAAAGTAGAAGGAAAAAGGAACATAATTTTTTTAAAAAAAGGCAATGGTGGGAGAGGTTAAATAAAAACACACACTGCCTCTGAGATTTGTCCTGAAAACATTACATTTACAATTGTTATTGGAGGAAGCAATAAAAATTCTGACCTAATATAAACAAACTGATGAATCAGGGTAGGTTTTCTTAAGATTCAGGTTCAGGGAAGTTGCATGAGAAATGATTACGTTAAAAAAAGGTTGTTGGCTAGAGAGTCAACAAGGGCAAAACGAGCGTCAGGAAGACAGCAGAGTTGGAGGAGGAAAGAACAAATTTGTTGAGGAGGAAGTCAGTATGTTTCTTTGACTTTCTCCACAGGAACAAAGCAGAATGTGAGCATAAATTAAGAGGAAGAATCCCAAAGGTGAGTGAGCTCTAACGATTATTTAGAGCACAGTCAAGTTTTTAAAAGATATAGCAAACTAAGACAGGTAGGGGAAAAAAAGGTTTTATTTGAATAAAATATAAAGCATTCAATGGTAAGTAAACTGTGAAAGGATTTGATAAAATTATATCCATAATTATAAATTTCTAATTAAAAAACACAAGTTATAAAAGTACTAACCACCTTTGAAACATTTTTAATTAGAAGTAATTATTTGGTCTTTCATAAATTCCCAACTCAGCAAGCTACTCAATATAATAGAAATCTACATGACAAATGAAAAGTTACCAAGAAAGCGTCACTGTTGATTGCAGGTAGCCTAAGCTGAATCTGTACGGCGCATATGTACATTTTATTCATTGAAGTTCAAGAATGTTAAACTTAAAATATATATGTGATAGTTTAATATTATTAATACAACGGTTAAACTATTAAGAAAGTTATAATTCCACAAAGTAGCCTGTAATTTGACCAAGGGCGAGTGATGATTTTGCTAATTCGCGTGTTTAGATACAAAGAAAATATCACCTAATGCAGAAGGAGAACACACACATATCCTGGAACCTAAAAAGAATCACCTTTTGTTGACAGAAGGCAGCAAATGTTTGAATGTTCACGCGGGTGCATATCACTATTCGAAGAGGATATCTGAAACATGTATTCAGTTCAAACACGTATCTAAAACAGTAGTGCCTTCCATCAACTATCAACTTTCAAAGGCAGCCTTACTTGTGCCCACAAGTGGCGGCCCAGCAGGCAGTGACATCAGACCTAGAAATGTTGTGGCCTGTATAGTAAGCAGTGAAGTGCAGTGCTCTACTTGTTTGCGATGGTTTTATTTTTCGCTAGTTTTTATCACACTTGGCATGAACAAGGGAACATGTGCTTTGCTAAATTTGAACTTTTAAGATGAAACTGAATTAACTGAGAACCAAAAAATTGCTTCTGAATTATCCTAGGATTGAATAATGCCTTCCCTTTCATACAAGGAATGACAAAATAAAAGAACTTGGAAAAGTTGAAATGTGAGCTAGGAAAAACCTGTGGTTTGAGAACAATATTGTTGACTTTTTCCTATTTTTAGGAAGCTGAAATAAGATTGTAATAAAAAGGCTTTTTCAGAGACAGGATACTCCTGCTAACATGAAGATCTGTACTAAACCAATACCTAAATAAACCTATCATAAGCATGAAACCTAATATAAGCAGTATTTATTTTGCTATATTCTTCAGCCAGAAAGTTCAATTAACTTGTCATTCCTTAAAATTTAATATAACTATATATAAACAATATATCTAACATTTTATGTATATGTACACATATATGTTATATATAAACATATGTATACTGAGTAAGTATAACCCTTGCCCCCAAACTTAAAGTTGTTATATTCTTTTTTTTTTCCTGCTAGTATTGGAACAAAATAGCTATATTGGTGAAAATGATCAGAGGCACATCCCTATGGATGCTCTCCCCTCCTAAATTCCTTCTTCCTCTTCATAAAAGGTATGCCAAGACACCTAAGTAAAAATCCTTTGTATATAAAGGGAGTGCCATGTCATGCAGATATTTTTAAAGAGTTGCAAGCCAAAATAATGTTAATATGAAATTTAAGTTATAAATCACAGGATATGTTTATAAGGAATCTCGTGATAAGTAATAGGTCAAACAACCAGAAAGAATCAGCTTGTGGTACAAGCTTCATTGTATTAATAATGTCGCAGTTAGTGTTTATTAAATTAAATATTACCAGCAAGGGTCTTCTAAATGCCATGTTCCTAATACTAGATTACATATTTATTTCAGAGTTAGCATAGTAAGAGGGGGAGCTATCACTAGGTCTATTAAGCCATGGTTTTATTTTTTATTGCTTTAATGGAACCATTCAAATCAAATTTTTCACGCCATGCCTTGAACACCACTGCAAACCATACTGTGGGTGTAAAATGCATGCAAGGTGGATATAATCAGCTCAGATGAGACCAGCGACTTGTACACCATCAAGTTTACTTTATTGTGAAAGCATTGGGGTTTTCTTTCAAATGAATATATTTTTCAATATGTTGCAGCCTAATTTACAAGATGCAGACAGGACCCAGGAAGACACACAAATCTCAAAGCAACTGAATTAAACCAAGCACAATGCCTTAAATCTTGCCTCGTTTGTCCCTGTCTTCCCTGAGAGACTCTTATTGCATGTTGTTCTTCTAGCAAAAGAAGTCTGACTTCCAAAAGTAAACCTTGCCCTCAGAATGTAACTTCAGTAAATCATGTACATTTAATGTGCTTAAAAAATCTAAGCCAGCCCTTGCTGGCGTGGCTCAGTAGTCGGAGTGCCGGCCTGGGAACCAAGGTTAGATTCCCAGTCAGCGCACGCAAGTGGGTTGTAGGTCCCCAGTTGGGGTCTGGGCAGAGGCAACTGATCAATGTATCTCTCCCCCTTTTTCTCCCTCCCTTCCTCTCTTGCTAAAAATAAATTTTAAAAAATCTACAAAAAAAGTCTCAGCTACTGATATTAGGCCCAAAATGTTCTCTTTCAAATATTGAAATTCATTAAGCAATTGCCCACATACCAGAGTAAATTAAATATTTAAAAAATTAAATGAGTATCACTGGTATTTAAAGTTTCTAACTTCCTAAGTTTATCTAAAAAATAATAATTGCTGCTGTTTCCTCTGGGGAAATCTAGACTGGTTTATTTTCACACAAGGTCATACATTCTTTTTTTTCTCCTATCCCCATGACTAAAATGCCTACATGATAAAATAATATACACAAGAAAAAGAAGCTGCCCCTGAGGAAAGGCTGAGCATTGTATAAATCACCTATGAACCACAAACATTTTGCCCAGGAAGCGTTTTTAGTTCTCCTGTTAATATAAATGGCTGGTATTCAACGAGGCTTTTGCTCCTAGCTTGCTCCCTAAACAAAAAGCAGAACATCCTTGAACCCTTCAGTGCTCAAAACTTAAATGCTTAACATCACAAAAAGGTGGATCAGGACGAGTTTTAGCAGTAAGGTTTATAAGAAGATGTAACTGCAGGAGGTAAGAGGGTTCAGGAAGTTCTCCACAGATCTAAATCACTGCATTTCGAGAGCTCGAGTGATGCACTGATAAGTTACTGCTAAAAACACAGAAATAACCAGAATTTTGAAGCAAACA
The DNA here is from genome assembly GCF_021234165.1 of Pteronotus mesoamericanus. Taxonomy (NCBI): domain Eukaryota; kingdom Metazoa; phylum Chordata; class Mammalia; order Chiroptera; family Mormoopidae; genus Pteronotus; species Pteronotus mesoamericanus. The sequence goes on along the minus strand of NW_026555325.1, from coordinate 23,796,725 downwards.
GTTCGGTAAGTATCTGCTAGGCCCAAAAAGGCTTTCACGCCCTAAATCCTAGTAGATTGCCCAGCGTGCCTGCCTGCGGGAAGGCAAGGGCGAGAAGGCCGCGCCCCCCGGCCAGACCTAAGGCCTCGGACCAGCTCGGCTGGACTCTGGGCCTGGACCTAGGCTTTGACTTGGGCCTGGACTCCTGGTCCAGACCCGCTGCCTGGATCTCTGCCTGGATTTCTTGTCTAGAACCCTAACCTGGACTCCCGGCCTGGAAAATGCGGCCCGAATTGCCTCGGCGCAGGCGCCCGCCCGCCCAACGCAAAGCCAGATTGCCTCGGCCCCGGCTCCGCGGCGGGCCCGGCTTGCGGAACGGCCCCGCTCCGGGCCAAGCTCCTGCAGACGCCCCTGCCCGCCGGCCTGCGCTCGGGCGCGCCCGGACGGCGCTAGGCCCGGGCCACGCTGCGGCCTCGCCAGCCAGGGCCGGGCGAGCCTGCCGCCCGGGCCGCAGCCCCGGACCACGGAGCGCTCGGTTCCGTCCTTCGTGTACACCGACCGACGGCGTCCTCTCGAAGGTTAAGCCCGGGGCTGAGGCAGCGCCTGCAAGCTCCGCATTCAGCCCCAAGCCGGTGATTGGAAGCGAATTAAAATGGCGCGGATTGTGAGTAGCGGGATGGCATGAGACAGAAAAGAGTGCTAGCCGCACGCTTCCCCCCCCCCTTTTTTTCCTTCCCTTTTCGAAAATGCGCTTTTAAAAACTGAGGAACTCTGCAGTTAACCGGGAGGAATCGTCGTCCCTCTGCGTCCTTACCCTGACCCCTACCCTCACGGAGATAAAAAGGCAATTCGAAATCTAAACCCGGACACGGACTCTGATTCTCCCCGGCCCTCCCAAATCCAAACTCTGAGTTCCTTGAACAGCAGCAGCTTCTCAGGTACATGCACAGTGTCACTTCACTAGACTCCGAGGACTTCTTGAAAGCGAAGAGAAATGATCATGCTTGAAAGGGACAGGAAAGCACACTGCCTCCGAAAGGAGGGTGTAGCTGCAAATTTACCTCGCGCTGACTCAGTCCACACAGCAGATGGTGGCAGAGCTGCAAGGGAAACGACCTCCCTAATTTTTTAAGTACTTCCTAATAGCAGCCAAAGTGCGTCGTTCGGTACAAGTCACTAGGTTCCTGTGAAATCTATCCTTGGTTTCTAAGATCTTCGCTTGCGCACTTGACACCTCTGCTCGCAGCGCCTGTGGCCCGAGGGCGCAGGGTCGGGCCGGGCCGCGCTCCCGATCCCCCTCGCCCCACGCGCTCTGGCCTCGGCCTCGGCCTCGGCCTCGGGCGCCCTCCCCCGCCCCACGTGCACGTCCAAGGCGGCCCAGAGCTGCGAGGTCGCAGGAGCCCAGCCCCAGGGGGGGGGAATCACAAGAATACATTGCTCGGCTTCACTCACAACCCAGGCACCATGTTTTGTACTTTTCATCCTCCTGTTAAGTTCTTAGGTGTGGGAAGGGAGAAAAACACAAAGGAAAATCAGTCATCGCTTTCCTAGGTGGCAGACAAAACTCCGCGGAACGCCGTCTAGTGGCGAAACTGTCCAGGGAAGGCAAATTGGTTTTGTTACTCCCTCTAATTTTCATTTCAGTTGGAACTTTGAAGCCTCTTTGAATCTGTCAAATTGCAAAGGTGAGACAGGGCAATCTCCCGGTGATGGTAAATTTAGTCCTGTAACCTGACACTGGCCAAGACCAGGCAAGAATGTTGAACAATTTTCCACCTCTTTCCTGTTATCTCCTTTCTCTGGAGACAAAGTACAAAACCCGCTTCTCCGCTCTTCCACGAGGGAAAGGCGGGGAGCTCTGCGGACTCCTGACTAATTCGCAGCGACCCCCCAAGCTGGACTATCCACATTTCCGCATTTGTTCTCCAGGGATGGGAATCTGGCCTGGGCAGGACTGGCACAGGGCCACTGTAGAAAGGATGGAGCAGTGCCCCCAAATACGTCCCAAATCAAGTTTTAAGTTCAGTGGTTAAAAACTGCCCTTTCACAAGTTGGTCACCCCTCGCCAACCCCGCTCAACACCCCCTCCCCCAATCCCCAAACCAACGGCTCGAGACACGTAGGCCATTCTGTGTTTGCATTTACAGATTCGCCACTCGCCTCTAAGGCCCCGTACTTAAAGACCGGAATTTTTGACTTCTGCCTAAAGCTGAGGTCAGCAGCCTAATTTGACATGCATTTAAATTACACCCTACTCTTGCTCAAAGCCTCAAGCCTTACTTTGTGGAATTTAAAGAAATTCTTAACTCCTTATTAAAGACCCTCCTTTGTCCTGTTCGAATTATTTCCAACTTCAGCGAGATCAGACAGATAGGATGAAGTGCGTAATTTTTCCTGAAAAAAAAAAAAATGAGTGCAACAAAATGAAATGACTCATAGGGAACTAGGTAACTGTAAATAAGAAGGAAAAAATGAATTACTGGCAGTGCTATAAAATAAATTTAAGGGGAAAATGGGAGATGGTTTCCATTCAACAGACTGCCCCATACTGGAGTGGGGACAGGTCATTCTTCCTTAACCCTTAAAACTAACCACCTATAATAATTATTCTCAAACTGTAAACTGCGTTCAAACACCATAGTGTTTTACCAGATTTATTTTACTTGTTATACACAGACGATACAAACAAGCAAAAAACAAAACGTTTCTCAATGGAGTGTGTACTTGTATAAATTATTCAGTTCACAGACAAAACGAAACAAATATAAAAATCACAACATTAGATTTACAGAAGAGCCCAAATATACACACGTTTAGACCCTGAATTCCTATTAGGAAAAAAAATCCCCCCTCCCATGGATTGGAATCTAGATTGAATATTGTGTATGATGCATATTTCACATTAATTTTAAAATACAAAAAGTATAGGTTTGCTACACAACATTAGAAATCCTACTTATCTATTTCCAGGGGGAGAAATGCTCCTTTTTAAATATAACAAGACTTAGAGAGGGGAAATCAGTCTTACTTGCAATAGTGCTAGTGTTTTCCCAAGGAATTCAGATTTCCGCTGTTTCTAGGTGGTGGGGAAATCATTTTTAAAACTAAAATGCAGTAAAATATACAACTCACACAATTCATCTTCACTAGACTACACTATAGTTACCAACAATTCAGTCATCTATATCATTAGTGGAATATTCATTACAAAGATTTACAGCATATAAAGGTGTAGGGAGGACTGAAAAGATATTCAGAAACAGTTTGTCAGCATATTTGGCACCTGCACAGACCAGTAATGAATTTGGCACTTTGGGGGAAAACAAATAAGGCAAAATAATATTGCTATGTTGAGCTATTCTGTTTAGAAGGAACGGGGGGAAAAACATACAACTCCAGTTAACTTGGCTTTGCAGGCATCATGCCACTTAATCAACTTGCCTATGAACAGACACCTATCTTTTGCAGGTGTTTGGTCGGATTCTCCTTAGCTGTTTGTGTGCATTAGGACACAGAGCAATTATTTCATGCAACGGATTGCGAAGTGAGAAACTCATCATTTATCAATCAAGTATTTCAGGTTTCCAGAGCCTCTTAGAATATTGTTAATTATCTCGCAAGAAAAAAATTAAAAGGGGAGAGGTGGGTGGAGAAAAAGGAAAAGAATGAAAAGGTTAAGCATGAACTGGTTTTGTGCCTTGAAGATGAGAATAAAAACTAGCCATTCAATACAGTAAATTAACACTATATACAATCATTTCACAGGCTTTGTTCCACTTGAAGTATTAACATCCCTACCATCCATCCATCCATCCATCCACTCGGGGATAAGAAAGGACGCGCTGGGTGGGTCCAGATTCTAGAGTCAACAACCTATGGTTAATGGGAAGGCCGAGACTGACGAGTCGGAATCGCTGCTGCCTGACAGGACTGCCGCAGGTCTCCTGAAGGTGCAGGGTTTCCTTACAAGAAATAGGAGGAAGGGGCAAGAAAAAGACGAGGGGAAGAGGAGTGTGAGGAGTGTAACTTCACAGATGGAGAGTAAGTAGGAAAACCAAACGGTTTACAGCCAAGTTGAAGGTCGGTGCGCTAACTGCAGTGCAAAAAAAGGTTAAAATCACACTTGGAGACCTGTACTTATTCGCTGCAGACGGTAATCGAGGGTCAAATAAAATGAGGGGGTGCGCAAGGTGGGGTCTGGGAGGAGGAGCTGGGAAGAACTGTGAGGGGCTGGCGGGTCCCGGGCGCGGCGGAGCGCGGGGCCGGTCCGGCAGGGCCGGCCTAGCTGTGCGAGTAGAAGCCATAGTAGCCGCCTAGGTCCTTGGCGCAGTTCTTCTCGCAGTCCCGTTGGGCCAGAACCTCGCTCTTGAGCGGCGAAGAGCTCTCGGACACGGGCGTGTCGGCGGGCGAGATCCGCCTCCGCTTGGCCTGCTCGTAAATCCCCGAGTCGCTCGAGTCGATGGACTTGATGGAGGAGGGCGTCTCGATCCAGCTGGAGTCGGACAGGTCCTTGGGCTTGGCGTCCTCAGCGGCGCCGGGAGGCAGCGGCGAGCGCTCTGCGGCCAGGCCCTCCGCCTCCTCGCCCAGGTAGGGGTTGGCGCCGGCCATGCGCGCCGCGGCGGCGGCGCTGTTGGGCCAGCAGGGCAGTACCGAGCCCGACTTGGCGCCGCAATACTGCGGAGGGCTGCGCGCGCCCCAGCCCGACGGGTCGGCGTAGTAGCCGAGCGGGCGGCCCGTGCAGCTGGCCGCCTGCAGGGGCAGAGCCTTCACACCCGCCGCCGCGTAGGACAGCAGCGTAGCCGCATTTCCCGCGAAGTCCGTGGCTGTGTCATAGGCCGAAGCGGCGAAGTCCAGACGGTTGTTGGCCGGCGTCACAAACCAGCGCTGCGGTGACGGCGCGCCCGGGTCCTCGGCCTGCTGAGGCGACAGCAGCCCGTTGGTGTGCGGCACGCTGCGGTCCGTGCCTGGTCCGGGGCCCGCGCCCGCTCCCGGGTGGAAGCGGGCCTTGGCGTAGTTGCTTACGAACTGGTCCTGCAGGAAAGAGCCGGCCATGGCGTAGCGAGCTCCGGGCACGATCTGCGAGCGCGGGGAGTCGTTGGGTGAGGGGGTCAGGCGGTCCATGTCGCAACCAGTGTAGATCCTGCGAGGGAAGGAGAGAGAGAACCGAGGGGTGGCGCAGAGGTCCCTTCGGGGAACACAAGGAAAGACCGCCCCTTCTTACCCACTTTCTATCTGTAACTCGCCATCCAGGATGGAAATAGACAAAAGGTCACAGACCCGCATCCTCCCCGAAATCGTAATTAAAATGGACCAATTACTCTACTCAGGGAACTAAAAGTGATAGCAAAATAAATAAATAAATAAATAAATAAAAGGCTTCCTTCGTCCCCTGTTCTCACTCGCCAAGTGTATAGGAGGACGGAGAGAGGTGCACAGCAGCGTTTTCCTATCCCACATCTCCCGTATATGTAGACAGTATGACAGAGCCACCCAGGGACGAAAGTATTATTTGCCCAGCGGGATTTCCCTCTGCGGTGGGAGTTTCTGAGCCAAATTTCTAAACAAGGTACCCAGTTCTCCACCCTTTTAAGACAACTTCCTTACTTTTGACACCTGCGGGCCGTCCAGGTAGTAATCAATAATAACTGGCCTTCACCAGCCTTCTGATAGCAAAGGATGGCTGCTGGAAGCCTCCACCGCACTGACTGTCTTGTTTCCCATGTGTGATCCTTCAACCCCTACCTCTACTAATACAAACAAGAATATCTACTTGGAAACAAAGTCCACAATCAATAAAATTTTTTTTTACCAAGAAAAAGCATTCCTTACTCTGGCCTTCTCTGCCCATCTTTTGATTCCCTCATTGGTTAAAAGGAGAGAGAGAGAAAGAAAAGAAAAGAAAAAGACCCACAAAACTTTGGGGCAAACTCTTACAGTGCAGTTACAAACTTCTTTCAAGCAATTTCCCACTAATAATAGCTAACTTTATACAATTTGACCATGTGCCAGGCACTGTTGTCTAGGACTATACAGGTAGTGATTTATTTAACCATCACAACAATCTTTGGTGTTAGGTACCATTGTTACTCCACTTTTACAGATGAAGAAACTGAGGCAAAGGGAAGTTAAATAACTTGCCCTATCAGTAATTGCCCAGACAGTAATTGTGTTACTGGGAATTACCTTAGATAAAATAATCAAAGATTAAGTCTAGGCCCTGGGCCTAGAAAATCCCATTAGAATTGAGAGGGAACCAGAGACTGGATCAAGATTGGTAGAAGTGTTTTCTCATACACACCCACATGCCTCTCTTTCTATTTAGCTCACACATAAATGTTTTAATCTTTAATCAACAGACTGTTTTGAAAGAACCCTCAATTCTTGTCAGACCTTAAGCCTTTGGGGAGGAGATTCCCTGGTGAGTGGCCAAGCAACCCTCTAGTTCCCTGAATTCTTAGTGCTCTCCCTGTTTTTCCAGAAGTTAGCTATGGCCAAATAACCAACCTAACAGTGGAAAGGGAGAGTGTTATAACCCATTCTACTCTTCCCTTATGCCTAAAAAGCTGAAATACCCATTAGCATAGGTAAAGAAGCTTTCAATGAAAAATACATGATTTAACAGCCAAAGGGAAGTAGCTTTTCCAACAGAAGTCAGCCAGAGAAGGGGCAGGTGAGGGTTACGCTGGGCTGCTCAGGTCCATTTTGCTTACTGCACAAGATTTCTCTCCTGAAATGTAATTCCAGTTTCAAATAACAGCGGTAGAGGGAGGCAGAAAGGGAACCTAACCAGCAAGGTGCAAATATCTTCTGTTTATCAGCACAGTATTTTAAAAAGAAAAAAAAAACCGTCTGCAAAAGATACAGTTCAGATGCCCATCCAAGTCCCAACCCACTTGGGATTACTGAATTGATTTGTGCAAAATAAAATGCTTTGGAACAGATGTTCACAACAGAATTAAAAGCTCAAAATCTACAAGATCTCCTAGTGGAGACCAATATCTCTGGTCTCCTGGGCCATACACTTTCCACTGTGCCGGGCCCACCTATTTAGATGGTGAAGACTAGAGTAGCCAAGTTTTTATTCTGGGGAATCATTGGTGAGGTTTGCTTCCTTAATTTTGAGGGATGCACAAGATGGTTATAGGGATTAATATCAATGACTCTCTTTTCAATTTGTTATAAAAATATCAGGAGGGGATGTTGGTATAGAAGCAGCCACTGTCTCTCTCTATAAATTTAATCTATTTCTAGTTAAAGACATCTTCAACTTTGTAGCTCTATCCCAGGCACTTAATGCAAGCCGTGATATTGAAATTTTTGAACCCTTCCCTTTTATGGTCAGAAAAAAGTGTGAAGATCCCCACAATCCAGATATAGATTTTGCTATATAACATTAACCGAACTCTTAGGCACTGTACCAGGACTCTGAGCAAGAATGGTAGGACAAGCACAGAAAGCACTGTTTACACCTACTGTTGTCCCAAGAGGACACAGCATGTTGACAGAAAAGAAGTGGAGAGAGGTAAGGGAGGCTTGGAGAAGATGGAACCAACACTTTTAACTAAAACACACGTTAAGAGGAAATATTATTCTCTTAAAGCTTATAAATAATACACAGCAACAGCACCTAGGTCCTTCCCCAGTGCCTGAAATGACTATGATAGTGGCTCTGCTCATGAATTTGTCTGTGTTGGGTGCACATTTTTATTCAGTCCATAGTAAACTTGCACAGGAAAAGCTATTACACAAAACTTGGAAATGGGTAAATAAGAGTCACATATGCCAAGGAGACTGTAACAACTGCCAGAGCCACATGCACTTTCAGGCAGAATCGGGAGGTTTCAGACACAGACAATCTGAGCTGAGCATCTGCAGCGCCACATACAACTCCCGCACCCGGGAACCAGGGCAGCTTCCCCTGCCAGCCAGTCAGCCTCAGAGGCCTGCCAACAACTCTGTAATTCATAAGAAAGCTAAAAATAGGTGGAGGAAACCTTTGACCAAAACTACTGAAGTGCTAAGCCATAAGGTCACCAGAAAGAAAGGGAGCCGACAAAAGGGAGAAGGAAAACCCGGGAAACAACCTTGTCTTCGCACATTGTAGCTTCTGAAAGCCTGGTACATAACAATCCACCTTTGACCTAAAGCTCAATTTCACAGCTATTTGAGAAGGAAGATACAAAATTACTTACGTGTCATAATTATCCCGAAATCCTTTTGCAAAGGGGTTGTGATCTATTTTCAGTTGTGTAATCTGAGAAAAATAAAAAAAAAATAAAAATAAATTACTATGATCTCACTTTCCGTACAGGAAGGGGGATTGAGTGTTTGAAAATATATGATCTTCCACTTTTTATAGGGGCTTAGGCCTATGATTTCATCAAATAGTAAGGTTTCCCTAACTGAAAAAGTAGAGGGAGTGGATGGAAAGACAGAAAGAAAAAAAAGGTTATCATGAAAGTTATGAGGAACGCCTTTAACTTAATGATGTGTAAAACTGAAGCATTATTTCATTAGCTCTCCTGTGTGTTCTAAATTGGTTCAAATGCACATTTTAAAAATGCTTGTTACACATAATACACATACTCAGACAACAGTCTCTAAGGGATACTTGAATTAACACCAGCATTGCCTGTTTTAAATGTTTCACCATATTTTTAAAAGTTGGTTGCTTCTGAGTCACGATTTGAAAACATACAAGTTGCATCTTAAAATTAGTTTTGGTTTTTGCAAACTTGCAAATACTGAAGAGGTTCGAGAGCTAGAAAACTCAGTCCATAGCCCACAGTAATTTAATTTTTTGTAGTGTTAACATATATGACTTAGTGTCCTCTTTTGATCACCCCAAAAGTGGTGTTTATTTCAGCCATCAGTTCTGAGACTTTAGAAAACATGTATATATATATATATATATTAGATAATGCCACAGATTGCCGGGAATGAAATGCAGCAAGGGGGGTATCTGCTTGTTTCTAAAGGGAAGCGGGATTTCTTTCTTAAGGCAGATTTAAATCTGTTCTAGTTTGAGAGCTAAATTGAAAATTCCAAAGAGAAGGGGCCCTAGGAATCCTGGGCGCCTCAAATACGGCCTCGATGACCCGCCACGGAAGACGCACAGGACGCGTTTTTCCACCGGCCTGATACTCAGGGAAGGTGCGCAGCAGGCCCCTGTCCCTTCGTCTGAAAGGCGCGGCAGAGCCAGCTGTTGCTGCTGTTACTGCCAGAGCCGGGACGCAGGGGGACGCCCGCTGGTGCCGGGGGAAGCGGGTGCCGCCCGCCGCCCGCCGCGCGCCCAGCCCCCAGCCCGGACTCCTTACATCTGTGTTCTGGTAGGCGGTGACCGCGATGAACTGAGTTTCGGGAAAAGTGAACGTCTGCACGCGGCCGGGCTGGCTGGTGTCCTCCGTGCCGTCCTCGTTGACTTCCACCACATGCAGGCGGGGCTGGTACTTGTGCAAGGACTGCAAAACCACCATCTGTCCCGCGGGGAGAAAGAGAAGCGCCGGGCGGCGTGTTAACGCGGTCGGCGTGCGCGCGGCTGCGCCCGAGCCCTCGCGGAGACCGGCAGGAGCCGGCCCGGGGCTCGGTGACCGCGGGGCGGGCCCGGCGGGGGACCCGCTCGCTGCCGCAGAGCAGCCCGCGCTCGTCTGGGAGCCAGGATCGCCCTAGCACCCGAGGAGAACGGAGCCCGAGCGCCCGAGAGCCAGGGCCCCTCTCCTAGTCCTCCTTTAGCGAGGAACAAAGATTTTTCACAACCTGCAGATCCCGCGGGTTTCCTTCTCGAAATCAACCCAGTATTTTGTCCTTGGTTAGGTCGTGGAGTCAGGAATCGGGCAGGGAGCGAGGAGAACAACTTTACAGATCACTTATATAATTTTGGAGGGTGGGAATAGAATTTTAAAGGTGTTTTGAATGAACCAAAGAAACATTTATCCAGGTTTTCATGCTGATATAAACTAGTGAACTGAATGTTGGGCGGTGGGAGGACGGGTGAGAGAGAGAGAGAGAGAGAGAGAGAGAGAGAGAGAGAAATAGCGCTTGAGCCACTGACCTGCCCATTGTTGTTTGAAGCTCCTTTGTTGTTTGTAAGTTTTAATTTCCCAAAAGAGATTTCTTGGCGCATCCAGTGAGCCCCCGTGTTGGGGGAATCCGGGTGCATATAGACCCGATTTCCTAGAGAAAGAAATACGTTGTTTACATACGTCCCGGGCACTGCCTAGTCCCCACTCCTCACTATGCAGGACACACACACACACACACACACACACACACGCACACACACCCGCACGCACGCACACACCTCTTATTCCACTGTGAGGCCCATTAGCTAGGGCTTTTTAGGCCGCCTTTTCTTCCTATTAACTGGGAATGATTAAAATGGCTTTTTGCATAATCCTCCCCCTTCTCACCGCTCAGTCTGTCTGTCCCCCTATCCCTCTCGCTTCCTTTTACAAGTCATTGGGCGATCGTTTTAAAAGTCGCTCGAGCCAGTCCACAAGGCTTTAATTAATCACTCTCACCTAAATAAGTGTCAGGAAAACGTGTTAATTGGAAGGACTTGCCTTGCACATTGGTGTCCGCTTTGCCGCAAGGAACCCATTTGCCTCCTTGAAACCTCCAGTGATTGGGATCCGCCAAAATCACATCCACAAAAATATTGTAATGAGCCGTGGGATCGAGACCAGAAATGTTAAAACTTAAAAAAGGAAACATGCGCCTATTTAAATTAAGGGAGGAGGGAGAAAACAAGGGGGGAAAACATAAATGTTAAAGATTAAATGCAAGAAGCGCGGCGCCAGATAGCAAAGCAAAACTTGTTCTCGCGGCGTCGGTAGCGACTCTTAGCTGGGTTAGACAAGGGGTGGTGGGGGAGGAAGGGAAGTGCGGCCAAAGTCGTCGAGCTGGGGTGGGGAGTCGGCAGGTATCACTGCCCAGGCGAAGAGCGAGGTTGGCGACCCGCATTTCCACCTGTCGTGCATCCGGGTGTCCCTCCCATCTCGCGGCGGCTGGCCCGGGCTCTCCCTCTCTCTCTCGCCTTCCTCCGGCCACTGACTGCCTCTCCGTCCACCTTTCTAGAGAGGGATCACCCCACCCCACCCCCAACATCACCACTGTGGTTCTACCTCTCACTTCCCCCCTTTCCAAATCCATCCAACTCTAGGGAGCACCAGAGCGCCTTCCACTCCGCTCCCGATCCCAAATTGTCGCTGCTGCCGCGGTCACAACTTGCCCCTGGGCCGCGCCTGGAGCAGCGGCAGCCGAGAACGTAGCATTACCTTCCCTGTTTGGTGATGATCATCTCCGTTTGGTGCCGGTGAAATTTCAGCCAAAGGGGCCTGTTGCACAGGTACACCTGCGCTTTGCCCGGCACGAGCCCGGGCTGTGTGGAAGAGAACTGGTAGAACGGAGCTCCTTGGTAGGAGTGGCTGTACTGCTGTGGGTAGGGGTAGCCGGCCGCGGGGTAGCCCTGCGGTGAGGAGTTAGACAGGAGGCTGTTGTAGGCTCCGTTGGTGATGACTGGGTGGTGGGCCATGTAGCGACTGGGGCTGCCGATGGAGAAGGCGGGGTGCGCGGGTCCGTGCTGGCCGGGGTACGGGAACATGGCACTGGGAGCAGTGGCCGCAGACTGTGGCTGGCTAGACTGAGAGAGGAGGTAGCGATCTGCAGCAGAGCCATCGAAACTGTGACGAAGCTCAGAGACCCCCTCCAAGACAGGAGAGAGTTTACTTCTCTGGACGTCCCCTGGTGAGTCCTTGGAGTCAGGAAAATTGTCTGTATCTGACTGATTCGTCATCCCCCTGGTAATTTTTTTCAAAGGTGAACTTCTCTCCAGGTTGTCAGTCGTCGAGATAATGGGATGATCGTGCAGGACAAGCTCAGATCCGCCTGAATGTGGGTAGCTGCTGCTCACATTGAGAAATTTCTTGGAGAGCATGATAGAAGGAGAAAGGCAGTGCTCCAGCTGCATAGCTCTAGAACCTGAACACTCGCCCTCCTGTCCCTGGTTTTTAAAGTCCTATTTATCATAAACTAGAAATCCACAGACCCCCTCACTAGACAGAAAGCACTTCATCCAGCAAATGCTTCTCAAAGGTTTGATTTACTTTTTTTTTTTCCCTGGGAGAAGAGATTGGCCAATTGACACTATGCAGCAATCAGAAAAGGCTCGCTCACTTTTGATCTTGCTGCTTGTGCAGCCGATGAAACGGCTCCTGCCATTGGTTAACTGCTGACAGTAATTTAATTAGATAGACATTAATTAGGATAATCACCTGGCTCCTGGTCGCGACGATCGTGGCAAATTGAAGGGGATGATTTTATTGTTGGCTGCGGGGGGGCGGGGGGAATGTGTGGTGGTTTTACGTGAGCACTGTTGTGTCACCTTTAAGCTTTGTGACCACTGCTTTAGGAAGATTCAAAGATGTGCAATTTACTAAACATTTTCCTACCCCCACCCCTTCTTTCGAGCTGAGGGGCGGCGGAGGAGGGAATTCGACGATGCTAGGAGACTTCGGATCTGAATGAGCCAAATATTCTGTTGAATGTAACAATTTCAAGTGCAAAGTATACAAAGCTCGAGCCGGTGGCCTCTTCTCGCCCTGTAAAAGTTCCAGAGTCTGTCTTTTCCAGTTAATACAGAAGCACCCAACACCTGAGCCAGTCTTTTGTGAGGAAGTCCTGCGTGTCCTCCCCGATCCCCACCCCAACATACCCCTTTTAAATACATTAAATAAATAAATAAATCACTGCTGCTGAGAGCCACGGCGTTGAAAGTGGGCGGGAAGAGGGAGAAGTGGGGGGTGAAAAGCAGCAACTCACCCACCCATCCACCCACCTCAGGAAGGTTCGGTTTCATGGGTGAGCACAGAAACAATGACAATCTATGATCTTCTCTTTAAGTTTTGAAATAATCATCGCTGTCGGGCTGAAGTGACTTAATGTATTTTCAGCGATGTTTATGAGGTCTTAACTAAATCTTTTATCAGCGAGCTTGGTTGCATATTATCTGAAGAGCATGTAACTGGGGGCAGGCGCCCTGCATCTCTCGCGTCTGACTGCACTTCCTTCTCTCTGAGTTACTGGCTTAGCGACAGGTTCAAAAGCCTCGCCAGGAAAAGAGAGGGCCGGGTCCTCTTGCAAATTGGTTCGCTAGAGGCACTGATCTGGGGAGACAGAGTGGAAGTGTTATCAACGCAGTGATCGTTTCTGAAGACTCGTGTGTGCGCGCGCGCGAGCGCGCCCGCGTAATGTTTATATAATCTGGAGGAGAGGAAAAGAATCCATGCCAGTGATTTTAAAATGCGGAAAAATTTGAGGAGAAATAGAGAAAAATAGCAATTTAAAAGGATGTTGGCATAAATAACAAGCATGAGGCCAAAGCGACCCCCAGATGTAGGATGAAATCTCCCAGTACTCGCTCTGCAGAACAGCCAGCCCCCGCCTGGAACCAGAGGGTCAAGAGCATCAGAGGCCCTAGGCGCCCAAAGCGGCTTCCCACGGCGCGGCACCCGCGGACCTGCCCTCCTGCGGCTTTCCCGGGACGCGGAGACGCGCGGAGTGCGGAGCGGCGGCTCCGCGAGGGGCCCTGCTGGGGTTGGCTGGCGGCGGGCGAAGCCGCCACTCCCACCCCACCCCTGCGCTCGGTCCCAGACCACCAGCTGCCCAGCCCTGGTTCATTGTCTAAGATTCCCCAGCGACCTGAGAGAAGGCCCCCCAGGACCCTGGCGATCCTGAGAGGGAGCCGCCGCCCGGGAGGCTGAGGAAGCGCGGGCGAGCGGCGTCTGGCGCAGACCTCGGGGCACGCACTCGTGCGGAGGCGCGGCTGAGCTCCTCCGCCCGGTGGCGTCTGTGCCTTCGGAAGAGCTTGTCTGTCCACCTCGGGCCCTAGCAGCTCTCTGAGGAAGAGGGGCGCTGGGAACTTTGCGTCGGGCCTGGGCAGGGGCAGAGAGGGGTTAACCAGACTCGACCAACGCCTAGGCGGGCGCATGTTTAGATCCGGGCCTCGGTGGGCCCAGCGGTCTGCGCAGAGCTCAGACTGCGCCCCTGAGGCGGCTGGCCACCTAGGCTGCAGAAGGCGCCAGCTGCGGCTCCAGCAGGGCGCAGGGCGCGGTGAGCGGTGCCCGGCGCGGGCGGCCCTGGGCTGGATAGGTTGAGGACCAGATGTCCCAGAATCATGCCGAGACGGTTTTCTGGGGAAAAAATACAGCCAGACCCATTTTTCCATTAGGAAGTATATCTCAGCTCCTTGATAGGAAGTTTCATAAACAAGCAGGGCCTTAGCTGTTGAGGCGTCGCGTGTGACTGACACCATTTGACAATTGTTTTATTCTGCCCTTTACCTTCCACTGCCATTTCTCATGAGAGGCTTTTGCTCTATTTTGGCTACTTTTCCCCCCCCTTTCTTTGGTCATTAAATTCTTTGTCCCTGCTTGTCTTCCCTCTTCATTGCTTCCAGTTACCCCCTCCTTCCTCAGTGGGACACAGAGCTTTAAATGTGTAGCAAAACGGTGAGACTCCACCTGGGCTCTTTTTGAGGCATTGTCATTCTTAGCATCCTAAATTGACTTTTTTTTTTTTTAAATGACAAATGCTAAAATGAAATGTTAAAGTACAGAAAAGGGTTAGAGTGCACTTCCCTCAGTTAAGGAATTGGATTAGGAGATAAATGTGCACTCACTTTAAAATATCAGTACTAAATCCAGTGATTTCTCATATATAGGCTATGCCTTTAATTTATATGTACTCAAAAAGAAAAACTAAGGCTTGCCCCCCGGATCGGCACACCTGATTTTGAACCATATTTATGCAGAGCAGGCTTCTCTAAGTGCATTTTGAACCATGCCAGGAATATTGATTTTGATTCATGGCTGGAGTAGGGCCTGAATTCTGTATATATAATAAGCACCTAGAAGACCCAGGTGTTCCTATTCCAGGCAAATCACAGTAAATAGTGAGGTTGGAATTTTCAATGCCTCTATGCTAGTTTAAGAGTAAAGCTGTGAGATCTTTGTACTTAGAGGTACGCAAGCCTTTTAGTTCTAGTGCTGCTTTAATGTTGTATATAGTACATGAGTAAAGATGCTCACATACACACACACACACACCTCAAGTGGCTCATCGAGCTTTTAATTCAGGAAGTCGTTTCAATGCCTTCTGAGCCTTGGCCATCAGGCTGCTGCTAAAATAGCGATACATTCTGACACAAAGGTGTATTCAATGAGCTTCTCCGGGAACCCTAATTCTGATAGACTCCGAATCTACAAAGAAAATGTAGGTTTTTGGTAGCAGGAGTTCCCATGTGGTTTTGAAACTGGGTATGTCTCCAACATGAACCAAGTGAGAGGAAGTGGTATGTGGCTGTGGGGAATCCAGGAAGGTGAGGTGATCACACAAGAGGGAAAAAAAAGGACAAGAATTGAGACCTCTCAGTCACTGTACTCATTCAGGAGATATTTTCAGGGGGGTAAAGTGGGAAAAAGTAGTATTTCCAAACAGAATGTTGAGACTAGCCCTTGTATTAATTACTGGGGCCTTCTTCTGAGCGCATATTGTACAAAAAAAAACAACAAAAAAACAAAAAACAAACAAACAAAAAAACACCCAAAAAGACTAGCTCTAATGAACACTGTGAAAATAAGCCATAGAACCTTCTTTATCTAAGGGAAAAAATCATGTATCTAAAAAAATGGGCCACACAGTTTAAATTAGGCAAAAGGAAAACTTACACTTACATTTTAATTATAAATGATTATTGTTGTAATCCCAATACATATTACATGTCCTACATAAAATACACTATCACTGTATTTATAAGACCAAACCTCAGGAAGAGCAAGAAATGCTCAGAATATCTATTTCATTAAAAAAAAGAGAAAAGACTGCAAAACACGGTGGGAATTTAAGACATTTCCAGTTTTAGTTTGTTAGCTTATTAGGCAGGCAATAAGAACCCAGAATTGTTCAAACAGGGTAGGATTTCAGGCTACCACTTCATTCATACCACCTCTAGTAGAGGCTAAAGTCTAACTTCTACGTCCCCAAGTAAAGCCCTCCTTTAATGAAGCCTTAGAAACACTGTTTGGCATAGTCTCACAAAGGGTATAGGTAGGAATTAAATCTTTGTCTCCAGCCCTGGCAGAGGAGCTCGCTTGGTTGGAGCATCCTCCCGATGCCCCAAGGCTGTGGTTCAACCTCTGGTCAGGGCACATATAAGAATCAACCAGTGAGTGCATAAATGAGTAGATATCAATGTTTCTCTCTCTCTAAAATCTGTAAATAAAAAATCGAAAAATATCTTTGTCTCCTTGTGTTTTGCCAGCACCCCTTGGTGTACACAGTACAGTGCTGCACCATGAGTGAATATTAATGGGGGCTGAACTTACCTACATCAGGTTCAAAGCAGGTTGTGGGATGAGGCTGTTTAACCAAAACTGCCATTAGTCACATTTTTGTCTTTATCAGAAAACTGAGTATTTCTAAGTTACTTTGAGAAAGATAAAATCACAACAAAATTATTGCTTATGTGCTCATTATATTAAACTCATATTATGGCTACTTTTTTCATTTTGTTTGAAGACGTTATATAGTATACCTTCTATGGCTGTCTCTACTGAAAGTCTGGGAGCTTGCAGCAGGCAATTCCCACATAATCTCAGTGCTACTAGTAGATTGTACTCTTTTAAAAACTGATAAAGTCTACATCAAAATTGTCCCCTTCTAAAATGCACTCTTCTGAAATCCTGAACATATGTTAACAAGATATATTGCATATACAATATTAACGTGTGACAAATACTTTAAATGAAATGTCAGCATTTTTTGTTACCCACTAATGAGGTAGCCACTCATTAATAGCAATCATTTTACATTTGTGAAGTTATCACATTGATGTTTTATGTGTTATAAAATCTTAAAATGCAAAAGGGAAACACATCTTAGTGTGAGATTTCTAAAGCACTGTCAAACGTTATTCTGTCAATTCCACCCAGTGCCAGAAAGACCTCGGGAGACATAGATTGTAAATGTATTTTATTTTGTAAGCAACAATCAAAATATATTTGTGTTACTGATTTCTTCAAATATTAAATGGGATCTTAACAAAATTTGTCCACTTTGATGTATTCTTATACAACTTTGGAATCTGCAAAGACCCTGACTAAAGAAACAGAAGTAATTGCACAACTGAGACTGAAGGTGTTACAGTGCTGCAAATGATGCCAGATGTCTTACATTTAACCAAATACACCTTCAGAGGTCCCTTGATTTGGAGCATTAGGAACAATTGAGTAATATACACTGAAAGTATCTCTCAAAGCTTTCTGTGTTGCTTTATTTAAATACAACAGTATCCAACATAGCTGCTAAACACTGGACAATATTTGACGTCATAAGTACATCCACATGTTCTTCCAAGTGACGTTTGGGGTCCTAAAAGAAAAAAAATAAAGAGAAAGAAAAAAGAACCATATTACTGGAAGACAAATTACTTAAGATTTTCTTTCAGTAGCTGATGAAATTAGTCAAAAAAGCCAAACCTAAATGATATATATTTTACAATTTAACTTTCCTAATTTATTGTTATATTTTTAGGATTTCTAAATCTGTTAAAAATTTAACTAATAGATTACACAATAAAAGACTGAGTTATACAGAGTACCTTTAGACTCTGTACCAAAAAAAAAATGTATCAGAGAAAAGTGTATAGGTACAACCCTTTAGGTTAAACCTGATCAAATCTATGTTTGAAATGTCTGAGGTAAAAAAAAAAAAAAAAAGCAAGCTTAAGATTGCATTGTGTTAAAGGATGTTAAATCAAAATCTTAGTTTATACTTAGGTTTAATGCTGAGGCGAATGAAGTATTTCAGCTAAATTTGAAAGCTTTGAAATAAAGGATATATATTGCACACAATAAAAAACTTTCAATTAAAACATATTTTCTTATGAGCATTGCTAAAATACCTAAGACTCCTAACTTTAAACAAATGTTCATTACTGGAATTATTTCCTGGCTGTTCTCTTCTAAGCTACAATTTCAATAAACTTGATTTCTTTAAACAACCCAGAGATACAACATGCTACAAATAACTCCAAGTAACTAAACCACGAAATTAAATTTTCTTTATTTCAGAAATAAGAGCTAGGGCATTTTAGGTGAAAGAGACTGCAAACGACTGGCAGGAATAAATGATTATTGGTCTAGTTCCATTATAGACAGTTTTGCTTTTGCTGTGAATAGGCCAAACCAGTGAAGTACTATATATTTAA
The DNA here is from genome assembly GCF_021234165.1 of Pteronotus mesoamericanus. NCBI lineage: Eukaryota > Metazoa > Chordata > Mammalia > Chiroptera > Mormoopidae > Pteronotus > Pteronotus mesoamericanus. The sequence continues at coordinate 23,778,481 of NW_026555325.1, read as the reverse complement.
AACGATTCTGATATTTGTTATACTTTGCCAATTATACATGGTCACTTTCATGTTTGTTTTAATTTTGTCCTTTTATTTACTGCTAATTGTTATATAAAACCTATACACCAAGAAACTATAGCTTTAGGGAGTCATTTAGTCAAAAAATAGTTACTGGATTTTACAGTCCAAGGCTCCAAGTTGGTGATCTAAGATTACACATTGTATGAAAATAAGTAGTGGGTAAAAGACAACAGGAGTGACTACGTCCCATAGATGAGAGAGTAAGATGAACTATATTTTATTTTGATTTTGGAGGGTTCTTGTTGTTTTTAAATTATGATACTCAGAATGTAGTGAGATTTGATTTCACCAATTGTGGTATTTTTAAGTTAGACTTTTGCCCCTACTGCTCTATTGGAATAACTGGTTTTGTAGTGAAATGGTAACACACTTCCCTCAGTTATCTACATTACTTCTTGTAGCAGCTGGGTGATTCTTAGAGATTTACCATCCAAGAATGGTCCTGGCCCAAACCTACATAGCTTGTGAGATGTGATGGGATCAGAGCATATGGTAGGATGGCTGAAAGCAAAGACAGCTTAGTGTCTTGCATCTGAAATATCAAGATTCTGCCAACATCAGCAATATGATAACCATGTTCCATGAAATGAAAAAAATGTAATCAACATTCTTTAAAAAACAGTCTAATTAATCTGTAGATTCTTTTAATTGGCTGGTGTGTTCCCCCCAACCCTCGGAAAATAGGAACTAAAATATATATTTCACTTTGGAAAATGAAAGAGCAAATACTTAAACCACTTTCTCTTAACTCAGTATAATCCACTAGGGCTCTAAACCTTCTCAGGAACATTACCTACATACTGAAGACTACATACTGATAAATTATATCATTTACAAACTGTTACATATGAAATAAATCTACCATTCTATTACCTTCACTAATGCTATTATTTCAAGTAAAAGTAATACTTAAAAATTAACTCAGGACACAAGTTTCCTAATTTATTTTAGTAAGTTATTTTCACTAAAGACCTCAGAGGCATATTTGTGATCTACTTCTCTTTAAGTGGCAAACTGAATATGACATCAAATAATTCAGTGATCTTTAAAATTAGCATCACAACAAAGGAAAAAGGACTCACGGACATGGGCAACAATGTGGTGATTGTAGGGGGCAGGGCGTGTATAAGGGAGATAAATGGTAATGGAAAAATACAATAAAAATAAATTTAAAAGAAGAAAAGTAAAATTAGCATCACATTTACATGACAGAAGAAACATGTAGAATGAAAATGCAGGGGGAAAAATATCATACAGGCCCTAAAACAGTTTTAACTCGGCAAGAGCATGTTATTGTGCGACTGCATAACCTATTACAGTACACCTCACCTGCTTGCCAACATTCTTTATTGCCAGCTGTTCAGGTGTCATCTTATCTTCTTCTTCTACTGCCTGTGAATGAAACACAAAGGACAGAGTTTCAAATTCTAAATTTACTTTTCCCACTGTAGAATAATCACCAAAGATAATAGCTATCATAATTTTTATTCATATAACCTTTTAATACAGTAATTTATGGAACAAAAAAGCAATTTTACCAATCGTTAGAAAATCCTTCAGAATAATGAAAACTGTTAGCACCATCATTGTGAGAACAGACTTTAAGAAATATGTAAAAGGTACTGAAAACATCAAATTGGACTATGAGTTAACCATTTGGAAACTTCTGGAATTCTCTGAGGGACGGCTAAACTGCAGGATAAAAGACGGCCTGAGGTAGCTGATGCTGACCCTGTGGTACTAACTGTCTTATTGTCTTCTTTTCCTTTTCCTAATTCACTATAGCTCTGCCACAATTTCCCATTTCTTTGTTTCCTTTTTCTTGTCAACTGAGCCTGCTTATACTCAGAATCAATCAATTTAACTATCACTAGCACCTGGGTTCAAAGGTGCTGCTGAAAGGAGGACTTTTTTTAAAAATTCTCACCTGAGGATTGTTTTTATTGACTTTAGAGAGTGAGGAAGGAAGGGAGAAAAAGAGAGAAAGAGAAACGTTGATCAGTTGCCTCTTGAACAGGCCTTGACCTGGGATCAAACTCACAACCCAAGCATGTGCCTTGACCGGGAATTGAACCCACCATCTTTTGAATGCTTGGGTTCATACTTCAATCAACTGAGCCACCTTGGCCAGGGCAGAGCTGATGACTTTTGATCCATTTCACAGATCATACAGTTTTCTCCCTTAATAACGTCACATATTTAAATCTCTGAAGGTAATACATGTATTCAGGAAAAAAACCTCACTTTTCCATATAAGTGATTTTTAGTAATCATGAAGAAATACAGAATAATTTGAAGTTTTCAACATCAAAAAAATACTTTAATTTAAAGCCAAATCAAATAAAAATCAAATCAACCAAAACAACAAAATACACAAACCATTTTCTACTATTTCCAGAGTTAGCTACAAACTTTTTATGTGTATGATCATAAATTTTCTATCAGAGTAATTCTGAGATAATTACAGCATTTAGATTAGCCACCACCACTGTCCTCTCACAATACTGGCACCACCCCAACACCTCCTTACTGGGAAGGCTAAGCTTAAGGAACCTCCTTCTTAACAGTGTGGGTATGTCACTGCCTGAAGCTAGGACTCTACTACATCAGGTGAACTCCTGGTCTATGGTTTATTCATAGCACCTGAAAATGGGTTGGGAGGGTGGGGTGGAGAAAATTTAAGATCACCAACCTTAAGAAAGAACCCCACAGCACTTACCACAAATATGGTTAAAGAGGATGAGGTACTGGCAGCAGAAAGCAGGAAACCAAAAATCCCAGTGAGGGTTAGATTTGGATACTCTAACTTAATAATCTTGCAGCTGCCAAATATCTTCATGTGTGAACAATGAACATGTAGGAAATGCAATCATCAGACATTTCCCATAAACCGGGAAGTTTGGCTGCATTTCACACCTTCTTAATAGTTTTGTAAACAGAGAACTTGAAAATGAGCAAAGATGGCAAGTGTCTAATTTTATAAATGGACAAACTATCTAGAGAATTTCCCCAGTAGAACCTGCCTAAAAGGCAAGATGGTGAATAAGTATTGTATGTACTGATTATTAGAATATACAACACATCTTTAAGAAATACACTTATGACTCATAAAACTGCAAAAAGGAAAAATAAAGTTAATAACATTCCAAATCCAGAATTCCCTAGACAGAGAATATGTTCATTTTCAGAGTCAGGTGTCACTCATATTATTCTCAGCTAGTTAAAAAAGTATTTCCTAGCTGGGAAATTGCTTCTCTCACTGTTTCAATGTTTTACATATATGGATACAATGAAACACATCAAAAGTTTGTCCTTCTAAATTACTTTTACAAATTTTGACACTATACCTTACCTACTGACTTGAAAACATATTAGATGAATGGAACAGTTCACATGAGTTTGTACTCTATATCCATTCAGTGTTAGCAGTTCTTTGTACTGTTAGCAGTTCTAAGTACTGTTTTGAGCCAACGACAGTACTTTACAGTATTGGAAGGAGGTAAGAGTTTTGGAATTTGGCTCATAATACCAATTCATGTACAAAATAGTTATGGAGTATTTTGGAGTACTGCAAATATCAAAGATGGCAGATACGCAAAGAAAAGTCAAAAGGCATTTAAAGCATTGACCTTATATGAAAGCTTAAAATGTAAAAACTCAATTTTTAAAATCTTTTATATCATATAACAACTTTACCAATTAGTTTTTCCATTTCCAATAATTAAAATAGAGAGTTCACAAACTCTTTGAGTAGTGCAGATGGTAAAAAGTACTCCCAGCCATAGATGCCATCTGGAAAATGAGGAGCAGCTGTAGATTTAGGCATATACTAAGGTTGCAAACCCCCATGACAAAAGAGTAAACACATTTCTTACATTCTAAGATAGGCCAGATCAGACCAGACCAGACCAGATCACATCGACCTCCGAAAATATTTTCTCCATCTACCTAAGTTACCTATATCTCATCTGACATTTGGGCAAGACCAGTCTGTCTTCATTGGTAATTCTAATCTGGCGAGTCACCAGGAAAAACTAAGAAATGGTAGCAGCAGAAACAAATGAAATTCAGGCACAGGCAGTGTCCTTACTAGGGGAACTTCTGTGTTTATGGCAACTTCTGTGATTTGGCATCAAATTTTGCTTTTGCATTCGTGCTCTTCGGTTTACTCAACCAACAAAAAAAGCACTGAAAATGTTTGTGGCTATTCACACCAGAAACGTTTTTAACAGTTTATCAACAAAGACCCCCCAGATGGCTATTCCATCATGCACGGTCTGCACAGTTCTAAGAAATTCCTGGAATTTGGTCTGTTATGTAATCATAATGCCCTTAGATGCACCCCCTATCCTAAAGAGGGTTTTACTAAACGCATAACCTCATTCTCTTTCTTTTTTTCGGTAATGGTCACACTCTCAAGTGAAAAATTTGTATCTCAAATTCTACGATTTGTTTACCCTTTAACAAACATGGATAACATCCTTGCTACTTCATTCACAGTCTTTAAGAATCTCCAACAGGTGAATTCCAATGGATTCAGTTTTCTTGAACTTTCTGAACACCTCAGAGCTATTCCAATACTTGTTTTCTCTCCTACTCCTTTCTGTAACCTCTGTTTTTTGGATATCATGTCTCTTATTCCAATTTCTATTTCTCTATTTTGGGGGCTTCTTTTTTCTCTTTGAAATGTTAAGTTTGTTTACTCTATAACATGCCATAATCCCTTTAAAGTACATGCTATCTAAAATCATTTATATGCTATTTTTCATTATTAAACAATCTCTGCAAAATTGCCAATGCATTTCAAGATAGCATATTTTCCTTTTTCTTGATTTTTGTATCAAATCAATATACTGGGTATTAACTGAAAGTCACACTGTGAGTTTGGTGGCAGAGAATAAATTTAAAAATGGTTTTTATAAAACATACTTGGGAAAGTAAAAATTAACAAACATAAATCAATTTAAAACTATCTGAGAAAGTATAAGAGGTATGAGTATGAAAAACAGTAAAACTGATTTTCCTACAACCATCAGAAATTAAAAATTAACATACACATGCTCGACAAATATTAATTTACTGAATCCTTAAAACATCACAGTGTAGTAGTTAATCTGTATTTTATATGTGAAGATATTAGGCACTATCTTATTGGGAGAATCACATGTTAACTCTGGTAATACTTTATTATAATTTTTCCCCCAACTTTTTGGAATAACTTATAACACTCCAGTACATTTTATGCATGTCCTCAACAGTAGAATTTTTATCATTTTACACATTTAATAATCACTATTAATCACTCTGAGTAATAGAGTTCTTGCTTTTAGTATGCACAAAGAATGACAGGGACACATATTACCACACAGGCAATAAGCAATGAAATTGTGACTTAAACTCAAGCCTATCTGTCTCCAAAGACTGAAGCAAAATTCATAGCAATTCAGGAAATTATTACTTTTTAAAGACACATCCTGAATAAGAAAAAAGCCAAATCCACGATTTAATAAGCGGTTTTGACCAGCATAAATTCTTTCTAAAAATCATATAGGCAATTCAATTTTAAAATGTAATCACATGAAGTAGGGATATAAAATAAAGATCATATGTGTATGTGTGTGTATGCACAAGTGTGTGTAGTATGTATGATTGTAGTTCCACTTGTTAAAAAAATTTATGTCAGAACCTACTAGTTGCCTACCCAATATACATCTTCTCTTTATTTTATAATAAAACTCTGATTTTATTGAAGGCAGAATTGCTCCCAGGTAAAGATTACGTTATATAGCCTTTCTCAAAGCAGAGTGTGTTCACTTGACTAAGTTCTGTCAAGTGCTGTGGGGGGGCTTAATGGAAAAGGTTCTGAAAGGGAACTGGTTTAGGTGGGAGATATCCCTCTTTGCCCTTCTTTTTTTTCCCCTTGCCTGAACTCAGATGGGATGGCCAAAGCCATACCAATCACCATAAAATCATGAGATCTAAAAGATGGAAGCCAATATAAGTAAAGTGGAGCAAAAGAGAGGAGGGTTCTGTGTCTGTGATCACTTCAAAGTTTCACACTGGATTTGAATTATAGAAGACATACATTTCTATTTTGTTTAAGCCATTGTTACTTTGAACTAACACAATCTTAGATATAAGTAACACTTGGTGTAAAAACTGAAAATAATTCAGGATTTACATAAAGTATATAATTCCCCTACCATGCACCTAAGAGATGACACTGTTAACAACCTACTATGTTGAGATACATGTGAAAGAGAGGTGTCTTTGAAAAAGGGAGGTAACATAGTAGGTTTTTAATATTGCTATACAATTTAATTTTTTACATATAACTGCAGGTTGCAAGTACTTCTCTCAGTTGGTATTTGTAGCTCTTTATTCTTTATTATAAGCTCTTAAAAGAGAACCAAAAGAGATTGTGTTGTTTTCAAGAGCACTATGTATTTAAAATTGGAACGGGGCCTTCAAAAATGTTGAAGCACATCACTTTGCTTTCCCACTAGGGGTGCATTTTCCCAAACAATTTTTTTTAACTTGAAAATAAAAGAAATTTTCTACTTCTAATTTTAATATTTTTCTGTGACTACCTAATAAGATTGAACTTTTTTTCATGTATATAGGCCATTTGTCTTCAGTTTTCCAGCTCTTTTGTCTAATTTATTACTGTTTTTAAAAACTATTTTATAAGAATTCTTTACATACAGTGCATTTTTTGGATACCAGCATTTGTATGGTTACCAGCTACATAATTCTCAATTATATTAATTCTAACAGTTCTCTAGTTTAGTCTCTTGGGTTTCTATGTTTGATTGCAAACATATCTTAACATACTTAAATAATGATAATTTGACCTGATTTTCCCAATACTTATTTTTGTTTTTCTAATCTTAAACTAGCACAAAAAAAGTACTATTTAATATAGCAATTATAGTAAACCAAATATAATCATAGTTACATATTTTATATGTAATCACATAAAAGATATATCCAAAGTTTCTTTCAGATTCTAAGTAGGCAATATTTCTACCTGAAAAGTAAACTGTCAGAACTCAGAATTTAAATGACTACATGTTTAAAAACATGGCAAATTTTATGTGTCTACATTCTTCTTAAAATGCTTTTATAATTCATTTTCACTTGCATATTCAATTATAAATACCCAATGAAAATATTATCAATATTTTTAAAACTGATGCATCTGGCATGAAAAAATTAGGAAATTTGGAATAACAGTGGTGGGTGAAGTTCAGTAATTAGAGAAATCAATGACTAGTAATCAAGCAGGCTCTGTGTGGAATTCAGACTTTGATCAAAAAGTTGGAACAAAGGAATTTAATTATTTTCTAACCTTCTTTTACTTTAGGAGCTAACTGGCCCCTAACAATAATTACCTTAATTTAAAACACCAACCAATTAAAAAGAATACTAAAAAAAAAATATGATAGCATGGGCCTTTCTTTTTATATTTTAAGTGTTACTAAAAACTCTACCACATTCTCTTTCAATCACAGAGGGAATTACATTTCCAAATTTGGAATCCTTCATATCACAGCTTACACATTGTTTTCATTTTATAACCAAACCTTACAACTTTTTGAGTACTACAGAGATTTTTTAAAACTTTAAATAAGCAAAAACTTCTGCAGATGGGCAGCAGTAACCAAAAATAGGTTATTTCCTGGCAGTGGTAACGATATGAATTTACTTAAACTTGTAACATTACTAAGAAATGAAAACCATTCCTAGAGTTTGCTGAATAATAACTTGTCATAACTTTTTAGTTTATAAGAGGTTAACTGTTTCAAGTATGATAACTATTCTTTCTCTTTACTCTTCACAGATAAAAGATATTTTCCTTGTAATCTAGAACCAAAGGGGATTTCCAGCTTGAACACAACATGTAAATCAGGGCATGCTCTTCAAAGGCAAACCACACTCTGTGGTTATTTAGTTTGTATGGGCCCAGCAACTTATTTCAAAGCTCAATTCTCTCAAAAGATGTTGCTATACTTGGCCAATCTGGTACACTGTCTCTTGGTTAATATTTACATTTATTTTGGTAAAATGTGTTTAATTTAAAAAGAGAAATACTACTTTTTGGTGTGATAACCAGTATCAATTTTAATTGTCTCCAAAATCAAACTCTCGCCCCTACCATTTTTTTGGAGTCCCACATTTCTAACTGCTTGTTTAAAAACGGAACTCTTTCTCTCCTTTTGCAATCCTTTCCACTTCTTCCGAAACTGGAAATGTTAATGATACCACTATACTTCTAGTCACCTAGGCAGGAAACTTTGAATTCACCTTTGGGGCCTCCTTTTTCTTTTGCTTCATCTATCCAACAGGTGCCATGTTTATTTATTTGTCTATTGACACCTCCTTTCCCACTGCCACTACAATAATCCAGAGACTCACTACCTTTTGTCTGGATAATAGCAAGCTCCTTCTAAATCTCCATTTACAGCACTCCTTCTTCAAAACCATTGCTAAATTATGCTTCTAAAATCTGGTTCTTATGTTTCTAAAATCAAGTTCTGGGTATATCACACTCCTGATAAAAAAATAACTATCCTGATATTCTAAACCCTGTTAATTGACTTCAATAACCTTTTAAAAACCTTATTCCCCATTATCACCCTCATCCTTTATGTTCTGTGGCCAAACAATTTCTATAACATATCCTTGACTTTTCCACAGCCTTTGCCTGTGATGTTCATTTTGTCTAGCGTAACATTTCTCTGTATTTCTAAATCCTGTTGTATTTATGCTTTAACATCTAACTAAAATGTTGTTATTCTCCAAGACACTCTCCAGGGTCTTCCACAGCTGAAAGCACAAACCTCTGAACTTCTAAAGTACTTCACACGGACTCCTCTATGGCAGTGTTCTCGAACTTGAATGAGTATACATATCTAGATATATTGGTAAAATGTAGATTGTGATTCAGTAGGTCTGGGAGTCTACAGAAAAGCCCAGGTGATACTGAGGCAGCTGACTGTGGACAATTTTAAGACTAAGGCATTATGGAACACACAAATTTTGATCTAGTAGTCTGTAGTACTCTGGTTATCAGCTTTACTTATTGACCTATTTTCCTATATATGAAGGAAGGATCCTTGTTTTCCACTGCAACTTGTAGCGGGATATTCAATAAATATTTGTAAAAATAACATTGTATAATATCTCTATATATATTTTATAGATTCTAGATTTTCAACCCATTAATAGGCTGTAAACTGTATGTATCTGAGTTTTGTCCAGAAAAAGCCCAGCCATTGTTAATATAAAAAGAACGGTTTGCATGACATCGATGTAACCCGGCAGCCAAGGAGACTGGACTGGAATGCGCAGGCATGAACAATGATGACTTCCCTGTACTAGTCACTAGGGGAGGTAGACACCACTGAGTAAGCATGTGTACTGTGTGGAAAGACTGGATGAGTAGAGCAACAAATCTGCACCAAATTTTGTGATAAGCTTGAACATTATTCCTCTGTGCAAACTATTGCATGATTCAGAAGGCCGCAGCTATGGGCAACTGGTGATTGGAAGCTTCATCACGACAACATTCCTGCTCGTGCACTGTGTCTCATGCTGAGTTTTTTGGCGAAACATCAAATCACTGAGGTGGCCCAGCCCCACTACAGCCCAGAGCTGGCATGCTGTGACTTCTGGCTTTTCCCAAAACTAAAATCACCTTTGAAAGGGAACAGATTTCAGACCATCGATGAGATTCAGGAAAGTATGATGGGGCAGCTGATGGGAGAACTGTGTGAGGTCTCAAGGTGCCTACTTAGAAAGGGACTGAGGCATCACCGTGCTATGTACAATGTTTCCTGTATCTTGTATCTTCTTCAGTAAGTGTCTCTATTTTTAATATTACATGACGGGATCGCTCTGGACAGACTTTGTATAATGCTTATGTATATAATTAAAACAGAATGAAACTGAATCAAAAAGAAAATAAGAGTATATCATAAAATGAGGATAAATATTGTTTCATAAAACTTTTGTTGCAATTATATACACATATGCACATCTGCATTGTACTGGGTCAAAATGTAAAACCTATTCTACATGTGGCTCTGATCAAAAGTAAGAAATACATGTTCTAGATTGAATCACATCCTCCAAAAAGATATGCTGAAATCCTAACCCTAATTAGAGATTAAAGTAATGCTTCCACAAGCCAAAGACCAGGACTAGCGGAGGCTGGAAAAAGAAAGGCAGGATCTTCCTTTAGGGGCTTCGGAGGGACCATGGCCCTGCCAAGACCTTGACTTTGGACTTCTAGCCTCCAGGACTTTTGAGAGAATGAATGAATGATTTTAAGACACCTAGTTTATGGCAGTTTGTTATGATAGTATTAGGAAACTAATACAGCACAAAACATACATTTTAGTTATAGGTTAATTGCATAGCATATTTTCTTAATTTCAAAATTATAAAAGAACATAAAACTATGAACAAAAACATTATCATGGCCATATACATCCAGCATACAAACATTTTCAGGAGATTCTGCAAAATACAACTTTTTTAATGTCCTCATATAAAGTTGTCTCCCCTAGGTTACTCTTCTTTACATCACCCTGTTTATTTTCTTCGTAACACTAATCACAAAGTGTTATGCTTTATTTATTTACTTTCTCTTTCCCGACAGACGTTTCTTCTTACCATACCCCAATGCCTCCATAGTAGGTTTTCAATAAATATTTTTTAAAAATAAAAACAGAAAACTTCATAAAATAAATCTTAATGTAGTAAGTATTAAAATGTAACATCTCCTTGTTCCCCTTCCCTTCCAAGAAAAAGCCCCCTGAATAACGAAGAGACTTCAAATGTAAAATTATTTTAACTGGTCTAAAGCAGGGCCTGGCAAACTATAACCCATGGGACAAATGTAGCAGGTTGCCTGTTCTGGTATATAAAATTTTACTAGAACACAGCCTCACTCATTCCTTTTATACTACAACAGCAGAGATAAGCAGTTGCAATATACGGGATGGCTGCAAGGCCTAAAATATTTACTACCTGATCTACAAATTAGGCCACTCCATTTTAACTAATTGTATTTATACAATACTTGACATCTAATGATATATATTCCAAAGAATATAAGAAATAAATGTTGGAAGTAACTTTTACCTTATTGTAATTTTTGGCTAATTCCAACATCTCTTTTACCACTGATTCGTTATGTTTACAGTGTTCACTGTAGTCCTGAAGTGTCAAACCTTCCATCCAACTCTTCTTATGCAAATTTAGCAACATCTAAAAAATATAAAGAAAGAGTAATTATTTTCCTGTATGGAGAATATTTCCTTCACTTGTCTTGAGAACAACTTCTGGAATTAATGAATTTAATTTTGTTAACTTGAACTGTAATCAGAATTCCCCTAAATTTATATAAAATAAGGAGTACTCTTAACTCCATGGCCTTTATATTTCCTCTTCAGCCTCAAAAGCTCTTTTTCTTATCTTTTGATGGCCTACCTTCCCCACTTCCTTAGAGATAGATGCCTTCACTCACCATAGTATATAAAAAAGCCGCCCCGCACTATCTTAAACATCTTTCTTCCCTTATCCTGCTTTATCATTTTTTTAACATCATCAACAGCTGACTTTTTTTATTTTTATTAAATTTACTGGGGTTACATTGGTTAATTATATAGGTTTCAAGCACAGTTCTACAATACATCATCTGTATATTGTACTGTGTGTTCACCATAACATTGTTTTTTAATGTAATGTGTTTCCTTCTCACTAAAGACAAATCAACAGGGCAAGGATTTTGCTCTGTTTATTTCAAGATCACCAGGGTCTAGATTCTAGAACAGTATCAAATCACAGCAGACCCTCAATAGATATGTTGAATGAATGAATGAATGAAACTGTGTTATATACAAGATCTGGCTTTTTCCCTGATTAATTTAATGTCCTGGATCACCAAGTTAGAATTTTAAAACCTTATTATATCAACATTCTGGGCTTATGGTTACAGATTACATTTCTCTTAAATATATTCTTGTTTATGGTATTATAGTTGTCCCAATTTTTCCTCTTTGCCCCCCACAAGCCTGCCCCCTTTTTCCACAGTCAACCCTCAACCCCCACACCGCTGTTCATGTCCATGGGTCATGCATATATGTTCTTTGACTAATCCCCTCACCTTCTTCCAACCAATCCCCACCTGCCCCCTCCCCTCTTATAGCTATCAGTCTGCTCATGCTTCTGTATCTGATTCTAGTTTGCTTATTAGTTTATTTTGTTCATTAGATTCCACTTATAAGGAAGATCATATGGTATTTATTCATGGACTGGCTTATTTTACTTAGCATAACAGTCTCCAGTTCCATCCACTGTGCTGCAAAAGGTAAGAATTCCTTTTTTACTGCTGTGTAGTATTCCATTGACACACAAGATCTTTAACAGTTCACATAACTCGGATTTCAAATGCTAAGAAGATAAATGCCCCAGTTACTGAATGACTTTATGTCAAACTTCTGAGCTTCTGTTTATAAAATCTATTAATTTAGAGCTTATATTAGGTAACCACTAAGTTTCTTTCAAATTCTAACATTCCATCTATAATTAAAAATATTAAAACTTCTTTACCATCATAATGAAAAGCCATGAAACTGGGAAGGAAATAAATTCATCCAGTGAGCAATCACATTAGCAAATTGGCATCAGACCCTACGAGTAATCATGAAACTAAACACCATAGTTCATTGTTTTGCAAATTGGACTCCTAGTTCCGAGTATATGCCTATATTCTTAGAAGTCCATAAATTTTCAAGTTTAGAGTCTTATGATAGTTTACTTAGTGTCGCATTCTAAAAATATTCTTCAGTTGCAGACTGTTACTGAATAAGAGTTTTTAAAAAATGATTAATACAATTGTCCAATGTGGAAAAAAAAATGTGACTACAGAATGATTGTTGTTGAACCAGTACACTATGAGATTCCTGAGCCATAAGGATGTAAGGATATAGTTGGAAATGTTTGAATTTAGCTTAGGAAAATTACTCTACTGTTTAAAGGCCTGCAACTAGACATAGTACAAAGTTCTTCTCATGCTAGAGAAGAAGCTACATGTCAAAATCATCTATGAGACTTTTTAATAAACAAAATCTTTGAATTCCCTCATGTCCCCCCTACAGCCCACAGGGGAAGAGTGATTTGGGAGAAAAAAACTGGAAAAATCCCACACAAGTACCTCTGATTTCTTTGATTGCTTCCCATCTTTGCCATTGACAGTGAACTAGAAGACACATCCTTGGGAAATTTCAGTGCAGCAGCTACATGTGCAATAAAGCTACCTGTAATTAAGTGTTGGGAATTGGATTTTCCTACCACTTCAATAGCAAACCAAACTTCCACAGAGCAGCAGGATATCCCTACCATGACTGGACAAGAATTCCACTGGGACCCTCAGGGAAAGTTTGGGGTATGTATAAAGGTTGGTGGGATTTTGGTAAAGATTTTGGTAACGAGAAAGTACCTGAACTGAGCTAACAGAAACATAACTATAACATTAGTTAATTTATGTAATTGTATGTGTGTTTTTTATGCAAAAGATGGAGGCCTAGTTTATGTGGAACCAAAAAAGAAGAAAAAAAAAAAGGAATAAAGTTGAAAAAAAAATGATGCAATTAGCTGAATACTTCCAAGTAGTGCTCATTTTCAACTGGTACCTATTCTATGTAAAATTAAAAATAAGTGATGGACTTGCATATGTAGCCTCAGTCTAAGGCTTGTCATACTGGGATGTATTTTGGGATCAGTGACTATATGGCCTGTTAAACTGTTTTCTCACTGAATTAATCCTTTCTGTGTGCAATACTGGTAAAGTTTAATATGAGGTCTAATTTTGGTCTGTTAAGTCTTAGGGAAATATATATGAAGGAAAATGTTGAATGCAACAAATTTAAAAATATTTAATTTTTATTTTTTAAAGATTTTATTTACTTATTTTTAGAGAGAGGGGAAGGGAGGGAGAAAGAGAAGGAGACAAACACCCATTGGATGTCTCCTGCATGCCCCCAAACTGGGGACCTGGTCTGCAACCCAGGCATGTGCCCTAACCAGGAATTAAACCAGTGATTTCTTGGATTGCAGGCCGATGCTCAAGTCCTGGCTAAAAACTTTCTACTTTTAATAATCCAAATGTTTTGTATTTCTCTATTTTCTAAAGTATGATAAAGTTTTTAAAAGTAAAAAAATTAAAATAAATGATGAAAATATACTTCAAGCTATCAATTAAACCTACTACAGCAGATATGAACTTTGGAACACAAGCAAGCAACAGCAAGAGAACTTAATGATTCTGTGTCTCCCCTTAGGCTAAGGGATAACTGGTTTCCTGCAGCCTCTAGGACATTAAAGTGAGTTTATTGGTGGCTTTGGCCTTTTAAAACAGTAGTTTATCAAACTTGAGATTAAAAATGGAAGTTCTCTGGTTGAAAGAGGAGGTAGTATGGAGAGCTCAATTTACTCCCTCTCCCACTCATCACATGCACTAGAATTCCCTTCAAGGGTACCTTTGTGAGGAACAGTTTCAACTGGTAAGAAAGGTCTTGTTTACTACTGATTACTTACCATGTTTTGACTCAAGAGTGTATGAAGGAACAAAAAATTACAGGCTGTCAATAGTACTGAGTGTTCTTGAAATTTTTTGTCTTTCTCAGAGAGAAGCACAAGAAGCCAAGTTGAAGGATGAGTAATTTTAATAGTAAAGGAAAAAAAAAAACCAGTTCAGATTGAAATTTCAAAAAGCAATAGGCAGATTTAAACCTTTGACATGAGCGGAGAGGACAACCATACCTGAAATAATTCCAAAATAGTAGAAACAAAAGAATGCTAATCCACCAAGATGCTACGTCATTTTAAAAGTAATTATTGGGCAGAGGAGGGCAAAGAAAGAAAAGCTGGGACAACTGTAATAGAACAATAAAATATTTAAAATAAAAAAATAAAAATATTGGAGAAAAAAGTAATTAAGTTTGAAAGTTGCCTGGTATAAATAGGGATAAAGAATCTAGCTCTAGCCCTGACCAGGTAGCTCTGCTGGTTAGAGCAGTGTCTCGATATGCCAAGGTTGTGGGTTTGATCCCTGGTCAGAGCACATACAAGAATCAACAAATGAATGCATTAATAAGGGAAACAAGTAGATGTTTCTCTCTCTCTCTCTCCCTCCCTCCTCTCTCTAAAATCAATAAATAAAAAAATTTGAAAAAAAAAAATCTATATCTAAGCTTGACCACAAAGTGTTATCCCACAAAGGAAAAGGCTGCCTGTTCAAGTCCTGGTCAGGGCACATGCCTGGGTTACAGGTTTGTCCCCAGTCAGGGCATGTGTGCCAGGCAACTGACTGATGTTTCTCTCTGGCATCAAAGTTGCTCTGCCTCTCTTCTTCCCTCCCATTCCCTTTATCTAAAAATACATAGATTCTTTAAAAAAATTATACTGAAAAAAAAAAAAAATCTAGCACTAAATATCTGAGAACCCCTAATTGCATTTCCCTTTTAACTCACCTTTAGTTTACCCTAGGTAAACAGAGTATTTTTTAAAAAGCAGTACAAAATTATAATCTAATATATTCCTTTCAAATGTGGAAAACTATTTAGTAATTTAGTTAAAAAAGGTGATTTTACTGGGAAGTAAATTAATCAGGAAAATCACATAACTAGGAGAAAGACTTTTATAATTTGTCATAAAACCAAATTGGAATGTTTATTTCCTACTTTCTCACCTACCAAGAAGTAAAATGTCTTCCGATATATCCAATAAAATATTCCTTTCTTTTATGCTGCAATTCATCAGTAATAAAAAAATATTTAGAACACATCCATGAAATAGGCCAACAATTCAAATTCAAACATACCGAGTCATAATTTAAATGGTATAAAATTTTTTTTTCCTCTTTCTAACATAAAAATTTAAACTTACCTTTTGTTCCAGTTCATTTTTCCGATAGTTAATAGTGATAGAGTAATAATGTCTGTTTAGTCCATGAATTAATGCCTATATAGACAAATAATTTGAAAAAGGACAAATTAATATTTTTCATTTATTAAAATAAATACTGGCTGAAATTGTTAACATAACCTGTAGACAATTCCTTTATTTTCTTAAAAAGTTGTTTTATCTTAAAGATTAAATTAATTTTTTTCTCTCAGCTACAAGTTTAGAATGAGGTTTAAAAGTATAGTTTATAGATTCTTCAAAGAATGATATAGAGCAGCACAAACTCACAGTTTCAGTAGCCTTGCTCAGTCAGAGAGAGAGTGTGACCTCATCATAGTCCAAATTATAAATGAAATATTCATAATTTTAAGTACATAATTTAGTAAGTCTGCTTTATACATTAAGTCTTCTAATCTTCCCAACAACCCAGTAAGTGGGCTACTTCCATTTGTATTTTAACAGATGAAAAAAAGACACAAATCTGAATTCGTCCAGGTTTACAGCTAGTAAAAGGTAAAGCTGGGATTTGAATCCAAGTCCTTCTGACTCCAAAGCCCATGTTTTTTTAACCATACTATGCTATAATGTATCTTAAGACATTATTGGATAAGTCTTTGAATTTTAAGGATCAGGATAAAAATAAAGCATATCTTACTTTGCTAGCAAAAATCACTCCAATAAAACACTTTAATACATACTGTAATAATCCACTTCTATTCCTAACATCCGCTATAATAAAATGATTGATATACAAAATTAAAGTACTAAGAGTATCTATTGATTCCCGATCCAACTTGATAATCACCAGGAACAGTGAATTCAATTTTAGTATATAGAAATATTATACTATACAGATCAAAAAGTGGAACTAATTAGGACCTTAATCTGTACTCATCTTTATGCAAATTAGGAAATGTAGCCGCTGGGTGAAAGAATTAGAAAAAGGTGCCCAGTCCTCCAAACAGACACAGCCTGGCTGGAGAGAGGAGCTTAGATTAGATTTCAGGTGCAAAATGCTCCCTCATCCAAGTACCTCTGTGCAGTGTCCTAGCTACATAGTTCTACATAGTGGCCATATAGTTAATAACAGTTATGGCCAATGATTACAGAAGTTAGCCAATGTGCCCCAGACAGATCCACATTTTGGTGTTAACTACATCGCTGAAATATATAGTTTGGTATTTGAAGGCACCACCTACTTCATTTTCAATTACATTATTTAGATAAAAATAGTAAAACACAGGCAGCATGAAAGATTAGAAGGTATAATAACAAAACAAATATAAGTTTAAATCAAATGATAGCCTCAAGCAGGCTTCCAACTTCACTTCCTCACCTGCTGCGTATCCCTAATGCATTTATCACAAATCGTAAGTAAATTAGCTACGTGTGGTCCCCTCCTTCTAAAAAAGCCCAAAATCCACATCCTCATTTAGCTCAATAGATTCAATAATTCTCTCAAATTAAACAATCTAGTTGACACTGAATTACAAGTTGTGGCAGCATATGCCAAATATATGATTAGTTTTGTCAAGGAAGAGACTAAGCTTTTGAAAGGGTCAAATGGAAAATTAAAGACAATATACTAGCAAATGCCACGGATGTCAGGCAGATAAAGGAGAAAGTTGTATAGCCAGAAAATTCTTAAAACCACTACTTAACTTTTTAAGTTACATCTAATAAAGACACAATGGATTTAGGAAAACTTAGGCAATTCTTCATTAAAATAGGATATGTTCCAGAAGCTCTTTCATTTATTGGCCATTTGAAATCTGCAACAGTTTCTCACAGAAGTAGTATTTTAAAGCATAGTTCTAATTTTATAGTAAGTACGTACTATGAGCTTTCGGTGGCTGACCTGGGAAGCTAGCCACCTTTTATATAGCACTGTTTGTAGGACAATATATTTTAGATTTACTTACAGTGCTTAGCTTCCTTGGTTCTTGGATATCTCAACTCTTGTTTCCTTTGTTCAAAGCCTGCCACCCTTTCAAGAAGAAAGTTCTGTCTAGGTTGGTACTCACGACCAGTTCTAAGATGCTATCTATTCTAGACAAAGAATGGTTTAGAGGAGGAGCTAGACAAAGGGGAGTTTTGAGGTCCTGTTGATTAACTTTCAGATTATTTCAATGCCTCTAGTTAGTCTTTAGAGTAGAGCTTTATAATTTTATTGGTATGACAAATTTAAAACAAGTATATAAATGATCATCACAGTAAAATAAATGTCAAAATCAATCACCATTGAATTATTTATATTTCTGTATTCACAAAATAATATGAAGTCTCATACATTAACAAAATGTCTATAGTATAGGTACTATACTTTCCCCTCTTTACCTGGATTAATAATGGCTTCTCTTATTTAAAATATTAAAGTTTTATATTAAAAAATCCTTCCAACCAAATGTAAGTAATACAAACATTTTGGTGTAAATATGTAGGCACAGTCTATAAAATATATGTTTGCAATTTGTATATCTTATTTTATAATCTTTTTCTTACTTAACATAATAGGAACTTTCCTCAAATTATCAAATACTAGTGTCCAATGAAATAATAATTTTTCAGCATTACTATAAGAATAATAGGAAAAAAAACAGTTTTAGAAAAGTATAGTGACCACCAGCGTGAGTGGCTGCTGTCAGGTTTCTATCTCCACTACTTGAAAGTTGGTTTAGGAACAAGACCCATCACAACACAAGCTAGTTTTTCCTTTAAAATAAAAAGCATGGGCTTTCTGTATAGCTTCTGATTCCCGGGTTAAAAATGCCATTCACTTCATGGTCTTCTGGGTTGCTTTCTTTGTAGCTTGTCTTAGAAAACTAAGAAATTGTTTTAAGGTATAGCTTTGCCGTCACTTTTTGGCTTGATCCCATTTGAGTGTTTTAGTATTAAAATTGTCTTAATACTGTAAAGCACCCAGATAGATGTCACTCTGATGGGCGCTATATAAACTGTGAAATAAATATATTTGCAGATTTTAATTGGAAGGCAAAACAAACTAAAATAAGAAAACCCAGTGACGCTATAGCTCTTATATACTATATACACAGGTCCTTTTAACTTGGGTTTGGAACCTGCTTTATAAGGTCCACATTATATTACAGACTATAAGGTAGGACCAAAAAGTACAAAGTGGACAGTGTAGAACAAAACAGATTTTAAAATACTAATTATACTCAATTTTTAAGGTTAAAAAGCACTGTTTAAATTTGAAAGAGGAAATATGCAACAGGTGGCTGCTGACTTGCAATTAGTAAAAACTTCTGGCAGAGACATACCATGCAGTAATCACAATGATCTTGGATTGTGAGATGCTACTTAACCTTTTGCAAAAATAATAATAATAATAATAATAATAATAATACTAATAATGAAGTAGTATGACGCTATGGGGGGTTTATAAGAAAGGTCATTATCACAGGCTAAACAGGTCCAATAATATATTCTCTTGGAACATGCAAGCATGGGCTTGTCTGTACCCAATCAAAAACACTGGTAGCTTATTTCATACTCATTATACTTTGCAGTTTTCCCTGACTTCTTTTTTTCCCCAAAAACAACACATCCCAAATCCTTTGAAACAAAGCACTTCATTCTGATGAAGATATCAGATGAGTGAATGCTGCAAAAGTAAATATCTAAAAGTACAATTGTTAAAGTATAACAAAGGCTTACCATGGTTAACTATTAAAACCACAAGTCCCCAAAGACAACGGTATGACAGAGCAAGGTTTCAGAGGGGAAATGGCAATAGCTGCTATAAAGTCTTTGTCCTATGTGTTTTGTTTAACCAAACATGTATTTCTGTCCTTTTAATTAATCTTAAGAGAAGCAATTAACTATATAGACACAGGTAGGGGTGCATTTAAAAACACATTTAAAATAATTTTTGCACACTACAAAGATTTGTGTAAAAACAATGAGGCATGTGAATGATACAAAGAAAACATTAATCACTGAGGGGGATATTAAGTGTCTGAAAACTGTAACAAAGGTGGTTGACATCACTTCAAACAAGATATAATCTCTTATCAAAGGTAATATATAGATGTATTTTGTAGGATTTGTTTTAAAGACAATGATTAAACAGAAAAAGTAGAAAATTTTAAATACTATTTGGGAATTGTTTCTAGGGACCTCTTAAAGTTTACATCAATTTTCCCATTATTTACTGCTATGAGAAATGTCTACTTACCAACTAAGAATGATACTTAATGTACTCCATCTGAAACTCCCATTGATCCTTTATAACCACTTTTAACCATGCAAGGCTCTACAATGCTCCCCAAGAGGGTATCCCCAAATTATGAGGAAAGCTTGAAGACTATGATAAAACTGACCCATATATGAGCAAATCTAAAATTTTCAACAATATTTCCATAATCTTTTAAAGCACAAGAAAAATTAACTATAAACAAATTAAAATGCTAAATATTAGGTCTTAGAATGGCCATTTATACCAGCTTTTAAAATGTAAAACACAGTTTTTTAACACATTATCAAATACAGGCATTACCTGGATAGATGGCTTATTTAAGTGACCCAGATTTGAGGTGGTTTGTCTTGGTTCATGTCCTAGGACCATCATATTAGCATTGATCAATCTGAAGGCATCAATAACAACCTGTAAAAACAAGGTGTCAGGTCAATTCTTTTTAAAAAAGCAAGTGATGATGCCAAGCAACAGTGGACAAGGCATGATCAACTTGCATCTGTTTCTGGCCTATTTCCAGAAAATCATTTAATTATAATATTAATAAAAAAGAACCTCCTGCTGACTGTGCCATCAGCACACCACCCTCGATCTTGTAATGTAAGGTGACACCAATTATTGCAATTTTCATGAAGTAGTAAAGAAAAATATTAACTTTGCATCTTTATTATTGAAATACTTCATTACTAAACTTACACCAAACAGGCTTCATCAGTGTGCGTATGTTTGTCACCTAAATTTTACCTAATCAAAATGAATGACAAAGAGAAACTAAAACTGTAAGTGAGCACAAGCTAAGGGACCACATCTAAAGCCCAGTCCTGTCACATCAATTATACCACCACAGTACTTGAAATGACAACAAAATTACAACCAGCAAGGTACTTGCTCCACGTATTCTCTTCTAGTCATATACCTTTCATTTCTTGTGACTATAAAAGACTTTATACCTTGTCTGATGGCCTTAAGTGTCCCAGCCCATGGCAAGAACAGGAGGCACAACACAAGAAAACCAAGGTCATCTGTGCTTTAAGCCAGGAACATGGTATATAGAATGACATGGCCCTACAATCACAGTAAAGAAATAACAATAGGTATCCTCTTTGTGTTAAGAGTATTCAATGTTTCTGTACAGAAAGACTTCGAGTTCTTACGTGATAAAATGTCATCTGTTAGCTCTTATATATTAAGGGATTTAACAAGAATCACATACTATCTTATAGCTTTTTTCTGTTCACTGCCATCAATTTCAAAGAACTCACTAAAGCCTTTAAATGTTGCAAAGTTTTAAGTAAAGCACTGGGACTTTACAACAGATGCCTCTTTCAGGAAATTGAAATCAATTACTGAGAGAATAAACTCACTACATTTATCACATAAAAAAACTTAAAGCAGGATAATACGGTATTTTTAAATTTGTTTTTAATGGTGTTAAACAACTGGGATTTACCAATGTTTTAAAAGCTATTGCTAACTAGACCAGTTCTCATTTATGTAATTATTACTTGAGGATACCAAGAGATTAAAATAAAATCTATATTCAAGGTAAGGAAATGAAATCCAATGAAGTCTGAAAAACAATGTTTGTAATAAATATTACGTTGTATGCTAAAGAACAAGAAAGAAAAGAAAAAAATGAAAGAGAAGGAAAGAAAGCAAGCAAACAAAAACCACCCCTTCTAAAGGCTGCCACAAAGGGTCAAGTTTCAAAGAGTACAAACTTAAACCAAATCATTATGACAAGTTGAATCCCACTCTGGTTGGAAAAAATATTTTTTTAAATCAACTTTGAATGCTGTCTTTATTTCTAACAGTTTGAATTTCCCCAAAGATTCCTCTTGCCTCAAAATAAAAACAAGTATCCTCAGAACATGCATGATTTAACAGTTTGTAAAAACTGTTTTTTCTTGTTATACAATAACTACAATCCAGACTTAACTTTTGAATTTATATATAAATAATTATGGCCTAGGTTTAGACCTCTTCCTTATACTTAAAAAATTTTCTAATCATGTTTTTCCATAAAGCATTAAAAAAATAAGTGCTAATGTCAGACATTATAATACTTTAAAACAGCTGTTTAAAATTTTCTAAGGTTTTCTACTAAGAAGCACATAAAATAAGGTAAAATTAAAATGTAGGCAAAAGAAAAGATGGCACAATTTGAATAAATACAGAATTAAGAATTGCCACCCTTACTATTAATGGTGAATATTTAAGAGGAAAGCATCATTGTGGTCCAACTGTTTATTTAGAATACTGATTCTATTTTAAAATTTCAGTAAAATCACTTCTAGGGGAAAAAAAAACACACTCTACAAAACCATGTAAATTCCATTACGTATCACAACAAAATGCCTATATACTTTTTTTTATATTGAACACTTTCAAACTAAAACAGAAGACAGCTACTTTACATGCATAAATTTCTGTAATACTCCTCTGGAATGTTATAAGCAGGTGTGAAACTTCATGAAAAGGAAATAAAAATACCAGCTAAGTAGATATCATGAGCAGCTGAAAACAAATCTGAATAAAATTTTAAAATTCTATTTAAAAATTAAGAGAAAAATTCAAGAATTTAATATACCACTCAATTAATAAATGACAGCTTAGATGAAATGACATGTCTAGATGGACCATTCCTGAGTAGCAATATGATAGCCAACAGAAAATGAATACTTTACACTCGGATTAAAGGAATTTGCTGCCATCACTATAGCAACTGTCTTAAGGAAACTAACATGTTCAACAACCTGCAGACCAAAATTAGATTTAGTAAGCAATAAAAATATAAATGTGGCAATAGAGTCTACATTTTCATTTCTGTATAATTTTATAATTGTTTTTTGCACTATGAGAATAAGTGGGTTTCCCCTTTAGAGCAACCTATCAAATTAGACTCATTAATGTCCAGTGCACTAATGAGCAATGGGTAAAGAAGGTGTTAATTATGCCATGGTAAGATTCAAGAAAAAGCCCTAGTGAGCACTTGGAGGTGTGTACAAGCTGAAGGCGTTTCTCCATGTTTATGTATTTACAACATGATGCAATAGAAAGACAGCAAAGTGATCACTCCATGGTTAAGAATGGAAATCTTAGATTCAGTATACTGAACAAAGAACCCCCAAGGGTTAATTAAGGTATGAGGGGGACAGGGGAAATAATCCATTTTTGGAGCTACATGAATTTTCTAAAGAGTTTATTTTAAAGTATATATAAATTAAAGCAGTTCAGTTTATGTCTTATAAATCCAAATAGTAACTTAGCCAAAAACTTACACAAAAATTACTTCCTTAATATGTACTAAAAACCTGCAAGCTAAAGTATGAATAATATTTTCATGAATATGATGCTTTTATAATTCCCTTCCATGCTGAAGTCCTACACACTACATTGAATCTCTATTCACCAGCCTGATCATTTAATTTTTTCTGGTACAAGTGCCTTGAGACTTTTCAGAGGTCACTGCAACAGTAGACAGCTTATAACACAACCATTAGCAGTTTGGCTAGCTTAGGGAAACCTCTTACTTTCCTTTTTTGTTTATTATCACTGCATGAATCTGCAGCATATGATAGTTTATAATTTCTCAGGCTTGTTAAATTCATGTTAAAGGTCTGTTTTCTTGTTGAATAAATTTTGTTCATATAATGCTGCCTATTTCATACACTCAGTCTTTAATAGCACCTTTGGTCTATGCGCAACTCACAGATCAAAACAGAGGACTAAAATAGGGGTTGATGATGCTATTTACATGTGTGATTCCTGCTGTCTTCTTGTTAGTAGCTTTAATATAATAGAAGACCTTGTCTGTTTTGTAATTAACACATCTTTACTGGAGAGATATTTGGAAGTGATTGCTGTGAATATACTGGTTAGTAAAATAAACACAATCACACACCACTTTCTGTTATCAGACAAATTTGTGAATTGTACACATTATATTCCAGATCAACAAACTGTGATATAACAGCCAAGTAGAAGACACATATTTATATAACCCTTTATTTTTCTGAAAATATGTATTCACTCTGACCTTGCAAATATAATTAGCTTGTGGGATGTGCAGATTTCAGTACCATGGTTGCTTTACTAATTGCAACTCTTGGAAATAGATACTAAATATTTGGAAGCTGCCAATACAAAATAAAAACTACATCTTTTTTGTACATCTGTCTTAGCTTATAAAAGCAAAATAGTTTTAAAAACAATACTGTGTTCCACGTTTATTCCAAGCATACCCAGGGTCAAGGACCTAGCATTGCAATTTAATAACGAATATGGTTTAGGACTCAAAACTAATTATTATTGAATTCAGCTTAATCCATGTTTTTTGGCTTCTTTCATGAGTATAGTACAGTTTATCCAATATGCTATTTATTTTTAAGTTCATGTTTTCATATCAACTGTTAGGTCACTGAAAGACTAAACTATTTTCTAAAGCACCAATCTATACTTCCCAATTTTTACATAAAAAGGAAGCAAAGCTCTTAAAATTAGTTTAATAAAAGGTGTTTGAAAGAAAAATGCATAAGCACTTCTGGCAATAGTTAGTATAATTCATAATACTCCCCTCTCTTTTTTAATAGCAGCTGCTGCTTTTGGCACTTCCAATTATACTTATATTGAAGTCAATGACTATGGGAAGTGTTTACATGTAAAATGAACTAGATAATTTTTTTTAAAGCTTGAAAAAAAAGTTTTAAGACTTCAAAATCAATGTCAAATGTCAAAAAGGGAAAGACTTACAATTCAGTTACCAGTTAAGTTACATATTCAAAATCATATAAACCCACCACCATATAAAGTCAGTCTCTGAATGATTCTGAAAATGCTAGGTGTGGAAAGAAAAGCAATACCCCCTATCAAATATCCTTTATCACCTAGAAATGACCTGTTATCAACTGCTTAGGCTGTTTCCAGATTCTTTAAAAATTAAGGGTGCACGTGACCTGGGAAGTACTGGAGTTTGTGACCACGTTGTTACTTCTGCTGCCATGCACTGTCAGCCATCTATAAGAGAAAAGCATCCTATGTCTCTTTTAAGTCCACCGCATAAAAAATTCAAAGAAATCTTACTTTTTATGCCATTTCCAATGAAAAGCACTAAGAACTAAAACTGACTCATGCCAAATGCATATCACTGAATCGCTGTGATTTCCTAGTCTCAAGTTTGCAACACAGAAATTATTTATAAAATGTCAATTTTAGCTCTGGAAAAGAAATTCCTCTGTGTATGTACATTTTCTCTCTTCTTCCTTGGAGAATTGCGTACTGTAGCTAGAGATCTGTAGTACAACTTCAATATATTGGGAAAAAGGGGGGATGGGGTGTAACTGGCATAATTTTTTTTTTTGACAAGTGAAGACATGCATCAAAATTCAAACAGAAAAGCCACAAGTTTTGAACATATATACCTTAAAACAAATTGATCTTTAGAAACTAGTATGGCAAAAGGTAATTAGACATTATTAGATTCATGAAACTCTGTTAAAAAACATATAGCTAAGTCTGAAAGTTTTGGCATGATTTTTTTAGTGTATGCATGTAGTCACCTTAGCATAGGTGTTTCAGTGCTTGAGACACTCTGGTGTCGGAATCCTGCCTAAGTTAGAATTCTAAATCTATCACTTGCTAGTAAGTGATGTTATTTAATCTCTCAATGTCTCCATTTGTGCATGAGTGACATCTCACAGAGTCGGTGATATGATTAAATAAAACAATACATGTGTACCTGCCCCACTGTTCCTAGTGTTAGTAACTGGCCGTCATGGAGTTGCCTACCTCAGGTTTCCTTTTAACAGAACCTGCTGTAGAGAGCACAGTTGACTCACAACCTCCTTATGCTACACCTTTGGTTCCTCTGGGGAGCAACCCTTGGGCTGCTCCCAGCCAATGACTGAGCATAACAAGCGGTACTAGAACCTAGCCATTCCTGCCTATTAAGGGATTCCCCTATAGGGAAACTGCCTCAAGGACTCCCCATCAGCCTGGCTGAAACTTTCTTCGAAATGTGCTGCAGTCTGATGCTCTTCCTACCCAATCCTACCTTTCCTTTCTCTTCCTGTACTCTTGTCTGAAGGGTCTACCTTTTATCCATCACAGGTGTTTCCCTAATAATCTTTCACATATCTAATCCTGTTTTGGCATCTGCTTCTTGGGGCACCCAAACTAATCCAGTAAAGAAAGCAGAGTGCTACTACTGTAATAGTGTTAAAGTTAGGAAAAAAGTTACCCGCAAAATCAAATCAGAACTATAGATTTGGCATCCACAAACACTTGGCATATGAAAACATCAAAAAGAAATTAAGGAGAGACATTTAAAAGTATACATTTCCTTAGGAAAATTCCTAATTAAAATAAAAATAGCATACAGTTACACTGAATATTATCAGCCTTAAAAAATAACAATATGCCTAGAATCTTGATGCTCCTGCAAGATAGGTATTTCTAGACTTATATGTGAGAAATGAACAGTGACTTTAAAAACTGAACTCCTCAGGAGACTATTAATGAGCCAGAAGAGACTGTCATTTCAGGGTCATTGGTCTGACATCAACACAGAGTACCAATTCTATCTGGTGGCTACTCAGTCAGCCTACATAAAATGAACGGATGTCACATTCCTTTCTAGTAGACAAAGTAAAGCAAGACAGTTGGTATGCTTATTCACAATTCCATATAAAGTTAAGGAATAAAAGGCTATGTTAGTAAGGCAGTAGGGAGGGTGGATGAGAGGACTAAAGGACTTACGTTTGTTGTGCTTTAAAATCTCCTTCAAAGAAAAATGCAAATATACCCTTCAAACTGCCATCTCTCAATAGGCAAGGTCACTTTCATAGGAAAAATATGCAAAGGTCAATTACTTTTCTATGCATCACTTTCCCTATTCTTATTGGGTTTATTAATTAAATGATTATATAGAAATTATCTAATCCTCTTAACTACTAAGAGGTAGATATTAATAGTCTCAATTTATGGATGAGGAAACTGAAAATCAGAGGACTTGAATTAATTAAATGAGATGACACAACTAGCAAGTGATACCACTGTGATTTGTGACATCCACAGCACGCCAAAGCCAGTTCTCTTCATCACCAAGCTATGTGAAGTAACAGTTATCCTAACACAAAAGCAAGAAGAAGCTACTATTAGATTCAGTTACTTGAAAGGAAGGTTTGAGTCTTATTCACCACTGAACGTACATTTCTCAGCAGAGTACCTGGCACAAACAATATGGTGCAATAAATGTCTATTGAAATGAAACGCTCCAAAAATGTTTTTGGGTATTATTTTATATATATAGTTTCACTATTTCATGTTTATTTGCAGCTTCCAAAAAAGGAGACATTCATTATCTATAAAAATCTAATCACTCGGCTTAACAAAATGTACACTTCCCATTTCCTCAGTTTTGAATTCATGAAAAACTCTTCCATGGCATGCTGAACTGAAAAGCTCAAACATCACAAAAGACTAATTTGTGTTTAATTTGGAATAAAAACTGCATACAATAAAGGCATATGAAATGTAAAAAGTGGCAGTAGGCAACTATTAATCAGGTTACTAGCAGTCCAAGAATAACCAATGAGGAATCGAATATGACTTCAAAGAAAATTTACCGCCATAATCAATCCTACTCTCTTCAGGAAATTACAATGACAATAACATATTAAAACCACCAAAACTAAGTCCCAGGTCCAGAAATATCCTCACAGTTAATAGGAACTAATGTCAAATTATTTAAATATGGTTGTAAACAAGTAATATACATGGGCTATGTGATGGCCTCTTGTACAAAGTCTTGTTTCCATTTGTTGGTATAACATTGGTGTCAAGGACAGGGAGTAAATGTTACTCTCCTCTATGTCTTCAGTGTGTAAGTGGCATACAGCAGTGGTCAAAAGTGTCTGTTGAATGAATGACCAGGAATTAGGCTGGGGAAAGAAACGCATTAAAGAAGCAAAAGGGGTTAATAAATAATATTCTTATAGATAATGGGACATTGTTTTAAAGGTTTTCCTTTATCTTTACTTAAAACAGCTGAAATCAAACTAATTTGAAGCACATCTGTATCACCCGAAATGTATAGCAAGTACTAAACAATAGTGTATTAGCTCAGATATTGTATTATTAATATAGAAGCTCTAAATTAAAAGAACCACACTAAAAACTGTTACTTTATATAAGATTTAGCCTTCTCCGACTATGACATAAAATTGCTTTAAGGTTCCCAGCTGACAATTTCTGATTATACTAGCAAATGTTAAACTATTAAATTTGTCAGGGATACTATAGATACATTAGCACCTACAGTATTTCCTTAGGTATACTCCCAGATTAAGTCTAACAGTATCATAAAACTTCAGAGTGATAACGAAAGTGAAAAACAGAAAGCAAACAAAAGATAATATAGTACCTAAACTTGTTCCAAGAATTGGGTGAATATGCTCACAAAGCTATATTAAAAGTGAAAATAGAATTTTTATGTGTGTTATTTTCTACTTTTCTCTTTCAATAAATAAAACGAGATGAAGAAAAGGTGTGTGTGTGTATACAATTTGAGATTAGGACAATTTAGCCCTACTTGACCCTTATGGGATAATGATCAAAAGAAAATCCTGTGAGTAAGAGCTTTGCTAAATACCTTGTACTACCTTTAGAAGACAAATGACACATTAAACCTGAACTCTAGTTCTGATTACACACAGTTCAAATTCAAGGCTGATGTCTATGAACAAGCTGACTCACTGACCTCATCAATTTCATGCATTAAATAAATGACTCTGACTGCTAATGTATAAAAATTACTTACTAAGCCTCACAAAAGTTAAACTCTGTCTTTTTTATATTCTGAAAGCCAAACTGGTAACAGCTTACCACTGACACATTCATTCCTTATTTTATTTTATAAACATTGTTAAAAAAACTTTTGCCAGACAATATATAAATTGCAAGATATAAAAGCGTTTCACCCCAAAAGAGGCCCCAATCTTGTGGGGGAGACAACACATGGACAGATGAATAAGACACAAATGGTTTTAAGCGTAATACATTTAATCACTTCAAAGGCCAGAATTTTAATGTAATATATTCATTTTCCTCTTCAACAGCATGCCCAGAGAAATATGCTGGAAAACATTAATTGTTCAGCAAAAATTACCTGAGCCACAAGAGCATTTCTAAATTCATCAGGATGTACAAAATTCACGAAGGGAAGAGTTTTCATTTCTTTTATGGTCATTACCTTCATCCTCTTTACCTTACTGAGCAAGTTAGTAAGTAATTTATAGACTTATATTTAACAAAGTTTTTAGAGTTATTCACATTTTTAAAATATGCTAGTTGTTAATTCTTTTAAGTATCAGTTACTTTAATCTTCAGAATAATAAAAATGTCATTTATTGCACTCATCCTATTATGGCATGTGCATGTTAATCATTACATAAATCATTTCATAATATTCACAATATTATGATAGTTACTAAAATCCATTGTATAGCTGACAAATCTGAAGCCCAAGAATATTAGGTAACTTGCCCAAGGTCATGCTGTAAAGAAGATACAAAAATGAGATTCTAATACAGTCCTGACCCCAGAGCCTGTGTTCTTCATTATTCTATGTCCTCCTTGCCTTTATGATTTTTTAAATAAATTATTTCTTTTTAAAAATATTTTATTTATTTGTTTTTAGAGAGAGGGGAAGGGAGGGAAAAAGAGAGGCAGCAATACATTGATGTGTGGGAGACACATAGATCGGTTGCCTCTCACACCCCCTTACCCAGGGACCAGCCCACAACCCAGGCATGTGCCCTGACTAGGAATTGAACTAGCAACCTTTTGGTTTTCAGGCTGGCACTCAATCCACTGAGCCACAACAACCAGGTCTGATTTTTTTTTAATAAAAAGGTAAAACAAAACTATTAGTTGAGTAATTTTAAATTTCTACCATCTTAAAACTGTCCAGTACAAAATTTCTTGGTAAACACAGTATTTGCCCACTTGCCTCAAAAACACATAACCTTCAAGATATTTGATGTTATAACATTCATTCCCTAATCCTTTTTTCTCATACTGGTATTTACTCAGAGCCCTATCTTTTTTTGTAAAATGTTGATTAAAAAAAATAACAAAACCGACTTACTTTACATTCTGATATATCTATGAAAGAATGAAGAAAGAATTAAGTACCGCCTGGAATGGTATTAATAGTTCCTACATTCTTCCCCACCAGGTACAAGCTCTAGTTTTCTGAGTGATGTCCTGCCTATCCCTCAAAGCATAGTCCATGCTTCATCTACTTCGCGCAGCCTATATCCATTTCTTCCTTCTTCTAATTTAATTTTCAATTACTGTATTTGCTATAAAAGCAGTACTTTATTGCATATTGGGACCTGGAAGTTTCCAAATAAGTATTTGTTGAATTACATCTGTCTCTAGCAACCAATTTAATACTGAGTTTACAGAAACAAAGCTATATCAGTGTAATTTGTATTCTGTCAGTATGCAATGTAGGATTATTGGCATATAATTGGCATAATGTTTTCTGGCTCACAAGTAATACCAAATGTGTATGACTCATTTTCTCAAAGAGACAAAGACCATTTTTTCTTTATGTTGCACCCTAGAATCATTAGCATACAGGTACATTAGGTATATATACCTAAATACCTACTGATGCAATGATCTGAAGATAAACATCACATTTTTAAAAGTCCACTGAGTATTTCTCATTAAATAACACATTTTCAAGAAAATCAAGATTTATTTGGACTAAAGGGTTATTAGTGTTTTTGTGGGGTTTTTTTTGTTTGTTTTTAATGCTTTTAGAATAGAGAACACAGAGATTGTTAGGAGTTAGCAGGTAACATCTGAACATTTTACTGACAGGAATCTTGACAAGAAAATGAGTTCTCAAAAGTAGTAATCACTACATGCTAGTTTTATGACTTTGCACAAAGTGGTAATTTTTTATGCCCTAAGGAAGAAGTATAGTCATATTACAAGTTGAATTAACTTCTAAATTCGCTGCTGGATCAAGTCCAAGTTGTGGGTTGAATATACAAGATAAAAAACATTAAGCAAAGGGGGTGCCACCATGCCACTTGAGAACTGAGGTTTAAATATTTGAATATGTGTGTTTTACAAATAAACTAAAACAGAATCATAAAAACTACTTCACTGGTAGGTTTAGAGTATAGCTCGCTGGCAATTTCTCTGTGCTAACTCTCCATTTAAATTATGAGTATTATTATAATTGATTTTCACCAATATCATTTTTAAACATTTATAAGATCATATAATATATGGAGTGATACAGATTCTTTATCATAGTGTATATTTTATTATTTATGTTGGTCTCAATGTTTTTCTCAGTATGTCACAAAAGCTGACAGGGATGAGTCTAAACTGTTTTTTAAAATTAACAGAACAAATACTACATGAGAAAAGATTAATATATAATTCTTACCATAAGTACTACAGAGAACTATTGAAAACATATGAGAAAATGTGTAGCTTCTTCCCTTGACATATGCAGAAGGGAGTGATACCTATCCATGTAAGTTAAGAAAGGCCCTGCAATGACCTCTACATCTTCCATTCCTGAGTTACTCCAATGATATCATTCATAACTGCCTAATTTTAAAGAGCCAATAAAACAGCTTGAGCTCTCAAATTTTATAAATTTAGATTTGCATCCTTTTCCTGCTGCTTAAAAATGGTATGATTTGGGCAAAGTAATCTCTTTCACTCTAACTGTTGTACCTTTTCATTGATAAAATGGAAAAAGAATAGTGTCTATCTGCAGAATTACTGAAAAGAATAAATGAGACAACTTAAAATAACTATCACTGTAATACCTGGTACATAGCAACAATTCCATAAAGATACAGTCAAGTCACATAAAAGGAAATAACACATTATGAATTAATTGTGATTATAAAGAAAGAATGCATGCTTATTTTATTACCCTATTTTATTACCCAAAAACAGAGAGATAATATTGGGATTTATAAAAATGGAAATACAAAAATATACAGGAAAGAGCTATGTAGTAAACAGAAACCCAACTTAAATCATTTACATATAGACTGCCATTTTTAATTTTTGACCCACCCATTGCCTTACTAAATATTTTGACAGCTTTGAGAAAGCACTGCAAGGAAGAAGAAGGCATAGTCTTATGTTATTCAGTTTTTACAAGTTTATATTCTTAAGTTTAATGAATTAACTGGCCATGGATTTACAAACATTTAATTTGGTTCATTGTTCTGAGAGGTCTTGAGACTGAAAATCTTAAGTTAGAACCATACTTGGAACCTTATAGATGAGGTCATATAATTAACAAAGAATTAGATACTATTTCAGGTAACAGAATTGTAAAAATCTGTATGTTAGATACAAGTTATGTGAATTATCAATGATACATATTTATACTAAAATTTTTAAAAATATTTTATGACAAAAATTAGACAGTAATACATGTGATTTCATAATTTTAGGTATATTTTTTTAAATAATACATTTTACCACATGAGAGCAGTCATATGATACAAGGGCATTTTTAAATGCAACACATTCTTTTAATATGAATTATATTTAATTATAAACAAACAATGAAAATCCCAATGTTGTATAATACTTAAACTAGGCTTGAAAACTAAAACTGCCATTTAGAAAACTATAAACAAGATAACCAAAAATAAAATACATATTCATTATTTACATTCTATTTTAAGGATGCTTTATTTTATTGTATGTAAGTTTATATATTTTTTTCAAAGTGGTCACCCTCACAAGAGCCAAGTATCATAAAAAATCTGTCACACTAACACAAAATAAAACTCTATATGTAAAATGAGGTGTCAATTATTACTTGTAAATATTGTGGTAGGGAAACTTAATCAGGTATTTCTTACACTTCTAAAATAAGAAATGTTACTAATTAGATAAGTAACTAAGAAGGTACAGTAATTATCAGAGAATTAAACTTAAGAAGTTTTATTCTGTCCTTTAATTCAGAAAACTCAAAACAAAAACAAAGGATTTTCAAATCTTTTTATCCATCATTTAAATAATACACTTAGTAAAAAAAAAAAAAAAAGTAAATAAATTGAAATACAAGCATATAGCAAGCATCAGAAGCTATCCATTCTGAATTGCCTAGTGTATCAGCTATTATTGTTTTGGTGGTTAGTTTCTGCCTCTAAAAAGCTAAATCACATCTAATAGGATCATGATTTAGAGAAGACCTCAATTTTTATTCATCATAATAATGTGATGTCAGAAAGTGTTTAACTTCAAATTCATGGCAGATAAAAACTCCACATTTTAACGGCCAGATTAGTTTGTTTGAGCTGGTGAGCAGATGTTAATGTAATCTGCAATACTATCAAACTCCAGGTCTGATAGATAGCAAGCTAATATTTACTTTTAAGTGCTCTAAAAATAATTTGTAAAAGCTGCATAAAAAGGATTCCATAAATGTATTGTGATTTTATTTTAACAATTATTCTACACTACAATGGAAATACATGCTCAAACAAGACACCTCAGCAGTATTTTAAAGCAGTAACCACCTAGCCAATTTCTGTATGTTCTGTAGTTTTTCTAATCCACTCTCCCTGTGGTTGAGCAAAATCGAATTGCCTCTCACATTTGCAGACAGCTCTGTGAAGGTGATAATAGAGCTGCTCCCTGCTGTCATGAGGCAGGAAATAGGAAAATGGCATATGGGGCTAGAAAGAAAGAAATAAAAAAAAGAAAGAACGAACAAACAAAAAAGAAAAAAAAAAGAACTAAACAAGAACAAAAGATTTCAACAAAGAACAACTATAACCCAATATGCTTTGCAAGTTAATCTCTTTTCAAAATCATTTAGCATATTTAATCATTCATGTGTCCTCACTCCAAAAAAGCGAATGATTTATACCAAGTCTTTGGGGCAAGTTTTCATTGTCTAAAATATTTGGAATATACAGCTACAGAATATGTCCTGCACAATGTCTGCAAAACAGAGCTCTTTAACTAGATTTTTAAAATGTGCCAATCCCAAATTCTCCATTTTAAAATAAAGGAAGGTAGAGTAATGCTTATTAAAATATTAATGAAATGTACATGGCAGGCTTTTATTATGGTTTAACATTCCTAAATCTATGAAATGAAAAATTTAAAGATAAACATTTATGATCAGACAATAGCTGATAAAAGTAGAAACAAATCTCTAATAATACCAATAATATATTTATCGACTTATAGAGTCTTTTTTAAAAAAGTAAACGGGTTTTTGTGTAGTTAAGAATTCTGCTTTAAAGATAATAGATTTTTTATTTAATGCTGCAAACAGAATGTGGCAGTAGATGCTAATAAAGATAGAATCTACTCTACCTTTCCTTTGACACTCTGAATGGGATCCACAACCACTGCCACAGCTCTCTCCGACAAGGCTTCAAAGCTCTGCTGAGTGTTGATATCCACACCAGAAAGCCAACAACCAAAGCCAGGGTGACTGTGATACCAACCAACAACCATCTCAGGCCTGAAACAAAGAGGGCATTCCGCTATTCAGAACAGAACAAGTAATACATTTATGATAAGAAAAGAACCAACACACTAACAGGGTATAAATTAAGAAGAGATGATAAACACACAGGTGTGAAAAAGCACCATTAGAAACACTGAAATCATACACCATTTTACCCACAAAACATGGAAACGAGTAAGTGTGACAAAGAAGTGCTATCATTAAGAGACGCACATTAGCAGTGGTAGATAAGGCTTTCAGTTTTTCACCTTGTTACCACACTTTCTCAGAGCCAGTTTTTACCCTTTCAGCATTCAAGTAAATATCTACTCTTTAACTCCTTAGCTCTGGGAGTTGGATTTTCCAGGCAGAGTATATTTTTAACAATGGACACCAGGATCCACTGTTGTGAAAGGATTAAATATCAATTAAACCAGCAGTAGAACTAGGAACTCAGTCAAAAACCAATTTGCACTGTTCTGCTCAGCTGCTGAGCTTTTTGCTAACATTAATTTTGAAGTTTTTTCCACAGTAGAAGAATTTGAGCAAGAGAATGACAACTATTGAGAGGTCTAATCTGGGGAGAAAAACTTAAAGAATATGTGACGTCTATTTGCCCTGTCTTTAAAACTCTTAAGCCTATAAATGTAATTAAATATTCAGAATCTTATTCGTTTACAACTCTGAAATACACAGAATATACATTCTCTTTCAAGTACAAGTGAGTAGAGAGTAACTCCATATGCTAAACAGAGGGAAGCTATAGCACAAGCTTACTATGTGATAGTTGAGAATTTTAACATGAAGCAGTTTTCTGATTGGCACATTTCTTTGATTCTAGATGGAAGAGAGACTAGATAGGTGGTATGTAGCACCGACAGTGATACTTTTACATTAACTACATGGCTTTTTTTCCCCTAGGAATGATACCCAAAAACATCCAAAATTTTTGAGATACGCTTCTGAAAATATTTCCCATTGTTCCCTTATATGATCATTTAAAATTCTTACCTTCCTGTCTGCTTCAGCATATCTAACATTTTGGCTTGGAATACTGGATCAACTGCCTCCACACTGACACCCTGGTTTAAAAAGAAAGAGAAATAATTAGCTTTTATAACTACAAAAAAACCCCTTCATATTACAATGTATATTAAAAAAAGCTACCCAAAATAACCTAGGTATATTATTCTGTGCTATCAAAATAATTTTATAAGTTTTGATACTCGCTCTTGTTATTCAATTATAATCCATACATTAATAAAGCTTCTAAAATTGCCACCTACAAACTGCAGTTAGCTAATGAGTTAAGACAAATTTCAAGACCATTTAAGAGTTTATTTGGCCATGATAAAATAAAATTAAAAGAAAAAAAGAGTTTATGGTCATGACTATGTATATATGTACATTTATGTGTGTGCTGTGTGCGTAAATATCAGAAATACCAAATAACTGAATTAATTCTTTTTGGGTTGGACCTATCTAGGAAGTGTGCTTCCTAATACCCAAAGCATCTCACCCAAAGCTCTACTATTCAGCTATTATAATAAACAACAGTTTCAACTTTTTTTCTCAGTAACATAAACACTTAAATTAATTTATTAGTTTCCCAGAGCTGTTTTGCAGGTAGGTGGGTGGGTGGGTTGGAAGGGGAAGAAGTTTAGTGCTGCAGTTAGAATGACATGGTAGATTAGGTAGTTGGAGGGAAGTATATACTGTTGAATATTATCTCAAATATAAATGCATTCACAAAATAATTCTCCACTTGAGACACTCTATAGCCAATTCTTTTAAATGTATTATTTTTCTAGTTCAATCAAAAGATTTTAGGATATATAACTATCAAAGGCATTCTAATCATCTCTTCAGTGACAGATCACTGACATTATGACTCCCACAAGGCTTTCTTCTGACATCAGAAATTTAAGTCTAATCTACTTAAACCAGGTAACACAAACACTGTCTTCCCACCAAAACAAACAGCATTTTGAATTCTAATTGAGAGTGCACCCTCAAGAACAGGGGTATGCAATCTGCTGCCTACAGGCTAAGAAAGGTTTATTTATTTATTTATTTTTACATCTTCAAAGGATTGTTTAAAGAAAAAAAAGAATATGAGACAGAGACATATGTCTTTACAGAAAAAGTCTGCTAACTCTTGGGCCAGAAGAAAAACTTTAAATTCTACACACAGTAAATATGGGGGTGAAAATCTATTTTATATTGTCAAACAAGTTTTTACACATAAGTAATATTAAAGCTTAAGATCCCTTTGTTATAATGAATAAGCATATAAGAATCACATGTAACAGAAATAATAGTTAATTTTATGTGTTTTATATATTCTGACATGAAAAGATATAATAGTTTAAGATTCAAATCTAAATCTTTAGTTAATATGTAGTGCATTTCTCTATGTCCAATGTACAAAATAAATACAATGGAAATTCAGGACAAAAATCAGCAGATCCAAATTAGTTTACCTCAACAAACTGGACTAGAGAAAATGGCATATTTTTCTATATTATGCATTATTTACAAATAAACCACATTCTATAGCAACTACATGTTGCATTGCTGAAAAACAAAATTTTTTTTCTTTAGCATCTACTTATCAAAACATACTTACAGTAAAGAGCCTCAAACAGGAAGTTTTATGAAAACAATTTCTTTAACTCAGATATTTTACAAGGTCCAATAAGAAAAAGATTGCATAGTAGAGAAAAAAATCCATCATAAAGATATACATATTATATTTTTCTAGGTAAACAGATGAGAAGTATATTTGCTGTTTTATGGAAGGCAGATAGAATGGTTACTGTGTTTTGGCCATTTTCTTTAAATTGAAATACATATTTATGTATACAAGTCCAATGCATTACACAAAATCACTGTGTAATAAAAACAAAACAAAAAACCTCACTGTTCCAGAAAGAACAATAATTCTAAACAGACAGAGTAGATGACTTTCAAAATCCATATGAGTATGTTTCTTCTATAAACAAATTACCATACCTGGGCAAAAGCACTAAAGTTTGCCATAGTGTTTTCTCTCTTTTTTTAAAAGGTAACATTTTGAATAGAAGCTTAATTAAGAATCATTTATCACCATATATGGCACATTTAAAAAAGAGGCCATATTTCAAAAACAATGGAACCAAAACATGAGTACTAGACAATGTAAATTAAAATCTAATTAAGAGTCTAAAACCTTTTGAACCTGAAGTGTTCAAACTAATCAAGCTAATATCCTACTATTTTAGGGTAACTAACTTTATAAACCAAGTACACTATGCTAGTTTAAGCTGAAGGTTTGAGTAAAGGTATTTCATGTTAGCACCGTTCAGTATGTGCACCTACAGGGAATGAGGCACTTAAAGCATAAATGATTTAATTCAATACAATCTAGAAATCTCTATCATTAATCTTATGATGAATTTTCCCTGTCAGAAATAGAAAATGTAATATAATGAAAGTTATTTTGCAAAGAAAAAGAAAAGAGAAAAGAAACACATTTACTTGCAGCAGGCAACCATAAAAGTACTCACTGTCCCTGACTGTGGCATAGCAAACACATCAATCACTCTGACGGTGTAATCGTCAACAAATTCTCCAAGCATCAGGCCCATGACTTCCATTGGAACTCCAGCACGGCCATGTTTTAACATCTGCAAGAGGAAGATACATGGACACAAAGCTTTGAGATCTTTGTCTTTTTTTTTTTTTTCCCAATTGAGAACTGAATTTTGTTTCAGTGAAAACAAAACACTCTGTTTTATTGATGTACCTAAAACAACAGCTTATGCCCAAGAGGGTAAAGATGACAAATATTCCAAAGTAAAAGATACAGTAAAAGCAGCAAAGCTCTCTTAAAGTAAATTACTCCATTTAATACTTACTTTTAACAGTGCCAGAGAAGAAATATAAACTTGTTCTGCTGTGTCCACTGCAGGAGCATCTGTAGGTGGCCCCTATAAACAAGCATATCAATTATTATAAGCATACAAAGTTTATGAGTTTAAAATTAAAGTTATATATTATATAAACTTCATTGTTTTACAAGTTTTCAGAAAATATGTCAAGGATTCCTTTATTCATGTACAACACAT
The DNA here is from genome assembly GCF_021234165.1 of Pteronotus mesoamericanus. Classification (NCBI taxonomy): domain Eukaryota; kingdom Metazoa; phylum Chordata; class Mammalia; order Chiroptera; family Mormoopidae; genus Pteronotus; species Pteronotus mesoamericanus. Next base: position 23,739,591 of record NW_026555325.1, on the reverse strand, counting down.
ATAATCAAAACAAATTTGGAATATCAAACCTGTAGGAAACAGATCAAACTTAGTACTAAGGCAAGTGTCCAATGGACATAAACTTAAATCTTTCAGCAATGCTAATCTATAATACTTTCATTCTGAAATAACTAGAATGCACCAATTAGCCATGTTTCTTACCGCAATGTGATGTAAAATGCTGTCAGACTAGCATGATAACTGAAGGATCAATACAAACAGCAAATTCTCTGAGCTTGATTTTCAGATAAAGACAGCATGTAAATGAGGGTTATGGGATCTCTTTGCAGATAGTAGGTATAGTGAGGGGAGAGAGACAGAAGACAATCCCTATGTGAAAGAGCTGTGAACAACTACGCTATACCTGAAGAAGTTGTTCTCCCATAGACAACAACAAATTTAACACAATAAACCCCAGGTGTGAACAAACTGGCTGCGACTGGTATAGCTAACATGAAAATACTTCCAAATCCTGACCACTACCTTTAAAACAAATTTAATCTTATTACAGGCTAAGAAAGATACTATGTTTCTCCCTAAGGATTCTATCTTCATCAAAAGCAACAAAACTTTTTTTTAAAAGATTTTATTTATTTACTTTTAGAGAAGGGAAGGGAGGAAGAAAAAGAGGGAGAAGAAACATTAATGTGTGGTTGCCTCTCACACCCCAACCTGGGGACCCAGGCAGCAACCAAGGTACGTACCCTAGGCTGCGAACCCACGAGGTACGTACCCTCGACTGGAAACTGAACCAGCAACCCTTTGGTTTGCAGGCCGGCACTCAATCCACTGGGCCACATCAGTTTGGGTAAACCTTTTTAACTATAACATTCTGTGGCACAAAGTAATTTACATCTATCTTTACCCTTAGGATAACTACAATCTTATAAATGTAATTCTGCCCAAACCATAGAAAACTTTTTTCTCTCTTAATAATAAGCAGTCTAGGAAATTAAAATGAGATATGACTTATAATTGCTAGGTCCAGTTACAGATTATATAATAAACATGTTAGCTCTCCAAATTATGTCACTATTCTATCTTGCTCTTACAGTTTACTCACTAGAATTAAAAAACTGCTTTACTCATTACATTTCACACTTATAGGTCTATGTGTATTTTGTGCTTCCTCTTGTCTATGCACTAAATTTGTGATTTTTTTTTGTTTTGTTTAAAAACTCATTAACATTTACTGGAAGCATTAATAAGCATAAAACACTCTATAATAAATTTTCTCTAAAAACAAGAACCATAAAAAAATTACCTGTTTCCTTATATACAAGGTGGTAAGAAAAATCCCTTAAATTTTATTTTTAATAATAAACATCAGATAATAATTTGAAAAAGGACCAAATTCTTCATCTATTCTCACTTAATGTAGCTTTATCACTTAAGTTTCAAATAGATATAAAGAAAACCCTAAGGTAAGCTAAAATGCTATCATGCCATCATATAAAACATGATAATTTCATTGGTATAACTGTACTCATCTAAGAAAGTTAAGAAAATTTAAGGTAAGGACAGTAGTGAATTGTGATGAGAGGTTTTGGGGAAGTAATAACTTCAAGGTCAGGATAGTAATGACTACTTATAAATATTATTTCCTGGATCCCAAGCAACTTAAAAAATGGACACGGAGAAAGGATTTCAACTGTTATCTATACTACAGTTATTAATACATGCTGTATCAACTTACATTTTTAAGAAAAAAAACAGGAAAATAAAATATCATACTGTATTACTGACAAAGTCCAGAAACCATATCTGCCATCAATAAAAGAAGTAACATTGTTTTTTTCAACATTATATGTAAACAATACCTAGCAAAGTGCCTGGCACATAATAAAAAGGCTCAGTAAGTACTCGTTGAAAAGAATGAATGAATAAATAAATTGAGGTACTGCAAGCCAATGGGACAGAAATAAAAAATACCCACCAGTTGCCCTGTGAGAGAGAACAAGCCATATGCAAGCAGATATGAAGATCTTCGCTGCTCTCTCACTATTTTCTTCTCAGAAACATACTACTAGAAAACCATGCAGCTGTTTCTTTACTGTATTGGTGCTGTTTTTAGAGACAGCAGACAGTGATATATTCTGTTGCCCCTTTCACTCCATCACCACTTTGTTTCTTGATATAGTTAAATTTCCCAGAAAAGAACTTGGCAAGAAGTGGCAGTGAACTACATCATGGAAAGGGGGTGGCGGAGGGGGAGTGGAGGGAAGGAAAGAATAAGAAGAGGGGGAGGGGGAGATGGAGAAAGGAAGGACAAGAGGAAGGAAGAAGGGAGGGGGAGGGACAGAGGGAGGAAGGAAGGAATGAAAGGAAAAAAGGGTAATCCCATGTAAAACAATTTCTATGGGACAGATGGTAGGGACTTATGTTAGAAGTGAGTATCTGAGTCTGAAGCTATCATTTTTCAAATGCTCACCTGTTCAGAATAGCATACAACCAAGCAATAAGGAGCAGAAAACCCCATTAAAAACTCTGGAAATTGAGCTAAGAAAGATATGTAAGAAATTGTACAGCTGTAGATCAAAGATGACTCGAGCTGAAAAAACGTAGGGCCATGGACAATTTACATTTATTGTTTTTGGGCCAACATTCCTGGGGAACAGCATTCTGATGATTCAGAGAGGAAAGTCACTTAAAAATAAAATCATAAACAAAATTTTAGAAAACTATTTGGCATCAGTAGAATATATGAAGGCCTCCTATTGTTAAATAAAAAGTCAGAGGACAGACCAAGACGAAAAAAAATTAAAAATTAAAAACACACTGGAGGCAACAAGAGTAAAAATAACAGTAGTATAGAATACCACTTTAATTCTTTTTAATCCTCACCCGAGGGCACTTTTTTATTGCTTTTAGAGAGAGGAAGGCGGGGGGGGGGGGGGTAGTGCAGAGAGAGAGGGAAATATCAATGTGAGAATGAGAAACATCGAGGGTTGCCTACTTGTACACCCCCCTATAGGGGATCACATGGACCCATGACCTTTAGGTCTATGGGACAAAGCTCCAACCACCAGAGCCACACCACCCAGGGCTAGAATACAAACTTTAGAAGATGTCCAGAATATAGAGTAAAAGATAGAAATAAAAACTGTTAGAAATATGATACTATAGGACAGAAAAATGCCGCTGTTCTTAAGGATAAAAAAAGAAATGGAAAGAATAAGTAAAGATGAAGCTGAAGAAAACTTTCTTGAATGAAAAGTCAACTTTTGGATCACAAAATGTCAGGCAATATCAATGAAGAAAGTATTATAGCTTGAAAAATCTTAGATAAATCTTAATTACATGGATAGAGCACAATTTCTAAAATCATTCAAGGAGGAAAACTAAATAACCTAAAGACAAAAATGCAACTTTGGATTTCTTTGCAATATTAAATGTTCAGAGTTTTAAGAGAGAAATCATTAATAAAATACCCTCAATTTTTTTAAAAGTCTGAAGGCCCACAAATATATCATTATAATATATAAGAGCTCAGAAAAAGTGATTCTGTGTATCCTCCCTCACAGAACTTCTTGAATTAATGATCCAACTGAACTCCATTAATCAAAATAAGAACCTTAAAAAATGGAAAAACCATCATAAAATAAAATCTGTTAAAACCACTAAAAGCAGTTAAAATTAGAAATAGATCTAAATAATATAAATAGCCAGTGTCCAAAACCACAGATATGATTCAAGTAACTATACATAAAGCAATGAAGAGATATGAAGTATAGAACATTCTTCATTTTATATATAGGAGGGGGGAAATGAGATTTGTTTAAGTATTGATATGCTAGAAATATGGATTAAAAAGTTTTTTTAATAACTGAAAAATAACCATGAAAAGCATTAAAACTGAATATACACCTTAGCAAATCAATGGAGAAGAAAAAGCAAACACTTTGACATTAAAAAAAAACAAAACAAAACCTCCCCCCGCCCCCCACCCCAAAGAAACAGCAGGGAACCAAACAGGAGGAAAGAAAAACAGTAAGGTAAGATTAATTATACTGGTAGTGCCCTGGTTGGTGTGCCTCAGTGGACTGAGCAAAAACCTGTGAACTAAAGGGTTGCTGGCCATGTCCCCAGGAGGGGGAGCTCGAGAGCCAACCATACACTGATGTTTCTCTCCCTCTCTTTCTCCCTCATTCCCCTCTCTATAAAGAAATAAAATCTTAAAAAAAAAAAGTACGGAAAACATTTAAGAAAATCATACAGTGAAAAAATATAAATAAATTGAAGTCGCTTGTTAAAAGTCACAATGGGTTTAAGACAGCTATTCATGTATATACTGCTTACAAAAACAAAACAAAAAGATTGGTGAGATCTGTCAATGACATACTTATACTTCTTTTTGTAAAAGAAACCACAATGACCACTATTTTTTTACTCACTCTACCCTTCTTCAGTGATGCATTACATTAATAGATTTCCCAGTATTAAATGACCTTTGTACTTCTGGGATAAGTTGTTCAAGTGTTGTTTTATTTATTTTATCTTTGTTTTTTTTACTTTTTTTACTTAAGGTTTTTGTTTCCCTATTTATAAGTGAGATTGGTCTGGTATTTTCTTTTTCTTGTTAAATTTCTCAGGTTTTGATCTCATTACACTATTGTAGATTTATAAAATTGAAAGTTTTATAATTTCCCATTTTCTATGTTCTAATAATATTTATAAATTATCCATGTCTTTAGAAAATTTGGAAGACTTCATTCGTAAAACATCTGTCTCTGCAGCTGACTTTGGAGCTAATTGTTATAACCTTTTCAGTGGCATTAATAAATTCAGGTTTCCTATGTCTTGAGACTATATGGACTATTGTTTCAGAGAATTCATCTCATTTAGATTTCAAACTTATCACCATAGAATTGAACATAATCTATTTCAATTTTTCATTTTTGTATAATACCAAAACTATATAAAAATAAATGTTTCCTCACTTCACATTATAATACCTCCCTAAAGATTAATGATTCACATTTTTAAAAAATCAAATCATAACAAAAACTATGCTAAAAATATTGAAGGGAACACTTCTCAATTCATTCCATGAGCCAACATTATCCTGATATCCAAGTCAGACAAAGACAGTACAAGAAATCTATAGTCCAATATCTCCTATTAACATTGGTGCAAAAATCCTCAACAAAATACTAGCAATCAGAACACAGCAACATATTAAAAGGATTATACATATGACAAAGTAGAATTTATGCCTGCAATGCAAGGACAGTTTAACATACAAAAACTGACCAATGTACTATATACCCTTATCAACAGAATGAAGGACAAAACACACTTGATCATCTCAACCGATGCACAAAAAGTATTTGACAAAATTCAACAACATTTCAAAATAAATATGCTTAACAAGCAGAAGGACACTATTTCAATAGAACAAAAACCATAATGAAAAACACAGTATTCTATAGTGAAATACTGCGTTTCCTCTAAGACCAGAAACAAAAAAACAAAAACAAAAAAAAGAATCTCTTCTTTTACCACTTTCATTAAACATAGTACTCAAAGCTCCATCTAGAGCAATTAAGCAAGAAAATGAAATAAAAGGCATCCAAATTGGAAAGAAATATAATTGTTTGCAGATGATGATCTTATATATAGAAAACTCTAAAAAATCCCATAAGAACAATAAAAAACCCTGTTAGAATAAATGGCTTCAGCAAAATAACTGGCTACAAAATCAACACACAAAAAACAGTTGCCTTTCTATACACAAACAACAACCTGGAAAGAAGTTACAAAAGCAATTCCATTTACAACAATATCAAAAGGAATAAAATACTTAAGACATTAACTTAACCAAGGACATAAAAGACTTGTACAATGAAAACTACAAAATATTTCTGCAAAAAGAAAAAAAAATAAGACACCTCATGTTCATAAATTCAAAGACTAAATATTGTTAAAATATCAATATTACCCAATGATCTATAGTTTCAATGCAATCCCTACCAAAATCCCAGTAATATTTTTTGCAGAAATAGAAAAACTCATCTTAAAATTCATATGGCCTCTCAAGTGACCCTGAATAGCAAAAATAATCCTGAAAAAGAACAACAAAAATAAAGGACTCAAACTCCCTGATTTCAAAACTTACTACAAAGCTACAATAATCAAAATAGTCCCATAATGGAATAAACACAGGCATACAGAACAATGGAATAGAATCCAGAATCCAGAAATAAATCTTCACATATACAATAAAATGACTTTTAACAAAGGTGCCAATACCATTCAATGGGGCAAGTATGGTCTTTTCAACAAATGGTGCTGGGAAAATGGGACATCCACATATGAAAGAATGAAGCTAGGATCGTATCTAATACCATAAAAAAATCAATTCAAAATGGGCCAAGGACATGAATGTAAGACCTAAAACAATAACAGAAGAAAACACAGGGCAAAACCTTTATAATATTGATTTGGCACTGATTTTTTAGATATGACATCAAAGGCATAGGTAACATAAGAAATTGTACATTGGGCTTCATGAAAATTTCAAAATTTTGTGCATGAAAAGACAGTATTGCCCTGGCCAGATGGCTCAGTTGGTTGGAACATCACCCCATGCACCAAAAAGGCTGTGGGTCCGATCCCTGGTCAGGGTACGTGTGAGAGGTAACCAATCAATGTTTCTCACATTGATGTTTCTCTCTCTCTTTCTCCCCCTCCATCCCTCCCTCTCTCTGTCTAAAATCAATAAGCATATCCTCAGGTGAGGATTAGAAGAATAAATGAAATCTTTCTCCTTAAAAAATAAAAAAAAGACACTATCAACAGAGTAAAAAGGCAACCCACAGAATGCCTTTTACAAATTATACATCTGACAAAGTATTAACATCCAGGATATACTATAGAAAACTCTAAAAACTCAAAAAAATATATAAAAACAAAATAATTTGATTAAAAATGATTAAAGAACATGAACAGACATTTCTCCAAAGAAGATACGTAACTGGTCAATAAGGAGATGAAAAGATGCTAAACATCACTAATCGTAAGAGAAATGCTAATCAAAACTACAATAAGATTACACCCATTAGGATGGCTTCCATCAAAAACAAACACACAAACAAATAAACAAACAAAAAAAACAGAAAATAAGGACGTGAAAAAGCTGGAAACCCTGTGTACCATTCTGGGAATATAAAATAGGATCGCCACTGTAGAAAACACTATGGTAGCTCCTCAAAGAATTAAAAAGAGAAAACCGTTTAAGATCCAGTAATTCTACTTCTGGATACATACCCAAAAGAATGGAAAGCAAGATCTTAATGAGATATTTGTACACTGATGTTCACAGCAACATTATTCACAATAGGTAAAACACAGAAGCAATTCAAGTGTCCACTGATGGATGAATGGATAAGCAAAATGTGATTTAAACACACAAGGGAATATTATTCAGGCTTAAAAATAAATTCTGCAATATGCTGACAACATAATCTAAAATTTCTTAATACTAAAAAACTAAAAAGAAAAAAACCTACAAAAATGGTTGCCCTGTTTATGACAAAAAGTCAACACACAAGTTAACAAAATACTAAAACCTTAATGAAAACATGGACAAAGATTATAAGGCAATTCATTACATAACGAAGACATGATGAAATAAATATGAAAAATGTCCAACTTCACTACTTGACCGTCCTTAATTAAGAAATGTCAATTAACACATTAAGACATTGTTGTTTTCTTTTTCTATTAAACAAGCTTTAAAATGCCCAATTTTGGAGAGGATATAGTAAGAGATACTCTCAACACTGTTGGTGGGAATGTGAATTGGTATAATCAATCAGAAAAGCAATTAAGCAACATATATCAAGAGTCTTACAAGTGTACAAACTTTTTGACCAATTTTTTCAATCCTAGAAATTATTACAGTAAATAAGCAGAAATTTTTGCATGGTAGTTCTTTTAAAATAATGCAAATAAACTTAGGAACAAAATAACAACCAATAATTACAAAATATTGTTGAAAGCTCCTTACTCTGAGATCTCTCCTGTCTGTGGTCATCTTAATCAGCAATATTACCTTAAGTTAAAAGTATGCCAGCCTGCAGCTACATTGAATATTTTAAACTTATAATCTTGAAGATATCCTCTCCTAACTTAAAAAGAAAATTAAGACAATGGAGCATGGTTGCTAAGTATATTCACGTGGAGACAGATTTCTTTCCTTTCTTGGGTGAAATGATAGCAAGAGAGGTAAATTAGGAATTAACCCTAAGACAACCATATAGACCTCCATGTTTGCCAAAGCTGAGTATTTTGTAATACCTAAGGCTACAGCCTTTTTTGGCCAGTTATTTCCTGACTGTATGTAAAGGATTCCGCTTCAGAAATTTCTTCACTCTCAAAATCTGAGTTCCCAATGTGGGTAAGTGACGTAAAATCATGATGTACAGCAAAGGTTCAAAAGAACTTGAGGTAGCTTGAAAAACGTTCAAGATACAAAAGAGCTACCTTCAAATATATGAAAAGTTATCAGACAAAGTTCAGGCTAATAGTTCTCAAAGGGCAGTCCTTGAACCAGACACAGCATCAGCATCATCTGAGAATTTGTTAGAAATATACTTTGTGGGGGGGCGGGGCAGGTAAAACAGGGCAGGGGGTGGAGGGATAGAGAGAAAAAAAGAACTCACGGAGAAGGACAACAGTGTGGTGATTGTGGGAGGGGAAAAGTGGGAGGAGGTGGAAGAGGGTACAAAGGATATAAAAGGTAATGAAACAAAATAAATTGAATTAGAAAAAGGAAGGAGGACTTACAGTCCAGATGGCTTGCCTCCTCACAGAACCACATCAAAATTACAACTAAACCACAGAACACCATCATTCAAAACTGTCAGAAACTGAGGTGAACAGAAGTCTGACTACAACAGAATTAAATCAGAAACTACATGGACACTGGCAGGAGGGGTGGTGACACAGAACTAGCTGGTCCCACACCCACATGTGGCAGATAAAAATTTGGAAAAATATCTCAGAAGCAAGAGGCCCCAGCCCCACACCAGGCCCTGCTGCCCATGGTTCCAAGGGCAGGAAGATAAGTCTCCGTAACTTCTGGCTGTAAAAATCAGCCAGGACTGAGGCTGTGGAAGGCAGAAAATGCTGGAATACCAGGCTTCCTCTTAAAAAGCCCATGCACAGACTTAATCAAACTCAATCCCTTTAAACTCCAGTGCCAGGGCAGCAGATTGAAAAGCATCAGAGACAAACAGGTAGGAAATAAATCGTCTGGCCTGGGGGACAGCTTGCTTCCAAACAGAAGTGCTGACAGAGGCCATTCTTCCTTTTGTGAGTCCTCTCCCTACAGAGGTCAGTAGGTAGGCACCATATCTGAGACTCCATCAACCTGGCTCACACTGTATGACCCACTCTCGTGATACCTGGAAGCCCTGCACCACCCAACTTTCAGGCCCACCCAGGCTGTTTCCAGTGGCTTTTCCATATGAATAGCTTGTCTTGGACCATGGTTTAGAGTTTTCTAATTTTTCTGAAACATGCAGCACCTGGCTACAGGGAGCCCCATACCTATCCCTAACTTGCCCCAGGCCTGGCACTAGCAGCAACCGGCCTTGGTTTACAGATTGGCTTCACCTGGGCTTCTCTAAGCCCGGCACAAGTAGCAGCCATCTTCAGATGGCTTTACAGCTAATGCTGTGTGACCCAGACAGAACACAGGCAATGGATGACCCTGGACATATTAACAGCAATCAAGGCTCAGCCATAAGAGGAGGGTGTGCACAGCTCGCACAGTGGGTGCACCTTGAGTACCTAGCTTGAGTGACAGGGTAGGCTGTGCCACTGGACCCTACAGGACACCTACTACATTAAGCCACTCTATAAAGCCTGGGTTACATAGTAGCTCTACCTAATATATAAAAACAAACATGGGGAGGCTGCAAAAAGGAGGAGACAAAGAAACAGGGCCCAAATGAAAGAACAGACCAAAACTCCAGAAAAAGAACTGAACAAAATGGAGAAAAGCAATATATCAGATGCAGAGTTCAAAATCCTGGTTATAAGGATGCTCAAGGAACTTAGTACCTCAACAGCACAAAAAAGATACAGTCAGAAACAAAGGATACACTAATTGAAATAAAGAAATCAACAGGAAAGGAGATGAAGCCAGGAATCAAATCAGTGATTTGGAACATAAAGAAACAAAAAACAACCAATCAGAACAGCAAGCAAAAAATAGAATCCAAAAAAAAAAGAGTAAGGAGCCTCTGGGACAGCTTCAAGTGATGAAAAGGAAGAGCCTACAACCAAGATTACTCTACCCAGCAAAGCTAACACCTAGAATCAAAAGGCAGATAAAGAGCTTCCCAGACAAGAAAAAGCTAAAGGAGTCCATCATCAAACAAGTATTATATGAAATATTAAAGGATCTTCTTGAAGAAGAAGAGGAGGAAGGAGAGGAAAATACGAACAATAAAATGGTAATAAATACCTATCTACCAACAACTGAATCTCAAAAACAAGATAAACAAGCAGAACTGAAACAAAATCATAGATTCATAGAATGTTTTGATGGTTGCTGGATTGGGAGCAAGAGTTGGTTAGGCAGATGGGTGAAAACAGTAAAGGGATTAAGAAGCACAAATTGGTAGTTACAGAATAGTCATGGGGATGGTAAAGTACAGCATAGGGAATAGAGTAGTCAAAGAACATATATGCAGGACCCATGGACATGGACAATGGTGTGGGGATTGCTTGAGGGACTGGGACAAAGAGGGAAATTTTGGGACAACCGTAATAGTATAAACAATAAAATATAATTTAAAAAAACAAAAATACAGTGTTCACTTTAACTGTTAAAAAAATTGAAAACAAAAAGAAACACACCATCTTAAGGAATCAGAAATTTTGGCAGCAAATCTCACAATTCTAGATTTTGAAAAAGCACTCTAGGTGATTCTAATGCTTGCTAAACTGGAGACCACTAATTTTAGACTACATAGCCTGTAGAACTATGGCTAATGGAATAAATTTGAGTTCAATGTAAGAATAACCTTATACTGGTCTAAGCTGTCTAAAGAAGAATTGAACTTAATGAGTTTGTCATTGGAGTTATTAAAACAGAAGTGTTCAAATTTATGAAATGTTATAGAAATGGCTCAAACAATAAATAACAGATTAAGGCAGATGATGTTTTTAGGTTCCCTCCTAACTTACCATTTATCCTATTGCCTCCCAAGGACACATCTCAAATTCAACGTCTTCGAACATGAAACCACGTTTCTCTACAAACTAAATTAACCAACTTATAATTCTAATTATCTAGAGCCTCAAACTAGAAACCTGCACTAAACCTTGTTGAGTTTCCTTCAGTCCTTACATTGAATATAGCATCAAGTTTTATCAATGTGACAGATTTTAAAAAAATATTCTTTATGTAAGAGAGTTTTGAGAAAATACCATCCAGAGAATTCACTCCTAATCAAGTAAGTTTAGAATACACTGCATATGTGCCCTACCTACCAAATACAGGGTCTGGCACAAGTAACACCCCTTTTTTAAATCAAATAATCTTTTTTTACAAAATCATAACCATGTAATTCTGCAACATAACAATATCACACCCAAGGATACCATATGACATTTTAGGTGAAATGTTCAAACTAAAACTATAAATTATTACATTCGTATTATTAGCCTACCAACCGCACTCAAGCAGGTGTTACTTCTGCCTGTATATATTGTATATTAGAATATTAGAGGCTTTAAGAAAAATCCTGGAGTGGAAAAAAAAATCTGTTTATCTCTGTTTTACCTAAAGGTCTGCAAATCATTCCATGGTCTACATGGTATTCTCAGAGAAAATCTGGAATGTCTTTTTGAGACTCTGAAAAATTTATCATTTTTCAAATGCGAAGGCAGAGATTAATCCCAGGCTCCAAAGAATACTTAAGTATTTACAATGTGCCTAGTACGTTAGCTATATGGTTAAATGAAGGTTTCAAGAAGCTTATGATGTAGTTGAAAGGCAGACAAACACAGTAGCATAAATCATCAGGACTAACATGCAATTTCTGACTTCCAGCAATGTGCTCTTTCCACTACACCATCCCATCCCATCCCATTTTCAGATTCCTAAATCTACTTTTATTCTAAAAGTTTAGTTCCCTTCCTTTCTTTACAATTTTAGAATTCCTCTGCCACCAAGAACCATTTAGTATTAAAGAAAATGGAAATAAGACTTGGGATGTTGTTTCACCTACTAAAATACCTACCTACTAGTATGTTTCACATACTAAAAGCAGTTAGTATGCTCACTAAGAACAGAGAACACTTAAAGGGCCTCCCTATATTTTCGGAAATCTAGATGGGCACATGGGGCTTTGCAGAGTAAAACACACTATTGTATTTATTTATAAGACAGTACATACCCTACTATGAATACAAAGATATGCCTTTTAATTAAAATATATTGTAGGAAATCTAAGTTGCACAAATCATGTGGGGCTATTTGTTTAAATCACATGTAATGACAAATTCTACATGTCTCAAGCACAGAATGAAAAAAACCCTAAATAAATGTAGAGAATTTGAATGATTTCAATCGTTTTTCATTTACTGAGAACTTATGCTAAGAGCTTATGCTTAAATGCTGGGTAAACTAAGGTGAAAACTGTACAATATGAATCAAAAGAAAACCTAGGTCCAAATATTTTTGAATTTTAAAAATTGGCTTAAGTTATTACTATTACAAAAAATAAATAATAGAGAAATGTTTTCTTTCTGGTGCTTAATCAACAGTATAGTTCTAAAATTATCAGTTTATACAGTGTGTGAACTATTCAAGTTAACTCTGCTGACCTTAAAACAATTACTTTACCATCATAATAAACAAGTACACAAAATCATTTTTTGGAGCTTAAACATGATGTAACAAACTTTAAGGTCTTTTAATAACTTTAAGAATAACTAAAGGCACTGGTATAACTAAAGTGGTATTAAGCAAAAAAAAAAAAAAAAAAGTAAAACAATTGAGGAAAATTGGTATTCCATACAATGCCACTATAAAATAGAAATGCACATATCACTGAAAACAGATAAATAAACCTCTTAATGTTCTGCATCTTTATAGTCTAGTGCTGCAGAAACTTAAATTAAAATAACTACTTTTGCTATATGTTTCTTAATACTTAGTCCCATAGGCAACTTTGAAATTACTTAAGTAAGTCTGACTCTTTATTAATTCATTTAAAACATTTTAGTTATTTATTTTTAGAGAGGGGGAAGGGAAGGAGAGAAACATCAATGTGTGGTTGCCTCTTGCATGCCCTGTACTGGGGACTTGGCCCGCAACCCGGGCATGTGCCCAGACCGGGAATTGAACAGGCAGCCCTTTGGTTTGCAGACCGGCACTTAACCCAGTGATCCACAACAGCCAGGATGTAAGTCTGATTCTTTAAAATAAGTTTGGGGGAGAATCAAGATGGCAGAGGAGTGAGTGGAAGTCACACTGACCTCCTCCCAGGACCAACCTGGAATTACAACTAAATGGTGGAGAAATCACCTGGAACAAACAACTGCACAATAGTGAAAAAGAAGCCTTGTAACTTCGGAGACAGAAGAATCAGCTTTAGCGCAATCTAACCGCTAAGAAGTGCGGTAGAGACTCAAGAAGGCAGGTGGGGCGCCCATGGGCAGCAGAACCAGAAGGACATTGAAATGGCCAAGTTGGATGCCCCTGAGAAGAGTGGGGTCTAAACCAAAAGCGGGGATCTCTAGCCCACAGCACCAGAGCCCAAAAAGTACACAGAAAACAGCCAGCTGCAAAAAGCAGCAGAGTTGCTCTCTGACAGAGATAGGCGGCTGCAGATGCAAAGAACTGTTTAAAGAGCCAATGCATTTTTGTTTGCAGCCACTTACCCTGGTCTCTGGCAAAGGCAGGGGCAGAGTGGGCTAGAGACACCTGAGGAGAGACTGGGGAAGGAGGCTTTGGGGAAAGAACTGAGGGAATAGCTGGCAGGATCTCGGTGCTGACTCATCCCCCATGCGGCAGTAGCCATTTTGGTCAGGCAGAAACGACTCCCCCCTGAGCATCACCAGCATCAAAGGACCCAATAGACTCACCCCCAGGTGGGATTCCACCCTGCCCTGTGCTGTCTAAGCTGCCTGCTGAGTGCAGAGTGGCAGCCACAGACAGCAGATCCCTGGCTAAAGGGGATGTAGAGAGGTCTGGCAACACTTGGGCAGAGACTGGGGATGGAGGCTTTGGGGGGAGAATGGAGAGAGTAGGCGGCAGGATCCCAGTGCGGACTCCTCCCCCATATGGCAGCAGTGTGAGAGGACGCAATAGTCCAGCCCCCAGGAGGGACTCCGCCCTGCCCTGAGCTGTCTAAGGCGGCCTGCTGAGTGCAGAGTGACTAGATTAACAGCAGAAGGAGAAAGCCACAGATGGTAGATTACTGGAAGTCTAGAACAGACTGTCTAAGGTCAGGCAGGGACGACATGTGACATCACCAGAGACAGATCCAGAAAGTAAATACAGTGGTCTCCTACCATAGAAGTTCACACCACTGAAGTCAGAAAATGAGGACAGATCAATTTAAGAAACAGAAGCAAAAGAGAAGAGTCTCACAAATAACGGGAAGACAAAGAAATATGCCCCACTTGAAGGGAAAGGAGGAATCCCCAGAAAGAGAACTAAATGATATAAAGGCAAGTAAACTCTCAGGTATTGAGTTCCAAACAACGGTTCTAAGGAAGCTCAATGCGCTCAGTGAGCTCAGAGAGAATTAAAAAAACTACAGGGGAACTACAAGGAACTTACTGCAAACTATATCAGCATGAAAAAGGACATAGAAACTATCAATAAGAGACAAGAGGAAATGAAGAATACAATTTCTGAATTGAAGAACACAGTAGAAGGAATCAAAAGCAGGCTAGATGAAGCTGAGGACCGAATCAGCGAGTTTGAGGACAAGGTAGAAAAAAGTTCTCAGAAAGAGCAAGAAAATGAAAAAAGACTCAAGAATGAAGAGGCATTTAGGGAAATGCAGAACAACCTGAAACATAATAATATCCATACAGTAGGTATACCAGAAGGAGAAGAGGATGAGGAAGAGATAGAGAACGTGCTTAAAAAAGTAATGATAGAAAACTTCCCTAATTTGAGGAAAGAAAAAGTCACACAAGTCCAGGAAGCACAGAGGGTCCCATTCAAGAGGAACCTACTCAGGCCCACTCCAAGACACACCATCATTAAAATGGCAAATATCAAAGACAAACAGAGAATCCTAAAGGAAGCAAGGGAAAAAGAGGTTGTAATATATAAGGGAGCCCCAATACGGGTAGCATCTGACTTCTCAACAGAAACACTGCAAGCCAGAAGGGAATGGCAAGAAATATTCCAAGTTACGAAAAGCAAAGGCCTGCAACCAAGACTGCTCTACCCAGCAAGGCTCTCAATGAAAATAGAAGGTGAAATAAGGAGTTTCCCAGACAAAAGAAAGCTAAAAGAATACTCCTCCACCAAACCAGCACTGCAAAATATGCTAAAGCGATTGCTTTAAGATGAAGAAAGAGAGTCTGTGAATACCCAGTTCCTTCCACAGTTGCCAATACTTGATATTACCAATATTTTTAATACTCATTAATCTGATTGTAACAATGATATTATTTTAATTGTTCCTTTACAATTTGTTAAAACTAAACCTGTGTTAGTATATTTCTTGCCTATTTCTATTTTTTTAAAAGCTTTTAATGATCTTTTTGGTATTCTTTATCCATTTATTGATGAAAGGTTTGTAGAACTTTTTTCCCTAAAAAAACAAAAAACCTATTAACCATGTTTTAGATGTGTTGCAAATACTTTTTCTATTCTATTCCTTGTCTTTTAACTTTTTTATATGTATATTACTATATAGTTAAATGTTTAATATAGTCATATTGTCAGTATTTATAGCTTCCGGGTTTGAATATTTTACTTCCAGTCATGAAAAATATTAGTTCTATTTTTTTCTAAAACTCCTTAGATTCTAATACTGATTTTTAACTACTTGACTATTTCTTGTATAATGTGTGAAATAGGGTTCTATATTTGTTTTATTTCAACTAATAGTGGTCCATGCACCTTATTTGTTGAATAAGCCTTATTTTACCCATTGATTTGAAATATCAACTTAATCATATATTATATTGTTAGACAGATATATATGTTTGTCTCCAATGCTCATTATATTTCATTTATCTAATTGATTATTTCTGTGCAGGTGTCATCTTGGTTTAATTGCTGAGACTTCACAATGGTTTTAAATTTTTAAAATATTTTATAATTAACTTTGACATTTAAAAAAATAAATAAAATTAATCTGCATTTAAGAAAGAAAGAATGAGAAAGAGATGGAACTCCTACCTTTTGCAACAACATGGATGGAACTGGAGAATATTAAGCTAAGTGAAATAAGCCAGTTGATGAAAGACAAATACCATATGATCTCACCTATAAGTGGACTCTATTCAACAAAATAAACTAACGAACAAAATAAACCACAGGCACGGAGACATGGAGCAGACTGAAAGTGACCGGAGGGGATGGGGAAAGAGGACAATGGTGGAAAGAAGAAGGGATCAGACAAAGAACATGTATGAGTGACCCATGGACATGGACAACAGAGTGGGAACTGACTGTGGGAGTGGGGGATGGGGGTGGGATGGGCGGAGGGGGGTAAAGGGGTAAAAACTGAGACAACTGTAATAGAATAAACATGATTTATACATTAAAAAAAGAAATGTTATATGTTAAGAAATGGAAGTTTCACATTAATGTCAATTAGCTCTGCATACTTTTGAAATGGAGTAAAATGGAATATATTGGTTAAGAACAAACAAAAAAACAAAGAAATAAGTAAAATCAGTTCGTATTAAAAGGGGGGAAAGCCCATTCCTTTCAACTGACTAAGATTCTAAGTCAGGTATCTAACAGAATAGAACCGGGGGGGGGTAAAGAGGTAAGCCATAGGCACAAGGAGTGAGACCGATCTTTATACATACATGAAAATCTAGAGAACCAGTGAGATATAATGCCTATAATGGACTCCACAGAGGCATCAAACTTATCTCAGTACAATGAGTTTTGATCTGCCACATTTAGTAAAACGAAATTATCCAGGTCCACAATTTTTAAGTGTGGTTAAATTAAATGAGACATGGGGTGGTTCCCCCTACCCCAACCCTTATTTAAGAAGGTTAAAATCTGATCCAGAATAAAAAGGTGTGACTTTTACTTGGGTAGCCCTTGTTGACTAAGTGTTAAAAAAAAAAAAAAAGAAAAGAAAGAAAGAAAGAAAAGGAATTTGCCATTATAACAGGATAAAAACTAAAGCCTCAAAGTGTTACCTACTCAGGCCTTTTAACAAATTTGTTAACACTATTAGTTATATTACTCCACCTTTCTCTTAGTGTGAACTGGTATCAATTACTTAGCCAATTTTACTATGTTATTAAAATACCTGATTAAACATGAACCAAAGTGTCAGTTGAAAGAAATGTAAAATAAAGGGTATCACTGAACTTCAACACTCCAAAAATAACTGAAATTATAAAGTTATCTTGAGAAATGACACTGAACATTTCAAAATTTGGAAAAAAGTTGTTACAGGAGTAAATATTACATAGGACTTATTTTTACTTATATTTGGTCCTGCATTACAGAATTATGTTTAAAGATCTATTGAAATATACATTTTTCAACAGAGAAAATAAATTTTATTAATAAAAGGTGACTATTTTAAAAAACAAAATAAAATTTAAACATATAATATAGAGTAGTTAACAAAATAATTCTTAATTTATGATATCCAATATAACTCAACAAATTCTGTCAAAAATTAAAAATTTTAATGCACCTAGAACCTTCAGTTTACTCAATTAAAAAAAAACCCCTAATAAAACCCCACACACAAAATAAGCAAATTCAAACATATACAAAGAACTACCTACTCTATTGTTTATTTCTTACTCAGAAAGGTAAGAAACAACCTTTTAATACTTTAATTTTGTGAGTATTAAACAACCAGTGTGAAAAACAAGCTGCATGTAAACTATTTCTACTGCCTGAGCTTCAATGACTAGCTGAGGCAACCTGTTATAGGAGGTGTTAATTGGCAATAGGAGTACAAGTCAGAAGCATGTTCCCTATAGTCCTAACCCAGCAAGGCTAGGTCATTAAAGTGGAAATGAATTCTTTCATGTCGACTTAACCCTTTCAATGCATGATTTCAGCTGCTTCCTCTCAATTAATTTTAAAAACTTCTTACTTTTTAGAGTTAAAAAAAGTTCCAAAAAAAGAGTCCTTTGGCTGACAGTTCCAATGGCTCCATTATTCAGAAGAGAAGAACAGAACAAGTTAATTGCAATGTATTTTTGCAACTCTCCTCTCTGAAAAACATATAAACAAACTGTATTTGCTTATTTTAACACTGAAGATGTAGGATATATAGTGTTTAGAAATAGCTCGGAATCATTTAGTCACATAGTTGTGGTTTACATTTCTGTTTAAGGACCCAACAATTATCCCATGATGATAACTTAATCACCTTAATCTTGGGATAATGCAGTAGTAATTTTTTTATTCCCATAATGTTCATACAAAAACCCCCCATATAAAAATGTTTTGAAACATTTATGTTAAACACCTTTCTAACCATGTTTCATTATTCTGGTAAGGTGCAGAGTCACAGCATATCCTGATGACTGGTAGCCAAAAAGCCAAAATTCCTTTTATGGCATGATCTCAGAGGCTTCCAGATGGCACATTAATTCTTAAAAAAAAAAAAAAAAAAAAGACAAAAAGAAGGAAAGAAAAATAAGAATGGAAATGTCAAAATAATGATGTTGCTTTAAAATGCTATATTTATAATGCTAATATTCCCATATTTTTAAACACTATAGATATTTAATGTAAGGCTCGATTCTATAAATAATATTCTGAATAGTGTGGATAAGAAATCAACATACATATGCTGCATCTTTCATCTGCGTAACCTTGGAAATATTTCTTTAATAAAAATATCACACTAAGAACCAAACATTAAAAACCCTCTAATACCTAACACTGTGTAGCTTGTGATAAATCAATTAAAAAATACCAACATAACAACAGACATATTTTCACCCACTGTTGTAATATAGCTGGGCTCTTGAGTAAATATAATCAATGATGTGCTTATTAGAAATTTGACCAGCAAGGCCTTAGATAATAATGTGCAATATACTGGTTTGAGGATGTAAAAAAATGAGAATTATACTATATTTCTACATCCTATTCTATATTCCTTTTCCTATCTCACCCATCTTTCAAGTCTTTATTTTACAAGCTCAGTTGTTGCTTCATTGAAAACTTTCTTTCCCTAGACCTACTGAGCTCCTTCAATACAGCAAACCTAACTGACTGCTGTGGAGCCAGTATTTTAAGAATATAAAAATTTCAGTGGGCAGAAGGCAGTGAGGTGAGGCAATGTAACAGTAATAGGAGGGAAAGGGGAAGATGGCACCATTTCCTGGTTATAAAGACAACTGATCAAAGTGACATAGGGGCTGATAACCTAGTGCACAATGACCAATTGTGACATTTCTTTTTCTCTAAGACCACTGCAGACATTCACTTTGAAACAATTCTCACCTACTTAAAAATATGTGTGTGAAATATGCCATAAGGACCAATCACTTTAGACATCTTTGAAATCTGTCTCACCAGAATAGGGACTATGTCCCACACTGGGTGACTTTCAATCTGCCCCCTAGCAATGAGAAAGGAGCAAGCACAATGTTTGGCTACCTTTTCTATAAAGCATCCTAATTTTCGAGGATCAGTTAATCAAATTCAGAAAACATAAGGTAACTACAAATGTTCAGGAGTGGCTTAAATGCACTCTCTTTTATAACTGGAAATAGGGTCCCAGAAGGAAGCAGGACTTGAATGTCTTGCAATAGAACATTAAGATATCAGATCTGTTCCATAATAGGCCCTATAAATAGCTTTGGCTTTACAGTTCTTATAGTCCTAGGTGGTCCCTTCTTTTCTTTTATTCAACTACAATAACATTTATTTATGTATTTAAATTACAAAACATGTGAAATACAGTCAACCACAAATGAACTGGTTATTCTGGGAAGCATGCATAATTCATTAATTAGCCCATCTTCTAAATTATTCTACGCAAAACTAAGCGTGGCATGTTACACACACACACAGAGTGAGTGTTTTTATTTATTCATTCAACAATCAAAGACTCAAGAGCCCATTTGCCGTTGTACTGGCTATGCAAAGGTAGACAGGCTCCTGACCTTAAAAGGTTCACAAACTAGAAGATAGACAAGAAAGAGAACCATAAATATAACAAAATAGATTTGAGTGCAAAAACAGAGACATGTGTACAGGGCACAAAAGTCAGAGCAATCTATTTGATGAAATGTTCCATTATGCTAAGGATCGAAGACTATGTAGACCTTTTCCAAGAGGGGGCGGGGGGGAAAATGGGTAGATACATTCCAAGAAAAAAATGACACATTTAAATGCAGAGACACAAAACAATCATCCTGCATATAACCATTCAAAGCTTTTTAAATAAAATGGGTTGACTAAAGCATGGATTCTTAAAAAGTCAAACATGAGTCAATACTGTTTCAATTTCAATGGGGGTTTTTCTGAGGATGTAACTCTTTTTAAAAAAAGGTCATCTTTAAAAGAAGTGTTTTTCTTACCCACTTTTGCTTTATGAAAAATATTCAGCACTTTAGAATATAAATCAGTTTGAAATTCTAGCATGCTTTAAAAAATACAGCTACAAGACAATAAAGGAGATGATGTGTGTTTTTCCATACAAAATGTTTTCTTAAAGTAATATGTAATGCCTCTATGGTTTACAGAATTTATACAAATATTGTATCTGATTCAGTCTTGAGGCCAGGGGCTATTTCTCTTTAACACAGAGTTCTCAGAACAAAATATTCTTTCAGTAAATAACATTATAAAAACCTGATTAACTGACATCCAAGTAATGGGTACCAATGGAAGAGAAGACCATTCAAAGCTGGGATTACCTAGATTATTGATCAAGGATTTGAAGATTAAGTGGAAGCTACTGTGATCAGCTGTTAAAGCCCCTAAACAGCCATAAAGCCAGGCTGTATCGGTGTTAACAAACAATACTAATACTTGCCTGTTTAGGTGTACCTTGGTTTTTATTTTTCAAGTACATTATATTTGCATCTTGCTTTGTATTTTTCAAATATGTGGTTTATCAAACCTAATGAAAGACCAAGGGGCAATACAGAAGAAAGAGAACACCAGGCAGAGGAGAGGGAATCCTAAAAAAATAAATGTGTGAATATGGGCATGGCTAGGAAAAAGAGAAAAAGACTTGGGAAAGTTCTGTGTGCCACACAGAATGACATACATAAGGTATATGATGAATGAATTAGATGTGGTGCTAGTCCTTAAAATGTAGAAGACAGATAATATAACTAGATATAAAAGTGAATATAAAAGGACTGTCCAGAAAGTATCCAACCATGTATTAGGAAAAAGAGAGACATTTATTGAAGAAGATACAAGAAACAGTGTACATAGGACAAGGACACCTCGGTCCTCTTCAAAGTAGGTACCCTGGGACCTCACACAGTTCTCCCAACTGCAGCACGATGTTCCTTCTGCTCTGATAGCAGAAGCTGCAGAATGAATTTTGCCACAACATATTTCATGCCAAGATACTGCATCAAAATCTCGGACACAGTAGTTTTTGGAATCCCCAGATCGGCTTCTAGTTTTCACACTGTCAATCACCAATCTTTGCTGAATGCAGTGCGTACATATTCAACATTCTCAGACATTCTGCTTGTTGCAGGCCTTCCAGAACGTGGATCACTTTTAATAGATTCTCGACCATCTTTGAAGCATTTGTGCAACACTGTTATTTGCATTGTCCCTGAAAGCCTTATGAATCATCTGAATAGTTTCCGCAGAGGAATGTTCCAGCTTAATGTAAAATTTGACGCAGATTCAACGCTGTACTCGCTCATTTTAAATGCAATGGCCACATGGTACACATGCTCACTCAATAGCATCTACCACCCCCGGTGACCAGTACAGTGAAGTCGTCATTGTTTGCACGTGTGCATTCCAGTCCAGTCTCCCTGGCTGCCGGGTTACATTGATGTCGCATAAGCTGTTCTCATTATATTAACAATGGCTGGCTCTTCTCTGGACAGACCTCATATAATTGTAACTTGGGTTTGGTACCAAAATAATAAAAGAATAAATAAGCCTTGGGGACATAATAAAAAACAAGGTCTTATTTTCCAAGAGCTTTCCCAGAAAGCAAATAAGCAATGAAGATGCAAGCCAGTGGTTCTTAACTCTGTTTATTGTCCAGAATCACTTGGAGAGATTAAAAAATTGTGATGGCTGGGTCTATCCTCGGAGATGCTGATTTAAACTGCTCTGGGGTAAGACCCAAAATCTTTTTTATTTTTTAGTACCCCAACTGATTTGTTGTTCTGATTCTTACTTTTAAGACTAAAGCATCCTTGCCAAATGGTCACTCAATTCCCTGTTACAAAGAGCACAAATGAAATTTATACCTTAATGATATACACATATTTTAATTTTTGTTGGAAATCAGAATCTACTTTGAAATATCTTCTCTCCAAATGCTCAACTAATCATTCATTAACCAACAAAAGACCTTTACTTCAGGCAGGAACACATTCACAGATCAGAGAACATGTGCGTAAGACCCTGCTAGTCTCCTCCAACCTCTGCCCCTAGTACGACTAACAGTGCCCTGAGTAGTGCTCTTTAGATGCACTGGATTGCCTCTGCTGCACATTGCTCTCTTCATCATATTAAAGTCTCCATTAAGTACAGTTCTCTGAAAGGGCTCAGCATTCACTTGTTTGTAACTTCACATACCATTTGGGTCAGTGCTCTGCATACTTCTACTGCTCCCTGATAGAATTTTTAAATTTTTTTAAAAGTTTCATTTATTTATTTGTTTTTTAGAGAGAGGAGAAGGGAGAGAGAGAGAGAAACATTGACTTTTAAGAGGAACATGAGTCAGCTGCCTCGATGGGCTGCCTCTCACACATCCCCAACTGGGGACCTGGCCTGCAACACAGGGGCAGGTGCCCTGACTGAGAATCAAATTAGTGACCTTTTGGATTGCAGGCCAGCACTCAGTCCACTGCGTCACACCAGCCAGAGTGTATATCTTATTAGAAAAGTAGAAAAGTTAAGAGAGGGCTACTGACATAATAGAAAGAATTCCACACTAGAGAAAGATTATCTAACACACACAAGAAAGATGTTCAATAAATAACTCTTCAGTCTCTTTATACATAAATGCAGTTTTAGCTTTTATTTTTGATCACTATCTCACACTAAAACATGCCAGGCAGGCATTCTGATGCCTCTGTGAGCCAAGCACACATGAAAATGCCAAAGGCAATCCTTTGCTTGTGTGGTCTCCATTAAGAACTTTAGATCCTTTCTCCCAGGAGGATAAGTATATTCTAAGGGGAGAATAAATGAGAGGCTAGAGAAAAAGAAACTAATATGCTTGAAGTATACTTAGAATGGAACAAGAGATAGAGACAGTAAATCAATTAGGTACCAGGCGGGATACAGGGGTTGCCCCAGCTGGTACCCGAGGTGATCAGTCTTAGGCCTAAGAGTAGAAAGCTGCCTTCCTGGGAGGAGAAAGGCCAATGAGGCAGGTATTATGAGTAGGTGAGTAAAAGCGAGAGCCAAGTGAAAACAGAGTGAACAATTAATGTTTTTTCTAACTAACCAATATTACTTTGTTTCTTTTAAACTTACAAAGTATTTAAGAGATACAAAGAGATCTAATAACCAATAAATACATGACCAAGCTTATGAAATAAAACAACACTAAAACAGCTGGGCTGAAGCTCCTGTGTCGTCCTTCTTCTTCTTTTTAAGATTGTATTGATCTATTTTTAGAGAGAGGGGAAGTAAGGGAGAAAGAAAAGGAGAGAAACACCAACATGTGAGGAAAAACATCAATTGGCTGCCTCACACACATTAACTGGCTGCCTCACATGCCCCAACTGGGGACCTGGCCCACAACCCAGGCATGTGCCCTGACCAGGAATCGAACCAGTGATCTTTTGGTCTGAGGGACACCACAGACCACTGAGCCACACCAGTCAGAGCCTGTGTCATCCTCTTGACTGACTGCATCTTCCTCTACCCTCAGTTGTATCCACTAGTCTAATTCGTGTAATTGTGATGCATTTCTTTATATTTTCAGGTATATGTATACATAAAGTATACATAGGCAATATATAATATAGTAATTGCATGTTTTAAAATTATATATAAAAACTTCATATAGATTGCATTATTCTTCTACTTGTTTTTTTTCCTTCATTATGTTAGCATGGATTAATGATGTTGATATGTAAACATCACCTACTTTAAAAAATTCCATTGTTAAATGAAATTATGTACACATTTTCCTACTAATGGACAGTTAGGTTGTTTTCAATTTATATATATCTGGTGATCAGCAAACTATAACCTGTGGGCAAGCCAGCTGATTGTTTTTGCAAACAAAGTTTTATTAGAGCACAGCCAGCCCCATTCATTTTTATATTATATATGGCTTGTTTAACACTATAATTGCAGAATGAAATTGAGTAGTTGCAACAGAGACCTTATGGTCCACAAGCCTAAAATATTTACTATTTGGCCCTTTATGAAAAGAGTACCAACTCCTGTTATAAGCAATGCTATCATGAATGTTCTTGTATCTATGTGGGAAACTTTCCCTAGGGAACACAGTTGAAAAAAGATGTTAAATTATACGGTAGGCCAGTATTTATTGTTACAGGATTTTACCAAAATGTTTTCGAAAAGACTGTATGCTACACCAATAGCTTCCACGTGTTTATAGACCATTCATGTTTCTTCCAATGTTCGTATATTTTGTCCCTTTAAAGACAATGTCTTTTTTTCTTACTGATTTGTAGAAGCTAAATACCTAATGTTTTGTCTTTTATTTATTAGATATAGCTTTCCCCATCTGTGGCTCACTGTTTTCTTATTTACATTTCTGTATGCCCAGGTGCATCTGAAAAATGAGGATTATAACAACTTCAATTCACACAATCAATGCAAAGAATGTAAGTTAATACATTCAAAATACTTAGAACAATGTGTAGCACATGTGAGCGCTCCACCAATGTAAACATTTTATTTTGTAATGGAGTTTTTTAAAGGAAAATGAATGTTAAATTTCAGTGTAAATTAATTTATCAATGTGTCTCTTTCATATTTGAGTTATCTTGTTTAAGAAATACTGCCTTAAGTATTCAATTTTCTGTGTCCATAAAGCAATATTCGTCTCAACCTATCTTATTTATTAGTACCTCAGAATGCTAAGAATAGCATTTTCTTTAATTTTATTTCAATTAACTACTCAATTTCAGCATATTTTCTTAAAAACCTAAGTACAATTTTAATACTGATCTCTCTAATGTTCAAGCAGAGAGGAGAACCCTATCTAGAATATACAATTGAACACAAAATTTTCCCATTAAAAAGTAAAAAAAAGAGGTATTTGCTTATGTCCAAGGTGGAGTAACAGGAACTAAACTTATACTATAGTTTGTGAGATACTGTTGATTGGCAAGAAAGGACAATGATTTCTGAAAACCAGAAAACAAGGGAGGTGAGCCCTCCTACTACCTAGCTTACAGCCTTGAGACAGTTTCCAGGCTATAGTTCAGGGAAAAAGAAACAGGCAGGGCTTAGTGATTCTCTGAGTTGAGGTGATGGAGCTGAGATTAGAGATCAAAGCAGCTACAGTTATCAGGACAGAGTACCAGAGAGAAAATAGCTGCACAGAGAGAAAACCCTAGAGGTCTTCTGAGGGCCCTCCTTGAGTATTCAGCTAAGTATCAATCAGTGCATGTGTGTGACTACCAGAGACTATGGTAAAGAACCACCTGAAAGGATTAAAGAACAGAACAAGCACGTACCTCTTACATAGCACTGGAAATATTGCCTATTCAGCATCAGCCAAACTGAAAAACTTCAAAATTCACAGAGCACTGATTAGAGCAGACAGAAGAGTCTTGGCTCAATAGTGGAAAATAATGAGACATAGACTAAACACTGCTGCAAATAACACATATGAAGAATATTAATAAGAATAAAGAAGTCAACATAAAACAAGGTAAAATTCACAAATGTCAGGCAGTAGTAAAAAATTGCCAAGCAAGCAAAAAAGCAACAAAATATACCCACAATGAGAAAATAAACCAATCAATTGAAACCAAACTGAAACTAACACAGATGCTAAAATTAGCAGACAAAAATATTAAAATGTTATTATAACTGTCAAAAAGTTAAGTGGAAACTTGAAAGATATAAAAATGACCAAAATCGAACTTCTTGAGATAAAAACTATAATACATCAATAGCAACAGGAAAAAGTAGGGTGTTATTTAGAGAGGCTTGGTGGAGTGTTATCTCTATTGTGTCCACAGATGACCAAAACGTGAAAAATACATTAAGTGGGATTAATGGAAGATTAAATGTTGTACAAAAAAAACCCAAAACCCAAAACAAAACAAAACAAAACAAAAAAACATGACCTCAAAGACATAGCAATAGAAAATAAAAGAGACCAAAAAGATTGAAAAAAATTTAACAGAGAAATCAGTGAACTATGGTAGAACAATAATATATGTCTTTGAGATCCCTGAAAGGGTGGAGGGGTGGTAGAACAGAAAAAATATTTAAAGAAATAATGTCAAAATTTATTGAAACTTAGATGAAAATAATATACCTACAGATAAGGAAGCTCAACAAACCACAAGCAAAAGAAACATAAAGAAAACTACATCAATGCATGTAATTAAAAACCAATGATAGCCTTAGCCAGTGTGACTTAATAGGTTGGCTGTTGTCCACAGCCTAAAAGGTCTCAGGTTCAGTTCCCTGTCAGGGCGTGTGCAAAGGGCAACCTATTGATGTTTCTCTTGTTTTCTTTCTTCCCTTCCCCTCTCTCTAAAACCAGTAGGCGTGTCTTCAGGTGAGGATTAAAAAAAAAAAAAATCCAATAACCATTCCAAATTTAGATTTAAAATTAAACCCAATGATAAAGAGAAAAATGTTAAAAATTCACAGATAAGGATACAGAGATCAATGAAACAACTGAAAGTTCAGAAATAAATCCTAACATCAATAGATTTTTAACAAAGGGGAAGATAATTCAACGAGGAACGTAGAGAGTCTTTTCAAAACACAGTGCTGGGACAACTAGATTCTATGAGTATATGCAAAAGCATGAGCCCTACCTCACACCATGAACAAAGTGGATCGCAGAACTAAGCACAACAGCCAAAATAGCACAAATCTTTGAAGACAATAGGAGTTAGTCTTCATGAACTTGGTTAGACAATGATCACTTACTGCAACATCAAAAGCACAAATCATAAAAAAGAAGTCTGCCCTGCCTGGCTGGCTCAGTTGGTTGGAGCGTTGTCCCATAAACCAAAGAATTGGAAGTTTGATCCCTGGTCAGGGAACATACTGAGGTTGTGGGTTTGATCCCCAGCCAGGGCATCAACTGGAGGCAACTGATCAATGTTTCTCTCTCACATGGATGTTTCTCCCTCTCTTTCTCTCCTTTCTATCTCCTTACTCTCTCTTTCTCTCTCTCAAAGTAATGAAAAAAATATCGTCAGATGAATATTAAAAAAAAATAGGCTGACACATTTGACTTACATAAAAACAAAAAACTTTTGTGCTTCAAAGGTCACCAAGAAAATGAAAAGATAGCCTACACACTGCAAGAAAATATTTGCTTATCATATAAGGGGGCTTGTACCCACAATACAGTATAAAAAACTTTTACAACTAAACATTAAAAAGAAAAATAGCTGTTGAGGGTGAGAGGTGGGGGTGGGTGGGAGAGGGAAAAGTGGTGGTGGGAAAGTGGAGACAAATGTATTTGAACAATAAAAATTTAAAATTTTAAAAAATAAATAAATAAAAGAGACATCTTCCTCCCAAAGGTTTAAAAAAAAAAAAAGAGGAAGAAAAATTGCCCATTGTTTAAATGGGCAGTAGAACTTCATTACAAAAATGTTATGGCTTTGTATGTTAGAAGCAGAAGGATAATAACACCACATTAATTATAAATAGAGGTCTATCTACAAAATGGAAAGAACACAGAAAATGATAACTTTTTTCTTATTTAAATCAATTGAAAATACAATAGACTGCTGTGGATAACAATATGGTAGTTCCTCAAAAACTTAAAAATAGAATCAACATATGATCTGGCAATTCCTCTTCTGAGTATACCAAAAGAATTGGACACAGAGAATAAACCAGATATTTGTACACCAATTGTTCACAGCAACATAATTCATAATAGCCAAAAAGTAGAAACAACCCAAATGCCCACCAATGGGTGAACAAACACAAAATGTGATGTTATCATAACAAGACTATTATTCAGCCTTAAAAAGAAACTTTAAAAATATATGTTGTTGTTTATGCTATTACAGTTGTCCCAGTATTTCCCCTTTTACTCTCCGCTCCCCTTAGTTTATGTCCATAGGTCATGCATATAAGTTCTTTGGCTACTCCATTTCTTATACTGTTCTTAACATCCTCCTGCTTATTCTGTTACTATCAATTTTTGCTTCTTAATCCTTGTACCTTTTCCCCCGTTCTTCCCCTTACCCTTCCCAACTGGTAACCATGCAAACGATCTCCATATCCATGATTCTGTTTTTGTTCTCCTTTTTGCTCAGTAGCTTTTAAAATTTAACTGTTGACAGTTGTGAGTTAATTACCATCTTAATATTCATAGTTCTGATCTTCTTTTTCTTAAATCCCTTTAACAATTCATATAAAAATAGCTTGGTGATGAACTTCTTTAGCTTTACCTTGTAAAGCACTTTATCTGCCCTTCAATTCTAAATGATAGTTTTGCTGGATGGAGTAACCTAGGTTGTAGGTCCTTGCTTTTCATCACTTTGAATATTTCTTGCCAATCCCTTCTAGCATGCATAGTTTCTTTTGAGAAATCAGCTGAGAGTCTTATGGGAACGCCTTTGTAGGTAACTATCTGTTTTTCTCTTGCTGCTTTTAAGATTCTCTCTTCGTCTTTAATCTTTGGCATTTCATGTGTTTTGGTGTGTTCCTCTTTGGGTTGATGTTGTTCGGGAGTCTCTGTGCTTCCTGGACTTATATGTCTATTTCCTTCACCAAATTAGGGAAGATTTCTTTCATTATTTTTTGAAATAAGTTTTCAATTTCTTGCCATTTCTCTTTTCCTTCCAGTATCCCTATGATTCAAATGTTGGTATGTCTAAAGTTGTCTCAGAGGCTCCTTACCCTATCCTTGTTTTATTTTTATTCTTTTTTTTCCCCTTTATGTAGGCTATCTACTTGCTTAGTTTGAATCTGTGTCCCCCATGATTCCTATATGTTGTCACCTTTCCTGTCTTCATTTTTGGGTCTTTTAACTCTTTCTGGTACAGGCTTTTATATTTGTCTTTCACAGCATGGATGTTATTTTCCAAGTGTGGTTCTGTTCTTTATTGCCTCTACTTTTCCATTTACATTTTAGGCATCCTTATTTTCATTTTTCATTTATGTCCTTGTCTCTGTTTTCTCTTCCTTGTTGGCAGCATGTTCAAGCTTGAAGGAGGCTGTCTCCACCCCTTCTATTCATCTGAATGAATGTGACAACTTTAACTCCTTGGTTGTCAGACTTCCATACAGCTCAATTTTCTGACAATTCTGGGTGACAGATGTTTTGTAGGTCAGTTGTAATTCTTGCTCTGGTTGTGCAAGGAGGCAAGATTATCAAACTAGTGTGGAGCTTCCTCAAAAAAATTTAAAATGGAACTGCCTTACAACCCAGCAATTGTACTTCTGGGAATATATCCAAACATACTCAAAACACCAATTCAAAATACTTATATAACCCCATGTTCACTGCAGCATTATTTACAATACCCAAGGTATGGAAGCAACCTAAATGTCCATCAATAGACGAGTGGATAAAAAAGCTGTGGTACATGCACATGATGAAATACTACTTGGCCATTAAAAAAAAAAAGTAGAAATCTCACCTTTTGTGACAGCATGGATGGACCTAGAGGGTATTATGCTAAGTTAAATAAGTCAGACTGACAAAGACAAATACAAGATGGTTTCACTCATTATGTGGAATCTAAAGAACAAAATAAATGAAATAGAAACAGACTCACAGATACAGAGAACAGACTGATGGTTGATGGAGTTTTTGGCTGGGGAGGGAGTGGATTGAGCGGCTGGGTGGAAAAGGTAAAGGGATTAAGAAGAACAAACCGGTAGTTACAGAATAGTCAGAAATCTACATTACAGCACAAGAAATACAGTCAATAATACCTCAATAACTATGTATGGGGCCAGATGGGTACCTGAAATATTGGGCCACCGCTCTGTAAAGCACACTATTGTCTAACCACTATGCTGTACATCTGAAACTAATATAAAGTAATTTGAAAAGTTTTTCCTAAAGTCAAGATTATCAAAAACAAACAAACAAACAAGACCTACCCATACGCTGCCTATTAGAAAGGTACTTCCAATAGGTTAAATAAAGATGTAAATAGGTTAAAAGGAATAGTACAGGCAAAGATATACCACATTAACACTAATCAAAAGAAAGCATCAAACAATTTCCGAACAAAGAATATTACAAGGGGTAAAGGTAATTCTATAATGATAAAGAGTCAATGTGATCATCTCAGTAGATGCAGAAAAAGGATACAACACAACCCAACATCCAATCTTGATTTAAACTCTGAACAGAGGGAACTTCTATAAGCTGATAAAGGACATCTATTTTAAAACCTACTTCTAATATCGTGCTTGATGATGAAAAGAATGCTTTGCCCGCTAAGCTCAGGAACAAGATAGAATGTCCATGTTTACGACTTCTATTCAACATTTACTTAAGTTTCCAGTCAGTTCAGTAAGGCAAAAAATAAAGGCATCCAGGTTGGAGAGGAAGTAAATTCGGTATATAAAAAAGATGATAACGCCCATCGACAATCTCATAACAACTGCCCCCCCCCCACTAAAATATTGGTGGGGGGGGCATATATATTTTGGAATTAGAAAGCCTAAATATGAGGTTGAATCCTCACTTAACTGCTTAAAGTTAAGACTCAATTTCCCTTGTGAAATAGGGGTAATCATAACCCACAGTATGGTTACCATGGGAATTAAATGACATATGTATTGCATTTAGTATAGTGCCTGGCACACAGCTGCGACTACTCTACCTACTACTTTTAATGATAAAGATTGCCGGTTCAATTCCCAGTCGGGGCACATGCCTGGGCTGTGGGTTCAGTCCCCAGTCAGGGAGTGTACAAGAGGCAACTGATTCATGTTTCTCACTTCAATGTTTCTCTCCCCTCTGTTCTCCCTCCCTTCCCCTCTCTCTAGAAATCAGAAGGAAAAAAATGTTTTTAAACAACCAAAAGAAAGAAACAAACAAATAAAACCAAGCACATTACATTTATAGTATATACACAGAGCATGTCTAAAGCTGGTTCTTAATCTGTATACATGTGAAAATTTTGGTTACTGAATTTTAAATTTTAATTTTTCTTTAACTGTGAATAAGTAAAACATTCACATGACAGTGCAAAGTGTTGACAATAGACCTTAAAGAAAAATGGAAGTCAAGGAAAACTTAAAATGAACTTATTTGTCAGTGTACTAAGAATGTAAAAATCACATGTGTTAAAGGAATCGAGTTGCAAGTTTTTACTTCTTTGATATAATTCTAAGGGTTTTGTTCCAAATAAGCAACATTGAGTGAAAATACTAAAGAAAAAATATATCCAAATTCAAAATATGCTTCCATAATCCATATAATTTTTGGACCTATGGCTGCTTCAAAATACTATCAGTATTTTTATTTTCCTGTTTTCCACCAATACTCCAATGCACCACAAACTACTCAAATATAAGCAATGTTGTATTAAGCCAGTGGCCCTGCTAAAATTTAACACTTAGCTGACAGGCACGGTACTATGTAAAAGCTTGAAATGTATAATTGTGGCAGCTCATATATAAAAGTCCTAAGTTAGCAAATGAAAAATAATCTACAGATGGCTATGTACAATTCACAGAAGTCAAGTGAATAAAAGGTAGAGAGTGTCTGTACTTAACAACCTAAAATGGGCTAAGCAAAGCCTTCAGATATTCTTCCACAATTCAACATTAGACATAGGCCTCTAGGCTTGTTATTAAGTAAGTGATAGTAAGGCTATCATTATCTACCCCTCTTAACTTGAGCTCCTAGTACCATTACAGAGGTCCATTATATACATTACTTCTAATAATCATATAATCCTATAAAGTGGATACTGTAGTGCCTATTGTACAAATAAGGAAGCTGAGGCTCAAAGAGGTTTAACCAATGTGTCCAAGGTGATCAAGGTAAGCGGCGAAGTCTCAATTCAAAGCTGTCAGTGTTGCACTAAATATCCTTTTGAAAACACTGAGATAGAAACAATCTAAGTGTACAAGGTCTGTCCAGAAGGTATCCAGCCATGTAATATCAAAAATAGAGACATTAATTGAAGAAGGTACAAGATACAAGAAATATTGTACACAGGACAACGACACCTTAGTCCACTTCAAAGTAGGTACCTTGAGATCTCACACAGTTCTCTCAATTGCCATCGGCTGCCCTGTCATATTTTCCTGAATCTCATTGATGGTCTGAAATCTCTTCCCTTTCAAAGGTGATTTTAGTTTTGGGAAAAGCCTAAGTCGCAGGGTGCCAAATTTGGGATTTAGGGACACTGAGTCACCTGGGTGATTAGATGTTTCACTAAAGAACTCTGTATGAGATGTGATGCATGAGCAGACACATTGTTGTGATGAAGCTGCCAGTCACCAGTTGCCCATAGCTGCGGCCTTCTGAATTATCTGAACAGTTTCCACAGAGGAATGTTTAAGCTTAACGCAAAATCTGATGCAGATTTGTTGCTCTAGTCACTCAGTCATTTTGAATGTGACAGTCACACAGTACACATGGTTACTCAACAGCATCTACTGCCCCCACTGGCTAACACGATGAAGTCACTGCTGTTCATGCATGTGCATTCCAGTCCTCTCTCCTTGGCTGCCAGGTTACATCGATGTAGTGCGAATCGTTCCTGTTACCTTAACAATGGCTGGACTTTTCCCAAACAGATCTCATCGTTTATCAGTAAAGAACTAGTTTATTTAATCATGATTCATTTACAAAGTGGGACAGCAAACAATCATTTAAAGCAAATGTGGCAGAGCTTTATATGTATGGATATGAGGTTGGACAACTCTCGCATATACTATAAAATATGTATACTGCACTGTCCAATATAGTAGACCCTGGCCACATACAGGTATTTAAAACTTAAATAACTTAAAATTCAATTTAAACATTTAGTTCTTCAGTCATACCAGCCCACAAGAACTTGATGCCACATGTGGCTTGTGCCTATCATACTCGCTAGCTGGATATAATACATTTCTACCCTCACAACAGTTCTAGTGGACAGCACTGATAGAGAATATCTTTGGAAGGACAGAAAGAAACTGGTAACTGTCACTGTTTCTAGGGAAGGGTACATAAACAGCCAGGACACTCATTTA
This sequence comes from Pteronotus mesoamericanus, assembly GCF_021234165.1. NCBI lineage: Eukaryota > Metazoa > Chordata > Mammalia > Chiroptera > Mormoopidae > Pteronotus > Pteronotus mesoamericanus. Next base: position 23,705,858 of record NW_026555325.1, on the reverse strand, counting down.
ACATATACAGTTATAATTTCTGAACTCTGTAACACGTCATAAATTACTAATTTAAAAATACCTATTTGCCTATTTTTAAAATCTTGTATAGTTCTATAAAAACTCCTTGATTTATGCTAATTAGAAGTAAAAAAAAAAAAAGAAACTTAGAAGTTCTGAGGTAAAACGGAGAATTAAGGGTAGAAGTCACCTCTTCATAACTTCCTAGAAATACTGCTGACCATTATCCTAACTTTATTAAGCATTCACCTATTCACAATACTATTTGGGATACCATGCAAAATATTAGAGTTGCTGTTTCTGAGGAATTAAAAGAGGAACAGGAAAAAAATGCCAGAAGAAAAAATTCTTACAAAGCACTGAAAGAGCAACTGTGGTTAAAAGGTACAGGGGAAAGTTCTATTCTTTTGGGAAGGAAGCCATCGGTCATATTCACACCTATTTCTCTTCTTATGTTTCCATTCAATGCTCTACAAAAGAGTACTTAAAAGCAATAGTCTTTCAGTCTGCTCTGAAGTCACATTTTTTTTCCGAATGTCATATTTCTTCAAATATCATAAGACACTGAACAAGTTACTTAATTGCTATGTGCCTTAATTTCCTCACCTGTAAAATGGAAACCTGTTGCTTAACCAATGGTATTTACTAACTTCTGGGCATTTTTGCCTTAGGAGAAGGAACGACCAAACCTCTGAGAACAAAAAAGGCACAGTGGCCAGGTACTACAAAATAATAAACAGCAAAACATTTTAATAGATACTTTTCTCTCATTAGGAAATGGTTGGCTCCAGGAGGGTAAAGAGCCTGGGGATGATGCTAATATCTAAAATCTACCCTGGAAGAAAAATGAAGAGAAACAGGATCCCAAACTCACTCTCCTCTTTCCTCTTTCCTGTACATAAACATGGCGTTTTCATTCTCTCTCCCTGCTCCACGGATCTCAGCCATGTTTGAATCTAGTCTAGCACCAGAGCATTGCCTTTCATTGTTCCCAATACATACTGCCTCTCACAGTGAGTTTGGGCAGGTCAGAGATCTGTGCCAGGACAGACAGAAGGCAAACTGGTGTCCACAAAGTAACAAGAGCACACAGACTGGTGACCAGGAAACCTGCCCAAATTTCCAGAATCTGGATTTGTGAGAACACAAAAGCATAGTATAGTCTTATCAAATAAAAATGTCACTCAAGTACTCCAATTATCTAATCATATCCACAATCATTCAAAGAAGCCAACTTACTACAGAAAATGTCCTACAAAATATAAGACCAAATAAGGAAGAAGTGGCACAGTGATGAGTATTTCCAGAAATTTATATTTTCAAGTTACTAAACAAATTTTAAAATAAAATATTTATCAATAAATAACTTAAATCCTTAAAAATCTATGGGGCCGATGTTAAGTTCATTTCACACAAATGCTACACGTAGAAATCTCAACATTTATGCAGCCTTAGGCTACTATACATTTATTTAAAGGAGTGAGACATTTGAAAGTGAGTTTATATTCATGGGAAAATACAAAGGAACTTGCCCATGTGTGCCAGCTCCATGGCCCACAAGCAATGAGCATCACCTGCCTGTGCCAGTCAGATCACCAAACAACATGACTGTGAAGGCTGCAAAAGAAGCTGTTAACACTCTAGTTTAATCTCAGCACAGGCCAGAGCAGCAGATTAAGCAGAACTCTACATTAGTGGGAGGTCTCCCAAGTTCTCTTGATACCACAGAATTCATAAGTGGGATCAGTACGTTCTAAAAAAACATGGTACTGAAAAAAGGAAATAAAGGTTCCACAGCGTCAAGCAGTGTATACTTGAAACCTCATCATGAAAGTGACAGTTTTCAAGTGCCATTTATGATGCCCTAGTCTGGAAACATCCCAGCTAACCCATCTGATCAACAATTTCACAGATGGAAGCACTTGATGGCTAATTGGCAAGTCTATTCAAATAAAACGGCTCTCTGTACCTCTTCCTTCATTATTACAAGTCAAGGTACAACAAGACCGGTCATTCAAATTAGCTTAACAAGAGAAGCCTCTTTCCCAGAATGATTTTTTTTTAAATGAAATAACATATTTTGGCAATTAGCTTAGAGCACTAATCAGTTTCTGAATAGTAAGGAAATTGTTTTATAAATTAAAAGGAGTAAAAAATATAAGCCTTAATTAAAAAGTTGTACTATTTGTATCCTCTACCTTTCTCTATATCAAAACATACATTATCATAGGGAATAAAATGAAATATTCATTCATTACTTAACTATTCTCAAAACATAGACCACGTATTACATATCAGAATAATGAAAAACCCCTCAAATATTTTAAGTTTCCTAATATTTAAAAAGTAAGCACCTTACTCTTCATCTACATGCAATAAAAATTTCCAGGCTATTTAAGGTTTTTTACTTGGTGAGGCAAATAGCCAGTAACAACACTACAGCTATTATCTATGTGAGGAAATGGTGTTGATGTAGAGTAGGCTTTGGCATCCAAAAGACTTGTGTTCCAATTCTAGCTCCACTTGTTAGTTCTGTGACTCAACCCTATAACATGGAAATAATTATCCCTACCCACATGATTGTTGTGACGATGAAATGAGAAGATTAAACACATAAAACACCTTACATCAAAACATAGGAGGCACTCAGCATTAGTCCATTTGGCTCTCATTCCTGACTAACTACTGGGAAGTCCCTTCCCTCCCCACTTCTATAAATTTTAGAAAGGAATCCTGATACAACTGTCAAAATGTGTGGGGTTTCTTTACGGACCCATACATTTGTTCCAGATCCCACTAACAAATAAATTCCCTATTCAGAGTATCTGGTTATCTCCCTGTATTGCTACAATTCTCATATCCCCAAGGAGACTGCCAACGAAGGGACTTAAAACAACAACAAAAACAACAACAACAAAACATAAGCTATAAAATATCTGAAGATCTCATTTAGTCTCATTAACCTGCAAATGGGAAGAAAACAGTAGCCAGAAACTGTGCAACCAGGTGCAAACTAAAATAAAATAAAAATTATCTCCCCATGACATAGCTAGATAATGGTAACATGTGTATTCTACTAGGTAATGAAATAAGTATTTCCTATGAGATTAAAAAAAAAAAACAAACAACACCTTTTCTATAAAACAGAAAGGGGCGCTTTTCCAAAACTAGCTTTTGTCAGTTTACTACATACTTGGTAAGCATTTTGTTTCCAATTACACAGGCTCCGGTGTTTACAGCACCAGGGAATAAAAAACTAATTCACACAGAGCTATCACAGACAGGTAAGGATGTAATCAAGTAAAAAGAAGAGAAATGTAGCTCTAACAGGTGTGGCTCAGTTGGTTGGGCACCCCCCTGCAAAGCAAAAGGTCACTGATTTGACTCCCAGTCGGGCACCTATGAAAAGCAACCCATTGACGTTTATCTCCCTCTCTTTCTTCTTCCCTTCACTTCTCTCTAAAAGGAAATAAATAAAATCTTAAAAAATATACAGTGAGGTAAAATAGAACTATATAATTATTAACTTACTCTTTATTGTCCCTAAGCCTACCCACTGTTCCCAACACATTTATGTGGCATTCAGTATCCTGGAGGAAAGAGCCCGTGAAATCGCTGGGAACAGCTGGAGCAGCAGCACTGGGGGCCTGCCCAGCGGAGACCACTGCCCTGCTCTGCCGGCATGCGTCCAGGACGCTCACCCCAGGTAGCGTCCTGCAATGAACCACCATGAATGTGTGTTGTGGGAGAGACCACTGGCCACGTCTGCTCAGATTTTAAATGAGTGTATCTAGAGAACTGTCCAGATGATAATATGAACTGAAAAATTAGAAGTTATGTTACACAAGCTTAGGATAGGAAACCAAAAATCAATGTACCAAATGAGCAATGTAACCAGTAAATCAAACATGTAAAATAATGTTGAAGATAGGGAAGGAAAAGATATGGATTAAATTTTTATGATCATAATATCCCCATACAGTTGGAATATTGAGATTATACCACAATATCTTAGTTTCCTATATTAGGGGTATCTTATCATTTCTTATCCTATATACCTTTCCAATCAAAAATGGTATCTGATGTCATACTTCCATCATATCCTTGATTTCAAATTTAAAATTGTAACATTTCATTTTCCCTCATAATTTTGATTTTCTATTTCATCAGAATGTGATTAATTTGGGAAGAAAGTCTTACTGTACTTGAAAGATATATCACTGCTCCCCTTATGTGCTAAAGGACTCAAAATCATTTAGGGCAATTTCATGTCAAAATAGTAATTTAACATTCACAATGTCAAAGATCTTTCCCCTTGAAAGACCAGTCACAACTAGAATGCTCAAACAAAATAGCACAGATTAACTAGAATGCACCCAACATGGATTTGTTTCCCTTTTACTTATTGGAGAACTCTCAAGAGTTGTTTTGAGACCTCTCAAAAGTACCACATTTTTCATGGGGTTTATAATGCTACAACGATAACTAGAAAGAGTATGCTCTAATTAACTTGCTTTTGACCTGACCTCTTTCTCAATTTTCTGCAGTAGAAACATCAGCTCAATTCCATGAAGAGCATGATTAGGGACTATACTTTTTAAAATAATAAAATTATCATATAACCAGAGCAACAAATGAAAAAAATTAAAATTGACTTGTATTTTTACAGCAAAATCACAATTTGTAGTTAAGCAAAGAAATAAAACAACTAAAATTTCTTGATCCTTCCCTACTTCTTAATAGGAAGAAAAATGACCAAATCAATCCACCAATGTTTAGAAAGATCTTTGTAAATGTTCACAGGATCACATCAGGATAGCCAAAGAATCAAAGGGAAAAAAGATAACCAGAAGCATCCATCAGTATATATAAAACTGTCAATACAGATAGGCTAAAGAGCTCAAGGAACATAAAGGGACCTCATGAAAAGCCTTTTGTAAAAGCCTGCTAATTTCCACACTACTGTGCCAGTAGTAAATAAATAATTTTACTTCAAATGTGACAGGTATAAAGACTAATTGTACACATTAAACCACACCAGAATCTATCAAATAAATATACAATAAAAATAAACATCATAATCTGTATTTTTTTTTAAAACAGTATTGCAGTAGCTTCTTGTCTATGCCTCCATTCTTGCCTTCTTACGTCTCTCCTCCAGAGCGTCCAGGTTCTTTAAAAATGTAAGTCTGATAAGCATAACCCCTTTGTTCAAAAACCTCTAAAGACACCCCAACTCACTCAGAAGAGAACCTTCTATAAGGCCATGGATGATCTAGTTTCTGGCAACCTCTCTAGAGTTATCCTCTTCAAATCCCAGACTAATGGAGAATATGGAATGCCTAAGTAAGGCACAAGAAAAAGTAATAAACAATAGAAGGAATTTCTGATTTTGTTTTATTTGGTGGCTTTTTTAAAAAAAGTACTAAAGGAAAATGTTATTTGGCATCATTTAAATTTACTCATAATGTAATTTTTTTTTAAATTAAAAATAGAGAACACTATTATGAAGTAGAAATTCCTTTGGCTTTCCTTCCTCTTCATGAATTTGGTACAGGTTATCTAGGCCTGTGCTGTACAATATGGCAGCCTCAGATATATGTGACTACATAAATTTAAATAAAACTAAATATTCAGTTATTTGGTCACACTAAGCACATCACGTGGTTATTAAATTTAATTAAAATTAAATAAAATTTAGTTTTCAATTGCTGCAGTCACATTTCAAGTGCAGATATAGAGCATTCCCACCATTGTATAAAGTTCTACTGGATAGTGCTGCCATAAACTTTGTAAGCCATATATTCGAGTATGTACACTTAAAAAAGGTGTTATTTTATGTTTTTTAAATTGCTGTTAATGCTTTCATATTGTATATATAGCTCTACAACATAAATTTTTCTCTTAATATGTTTACAAGTCCTATTATACATACTGATATCTAGAACCTAGTTCATTTTAATGCTGCATAATATTCCATCATAACACATTTTGCCACAGAGAGATGTTTAAGTATTTTGCAATTTTTCAATAACCCAAACAATGTCATAAAGAATATCCTTAAACGAGTCTCTAAACATGTAAGTTTCTCTAAAGTGAATAAATAGAATTGTTGAGTCACAGGAGTTAGGGCATTTTCATCATTACTAGATACTGCCAAATTGCTTTCCAGAGTGACTTCCACCATTTATAAGGTTGAAGTGCACATAAGTGTGTTCATTCAACATATATCTATAATCTTCTATTTACCAGGTAAAGTTCTAAGCACTGACATACAATTTTCAACCAACACCCTCACCCTACACCAACCCACCCTAAGGAAAAAAAGCTTATAAGAGAATTTTTGTATCCCCAAATCTTCATTAACACTTAATACAGCAGACTTTTGTTTTAAAAAAAAATCTAATTACTTGTTTTAATTTTCATTTCCCTGATATACAGTGAGGTTGAGTATCCTTTCATATGTTTGCTAGCAATTCTTGCTCTACAAACTACTATTTCATGTTCTTTTTTTCTATGAGGTTTTTTTAAATTGTCTTACTGACTTCTGGTTCTGCTAAATGTTTTGTAGATAAATGTGTTGCAAATAACTTCTCTCCCTTTATTGCTTGTCTTTAAAGTTTCTACTTACTGTCTTTGCTGGGACAATAGTAATGTATTGAGGTAGTCAAATCTCTAATCTTCTCTCTTGGGTTATGCTTTCCTATTTTCAGGTCATAGGGACATAAAATTTTCTTCCAAAAATATTATTTTGTGGCCATTTACTGTGTGTCTGACATGTTCACATCTGAGTTTATTTTATCCTTGTAAAAACCATCTAAGAAAGCTATTAATAATATTTTAAATATATGGTCACTGAATTTGTATTGTTGTAAAATATACATACAATTTACCATTTTAGCCATTTTTAAGTGTACAGTTCAGTGGCATTAAGTACATTAACATTGTTATGTAGCCATAACCATTATCTGTCTCCAGGAACTTTTCATTTCTCAAAATGAAACTCTGTACTCATTAAACACTGACTCCTCACTCCACTAAGGGCCCCACCCCCTGGCAACCACCATTTTACTTTTTGTCTCTCTAAATATGACTACTCGAGTATCTCATGTAAGTGGAATCATTCAATAGCTTGTCCTACTCATTAAATACTAACTCCTTACTCCACTTAGCCTAATATCTCAAGGTTTACCCATGTTATTTCATGTGTCAGAATTTCCTTCCTTTTTAAAGTTGAATAATCTTCCGTTGTACATACATATCACATTTTGTTTTATTCACTTATCCATCAATAGACACAAGCTGTTTCCACATTTTCGCTATTGTGAATAATGCCAAACTGGTGTACGTATATCTATTTGAGTCCCTGGGGCATATACCCAGTAATGGAATTGCTAGATCATATGGTAACTGTCTGTTTTTCAGAGGTCACAAAATTTTACATTCCTACTAGGAATACACAAGGGTTCTATCCTCACCAACAGCTAGCTGTTTTGCTTTATCTGTGGATAACAGCCATCCTAATGGGTATGTCTTCCAAAATTATAACGTATGATTTTCACAATTAGGTCTTCATTTGGTATACATTTTTGTATAAAGAATAAAGTAGGAATCTCATGTTAATTTTCCTCCAGTATAGAAAGCCCCTTGCTTCAGCATCATTTAATGAGCAGGCTTCTTCTTCCCCACCAATTTTTAATACCATCCCATACATGCATAAATCTATTTCTGGGCTTTCTATTTGATTACACTGATCTACCTGGCTATCACTATACTAGTATAACACTCCTTGAGTCATACAGCACTAACATATCTTTTGGTATTTGGTAAACCAAAGAATTTCTTTGCTATTCTTGGATTACTTTCTCCTATATGAATTTTAGAATCAGTTTTGTAATTCCAAGAAAATTCTGGTTGGTATTTTTATTAGAACTACATTGAATTTAAGATTAATTAGAGTGAACTGGAATGTGATTTTAAGACTCCTTATCCATGAAAACAATATTATTTCTTAATTTATTCCAGTCATTTCCCCATTGCTATGTTAAATTAATCCTTTCTAAAAAACATTAGACCAAACTCTAAAAGGCAAATAACTGAAAGAATATTCCTCATCGAAGATCCATAATAGGAAACCAAAAAAAAAGGTTATTGGTTATTATACAAAATCCACATACTGTATGGATTTGTAACTTATAACAAATAAAACAGATCATATCCAATTCATGAAGTTATTTTTTAAAATCTAGCCATCTGAAATAATCCTTCAAAATGTAGCTTACACCTCACCACTTTCAGGAAGCCTTCTCTGATCACTTAGCTACAGTATTTTCTCTTATTTTTGCACCTGGAAATTACTGAGGTATATATCAAAGAGATACAAACCAATCACTTATAGGCAACATGGGCCTAAATATATTGAGTTATACCAATTTGCTTAAAACGAAAACTGGGAACCAAAAGAAATTAGGGCATTTCACACAAAAATCACAGGATTTCTGTCTTGCATTTTATATGTCATGCTCTCTGAGGGACTTACCTATGAATTTCCATCTGCATACTTCCTTGATTACCAGTGTAGGCAGGTCTCACACTAATTCTTAAAGCTTTCACCTAAAAGTGGCCTGTTAATTTCCAACTCACATCGCATTTTCAAAGTAAAATCATGGCCAGCCTAACTTCAAAAATGATGGAAAAGTATAACCCTATCACGTGTATGGAAGGTAAAAAGTCAGAAATATTTCCTATAATTGATGATTTTGTGTTCAATCTCTTCCCTTCTACCTATTCTCCAAACTGGAGTTATTCTTCAAAAACAGAGAATGAATTCTCTGCTTAAAAAAAAAATCATGAAACTACGATGTTTATGAGATAAAAAGTAAAACTCACTAAGAATGGCATTCAGTACCTTTCATAATCTTCTCCAAACTCTTTACCACCGTCTCATTATTTCCCTTCACATCACCTATTTGCTGGCCTTTCTAATATGTCTTGGCATGTATTCTAAAATTTAGCTCAAACATCATCTCCTCAAATCTGGCCTATTTTTCTCTTTTTGTGGAAAAAATTAATTCCTACATCCCTTACACTTACAACTCACATTATTTTTAACAAGCACTAGTATTCACCTATTCAAAGTAGTTAGTATGTGCCAGGCACTTAAAACATAATTGCCATATATCTACTAGAATCTAAGGGCCTAGATTAAGTAACGATGTTCTTATTTACCCATGAATTCCCTATAGCATAACACCCAACAACATATTCTCAAAATACTGGCCTAAAAATTCAAATACAAGATAATAAATGCCCCTGACATTTTACTTAAGTCTCATTTACATTTAAGCTTACTTTGACTGTTTCTAAACTAAAGTGGACCCAGATTTACACTAACACTTTTAGAGACTGGAGACTATGCTTTGGCTATGCACATTTCTTGGGTTTTGTCACTGCTTTTGAAACAGTTCACTTGCCAAAATCTAAGTTGGGATGGTTATAAAAACAATCAGGTAACCAAATTACAGCACTACATGTTGTTAATACAATCATCTCACATCTCTTAGTAATTTTTACCTTGTAAGCACTTTAGCAAAGTAAATTTAAAAACACATTTGAAATTTAAAGCAATTAGTTTACAAAATCTAATATTTCTAGTAAGACATCATCTGTTGGTTTCTACTTCAAACTACATTATATTGAGGTAGGAGACTGTGGACAGATTTAATTATTTTAGCCTATCCCTGTCCAAATATTAATATTGTAAACTGTAATATTAAAAAACAAGACTTTAAATGAAGTTCTTTTATAGGTACAGACACCATAATGAAGAACAAAGAAAAAAGTGGCATGGTAAAGGTAATGGAAAAGAAAATTTTAAGAAAGACACTGTGAACAGTGTGGAATATTGAAATCTAGTTAAGAGAACTAGAAGTAAATAGACTTGGCAACTGAAGCAATTCCAGTACAGTAACAGAGGAGGCCAGAATATTAATCTCAGGGGAGTCAATGGAGGTAAGGAAGTAGAATATGTGAGTAAAAGCTATTACTTCGGAAATCCTATAAATAAATGGAAGGAAAGGCTTAATGTCAGGGCACAGTGAAGTTGTGCTGATTTTAGGATACAGGAGACTTAAAACACTTTTGCAGGCAGAGAAGGGGGGTGGTCAATGGAGCAAGGTTTCAAGAGAGGATGGGATCAGAGAATAAGCTGACAGATTAGCCATGGAAAAGAGAAAGGTAACTTCTGTTTAAGGAAAGGTAAGAGTACTTAGAATGGATAAAGAACCCTATTCTACTCTTATTCTCATGTTTTAAAAGGGCCATCCACAAACTTACCAGCATGTTTGGTGGAAAAATATGAGAAAAATTCTGCTTTTTCCATTAAATGCTAAGATAGTCACATTCTCTACTGATTTTTGGAGGATAAAACAACTTATGTCTCCTTTTCTACTTTTATTGGCTGCTATGCATTAGCTAACAGCAAGAGGGACTATTATTAATCCAAAGATAATGACTTCTTATTAAAAATAAACAATATACAGCACTTTATTCCTGTTTATTAAAAGACAATAGACTTAACATTTCATGTTGCAAAAGTAACATTGTAAGTATGTGACAAATTAGTCTAGAACAAGAGTAAAATAAATTTTAGGAAAAAATTGTAATCCTTTAATACCTAGTTATTGATAAAGGAGATATCACAGAAATAAGAAAGAACACAAATCATTCCCTTGAGAGTTTGCCATCTGATTAGGGAGATGAAACACACACATGAAATGGCAGATTCTTAAGCAATGTATTTTTAAGTTCAAATAGAAAAAAAAAAAAAATGAGGACTCAAGGACTGATTAAATTATCACAAACCAAAGTAAAGTTATGGAACCAAAACTTAGTTTTCTACAAATGCAAAGGTTTGCAGTGGTCATTGAGATATGATGTAGCTCCATTTGCAGCCAGTAACACATTATATCATGTCCAGCAATTTCCCAGTGTGGATTCCAATATGGGTATATAATTTATTGCATCTAATGCTTATGGAAAGTTAGTTCGGTATTTAAATTTGATGCAACTTCCATTAAATTTCTGCTGGCAACATCCTTACCTATACTTTGCAAGTAAATTTGCAGTACCTACATATCACCTCAGCTCACTTCTGACACTTTTTTATGTCTTAACATTTTTATTGTTAATTTCAGAATAAGTTAGCGAAATTCCAGAAGCTATCTAGAATATTTACAAAAGAACAGAAGCGGCTTTGGAAGCATCAAGTTCAGAGATGCTTAGGCCTCTTAAGAGAATGGATTACATTTTACAAAACTGACTAATCATGAAGAAACAGGCTGACAATAGAGAAACATGAGAATATTTAAAACTAACAAAAATAAACAAAAAATAACTGAAATCTATGCAAGGATATATTATACAGAATCACAAAATGGATTTGACTTTCTAAAAAATATATTAGTCATAAACCATGACTAATATATTAATATTAGTCAAAGATCTTAGATCTAATCAAAGAATTATTGAAAAATTGCCTCTAAAACACTAAAAATTTCATGAAATCTCAAAGAAAATGGTTTCTTACACAACCATTTGTTTCAAAATATAGACTATTTTGAATGAAGACGAAGTCTTGACAGCAATAAGGAAATGAGGTAAAGTTGGTAACTAAAAGGGTTCTAAAGGTGGGTTATAAAAACAATCCCAAAATTTGGTAATAAAACAATTCATTTCATAAAAGAAAGGAACAACACATAGTCATCTCTCATATTGACAGAGGAGTAAATGGTGATTAGTGTAGAACTCAAAAGAGGCATAAATTTCTTTAACTGAAAGTAGATAGAATACCCTGAGAGAGAAGTCTATGTAGAGGTCATTTGCTCAACAGCATGGAACAAGATAAATTACAACAGTAAAACAACTAAAAACTCATTTAATTTTAATAAAAATGTAAAAGAAAAGTACCAAATTTAAAGAAAAGGGAGATTACTTATTAATTCATCCAGGTATCATAATTACTAACAGGAATTTATCAGTCTTAAGATTGTCACACAAACATACTATGGGTCAGTTTTCTGGATCTTACCAAGAATATGCCATGTTTACGTTTTCATGTGTTACTTTTCAAGTCTACATTGTAAACCCCCAAATAAGATATTTTGAGTCTTTTTTTTTTACTAAAATGCAAGTTTGATATTCTCACATATTCCAAAATTTTAAATCAAAGCAACCAGAGAAATTCCTATTCCTAGGTGAAAATTAAGTTAGTAGAAAATGTTCTCCATGTTACTTAGTGTTGAAATACACTAAAGTAAGCTTCTTACCATAAGGTTATCTATGAGGGGATTTTCTTGGGAGTAATTTCTTTCTCTTTGGGTAACTAGAAGAAGGCTTGCAGTTTACACACAAAGAAATACTGAGCATCTATATACTAACCTGGCCCAGTCCAGGCATACCTCCTCCAAGTCTAAGAAGTCTGTCCATGTTTCTAGAAAACAGAAACAAAAGAAAACGTTTCTAAGCACAAAAGTGTTTACTCAATTGCTATCTATATAATTCACCTTCAGTCACTCAGTATGTCAAAAATATTGGTGGTAATTACAACACAACATCAGACTTCCTGTTAATTAACACCACATATTAATTCAAGAAGCTGTCTTCCATGCTAATTAACAGACCTTATTTTACTGCTTTGGTTTTGGGTTATCCCCAGTTTAAAGACAAGCAATCTTAGCATAATTTCAAAACTTTGCTATCATTAAGTTAATTATATTTTCTTATTGTTATCTAATAAGTACCTGAATAATGAAAAAGTGCCTGAAATGCTTATCATATGTATGATTGAATTTCCTTCAATTTGTCCAGAGTGTACAAATAAAAATCCTCACTTTTAAATTAAATTTTAACATCCTCATTAGTAAGTTCTGTGCTAATTAACTTACAGCTTGTCAGTTATCATCAAAACTACATGTGAAAGACATTGTGAGCAGATTATGGATCTCTGAATTAGCATCAAAGGCTTTTTAAAAATGAACTCATTATATTAAAAGAAATATTAAAAGTAAACAATAAATGCATTAAGATAGTGTTTTAGAACCTACACAGATGTTGTGTGTTATTTCAGATATTGTGGAGATATGTACCTTTTTTGCTAAGGAAATTCAGCTGCTTTTCTCAATTATAATCTTAGAGTTAATCAATACAGAGAGCATTAACTTTGAAACATCAATCTAATTTGTTTTTTATGTCTGCAATAACCACAGAAGACATTCGTGTAAGCCTAAATATTTCACAAAAAACTCAAAGGAAAAAACAGCAAGAGTACTAATATGGCCTCAAATACACAAAAAAGGAGTAATTAAATTACAAAAATTAATATCCAGTACAACTAAATATTTAAACATGAGAATAAAATATTTTTCCTACTTGTTAGTATGTCTTAAAATTCCTCTTTTTCCTAAGTGTATGCTTTAGAAAATGGTATCACTACAAATATAGTCTAACTTAAATGCTAACAGATGTTTAGTCATTTGTCCATACTGTTTAACAAGTTAAACTGCTATACAAACTGAAGCTCAATAATGTACTTATGATTATTAGTTTAGTGTCTTTATGATGATTGTTGAGTCCTGCTAATAATTTAATCCTGAGAATATTTAACAATGTTAACATTGCAAACTTTATTCAAGTCCCCATAAAGAAGAGCACACAAATGACAGCCATGGAACTTTCACAAAGTGAACACACCTCCACAATCACCACATTAGGGACAGAACATTGTTAGCACCTAAGAACACCCCATGCCCCTCCCCAGTCTCTACAATCCCGCAAAGGTAGAATTTGAACTTCTAACAGCAGAGGTTAGTTCTGGTATTTTTGAATTCTATAGAAATGAAGTCATATACTTTGCTAACTGTCTTTCACTCCACAAGTTTGTGAGGTTCACAACAAATAAACTCATTTTAAAATGTGAAAAGGCACAGAAGAAAACTGGACAGTCCAGACAAATTTCCACTTTATAACTCATACTCCTAACAGCAACATTTCCAAATAAAATCTCCATCAAATTCTCATTAAAATTCTTCAACTAAAATATGGAATTCAGTACATAGCACTCTTTAAAGGCTGTAGATAGGGGGGGAAAAAAGAAACCTGTAAAACCTGTATAATTTAAAATATTAAAGACATTTCTCTAGATTATATTGTATCGCCAAAGAAAAAAATTTTCTTTTAGACCATTTCAAGCTTACAAACTTAAAAATAAATGAAAAAAAAACTAACAGTATACAGTATACTTTTAGACAGTATATATATTCCAGGCCAAAGTCGATTCCCAGCTGTGTTCAGCTTATCTATTCCCCCTGTGATGTTTCTGATGACTTTACACAGACTCCAGATGCTGTGAATATACATGAGCAATGTGGGGAGCAGAGGGAAAGAAAATCTGGCAGGTCAAACTTGTGTTTTTAGCAAAATTATGTGTCTCAGCAAACAGGAAAAAATATTTAACAAACTAAAACATTTTAAGATAAAATAATCAGATCTAATAAAAATACTAAGATTTGGAAATGAAATACACTGATAACTGTTCTAAATCACACTACTTTTTATAAGTTTACAGAAAGCAAACAAAAATAAATAACTTTGATGAGTCCTTAAATCTGGTTATCTAATTAATAATTTGACATGTGTTAAAAATGATATATTTTCATAAGATCCTTATATCACCTCCTGAAAGAATAGTTAAGAGTAAAATATATTCTTAATTCTCACCTGGTCAGTAACTACAACTCCAGTAATGTAAAGCTTCAATTTGTTGACTTTGATAAGTTTCTTCTAAGTCAAGTTCTTGTTAATACTGGCAGGTATGATTTTATCCAAGTATTTTTTTTCTCTCTCTCCTAAAAAAATAAATAAATTAGAAAAATATAAGTACACTGAGAACTAAAAAGGATAATATAACACGAGCTTTATGAGAAGCAAAATTCCTAAAAACAAAACAGAAATCAAAATTGATTTTTTAATTGCCAGAGGGTATAATATGAAATACCATCCTGGGAGCTCTAGAACATAGTAATTAGTCCTATATCAAAATTTTGTTTCTCATTTTTTGAGCAGTTCTAATTATATGTAAAAATTGACATTTTATGACTTTTAGTCTTTCTAAAGGTGTTTCAATGAGCAATGAGAAAATTTACTTGTGTTTTTAAATAGAACAAAATTCACTCAGTTGTGCAATTACCATATTAGGTCCACTGCAACATTATTACAATACATGACACATTACGGAATCATTGTAATGTCATCTGTCCTATATCTTGAGATTTGCTATTTTCATTATCTTAGAAATTAGTTCATCATTTCTTAATCCATTATTTCCTACTATGCAAAAAAGACTAAAATCACAAGGAAATCAAAGAATGATAAAAATCACACAAATTGAAGCAACAGTAAAATACATTACAGCTACTTCATGATTCTTTCGTTTTTACTGTGCCGCCCAAATCATTGCTTCACCTTTCAAAACGATACAGAAGACTAGAGACATTATCTTTGTAGTCTTTTTTTTTGCTTTCACTGAACACAGTTGAGAATTCAGAATTTTCCATATCCCACCCATAATAACAAAGAGAGAATTGACAAACCAAAAAAGTTTCACAATTATTAGAGAATCACAAGATAAATGTGTAAAGAAGTAACAGCACTCTATTCCCTAATAATGACAGTAAAGCTGATGGTATAGGCCAGGGTTTTGGGGGCACTACTGACATTCCAAGAACCAAAAAAAATTTTGTTGTAGGGGGCTGTCTTGTGTATTATAGGATGTTTAGCAGCATCCCTGGCCTCTACCCACTAGATGCCAGTTGCACTTACTCAGCAGTGATAATCAAAAATGTCTCCAGGCATTGCCAAATGTCCTCTGAAAGGGCAAAATCACTCCCAATTAACAACCACTGATATAAACATCTCAGATTATGCGTCTTCAGATGACCATATCTTAGATTCATTTTCTCAAACTCAAGAACCAATGAGTGCTGCAAAGAGTTTGGGACTCTCCAGAAAGTTCAACATAGAATTACCATATGAGCCAGCAATTCCACTCCTAGGTATACATCCAAAAGACATGGAAACAGGTATTCAAAACAAGTACATGTTCATGCATGTTCATAGCATCACTATGCACAATAGCCAAATGGTGGAAACAGCCCAAATGTCGATCAAAGAAAAAAATAAACAAATTCTAGCACTGCCTGTATAAACAATGAAACATGGAATAGTATTCAGCTATAAAAAGGAATGAAGTATTGATACATGTTACAATGTTGATGAACCTCGAAACATTATGCTATCTGAAAGTCTGCACAAAAGGTCACATATTCTATGATTTCATTTATATGAAATATCCAAAATACACAAATCCTGAGAAACATATGGAGATCCACTGATTGCCAGGGGCTGGGTGGAGAGAGTAAAATGGAGACACTGCCAAACAGTTTAAAGTAACAGATTTTACTTTAGAAAGATGGAAATGCTTTGAAACTAGATAGAGGTGTTAGCTGTACAGCACTGTGAAAGTACTGAATGATACTGAACTGTTAACTTTAAAATGGTTAATTTTATATTACATAAATTTCATCTCAATAAATTTTTTCTTTAAGGGGTCAATGAACAAACAACAATATTTCTAAGACCAAAAATGACAGATGACATTCTCATCCAGTTAGGTATTTAGTAAGGACTTCATCGCACACTATTTTACAACAAAAACCTGTTTTGCTAAAGAGATGTGTAACATAGACTTTTATCTTTTAAAATGTTGATACAGTTTATATGTAAATAAATGCTGAAGTGTAACACAGAGGTGATTAAAAGAAAATAATGTAGAAATGGGGGGAAAAAACCATTGGACTAACTCTAATTGGTGTTTATGAAGCTAAAAATAAAATGTTTTGCAAGCAAAGATGATGACCATCCTCTCTTCAACAAAATTATGAACTGTCAATGTCTTATTAAAAAAGTTCTGGAGATGGATGGTGGTGATGGTTGCACGACAAAGTGAATGTACTTAATGCCAGTGAACTGTACACCTACATGTGGTTAAAATGGTATATTTTACGTTATGTATATTTTCACATATATCAAGAATTCCAAGTGCAAGGAGAACCAGAAGAAGTAATGAGTTAGAGGGCCTACTTAGAGACATTTTTTAAAATGTGAAACTTATCTTTACAAGGTGTATATGGACCAGGTTTACGCATGATGGATGAAGAGCAGTTAGATACATTAGAAGGATGTTGTCCATTTCAGGTACATGTACCACGGTACCACTTTTATGAATCTTTCCTACAGACATAATTATATTAGATATACAGAAGGATATTCACTGTAGCATTATCTGTAATAGCAAAAAGAAATCTGTATTTTCTATGTTAAAACTTATTAATATTTCTAACATAGAACTCAGCAGGCAAATGGTGATGACAATTTTTCTTGGTATATGAGAGTTAAGAGCTATGATTCTGTAGCCCAAGCGCCAGGATTCAAATCCCAGCTCTAATACTTATCACTTATTAGCTCTGTGTTCTTGGGCCAGTCACCTCTCCCAGCCTCAGTTTCCTCATCTGGAAAATGGAGATAATGATAACATCTATCTCAAAGAGTTGTTTGGAGATTAAAGAAGACAATGGACATAAACAATATTTAACACAATGTTTGGCACACAGTAAGTAAACAATGTATACTAGCTGCTGTCATCAGCCCTACTATCCCATGAGCACAGCTACAGTTCATCCAACACAGATTCTTCTTCACACACAGTTTGCCACTTATGGAGTTTCAATGCCCTGGACATATTTCACAGTACTAAATGAACCGTAATGGAGAGACGGGACCTACATTTTGCAGAATTTACCAAAAGGATTTATAAAATTGAAGTGTTATACTATAAAAAGGGAATAATTCCAATTCTTAGGGAAAAAAAAAAAAAGCAATACAAAAAGTCCTTGAATCTAAACCAAGTTTTTACACCTATCAAAGAGTGAAAAACTCAAGAGCCCATTCGTGATATGATTAACTTTATTTAAAACACTGAAGATAACACGAATCAAGTATTTAACTACATGTAACAGGCCATACATACAGTAATATATTCTAATTGATTAAAACAGTACAAAGTACCAGTACTTTCAAAAGGTTAATGATTTTCCATTGTTTCATCTCCTGAGTTATTATCTGATTAGAACCTGATATAGTTAGATCATGTTCATGTTGTAATTAAAACGTATCATTCTCAAATATTTATAGGAAACTTATGGAAACATGAATAACCTTAAAAAAATAAATCTTTCAAAATTATCTTAATCTGGATTAATGGGACTCTTTTTTTTAACTTTTCAACCTTTCCACAAGGGACACGATAGCCCAATAATTCATAAAATTCAAACAAAATCACAAAGCCCTTAGCTGTTTGAGTTTACCATTATGTTTCTTATTTCCCCTTTTTACTCTCCAACCAATGCTGCAGTTAAATACTATTATTTCTCAGACTGATGCTAAATTCTTTGTGATCTCACTGTATTTCTAATTCCTATACGCTCTGATTTGTAGAAAGTAATTAGGAACTTCTTTCACATTCTTAAGGGTTTTCTTCAGTGGAAGGAACACAAAGAGTCGACATTAAACTTAATTATATAAGCAAGATTTTGAAAGCAAGATTTTCTCCAATTTAGAACAGTGAGGATAGAATTATCATTAGTATCTCTTGTGGGGTCGTCTAATTACATCATTCAAATAAAAGTTATTAAATACTACCATGTGTACAAGGTAATAAGAAAACAGAGGCACTAGGAAACTCAGTGGCTTGTACTGAAAGAATTTACAATCTACCTGGAGAGGCATGATATAAACCCATGAAAAAATACATAAAATGAAAGCATAGCAGAGTACCCCTTGAAAGGCTCTGGGTCCAATCAGACCTAAATTTGAATCCTGGTTTCAACATCTACTTGATATAGGATCTAGAACAAGATAACTTCCTCTACCTCATCTATAAAATGGGGCCAATACCTACCTTGCAATTTCAAGTCTGTTGCAAGAACAAATACAAGCACCAAATATGGTGCCTGGAATATTCACACATAACTCAATAACTGTTGTTGCTGTTGTTGTTACTATCATTATTATCTTTGAGCTGGAAGAGATGATTGAATCAAATTCTCGTTTTACACAGGGGGACATGAAAATATCAAAAAACAGAATGTGAATGTCAAATGAGTATAAAAAAACAGGATATATATGACAAGTTCTTGAGTAAGAAATCACACGAGTATTCAAGTGAGGCTTCCATATGTGGTCAGTGATTTATGAAATGAATATTGCTTTTTATTGAAATTGAAAAAAACAAAAGCACAATTGCTTCTCATTACTGACTTGCAAACATGGGTTCTGAACTCAGATACTAAACACACAGTTAAATGACAAGTATAAAACCAAACACAAAGAATTCATGTCAGGAAGGTTACAATCCAGCTTTTCAATTAGAACAGTGACATACTATTTTCTAAGTACAGGGCTTGGGGAAAATCTCCTAAATTCAACAGGTGAGGCTTCACTGAAAGATCATAACTTTAAAACTTTCTTCTGTTGGCCTGATGTAATTTTGTTCTGGGACAAATTTAAGACTATAGTCAGGCTTTTCATAAAATACCCCTTCACTAAACACATTGTAACTCAGTTAATTCTGAGCCATTACATGTCTTAATCTCTCTAAATGCACAAAAACCCATACCATTTGTTTGAACCACATAATTTAAACTTTGAAGGATGGTAGGCTTACATGACAGGGCAAGGTTACCATTTTGTTAATCATCTCCACTAAAATTGTATTCAGTTCTTTTTTGGTTATTTCAACAATACTAGTGACTGTCTTTGTTGCTTTATTCACAAACACTAAGTCATCAGCACTAAAAACATACTTTTGTGGGCAGTGAAAAAATTACTTTCACTCTAGAACTATATTTCTATATTAATTTTTAAAGCCTCTTTCCTGCCACTTCCATGAAACCTTTATCAACTTTTGGTACCATTTTAATTTCAAGATTTTTTCATTCAGTCACCAGATTTATATTCAGACTCTTTCAAAAAGTTTGTATTTTTCTTCTTTTGACTGAAACTAAGTAACGTCCCCAACAAAATTAGAAGGTAACACAACAGTAGCAGATTTCTACTTTACAGAAAACAGTAAATGTAATCAATTCACCAAAACAACTCAGATACGACACACTGAAAGTTAGTTAAGGCACAGCAGGAATAACCACATTTTGTTTTGAAGATCTTCAAGGTGAGAAATCAGTGAATCTCTGGGGGGTTGGTTTGTTTTATGAAGGGAGTTGAAAACCTAACACTAAGAAGAGTCAAGGCCTACGGGAAGGGCAAGTGATAAGGCAAACGTGCACTCACAATTAAAAGTTAATTTTATTCTTCCTCCCTTTTTCCTTCTGTCTAATTTGGAGTTTTGCAAAATAGGGGTAACTATCAATAGAGCACACATTGAGGCCATAAACACGGGTTCTCCCTCTATAGGGACGCTAGGTTCCCAGAATGTGAATTCAGCGAAGCCGAAACGCCAGGAGGAAGGAGATCACATCCAGACCCAACTCTGCCAGACACCCGGGTGGCCCACGAGGAAGACGAAGAAGCCCGGGCCCCTCCGTCAGGGCCCGGGCCTCCAGTGGCAACTCCACAGGGCAACGTGACTCAGGAAAGCACCGAGCTGGCCGCGGCCTAGCGCGGCTGTCTCCGCGGACCTCCGGGGCCTGATTTCCCGTCTTACCTGAAGGCGGGCAGGAATCCGGGGTCTGGACCCTTGTCTTTCAGCTGCGGTGACGCGGCGGCGGTGGCGGCTGCAGCAAGGGGTCAGACTCGGCTGGGCTCTGGCTCCGCGAACCGGCGATGAATCAGCCCGATTCCATTCAAAAAGAGTCGCCCGGGCCTCCGCCGCGAAGCACTTCCGGGTTCACTGCTCTGCTTCGGCTTCCGTTCCCTCGACGGCCAATTGGAGACGTCTCTGGAGTCCGTCGGCGTCCCGGGAGGAGCGCCCGGGACAGACTGCTGAGACTGCCCTGCACCTCCCGGCTAGGCAGGGAGGGCGGGGCGCAATAGTGCCGCCTGCTGCGCCGCCGCTCCTACACCCTTACTTTTCTTTCTCCACCTCCTCGCGTCGTGTTTCTGGCACGCCGGCCTACCCAGCCCCGGAGGTGACTGGCTAGGATATAGAACCGCAGGATCGCGGAGATTAGAACGCTTTTCGCTTTGGTGTTCACCGCGGTCCTATTCGAACACTAAAAGGTTTACTTTGTCACCTAAAAAAACAAAGAAAAAAAGGAGGGATGTGAAAAGGGGAATCGGTCAGATGCTTTTTCCTGTAGCGCGATCTGCCGACCTCCTTGTCTTTACCTCTTTGCAAGGATTGGATTTCAAGTAGAACCAACGTTACCAAATGTTAAAATCATCTACTTTAAGCTCAAATTTATTTGCAGGGCTTAAAGAATCGTTTGCTGATGTTTCTTCATGTAATTTGCATTAATAACAAACGTTTTATCCATTGTCTGCTCTCTGCTAGATTTTAAGAGAGCAAAACCGCCCAAAAATGACTATTGAAAGTTTATATCACACTTAGGTACACGTTCTGTTTAAGGCAGCATGTTTATCAAGCCCCACTCACTTGGTCAAATACACTGCAAATAATAAGCATCCTTAAAACATTCATAAACCAAGAATGATGATGAAGTCTACTGGGTGAATGGGAAGGAGGGATTACCGCATCTGAACCCAAAGCTATCTGAGCAGCACAATTACACAGAATTGCCTTCTTAAAGATACTCCATCTCTATCTAAAAAATACATAATTATTTAAGAATAGGTAATATTAATTATATTTGGATCTTCATCTTTATGTTTTCCCCAAAACCTATGCCTCCTTTGTTTACATTTTTGGTGAATGAACTCATCCTTCAATCAGTTTTCCCAGTCTGACCTGAGAGTAGACACTTCCTCTTATATCCCTGTTCCCACTGGCCACCCACCTAATGAAGTGTCTAATCTGTAAAATAGCTTTCCCAACCCACCACTCCCTTTTCTCCATTCTCTCTTAACTCAGGCCTGCATCACTTTTTCCGTAGAATGCTGCAATAGTCTCCTTGATCTCCCTTCCTCCAGTCTGTCCCCCTTCAATCCATTCTCCATTGGAAATTTTTTTTTCCTGCTATGCCTTTACAAGCATGCCCCTTCTTTCCTTAAAATTTCACCAGTGGCTCCCCATAGCATCCAATAAAAGATTAAGAATTGTTCAAATTTCTTTGGAAGACCATTGCTCCACCAATACTAAAGTATTTAGCTGGAGAATGAGATGTCCATAAGGGAGTCTTAAAAACTCTGACATATTCCTGGGAATCTAGAAGGAAATATGCATTAGAATTGTGTGCATGCCTAGGGCCACGTGGTTGCTCAGGAAAGACCTGAGAAGGCCTTAAGCTTTCACTTCTGGCTGACCTTGAGGCTCTTATACAAGTAAGAAGTAAAAACTAAGCTACAGTTGTAAATTCTTTGAGTGTGAAAGGTATGCCCCAACACACATACTAAGACCCTCAGCAAAGAGTGGGAGACTATTAGTTGAAGATGTTTAAGGAAATCTCTATCTGGTCATCAGATGACCACTAAGCTAACTAAACAAGGACTTCAGTTCTCAAACACAACAATGAGCACAGACTAAGAAATTAATTCAGAAAAGTCACTAAACCAACAACTACTTGAATAAGCAGTAAGAACGAAAACCCTGGGGAGAGGACAGAATCTGATTTTCTGAATTGCCATATTTTATTATTTAAAATAAAAACTTTTAAAAGTATGATACTTGCAAAGAAACAAAAATGTAATGACCATACACAGGAGTAAAAGAATCAGTTGAAACTATCCTTGAGGAAGCTCATGCATTGGACTTACTAGATAAAAACTTTAGAAGAGATATTTTAAATCTGTTCACAAAGCTAAAGGAAACCATGTCTAAAAAACTAGAGGAAAATGTTAGAAGCATGTTTTACCTAATAGATAATATTAATAAAAAGGCAGAAATTATTTTTAAAAATATAAATAAAAATTCTGGAGTTGAAAAGTATAATAGCTGAAGTAGAAAATTCATTAGAGGAACTCAACAGAGATTTCATCAATGGAAGAAAGAATTTGCAAATTTGGATATAAGTCAGTTTTGTTTATTGCGCTTTGTAGATATTTTTTTCAAATTGAAAAAATTTGAAAAAAACCATATGTTGAATGAGTCTATCACTATCATTTTTTTCCAACAACATTTGCTTCTTTAATGTCTCTGTGTCACATTTTGCTAATTCTCACAACATTTCAACCTTTTTCATTATTATAGTATTTGTTATAGTGCTCTATAATCAGTGATCTTTGATGTTACTCTTGTAATTGTTTGGGGGCACCATGAATATTAACATATCAACGGTAACAGGAGTTTGGAGGTTAATGCCAACCCTTACAGACAATTTGAGGGATCCAAGACTTCAGTGGAAGAAGCTACAGCAGAGGTCGTGAATATAGCAAGAGGACCAGAACAAGAAATGGAGCCTTAAGATATGACTGAACTGCTGCAATTTCATGATAAAACTTTAATGGATGAGGAGTTGCCTCTTATGGATGAGCAGAAAAAAGTGATTTCTTAAGATGGAATCTAATCCTGGTGAAAATATTACAAATATTGTTGAAATGACAACAAAGAATTTAGAATATTATATACACCTAGTTGATAAAGTTGCAGCGTTTGAAAGGATTGACTCTAATTTTGAAAGTAGTTATACTGTGGGTAAAATGCTATCAAACAGCATCATACACTGTGGAGAAGCAATTTTCAATCTTTTTCATCTCGTGGCACACAAAAACTAATTACTAAAATTCTGTGGCGCACAGAAAAATATATTTTTTGCTGATCTGACAAAAAGAAATAGGTATAATCTGATTCATTCACACCGGATGACAATTGTTGTTGGCTGTTGTCATTTTTTTATTTGACAATTTAAGAGCAAATTTAGTTAGGTCAGTGCCCCTAACTAAATAGTCAGTTATCATGTTTTAAAAATTCTTGTGGCACACTGTTTGAAAATTGCTGCTATAGAGAAATTGTTTGTGAAAGGAAGAGTCCGTTCATGCAACCTTCATTGTTGTCTTATTAAAAGAAATTGCTACAGCAAACTCACCTTTCAGCAACCACCATCCTGATCAGTTAGCAGCCATCAAAGTCAAGGACCCTCTAACCAACAAAAGCATTATGACTCACTGAAGACTAAGATGATGGTTAGGTTTTTTGCAATAAAGTATTTTTTTAATCCTTACCTGAGGACATGTCTCCATTGATTTGAGAGAGAAAGAGAGAGAAACATTGATGTAAGAGAGAAACATGGATCAGATGCTTCCTGTATTGCCTTGACCAAGATTGAACCCGCAACCTAGGTATGTGCCCTGACCAGGAATTGAACCCACAACCCTTTGGTATATAGGGCAATGCTCCAGCCACCTGGCCAGGTAAATAATGAAGTATTTTTAAATTAAGACACGTACATTATTTTTTCAGGTATAATGATATAACACACTTAATTGCCTGCATAGCAGTGTAAAAATAACTTTTAAATGTGCTGGTAAACCAAAGAATTCGTGTGACTTACTTATTATGATTTTCACTTTCTTGTGCTGGTCTGAAATTGAACCTGCAGAACTCTAATGTATGCCTGTAAAAAAGAGATACAGAAATATAAACAGGGCCTCAGAAGCCTGTGGGACACAATCAAACATAACAACATATGTATAATGGGAGTCCTAGAAGGAGAGGAGAAAGAGAAAAGGGTAGAAATAATGTTTGAAAAGTAATGGTCAAAATCTTCCCAAATTTTGTGAAAAACAAATCCAAGAAGCATAAAACTTCAACTGAAATAAGTTTTAAAAATCCACACCCAAACACATTATAATCAACTGACTGAAAGTCAAAGGCAAAGAGAGAATCTTGAAAGTATCAAGAGAGAAACCACTTATCACATAATTCTCAGTAAGATTTATAGCCAAAGTTATGGAAGCAGAAAACAGTGGGATGGCATTCAAATGCCGAAGAAAAAAAGACTTTCAATCAAGATTTCTATATCTAAATATACTATCCTCCAAAAAAGAAGGAGAAATTAATACATTTCTAAAATATATGTATAAACAAAATTAGAGAGAATTTGTCACTAAGAAATTTGCCCTACTAGAAATATTAAAGGGAGTCCTTCAGGTTGAAATGAAAGGACACTACAAAATAACCACATTAAAGGATAAAGGATACATGTATAGATAACTACATAAGTAAATATAAAAGACAGTACAGATATATTTTTGTTTTTAACTCATTTTTTTCTTTATTATTTAAAAGACAGGTATGTGCCCTGACCAGGAATTGAACCCACAACCCTTTGTATATAGGGCAATGCTCCAGCCACCTGGCCAGGGAAATAATGAAGTATTTTTCATTATTTTCATTTAATACTACATAAAGTAATATTTATCAACCTGTGTTGATTTGATATATAAAGATGTAATTTATATTACAGTAACAGCATAAATAAGGGGAGAAAGAATGAAGCTTTACAGTGGCAAGGTTTTTCTGTACTATCAAAGTTAAGTTGGTATTAGTCCAAACCATATTGTTGTAACTTGGTAATTGTAATCCCCAAAGCAACCAGTAAGAAAATACTCAAAAATATATAATAAAATAGATGGTAGTGAATTAAAATGGCACACTACAAAATATGTATTTAACACAAAAGGTAACAGTAATAGAGGAATATAAACAAATAAAAAGATGTACAATGTTTAGAAAACAACATGATGGCCGTTGTTTAAATGCTACCTTAATAAATGCTACCTTATCAGTAATTACATTTCATGTAAAGAGTAAATATTCAGTTAAAAGGCAGGAATTGGCAGAATGGATAAAAAGTTAAAAAAGAACTATATGGAATTCACAAGAGACAGAAATATGTTTAAACTAAAAGTATAAAAAATGTATACCATACAAACAGTAACTATAATGGTACAACAACTTTGAAAATTGTCCTGACATTTTTTATAAAGTAAGAAATATAATTTCACCTAACAACTCCACTTTATATATTTACCAAAAATAAATAAAAACATATGTTCACACCAAGATTTGAACATAATAGTTCATAAGTTTTATTAAAAGAGCCCTAAACTGGAAATGATATAAATACTTTCCAATTGGTAAATGGATAAGGTGTGGTATAGCTTTACAATGTGATAATACTCAGCAATAAAAAGAAAACTACTAATAAGTGCAACAGAAGGGATGTCTTTCAAAAATATCATACTGAAGAAGTGAGACACAGAAGAGTACATATTGTATAATACTGTTTTAATGCAACCTTAAACAAATTAAATTAAATAGGTAGTGACAGAAAGCAGATCAGTGATTATCTTGGGTATTCAAAGTGAAGTTGGGTAGAAGGATTGAATGCTTAGGGTGTGAAAAAACTTTTAGGGTTGTTGAAAATATTCTATACCTTTACTGTGATGGTGGTTTGTCAAAACTCATCCAAGTGTGCATGTAAAATGGGTATATTTTATTGCATATAATTTATACTACAATCAAGTTGATTTAAAAGAAGAAAAAATTCTCAAATTTTCTTAGCCACACCAAAGTATTTGTTGTTAAATCATGTTTTATGTCTCAGAATCTTCAAATCTATTGTTTCTTCTATCTGAAATGTCCTTCTCCCATCTCCTATATACACACTCCACCCCATCTTTTTGGAGCATGTAGGGTTACTAAGGGTAACCAATTACCCTATAATTGAACCATACCATTCTTGTTTTGCTTATCTGCTTCCCCGTCTAAACTTTAAGCTTGAGAACAGAGAATATGACCTGTCCATAGTAGGTACTGAAAATTGATGTACTGTATTTTGTCATGTATAATGAGCACTTTTTTGCCCAAATTTTTGAGGGAAAGATAAGGATGCACATTACACATGGGTAGTACTAATTCTGTATCTATATAAATGTTTTTAATTTTTTATTTATGATTATGCATTGAAAGTGTAACTCTAGAAAGCAATAATGATATCTGTGTGCAAAATAATACCCTGGAATACAATAATTGGTTTTATATACAAATAAAAATTTAATTGAAAAAGTAAAATGAAAAATTTTTTCCTGAAAATTTGGGCCACAAACATGGGTGCCCATTATACAGGGCAAAATGTGGTAATACTTGTCCAAGTACTTTGCTTTCTAAGAATACTCAAAAGGGTCAGAAACATTTTCAATCCAGATACAGCCCTTCTTGAAATAATCAATTCTCTAAAAAATAAACAAATAATCAAATTTATGGAATCTTAACAAAGGACATGAAGGATCTATATAACAAAAACTACAAAGCATCATTAAAAGAGATTGAAAAAGACACAATAAAATGGAAAGATAGTCCATGTTTATGGATTAGAAGAATCAACATAGTTAAAAATGTCCTTCTTACCCAAAGCAATATACAGATTTAGTGCAATCCCCATCAAAGTCCCAATGTCATTTTTTAAGGAAGTAAAGCAAAAAATCGTCAGATTTGTATGGAACCACAAAAGACTGGAGAAAAAGAATGAAGCCAGAGGTATCACACTACCTGACTTCAAATTATTCTACAGAGCTACGATAATCAAAACCACAAGTTATTGGCAGAAAAAAAAGACACAGAGACCAATGGAACAGAATTGAGAACCTAAAAATAAAACCACATGTATACTGACAAATATTTTTTCACAAAGGAGCCAAAAACATACAATAGGGAAAAAAAAGCCTCTTCAATAAATGGTGCTGGGAGAATTGGAAAGCCACATGCAAAAGAATGATATAGTTTATCCCCATGTACAAAAAAAATTAAAAATGAATCAAGGATCTAAATATAAGGTCTGAAACAATAAATTACATAGGAGGAAACATAGGTACTAAACTTATGGACCTTGGTGTTAGAGAACATTTTATGAATTTGACCCCAAAGGCAAGGGAACTAAAGGCAAAAATAAATGAATGGGGCTATATCAAGCCAAAAAGCTCCCACACAGCAAAAGAAACTGCCAACAAAACAAAAAGGCAACCAACTGAATGGAAGATGCATTTTCAAACAACAGCTCTGACAAGAGTTATCCAGGATATATAAATAATTCATCATTCAACTCAACACTAAACAAATGTACAATCTAATAAAAAAATGTGCAGGGGACTTGAACAGACACCATTCCCAACAAAACATACAAGTGGCCAAAAGATGTAAGAGAAGATGTTCAACTTCACTAGCTATTAGGGAAATGCATATCAAAACTGATAGAATGGCTATTATCGACAAGACAGGTAATAACAAGTGTTGCACAGGTAATGGAGTAAAAGCAACCTTCATTCACTGCTGGTGGAAGTGTAAACTGGTACAGCCACTGTGGAAGACGGTGTGGCAGTTCTTCAAAAAATTAAGAATAGAGTTACCGTATGACCCAGCAATCCCTCTTCTGCATGTCTTACCGAAAAACTTGAAAACATTTATTCACAAAGATATATGTACCCCTATGTTCATTGCAGCATTATTCATGGTGGCTAAGACATGGAGACAGCCAAAGTATCCTTCAATAGAGGACTGGATAAAGAAGATGTGGTCCATAAAAAAAGATGAAATACTGTCATTTGTGAGGACATGGATGGATCTTGAGACTATTCTGCTAAGCAAAGTAACTCAGTCAGAAAAAGCTAAGAACCATATGGTTTCACTCACATGTGGGATATAAAACTAAAATTCATAGACACAGACAGACAATAGCATGGTTTTTACCAGAGGGAAGAGGGGTGGGAGGGTAATAAAGGGTATAAGGAGGCCAAATGTATGGTGATGGAAGAAGATTTGAATTTGGGTGGTGAGTACATAATTCAATACGCAGATCATATATCATTGAAATGTACACCTGAAGCCTATATGACTGTATGAACCAATGTCACTCCAACAAATTCAATCAATCAATCAATCAATAAAACTAATCTGCCATAAAAAAATCAAATTTATGGAATCTGAATGGCCACGTATCTGGTATGAATATTACACACTAAGCTTAAAGCATTCACTGTTTAGATAAGTACCGTTGTGGCTTTGTCCATACAAAGCCACATTATGAAATGTTTGATATGTTTCTTAAAATCATATATTGCTAAAAGTTCACATTATTAAACATGCAATATATACATTGTGTAAGAGGAACTTCTATTCATTTGATATCTTCTGCACCTGACAGGTTCGATAATGAATGACTATCTCTGGCTAGTAGCATTACTATATACCCGTTCAAATTGCATCAACCTTATTATAAAAATTTCTTCCCATCTGTAAAGGACATTATGTGCACATACATACAAAGTCTGACTATATGTCCAGTCAGACATTGTGACAGTAAATTTTCAGATAGCCCAGCTTTACAATTATGAATATCAGAAGAGGGTTGTTGTCATTTGAGCTTTTAAGAAATCTTTGGAAAGAATTTAAGAAACACATTTTTTTCTGTTCAAAATTCAGAATCAGTTTTAATTGTTATACCTAATTATAGTTTTTGAATAATGCAGTTTCTGAGTATTATAAATAAATATAGATCTAGCACAAGAAATAGGAAAAATAGAAAAATATTTACTTTTTAAAGTACAGTGAATTAATTTAATGTATAAGACCAATAGAATAATTGTTACTTATGCCAGATGGTATTTTACATTTTGATAAAAAGTATATTCTTAATCATATATGTCAAGAAAAAACGACCATATGTTGTTAAATACTTCCAATTTGTCATTTAATTTAAAAGGCACTACTGATATTGCCATAAAATCTTTGATGATGTGGCCTGAATATCCCTGATGTCAATAAAATTTAATCTTCTCAAATAATTTTCTTATTTCTTAGCATCTACAAAGAAGGAATATCGTAAACAGGATAAATCAGAATTCAGAGTCTATATTCAGTTTGCTAGTAGGTGAAAAACATACCCTCTGTTTTCAAGAAGCCTCTAAAATGTAATTTACTGTATTCTAGAAAGTAAATAAAATATACAGAGTAACTCAAATTATTTCAAATTGGTGTGCTTTAAGTTCAGAAACCCAGCATATTATTAGGATTAAAAAAGAGGGTGATTATATTACAAGATAATTTTGCACATTACAAAGGGTTTCTAACTGAAAAAAAACCTTATGAAAAAGACAGAAAATAGCAAAGGAAATTTCATGTTAGATGATTATTAAAACAAAGATTTTTGAGTAGTCTCCCCCTTATCTGCAGTTTTGCCTTCTGCTCTTCCAGTTACCTAAAGTCAATCACAGTGCAAAATATTAAATGGAAAAATCCCATAAATAAACAGTTCATGCTCTGACCAGTGTAGCTCAGCTGGCTGGAGCATCAGCTGTAAACCAAAAGTCACCTGTTCCATTCCCGGTCAAGGTACATGCCTAGGTTGTGGGTTCGGTCCCAGTCTGGGCACATACAAGAGACAACCCATTGATACCTCTCTCTCACATCAGTGTTTCTCTCCCTCTCTCCCTCCCTTCCCCCTTTCTAAATTCAATAAGCATGTTCTCCAGTAAGGATAAAAATAAATAAATAAACAATTCATAAGTTTTAAATTGCATGCTATTTCGAGTAACACGAGAAAGCTCTCATCATCCTGCTCCATGCTGCTCAGGAGGTGACTCATCTCTTTCTTTGTCTAGTATATCCATGCTGTATGTGCTGCCAGCCTAGTGGACAAAGTCTTCATCAACACTGATGTCATTCACCTCATTCCATCTCATCATATAGGCATCGCATCGTCTCACATCATCACAAGAAGAAAGGTGAGTACAGAACAGTGAGATATTTTGAGAGAGAGATCAAATGCACAAAATTACAGTATATTATATAATTATTCTATTTTATTGAGTTATTATTGTTAATCTCTTAATATGCCTAATTTATTAATTAACTTTTATCATAGTTATGTATGTTTTGGAAAAAACATAGTGTATATAGGGTTGAGGTCCTATCAGCAGTTTCAGACATCCGCTGGGGGTTTTGGAATGTCTTCCCCATGGATAAGGGGGAAGCCTTTGTTGCCGCTGCCTTTTTGAAAATGGAATTTGATGGCCCCCTTATCCTCTGCCATTCTCCACCAGTTTCTCTTTTCACGTTACAGGGCTCTATGTATCATTTCATTCAGGCTTAAAGTTTGTATCATGTGCACTCTGAAGACGCAAACTTCTACTGCCTGTGCCCATCTATTACTCAGTTTTTTCCATTGTTGCATGACTATCACTATCCATCTTCCAGCTGATGGACATTTGGCTTGTTTCCAGCTTTTGGTGTTATGGATGCATCTATAAATAGTCTCTGTGTTCCTTTATCTGTTTTACTCAGGGATTCACTAGAGTTTATACCTAGAAGTCAAGGCATGCATGCTGTCAGCTTTACTAGATAATACCAAATTGTACTCCAATATGATATTTAAACTTTCTCATTGTTCTGCATCATAACTAACACTACATTTTGTTAGACTTAATAATTTTTGCCAATCTAATGGGAGCAAGATAACATTATTTTGCTTTAATTTGCATGTTTCTTATTACTAATAAAGTTGAAAAACTTTCATCTGTTTGTTGGTCATTTATACTTTTTCTTTTCTGAAATGCCAATTAATAACTTTGGCATATTCTTTATTATGAAGTTATTGTTCTTTTCTGCATACTTTCAAATTCTTAATTTTGTACTTCAGTAAAAGGAAACCCAAAGAGGACACATAGCATAGGAAAGGTCATGTAGTGAATTAATAGCAAAGTCAAAGCTCGTAGTAACCAGTAATATATATATATACATATATATATGTATATATATATATTTTTTTGGTGGAAAAGCAACTTATGTGCAACTAAGGTAATTTCTTTCTTGTTACAACTTGGTTTTCTAAAGTGGAAACAAGTATAATATTGGATTTCTATGACACTTTGGATTGCATATGATCACCTCATTTCTGAGCCAGGCAGATGTATGGGCTTCGCTGTCCACTGAGACTGGAATGCAGCTCTAAGGAGGCTACACCTCACAGAGAACCTTGGGAAGTCACAGGTTTGTTCATTGCATTTGCAAATAGCAGAGGAAATTTGTTAACAACTACCCTGGGAACTCAAATTGGGGGGTGGAGATGAAGCGGGTAAAGTATGTAATGTAATAAAGACCTTCCAATGAGTCTGATCTTTCTACTCATTGAGATCTATGTAGTCATTGTGTAAAGTGACTGAGAGACCAAATAAATGTACAATGTATTTCTCATTGTTTGTTATGAGTACCAGGTGGTATAAAATGTCCATGGGCAGTTTTTGCATTAATAGATATATACTTATTTTGATGTGTACTGGAAAAATATATAAGGAGCATATCTGGCCAGTGAGTTAATGCCTATTATTTCTTAAAGCAGCATTCAATTTTTTGGAGCATCTTTTTTGAAAAATATGTAAAGTAAACAATAATACAAATAGTGTGTGGGTGGGAAAAATTGTGAAAATAATGCAGAAGTGACCCAAATTTGGGAAACACTGGGCTATGTTTTAGACCATAGGTTTATACATTGACTCTACAGAAGTTATTTACCTCTCATGGCTGAATTGGTTGGTGTAGTAGTTGCTTTAGCAAAAACCAAAATAATAATGGCTTAAACAACTGATAACATTTCTTTCTAATTCACATAAAAGTTCAAGATGGTGAAGGGCTCAGGGTGGCACTGTTCTATGAAGTTGTCCACAAACCTGTGGTCTTCCTACCTAGCTGCCCATCATCCTCTCACACAATAGCATGTCAGAAGGGGAAAGAAGGAAGTAAGGGTAAGCATGAATTAGAACTTAGACATATCACTTTTATTTACAATTTAATGGTTAACTGCAAAAGAAGGTATTGTCATTTCTAGTAGGAAGGAAGAAATCAATGGAACTTAAGACACTGGACATGGAACAACACAGGAAAATGAATTCTGAAAGATGGAAAACAAATAAAGAGTCTTCTAGCTGCCCCAGTTGTCCTAGGTTACGTGGAGGTGTCCAACTTGTGGCCCTGCCCAGGGCCACATGCGGCTCAGGATGGCTCTGAATGTGGTCCAACACAAAATTGTAAATTTACTTAAAACATTATATATATATATATATATTTTGTGATTATGTGTCACCGTGTATTTAATGCGTGGCCCAAGACAACTCTTCCTCTTCCAGTGTGGCCCAGAGACGCCAAAAGGTTGGATACCCTTGCTAGAGAAGGTTTCCAAGCCTCAGCACAGGAAGGGAGACTCCTGAGGTCTCTCTGATTTGATGAATCAGAGGTGGGAGTCTTGGGAAGGCAGGCTGTTAGAATTCACAGGGCAGAGAACTAGAGAGGAGAGAGATGCAGAGGGAGAATGCCAGATATCTTCAGAGAGGTCCCTTCAGTTCAGTGGTGATCAATGCATTGTGCGTGGCTGGAGAAAGAACCATGTGAAAGGATTAGATGGTGTGGTGACTGGTTCTTAGGGGCCAGAAATAAGACTTGTTTCTATCAGCAATAGCCTTGGGGGAAAAAACCCACATAATTGAAGCAGTATCATTAAAGCACCACATAGGGTATGCTTTAGTAGTGAGGAAAAATTATCCTTAGACTAATTGCACGTCTGGTCCTACTTAAAACAATTAAAGCAAGGTTCCAAAGGATCGAAGTGTTTCTAAGTAACTGAATGAGGTTCAGTATTAAGATTCTCCCCAAGCTGATTCTAAAATTCAAATGGAAATGCAAAGAATTTAGAATAACCAAAACAACTCTGAAAAAAGAACTAAGTTGATAGACTCACACTAGCTGACTTCAAGACTTATTACAAGCTACAATAATCCATACTGTGGTATTTGACAGTTCTAGAATCAAACCCCAGTTCCATTTCATCATCATTATTATTATTACTATTATTATTATTATTTTAGTGATTCCAGAGAGAGGAGAAGGGAGGGAGAAAGAGAGGGAGAAAAACATCAAGGTAAGAAAGAGAGACATAGATAGGTTGCCACTTGTATGTGCCCCAATGAGGGACCGAACCCACAGCTGAGGCATGGACCCTGACTGGAATCAAACCTGTGAGCCTTCTGTATGTGGGATGACACCCAACCAAGTGAGCCACATCAGCCAGGGCCCCATTACCACTTCTTACTTACCTTGAGCATGTCACCTAATCTCTATAAGCTTCAGTTTTCTTATCTGGAAAATCAAAATAATAATATTAACAACCTTGTAGGATTTTGTGACTAAATAAAATAATACATAATGCATTTAGTACACTGCTGGACCTATAAAAAGAATGTCAGCTTTTATTAATTATCCACTCAACCTCAGGCTCATAGAACAAGGACTGTATCTGCCTTATCACTGTACTCTTGGGGTCTTAGTAGAAAATTGAGGTTCCACTGTCTCAAGCAAAGAGTTAACAAAAAACCAGCTAACTATTTACTGCAGTTAAGGAATTTTCGACATCATCAAATTGACAATTACCTCCTACTTTAACTGTAAAAATATTAGTGGCACATTGGTTTGGACTTACATAAAGCCCTGAACATTTTATAAAATAAACTTGATCCACTTACAAATATGAAAATTAAATCATATAGTGTTAAGTATCAGAAAGTGTTCCTCTAGTTAAAATTTAAAATCTTTCTTGGACTCTAAGGCAATAGCTTAAATAAGATCATTTGTTGGATGATATTAATTGGGTCTATAAAGAATCCCATTATTAGAGTGTAACTATTTTATAATGAACTTACTTGATTTATAGATTCGTACACTATAAACCCTTTTAATTTGAATATTAGTTTTCTTAGCATTTTGTGATTTTTCTATAATTATTGTGTATTTAATAAATCAAGCAGTGACCTTAATGCTTTATAATGTTACTGTAATAGATGAATTTCCTAATGATTTGGGTGAAATGGGCTCATTCATGGAGAGGATTTAATATTCATTGACAAAATGATAAGAGTCCTTTACAGATAATGGTGACATTTTAAAGAAATCTGAGCCATTGAGTAAAAGGTTTGAAAGTCATAATCCTGAGACAACAAATAATTTAAGAGTTTTTCAATAAATAAAGGGCAGATTATTTTCTTCACAGAGAGATAATTTTTATTTTATCTTTTAAAGCATAATTGGGCCATTAATGCTTAACAGAGCAATTTAATCATCCTGACCAAAAACATGTAAAAATAATATTCACATATAACACATCAAATATTTTATAGATGTATAATATATATGTAACTTTATGAGACTGGCATGCAAAAAAGTTTGCTAAGTTATACTAAGTTATAATACTAACCATGGTATCTGTCATATAGAATTGCCTCAAAGGGGATAGCTTCTCAAAATTTGGCATAGTGCCAAATTTTATTGGGTTATAAATTGTTTCTAATTAATTTTTCATTGCTTGGAGGAATGTAAAAATAACTCTAAAAGCAACAGATACATTGTATATTCTTTGAATAGTCCACTCAGTTTTTCTTTTCTAACCTGCATATTTCTAGACTATAGTGCTATAATAAATAATTCAATAATCAGTAATGGGACACATGCAAAGATTTAAACCCAATCAAAACTACTAAGTACTACACAAATTGAAAAAGTCCACAGGCTATTTATTTAATTACTGCAAAAGAAGATTTATTTCAACAGCTAGTATAGTGTTTCATTTAATGTTAACAAAGGGGTCGTAAAAAGAAAATGGCATGGGACCACATTATGCTGCTAACTTTGTGACTTGAAATCATTTAACTGCTCTGGGTGTACAACTGGAGAGTGGTTTCAACTTCTTCCTCTTCTGCTTCCTTTTCTGATTCCAGTGTTAGAACATTTTGTCAAATGGCACCTTACATGTAGCATCAACAAACAAAGCAGACAAATGCAGACCTGCTCTGCTGAGGTGGTGGATGGGAAAACCTGGAGCTCTTTGCAGATTTGTTTATGCTATTTTTCACCACATAAGTTTCAAAAAGTCTAATGATGTTGCTTTTGTTTCTGGGTTGTACATACTCAGGAAAGGATTTTACAGCATTAAAATTGTTAAGCAATCTTATCTTCCTTCTTCAAAGACTTTAACATTTAAAACTTGATCTATCTGGATTTTACTTTCATGTAAGGAGTAACAGAGATCTCCAAGATCGCATTGTCCAAGATTACTATCTAATTGTTCTTCCATTTATTATTTTCTCTTCATCCTTTTCCTATAATACATTATCCCATATCATCAAATCTACTTCTAGTTTCTGGTACTTTAGTTATAGGAATGCTTATGTCTCTTTTCATCCTTTACACATTGCCCAGAACAAATATTCTGTTATAGTCCTTGTTCCTTAAACTATGAAGACTTTCAGTTCTGTATACTGATTATTAGCATTTTGTTGTCTTTTCATGCCACATTTACTATTCTTTATTGTCAACTGTAAAAATATTGACATATACTGCAATGGTAACTAAGACAGACATAGATAAAAAAACACTAGCGCAGTGGTTAAGAGCATGAATTCTGGAGCCAGGATGCAGACAATTATGCTTCTTATTCAATGGAATTATTGTGAGACTTAAATGTCTTAATATTTGTAAATCACTTAGTTATTATTATAATGATTGTATATAATTTAGAAATCATAGCTTGTACATTATACATTTAGCCATTCTTAGTTGCTACCCTTGTATGTTAACATCACTATTTAACTTATCAATATATATTTAGTCAATATGTCTCTCATTTCTTCCAAATCAGGGATCTTAAGGTGCTTGAACTCCAATAAACCCCTCTTTCATCTTCCATATTTTTATTTTCCAGTTCCATCTTGCTTTCAAGGTTCTCATAATTAATCATTATATTTATTTTCTCAATTCAATGTTAGCCTTACCCATGCAGTTATCCATAATCAATATTCAATGTAGTTTTTCCTTTCACTCTATTTGTGTTTATTTTTCATTTTATATCCCCTTTATTTTTAATTATGTTGACCTACCTTCATCACCTTCAATTTATTTCTCACTTTGTGATATCCATTAGTATGAACTCTTTTGAAATTAAATAAATAATATTCAATGTAGTCCGTACAATTTAAAACTGACAATTATTTTAAACCTTAAACAAAATCTCTGGATGTAGCCAGTTCCCTATTGTCTTAATCCAAAGTCAAAACAATTGCCCTGAAACTATTGCCTCTTGCCACTAGATGGCGCCTATGTCTAAGTAACACAACCTATTTTTTAGGTTAAAACTATTTGGAAATAACGGTGTGTTCTTTGAGGTAAATCCTGCTGGTGCACTTTAATAATAGGTAAAATTTACCTCTTTAGTATTTAAAAAAGTGTTAATTTTAGAGAGTTTGGATTAAAATATTTCTTTTTTTAAAGTATGTTTTATTGAGTATGCTATTACAGCTGTCCCACTTCTTTTCTCCCCTTTGTCCCCCTCTGCCCTGCTCCACCTCCAGCTGGCATTCCACCCCACCTTCGTTCATGTCCATGGCCGTACATGTAAGTTTTTTGGCTTCTCCATTTCCTATACTATTCTTAACCTCCCCTGTCTATTTTATATCTACTATTTATGTTTCTTATTCCCTGTACATTTCCCCCCATTTTTCCCATCCCCATCCCCGCTTATAACCCTCCATGCAATCTCCATTTCTGTGATTTTTGTTCCTGTTCCAGTTGTTTGCTTAGTTTGTTTTTTAGGTTCAGTTATTGATAGTTGTGAGTTTGTTGTCATTTTACTGTTCATATTTTTGATCTTCTTTTTCTTAGACAATTCCCTTTAACATTTCATATAACATGGGCTTGGTGATGATGAACTTCTTCAACTTGACCTTACCTGGGAAGCACTTTACCTGATTTTCCATTGTAAATAATAACTTTGCTGGATAGAGTAATCTTGGATGAAGGTCCTTGGCTTTCATGACTTTGAATACTTCTTTCCAGTCCCTTCTTGACTGTAACATTTCTTTTGAGAAATCAGCTCATAGTCTTATGGGAACTGCTTTGTAGGTAACTCTCTCCTTTTCTCTTGCTGCTTTTAAGATTTTTCTCCTTATCTTTAATCTTGGGTAATTTAATTGTGATGTGTCTTGGTGTGTTTCTCCTTGGATCCAACTTCTTTGGGATTCTCTGAGCATCCTCGACTTGCATGTCTAGCTCCTTCTCCAGATTGTGGAAGTTCTCCTTCATTATTTTTTCAAATACATTTTCAATTTCTTGCTCTTCCTCTTCTCCTTCTGGCACCCGTGTGATATGGATGTTGGAATGTTTTAAAGTTGTTCCAAAGGTTCCTCTGCCTCTCTTCATTTTTTTGATTTCTTGTCTCTTCATTCTGTTCCAGTTGGATGTTTATTTCTTCCTTCTGTTCCAAATCATTGATTTCAGTCCTGGGTTCCTTCCCTTCACTGTTGGTTCCCTGTATATTTTTCTGTATTTCACTTTGTATAGCCTTCATTTCTTCCTTTATTTTGTGATCATACTCAGTCATTTCTATGAGCACCCTGATTACCAGTGTTTGAACTCTGCATCAGATAGGTTGGTTATCTCCTCATCACTTAGTTCTTTTTCTGGAGTTTTAATCTGTTCTTTCATTTGGGCCGTATTTTTTTGTCTTGGTGCACCTGTTATATTGTAAGGGGTGGAGCCTTAGGTTTTCACCCAGGCTGGGCAACCCACTTCACTGCATTGTGGGGGAGGAGTCAGAGAAGGAATAATGGGACTTGCTCAGCTCTCCCCTCTACTCCACCCCTTTCAGTCATTTCCCTCCCTTCCCATAAATGGATTGTGCCCCTTCAGGTGCTGATTCCCTGGTAGGCAGACTTGTACACGTTCTAGGATCCCGTGGGTCCCTCCAACGGACTCTTTTGTGAGACTGGTAGTTTCTTGCACTGCTGCAACCCCCAAAGGTGTTTACAGCCAGAGGTGTTGAGGCTTTATTTATTGTGCTGGAACCCTGTGTTGTGCCATCTGTATGACTCCCTAGTTGTTCCTCCCAGCTTATCTGCACATGAATGTGGGATCGCCTGGTCCATCAGCTGCTGCCTGGCCCACCCAGTCTGCGAGCCGCTGCCTTGTCACACACCCTCTCCACCTGGCTTCTGTCTCCATGCCTCCTACCAGTTTGGA
This sequence comes from Pteronotus mesoamericanus, assembly GCF_021234165.1. NCBI lineage: Eukaryota > Metazoa > Chordata > Mammalia > Chiroptera > Mormoopidae > Pteronotus > Pteronotus mesoamericanus. Next base: position 23,666,566 of record NW_026555325.1, on the reverse strand, counting down.
TGAATGTTTCTTCTTTAAGTCATTGGTTGTCAGACTTCCTTACAGTTTGGTTTTCTGGCAGTTTTGGCTGTTTTTTGTTTTTAAATTTGTTGTTATCCTTTTGGTTGTGTGAGGAAGGGAAGCATATCTACCTATGGCTCCATCTTGGCCGGAATCTCTCTCTCTCTCTTTTTTTTTTAAAGATTTTATTTATTTTTTAGAGAGAGGGAAACATTGATCAATTGCCTCTCATACACCCTTAACTGGAGACCTGACCCATAACCTAGGCATGTGACCTGACTGGGAATCGAACTGGTGACTTTTCAGTTCAGAGGCTGGCGTTCAATCCGCTGAACCACACCAGCCAGAGCAAAATCTTTCTAAATTGAGTGATATATTTCTCTCTCTTAAACTAGAGCATAATAAACTTGTTTCCTGATTATTTTGTGATCATTGTAAACATCAGTGACAGCACTATACAAGATTATTCTAGTGCTTGATCCTACATTAAAAAGCCACACATTACTATGCTTTTTAAAATCACTTTTTACAATATTTTAGTCTAGTATTTTGGGGCTTGTTTTTTTTTTTAAATAAGCATTTTTCCTCTTTTTTATTTCCAAATATTACTTTTAATAATTAACTTCTAGGAACAAATGTTATCTTTGTCCAACCTTTTAATTTTAATTGTTGTTCAATTACAGTTTTCCCCACTTTTTCCCCATCATTCTTCACTGCCCTACCCACCCTCGCCCCCCATCTCTCATATTCGGTCCTCGCCCCCATTGTCTTTGTCCATGGGTCCTTTAAACAAGTACCTTGATTTTACCCTTCCCTTTCTTTCTCCTGTTAGCCTGCTTCCCACTCCCCTCTGGCCACTGTCAGTTTGTTCTTTATTTCCATGTCTCTGGTTCTATTTTGCTCACTTGTTTGTTTTGTTGATTAGGTTTCATTTACAGGTGAGATCCTATACTATTTGTCTTTCACTGACTGGCTTATATCACTTAGCATAATACTCTCTAGCTCCATCCATGGTGTCACAAAGGGTAGGAGTTTCTTCTTTCCTTCTGCTGCATAATATTCCATTGTGTAAATGTACCACAGTTTTTTTATCCATTCTTTTACTGATGGGCACTTAGGCTGTTTTCAGCACTTGATTATTGTAAATAATACTGCTGTGAACATTGGGGTGCATAGGTACTTTTGAATTGGTGTTTCAGGATTCTTAGGGTATAATCCCAGCAGTGGAATCACTGGGTCAAAAGGCAGTTCATTTTTAGCTTTTTGAAGAAATTCCATGCAGTTTTCCACAGTGGCTGCACCAGTCTGCCTTCCCACCAACAGTGTGTTAGGGCTCCCTTTTCTCCACACCCTCACCAGCACTTGTTGTTTGTTGATTTGGTCATGATGGCCCTTCGCACTGGTGTGAAGTGGTATCTCACTGTGGTTTCAATTTGCATTTCTCTGATGGCTAGTGATGCTGAGAATCTTTTCATATGTCTCTGGGTCCTGGGTATGTCCTCCTTGGCGAAATGTGAAGTCTGGAACGCTTCAACAATTTGCATGTCATCCTTGTGCAGGGGACATGCTAATCTCTGTATTGTTCCAGTTTCAGTGTATGTGCTGCTGAAGTGAGCACTGCCTAACCTTTGTTTTGAAATATTGCTACTTCTAATGTGTTATGGTCAGAGAAACCAGACAAATGAAGTTATTAAAATTGGGTCAAATATAGCTCCTATTGATTAATCAGATAGACTTTAGTATGGTTTATGGTATTTATTTTGAGTCCTCTATGATCAGTTTGAGTAGAGATGTTTTGAAAGCTGAAGCTGCTTAATAAGTGATATATTTGATATATTGATTGTATTTACAATTAATATTGAGGTGCAGAGCATTCAAAAATTTGAATGCTATTTACTATATTAAGACTTCCCTTTGACTTCTTTTCTTTTTCATTTCAGCCTATTAAGCTAGCTCCACGTCTGAGAACTTATTTCACGTAAGTAATTTCAGGCCTACTTTTTACACTTCAAAAATGTATTTTCATATGTCTATTAAAAAATAATTTTGTCTATAAAAAGGAACTATTTATAGAAATTTGTGAAAACATGGATATTAACTAATAAACTTGTTCTTAAACTTTTGTATTCACCAGAATCAAGTAGAGATAATTGTTACAAATGTATACAGATTCCAGGGTCCCCACTTCCAGAGATTGTGTTGCAGTTGGTATGGGTAGAGACCAGGACTCCATGTTTTACATAAACATCCTAATTGATTTGTTTACCTCTGTGTTTCTCAGAATTTTTAGTTGACACTAAATAAGAAATTCTCTCTTGAACAGATGTAAAGTTGAGTACTTTGAGTTCAAAATTGGTTTGCTATGCAACTGTAACTTATAGGAACGAAATGAGTTTTCACATCAAAGCCTTTTCCAAAGTAAGACACTACTGATAAATCCATTTAATGCTTATTTTCTCAATAAATAATGTTTGGGGACGTCCCTTCATAGTCCTAGTTATATCTGAAGATAGTAAATTAAAGTCACTTCAGATTACTATTTATTCATAGAATTTTCTAATATGCAATTATGAAAATTTAATTAAAATTAAGGTAACTCAGGTTTTTTTACACTGATCCTTGTTTTTAAAATGCTCTTTCTAAAAATCAACTTTTGCCCTCCTTACTGATAGTAACACTTTTTCATGCCTTTTAAATGACCCTGTTTTGAGAAGTGTTAACACCAGAAAATCTCCATATATGCATCATGTATCTTTTGGTCTACTCTAACAACAAAACAGAGTCTCCTTGTTATCCTCACTTACTCAACCAATGTACATTCTTGCCCCTGTGTTTACACAGTGAATTCATTAGTGGTTTTTTACTTGTCTAGTCTTTTGGGCCATAAAACTAGAGTTTATTATCCTCCAGGTGATGAATCTTCTTGTTTACAAATTAATTGCTGATCATGTGTGGGCAGCATGATTGCTGATCCTGCCTAACGAATACATTTAGTCTTTAATTTTTTTTTCTGTTGCTATTTTCTAATTTGAAGTGGGTAGACCAAAGCCAATTAATTCTATTCCAGTTTTCCAGTGCTTTGCTGCATGCTTCTTCTGTCACTACAGATGCTTATGACTCTTAATGTATGGCTTTAAATAACATTGATATTAGAGATATGCTGAGATTAAACTATATGCTCCTGATAACTGCATCTTTCAGGTAAACCAGAGCTGCTAATTACTTTAAGAAGTTTTAGGTCACACACTTATAATTCAAATTAATTTATTTTCAATAAAACTATATTCGGATTGCTAAATAATCATAGCCATAGAACTATAAATCTTTAAGAAAATTTAAAAATATAGCTCAAAGATTATAATACCTAGTCAAATGTGATTTTATAAGAGGGAAGTTTTGTGGGGTTTTTAATATCTGAATATAAAATTAAGAAATGTGCACATGGGATATTTTAGATGAAGTTAGTAGATTTTTTGTTCTTCTCGATATCTAGTCAACAAAGAGTATGAATGAAATAAAAGAGCAATCTTGCATTTGTGAAGACAAGTACTTACTGAGGCTATCATAAGATTCCAAAATATCTGGTGACTTTTATAGTTTGTAACTAAGATGTTAGCATTAGTGAGTAAATGGAAAGGTGAATTTAAAGTTAAGATTATTCAAGTATCATTAATCTAATATCATGATATAGAACTAGCTCACAAATATTTAACATGAAAATAAAGGTGCTTCTATTATATAATAGACTCTTGTGGTGTTAGGGTTATGGCTGTACCATGATATATTTACAAAAATTTTACCAGTCCCTTAACATAATCACAACCAGGTCCCCAAAATCTAGGTGACTTTAACCAGTATCAGATGCTTGAAACATAAGGAGTAGTGAGTGTGATAAAAATGAATTTAAATATGACGTTTTTAGTATATATTATATTTCTAGCACTCTACTAGGTATGACTGTGTAGGTTATTTCATTTAATTCTTTATCTTATAAATCTTTTGCAGATGAAGAAATGATAATTTTCTCCTGTATTATTAGTTTTCCTGTTGTTAATTACATATGTTCCAGCAGAATTAAGCAGTTCCACCATTTTGTTGCAAAGAACATTAATGCTACCCTGGCTGGTATGGCTCAGTTGGTATAAGGCCCACATTGTACCACCAAACAAAAGATCGGCAGTTTGATTCCCCACCAGAGCACATGCCTGGTTGTGGGTTCCATCCCCAGTTGGGGCGTGTGCAGAAGGCAACCGATCGATGTTTCTCTCTCACACTTATGTTTCTCTCCCTCCCTTTCTCCCTTCCTTTCTATGTCCCCCCCAAAATAAATAAATCTTTTTTAAAAAAGAATATTAATGCTAAGGCCATGTAAGTACTTGAAGAGATTCAAGCCTCAGATGAGTACTTGAACTGGATGAATTTAAAATTCATCTAATCCTAAAATGCTATGAATTTATGTAACACTGCACTATTTTAGATCATGGAGAAGTCTTAAAAACATATAGCAAGGGCACAAAACCATTAGAATATTATGACTACAAGGAAGAAACCATGTTCCGATGCCATAGATAGGACACATTCATGGCAATCTGTCCAGGAGAGCTTGGAGCTGATTGTGTATAAAAATCAATTGTCCACCTCATAGTAAAATAATTACCTAATACATAATACATGAGAAAGAACTGGCTACAAAGGATGTCCCCTGCCCCAATCTTTTAAATAGTCAGCTTTGTGCTCTCACCTACAGAATGAGCAGAGGTCAGAACATTCTAATTCTATTTCTCTGTAGGACACCAAAAATAGAAGCAGCTTGCATTGAAATAGTACTGTGACTAAGCCTAGCCTCACTGTTGCATGTTTCTAATTGCATGCACTTCAAGGTTTGAGTTTTTTTAGAAAGCTATTAAAAAGTGGGAAAGTAGGCCCTACAGTATGACTTAGAGTTTACTTTAAAAAAATTCAACTACTTAAAGTTCATCAGTATTTAAGGCAGTTTTATTTTTCACTTCTTTTTACTTTATTCCTTTTCATCTATATACATAGTTACACAGACAAGTTATATGCTCATGTGCATCAGGTAAAAAAAAAAAATAACAAACTAGAAAAAAAGAAGAAAAAAAATGGCCAGTTAGAAAAACATAGAGAATGGACTAAAGAGTATTTAATAAACTTTGTCTTACTTTAATATTATCTTTTGGCTACTTTACATGATATTTGTAAATATCCTGTGTTTGAATGAACTCCAACAACAAGGAATTCTTAAATGTTTGCTTCAATACATTGAAAAGAAAGTTTGTTTTTTCTGCTTAATTTATCAGCTATCTTTGCATCCTTGTAGTATAATCATTTTGTTTTTTTCTTTTGTAGGGCAGGTAGTTTCTTAAAATCCGTGCCTAATTCCTCATTCAAGTTAATCTTAACTGCTTTTTAAAAAAATTGTTTAAAATATACATAATATAAAATTTACCATTTTAGGCACTGGTGAGTGCACAGTTCTGTGTCAGTAAGCACATTAACATTGTTGTATAAGCACCACTACCATCCATCTCCAATGACCTTTTTTTTTTTAACCACTTATTACTAGAGATGCTGCATTGAGCCTTTACTGCAGCTTTTCTAACCCCACTTGACTTTTAAGATAAATTTGCCAAAGCCTTTCTAAACGGCCACATTTGTTTATGTGTTTGCTACCAACAGATACTAGTAGCATGAGGTAGCTAAGGAAAGTGAGGATATGAGAAACTGGATGGGTCTAAGCAAATTATGAAGAGTGATAAGGAGGTTTGTAAGCTCAAAGATGTTTTAAACTTTCTGTAAAATTACAATCATATATTTGAAGTATTTTTTAAAGTCTCTAAAACTGAAGTTTAAAGCTATGAAATCCTGTAGCATGGAATTTTTTTCATCGGAGTCTTCACTGTAGCACACAAGATATGAATTTATATGGTATTGGGAATAAAATTTGTGAAAATATCAATTATTTGTACAATAATTATTTGTATATAGGAACATATTACTATGGATATTGAATCTCCAAAATAGCTTCTCAAAATGTGTGTGTAAGATAAGGCCACATGGCCATATGCACTCTTCAAGTACATCTATTCATTCCATAATTTAGTTTTCAATTGAGCCTGAACATATATCAGGTGAAAATAAGATGGTCCAGATCTGTCAGTATTGATGTACATAGAGGTGGTTCCTTTATTACAATTTGTGAAATGCTTGCAAGCTGTCTTGAGGAGGCATCTCACACGGAGACAGATAATCAAGATACAAGGTGGCAAAGGTCAGTCAAGTTGTGCAGTTTTGTGAAGTGATCAAACACAATAGGTTTTAAATAAACAAGGCATATTGTTGGCCTACAGCATTTTAGTGCAAATTATTTGATATCTTAAAAGTTATTTCTTTTCAGTCTAAAGTGACCGACAACACTTTTGAATTCACTTGTTTCCGTTTGAGTGGCATGTCATTAAAAATCCCAAGGTTAAACCCCTCTTATTTCTTTATTTAGTATTGCAGTCCACATCAAAACTGTCTACAACCATGAGTTGTTTGTGTTTATGTCTTTACATTAACTGCTTTCTCAATTGTATTGAGAAAACCACTTTTGTTTTTCAATTACTTACTGGATTCTAAAAGAAACAGTTGTCAGAAATAAGCTTCTAGTGGCGAATGGCTGCCTCAATAGGTGTAAACTCAATTTGTAATTTTTACTTAAGAAAGGAGATCTGCCAAACTACCCACTGTTTTTTTTCATTACTGATTTTTGGTAGTGATGGCATCTCTAGTTCCAAAGAGAAAATTTTGTTTTTTAAAAAGCAGGATGATATACTTTATCATAAAGTCAAGCATATCATGAGCTACGTTGACGTTTTTTAAGAAATAAGTTTTTTTCAACCTTTTTCCTTCATATGTCTTAATTTTCTCCCTGAAATATATGATCATCTCTTCATCCTACAAACAAATCTATTTCAGACCCAAAGTTCACAGTCTCCACTGATTGAACGTAGTGCTAAGTGGAGAAATGACAAAGACGGAAGAAAAAATTAAAGGATTGACTATGCCAGTAGTGTTATGCTAAAATAAAGCTTGTAATTTTAGGCTTTTCATCCTTTATGTTTCTCTTGAGGTCAACTTCTGCACTTCAAAATCAATGATTAAAATAGCATAAGTAGGGACACTAGGTAGATATGTTGTCTAATAGAGTTAAGTTGATGCCAACTTTCATTGGGGGTGAAAGAACCTTTGCTTATTTGCCAATACTAAAACAAGACCACAGGAGGCATTTAGGTTCTTGCTTAAACACATTGAATGTCTCAATGAATTTGCCACGTTGAAGAGTTTGATACAAATATTAACTGGATAAGTGTAGTGCTTGCAAATACTCAGGAAAATAATTTTAAATTACCAAAGGCAAAGTATTAACGGCCTGCATTTGAAAACAAAACTGTTGCGTTGAAGTGTAGCCAACTAGGCAAAAACAAATGGTTGTGAGGGACCTGGTCAAGCGGGTACGTTATTTGGGGCCTACCTGAGGCGGGACGAGGGTGAGAGAAGTCACCTTAGGGCAGTTCTGCTTTCTGCCTCTTTCGTTCTTGCCAGGGTGCCCATTTTTAAAGTATCCAAACACAGGACCGCAAACCGCCAGTCACACCATAATACCAGCTTGTGTTTACGTTGCCAGCTCTCCGGGTCGCGATCCCATTCAGTGCACACAGAGCGAGCGCTCGCGTGCACGCGGCCGTCCGCCGTCAGGGCTGAAACTGTAAACACAAGCTGGTATTTGGGTGTGATCACGCTAACATGGCGGGTGGCGAGGTCAAGGGGTGGAAGGTGAATTATGGATCCAGTATTTCCTTGCTTTTGTCAGTCTAAGTCAGGCTGCTTAGGCAGTGGCTGCTTTTCAAAATTGAAAAACCCAGCTGTGTTAAAGAAATGAAGACCTACCTTGAAATATGACAATGGAGAGTTGTCTTCCCAGCAAAGGTAGAGGAGCTTCATTCCTTAGATCATTTAGAATTAGACCGTGAGAGGCATAGTAACAATCTAGTTCAGGGCACGACCATATGTTGGTCACCGCAAAAATGTTGGGTAAAATAATTCAACGTCTCTGCAGGACTTCTTGAAGAAAAAACATTTAGGTGGCTTGCTTTACTATTAAAAGTCCATTTAACCAAGAACATTAAGAAAGAAAAGTTATTGTTCAGTGTACCTAAAGAGAAGTACACCAAGTTTTAGACATTAACTCAGAATACTTTTTCCACTTTGTGCTGAACGCAGTTTCTTTTTGCTGGTTTATTACAGGTAGATAATGTACCTTTAACCAAAGTTGTGCTAGATGGGATCTTCAAGATTATTTTGATTTTGGAGTGCTATGGAAACATCCTCAGCACAAAAATATCAAAAATGGTATCCCAGAGCACCTGAACAAGGACAAGGTGGTCATTAGAAGCAGATATTTTTGCAGCTTGGTTCCTATAGAAACATAGGCTAGCTAATAAATAGATAAAAGTATTCTTATAGTTTTGTTTATTCTGTCATATAGATATAGATAAGTGTAATCCTTTTAGCCTGTTAACTTAAAAACTATAATCCTAGTAAAATCATCAATTTTACAAAGATAAATGGTCGTTTCACTAAATGGGATGCGTTTACCTTGCTCTTGGCTCTTTTGAGTGAAGGTTACCAAAGGACTGGTTTTAGTTCTCATAAAGTAATTTAAAATCTTCATTCTGTCCAGGCTTGTGTAGGTCAGGGGACTAAGCACTGGCCTGTGAGCCGAAAGGCTGCTCGTTCGATTCCCAGTCAGGGTACATGTCTGGGTTGTGGGCCAGGTCCCTGGTTGGGGGCTTGCAAGAAGCAGCCAACTGATGTTTCTCTCTCACATTGATATTTCTCACCCTCTCTTTCTCCTTCCCTTCCCCTCTCTTTGAAAATAAAGAAATAAAGTCTTTTTTAAACAAAATAAAACTTCATTCCCATTGACAACACATTTTTTCCAATGTGTATTATTTAGATTTACGTGACAAATAGTCCTAAAGTAGAATTCAGTTATCAAACTTTGCTTGTATTTGTTGTGTTCATTCTATGTACAGAAATGGAAAATAAAAAGAGAATTTTCTTCTTCATATATGAAGTTATTTCCAGTTCATGAGAACTTAATTTGAAACAGAGTTCAAAGAAACGAAGTTATTCATCTTAAGCAAACAGGTCAATAATAATTGTGTGTGTGTGTGTGTGTGTGTGTGTATACACATTTGTCCCATAGAGAGCTATCATTCCTATGACAGCACTGCAATTTCTAGAAGAAAAAATTTAGGTAGCTCTTTGGTCTACTATAACCTTTAAGCTTTCTACAAGCATGGAATTATCAGCCATCCATATGTTGAGATATTTGGAATCCCCTCTTAGAAGCCATCTCTGATTAATACAGAGCAACTGACCACTTTCCCCTTTCATGTGAATATGTTCATATGTAATCATAAATAATGGATATATAAATATCTAGACCTACAAATAAATAACTATAATAACTAAATAACCCCTGTTAGATTATTTTCAGTGAAGCCATTTTGGGCTTTTTTCCCCTCTCCATTAGACCATCAACTATTTAGAATTTTGAACTGTATTTAAATGAAAGTTGCAGCTTTCTTCACAGCATCATTTATTCTGCTCCTGTTCAGTAACAATGGCAGCACTGATTTAAAAAGGTGGGAGGGGAAACAATAGAATGAAAGGAGAGACCAGTGTCCTGAGTGACTGTTAAGACCTCTATGGGATTTTCCACATTGTTACACATCATTAGCATATCCCTTCTTACTGGGTTTACAGCAATGCCTTCATTTTCCATTGACTTTAGAAGTACAACTCTTTTAGAAAGAAGCAGGAAGTAGATTTAAAGAATAAAGAAAATAATATGAATGATTAAAAACAAAGAGCCACACATTTTGATTTGCTGTATTTTCCTGCTTTAGGGTTTTTAACTGCCTCTTTCTTATTGGAATGCTTTAATAGAAAAATATATGAAAGAAATTTTATTTTCTACTAACTTAGTAAAAAATTTCCCTTGGGGAAAGTGGGAGACTATTTCTGAATTTGAATAGAGCAGAAGGGGTTAACTATCATACATATTTGTTTCATCTTATTAACATAATGTTTTTTCACTTAGAATAGTGGTACGTTTTACAAAATGATTATTTAGTTTGTAACTAGTCCTCCTGACCAGATCAGATTCTGTGGAGGCTAATGGGACAGGTGATACCTAAGTTTTCTTCCTGGCCTTATGTTAGAAGTCAGCTCAAAATGGCATTGAATGAGACAGCCTTGGGACTCAATAGTAATTTTTTTTTTAAGAAAGAAATCTGCTCAGATTAAGTTAGGCTTCAGAGAAATTAATGAAAGGCTTCATTAGGTATGCTTAATGAAAAGGTCCACTTTTCAAAACTCTGAAGCTGAAATCTAAGGGGGAGTTTACATAGAGCAAGTAAGTTTAAGCATTTGTAAGGTTGAAAAAAATTATTTTTTTTGGATGGCAATTTCTCATTATATGTAAGTATTTCTCTTTCTTTTTTATTGTTTAATGTGTCTCTCAGATAAAAACATAGAAACAGGAAATAATTTTATAATTAAGTATTAGATTGTATACAAGTATATATAAAAGTAGAGAGTAAGAAATGACAAGAGATAAATAATGCTTTTCGTAGTTATATTTGAAATACAAAGGCATGGACAAGACAGTCTCAGCAATATTGTCATGTGCGGGGTAGGCAAATGAATAGAAAATAATATATTACCACAGAGTATACATTAATAAGTATCAATACATAGTGGAATTAAAGCAATGAAAGATGTACTTAAAGAAAAATATTAATCCAATTGGGTATTATTTGATGTAACACAGTCAGATAAAATGTTAACATGGGATGCATCTACTCATTCAAAAGCATTTAAGAACTCTTCCACCTTCAGCCTTTGGTAGAAATGATCAGCTGCATCTCCCTAGAAATTTACTAAAAGGGATCAACATTTCAGCTTCTCTGGTGGTGTCAGTACCATGTGTTTGACTAGTATCCTCTGAGTTGAATAAATTTATTATTTGTCACAAGAGGGACATAAACTGAATGAGGCATTTTCTGGGCATATCTTTATTTTCCTTTTTATGTTTTTAAAGAAACTGTTATTACTTTACTCTTTGTAACTTTGTAATTGGTGGGATGTCTGAAGAGAGGAATGGCAGAAAGAGAGATGTAGAGAATAATTGTAACTATTTCACATTGTGTTTTAATAATTGTTTACAAGGGAGATTTTTCTCTGTGTAAATAAGTATTTTTTTTGTTAAATCTTAGGTTTACTTAATTGTTTAACATATAAATGTATGCTAGTTGTTAACAATTAAAACAATACACCAATACAGTAAAATGTAAAAGCCCTTATCAGCATTTTAAAACACTTAATTTTATCATCTCTATATAGAAAGAGGTAAACAAAATTAAAAGTGTGGTGTCTATTGTTTTAGAATATATTCTTATGCATTAACATCACATAAACTATTTGGAGAGTTTTGTTTATTTTTTAACCCTCAACAATACCTTGGAGATCTTTCTATGTACACATATATACATCTACCTCCTTTTAAGATTTCTGCATATTGGTCCGAGTATAGGTGTGCCTCAATTTTATTTAACTATCTGCCAATGATGAACATTTAGTTTCTTTCAAATATTTTCTATTAAAAACAATGATGCAATGAGTAGCCTTGCATACCTATCTTTGTGGATGTGTTTGAGTATTTTATAGGGTAGGATCAAAGAACTGAAATTGCTAGGTCAAACACTTGTATTAAGTTTTGATGAACACTGCCAAATTGCCAACCACAATGGATGAAAACGTCTACTAAGGACTTTTAAATTGAAGGTTTAAAAACAGGAACACTACATAAAAGTTTAAAGAACAAAAGGGCCAGTTTTGATACGATTATATTGTACTGTCAGTTCATCTAACCGACAAGCAAGTATTGAGTGCCTGCTATGCCTCACATGCTGTTTAGTGGTGGGACAGGAAGTTATAAGGCAGAATAAACAATCTTTTTACTTTTAAGATCATATTTCTGACAGCAGAAGCTCAAGGTGCAATTTCTCCTTTGTTTTACAGAAAAAAAAACTGGAATGAATGTTTGGATAAAATACAAAATAATATAAAACTAAATTGATTTTTGAAACTAAAGTAGGCAGCTTACCTTATTTTCAACTAGTGCAAGGTTACACCACTCAGCCAGATGTTGGTAATAAACTAATGTGCTTTCTGCATATATACACATATCTCTCAGAACCACTGGCAGATGATTAAATAAAAACAAAACCATGTTACTTGATTCTTGCTTTCTACCGAGATGTATTTCTTATAATTTGATCTAAATTAATGGATAGGCTCATGTTACATTTTTGAAAACTGACATTTATTCTTTCTTAAAACTTCTCTCATATATACATATATATACATACGAACAAGAAACAGCCAGTTCCTCATAACACTGAAAGCAAAAGATGTTTCAGCTCCTCTCAATAGCCCTTTTACTGAGAATTTCTTGGGTGTTTTTGTATTAAAGACCCCTTTTCAAATGCATCGAAGATGCTACCTTTTAAAAATCAGGTTGTCAGCCCTGGCTGATGAGGCTCAGTGGATTAAGTGCCGGACTGAGAACCAAAGGGTTGCTCGTTCGATTCCCAGTCAGGGCATATGCCTGGGTTTGTGGGCCACGTTCCCAGTCCAGGGCACGCGAGAGGCAAACATACATTGATGTTTCTCTCCCTCTCTTTCTCCCTCCTTTCTCCTCTCTCTCTTAAAAAAAAAATAGGTTTCAGAACTAAGAAGTAACATTTAAAAGGGCATTTTAGTTCCAAAACTTGCATCTTTGGAGAACTTAAAATATATGTCCCTAAAACTATGTTCAAAGTAATGTTTAAAAATATATTTAAACCCAGAATTTCTATGTTATAATCAAGAATGAATGAGTATAGTTTGGGCAACATTTTATTGGATGCTTGTGAAAAATAGTCCAAAATGATCTACAGAGCATAAGTGACCAAATCTATTTCTAATATATCCATTGTTATTAAGAAGGAATGAGTAATTAGAACACTATAACTATTTTGTCTCATGTTCAAAGTTTATATATGTATGTCAGTATATTTCTATGATGAAACTACATCACAAATATTTGAGTTAATTTATTAATGAATAATAAGATTAAAGTGTTAGGCAAGTTATCTTGAGATAAATTCATAGACTCATAGTATTAGAAGGGTTAATCTTGTCTGTCCCTGACTTTTGAATGGCAGTTTTAACCATACTGATAATTGCCTATTCTCTAACTTATAAAATAGAATATTTCTTTCCAGAAATAGAAATTTTAAAACCTTTTTTGATATTTACCTGTGGTGTGTCCTTAACCTAACAATCAATGCGTCTTTATAAAAGTCACATAAAACTGTCTATTTTAATAAATTTTCTCTTCTTATTTAGACATAGAAAACCTCTACTCATTATCTTTTTTCTTAAAATAAATCTTATACACACAATAATCAAGTCATACCTTAGACTTTAAATAATGCCAGTTTCTTTAGGTTTTCTTAAGGACCTGAATTAGATCTCTTTGGTTATTTTTGTGTTCATTGAACTATCATCAATATTTCCAAATCCTTTAAAAGTGTGATCCAACAGGAAGTACTTCTCAAAAGAAAGAATAATTAATACATGACACAGAGGAGAAACTGTCCCTTGCCTAATTAAGATTATTTAGGAAATTGTAAGAATTACAAGGGGTAGCCCCAAACCCCCTGAATTATCTTGCAGAAGGCAGAGGCCTTATAGTACAGGCTTCCCCAGCTAGGTTAGTGTTCTAGGAACTCATCTGTAGCACTGTACCAGCTGGCATTGTTGTGAGAGGTTGCATTTGGCTTCAGTGAATTATTTTTGAAGACTCTTTCAATGCGTCTGCCCATTTCACAATGGATGGTTTATGAGTGCACCTGTTCAGCAGTTTTTGACCAAAAATGGCATGACCCCCATGCCCCACCTTCCCTATTCACCCGATCTTGTCCCAAGCAAGTTTTTTTGTTTCCATGGATGAAAAAAAGTCATCAAAGGGAAATGTTTTGCCAATGTGGAAGAGGTGAAACAAAAAACAGCAGAAGCCCTAAAAGGCATCAAAATCGATGAGTTCCAAAACTGCCCTGAGCAGTGGGAAAGAAGTCTCAATAGGTGTATTGCATCAAAAGGGGAGTACGCTGAAGGTGACCAAACTTTAAACATGTAAGACTAAATTCACATTTTTTATGCATAAATCCCTTTTTTTTAGGTCCTCTTTCCTATGTTTTTCTTTCACATTGTTGACTGTACTTTGGAGATAAATCTCAAAGTCTTTTTCTTCAGTTCATTTTGCCTAGACACTTTTGCGCAATCCTATATTGAACTGAATGTTTATGAGCATACCTTGCATTTACTTCTTTTGAGCATTATTTTTATATGATCATTATCCTAAATTGAATTTTAGTTTACTTTTTCTGGATACTAATCACCTCAATTAATTTAACATCATTTGCAAATGTATGCAGTATATATAGTCTTGACTTTTGTTAATAAACAGAAAATATGTTGATTTTATCGATCCCAAGAGTAATCCCCTAATTTCCCCTTGGTAAGACCTTGAAATAGCTTGCTCATCATTCTAAAAGTAGTATGATTGAGAAGAAGGTTTCCTCAGTTATAATGAGATGAACCTGTGTGATGGAATCAAAGTCTGTTTATTCAACTTGAAAAAAATAGTAGAGAATCATCAGGAAATGTCCTATAAAAGAAAGAGTGTTGGGAAAAAGAGAGAGAGAGGGAGAAAGAAAAAAGAACAATAAAAAAAGAAAGAATGATGGTGAAGAGCTAACCTGCTCTTCCACATAGTATTTTGCAAAGCAATAGTATACTGTGAGAAAGCACATACATGTTCACTGAATTTCTAGATGCTAGGCACCAATGTGTTTGATATTTATTATCTGTGTCATTGAATCTTAACAATAATCACATTTTAACAGTGAGGAACGTGAGACTTAAAAAAATATAACTAGCTCAATATGGTGAAAGCATTATTTGTTTACATGTCTTCCTTTTCTCCATGGCCAGTGAAGGCACTATACTATCCTCTCTCATTCATTTAGGGCTTGGCCATGTGGTATTCTCAAACCAATGGGAGTGCAGATAGAAAAGGGAATGTGCTAAATTGAGATTTAAGAAGTGTGACCAAGTTTTCACCAGCTCTATTGAACTCCTGCCATTCATCATGAGAAGTATATGTTCTAGGGTGTTGTTACTTCAGCCTAATAAAAGAGTTGTGTGGAACAGTCATAAACATGACCTGGAGCCTGGAGCAAAGTCTACTATGTCCAGCAGAACACAGCAATGTTACAGTTGACCCAGATAACCATGAGAGAGAACTAAATGTTTATTGTTGTAAGTCATTGAAATTTGGGGGATGTTTGTTACACAGCACTACTGCAGCAAAATATGAATAATATTCTCAGAATAGCACTAATACAGATCACATTAATATAGTTAATCCAGATAAAACCCGGACCCAGATTACAGTATATCAAAAAACTTAGTGGAGAAAATATGGATTGTTCAAAAATGGTGTGGGAACATTAACTAATTATTTGGAAAAAAATATGGTTATATCTCTACTTATGTCTTAAAAAAGAAAGTCTATATTGGTTAAAGATATGAGTGCTAAAAATGAAAACACAAATATAATTATAATAAACCATAACAGAATTTTTTTCCTGTTATCATAGGATATCTTTTTGAAAATGTCACCAAAGACATTGAATTTCAGTGATAACTTGTAAGTTTGATTACATAAAATCTTTGTATACCAAAAATGACACGAACAAGGTAACAAGGTTAAAGACATACTGAAAGAAATATCCATCACAACAAAATATTAATATTTTTGATCTTTAAGGAGCCATTTAAAAGCCAGGAACAATAAAATATATACAGTACTCCAAAAAAAAAAAAGCAGGACTAGAATAGAATAGTTAATTCACAAACATCGAAACAACAGATTTCAGACATAAAAAACTCAGTAAGCCTCATTAGTAATCAAATGTTTGAAATTAAAAGAACAATAAAATACTATTTCCCACCTATCAGATTATAAAAGATTTAAAAATAACAGCAACGCCCTGCCTGGTGTGGCTCCGTGGACTGAGTGCCGGCCTGCGAACCAAATGCTGCTTATTTGATTCCAGGTCAGAGCACACGCCTGGGTTGTGGGCCAGGTCTCGAGCTGGGGGGGTGTAAGAGACAGCAGATCAGTGTTTCTCTCGTATATTGACATTTCTCTCCCTCTTTCTTCCTCTCTTCTCCTATCTCTAAAAGTAAGTAAATAGAATCTTTAAAAAACATTTTTAAAAATAAACAAAAATAGTAGCAACCCTAAATATTGGAAAGCCTTGAAAGCAAAGTCACCATGACTTTTTTGGAGGACAGTTTGTGGAATTATCCAAAGTCTTAAAATTATGAAGACTCAACCTGACATCTTATTTCTTAAAAAGTAATGTGTCAAATGCAAAAAAGATGTTCTAGAATATTAACTGTAAAATATTGGAAACTACCAGAGCATTAATCTATGGAAAATTAATCAAATAAATCATAGACTGTCATGAAATAAACTATATATTTTAATGGTAGCCATTAGGAATTATGAAGATGTGTATTTACAGACATTAGGAGGCAGCAGTGATTATACTTGAGAAGAAAAAAGGGAGGCTAAAAACCATTATGTATACTGTGGTCTCACTTTATAAATATATAAATATATAAAATTAAAACATAAATATAATATATTAGCATGAGTATATAATTGATATACAAATATTAATAAACATGTATTAATTCCATAAATATATAAACATATAAATATATAAAATTATAAATATATAAATATATAAAATTAATTCTTGAAGAATAGGCAAAGTACTATTAACTAAATTTTTTCTAGATGATAGGGTTATGGTTGACCATATAAGAAAGTACTTTTTTCTATAATATTTGAATGTTCTTTATAATGAGAATGTGATGTATTTATAGTCAAGAATAATAGCAATAAAATCCTTTTTAAAAAGAAAAAATATGAAAAATAGAAGTGTTTTCTACTACAAATATGGAAAAAACTCTATAGGATTCAAAATAGGTCATATCTATTTCTTCTTCTTTGTTTAGGGTTTCAAAAATTATCAATGGGAATCCTAGTTATATTAATAATTATTCCTTTGCATTTCTCCAGAAAGTTACAGTCATGTATATTTTAGAGTATTCCTCATAATTGTTATTTCCTTAAGCCATGTTTATATGATTCAAAAAATTGTATAAATGGAAACAATTATATTGAGTAAAATTAGAGGACTTCTACATAAAACAGTAATTTTAGCCTAAACTTGAACTGACCAACTACTTCAGGGTTAATTTTTAAAGTTAGAGTCCAGAAAATTAAAAAATCAAGTTGCCCTCAATTATTTAAAAAAAAGACATTTAGAAAATTAGTCTTCAATAAGACAAATTAACTTTACAAACAATAACATTTATACTATATATACTTATAACATTTTCTATCTATATCTGTATATGTTTATTGATCTAGATACATAATTTACATATATTTATAGATCTATGCATCCAGCTATAAACTAATAAACTACAAGGCTTGTATAGGACCCATCTAAAAAAAATTACAAAATTTTACTGAGAGGCATAAAAATTTTTGAAAAGTGTTCCTGTATGGGAAAATGAGAATGTTAGAAGAATGTCCCAATTCATTTACAAATTTAATGTAATTCTGTTTTGAGTTTCAGGTAAATTTTAATGTCCCAACTACTTATAAAATCTACCTTATAGTAAAAAGCAAAATTTTCTCTTCCACACAATGTCCATTCTCATTCCCCAAAGGTAAATACTGTTAACACTTTTTGTCTACTCTTCCAGGAATTTGTATGCATCCCTAGGGCATGTAGTCACATATACATGTGCATGCACATACGCTGCTATGCTTTTTCTGACTTTTTATAATTATAGAAGGGAAAATGCCATATATACTGCTCTACAACTGGTTTTCTTCACTTAATGTATCTTTGGCCTTTTTCCATAGCAAAACATATGTTCTCAAGTGAATTTTTAATTTAATAAAGTAATTCTGAAGTATATAAAAACAAAGAGAAAAAAATGACAAAGGAAACTTTGGGGGAAAAAACAACTACTGAGAAACTGAAGAGAGATTTCCAATGTATAATTAAGATATTATGGTAAAGGTAGAAAAGAGAGAAAAAAATGGAGCAGAAATTAATCTCAGGAGTGGAACCTGGAATATAAAAGTTTTCAGCTTGATTCAAAGACTTTTTAAATCAGTAGGAGAAGGTATATTATTCAATAAATATTCAGAGACAATGGATTAACAATAGAAAAAAATGATCTAATTCTCACTTGGTATGATAAAAATGCAAATTAATTGAAACATTAAATGTATTAAATAAGAACAAAAACAAAAAAAGGTAATCAAATATGTTAGAGAAAATATAAGTGAATATTTAATCTTTGTGAGAAATATTTTCTAACTGTACAAGGGTAGACATTTTAATAAAAACATTTCAAAAATTGATCATTTAAAAGTGAAAAAGTCAATAACAAAATATGATATTGGCCTGGAAAAGTACTTATAGAATGCATGGTACAGTGTTACTATTCTTACTACATGAATAATTCTCATAAATTAATTTTAAAAACCAAATATCTCAAGAGAAAAAGCAAGCCATAATAAAAAAATATAAATAGCAAATAAACATATGAAATACATTAGTTTTTTTCAAGTAATTAAAATAACAAAAACTAGAAGAACAAAATTTTTCTCAGACACCAAATTAGAGACAAAAAATGAATAAACATTCATTTAGTGTGGGAATATATGTTAAGTATCACAAAACACCAATCAGAAAGAATTTATGCACCCCTATGTTCATAGCAGCGTTATTTACAATAGCCAAGATATGGAAAAAGCCCAAGTGCCTATCAGCAGACTGGTGGATAAAAAAGATGTGGTATATTTACACAATGGAATACTACTCGGTAGTAAAAAGGAAGGCAAACTTACTCATTGCAACAACATGGATGGACCTGGAGAATGTTATGCTAAGTGAAATAAGCCAGTCAGAGAAAGACAAATACCATATGATCTCACTCATATGTAAAATCTAATGAACCAAATAAACTGATGAACAAAATAAAACCAGAGGCATGGATACGTGGAACCCTGACGGATCTCAGAGGGGAGGTGTTTTGGGGGGGGCTAGAAGAGATTAGCCGAAGAACATATATGCATAACCCATGCACACAGACAACAAAGTGGTGAAGGCCAAGGGGCTGGTGGGTGGGGGCTGGGTGGAGGAGGGCAAAGGTGGGGGGCATGGAAGACATCTGTAATAGTGTCAACAAAAAAAGAAAAATTTAGTGTTGCTGAAGATATAGAAAAACAGACTCTCTCATACAATTCTATTTGGAAGACACTGTGAGCTTGTTTAAAATTTGCAAAAAAGAAAAAAATTTTGACCTGTAATTCCTCTTTTAGAAATTTATGGGGAAGATATAATTATAGATGTATGAAAATAGTGTTTATAATACAGGAAAATTAGAAGCCACAAAATATACAGTGTTAGAGAACTTATTAGATAAACTCTGGTGCACCATATACTCATTCAAAAATAATTATGTTGACAAATATTTAATGAGCTAGGATATATTTGTGATCTATTTTAAATGAAAAGTGTAGCTCTCAATGAGACAGGCGTGTATTCTAATTATTTTTAATATATTGTTGCATAGAAAAATATACTGTACAGATATACTATAAAATGTTAACAGTGGTTACCTTTAACTTGTTGGGTTATGGATGATTTTTATTATATTATTTCCATAATTTCCAGAACAAACACATAGTTTTACAATCAGAAGTAATCTTAGAAAAAATATTTTAAACAAATGTTTATAATATGGACATTGATATTTATGGTTTTCTTGAAGTGACTGGTTGCTTTGGATTCCTTTGTGTTGTTTAGGCATAATTCCAGGTCAGCTTCTAGTCATTTCATTAAAAGAAAAAAGTCAAATAAATCATTAGAACAAAATTGATTTTGTTATAAATAATAATCTTTTGCTAGACAAAATTACAGAGCTAAAAAATATTTTTATTCTTTAACACGAAGCAAATCACTACTATAATTTAAAAATTATATTAGCATTATATATATTTAAGTGAAGATTAAATCCTTCCCACACAAATTATAGTATGTAATACAGTTTCACTTTTTAATTAATGCAAACACCAAAAAGTACACTTTTTAAAAATATTTTATTTATTTATTTTCAGAGCGTGGGACAGAGGGAGAAAGAGGGGGACAAACATTGACGTGTGAGAGAAACATCGATAAGTTGCCTCTCACGCATACCCTACTGGGAATCGAACCGGTAACCTTTAAGTCTGTAGGCTGACACCCAACCCACTGAGCTACTTCAGTTAGAGTCCAAAAGTATAATTTTATAATTTAATACTCAGCAATAGATTATTTTTAATAAAAACTTCCTAAATATTTTTCATAAACTATTCCTGGGGAACAAAACATACCATAAAATACAGCAAACAATGTTTAGATTTTTAAAAAAAATCTTGATTTGTTCTTTCTAGAAAATGCTGACTTGTTGATTTGGTGGCAAACATAGGTACATGTATTGTATTGAAAATAAAGTTCATGTAAACTTAATGAAATATTGAAAGTTTGAAGTGCAAAGAATCTAGTTAAAACTATCCTTCTTGTGCACCTTTCTTTCATTTGCTATTTGTATTAGTAAAACAAACTTTGCACAATCCTCAAGTGGTTAATTAATATAAAATCTTAAAAGACTCCCAAGTAACAAATATTGTACATGATCTTCTTTTAGCATCTGATTTTAGGTATATAACTATTTTGACTGTCAGTATGATAAGAAACAACCTGAATGACATGTAAACAGGATGAGAAGTGCAACTAATTTTCCATAACCCAGGCGCCTTTTGAACACATCCGTGCATTCTCCATCTAAAACCAGATGCTGTTCCCAAAGGAGAAAACACTGCCCTCCAGTGGTCTTCTTTGGAGAAATGGAAACAGTTTCAGGTACCATGATTACAGCATTTATTTAAAACATCTTGTGTCTGTCTAGTGTCATTTCTGGCTGTATTTCTTAAACTGAAACCTATGTCTACAACCAAGCATAATGACAAAGGCTCCAAAGTAAATTCTCACGTCTAGGTAATTACCCCAGTTAGATAGATCTATTAGCTAAGAGGAATGCTCATGGCTTTCTCACCCCAAAAGCCGACCGTTTATGTGACTATCATAATTGGATTATGCTAGTTACCTACAGCTTCTCACATCCTAGATACGTAAGAAGAGATTTCATGTCTATGTTTCCCTTGTTGGCCAATTTTTTAGCTAAAAGACATTTAAAATTGTACAGCAGGCAGAACCCCAGGGGACCAAACTGTGTTCCAACATCTTTAAAGGCTTCCCATCACTTGAAAAACCAAATTCTTCCTCCTGTTTCTTAAACTAACCAAAGTAGGCAAAAGCAATTTTAAAAAGTCTTTGTGTCTAGCATTGGAACTTTCTCATATTTCACACCATTATATAAATGTCACTCTAACCTATATGTATCACAAATGCTACGCTAAATTAGGGCCAAATTTGCAACCTAGTTTAACTGGGTTTCCTCTCTGGAAATGCAGTTTTTGTGTCTTCATTTAGCAATGCATACAAAACTGTCCGGGTAGCTAACTGCTTCAAATTGCTAAAATTGAGGATGGATGTAGAGATTGCTTGAGTCTTTAAGTATGTGCCAAAACAACCCTGTTTCCAATCATATAAAGACTTCCTAATCAAAGGGACCTCAATTTCACTGCTGAAGTCTTGGGCTACTTCACTGACTCTTTTTTATTTAGTAAAGGAAGAATGGGGTTCTATGAGGAGAGGGATGGTTTTCTAACCTCCACATGCCTCCATCTTTCAGACACCAGAATGGAAATGCCTCACATGGTAAGAGCACAGATGTTAGATATACACAGCCATAGGGGCTCATCTAGTACTAGCTATGTGACTTAAACCTAGCCTCATTTGCCTCTTCAGTGAAATAAAGATAATAATGCTGGCCTCATAAGGTGGTTATTGTAATTGAATGAGGGAACATGTGTGAAGTGTCTAACACAGAGAAAGAACTTAACCATGAAATTATTATTCTATTGCCATCACTTCTTAGACTATTAATCTAATGGCCAAATACATTTCCTAGAAGCATGACTTTCTAAAAATATTACCCTTTGTCATCTTAAGTAAAGGCTCCCCATTCAGTTTACTACATAGAAAATGTCCTGAGTTCTCCAGATATTTCTTCAAAACTAATGCCCTGTGATAAGATAAAATATTTTACTATCATATTGTTCAAATACAGCATCTTAAAATACAAATCAATTTTTTCTTCTTTTTGCTCCCACAGAATGTGGCATCTATTCATCTGGATTCACAAAGCACTTTAGAATAAAAAATGACAAATATAAAAATTATAATATGAAAGTGGTAGAGGTATTGGATATATTTTCATATATTTTCATATATATGAGTTATAAAGCTTTTGGGCTTGAGGGTATAGAGTTCCACAACCACCCCTGTTCTTAGAAAATGTACACTTCAGAAAGAAATATTATATCGCTTCCTTTAGGAGGTTATGCACTCTCTTTTCAGATGAAGAAAAAGCTACAAATACATTTTAATGAGACATATAGTTTCCCCTTTTCACTAGCGGTGGCAATAAATTTGTACCGAGCCATGGTCCTACTCTTTATCTTCTCGCACTGTGTGCACCTGCCGCATATAAAAGAGTTTGTAACTGGGTAAGTTAACTTAGTGTTGTCTTCACTATGTGCGACATCTCATGACTCATCACATTTTGATACTTCGTGTCAGGGAATCTTTGATTAATCAAAAATAGTTCTTATAAAGCAAACTGTTTGTGATTTAAAATAGTAGGATACATTGAATTGAGACCAACAAATATCCTGTATTTATCAAACTCTTAGAAAATTTTGAGATGAAGTTTCAATTGAAGAGGGAGCAAAATTAGGTCCAGCTAGAGATTGCAATGGTGTATGTGTATTGCACTGATGTTTGTGCATAACACTATCGCTGCATCAATAAATGCAAAGAAAATAAACTTTGGTTATAAGAGTTATAGCTAATCTAAATTAATCTCAGAATTGGACAGTGAGACATGAATTTGTGATAAACATTCTGAAAGTTTTAAAATGCATCATATTTGTAACAGTACCAAAATAATCTAAAGTCAGAACACTTTTTCTGGGTATAATTATATTACTATAATTCTCTACCTTGACAGATGACAATTTTAGAAAACTCTAAATACAATTTCTAGTATATGCACTAAAATAAAAATGTAACAGATAGAAACTCACCATAGTATAAGTAACACATTCAAATTTAGTTATTTATTTTCCAGGTGGAAACCAAGCTTCTTGGAAGACTTCAAACTCTGCCAAATGGTCTGATTTTACCACAGAGGTAGGCACTAAAGGACTAAATTTACTTCTGTGTAATCTTTGTTAACTACATTTTACATGCAAATGCCTATAAACGATGTTAATGAAGTTATAGAGAAGGAAAGAAAGTTGGCATTTCTATTGTTCTGTTTTATTCAAAAGCAACTTTTCAATTGACTTGCTACATCATTTTAAACTATTCTTTATTTAGTCAGAAGAAAAAATAAAAGTCTAACAATATATTCAAATTTACTCACAACTCAAGAAAAATAATACCTTGCTTATGAATACAATTTTGGCTTGACAATTTCTCTCCCAAATCTTACAATCTTCAGAACATAGGATAATGTTATTTAATCAGACAAAAAAAAAGTTCTGTTAATCATGAATATTTATAAAAGTACAATCTACTGACCCAGAGTTAGCTATTTAGAGGAAGAGATTTTTGTCTTCCCATGTAGGGACTCAAATTTTTCTGTACTCCAAATAAGATTGAATGTTTAATTGACACTTATCCAAATCTTTTTTTCCCCCAAGAAATATAAACAAATGTATTTAAATTCCACATGAGTGAATTTCCTATTGAAGATTTGGTATTCAAGCTTCAAAACCTATGTTGGCAATGAAAGTGTATGGTGTCCTTTCAGCTAGAGTGTTAATAATCCAAAACTTATCTTGGATTATAAGTGTCCCTCAGGTATAAGAAAAGAATGTTTTTAAACTAAAGGCACACTTGAATTGCAATAAACCTGAAATAGTGCCAGAAGTACAGGTGAAAAAAAGAGAAAAAACCAAAAAAAGCAAAAAAAAAAAAATGGTCACAGCTCAGCATTTATTGTATATTACAGCCAGAATTGATACAATTTCATCCCAAAACATCCAAAAATTAAAGCAAAATTAACCTCCTTCGCCCTTACACATTGAGGAGAATTAGGATCCTGACCCAAATCTCAAATTCTGTGAAACCCCAACACCAACATTCCTGAAACTTGCCTCAACCATGGGGATATGACTATTAAGAATTCACAGATTATCTGAAACACTTGTTAATCACCCCATCCCTGTGCTAGAGGGAGACGCAAAGCATTAGGGAAAGCCTGCTGTGAAAACGCCAGGCCCTTTTGGGGGTTTAGGTTGTCAACCTAACCCCTGCCACAGCCATTGTATGACTGTATCAGGGAAACAGTGTACTTGCTTGTGTGTGAGATTGGGATGGGGCGGGGGGGGGGGGCGCAAAATCTTAAGAAATTTAACAAATTCCTATGATTTTTATCTTTAAACATTTTGAGAGTATTGTGTTTATCCATGCTGGGCAACAGAAGCCATAAATCTTGCTGGATTTCTGCAAACTGCTGCGTGAAGCTACAAGCAGCATTCCTGTCAATGGGAGGAAGAGACAGACAAATCAAGACAGAGACAGGCAGCACCCCCAGGACGTGAAGCTGGTTCCTCCTGCAAGCTGTAGTGGAAGGAGATGATGACGTCCAGAACAAAATGTGATTTTCATGAGGATGCTAAAGCTCTTGCTCTGTGATTTCTGTGTATGGAAAGGATGATCAATGGGAGAAACTTAATTTCCCTGCTTTTTGGAATCAAAATAATAAGGGCTTTTAATTATTTTAAAACTTCTTCCTATAGTGTCCATTGTTGTGTTCCATGAAACAAACAAAACAGAGCAAGACAACAAAGACTTGATCTGCAGGGGAGAAGGTAATAAAGAGCAAGTCCTCTCCAGAGGGTAATTAATCCTTAGTCCTTCATCCTAGGAGTCCCAGTTACAGTTAAGGTTAATGTTCAGGTAGCTTCTTTCTATTTTCTTAAAAAATTTTAACATTTTTCCCAGAATGTTATACTATTAATTGCCAATTTGCATATGTGTGCAGCTGCTGTTTTGGCTCTGAACTCAATCCGATAAGCTTGCTGGAGGTATCGCAGAGCACTTGGCAGCTTTCCTATTTGAAAAGAAAGCCTCTCCCCACTACAGAACAGCTGATCGTCTATCAGCGATAGACCCTGATGGCGTGAATTACAATTACACTACTTTTCACACTAAATCTGGGTGATAGCTACTTGGAAAGAAGTTTCATCATTTTTTACCACAAACTGGAAAAAGAATTACATGGTCATGCTGTGCTTTTAAAGGCGGTTTGGTTCACTTTTGTCTATTTAACACCTAATTCCAAGAAGTCCATAGGCATCCAGAGATCTGAATGGCGGGTAATGAATTCACTGTTTAGGTTGAAGATTTTAAAAATCTACCTCAAATTACATTTATTTACAAGGCGACCAGGAAGTGTTAAAGTTGTTAGACGCTTCATTTATTAAATAATTTGTGGGTATTTTCAGTTGTCATATCTAGAGTCATGGGGTTTGCTTATTTTTTTAATTAGCAATCCAAAACAATGCTACCACAATTTAACAATTCATCACATAATCTTGGGCTCTTCAGTTCAGCTGTGAATGTTAGATAATTCAGATTGTTATTTTGATGTGTTTATAAAATAATTTGGGTTGCATTGTGCTGTGAGAACTGCAGCAAAGGAGGCAGAAGATGTTACTCATCTTTCTTGCATTGCTCAGGAGAGCTTAGGGGACTTCCAAAAATGCATTTTGGGAGTTAAGCATCTAACAGGAGCAAAGAAGTGATTGGGGTAGGGGACACTAGTAAAAACTTGATTTGTTATCATTACTTAGTTAACTTTCTTATTAATGTGTTGTACATTTTCTGCATGCTTGGAAAACTAAAGACCTCTTCATTACAGTGCATTTTATTAGAATCCTCCATCACTCTCTCATTTTCTGGGATGTTAGAAAGTTCCTTCTTTCCTCTTCTTGCAAGAACCCACCAATCATTAGAAACTGTAAGAGGCCCCTGAACGGCCCTCTTCCTTCTTCTCACTCCTCCCTCCCATCTTGACATTTAACTTCATTTGTTAAAAGACAAAAAAAAAAAAAAAAAAGAGTTAAACCTACCTCAAGCAGGAGTGGAACACATTCATCCTGACGTAGTTAATCTAAGAGGAAAAATAGATTTTGTTTTCCTTTTTTAGTCGCTAGCTTTATTAGATTTCTCACTCTCACAGATTACCCGAAGACTACCCATTGATTGATCGCCCGAAGAGCTGCATTTGGTGTAAAGAAAAAAAACTCACAGCTTTATTGGCTCCCAGGAGACAAAACAAACAGAACAAGATATTCATATTAATGCAAACAATGCAACAAATGAGGGGAAAAATCGTCCGGCTGAAGAGAGGTGATGCGAGGCGCAGCGTAGCCGCGGCCGAGGTCGGGAAGGGCCGAGGTTTCCCGGCCTCCCGACCCCGGGCGCCAGGAGCAATCGGTGCCTGGCGCCGCTCGGCGGGCAGAGGGGCCCCGGCTCTCCCGTTCTTGGGGGTCCCAGCCGGAGAGCGGACCTCGGGCCGGACAAGCAGGCGCCGGCGCCGGGAAGAGGCCTCCAGTCCAGGCCTCAGGCCCTCATCCCTGCTCAGTGCAGGTCCGGAAGGGCCTAAAAGCCCACCTTGCTGTCTTCTTTTCCTTTCCGTGCGCCCCCAGGGGCCCATTCCCTGAGTCTGTTTCCCTTTACATACAGGACACAGGTGCAGTGAAGAATCCCCAGTGTTACTTCCTGACCCTCCTGAGGCAGCCTGGAAGGACAGCGAGGCGGGTGCAGGGAACTCTATGGAAAGGAGGAGGAGATGTGATAAGCATTCTTTGAAAGGATCACATTATCTTGGAGACTATATAAACGCACAGTTAAACACAACACAAAACAATATATAATCAAAAGCGAGAGGGGTAGTTTGTATAGAAAATGCTGAGAGATATTTAAGAGGCCCTGAGACTCCCTGCGGAATGAGAAACGAAAGAAGGAAAATTCCAGGGACAAAAAAGGATATTTGCTCCGCACTTAATCACACTCCCTGCCCCTCCCCAAACCCACAAAAAGAAACAAAACAAAACAAACAAACAAAAAACCCTCACCAAATATTGCACAGGGCATCTTATAGTAAAAAGTTATTTGTTGTTTATTTGAAATTCAAATTTATCTGGGCATCCTGTATTTGTATTTGCTAACTCTGGCTATCATAACTTAAAAAATACTTTACTGAAGAAACCATCCAAGAAGACAGGCTCATTCTCTTGATGTGTATCAATTAGGATACTCAGGACATTTTTATTGGGACTTTGTCTTGGAAAGGAAACGAGTCACCCACAGAGCATACTTTCCAAGCACGTTGTAGGGTGGAGGAGGAAGAAATGACTGAAATGCTTGGAAATGTCCTTATATTTTGGAGGAAGTGGTAGTGTCACTGTGGGCTGGAAAATGGACCAGTGCCTTCACTGAGGTTGGCTCCTTTCCAGGCTTGTAGAGGGTATCACACAGCATGTCTGGAAGGAGAGTGGCAGTTACTATGGCACTCCCATGTCAGGATTATACATTTTTTCTAAACTTCTACTATAGAGCCACATTACTTATTTTTATTTACTTTATTTTGAAAAAAACAAAACTGAGACTTGAAAACTTCAAAGGCAGATAGGTAAGACCAAAATCTGCTTTGAAATTCATCAAATGCTTTAACCTGCAAATAGATCTTACCCAGGCCTTGTAGTTGCTGAAGGAAAAGACTTTCTCAATGCCAATGGTAAAACCTTTGGAAAAACCAAACAAAACAGTGGGCCTTTGCATATTGGAGCACCACTTGTGTGTGTGTGTGTGTGTGTGTGTGTGTGTGTGTGTGTGAGAGAGAGAGAGAGAGAGAGAGAGAGATAGAGAGAGAGAGAGACAGACAGACAAGGCTGCTTAAGAGAGGAAGTCTGCTGCTTGCATTTCTTCCTCAGTCCTGGTTAGAGGTTTTTCAAGGAAGCTTTATCACCCTTGCTGATCCCAGTGAGCTTGCCTTCCTTTTAAGTGGATTCCCAGTGAGCTTGCCTTCCTTTTAAGCCAATTGCTTGTAGTTGCATAATGCCCCTTTCTCACTGGTGATTAGTGCTATTTAACAACTTTAAAAAGGAGAAACTATCTAATGAGAGTTGTTTTCAGAGTTGATTCACCAACTGTTCTAAAGATAATATAATGCTGAGACCCACTCATGAGCCTCAGGACTATCTCCAGACCAACTCTTGACCCAAATGAAATATTTGTTTGGTTTAGAAATTGTTTTAGTTCCAGTTTAATAGTTTGGAAAATACATAGGCTCACTCCCAGTTTATACTGGTTTACTTTCTTCTTTCTCTCCCATATAACCTTTGGTTTAGAATTGGGACTATTAAAATGTTAACGCTGTGGTTCGGGCTTTATGGCGGGGCTGAACTCCATGCTTCAGAGGTACAGATCATTTTTACCTTCTCTCCTACCTTAGTTTGTATCTCAAGCTTGAAAATACATTCCAACACTTGCTGTTCCCTCTGTGGGGAAGGCATGAGAAATGCTCTACACTCAGTGTGCTTCTTACTCCCAGCAGAGATATTCTGGGCCCTTGTGTTAGGGTGGCGATAAATTGATAATCCCTAAAAATAACCCCACCTCACTGGTCAGGTAGTGTCAGGCTTCCTAATGTTTCCATGGTTAAGAAAAACGGTTAATGGTTAGTCTCTTTGTGTACAGAAATCTTCTGACACAATGATTTAGGGTTCCTATGAAGCCACGTACAAAGCCAGTGAAAAAGTATATCTTTTTTGAGGTGAGGGATTATTACGAAAAAAATAGTGGATTGAAAGCCTGGAGAGTTTGAGCCAGGGTCTAGCTGAATGGATTTTAAGGACTCAGTCCTCTCCTGTAGACAGTTTTGTTTTGTCCACATACACAAAGAGTTGTATTATGCAGTCTTTAAGATTTTGTTATATCTAGGGCAGTTATTCCTTGCATTAATTAATAAGCAATAATTCATATTTTCTACACTGCTTCCAAAGGATATAAGCATGATTTTTAAAAATTTATTCATGATATAGTCCTAAACAACAAAGGAAGCAAGGGCTCATTCCAGTTATCCAGGCATTCCAGATTCCAAGAGGGTAGTTAAATGAGGGAGACAGTTCACCACCAAGGGGTTCACCAATCAGGTGCAAATACTCTGGAATATTGTGAGTGGCCTAAAGGTAAACAACCCTGTGCAGATAGGATAAGGGAATGACATGGTTGAGAACTTATACTTCAGTCCTATTTGGGGATTGGGATCTCAGAAAGAAAAGGACTGCAATAAAGCGAAAGCTAAGGTTATTTAGTAAATATGTGTGCATCATCATTCTGAACAGTCTAGTGATTTTTGCACATTAAGTGTTTGAATTCATCCATGAGGAGCTCTGAGGCTGGAGAAAGTTAGAAATCTAGTTGAAAATGGTTCTAGAACTGACCTAAGAAAATTGCTTCCTTATATCCTATCGGTGTTATAAGGTGATGTGTCTTTTAATTTGAGGCCCTCCTTGAACTGTAAGCTCCAACAAGCTTTCACTAAACAGACTTCATTCACATTCTGAATCTGGTTTTTGTCTCACACATATTAAATTTTACAAAACAGAAAGAAACAATAGAGCTTATTAGGAAAAACTTGTTTTGAATAGTAAATTAAGCTTAATGGAAATAGGCACATGTTTTATCACGGCTCCCCCCCACTTTTTTTTTTTTTTTTTTTTTACCAATTGAACATTTACATCTTTTTCAATGTGCTGTGATTTTCCCCTTAAGTATTAAGCTGGCACCACACACTTTCAATAAATGAGACTTGTATCACTTGTATTACTGAGAAAGATCATTGTAATATTGCAGATTCCAAATGCATAGCTTTCTGAAAAGAGATTTAAGCAATCACCCCTAAACTGTATTAATCAAATCACTGTGGCAGTCTAAGAATCCAAAGAATCACCTAATTTCAAAGACAGTGTAAATCAACTGTCAGTTCTGACTGGTTTCAAATTATGCCCTGTTCTTGGAGGCCTGGAAAATTGTACATTCAGAGGTACACCTGACTAGATGGTTTGTTATTGAGAGATATGCCCCAGGTGGAGGCATCTTCAAAGCCAATATATTTTCTGTATAACTGGTGTCAAATTGATGTATATATTAAAAAATCTTGGAAAATGATCTCAAAAAGGAAGTAACAGCCCAATGAGCCATATGTTCAGGGAACCTAACAGGTTTCCATTGGGACCAAATTTCACTTCACCTTTTTGTCCTTATGTGCAAATAAAAACTTATCTGTAAATAGACCATTAAAACAATCTTGCAAATTTGTGAAGTCTAAAGACTGAGAAGAAATTACAGGAAACCCATAATAATCAAATTACTGGAAGGTAACAAATTTGATTTGCTATTAGAAATACATAACATGGCATTGAACTAAATTTATTTTAACTTTATAGGTTCATTGCTTCAGAGACACACTTTGCTCCTTAGAATTGATTAATGAAGGAAAGGCTGATTAGAACAGTTAATAAATTGCTTAATTTTGATACTGATGAAGCATCTGAGTCTCCAAGTTTACATTAATAAATATGTAAAGTTAATTTTTTTCTTGTTAGATAGGTTGCTATTTTAACAGATTCCGATGCCAGGGAGTTTTCAAATGCCAGATAATAGTTCAGCCCTGAAAAGCCTGTGATGCACTGGGGGCAGAGAGGCCTGCTTAGTGGTTTTCCAAAGAGTGGAAACAAAAAAGAATTAACATCTTTTTATACACAATTTTTTGTTTAAGTCTTTTAAGAATTCTCAGTTTAAAAATTGTTAAGCATTCTGTATTATTTCAGTTGATGCTAATTATTTTACATTCAGCCATTGTATTGGTGTGCTGGGGCATATTCTAAAAGAAAAATGATTGTTGTGCGTTTGTGTGTTTTTTTTCATATGACTAGATCAATAATGATATAAAACACCCAAACGTACTCAAGTTATTTTTATTTTATTTTCTGTTGTACTTTTATTGTGAAACATTTCAAATTGAAGGGGAGAGAGAGAATATCGATGACACCCCCATGTAAGTATGACAGATATTCACATTTTAAATTGATTTGGAAGAACAATTGTGTGTAAAGTTATGCAATGGTAAAGGTCAACAGGAAAAAAAATTACACAGCAGGGATTAATTTTCATCTGCTTTCCTTTTCCATCTATGGCTTGAGGGAAGGCAGTTTTATGTTAATTTAGACACCTGGTTAGCTGAATAGCAGGGAACCCATTAGAAGGAATTGCATTCTCATTCAGTCTAAATCCTACCAGTTCTCTGTAGCTGTTTCCTTTAACCAACTTAAACCACAAGAACGTTAATATGTCAGCGTGTTTTAATCTCTAAGGGTAGTTTATGTAAATCTGTAATAGTAAAAATGTAAGAATAAAAACAAAAGCTTTAAGCTCAACAACCAGCTTTTAAACTCAAAAAGTAGGAGGAAATTGTATCCAAAACCTCTGGTCCTGGGCCAGCCTCAACAGGTACCACATCTTTTTTCAGCAGAGGCTTAGGTTCTGGTGGATTCTCTGTCCAGGGGTAGCGACGGCCCTGATGTTTTGACTAACATCTCTTAGATAAGAGCTCTGAGCCAGCAACTCTAACCCCCTCAGGCCTCCAAGTCTCCGACGTAGAGGGTGGGTGGCAGGTTTCCTAAAGTCTTTATTTAACTGACCCGGGACAATTCAACGGTGTTTCTTTCTCTGAGGGGTCCAAAAGGCCCTTAGTCTAGTCTTGGGTCAGGAGGCTAAGCCTTGGAAGCACAGCTAATGCTAAGGCCCTTTATTTGTCTTCCTCTTGCGCATACTAAATCGTGTAGTAGTATAGTTCTGTCCTGGCAGGTGGGGGTGGGGATAGGTGTTGGTGTCTTCGGGGATCAAAGAGCGAGGGAGACAGTGCTGGCTGCAGCTCCCGGGCGCCCTGGGGGCGGCGGAAGGTCTGTGGAGTGCTAACCGCTCTAGGGCCCCGATCGAGGGATCTGCCGTCCGTCCAGGGGCCTTCTTTGCCGTTCTGGCCCTAACTCTCTGGCCCTGGCTCCCCGTCGCCCTCTCTGAGTTCGCTTAGGTTCCTGCTGCTTGCTCAACGCGTGCAATCCACCAGCAGAAAGCGAGTAAGCGCGAGAATGCAGGTTCCCCGGTCTCTTCTCCAAGACTTGGAACCGAGAACGCGAGTGCTCGGTCAGGCCGAGCTCCAGGCGCACCAGTACGGGTGGCGCGCGGCGGCGAGGCGTGTGCGTCCCGGGCCCGCGAACGGTGCCCGAGGGGGTGGGGTGCACGGGCCCCCCGCCCCGTCGCCACCCCACCCCGGTCCGCGAGGTACGCGGTGTCAGCGGCTGGGTTCCACTTGCCAGCGGCGGGAAGGACGCGCGGCAAAGCGAGGGAGCAGGACGCGGGTGGCGGCGGCCGCGGCTACGGGCCCGCTGAAAAGGAGGGAGCGCCGCAGGCGGGAGGAGGGAGCGCGGAGGAGGGAGGCCGGGAGGAAGGAGGGAGCGCGGCAGGCAGGCGGAGGGAGGGCTGATTAGCATGCAGCAGCGCTCGCGCGCCCGGCTCCATTGTTTTAACACCTCCCCTCTCCTCCGCGCCAATCTGTCACCGTTCAGCAGGCGAACGCTGCTGCCTCAAATGCTGCTCTTCTCAAATGAGACGGATAATTAGTTGCCCCGCACGAATGCCGCACTCTTCTCACCCCTGATTGCTATCACCTTCTTGCTCCTGGCAGTTTTGACACCTCGTAATCAGCCTGCTGCTTTTCTCTTTTCTTCCCGACTCTGTTTCCCTCCCCCCCTTTCCTTCTTAGTGTATTTATTTATTAATTATTATTATTATTTTAAATGCAATCCTGGTTCCTATTTGGACGAGGCCTCCGCCAAGTTAACCTTACGCGTATACAAGTGTGCATCTATATGTAGATATATAATAGGGTGTGTGTGCGTGAATCGGGGGCGGGCTTGCAGTTTTGCGGGGAACACTGCTTCCACGCTGAGAGAATTCTCTTCTCCTGAAGATATTTTGGGAAGGGAGGAGTTGAGGAGAGGGACGGGAGGGGACAGTTGGGGAGACCTCAATTAATGCTTTAAAGATCTCTTAGAAATTAACAAACTGGGGAGTCTCGGAATCTGCTGTCAGAAGCGTGTTTTCCCCGCTCTCTTCTAACAAGCACTGACAGTCTAATTACTGTAGCTACAAGCAGCTGTCGAGGCAGGAGCCCGGGAGAGAAGGCGCCACAGGCCGGGCACACTCGTCCGGCCCTGCGGCACCGCCGCAACCCGGCACGACCCCGGGGGAGGATAGAGAGAAAGGCAAGGCCCCGCACCCGAGAGCCCCGCGAGCGGAAGGCGGGTCTAGGAGCCGGCAGACACGCTCATCGTTCATATTTATAAAGTCTTTACCTTGAAGGTTAAAAGATGTGAAAGAAAAAGGAGGGGACTTGGAGGAGTGGGAAAAACATCTCCTGAGCTTCCATCCACCCCCTTTCTACCTCCTCGAGTTCTCCCTACCCCCGTGTTGGTAAAATAACCGTGCAACCCGGGCTGAGGGGGCGGGGTGAGCCAGGCGGGAGTGTAAGAAAGCAGATGTCCCCGCTGGCAGCAGCCTCAGCCTCCGGGGAAAGCTGCACCGGGGGGCCCTCCCGAGGACATTCACCTCCCACTTCTCAGGCATCCCGCTCACAACTGCTTCGCCTCGGCGGGGGTGGTTTTTTCAGACTCAGCGTTTCGCCTGTGCAGCTTTTTTACCTGGGAGCTGTTCTTATCCGGCCACGCTTAGCAGATGCCAAGTTGCAGCCCCTACACGACTCAGTAATAAGAGACAGAGGGAGAGACCTGGCGGGTGCCCACTCCACCTTTCAAGCTGCAGCCAGCGCCACCTCTGCAGTGCGGGACAGCAGCCTGTGTTCTGGCGGTCTCCCCTGTGGCCCAAGAGGCCTTTGTCCCTCGGATGTTGGTAGCAATAGAACCCAAAAGAAAATGAGTCCCCCGCTCTTACTACAGTGGGTGGGAAAAAGAGTTAACTGGAGGAGAGGGGTCAGCGATACACGTTCAATCACTTTCTGGGCTGCAATTTCCTTTGGTTGTTAGTAGTCTACTAGATGTCAAGTGTGTGAGAGGGGCTCTTCCAGAAAAGGAGAAAGAAAAAGAATCCCCTTTCACGATAGGTGCAGTGGTATATTCTGGCTGGTACACGCAGGGAAGTTTTTCTTTTCAATTTTGTGCCTGTGTGTGGTGGGGGTTGGGGGGGGAGTGAGAGGGGAGGCTGGGTGGGTGGGTGGAAGTTGGCGGGGGTAGGGAAGACATTTGGATAATTGTCTAGGCATTTCCATTCGGCTGCCCCAGTGGCAATGAAAGAAAGATGTACATGCCTTAGAACCCTTCACAGTGAATACCTAATAATCACCATGTCACCTTGGTGAGGAAGATGTCAATGTGATGTGCTTGGCACCCTGAGAAGTTGAGGCACCACTCTCATTCTTCCTCAAGTTAAGGCTCTTCACTGTGGCACAGGGTCCTGCTCCAATTCCCTCATCGGAAACCCTCCAGCTTTTCAAAACACACGCTCCAAAGAAGGCTTAAATTTGTTTTGAGAGTTGTAAATCAATGTTTACTTCATAAAATGGAAGTCATGCCTCAAACATTTTAAAAAATTGGGAGGGGGTAGGAGGGAAGAGAAACCTAAAGGACAAGAATCATAGGGAAGAAAATAAAAGGAAAATGTCATTTTAAACAAAATTCTGCAGGTTTCTGATTTTGGTATCCTCTCTCTTAAATGTCTTCCAGTGGCCATCAATCAGACTGCTAACAATGAATAACAAATTTCTCAACAAGAATGTGAATATTACTAATCTAAATTAATACATATGGATAGAGCCCTTACAGGGTTTACAGTTGCTCCCATTAAATGCGTATGTTTCTTTAGTAAGTTTAGTTTGAAAAATAATTTAAAAATTCAAAGTGATCTACTAGTTGTAATAAAATATCACCCGATCTGGTATCACCCTTCTACCAATTACTGGAAACAAAACATGCATTTTGTAAACTTTCCCAAAATGTGATTTATTTCCTTTATATTTTTTTTACTCAGGAACAAAGCACACATTAATGATCACAATATAAGTAGTCTTTTAATACTTATTTCATCTTATACCTACACAGTAAAAATTAAAACCATGTCTATTATTTTAAAAAAATCTAAAGTGTTTTAAATAGTTTTCCCAGTGATTTTATCACTGGGCAACAAATGTCTTAGGTTTTGTATTTATGTAGATGTTTATGTTGTCTGCTATTCTTTATTACAGGTTTATTAAAAAAATCACTTAGAGCATAATTTAAATTTTTTAAATGAAAACAGTGAAAAAACCCCCCTATAAACATTTGACCTCACCAAATTCAATAGATCTAATTAGAAATCCAAGCAATAAGATTAGGTAATTGAAAGCAAACATAAATTATGGTCATACAATTCTGTAAGTCACAGTCATAACTTTGAATTACGGTAATAAACACTGTAAACATGAATACAATGAATTAGTTTATCTTTAATAAAAGAAAGTTCCAATATAGAAAAAATTCAAATAGCTGTGATTTTTTTAATAAATGATCTTGAACTAAGTTTGCAATCAAAGTATTTATAGTATTACAAACCCAAAATCATCGCATAGAACTTGATATGTCTGTTTTCAAATGTGTCTTAAGTCTCCCCATTAAAGTGTGAATTAAGATGCCGGAGGAAATCTCCCCTGGATGTAATGGAGGGTGGGAAAGCTGTTTGACAGAATTCACATACTCTAGTTATATGCAGTTCTGAGCCTGTGACACTGAGTACCGATGATAAGTCACTTTCTTGATTAGGAAAGGGCTTCCAAACGGGCTGCAGGAAACAAACAAAAACATCTCCCGTTATTTATATTTAAAATCAACTTGCACTGAATTTCAAATTCAAAATTTTTTGAATGGGTTATATGGATATATAAACTCTCTATATGAAAGCAAATTACCTTGAGTTAATATGAAACACGACTTTATTCTTTTTCATAAGCAGTACAACTAAACTTTAATTAAGAATCACTTAAAACATACATTCATGCACTTTATCTTAACATATTTAAAAATATTCCAACTTTAAACACCAGCATATTGTAATACCCATATCACAAAGGCAGTAGTTTTGGAATAACAATCAATAATTGAGACTTTAAAAATTAAACTCTACCTTTTCTAGTTTATAATAGAAAACTTAAATTATTTATTAATACATAGTACACTAGACATGATATGTATGTACATGCATTATGATGAAGAGCAATTCAAATTTCACTATAAGCAGATGCACAATGAATAAATCATATATGAATGTTTTGATTTTCAAGTTTTTTTCATTTCATTGGTCAGTTTTCTTTTGAAATCTCAAATATTTAAATTAATCATTCAACAAAATCTGACACTGGCTTTATTCTGTTGATTTCATATTTTGCTCCTGTTACACATTACATAGTTTGGCCTTCTTTATTCCTTCTTGTGGCTGAATGAAATGAAACCTGTTAATAGTTACTTGATTAAAGAATTATAGAAAATCATAATTCAGTAAAACTATCTACATGTATAAGCAGCACATAAATACCCTTAAATAACTGAATTTATTCTTTAAAAAAAATTATGAAGGGCAGGGAAAAGCATTTAGTTTATAGCA
This sequence comes from Pteronotus mesoamericanus, assembly GCF_021234165.1. Taxonomy (NCBI): domain Eukaryota; kingdom Metazoa; phylum Chordata; class Mammalia; order Chiroptera; family Mormoopidae; genus Pteronotus; species Pteronotus mesoamericanus. Next base: position 23,629,271 of record NW_026555325.1, on the reverse strand, counting down.
GGTGCTCAATAAATACTTGTTGATTGGAATATCTTATTTTCCTAACGCGCTTCAGGCCAAATTATTTTTACAATTTGCCCTCTTACTTTGCATAGATACATTACCTTGACATGGCTAAATTCTGATAGTTTGAGGAAAATCACCTCAAAAGTCAATTTAAAGAGACCCCTATGTGCTCCTATTAACAACATATTTTTTAAGTAACAAACCTTAGCCCAACACCTAATACAGTCTCTTTCCTTAACCAGTCTCTTTCATTCTAGTTAATCAAAAATTTACAAAAACAGTATACATATTACTAATTGAAGTGTCTGGAGTTCATGACATCACTGTCTCCTTACCACCATTTAACTGGACAGGTGTGTACAGTTGGTATAAATATAGAGTCTGTCTAAGCACTGAGATACATTCAAGTATCAGTATAGAGGACTTATAATCACACTGACACAATTCCTTTATGAGAAGTCATAAATTTATTATATAAAATAGAAATATTTAAAATACACATTTTGAAATTTGGGGTAAAATAATTTTCGGAAAAAATCTTTCTTCCATGATAAAAGAAAAGCAGTAATAATTTTGAGTAAGCAAGTATCTAGTTAACTAGATTTAAATTTTACTGTTTGCAGTTTAAACAAAAAGTATAATTGATTAATATGCACCCCTCTAATGGAAAATTTATATGGATATAAATAAAAAAATTATGTTAAAGTAATTCTTAAGTTGTATAAAATAAAGGGAAACAGACTTAGAAGGAATTTAGCTTCTAAATTTTGTGAGCCAATCTTCTGTCAATTTAACTTTAAAGTTCATATTTATCCTTCTCTGTTAGGAGCTATTAATTCAAATTTTATCTCTTCATATACTTCAGTTGGGGTCCCCATGACTGACTCAGCAAAAGCAGGAAGAAAGTCACTTAGAGCAAAAATAAGCAGATATATTTAAGATTTTGTAATGATAGCTGAACGTATTAAAAACTGTTCAGTAATAATGATTGATAAAAAGTACAAAACCATAATTTCACTCCTCTATTATTTCAACTCAAGAATTTTGTATTTATCATACTAGCTTCATTGATACAAATAAAATAGCAAAATTATTTTTAAAAACCCATTTTAAGAAATAGTCTTTCAATCCTAAACAGTAACATGGCCTTCAAAACAAACTAATTTTGCCTTTTCTGCCAAAATATCAATGATCTAACCTTATGCCCCATGTCTTGTGACAGCTCAATACCAATTCTCCTGCATTTCTTAAGCTGAATACTTTTCCATCAAGTTGTAATCACATACCAGCTGTTTCCCTAGCTCTAGCATAGAAAGCAAATGCACAATGCAGGGTGCCATCTACTGAAACATGAATGCACAGACTAGTAAAAGAACAAGCAAGAGACATATAATGGAGAAAAAAGTAACAGGCATTAGAACTGATGCACTTCACAGCTCCACAGGAATTCTACTTGCAATAAATGAAATTGTTTAATTTGCTTCATTTAGTAGTAACTGAGACTATGAAATGAAATAAGGTACAATCTAGAATGTAAGTGAGTTTATAATTAAAGTTCATGGTCAGAGATGCCTAGTTTTCCTCACTACAAAAAATATACCACAGCTTGGCTACCGCATCCTTTGCATGCTGATTTAAAAGTCTATAGCTTATTAGAGTACTTATAAAGCCAAGGGGTATTCATCAGGTTGTTTAAGACAAAGAGAAATCAAACAAATGTTTGCAAGTTATGAAGACATTTATACCAATCTGTATTTTCATGAGTTTCTGTTTATTTTAACAATTATATATTTTCATTTGCCTTCAGCAGTAAATAAATAAAAAAACCAACTAAACTAGAAGAACCATCCCGTGAATACCCGAATGAAAAAGATGGTAGGAATGGATTGTGGGGCTTTAAGTAGTGTGTGAACCTTAGGAACATTAAAATATTTGATTAAAATCATACATATGAAGACACTATTAAAAATGACATCAAGCTGCATGTTCAGTGCCTGATTAGAAACCAAAACTAAACCTTACGGATCTATGTACTATGTAACTGAGAAGGTAACAGGAGTATTAGTTGAAAGGCAAATTGCTTATTTTGATAAATAGAAATATGCAATACAATTATTATGAAAAATCATGAATTCTTGTAAAGATGAGTATGAGCTACACAAACTTTTAAATAGAAAAATACCATTTGTTTCACAGTATGAAATTTAATAGAGTCCTGTTTTAACAATGATGCTGAGAAAAGAGGTTTGAAAAAGGGACGAAGAAAGTGACACTCAATAGATATGGATAAGGCTTACACATATTTTAAAATGTGCCATAAATTTTAAGGTACTGTATAATACACTTTACATATTTATCTTTTATAATTTCATGTAATTTATTATAGAGATTGGATCTTTTATTGAGAGCTTACATTTAGCCAGTCATTAGTTTAAAATGATGCCTTATAACCTGAAAGAGATGTATATCTGTGCCTGTATGGCAAAATGTGTGTTCATATGTAATATATTTGCTAATCCAAAACAGTTACCTGCTGTGGTCCTCGGACAGCTTTTCCTGGTGAATCAAGTGAAGGAAAAGGAGCATCAGACAGGTCCTGAGGTGGGAATGTATTTACATATAATGCATTGTGGCCTCCAGGTGGTAAACACGGAGCTCTATCCAGAGTTGTCCTGATACAAGTGTTTGCAAGATTTGAGGGTTTTGTATTGTCAGTTGTTTTAAGGTTTTGTATAGCTGAAGCTATGGGGGCAATTCCCTGGATTTCAAATAAAGTTTCTTCTGTTTTAACAAAGTTTCCTGGGTTGTCTCTGATTTCCATATTGAATTTATCCTGACACACAGCCTCAGACGTGGCAGGACCAAGGACATTGGGTCTTTCCGGAGTACTATGTAAGAAAGTAGAATCACTGTCCATAGGTGGAAACTTGACATTGAATTTAGAAAGTGATTCAAAAGAGGTGTCTTCTTCATCTCGGCCCAGTCCTCTTGGTGTGACAGATGTAATGCGGGGTACACCTCTATTTATATCGTCTTTAGTCTGATGCTTAAACAGTGCTTCTTGTTTATCTGTTTTATCGGTACACTGCACAGGCACTGAGCACTGTGTTTCTGCAGGGAAAAGAACACGGAAGGAAAACAGTCATATCCCAATCATTTTTAACAATCTCAATGTACAATTAGCTTTGGACAGATAAGTATTACTTGTTTCTATTGGTATTTACAGCAACAGAAAACAAATGCGATTTTTTACATTTGCTACCATCTTACACAAAAATATTAGCATTCTCCAGTGGGTGAACTGGAACGTGGCTTATTAGCCACAGTTTAACTGCTTTGTCTTTTCCCAGGTCTTCTGCTGTAAGCTTTGCATCTTGTTCACAGTTCTACTGCTCTACAGTTTAAAAAAATTTTGCTTATAGTGTATACATTTAAACATTTTGTCAGGAAGAGAAGCTGCAACTGTGAGCTTGCTTATTAGACAAATAAATTGTTAAAAAGAAAAATCCTTACGATACATACATACTTTTTTTTTTTTTTACAGGTTAAGAATCAGTGTGAATTAGGTCATTTATTTCCCCTAATATCACTGTGCAACAAAGTATAGGACCAGTGAATTTAGCCAGCACCCACTCTCAGTAATCCATGTGAGGGGGTGGTGGCGGTGGTAGCGGTGAGGTCGGCGAGAAAGAAGACAGTGGAGGCAACAGAAGAATGAAACTTGGGGATGTATGTTCAGCAAATTGTATGTGAATATATAATTTTCTCATAGATTAAGAAAAATGTCTCTGTAGATAATAGGTAGATATCAGGAAGATACCAGGGACTCTATCTCATTTGTCTAGAAGTCACTTATCCAACAAATTCAGCTCCCTAGGACATAGGCAAAGCTAAAACGTAAGAAAATAGAGCCTCTCAGGAGTCAGAATGAGAGCCGCACACTCCACAGGTATAAAAATTTTGCTCTTATTCTCCTTTTAGATTTATTCTAACAAGCTTGATGATGTTTCTCTAGCTCATAGCTGGTTAAGAAGCAGCAAATTAAAAGGTATGGATATGAGTTGTTGAAGGCAGATATACGAACCAATAAGAGCTCAAGGTAGAAGTGGAGACAAGAAAAACAAAAAAAGCAGATAGAACTCAGAAAATACTACAGTCTTGTTTACAGCCAACAAAGGCGGCATTTCTCAATTAAAAAAAAAAAAACCCAAATCAAAACAAATACAAAAAAGAATGATCAAAGCACTTTCCATGTTGATGATCCTGAGATATTAAAAAAAGCTCAGTTACACTCTACAATGTTACTACAAGAAGGCTGTGAGATTGGAAGTTGGTAATGTGTGTATTTTCATTAAATGGGCAAGTGGTAAAAATTAACAACAATTATCACTTTAACAAGGTAATCATCAATGAAGCTGTATAATCACAAATTGAAAACTGACCAATGATGCCGGTTTAAGAACCTTGCACAGTGTATGTTCAGCTTAGTTGGAACTTAACAAATGGCCAGTTCCTTTCCCTTCCTCAAGGGCCTTGGCAGTCTCATGCCACACCACATCCCAAAACAGTATTTTACATTTGGACATGACAGTAGTAAAACGCAACCAACTTCTTTGGTTCTCTCTGTTCTATACCTTCTCCCTTTCTTTTGTACAAACCATCTTCTCTTACTGGATTATTACAATACCCTTGAACTGCTTCCTGCCTCTAAGTTTATCTCATATTCTTCTACATTGTACCATCCCCTAGTTTTTGTAAAGTACAAATGTGGTCTTGTTACGTTCCTAATAAAACTTTTTCATGGCTTTCCAAGGCCCTCAGAGGCTGGTCATCTTTCCATTTTCTCAACTTCCAACAATACCCATCTCGTTCCTTATTCCAGCTATAACAAACTTTGGTAGAGGTCTCCGAAATAGACATACTCTCTTGTTTTGGGGTCTTTGCACATATGTGCAGACTACCTAGTCTCCCCTCCCACTGCTGTTTGCCTAACTCCTTATTTGTTCTTAATTCCTCGGCTTAAACATTAATATATCTGGGTGGTTCTTCTGGCTTCCCAAGACTGGTGTAGGCATGTCTTTTGAGTGCTCTGTGGACTAAACACTGCATTGTATTTGCAAGCATACTCCTCTTCCTCCCATTAAAGTAGATTTCTTGGGATTCTAAACTATGTTTTGTTTTCAACTTATTCCCAGTACCTTATGTGCCTGGCACATAGTATACCTTTAATAAATACATTCTGAATGAGTCTGTATTCTCTTCCCCACAGAACTTAGTATATAACCTACAATTATCAGAGAATCTGGGACTAAGTGTGGTACAGTAGTTGAGACCAAGTTAAACTGTTTAGCAAGATTTCTTTGTCCTCTGAGGTTCTTAAAGTCTATTAACTCTCAAGTAGTCATTTTCTAGATCTAAGGGTGACAAGAAATTCTAGGAAATGGTACTTTCCTTGTATTAAACTTGCTAACTGCAAGTAACAAATCAGGAAAACCAACTCTTAAGGTACACAAATTCTGTTAACACCTGAGAAGGAAGAAACACGTCAAAATGAACATATCAAAATGACTGTCACAAGCAGAAGAGTCTGCTGCTGCTGCTAATGACAGCATTAACAGAACTTCTGTGTGTCATGCACTATTATAATTATTGCATGTACATTAATTCATTTAATACTCAAGATAATCATGTGGTAGGCACTATATTATCCCCACTTTACTGTACGAAGAACTAAGACATGCAGAGGTAATTTCAAGGCTGCTTAGCGAATGACTGAATGGTAGATCTGGCACTGGAACCCAAGCAGCCTAACTCTAGAGCCTGTGCTCTGAACCATTATGGTAAGGTGAACGCCAGTTTCTATACAGAGAGGAGTCCACAAAATGACAGAAATGTGATTTGAATTTCTTTTCCAGTAGTTGACCCTCTGTGAACAAAACATGGAAAACCCAAACAGCTGTATTAGAGCAGGTATTTTCTTTCAGTATAGCTAGTTGGCTTACCTCAGCCACATTAAAAAATCTTTTGACTTATCATGCTCAAGCAAAGAAAGCTACTATCTACCAAAAAAAAAAAAAAGAAAGAAAAAAAATTAACCTTAAGATTTTTTAGGCTACTAGAAATTCAAGCTTAGAAAACTTAAAACTCAAATGAGGTGCATAAAAGCACTTGTCATCATAATGCTATACTGAGAAACGTGATCAGGGGAACAAATTGCTTTTCTATTTTGTTTACTTCAAGAAAAGTTTTTTATTAGCAAGGGAAAAAGTAAAATGAGAAATATTTTTAGATTTCTAAATTTTAAGTACAGGCTGTCCATTTAAACTACTTTACAGTTTAATTACCTTGTATATTGACCAAAAAAAAAGATCTGATGGTTGTTCGTGATCTCTAATCCTATATTCTTTTCTCCTTATCTCCAATGAAATAGAACCTCCGTTATACCAAATAGTGCTTTTTTTTTGAAGCCACATTTGCTTAAACATACATTTTATCTTGATCCCTTCTCAAGACTATTGCCAAATATGAATGAAAAGAAAAAGAAAGTTAACATGGAAATGTACAATTCTACCAACAACAATGTTCACAAATTATTTACAAGTAAAAGTAAAATTTTAACAAAAGGAAATAGGGACAATATTAAATATACTTTTATACTTTTTTCTTTTTATCTTATTGATTTTAGAGAGAGAGAAAAGAAGGGAGAGAGGGAGGGAGAGGTAGAAGGAAGGAGGGAAGGAGGGAGAGAAGGAGAGAGGGAGAGAAACGTGGATCTGTTGTTCCATTTATTTATGCATTCATTGGTTGTTTCTTGCATGTGCCCCGACTGGGGAAGGAGCCTGCAATCTGGCGTAAGGGTACAATGCTCTACCAACTGAGCTACCCAACTAGGGCTCCTTTATCCTTTTTCAGTGTAGTGTTTTAGCTGCAAAAAAACCTAAAAAGGCATCTTTTTCCAAAATATCTTTTTTTCCTTTCCCCTGTACTACTGTCAGCAGCATAATATTTGATATTTTGGTTTCTGTTTGGACCCAGCAAAACTTCACTGGAATCTGTAGCACAACTGTTCTAAAACATTTCAAGAATACTGTTGTATTTATTATTTGTGACAGTTAATATAAAGCATAAGAATAATGTTAGGAAGCAGGATTAGTGGGGAAGAAGTTGAAGCTAAACACTCAGCGTTCTAGTTGACAGAAACATACTAGATTTAGATCTGTGCAATTTAAAAATGGTCAAAGTATTAAGCCATTGATAATGGGGTAAGTCCAATGAATATATCAGCATTGCAATGTTTTGATAAGATGCTGATATTCAAAAAAGCATGTTTATGAATTCTAGGTACTCCATCGCTATAGTTAGTATCTTTTAAGTAAAAATAATTCTTTCATTTCAGAAGTACTTAGTGTTTTTAGTTGGCACAGATTATCAATCTCGAATGAAAATGATAAAATTTAAAGATGGTAAAATTGAATTTCTTTTTAGAGAGGTAGGAAGAAGGGAAGAGAAGCAATAAATTATGTCTATCCACAAAGATGGTTTTGTTTTTTCCAACACAGCATGGTGTACCTTTTCTGAAAATAAAATTGCAGTTATAAGCAAAAAAGTGAATTTACACTATAGAATGACTTTTAAATAGCCCAGATATAAGAGCTATAAAAAATGGGAAATGATCTTTAATTAAAGGGGTGTTAGCACTGGTGCAACATCTTTCAGAGTGAAAACTGTAAATCACATCTCTTGGGAATTGATGAATATCTCAAATCACAAGGGTAAGGAGAATTTATCATAAATGATCATTTTACTTTCTTACTTTCCTTTTGTTTACAGAAGTGCTTGGTAGCCAGGTTCAATCCTCAGTATTTTGCTATTCATATGAACTACTGATGCAAACACAAGGAAGCCAGACTGAGGTTTTAAGAAAGGGTGGAGCTTTTAAAAAGACAATGAAATACATGTATGAAGCAGATGCTCCTTTTAAGTTACTTTTACTATTAAATTTGTACTTTGTGCCTCCAAAAGAACTGGCCTCACAAAATGTATAATGTTTATTTCTCAAACCAAGTTACAAGAATCTATCTATAGTATTAATTAACTTTCAGACAGTAGTTAAAAACAAACCTGATGTTATAATTTAAGTTGCCTCATATATATGGTAATGCCATTTCAAGGTTGCCTACTACCATATGAATTAATGTTTTATAAGACCCCCAAATAGCAACTGAAAACTTTGAGATATTTTTTTTCCCCAAGGTGAAACTTCTTATAAAGATGATTATAATAGTGTCATTCCATTTCATCTATATTTACCACACACAATAAAGAGGGGGAAAAAACCCAATAAATTATATAATGTAGTACATTACAAAACTTTAACAGCACTTACCCATTATGATAAGTGGTATGAGGCATAAGTTGAAGATACTTGGCACTTCAGCATTTAGAACTATGTCCATAATTAATAAGAAATTTCAACCAATAAAATTAATATTATCAATAATATTAATATTACATTAAATCAAACCTTACCAGTTGCAGTGGCTGGGACATTAAGTTTGCTTAAGTGGACTTTTTGAGCTTTTGCTAGCATGCATATTCTATGAAATTCTTCTTTCAGATCCCAGAAAGTCTTCTCTATGTAACTCCTAAAAATAAATCAATATTTAAAAATGTATGGCCATTTCTTCAAATATTCCTTAATCGTAATTAAACTTACAAAGTACCTCTTTACATACTACAAAATAATTACTAAAATGTCAGAGTTAAAAAAATGTTTTAAACTCCTAGAAAATGTCCCCTAAACAATTCTAATTTTGTAGAGTCAGGCACAGAGTAACAAAAAAATTTAAGACTTTTTAATAACACAAACGCAAGGCAGGCTAGTATCTTCTTATTCATATAACACACTTATGCTGGCTGTCTCATTCTCACATTAGAAATTTCAATGTATTGACTTTTGTTCTCTGTAAGCATGTTAAGTAAAGGAAAATGAAATATTCCTTACTTTGATAAGGTACATAACTAAGAGTCATCAGTATAAAAGAATGTGGCCATAATACTGGGTTGGACAAAAAGTCCTTATGGTTTTTTCTGTAAAGTAAAAGGCACATTTTTTCATTTTTACCAATAACTTTATTGATTTGGACATTTTGAATATGTGGCTATCTCCCACATGGTATAATGTTGATTGTTCTCAATGTCTTGATTTAATCACTCTTAACTTAAACTGGGCTACCCAACCATGGAACATCGCCCAGTGAGAAATCTCCAGCATGAAACTTCACAAACCACTTTTGACGTCTTCAATCAGTCACAGCACCTTCTCTATACTCTGAACAAAACTTTTTTTGCATTAGTTGCCTTTTTCCCTTTCTTGAAATAATAAAGCATAATATGCCGAAAATGTTGTGTATTTTCTTCCATCTTCAATATTAAAATGTCTATACAAAAATTTACCAATTTTGATGTTTTCTTTAAAAAATGCCTGCTGACATGACAGCTGTCACAATACAATTTAACAAAATTGTTTCAAATGAAGTTAAAGACAACTAAGTGCTATTACTAGAGTCATCTTACGGAAAAAACCAAACGAAATTTTTGGCCAACCCAATACTTAGTCTACTGAAGTATTAGTGCTTTAGAGAATTCAGTTTTTAGTTTAACTTCTGCTATTAACTGTATAACTCATTTAGTTCATTTTCACATGGAGGAGCCCTCGGTTGGTCTTGTGTAGTTCTAAGAGGCTGCTATTTTCTTACAATTGCTAAATTTTAAAAATATGTAAATAATAATATATTTCAATATTTATAATTTTTAGAGTTGGCAAAAAAAAATGGTATAGAACTACCTTTCATGGAATAAAGGACTGTCAAGACTCCTCGGCGAAGTTTCTTTTCTAGGAGAAGAAACTTCTTGTCTTCTTTCCTTAAAGATACAAAATGATTACCACTTTAAATTGCTTCTAAACTTAAGTGAGAATGGGTTAACAGAAAACACAATGAAAAATTTATATTCAATGAAAAATAAGTTTAAGTAGTTTACAGATATGTGATTATATATACATATACACATATATACATATGCATATATCTGTATATGGTATATGTATAGACACATATACATACATGTATATGTATAGACACAATAGACTTTTTTTCTTTAAATGAGAATAAGGGGAAAAGGAAAATTAAGGTAGAAAAATAGGATGAAGATATAAAGTATTTCTGTCTGGTACTATTTCCAATACTGATAATTCAAGGAATTTCCTCAGATCCACTTATTGAACAAAATTGCTACTCTGATCACCAGTAGCACCTGAAATGACCAAAAAGTTTAGGGTAAAAAATGTGTGTGTGTGTGATATATTTTTTTTTCCAGTATTGGCCTATACAATTAAATTAATATCTCTGTATTTTGTTATAGATTCTTTGCTGAGGGATGTACCTGTTTTAGAGGAAGAAAACCAAGCAATAGCTCCTTAGCATTTAACAAACATTTTAAAGATAGTGCAATTATGTATTTAAGCTACTTTTACACAAGTTCTTGCCTTTCACTCCCACCCTGTGGCTTATGCTGGTATTACATTTATTCTGACATTCAAAAAGTCAACATTGAAAAACATGAAACAATCTATAGTACAATTTAGATTTTTTAAAAAAGTTTTAAATCATACCTAGAAAACTCTGTGTATCTTATAAAGCTATAAACTGGCAAATTCAAAGATCTGAAGTCCTAATATACAATCATAAAATATACTTCAGCCAAAACGATTTTGGTCCTACAAGTTCAAATTCAAACCTGTGGACATTTATATTTAGTGACTTCTAAGATTTTATTCAATTAAGGTCATTGTATCTTTTATTAAAATGAGTAAATTTACCTCATTGTTTCTTATCACCTGAGTACATCTCCTTTTAATCTTGTTTTTTGAAAAGTTCTTTCAATTTCTTAGGAGTCTTATAAGTTCTTTAAGAAAAAGACTTAATTCCTCTTTGGTTTCCTTAACATCTTCCCCAATTTATTTCAGTTTATTGCTCTACTGTTCCAGCTTTTTATAGTATACCTTTTCCAGCTTTTCTAATATACATTCTAATATGGCATTTCCTAAATACCAATGTTTGCTTAACATTTCTAAAATAGAGTATTACTTTACTTTAGTAATTATGTCGTCAAACTGAGGTAAAATAAAGATCATTTACTGCTGCATATTTTTTGTCTGGCCAACAATTAGGCCATGTTTTCATTTGGATTAAAACTTCTTTATTGAGCTTATAAAGCAGTCACATCAGCAGACATTTTCACAGTTGCAGTTTGTTTTTAAAAGTGGTAGACAAAGTTTCTCTTTAGTGTTATGTGCAATTAGAACACAAAATGGTTTTTAGTATGGGCTAGGAAGAAAGGTGACATTTTAAAGCTAGCCAACCATTCAGGATGCTACATCTTTGAAAATAAACTTTTACAAGACTATATTATATTAAATCTGTATCAACAAAATCAGAAGTGATATTTGAGAATAGAAACATTTTACATTATGTTAAAGAAATCATAAGTAGTTAAACAGAATTAACTTCCCTTCAAAATTTGCTACTAGAAGTTCTCAAAATTAAAAAAAATGATTTTATTAGGAAGTAGGAAGAACCTAAAAGAAGTACTCTGTAATTTTAGCCTATATATGAAGACAGAAAGTGATAAAGACTATCGTAGTAGTCAAAGTACTGATGATTCTGACATACATCATGTCAATGACTGCTTCTTATGTTGAAGAAGTTTGAAAAGCTAAGGTGGTAAAGGTTAGGGAGGAGATGATGGAAAAGGTAGGAGGAGATGATGGAAAAGGTAGGAAAAGAATGATACATCTTTGGCTTTGCAAATAACTAATGTCAACTTCCGTGATATTTAGACTTGATTACTGGTGTGGGTGAATTTATCTGGAAGATTCCTTGGGTTTACTGGCAGGAGCTAAAGGGGAGGCTCATTCTTTGAGGAATTTCTATGAAGTATTTAAGGTCTTCACCTTCTTTGGGGTTAGAAATATAGCTCTGCTTACTATTATTTTTGTTATTAAAGAAAAGTATTACTGATTGTTGATATATTTCAAATAAAAATCTTAAGTTCCCAGCATCCCAAGAAAAAATATCACAAAGAACCTTTTAACATGTTAGTTCAAAAAAAAAAAAAAAGACAAGTAGGGTTTATCTGGAATGGACATAGCATGTTAATGTTATTTTCCATTGTAGCGATTTGACACAACTTTATGAAAATGCTCATTTATTTTTTCAAAGGATTTGGGATTAGTATAGTTAATGGCAACTCCAGCACTCTTCCAGAAACTCAGGCTTTCTTTTCAATGCTAATTTATCTTACTTAATGAAGGTTTCTCAGTTTGTTGGGCATCCCAGAGTGCACTTAAAGATTAGAAGAGATAATTTGTATTTTTCTTTCTATTCTCAAATATTATCCAGATAGACCCCAGAATGCAGGAAGTTAAATAAGAAGGCAAGGGAATTTTGAACATTATGTTTTAGGAGATTTTAAACATTAAATCATTCAACAAATGAATTTATCTTGAGGTACTAAAACTTAAAATACTTAACATTATAAACTGTTCCAAGTACTAGTTTGGAAATGCTGAACTTGTGGAATGAATACTGAAATAAGAGTTTTACACGTCGTACTTTTCATTTACACTTCCAGTATGGCGTTGGATAAATCATTCAACTAAATCATTAAGACAAATCCATTTGAAACAGTTGGAAGATATTGTGAAATGATTCCATAAATGTCTTTTTATGTGAATTGGGAGAATTTTGTTTTAGTATATATAAATCAATTTAAGTTTACTATATGTAAATCAATTTACCCATCTCATAGATGGATATTATATGAAAAAAAATGTTCAAGAGCTATTTGAATAAGCAGTTAATATTTAAGAAGGTAAAAAAAATCCAAAATGGCCAATATTTCATTATGATACAGCCAGGTTTATTGTTTATGCAAAGGTAATGAAAAATATTTTTGTTGGGAGTCCAGGTTTTGTTAGATATCAACATCTTAAAGGAAGAAATGTGTGTTTTTTCCTAATGCCTACCTTTTAAAATATTTGGTAGTAAAAGTGAAAGTATTTTATTCCTTTTATAAACCAATTAGAAAAACACAGAAATGATTCACAATAGGCAAGATATAGATTCAATCTAAGTGTCTATTGGTGGATGAATGCATAAAGAAAATCTGATATATATATATATATAAAGATATTATACACATATAAAGAATATTTTAAGGCTGAATATATCAACTTCAAAAAAGAAAGAAATTCTGTCATTTGAGACAATGTGGATGAACCTAAAGGATATTATGTTATGAGCAATAAGCCAGGCACAGAAAGACATGATGTCACTTATATGATGAATTTTAAAAACTCAAGTCATTGAAGTAGACAATAGAATGGGTGATTGCCAGGGTTTGTGGGATGGGAAATGGGGACATGCTGGTCAAAGAGGACAAAGGTTCAGTTATATGTAATAAAAAAATCCTGAAGATCTAAAGTACAGCATGGCGACTATAGTTAATGAATATTACTATACTGCATACTTGAATTTGCTAAGAGACTAAATCTTAAAAGTTTTCACTACAATAAGAAAGATAACTATGTTAAGTGATCAATATATTAATTAACTTGTGACATTCACTTCATAATCTGTGTGTATATATATCAAAATATCATGTACACTGTAAGTGTATACAATTTTCATTTGTTAATTGTACCTCCATAAAGCTGGAGGAAAAAAGTGCAATGAAAAATTTAAATTTGGAATCATGTGTTTTTCTAAGCAACTAAAGTTAGCAAAATTAAACTGAGTTCTGAAACTTCTGAGGATAATCTTAAACTCATTAACATAATGTCTATTCTCTCATATGGAGGGAATCTAAAATTTAAAAACTAATATGGAATATATGTGGTAAATTTTCAATGGTACACATCTGAACTATAGTGATAACTATCATTTTTATTTCAGTGTTCATATCAAAGATAGCCTCTAAATTTTAGTTGAGGTCCCTGCATGCAAAAGGAATATTCATTTTAACGTGGTGAGGCACCTGAGTGTAGTCAGTATTTGATTTTTTTTCTGGGTGAGGCTTAATAGAATTATGCTTAAAAAAATAAAATTATGCTTTTAAAATTATGCTCTTAGTTGGAACAATGTAAACTAAGAAATAAGATGAGGTGAGATGGGATGGACTAGCAAAGAGAATATAAACTGTGGAATAGTTATAAATATGAAAGTGACAAAATTTACTACAGAGAGGAAAAATGAACAGGGGAAAGAGAAATGAAAATAAGAATTCACTTATCACTGAGATTTTGTAAACTAAGAGTGAAATGTTAAAGGGGAAACTGAGGTAGAATATGGGGGGCAAAAGAAGATTTACAGTAGTTTGTATGGAAAAATAATACATAATTAATAAATAATAATGCAAGAATAAACTCTGGTGCACTCACAACTGTAAACCTACTTTTACACCCTGTAGCTACTTAACAGTTTTAGATATACTGAGACAGGGAAGCTGTGGTTAAAGTCAAGCACTGACTATTGTTGAATTAGTGAGAAAAGGGATGAGCTGGGGAAAGGATTAAAGTAGAAAATAGGAACAGAAAAAAAGATAAAAAGAAAAGAGAGATTTGATAAGAATAAATAAAGAAGTATAATAAAAGGAAAGTTTGAGGACAAAAGGCAAACTTAAAAAATACAAGGATACTGTATTTGTAAGAATTTGTGGCTATGCTGAAGTCTTCATTTCTCTCATCCTCATTAACATTACTGAAAATCTAGCAAGACGCAAATCTGAGGAGCCCTGCCGGTTCTGCATGATGCAGTGTGCTAGGCAAACCCACTGCCAGTTTGGGAACAATTCCAGGACAAAATGGGATCCATCCCAGAGTTCTGAAGGAAGTGTCAAGAAAATAAACAATATAAAAAATAAAATTAAATACCCCAATCACTTCCAAATTCTTTACAAGGTTCTGGTTTAATGTAAATCCCCAAAAAGCTCTATCAATTCAATGGTATAACAAAACATTCTTTTTTAAAAAAAGTTAAAATCCTTTACCAGTACTGCCACAATTACTATAATTTCAATCCTCTGAAGCAGAGTGAGATTAATACTTTTTTTCACTGTCTGTCTTTTGAGTCTTTCACTTTGTATTAGGTTTCCATTGCATATGTCTTATTTTCTCAGTGGGAAGAAATATCCAATTTGTGGGAATGCCTTTTAATGCAAAATAGAAAATAAAAGATGACCAATTTTAAAAAAGTAAGTTTTCCCATGATTACCTCACCATTTCTCCAAACACTATATTTTAAAATGAACTGATTTAGGAAAATCCTTTCTATTAACCACAAATTTTATGATATAATATTATCACGATGAATAGAAAATATGTTCACAAAAATGGATATTTAAGCATGTATTTTTTAATCTGATGCACATAATCTTGTGACTTAAGTACTTTAATTTGATTTTAAAGTTTGCTGTAGTAAATAAGGCTTTGGAGAGCTCAAATAATTTGTCTACAGTTCCAGTAGGTGAAGTAGCTGTAACTGGAACCCAGGCTCTTAACTTTTCAGACTCGGGACTTGGCTACTAGAGAAGTGAAGTGGTACAATTATCTATATGGGGAGGTAGAGAAAGAATGGTTAACAGTTACACAATGTACCAATACAAAATAATTTTAAAATTATAAAATCTGTCTGTCATGCAACAAATATATTTCTCATTCAGGAGTAGTTCAAAGCCAAGGTTTGCTGTTTAAATACTGTCTGCGGGGGGAACCCCTTTGGTATGGCATATGTGTTTGTGTGTGCTCAAGAATATCCAAGTAATTTACATCCCAACGTAACCTAGATAGATATAGCAAGTTCTGCCAAACCAGTTATTTGTTGACAATGGTTACTTCGCAATAATTTATTAACCGAAATTTCATTGTCTAAGTATTTCTCAAACTTGTTATTGAGAAACAAGTTAACCATTGACAACATGATAATGGAGTATCTTACTGTTAAACCTAGCCTCTAAATACCTTAACTATCTTCCTTGCCTCCCTCTCTTGTAATAGAAGAGTGGGCCTATTTATAGTGGCTGATTTAAAATCCTTGTCTGATAATTTCAGTATCTGGATCATTTCATGGTTGGTATCTGTTCCCTTGAAAATGAATCACATTATCTTTCCTCTCCATATGTTGAATAATTTTGGATTGTACCCTGAACATTGTGAATATTATGTTGTGGAGACATTATGTTACGTGATGCCAGAGGGTGCTGATGTTTTTGTTTTTTGGACGCAATTAAATTGGTTAGGCTCAGACTCCAAACTGCCCCTCCTTTGAGGAGCAGCAGCTCACATCTCAGTTCAGTCCTTGAAGTCTTAGCAGACTGGTTTCAGGATGCTTCACATATCCATGGGTTCAGGGAACAGTCAGAGGCTTGGACTGAGTTTATACACAGAACTTGAGTTCTCTTTTGACTCTCTCCTCTCTGGGGGTGACCTCACATGACAGTGACCACAGTTTTTCTGGACTCATTCTGCGTCCCGGTTCTGCTAGCCAGAATAATGGTGGGCTTTCTATTGGAATTTCAGCCACGGAAACTGTGGCTAGCTACCCTTAGGATAAAACCACAGAAAACTGGGAATTTACTCTGAGTCATTACTTACTTCATGTTTTGACTCACTATCAAAATGGGCAAAGTTCATTCTCCGAAGTCTTCAGGTAGTTCATTTTTTGTATGTTGTCCAGAGTTATTACTGTTATTTGTTGAGGACTGGTTTGTTTGGTACTCATTTCTTTGTAACAGAAGTTGAACTAACTCCCAAAACTTACTATTATTTTTTAAATCCCTCCATTCTTCTGAAATTTCATCGTAATTTTCCAGAGATGACTTAATCACCAATCCAATAGCTTTCCCTAAAGCTCTTATTTTGTTTAATACTCATTTGACAGTAGTTCACACTACTGAGCAGTTCCTCCTCCTTGAAACATGTTATTGTTGGGTTGTTTTTTTTTTTTTTTTTTGGTTACCAGTGTACTATTTAGGTTTTCTCCTTAAGTTTTTTAGTATTTTCATTGGTTCTTCTTTCCGGAAAATAAATGTGGGTATTCTCTAAGTTTCAGACATGAGTACACTATTCTTCCTTAATTATATACCCTTTTTATCATCCATTCTCATGTCAGGTCTATTGAATATTCATCCCTAAAGTCTGGACGTTTAGGCTCATCCTCTCTCTTGACAGCCACTCTCAATTCCCATCTGATCCAATACATTCTCACTTGTTTTGTTGCCTACTGTCGACCACCAAGTTTTAAAACATAATATACTCATAATCATCTTTTCCTCAAATCTGGTTCGTACTTCTAATCTTCATTTCCCTTTTTCAGCATCAAAAAATCTTAAGGCAAGATAAAATTTAAAGAAACTGAGATTAGGCTTTTCTAGAATAGTAAAATCCAAAACAAGACTAAGGGTGTAACAAAGGTCTACCACCTTTTAATTTTGCCAAGAAAAAGGTGAATAAAAACAACACACTATCAACGTCTATCTTCGTCTTGTTAAAGAGGAATAGACATTTATGAAAAAGATAGGAAGAAGTTTTAGAATCAGCTTTATAGAAATGTTATCACTGCATTCTCAGGACAGGATGAGAGGCGAGAACTAGGGACAGGAATGGGGATTCTGAGGTTATAGCATGGGAAAAGAAGACAAGGAGGAAACAATGTTCCATTGGCAGTGGCAAGAAGGAAAACAAGATTTACTGTGGCCATTTGACAGTCCAGCAGGAATAGTTCTAGATGATACTTTCAGGGAATATGAACAAATCAGTGACCCCCTGCACTGTTAGTACCGGGAAACATTCTGTCCTTAGTGTTAATACTGGAGAGCAATTGGAGTAAAAATAAGTCTGTAAACCTATTCAATATGGAATTACTTAGATGAAAATTAAGTTGAAATACAAAAATCATACCGTTATTGGTAAACACAATGGGAGAAAGAAAACAAAAGATATCCATCTTGAAATTATTTGGTTTTCCAAAAGGGACTTATCAGGCAAGAAAAAAAAAATCACAGGGTAATGATACACAGAATGCCTGGAATATACTTTACAATAATTAATTTTATTAGAATTATAGGATATATTTATATCTATATCTTAGAGCAAAATATCAAGTCTATGGAAAAATGTATATTGATAGAAAAAAGACTTCTCGGGGCAAAAGTCAGCTTTTATAACACAGCAAGACTACCTAAGCAAGTAACAGAGAGCATAATATGAGGTGCAAATGAAAATTTAGGTGAGCCTTTCTTTCCACTCCCCTGTCAAATTCTAGCACTATCTTAGAGGGGACTACAAATCTAGTAAGAGCTGTTAAATACAACAGTGGAAAGAGTGATTCTAGAGATTCTGTGGTTAAAGGAAGCTAAGTGGTTTTCTTACTGTTGATTTTAGATCCTGTACCACATTCTTGTGCCTTTAAAATGGTCACAGTATGCAGCATTTCACAAGCCTGGGGTCTTGTGGAACACCTTCGGAAATGCATCAGGTACTACACTATCTTTTAATAAATTAGAGTCAAAATTCATGATGCATTCATGTACTGAATTGAAAAACAGGAAAGGGTTAGGATGAATTAATAATTAACCTTTGGAAACAATTTCTGCAAAAGAAATTTCAATGTAAATATTAAAATACTTTGGGTATCAGTATTTTTTTCTTATTGTGATATATTTATTATGACAATTTGGAAAAAAACTTTGAACTTTAATGAATGAACTGATTAAAGATTATTTTTCCTTCTAATTATTACTCTACCAGAGAGTCAATAAACAGACTCGTCTCCACAGGGTAATAATATAGAAGTGTTTTGTGTGCGTGTGTGTATATAAATATATATGAAGGTATATTTGCTTCAGTCCCTAGAAACACATTAAGGACAATGGGGCATTTGCTCTGACTGAGAAAGCAAAATACTACATATACGTGCACACATGTTTTCTCCAACTTTCTGTAAGCCCCAGTCTAGGTTAACACATGCCACTGTATAGTGGGCAGAATGACCATTTCTACTAAATGAAAGATGATGAAAAGAGAGAATCAAACATTAAAGGAGTACAAGGACATTTTATTTTACAAAGTTGTGTAATGAACATAAGCAGTCAAATTTATTTCAAGTTCCTCTCTTAGAAAACACATGTACCATGTGTTCAGATGATATAAACTAGATTTGCCTTTCCTACAGAAATCACTTGGTAATTACATTATCTTGACTAATGGTCTAATTTCTAACTTTTGTTCAAATGACAAAAGACATTTATCATATACTTGTATATGTTACTCTATTTTAAAACTTTCACAATGTATATAAAACCAGGTACCGGATACTATACAGCAACTTAACAAACAAACAAACATAGTTTAAGAGACTTGCAACAGAGAAAGTATCTAGAGTGTTGAGAAAAGTTATGGGGGCCTAAAGTTCAGATGGAACTCACTAAATGGGAGCACTTGAAATCCAGAGTATATAAGATATGAACAGTTCAAGGATGAGGATCCCATCCAAGACCTAGACTTGTGAGGCTAGTATTGTATAAGCTACAGAGGCCAGAAAGAAGAAGAGTTCATACACTGCCTGCTGAAACACTCAACACATAACAACTGGAGTAACACAGAACACATAAATGCCTCTTACCGAAGAGCTGTCCATAATAAAAAGGTAGGGAGCACTCTCTCCTCTGAGCCATGATTATGTCACTTAAAAAGGTTACAGTAAGGCCCTAGCTGGGTAACTCAGTTGGTTAGAGTCTCTTACCAACATGCCAAGGTTGCGGGTTCAATCCCCAGTCATGGCATATACAAGAATCAACCAAAGAATGCATGAATAAATGGAACAACAAATCAATGTTTCTCTCTCTCCCTTCCTTCTCTCTCTAAAAATCAATTAAGAAAAAATGGTTATAGTACATGAAATCACTCTTTCAAAAAACTCTGTTTTAGCTTTCAGTTTATAAAATGTTCTCAAAAGTGGCCTGGAATAATTTTGGTCTTGTCTATAATTATTTTTTCTTTTCTTTTTTAAGATTTTTATTTATTTATTTTTAGAGGGACAGAAAAGGAAGAAGAAAGAGAGGCTGAGAAACATTGATGAGCGAGAGATACATTGAATGGTTGCCTCTTGCACACCCCCAGCCCGGGATCTGGCCCACGACCTAGACATGTGCCCTGACCAGGAACTGAACTGGCGACCCCTTGATTCACAGGCCAGCACTCAATCCACTGAGTCACAGCAGCCAGGGCTAGAATTATTTTTTCATTTAAATATTGGAGGCAACTTAATTTACATACCTATGCACATGTTACCAAGATATAGGCAACTAGGGAGAAACAGCTAGTAACATACAAGGGAGCTAGTAATAAAAAGCAAAGGCCTGCAACCAAGGCTACTCTATTCAGCAAGACTCTCATCTAAAATGGAAGGCGAAATAACAAGTTTCCCAGACAAAAAAAGGCTAAAAGAATACATCTCCACCAAACCAGAACTGCAAGAAATGCTAAAGGGATTGCTTTGAGAAGATGAAGAAAGAGAGAGAGAGAACACAAGAACAAAGAGCAAAGATGGCAATGAGTAAGTACCTATCAGTAATGACCTTAAATGTAAATAAATGGATTAAATGCTCCAATCAAAAGACACTGTAGCTGGATGGGTAAGAAAACAGGGCCCACCTGTAAGCTGTCTACAAGAGACCCACTTCAGAACAAAAGATCCACACAGATTGAATGTGAAGGGATGGAAAAAAATATTTCAAGCAAATGGACAAGAAAAGAAAGCTGGGGTAGCAATTCTTATATAAGACAGGATAGATTTCAAAACAATAGCCATAAAAAGAGATAAAGAATGATACTTCATAATACTTAAGGGAATAATCCATCATGAAGATACAATCCTTCTAAACATACATGCACCCAACATAGGAGTACCCAAGTATATAAGGAAAATCTTGGAGGACTTCTAGAAAGATATCAACAGCAACACATTCATAGTAAGGGATTTTAACACCCTTGTCAACAATGGATAGATTTTCCAAACAAATATTCAGCAGGGATATTGAGACACTGAACGGCACTCTAGATCAAATGGATGTAATTGATGTATATTGCCCTGGCTGGTGTCGCATAGTGAACTGAGTGCCGGCCTGCAAACCAAAGCATCGCCAGTGCGATTCCCAGTCAGGGCACATGTCTCGGTTGTGGGCCAGGTCCCCAGTAGGGGGAGTGTGAGAGGCAATCCCACACTGATGTTTCTCTTCCTCTCCTTCTCCTTCCCTTCCCCTCTCTAAAAGAAAATAAATACAATCTTTTTAAAAAAGTAGATATATGTAGAACCTTTCACCTCAAAGAAGCAAAATATTACTATATTCTTTTCAAATACACATGGAACATTTTCAAAGACAGACCACATGGTAGGACGCAAAACAAGCCTCAATGAATTCAAGAAAACTGAAATCATATTAAGCATCTTCTTAGGTCACAATGGCTTGAAACTAGCAATCAACCTCAAGGAAAAAACTCAAACACATTCAAATACATGGAGGCTGAATAGCAGGTTATTAAATAAAGACTGGGTTAACAATGAGATCAAGGAAGAAATTAAAAAGTATCTGGAAACAAATGAAAATGAACACACAATAACCCAAAACCTATGGGACACAGTGAAGGCAGTCCTGAGAGGGAAGTTCATAGCACTGCAGGCTTACTTAAGGAATATAGAAAAATCTCAAATAAACAACCTACGCCTGCATCTACAAGAACTAGAGGAACAACAAGAAACAAAGCCCAGAGCGAGTAGAAGGAAGGGGGAAAAAAAAATCAAGATCAGAGCAGAATTAAATGACATAAAGGCTAAAAAAAAATTCAAAAGATCAATGAACCCAGGGGCTGGTTCTTTGAAAAGATAAACAAAATTGACAAACCTGTAACCAGATTCATCAAGAAAAAAAGAGAGTACCTAAATAAATAAAATCAGAAATGAAAGATGAGAAATTACAAGTGATACCACAGAAATACAAAGGATTGTAAGAAATTACTACAAACAATTGTATGTCAAATAATTGGACAACCTGGGTGAAATGGACAAGTTTCTAGAAACAGTCTTCCAGAACTGAATCAAGAAGCAGCAGAAAACCTGAATAAACCAGTAACAACCAGTGAAGTTGAAGCGGTAACCTAAAACCTTCCGGTACAATAAAGTCCTGGGCCAGACAGTTTCACAGGAGAATTTTACCAAACATTCAAAGAACTGCCATCCTTCTCAAACTACTCCAAAAAATTTAAGAAGAGGGAAGAGTCCCAAACTCTTATGAGGCCAGTGTTATCCTAATTCCAAAACTACGTAAAGACACAATAAAGAAAGAAAACTATAGGCCAATATTGCTGATGAACATAGATGCTAAAATCCTCAACAAAATATTGGCAATACATTAAAAAGATCATACACCATGATCAAAAGGATGCAAGGATGGTAAAATATTCGCAGATCAATAAATGTAATATGCCACAAAAACAAAATGAAAGACAAAAATCACATGATCATATCAATAGATGCTGAAAAAGTATTTGATAAAATCCAGCACCCATTTATGGTAAAAGCACTCAGCGAAGTGAGAATAGAGGGAGAATACCCAACATAAAAAGGTCATATATGAGAAACCTTCAGCAAACATCATACTCAATGGACAAAAAAATAAAAGCTTTCCCCTTAAGATCAGGAACAAGACAAAGGTGTCTGCCTTCACTGCGTTTATTCAACATAGCACTAGAAGTTCAGCCACAGCGATCAGACAAGAAAAAGAAATAAAAGGCATCCAAATTGGAAAAGAGGAAGTAAAACTATTTTGGACAACATGATAGTATACATAGAAAACTCTATAGTCTCCACCAAAAAACTACTTGACCTAATAAGTGAATCTGGCAAAAATAGCAGAATACAAAGTCAATCTACTGAAATTGAGGGCATTTCTGTACACCAACAATGAAATATCAGAAACAGAAACTGGGAAAAAAAATCTCATTTACTACAGCAACAAGAAAAATAAAGTACCTAGGAATAAACTTAACCAAGGAGGTAAACGACCTGTACTCGGAAAACTACAGAATACTGAAGAAAGAAATTAAGGAAGATACAAATAAATGGAAGCATATGCCGGGTTCATGTATTGGAAGAATTAACAATCTATAGATTCAGTGCAATCCCTATTAAAATGCCAATGGCATACTTTGCAGATCTAGAACAAATATTTCAAAAGTTTACATGGAACCAAGAAAGATCCCAAATAGCCTCAGCAATCTCGAAAAAGAAGAACAAAGTAGGAGGGATCACATACCTCACATCAAACTATACTACAAGGCCACTGTAATCAAAACAGCCTGGTACTCGCACAAGAACTGACACATAGATCAATGGAACAGAATAGACTGCCCGGAAATAAACCCGTCTCTCTATGGTCAATTAATATTTGACAAAGAGGGCAGGAGCATACAATGTAATAAAAATAGCCTCTTCGATAAATGGTGTTGGGAAAATCGGACTGGTACCTGAAAAAAAAAATAAATAAACTAGACCACCAAATTACCACATACACCAGAATAAACTCAAAATGGATAAAAGACAATTGTAAGTCATGGCACCATAAAAGTCTTAGAGGAAAACATAGGCAGTAAAATTTCAGATATCCTATGCAGCAGTATTTTTACTGATATATCTCCCAGGGCAAGGGAAATAAAGGCAAAAATAAACAAATGGGACTACATCAAATTGAAAACCTTCTGCACAGCTAAGGAAAACATCATCAAAATGAAAACAGGACTCACCGTATGGGAAAACCTATTTGCCAATGACACCTCGGACAAGGGTTTGATCTCCAAAATATATAAAGAATGCATATGACTAAACACCAGGAAGTCAAGCAATCCAATTAAGAAATGGGCAAAGGACCTAAATAGATACTTCCCCAAGGAGGACATACATATTGCCCATAGCCATACGAAAGGATGTTCAACATCACTAGCCATCAGAGAGATGCAAATTACAACCACAATGAGATACCACTTCACAGTGGTCAGAATGGCCATCATTAATAAATCAATAAACAACAAGTGCTAGTGAAAATCTGGAGAAAATGGAACCCTAGTGCACGGTTGGTGGGAATGCAGACTGGTGCAGCCTCTGTGGAAAACAGTAAATTCCCCAAAAGACTAAAAATGGAACTGCCTTTTGACCCAGCCATTCCAAGGCTGGGGTCATACCCTAAGAATCCCAAAACACCAATTAGAAAGAACTTATGCATCTCTATGTTCATAGCAGCACTATTCGCAATAGTCAAGTGCTGGAAACAGACTAAGTGCCCATCAGTAAATGAGTGGATCAAAAAACTGTGGTACGTTTACACAATGTAATACTATGCTGCAGAAAGAAAACAGGAACTCCCATCTTTCATAACAGCATGGATGGAACTGGAGAGCATTATGCTAAGTAAAATAAGCCAGGTGGTGAAAGACAAATACCCTGTGATCTCACCTATAAGAGGAACATAATGAACAAAACAAATTAGTAAGTAAAATAGAACCAGAGGCATGGAAATGAAGAATGGACTGACAGTGACCAGAGGGAAGTGGGGAGGGGAATAAGGGTGGGAAAAAGGGGAAGGGACTAGGCAAGGAACATGAATGAATGACCCCTGGACATGGACAACAGGGTGGAGAATGACTGTGGGAGAGGGGGCATGGGGTGGGCAGAGGAGAGCAAGAGGGGAAAAATTGGGACAATTGTAATAGAATAACAATAAAATATTTAACAAAAAAAGATACAGGCAAGTAAGAATTTATTTTCTTTTCCCTACTTGAACTAAATATTGAGCCCCTGCTCAAGTCTACTTTCAGCTCGATGGGAATTTTTATTTTTGAAATAAGGTCCTATATGTTTTTATCTGTACCATAAAATTATAAGTAGGATTTTATTTTATCATATAGTTAGGACCTCACATGGTCCTATTATGCTTATTAATTGCTTTCGGTCTCCAAATCTCTGTTTCTCCAACAAGGCTGTAGCTCCTTAAAAGGGACAGATCTTTTATTTTTGTTTTTTGTATTCCTGAAATTGACTAGCAAAAGTGGGCAAATAGAAGGAGTTCAATAAATAAATACTGCTTGTGTAAGTGACTGACAGGTGAATTTTTAGACATTAGCTTTCTTCAAACGTCTGTATTACTTGCAATTGCCAGCACATTTCCTTAATGTTAGTTAGCAATGATGGCAGCTCCACACCTACCTTCAATGGCCTACTATCCTAAACCTACAAAATCTTTCCTGCTCCTCAAAGCTACCATACACCTGCTGATCTAGTCACAATGACAGCCACATCAGAAAATTGCCAGCTGTCTAACTGGTAACTTAAAGACACAACGGCATTCTTCATATTTTTGAAGTTTTGCTTAAAGCATATAACTCAGATGAAAAAGTACATGTATAAAGAATAAATTAGAAATATACAGAAAACCAGAAATGAAACATAAAATCACCTCTCTGGACACATGAACACATAATCTCTACTTAATATTTAGAAGTTCAAATGAACTCATACTATTTTTACTTTGTGTCTTGGATCCTAGAATCTGAAATAACTTCACAACATTCAATAATCTCTACCTTAGTTTTTAAATTAAGATTTTAAGCCAGAGGATAGGGCCAATATCTCTGTTTTCTGCTGTGGCTGGCAGTATCAGGTACACAGCAGTTCAGAGTTACTGAATAAATGAGTAAAGATTTATGAATATTGCTCAATTCTTTTGTGTATTCTATATTATTGCTCCCTACTTATCTTGCATTAAAACACCCCAGACTTTTGTGTAACTACCACAACAGAAAGTGGGATAGAAAGATGAGGGCAAACAGTTTTGTCAAGCCTTAGATACCCAGTTTAGCATTTAGTTTGGCAAATGAAGTGGTTCCCAGAAGCAGTATTATAAAAATATCTTATTTCTAAGATCATACAAAGGATTCAGTATGTTACAATTCCAGTTTAAAAAATAAACAATGCCAATTTATATTTACATTAAAATACAAAATGTATTATTTAAGTAATAACTGCTATCATGACATATGTTACTAACTCTGGTATGCTATAAACAAGAGATAATAGTCTTTGTCAAGAATAAGTGCATGCATTTTAGTGTTATTTGATTTCCTATATACAAATATTTTTCATTTTTTCACTTTTACATGTAATTTTATTTTATATTTGTTGTATTTTATTGATTATCTGTCAAAGTTGTCCTGATTTCTAATTTTTAAAACTGGTTATAAGAAAGAATTAGTAACAACAAGCAACCATATCTTGATTCTCTAAAGCACTGCTCAGCTATTCTTCTTTGGAAAGTTTATATTCATATTAGAATTTTTGAACTTGTTAAGATGATAAGCTATTATATTTCTTTCCTGAAATTAATAATGATAGGATTAGGAAGTTGAATTCATTATTAAATTCTGCTAACTTCCTTTACCTTTCATTAACATTTATCATATGATGAATTAAATACTAGACCTTTCCCCTCAACACACCCTTGATCTTTGGTATCTTCTTCTGTATCACAATCTATAATCCCTGTGATGCTTTAAAAATGTCTGCTCTTCCTTTCAAGAGGAGGAACTTACTTCCTTGCCTCTGGAGCACTTAGTGACTTACTTCTAATGAACAGAATAAAGTGCAAGGGAAGGCAAGTGATTTTTAGAAATTAGATAATAGAAAACACTGTGTCTTATTCCTTGTTCTCTCTCTCGGATCTCTTACTTACTTGGAGGAAGTTGGCTGCCAGGTTGTGAAGAGAGATCCACATAGGGAGGTCTCCTGCCAACAATCTTGTGAGTGAGCCCTCTTGGAAGTAGGCTCCAACTATAGTAGTTGGCAGAAGTAGATCCTCCAACTATAGTAAAGCCTTTAGAACTAAACCTTTTGCGCATATCTTGACATCAGTCACATCCTGAATCAGAACTACTCGGTTAAGTCACTTCTGAGTTTCTGACCCACAGAAATATGTAATAAATATTTGTTGTTTTGCCTTGACTGGTGTGGTTCAGTGGATTGAATGTTATCCTGCAAACCGAAAGGTTGCTGGTTCATTTCTGGTCAGGGCACATGCCTGGGTTGCAACCCAAAGTTGGTGATGTGCAGGAGGCAACCAATTGATGTATCTCTTGCACATTGATGTTTGTCTCCCTCTCCTTCTCCCTCCCTTACCCTCTTTCTAAATAAAATCTTTAAAAAATATTTGTTGTTTTAAGTTGTTAAGTTTTGAGGTAAGTTTAAGGTACTTTCTATAACATATGACATGACATGATACCTAATCCAAAGGATTAGGTCCTGTTTGCCAAAGCTGTATTTCATCAAGAAAGACTGCAAACTGCATGGTGTGCAAGAGGTGTACCGTTTTCCATTAAACTGAGTACTTCTCTAATGTCTCTCAACTACAAGCAGAGTACTGAGAGTCATCCAATGACACAGACTCTGTTGTCTTGACTTTATACCCTTTCAGGAGCCAAAAGATTCTTGCACACTGTTTGTATAGGATTAACATGAACAGAAAGTGAACTATAAATTTTGTGCTTTCAAATAAAATTTTCTATAAGGGTCTCTTTTCCCTCAACATACCCCGCATTCCTCTTCTGTCTCATTTTCCAAGGCAGCAATACTTGTCAATTGCCATAATGTCCATGGGTCTTTCTCCTCTCAAATATTCTAACCAAATCCTAAATAAAATATTCTAAAGAAAAGAAATCCTCAATCCACCCACCAAACGGGAGGAGGAACGGGCTGTAGGTGGCTGGTAGTAGCTTCCTTCTGTTACTGGTTCAAAGCATTTCTATTAACTAATTTATTCCAGAGGCTATTCTAACTGATTGGGAATGTGATTTCTAGAAATCAATTCATTTTTTAGAAGACTAATAATAAAAAAGTATATTAAAAATAGAAAAAATAAACTGTATCATTATCTTAGCCATTTCTCCATATTACTTTCTAGTTCTTGTCTTATATAAAAGATGGATACTTTCACAAAATTGAAACCAACCAATACGAAATTTTTTTTTCATTTTGGAAAAACTGTAATATATTCAAATCAATCAAAGGTTTTTAGAAAAGGATTTCATTTGTATTAGCTAAAAGTGAATTTAATTATAATTCAGTAAGTATAGATTTACATAAGCCAATGGAAAATATTTTAATTTCAATTGCTTGATTTGGCCTGCATTTTTCTACATTAGACCTAATTTTTACAATGAATTTGCAGTCAGCTCTCAAATATTCAATAAATCCAACTTAATGATTCTTTTAGAATATATTTGTTCTTCTCTTTTAATTCCTTATATATCTAGTGTTCATTAGCACTTTGGTTCTACATATATAAAGAAGGTGAGAAAGGTAAGATACAAAACAGTTGATTTTTAATTTATTAAATGGTTACAGTACAAAATTGAGTTGAAGAGCTATTCAAAGTATTAAACATGTGGCTATCACATAAATCTTCCCTCTATTAGTAAAGATAATGAAGAGAACTCACTAAATTTAGATTTATTTCTTACTTGGAGCTTTGTATTTTTTCCTCTTATTGTCTGTACACAAATAAAGTTATAATCGAAGCAACATTATCAATTCTTTGGAAATAAGCCATCTCGGACATGATTTCTGCTGCACTTAATTGCAACACAGGTAACCAAATATATATTTTATAGATAAAGAAATCTTACAAAGTTAAATATAATTTAAAAAATTCTGAAGAAGGTTCCCTTTGAACACTTAAAGACTGAAAATTAAAGTTGAAAACTCTCCCAAATGACAAATTATCCAAATTAGAAATTAATTATTAACATTTCTTAAAGGTCTTTCATATCACCCCTTTTGTTCTAACTAGGACAGCTATTTTCAAAAATACCTTCCATATATTTTGAACTGGAGACACTTTATTTTCAAAGAAACATTTTAACTGGAATGAATATAAGAATTTTGATTAAAAATTAATGGTAAATATTGACACTTAAAAGTCTTTGAAACAGCACTGGCTGGTGTGGCTAAGGGAATTGACTGCCAGCATGCAAACCAAAAGGATAGATCGATTTCCAGTCAGGGCATGCACCTGGGTTGCGGGCCAGATTCCCCAGTTGGGGGCCTGCAAGAGGCAACTGACCAATGTTTCTCTCCCTCCCTTCTTCCCTTCCCCCGCTCTCTGAAAATAAATAAAATCTTAAAAACATAAAAGACGTCTTTGAAACAGGAAAAGGGACTCTAAATATTGTTTACTTAAGCACTGAATTTATGTCAGCATTTATAATTAAGCAATTTATAATGTACAATAAACCTAATAATAAAATTGTATTCTCAAAGTCAGAATCATTGTTTTTGAATTTTATCTCTTGCAAAATAAACCTAAACATATCCCAGTGCATGGTTTCTTATGTTTCTCAGTATTTTTAGATAAATGGAAATTGAAGTGGGGGTGAAGAGAGCCGAATGATTAAAATAAAGAAGTAATGATTTTGAATTAAAAAAACATGAGCTGGGAGATACTATAGAGAACTCATTCCAAAATTTTTATTTCCAGAAAACTGTTAAAATTAGATTTCTCAGATTTGATATTAAATAAAAACAAGTTAAGATAAGATAGTCTAGTTATGGGATCAGTAACAGAATAGTCATGACACATAAAGCTAAAATCTACATTCTTTAGAAGGAAAGAAATAACTATAGTACTCTTGCCTTAACTGATAGTGTATTAAGAGTTGTCACTTATTAGGAGATCTTATTTTATTAAAAAGCTGTTTCATCCCACTAAAAGCCAATTCATCTCATTTAAAGAATTCCTTTTTAAACATAAAGTTTGAATGATTCAGAAAAACATGGAGAATATACATCTATATATCCTCTACCCTGTTATAACAAATGTTAACATTTTGCCATATTTGCTTCAGATCTCTTCTTTAAAAGTTACAGATACAATTGAAGCCCCCTTTATCACCTTCCGAGAGTCATACTCTCTTCTCTCACCAACTGTAAAGGTAATCACTTTTCTAAAGAAGATGTGTACCGTCCTGTCCATGTTTTTATACTTTAACTACATCTGTGTTTTTATGAACAATGTCATTACATTTTATGTTTAAAAATTTACATAAATTGTTCCCTTTTTGTCATTTGTTCATTTCCATTTTTACTCAACATTTCTTTTGAAATCTAGGCATATTAATATATATGAATTAGTTTAATTTTTCTGAAGTGTTTTACTGTAAAGATACACCATTCTGCTATTGATGGATGTTTAGGATGTTTCTAATCAATGTAGTATGAACATACTTGTATCTATCTCCTTGCAGATATGAAAAATTTCTTTCTATATTGCTTCAGTGAAGACTTTTGCTTAAGCTGGTTAGGTGAGTTTTTCTTTTTAAATTTAAGCACGGGCAATTGATGAAAAAACTAGAATGCTATTTTCTAATCTAGAATCATCTCTGTCTCACTACCCACCTTAGATTAATTTCTTATTTCTTCGTAAACTCTTTTTCTTTGTTAAATGCCTAAAAAGAGAATACTTGAAAATATGAAACCTAAGTCTTTATTTTACTTGGAAATAGTGCTTCTATTTAGGACCATTTAAGTCATTTATTTGTATATACAGAATTTCTGTTTAGAATTCCAGTGGTGAATCTAACTTAGGAAAATAAAATGAGGAAAGTATGCCATGTATCAGCATTTCAAAGTTGCTTTTTGCAGAAGCAATGTTAAGGTTGAAAAGAACCTTGTCCCTTTTCTCTCCCATTCCTCCCCACTCAAGTCATGACAAAATATTGATAAATAATTCAGGCTCTGGGATCTGATTTCTCATTTCTTATTTCCCTTAGGGAATAAGCCGGCAGCGCAATTTACCTTTGATTCCTTTTCTCTTGGTATTCCTGATTTTACTTTAACATGTGGCTGATCAAGAGTCAAATTTTTCTTCCTTGCTTCACTGTCTTCAAGCAGGGGAACACGGCCATAACTGTTATCTGTAAAACAAAACCCTCTTTGACTTAAGTAGGAAACCCTTGTTTTTGGTACTATCTGGAAATATAAATAGAATACAAACCCAAACCCCTAATTTTGAAAAGTAGAGATTTTAAACTATGAGTTTTAAAATTCCTTTAAAAAATAGTTACTTTGACAATTTAGATTTGCTCATTTAGATTTTAGCATATTTGCTTCACATTTGTTTTCATTCCTACTAAACATACAAAACTCTTTATCGAAATTAGTGGTATATAAAATATGTAGAATTTAGAAAACTAGAATTATGCTTTGTGAAGCTTAACCATGAGCAACTGGAATTAAACTTTTACATAAGTCCTATTTTCAGGTATGTATTTCTTGTTTAATATATTCATTTGCATAATTACTCCATGCCTGTTATAGGAAATAATAGAAAATGCAGACATGCCAAAAAAAATGAAAAAATAAAAGCCAGCTATAAGCTATAATTTTTATTATCTCTGAGTTATTCCTGTTAACATTTTGGTTTATATTTGACCAGTATTTCACACACACACACACACACACACACACACACACATAAAAATCACAGAATCTTTTTTTGGGTAAATAAAATATTTTTGTATCCCATTTTGCTTGGTTATAGATCATGATTATACATCATGAGTATATGTTATTAATAAGTTACTCTATTATCATCACTTTTCTTGGCTACATAGCTGTTCACTGCTGAACATTTATTTATTTCTAGTTTTTTAATATTATAAATTATGCCATGGTGAGCATGGTGAACATATCTTTGAGTACTTGAACAAATATATTCTTAGAACTTAATTTTTGTTTTAAAAGGCACAAACATTTTAATAACCTTTTGCTATGTATTGCCAAATTGTCTTCTAGAAAGTTTTATCAACTTAAGAGTTCTACCATATAGAATATGCGAATGTCCACTTTTCTGTTTCCTGAATATGTAAATCAGAGAAACAATGAAGGAATAAATTAGAAAAACTTGACTTCCACCTTCTGCTAGAAGTGGTTCAAGAAATACGTAAAAAATTAGCATGAACATACCTCGACTGGAATTCACAAGAAGTAACTGTGATTTTAGCTTGTCAATAATAGTTTGTTGAAGTGACAGCTGTTCCTGTTGCTCACGTATTCTCTGCTCATAGTTTTCAGTCTGCTGACATAAAAACCAGTTAGCCTGATATTTACTGACAGATATGTACATACATTTTCTGTCTATTAATAATTACATAGATATGAGTTGCCCATATTGCTACTATTTCCCAGGTATCGAGCATTTATTTATGAGCTAAAAACTGGCTCCAGCAATGTATTTATAATCATTACAAACATCTGTGATTTAAAACATTTGAAACACTGTAAAATTTTAAAAATCATCTTAAAGAAAATTTAAGAGTTCAATATAGTTTCCTGATCCTTCAGTCAGGATAAAAGTTGTAATTTAGAATTTAATTCTTAATGATAACAAAAAAGGCATAAATAATAAAATAATGTTATTATCAAAGTTTTCTATAACAATGCTCGCTAACTTAAAAAAGGTAAGATTTCATGTCTTAAGTAATCCCAGTTTTGAATTTATTTTTATAGGACAAAATAAAAAAGGAAAAAGGTGTAACTAAGACATGAAAACCACAAGGACATGTACCAATTATAAAATTCTACTAATCATAAACATCATTTCTAAAAGTTTTAAGACTTCAAAAAAATGGTTAATTTTTAGTGGATATCTTAAATACCAAAATTTCTCTTACGTTTGAAATCCATTTATTTTGCTATTTTATTGCAACAGCTATGAGTTAAGCAATGAAATAAGACAAAAGTCTGCATTAGAAAACACAAGTACTGTAAACCTCCAAGAAAATTAAAGTGTTGCATTACTATCATCAAATTAGTGCAAAGTCTTAAAAATATATTACCAAAATAATAGAGAAATTCTTTTTTTTACCAATTTCTATCACCAGGTAACAAATAAATAAATGATTAAATTATAAATTCCTTGAAATGTGAGATGGGGTGTCCTAATGATCTCATAATGTCCTTGAGTAGATACTAAATATTTGATTTTGAATTGAGTCTTGATCAAAGTTCAAAGTTTCAGAGACCAAAAAGACTGAAGTTCTTTATAAATTACACAGATGTTTCTAGATTCCCAAAATAAAATTAGCTTAAGAAATTAAAGCAAAAACCCACATTTTATCAAATAAAAGGTGAAATTTTATAATACAGTTCAAACATGATAACTGATGGAGTTGATAAATAATCCAAGTGATGTACATGCCTCATGAATATAGTCTTATACAATGTAACTTGATATCCCTATAGCACTCTGCAAGGTAACTTATACATAGAAGGTATTGAGTACATGCTTATTAAAAAGAAATAGGGAAATAAAGAATCCAAGTTAAAAAAAACCAAGTAAATTTTATTATGAATAGAAGAATAAATCCTGCAAGTCCATGCACACCATATGTCCTGTGACTATATGTATAACTGAACCCTAGATACCAAAATCCAGTCTAGGGCCAGGCTTCTTAGGACATGACATCCTATTCCTGCATAAATTTACGTTCAAGGACCTAGAAAGGGTGGGTAGGTTGACTGAAAGAAAGATTCAAATGTCTATAGTAAATCCTGTAATACCTTAAATTTACCTGGGCTATGGGACAGCCGCCAGGCCTGAGGAATCAGCAAACTGATATAAGTCTTCTCTATCTATGTCTGTGTATTTAGAACTTTCTCCAAAGAATTCAAAGCTCATCACAAACAATGACCAATAACTCATTTTTTCACTATATTTTGATATGTATGTACGTTCTACTTATCCAGACATTAAGTAACGAGTATAAAAAACTTGGCAAGTTAGACATAAGCCCAGAATAAATGTGTAAGTTATTTAAGCCTCAGCCCATTCTCCATCTACTACATATATTTTTCTCATGGTAATGAAAAATGAATTGATCTGTATTTTCCTTTGGAACCAACTCAGAAAGCTTCTGCCAGGTAATTTTCCCTCCTTCCCTTCCTTCTAGATTTTATTTATTTTTTGGAGGAAGGGGAAGGGAGTGAGAACGAGGGAGAGAAACATCAACTGCTTGCCTCGCACAAGCCCCCAGATGCGGACCTGGACCACAACTCAGGCATGTGCCTGCACTGGGTATCAGACTGGAGACATTTTGGTTCACAGGCACTCAACCCACTGAGTCACACCAGAGAGGG
Organism: Pteronotus mesoamericanus; assembly: GCF_021234165.1. NCBI lineage: Eukaryota > Metazoa > Chordata > Mammalia > Chiroptera > Mormoopidae > Pteronotus > Pteronotus mesoamericanus. The sequence continues at coordinate 23,594,916 of NW_026555325.1, read as the reverse complement.
CTCTGGCATGTAATTTCTGTCTCCTAGTCTCTGGCTTAAAAACATACTTTGGCACATTTGCACATAACATATCATAATTAATTAATAATGTTGAAAATGTATTCATATTAGCTTGGAAAAATCAATAGATCAACAACTACTTTTTTTTAAAGATTTTATTGATTTATTTTTAGAGGGGGGAATGGAGGGAGAAAGAGGGAGAGGAACATCAATGTGTGGTTGCCTCTCGTGCGCCCCCACTGGGGACCTGGCCTACAACCCAGGCATGTGCTCTGACTGGGAAGTGAACTGGTGACCCTTTGGTTCACAAGCTGGCACTCAGTTCACTAAGCCACACCAGCCAGGGCAATAGATCAACAACTATTTCAAACTGAAGTTTTGAATTATTTCGTAAACCACTTAGAGTACTCCATAAACTCAAGCAAATTTTGTAATAGTTTAAAAACTAATACTTTGGAAGTATAGCAAGGGAAACAGAATAACAATGGCTCATATTCTCTCACTGCTCTTTCTACATACTTGCATTATAGAAATTAAATTTCCCTTTAAACTATGGCCTCTTCAAGGGCAAAGACTATTTAGTCCTGGTATCTCCAGAATACAGCAGAGTGCCTAGCACATATTGAGATACTCAATAAACATTACTTGAACAAATACACTACTTAAATAGTTAAAAAAAGTATCAGAGAAAAAGATATGCCTTCAGAAGTGACCTGAAGGAATAGAGAAAAGGCTTTGCTTTATTTCTGAATGGGAAACAGTGAAAATGGAAACAAGGTCAAGGTGACTAAGACAAAATGAAGTTAATTTTAAGCATATGGATGCAAACGCTAGGCAATGTCTGAAGATTTTTTTTTTTTAAATAAAAGGGAAGCTTATACCATCAAGAAAAAAAGTAATAATTCAAGAAGAGAAAAATATATGTTCAGAAAACAATAAAAAGAATTGGCCACAAGACCATGAGAGGGAAGTTCAGAGAATATTATGTCAAGTTGGAAAATAACCAGAAGAATTCAGTTTATTTGCTATATTTGGAAACTAAAAGAAACAAAAAGTTTTTTTTTTTAATTAAATACTTATGTTCACTGAACAGGTCTAAATAAACTTATAACCTGAAAAGTCCTTTTAAAAGGTCAAATAATTATTTCACTGTCACAGTATTAAAAAATAATTACAATGCCAAGTACATTCGGCACTATCAAAGACCCCATGAAACAAAAAATTAACCACATTGAAAATGTACAACAGCAATGTCTTGTCAACACTTCTGTACAGAGCACAGACATGACAGCTAAAACAGACAGAAGAGAAGATGCTTTTGACAGCCAGTGTGTGTGAATGATTCTTTGAGTCAGATGGCAGCAACAAGTTACCAACTAAGAGATCTGCATGACAACTAACCATCCATCTGTATCAAACACCATCTGGCCAAGATGACTCTGGCTTCTGTGTATTTGACACTCCTTCCAATTCTAAAGACTAGCAAAACAAGTGGTCTACCAGCATCTAAAGAGGAAAAACAGGTACTTAGGTACTTGTGCTATAATGCACTTTGTATTCTTTCTTAGTGTTCAAAAGCAAAACTTAAAACAATAGTGATCAAATATATGACATGTCTTAAATTTATTAAAAATGGCTGTCCATATATATTCTCAACTATCATAAATCAATCAAAAGCTTATCTTTAGAAATGTCCCTTTATCTAGGCAAAATCTGAATGTATCTTCAAAACTGTGGCAGCATATTCTCCATAATTTTGGACATACAGCTGCTCAAGTTTTCATGAGTTTCATAAATATAGAGTTCTAAAAATTGAATTATCTTCCCATTGCTGACACTGAAAATTCTCATTTTTCATGTTTTCCAAAGCATTTATTTCCTAGATGAAGAAAAAATGTCTAGTGCTCTTAAGTCATCTACAATACTCTAAATAAATCAAGTATTATTTCTTTTTGAATATTATCTCTTCTCATCGTCAAGAACTAATCTCAATATTCTGAAAAATGCCATTGCTTTCCTTCAAGTATAAAAATAGGAATTTAACAAATGTTGAATGAATTTAAAAAAATAGTCTCAATTTAAAAACCTTTCAAACTGTTCCAAAATTAACAAAGAGAACAAAAAGCTTTATTGAAAGATTTGCTTGGCTACCACAAATGCTCTCAATAGGGAGCTACACAGTTTATGAAGGGATATAATTAGATATTAATTATCCTAATACATGGCACTTAAGACACAAACTAATTGTCTTGATACTTTGGTAAACTAAACATCAATTTTAAGTTAAAAAAAAAGAGATTGTATCGGATTAGCAACTAGAGATCCTGGTTTATATAGCTCATTCTTCATCCATTCTCTGCTATATTTTCTTATGACTAAGTAGAAGTCCTGCCCTCTCTCTTCCTCCCAATATCAAGATATATTTAGGCTAGAGCTATAGTCTTGACAAATCAGATTATCAGTCTAATTATCTACTATTAGATGACAGTGCTGCCACCAATTTTACAGCATGTCAAATGGTAAACTAAGACAAACTATTTTTATTTTATAATTTTGTGTTTTGGCCCTGATTAATTTACTTAGTCTCTTTGTGCCTTGACTACTTTCTCTTTGAGATGAAGGTAATATTTGCCCAAAGGACCGAAGGAGATTGCATGTATAAAATAACTGGCACATAATAAGCTCCTTGCAAACATTAATTCCTTTCTTTTTGTAATGTGTAAGGTACCTACATAATACCTATTACCATAGTATGCAGTGCAGACATCCATTAACTAAAGCTCTGATTACCACTGAATACAGACTTACCACACAACCACCCCATGCTCTAAGCCAGTTTTCTCAGTCTTTCTTCTAGTTCACTGTAACCTAGGACTCAGAAGTTTGTGGTATCGCCATTGAATCAAAAACATTCTGTCAAGCAAAAACAACAAAAAACTCTGATTGTTCAAAGTTTACAAAGAAAGTTTATAAAGCCTATAAAAAACAGGCTCAAAAATGATTAAGGAATAATTAATGGCTGTTAAAAATTACAAAAGTATCATGTTTGTTGAAAAAAAATGCAAACAACAAAATGTCCACCATCACTACCATAACAAAAACCCAGATAGGTACAAAGTAAAAAGTGACAGTGTCTTTCTTTAATTTGCCTTCCATTCCTCCTCAGAGGTAACTACTACTGACACCTTGGTATATATGCCCTTTCAGAACTCCTGTGTACATGTATATGTATCTTACTTTTTAAAAAGTACGAATTGTTCCATAACCAAATTTGTTGGTAATGGCATTATCATCACATGATCTTTTCACTGATTACTACTATACACCAAAATCAGAGAGCTTTATATTCTTTATCTCATCTGTTCATTACACTAATATTCTGAGGAGGTTACAGATGAGAAAACTGAAGCACAAAGAGGTATAAAATAACGTGCCCAAAGTTTCTAAGCAGGGAGTAAAGCTGGAATTTGAATCTTGGTTTGCTTGACCACAAAGCCCAAACCCTAAATAACCACTATGGTATACCATGTGTGTATATCTAGCTCTACGAAGGTCCTCTGTTTGCTATATACTTTCCCCTTATGCAGTGTCGCCCTCAGTGACTTGCTGTAAGTAAGACTTTCAAAAGACTAGAAAGACTCTTTCTAGTCCAGACCTCTGAGCTCTAGATCTATGTGGCCAAGTACTACTGGAAAATTACTTCAAATTTTACTTATTCAGAAGTAATGATTCTCCTCCCTCCAACTACACAGCTGTTCCTCTTAAATCTATCAGCCAATCCATTCTCTACATACTAGCTATTGTGTTCTTTGCAAAATGCAAATCTAACCATAACACCCATTCTTCCCCGTTCCCCCAAATCTTAAATGGCTTCCTATTGCTCTTAGAATGAAGAAACAAAAATTCTAAAGATGGCCTCTAAAACCTACATAGTCTTGCCTCTGCCTCTTCTCCCTGCACTATTTACCATATACTTTCAGTTCTTTTAGGCCAAGGGGTCTTTATAATGAAGGTCCTCATACCTGGAAAGCATGTCCACCCTGCCCCACCCCCAGCCCTTTCAAAAACCACTTCATAAAGATTGTCTTCTCTGACCTCCTAGGGCAAGTCCCTAATAGACATTCTAATATTAGATTACCTCTCTTCCTGATACTTATCAGACTTTGAAACTTTACATTTATGAGATTGTTTGACTAGTTTCTGCTTTTCTAGATTGTGCCACTGTTCCGCAAAACAGGGAGTATGTCTGCTTATCATTGCAGACCCAGTGCTTAGAGCAGCTCCTGTTATAATATATTGAGTAAGGTGCTCAAGACAGTTTTGAATAAATACTAGAATTTAAATTTCCCTAATTATTAATGGATCTTCCTGAACCTACCATACCTGTCTGAAAGTTTTGACCAGACATATTTCTATATATGAAAACTTGGAACAAAGGATACATACATTTTAAATTCTAAAAATGAGTCAATGGCAAAGTGCAGACAAGTAAAATAGAAGAAATAAGGCTTTGATTAGAAACAGACAGAAGCACCTTTATTTTAATAGCAGGAGCTTCAGTAAGAAAAACCCGAGTGTGAACTGCTCTATTCCCACCAATACCTTACAGAGAGAAATATGACTTTAGGGAACAAAGAAAGGAATAAAAAGGTGGTGAACAATGAGTCATTTACATCTTAAGTGAAAGCAGAGGTGTTTTAAAAAAATAAAATAATACCTATGAAAAGGCATTTTATGCCTTTGTGCAATTCTTCAAATCATGTTTTTTTATAACCTTTTAGAGGTAACATAAGCCTTTGGGCTGAGAGTTAACATTTCAGATGGGTCAAGACTAGTCCTAGAAAAAAGCAATCTAACAAGACAGTCCTTACAACTTTACATTTATTGTTAGAAAAACGCTGGATCTGTAATTTATGATAAAAAGACAGAGCACAATTAGCCTTATCTGAGGCCTTTACCTTAGACTCATTGGTTAGTATCCCTCAACTTTCTTATTAATACAAAGAAAAAGCAATTATACCACAGCGCCTGAACTATCTTAGAATTGAGATTTCTTTCTTTTTGTATGACATTGTTATTTTTCTCTTTTAATCAAGAACTGGGCAGGAAGAGACAAATTCCTTTAATTCTATATTTCTCTTCCTAACAAGGAGATTTATATTTCTGATTACAAAATACAAAGAATCCTGGGACAAGTAAGTCAGCTATAGGAAGTTTTCTGTAACTTAATCATATATGAATATGGTAATTTAACTTTTTTAAAAAAGATTTTATTTCCTTATTTCTAGAGAGAGGAAGAGAGAAAGAGAGGGAGAGAAACACCAATGTGTGGTTGCTTCTTGCATGCCCCCACACCGGGGACCTGGCCTGCAAGCAACCCAAGCATGTGCCCTGACTGGGAATCGAACTGGCAACCCTTTGGTTTGCAAGACGGTGCTCAATTCACTGAACCAAACCAGCCAGGGCTTGGTAATCTAACTTTTAAATGGCAATCAGTTTTAAAATTTTCAGATGTTTTTATTATTTTAGTATTAATTCTTCTCTTAGAAAGATGGTCAAAGAAGCAGTAGAGGGTACTTAACTTTTTATTGAAAATACTTGTTTTCCCCCAAAGAACAGTGGCAGGAATGGATGACAAGCTAGTTAGTTATGTAATAAAACTGATTACATATTTAACTTCACATCATGGAATCTTGTGATATTTGAAACTTTCCAGGCAACTTTAGCTGAGCTATAAGATGTGGCAAAGACTGCTAATTATTCCCCTATATACATTCTCATTTTTTTAAAGTGATAAAAACTATTAGCTGGGCATATGGATATCCAATTAGGGAATATACTTATCAGCCTTCCCCACTACTAGGTTGACCATGCAACTAAGTTCTAGCTAACAGGACATGAACAGGTGTGACCTGTACAAATTTTGGACCACATAATTAAAAAGGAGCTGTCTGCTCTTCCCTGTTTTTACTTTTCCTTTCTTTCTCTCTCTTCCCATCTCTCCCTCTCTTCCCACTGGCAGGGAAATGGTAACAAGTAGAGCAGCCACTGTGATTCCAGAGACAGAAATCATATTTTAAGGATTCTCATGCTGCCTTACCAGCCCTGACTACTCATCTTTGGACTGTTACATGAGTGAGAAATAAACTATCTTTTTTGTCTGCAATATTTCTTGGTCTCTGTAATAGCTTATCCTATACAATAACTTATTCAGAGGCCAAGCGAACTCTCTATAAGGGCTACTGTGATTTAAACACTCCTCTATTTGGTCAGTCAGAAAACCTCTTAGTGTGGATACATATGAATGCTTTCACAAAGCAAGAAGCAGAATAAGCAATATTAGACTGTGAATCCTTTAAGTGCATGCTCTATGTTTTATTTATCTTTGAATACTAGGCATTTATTACATACCTAGCATATCCTAAATTGTTTGTAGGAGGAATATAAAAATATTAATAGTAAGCTTTATATTTTTGGTAAGAGATGTATAGCTCACAAAGTAAAAATTCATCCGAGAAAAGAGGAGACCATATTAGATTGATAGCAGTGGGAATAAAACAGTTGAAAACCTGAAATGGGGTAAGCTTTAGCTAGGTTATTATAATGAATATGGAGTTTAGAGTCAGAGGAACCTAGTTTCAGCATAGATTCTGCCACTTAGGTTGAAAACTAACTTATTGAGTCTCAGTTTCTTCATTTGACAATGGGGCTAACAATTTTGACTTTGTAGGGCTAAGAGGAAGTATGTAACGCTTTTACTTTAGATTGAAGGTTCTAAGGCAATTTAAAGGCATGCTGGCAGGACTGCTTAAGCATAACAATGAAATTTTGGTATAAAAAAGAGAAATATACTACTTAGGGACCAGGAAACATAAATATACTTGATGATCAATAGTATGACACTAGTAGTATTCAACAGCATATGAAATCATCCTTTGAAACTTAAGTGGGATAATTTAGGATAAATAAAAGGTAGCTTATAAAAGTCAGCACTTCCTTGAAATGGTACAGATGAGAAACACAATGGCTATATAAGTTCAGGTCTGCCATGCAATTTAATGTGCCTCCCAAGTAGAAATGGGATATACGGGTCTAGAGCTGAGAGGCAGGCCTGGAGTAAGGAGAATTTAGGAGTCACTCTCATAGGTACCTGAAGCCACAGGAAAAGATGAGGTGGCTCACACAAGAATGTAAAGTAAGAAGCAAAGAAGGCCTTGAAAAACTCTAATATTTAAGGCGTAGTAGTAGAGAAACCTAACAAAGTAGACAGAAGAAGTGGGGCCCAAGAGGGTATAGGAAAAACCTAACATGGTGTCTGGAATGTTAAAGAAAACCGTGTTTAAAGGAAGAGGTAGTACAAGAGATACGGTCAACTAAGAAATGGAATGAGCTAGTTCAGTGTGTATGAACTTAAAAAACTACTGATTTTAGGCAAAGAAGTTACGCACACGAAATCTGTGGTCATGAAGATTTTTCCAAATCCCAGTTCTAACTAGCTTTACTATAATACTTATTAGTTACATGGTTGTGGGTAAGTTATTTCACCTCTCTGTACTTAATTTTCCTCATCTGGAAAATGAAAATACTTCCTTATAAGATTTGTATGATGATTACATTAGAGATTGTACAGTACTTCGACAAACATAGGCCTCAATAAGATGTAATTCACATATTCTGGAAGGGCATATATCAAATTACTAACTATGATTAACCCTGGACAGAGGAAGAGGACTGTCACTTTATATTCTGCATATCTTGAGTAATCTGCATTTTTTTCAATAAGCATGCGCTGCTTTTGTAATTTTGCCCAATGATACTTTAAAAATCACTTATCTGCCTTGTCTTTGCCTCCCTTATTAGTCTGAATTACTCAAATGCATCTGTTTGACAGAATGTTCTTAAATGGATGTAGCATACTGACTCCTCAAACAGAAATTTTGGAGTTAAATCAGAGTGAACTAGAAGAAACACTGTGACAAGAACTGGCTTGGAGTATGAACTAAGCGGTAAAAGACTGGTGAGTTTGTTCAATCTGATCAATGACAGAGGAACAGCAATAAAACAGCTAGTGAGAAAATCTAGCTACACCAATTCTATTTTTTTTTGTAATCGATTTTTAAAATTTGTGGTAAAATATATATAACATAAAATCTATCATTTTAACTGTTTTTAATTCTGTGGCATTAAGTGCACTTCCATTGTTGTGCAACCATCACCATCATCTATCTCTAGAGCTTTTTCATCTTCCCCAAATGAAGCTCTGGATCTGTAAAACACTAACTCTCCATTCCCTTCTCCCAGCCGCTAGAAACCATCCTACTTTCTGTCTCCATGAATCTGACTACTCTGAGTATCACATAAAACTAGAATCATCTTTTGTGACAGTCTTATTTCACTTATCATTGTATCTTCTAGGTTCACCTATGTTGAACCACTTGTCAGATTTCTTTCCTTTTAAAGGCTGAATAACATCCCACTGTATGCATATATGGCATTTTGTTTATTCAAACATTGTGTTAAAGTGTTATTGCATTGACTGATTTTGTATGTTAACCATTCTTACATTGCAGGAATAAATCTGATTTGGTTAAGGTGTGTAATGTTTGTAATATGCTGCTGAATTAAGTTTGCTAGTAGTATTTTGTTGAGGATTTTTACATCAACACCAGTACGGGATATTGGTTTATAACCATCCCTCCCTCTCTCCTTCCTTCCTTTTTTGTAGTATCTCTGTCTGACTTTGGGATTAAGATAACACTGGCCTCCTGGAATGAGTTAGGAAGTGTTCTAGCCTAGTCAATATTGGGGGAAGGATGTGAGAAAGATTGATGTTACTTCTTATTTGAATGTTTGGTAGAATTCATCAGTGAAGCCTCTGGGTCCTGGGCTCTCTTTGTTGAGGGCATACAGATTACTGTTTCAATCTCTTTGCCAGGTATAGATATATTAGATTTTTTTATATTTCATGATTTAGTCTTGGTAGGTGGAGTGTTTCTGGGAATTTGTCCATTTTATCAAGGTTATTCAATTTGTTGGTATGCAACTCCTCTAAGGTTGTCCTGTTCCTTCTCTTCTCTTGTTCTGCTCTCTTTCTCCTTGGTACCTTCTTCTCGTATCATTTCAAATATCATCTCTACAAAAAGAACTTCCACATTTGTATTTCCATCTGGCACCTTATTTCAAAGATCCGCACTTCAATTGCCTGCTGATTTTCTTCCCCTAGCTAATCTAACACTTGAACTCAAAATATCCAAATCAAATAAAATAATAATTTCCTTTACCAAAATCAGCATTCTCTGTTTCTGTGGCTACATATCAATCTTCCAGTTATCCAGGCTGAAGATCTTGGAAGTGCAAAAATGGTATTTAAAAACTTAGGTCTGACTTCAGAGTGTTTATTCTTATCTTCTTAATAGAAGTTTCAGGACCTGTATATATCATCTTATTACTAATGATTATAAGTGAGGAATAACTAGCTTGCTTTACTTCAAAGTTCAATGTCATTTCTGGGAGATACATGAGAAGAAATTAGTGATTTACATTTAGTACTTTTGATTCTGTAAGTTCAAAAATAATAAATATTTCATAAAATAAAATCCCAAGAAATGTCAACAGTTAGTATAAATGTCTTCTCACAAACACGTTTTTTAAAAAGTTAAAAAATAACTGAGACTAAAGTATAGAACCCAAAGTCAGAACTCTTATTTCATTATATTACAGGCATACTTTGTTTTAATGCACTTTGCTTTATTGTGTTCCATAGATACTGCCTTTTCATCAACATTGAGCCAAGGCCCTCTACCAATAAAAAGATTGCAACTCACTAAAGGCTCAGATGACTTTACTGAAAAAAATCTATCTGATGTGTAACACTAAGTTTAAGGTGTAGAGTGTGTTACTTTAATACATTTATATATTGTAATATCATTACCATTGTAGTGTTATCACATTGCATAATTATAGCACAATTATTATTGTCTATATTTTGTCTTATTTACTACTTGTTTGTACCCTTATTTACTACACATTTGTAACCTTAAACACCATCAATCTTATCTGCCACCCCCACGCTATTCCCTGGTTATCACCATTTAACTGGTTGTTTTTTTTTTTCTTTATTTGACTTCTTTAGAGTTTACATACAAGTGATACATGATAACCCTTCTAACTTCTGACCACCACCTCCTTTTGCAACCTTATCTTCATTTGCGGCTATTTTTTTCCTTTCACTCCCTCCAGTTCTCAGAGGAATAAATGTTTCTCTTCTTGTTCATAGTACACTCCTCAACCTGTTCCTGACCAATGGGCTGGCCTCATTTTTCTCTTACCCTTTTGTCCTTCAACTGTTTCTTTACCCTATACACTCTAACTTAGAAATGTTATCTACATTGAGGGGTAAAATAAAACTTGTTGTTCTATAGTCTGTATCTCTAATCTCCAATTCAGAACTCCACACAGGCTTCTAGATCCATATTTGTAACCATCCACTGGATGTTTTCATCTTCATGCCCCATAGGTAACTAAATTTAGTAACTAAAACTTAATTGCACATCTTATTTCTTTATCCCCAAATTTGAACCTTCTTCTCTATTCTTGGTTTCAGCTGTCAGCACCACCAACTGATCAAGTCTTCTATTCGAGATACTTAGGTATCATTCTAGAATCCATATCATCACCTTCAGAAATGACCTGCATGCAGTTGTCACTTGCGTTCCATTCTATCTCCTAAATAAATCTTAGATCTCTTCCCCAATTCATTCCTAGTATTAGTTTAACTCCTTATTTTGGTTGCTTCAAATGAATGCCACTTATTTTTTCTTTAAAAAATGGAAGTATAACATGCATACACATATATTTAATATATGCATATTAATAGATATTTATGTATAAGTATATATTAAAGTACAACCCTGGCCAGTGTGGCTCAGTTGGTTGGAGTGTTGTCCCTGTCCTGCAGACTGACGGGTCACAGGTTTGATTCCTGGTCAGGGCACTTTTCCAGGTTGCAGGTTCCATCCCTGGTTGGGGCACGTACAAGAAGTCAATGTTTCTTTCTTTCTCAATGAAAAAATGTCCTTGGGTGAGGATAAAAAATAAAGTATATAAAGTTCAATTTGATGGTTACCATGTACTTTTTAAAATTCCTGGCTCTTAGAACATTGATTATCATTGATATATTTGTTGAGCTGAATTTCACATTGTTCTCTATCTTACCTATCTTGTATCTCACAATCTTTTGTATAATTATATATTAAGATTTTTCTAAAGCATATACTTATTAATCCTTCAGTAAATTTTGACTGAATAAAAAAATACAGTACCAACTGCTTAGCCACATTAATCATTAGAGGGCCCAAATATACCTTCATAGCTTTTTCTCCTGTACTGCTCTATTGTTCTTTTGGAACCATGGGATCACCTCATAGTATACTGTGTACAGGGGTAATTTTACAAAGCTGAAACTTCTGGTAAGTCATTAAAGATTTCACTGAAATAGTCTATTTTTTCTGTTATAAAGATGAAAGACTATTATAAATTAATAACAAATTTAGTTCTAGAATATTTTATTTTTTAAAATATTTTATTTATTTATTTTAGAGAGGGGAAGGGAGGGAGAAAGAGAGGGAAACATCAATGTGTGGTTACCTCTCACATGCCCCCTACTGGGGACCTGGCCCACAACCCAGGCATGTGCCTTGACTGGGAATTGAACTGGCAACCCTTTGGTTCACAAGCTGGTACTCAATCCAATGAGCCACAGCAGCCATGCATAGTTCTAAGATATTTTAAAATTCTACTATCTTCCTGCTAGCCAAATAACAATGTGAAAATAAAAAAACTAGTTAAGAAAAGTATACTTCTTTCAGCTTATCATTTTATGTAAGAATTATTTACATGTGAAACTAATATAAAATATTGAAAGTCAACTGTATTTAAAAAATAAAATGAAAAAATAAAAAATAATTTATGAAAAAACATTTGTCATCTATTGTACATAATACAAAACCCTTAAAAACGAACTCTTTCCACAGGTCACAATGTTTTTAAAAAAGACAACATATAAAAATCTCAGATTTTATCCATTAATATATCCCCATGTTTCAGTAATTATAGTTCTTCCAAGCAGTTTCTAACAATATTTTTCAGCAGCAAGACTCTCAAATTCCATTTTCCAGGATAAATAATTCTCAAAATGAAAACCACATACCTTTTGCTGTAGTTCTTTTACTGCAGAATCTCTATCCATGCATGCCTGTCGGAAAGCCTCATAAGCTTTATTGAGTTGCTCACCAATGTTTTTATCCATTCCTCTCTGTCCTGTAGCATCACTATCAAGGATGGCGTAAATAGCAGGTCTGGAAAATAATAAGAACAATTTATAGCTATTAAGTTATATAAATCTCATTTTTAAAATGCATCTAAATATAGTTCTATATGGTTTATCTCGAACATTATAGTACCAAGTACTATAAAGGTTTATAAAGGCATAAAAGTCTCATACAAAATCCTAATAATAAACACCATTAAATTTTAACTTCTACAACTTTTAAATATTCTTTATTAATGCTTAAGGAGCAAGTGGGGATCCAGTTTATAAAGATGCTACTTTGAAAATAGTAATCTGTAAGTGCAACCTAAAAATGGAGAAATATAAAAGTATTGTTAAAATACATTACAAAAATTGCTAATATAGGATTAGCAATGTGGGAAGAGATTTCTTTTTACTAAACGAACAGTTACTCCCTCTTACAAGGTGAATTCTCACTACACTGAAATTAGAGCAAAATTAAATACATAATAAATGTTTGTGGATGGAGTTCATACTGTTGTTATCTCAGAGCAATTAAGATGTGTGAAAATGCTCTTATTTTAGCACAAAATCTAGGGAGAGCTGCTGTTGGACTATATATTTAAAAAGAAAAATCACATCCCCCGCTCCCTGTTTTCTAACCTCCCTGCTGTTTCTGAACTACAGGTGATTTACAGCGGATAATTTGGTTTTATCATCTCAATTTGCATAACATCTCTAACCACATTCCTTGGCTCTGAGCAGAGGGCCATCGAAGACTGATTCCTCCTGTCCAGCTGTAAAAACTACACAGGACTTTTCTCTTAACCCTCTGAAAGCCACCAAAAGACAATGTTCTCTGTCAGTTACAAGAGGTTTCGGGAGTACCAAATTTTTAGCTTATGATTGGAAACCTTTCATAGGCTCAGTTTCCAATTTTTCATAACATCTTTCATTTTATCTTAGGGTACACAATGCTTTAAAAAATTTTTAGTATTTTATATAAAGATGTAATTCACGTAACATAAAATTCGCCATTTGAAATATTTTATTAGTTATGCTATTACAGTTGTCCCACTTTTTTCTCCCCTTTATTCCCCTCTGCTCTGTACCCCCATCCTCCCACAAGCATTTCCCACCCTTAGTTCATGCCCATGGTTCATACATGTAAGTTCTTTGGCTTCTCCATTTCCTACACTGTTCTTAACCTACCCCGTCTATTCTGTTTTGGGGTTTTTTGTTTGTTTGTTTGTTTTTTTAGTATTTCACTATGTTGTGCAATCATCACCATTATATAACTCCAGAACATTTTTTATCATCATGTAAAGAAACCCTGCGCCTATTAGCAGTTATCCCAATTCCTTTTTCTCCTCAACCCCTAGAAACCACTAATTGGATTTCTAATGACATGGATTTGATTATTTTGAACATTTCATAAAAATAGAATCATACACTTTATGGTCTTTGTGTTTGGCTTTTTTCACATATCATAAAATTCCCAAAGTTTATTCATGTTGTAGTATGTAATAGTTCTTCATTTCTTTTTATGTCTAAATAATATTCCACTGTAGATATACATTTGGTTTATTCATTCATCAATTAATGGACATTTGGATTGTTTCCACTTTTTGGTTATTTTAAATAAAGCCACATTTGTGTAACACATATTTGTGCAAACATGTTTTTGCTCCCTTTGGCTATATACCAAGATGCAGAACTGCTGGGTCAGATGTTAATTCTGTTAAACTTTTTAAACTGTTCCCAAAGAAGCTGTATCATTTTCTATTTCTCCTAGCAATGTATAAGTGTTCCAATTTCTTCACATATTCACCAACATTTATTATCTATTTTAAAATTATATGCATCCTAGTGGGTGTGAAGTGGTGCCTCAACATAGTTTTGATTTGCATTTCCTTACAGATGTTAAGCATCTTTCTGTTGTTTATTGGTCATTTATATATCTTCTTTGGAGAAATGTCTAATGAAGTCCTTTGCCCACTTTTTAATTGGGTTGTCTAATAGAGACTTAGCAGATATATAATATATGTATGTATATAATTGGCAAATATTTTCTCCCATTCTTTATATTGTCTTTTCATTTCCTGATAGAGTCCTTTGACACACACAGTTTTAAGTTAAAAAAATTTTTTCTCAACAAGTAAACTAGTGTTTTTAATTTTTTTAAATTTTTACTTATTGATTTGAGAGAGAAACATCAATTTGTTGTTTCATCCATTTATGCATTCTTGCATGTGCTCTGACCAGGGATTGAACCCACAAAGTTTTATATTTTTTCTTTTTTTGCTTGTGCTTTTCATATCTAAAAAAATATTGCCTAATCCAAGATCATGCAGATTACCACCTAAGTTTTCTTTTAAGAATTTTATAATTTTAGCTTTTACATTTAGATCTTTGATCCATATTGAGTTGATCTGTAAATGGTGTGAGGTAGGGGGTCAGATTCCTTCTTTTGCATGTGGCTATTCAACTGTCCTGGTACCATTTGTTAAAAAGCTATTCTTTCCACTCAATGGCCTTGTCACCCTTGTCAAAAAAGAATGAGCATAATCACAATGCTCTTTTAAATACCTAGGTAACATTTCAATCCTATCAGCCAGTCTTTCATTTTAAGATAATAAATACACTCTCAAGTCAATTTTCAAGCTTAATAAAAACAATTTCAAGGTTTTTATTATGGGTATCATGTCATTCTGAAGAAATAAAAGAATAATCTTTTTTAATAGTCCACTCAAGAAGTTTGTTTCTACCACAACATCTGACAGATGGCAAAGATGAAATATTGTTAGAATAATCAACATTGCCAGGATTTCTTTCTTTCTTGTTTATTTATTTATAGACAGAGGAAGGAAGAGAGAAAAAGAGGGAGAGAAACACTGATGTGTGAGAGAAACACCAATCGGTCGCCTCTTGCACGCTCCCAACCAGGAACTTGCTGGCAACCCAGGCATGTGCCCTGACCAGGAATTGAACTGGTGATTTTTTGGTTTGCGGGATGATGCCCAACACACTGAGCTACATCAGTCAGGGTAACTGGCATGAATTCTGACATACCATAGACACTATGAAAACATAATTAGTGTTAATACAAAGTATCACTTTGAGTACTTTATTTATGTATTAAATCAACCAAAGAAGGATTTAAAACAGCTTACACAGGCGATTAAAAATAAGTATACAAGCAGGGAAAGAAAAATTAGGGTAGTTAGCTACAGGGAATATAATATACTGTAATATGCTAATACAGAAGTTAAAAGTTTTAAGCAGCTAGGTGGCTAAGATATCGCTATTTTAAAAAGCTACATGTCATTACAAATTGTCAATGTAAACCTTACTCTTATTTTTTTCAATCTGAGACAAATAAGAGTCTTGAATTGGAAACTCAACTAGTTTCTTGTTTTGTTCTATCATTATCTTACCTCTGACCTTAGTTCAAGGCCACTAAATCTTTTTTTGGACCCAAGGTTTTTTTTTCTCTGCAATATAAAAATTATGTTTGCAATAGATTTCGAAGAAACTTCTTTGTTCCACAGTTCTTGAGTCTATGAGTCTAAAAATGCATGTCTGTTCCATCGAGAAGGCGTATTCTTGTTTTTTTAAAAAATAAAAATACAGAATTAAAAATAGCTGCATCATATGCAAGTAAATTATGTGGGACCTTCACTTCAGGTCCTTGAATTAGAGCACACAAATGTCACTGAATTAGAGTAAAGTCCACATGAATGCATCCCATTTCCTGAAATAAGAATGTATGTTGGGGAGGTATGATTCAGGTCAATACAACTAAGTAAATGATACATTTAATTCTTATCTCACAGCCAAGAAGAAAATTGGGTGTTAATCAGTGCTACTGACCAGAGAAAAAGGAAACAGTCTCTGGACCCAGCTAATTAAATTGAACAGATTTCAAGTATTAACACCCTGAACTTTAAAGCCAATTGTTCCTCTATTTTTTAAAGCATTTGTTAAGTGTAAGATTAATTTCACAATTTAAAAGACAGGCACATTTCAATTACATTTTGGCATATCTTCTGTGAAATTTGCCAGGCTCCAGGGAGTTCACTTTATTTATAGTAAGTATGCTCAAACTCAAATCTTATGGCCATTCTCACTCCCCAAGCCCAGAAAGTCCAAGGTAGAGCAACCTCTGTCTTAGAAACACTCTTCTAGTTATGGTTTTACTGTTTTAAATATATTTTTAGGAAAGCCCTCCACAGCAATTTCTTTATTTTGGGGTCTGGTTTCCTTTTATCACATACTAAGAAAAGATTAAGTCACTGATTACCCAGAAGGTAGCTGGGTAGATAGAATACAAAGTGCTTCTCCCCACCCCCCAACCCCAAACCTCCAGAAGCTAGGGTAGGTAGTTCCTATCCACTCACCTCCATGAGCAGTTCCATTTTCCCCCTGGGTAGTTCCTGATAGAAGGGAAATGGAGGGCAGTACGCTCTGTTCTGCTTCCCAGGTCCAGTATATGCTACCCTGGAGGAAGCACCGAGAAATTCCCTGGGCAGCAGATTGCTTCCTCTTTCACTGATCCCTTGGGTCAATAATGAAACTACCACAGGGTAGAAGAGGCAGCCTGCACAAGGGTGATAATTTTATCTTCCCTTGGTAAAGTTTCCCAACTCCAACAAAAGTCTGTCAACTGCTAGGGCCAATTTTTATTTTAATAAATATATCTCATTACTATTGAATTCAATTTCAAAAAAACCTAAAGTATTTAATTGCTTTCTGTATGTAAAACACTGTGTTGGGTGCAGCAAAGCGCTTCAGAGATGATACTGCCTTAGAGTTGTGTTCCCTTCGCAAAGTTTTTTTACCAAGTCATCATTTCCTATTATTCATATTCCCATTTGACAAGTAAGGTTCAGAGGAATTAAAAGACTTGCCTACAGTTACAAACTCTTAGTCTAAAGACTGCTCAGTAAAGCCTGCTGCAAAGTATTGTCCCAGGGTGTCATGGTGTGTTCATTCACTACAATATTTACTGACTGCCAACTACAAGCAAAGCCTGTGCTGGACACCACTGATGCAGTGAGAACTCTTACACAACTCTTAATTATAACAATAATGATTACTCATAGAACTGAGTAAATGAGTATTTAATCACAGTAATGATTAAATTAGTGCTTTTCCCATGATCCTTGGAAAAAAGTAGTAATGGAAATAAAGAACAGATCCTACATTCTTTTGGACCTTGATCTTCCTTGCTTTTAAATGATATAACCTCTTTCAACTTCATCATTATATAGCATTTCCAAAGAAATACGGAATAGAAGCTTTTGCTTGGCAAATATGGTGATTCATTTTTCCTCATAAATGATACCACAGATATAAAAGGAGCAGCCATTTTGTTTCAAATTGTATTATAAACTGGGCCTTGGTTATAAACCAGTTGATATGACTGTCATTTCAAGATGGTGAGAAGCATGAAACAAAGTTATATAGGGTGTCCTGGAAGTAAAGAGATCATATGATATTTTGAAAATATGTGATAAAACACTGTGAAAATTAATGACCTTATTTATTTAATAATGTTTATATATTTACTCTTTTAACATTTTACTAGGTAGAATAAAAAAACTTATAGGCTTTGTATTCAAATCCCAGATCTGCCATTTTCCAGACTGTAAAGGAGAGACTGTTCCATGACATGACTGGACTTGTGTCACAGGCTGGACTTGTGTCAGAATGGAGGTTGCCTTCTGAAAAAAACCCCTTAGAGATTGTCTAATCCTAAGTGCTGTTCCTTCTGACATAAATCGGCACCTTCCCTTGCCTCGTGCTATGTGTTGGTTCCTGGAACAGGTTGTTGTCCTTACCTGGTAGCATTCCTGTACTGATACTCCTGATTACTCCTCCTCTACCCTCCCTACTCCCACTGCTGTATAATTCTTTGGAGCCTGCCAAGTGGCATGGGGATCTACTTCATCTTGCAACCTCCCAAAACATGCCTCATATGTAAATTTCCCTTAATAAACTCTATTAATTACCAGACTAGAATGGCTAGCCTTCCTTTGGTCTTTCCTTGTTCTCCACTTATGGAGGTAGACCTTCAGTCACTGAGGTCTCCCCTGGCTTGCGTGTACTAACATAGCTGTTTACTTAACTTCTTTGATTATTAGTTTTCTTACCACACATAGTGTGTAGGGTTATTAGGAAGATTAAATGAGACTGTATATGAAGCATATATGTTATTTGTTCCTCATAGCCACTTTATTCTAGTATTCCTGATTTTTCACTTCTCCAGATGTACAAAATGTTGTGGTGAAGTCACCCTGAACCCTATGGTGAGGGCAAGACTTCAGGCATGGCTGAACAAAAGGAATGGTGGAACAAAAAAAATGAACATGCTTATGTTCCTGACATTGTGGAGCAGCCAGATCAGCTCTGGATATCTTATACATTGAATTGTAATAAGTAAATAAAGTAAAATTATGTCATAAGCCACTGTCTTTGGGGGTCTCTTAAGAGAGGAGCTGAGCTGAACCCTAACTGGTACAATATTCAAGGCTGGTTCAGTGCTGAACATACAATAGGTAATAACTGTCTTTTGTTTTTCTGATTAGAGCCTGTAATTTCATAAGGCAGACACACACGAAAATGATTAACCATACTAGTAAGTCGTTTATAAATGTGTAAGAAGGTATGAGCATATATAGGCAGGGGTCTGGGAAGCAATGGTAGAAGTATTTGCAGGAACTCATTCAA
This sequence comes from Pteronotus mesoamericanus, assembly GCF_021234165.1. Classification (NCBI taxonomy): domain Eukaryota; kingdom Metazoa; phylum Chordata; class Mammalia; order Chiroptera; family Mormoopidae; genus Pteronotus; species Pteronotus mesoamericanus. The sequence goes on along the minus strand of NW_026555325.1, from coordinate 23,575,895 downwards.
TAGTATACTCAAGATCTGTGCATTTAATTGTATGTAAGTTTTACCTCAAAAGAGAAAGGAGAGAGAGAGAAAGCTGTTGGGCTTCACAGAAGATCTAACAATTAAACTGGGCCCTAAAATATTAGGATTTCAACAAGTAGAGAATGAAAGGGGAAGGAACAGTCACTCAGAAAGAGCAGAGGTACTTTAGTAATCATCACTACTATAGTGCATTTAGGGACTGGAGGTATTCTATTTTTGAAAGTCTAGTGTATATGTAGTATGAGAAGATGCTCAGGCAGGATCATTAGGGCTACCATCTATGACTGTGCCACACTGTAAAAACCCCAGGGGCACCATTCATATAGAATGGTATGTAAATGGAATCTTTTCCCCTAGAGATAGAGAGGGCACTAACTGCATAAACTATATGCAGCAAACTCAGTTATGACCAGACTGCATTGGTAGATCTTAAAGTTTAGATTTTAAGAAATTTAGACTTTAGCCTGATGACATTAAGGAGTAATGAATAATTTTCAAGCAGGAGATAGATATGTTTTAGATAAGTAAACTGGACACCAGCATGGAATATAAACTGAGAGAGACAAAATGGAGGCATCCATGGGAACTGTTACTCTGTTCTGGGTGAAAGACGAGGCCTTGAACTAGAGCAGGGGAAATTAAAGATGGATGGATTCAAAAGATATTTCAAAGGCAAAAATCAACTGGATTAGTTGGCCAACTGGATCTGTGCAATCGACAAGGCGGCAGCATTTAGGTCCTTGCAATTCTGAATCAGTTGGCCTGGAAGAGGCCTCTGGAACCTGCAATTTGATAAGCAAAGTAACCCATCTGTTAAAGATCGTTTGCAAGCCATAATTTTCAAAATACTAGGCAGAGAATGATGATAAACATAGAGAACAGGAAGAAAATTTTTAAGGGAAAGTTATTCAATTTTGGACAAAAGTGCTTAAAGATACATAACTAACAATAAGCAGAAAAAATGTAGCTACAAGTGGTAACAAAACCTGGAAGAAAAAATGAAGACTAAGGATGCCTTCCCTCCTGCTTATATTCTTGAATTCCAGTTCTGAACGTCCAGTGTTCTTTGATACTGATAAGTTCTTGGACAGTCAACCACACCCAAATCTCTTTTCTATCACAAGAAAAAAACACTTTTGAAAAGAAAATAGCAAAGAATGAAAGAAACAATACTCATTATTGTACTACTTTGTCCCAAGATGTACACCTTTTTTCCTCTCAAATATACACCAAAAAAGAGGATAAGACCACTTGTTATCTGTATGATGTCAGAAGGAGAACTAGACAATGCATAAAAGCAGAAAGGCATTTTAGTAGATGTCTGTTGTCTTACATAAAGAGACTACTAGCCAAATGGGTATTGTAGGAATGTTATCTAATGCTCTGTTCTGTTAACCCTTACATACTATTAAATAACAGGAAAAAAACTCTCATAGTGTGTCTGAATATGTGATTTTTAAGTCTTTCTTCTTCCATTCTACCAAATTTATAAAAATGAAAGTGTTACTAATGAGCTCTCACAAGAGTAGGACACTGTACTTATCTTCTGGACTTAACCAGAAAAGTTTGGGGGAAAAAAAACCCTTCAAGTCATATGAAAAAAGTCCTCCAAATAGAAGACAATAATGTATGAAATGTCACAAGCTGCACCAGATTCATAAAGAACAAAGTTGTCCTTGAAAAAGTAGTTAAAAATCTCATGAGTTAACAGATTAAGGGGTCTCTCCAGAATCTCAAGTCATTTACCCTTTAAGAACAAAATTATTATAAAGGGAGAGAAATTGCCCTGGCTGGGAAGTTCAGCTGGTTGGAGCATTGTCTTGTACACCAGAAGGTTGTGGGTTCAATCTCTGGTCACAGCACATACCTAAGTTGGGGGTTTGATCCCGAGTTGGGGTGTGGATCCATCAAAGTTTCTCTCTCCTGTTGATGTTTCTCTCTTATGTTCATGTTTTTCTCTCTCCCCGCTCCCTACCTCTCTAAAAACCAATAAACATACCCTCAGATGAGGATTTTTTTTTTTTTTAAAGAACTCTTGTATAAAGAGTTAAACTTTAGGAGTCAGATAAAGATCTTTTCATAAAAAGGTCTCTTTTCTCTTAAATCACAGTTTAAATTGCTGAGCAGTCATTTAGCCTTGAAAATATTACCGATGATAAATGGGAACAGGCAAAAACCTATGTAATTATAAAGCTGTACTCTGTGCTCTTAACCAATGGCACAGGACTCTCCAGTTCTTCATACCCGTTTTTAATTTCCCTGAGGACACTTACGGGCTGCAAGTCACAACTTGCATTATCAGAAGTAATTGTGAGAGCTCCAGTAAGAAAATAAATAAGGTTTTAGAGATTTCCAGATCTTCATTTCCAGTCACTCCCAAGATATTTAGGGAGTGACTTTAAATGTACTAATATGGTAAGTTGAAAAACAGATATACTATTTTTACACCATGCAACATACTATATCACCCCAACTGTTGAATACTGCCAAGAGAGGACTGACAAACCAACGTTTCAAATCTATATTTGTGCCCAAATTATCCAAATTTCCACTCTTGTCAGGGCCACACCAAATTTTTCTCAATTATGCATTTTCAGATCTAGTAAATCCTAACACTTGCTGTAGAGAAGTAAAGTTTATTAAAATTGCTGTATCACTTCCTTCTGTATCTGGAAAAAATAAAAAAGATACTATAAAATAAAGATTCCAAACTTAATTTTTAAATGAGACCACATGTTGTGTGAAATGTATTAATCTATTAAGACAATTTGTAGATTAGAACCAAAATTAAAAAGCCTAGTCAACCAAAGACAAAGTCAGAGTTAGCATATAGAATACATACTGAGTCTAGCATGCTTGTTGATGAGAGTGAGCAAGTCATTTAACCTTTCTGTGAACCTCAGTTCCCTCATCTGCCCCACATTAGTATGTGGGTGTAGAGCATGCTGTAGGATATAGGTTTCCAATCTGTCAGTACATTAGAATCATCAAGGGTAGTTTTAAAAAATAGATCAGCAAACCCTGTCCAAGACTTCCTGAATCATACAATATTTGGTGTGGGAATGGTTAGGGAAGAGGAAGGAGCAGATATAAAACAGGTCTACAAACACTGCTATAGGGGGTTTAGTTATAACTGGGAAAGCAATGTACTCTGTAAAACACAGAACATATACACACCAAGGCAGGGAAATAGGCTTTCATAGTGTCCTTTTGCACCTCAATAATCTAGTTAAAAAATTTTAACTGCTTTTTGAACTGCTCCAGAAGTATATAGAATTTGAAAACAAAAATAACAGTTGCTAAGGTAGAAGATGTTCTGTAACAGTGGAAAATTGTAATAGTGGGAAATTGTAACCCATACCACTATTCTTTTGATACTGTTTCTGTAAGAGCTGACTCTTACTAACATGTAGCTTGTAGATAAACAACGTTTGTATAAGAATCCTAGGAACTAATTTCAAAAGATACAGACCCCGACCTTCAGGCATCCGGGCTCCAGGAGATTTGCTGACCTTTGACCATGGAGCCAGGATGACAGGAAGCTGGGATCACGTGAAGCCAGGATGACTAAACCAGGATAATGCACACTGGGTCACCACTTGCCTTACTGGAACGGGCTGTACTTGTCTGCATGTAGAGAACTTTGCAACCCCCTCCCTTCATCTCTTTGTTCTCCCTTCTCTTTATATATAAACTATATATACAGTTTAATTAGTCAAATAACTTCACAAAGTTTAAGAAAAACAAGTCTCTTTCTCCCCCTCCCCATTTCCTGCTTCACACTGGCAACAATTTTCAGCTCTTTTGGTTAATTCTTTCTGGTATTTCTTTCTGTACTCTAAATAATGTTAATATTGCCACAATTAATTTTCAGTTTTACTCATCTTCCCACTATGCAAAATAAGGATGAAGCTCTATTTAACAACCCCCCTTGCCCACTTTATTTCTTCCTTGTTCTTCTATTTTTGATTAGAGTAACCATTCAGCTTTTACTTTATGACTATGTAATGCTATTCACTGCTGAGCCTTGTAATACAGGGGTATGCAAAAGTATTCTATTATTTATTTTTATTACAACTGTTAACCTACTTTTGTCCACCCTGTATGCTATGACTCTTTTTCCTTTTCTGAAAAACATTTTCCCTGAAAAAGCTTCTTGTTTGCTTTATTTATTATCACTAACACAACTTCTCAATCCTCTCAGACATTTCAGTTATTCTATCAATTTCATCTTAGAAGGATCTCTCCTTGAGCTTTCTGACTTGCTCCAGTCTAAACTTGATCTCCATGCCTAAAGGAAAGCCTTTATCTCGAAATCTTCTTTACCTTGAATTTGAGGATTCCCTTTGTTCATTTCTCTCTCTCTCTCTAGTTGAATTCCTCATTTTCAGTATCCTAAATCTTCATCACTTTGTTTACTTGTCCATTTGATGGAGTTAACCCTCAAGTAGCTATCTGAGAAAGTGTCTGTGAAGTTTTTTGAGACCTTGAATAACTAAAATATCTTTATTCCACCCTCAGATTTAATTGATAGTTTGTCAGGTTAAGAGTTCTAGGTTGGAAGTAATTATTCCTCAGAATTTGGAAAGGTTTTCTAGGCCCTCTTCCAGCTTCCATTAGTTTCTGTTGAAATGGAGTCATTTTCATTCCTGATTTTGCACGTAACTCATGTGGAAGTTCATCTTTCAGTTCTTGGAAATTTTCTTGAATTATTTTCTGGGCCATTTCATTCCTTCCTTGTCTCTTTCTGGGACTCCTATTATGTGGATATTGAATCTTCTGAAGTGGTACTCTAATTCCTCCCAGTCTTCTCTTTTTTAAATGAAGTTCTTTTCCTATTTTATACATAAAATATCTCAAACCTGTTGTCTTTGGCAACCACTATTATGCTGCCAAATAATAGGTAACCAATCCTGCATAAATACAGTAATAATTAAGTAGTGGTGTTTGTGGGGCTCCACTGAGCCAAACAATATCCCACAACCAACTGCCCAGTTCAACCACAGCAGGGCAGCTCAACTTTGATTACACATACACACTTCAAGATTGAAAAGAATCAGAGGCTTAACAGTAGATTCCTACCACCTTTATCCCAGAATGGTTGATAATTCTTTAACAAGGCCTACTTTTTGTGGGGTGGTAGATAAGTGTGAGTGATTTTGAAGGTAGGAAGGGACCCCTTTGCTGGGTTCCCCCTACTGCTAAGACTATTCTAAGTGCTCTGTCAATGTTCACACTTGTGTTGAGAGGCCAGTTTAAATCTAAAGCAGTTTCAGGATGGAGGAAAGAAAATCACCTTAAGTAAGTGCTACCTCTTTAAAAAAGTCACCTGTTTTTCTCCAATCCTTGGGATGTGAATAATAAAGAGCTCATATTCTATTTAAGAAAAGTTGTTACCTTAGCAATAGAGGTGAGTAAGTGAGCAAGAGCTACCTTTTCTGTATCTTACTTCAATGTTGGTCTCCTCACGCACAAAAAACATCACCAAAAGCAGAAAACAAGCCAATAATGTAGTATATACATGTAAATAAAAGGACCTTCTCTGTGTCAGATAGTTAATGTAACCCTTTTTTAGACACATGTTTTCCTTATCTGAAGAAAGGAAATGGATAAAAACTGTCACTCAGTTTTTGTAACATTTACTTATAATCATTTTCCTCTTTTGAGAGAGTACCCAATTCTCCAAAATGACAGTTTGCATTTCTAGTCTTACTTTCCAGGTTGTAAACTTTGGTTATGTAAATTTGTGCTTTAGTTATGGATATACCCAGAACACACTGCACTATACTAGTATTGGGTCCCAATCAGCTGAAATAATAAATAACTTAAATATCATAGATCCAGCATTGTCAGAATTTGGATTTTGTATTTTTTCAATAAGCTAGTTGGCTAAATGCAGAATAAACAAAGTAGGATAATGTCACTGATCAAACTGAAAGCTCCCCACACCAGGTTTTCCTTTTTGCTGGATATGAGAACTTGATGAAACTTTTTGTGCTATCTTCTGAAAATTAAAAGAAGACTTTACAGTCAGAGGCCACACCCATGAATCTCAGGTTTGCGTCGCTTCCTTTTTTTCTCTAGCAGTAGTTTCTTTCAGACTGTTCATCAAATCCTATGGGTTGATGTATACAACCAAACAATATAATATCTTAGGGGAAACTGGGCATCTTATGTTCAGCCCCTCAGAGGTAAACACAGACTTGGCACTGCTCCGTTAGCTTGCTCAGCTAGCTTGCTCAGTTATGCAAGGAGTATCTCCTCCCCTGAGAAGGTGCCATGTTAGAATTTGGAGATAGTGCTTGTTATGCAGTTAAAAAATGGCTACTGAATATTAAAAATCTGCTCTCATAAATCATACAAAGTAGGGCTCTGCAGAATATTTTTGAATGGGGGAACTACAAGAGAAGTTCATATGCTGTATTAGGAGGTATAAGAGAGGACTATGGGAAGCAGGGGCACATATTGCAATCTAATATTTGTGAGATTTCAGTGTTTATCAAAAAGGAGACATGGATTCAAAAAAGTTGAGAAAGATCACTAGTTTAGGGATAGCAAATAAATGAAGTCATGAAATGTCACATAATAAATGTCTCTGAATAGTAAAACCATTTAAATATCCCACAATAACTGTTGATTTTCTTCAAGTAATTTTAAATAATATATTATCAGGAAAGGACTTGAGTCTCTGATTTCTGTCCTTTCCGCAAGTCTCCATAGCAAAATTACCTCCCTGTTTGTTCTGTTGCTCAAGGGAACAATTCTCCATATCTCATTCTACACAAGTATTTCAAGGATTCTTATAACTTCAATTTACTAAGTAAACACCAAAATGGAATTTATTTTTTTTCTTCATTCAAATTCCAGTATTTCCTTACTGCAATGACTTCAAAATCAGACTTTATTTTCATTATGAACAATCTATTTTCAATATACCCTTCCTTTTTGCAAAGGAAAAGTAGTGGTGGTAAGTGAAGCCTACTGCAGATCATTGGTGCTCAAACTGTTTACTCTCACAATTCGTACTGATAATTACCATCACAGAGAGTATATTTCTGAAGGTAAAAGAAATAAAGCTCAGGTTACTGTATAGGACATTTCCCCAATGACACATTTATCATTATTACTCAGTTCCCAAACTCTTTTCCTTAAAAAATAAGTCCTTTAAAAAATGTTTTTCTTGGTTGCACAACAAAGTGAATACATTCAGCACTACTGAGCTGTATATTTAAAAATGGTAAAGATGGCAAATTTCATGTTATGTGTATTTTACCCCAATTAGTAAAAAATATTTTTAAAGACTATGTATTGAAAAACTATGACCCATGTATTATGTAGGTCCTGAAGACGTACTTTCAGTTTTGCAAAGAACCAGGTACCGGTGTCTGTTCCAATCCCCTTGACTTTTTTTGAACAGTTGTCAAATATTGTACCTAGTTTAAAAGACTTTGTACACTAATTAGCCAACCACCCACAAGGCAGTTTATTTCTTATTTTCTGTTATCCACTTTTGTTGTTGTTAATCCTCATCTGAGGATATGTTTATTGATTTTAGAGAGGATAAAGAGAGAAACACTGATGTGAGGAACATTTATTGGTTGCTTCTCCTGTGTCCCTGACAAGGGGTCAAGCCACAACCTTGCTATGTGCCCTGACTGGGAATTGAACCAGCAACCTTTTTAGTAAATGGGAAGATGTGCCAATCAACTGAGACACCTGGCCAGGGTTGTTACCCATTTTTGAGGATGACTCAGAATCTTGGTCCTGAACTATAAAGATATTTTTGTTACCTATTCTAGATAATTACCTTCTCTTTCCCCATTATTGAAAACTATAACACAAGCATAGGAGATAGCAGGGGAAAAATGGCAGCCGTAGTATAAATCCTGTAGGAAATTTCAGAAACTAAAACTTGGATTGATGTAATTCAACACAAAGGAGTTGAAATAAAAACAGTAATATTCATGCTTGTAAAGTGTTGGAAAACAAAATGGATAAATAGTAGTTACAGTGAATCAGCTAATGAATCACATCAGAATAGTAAGAATAATGATGTTTAATGTCAATAGGTGATTATCTATTTTCCTCTACCATTGAGTTTTGGATAATGGGTATGGTTTTAAAAAAACAAGCAGTCTTTGTTATAAAGCATGCCCTCAACATCATGTCAATAATTATTTTTTCTAGATTAACAGATAATCAATTAAAATACTCACATATCCAACCATTCACATTATGCCCACATCACTCTGTAAATATCTTTATGAATGTCTTGAAGTATTCTCCACAGTTCACAGTTGTACATTGTTAAATTACATTACCTGCCTAAAGTTATATCCTTGAAAATAATCAAAAAGTGTTTAAAATTATCATTTATACAAGTTAATGACTCTACTAAAGGTTACATAATACACTATTATCCACATATTAACAGTAAACTATAGGTCAAGTAAAATGGTAGGCTTTGGTTAGATGGTTTGTATTCCTTAGAAGCTGGCCCTGGACTGTCAGAATCATTTTTACTTCACATTTAAATAAGTACAAGCATGTTGAGCTTGTGTATTTTCTCACCCACTCATTTTGAAACCATCCTATAGGATTTGCCTACAGTAGAATGTCAGCTTGGTTATCACTTTTAAAGGAAGAAATTTTCCAGTAAAAATGGGAAGCTAATGAGAAAAAACTGAAACTGATGCTCTTCCAGTTGAGTTTCACTCTTGGTTTCCTTCCAGGCATAGAAGACCTTACCCATGTACAAGCAATACTCTTTCTTTTTATACTATAATTTCATTAGAGGAGAGAAAGAGAAGTACAGTAATACATTTTATTATCAGCCTCAGTCTATGATAGCATTTTCAGTTACCATAAAATAAAGGAGGTGGGGCAGGGGGATTAGGAATTAAAAAAAAAAGGATCAGTACAGCAGTTCTTTGTTGTAAATATTAGTGGTGTTTCAGGCCCTTTTATTTATTTTAAGGAGTTTTCATTTTCTTTTTAAAGTTCTGGACCTTTTTGCTAAATACAGTTGCTGTTCTAAGAACAATATAATTTCAGGCCAAGATAGTTTCATGAGTGAATTCTTTCAGACCTTTAAAGGAGAGAGAGCTCTTATTGCATCTACATTACTTCAGAGCAGAGAAAGAAGGAATTCTTTGCAGTTCTTTTTAGGGAAGCAGCGTAACTTTCATATCAAACACTGGCAAAGACAACACAGAAAAAGACTACTGGTGAAACTCAATGATTGATTTTAAATAAAAATGTTATCAGAAGGAACCTATATGCTTAAATATTACACCATGACCAGGTGTAAACTTGGTTCACAAACTGGAAACCTACTAAAATAACTCACCATCTTAATAGGTCAAAGAAGAAAAACACATGAAAAATCCTGACAGATGCCAAAGAGCGATATGATAAAATTCTACTTCCAGCCCTGATAAACATGTTAAGTAGTAATGAAAAGCCATCATCTTAAGAACAAGAAATACATATACCAAATGAATAATCAACATCTATTATTTAAAATCGCTCTCAAAGTGCTAGCCAGTCCAAACAGACCAGAAGAAAAAAAAAAAAAGACAGACTTTGGACATAATCCAAAATCCATTCTCTGCAAAAATCCTAGTAAGCTAAAAACAGTAAAGAAACTTCCTTGAAAAACAGAATTTATTGGAAATTAAATAACAGCTAAAACCCTAATATGATTATTTTAATGAAACGAACAATTTATTTTAAATTTTATTGAAAAGGGGTGTAATAATATTCTAGAAAATTTCAACACAAATGAAGAGGACTTGCTTAATGAATTACTGGAAAAAAAAAGGGCCATTATCAAAGAAACTAGTATTTGTACAGGAAGAGACAAATAGAACAAAGCAATAGAAGAACAAGAAAAAAAAACAAAAAGACCCATGTACACATTTTTACTATTTTAAAGTAGTATTATTTCTAGTCAGTTGGGGGAAGAAATTGATTTCAACAAATGATTTCAGGAAAGATCGCTAAATATCTATCTTAAACAATGTACAAAAATAACTTTCAGATGTTTTAATGAGTAAAACATAAAAATTATAAAAAGAATGAAGAGACAATATAGGAAAATATTTTAATAATTTTAAGTGGGGACCACCTTAAGCAATACAAAAAGTGGGCATTTTAAACCAAAGGACTGATAGTTCTTGAAAATATTTGCCATATATTTCACAAAGGATTAATATATCTGTATCCTAATAAAATATAATTTTGAGGAAATAAAAAAGGAAAATATATGGACAGGCCATTTTAAGAGAGGGTTAACTAAGTTGCAGTACACCCAGACAAAGGAATACCATGCTGACATCAAGATAAAGTAGCGCTACATGGCATGACTTCCACCATGCTTTTTAATCTAATAAAGCAGATAATAGAATGGTATGCATATATAATCTCATTTTCATAAGAAAATGAAATAGCATGTTTATGTACCTACAAGAGAAATGTGAAAGGCCTTGGAGTCCCTATGGTTGGAAGTGGGACTGTGAAGGAGTTTCATTTTCTGCTTCATACAAGCTTGTGTCTCTCAGGGTTTTCCTCCCGTCCCAAAAGATGAAGACAAAACAATTTTTCAACAGAATATAGTGCTTGCTTGCCTGCTACCTCTCGTTTGAAATGTACACTCCAACCGTGGTTGGGAGAAAGATTATTTTTATTTTCTTTCACTTTCATGTCACTTCACTTCCTTGACTACCATTTTCCCCTTATGATAACTTTGTCAAAAGCATTTGAGATAAATAGCACTTTACATAGCAAGGCCGCTCTGTTTTTGTTTGTTACAGCATAATAGTAAGAGAGACACAACTTCTCTTTGGCTTGAGTATCTTCCCCCTTCTTTCTCCACTTTTTGATAAGTACAGCTTTTTACATCTGTAAATCGTTGCTAGTCAGTTTACACCGGGTGGAGATTCTACCTAACGCCTGGGTTCTCAGTACCGGCAGAGTTTGCTTTTGCTCTTTTCGCCTCTGCCACCAATTCTCCCCGTAACCCTGGGGAAGGTTACCCAACTTCTCATTGACAAGATTATGATGACACCCCACAGGAAAGAAGAGAGCAGAATTGTGCAACAACTTTGGGAAAAACAACAGAATAGAACCTAGTTAAAAAGTTTTCGAGAGCGTAACCATGATAGTGCTAGCTCGTGGAAAGCAGCTCCCGTGCCAAAGTAAGTCTACACGCCTGACGGAGTCCACTGCTCACTCTGACACCCCAAACCCTGACTCCCCAGCTTCAAAGGGAAGAAGTCGACGTCCGACAGAATCCCTCCCCTGCAACGTCGTGGCGGGAGACGTCTGCTGCGCTGACGTCGCGGGCCTGGAAAGCCCCTCCCGGTCGTTCCTGAAGGTAGACCTCGGGTGGTTTCTCTCGCACAGTCCCTCCCCGTTCTGAGAGTTGGTTGTCTCGGCAGCTCCTCGGTTTCTGTCCCTGCGGTGCACCTACTGCCAGTGTATCCCTCTCACTCACACACACAAGTTCTCCGTCGCCGTGCCCGACGGGTTTGGATACATCTACTCGCTCATGAAGTTTCTTACCACAGTTCAGGAATTCCAAGCCGGTCTCCCACGCCGCCTCGCCTCTGGTCCACAGCGCCCCGCCGAGTGACTGCAAGCCTGCAACCGGAAGTTGTTTTCCGTTCCAGTTCAGAGGGCAGAGACCGCGCAGAGCCCTCGCGCAGAGCCGGCAACTCACCACCCTTCCTCCACCTAGCCGGGCCGGGCTACCCAGCCCGGTCGCCCCGCCCACACAAGCCCCGCCCACGCAGTCCCCGCCCACGTAGTCCCCGCCCAGCGGTGCAGCACCAACCCGCACTACCCAGCTTCGTCTTGCGCTGGAAATAACGGGCGGAAAGGCGTCCAATGTCAAGTTTAGAGGTCACCTGAGGGTCTTGGCTAAATTTTTGCTAAACAATAACCAGTTCTAAAATCACCCTGTGTGTCAGGTACACAGAGTTACGTGAGAGGCTTATTAGGACAACTCACCGTTATTAGAGATTCCTTGAATTCAGAGCAACTGGGTAAAGCCCAGGACCCTATATTTCCGACAGATCCTCAAGTGAATGTGATTAAGGCCTACCCTCTGAAAAACTACACACACACACACACACACATTTGGTTTTTTTCCCAACTAGTGACACCTTTCATTAAATGTACTTGCTATCGTTTGCATGGTTGGTAAAAACAGGTAGACTGTTATCAGAAAATGTCCAACTAACTTAGACTTCCTGGTTTTGCCATTTCCTAGCCATGCTTGAATAGTCTCCAAGATAAAAATTTTAGACAGATAACTCAAGAAAAGTGTTGGTACTTCCGGTTTTAGCTCTGATACTTACTGATGAAGGCAAGTTGCTTAATCTAATGAACCTTAGATTTTTCTTTTTTTAATCTGACGAAGACAATACTAAACTACTTTACTGGATGGATGGTTGGGAGGATCAATTCAATAATGTAAGAAAAATCTCATGGTAAAGTTTAGAATGCTCTACAAATGAAAGGTGATGTTAAGAGTCACTCACACCATGCTGCATCCTTTCCATCACCAAAGTTTTCCCTGGAATACCTTTCAGGAAAAGACAGCAGTCAAATCCACAGCACATGTGGCAGCTTCCTGAGAGCACTGCAGGCTGAAACTCTCCATGTTGACTGGAACATGATTGCATGAATGCAGGTAGCACTCTCAGAAGCTGCCATGGTGATGACTTATTTATTTATTTAATTAATTAAAATATGTTTTATATATTTTGAAGATCAAACTCTTGTCTGAGGTATTATTGGCAAATGTGTTCCTATACTGTTTGTTCCTATACTGTTTGTTCCCTTTCTGTTGTGCTGATGTTTTCTTTAGCCTTGCAGAAACTTCAATACAAACAACCCAATTAAAAAATGGGCAAAGGACCTAAACAGACACTTCTCCAAGGAGGACATACAGATGGCATAGGAAAGGATGCTCATCATCACTAGCCATCAGAGAGATGCAAATTAAAGTCACAATGACATACCACTTCACACCAGTTAGAATGGCCATCATTAATAAATCAACAAACAACAAGTGCTGGCGAGGTTGCAGAGAAAAAGAAACCCTAGTACACTGTTGGTGGGAACGCAGACTGGTGCAGCCATTGTGGAAAACAGTATGGATTTTCCTCAGAAAACTAAAAATGGAACTGCCTTTCAACCTGGTGATTCCACTGCTGAGATTATACCCTAAGAATCCTGAAACACATTTCAAAAGAATCTATGTTCATAAGAGCATTATTTACAATAGCCAAGTGCTGGAAACAGCCTAAGTGCCCATCAGTAAAAGAGTGGATCAAAAAACTGGTACATTTACACAATAGAATACTACGCAGCAGAAGGAAAGAAGGAACTCATACCCTTCTCGACAGCATGGATGGAACTGGAGAGTATTATGCTAAGTGAAATAATACAGGTGGTGAAAGAAAAATACCCTATGATCTCACCTATAAGAGGAATGTAATCAACAAAACAAACAAATGAGCAAAATAGAACCAGAGATGGAAATAAAGAACAAACTGATTGTGATCAGAGGGGAGGGGAGAGGGGGATAGCAGGGAAAGAAGAGGAAAGGTCAAGTCAAGGAAAAGGTACAAAGGACCCATGGACAAGGACAATGGAGTAGGGAATGTCTTTGGGAGCAGGGGTTGGATGGGGCAGGGAAAAGCAACAGGGGGGAAAATGGGGACACCTGTAACTGAACAACAATAAAAAAATATTTTTTAAAACTCTCACTGCTTTTGCACATATTTGACGTGGTTTAATGGTGTTTGGAAAAAAACCTCACCACCAAACACATATTAAGAACTATAAAAGCAGCAATTTGATAGCCAAGAAAAAAGTGACTGTGACTACTCAGTATTTTTGTGAGGCAGAGCCTGCTCCAGAGCGTAACTTTATCTCCATAGACTTGACAACATTTTTTAAGTCACAAACTCTCCTGTCTTATTGATCTTGGCCAAGCCATGCTTGAACAGGGCATAGGTCCATGATTTTTACCTTCATCCTGAAAGTTTTAAGCTTAGCTTTGGAGTACTTGAGCTCCCCTATTTTCTGGTCATACGGTCCATATAACTTAGAAGCTGCTGTCTCCTCAGGGGAGTCCAACATCTTGCTCCTCCTGTGATAGATTCTTTTCTCTGTTAGAGCAGGAGGATCAGGTGCTGACTACCTCAACTTCTCCCTATACGCTTGCACCATGGATGCTTGCACTGCTTTTCTTAAGCTGGCAAGTCCAAGGATTTAAAAACTTAACAGTTGCAGTGCATTTTAAAATATTGGGCTTACTTTTAAAGGTCAAAGCCAAAACAGGGTTTTAAAAACTTATTTTTTAAACAAACACACACTTCTTGTAGATAACATTGTGACCAGTTGAACAGCTTTCTTGAATAAGTAATTGAGTTAAATGTGATAATACAAAACTTTTTAAAAATAAATTTTTTAGAGCAGTTTTAGGTTCATAGCAAAATTGAGGAGGAAATAGAGATTCTCTGTATACTCCCTATACCTACACATGCACAAGCCTCTTCTATTAGCAATGTTTCCCACCAGGCTACTAGTACATTTGTCACAAATGACAAACCTATTTTGACATACCATTATCATTCAAAATCCATAGTTCACATTGAGGTTCACTCTGTGTTGTACATACATACATTCTATGGGTTTGGACAGATGTATTGTGATATATGCCCATCATTCTAGTATCATACAATACTATACTAAAATAGTTTCACTGCCCTAAAAATCCTCTGTGCTCCACCTGTCCCTCCCTTCTCCTCTCAGTCCTTGGCAACCACTGAATTTTTTTTGCTGTCTGGGTAGTTTTACCTTTTCTCCAATGTCACATAGTTACAATTATACAATATGTAGCCTTTCAGATTGGTTTCTTTCATTTAGTAATATGCATTTGAGTTTCTTCCATGTTTTTTTTTCATGGATAGGTAGCTTATTTCTTTTTAGCATGGAATAATATTTCACTGTATGGATGTACCACAGTGTATTTTATCTACTTACTAACTAGAGGAAATCTTGCTTGCTTCCCAGTTTTGGCAATTGTGAATAAATCTGGTATAAATATCAGTGTGCAGGTTATTGTGCAGACATAAGTTTTCAACTCCTTTTGGGTAAACCCCAAGGAGAATGACTGTTGGAATTGTATGGTAAGAATACCTTTAGTTTTTTAAGAAGCTGCCAAACTGTTTCCCAAAATCATTATACAATTTAGGATTCCCACAAGTAATGAGTGAGAGTTTCTGTTGCTCCACATGCTTGTCAGTATTTGGTGACAATGTTCCAGATTTTTGCCATTCTAATAGACACATAGTGTTTTCTCATCGTTTTTTCTTTTTCTTTTTTTCTTTTTTTCCCTTTTCATTTCATTGACAGCATATGATGTAGCACATCTTTTTATATGGTTATTGGCCATCTGTATATCTTCTTTAATGAGGTATCTGTTCAGGTTTTTGGCCCATTTTTAAATTGGGTTGCCTGTGTTTTCTTCCTGTTGAATTTTAAGAGTTCTTTGTGTATTTTGGATAATTAGATGTATCTTTTGCAAATATTTTCTCCAGACTGTGGCTTGTTTTATCATTCTCTTAACAGTATCTTATGCAGAGCAGAATTTTTTAATTTTATTGAAGTCCACTTATCCAGCACTGATTGGAGAAAATTAAAGGAGCTGCTTGATGATTTCTAATTGAAGTACTAGAAATAATAATAATAATACACTTAGAATCTAAAAATGAATGCACAAACATTTTTAAATATGGAAGTGCTAAAAATTTTGACTAAGGAAGAAAATTAAACATATACATTTCTGAAATACATTTGTTTTCTCTTTACACCCCTATGATATAATTATGAAAAGAAGCGGCTGCATAGTTCTTGAATATGTAAAACATGAATGCTGGGGTAGGTGGGTGAGTTCTGTCCTAAAACAGTGTAAAATATTTTTCTTTTTCTATAATGATCAAGAATTTTTTAGAATTAACAAACAGTATATTTTATTAAGGTTAGGAATTGAGTTGAGACATTTATTTGAGAAATAATCTTTTAAACAAATGATATAATTTTACTCCAACTTTTCTTTACTCATATTATTACATATCTTAGGTTAGCAAGTGGCGCTGTGGGGTAGGGTGGGATGAAAATGAGAATTGCAGGCTCATTAAAAATATTTTAGGAGCTCTTTTCAAAACTGCTTAATATTTTATTGAGAGTTCTGAATATAAATCTAGGGACAAGGAAAGCTGCCAATATGAATACTACAACTTGGAATGTCAGGTAAGCATCAATGATCTCACTCAAATCTTTGATGTGAAATATCACTATTAATAGCATCTGGTTGACTTCTGATTTAAGATGACATCTGGAATAGCTATTTGTGTCTCAGACTCCCTAAACTAAATGAAAAATCAGAAAAACATGAGAACTCATAATAATATTGAAAGGCAGGATTGATGACCAGGCTCAGCGTGTGTGGCTGAGCAGTCTGTACCCTGTTTAGGGTGCCCGGCTGACAGATGTGCTCTCTTGCCCCCTTGGGCTTGAATCATCTCTAGAGGGGTGCCTGTTCCTAAGTCACAAGAGGCATCAAAAGAGTAGCTGTAACCCTGCTGACAAGCATCTTAGTGACAAAATTTGACAGGGTTTTTCACCATTTGAAAGAACTGTGGTGCTGAAATGCACATGAACTTTCTTACTTGAAGGTGACCAAACCTACTGGCCTGCACGGTAAGAAATGTACTTGCCTCATGGGACCTATGAATGAATCGACAGTAACCCCACGACTATGTGTTATCTACAAGTGGTATTTTGCACCTCCTTGCCCTAATATGCCCCATTAGTACTTCTCTCTATTATTCATTTCAGAGCTATGGTTTGGATTATGCCAACATGATTCCAATGGGAGTGGAGAGATATGATGTTCTGTTTTTAAGAATATGTGAAGCCAATAATGAAAGCAGCTGGGCAGATGGAATTGTGTGTGTGACCCTCACTGGGAATTTAATTTTTCATGTATGGTTCCTACTAAGGAAAAGATCAATGATTTTTTGTGATTAACCAGGAATTCATCTCTTCATAGTAAAATAACTAAGCAATAAAGGCAAGGGATCTCACTGCTAGCTGATACCCGTCGTAACAAAATTTTTAAGTGTCAGTTTCAGGTCAACAATTTAGCTGTGAACTGTGCATGTATACTTGTCTCTGAGCTCAAGATCTGAGTCAAGATCAGCTTCTCAAGTACTGAGAAGCTGAGAGAAATCAGGCAGAGAAAGATAAGAATCAAGGAAAATCCATACATTGGGTTAGTAAAGGATACCTGAGGCTTAGAATGAGTAAATTCAAAATGAAGTATCCCTTTTTAAAAGATTATGTTGCATAAATGATGACAGGATCTTCAAAAGGCAGAGAAAGTGAACACTTTGGAAAATGGTGTACCAGAAGTGTAAGTAAATGGAAAGAATCTGCTTTGCATTTTCTATGAAATAGGAGATTAAATATACGATATTAGACTTATATAAGATATTAAACCAAGATAAAGAGAGATCTAGTTAAGAGACAGGGAGAAATAAAAACAAAATTGAATAAGTTAAGGTTATAAGGACGTAACATATACAATTGCAAAATTAAAATACCATTTAGATATAATCAAGGATGGAATCAATACTGCAGGTTATTAAATTAATGATTAGAGCAAAAACTTAAAAAACTTTCTTGAAATGTGAAGGGAAAAAACAAATAGATGAAAATCATTACATGAAATAGTAAAAAGATAGTGCTCCATTTTTTTCAGAAAAGATCAGAATAAATGGAATGGAAATAGCAACCTAAGATACATCGAAAGGTATCTGAAGTAGTATTTTGGTCCAAAGCAGAGATGAAAAGGATTAAATTACATATGAAACATAAAGAGACTAGCCACTTTAACCTACCCTGATAAAAAATTTGATATTAATGATTTGTCAATTTATTCCTTTATTCAGCAAATTTTTTGAGTACTCGATATGTGCTAAAAGTTAGGGATACAAAGAAGATCAAGACACATTCCTACCTTAAATAACTTGATGTCTCTTTTGGTTAACCCACATATAAGAAGCAGGCGATTACTGCACAATGAGCTATTACAATATTACAATCGGGGTAAGTGTACTGTGAAAACACATTGGAAAGGCCACAGTCCAGGCGTTAAGAGGGTGAAGGAAGACTGTATCAAAAGTATGGAAAACTATTCAAGAAGAATTTAAGCAGAAAAGAAATAAATTACTTGCAAAGGAAGAAAAGTACATAAAAGTCATCTTATCTTCATCATTAAACTTAAGAAACTGAATAGAATAACATTTACAGTTGTTTGGGAAAAGTTTCATTACAAAATCTATACCTGCCTCTGTTATCATTCATAGAGTTGAAAGGAAAGCAAAGACACTCTTAGATACCTCAAGGTTCAGAAATAACTGAAGTAACTGAAGTAACTGAAGTTATACTTCCTGAAGTAACTGAAGTTATACTTCCAGTGGTCAAGAATGGAATCAAAAATAAAAACCAAAGGTGAAATTGTGATATAAAAGAATATTTTTAAATATTTGAAATAATTTAAATATTGGATTAGGTTAAAACTTGTTGCAAATATAATGAGAATATTAAAAAGAATTTTAAGACATAAGATATAAATGTAAATAAATAATTTAATAATAACATGTTCTAAACTTCCTGATTATAGCAACAAAAACTCAAGTGGTGAAAGAGAGGTGTCAGGAAGTAAAAATTTCTAATATACTCATTTCTTATCTTTTATATATGGAAATAAAGAAATGATAAATAGGATCTCATTCTCACTATGATAATTGAACATACATAATTTTAGCTTTTTTATATGTAAAGGTAAATAAGTACATAAAATATTTATGTTCTTTTTTTCATATACATAGGAGAAGAAAGGAAACATTGTTCACAGAAGAAAGACATGAAACTCTTACTTCTTAAAATGTTCCCAACATTTAATCAATCACCCAGTAAGTACTCAGGTGAGTAATCCTCTGCACCATTTCTTGCATGCATACAGGCTGTGTCCCTGTTACCACACTCTGGCCACATTGCCACTGTGTCTCTCCTGCCACCCTTGTCCAAGCCATCAATCCGTATTTACTGTAACTGCATTCTCAATATTCTCCTGACTTTTACTCTTGTCAAATTCTAAATGTTATTATGTTCCTGTATTACCTAAAATCATTCATTGGTTTCCTATTACCCTTAGGATAAAATCTAAACTTTAAGCATGGTATGAGGCTTCTTCTTACTTCTCTATGCTCATATCCTCCCTCTTCCTCTTGGTGATTCGGGGCTTCCTTCAATACTTCAAATGTTCCCTGTTCTGTCTTTTTCAGGTGTTTGCTAATGTGGGTTTTCTTATTCTAAAACATGTTTCCCTTATGTTTTGCTTGGTCTGTTGAGGGCTCAGCTAAATGGACTGATTCTAATCAGGACCTCATTTGACTCCCCTTCCAGGTTAGAACTGTGGACTCAGCAATGGATTCCTGTTTCTCTGTCTTTCCACTTTATGACATGCACCATACATAAAATTCCAAGATGTACATTTGGGTGTTTTTGAAGTTGGGTTGGCTATTACAACTGATGTTAAAGAAGTTGCAAACACCAGTCTAAGGCTTAGGTCATTGCCCGCCACGCCCCCCACAAAAGACCCTCTTATACTGAGAGAGGCTAATTCATGCTAGTAATAAGTGAGAATTCTGCGTTAAAATTGCCTCATTCATATGTTGGTATAGCTATTTACTAACATATGACTTTATTAGCGCTGTGCTTTAATTTGTTCCTCTGTCAAATGCAGATTATAATAGTACTTGCTTCAAAGTTTGTGTGTGTATGTACAATGAGATGATATATAAGCATGGCCTGACCTATATAAGGAACTCAGTAATATTAACTAATATAGATAATTTCTATAATTTAAGTAGGTGGTTTTACATGCAGCTAATTTTTAATTGTAAAAAGTAATCATAATTATCATTTAAAATGTCTTTAAAAGCTCTCAATGAGAAAACCTAGACATTGGACTTACTAGGAAAATACTTTAAATCAATTGTCTTAAATATACCCAAAGACCTAAAGGAAACTATGACCAAAGAACCAAAGGGAATCAGGAAAATGATAAGTAAAAAAAATGTGGATAAAAAAGAGAGGGAAATTTCAGAAAGTAACAGAATAGAAATTTGGGAGCTGAACAATACTATAAGTGAAACAAAACATTTACTGGAGGGGTTGGCAGCAGATTTGAGCAGGCAGAAGAGTCAGTGAATATGGTGATAGGACAATGGAAATTACCTAGTTGGAGGAGCATAAAGGAAAAAGAATAAAGAAAAGTTAAAAGACCATGAAAGACCTGTGAGACAACATGCAGGGAACCAACATATGCATTGTAGAAGTTCTGAAGGAGAAGTGAGAGAAAAGGAACAGAAAAAAATATTTGAAAATATAATAGTCCCGAATTTCCCAGTTTGATGAAAGACTGAATCTGTACATTTAAGAAGCTCAATAAACTACAGTAGGATAAGCACAAAGAGATTCATACTGAGGTACATTGTAGTCAAAGTGTTGAGAGCCAAAGGTGAAAGTATCTTGAAAGTAGCAAGAGAAAAATGCCTTATGTACAACGGATCCTCAGTAAGAATGAAACCAATTTTATTTTAAAATCATAGAGGAAAGAAGGCAATGGGATGACAGAGTTAAAGTGTTGGGAAAAATAGATCTCAACCAAGAATTCTCTGTCTGGCAAAATTGTTCTCCAAAAATGAAGGAGAAATAGAGATATTCTGAGATAAACTAAAGGTAAGGGAGTTTGTTGTTAGTAGACTTACCCTAAGAGAATGATAAAGAGACTCCTTTAGGCTCACACAAAAGGCCACTACACAATAATCCAAAGCCACATCAAATAATTAACTCTGGTAAAGACAGCTACATAGGTAAACATAGAATCCAGCATGACTGTATTTTTGGTTTGAACTCCTATTTTTATTTTCAACATGATTTAATTAACAAATGATTAAAAATAATTATAAACCTATGTTAATGAGCACACAATGTATGAAGATGAAATTTGTGATTATAACAATATAAGGTAGGGAACCAATCTGTATAGGAGTAGAAAGTTTGTATATTACTGAAGTTCAGTTAGTACTAATTCCAATTGGATTGTTGTAAATTTAGGTTGTCAATTTAATCCCCATAATAACAACTAAGACAATGCCTTTAAAAAAATATAAAAGCAAATGAGATTGGAATAAAATATCACAAAACAAAGAGTTAATTAAACACAAAAGAAGGCAGTAATGGGGAAGTGAGTGAAGAACAGAAAAATGACTTAAAACATAGAGAAATCAAATAGCAAAATGACAGAAGTAAGTCTTTCTTACCAATAATTTCATGAAATATAAATGGATTAATCTCTCCAACCAAAGGGCAGAGCCTGGCAGCATGGATAATGCAACATAATCAAAGTATATGCTGTTTACAAGAGAATAACTTTAAATTAAAATAATGCAAATAAGTTAAAAGTAAAATATGGAAAAAATTCTCCATGTAAATAGTTACAAATAAAGAGAAAGTGTAGCTATACTAATACCAGACAAAATAGCGTTCACTTATTTTTCATTATTTTTTAATTTTTCTATTACAGTTGTCCCAATTTTCCCCTGTTGCTCTCCCCTGCCCCACCCAATGCCCCCTCCGCCACGTCCCACAGTCAATCCCCACCCTGTTGTCCATGTCCATGGCTCATTTATACTTATTCTTTAACTAGACCCTTCCCCTTCTTTCCTTCCTTATCCCTCTCCCTCCTCCCCTCTGGTCACTGTCATTGTGTTCCTTGTTTTCATGCCTCTGGTTCTACTTTGTTCATTTGTTTGTTTTTTTTATTAGGTTCCTGTTACAGTTGAGATCTTATGGTATTTGCATTTTGTTGTCTGGCTTATTTCACTTAGCATAATACTCGCCAGTTCCATCTATGCTGTCGCAAAAGGTAGGTGTTCCTTCTGTCTTTCTGCTGCATAGTATTACATTGTGTAAATATTCCACATTTTTTTGATCCATTCATTTACTGATGGGCACTTAGGCTGTTTCTGGCACCTGGCTATTGTAGATAATGCTGTTATGAACATAGGGATGCAAAGATTCTCTTGAATTGGGGTTTCAGGATTCTTAGAGTATAATCCCAGCGGTGGAATCACTAGGTTGAAAGGCAGTTCCATTTTTAGTTTTTTGAGGAAATTCCATACTGTTTTCCACAATGGTTGCACTGGTCTGCATTCCCTAATGCACTAGGATTCCGTTTTCTCCAGATTTTCACCACCACTTGATGTTTGTTGATTTGTTAATGATGGCCATTCTGATCAGCTTGAGGTAGTATTTCATTGTGGTATTAATTTGCATCTCTCTGATGGTTAGTGATGTGATCTTTTCACATGCCGATGGGCCCTCTGTAAGTCTTCCTTGGAGAAGTGCCTGTTCAGGTCCTTTGCCCATTTTTTAAGTGGATTGTTTGTCTTTCTGGTGTTGAGTCATATGAATTCTTTATATATTTTGGAGATCAAACCCTTGTCTGAAGTGTCATTGGCAAATATATTTTCCCATACAGTTGGTTCCCTTTTCATTTTGATAATGTTTTCTTCAGCTGTGCAGAAGCTTGTTAATTTGAGGTAGTCCCATTTGTTTATTCTTAATTTTTTTTCCCTTGTCTTAGAAGATTTATTGGTGAAAATATTGCTGCATGGGATATCTGAAATTTTACTGCCTATGTTTTCCTCTAGGACTTTTATGGTGTCATGGCTTATGTTTAAGTCTTTTATCCATTTTGAGTTTATTCTGGTGCATGGTATAAGTTGGTGGTCTAGTTTCATTTTTTTGCTTGTGTCATTCAAGATCTTCTAGCACCATTTGTTGAAGGACTATTTTTCTTCCATTTTATGCTTCTGCCCCCTTTGCCAAATATTAATTGACCATAGAGACATGGGTTTATTTCTGGTTTTTAAAATTCTGTTTCATTGATCTTTGTGTTTATTCTTATGCCAGTAAGACTGTTTTGATAACAGTGGCCTTTTAGTATAGCTTGATGTGAGGTATTGTGGTCCCTCCTACTTTGTTCTTCTTTTTCAAGATGGCTGAGGCTATTTGGGGTTGTTTTTGGTTCCATATAAATTTTTGAAATATTAGTGAAATCTGTAAAATATGTCATTGGTATTTTAATAAAGATTGTGTTGAATCTATAGATTGCTTTGGGTTGTACAGACATTTTAATGATGTTAATTCTTCCACTCCATGAATATGGTATATACTTCCATTTGTTTATATCTTCCCTAATTTCTTTCTTCAGTCTTCTGTAGCAGACAAAATAGCATTTAAGTCCAAAACTGTTATAAGAACAAAGAAAAGCATTTTACATGTATGTCCAGAAAGTATCCAGCCAAGTACTATGACAAATAGAGACATTTATCGAAGAAGATACCAGATACAAGAAACATTGTACGTAGGACTATGATACCTCAGTCCCCTTCAAAGTAGGCACCTTAGGACCTCACTCAGTTGTCCAAATCGTCATCAGCTGCCTTGTTATATTTTCCTGAGTCTCATCAAATGTCTGAAATCTCTTCCCTTTCAAAGGTGATTTTAGTGTTAGGAAAAGTCAGAAGTTGTAGAGTTTAAAATCTGGGCTGTAGGGAGGCTGAATCACCTGGATAATTTGATGTTTCAACAAAAAACTCTCCATGAGATGTAATGCATGAGTGGGAGTATTGTCGTGAGGAAGCTGCCAATCACCAGTTGCGCACAGCTTTGGCCTTCTGAATCATCTGAATAGTTTCCGTGGAGGAATGTTCAAGCTTAATGCAAAATTTGATGCAGATTCGTCATTCTATTCACTCAATCATTTTGAATGTGATGGCCACACAGTACACGTGGTCACTCAAAACTCCTCAAAAGGAAACATGGTGTCTACTTCCCCTACTGACTCTTGCCATGAAGTTGCCATTGTTCATGCATGTGCATTCCAGTCCACTCTCCTTGGCTGCTAGGTTACATCAATGTTGCACAAACCATTCTTGTTATGTTAACAACGGTTGGACTTTTTCTGGACATTTATCAAGAAGATATAACAATTATACACATAAACACATCAAACAAAAAGCCCCCAAATACATCAAGCAAATATTGATAGAATTTAAGAGAGGAATAGACAGTACTACAGTAACAGTTGGAGATGTTACTATATAACTTTTAGTAACAGATAGAAAAATAGAAGATCAAAGGGAAATAGAGGACTTGAGAAATACTATAAACAACTAGGTCTAACAGATAAAAGGGGGGGGACCCAAAGAAAACCAGAATTATCTTCTGGAGGGTGATCCCCTTGTAGCACAGGCTTCCCCCTGCTAGGTGACTGTTCTGGGAACTGATCTGTATCAATGTACCAGCTGGCATTGTTGTGACAGGCTGCATTGAGCTTCAGTGAATTGTTTTGGAAGACTCTTTCAGTGCATTTGCTCATTTCATGATGGGTGATTTATGAATGCCCCTGGCCAAACTGCTCTAGGTGTTCAGCAGTTTTTGATCAAAAAAGGCATGACTCCAGTTCCTCACCTTCCCTACTCATCCAGTTTGCCCCGAGCAACATTTTTTGTTTTCCTGGATGAAAAAACTCCTCAAAAGGAAACATTTTGCCCACATGGAAGAGGTAAAATAAAAAATGGCAGGAGCACTAAAAGATATGAAAACTGACAAGTTCAAAACCTGTTTTGAGCAGTGGAGAAAACATCTTGGTAGGTATATTGCGTCAAATGGAGAGTACTTTGAAAGTGACTGAAGTTTAAATATGTAAGAATAAATATACAATTTTTAATAAATAAATTCTATTTATTTTGGGTCCTCTCCTCATATAGAAGAACATTTTACCCAAGAACAGTGGAATACATATTCTTCTCAAGTGGGTATAAAAACTTGTCCAGGATAGATAAATATTAGGCCATAAAAAGTCTCAATATGTTAATATTAAAAAATATTGAAATCATATGAAATATCTTCTCCAATCAAAATGAAATGAAGCTAGAGATTAATAAAAGAAGGAAACTGGAAAATTCACAAATATTTGCAAATTAAATGACACTTTCTTGAACAATCAATGGGTCAAAAAGGAAATAACAAGGAAAATCAGATTTATTTAGAGATAAATCACACCATACTGGAACTTTTGGGATGCAGTGATAGCAGTGCACAGAGGGAAATTAATAGCAGCAAATATCTACATTAAGAAAAAAAAACCAAACTCTGAAATCCATAACCTAATTTGACATATCAAAGAACTAGAAAAAGAACAAACTAATTATGCAAATCTAGCAGAAGAAAGGAAATAATAAAGATTAGAGCAGAGATAAATGAAATAGAGAATGGAAAAACAATAGAATCAATGAAGTCAAAATCAGTTATTTTAAAAGACTGACGAAACTGACAAATCTTTAGCTAGACTTACAGGAAAATGTGAGAGAACAAATAACTAAAGTCAGTGATGAAAATGTGGACCTTACTACTAACCACACAGAAATAACAAGGCTTATAAGAGTGTACTATGAATAATTATATGCCAACAAATTACATTTGATCTTAGCCAAAAGGCCAATAAGCGATGGCCAACAAATTAGATAACCTAAATGTAATATACAAATTCCTAGAAACACACAAATTACCCAAGCTGAATTTAGAAGAAATAAAAAAATATCAACAGACCTATGGCAGATAAAGAGATTGAATCAGTAATCAAAAAATTCCCAAGAAGGAAAGTCCAGGACCAGTTGGCTTCATTGGTGAATTCTACCAAAGGCTTAAAGAAGAATTCATACCAATCCTTCTCAAACTCTTAAAAAAAATAGAGGAGGCAGAAATACTTCCTAACTAATTGTGTGAATCCAGGATAATTGCTATACTAAAGCCAGAGAAGACACCGCAAGAAAAGAAAACTAAAAAACAATATTCCTCTCCCCCAACACGTCCTTGGGCATTGCAGGCTATGAGGCATAAGGTGCCTCAGCTGACAGGGGCTGGTAGCCCCTAGCTGCTGCTGCGAGGCTGAAGCCAGAGTGACTGTTCTTTTGGAGCTGCTTGTCTATCACTTTTCTTGTAGCACCAAGAGCTCAGCTGGGCTGAACTATTAAGAATGGAAGCTAATGTATCTGTTGACATGTTTTCAGAAGTCCTGGGGAATCAATTGCTTCAGACTACTACTAAACTAGTGCACGAACATTTGGATGCTGAAGTTCAGAAACTGGATTAGATGGGCCAAGATGAATTGTAACACCTCAAAAAAAAAAAAAGAAGAAGAGACTTGAGGCATCTGGGAAAGCTCATCAGCAGAAGCGAGAATGACTTTCAAAAGAACATGGGGAATACATGTTTTCTGATGATACTTTCTCAAGAAGTCAAGGAGAGTAAAAAAGTGGTCTGCCCTTTCTACAGAGTCCACATTCAGGTGTAAAATGCTAGACAGACATTTGGTGATATTGTCCAAAAAACATCTGGAGACCAAATTTTTGAAGGTGAATGTGGAAAAAGCACTCTTCTTTTTTAAAAGGCTGAGGATCAAAGTCATTCCCACACTAACACTGGTGAAAGATGGAAAAACCCAAGATTACATCATTGGATTTACTGACCTAAGAAATACTGATGACTTCACTTGAAACTTTAGAAAAGAGGCTTGGTTTTTCTGATATTCCTAATTACAGTGGAAATTTAATGGAGCCACCATTTCAGAGCCAAAAGAAACTTGGAACAAACTTCACAAAGCTGGAAAAGAGACATGATTTGGATTCTGATGATGATTACAGAGTAGTTTATAATTCCTTGTAAATTGCCCTTTTATTTCTTCTTACTTTGGAATTAGATGTGTTTTCTAAATTCTGTTGATTTTGATACATTGGTCATCTGATAGTGATATTCTAGTTTTACACTGTTGCATCACATTGAAAGACATCTTTAATATTTTCTGTGTGGAGCTCATTTTTAATTTGAGGAAAACTATTGTTCTTAAACTAACTGGGTAGGATATGAATTCTTTATTTTTGTGGCTGCTTTTATCATAATAAAATTTTTACATCTTTATACCATTCATAGTTGTGTTTTTAATCCACTGGATGGGAAATAGAAACTCAGAGAATTATTCAGGACTAATCCTCATGCATTATTTACTTTATACAACAGGTCATGTAACATTTGCTGGTGTAAGAGACTGCACTTGAAAATGAATTATAAACACTTTTCACTTCTGGAATATATTTACACAACTATTAAAGAACTGCTTAAAAAACAATATTCCGTATAGTTAAAGAAGAAAAAATTCTCCACAAAACACTAGTAGACTAAATTCAACAGCTTATTAAGTGGATTTTACTTCATGACCAACTATGATTTATAACTGGAATGCAAGGGTAGTTAAACATAAGAAAATCATTCAATGTGATATACCATTGTGAGAAACCAATAAAGATTTTCTTTAATCTATTGATTAAAGAAAAAAAAACCCTATCTGATCATCTCCATTGATACAGAAAAGACATTTGACAAAATCCAACAGCTTTTAGTGATTAAAAAAAGATACAGGCAACTAGAAAGAGAAGGGAACTGCCTTAATATGATAAAGAGAATATATGAGAAATCCACAGCTAACACCTGACACATGAAAGTTTTCCCCCAAGACCAAGAACAAGACAAGGATAATTCAGCACTGCAGTTCAATGTTGTCCTGAAGTTCTAGTCAGAGCAATTAAAGAAGAAATATTATAAAAGGCATACAAATTAGAAAGGAATAGGTGAAAATATCTCTGTTTACAGATATTATCCTGTATATAGAAAATTCCAAAGAATACACAAGAATGCTACTAGAGCTAATAAATGAATTTACCAAAGTTGCAGGATACAGGATCAACAATCAAAAGTCAGTCGTGTTTCTATGCATCATCAATGAAAATTCCAAAAATAAAATTAAGGAAACAATTCAACTTAAAATAGCATACAACAGAATTTTAAGTTATGTGAATTTTACCTCATATTTTTAAAACAGAGAAAAAGGAAAAACTGAGGAAGTCTGAGTAAATTATGGACTGAGATAATAAAATAAGATGTTAATAATAGGGGAACCTGTGTGTGGTGGGGTATATGGGAACTCTGCAGTGTTTGCTCAATTTTTCTCTAATTCTAAAGCTATTCTAAAACTATAATCTATTAACTAAAAGAAACTTTACTGTCTTATATAACTATTAGATCAAAGAGGAAATAAAACTGTAATTAAAAAATCATAAAATAATGACCATGTAAAAGTGACATATCAAAGTTGTGAGATGTAGTTAAAATGGTACTCAGACACACTCCTAGCATTAAATATTTTCATTACAAAACAAGAAAGAATAAAATTACATGAATTAATCATTCAAGTCAAGAACAGAAAAGAAAAAGTAAAATATTCTAAAATAAGGTATTAAAAATGTTAATAAAAATAAAAGCAAAAACCATTTAAAAAAGAGCTAACCATCTAACCATTAAAGTGATATATCCAAGAGATTAACTCTTTGACATATCCAATCAGGAAAAAAGAGTGAGAGAGAGAGAGAGAGAGAGAGAGAAACAAATGGATAAAATAAGTAATGAAAAAGTTATCCACATAATGATGAAAATGATTAAAAAAGTACAAGGGAATACCATGTATGCTTATATATATAAAGTATTTGATAAAAAGGATCATTTATGAACAAAACAACCAAAGGTGGGTGCTAAGTACAAACAGTGTTAAAGTTTGCTCTTTAAAAATCTCAAGGAGCAAATAGTGCCCTTTAAACTTTTTTAGAACATGGAAACTTTTGGTATTTTTATCAGAAAATAAAAATACAGATTAATTTCACTTATGAATATGAATGCAAAAATTCTCAGTAAATTACAAACATTTCTTTTTCAGCATACATTTTCTTAATATAAATTGGTGTAAGATTAAACAATTGGGTCATAAATTTGGCATACTACTGTAAGTTGTAACTGTATTGTGGTCTGCAACTAGCGCTGTCATAATAGGAAGATTTAGCACAAAGCATAGGAACAGCTGCTTTGTTTGAGTATCTGGTTGCTCTGCCTGGATAGGGCTCCTTGGCTATGTCATATTGTTTTCATTCTTTTCTGTTAATTTGAGTCATGAGCTAAATTGTGAAGCCAAAATAATAGAGGAGAAGAGTCTAAGCATGTGGACCGAGGAGAAAATGAGGAAATGTGTACGTTTGGCTTGGTTGGTTTCAATCAGCCAATTCGTTATTTTAACCAGAGGAAAAACAAAATATACTTTATAACTATAAACTTATCTTTATTACTAGGGCATGACTTTTGATAATGTGAAATTTTTAAAAAATGAGTTTACTGTGTTGTATAACAGCAGAGCACTACATAAAGTAGAAAAACTATACAGTTGTC
The DNA here is from genome assembly GCF_021234165.1 of Pteronotus mesoamericanus. Lineage (NCBI taxonomy): Eukaryota > Metazoa > Chordata > Mammalia > Chiroptera > Mormoopidae > Pteronotus > Pteronotus mesoamericanus. Next base: position 23,546,327 of record NW_026555325.1, on the reverse strand, counting down.
TCTAATGATACAAAAAAATTAAATATAATTTTACATGAAGTCTTGATACACCTTTAGTAAACTAGAGTTAGAAGTATATTTGGTAGTTATTTGGTTTTTATACTAAGTTTATTTACCTCAAACCAACAGCCAACGTCATTCTTAATGTTAACCACTAGGGAAATTCCCACTGAGATCAGAACAAGACAAGGTTGGCTGCTATCTCCTGTATTATTAAACCCTGTTCTAGAAGTTCTGGACAATGTGTTGAGAAGAAAAAAAAAGAGTATACAAAATTACATTTTTACCATATAGGCATCACATGTAAATTACCTAAAATAATTTAGAATAAATAAAGGATCAATATTCAGCTGGATGCAAGATAAAACTATGAAATCAAGATGTTTCTTAAATCCCTACCCCACAGAAACAAAATAAAACAAAATATATTGGAATACATTTTACAACAAACAAAAACCTATATATTTCCTGAGGCTTTAAGTACATGGAAAGAAAGAATGTTTGCAGACAGGAAGGTTCTCTACTGTAAGGATGATCATCTTCTTCAAATTAGTGCATAGTTTTATAAAATTCCAACCAGAGCTTTTTTGGAGGAATTTAACAGATTTTAAAAAATCTTCCAGTTGGCTATCTCTTCATTGTCACAAGCATTTAAAAGAAATAACTGGACATTCCTTTAGGGCCTTAGTTGGCTGCTAACAGGAACCTCAGTCAGGTTGGACCTGATAGACAACCCATACCCGCCTTGCACAGAGGCAGGCTCATGGGTGCACCTGTGCACAGGTACTGGGGATAGTGAGGAGGTGGTGGTGTGGGTGAGTGAGAAGAAGGGAGAACTAGAAACAACTTCCAAGTTTCTATGAATCATTTGGCTGCTCCGTGATCTTGGCCGAGTCATTTTTCCTTCCCCCCTCCCATCATTTTGCAGTTTGGCTAAAACATCCCAAAACGCTGTTTCAATGTTGTGAAAAGGCAGGGCAGTGGTAACAGAGAGCCATGGAAGAAGTGATATGAATTCATGTTTAAGCATGGGTTCTCTCATAGCTGGAAGATCTTGTGACTCTTTTCCTCCAGCAGACACTCAATAAATAGCAGTTATTAATATAACAAGAGTAGTGATGATTCTTGATGTTTAATCATTTTGAATGATCATTTCCTAGGATTATTATTAAGAAAATACAGTCTTTAGTATTCCTTTGTGATTATAAACATAAAAACCAATTGGTAATAGATTCAGACTATATTATTCTAATTATTTAAGTTTAAATGTTTTAGGATAGGAAATGGAAAATTTTCTATGAGATTAATACTTTACTGTAAAGCTATATTCATTAACATGTATCTCTTAGAAAATGGAAAAATATAAATGAGTTAATGTTTGAATGAACACACTGGATTATGCTGGAACTGATCTTTAAAATTCTAACAAAAAGGAAGTATGAATATATACAGTATTAGTGTACTTTTCAACCTAGTAAACTATATATAACATGCCAAATACATATATTTTGTCTTACATTATGTTATATAAACCACTCATTAGAGAAGGCTTATATTTAAAAAATCATTTCAAATAGAGAAATATATTCTATCTTAAAAGTTGAGAAGAATGTAACGAAAATCACAGTATTTAAAATTTTTCTTTAGTCTTAGCTAGGGACCCCATTTTTTTAAAGGTCAAATTCCTAACTACAATAGTGAATACAACGGCATTATTGAATCATGTCATGAATTACTCACTCAGCAGAAGCAAGAGAAGAACAAATCAGCAACACTTCAGTTTAAGCCATCCCGGCCACCTTTCTAGGCTGCGAATCAGTAGGAAGTACTAAAGTTTTGGTTACCTCTTCTTCAGATTACAAGTCTTCCTTCATAGACTATTGCTCTTTAAAGCGCAGGCAGTTACAGAGTCTAGAATGCTGCTAAAACCTTGAGCTCTCCTTGTGTTGAACTGGGAACTTCCACTGAGAAATCCCCTGACTTGAGAACTTCCTTATTTGTAGTTATTGACAGCCAATCATGGCAACATACTGAAATGAAGCAAAGACTACCAGAAATTGTTCTGTAAACCACCGTGACTGTAGTTCTGACTTCCTTTTGAAGCAAAGACACTTTACTTGAATAATTATGGCATTTTAACAAAAATCCAGAAATTCTAAACACAACAATTTTTTTGTATTAAGCACATTTTCATGTAAAAAATGTAAAAGTAAGTGTATTTTATAAATAGCCTTTTTTTTTTAGCTTTTAAAAAGTCACTCTTGCCCATAAGTAATATATTTATAAACAGAAGGTAAAGACTAGATTTGGGTAGAACTGTCTTTGCTTCATGGTCAACAAGGGTCACTTGGATGAAGCCAGATAATAATAATAATGTTTATGCTGGATTCCAGAGCCTGACCTCAGGTACTTAGAAGAAAGGTGAAGCAAAGAGGCACTTAAGACAGCCTTTCTCCTTGGGAACTAAGGTTTATTGCTCAGGGGGATGAGTGTATGTTCTAGTACACTGGGGTGATGCCATACAAATACAGGTATTCTTCTCAGGCTGTTTGGAGGAAAACATCAAGTTTTACATGCAAATGGAAAGAAGCATATGTACCACAGACATTTTTCTTTGTTGTAAAATTTTAGAGCTGGAAATGTCCTTAGACACCATCTGTTCTATTTCCTTTTTATTCAGATGAGGAAATAAGAGAGAGGGTACATGCTCAAAGTCATAAAGAAAGTTGGAGACAAAACTCAGATTAAAATCTGAATCTCTTGAATCTGAATGTGTTTCTTTCTTTTACTGTACTATACTCTCAGCATATCAAGTTATTAAACAGAAAAAGACTGTAACCAAAAAAAGACTGAAAGTCTCCTGGTTCAATTCCTGCATTTTGCATATGAGGAGTCCGAGACCTCGCCCCAAGTTCCACAATTAGTGAAAGGATTAGAATTTAGAACTTCTGATTCTCACTCTAGTGTTCTTCCCATTTTAAAACACTGCTCTCTCTTAAATTAGATGTTAAATAAGTGTGAAATATTTCCAATCCTGATGAAATTATACTATACAAATGAAATAATTTTGAAAGTATATAAAATGAATATGTTTATGATTCAGAATGTTCCATTTACTCATCTGACATATAACAAAGAATTCATTTTCTTCAGGACCTTGTGTTTTATAAGTACCTTACTGGTATCAAACATTAAACTTTCTTGTGTGCAATGGAAAAATATAACCTAACTACTCTGTAAATATTAAAAAACGCACACAAACACACAAATTGATCTAACCACTAGTGGAAAGAAAACATGCTTCTCAAGAATTTACATTTTTGAATGAGCAGGGTTTTAAAAACAAAGATATTAAAAAAAAAAAAAGCAGAGCTGATGTCTTAACTGGGAAATGCCCCTGTGGTCTCTCCGTCTGTGCCCCTTTTCCCTTCTCTTTGCTTTGGCATGTGACCTTGGCTGATGTCCAAGATCCAGAGGAAATGGCCAGCCCTGGGTGCTTGGCCTCAACCTGGAGGGACACTGCTTGCAAGAGGGTCCTGAGAGGCCAAGACAAAGAAGCTATAGTTAGAGATCTTTCTGAGGAAATTCTGTCCAAGTACAAGGAATTTAAAACCTATGCCACCAAGGAGTTCTGGCTCTTGGCAAAATATGTGAGGCAGATGGAAATTTTTATCTTTGTTGTTTCTAATGGTCCCTTTTCTTATTCCCTCCCACTCCTTTTCCTCTCTCAGAGTCATAGACCATGTGACCAGAGCAGATAGAAATGCAGATCCTGTAGGGAGAGAAGGAGCAAACTGGCATTGAGCCAGGGTTGGCAAGGGTTAAGGTACAACGACTAGGGTTGGAGAGGCCTTGGGGGTGCTCCAAGCCCAAATTAGAGGATGGATGGTGGAAGTCAGGTTCCTATCCAAGCCAAGGTCAATGGCCAAGGGGTTGCTAATCAAAGAATGAAGAGATCACCACCATGGGCAGCAGGGTCCTCAGAGAAGGTCTGGGTGAAAGGCCTCCCTAAGGACTCCTGGAAAGAGTCTTTCCTGAGGACAGTGGAGGGCAAGAAAACCAGGGCTCTCAATTGCTGACTGGGATTCAGGGTTGGGCTTCCTCCTTCAAGAAGGAGCCCAGGTACACAGAACTCTGGCCAAGAAACTAATTAGGCAGCTGTGCTGCATGGGGTAGGTGTTTGATTGAGAAACAGTTCAGATGATTACATTGGCACCTGCAGAATGAATCCCTGTCCTAGGCATGGTATCTGTGGGAGCAACAGAATTTTCTAACCTCTATTTGCTAACGGGCTGATGCTCCAAGATTTTATTGGCCCAGGGCCACAACACGGTTGGGACCTGTGGGGATGATGAATACTGTTTTTCTAATACCACCCCAATCTTATAAACTGTACTGGAGGGAGCAGCCAGTATCGCTAATTTGCAGCCTACCATAAATTTATGCCAAAATGTTGCTTCTCTAGTGGGGATGCTTGCATTTTATGTCTTAGAGACTTGTAGAATTATTTAATTGAATTTCTGGCCACAGGGAGGAGGCAGGGAAAGGGAAATGTCCTTATTTCTTACAATTCTTTTACTTAAAGTGTAACCTAAGTTAATGACTGGCCTTATATCAGTAGGTACATGTAGTTAGCAAAGTGTGCTCAATTACTTATTTAACAAACATATTATCTATTATGTAGTATTAGGTTCTGTTCTGGGTATAGGGATTATTAAAATGTTTTTGCTTATGATATTAAGCAAATCATAATATTATATTGCTCATGATATTAAGGCAGAGACAGACAGGCAAACGATATCTTCTCCTGCCTCCTGCCAAAGACAAGAGCAGAGATAGGTATAATGTGCTGTGTGGGGAAAGAGGCAGTTCTCAGCTGGAGTGACTCATGAAGGGAATCCTAGATATCCAGGAACTGAACAAGCAAAAAGGATCAAGGGTTGCACATTTATTTGATACCTTTTCCTATGTTTTCTATAAGTTCACTTGATTTCCTTTAGGCTAAACTTGGGGCTTTTTGCTCTTTTCTATAACACTGTAAGTAACATTTTTCTAAAAATCTTAGTTTGCTTTTCAACACTGTAGAGGTTTAAACAAATTTGTGAGGTATGCAGATATCCTCAGCAGTTAAGAAGTACCTTAACTGTACTATTATTAGGCCTATTATTTTTGAGATGAGTAATACAAGTAAGACTGGTTCTCTTAGCTAACAATAAACCTCATTGTATGATGGATACATAATTTTGGCTATTAAAAGAAAGATGATACTTAGTGATGTATAATGAAAAGAAGGTTAACAGAACTAAAATCCAAAAATAATCTTGACAAACTCAATTTATACATTGATGCTAGCATGCAATTTAAGAAGAGTAATGATAAAGTTGTTTAGTCACTACTCTCATCTTACATCCTGTACCATCCTACAGCTACCCCACAACCATCCAAGATTTTGTAAACAAACAAAAAACAGGAAATAAATTACATAAATTCAGAGAGGCAATAATGAGATGCAATTTAATAACAGTCATACAAAAAAGACTTAATTTTAGTTGAGGTAAGGTTATGGGGATGTTAAAAAATTCCAAAATGAACAGGAACTTAGAAGTCCCTCCAGAATGAGGGAAACACTGCTTTCAGATCCTCTTTGGGTACCACTCTTTAAGAAGACTGGCAACCAACTAGTTATTAAGTACTCGTTTATATTATATGTGCATGATTGTAGGAATGGAGGATGTTTAACTTAGAGAAAATGAGAAAAATATCAATCAAATATCAGCTAAATTTTCCCACATCACTTCAAGGTGGACCTCAGACCAGTAAGTAAGAAATAAAAAAAAGTAAATTTTGTTTCACTATGCAGAGATCAACATTCCTAGAGCAAAAATAATAGTAAGTCAGCCTGGGAGATAATGAGTTCCCGTTCCTAGAGAAAACCAAGCATAAGATAAAGGACCACTTCTTCAGAATGCTGAAAGGGTATTAATATCAATAGGAGATAATAATGTCTCACAAAGCATTTACTTTGGTCCTGGAACAATTCTAAGTACTTCACATGTATCACTTTAATCCTTTTAAGTCCCCAGTAAGGAAGATGATCTTTTGTTAATACAAAACTGAGGCATAGAAAAGTTAACTAACTTAAACTAGTAAGTGTAGTTAGTAAGTAGGAACTCAGGCATCTGTCTCCAAAGTCCATACTTTTAACTTTATTATAGTGCAGCTGCGATGTTCATTAGGGTGCTCTTTATCAAGTACAGATTCCCTTTCTCACTGAGAGTATAGAATATTATTTTATTTTACTTTTAAGATTTTATTTATTTATTTTTAGAGAGAAGGGAAGGAAGGGAGAAAGAGGAACAGAAACATCGACTGGTTGCCTCCCCTATGTACTCTGACTGGAACCTTGGCATCTACCCTGACTGGGAATCAAACTGGTGACATTTTTCTTTGCAGGGTGATGTCCAACCCACTGAGCCCCACTGGTCGGGGCTATTTTATTTTATTTTGTAATTAATAGTTTTAATCCTCATCCAAGGACATGTTTATTGATTGGAGAGATAGATAGATGATAGATAGATAGATAGAGACAAAGACAGATGATAGATAGGTAGATAGATAGATAGATAGATAGATAGATACATAGATACATAGATACATAGATAGATAGAATGAACATCAATGTGAGTGAGAAACATGGATCAATTGCCTCCCATTCACACCATGACTGGAGAAGTGAACCTAAAATCTTTTGTGTTCAGGATGGCACTCCAACTAACTGAGCCACTCAGGACCTGGCCAGCGCTAGCATGGAATTTTAGAGGAGGTAAAAAGAAATTCAGATGTTTACTCTACCACATTTTATTCCTTTTTATACCCAATTTTGAAAACTTCCAATGTGACAAGAAGTTAATAAACTGAGAGTATGCCATCTCCAATCCCTGTTCAATAACTACCAGTTTGGTTTTGGGATGGGCACGTAAGAATGATATAATTGAAAACAGCAGGAGGATGGGAAAGCAAAGGAGGATGGTGTGGAAGTGGGGCTTTTGTTGAGATGTGGAGGAGGGAACTAGACTTACTGCTATTTCTCAAATGCCAATTTAAGAAGAAAAGGCAGCCTTGGAGCAGATTCAATGCCATTAGTGAGGGATGAAGACAGTGCAAAATTTGTTTCTGCAGATTACTTATCCTGCAATTCTTTCCTCTTCAGTCTGTTATGTATAGCTTAGTCTCGTAAAAAAAAATCCGTGATAATTTCTTCAGGGTACAAGGTGAACTATCTAAGGCTCCATAAAAAACTTTCTATAAGTTGACAGAATTTTATTAGGGAATGAGACACCTTACTATAGAAAAGTCTGCTTCAGGTATTATGCATTCTATTTTCTCTTTTAGTGGCCAAAGTAGCAATACATTTAGTTTATTGCCAAATAGCCCTTTTATTTTGATCTATGTACTGAGATTTCTCCTGTTCAGGTTAATGGGAACCACCAACCAAAAGAATGAGTTTCACAGCATTTTCTTTCTAAACTGAGACATCTAGAAAAGTGGTTTAGGTATTCGAATAAAGAAACAGAAATTACTTGGTTCCTTCACAGGGGCCCAGGATTTATAAATGGCAGAAAAAAATTAAATTACCTAAAACATATTTCTTTTGGATTTAAAAATTCATGAAATTGTAATTTCTGTGAAATGTTTAAGTTCATAATAATTTTCTATGTAAGCACACACAGTACAGTAGTTTCTAATATTAATAGGATTAATAGTTCACACTTGTAATTCTCTATAAATGAGGAGATAAAAAACATGCAAGCCCATCCATAGCAGTAGCAGCAAGAGAGAAATTGGAGAGGAGAAAGAAAAAGAGGGAGAGACAGGAAGGGCAGTCCATAAACAGAGTTTCTCTGTGACTTGACTAAAATAAATCAGACTTTCAAAGAGATCTGACCTTTGAAAACTGCTTAGTTTGACTCCAAGGGCAGGTTGGGAGGACTGACTTGCGGAAACTTGCAGAGGGATTTCAAGATTCCTTCTGTTATTCATTCTTCAGCTTACTAGTTAAGTTTCCTTTTAATCTGATCGTATTTGAAGGATGTCAGAGCCATGACAAAAGATTCAATAACATAGGTTCCAAGTAAAATCACAAGCTATTGTTTGAGGGAGAAAAACATACAATGCTAGAGGTGTAGGAATAATTGTCTCTGCGTTCACATGCTATTTTTTAGATAATCTGGTTGAATCCTTTCACTTCAAAGAGGAAGAAACTGAGACACAAGGAGAAAGATTTTCTCAATATCAAGTAGCTGATAATGGAGTTAACAGATTTCTGCTGGCATTAGAGATCTTGGCTCCAAAGTACTTGATCATCTCTGACCATAATTTGAGGACATTGTTAATGTTTGGAAGATGAGTAGGGTGTGATTGGAGAACTTTCTCTGATTATTCTATTGGTGAAAGGCCCATCTTGTCTCTTTTCATTTTGTTTCAGATTTTAAAATAGCATTTGAATAATAAAAAAAAAAACTCCTTCTAAGAATACTTCTTTCCCATGTTATTTATTTATTCATCAGTTTTCTATGTTGATCACCTCTGGGGAGAGGGCACATAGAACCAAGCTCCACTTTTGGTAGCACATCAGAGGAATTAAAAATTACCTCTTTGTTGAGAGGCAGTCTAGCAGAGGGTTAGGCACTCAGGTGCTAGAGCCGTATTGCCTAGGCTCCAAATCCTGACTCCATTATTTAAAGCTCCTTGCCTAAAACTTACGGTAGTTTGAGAATAGGAAGAATTAGTATATGTAAAACACTTAAAATACTGAGCACATGGTGAGGTTATACAGGTTTTTAATTATTGTTCTTTATTCCTTGGTATATTTTTATTCACTGTCTCTGTAAAACCATAATGTGACTATATATAAGTATTGATGGAAAACTAGAGAGACAAATCAAAGTATTTAAGCAAGATCTTTTTGTTCACTTATGCAACATCCATATTGCCTTTTAGTCATCCCCGTATAGAGTATGTGCTGTGTGGAAAGCTAACTCCACCCTTAATTCATGGGTAAGTTAACATTGGCTTAAACCAGTCAGCACAACACATTTCCCTGGACTTTGCTGTTGGTTTAGGGGTGGTGAGCATGTGTTATAAGCCAGTCTAGTCTGGGTGCATCCCATGACTCTAGTTTGGAATACAGAGCTCACTATTCAATTGAGAGTGAACAGTGAAGCACAGCCCTCCTTATGGCTGGCAGCCAGCCAGCCAAAATCTACAAAGGGCTTCAACCCTAGGATGAGCCTCCACCAGGGGTTACCCAAAAAGAGAAATGATATTGCTGAACCAATATAGAAGCTCCCTTTACCTCCTGACTTTCTTATAATGTTATCACCCAAATCTTTTTTTTTTATTGTTTAAGTTAATTTGAGTTGGATTTTCTGTTACTAGCAACTGAAATCTTTTTGATGTAATACTCAACATAGTAAATTAGGATTCACAAATAACAGCAACAACCACAAAAAAAAAAAAAAGTGCCTTTTGGAGAAGTTGCTACATGACAAGCACTGTCTTAGGTACTGATCTTTACAATAACCCCATGGACAGGTATTGAAATTCTCATTCTCCACTACTCAAACAGTATGACTCAGAATACCATGCTCAAAGTATCATGACTGTAGATCTTATACTTTTCCAGCTTGGCTTGTTTGTGAACTACTTTCTGTTAATATTTTTGCAGGGAGCGAATGCAAAAGCCTAATTAGTCAGGCTCCCTCATCTCTCATCCCCCAGATAATTTTTAAAACTAAATTCAGAAGATACTTATTTGGGTACAGCAATATTGAAACTTGACAGTTGATTAAGGAGCTGCTGTATTTAGCTTTGCATTTTTTAGTTTTTTTGTTTATTTTGCTTTATTTTATTTTTAGTTGCAGGTTCAATATGAGAATCTATTTTTCTAGGATTTGAGTGCTCACTGCCTTCCCCCGCCCTCTATATTTTTTACTGTAACCAAGATATTAGGCTCATTTGCAATGGATTACTCTGGCAGAAATTCAAACTATTTCTCTGGTTGTTGGCATACTTTGGGTTTTTTAGCAAATGCTTTGAAGCTTTATTCCTCAAGAATGAAGATCTTTTCTTCCTCTTCTTTTATCAGTCAGGGAACCAGTCAAAAGACAGACACCATATGGTATTATCATTTGAATAGGGAAACTTTAATGTAAAGAATTACTGACTATAACAGGTGATGATCTATAAAGGGATGAAGATAACTCAAAAGAATACATTAGAGCTCAGGGAGGGTATTCAAGGAAGGAACAAATGTGGAAAAGAGGCCTCCTCCCCAAGGCTGGGATTCAGGCCATGCTGGAGAAGGAGTGCCTATTGGTCATGATACACCAGAGAATTTTCCTGGGGCGCCTGCATCAGAGCTGGTCCACAGATACTGGGCACATAGGAAACACCCTTTCAAAATGTAAGTGGGCCACAGCTGGGAAAGTGACTTCTGGGATACCTGTGTGACTTACTGGAAAGCTGTCAATAGAGATGGTACTGAAACTTTACCAGAAGCCATCCATCCGTATGCCCCTGCACCTTGAGGGGGGTGAGTGCAGCTGGATGAACCCCACACATAAAGCTGGAAGCCATGAGTTGGGAGCAAAAAGCAAATGGAAAACACTGAAATCAAGAACAGGAGCCCTGTTCCTCTTATAGTACTTCTCCAGTTTCCTGTACTGACAAAGCTTAACATTGTGTTGGAGCAAAGGAGACAATTCAAGTTCCATTTTTTTTTCAGGGAAGACAATCAAGGGTAGCTTTGAAATTGGGAAGCAATACATTTTTAGCTGGCAAACTTTTGAATGTAAGGGGTTAGTTTTCATTGTATCTTGTTATGTCAATATTCAATAGTAGCTTTTAAATATATTATCAATATTACCTGAAGTTATGTAAAGGAGTTGTTAATTATAAAATGTCTTTTCAGGTATGGTCCCATCAAAGTCTTGGGTTCTCTAAATCCTCCTTGACTGATGTCTGAAATAGGTTAGGCCTTTATTTGTAATATAAGATTTTGACCCCAGTTAAAATGTAACTACCTTTTGAAGAAGAACAATTATACTGGTAGGGGCCATTCAACCTTAAGATGACTGAAAACTCTAATGCTAACTGATAATAAAGAAAATGAGAACATTTAAAGTAACTAAGATGGGGGTGGTCACCGAAGAAGAACATGGGCTAAGAATGAAGAGGCTATGAGTATAAGTCAGTTTACTCCATTTCTCAATTTTGTCTGAACTGATTACATGGAAAAGAGACAGGGGATAAGATTCTTAAGGATAAGAGAAACTGACCAGAAATACAGTTACTGGGAACTTTGTATATAATAGGGTGGCTTAGATAGTTTAAAGTGAGGTAATGAATGAATGATAGCCGAAGTCTTTGACTCCAAACATTGAATGAAGGGAAGGGTAACTCTATGATGTTTAAGATGCCATTCAGCTCTAACATACAAATAATTTGTGATTCTATTCCTTGGCATGATTGAATTTCTTACACAGAACTTGATTATGACAGGAGAGGATATAGGACCCGATTAAGAAAATAAAAGAAAGTGGAGTGGAGTGAAGGTGGGAGGAGAAAGGATGTGCACAAGGGTGGATGCATGCAGGTGGTCTGCACAGAGATGGGCTTTTGTTCAATGTGGAAGGCTAAGGTTGAATTTGTTTGTTTTTTTCTTCTTTTTTCTTTTTTTAAAAATTTATTTTCTTTATTTTTTCAAATACATTTGTCTCTGCCTTCCCCCCACCACCTTCCCCTGCCCCCTCCCCCCCATTCCTTCCCCTTTGATTTTGTCCATGAGACCTTGCTACACATTCCCCGACCCTCCCATTCCCTTCCTTTTCCCCCGTCCCCCACTCCCTCCATCCCTCTTGTCTCTGTTCGTTTCTTTTCCTTTCAGTGTTGTTGGTCTTATTTTCCTTGCATCTTTGTATTGTTGGTTAGGGTCCGCTTACAGGTGAGATCATATGGTATTTTTTTGAGAAGAAAAATAAAGTTAACCAACTTGGAACAAAAATAATGTATTTAGTATTTGATGGCACATTCATTGACATTCTGTTGTTGCATTAGATGTCTTTTTTTGTTGTTGTTCCAAGATGAACCTTTCCCCTACCATTAGTCAGAAGACTTTCCTAACTATTTTGAACTTTTCTATCACTGAGACTCTGAAACACACAGTTTAGTTATCTTATACATATTGTTTTTGTATAATTGTTATAGAATTACTCCAGCATTTTGAGATCAGAAGCCATGACTGGCACATAACTTGTAGCTTCACAGCACCTAAAAATGCTATGCCTTGCTAGGTGCTTAATAGTTAATGATATACCTAGTACATGAAGAAATATAGGCTTGTGTTTGAGATATGACATCCTCTACCACAACTGAATAGATAGCCATGCAAGATGAGTTTATATTACTGAAAGAAGGATTCATTATTTGGCATTATATGTAAGGAAAACTTCCTATAGCAACAATACTCTTATTCAAAGAAACAAAAGGCTAAAGCATTTGGGCATTTACACTTCTCTTCGATTGAGTACCACCCAGAAACTTGAGGAAAATATCTAATTGAATCCTTGGCTCTAATTATAGTCCAAGGTATTAAACAAAGAAACTTTATGACAACACTCGATACAAGCTAAAGTCATTATTGGTGGCACTCCAGGCTTTATTTCAAGATTCTCTAGGTACTTCAAAGCATAACATGAGAGATCAAAAAATAAATATTTAAAAAGAAGATAAAGAGACCTATATTTATCAAGTAACTTCACTGTACCAGGCATCATACTAGCTATCATATACAAATACATTATTGCTGGGAAACGCCCTGTCTGGTTTCAGGAACTGTAACCCTGCCGACAGGTGGGAGAGCCCCAAGGCTGGAAATAATCAGGGAGGCCTTGGAGAAACAGGCTCCTGAGGAGACAAAGCCTGTACCCCGGGCAGGGGCTGTGCCTTCGCATCACCCTGCTTGGCCCTGTGATGGTCGTTTGTTGATGATGGGTAAGTTTTTTCTCATACAGAGAAAAATGATGTAAGACAGACATGGGCTGGTATGGGCAGCAGACATGGAAATGGAGGACACAGAGAAAGGGCAAAAAGGCCTGCACCCCTCAGCTCGGCTTGGACATGGCCGGAGTCCTCCTTCTATCCAGAAGAAGTCTCCTCGTTTCTTGGCAGCTCCTTCCCTCCTCCTGGCCCAGGCTTGAAACAATACCAGAGACAGTCCTAAACCAGATCTGGCAGTTCCCAGGGGAATCAGGCCTAAAAGTAAATTCTTTAAAGTGTGCTTTGCTGTTCCCTCAGAAGCTCTAGCTAGCTCTTGCTGGGAAGGAAATTTACATTATTCACAGACCCTAACCCTATACTCTTGGGCACTCTTGTGTTTGCTATGCTCTCATGTTTAGTCGTCTCTCTTGTTTACTAGTCTCCTCTTGGACCATGTAAATCGGTGTGTTTCTGCCATTTGTTTTCTTCAAAACATCACGTATTCTCTGTGAACATTAGCATACTGATGTAATGTGATAACCTGTGCATGCCTGTTACTTAGCCCCACTGATACCCTTTTCAATAAAAGCTTTGAACAAAGGGACTGGGGCCTTCCTCACTAGGCGGATGTGCCATGTCCCCTCTCCTGACAAAGACAAGTGTTTGCGACGACTCATGTTTATTCCCTCCATCTGTGACACCCCTGGGATGGGCTCTGCGGGATTCAGAGTCTGCGCTCCCATCTCAGCTGACCCCAGGCGGTAACCCTCAGATCCCAGAGCACCGCACTCCCTGCCATGTGCTCCATCCGCCCAGCGCCATCTCCCCGCCGCCCCCCACCCCACCTCCCAGCTGCAGCTGTTGCCCAGACCGGGGTGGAACAGCGACCTGCGGTGCTCTGCGCCGCAGGCCACGCAGCAGTTATCCTACTGAATCATCTCAAACATACTAGGAAGTAGATTGAACTCTCCTTCTATAGGTGAGAAAACAGAGGAGAGGGGTCACATGGCTACTAATGTAGAGCTAGGATTTGAATTGAGGCCTAACTCTGGAGCCCATGCTCTTTCTACCACACGACACAGTCTCTTAAGAAGAAAATTTATGATAATTAGAATGAGTTGAAAGTTCACTTAGTTTAGGCCTATGACCTGGGTCTCCTCTAAAAGCAGAGAAAATTTTCATGGGGCTTGAGTTTGTAGCTTTGAGTGAAATTGACTAGAGTGGAGTAGGGGCTAGTTAGAAAAGCTGCCTAGACAAGAAACACAGTTTTAGCCCAGATGGTGGCCCAGCCGGAAGGGAGTATGCTGGTGAAGATTTTCTCCAACTGGGTGCTCCTTGCCGAAGGCACTTGCATGTTCTGGAAATAGGAGGTGTCACAGCTGGGAGAGCTTTGGAGCCTTGTAAATTTTTGAAGATGAAAGTACCTTAGATATTTATTACTTGGGGTTTCCCATTACAATTTTATTTTTGGTTTCTGTCAACTAAAGGAGATACCCTTTTTATATACACACCTTTCTGAGGTTTCAAAGGAAATTGTTATTTAATAGCTGAAAGCTCTAATTGAGTTTTCAAGTAGGAAAATTACTCCGTACTACTTACCATGTGGGGTACAAACAGGAATAAAACATCATAATCTAATCTAATGAAGAAGAGAGAAATTAGAGGCAGGGAGAATAATTATTTGACTGTAAAGCTGGCAGAATATGGGGACTGATAAAAATGGGAGAACCAAGGAAAAGAAGTTGTTGAAGATGCTACTGGGTTTCTAATTGTGTGACTGAAAGTTGGTCATACCAGTGACTGTGAGAGCAACTGTGGTGCTGGCACCAGTCTAGCTGCGCACACAGATGTGTCATGGAACCTTTTCAACCCCATTGGAGCCTAGCAGAAAGGGTGTAGAGAAAAGAGGACCATGTTGATGGAGATGTTCAGTGTTATAGAAGCTGATGTTCAGGAGCTGGTAGAGCATTTCTGTGGAGACATTTAGTAAGTAGTTGGACATGAGGTCTGTGAGGTTTTCAGTTCACCCATAAAGTGTTAGGATAATAAATCCTACCAAGGGCCTGAGGAGAAGACTTTAACTGAAACTCTGTATCTTAATCCGAGTCCCTTTTGAAACTTTACAATAAATGGTATCAAACTGAACTCGCAAAATATTCTCTTCTTAAGAATAGCATAGGAAATAGAGAAGCCAAAGAATTTATGTATACGACCCACGGACGTGAACTAAGTTGAGGGGCGGATTGCTGATCTGAGGGGGGTGCAGGGCAGAGGGGGATGAAGGAGGAAAAGTGAGACAACTGTAATAGCATAATCAATAAAATATATTTGAAATATTCTTGTCTAGCTATAGAAACATGATTGTCTTGAAGTTAGTACTCCTGTTTAAACACATGTTTATGTTAAAGAGAAAAGGTTAATTATTTTATGTAGGAGAAATTGTTTACTTTTGACATGTGATAAGATACAGTATGGGGCTATAATATTTCATACATTATGTGTTAGAAAACTTGAAGATATAGAAGTCCATTTCTTCTGTAAAATGGTAAAATTTCTACAACAATACTGAATTGAATTCTAACTTTACTTTTTAGGCTAATTTTAATTTGATAAAAGTACGCTTCAGAAGCTTTCCACAGCTATAAGACATATTGTATGTAAGTTAATAAGCAGAAAGAAACTTTCCCTTCATTAACTGGTTTACTATATGCATTAGTCTGCCAGGGCCACCAAAACAAAACACCACAGTCTAGGCAGCTTAAAGAACAGACATTTATTTTCTCATAGTTCTGCAGAGAACCTGGAAGACCAAGATCAAGTTCTGGCAGAGGTGGTTCCTTTGAGGACCGTGAGAGAGGAACCTGTTTCAGACCTTCTCCTATGCTCGCAGATGGCTGCCCTCTTGCTGCCTGTTCACATGGTGGTCCCTCTGTGCAGGTATGCCCCCGCCCCCACCTGTCGTTTCTTTGTGAGTCCACATTTTATTCTTTTTGTAAGAAACCAGTCATGTTGGATTAGGGCTTACCTTAATAACCTCATTTTAACTTAATCACCTCTTCAAAGGCTCTATCTGCAAATGCAGTCATATTCTTAGGCATTAGGGGTTAGAGCTTTAACATATGATTTTGGCGGGATACAATTTAGCCCATAACATGATACGAACTGAACATGGCACGGTACCAACAGGAAGCAACTTAATTCCTTTCATCACCACTTTAAAAATTTTTGTCCCGTCTAAATAAGTACTATTTTCCCCTGCAGCTTAGACCTGAATTGGGCTCAGAACCTGCAGTAGGGAAGGGGACACAAAGTGGGCACGATAGTCCTCTTCACTCCTTTCCTGACTTACCCTTACACTCCCCAGTCCTCACCTCACTATGTTACCGTCTATGTCCTTGCCACCTAAGTGAGGTTGGCAGATCAGCAGCAATAGCACCATTAGATTATTAGAGATGCAGAATGGTATTTCTCAACCTGAATCTGATAAATCTGCATTTTAACAAGGTCCCCAGGTGACCTTGCTCTGTCTAGGAAACCAGGGCCTTCAGGACTAGCAGACAGAAACTCTGCATCTTTCAGACATGTATATGGGGTTGTGAGAATGGAGGAGAGAGGTATGAAACAGAAGATGTATTGCTGGAGTGTTAATCTGACTTGGAAGGCCTTTATGTAGGGTACATGTCCACTTGTTTGTGAGACACTTGACATGTCCCTGGCTTGAACAATGCACTCTCTGATTTCTTACCATTGTCCCTCAGCCTCTGCTTTAACAGTATATCCCACATAGAGTCTTTGTTTTTGGACCTTGACTTAGACCTGGTTCCCCCCCACGGTGTTCACCAGAAAACCTGTGAGAATGCTCTGCTTAACTGTGGCAGTGTGGGCTACTTCTGCAACAACTCTCTCTCCTTGCTCTGTCTTCAAAGTCAGGTGCAGGGCAGTCTCTTGACTTTAAACTCTTCCAGGTAAGTGTCTATACCCAACCCACTTTAGTGGACACTGTCAGGCTAACTCTCCCCCTCACCTGGCTGGATGCATTGTGTGTTTGTGATTATTCTCC
Organism: Pteronotus mesoamericanus; assembly: GCF_021234165.1. NCBI lineage: Eukaryota > Metazoa > Chordata > Mammalia > Chiroptera > Mormoopidae > Pteronotus > Pteronotus mesoamericanus. Next base: position 23,529,229 of record NW_026555325.1, on the reverse strand, counting down.
CAAATTCTACAATGAAATGGCTAGAGAAAATGCCTTCTGCTCCTATTACTCTCTCTGAACAACTCCACTACTATCATCTTTTTAGGATTCATCACTTTGCCTCCTTTTATTTTTTGGGTTGAGTTACTGGACCACCTTTTTTTGAGTAATCCCTGAACAAATATATGAATGTGAGCTTTTCTGAAATTATTTTAAAATTTTTTAAAAAAAATTTTTATTCAGATAAATTTGTCTCCATTTTCCTGCCCTGCCCACCCCACCCCCACTTTCCCCTGCCCCACCCATCCCCACCTCTCAGGCTCGATACTCCCCACTTTGGCTTTGTTCACAGGACCTTTATACCTGTTCCTTGATTTGACAAGTGTGAGCTTTTAACATTGCTCCTCGCTCTGGGGCTTCAGATAAAAATGAGAGGCAACAGGAACAAGTCTACTTATAGTGCTATACAAATCAATAATTTCACTATTGAGACATTAAGCACAATATAAACAGAGCTAGATGACTTAATTTACAGACTTGTTTTCTCAAGGTATTGCTTCAGTCAATGTGGTTGGACCAGTTTGGTGTGTGGAATTAGTCTCAGAGACTTTTATCATTCTTTCAGGGTGGTTCCTACAGACAGGCAAATGGAAGTTATTTTGCAGGCTGGAGATGACAGAGGAAAACATTTCCATGAGGTAGATTAAAGGTCTCTTTTCCCAGAAAGTCTTCTTTCCCAGAAAGTGTGAATCAAGGTGCTTCACTTAGCCTTCATTTATCTCTGATCTTTTGTGCTCCTGCTCCTCAAATAATGACCTGGTTTTGATCTACTGTATTCTTAATTTGGGCATAATCACCAGACTCCAACAGCCTGTGTTTCTGTGCTATTTCTGTTTTACTCTTGATTTTTTTTCATCCCACAAGTAGCCATAACTTTAATAATGATAGAAACAGCACAAATTTCAGACCAAGCTGCAGTTACTCTTTTGAAATACAAAAAAAGAGCCCTTATTTTTAGATGGTTACATTTACAATTACTGTTGTTCCTCGGGCTCAGGCTGCCTTTGCTTTTGACACATTTGCTTGTGACATGACCAATTTTATGTCCTGAACTTCCATACCTGTTTCATCAACCTCTTCCTCTTCACTCTTGTCTTACACATTTGGAGTTTGTGTGTTTTCTTGAATGTTTGCAACCACTTCACCTTGAACTTTGAATTTCTCAGCAGCTGCCTCCTGTGCTTGCTAAGATAAATCCTTCAACTTGGCTTCTTCCAAAACTATGTAGGTATCTGATGCTGGACTCTTATAGACATCTGGTTTTGTGATGATAAAGAGGATATTCTTACATTTTTGGATAGTGGCTCGAGTAATCCCTGCAACCTGTCGAAGACCTAGTTTGTCCATAGCCTCTTATGCCTTCTTTTCACTTTGGCTCTTTTTTGCTTTATTGACTAGTTCTTCATGCCAGCCAGGCTTGTGTGGTTGTGAAATCTTGTTCCTCGAGCTCCAGTACTGATTCATCACTGTCCGATTCTGTTCCACATCATGTCTCAGCCTGGGGCTCTGGCAACTCCTGCTCTGTAGCAGGGACAGTTGCTGTGGTTTCCCCAGGCTCTTTGTGCGGGAACACAGGGCCGAGGGGAGTGTAGCAAAAGAAGGGGCAAGAGCATGGTCCATGCCTTTTGTAAAAGGAAGCCTGGCAGCTTTACTCTTGATTTCAATGATCATATTTCTAATCCTGAATTTACTTCTCTTTCGCTTGAGTTCTGGTGTCTGGGGCCTTCAGTTTGCTTTTTCATGATTCACCCCATTGTCATGACTCAGGAGGAAGGATTCTGCCATTGCTTCTCCAGCTTGACAATTAATAAAGATTTCAAAAGTTAATATAACTAAGTCCAAAGGCCTTCTTTCTGATTTCATCTTTACTGTTACTTAAATGACTTTGAAAACATGGGAGAAACGTAGTTTTGCCTTCTTTTCAAACCTATCACAACTTCTTGAAAATGGTGACGGAAATGAATGCTGACTAAGACTCAGAAGTTTATTCTTTTTCTAAGTAATTACACTGTGTGGGCTACTCATGAATGGGTTCAGAAATGCAGCCCTCACAGTGGAGAGCAGTGGCAGCTTGATGGAAATCAGAGATTCCAGTTATTTCTGGAATAACTATAAAAGGAAAAAGTTCTTCTTGCGCATAGCCTGGTATTTCCTCAATAGATAGGAGAGAGAATTAACACTGGTTGACCTTGATAGGTTGATATGGACCAGCAGGTAGAAGAAGGAAGCTGAGGTAGAAAAAATGGAAATAGAAACTGGCTTTCCAGGAACTTCTGGGTGTCTACTGCACAGAGCACGAAAAGCAGGCCATGTGCAGGAGTGATTTAGCAGATACTGGTTTTCAACCTCGTTTAAAAAGAGCCTATTCATTTCCTGAGCAAAGCCCCTAGTCCATGTTGTTGATGAGGAAAACATTACTTGCTGTCAAAAGCTCCAGTTATTTAAGCCTGTGGTAACCAAAGGAGAATGTATGGACTGTTGTCTATGATAAAGTTTTAATCAGACCATGTGAAATGAGAAGGCTAATGCAGTGACATTATCCTCTAAAGCTAAATTTAGGTACTTTAAAGAACTGCTTTTAATTCAGGGATTAGTTTCCTCCTACTTTTTTTGTTGTTTTAATACGTAGTTTTTAAAAATAGAACAATAGTGTTAGTAGATTACAGTTACTTGCTTTTATATCTTTGCTAAACAAATTAAAGATTAACAACCTTACATTGGTCCCCCAAATGTTTTTTGAAAATATTACTAGTTCATAAATTCCAAACGTTTTTGGAGTTCTGATTTAAGCCACTCACTTTACAGTGACATACCAATTGACAAAGAAACAGACAACCTAATCAGGAAGGGACCATGTTCTTTGGATAGTGGCAAACAGATTGTGGAACAAGAGAGGCAGCAAATTCCAGACCCTGTTCTCCAAGTCAGCAGCAGGGGCTGAGCCCATCATAAATGTTACCAATGGACTTTCTACCAATGCTACGTCTGAGTACCATTTGAAACTTTTGTTGTTTTGTTATTATTAATAGTATATGAAGAAGAAGAAAATCAAGGATTTCATGAGAAGTATTAATAAAAAACACATTATAATTACATAGTTACAGATGGGATGAATATCTAATGTTACCTTAAAAGTGTGAACACTTAAACATTCTAGTTTATTATCACTGGCAGGTTGGTGTCATGAAGAAAGGGATTCTATTAAATTGTCTGGCCAGCTGAATCAAAATCAGTTCCCTTAGGGGAGTGCTCCTACTTGGAGTTGATGGTTTCCTCCTCTGAGCTCTCATTATGTCGATATCAGGGATGCCAATATTGGATATCAGATAGGTCTCTTTGTTGGGAAGGATTCTAAGGCTAACTATGAGCTTGAAGAGAAAGAATGTTATAAATGGTCATTGATATCTGCAAAAGGCTCCAGAGGCAAGACAGCAGTACATATTTATGGTTGTGGTGTATTTGCCATTTCAGGTCAATATCTTCATTTGATACTTAGCATATGCTACTCCAGATGTAATTATCAGTTTATTTATACAGGAAATTTGCCTTTTTCATCATGGTGCTTCCTATGAACTGAAAATAAAAGTAGGTTTTCATAAAATGGATTCACTTTTCCAGAGAAGTAATGGTTTAAGTCATTTCCACCCAAAGACTCAACACTAATAGACCAGAAATGACAAACAAAGAATGTCTCGCAGAAGAAGAAAGGACTTGAAACAACAGAATTATATTTTGTTCTACTTTTAGAGATGAAAAAGACTATCCATGTCTTTGCTACCTAAGTGTGGTTGGCAGATCAGTAGCATCAGCACCATTAGGTTATTAAAATGCAGGATGTCAGGGCCAGGCCTTTGCATTTCCCAAACTGAAGCTGGTGAATCTTCATTTTAACAACATCCCTGGGTGATTCTCTGTCCAGAAAAGCAGACCTGGAGGACTAGCAGACAGAACAAAGTCTATTATAGTCATGGGATGGGGTATTTTTAGCACAAGACTAGGAGGAGCTCAGTGCAATAGGACACAGGACCAGGCCAACTCACCTGGAGTGCCGAAACAAACAGCTGCATCGCAGGAAATGCTTCCAGGCTGGGGCTGGAAAGTCAGTGCAAACTCACAGGGCTCCTTCTTGGGAAGAGATGATGTGGCTCTTCTAAAACCCCAACTCTTGGCTAGAGTGGGCACTCAGAGATTAATCAGTGGGGAACAGGGATCTGAGTTGCCATAAACAAAGCGGGACAGAAATAGTCATGTCTACCTCATCTCGCTTCCTTCAGGCTGCTCATTAAAATCATCTGGGGAGCCTTAGAAACCCTCCAGTGCCTGGGCATCACCACAGAGATTCTTATTTAATTGGTCTGAGGTTTGTCCCAAGCCTTGGTATTCAAAAATTTCCCTAGTTGATTGTTATGTTTAAATAACATTTCAGGGTCTGTAATATTTTATTTCTTTGAAGACTTATAAAATAAATACCTGCAGGAAAAAAGAAGTACTTACACTCCATAAAAAAGCAGCTGTACTACACCATAATATCTACTCTATAAATTGATATGAAAACTAGAGTAAACACTTAATTAGAAATATCTTTTTATTATGTTGGAACCTAGAAGGATGATGGGGAAGATGAATTTGAAGATCTGTATATATATTTCTGAACTACAAATAAAGTATTGTGTTTTCATTTTGTTTAAACTGTTTGTCATAGATATTCAGAAGTATAAATTGGGGTTAAGAATTTGGAGGCTGTATCTGCTTTGTGACCTGCTACCGATTAACTGTTCTTGAAACTGATGAACATGTGAGTAAGGGTGAAGAATGGGTGTTAATTAGACTGTCTTGAAGTGGAGCAGCTCCACAAAAGGCTAATCTTGGAAACAAGGAGATTCTTTTTATTTCCTTAACACCTAGTTTGCCAATTCTTATGAAGATAAGGAGCAAGAAGCTGTCTTTCATTGGGTGCCTATTCTGTGCTGAGCTAGGCTTTCTCATTTCATTTTGACAACCACTTTATACATTAGATGTTTTTCAGGGGATAAAGCAGGCTCAGAAAGACTAAGTAGTTTGTACATAGATAGTAAATGGCAGATCAGGATTTTAAATCAGTTATCTTTGTCTACAAGGCCTAAGGTCTTCGTATGGCACACTTGTGTTGCCCAGAGGGCAGAAGAGCCTGTTAGATCATGTTTCTTTATATCCAGAACGATGTGTTCTACACATGGTAAATGGCTGACAATTATTTCTTTAAGAATCAACAACTGCATTGCATGTGAAACATATTAGGTACATGTGTACAGCTGTGTTTTGCATCCTGTGAGGGAGCTCTGATCTGGCTCCCCTTACTTTTTCATCACTTCCCTTCATTCTCTTTCTGGTGAATCTTTGACCCTTTCCATCCTATGACATGTTCCTTCTCTCCCTGTGGAAGAGCCAAATGTCTGCCTAACTTCCAGATTCTCTTTAAATTTTGTAGCTTGTGATTGTGGCTTGGCAGTCTGCAAATATGGGTGAAGGATCAGATTGGCCTAGCCTGGAGACACCCAGGAGAATTCAATGAGCTGTGTGGTGTTTGGGCCTTGATTGGAGTTAGAGCCAGGTAGAACTGGGAAAGACTTGTAGCCTCAAACACTTTAATTCAGAGTTTAGTTCAGGCTTAACATTCAATAGGTAGCATTATGGGTTTCTGAGATGCTGTGAATTTCTAAGTTATTGATGGGATTGAATAAAACTGTTTTCAAAGATTAATCATAGCGCTGTCTCTTATCTATAATTTGATGTATTCAAGACTGCTTGAAATACCAAGGCTGAGCTCATGGGAAAATTTTTTTTGATAACAATTCCACCAATGGACACTAAATATTGAAAAATATAAATGAAAGTTGTAGTTTTTGTTTGATTAAAAATTATTGGATTATAGAATTCAAAAAAATGAGGAGAGGCTTAGGAACCTCTGAGACAACTTTAAATGTTCCAACATGTGAATCATAGGGATTCCAGAAGGAGAAGAAGAGCAAAATATTGAAAACTTATTTGAAAAAAGAAAACTTCCCAAATTTGCTGAAGGTAATAGGCATGCAAGCACAGGAAGCTCAGAGAATCCCAAACAAGTTAGACTCAAAGAGGGCCACACCAAGACACATCATAATTAAAATGGCAAAGGTTAAAGATAAACAGATAATCTTAAAAGCAGCAAGAAAAAAAAGAATAGAGTTACCTACAAAGGCGTTCCCATAAGATTGTCAGCTGATTTCTCAATAGAAACCTTGCAGGCAAGAAGGGACTGGCAAGGAGTATTCAAAGTAATATAAAATAAGGATCTACATCCAGGATTACTCTGTCCAGAAAGTCTATCTTTTAGACCAGAAGGACTGATAAAGTGCTTCCCAGACAAGGTAAAGCTAAAGGAATTCATCATCACCAAGCCATTATTACATGAAATATTAAAGGGACTTATCAAAGAAAAAGAAGAAGATCAAAACTATGAAGAGTAAAATGACAAAAAACTCATAACTATCATCACCTGAACCTAAAAAAAGTAAAAAAACAAACTAAGCAAACAACTAGAACAGGAACAGAATCATAGAAATGGAAATCACATGGAGGTTTATCAGTGGGGCAGGGGAAGAGGGAGAATGGGGGAAAAGGTACAGGGAATAAGAAACATAACTGGTAGGTACAAAATAGACAGGGGGAGGTTAAGAATAGTACAGGAAATGGAGAAGCCAAAGAATTTATATGTATGACCCATGGACATGAACTAAGGGGGGGATTCCTGGAGGGAATGGGGGTCCTGGGCAGAGGAGTGCAAAGGGGGAAAAAATGGGACAACTCTAATAGCATAATCAATAAAATATGCTTAATTAAAAAAAAGCATTTCCACACAAAAAAAAGAAACTGGAAAAAAATTGTTGGATTAGAAAGAACTGAAAATGGGTAATTCTGTAAAAAATATCAGTGACTAAAAATGAATAACAGTTATAAGATGGGTTTGGCGATAGAAACAGTCTTGTGGTAGTTTAGGACAGCTGCACGGGCACATGATTGTCACATGTTATGGTTTCAATGCTACATATGGTATGAACTTTCATTAATTCAGATAAGGGTTAGCCAAGTGGAAAATACAGTTTTATTAACTAGTCTGAAACTTACCCAGTGTATTACTTTGGGATCTCCCCACCTCCAATTTAATGTTTGACTGATTTCTTCTTCACTCAGAGTTTAGATGAGAAACAATAATAATGCTATTAATATTATGATTCATTAGGTGAACTACTATCTTAGGTATTACATTAGGCAATTGTATACATTAGCTGTGAAGTTAAAGGCTCATTAATAGAGATGATTTATAGTTAGTACATAGTGTCATCTTTCGTCTTTTACTCCACATCATGAAGGAGTTATGCCATTTTCAGGGCCACCAGCATCATTATTATTGAGCTTTCCTGGAATTGTGCGTGGATGGGACAGATGCTAGATTTGAGAATTTTGCCCTTCTGTCAGGGAAATATGTACAAGTCAGACTATGTTCAGGAGTCTGTGTGCCCTGAAGAAATCGAGCACTAGGAGTAGTCTTGGCAGCATCTGCTCCAGCTCCTTTGTGTTCCAGTATAGTTAAAAGAGCAAAAAAATATATAAACACTAACAAAGGGAACAATTCTGTGTTCACAGGTTGTCTGTTATATTGAAGCTTTTCCTGGGCAGTCATTTTTGATGGGGTACACATCATGGAATCAAGGAGCTTTAAAAAATAAACAACCATGCAGCAGATTTCTCCTCCGAACAGAGAAATGTACACTCTCTTCTAGGTGTTACATCAACAAAAGAACAGATTTGGTGAGCAGAATTCTGGCTGGATGTTGGCTGCCACTCAACCTTTTGCCTGAACCCTTGTGTGGGGCACCTCCTGAAAGACCTTTCATGGCATCCCTGACACAAGATTTCATCTACATTATTTTACTGCTTATAAAATAAGGAGATGATTTAAGAAGAGTATTTTCACTTTGAGATTCTCAATATCATTTTCAACTTGTAAGTAGAAGAATAAAATTCTTCCTCAGAAAAATAACTGCAACAAAACCCCCCTCCCAAATATATCTAATTTTGACAGGTCAGTCAGTGGTTTTTGTATTGAAGAGCAAAATTTATTGTGAATTCTAAGTTAGGCCAGGTGACCCGTGGATTTCTAGAGAGGGGAAATGTAGGTACTTTCTGGAGGGTGGATCATGGTGCTACCCCTTGAGACCGTGAACAAATGCAAGCAGTTAGGTCATTTATGAGAGGGAGGAGAAGAGTATTTGCAATTTCAGTCTGAGTTAAGAAGTCCTGATGATAAGTGGTTGGATACTAGCGGGAAGGTGATGGGAAATAAAAATATCTTTATATGTTAGAGTGATAAAACTTCACCTATTTTCTTGTTTCATAATACTTCCCAAACTAGTGTTAATCTACTTGGTAGATGTGTCAGAGGCTGCCTTTGGAGTCCCACCTCTATTGCAATATAAATTTTATTTTAAACTTTAGGGAAATACATCATTAAATGTATTTTTTTAAAAACTGGAGGGAGTGGACTCACCCATAAGCTGATCTTTTCTCTATATTATTGTTCATTTTCTTATAGATATTTTTATATTGCTTAATAATTTTCATAATGATCATTTATAACAACTGCAGAATATTCCATTGACTAGATGTACTTTAGTTAACTATTTTCTTATTGTTGGTTATTTAATCCATTCAGATTCTCTGCCTTCTAATAAAAGAAATCAGGCTATTTATATATATATAATTAAGTCTGACCTTTAGAAATCATTCTATTTAGTGGTTGATTGATTGATTTTTAGAGAGAGAAACACCAATTTGTTGTTCCACTTATTTATGCATTGACTGGTTGATAGAAATCATTCTACTGAATTAAAAAATATTTTTTGTTTCTTGCCTTATTTGCTTTTCAAGGGATGGCCTTTACTTCTGTCTCATATTCTTTTTTTTTTGTACTTTTTTTTTCTTTCTTTCTTTCTTTATTTTAAAATACATTTGTCTCTGCCTCCCCCCCCCCCACCACTTTCCCTTGCCCCCTCTCTCCTTCCCTCCCTCAGCTCTTCCCCTTTGGTTTTGTCCATGAGTCCTTGCTATATGTTCCTTGACTTTCCCCTTCCCTTCCCTTTCCTTGCCCGCCCCTCCCTCCTTCCCTCTTGTCTCTGTTGATTTCATATTCTAAAACTTAGAAGATAAACGTAATTATTGACGTTCCATTGGTGATTATATTAAAGGAGCAGTTCTCAACCTTAGTGGCTATGAGAATCACTTGTAGTACTTATTAAAATGCATATTTCTGGACTCTATCTTCAGATGGTCTGATTAACCAGATGTGGTGTGTAGGCCTAGGCATTCTCTTGTAATGGTTATAGAGCACATGTGATACACATTGTCTTCAGGAAAATTGAGGACATTTTTAAACACAATTGCTGTAGAATTAACCATAGAATTCTGGAGATTCCATATTTGAACTTAGGTAAACTTTGAAATACAACCTGCATAGTCTAAAGATTCTATCTGACTTCCTGTCAAAATTCTCTAGAGAGGGAGTTACGACTGGGAGAGTGAAGAGATCAGCTATCCTTTAGCTGGTAGACAGGTAGAGAGACCGTTCTGCCAAGTGTGTGTGAGATGATGAGGGGTGTGGGAGAGAAATTGTGAGGAGGACTCTGGGATCACACATCAGCACTCTTTTCCAGCTATAAAGTGATGTGATTAAGAAACACATTGGCAAGCCTATTTGATTTCTTAAGAAATCTAAACAATGATGTCAGTAAGAACAGAGTACTTAAACATATCTAGTCATCTTTACAAGTTGATGAAACTAATGCCTTAAACTTATATTTACCATTTAAAAAAATCAGTATCTTCACTTTATCAGAATAAATATCTGTATGTTTATCACACTTCCTCCAAAGACATCAGAGAATAAAGATGTGGTTAGAACTCAGTATGTTTTTTACATGATGTCTTTATTTTAGAGCGTCCATCATGAAACTCAAAGCATTTGTCAGACTGTTCTTTTTTCCTCTATTACTCAAAATAAGCAGTGAGTGGGAAGATTTCATTTCTGTTTTATAATTGCAGCAAGAGAAGCACTGAAAAGTGGATTTCTCTGCTTATAGCCCCACACCTGCTGATTGATCTCTTTCACCAGATTCTCTGAGGGTCGAGGTCATGTTTCTTTAGTCTCTATAAGTGCTACAGAAGGCCTAGCACTACTGAGAGATAATTTTCCTTGTGTTTCTCACATTTCTGTAGGTCTTTAGAGCAGAGACATAAACTGTTTTCTGCCCTGGAATTTCTCTTCAAGGAGATTAGTATAGCAAACAGTTTTTGAAGACAGAGATAGTATTTCCTTCCAGTGCAAAAGATAGGTATGCTTACTGTCCACTATAAAAGATTCAAGTTCCCTAAGTTCAAGTTTCCTTTCCTGAAATGTGAGCCACTGAATATATAGGCATCTGTCTTGCAGCCTTTCAAGGCTGGGCAGGTTCACACAGGATTTGGGAAGAAAGAAGAAAATTCACAGAGCCCTCAGTATGTCTGACATGTCTTTATTCTGGGGTGGGGTGATCCACATGTGACGCAAGCCATGAGTCACACTGTGGAAAGTAACAACTCTCTTTTATATTAAGTACATACAAAGCCAGCAAGATGCTAATATTGAACCTTCAGGTTGTATAACAGAGCTTCATTCTATGCATGCAGGCCCTCATTCAAGGTTATATGAACACTGCTAAGTTATGTTTTCCCAGACATTTGGGTGAGGGAGACTGACTGACTCCATTTTCCCTACAACATCCACATGGGCCCATCTGTGTTGCCTCTGTAGGATTTGAAAATAAGGAAGAACAGACAGAAATATGCTACGCATGCAGCTTGCTGTGCCATGAGTAATAAAGCCCTTCATCTTTAACCCAAGAGTAATCAACCAACATCCAAAAAACTGTGGCAGGCTAACTTGTAATCTAATCAATAACATAAAACTAACAGTTCTTGACAACTGCAAACTGGTATTCAACTTAAAATTGTGAAGTAACCCATGGACAAAGTCAAAGTGAGGAAGGATTGAGAATGGGAGGTGGGGTTGGATGGGGCAGGGGAAAGTGGTAATGGGAAAATGAAGACAACTGTATTACAATAAAAAATAAATTAAAAAATTAAAAAAAAAGAAAATCAAAGACCCAAATAATAGAGTCTAATTAAATTGTGGAATAAAATCAACACCCAAATTACAGAGTCTAATTTATGGCTCTGGGAGAAGTCAGCACTATTCTGCAAAGTATATCCAGAGAAGAAAAAATAGCAGCCACGCATTCCTTGGGAGAAAAAGACACTTAGAATGAACTGTTAACAAATGTGGTTAGTTTGTTTTGCTTGTATTAGAAACTGTTGAATGTGAAGTGATAAATTTGTGTGATCAAGAACTGTTATACTGAAAGAAAATAAAGATGGAGGAGGAATGACTGGAAGTCATACTGACCTCCTCCCAGGACCAATCTGGAATTACAGCTAAATTGTGGAGAAATCACCTGGAACAACAACTGAACAATAGCGAGAGAGGGCCCTTATAACCTTGGACAGATGGAAGAATCAGCATTAGCATAACCTAACTAGTAAGGAGTGCGGTAGAGACTCAAGAAGGTGGGCGGAGCACCAATGGACAGCAACACCAGAGGGATATTGAAATGGCCACTTGGATCTCCCTGAGAAGAGCGGTGTCTAAACCATAAGCAGGGACCTCCAGCCTACAGCACCAGAGCCCAAAAATTACACAGATAAAAGCCAGCTGCAAAAAGCAGAGGGTTTCTCTCTGCTAGAGACAGGCAGATGGAGATGCAAAGAGCCTTTTAAAGGGCCAAAACATACATTTTTATTTGCAGCCACTTACCCTGGTCTCCAGCAAATGCGGGGGCAGAGTGGGCGCCTGGGGAGAGACTGGGGAAGGAGGCTTTGGGGAAAGAAGTGAGAGGGTGGTCAGCAGGATCACAGTGCTTACTCATCCCCCAAACGGCAGCAGCCATCTTGCTGAGGCAGACCATTCCCCAGTGTGAGCAGACACAAGCACCGCCCCAAGGAGGGACTCTGCCCTGGCCTGCTGGTGCTAAAGCCTGACTGTAGAGTACAGAGCGGCAGCCATAGACAGTAGATCCCTGGTTAAAGCGTGCACAGAGTGGTCTAGAGACACTTGAAGAAATACTGCAGATAGAGGTTTTGGGAAGAGAACAGAGAGTAGCCAGTGGGATCACAGTGCTGACTCCTCCCCACTACGGCAGCAGCCATTTTGCTCAGGCAGACCATTCCCCTGAGCAGAAGCAGCATGAGAGTACCCAATAACGCTGGCCTCAGGAGGGACTCTGCCCTGCCCTCTGGTGCCTAAGTCTGTCTGCTGAGTGCCAAGTGACTAGAATAACAACTGAAGGAGATAGCCACAGACAGTAGATTCCTAGAAGTCTAACAGACTGCCTAAAGTCAGACTGGGTCAACAGCGGACATCATCAGAGGCAGACCCAGAAAGAAGTGAAAAACAGCGGTCTCCTACCATAGACGTTCACACCACAAAGTCAGGAAATCAAGACAGATCAATTTAAGAAGCAGAAGCAAAAAAGTAAGAGTCTCACAAATAATGGAAAGACAAAGAAGCACCCCCTAGTCAAAGGCAAGGAGGATTCCCAAAAGAGAACTAAATGAAATAGAGGCAAGGAAATGATCAGATATTGAGTTCAAACAGCAGTTCTAAGGAAGCTCAGTGAGCTCAGAGAGAATTACCAAAAGCTGCAGGAAACTATGAAGAACTTACTGCAAACTATGTCAGCATGGAAAAGGACATAGAAACTATCAACAGGAGGCAAGAGAAAATGAAGAATACAATTTCTGAATTGAAGAACACAGTAGAAGGAATCGAAAGCAGGTTAGATGAAGCCGAGGACTGAGTCAGCGAGCTGGAGGAGAAGGTGGAAAAAGGCTCCCAGAAAGACCAAGAAAATGAAAAAAGATTCAGAAATAACAAAGAGGCCTTTAGGGATAGTAATATCTGTGTAATAAGGATACCCGAAGGAGAAGAAGAGGAACGGATAGAGAACCTGTTTGAAAAAGTAATGATGGAAAACTTCCCTCACTGGAGGAGAGAAAAAGTCACACAAGTCCAGGGAGCACTGAGGATCCCATTCAAGAGGAACCCAGTGAGGCCCGCTCCAAGACTCATCATCTTTAAAATGGCAAATAGCAAAGACAAACAGAGAATCCTAAAGGAAGCAAGAGAGAAACAGGATGTAACATACAAGGGCGTCCCGATCAGGCTAGCAGCTGACTTCTCAACAGAAACACTGCAAGCCAGAAGGGAATGGCAAGAAATATTCCAAGTCATGGAAAGCAAAGGCCTGCTACCAAGACTGCTGTACCCAGCAAGGCTCTCCATTAAAATGGAAGGCGAAATAAGGAGTAGCCCAGACAAAAGTAAGCTAAAAGAATACATCTCCACCAAACAAACATTGCAAGAGATGCTAAAGGGACTGCTTTAAGAAGATGAAGAAAAAGAGTCTATGAATAGCCAGTTCCTTTCACAGTCACCAATAGTTGATATCACCAATATTTTTAATACGTATTAATCCAAATGTGACAACGATGTGTTATTTTAATTGTTACTTTATTATTTGTTGAAACTAAACCCGTTTTTGGATATGTCTTGTCTATTTCTGTTATTTTAAAAAAGCTTTAAATGACTTTTTGGTATTCTTTATCCATTTTTTGACTGACCGTTCGTAGAATTTTATCCCTAACAAAAAACTGTTAACCTTTTTTTAGATGTGTTACAAATACTTCCCTATTCTATTTCTTGTCCTTCAGCTTTTTATTACTGTAGAGTCTTAAATGTTTAATATAGTCATATTGTCAATATTTTACCTTATAGCTTCTGGGTTTGAATATTTCACTTCAGGTTAAGAAAAATATTCGTTTGTATTTTCTCCTAAAACTCTTTAGCTTTCACATACTCATTTTTAACTCACCTGAATATTTCTTGTATAATGTGTGAAATAGGGCTCTATATTTGTTTTATTTCAAGTAATAGTACTTGAATAGTACTTTGTTACATAAGCTTTATTTTCCCCATTGATCTGAAATATCAATTTAATCATATGTTACTTTGTTAGACAGATATATATATGTGTGTGTGTGTGTGTGTGTGTGTGTGTGTGTGTGTGTGTGTGTGTTTGTTTCTAGAACACTTATTTTATTTCTTTGATCTACTTGATTATTTCTGTGCTGGTGTCAGGTGTCTTTTTTTAATTGCTGAGATTAAAATGGATTTAAATTTTCTAACATTTTATAATGGATTTTAATGTTAAAAAAATAAATAAAATCAATCTGCACTTAAAGAAAGACAAGAAAGAAGGAATTCCTCCTTTTGCAACACCATGGATGGAAATGGAGACTAGTATGCTAAGTGAAATAAGCCAGTCGGTGAAAGACAAATACCATATAATCTCACCTATACGTGCAATCTATTCAACAAAATAAACTAACAATCAAAATTAACCACAAGCATGGAAACATGGAGCAGACTGAAAGTGACCAGAGGGGAAGGGGAAGGAGGACAGTGGTGGAAAGAAGGGGAAGGGACTAGACAAGAGAACATGTATGAATGACCATGGACATGGACAACAGAGTGGGAATTGACTGTGGGAGAGGGGGTGGAGTGGGATCGGTGGAGGAGGGCAAAGGGGGAAAAACTGAGACAACTGTAATAAAATAAACATGGTGAAAAAAAGTATTGTTATACTATTTTGTTTTTTTAAGTTACTGAAGTGGTGGGAAATCCAAACTTTGTCACTATTCTGCTCCCTTTCCTTTCTCCCTGAGAGTTAAATTTTGCACAGAACATGGGGAAGAGCCAAGTATGATTCTTTATGGTCACCACCAGTAGGCTCTTTGAGCAAGTGCGGTCCCCTTGTAGCAGCCAATCCTGTTCCTTCAGTGATGACCTGGCCATAGACATCTCTGCTGAAGCTCCACCTGGGGAGGAAGGTGCAGGTTGCACACTCCCCATTCTCTTTTCAGGGAAGGTGAAACCTTCTCTCTCTATCAGACCAACTTCTTCCTCATCATCCTCATAACATAATACCTTCAAGGAACTCACAATGTTTGGAAGACGAAGTGAGGAAGAATATCTTTGGACTCCTGGAGCAAAGGAGTCCAAAGGGAATGGCTGTTTTTCTGGAAAGGGGCTGGAGATGGAAAAGTGGTTTAAGAACAAAGTGTGATTTAATATCTCAATGAATTATCCTGCCACACTCTGTTTCATATCTTTTTTTCTTACATTCTCCTTAGATTTTTCCCCCTCATAAAAGTGGATGACTATTTTTAGAGTGTTGCACGAATCATTTTAAAGGTGTAAGTTCCAGGACAGTAGCCTGGGGGTAAGTGTAGGTCTACAGGAAAGGGGCCGCATCGAGAGAGCCACAAAATGAATAAGAAATCTGGAGGTTAGTGCCTTGAGCTCCTGACCTCTTCGTTCTCTTCATCTAGTAACTTTTCCTCCCTCTGCTAGGCTCTCAAGGTAAAACCAATCAGCGAAACTCCTGCTTAGCCAGCACTTTTACATTTGAAGACTATGTAAATGACAATAAAACACTGGCAGTATGTGCAGATTCTCTTGCATACTAGATTCAGAAAGGAAAATATGGTCTGTCTTGACTCTCACTTCTGTCAAGTGTTTAAATTGTCCTTCCAGCATATATTTAAAACACATTGTCATTGCAATGTTACCAAACAGTGAGCCAGTCAATGTATCTGAGACCAAGCAATGATTGACACTTTATAAGTCAAACAGAGAGACATGGAACCTCATACTGTGACTGCTGCTTCCAGCTACGGGGACTGCTGATACCGTTTCTGACAGTGTGGAGAGATGTGCAATGTTGGTTCACAACCACAAGCCATAAAGTCAGAAGGTGGCCTCAAATCCTTGGTCACTTCGCACATGTTGCTTCCTTGAGTTGGGGAACGGAGGCAAAGGGCAGTGACGTGGCTGACACATTTTCAAGCAGTTCCTTTTTGTGTGAAATATGAGGGTGTCATTTTATCTTATTGTTTTTTGTCTTTTACTTTATTTAGGCTTGGAAAAGATGATCATATCTGGGTTACACGTTCATGGAGGATCACAGAGCAAGTCAAGGAGGAGACATGGTCCTTCTGAGTCATGTGGTCATATACGGATGAGTGAGGTCCTTGTCCTCAGTTCAAATAGTTTGCTAAGTTTTTCATGCATCGTCTGAAGAATTCTACTAAAAAAATGGAATTTGCACCTGACATGAAAGATCAGACTAATCTTAATTAGAATGAAGTTCTATCTACACAACTGCCCCAGCAACCACCCCGACTGAATTAGAGTGAAACGCTTTTTCAACTCCTATATTGTGAACCATTGTAGAAGGCAGAAAACACATTTTTCATTTTGTATTCTAAAAGTGTAGCTCAGTGCCTGGCACAAAATGCATATAAATGAGCGAAGGAATGAATGAATGCCAACAATTAAATAACAATGCAAAAAAAAAAGAGGTTTTCTGGGTTTTGTTTCCTGAGGTCACTCTTTCCTTGCCATTTTTCTCAGCTGTAATGACTACATCTCATTTTATTACATCTTTTATTTTTTTCTAATTAAGCTTATGATGGTTCATAAACCCTGTGGAAAAAAGGTTATCCACTAAAGAGCGTTTCTTGACCCTCATTTCCTTAATAAGCATCCCTGGCCATGTTTTTGACTTCCCGAAAGAGCTGTTGCATAGACTTCATATTATTCAGATGGAGAAAGAAGAGAACAACATGATCAATGAAATTAAGGCTTTTGCATAATTAGGGGAAAAAAAAACACCCTTTTGCCTGGCACAACTTCAATCTTCTTTTTCACCAGCTGCTAAGTCATTTTCATCTCCCTAGCTGCTTCCTCCAAGTGCAAACACACCTGTTCTCCCAGCTCAGTCCCCATTTTATGCTGGCTCCTTGTGAGCTGGAGATGTGTTTCGACTTGCATTAGAGAGCTGAATAATCATCTCTTTATTCTCAGATGACAATAGTCCTCTTGGGCAGACTGAGTGGTGGTCATTCTCAGAAATTTTCTCCTGAGACTGTGAGCAGGACATATCACCTTAGTAAAGCATTTTTATGCATAATTACAAGCTTGGATTTCTTTTTCTGGGCAATTTCTTGCTCTGTCAATCTGTGAAAACCCCTCTGGCCTGGTAGTACCTGATGCAATGACCAGGGCTTACTCTCTGGTGGCCAGTCCAGAAACAACCAATTTTATACTTCCACATCTGCCAGATGAAATCACCAACAGATTGGGGAACTGGCAGGCCAGCGTGGCACTCTTGCTCTGGCACTCAAGGAAGGAGAGGAAAGTAATGCATGAAGGCTGTAGAGCTTCTGTGTAAATGGGAATACAGCGAAGGCAAGTGTTAGAAATGAGATTAAGAAAAGTCAAAGATAAAGGAATCAGTGGGATGACTGGCAGTGATATTTGGCTAAAGCAGGGGCTATATCTACCTCTGCTGTTTCTATTATACTCTCATTAGGCATGCATGATTTACATGGAATTCAGGAGTTTTAGTCCTCAGCATCTTTAACGCTTTTTACCACAGATGATTCCAGAGGGACTGACTCACTTTTTGTTGGGAATTGCTTATAGGTCCCCAACCCCATTTGACATATAATAGTTTCCCAAATAATGGTGTCATTCTGAGAATTTCTTTCCATTGTCCCACTCTCTATTCCTCCCATCTGAATAGTATACCACTCCTCTTAATTAGTAAAATGCCATCCTGTCTGGTTCTCCCTTGCCAGTAAGTCATTCAGTTCCCAAATCAGTACTTTACCTCCATCATATAGTTTAGTATTTTACAATAGGAAAACTGTAACATAGCACATTCTTTTCCTAACAGGGAAAGTGAAATTCGCTATGGCAATGCTAATTAAGCAGAGTTTAACGTTAGCTTTAATTCAGAGCAGTCCTCCTGAGACTTCCTAACGTATACCCAGAGTGTCATAAAATCTGAAGCTACACTCCCTCTCAATTAGCATCCATTTATTTGGGAACAACACCAAGCAACAATAAACAGGCACAACCTGTTCTTTTTGTCTTATTCTGCCCAGCAGCAGCCTGCTCATGGGAGATTTGCTTTGGCGGCAGCAGCATCCTTTAGGCGACTGGGTTAAACCACATTGGGGTCAAATAAAATGTCTTACAAGGCATTTCCTTCCCAAATCTTAGATGTGTTTTTCAGCCTGAAGTTGCATCATGGCAGTGAATTAATTGTTGATATAACTTGTATTTAACGGAAGACTAAAACAAACACTAAAAATAGGACTGGTTTGGCCAGAGGGGATTTTAAATAGAGAGTAAGCTGGTGGTGGAGGCTGCTGGGCATGAGATAGCGGTCATGTTAAGTCTGTGATTCAGGCTGTTTTTTGAAAACTTTTTTATGCCTATCGTCACACTCCTACCTGCCAGATTTGACCTTTCACCCTGGCTGCTTCTCCTCTCTCTGGGCAGTCAGTGCCCCTATTACTGAGTCTTCCTTATTGTCCTCCTTTGTAGAATGGTAAAAGACTGGCATATCTCTGGTCAATAGTTGATGCTCCGCTGTTAGTTTACTCTTCCAAAGTGTTTGTGTTAGATCTTCCAGGCAAGCATTTTGAGTAGAGGAAGGGCTTTAAAATTTTTTCTATAGATTTTTATTTTCCAGATGTCAAACACCAAAAAAAGGGTGTTTTAAAAGAAAGAAAAAGAACTTACAATCCATCTACTCTCCTAAATTAAATCCTAGCATATCTGTAACTGCTTAAACCAACTGCGTCCGTTGTTCCTGCAGATAAAGACCCCGGTGCACTTAAAAATGCATGGGAGTAATACATTTTAAACTGTCTGGATAAGGTGAGCGTCACAAATTCAGCACAAACGCAGAGACTTCTGGGTTGTTTTTTTTTTTTTCATGTTATGTAGATCAGAGCTAGAATTTTAATAAATAATAAATAGAAGTGGAAAGAGGAAAAATAATTCAAGGGAAATATCAATAATATCAAACATCTTCTAAGCCCCATCTGCTGCATAGTCCATTAGCTGAAAAATTGCAGAGTCCTAATAATAGAGCTTGTGATTTAAATAGCACCTTTCAGATAAAGAGCTTTGCCATCACTAGTCTCATCTATCTTCACAACATCCTTATAGGGTGAGTGCCTGGGACAGGTATTATTATGTTTGTTTTACAGAAAGAAACACCAGGACACAAGGTTTAGTGATTTAAGCAAGGTCACGCTGTTAGCGGGCAGATATGGGACATGTTCCATGTGCTTTAATTACGGTATGCCTTCGCAGCAGCTACACTGTTCAGATCTATGCCAACCTAGACCTAAACGTAATGTAATGACCTGAACAACACTATGTATAAGCTAACTGTGGGCAAAGTTCAGGGCCTCTGCTTAAGGGAATGCTGGTTGCATACATAGTGATACATGTTTTTGTAATATTATAAATGTCCTTTGTCTGAGCAGGAACACTTAAAGGTCTTTCTCTGGCACAAATTTGTTCTTTTGTTAGAAATATGTTTATTATAGCCTGAGTTCAGTTCTGCGTGTGTGTCTATGTGTGTTTAGGTGTGGAACTTTTTGATACCCTGGTCCAATCTGAGTTACTGCTATTAGAATAAATTTAGACAAAAAGCAGCACTTAATCTCATCAGAGATAAATATGTAACAAAGTTCTGTCAGTCTTATATGCATTCTAGCAGGTTTCCTGGGGTATGCATGTGGGTGTCATCATCCACTAATGGAAAATATTCCTGGTTGAAAGGTCCAAGTAGACTTTGATGACAAGGCCTTGCTTCACAAGAAAAACCATAGGGAGAACAGCACCTCCTTTAATATTTAAGAAACATTTACTATTTCAGAAAAGGAAAGAATCACATTTAAAAAATGTTCTCTAGATTTCTCAGTTCTTTTCATTTTATAGCTCTGGAAGTAAGTATTCAATAGATGCAGTCTGTTCAGTCAATGAACAAATATTAATTAAATTCCTACTTTGTGTCAGATCTTTATGTAGCCGCAGGGGACAGAACACTGAATAAGACATCCAAGGTCTGCAAGAAAATGATATTCCATGGGAGAGACAGGTAATAAACAAGAAAAGAGTGGGGGCTGCAGGAAATAAACACACAGAAAACCAAACAAAGAAATGAGATAATTAGACATTTTTATAAAGTGTTCTGAAGGAAATAGGGAAGGATGGGTACACATACACAATGGCAAACAGAGAGAGAGAGAGAGGGAGAGAGGGAGAGAGAAAAAGATACTAGGAGAGATCCCATTTCTAAGAGAGCGACGTTGAAGCTGAGGCCTAAAGACACAGTTAATATAATATCTGTTTTATTTATGTGTTTTTTAATCTGTATGTGTTCCCTTATGCTATAAAAGTAAAACAATATTTCATTCTTGATTTCTTTGGTATAAGATTGCTACACAACACACACCTTAGTTCTCATACACCACTAGTTTTCAGGTTCCCTTTACCCTCTTAACAACTGTTGAGGATCCCAAAGAGCTTTGGTTTATGTGGATTACATAAATATTTACTATATTAGTAACTAGGAAAACTTAAACATATTTATTAATTCAAATATAAGTTTATTAATTTATTTAAAATAATGTGATGAGTTTATTTATAATTGTGATAATGTGATGTGATAATTTATATCATATATTATACATTTATATATAAATTTAATTATTTTTTAAACCAAAATAATTAATGAACAGAGTGGCATTGTTTTACATTTTTGCAAATCTCCATCTTTTTTTGGCTGAATAGAAGACAGCTGGATTCACATGTTTGCTCCTGCATTCAATCTGTTGTGAAATGCCGTTTTGGTTGAAGTGTATATTTTTAAAAATCCAGCTATACTCAGCTTTGTAGTTGGAAAAGGGAGGACCTCATATACCCTCTGAAAACCCTCTGTCATGGAATAGCTTTTATTTCAGTTTGTCTATACTACAATGCTAGGAAAAGTGAACGTTATTCACGGTAAGTAGATATCTGGTGATCTTGTATTGGCGTGCTGAGCTAGAGATCCCTAAAATGGAGAAAACGCCCTGAGCTATCACTTGGGGGGTGAAGGAAGCCGAGCAGGGCCGTAGAGCGTTACTTTGCATATCTGAAGAACTTGGCCAGTGTTTTAGTGATGTTAAGTGGCTGTGCCTGCTAGGAGCCAGGGAGATGGGCGTGACTCTAACCCGTGACACGGTGTAGCCAGAGGGGCTTCCTATACCTGTGCAAGAACGGGAAGGCGGTTAGCTCTACATCAGGGGGCCATGCTTATCCAGACTAACAATGGCAGCTGAAGAAGGCAGAAGAATCCAGACTACTAGCAGATATAACTCAGATGGGGTTACAGAGGAAGATCTGTGCGGGGATTTAAACCCAGGAGTAGCAGCCATGTGGGGGCTTAACCATGTGGTTTGGGAGCACAGAGGGACCTCTCTCCTCTCTCTCTCTCAGCCATGCTTGAGCTCTGGACCATGGGGAAGGAGAGAAGGAGAGCAGGAGAGCCATGAGAGGCGCTTTCTCCGTTATCTCTCTCTCTCTCTCTCTGACCATGAGGTTAAGGAAAGAGAAGCCTCTTGACCATGTAACAGCAGTGCAGGGTTTTGGTAACATGGTTTGAAACGACGCAGAAGGATTACCTGGCCCACCATGAGGATGTGGTTTTAGATTAAAAGCAGGAGTGTAGCTAGCCAAGCAGCATGGATGACCGGAAGACGCCAGAATATAGACAAGAATCTGCCCAGCAAAGCTACAGACTTCTATTTTTTTTTCTGAGAGATGTTATTTCTGACTGGCTTGGTTTGGCAAAGGGGGGTAGGCCTGTGTGTCTGTGAGTGCTTTTTGTTTCTAAAGGGAGTGAGATTTAATTGCGGAATTCTGCCATTATTCTAAATCTGTATAAGTTTTGAATAAATAGTTCCTTTCCTTTTCACAAGACTCTGGCACTGGGAGTCACAATTTTTATTAGCAGCGGGCAGTAGAACCCAGAGCAATAGAACCCAGGGATTCTATTATAATCTTATCATATTACATTTATTAATTTCAAGGGGGTTATATCCTTTATTGTTATCAGTGTGCATGGGTTTAAATTCCAATAGCAGTAAGACTCAAATCTTCCTTCCAGAAGCTTATCTCTTTTCAAATAATTTACAAAGTGACTTTTGAACCTCTGAACATAGAAAATGTGGCAGGTGGTAGAAATGTCCACATCAAGACTTATATTTTCATTTTATTTTCTGCAACTGATCTCACTGTACTCTGCAGACCCCATTCCCAACTGATGGCAGAGCACACTGGCCATGCCAATAGTACATAGCTTCATTTCTGCCAGCTCAAAACAGTCTGTTTTTGGCAATTACTCAGATTTTCATGGTCTCTTCCCAGAGGTGAATCAAGGGAAGCTTATGCTTAAGGTATCCTCACTTGCCTGGGACCATTATATGTTCCTGGAAGGAGCCCTAGCAATTTTCTGTTTATAATTTTGTGCTCTTTTTCCTGCAGATTAGTCCTTAAATTGTATAAGCTTCAGGAACTACAAAATCTGGATTTGCCCTTTTCTTCACCTTCTCAAGCATCTTCCCTTTCCCTTCTTCTCCAGATGGTATCTGGGTGAGAGGAAATGCTGATTATCCTCTTGGCAATGGGAGAGAAATGTCTGCCCTTGTGCTGCACTCAGGATTCTTGCTTAAGGAACTGCTGCAATGCCCTTGGCCACAGTAACTATGGCGTAATGCCTTTCTTTGCTGACTTGGCCCTCACCTTAGTTACAGTGAGAAAAACCTTCTGGAGTCTGGCTGCATTTCCTGGCTTAACTGTGGCTCTGCTACAGTCTCCTCTCCCATGATCTTTGTGAACATCTCATGAACTCAACAGCCTGAGCAACCTCTGTGACCACCCCAGACACACGTGTGTCCTGGGGAACAAGATATTCTGCTAGGCCCATCTGGTCGGGCACTTTGTCTAGTTGCTTCTCCTCTGTTGCTCAGGTGCCATGTTGGTTGGGCAAGGCCCTGTGTGATTGTGGAGCTTCTCTGAGAGGCTTATAGCCTATCCAGGAGTAATGTTCCTGCTCTGGGAAACTGTTCTCCTCAACCAATTTGAGCATTTCTACTATACAGCCCATGTAAAGCTTAACCTTGGGGAGGTAAGGGGGAAGTGAGCATATTTGATCTGATCTCTTGTTCTCTTCGGCTCCCCCTCCTGTCTTCCTCCTCCTTCTTCTTATTTTTTTAAAACTACCTTAACTGTTTTTGAAGTATACAGTTCAGTGGTGGTAACAGATCTTCAGAAATTTTGCATCTTGCAAATCTGAAACTCTGTACACATAAACCACAACTCCCCTTCCCCGTCCCCCAACCCTCCTAGCAACCACCATTCTACTTTCTGCCTCTGTAAATTTGGCTACTCCAGTCACCTCAAAGAAATAGAAGTATCTTTCTGTGACTGGCTTATTTTACTTAGCATAGTGTTCTCAAGGTTCATCCATGTCATAGTATGTGACAGTATTTCCTTGCTTTTTAAGTCTGAATAATCTGTTATTGTGTGATAGACAGCATTTTGTTTATCCATTCATCTGTGGACTTCTCGGTTGATTCCATGTCTTAAATATTGTGAATAGTGCTGCTATGAACATGGATGTAGAAATGTCTCTTTGAAACTGCTTTTAGTTCTTTTGGGTTTATAATCAGAAGTAGAGTGGCTAGATCGGATAGTAGTTCTATTTTTAATTTTTTGAGGAACCCCTATACTGTTTTCCATAGCAGTTTGTACCATTTTTTAATTCCACCAATTGTGTGCAAGACTTTTAGTTTCTCCATATTCTTGCCAAAAGTTATTTCCTTCCTTCCTTCCTTCCTTCCTTCCTTCCTTCCTTCCTTCCTTCCTTCCTTCCTTCCTTCCTTTCTTTCTTTCTTTCTTTCTTTCTTTCTTTCTTTCTTTCTTTCTTTCTTTCTTTCTTTCTTTCAGTAGTATTCTTAATGGGTGTGAGATGATATCTCATTATGGGTTTGATTTGCATTTCTCTGATGATTAGTGATGTGTACATTTTCATATCCATGTTGGTCATTCATATATCTTTGGAGAAATAGCTATCTTAGTCTTGTGCCCATTTTCTTTTTCTTTTTTTGTGGACATCTCCTCGCACCCTGTGGAAGAAGTTTCTCTTTTCTGGGTCAGAAATTGTCATTGTTAATTATTTTATCTCCTC
This sequence comes from Pteronotus mesoamericanus, assembly GCF_021234165.1. Lineage (NCBI taxonomy): Eukaryota > Metazoa > Chordata > Mammalia > Chiroptera > Mormoopidae > Pteronotus > Pteronotus mesoamericanus. The sequence goes on along the minus strand of NW_026555325.1, from coordinate 23,504,861 downwards.
TACACTCTGGTTTTGGAAAAAATATTCAATAGGTTGTCTTATGGCATTCATTTCCTGCTTTCCAGCTACTCCCACCTAATTTCCATCTTCCCTGCTATAATTCTAGTTCAAGTCCATATAATTATTTAATTATTTAATTATTTAATTTTTATTTTTTCATCATGTTTATTTTATTATGGTTGTCTCAATTTTTCCCACTTTGCCCTCCTCCACCGATCCCACTCCACCCCCTCTCCCACAGTCAATTCCCACTCTGTTGTCCATGTCCATGGGTCATTCATACATGTTCTCTGTCTAGTCCCTTCCCCTTCTTTCCACCACTGTCCTCCTTCCCCTTCCCCTCTGGTCACTTTCAGTCTGCTCCATGTTTCCATGCTTGTGGTTAATTTTGATTGTTAGTTTATTTTGTTGAATAGATTGCACGTATAGGTGAGATTATATGGTATTTGTCTTTCACCAACTGGCTTATTTCACTTAGCATACTAGTCTCCATTTCCATCCATGGTGTCGCAAAAGGAGGAATTCCTTCTTTCTTTTCTTTCTTTAAGTGCAGATTGATTTTATTTATTTTTTTAACATTAAAATCCATTATAAAATGTTAGAAAATTTAAATCCATTTTAATCTCAGCAATTAAAAAAAGACACCTGACACCAGCACAGAAATAATCAAGTAGATCAAAGAAATAAGTGTTCAAGAAACAAACACACACACACACACACATATATATATATCTGTCTAACAAAGTAACATATGATTAAGTTGATATTTCAGATCAATGGGGAAAATAAAGCTTATGTAACAAAGTACTATTCAAGTACTATTACTTGAAATAAAACAAATATAGAGCCCTATTTCACACATTATACAAGAAATATTCAGGTGAGTTAAAAATGAGTATGTGAAAGCTAAAGAGTTTTAGGAGAAAATACAAACGAATATTTTTCTTAACCTGAAGTGAAATATTCAAACCCAGAAGCTATAAGGTAAAATATTGACAATATGACTATATTAAACATTTAAGACTCTACAGTAATAAAAAGCTGAAGGACAAGAAATAGAATAGGGAAGTATTTGTAACACATCTAAAAAAAGGTTAACAGTTTTTTGTTAGGGATAAAATTCTACGAACGGTCAGTCAAAAAATGGATAAAGAATACCAAAAAGTCATTTAAAGCTTTTTTAAAATAACAGAAATAGACAAGACATATCCAAAAACGGGTTTAGTTTCAACAAATAATAAAGTAACAATTAAAATAACACATCGTTGTCACATTTGGATTAATACGTATTAAAAATATTGGTGATATCAACTATTGGTGACTGTGAAAGGAACTGGCTATTCATAGACTCTTTTTCTTCATCTTCTTAAAGCAGTCTCTTTAGCATCTCTTGCAATGTTTGTTTGGTGGAGATGTATTCTTTTAGCTTACTTTTGTCTGGGCTACTCCTTATTTCGCCTTCCATTTTAATGGAGAGCCTTGCTGGGTACAGCAGTCTTGGTAGCAGGCCTTTGCTTTCCATGACTTGGAATATTTCTTGCCATTCCCTTCTGGCTTGCAGTGTTTCTGTTGAGAAGTCAGCTGCTAGCCTGATCGGGACGCCCTTGTATGTTACATCCTGTTTCTCTCTTGCTTCCTTTAGGATTCTCTGTTTGTCTTTGCTATTTGCCATTTTAAAGATGATGAGTCTTGGAGCGGGCCTCACTGGGTTCCTCTTGAATGGGATCCTCAGTGCTCCCTGGACTTGTGTGACTTTTTCTCTCCTCCAGTGAGGGAAGTTTTCCATCATTACTTTTTCAAACAGGTTCTCTATCCGTTCCTCTTCTTCTCCTTCGGGTATCCTTATTATACAGATATTACTATCCCTAAAGGCCTCTTTGTTATTTCTGAATCTTTTTTCATTTTCTTGGTCTTTCTGGGAGCCTTTTTCCACCTTCTCCTCCAGCTCGCTGACTCAGTCCTCGGCTTCATCTAACCTGCTTTCGATTCCTTCTACTGTGTTCTTCAATTCAGAAATTGTATTCTTTGTTTTCTCTTGCCTCCTGTTGATAGTTTCTATGTCCTTTTCCATGCTGACATAGTTTGCAGTAAGTTCTTCATAGTTTCCTGCAGCTTTTGGTAAGTCTCTCTGAGCTCACTGAGCTTCCTTAGAACTGCTGTTTGAACTCAATATCTGATCATTTCCTTGCCTCTATTTCATTTAGTTCTCTTTTGGGAATCCTCCTTGCCTTTGACTAGGGGGTGCTTCTTTGTCTTTCCATTATTTGTGAGACTCTTACTTTTTTGCTTCTGCTTCTTAAATTGATCTGTCTTGATTTCCTGACTTTGTGGTGTGAACGTCTATGGTAGGAGACTGCTGTTTTTCACTTCTTTCTGGGTCTGCCTCTGATGATGTCCGCTGTTGACGCAGTCTGACTTTAGGCAGTCTGTTAGACTTCTAGGAATCTACTGTCTGTGGCTATCTCCTTCAGTTGTTATTCTAGTCACTTGGCACTCAGCAGACAGACTTAGGCACCAGAGGGCAGGGCAGAGTCCCTCCTGAGGCCAGCGTTATTGGGTACTCTCATGCTGCTTCTGCTCAGGGGAATGGTCTGCCTGAGCAAAATGGCTGCTGCCGTAGTGGGGAGGAGTCAGCACTGTGATCCCACTGGCTACTCTCTCAGTTCTCTCCTCAAAGTCTCCTTCCCCAGTGTCTCCTCAGGCGTCTCTAGCCCACTCTGCCCCTGCCTTTGCCAGAGGCAAATAAAAATTTATGTGTTGGGCCTTTAAACTGCTCTTTGCCTCCCCTGCTGCTTGTCTCTGGCTGAGAGCAACACTGCTGCTTTTCACAGTTGGCTGTTATCTGTGTACTTTTTGGGTTCTGGTGCCATAGGTTGGAGATCCCTGCTTATGGTTTAGAGCCTTCTCATCTCAGGGGCATCAGACTGGCCTTTTCAATATCATTCTGCTGCTACCACTTGTGGGTGCTCCACCCTCCTTCTCGAGTCTCTATCTCACTTCTTACCAGTTAGGTGTGCTAAAGCTGATTCTTCCATCTGTCTGAGGTTATAAGGCTCCTCTCTCACTATTGTTCAGTTGTTTGTTCCAGGTGATTTCTCCACAATTTAGTTGTAATTCCAGGTTGGTCTTGGGAAGAGGTCAGTGTAGCTTCCACTCACTCCACCATCTTGATTCTCTCTCAAGTCCTTATTATTTTTATATGTGAATTATTGCAAAGTTTTCTATTTAGTTATCTCATTTTTTTTGTCTTAATCTTTTCAAGCTATCTTGTATCCTGTTTCTGGAGTACGGCTATTTACAAAACATATTTTTGAAAACTATTCATGGTTTAAAAGTTTTCTTTGGTTTTCCTTGCCTGCAAAAGTCTATATTACTTAGTGCAGAATATAAGGTTGCTAACCAATCTGAGTTTTAATTACTGGTTTGTGTCTCTACCATATCCTGAATACCCTTTTCCCCTCTTAGGATTCAATTGCTTCTCCTATAGTAAATTCTATGAGAGCAGGGTCCTGTATTACTCATCTTTGCATCCTTATATCTTACATAATGTCTAACACAAGATAAGTGTCTAATAAATCTATGTTGAATTAATGAAAACAAATAATCCTTCCTAACTACCTATCCTATTATTTTGAATTTTATTACGTTGGCTTTTTCTTAAGTTGGAATACACACACACACACACAATTATATTGGCTTTTTGTAAAACAAATATGTATCCCATTAAAAAAGTTAGTATAGGGACAGATAACATTTTGTATTAGCTCCTATATCCTAAAAATCAATACTGAACATAAGATTTGGAGAGCAGAAAGAAAGTAAACGGCACCCATAAGAAAATTTCAACCTGCTAACAATTTCATAGCAGAGTTCAAATAAATCATCCTAAATAGCAAGGAATTATTTCACATTTAAATTCATCCCCATATAGTTTAATAGAGAGGGCCCTGCTATTTCTTCTGTCAACTTCCCGTCTCAGACTAATGACCTAGGGGTTTAATCATTTAGCCTGAAGAGGTGTCCAAACTTCTGGTGTCTCTGCCCCTCACTGGAATAAGAAGAGTTGTCTTGGGCCATATATTAAATACATTGTGACATGTAATCACCAAAAAAATCTCATAATGTTTTAAGTAAATTTACAATTTTGTTTTGGGCCACATTCACAGCCGCCCTGGGCTGCACGTGGCCCATGGGCTGCAGGTTGAACACCTCTGACTTAGGACTTTGAGATCTTGATATTTAAGAGGCATTCTTTCTCATTTTACCATGACTTAACTTTGCATGCTGATCCAAATATGACAAATCAAATAACGCATTATGTACTATATTTTCAAAGTTATTTGTTTGCTGTCTTGGATGTCAGTTTTATCCCTTATCAAGGATGACCATCAGAAAGCATTGTCATGGATGAAGTTCAACAAGGGCAGCTGCACTTCACATGTCCTTTCTCCCAAAGTTCCTGTGCCCCAATATTTCACACTCAGTATTTACCTGTTAACAGCAATTAAAGCTCAACTACAGCAAGAGAGTGTAACAACCCACACAAGGAAAACATCTGGAGCACCTGACTCAGGTAACAAGTGAGACTATACCACTGGGACCCACAGGATACCTACTACATAAGATCACTCTACCAAGACTGAAAAATATAATGGCAGGGAAATGGGTCTCATGTCTTTTGTATAATGGCATAAAGTTTTTCACAACCATAATGTGATAGCAGTCTTCTATTTTCTGCTCTGTATCTGTGCCTTTGACAGCTGGTTCCTAATGTGCCTGGGAATCAGTTACAGATGTTTATGTCACCAGAAATACCTTAGGGCTCAGTTTGAAAACTGACATGTCCTATTGGCAGCCAGAGGTAGATGTTTCCCACATTTTTTTTTTTTACTGCATTTATTTCTGTCTGGTCATGTGCTTCCTAGAATTATGGTTAGGTTTATGTTGGTTATCTATTTATCTATCATCTCTCTATTATCTATCTATCTATCTATCTATCTATCTATCTATTTTTACTTTTAAGCTTCCTCTTGCAATCTAAAAACCTGAAGGTCCTCAGAATTTGAACATGGTCTTAGATTTGGGGAATCTGGGATCTGTACAGGCTTGGATCCTAATTGAGGAAATTTGAGTAAGTTCTTTGACAGAAGTCTCTGTTTCCTCATCTATTAACTGGGTTTATTATCACCTGACAAAAGGATTTTTTTAAATTTCAAATAGATTATTTGTGAGCAAGTGCTTTGAAAGGTGTAAAGCATTGTATAGTTTTGACTTGGTGATATAATGATGTATTTTTTTGACCTGTAACTATCAAATTTCTGTTGGCACTTATGTGGTAACTCTTTGTTATAATAACCAGCCATTTTACCTAATTCAGCCAAGCATCTGGTCAAATACATTGTAATGTTATTTTGACTGAATTAAATAATAGACCTGTGTTGAGAAAGTCTAAAATAGCCTGGAAATTTAGCTTTGCTACTTAACAAAGAAGCTTCCTGTTTGTCTTGTAAATGACACCTGTATGACTCACTTTTGAGCCAGATGTTGTACTTCGTCATTTCATAACGTGTCATTTCTGTGCACTGACTTTTTTTCATAGTTCCTGAAGCAAAATCTATTTCATCCATCACCAGGATGTTGTTGGTGACAGCTGTAACACCTGAATAGGTATCTTTAGCTTTCACATGGACATAGAGATGGAAAAATTTCTCAGAACGGAGCCAGCAGGGAATGAAACATATGGCAGGAAGTGGAAGAAATGAGGACTAGCTTCTATAACAAATCTCTGTGAGTTTTGACAAGGCTCTCTGATATACTGTCAAATCACCCCAGGGCTGTGAGGCAGGTAACTCTTCTCTCCCTCTAGTCTGAACACTAAGACTTGCCTGTGGAAAGAAGTTTCTTACATTCTTATTTAAAAAAACCAAAACTGTTGGGAGGCAGTGAATTCTTCTTATTGGACACAATAAAGAAATGGTTTGTAACCCTAGCTGCTCATCAGATTTACCTGCATAAATGCTTAGGACGCTCCCACTCCCAACTCCATCTTCACCCTTGGATATTTTAATTCAGTAGGTGGTTCAAGCATCTATATTTATAAGAACTTTTTCTGGTGTTTCTGATGTGCAAAAAGCTAGGCAGAAATGTATTGAAAAATCTAATATCCTAATGAAAGATTGTTTTAGAAGATGGACTTTAAGGCCTTGTCAATATTGAGTGCGCGTGTGTGCGTGAGTGCGTGCGTGCGTGCGTGTGTGTGTGTGTGTGTGTATGAAGATAAATCTTCATTTGTAGGGGTCAAAATCTGAAATGTACACAGGGACTGGTCAGTTAAGTGAATGTGTGAAGTGTCTCTGTGAAATATAATAGGTCATGGTGGGGACTGTGGCAAATTGGAGACTGAAGCTCTATTGAAAGGCACTCTAGTAACAGAACACATGTGCAGACAAATTTGGCCCTTGTTCTGCAATTTTACCTGAGTATACAGTCTTGTGAGGGTTGAAGGATTTGGGGAGATTCTTCTCATGCCTGGAGTTCTCTTCAGTTTCTCCAGTGTGAAATAGTACTATTTTCTTTTTGAGGTTTTTAAAAACAATGTTGAAACATTAAATATAAGAGGTATATATTGTAGATTGCTGTTCACAAAGATGGAATAGAGGAATGTGATTAAAATGAATCTATTGTCTTCTCTTATTTTATCCCCCAGCTTATCCCATCTGACTAGACTACATGTTTGGTACATGTTTGACCTAAATGCAGATAAGCAGAGTATGGGGAGCTTGACATTTAGTTATCTTGATTTTCTGTTCCTGGATGCACTGCTAATCCTGTAGAAAATGGCTAGGAAATCTCAATAACATAAAAGGAATATCGATGAGTGAAAAACCCTTAAAGAAAGTTCAAAGAACTGTTTTAAAGTTAGAAGTATATTAGGGGCATCAGATGAAAATGTTGTCTGAGTGTGGTATCTTTTTTTTTTTTAACTTTGGGGCAATTAAATTTTATGAATCACTAAATACATATTTTGACATCTGGCTTCACTGCTTTTTATCCCCCCTTAAATGCTGTAAATTCTTATCATAAGAGTTTCCTTCTTGTCAGTCTTTTGATACTATACTTTCAATCATTTTCTGTGTGATTTACAGATGGTTGTACCTAACTGCTTTAGGTTTTAGTTTCCTGTGAATTCTGTAAGCTAGAGTAAGGTATGAGGGTAAGACATAGAAATGTTAACTTTTTATGTGAGGACAGGCTAAGTTTTGGCCTTTCTTAACTGTGTAATTTTTATCCTGTGTCTATTTCACTTAATGTAAATTCTTATACTGTATCCATTATCATTTAGACATTATTTCTCATAGATTTGAAGGTTTTCTTGCTTTAAAACTTCATTCTGACACCTCTATATTAATTACAGCTACCAGTTTTGGAATTCTTTTCCATGTGAGATTTCATGATGTTTTAATTTTGAATTTGTCTGTTGATTTTATGTTGCAGAAAAATCAATTTTACATTGACATAAGGTAATGAAGACTCTTTTTATCAATAAGTTAAAAAATTCTAAACTCGATATTTATGATCAAAAAAAGAGTTAATTTCTATAACTGAAGAAGTATGTCTATGTTGTTTTATGTCTTGGTTTTCTATTTGTGGGCTCACAGTTTGGCCTATGAATTTTTTATATCAAGAGTTAGATAATAAATGGGAAATAACGATTGACAGTACCACATCAAAACTTGTTGCCTAGACAGTGTGTATCTTTTTTTCTCTTATCTCCCACTTTTTGCATTTTAAGGATTTCCTAACTAGTATCGTTGAGTTTCATTAAAACCTGATCATCCTCATGGGGAGAAGGACCTGTGAAGAGGTAACCATTAGACAACCTTGTGAGGAGGTATATAAAGAAGGTGCTGGGGTGAGCTTGCAATCACACATGCTGGGAAATGTAGGATAATGTGAAGTCCCAGATCTCTACTAACTAGCTTGGTTAGTGAAGCTGAGAAAATGTGATAGCATACATGCACATGCATGTATGCTTTAAGGAAATTACCTCAGGATCCCTCAGGAAGACCCTACAGGAGTGTCCAAACTTCTGGCTTCTCTGGGCTACACTGGAAGCAGAAGAGTTGTCTTGGGTCACACATTAAATGCACAAACACTAATGAAACATGATGAGCAAAAAACAGGTTTTAAGTAAATCTATGATTTTTTGTTGGGCCACATTTATAGCCATCCTGGGCCGCATGTGGACACACCTGCATCTAAGATATCATGGAATCCTGGCTGGGCACATTAATTCTTTAACTGATATGGTCTAATCCTAAGAATTGCTTCAGGGTGTGGATGAGTGGGTTTTGGATAGGTTACTCTTCACATTTGCCAGCAATGGTCCTTGGGGTGTCTAGAGGCACAGAGTTAGTAGTTAATGCAAACTATAAGAACCCTGAGAGCTATAATGTCTTAGAGCTTCATTAAGAAACAAGAATTATCCTGACTTGCTAACATTTCCCGGTAACTTTGATTTCTAGGTGAGCATTAGCTTTCACTTTTTCTTTTGTCTTGGTTTGCTTTCACTTTTGACCTTGGAATTGGTGAGGAAGGTTTTGCCAGCCATAGATGGGGTCTGAATGGCCTGGCATCCTTGTTAGTTGCTTTAGAGAAGCCAATATTTAACCTGTTTGCCTGAGGGTAAATGACCAGTTTTATTTTCTGTCTTTTTCAAAGAAAACTGCTTCATTAGGCAGCCTAGCTTTGGCTAGGGCTAGATGTTAATAAAATTGAAGTCCAATTTTGAGGGATGATGCTTGAACTACTCCAAGTAAGTTATATATACATTTTTTGTTTCATAGGTTGCCTCCATGTCCCTTACTGATCTTTATTCTCACTAACATCACATAGGTCAGTCCCATAGAATTTGATTAAAATGTTAGAATATGTTTTTACTTTATTGCCTCTTACAACTAAGCATAACTTCCCCAGTCAGCCACATCACAATGAGCTCATTATTGATTATTCATGAAGACACCCTAGGCATTGTAATTATTAGTTTTTCTTGAAATCAAATAGGCTTAGTCATATAACTGAAAAGATTAATAGGAGCAGGGGCAGCAAATGAAGAAACCAGGAAGGCCAAATTACAAATCTGGTTAAAATGTCTAGTATGTTGAAATTGAGGAGAAGATGTAAAATTAAGAAAGTTACAAGCAGGAAATGGCAAACACCAGCTGAGGCGATAGGGAATGCCATATGTTATATGTTCTTCATTTTTTTTCTCTTGCTTTAAAAAAAAACTATATATAACATACACACTACACACACGCACACACACACACACACACACACACACACACACACACACTGCCCTGGCACATCTATCATTAAGGATCTCCTTGGAGAGGCAAGGTGATGTATTTATTTTTTAGAATAAAAAATCCAAAGTTATTTTCTGAAGCATCAGGTTTGCATTTATACCAGTAATCCCACAACTCTATTCATTGTTAAAGATTTAAAATTCTAGTCAGTTTTCTTTTGGTTTTCCTGTTGGATTTTATCTGTCCAAGTTCTGAGCTCTGCTGTCTCTCTGTGTTTCTGTTGATGAGCATCCAAGGAATACTTTGGAGCCTGTTCTCATGTATTCTTCCCACAACATTTGTTTAACACAAGATAAACAACTGATCACAAAGGATAAACAATGAGAATATTTTTAATCTTATTGTATTAGGGCCATACAAATTTGAGAAGTATTTATTACATGAATACAAATATGAATTTTATTATACCTCATAATGTGAAATTAGTTTTGGATGTCAAAATCGATTATCTCATTTATGTTCTCAGTTCAGATTTATTTTTAAAATTTGACATTCCCCCACAAGCCCCTCAGCCCCCACAATTTACTACTCAGACCTGTCTACATATTTATATTCTTTCATTGTATGCTGCTATAAACAGTAATTAATAAAACACCTAATACAAAGTCTAGAATTGCTGATTGTTGAGAAAATCAACAGCTTTTTTTAGAAGGAGCAGCTTTTAATCCTATTGGTTCATCTAAGTGTCTCCAGGCCTTAGATGTCCTTGATCTCCTCAGTTTGCCTTCCAGATGGAGGTAGCAACTAATTTTTCTCTACATGTTCTGTATTCATGGTTTCATAGAGCTTATCTTAATAAAAGACTCTTTAAAAATCTCTTAGTCCCAATTAACAATTTCTTATCAGTTTACAGATTTGCAAAATTTATATCAAGTATGCTTTTCCTCACCATTTCTGTTTTAGAAAGGCACTCACCACTTAAATGTCATAGTCTTAGTCCGTGTCTTAGCTCTTTGTGATTCTGCTGCCCAGAGTATAGTGGGGAGTGTTCTTTTGGGGAGACAATGGAAGTGGGCTCTGTTGAAACAAAAATGTGTTTCACTGGCATCAAACATTTCATTCTGGATGGACCATTGTCCTCTGAAGATCCATTTGCTAGAGAGAAAGAGTTCCTAGTTCAGCCAAAATTGGTGGTGACCTAGTATGTCAGCTTATGCTAGAAATAGACTGCAACAGATGCTATTTTAAAAATATTTTCTAGACAATGCTGACTTAACTAGCACAGTTACCTAGACCAAAATTTTAAAGAGAATTTATTGGTATGGATATAAACATTATAATAATTTTTAATACATAAAGTCAATAAGCTCTAAAATCTGGAGAGTATAAAGGGTTGGGGATTATAAAAAGCTTTGCCTAAAAACACGTCAATAAACTTGAGATTATTCTACAAAGCCCTGGGTACTTGATATTTCAAGTAAGTTTCTCCTTCTCCTCCTCCTCTTCTTCTTCTTTTTCCTTTTAAAAATTAAGTAAACAATCGACCTATTTCTTAGTTGCCTATTGTGTTTCATAAATGATAGCCTAGGTCAGGAAAATGGAAGCCGGAAATAAGGAAATAAATAGAAGCTTATTCTTTTTTTATATTATAAATAAAATAGTAGTTATAAGTAAAAATCCCAGGATAATTTGACTAACAAATGTATCAGACCTCGCTAATTCATTGCCTCAGTCTTTGCAAAGAGAGATGCAGGACAGCTGCCAGGAGTCACTGTAATCTGTGCTTCTCCAAAGAAAAAAGAAGGAAGGAAGAACCATGTCAGGAAAATGACTAAGAAATTACAACATTGTGAAGTTTTAAAGAACTGTATTATCAGGAGGACAACTGAATAAGAAAATAAGTTACTGAAAGTAAAGAAGATTTTGAAAGTAGGGAGGTGAGGTTCTTATATTAGAACCTTAATATAAGATGAGAAGTGAAATAGAACCATGTTCTTTTCAGTCATTCATCTTGCTTCCTTCTTCCCCACCAAATCATCATGTTGAAGGTCAACGAAACCAGTCAGTCTGGGCTGGTTTCACATGAAGATGTATACGAGTCATCCAGGATGTCAGCATACTTATTCAGAGTGATTTTGACAAATATGCCTAATAAATACATATTCTTATTTTAACTAAATCATTTGGTGAAAATCACAAGATAAAATTTCACATTATCAACCATATCACTTGTTCCCTGAAAAAGTGAAGGTGCAGTTTTTGTGCTGGTAAATACTGATAACTGGTAAGTGTTTTATATATATATATTTTACAATGATACTTGCCTTCTGTGTGATATTCAGATACTGAGTAAGGTAGAAAGATAGATGAAAAGAAAGGCAAGAAGGGGGAAAGACAGGAGAAGTATTTTACAACTTTGGAACATTTCCAGAGTACTGGTGCCTACTTTTTGTTTCTTCTTTTAAGTTTGCTTTAACTGATTTCTCTTTTTTGTACATGCTCTTAAACAGAGCTATCCTTGAGTGACCTTACAGTAGGATTTAAGACTTACTGGGAGAATCCTAGGCCTTCCAAATATTTTAATTTCTTATTCTTTCAGTTTCTATGATCTAATTATTCAGAATTGATTTCTTTAGGTCTTCAAAAATGTCCCACTGAAATTTAATTATACTAGGGGCGATAACATTTTGACCTTCCAAAAGTGGAAATCAAGGTGAGTAGGTGAGTTTGGACTTAGTTTAGTGAAATAAATCTGTTTGAATATAATATAGGTTAAATGTGAGGACAGAAGGGACAGCACCAAGGGGATAGCTGAGCACAGATAGAAGAAGTTGCTACATAGGTAAGGAGACATGTAACTTGCTATGAAGAGAACTAGTTAGCAGTTGAATGTAATTTCCATTCTAGGAATGAACAAGATAGTTATTTTAAATGGTTGCTTTGGGGGGCAGGTCGAAGAATTTCAGATGATATGTAGTTTTACTGAGAGTCACATATAAACAGGCTTACTCTTCATTTTAAAACAAAGAAAACAGAGGGCTCTGACAGAAGCACACTGTAATTGTGACCGTGTGTGGAACCCAAATATAGGCCATCACACTGTTTCTACATGCCTCTACAGGAATTAAGACATTTGGTGAACTATTTTGTCAAACTTTAAATAAATGACAAAAATTCAGAAAATATAAAGAAAAATACATGTAGTTTCATCTTCCAAAGACAACTGCTGATATATTTTTGAGTATTTATATCTAGACTTTTTTATGTAAATAATGTTTTTCATTATATTATGAAGGAAATAGATAGTCATTGTGGAAAGCTTAGACAATTCAGAAAGTATAAAAAGAAAAATCACACCAAGTTCTACTAGTTAGAGATGGCCACTGTAAACATTTGTGTATACTTCCTGCCTCTATTTTTTTTTTAATGTATATAATGTGATGTGGTAGACTACTGGTTGACCTCAAAATTCATTCTGCTCTTCTTCCTAGATACATGACTGTCAAACTAAAATCTACATCTCCCAGGTTCCCTGAGGCTAAGTGTACCCATGTGACAGACTTCTCCCTATTGAGACATGAGCAGAAATTATATGTGCAATTTCGGCTCCTTTTCTGTAGTCTCTGTTTCATTCCCTTTCATAGAGCTTGATTGTTAGGAGGGAGCTGGCATTCGGGGATAAATGGGAAATGGCACATGCACTCTGGATCCTGCCCATGTTCTTTGTCTTGGAGAACCCATGGTTTCCAAAAGGGTGTTTGGCAGAAGGAAGCCTGAGGGTTTGTAACTTGGAAGTTAAGAGTGAATGATCCCTTGGATTTAGTGTCCTTCCTTATGAATAAGATGATGGGAGTGAGGGGAAATTTGGATTTCTATATTAATATTTTTATGAATACTTTATACTTTTATAAATGCTCCATACATATTATAATACTCTATATTAGTTTTTGTACATAGCTCTATATCATTAACTATTCTTCAAAAATATGCTCTTTAACAGTTTAATAATTTATTATATGGATAAACATTTATTGGACATTTTAGTTGTTTTCAATTTTATTAGAAATAATTTTCAATACATATAATTTTTGTTTACTTTGACATAATAATTTTTGAATTTTGGGTAAAATAGTCAAAAGGCATGTGCATTTTAAAGACGCTTAACATTCTGTGGTTCATAAGCTATGACCATGAGTGTGAGGTGCTCTGTTTGAATGTGTGAATCTCTTCTTAAAAGATAAATTATACATGTGCAGCAAGGGAAGAGATCGTGTAATGTTTGTACAAGGATCATACAAAGTCCCTCATTATAAAAAAAATTATGCTTGTTTACACTTTAATATTTCCATTAGAGAATAGAGTAGGACTTTCCTTTCAGTGGACTAGATAAGTCAAGAAATTTGAGATTGATATCACTTTGGATCTCAGCTTAATTAACATAAGACCCCTGCAATCTCCAAATTTCTACTTCAGTGGAGGTGACAAAAAGGGAAAGAATTTATTCCTCGTATGAAATAATTGCCTACTTGCCAACTTGGAGGTTGGCTGTAGTCTAAGGTCAAATGCTTCCCTGGCAGCCATTCTTAAAACAGACTGGCAGTCCAGAGAGGGCCTTATACTTCAAAATATTCCATCTTCAACAGAGGCCTGGAAGTTGTAAGATATTATTTGAATACTATTTAGTGTTGTATGTGTTAAGGACTAAAGGAGAATAGAAGGACTTGGCTCAAAGCTTCTGTTTCAATGTGATGAGAAAATCTAAGTAAAACTTAACTTGTTGTGGGGAAAGCAGTCCTAGTTCTGGGAGCTCACAGCAATATGAGATTTCATCAGTTTCACAGATGAAATCTATAGTCTGGGGAAGGCTAAAGCTTCTACTACCTAGATTTGCCATTTGCTTCTACTCCAATTTTTTTAAATTTTAGATTACAGTTTTTAAAATTAAATTCAATACGGTTTTTCAACCACATTTAACAAAAAAATTTGGGGGGACATTTTAATTTTTATCTAGAAAAAAATTTTGATAGTAAGATTGTGTTATTCTGAATACTGTAAATGTTATCCATAACAGGGAAGGAGATGACTTTCTAGTAGGGTCGCAAGCTAGAAAATATACACCATATCTACCCAGTAGTGTGCAAGTCAAATTCTCCACTTCCTCCACTCTAACTTTGTTTATACATTCTGCATCTATAGGATGGCCCATCTATTTGTTGTTTGCAATAGTAAGCCAGACAACGACTATGGTTCCTTGCCTTGGAGGTAAGAATAGGAACACAGTTTCTCTTAACTCTGTGGCCTTTGAATGGCAAATGCATTCATTATTACCTATCCCCTCTCATGTCCACTGTGTTTCTCACTAGCATTTCAGTGGTGGGAGCAATTTACCCAGACTTACCTGCTGCCCGTAGTCCAGCTGAGAGCTGAATTCAATATAGCCTTCCTGCTTGCCAGCAATTGGAGGAGCAATTATATTATTACATGCTTGGACTGGCCAGTGAATAATTGGCCAGGTTCAATTTTAGCCTTGTTCTTCTACAGAAATCATAAAAATAAGGGAAATTAATTTTAGAGTCCGAGGTAAAGGTCTACAGTCTACACTTGTGATTTTCGAATAGTGTGCCACAAGAATTTTTAAAACATGAAATACCTGACCCCTTTGCCTTAAGATTGTCAAATAAAAAAATAACAATAACCAACACAACAATAGCTGTCCAGAGTGAATGAATCAAAACTATACCTGTTTTCTTTGTCAGGTGGGCAAAAATTATACTTTTTGATGTGCCACAGAATTTTACTAATTAGTTTATGTGTGCCTTCAGATGAAAAAGGCTGAAAATCGCTGGTCTACACGATACTTCACTAGTAGACCCTACCCTCTCATTTTCCATTTTTTGCTGCATTCCTGAGGTCAGACCTCATGCAAAATGATACTGAAGTTCAGCTCATGGTTAATGTAAGGAGAGAACCAGGCAAACTGTGAAACAAAAGAGTAATAATAGGGGGTGGGGCCAGGTGTGGAGAACAGCCACACCAAAAAAGTGTATTGTAAGGTTTCAGCAATTTGAAAACTTTGAAGATAGACATACCAGTGGGATAGAAATGAGAATCCAGAAACGGACCCAAGTATGTAAGGAATTTATTATGTTGTTATTTCAAATTGGAGGAGCAAGTATCTGTATGCAGCCAAGATGTTGGGGTTCTGGTTAGCCATCTGAAAACTTTAAATTTGCATCACTAATTTATTCCCTATCCCAGATAAGTTACAAATAAATCAAATATTGAATGTAAAAACTGAAATTGTAAAAAAAAATTGGACAAAAACATGGGCAATTAAAAAATCTTGAAGCAGGAAAGGCCCTTCTAAGCATGACACAAAATCTAGAAATCATAAAGGAAAAGGCTTACATTTAATGAGCAAAAATTTAAGATACCTGAATAGGAAAAAAGGCACACTATTAAAAAGTAAGAGACAAATAACAGGAGAAAAATAACTTCAGCAAATAAGAATTAATTCTTTCAATATACAATGAATGCTTACAAATCAATAGAAGAAAGATGCCCAGTTTAAAACTAAGTGATGGACATGAGCAGTGGAGAGTCACCTGGGATGGTAGAGAATGAAGAAAAGTGGGTGGAAAAGGACTTTAAAATAGATTGGAGGGACCCAAGATGAGGCAACTGGATTTTCAGGGAATCATAGAAAGTAGCAGAGTCACCATCGTCAGACAGCTGAGTACGGCAGTCATCAGCAGCAGGGACTCCTGTGGGAGCCAGCCAGTGCAGACCATCTGTCGCCATCCAGAGAACATCGCCCATAGCACGAGCTGGAGCTTACTTGGCTGTTTCTGTATCATTGTTCTGCTGAGGGTCTTACATGGCAAATTGCCTGCACATGGTGTGTGAAATGTTCAACAGGTGTTCCCCTGGCTGTGACCTGATACTTTGTCTAGCCCCATCTGATTGCCCCAAGTGGTTTCCTTAATCCTTAGGGGATGTACAAGTTACTTGATGTCCAGAAGGACACTGGAAGTCAGGAAGGAAAAGTCCAGCACATGTACTTTGGCAAGCATGGCCAGGGACACAGCTTTCTTACCCTTGTATCTGCAAAAACACTTTGTGGAAGGATGAACTGAAAGGGAACTGAAGTAAGAAGTTCTATAAAATTTATTTTATAATGATGAATATACATTAATTTATAATAAAATTGTTTGAAATACAGCAACAAGGAACCTATTCACCATCTCTCTACAGTTATATTTCAATCAAGTTTAGGCACTGTCATAGCAATGTATATTACCTGTCATCAGATGATCTTAATTATCCAGATGCCCTTAAGCCTTGGAGATGCTTCAAAGTCACAAGGTTGAAGTTACCATACATTCTTTAAGATCGGATACTTGGTGAGTAGAAGGAACTAGGTTGAGTGCCTGGCTCATAGGTCTACTAGTTAAATGATTCTGAGGCTCTTTTTTTTGTTGTTGTTCAGCCTCAGTTTACTCATTTGTTAATGGAGAATAATAATACTACTTTTTGCTCTGGGTTGCTATGAGAGCTAAAAGAGATAAATATTAAAGCATTCTGTAAGCTGTGAAGTGACATTTAACTATTAATTATTAAAAGCAATGCCTTAAGTATAGTACAGATGGAAGTTTTTGTTATTATTTAGAGCAATAGTGTAGAAAGTTACACTGTGGCTCATGATATGAATTATTGAATAAATTATTAAAGAGAAAAAAATCTCTCCCACTGGTAGATGCCTGGTCTGCACCAAGTCAAAGACCTTTAGAGAGATCCAATCTCCAGAAATCAAGGATGGACAGCTAGGGTAAACATCAAGTCTAGAAATAGAGTTTGGGTCCAGTTTGATGTTATGACCAGGTGCTCATCCCAGATGGGCAGTTTGGTTGAGCTGAGAGTTTGTATAGATATAAGGCCACTATGCAAAAGTCACTCACCTGAGTATTCACTGGATTCTAGGTGAGGCACTCTATTTTCAGTGATGATTTGAATGTGCAAACATCAGAGGATGAGCTAGTGGAAAGATTTCAGGACTTCTGAATATTTTTCTTTTTTACTTAAAAAGATTGAAATAAAATGTTAGTTTCTGGTTCTCAAAAAAAAAAAAACAACCCAGGTTTGCATAACATTTGCCAATTTCCATGACATAAATACTTCTACCATTGGCAATTTCAAACTACCAATATGACATCACTGAACGTAGATTTGGGAAGAGATGTACACAACCAGCTATTGTAAACTGTTACAAACTGACTCTAGCAATCCCTGGCCATATGTCAAAATTATTATGTTGAGCAAAAGAAGCCATAGCACACATTATATTTTTTCATTCATATGAAGTTCAAAACATCATATTGCATGTAATAGAGGTATATTCCTTTTGATTGCTGAGTAGTATTTCTTTATATAAATATACCACAGTATGCATATCTATTTACCTATTGATGAGCATTTGGCCTATTTCCAATTTTTTGCTATTTTAAATAAACATTCCTGAATAAAACATCTATAAAAATTCTTGTACAAGTGTTTTTGTGAATATATGTTTTAATTTATCTTGGTAAATACCTTGGAGTGAAATTGCTGGGCCATAGGATGGGTATACATTTTACTTTACAAAAAAATTCAGAGTTTAGGCTTCCAGTTAAGATGGAGGAATAGGTAGACATGTTCTGTCTCTATGCACAAACACAAAAAGGAATTACAGCTAAATCTCAAACACAGAACTGTCAGAAAATTGAACTGTATGGAAGTCCAACAACCAAGGATTTAAAGAAGCCATGTTCATCCAGTTGTGTAGGAGGGGCAGAGACAGAGAGACAGGGCAGAGAGAGGAGAGGACACAGTGTGGTGTGGAGAGGTGGTGGTGGTGGAATGGGCATGGGTGGTCCCACATTCACATGTGGTGGATAAAAATCAGGAGGGATGCCTTGGGAGCAAGTGATCCCAGTCCCAGGCCAGACCACAGCTCAGGGTTTCAGTGCCAGGAAGATAACTCCCCATAATTTCTCACTGTAAAAACCAGTGGGGGTTGAAGCATCAGAGAAACTGCCTGATTTTCAGGAAACTTTGCTTAAAGGGCCTGCATGGTCTTAAAACATATGCAAACCTACCCAGTCTGGGATTCAACACCAGGGCAACAGCTCAAGGGTGTCAGTCACGTATAGGGAATGAGTGAGGTGACTGGAAATGGGGTAAGTGCTGAGCAAATCCCCAGAAGCCAGGCAGCAACGCAGTCCCCTCTCTGAGCTTTTTCCCAACATGGAGCCACAAAGAGGTGAAGCAGGTTTCCCCACACTAGTGATTATCTAAACTTTGCCCCACATAACTTACAGGTGTCTTTTACAGGGAGTCAAAACAGCTCTACCTAATACACAGAAAAAGACACAGGGAGGGCTGCCAAATTGAGGAAACAAAGAAATATGGCCCAAATGAAAGAACAGAACAAAACCCAAGAAAATGAACTAAGTGAAATGGAGATAGCCAGCCTATTTGATGCAGAGTTCAAAACACTGGTGATTAGGATGCTCAAAGATCTCACTGAGTATGGCAACAACATAAAGAAAAAAAATCAAGTTACACTAAGTGAAATAAAGAAAAATTGACAGGGAACCAACAGCAAAGAGAAGGAAGCTGAAATTCAAATAACCAATATGGAACATAAGGAAGAAATAAACATTCAACTAGAATAGAATGAAGAAACAAGAATTAAAGAAAAAGGGTATAGTATAAGAAGACTTTGAGCCATCTCCAAACATGCCAATGTTCACATCATAAGGATGCCAGAAGGAGAAGAACAAGAAATTGAAAACTTATTTGAAAAAATAATGAAAGAAAATGTCCCCAGTCTGGTGAAGGAAATAGACATACAAGTCCAGGAAGCACAGAGAGTCCCAAACAAATTGGATCCAAAGAGGACCACACTGAGACACAACATAATTAAAATGCCAAAGGTTAAAGATAAAGAGAGAATCTTAAAAGCATCAAGAGCAAAGCAGAGAGATACCTACAAAGGAGTCCCCATAAGACTGTGAGGTGATTTCTCAAAAGATAATTTGCAGGCAAGAAGGGACTGGCAAGAAGTATTCAAAGTGATGAAAAGCAAGGACCTACAACCTAGATTACTCTATCCAGCAAAACCATCATTTAGAATGGAAGGGCAGATAAAGTGCTTTCCAGACAAGGTTGAAGCTAAAGAAGTTTACCATGCTTTAGCCATTATTACATGAAATGTTAAAGGGACATATTTAAGAAATAGAAGATCAAAACTATAATCATCAAAAAGGCAACAAATTCACAACTATTAACAACTGACTCTAAAAACAAACAAACAAACAAACAAGCAAACTAACTAAGCAAACAACCAGAACAGGAACAGAATAATAGATATGGAGATCATTTTTGGAGGTTATCAACTGGGAGGGTGAGGGGAAGAATGGGAGAAAAGATGCAAGGTTTAAAAAGTATAACTGGTAGGTACAAAATAGACAAGGGGATGTTAAGAATAGCATAGGAAATGGAGAAACCAAAGAATCTATAATCAGGACCCATGGACATGAACTAAGAGGGGTATTGCTGGAGGGAAGTGGAGTACCAAATGGAGGGGGAGAATGGGGAAATAATTGGGGCAACTGTAATAACATAATCAATAAAAATATATTTAAAAAAACTTCACATCATTTCTGAGGCACTGGGTATCCAAACTGAAAAAAAGAAATGTGGAACCAAGGATGTCCAGTGCCCTCTCTTGTCCTCTCTTTGGACTCTAGTTTCAATGCTACTGGTACCCATCCTATCCAAGTTTAGAAGAGAGAAAGCCATGACAGTTTGTTAATTCAATCATTAGTTTATTCTTTTAAAACTATATATTGTACACTTACTATGCCCAGGCACTGTGGTATACATAGGAAATACAATGGTAAATAGCACATCGTTCTTGTCCTTAAAGAACTTACAGTCTATTGAGCGTCAAATCTCTCTTGGATTTCTTGATTTCTGCCACATTTTTCATATGTAAAAGGAACATTATGAAGCCCTTCTTCACTGGTTACTGGGACTAAACATTTCATGGATAGCGATTCCCTACTACAAAATCCAGCCAAATTGGAGAATTATTAAGAATGATGACTTGGATTTGCTTAAGGTCACTTTTGCTTTTTTTTACTATCTAAGCAGAAAACAGTTTGGTTGTCTCAATAGTCTGGGCAGAGTGAAGATTCCACAGGATGAACATAGCTCAGACCTGTAGTTATGTGCCCCCATTCAGGATGGCATTGAGGATTAATCTTATGACAACACTTAAGACTCTACTCCATCCTGATATAAAACCAGACATTGCTCTGCCACAGTTATCCAGTTTAGTATTTTATTACTTACTGTGTCACTGGGCCTACTGAAAATCCCCATGTAGGAGACTCTGTATGCTGTTATTGAACTTGTAAACAGGAAGACAATATTTGTTCCATCTAACACTCACCCTCTTGTTGAGTGTTAGAGAATGTAGTGGGTGTTATATTCTCTCTCTGAGAAGAGGCAGATAAGTGGTGAGAAAATATCCCCCAACTACTCATGTTGTTGCTGCAAAATTATCATTGTCATTTTGAAGATGAGTAAACTGAGATTGAGTCTTATCTGTGCTACTCAACTTAGAGGACTTGAACTCGGGTTGTACACCTTCCTGACTCTATGGTGTATAATACTGAGATCTAAAGAGATGGAGAGATTTGTGTCTCCTTGGAAACCCCATGGCTCAATGTTAGGTATTTGCTCCTTTGGGATTCTGATAATACCAGGCTAAGCCAACTGGTACTGGAGTTAGGCCCTCCAGAAATTTTTGCCTCTTTAAGGGCTACTTACTAAAGGTTTGCCTGTATTTTTCTTACTTTAATTCTTCTGGAAAATAAGATAAAACCTACCTGCTTATTTGTCTACTTTACAAAATTGCTGGCACTCGTTATAGACTGCCAGTACAGATGCTAACTTACAAAGATCCCAAATTATATATGGGTATTAGACACACTGCCTGAGTTTTCTTCTGGAGGAAATTGTGTGGACACCTGTGTTCGAAGAAAGACATGTGTTTATTGTATATGAGGTCAGTTCAGAAGGAATCCAGCCATGTGATATGAAAAATAGAGACATTTATTGAAGAAGATACAAGATAACAAGAAGCATTGTACATAGGACACTGATGCCTCTGTGCCCTTCAAAGTAGGTACCTTCAGACCTCATAGAGTTCTCCCAATCACCATCAGCTGCCTTGTCATATTTTCCTGAATCTCATCAGGATATCTCTTCCCTTAGAAAGGTGATTTTAGTTTTGGGAAAATTCAGAAGTTGAGGGCGCCAAATCTGGGCTGTAGGGAGACTGAGTCACCTGGGTGATTTGATGTTTTGCCAAAAAGCTCTGCATGGGGCATAATACATGAATGGGCATGTTATTGTGATGAAGCTGCCAATCATCATTTGCCTGTAGCTGTGGATGTCTGAATCATCCGAATAGTTTCCATGGAGGAATGTTCAAGCTTAATGCAAAATTTGATGCAGATTCGCTGCTCTACTTACTCAGTCATTTTGAATGCAATGGCCACACAGTACACATGCTCACTCAATATTGTCACCACTGACTGGTACAGTGAAGTGGTCATTGTTCATGCACGTGCATTCTAGTCCACTCTCCTTGGCTGCCAGGTTATGTCAATGTCTAACTGTTCTTGTTATGTTAACAATAGTTGGACATTTTCCGAACAGATCTAGTATAGCATGGAGGAAGGTGCCTTGATATAAAAACTGTTTGAAGGCATAGCTTACTGTGCTAGAATTTTTTGCCCATGTGTTGTTGAGTAAAAATGCTGTGTAGCTTCTTTTTCCACCTTTAAACAAAGCTCCATCTATAATCACAAACCAACCAGGAAAAAATCCCCCCGAAGAGTTGAATTCAAACACCGGCGGTCATTTTGTAGACCAATGATTGACTGAACTTAACATTTTCTCTCAGCAAAAAGTTCTAGTGTGAACACAAAACTTTGCAGAGCAAAAAGCTCTAGCAGCACAAAATAGGGGAAAAAATGTACTTTTATTTAGTCATTTAGAATTACTCAGTTCAGGTTGTTCTTTACACAGATTTTTGAATTGAATATCTTACTTTTCTTTAACCTTACCAGGGCTAAAACTAGGATGTCAGACAGTTTGGTCTTAAAGTATGAAATATGTCAATCTACACATATACTACATAACCACTAGAAAGTGACTTTTTCTTGTTCTTTAGCTTTTTCTGTATATATTCAACAAAACAAGGGGGTAGATTTACTATGTTTATTAGCATTGCAGAGACAGTATCTCATTTGTTTACTTAGTAGGTCTGCAGCAATTCTATGTTTTCTTATTGCATTTCTTTCTCAGTAATTAGCATATTTTTTCTTAGAGGAGCATATGGTATACTTACTTGTAAAGAAACCCTTTAAACCTATTTCCATATTCTTGAGATCTGAACTGAGCTATAATTTTATTGAGTTATAATCATGGTAGCACAATGTAGAAGATAATGAAATTCAACACAGACACAATAGGTATATTGTCAGAAACTAGACTAACTCAGTCTTTTATAACAAAGTGAATCAGAGTATGCACAATGTATAGAACTAAAGGATGAAGTGAGGAGACCTAATTGCAGCAACCTCAGTCTTCAAACACAGCTAGTAAAAATAAAAAGGTAGACAAACAGAGTGCTACTGTGTTTGAACTACAAATCAGGATTCAGTGACTGACAAAACTGAAGTTATTTGTTAAGCAAAACACATTTTTGCTAAGAAGATTCTCATTGTCTGAGATAAAGAGACAGGACTAAACACAATTTTTAACTACCTGTTTTGTCATAACTCATTAGGAAAGGGGTGGTTATATATGGGCACATTTTGGAATCTGTTCTGTGAAATTGTATGTGGAAATTTTGCTTGACAATCATTGTAATTAATATGCTCATCACAGTTGCATTGTATTTAATATGCTCATCACAGCACAAAAACAACATTTATCTAGTTCTTACATGTATGAATGTAAATGTAGTCATTCTAAGTTAAAAAATAACCCCAAACATTTAAAAACTCTGGCACTCAGTTTGGAAGGCCAGTTTTACAGGAATCAACCACAGTGAGTATTTATAAATAGGTCATGAGAAAAATCCTAACAGGATAATTCAAATACCATTTTTTTTTGTACTGTGGTACCTATGTACAATCAAGGAGAGAACATAGGAGACTAAACGCAGAGGCTGAGGGTGCTTGTCTTTTTGACACGAGAATCATTCTAGCACTTTGAAGCTGTATTCTTATGGCAACTTATGTAAGATATGTAAGATGTAGTGAGCATGTGAATTGTCCATACCAAAGAATAGAGGGTGAAGACTGAAGAGTGTTTAGAGATTCTCCCTCATCCTCCCCTCTACCCCAATCATTCCCTGAAGGTGTTGTGTCCTAGGCTTTTCTAAAGTCTTCATAGAACTAAAAGAGGCCAGATTTCACATCCATTCACCTTAGCTGACTTTAGCATATCATGTGTAAACATTACTCTGGCCCTCTCAGGAATTCTGAGCTGAGTGGTTTGGAGTAGGCTGAGAAAAAGACAAAAGATGTTATTATAAGGTGTGTCAGAACCTCTGGGATAACCCCAGAGCTCCCAAGCAGCTTATTGAGGATATGACAGACACTACAGCTGATGATACCCTATGAAGAAGGTAAGAGCCAAAAGTAATAGGGTTTCCCAGGGTCAGAGAAGTCACTTTATTAATTATTCTCACAATTTCTGGCTCTGTATTGGCCAAATAAACACAATGAGCTCAAGTGCACAACATAATTACTTGGGACAAATCTCACATCAGTTGGCCTAAGCCTTGGCTACATGTTAGAATTAACTGGGGAGCCCTAAATAATGCTGATGCCTGGGTCCTACTCTTAGAAATATTGATTTAGGGGGGACTCGGTAGAG
This sequence comes from Pteronotus mesoamericanus, assembly GCF_021234165.1. Taxonomy (NCBI): domain Eukaryota; kingdom Metazoa; phylum Chordata; class Mammalia; order Chiroptera; family Mormoopidae; genus Pteronotus; species Pteronotus mesoamericanus. The sequence goes on along the minus strand of NW_026555325.1, from coordinate 23,480,550 downwards.
GGAGGTCAAAGGGGAAAATTGGACAACTGTAATAGCATAAACAATAAAATATAGTTTACAAAAACAAAAGAAATATTGATTTAATTGGTTAGAAGTGAAGCACAGGCTTTGGAAGTTATAGAAAGTCCTCCAGGTGATTCTACTTGACAGCCAAGGTTAAAAACCACTGCTACAACCTTCATGGAGTCTATTTTGGTAAAAACATTGAAAGTCACTCTCTCAAGAAGGTAAAGAAAAATTGATTTTAACTTTGCACTAGTATTTTGGGGTGCAATGGCTACCAAGATTTAAGAGTTCAGCAGTGCATATTTAAGACTTAGTAATGACCCAAGGTCAGGTTGTCTTTGGGGTTCAGTGTGGGTAGCCTTGGCACGATGCCACTTGTCTTCTCTTCATCCCATACCCTTGCTGTAATTCCATGTTCTCTCACTGGAGTTACAAGACACTTGGTGATTACATATCTGCTTGCTTATTGTGAGTAAATAATGGGCAAAGCAGAGGTTGTTTGGAATCAAAGATAGCTATGGAACTCTACTCTCTGTAAGATTGCTGGACACTTCATTGAATCATTTGAAGTTTATTGTGTGTTTTTGTTAATGCTTTCCTTCTCCTTTTCCAGAAGAATAATGACCTATTAAAAACCTGTCAACCAAATATGGGTGAAATATTTTGTTCAACAGATATATTATTGTCTCTTAGGATTTAAATATGGATGAGCTAAATGCTTTGAAAATCTGGCAAGAATAAAAATGGCTAGGAAACACTTCTGCCTGCCCCTGGGTGATGATGTAGAAAAAGGAAAGAAATGGAATCAAGTGACTATTGTTGTACTATCAAATCCTCTTGAATGTTTATAGTCATTGTCTTGTGATAATTTCTAAGGGATTTTAGTGATGTTTTTATATTACTTGCTATCAATACAGGCTAGTTGTCTACTACAAGTAGAGGCCAAACCATGATTATAAATTTTCTTGAAGGCCATGATTACAAATTTTTTCCTAGGATTATTTTCACTAAAGAGGTAAGGAGTAAAGCTGTAATTGTGGAATAAATGAGGTGGGGTGGAGATTTGGGGGTCTGTCCATATTTCATCACGTAGGTGGCCGATCACCTCACTACTTCTAAGTTCAGCTCTGTCTAAACCTCAGAACCTGCTTGTAGAGGAAGGACACTAGTTTGTGGGGAAAAAAAACAGAAAAAAATTTACTTGGAGAAGACCTTTATGCTAAAGTTTGCAGATCAGATTTTATAGTACTTGCTGAGACCATTTATCTGTTTGCAAAATTCTTGTTGTTCCACTTACATTCTTGTTGTTATTGTTTTTCTACTTAGTCGAAAGGGACTACAGAGATATTTAGTTAATCTTGTCATGTGGATAGAGAAAACCAAGGCCCAAGGAACCTAAGTTTCCAGAATCAATACTGTGAGTTTGTAAAAGAACAGCTCCAAATCCATGGCTCTTTCCTCCTTCCAAGTTATTGTGGTTTCAGAGTGAAATGATGAACCTCACTGGTCTGTCTCACAGTGTAAGAAAGTTGATTGGACCTATGAAAATATCAAAGAAGACTTGTTCATATAGTATTTATTAGAGAGGGAAAAACAAAAGTAATTTACTCTGAACTAAGTGGTTTTTATAAACTAGTGGTATGAGTACAGATTTGTACAGACTTCTTAGAAATAAGCATTTTGCAATATGCACTGAAAGCTTTAAAAATGTTCACAGTAATTAAATTTTGGGGAATTTTCCTAATAATCAGAGAAAGTCACACAGACTTATGGTCATAAATGTTCACTCAGCATTTATTTATATTATAAACATTGGAAATTGCCTAAATGTCCATAAAAGTGGGAGTTGCTTGGTAAATACTGTTTCTATCATATAATGTGATGAAATATATAATATGATCATCCATTTAAAAATTATTTCCCTGAAGTTTATTTAAAGACTCTGAGAGGTGGTCATGATGAATAGTAAATAAAAATCAGGTTTACAAAATATTATGTAGAATATAATCCCAATTTATAAGGAAACAATATATTTATATTATATATAGACATAGGAAGAAGATTATGAAGACAGATAATAACACATTAAACATTGCAACCTCTGGGTAGTACCATTATGACTCAATTTTACTTTATTCTTTTCAATATTTTCCAAATTTCTACCATGAACCTATATAACATAAATATTCAAAACAAAAATATTATTGAAATCATAGTTTAGATGAACCTTTTAAAGGATTTATACTCATGTTCTTTAGACAAAGGAACATTTGTCTCAAATAAGGACTTTCTGCCCTCCTGAGAGATTTGAAAAGAGGGACAAAGACCTTGTTATAAAAGACAGATATGCTAGAAATGCAGGTGTGTATCCAATACAATTGAGATTCTTAGGGCTCTAGAAGGGCAAACATCTTAAAAGTGCCTTGGGGTAGAAGTCTGAGCCCAGGAAAGAAAGCAAAGTTAGAAAAGCATTATGTTCAGATGCTAAGCATTATTTCTAAACCACTAGCCTTGGTGTCTAAGGCTACATATTTCTGAAGTTTGCAGAGAGCCTTTAAATGTCAGCATTATTTTTAGCCCAGAGCTCTTTTCTTACACAATGTCTAAAAATATCTATTAGTTTAAATTGTCAGCATGTAAAACATTTGCTATGACTTTTTCTCATCATATCACTCAAATCATGTCAGAGCTAGAAAGAAAAAAAAAAAGAAGCCTGGATAACCTGGTAATTACAAATATTATTTGATGAGATTTTCATGGGGATATTTAATACAATTTAATAATATTGGTTATAATCATAAGAAATCTACCCATACAGTACTATCTATTGCACATTACCACTTAGATGTCCCATAAGCATTTATGTCCCAAACTAAACTCAATCTTTCCCTTACTTGTTTTTACCCTGTGAGTTCTCCATCTCTGTTTGTAGTACCAGTAACCATTTAGTTGCCTATGAAATCAAATCATCCTCTAATTCCTGGATTTCTGGTCTTGATTACTGTAAAAGCATCTAAATGGTTTCTCTAAATCTTGGCTTGAACCCTCCAATTCCTTCTTCCCTCTGCAGATGGAGTGAATGAATGCTTGCAAAAGGAAATCAGATTATGTTATTTCTTGTTTATAATCCTTTATTAGAGTCCCATTGCCTTCAAGATAAAATGTAAGCCTCTCAGCCTGGCCTTCAAGTCACTATACGATCTCTAGTTTGCGTACACATTTACTTTTAACGTTTTCTAGTTTTCAGATATGCCATGCTCTCAGTTGCCACAGGACTGACTCTTCAACTTCAGGACCCAGCTCATACACTGATATCTTTGGGATTCAAGGCTGGTTAAGTCACAAGGAGCTTCCTTGGTACCATGATGTAACACGCTATGTTGGAATTTTCTGTTTGGTTGTATATCTTCTCTCTTAAAACTTTAAACTTCTGGAGGAAAGAGGTGAGGTCCTGTTCACTATTATATCCTCAGCATCTATAACAGTGTCTGTTATGATCTTTAATTTAAAAAGAATCTTCCTTCTTCTCATGTCATTAACAATATGGAGGATTGGAGCAAAGACATTCATGCCACATCCCATCCTTACCCCTGTCCCTGCCCCTGCCTTCGCACCCAACCTTCCTTTTTCAGAGCAGGAACTAGATTGTGTTAACATTTCCATCCTCCAGGTGTTTCAGGGGAAGCTGACCTCAAGCCTGATTTGTTTGTTACAGTTATGTTAATCCCCTTCCCATTGCCGTTGGTTTAAAAATGGCCACATGACCCAGTTCTGGCCAAGGACTTTTTTTAAATTAGATTTATTAGAGTGATATTTGTTAATAAAATTAGATATGTTTCAGGTGCACAATTCTATAATACATCATCTCTATATTGTGTTTTGTTATATCACCCCAAATCAAGTCTCCTTCCATAACTACTATTCCCCCTTTATCATGTTCTACCTCCCTCTCTCCCACTTTCTCCCTGGTAATTACCACACCGTTGTCTATCTATGAGTTTTCTTTTCTTAATCCTTTCACCTTTTTGTCCAGTTGCACAACCCCTCCCCTCTTACAGCTGCCAGTCCATTCTCTATCTATGAGTTGGTTTCTATTTCGTTTGATAGTTTACTTTGTTCATTAGATTCCACATGTAACTGAAATCATTTAGTATTTGTCTTTCTCTGACTGGCTTATTTCACTTAGAATAATGATCTCCAGGTCCATCCATGCTGTCACAAAAGGTAAGATTTTTCTTTTTTACTGCTGAGTAGTATTCCATTGTGTAAATGTACCACATCTTTTCATCCACTCATCTGCTAATGGGCACTGGGATGCTTCCAAATCTTGGCTATTATAAACAATGCTCCAATGAATACAGATGTGCATTTATTCTTTCAAATTAATGTTTTGGGTTTCTTTGGATAAATCCCCAGAAGTGGAAGCACTGGGTCATAAGGCCCATTTTAATTTTTTGAGATAGTTCTAGAATGTTTTCCACAATGGCTGAACCAATCTGCATTCCCACTAATAGTGCACAAAGGTTCCTTTTGCTCTGCATTCTTGTCAATATCTGTTGTTTGTTGATTTATTAATGATGGCCATCCTGACAGGTATGAGGTGATATCTCATTGTGGTTTTAATTTGCATTTCTCTGATGATTACTGATGTTGAGCATCTTTTTACATCTGAATTGTCTTATTCAAGTACTTTGCCTATTTTTAAATTGGATTTGGGTTTTTTGGTGTTGAGTTGTGTAAGTTTTTAATAAATTTTGGATATTAACTTCTTATCACATGTAACATTCACAAGTATGTTCCCCCATTCAATGGGTTGTCTTTTCATTTTGTTGATGGTTTTCTTTGCTGTGCAAATACTTTTTAGTTTGATACAGTCATATTTATTTATTTGGTCTTTTGTTTACCTTGCCTGAGGAGATACATCAGAAAAAATATTACTACAAGAAATGTCCGAGGTTTTACTGCCTATGTTTTCTTCTAGGACCATTATGCTTTCAAATCTAACATTTAAGTCTTTAATCCATTTTGAGTTTGTTCTTGTGTATGGTTTAAGAAAGTTTCCAGGTTTTATTTACTTGCATGTAATCTAATTTTCCCCAAACCATTTATTGAGTAGATTATCTTTACACCATTGTATGTTATTGCTCCCTTTGTCAAATATTGACTATAAAGGCATGGGTTATTTCTGGGTTCTCTGTTCTGTTCCATTGATTTATATGTCTGTTTTTATGCAACTACTATGATGTTTTGATTACTTTGGCCTCGTAGTATAGTTTGATATCAAGTAGCTTGATTCCTCCAACTTTGTTTTCTTTTTCAAGATTGCTATGGCTATTTTGGTCTTTTGTGGTTCCATATAAAATTTTGGAATATTTGTTCTAGTTCTGTGAAATACACCATTAATATCTCGATAGAAATTGCATTCAATCTATAGATTGTTTTGAGTAGTATGGACATTTTAATGATGTTAATTCTTCTTCTGCATGAACACAGTATAAATCTCTATTTATTTGTATCATCTTAAATTTCTTTCTTTAGTCTCTTATAATTTTCCATCTACAGGTCTTTACATCCTTGCATCCTTGCTTAAACTCATTCCTAGGTATTTAAATTTTTTTTGATGTAATTGTAAGTGAGATTGTTTTCTTAATTTCTCTTTCTGATAGCTCATTATTGGTGTATAGAAATGCAACTTATTTCTGGATATTTTTGTATCCTGCTACTTTACTGAAATTATTTATGAGTTCTAGCAATATTTTTGTGGAATCTTTAGGGTTTTTTATATACAGTATCACATCATTTGCAAATAATGACAGTTTTACTTCTTCCTTTCAATTTGGATGTCTTTTATTTCCTCTTCTTGTCTGATTGCTGTGGTTAGGACTTCCAGTACCATGTTGAATAAGAGTGGTGAAAGCACACATTCCTGTCTTGTTACCAGTTCTAAGGGAGACACTTAGCTTTTGCTGATTGAATATGATGTTGACTGTGTGTTTGTCATATATAGCCTTTGTTATGTTGTGGTATGTTTCCTCTATTTCCACTTTGTTTTTTTAGACTCTATTTTGTTTATTTCTGCTCTGATCTTTTTTATTTCTTTCCTTCTGCTCATTTTGGGCTTTGTTTGTTGTTTTTTTCTAGGACTTTTAGGTATAAGGTTAGATTTTATATTTGAGATTATTCTTGCTTTTTGAGGTAGGTCTATATTACTTAATTTCCCTCTTAGAACTGCCTCTGCTGTGTCCCATAAATTTTGAGTTGTTGTGTGTCCATTTTCATTTGTCTCAAAGTAACTTTTGATTTTGCCTTTATCTAATTTTTTACCTGTTTGTTGTTTAGTAGCATGTTATTTAGCTTCCACGTGTTTGTGTGTTTTCCAGTTATATTTCTTATAATTGATTTCTAGTTGTATACCATTGTTGTCAGAGAAGAGCTTTATATAATTTCAATCTTCTTGAACTTATTGAGTTCTTTTGTGTCCTAATATGGGGCTTATCCTGGAGAATGGTCCATGTGTGCTTGAAAAGAATGTGTATTCTGCTGCTTTGGGATGAAGTGCTCTGAAGATATCAATTAAATCCATCTGGTTTAGTATGCCATTTAAGGTTCCTGTTTCCTTGTTGATTTTCCATCTGGAAGGCCTATCCATTCATGTCAATAGGGTATTAATATTTCCCACTGTGACTATTACTGTCCATCCCTTCTTTTATGTCCACCAAGATTTTCTTTATATATTTAGGTGCTCCTATGTTAGGTGCACATATATTTACAAGGGTTATATCCTCCTGTTGTAATGTCCTTCTTTGTCTTTTATTATGGACTTTGTTTTAAGGTCTGTTTTGTTAGATATAAGTACCACTACCCTGGCTTTTATTTTTCATTTCTATTTGCATGAAATATCTTTTTAAATCCCTTTACTTTTCATCTGTGTGTATCTTTAGTTCTGAGGTGGATCTCTCATAGACAGTGTATATGTGAGATCTTGTTTTCTTATCTCTTTGGTTTGGAATATTAAGGCATTTACATTAAATGATTATTGATAGCTAATTTATCTCTATTTTATTCTTTACAACTATGTTCCTCTGTTTTTTTAAATTATTAAAAAATATTTTCAATTACATTTAATGCACATACATTATTATGTTAGTTTAAGGTATATACCCCAGTGATTAAACATAACTTACTAAGTGATCATCTATTTTGTACCTACCAATTATACTTCTTATTTCCTGCACCTTTTCCCTCATTCTTGCCCTCGCCCCCACTGATAACCATCCAAATAATCTCAATATCTATGATTTTCTTCCTGTTCTAGTTGTTTGCTTAGTTTGTTTTGTTTTTGTATTTGTTTTCTAGATTCAGTTTTGATAGTTGTAAGTTTGTTGCTATTTTAATGTTCATATCTTTGATCTTTTTCTTAAATAAGTCTCTTTTAACATTTCATGTAATAAGTGCTTGGTGATAATGAACTTCTTTAGCTTTACCTTGTCTGAGAAGTACTTTATCTGCCCTCCTACTCTAGAAGACAGTTTTTCTGCATAGAGTTACCTAGGTTGTATGTCCTTGCTTTTCATGACTTTGGATACTTCTTGCCAGTCCCTTCTAGCCTGCAAAGTTTCTTTTGAGAAATCAGCTGATAGTCTTATGGGAACTCATTTGCAGGTAACTCTCTGCTTTGCTCTTGCTGCTCTTCAGATTCTCTCTTTATCTTTATCCTTTGGCATTTTAATCATGATGTATCTCAGTGTGGCCCTCTTTGCTTTGGATCCAACTTGTTTGGGTCCCCTGTGCTTCCTGGACTTGTTTGTCTATTTCCTTTACCAGATTGGGGAAGTTTTCTTTCATTATTTTTTCAAATAAATTTTCAATTTCTTGATCTTCCCATTCTCCTTCTGGCTTCTTTATGATTTGGATGTTGACACATTTGGAGATGCTCCAGAATCTTATTATCTTCTTGTTTTTCTGAATTCTTGTTTCTTCATTCTGTTCTGGTAATTGTTTATTTCTTCCTTATGTTCCAAATCATTGATTTGAACCCCAGCTTCCCTCCCTTCACTGATGGTTCCCTGTGGGTTTTTCTTTATTTCACTTAGTGTAGCCTTCATTTCTTCCTTTATACTTTTGCCATACACAATGAGTTTCCGAGCATCCTTATTACTAGTGTTTTGAACTCTGCATCTGATAAGTTTGCTATCTCTGTTTCACTTAGTTCTTTTTTTTTGCGGGGGGGTTGTTCTATTCTTTCATTTGGGCCATATTTCTTTGTCTCCTCAATTTGGCAGCCTCCCCGTGTTTGTTTCTGTGTATTAGGTAGGGCTGCTTTGACTCCCTGCCTTAGTGTACCTGTTAAGTTGTATGGAGTGAAACCTTATGTAATCACCAGGGTGGGGCAACCAGTGGACCACGTTGTGGCTCTGTATGTTGAGGAGGAGTTGGACAGTGCCACTGCCTTGCTGATGGAGACTTGCTTGACACTTGCCCTGTTTCCAGTCACTTCACTCCCTTCCCGTACGCAACTGGCACCCCTTTAGCTGTTTCCCCAGTGTTGGTTCCCAGAGTGAGTGGGTTTGCGTTCATTCTAGGACCATGCGGGCCCTTTAAATGGACTCTCCCGAGAGACCAGTAGTTTATTCTGCCACCCCAACACCCGCTGTTTTTTACAGCCAGAAATTATGAGACTTTATTTCCCAGTGCTGGAACCCTGCGTAGTCTGGTCTTGGGCTGAGATTGCTTGCCCCCAAAGAATCCCTCCCAATTTTATCCACCACATGTGAATGTGAGACCGCCCATTCTGCCAGCCACCACCACCACCTAGCCACTGCCACACCATGTCCTTTCCACCCTGGCTCCGCACCTCTGCCCCTCATACCTGTCTGAATGAAAATGGTTCTTTAAATCATTGGTTGTCGGACTTCCATACAGTTCAATTTCAGGCACTTCTGTGCTTTTTGTTTTGAGGTTAGTAGTGATCATTTCCATGGCTGTGCAAAGAGATGAAACGTGTCTACCTATGCCTCTATCTTGACAGGAAGTTCTCTCTAGCTGCTTTGGAATGTCCTTTGTATGGGTTATGTGGCCCTCCTATTATATTTTAGTCATGATTGCTCTTGGCCCATTCATGCATGGTGTTGAACCTCTGGCTGGCTGACTGTGAGAATCAACCCTGATCAGTGTATGAGCCACTGTGCAAGTGCTGACCACACAAAGTAGAATTTGCCTCAGCAGGGTTTTCCTGCTGGGATATCCCTTTGGATATGCTACATGTGAAAGCTAATTTGATCCTGTTCTGATGTTGTCTAAAGCTGGCCACTGGATGAATTCATTCTAGTGCCTCTTGGGAGGGACTCTAGTGTAGGCCAATGTTGGACTCTGCCTGTGACTGGCCCTGGACAACATGTTTAGAGCTACAAAGTGATCCACAGTTTGTGGCTACCTCTGCTGGGCCTGGCTGTGCATAGGAAGGATCAAGATGTGCACCAAGGCTGGCTTTTACCAGCACCAGGCCCAGGGGTAGTTCAGTAAAAGGTTCAAGAAGCCCCAAGATTCCTCTACCTTCCTTCACTTGCCAGCTGCCTGTTAGGCTCAGTCATGGAAAGAGCTTCTGGCCATACTCAAGTTATATGAGGTAGCTTCCCAGTCCATCAGCTGGTAGGAGAAAGTGGTGTTCACCAGGTATATACAGGTTCAAACTAGGTGCGAGTGCTGGGTTTGAGGATACTCAGCAAATATCTCAGGTTATACCAAGTCTAGCTGCCATCTGATGGGTGCTTGCACACCTTTTTGGTGGAACAGGGTCTCAGGGAATCATCAGGGTAATGCCATCAGAGTTTATCAGGCACAAACAGACCAAGATGACCAAGATTTGGCTATTTGAAGGAGGGCTCTGCGCCAGTTGGGTGTGTGAAGGGAAAATTTTCCCCATTCTAGAGCCGTACTACTCAGTCTTTCCTAGATCCTTTCAGGAGCTCAACTTCAGCAGAACAAGGCCACCAGGAGCTAGGAGGAGGAGGAAAGCTGGAGGAGTGCTCCCTGCTCCAGAGCCACAACTCAATCTGTTCCAAATTCTGTTCGGATCCCAGCAGGATGGAGTCACTAGGAGCTGGGAGGGTGGGGCCACTGGGCACCCAAAGAGTGAGGTTAAGAGATCTCCCATGATGGGGAGTCCCTTGTAAGGTTCACAGGGAAATGGGGGTAATGACCCTGACCTAAAGCTACACAACTCAGTCACCAACACCCCTGAGTCTGCCCAGATCTCTACACCCTGGCCCAGATAGCTGACTCCTCAGCAGTGCATGAGCTCTTTAAGGTGGGGCAACAGGGAAGTCAGAGTGGGGCTATTGCATTCCCCCAGGCTGATGCTGTAAGGTGGGGCATGCTCTACACAAGAAAGATGGTGTCTGTAGTGTGGGAGTGTGACTCGGTACTGGGATCCTGGTGGCTGTCACTTCAGCTGTCTCCCAAGAGCCACAAACCCCAGTCTTTCCTCATGCAATTCTAATCCACTCTGCCCTCCCTCTGCCAGAACCCAGTGTGAGTGGCTGCAAATGAGATTTTGTGCTTTGGCCCTTAAAAAGTGCTCCTGTTCTCTTGTAGACTAATGTTTCTCCCTGGTGAACAGAATCCCCGCTGATTTCCATTGGCAGATGTTATGTGGGTGCTTTTTCCAAGCTCCAGTGCTCTGGGCTGAGGACCTCAGTTTGGAGTTGACACCCCCATACTCCTCAGAGGGATTTTTGTAACTGAGATATACTTCCAAATCTCAGCTGCTGCTCGTGGGAGTGGGGCGAGCCATTTCTGCATCTTCACCCTTCCTATCAGTCTTGATGCCACTTCTTCTGTAAATTCTTGGTTATAAAACTTCAGCTAGTCTTCAGTTGCTTATTCAGGTTGATTGCTCTATATTTTAGTTGTAATTCCAGTTTGGTCCTGGGAGGAGGTGAGTGTAACATCCACCTGCTCCTCTGCCATCTTGGATCCTCCTCTGGCCAAGGAAATTTATGGAGATGTCTGATGTGGGCTTCCATGAAAGGTCTCCTTGCTTCCAAGAAAGAGATGTAAGAAGAGATGGTCCATTTTATTTTTCTTGATATTTTAATGAGTAAAACCACTGTACATTTTTGTTTTTGTAAAGGAAACCAGGCTTGAAACAAAGCTGACACATTAATAGTATCTGAGTAGAGAAGTGTAAAGGACTGTTCTGGCATAACTGAGCTGTTGACCATGCTACAAGCTCCAGACTTCTTATGTGGGATAATAAGTTTACTCATTGTTCAAATAAATTTGAGTGAAGGATCTGTTATTTGCAGCCAAATATAAATGAAATGATTTGAAGATGAATTATAAATAGGCCTTTCTACTGAGAATTATTATCCTCATATAAAAAAGTAATTCTTAATAAAAGAATTATTAAGAATATAATTGTGTAACAGATCTAGAATGGCAAATTATTTTTGCTTTACATTGGCATATATCTTATTTATATGCTCTTGTTGGTTTGTTTGGTGATTGACGTTGTACTCAAAGGAAATTGGCATTTGATTTTAGGGGGGTTTGAAGCAACGGAGAAATCAGACTTTGCATTTTAAGTTGCTGAAGTGTCAATAGAGCTGGATAAGCCATAACTTAATTATACAAATAAAATATAATAAAATAACTTTTAAAATATTTTGTTATCTCATTCCTTTATTGAGGTAGAGGTAGAATAAATCTCCTAGATGCCACCAATTTCAGAAAAATTGAAAAATACAAACAAATATAAGAAAGAAAGTAAAAGTAACATATAATTTATTATACATACCTAATTTTCATACTTTGATGTGTGTCTTTTAAATCTTTTAAAGATAAAATATGTAATATAAATGAATATATTTATTTTATTTATATATACTCATATACAAAAATATATAAGTATATACATAGCCCTGATTCATGTTTTTCATATAATATTTTTTCATGAACATTTAATTCCCATGTAATTGTTTGTTAAAATTGTACTTTTAAATGATTATATAATATTCCAGCATTCAGAGAGATGTGCCATCCTTGTTTACTCACTCTCGTGTGTGGGTTTTTTTCAGGGGTTTCTTAAGATTTTTGTTATTTAAGGAAATGTTAAAACATATACAGGGTCCAGCACAAATAATCCTCCTTTTTAATTAAAAATATTTTATTACAAAGTCATAAGCATGTAATTCTACAATGTAACAATATCACACTCAAACATACCATATGACATTTTAGGTGAAATGTTCAAATTGCCGTCCATCTCGTGTGAGACATTCATATATCCTACCAACCACACTCAGGCAAGTGTTGACTTCTGCTGGACCCGGTACAAATCTTGAATATGTCCTTAGGGTAAATTTTAACTTGTACTAGTCTGTCTTTGGCCCATATAATTTGTTTCATTGATTTTTCTGCCTATTCTTACATTAGTCAATATAACTTTTAAAAATTATTTTAGTTCATAATATAGATCAGTTTTTAACAGAGCAAGTTACCCCATTCAGATCTTCTTTTAAATATGTTTCTTATCCTCATGTTATTTTCCTAGATAATTTCTTTAAAAGTTGGCCAAAACTCCAAAACATTTCATTAAATTTTTTATTAAGTTATATTAGATGTATATATTGATTTGCATCTGTACAACATTGAATCTCTTTATGTCATTTCCTTGTATATCTCTCCATTTATTGAGGCTTCTTTTGTGTCAGAAATATTTGCAGTCTTTTCCCTGCTTACTACTTTTTAAGCATTTTCCTTAGCTTTTCTTTAAAAACTTTTTTTGTTGCTATTGCAGATATGTGGGCAAAATTCTTAAAAGCACCTTAGTGAAAGCTCTGTCCTTTTATCATCAGGTTATTTTTCTTAAGATGTTTGCTTTGGCATTTTCTGGTAACAAAATGTAATTTCTACTAAGTATGAGGCAGGAATAGTATCATGCTCTGAGTCCCAGTTCTGTCACTGATGGTAACGATTTACAGAAACTGAATCCCTTCTTGTCTCATTTGATAAATCTAAAAATAATATTTAATATGCCTAAACATATGCCATTTAAATTTTCTATCATTGCTTTCAAAAAAATTAAAACTAAACTAAAAAAAGAGGTAAGTTATAAACAATAAGTTGTTTCTTCTTTACATGTAGGGCAGTATAAAACTAGTTACATTTGGTTTACGACATTTGATGACTCACATAATTATGCAGAACTAATTAATTCAAAATCTGTTTATCAACAGTAGTCTGTGGCTACAGCATTTTCTCCCAGAGGCATTAACAATGGCTTATCACCTGTTTTCTGGTTGCAGTTTGTCTCAAAGGCAAATCAATAAGAAAAATATAAAAATGTTATTCCCAGAACTAACACTTTCAACAACTTAAAAGAACTTTTAGAATCTGATACCAATTATTTTTCTTAGCTTAAATTAAAAGTTTTATTTAGCAATAAAATTTGTCAAAATAATAGCTTTTAAAGGCATAATAAAAATGTCCCTGAGTTTTTTAAAAATTAAAGTTATATATACTTATTTATATATGTGGATAACACTTTAGTTAATTTTTTTTAAGATACTATATATTTTAGGATAAATAACTGTAACAGATGGTTGAGGACAAGAAGATATAAAAGATAGCTATTATATGCTTTATAGATTAAACAATATTATGTTCCTTGCACATACCTGTATATGGCACATGCATATAGAAATAAAAAGTATCTACATCATGAACAATATCTTCTTTGTATAAGATCAGCAAAACAGCAGAACTGAGTTATCAGTGAATGTATGTTTTTGATTTTTATAGGGTTTCTGGTCAATTGAATTCCCTCAAGTTTTAATCCAATTACTGTTTCTGGATGTTTATTTGATAGAACACAGGGTAGGATGAAATGTGTTTTGGGTTAAAGGACCAATATTTATTTATTTATTTATTAAAAAAAGAAAAAGGACTTTCAGGAATTGAAATTCTTCTCTCTCCCTGTCTTTTAAAAGGTGAATTTATCTTTTGAAAAATAGAATGTGCTCCCTGTAAGGTTAGAGAACTTCGGGTAGTGGAACCCTGTTTTTATAGTTGGCTTTGCAGGCCTAAACAAAGGGTTCATATTGGGTACTGGTTCATTAGCTTTGGGATGTCTGAGGCTTTGACTCTTGGTCTTTTAAAGAAAAATTAAATTTATTGGAATGACATTCTTTAATAACTTTACACGAGTTTCAAGGGTACAATTCTATAATACATCATCTGTATACTGCATTGTGTGCTCACCACCCATAGTCTAGTCTCTCTCTATCCTTCATGCAACAGAAGTCAAAGAATGTTAGGAGTTCCTTTTGCCAGATCCAGAAGAAAGGAGGATCCTGCAACATACCAATCAGACACCATACCTCATGGCTGAGATTGTTTATCAAGTAACAAGTAACCTGTGTTGATGAGATGTAGCTGTGCCAGATAATGGGCATAAGTCCTGAATCCGAGAGGGCTGCATGTCTAGCTAGGTATAAAAGCTGAAAGTACCCCAGAACTGATGTCTTCCTCTAGTTTACTGTGTCCATGTCCACTCAGCTTCATCTGTTGTTGTGACCATGCAAATCTCAAGGGACTGAGACACTGGTAGCTGTGCCTGGGAGTCATGAGACCTCTACTATACTGTCATTTGTATACTGTGCTGCTACTTGTTCTAATTCTTTCATAAAATAAAGTAAATTTGGAGATGGGTGAAATTTTTAGTTTCACGGTTTTGATTATTAATCTGAACCCAAGGAAAGCGGACTGGGTGTTGCAAAGGCAAGTTTCCAAAGCAAGATATTATCCTCTATATTCTGCCTGGATTCTTCTATCCCCAATCCCTAAAGATCAAAGTGTCTACAAAGAGAAAAAACTTACTTAATGGATAGATTCTTATTATGACTTAACATGAACACCCCGCACCCCCAGCATTAGTGCAGCATCTTCAAACACCAAGTTGTCAATGGCACCAACGATTTTCTGGGATTATAGACTATTTAATAAAGAAAAATGCTTAACAAAACCCTAAAACACAGAAGGTAAAAATTCTATAATAAAATGTCATGAAAATATTAGCTCTAGGTTCAGTTTCTCCCAATCTCACACTAAAATGCCTATGAAACACTCACAAAAGTGAAAACCTCACATTACCTCATGCTGAAAACTAAAACTGACAGATAATCTATTGCTAATACTTGTGAAGAATTTACCCATTACCACAAACAGAATAAAAGTAGATTGCGAAAAACAATTTGTGACCTAACTAATCTCTGCCTCCTGAAATAGAACAGGCTAGCTAAGCTGAAAGAAGGTTAAAAAAATAAATAAACATATTTCTCTAGATCCCTGGTGAATTAATCCAGGGGTTAGAACAATTAGAAAAAAAACAAATGGCATAAGAAGTATTTTTTGAGCCATACTGTTTTCCTTTATTTCTGCTTTCTACATGGATTCGTAAACATTCTGGCAGGAAATGAGATTGGTGGTATGCCATGTATCTGGGGAGATTTGGTCCATACAAATATTGTTGTTGAGTACAGTACTTAAAAACCAGAAAGACTTGCCACTTCCCAGCTAGGTGACTCTGGCTAAGTTATTTAACCTTTTACTCAATTGCACCATCTAGGATTTCTAGATTAAATGCTAGATTAAAAAGTATTAAATGAGATAACAAATGTAGAGCTCAAAGCACCAGGGTTAGTACAATGCTTTGTTAAATAAACTATAGATCTTACTTTCATTATGACAAAGAGAAGAAAATGGGAACATTCTAGCAGTGTGTGTGTTTTGAAGATTTAATGCGTTTTATGCACTCTCTTTGTTCAGCATATCAGAGAACCCAGCCATAGGGTGAAAGAGAGCTCTATCTCACTCTTGCACTGTCACATAAGATGAATGTTTGTCAGATAATGGTCACAGCCAGGAACTCTTCCCATCAGCCAGATCTCCAGCTGCATAGCTAATGAGGAGATCACACCACTGCCCCAGTGGATAGGCTTGTGCAAGCCACACATCCTGTCTTTTGGTAATAGACAAAACCAAACTTTGTAGCAAAAAGTTAACATGAGCTATGGGTCTATGAAAAAATACTGCAAGGAAAAATGGTTTGGAATCCTAAATAGCCAGAAAGCTGGTTAATCAGGCCTCTTAATCATTGAAGCATTTAGACCCTAATTGACACTCTTCTTCCCTACCTTTTATTCTCCCACCATTCTGAGTGCCTTCAGCCTCTTCTTCCAGGACGACCCATCTCTTATGGGCTGAGTTGTGTCCTTCCGAAATTCGTATGTTGAAGCACTAACCTCTGGTATCTCAGAGTATGACTCTACTTGGAGACAGCTTCTGCAAAGAGCAAAATGGGACCACTCAGGTGGATAATCCAATGTCTGGTGTCCTTATAAGAACAGGAGGTTAGGACACAGACGCACATAGAAGATCGCTGATGTGTAGGCACAGGGAGAAGATGGCCACCTATAGTTGGAGGGGAGAGGCCCTTGAAAGGAATCAATGTTCCTGGGACCTTGCTCTTGGATTTCTAGCCTCCAGAACTATAAGCAAATAAATATCTTCTAAGCCACCCAGCCTGTGGCACTTCATTATGGTAGCCCTAGCAAACTCACACACCAACCAATTGCCTGGACTCTTGGTTTCTTTATTATCTTATTTCCATGACCTTTCCTTTGGTTCCTCTTCAGTTCACTCTTCCCATCCCCGGGAGGCACACTGATGTTATAATTCAGAACCGCCAACTTCTGAAATGTTAGAGTTATCAAATTTGTACTTTTTACTAATCTCTGACCATAGTTACAGTGCTTTGCAAACTTCACACAAGGCTACTCCTATCTTTTCTGTTCTTTATTTTCACTGATATCTCCAGATAAACCCTACTTTCTCCCTTCCAATCCTCTCCTGTCTTCTTCCTTCTCAACTTAATCTAGATGTTATGGTTTTTTATCACTTCATCCTAGGTCTTGTCAATATCTTCACACTTCTATTTTCTTTTCATTGTCACAGTCTTGCCACCCCTCCATCAAGCCGTCTTCCCTGTGCCCACCCATTTCTGAGCATTGCTGAGGGACACCACACAACCACACTATGTCTGCTGCACCACAGTAAAGTCACTTAGGCCCTCAACACTGCCCATTAAAAAAACAAAACAAAACTGCCGATCATCTCTCCCCTTCCCCACAACTACTATTTTAAACTTCCTCCATTCTCTTCTTCAAAACCCAGATATCACCACTTCCACCCTCATTACCAGCAGATGATTTCACTTCCTATTTTGTAGGGAAAATTAAGGTTACCAGAGAGAAATTTCCTCACATCCCAGCAACAAACTTATAAATCCTGCATTCTGCAATATCACAACCCTTTCTTTGTTACCTCGTGTTACAAATGAAGATGTACTTCTCTTCTTTCCTAAGGTTAATGCCTTCATATTGACAATTGATTAGAATTCTATTCCTTACAGTTTCTCCAAAGCCTCATTCTTTTTATCTTTCTTAATTTCGTAATGTTTATTTCTCTCTCTCTCTCTCTCTCCCCCCTCTCTTTTCCTTTATTTGTTCTTTTTGATCACCATTTAAATAGTCTCACAATATCCCAATAGCCTCTGCTACCGCTGGGAGTGTGCTCATGCCTCAGTGGGGGGGGGGGGGGAAGAAAAAACTTCTGGAAGGCACTATTTTCATTACTACTGGAGAACTCAGAAAATAGACCATATATAACAACACCAACAAAAGCAAATATTAACATGGCCCTTACTGTTATGAGTGTGTTGCATTAATAACTTATTTATTCCTTACATTAACCCTATAAGATTCTTACTATGACTATCTCTGCTTTGCAGTGCAATTTTCAAGTTTATACTGTTGGTAATAGGTAGAGCTAGGATTTGAGCCCAAGAACTTTCAGCCTTTTCTACATGCTCATCTACATGTACTTTTCTGAATAATTTATCAAAAGCAAACGAAAATTAAGAACTGAAAAAAGAGGAAGTCATGGAATCAAAGGATCATGACTAATTTGTGTCCTATGAGTGAAGGCTGTGGAGGCAGCCTTCCTTGTTTTAAATACCAATTCCACCCTACCAGCTCTGTGACCTGAGGCAGGTTACTTAACCTTGGTGTGTCTCAGTTTTCTGATTAACAAAAAGAGGAATAGTACAATTATTTACATCATTCGTTGTTGTCAGGATTAAATGTGATAATGTATATAAAATGCTTGTATGGATGTTTGAGAATATATGTGCTAAATACTACTATTACTATTTTATTCTTCTTATGTATCCTAAACCATGAATAATTGATGACGAACAGGTAAAGTGAAGAGAGGGCTGGCAAAAATCTCTTCTGAAGAATTTACAGAAGTGACTTAATCCCTTTTGGAATGTCTCCCAGCACCCCTGCAATGGATCTTCCAACTACAGCTCTTAGCCAAGGTTAAAGGGGACTCTGCCTAGATCTCACACCTCACAGGGCACCTTGTAGCACATATAAAATAAGGCCATTAAAAACACATGGGTCCCTCCATCACTCGGTGACGCTAAACATTCAACCTCATGACTATACACCATTTGGGCCCCAGAGAAGCACTGCTCTAAAAGCAGCTTGATGTGCTCAAAGCTGTAGTGCATTTACACAATGAAATAACATGTGGCCATAAAAAAGAAGGAAATCTTACCTTTTGTGACAGCATAGATGGACCTGGAGAGTATTATGCTAAGTGAAATAAGCCAATCAGAGAAAATCAAGGGCTATATGATTTCACTCATATGTGGAATCTGATGAACAAAATAAACTGACAAACAAAATAGAAATAGAGGCATGGATACATGAGACAGGTTGACAGCTGTCAGAGTGGAGGAGAAGGAGTGACTGGATGAAAGAAGGTGAAGGAATTAGCCAAAGATCATATATGCATAAACTTTATAAGGAGACCCCCACCCCCAAAATGGAATTATCTTCTGGAGAGTGGGCCCCTTGAAGTACAGGCTCTCCCCATTAGGCGAGTGTTGTAGGAACTCATCTGTATCAGTGCGCTAGCTGACATTGTTGTAAGAGTCTGTGTTCAGCTTCAGTGAATTTCTTTTGAAGACTCTTTCAACATATTTGCCCAGTTCATGATGGATGATTTACGAGTGCACCTGCCCACAACACGCTGAATGTTTAGCAGTTTTTGACCAAAAAATACATGACCCCTGGGCCCCACCCTCCCTATTCACCAGATCTCACCCTAAGCAACTTTTTATTTTGTCTCTCTTGATGACAAAAGGTCCTCAACAGGAAATGTTTTGCTGACGTGGAAGAGGTGAAACAAAAAACCTGCCGAAGCCCTAAAAGGCTTCAACATTGATGAGTCCAAAAATTGTTTTGAGCAGTGGAAAAAACATCTCTGTAGGTGCATTGCATCAAATGGAGAGTACAGTGGTACCTCGGTACTCATCATTAATTCATTAATTCACTTGTGATGCCTGCCTAAACTGACTAGTACTGAACAATGAAGCATTTTCTCTTGTGGGGTGGTGTTGTGACTCATACAAGTTCTAGCAAATTCGATGAGCCCTGAGCAAGCGCCATGTGCTGAAACATTTATATTCTCATCGAAATACAGTGAATACAGAGTTTGACGGGTTCTGAAGCCTACGGATACCAAGGGATGACTGTACTTTGAAGGTGACTGATTTTTTTAATAAGTAAATTCTGAGGGTTTTTTTGGTGTCCTGTCTTAGACACAGACAACAGTGTGGTGATGGCCAGAGGGAATGGGGATGGGAGCTGGGTGGAGGTGGGCAAAGAAGAGGAAAAAGGGGACATCTGCAATAGCGTCAACAATAAAAAATAAAGTAAAAATCAAACAAAAAACTCACAAAGTCAGCAGTTCAAATGGCATGAAAGTGTGTAGGTTGAATCTCCAATATGGGAGGTACATGCTGCAGAGCTGAAGAGGTGATTTCAGGAGTGGAAATGCTTGTGTAAGCGAAAAATATAGATGTATTAATTTGTCAAATTTTTCCTCTTAATTAGCATGCATGAAATAGACTCATATGATGAAGTTTCCAAGTAGTACTGAGAGGTTTTTTTCATCTTTTCAGTTTTTTATTAACTAATCTCGAACTTCAGAGAGTTTGGCCAGTAAACAATGGCAAAATGTAAGTTAAATAGTTACATTTGCCAGGAGAGCCAGATGACCCTAAAAGGAGTAATTAGAGTTCTTGTATGACTTTGACAGGACACATTTTTACTGATTTACCTTTTTTCAATTTTTAGATAAGTTTTATTTTTAAAATTAAATTTATTGTAATTACAGTGGTTAATAAAATTCTATAGGTTTCAGGGATACAATTCTATAGTACATCATCATGTGTACACTGTATCGTGTGGGTTCACCACCCCAAGTCATGTCTCTTTTCATCACTATTTATTCCCCCTTTATCCTCTCCTACCACCTACCTGAAAGGTGATGGGATTAAACAAAAAAACAATGAACAAACCCCTCATAGACCGACAACAATATGGTGGTTACTGAGTCTATTTTTTAGCTTCACTTCTTGTTCCATTTCATGGTTCCAGAAGTACTCATAAATTGGTGCAATATTTAAAATAGTTGTACAAGGCTGTAGAAATCTGGCAATATTAAATAATTCACATTACTCAAATGTGTATGTATACAGGTATAAACTTAAAATGCATGAAGCATGTAAAGAATACTGATTCTTTACATGAATGAATGGGTCTACATAATGCTTTAAGAGATGATAAAATTTGTAATATAAACAATGGCTATGCATATGCATATGGTGAAATAAAAACATTTCATAATATTTTCTATAATAATAATTTATCATAGTTGATATGTTATACTGTTTGAACAAAATATATGTATCTTATTCATTTCTTGATATATTGTATTAATAATTTGAAAACTCTTGTTGCTAATGTCTCAGCAGAGCAAATTTTTTTCAAATTGGAACTAACAGAAATCTACTTAAAAAAAAAACAATGACTCAAGACAGATCGTCTAATTTGGCATTACAGTCAATAACATAAATAATATGAAATCTTCATAATTGCAACAATGTTAGTGATTACACTGAAGTTAAAGCTAGAAAAAATTTTATGGAATAAACATCAATAATTTGCAAATTATATATGTCTTTATTTTATTTCTCATTCAAACATCGGTGGCCTGCCAACAGACATGTGTGATAAAAATTCAGTCGTTTTGTATTTTGCCAAATTTCAGTTATATAAAAATTATAGCTTGATACATACTTAATTTTTTTATTCTTATGAAGATGAATTTGTCAAGATAGAAAAATAGATTATATATTAGCTAAGTGTTTATTAACTTGCTTTCTGTTTTTAAAATAACAGGATGGCCCTGGGGCAGTGGGGGGTTCAGTTGGTCGGGGCATTATCCGGTATATCAAAAGGCTGTGGGTTCAGTCAGGGCACATACCTAGGCTGTGGGTTCCATCCCCGGTCAGGGCATGTATGGGAGGCAACCAGTCGATGTTTCTCTCTCACATGGATGTTTCTTTCTTTCTCTCTTTCTTTCTTCTTCTCTCTCTAAAATCAAAATCTGTAAACATATTCTTGGGTGAGGATTAAAAAATAATTAAAAAATAAAATCAAATAATTGGATATATGGCATGTGAGTTTCCACATGTACTGTTGCCCTGGGTCCTGCAAATGTTGGAGTGAGTCTGAGGTCAAGATCTGGGATTATGAGTTGAGAATTAAATGTCATTCCTGTAAGAATGAAAGTTCATTGTATATCTAAAAAGAACACCTTCATTCATTCAATACCTTTGATCATTTACTCAACAAACACTAAGTTCCATGCTGAAGAGAAAGATAATCACTAACTAGTGGGAAGACAGGCACCAAGCAGTGCAGGGGTGGGGACACGCACAAGTATCACTTCTTTCAGGAAGCTTTCCCTGACCAGAAGCTAAGCTTTCTCTGGGTTTGTTTTTCCCGCCCCCATTGCACCTATTTCCATGGAGCAGAGTAGGACAGTGAGAGAATCCTTGGACTTAGTCAGAAAATCTAATTTTGAATCTTGATTCTGCATTTATTGCTTATGAAATCTTGGACAAGTTAATCACTTAGGCCCACTGATCTTCAATTTCCATGCCAATCATGTGAGATTAAGAGAACTTGTTCTGGAAAATGCAGTATTGTTGCATGAACACATACATACTAAGAGGAGACACATGCCAGATAAAGAGCCTGAAATGGCTATACAGCTGTGGGATGGTAAAATCCTTAGAATCCAGTTCTGTTTCTCCCAAAACTTTCTTGGCCTGTAACAGTTTAATCCAGGGCCATGGGACCTCTTTCCCTTTGTATGGTTAACATAGCAAACTAACAAATTTAGAGTACTATGAAATAATACCATGTTTTTCCATGAATAGGCAATTTTCTTCATAACACTTTAATATATAGCTGTGTTAATTGGTTAGATATCAACTTTTCAATTTTTTCTTTTAAGAGGAATTTATTTTCTCTTAAAATAAATCTTTTTTTATTGTTGTTCAATTACAGTTGTCCCCATTTCCTCCCCATTACTCTCCCCTGCCCACTAACCCCCACCTCCCACCTCCCACATTCAATCCTCCCTCCCATTGTCTTTGTCCCGTGGTCCTTTTCACATGTTCCTTGACGACCCTTCTGCTTCTTTCCCCCCTTGTCCCCCTCCTGCTTCCCCTCTCGTTACTGTCATTTTGTTCCTTATTTCTGTGTCTTTGGTTAGATTTTGCTTGCTTGTTTGTTTTGTTGATTAGGTTCCACTTATAGGTGAGATCACATGGCATTTGTCTTTCATCGCCTGGCTTGTTTCACTTGTTTCAACACACTGGCCAGGATTGGGTACATGGCCCCACTCCACAAAAGAGCCAGAAAATACAGTAGAATCCTGCCATGAGCCAGGAATATTTAGTGAACATTGCAAATGACCGGTGTGACATTACTTCTTGCATGAGGTGCTAATGTGAATCCTTAAAGTCAGTACAGCATTGACCAAGATGGCTAGATGGCTCATTGGGTATGATTATTAGTCTCAGGCTGTCTTCCCTCATTCATCTTCCTCAATCTGTCCCACTAAAGCCTGTCATTCATTCATCAGAATTTACTACCTATACTCATTCCAAATAATTTTGTATTCTCACTCTCTTTTTAAAAAATGCTCATCTGAGGATGTTTATTGATTTTAGAGAGACAGAGAAAGGGGGAGAAAGGGAGAGAAACGTCGATGTGAGAGTGAAACATCAATCAGTTGTCTCTCATACACACCCCGACTGGGGATAGAAACTGCAACCTACGTATGTGCCCTGGCTGGGAATCAAATCCGCAACATTTTGGTGTATGGGACGATGCTCCAACTTACTGAGAACCCAGTCAAGGATGTATTTCCTTTAAGAATGCAATATTCTATAATTAAGTATACTATAATTTTATGTGCTCATTTGATGGTTTTTGGAGAGCTGGTTACTGCAGGACTCTTGAGGGTGGAAAAATTGTTTTTTGAAAGACTAGAGCCCCTTTCCATGATGTCTGAAGGTAAGTTGTCAGCTTCAGTATATTGCTGAGGGTGGGTCCAGACCACCGGTGTGGGGATTTATAGGACTGTGCACCATGTGTGGCTCCGTAGTTGCAAGCCCGCTAGCAGTCATCGGGTCCATTCTTGTCCATTTTAAGAAATTGGCCTCATGTTGCCAGGTTTGGGGTGATTCCTGCACAAAATAACAAGGTAAATGCTGTGCTATAGATTCTCTGGTCTCCATTACAAATAGAACCCTATTTTTCTTTTTAAGAACATTCTTTTTCTTTTTTTTTAAATCACAAACAGGCCTTTTTATTTATCACCATTAAATGTCTGAATTTCAAACAGATTCTTGGACTGGGGCTCTTATTCATCAGCTCATTCAAAGTTAACACCTGTCTCATCCCCAGTAACTTTTCCAGAACTGCTGCCTTCACCACGAAGCTCCATGAGTTTTCCCAATTCAAACTTGGGCTTCTTCAGCGTTTTGACTTTCCTAACAAAGACCCCATGAAGTGGATAAATAGATCGACAAGCGTTTTCTGTGTCTTTTCCCATGCTCTCTGGAATCAATTTACTGACCACTTCTGTTAAGTCATTGGTCTGCGCCTCTCGGGTCATCATTTCCATCATCTTCTTCCGGATTTGGTGGACCTGTTGATGCTGAGCATAAGAGGTCTTCCAAATCTGGTTGTTGCGTTTTTTAGTAAAAACAGCACAAAATAGATGAAGCAAATACCCATTGGTAGTCTTGGCCTCAACATGAGCTTCAATCATGGTCTGCCATTTTTTGACCACGGAGCACATTTTGTCACAGGTAAGATCCATGCCGTGGAAATTAGTCAGGCAGTTTTTGCCCTGAACTTCCTCTGTAATTAGCCTGAATTTTCTAAATGCAGCTTCATCATTCTGCAGGTCAGCTAGGCTCACTTCAAACACACGACCCTTCCGACCATCTGATGTGATTTTGGTTACTTGAGTTCTCGTGATTAGTGTTTTTCCAATATTTTGTATATTGAACATAGCTGGTGCTTTCACATCATACCAATCTTTCTTAGAAAATGGATCAACCGCTTTCTTCTTTGCTCCCTTTTTGCCACCTTTCATAAGGCACTTGTTCTTGCCCATCGCCATGGTGCTGCTCAGAGAGCCAAAAGCTAAGAACATTCTTTTAAAAAGATTTTATTTATTTACTTTTAGAGAGGGGGAAGGGAAGGAGGAAGAAATGGAGAGAAACCTCAATGAAGGAAAAAAACATCAATTGGTTGCCTTTCGCATGCATCCTAACTGGGGACCAAATCTGCAACCCAGGCATGTGCCCTGACCCAGAATGGAACTGGTGACCGTTTGCTTCACAGGTCGATGTCCATCCAACTGAGCCACAGTGATCAGGGCCTATTTTTCTCTTTTGCTAGATGTCCTGGAGCCAAAACATCTTTTCTCCTGAACATTTAAAAATGTTTTTCATTATCTTTAAGTGCATCCTAGAGAAATATATTCTAGGTTGTTTTCTAATTATGCAGTAAAATCACTCCCAGTTCTGGTATGTTGGTTAAAAGTCAAAACAGCTTGTATTTGAATTCGGCTATACACATTCAACATTCAAAAGCTGTTTTCATCATGATAATTAGACATTAAATTGTGATTTATATTGTTAAATACTGATTTGGAGTTAACTAAGTAACAGTCTGGAAATTTAGGAGTACTTTAGGATATTACGTTATATGTAGTAAAGTATGCCCATAATATATCACATCTTCTTCTTTTCTCTCAAATTTAAGGGATTATTTTAACCTGCATCTTAAAATATTTTGACTAGGTAAGATGTAAATGTAATACAAATAAGTTACAAGAGGAATTTTTTTTAGTGAAATATAAGTATTCCTCTTATCCCTGTCTCCTAACCCTCAAATTTCCCCTGCGAGATAACCACTGTTTCGAGTTCTTCCTTCCAAAGATATTCTATATTCTTATGAGTTTTCAAATGTTTTTTTGCATGTTTGGTTATGTATTTGCTTTTACACTTTGTTTTTCACTTTGTATATATTGGAGAAGATTTCATATCATTATATACAGAGCTGCTTTATTCACTTAATGACTACATAGCATTCTATTGTATTGATCTATCATAATTTACTTACTTGGTTTTCTATCAGTGGACATTTATATTGTTTTAAGTATTTTGCTATATGGACAATTCTGGAACTGATATTTTTATATTTGTCTTTCTGTATATGTGTGACTTGACTATAAGACATTCTAAAAGTGGAATAGCTAGATCAAAGGCAGATATTCTTAGTAGTAATGTCATTAGCATAAGTTAAATTTTAAACTGTGTGACAGAGTATAAAACTGAAAAAGTTTTTTACCAAGGTGAGATATTTGTTCATTCTATTGTCCACCTCTGGCCTAACAATCAAATAAGACATTGTCCCAGACTTCAAGAGACTTAAATACTGTAGATGAAATGGCAGCTGTTTTAAAATTATGTATCTTGAAAAGCATTCTCACATTATTCTTGTAAGATTCATCACCATAAAATTGAATCTAAATGTTCCTATGTGCATGTCTAGACTATGAAAATTCCTTAACTGTGGAAAATTATTATAATATTTATCTTTAAAAACTAAATGCATTTTCAAATAATGTTCTGGTAAAAATCTCACCAGCAGTAATACCATCAAACCTGTTAGGGAATTTCATAAATATTTGACAAAGTTAAAGCAGTGATGTGCTTTTTTAAAGGTTTCTTTTAACTAGAAAATTTACTGCTCCATACTTCAAAGAAGATACCTGGACTCTTTAGAAAACGTCGTGTGATTACAGATTATTAAAGGAGCCGTAAGTCACTTCATGGGAAAATGTCACAAACCAATTCTTAGAGCATAAAGGGTGTGGTTTCTCAGAGCAGCACAGGAAGGGTTAAATATCTTTCCTGATTATTTCATATCACTTGTATAAGATTGCTAAATGTCAAAAAGTGTTTATTTTTTTTTTTTGCTAACAGTATAAAACTGAACATACTGTGAGACATAAGGTAGCAGGTGTCTTGGCTCTGAACTATCAAGTCTGTGGGCATTCTGTTATAACAGGTGCTCCAAAAAATTTGAACAGATTTTAACAAGAACTATATGGGCTTTTTAATTAGCCTGGTTATTCAGCATGTGTAAAAAGCATTAGGTATATGCTTAAAACATCATAGGGTCTAAAACAGAAATGCTTCGCATAGTCATTCTCTCTTCCTGGCTTCGCTTTGCTTTCTGCTATTACATTTGACGTATGTGTTTCTTGTATCACAGAATTATCCCCAGCCGAAGCAGGAGCACCATGTAGAATGACCACAGATAGTAGTAACAGAATAGGTGATCCAGAAAACTGCTCTGCTGTTACACAGATACTCTGCACCTTTTTCATAGTATTCAAGTTTGAGACACATTAGGAGACAGCATAACTGTCTCTGGAGTAGCCTCTTTTAAAAAATTCTCCTGTCTCATAAACTGACAATTACCAGAAGGATTCTTAACCAATCTCTGTAATATGGAAAGATGAGCTATTACCCCACTTGGAATTCATGTTTAGGATTTTAGGGATAAATAATGATAAACCAATCTCTATTCTATCTGTATTTTAGATACTTTTCTAGGCCATTATGTTAACATAGATATTAATTTGAGACTACCTATTTCCTTTTGCTTTTATGTGCTAATGTTACATTTGATCTTTGGGATCCAACTTTGCAACATTTATCCAACAAATATTTACCAAAAATCTATTATGTTACGCATGTGCGTGTGTGTGTGTGTTTGTGTGTGTGTGTATTAACATAGAGGAATATAACAAAGTTCCCCTCCTTAAGGTACTTAAAATCCATATAATTTATAGAGCAAAATGTGTTTGACACCCTGATTGTGTATAGGGGTTGAAAGGATGAGGAGGTTTACCTTTGGTGAAACTAGGAAAAGTGTTATTGAAACCGGTGGCATTTGATCTTTGTCTTAAAAGGTGGATAGAATTTTGAGGTCACAATAGGAGCTACATTCCAGGCACAAATAAAAGTATATGATAGGCCACAGAATCATTGGTTATAATTATTGCCTATGTTATTATGACCAGTGTTTCATTTTTTTAGATATACAGATGTAAGTTATAGATTTGTTTTAAATAAAGCAAGTGAAAAGTTGCCAGTCACTGATTGTTCACAGTGTGCCAGCTCCAGGGGCTTTACCCTCTTTGCATTACTTTTCATTTGACGGCCCCAGCAGAGGCATCATTACACCTGTTTTATGCATGAGTATGCGTTAAATAACCCATTCAAGGTTCTGTGAAAGCAAGTGGTAGAGCCAGGATTTCACTCAAGCACATCTGGTGCCTAGGTGCTCACATTTCTCTACAGCACGGGGCCATTCCCTCAGTTATAAAACCAAAAGGAATCTTCTGGGTCCTCCTGGTGAATATAATTCATGCATTTTATTGAGGGCAAAAAGAAGTTCTTGGGGAGTGTACTATTCAGGCTCTTCAGAGAAATAGAACCAATAGGATAGGTAGATAATATCTGTTGTCTGCAAGCTGGAGAGGCAGAAAAGCCAATGGTGTTTGAAGCCCTGAGGGCCAGGAACGCCCAGGTGCGATGGACAAGGCAGGTGAAGGCGAGCATCCCAGTCGTAAGTCGAGTAAGGAGAACACGTTCACCCTGCCTCTGCCTTTCTGTTGTGTTCAGATGCTTAACAGTTTGGGTGATGCCCACTGCATTAGTGAGGGCCATCTTCTTTGCTCAGTCTGTGGCTTCAACATTAATTTCTTTCAGAAACACCCTCACAGATACACCCCAAAATAATGTTTTACCAGCTCTCTGGGGGTGTTCCTTAACCTCGTCAAGCTGACACATAAAATTAACCATGACAGGGGCAAAAAGTAATCTTTGCATATAAAGCACAGATATACATAGAGTACATACACAATATGCAGTATAATTGTGGTATTAACATTTTATGATGTAGGTGATTGGGGAAAAAGTCTAAAAAGTCTCCTTAGAGGGTGATAATGATAAAAGGTTGAACAACATTGTTCTAACTCAAGATCTTTCGTTATTTAGGGAAGAGATGAGGAAAGTCACAGTGAAAATGGTGGCCCAGTCACACAGCTAGTCAATGGTGTATATGCATGTATTTGCTTTTTAAAAACTCCACTATATTTAAGAACAAAAAGACACAAGAACCATGTATTATATTGCCAAGCTCAATTATCTTCTTATGATGTTTTCCTCTTAAGTCTGATTTCCTTCTGGGTTTGAAGGTGGGCTTATTTATGCTGTTATCTCCCCCTTAAGCTAAAAATAACTAAATTCTGACTTCTTGGAGGTCAACAACCAGGAGTGAGCTGACCCTGGGGTTAAGTCTTGACCCTTGAATGTGTACCATTGAAGCTTCTGTGTTTGGGGGTTCTTAGGAGCTGTCTACTCACATGCTCCTACAACAGCATCTAACCTGTAGTAGGTGCTCCTTACTGTGGATGAATGCAGCTGCAGGAAGAATAGGGCTCAGAAAGACTGAGAACCACTTGTCTTTTAAATTATTCGAGTGTTGTATTCAACTCATTTCACACAGAAACAAGGGACACCGATCATTTTCTGGCTGTTGGACATCTGCTCATGCTATAAGTGGCCCGAGGTCTTGAAGAAAGGTCAGGCACTCAGGAGATCTCTTATCTGGGGTCAGATGCTCTAGAGCTGCTACTGCCCGTGTGCTGAGAAGCAGCACCCTGAGCCTGTTGGGGTCAGACAAGGGATTTGTCAGTGAGGAATAAGTATTATGTAGCCCTTAAATAGTTTGTTTACATCTTCCCATCACACAGTTTATTAAATTTGTTGAAAATAAATGAGTTTTTAAACCTACTAACATAAATGATTCTCTTACATTTAATTTTTGTACATGTAATATTGAATATCTCACCTATCTCCCCTCCTCCATAAGAATACAATGAAATACTTTCTTCCCACAACCTGCCTCTTCAATTAACCAGTCATTACTTTCTTGAGTATCTTTCTAGAGATTCTTTGTTTATAAAGCAAAAATGAAAATATTTTTCTTTTTCTGTAACTATAAAATGGCATAATTTGTATACTTCTGTACTGTTTTTCCAAGCATTTATCTTGCTCTACACTGGTTCATGGAGAATTTCATAATTGTTGTGCTAACAGCTTTACACTCTTTCATTATATGGCTGCACTTTAATTTACTTCACTGTATTCTTCTTGATTGACTTTTTGGTTGTTTGCAGTTTTATGCTATTAAAAGCAATCCTGCAATTAATGTCATTTTATATATATCATATTATTTGTGTTCAAGCATACCTGCAGGTTATATTACTCGACATGACACCAGGTCTGAAGTATATATATTGTGATGTTGATAGGTTTTACAAAATTGTCCTTTTTAGGAAGTGAGCCCCAATTTAAAAGTATACTGGAAATGTTATAGGTGCCTGTTTGTTCTGTTTCTTCATAACCTCGTCAAGAGTGTGTCAACAAAGTTTTTTAAATTTTTGTGAGTGTGAGAGGTAAAAATGATATCTCAGTGTAGGTTTAATTTTTATTGCTCTAAGTTTTAGTCAAATTTGGCTTCTTTGCAATTGTTTAATCATACACATACACACACTCACATAAATTGTCTGATCACATTCTTTGCCATATTTTTTAATCCTCAACTGAGGACATGCATATTGATTTTAGAGAGAGAGAGGAAAGGAGGGGGAGAGAAAGAGAAATATCAATGTAAGAGAGAAAATCCATCAGTTGCCTCCCGTATGCACCTTAGCCAGGGATGGAACCCCCAACCTAGGTATGTGTCCCAACCAGGAATCAAACTTGCAGCATTTTTGATGTACTGGATGAGGTTCCAACCAACTGAGCTACTTGGCCAGAGCCATAACATTTTATTTTAAAATTTTATTAGAATGATGAATTAACATTGTTGAAAATGATTGCTTAACATAATTCATCACACACAATTTCTCATGTTAAAAACAAATACATATGACACTTACAAAAATGGTTACAACTATGAGACAATTACAACACCCCACTTAGCATTATTCCATTTGCCTTGTTTCTGAGAAGGAAGCCTGTTCGGAGCAGTAGGTACTTGTGCTAGGTAGAGGTAGCTTTGCCATTTATTTGGCAAGTACTCTTTAACAAATAAATGACAGATCTAGGGAAGCCCAACTTTCTAAGTCTGATCTTTATAATTAACTGCCAATTGACCAAGACACATGAGAAGGTTATATTCAGAGCTTGGCAAAAAGCATCTAAGCACTTAGGGCTTGAAAAATATTTAATGTGTTTAAAACTCCTCACTGTAGTTACTAGAATAGAAAGGATTTCCATTCTCGGCTGATAATTAAAGGGCTCAGCTCAAACTGCAGGGTCTAACAAAAGTTTCCCTGACTTATCTTCATGTATTACACTGAACTGTATGAATCGTCATTTTATAGGTCAAAAATGTTTGACTATCAGCAGTTTTATATGGTTCAAACCTTATCTAAAAGCCTGATATTGTTAGATAGGATTTAGCTCTCACCACAACAGGAGGCTCAAAGTTTTCAGCTGCTCAGGGAGGATTGGAGTTCCTAGTATTCCTACAAGTCTGTTTGCAGAAGGTTGTAGGGTATTTTTCCTCTCTAGCTGGAAGCTAGGACTGCAGTATTCAGCAGCCACCACAAGAGGGGGTGTTTCTCTTGGAAATACGAAGATTCTGACGGTTTTCAGAATAAACAATGGCAGAGGCAGGCGGGGTTGTACCACCAGGGCAGCCGTAAACAGTGTATGTGAGAATGAGGGCTAGGCAGTGAGTGCGTTTTCGGTCATTGTCTAGCTCAGGGAAACCCCACAAGTTTTCTATCCAGCAGTTTAGGGTTAGTAATGTTGAGAATAAGCAAGCTGAAATGAAGGGAGACCACAGCAATACCAGGTCCTTCTTTAGTGGTCTAATTGATGACTTGGTAGCCAGAATCAAAACATCAAAAATGACTAGCAGAAAGGGTTGAAGGAATATCTCTTACACATTAGAAAAATAAGCTGCTTGAGAAAAGCTCTGATGATATTAATATATGCTGCGTTCACCTGTTGCCCAGTACGTTCCAGTCTGAGGTTCTCGATGCCTCGCTAACAGTGCAGTGCAAGCTGGCAATAGGTCCCTTTGCACAGATCTTACATTGGCCCTTATATCAGGCAGATTACGCAAAAAAAAAATTTTCTTTTGTGTCACCGTAGCTGTTAGTATCTTTAATTCAAAGACTGTGGAGTCCTTAATTAACAGGAGACTTGCCCTTGGATTGGCTCTGGAAATTTGCTCTAAATGAGAGAGGCATTAGGCTGCTCAGGTGCAACAATGCCACATGGCAAATGGACGCAGAACAGGGGGGTCCTGCCTTCTGGGACTGGCTTCTACAATTACTCTCCAATGGAAGAAGAACGATTGCAACAGCCAAGCCCCCTAAATAAGAATATTAAGTGGCCCTAATGAAATTGCTCAACTTCTTAGTAGAGTCATTTTTATTAGAAAACTAAGAAACAAAAAAGAGAGAATTTATATGACTAATTACAGCATATTCTTCTGACTGACATTCTGACTGATGGCAGCCCTGGCCAGCCTTCACCGCCCAGCATGTGAGGTCAGTTAGAATTTAGGGTTCTTAGGTTTTAGCTACTGAATTGGTATAATCTGACTGAGAGACAATAACAGGTAATGATTTCTTTCCTCTACTCCACTACCCCCAAATCTGCACAAATATCCAAGCTGACTGGGAGGTTTTTTGGGGGTGGTTTGATGAGATTTTCAGCTCCAAAATAAGCTGTTGTGTTTTCATTTGCTATTCTGAAACAAACATGGCTGTTGATTAAAAAAAAGTGAGCTCCCACTTGTTATTGTGGATAGACATGAAAATGGATGTTTGATCCGTTGAAGCAAATGCAAGCTGCCCTATCTCAAGCTAAAAAAACAATTTACCAGGAACTCTGGGGCCAGATTAAGATTCTCAGTGCATCTCAAGTGAATTACCATGTCTATAATTTTCAAGAAGAAAAAAATGGCAAAAAATAAAAACAAACACAAAAACCTCAAAGCAAAGAAATGTAAGAAGGGGGATATTAGGCCAAGCTTTGGTGAAAGGCACATAATTCACTTCTGAGATAATGGCTGGCTAGACTGCCCTCTTTCATTTCTAAAACAAAAAGATTCTGCAGGTGAGCTATTCATGAGAAATTGTCAACTGTCCTTGGGGCTGTTTTGAGTTCTTATAGCCCAGCAATGAGTAATAATGCAGACAGTGAGTCTTGCATATTTTGTGTTTATGTTCTTCAAAACCACATGTGCAGGGAAATATTTTAATATATTGATTTGACATAAGAAGTGCTTTATAACTATTTTAAACAAATGAATTAAAGGGGACAGACAGTTCTTAGGGAACTCTACCATATACAGCTTATGAAGTGCATCACAGTTCATTAATACAGTAAACACGAATTGAAAGGTAGATGGATAAAGCTGGTTTCTGTTGGGAAAAAGAATGTGTGTGTGGGGGGGGAACAGCTGGTGTCTTCTTCCAGCTCAGAACCCTTAAAATATGAGCTGTGGCTTCCCTCTCCCTACAGGCCCCACTTTAGTTCCTAGAGCAAATCAAGGAAGAATCGGAAGAAGTACAAAGGAGAATTTTTTAGGGTACAGAGAGGGTAGTATGATAGAGAGACATCCTTGAGTATCCAGAGGCTTAGACTTTATCGCTTTTCAGGGGATTATCTAATAACATCTGTTCAGGATGCTATTCTATGAGTGAAGGGAAAGAGCCATGGCTTGTGTAATAAAGGCCTACCTGGAGAGTTAGAGTCCGTGTGGTCTGAGTCACCAGGTGCTTTCGTTACTGTAATTCAGCCCTCACCTGCAGCCAGGTCTAGCTGACCCACTGTAAGCATTCACCACTGAGAGGGAAATAGAACATCTGGGCTGCTCTTTGTTTTTCTTATCTTGCACCTACATTTCAAAGTGACCTTTTGTTCTAGTTCCCTTGAAATGGAAACAAGTTTCAGTTCATTTTTCTGTAGTTATTTGTATTTCACAAGCATGTGGGCCTTCTTACAAGCAACTCAAGAATTTTAGAAATTCTCAGGCCTTGAAGAGGATAAGACATCTGTGTCATTATGTGCATTTTCCAGGAAGACTTGGAGAAAAGTGACGATGAGTTTGTTCTTCCCGATCATGTAACTCATTGTTGAATAACCATCAGATTCAGAATCTTATTAATTTTCTAGACAGGCGTGGGGAGCCAGAGGCTGCTGAGACTGTTCAGTGTCTTGTTTATTCATTTTGTGGGGGAGGTGATAATCATGTCTTGGATGCTAATGAAGAATACGAGGCTCTGGATAGAAATGGGATACAGGCCTTAGATGACGGTAAATACATCTTTTTATCCCTAAATGAATTCCAAGACCTACAAAGTGAATCTTGTTCCACACAGAGCTGTCTCTAATGAAGCTCTCACTAGAACACTGGGTTTCATGCTCAACGGTCAGGCTAGTGGAGCTCCTCCCCATGGATCTACATGATTGAGACTGTGCTTGTCTGCTAGAGCTACATCCTAAATTAGGTAGGACATGTCATTGTGCTCTAGCATCACCACGGAGCACTCATGTTGATGGCTGAGGTAGAGAGACTTCTCGTATATTCAAGAGAGCTCTACTTTCTGTATCTTTTCCAGACATTCCTCATATTTATTCAGGCAATTGCTTTGTATTTGCATAAGTCAGTTGTTAGCATCCTTCCACTGTCTATTTTCTAAATGTTTTGGCATTATGACCTGATGCTAAGTTTCTGCCCCAAGAAGGGGAGACTCTGTGGAAAAATTGAGTCCTCATAAATTTTCTGCTGATGGTGGTGGCGATGACGATGATGATGTGTTTCCATGAAGATCCGGTTCTTCTCTAAAGGCTGTAGCCAGGCTAGAATATCGTTCTCCCTGCTGAGGGGAATAGAGATTCATGGGGACAAGAGGATGCTTTCTAGTCTCCTAGGAACCAGACCTGGAATAAAAAGACTGTAGTTCCTCTAAGACCTAGATGGATCTAGGAGGAACCTGAACTAACAAAGCTTCCAGGTCACCTTCTCTGACCTTGGAGCTCTCCCTCCTTAGTGGCCAGTACCTAAGCTCTAGCCTCTGTTTGTTCTGAGGTCAGGCCTCTCTAACCCATGGCCTACGTGGCTTGACTAACTCCAGGCAATTACTTGTCCCAAACTGTGTCCAACTTTCTCTGACCTGTGCCAAACACCTAAGCTACCCACAGCCAACCTGGGTTACTGTCTATCCCCATGGCTTGCCTCGGGCTAGGCTGGCAGTTTGCTTCCCTAAAACATGCTTCTATTTCTTTTGCTAAAGTACAAATACACAGTCTTCCATATTAGGAAAGATGACATTTGAAAATCAAAACCTAAAATTGGATGGACGAGGCAGTGCTCCTTGTCCTAGACGGGAACCATAAGCTTAGCTGAGAGTTCAAGGCGTGCAGCAGAAGCCTGACCCTGCAGGTTGGGATGGCAGATGGGGCCAGGCACCGCACAGTTCGGCGCTGCTGTGGCCAGCTGGGGCAAGGGTCCTTAAAGCCTCAGGGGGAATTCCCAGGAGTCAGGGCCTTATCTGGACCCCAAGGCAGCAGCTGCTCTTTATCCTGGTCATGCAGGTCTTCTCTGATTTAGTTCAAAGGCCTAAATGAGCCATTAGGACAAAGTGTGTTCCCTTGTAGAAGAAATCCTATAATCAAGCTTTCTTGGTTTCTGTGTGTAAATGAGGATCAAGTCAGCTCTTAGCTATGTTAGGCTTCTGTGGAGTCTGATTCCTCTCGGGAGAACACGTGCCCTCACCCCTTCCTGAGGAGCAGCCAGCATTAAGTCTTTACCACGATCCAGGCACACGGGTGTTTTGCACACGCTACCTCATTAAATTCCATTTGGCAACACTCCGTGAGTACGTATTATTGTCGCCATTTTACTGGTAAGGAAATTGAAGTTCAGTGAGGTAAAAGAACTCACCCAAGATCACATAGTCAACAGGAAGTGAAGCTCAGTTTGGACCCAGGCCTGCTGGCCTCTGAAACCTGTCACAGCTCAGAGCTGGAAAAGGAATTCCCACAATGGGATCTGGATTAGGTGGGATTATTAGGTGGGGTTAGGAAGGGTTCTTTTTCATGTACACACACATTAAACACAGAATTTCCCTAAATAGAAAATCTATTAGTGAATTTCAAACATTTCATTTTGAAAAGATCAAGGTACGCCAGTCTACAGGGAAGCGCCTTATTGCATAAAGCAAATTATGACTTGTAAGTTTTGTGTGTCTGTTTTCTTGGTAATGCTCGAGAAGTTTTTTTTTCTTCACTTAATTATTTTCCATCATTTTATTTGAGTTGCCTTATTCTTCATTCCCCCATACTACCATCTTAATTAAGCTTTTCAAATTTGATAATACCTTTTTCCTAACTTCTAAGGAATATGTTGTTTTCACCATGATGCTGTTTTGTTGTAGAAATGGAGAGATGACCCAAATAATTTTGGCTTTGAGAAGAGGCTTTGAAATACTGGAAAGCAAAAGCAGCATCTTCAAATTAACAGCCCCGCAAACTCCTGCCCGCCCCATCCACTTCACAGCAGCCTCCTTTCCTGGGGTCTTGCTGGCAGGAGCCAGTGTCAGCCCCCCTCCTACAGAAGACCCTAATCGCATTAAAGCCATTAATGATCCATTCGTTTCTTCTCCTCCTGCTTCCACAAAAGAAAATGCATTTCTCATCGATAACCTCTCTCCTCCCTCCTTTTGTGTTTTATCAATACTGTAGACTGAGTTTCGTGTTGTCACACTGATTGTGATATTGGCTCTTTTAGTGGCTCTGATGTGAGATTACTCCATTGTCATCAGATATTAACAGGGCTCAAGACGACATCTGAGCAGCAGCTCTCCATTCCCCTTAGAACTTCAGCTTTTTAATGGCTCTCAACTGACCCACTTCAACAAGAAGCTGGCCAAACCTCTGTTCTGCTTTACTTGGGAATATGCTACTTGCCTCTTTTTTACCTAACAAATGTCCTATCATATACTGAATCCTCCTTTGGAATTACAGGGGTCATGAGCACTTCTTTCTCCATCCTCTCTTTGATCATCAGCACCCACAGAATAAAGCTGAGTCCTAAGAGCTACAACTAACTTCCCCTTTAATGGGTTGAGCCTATTTTTACAGTATGTCAGGACCAGGGTCCTTGGGGAATGGAAGTCAGGGTCTTTCTTTGTACCAATAAAACCCTGTTTAAAATGGTTGCTGCATCTTCTGCAGGGCCACATGTGGCTTTTTATATTTAAATGAATGAAAATTAAATTTCAGTTATGTTAGCCACAATTCCAGTGCTCACTGGCCCTAAGTGGCTAGTGGCTGTGTTAGACAGCACAGTGGACACTTCCATCATCTCAGAAAATTCCAGTAGATAGCACTGGTCTAGTAATGATAAGAACTGACATTTTTGAGCACATGTTATGTGCCAGGCACTGTTCTCAGCATTTTGCAGGTATTCGTTCCTTTATTCCTTACAGCAAACCTATGAGTTAGGTACTTTTATTTGTCCCATTTATAGATGAGCAGACACAGACACAGAGAAATGATTTCTCTCGTGAAGCACACTGCTAATACATGGAACAGACAAGATGAACACAGGTCATTTAGCCCCAGAGCCCAAGTTCTGCACCTTCGTGCTGGACTGCTTCTTAGATTAGATGCCTTAAAGAAGGGACTGAGCCCCAAACCGTCTTTGATTCAAATGAATACTTTTATTTAAAAAGAATGAAAGATTATTCATCTAGTAATCACCACCTCTTCGCCCTCCCCAGACCCCACCTTACTCTTGGCTGATGGCTGACGGCTGACCTTCCATTGTACAGAAGGAAAGGGGCAAAGCACCTGGCCCCTCGGCCTCTTTCTTTATTACTTGAATGCTGCCCTGTTTCTTCATAGTTTTTTGTTCCCTTTCCTCTTGTCTCCTCCTGGGAAAGGCAAATTCCTTCACCAGCCTGCGTGACCTCATTCTTTCCTGCCACATGCAGAAACAAGCTGCTATTATTAACCCTTCTCTTTCTCATTGACTTTCATTTTTTCCTTCCTCTAAGATTCTTTGTCTTTGCAGAAAGCCGAGGCGGTTCTTTTCTCCCCCACTCCTTTATGGGTATATGCCAAACTAACTCCTAGTCCTTCGAGACTCAACAGGCAGCACCTGTCCAGGGGGCCCGCCAGCCCTATCAGCTCTCCTTGCCCCAACCAGCCTAATGCCCGTCTTCTGAGTCCCCGCAGCCTTCTGCCTGCCGTCTCCACAGAACTTACCACCTGTGTTCAGCTATGCCTCTAAATTTCTGTTCTATCCACTAAATTGTTTACTGCTTGAGAGTAAGGATCAAGTTCTAATCCTTTCTGGATCTCCCTAACTAGCACAATGATACAAGTAAGCACTGAATAAACTTGGATTGGAATATAACCATTTAGTCTAAAAATGAAAAAGCAACAAACACCAAATCACAAGTGGAATATTTAATATAATTTAAGAGTGAGAACTTACTTTGGGGATGTATCAGCTCTCTCAAGAACCCCTCAGGGTTTAGGGCTGAGAATGGTTATGCTAAACAAATGTATTTCTTCTCCAATACTGGCTTCTGGCATTTTATCCTTAATTTTTTGAAAAATTTATCTACAATTCATATTTATTACCAATTAGTCTTTATCCCTTTGTGATTTGGCCTATGTGTCTATTGAAGAAATGACCTTCTCAACACATGCAATGTTTGTGCCTTAATACATTTTTCAAAATTTGCAATATTTGATATTAATGAAACTTCTATCACTTTAGCATTATTTCTGTGGTCAAATCACTTCTCTTTAGTCTCTGTCTTCTTGCCTAGCTTCTATCTTTCTACCATTCATTAATTATGGACATTCTTTAAGCTTTAGGATATTTTTTCCCTTCCTTTATGATGCTATGCATTTCTATAGCTTTAATTATTTTCTACATGGAATGATTTTTGCATTTTTATTCCAGTCATGTCCTTTCTTGGAATCTTTACTTTATGTCCTACTGATTCTTTTTTTTTTAACATTTAAAAAAATATTTCATTTATTTATTTTTAGAGAGATGGGAAGGGGGGAAGGGAGGAAGAGAGGAAGATAGACATCGATGTGTAAGAGACACATCGACTGGTTGCCTCTCCCACCCCCACAACTGGGGACCTGGCCTGCAACCCAGGCACGTACCCTGACTGGGAATTGAACTGGCAACTTTTCGGTTCGCAAGCTGGCACTCAATCCACTGAGTCACATCAGCCAGGGCAGTATTCTACTGATTATTAAAACTTCATACTAAGTTTATCATTTTTGCTGTTAAACTTGTTTCTCCTCCTGATTTTCCAAATTCTTCCAATGGCATCACTATTTCACATTACCATATTTGAACCTCAAATTTATCGCTAATGCCTCTATATCTTGGATCCCATACACCCAAATGAATCATTATATCCTACTGAGTTTTCCATTGCAATTTCTCTCACTTCTATTCCTTTCATATAGTTGCCTTCCTAATCAAAACCTTATTTAGCTCCCGGCTATACTATTGCAATAATCTTTGAGCATCTAGCCTCCCCTGCCTCCTAATACCTCTTCACACCACTGCCAGAATAATCTTCCCAAACAACTCTGATTATGTCTGATTATGTCTTCTCCTTATTCAAAATATCTTTAATGACAGCTCCATGACTATTTAATAAAGTCCATATTATTTGCTTGATGCTCAAACACCTCATCTAACCATTTTCCTTTGTGTTTTTATCTCCCATTGTTCTCTGGCATATATACTGAATTTCTTGTTGTTTCCCAATACACTTTACAGTCATTTACCTCCACACTTTTTTATATATTCTCCTTCTGCTTAAGCTGCCCTTGTCCTTTTTTCCCTCTTCTCTACCCCCTACTTAAGTGAAGTAGTTTCTTTTTGACACTCTGTTAAAATGCCACTAGCTCCAGGAAGACTTTCCTGATGACTTCAGTTGGGAATGACCTCTTTTGCACTAAACTCCCAGAGCATTCCATCCCTGCCGCTGCGAGACACACTGCCTGGCGCTTTTTACCTGGTCACATGTCTTAAATGGGAAGGCAGCTCCCTGTGTATGACTGCATATCTAATTCATCTTCCTGTTTCTTAGAATATGTTGCAAAAGGCAGATGCTGAGTCAATGTCTGCTGGGTCTGGGAAGCCCCTAGTTTTTCCTGTTGAGTTCTTTTTCACCACTATTTGCATTAATATCTCCATTGTGAGAACTTCAGCAGGAATAGAAAAGGAAGGAACTAAAAATATGTCATTTAAATAACGGTAGGAAGCTCCATGGTATGACTTCATCTGATTTCTCTTAAATTCATTTAGAATGGTAACAGAGTATATAGATAATAAATAAAGAGTTGAAGAGAGGAGAGTTAAATTTTGACCTTGACTCTATCATTAGCATTTCTGTAACAGGCGCACATCCTTCCCATTTCTCAGTTTCTTCTACTGTGGTTTTGGCATCACTGTGTTACCTCAAAGGAGTGAGCCATAGTGATAATGGCGAATTACCTTGACACTTTAAAGTGTAAAGGCCAAGTGGCCATCACTCCAGCCTACACTGTGCTCTTTTCTCTAAATTCCCCGACACTCCTTGGGTACCCCACTAACTTATACCTGTTGTGATTGAATGGTGCCTCTGAAAACATGTGTCCATATCCTAATGCCTAAAACCTGGGAATAGTACCCTGTATGGCAAAAGATGTGACTAAGGATCTTGAGATAGGACCTTATCCTGGATTATTCTGTTGGTACTAGATGAAATCACATCTATCTTTATAAAACAGAGGCACAGAAGAAGACATACTCAGAAGAGGAAGCAATGTGAAGATGGAGTGATGTAGCTACAAGGCAGGAGAGCTAAGATTTGCCAGTACCCTTAGAAGCGAGGACACAGGGGTGGAAAGACTTCTACTCCAGAAGCCTTAGAAGGAGTGTAGGCCGACGTATTGCTTTTGGGCTTCTGGTCTCCAGAACTATGAGAGAATACTTTTCTATTTTAAGTCACCACATTTGCAGTAATTTGTATGGCAGATCTAGGAAGATAATACACCTATGCCATCCTGCGATCCATAATATACGCATGTTTGATATATGTGTTTATGTTTTGGTTTTCTTATGAGCTACTTCAGTAGTTGTTAATAATCGCTGTATTTGAAACTTTTTCATTCAAAGACTCTACTATGTGTCAGGTACTTGGTCCCAAGGATAAAAAAAAAAATGATTACAATTTCATTTCTGCCCTCCAGAAA
This sequence comes from Pteronotus mesoamericanus, assembly GCF_021234165.1. NCBI lineage: Eukaryota > Metazoa > Chordata > Mammalia > Chiroptera > Mormoopidae > Pteronotus > Pteronotus mesoamericanus. Next base: position 23,439,584 of record NW_026555325.1, on the reverse strand, counting down.
GTAAGAAAGTTATAGTTGTCAGGGAGGTAAGAAAGTCTAAGTGGGGAGAGGGGAAGGAAGGCTTCCTGAAGGAGGCAGCATTTAAACTAATTTTTAAAATTTGAATTGGGGTTAACTGGACTGGGGGTTTAGAAGATAAAACAATTTTAGGCAAAGAGGACAGCACGAAAAAGGTCACAGGGGCCATATCTCATGATATATGTCCATGTGGGAGAAACTAGAGAGTTGTTGAAGAGGTTGGGGTCAGGAGTTGGTGGAAGCCAAAGCTGGGAAAATGAGAAAAGAGCCAGTCAAAGAGGGCTGAAATCCATGAGTTTTCATACTGTAGTTAAACCACAAATAATGGTGATACATTTAACCGTATAGTACACAGATTTTCAAACTTTTTCATCTCATGGCACAAAAATACTGATAAATAAAATTCTGCAGCACATCAAAAATACATAAAATTCTGACAAAAAAATAGGTAAAATTTGATTCAGACTGGATGGGTATTGCTGTGTTGGCTATTGTGATTTTTAAATTTGACAATCTAAGGGAAAAGAAATCAGTGCCTCCAAATTAATAGTCATGTATTGCGTGTTTTAAAAGTTTTTGCAGTTGCCCTGGCCAGTGTAGTTCAGTTGACTGGAGCATTCTCATGTAAATAAAAATGTCACGTGTTCAATTCCTGGTTAGGGCGTATGCCTAGGTTGTGTGTTCGGTCCCTGGTCAGTGTGTGTACAAGAGGCAACTGATCAATGTTTCTCTCTCACATCAATGTTTCTCTCTCTCTCTCTCTGTCCCTCCCTTCTCCTCTCTCTAAAAAAATTAATAAACATGTCCTTGGCTGAGGATTAAAATAAAATAAAAACATAAATAAAGTTCATGCAGAATACTGGTTGAAAATCTTGATATAATAGGTATTCAGTAGATATTTCCTGAATGACTTTATATTAAAATTGACATAATTTATAAAAATGCTATTAAGATTTTTATTAAAAAATGTTTCTTACTAAATGATTGTGTTTGAACCTATTGATTTTCTTCTCTGAGAGTGTGATGAGGATAAATATGAAGTAAATAAAATTTACAGATACATGCTTTTAACTATAGGACAATATAATGAATACTTTAGAACTTTTGATTGCTTTTTTGAGGTCCGTAGAGCAAGATAGTTCAGTGTATGTGTAGTAATTAAAAACCTCTTAGTAGCAAGGCAAAAACTTCAAATTTTATTATGAAAAGTGAGAACTTCCTGTTAGAGGAAAGTAGGTGTCATATATCTGGTGTATCTATTACAATGAAAGTTGAAGATGTTTAGGCAATGAGTGGAAATCCTACTAAGGTAGATGAGCTGTCTACATGTGGTATGTTTCTGACTTTTATACAATTAGCACTACAGTCTCTGGAATCAGGATGGAGAGGGAAAGCATGCATCAGGTGAGAACTGTCCTGGCAAGGGATGCCCTGCTGATAGAAATAAATTAAACTAAGGACTTCCTGGATCAAATCTGGAAGGACTCGACATATCTGATCTGTGATGCAAGCTGAAATCAACTATGTTGCAAAAATGTATTTGCCAATACCTACTTGTCATGTTAGCACAGCAGTTTTCAACCTTTTCCATCTCATGGCACACATTCACTAATTACTAAAATTCTGCAGCACACCAAGAAATATATTTTTTGCTGATCTGACAAAAACATAGACATAATTTTTATTCATTCACACTGGACTACTATTGTTGTGTTAGCTGTTGTCATTTTTTAATTTGACAGTCTAAGGGGAAAGAGGCCAGTGCCCCTGACTAAATAGTCTGGTGTTGCGTGTTTTAAAGTTTCTTGCAGCACACCAGTTGAAAATCACTGTTAGCAGATTAGAAAATACCCTGCATGTAAAAAAATCTACATGTGGGCATTTGAAGGTGAAGCAGAGCAAGTTTCAAGGAAATGTTCACTGCACATTGTTTTGTGCTTCGCCAGACATAAAGGAGACCCAACTTCAGCTTAGGAAGGCCTTCAAGTTTTGCTGGGGGAGAACATGATAAGACACTTGACAATAATACATAATTAGATGAAGCACAGTATGATACTTAGAAGTCCCTTAGTGGAAAGTCCTGTTGGGTAACCAGATTTAAAAACTGAAGAGGCTGGACTGGGTCTGGCTCAGCTTTGGAGGACTGGATTTGAATTGGTGTGGCAGGAAAAAAACTGTGTGAGTGGAGGGACAGTGTGGGATTAATAACAAATGAACACGTTTATGGACTGAAAGGAGACTAGATTGACGGGAGCAGTGGGTTCATGTATGAGAGCAGTGGGATATTTTGGGCACAGAAGTTGGATCCAGATTACTCAAGGTCTTTTATTAATTTTCTATTGCTACCAGAAAAAGTATCACAAATTCAACAGTTCAAACAACATAAAGGTAGTATCTTACAATTCTATAGATCAGAAGTCCAGGACTTGACTGGTATCTCTGCCTTGTGCTCATAAAGTGTTGGTAAAGCTGAGTTCTGGGGGAGAATTTGCTTGTAGGCTGATTTGGGTTGTTGGCAGAGTTGACTTCCATATGGTTATAAGACTATGGATTCTGTCTCCTTGCTGGCTTTTTAGTTCTGTGTTCTTTTTTTTCTCAGCTTCTAGAGGCCACTTACACTCTTTGCTTGTGATTGCCTTCCTCTACCTTCAAAGCCAACAATGGCAGTTTGAGTTTTTCTGACATTTCCAATCACTCCCATGTCTCCCTATTCTGCCATATCTCCCTGATTATCCTGCCTTTTTCTTCTACTTTTAAGGGTCCATGTGATTACAGTTGTATAATCCAGGATAATCTCCTAAACTCCCTGTTTTTAAGCCAGTAGTCTTAATTCTATTTGCAAAGTCCCTTGCAAAGTAATATGTTGGAGTTCCAGAGATTGGGTGTCAAAGCTAAGAAGTTTGAATGACATCCAAAACATCATTGAGAAACATCGTAGATCTGAGAGCAAAAGAGAGGTAGGTGGACACACAGGCAGACTGATGACATGGCATTCTTTCCAACCAGTAGTATTTAACTATTCATGCAACATTGATTTACAGGACAGGCTGAGCAGAACATAGGGACTCTCTTAGTTAGACCCAGGAAATTTCACTCTGACTCAAACTTGCAAACTCCTTTCAGTAAAAGAAAAACCCTATAGCTAATTATACTTACCTCCTCAGAGGACAGCTTATCTAGCACCTCCAATGCGGGAGGGTGGGGCTCCTCCTCCTCAAGACCCATGAGATTTATAAAAGTATTTCTTCTAAACATCTGCACATTTTTCTTCTTGAGAGGAGTTCTAAAATAAATACTGTCTATCTCATTATCTTTCCAGCGTTGTTTGCACCCCTTTTAAAGATTGACACCTTAGGTAGCCACCTGTCTCTGCTCCCCATCCGCAGCCCTAAATTGGCTCTGGTGATATTCATTCATTCTATGCACTCATGAGCACCTGTTATGTGCCAGTACTGCTCCAGGTGCTGGGGGTATTGTGGTGAACAAAGTTCCTTTGGCCATGCAGCTGACCTTTGCGTGGGAGAAGATAATCAAGCATCAAGAATTAAATAAATATATAGCCAATGATTCAAATATGTAGGAAATAATCAGGTTAGGAGGATAGAGAATGATGGGTGACGATGTAAGGTAACATTTGAGCAGGCACTTGAAAGAAGCGAGGGGTTAAGTTCTGTGGCTATACGGGATGAGTGTTTTGGGTAGAGGAAATAAATAGCAAGTGCAGTGACCCTGAGGTGGGAACATGCTTGGGACGTTCGTGGAAAGTAAGTGAATACACATGGCGGGAGCAGGGGGAGGGAGCGGGGGAGTGTTGGGAAAGGAGGCCAGAGAGGTGTGGACAGTGCTGTAGTGAAGCCAGTCGTCACTGGTCTGCACTAAGCAACCTTCTAAAATTGGGCCTGGAAGTTCTTATACACCTTTTGCCAAGATTTTAGTATGATCACTATATAGAAGGATTTATTTGTTTCAAGAAATTTGGACCAAAGAACAAAATAGCATATTTCAAGTTCTGGGTATGAATTGCTGTGAAAAATTAACTTGTTATATGCATTTATTGACTATTGTTTATTACATAAACAAAGCTGCTCTTCTTCTATAATAAGAAGAGCTGGTAATATTGTACCTTTCTTATTTTCCACCCTCAACATTATTATACAATAAAGAGCTGAATATATAATACACTGCCAAGAAGGTAATGAGCAGGATTCAATCACACATTTAAATGAATTTAAAAAAATCTGAACCATGTCCAAGTTCTTCCATCTAAGCATCACTTAAGAATCTGTTTGTTCAGTTGAGTTTCATCTCTGCAGCTGCCAAGCCACTTCAGTTCTGCCAGCTCCACTCTCTGATTGCAAAATAAAGGGTGGTCACTTAACAGTGGATGTGAAAAATAAGAGAGTTCTGTGAAAAGACCGACTTTACGAGATATCCTAATAACAGAAAGCTGGAGGCATCTCTCTTATGCACATCCTTAGCCTGAGGGCAGTTGATTTTGAAGAGTATTCTCACCTTCCCCACATCTAAGCAGTCTTTGGTGGGTGTGTGTGCTTTTGGAAGATGGATGCACTTTGCTGCAGTTTACATTCATAAATATTTTTGTATTATAATACATTGTCAAAACAAATCTGTGTGTTCCATTTGCGTGTGTGTGAGTGTATACCTTTTAATCTTTTGTCCACCTTGAGGTAGAGCACAAAAAACTTCCTTTCCTCCTTATGGATTTTTTCTTATGCTATAGATGTGTGCAGAAGTGAGTGATGAGAAATAGGTAAATAGATGGCCATATGATGTGTGAGAACAGCTCCTTTGTCTTTATTTTAGTGGTTCTGTGACTTCACTGGAAACCTTTTAAAAAAAAAAGACTTTATTTATTTATTTTTAGATAGAAGGGAAGGGAGGGAGAAAGAGAGGGAGAAAAACATTGATGTGAGAGAGAAACATCTATTGGTTGTCTCTTGCATGTGTCTGACAGGGGACTGAACCCATAGCTCAGGCATGTGCCCTAACCAGGGATCAACATCCCTCACTTTGCGGGATGATGCCCAATTATCTGAGCCACACTGGTCAGGCAAAACCTGTGGTTGTATTTAAGCATTTTCAATGGAAAATCCCATCAGAAACTTGGCATTAACTGCATCGATGAAACATGGAGGGAGAGTCAATGCGGTTCTCTTGACAGCGCAGTTGTGCCTGTGGGAATGTAGCATCATAGCATGGCTTTAGAGTCAGACAGACCTGGGGTGATGTTCACCGAGTGTCATTGCTTATTAGCTGTGTGACCGGAGGTGGGTTTCTTAACATCACTGAGTTTCCATTTCCTATTTTGTAAAATGAGGGATAATGTCTACTTCCAAAGGTAGATGTGAGAATTATATCAGATAATGTAAGTAAAGTGCTCAGTGTAGTGCTTGCACCTGCTAAGTGATACAGAAATGGTTGTCATTTTTATTATCACCATTTTTCTTTAGCTTATTTCATTTTCATGGCCTAGCATGTAGACTTGGCATAAAACAGCCATCTCGCCGGTGCATGGAAATCTAGGCCCCTAGAGGATAGCACATCAAACCCCGAATCTCAACATACACCTTCCTTTGCATTCCCACAATATTTTTCTCTCTTCAAGTAAACCTGGAGAAAACATTTTGCTGCTTGCTGCCTGAATTGGCCAGCAGTTCTAGTTTCCAGGGAGATTGTAAATGGATGTATTTGTGTATGCTGATTTAGAAAAGATCCCTGAGGAATTCTTCAAAAGAAACAGAACATAATAGAAATGTGTTTTCTTTTTTCATAAGCCATAGAAAATGTGTGTGTATGTGTATCCTTATTGATCTAAAAGTTACTTAGAAATGATCAGGCAAAATGGAAAGATTTGCTAATGAAATATTTATCTCCCTATGACTACAATTTTATATGTACTTTCAAATTAATTTATCTGGGGTTTTGCTACTTAGAAAAGCATTTAGTGTGATCTGGTATTGAAATTAGGATATTCTATACCATCTGTAGTGCTTGATGTAATTCTCTAGCTTTACTATGGTTACATCACAAAGTGGCTGGAGCTGAAGTCTGTTTTTCTAATCTAGAATCTAATCCAAAAGCACCCGTGCAGTGTCTATCCTAGATAGGTATTCAATATTGGTTATTTGACAATGGAGGTTTTCTCCTGATACACAGTTTCCATTAGTGCTTGAGGTGAAGAACTGTACATTAGTATTTTAAAAATTATGGATTGCTGCTGAGCAGTGGATATAGCTTTCAAAGGCCCTTGGTCTAAGTCTAGATTGACCCAAGACTCCATACGGCATTGACCCAGTCCTCTCTTAGTCTCTCTGTTTCCATCCAGTCAATTGTCAAATAGGATAATAAAACTGATATGCACTCTAGCCTCATAAGAATTGTTACAGTGCAGTTTTTTACAGATAAAAATATTGAAAATTTTAATTTAGAACTCATTGTTATTCTTTTCACAGAACACTCCTATTTTTCACATCCATGGTTAAGTGACAACCCTTTTTAATCAGAGAGTTGAGCTGGAAGAATGGAAATGACTTGGGTCCAGGACTAGTTATTTCCTTCATTCTTCACCCATCATGTATTTGTTCAGGCATTGATGGTCATAACGTGATTTAAAGAATACATGTTTTTTAGCCCTGGCTGCTGTGGCTCAGTGAATTGAGTGCCAGCCTGTGAACCAAAGGGTCACTGGTTCGATTCCTAGTCAGGGTAAATGCCTGGGTTATGGACCAGGTTCCCAGTGGAGGACGTGCAAGAGGCAACCACACATTGATGTTTCTCTCCCTCTTTCTCCGTCTCTTCCCCTCTGTCTAAGAATAAAATAAATAAAATCATAAAGAAAAAAAGAATACATGTTTTAGAGTCAAGAAGATTAGGGTTTGCATTCAGGCTCTCTCACTAGTCTTGTGATCTCAATAAAATTATTCCACCTTCATGAGTTTCCATACTGACACCTATGGATGTGGACTGCTGTGGTGAACACATAAGAATATGGGAGTGAAATGCTTGCAGAGTATTGCTTTGCAAACATAACTTACTTTCCATCCACTATGTACACCGTGCATCTCATTGTAGGGGATTGACATAGTCTTTATCCTCAAGAGAGTTTACAACCTAAATGGGGATAAAAAGGAATAATTATAATACTAAAACTGAGCAACAGGTGTTCTGGTTTATTAAAGATGGGTCTGTGGATAGTTGGTGTGGAGGAATGCATGGTTCAACAAGAGCATCTAACTGAAATGTGGTTGATTTGGCTGACTTTGGCAGCCAAAGTCAAATTCTTACACTAGAGTTACCCTTGCCAATGACTTCTTCACCAATAGCTAAGTAGTAGGGAGACCACAAAAGCTAAATCTGTCATAGCTATTTGCTATCCAAAGAATTATGTTTAGTTACATATTAGTTGTGTTCGATTAAATTAGTAAAGAGTTTGTTTTCTTAGCCACTCCTAAATAGATTAAATGGCACATTAATGTGCTTCTAATTCCATCTTTAATATTTTTAATTCAAAATGTATGCAATGGGTTGGGAGTGCTGGGGAACGTACTCAGCCCCCCACAGGCAGATTCGTTACCACCCCATCTGCCACCCCAAATGCTCAATCCAAGGAACACCACTGCTTTGCAGTATGTTATATTTTGCAAGACTTTGAAGAAAGAGAAACACAGAAAGATAGTGACAATCACTGCAGGGCTAGAGAGACAGAGAGCATAAGGTTAGAGCTAAAACTTCTAAAAAGCAACTGGAGTGTTGGAGAAAAGGAACTGAGAGAAGTGAATACATTTACCAGGGAATTAGTAAACAGGCTAAAGGTATTCATGTAGGCAGAGAGCATATGGAAAAGAGGGAGATGAATCATGGAAGAAGGCAGCCAGTATTACCAATTTGTTTTATCTTGAGAAGTGTGTGTGTGTGTGTGTGTGTGTGTGTACATACACACAGATGTGCACACACATTAACTTTTTTCATATATACACACACATATACATGTATATGATTAGAAGAATAAAAAGTTACTAAGTCCAGGCCATACTATATGAGAGGAGAAGGTGTCTACATTGAGGGTGTCATGACGGTTCGTGTGTTCTGCAGTGCTGTACCTAAACTATATCTTGCAGGGAAATTCTTCAGGAATTATAAAGAGAAAACCATGGAGTAGGGAGAGGTTGCAGGGAGCTAAGACCTGTGAAAATATGGTAATTTCCTTCACTTTCTGGCACTTTTATTATCCCTCACCCTGACTTCTTGGATTCACAACTTGCTGTTATGCCAAGTGATTGGTATTGCCAAAACCCAAATAGCGTCTGGTATTGATGTCTCTTACAAGGATTACTGTAGAGGGGGAATGGGACATCTGGAGAGATGTAGGGTTTTAAAAGAGTATGGCATGGAAGGTTTGAAGCTTCTGCAAATTGCGACTCTAGAGGTAGGGAGAGGAAAACAAACTCGTCCCTGTTTCTGATGAAGAGTATCTTGTGTTATTAAACATAACTGTAGTATTGAGGACAGGGTTCAGGGGAACATGTGAAACAAGTGAGGGGTGGGGTGGAATAAAACACATGTGACAGGAGCCTGAGAATGAACCAGGTAGGGCCCAGAGCAGTTGAATGAATGGCTGAACCTGGAAGACAAAAGAAAAGGCGAAAAGAAGGTGGATATGCATGAGCAGGAGAATGGCCAGGGGTGTAAATGCGTGCCAGTCTCCAAGCGGGAACCATCTAAAGTTAGAGCTAAGCAGCCAACGCCAGGCCAGGAGCAGAGCAGGGACGCCTGTGCTAAGCCTAAAGGTAGAGCTGTGTTATGCCGCAGGAACAGGGGCCGGCAGCATACCTCCTGGCAGCGTGTTGTCTACACAGCTACCTGAGCAAGCCGTGTACCTACACTAGGCCCTGCTCAAACTTTGTGGGAATCATAATCCAGCCTGGAGCCTTGGAAAACCTCCTGACTCTATTGTCTCTAGATATAAAAGGAAAATATAATCAAAGAAAGAATGTACATCTCAGGAAGTAAAAGAAAATGTAGATCTTTTGCATCATTAAAAATGTAAATATATTTATTAACCTCAGAGAGGTAAAGGAGTGAAAGTATAAAACAAGCTCAAGAGCTTATAAAATAAAAATATTCAATAAGATTTTTTTTAATAATTTTTTTATTACTTTTTTTTTCAAATACATTTGTCTCTGCCTTCCCCCCACCACTTTCCCCTGCCTCCTCCCCCCACCCTCCCTCAATCCTTCTCCTTTGGTTTTGTCCATAAGACCTTGCTACACATTCCCCGACCCTCCCCTTCCCTTCCTTTTCTCCCGTCCCCCTCTCCCTCCATCCCTCTTGTCTCTGTTCATTTCTTTTCCTTCCAGTGTTGCTGATCTTATTTTCCTTGCATCTTTGTATTGTTGGTTAAGTTCCACTTATAGGTGAGATCATATGGTATTTGTCTTTTGCCCCCTGGCTTACTTCGCTTAGCATAATGCTCTCTAGTTCCATCCATGCTTTTGAGAAGTTTAGTAGTTCTTTTCTTCTTTCTGCTGTGTAGTATTCCATTGTGTAAATGTACCATAGTTTTTTGATCCAATCATCTACTGATGGACATTTAGGCTGCTTCCAACACTTGGCTATTGTAAATTGTGTTGCTATGAACATTGGGGTGCAGAGGTTCTTTTGAATTGGCGTTTTGGAATTCTTAGGGTATAGTCCCATCAGAGGAATCGATAGATCAAAAGGCAGTTCCCTTTTCAGCTTTTTGAGGAAATTCCACACTGCTTTCCACAATGGCTGCACCAGTCTGCATTCCCACCAACAGTGGACTAGGGTTCCCTTTCCTCCACAGCCTTGCCAGCACCTGTTGTTTGTTGATCTGTATATGATGGCCTTTCTGACCGGTGTGAGGTGGTACCTCATTGTGGTTTTTCATCTGCATTTCTCTGATGGCTAGTGATGCTGAGCATCCTTTCAAATATACATCGAGGGTCTCTGGGCCCTCTGTATCTCTTCCTTGGAAAAGTGTCTGCCCAGGTCCTTTGCCCATTTTTTGATTGGATCATTTGTCTTCTTGGAGTGGAGTCGAGTGAGTTCTTTATATATTTTGGAGATCAAACCTCTATCTGATGTATCATTAGCAAATATATTTTCCCATAGGGTTGGCTCCCTTTTCATTTTGCTGATTTTTTTTAGCCGTGCAGAAGCTTCTTATTTTGATGAGGTCCCACTTGTTTATTCTTTCCTTTATGTCCCTTGCTTTAGGAGACATATCGGTGAAAAAAATTGCTGCGTGGGATATCTGAGAATTTCCTACTAATGTTCTCCTCTAGGACTTTTATGGTTTTGCGACTTATATTTAAGTCTTTTATCCATCATGAGTTCATTTATGTGTATGCTGTCAGCCGATGATCCAATTTCAAGTTTTTGCACGTAGCCGTCCAGCTCTTCCAACACCATTTGTTGAAGAGGCTATTATTGCTCCATTTTAGGCTTCTGCCCCCTTTGTCAAATATTAGTTGCCCATAGAGACTTGGGCTTATTTCTGGGCTCTCTATTCTGTTCCACTGGTCTATGGGTCTGTTCTTGTGCCAGTACTAGATTGTTTTGAGTACAGTGGCTTTGTAGTAGAGTTTGATGTCCAGTATTGTGATCCCTCCTACTTTGTGTTTCTTTCTCAAAATTACTGCGGCTATTCGGGGTCATTTATGGTTCCGTATAAATTTTTGAAATGTTTGTTCTATTTCTGTGAAATATGTCATTGGTATCTTAATAGGGATTGCATTGAATCTATAAATTGCTTTGGGCAGTATGGACATTTTGATGATATTAATTTTTCCAATCCATGAGCATGGTATATGCTTCCATTTATTTGTGTCTTCCTTCATTTCTTTCTTCAATGTTGTATAGTTTTCTGTATACAAGTCTTTTACCTCCTTGGTTAAATTTAATCCTAGGTACTTTATTTTTCTTGTTGCTATATCGAATGGTATTTTTTTTTTCTGATTTCTTCTTCTTCTATTTCATTGCTGGTGTACAAAAATGCCTTTGATTTCTGAATATTGATTTTGTATCCTGCTGTTTTGCCAAATTCACTTATTAGGTTGAGGAATTTTTTGGTAGAGTCTACAGGGTTTTCTATGTACACTATCATGTCATCTGCAAACAATGATAGCTTTACTTCCTCCTTTCCTATTTGGATGCTGTTTATTTCTTTTTCTTGTCTGACCTCTGTGTCTAGGATTTCCAATATGATGTTGAAAAGAGGTGGTGAAAGCGGACATCCTTGTTGTGTTCCTGATCTTAATGGGAAAACTTTTAGATTTTGCCCATTGAGTATGATGTTTACTGTAGGTTTTTTATATATGGCCTTTATTACATTGAGGAATGCCCCATTTATTCCATTTTGCTGAGTGTTTTGATCATAAATGGGTGTTGTACCTTATGGAATGTTTTTTCTGCGTCTATCGAGATGATCGTGTGGTTTTTATCTTTTCTTTTTTTTATGTGATGTATTATGTTTATTGACTTGCGTATATTGAACTATCCCTGCATCCCTGAGATGAAGTCCACTTGATCGTGGTGGATAATCTTTTGAATGTATTGCTGGATGCGGTTTGCCAATATTTTGTTGAGGATTTTAGCATCTCTGTTCATCAGCGAAAATGGCCTGTAGTTTTCTTTCTTTGTAGGGTCTTTATCTGGTTTTAGGATTAGGGTGATGCTGGCCTTATAAAAAGAGTCTGGGAGTCTTCCCTCTTCTTGGATTTTTTAGAATAGTCTGAGAAGGACAGGGGTTAGCTCTTCCTTAAATGTTTTGTAAAATTCTCGTATGAAACCATCCAGCCCTGGGCTTTTGTGTGCCGGGAGTTTCTTGATTACTGCTTCAGTTTCCCCAGCTGTTATCGGTCTGTTCAAGCTTTCTGCTTCTTCCTCCTTCAGTGTTGGAAGATTATACTTTTCTAGAAATTTGTCCATTTCATCTAGGTTTTCAAATTTATTGGCATATAATTTTTCACAGTAATTTCTTACAATCCTTTGTATTTCTGTGGTATCAGTTGTTATTTCTCCTCTTTCATTTCTGATATGATTAATTTGGGTCCTCTCCCTTTTTGTCTTGATGAGTCTGCTTAAAGGCTTGTCGATTTTATTTATCTTCTCAAAGATCCAGCTCCTGGATTGGTTGATCCTTTGAATTGTTCTTTTCGTCTCTATGTCATTCAGTTCTGCTCTGATCTTGACTATTTCCTTCCTTCTACTTGCTCTGGGATTTATTTGTTGTTGTTTCTCCAGTTCTTGAAGTTGTAGTGTTAGGTCTTTTATTTGAAATGTTTCTATCTTTTTTAGGTAAGCCTGTATTACTATGAACTTCCCTCTCAGGACTGCCTTTGTTGTGTCCCATAGGTTTTGGACTCTTGTATGATCATTTTCATTTGTTTCCAGAAATTTTTTTACTTCTTCTCTTATCTCATTATTGACCCATTCATTGTTTAATAGTCTACTGTTCCATCTCCATGAGTTTGCAAGTTTTTGAAGTTTCTCTTTTAGATTGATTTCCAGTTTCAAGCCCTTGTGGTCTGAGAAAAAGTTTGGTATTATTTCAACTTTCCTGAATTTGCTGAGGTTTGCTTTGTGTCCTATCGTGTGGTCTGTCTTTGAAAAACTCCCATGAGCCTTTGAAAAGAATGTGTATTTTGCTTCTTTGGGATGTAAGGTTCTATATATGTCAGTTAAGTCTCTTTGATTCAGTGTGTCATTCAGCGCCACGATATGTTTATGAATGCTTTGTTTGGAAGATCTGTCCATTTTTGACAGTGGGGTGTTGAAATCCCCTACTATCAGTGTGTTGCTGTCTATATCTTTTTTGAAGTCGTCCAAGATTTTCCTTATATACCTGGGTGCCCGTATGTTGGGCGCATATAGGTTTACAATGTTTATGTCCTCTTGATAGATTCTTCCTTTAAGTATTATAGAGTGCCCCTCTGGGTCTCTTTTTATGGCCTTTGTTTTGAAATCTTTTGTCTGATATAAGTATTGCAACTCCTGCCTTCTTCTCTTGCCCCTTTGCTTGGAATATTTTTTTCCATCCCTTTATTTTCAATCTGTGTAGGTCTTTGGCTCTGAGGTGGGTCTCTTGTAGGCAGCATATGTGTGGGTCATGTTTTCTTAACCATTCAGCTACCCTGTGTCTTTTGATTGGGGCATTTAGTTCATTTACATTGAGAGTTATTACTGATAGAAACCTATTCATTTTTTCTCTTTGTACCTGTGTTTTTCTCTTTCTCACTCTTTTCCTTCATCTTCTTAAACCAGTCCCTTTAGGGTATCTTGTAGTGTTGGTTTGGTGGAGATGTATTCTTTTAGTCTTCTTTTGTCTGGGAAACTCCTTGTTTCACCTTCTATTTTAATTGAGAGCCTTGCTGGGTAGAGCAGCCTTGGTTGCAGGCCTTAGCTCATTACTTGGAATATTTGTTGCCATTCCCTTCTGGCTTGTAGTGTTTCTGTTGAGAATTCAGCTGCTAGCGGTATCAGGGCTCCCTTGTATGTTACTTTCTCCTTCTCCCTTGCTGCCTTGAGGATTCTCTCTTTGTCTTTGATATTTGCCGTTTTAATGATGATGTGTCTTGGAGTGGACCTCCTTGGGTCCCTCCTCAATGGGGCCCTCTGTGCCTCCTGGGTCCATGAGACCTTTTCTCTCCTCAAATTGGGGAAATTTTCCATCATTACTTTTTCAAAGAGGTTCTCTATCCCTTGCTCCTCTTCTTCTCCTTCTGGTATCCCTATTATGCGGATACTATGGCATTTCAGGTTGTCTTGCATTTCCCTAAATGCCTCTTTATTCTTTTTAAGTCTTTTTTCCATTTCTTGTTCTTTCTGGGAGCTTTTTCTACCTTATCTTCCATCTCACTGATTTGATACTCGGCTTCATCCAGCCTGCTTTTGATTCCTTCTACTGTGTTCTTCAATTCAGAAATGGTATTCTTCATATCCTCTTGTGTCTTCTTGATAGTGTCTATGTCTTTTTCCAGGCTGATATAGTTTGCTGTAAGATCCTGATAGTTTCTCTGCAGTTTCTCATAGTTATCTTTGAGCTGGCTGAGCTCATTGAGCTTCCTTAGAACCATTGTTTTGAATTCAATATCTGATAGTTCCCTTGCCTCTATTTCATTTAGCTCTCTCTGTGGTGTTTCCCCTTTTCTACTCATTTGGGGGGAACTTCTTTTTCTTCCCATTTTTGTGAGAGTCTGTTAAGTAATTAATCAATCAATTAATTTATTTATTTTTGCTTCTGCTTCAATTGATTCGTCTAGATTTCCTGACTTTGTGGATTAAACTTCTGTGGTAGTAGGCAGGTCTTTATATTTATTTATTTATTTATTTATTTATTTATTTATTTATTTATTTTTTCTTTACTTTTCTTTCTGGGCCTGCCTCTGATGATGTCAGTTGTTGACCCTATATGACCTTGGGTCATTTGTTTGAGCCTTCCAGGAGTCTACTGTCTGTGTCTGACTCCAGTTTTGGGCAGCTCTGTGACCCCTTCGGCCAGGGATCCACTATTTCTGCGGACCGCGTTTTATTTGCAGGCCGTCTGGCTCCTCTGCGCCCTCCTTCTGCCTCTTTGGGGGCACTTCCTCACAGCTCAAAGTGTAGACTACTGAATGGGGAGGGAGTCGGGACTCCCGGTTTCCTCCTCCTGTTCTTTCCCCATGCCTCCATCTCTAGTCTCTCCTCAAGACTCTCAATGCAGCTGTGTGACCCCTTTTGCCAGGGATCCTCTATTTCTTCCAGCCAGTCTGCACTTAGCCCCCCAGCTCACACACGCACAAGCTGTGTGCAGAGCGCACAAAAGGCAGGTTAATTGATTCCCTTATGCCTGAGTGAGGTGGTAGCTGCTGAGTGGGAGGTGAGTTATCACCAGGGCTCCGCCAGCCACCGTCTCAGTTCTCTTCACAAAGTTTTCCTCACCAGTCTTTTCCCAGGCACCAGCCCACTCTACTGCCACCTCTGCCCAGAGATCAAGGAGGGTGGCTGCCACTGCAATTTTTGCGTTGGCCCTTTAAATGTCTCTGCATCCCCAGACGCCTGTCTCTGGCAGAGAGCGCCCCTAAGCTTTTCAGGGTTGCCTTTTTGTCTGCGTGTTTTCCTGGTTTTAGCTGCTGTAGTCTAGGGGTCCCTGTTTATGGTTCAAACCCCGTTCTTCTCAGGGAATCCAACTGGTCGTTTCAATGTCCCTCTGGTGCTGGTGCCCGTGGGCACCCAGCCCACCCTCTCGAGCCTCCACCTCACTTCTCACCCATTAGGATGTGTGAGAGTTGAATCCGCTGTCTGTCCGTGGCTCCAAGGCTCATCTCCCACTATTGTTCCATTGTTTTCCAGGTGATTACTCCACTATTTAGTCGCAATTCCAGTTTGGTCTTGGGAGGAGGTCAGCGTAACTCCCATTCACTCCTCCGCCATCTTCCTTTCAATCGATAAGATGTTTTGACACAAGAATGGAATATTAGGAAAGAGAACCAATTAGTGAAAAATAAGTTTGATGAAATAACAAAAATAAACATAATGAACTGAATATAACTGAAGAGTGAATTATTGTACCATAAAATTGAGCTGAACAAATGCTAATATTAGCTAATATTTAATGAATATTAAATTATTCAAGCATTTAACATGTATCGTTTCTTTTAATCCTTGTAAGAATTATGCATCCTTATGTTATTGATTGGGAAACCAAGGCAAAAAGAGAGTATTTGCCAAAAGTCACACGACTAGTCTTAAATTCAAGAACTCTTGTATTTGTCACTATACTATAATACCAGCTCGCCAAACTTCTGAAAATGCAGCACAAAGAAAGACATAAAGGGACAGAAGAAAAGTTA
The DNA here is from genome assembly GCF_021234165.1 of Pteronotus mesoamericanus. NCBI lineage: Eukaryota > Metazoa > Chordata > Mammalia > Chiroptera > Mormoopidae > Pteronotus > Pteronotus mesoamericanus. The sequence goes on along the minus strand of NW_026555325.1, from coordinate 23,423,691 downwards.
AAAGACAGGGAATAAATGCCAGATCTTGTGAATAAAAATATGAAGTTTTAACAAATACCCAGGTGATTCATAGGCCCTTTAAAGACTGAGAGGTTGGCTTTAGTAATTAGCACCAGTCAGCAAAGCTAAAACCCAAATACTTGGGGTGAGAGACATTTTTCTCATTGAAGTTTCAAGTCCAGGACAAAAGTCTGGAAACTGTGGAACTCTTTACCAAACAGCGAGATAATCAGGAATGCACTTTCCCCAGTTTCTGCATATTCCAGCTATCCCAAGGCCAAAGGGGCCTTCTGTCAGTTAGCTGATTGCTTTCTGAAGCAAGGCCAATACTTCAGGGGCAATAAGGAGTGATGAGGTAGTCAGGTGAGAATGTATGGAAATGGGGTGTGTGTGTGTGTGTGTGTGTGTGTGTGTTATTAGATGAGGGCTATGCCTCATTTTGGCCTTGCCGATTGAGGAATAGCTATCAGATTTACTTGTCTCCCTCTCTTTCTAGGCTGTGAGCATCTTGACAGTAAGAACTATGGCTTTGCATCTGTGAAGAAAAGTGCAGTGCCTAGAACATAGAAGCATACAATGTAACAATGTTTTTGTTGTTGTTGTTGAGTGCTTGAATAAGTTGTTGCCAAGCCTTTTTTGTTAAGGTAGTCATGAACAAAGGCTGTCTTTCATCCTCTCTTGGAAGTTTCTCTGAATAATGACTCAGATTCTGAGAGAATGGGCACGCTGACAGGCGTGTCCCACCCATAGCCTGCGGGCCGCATGCAGCCCGGGATGGCTATGAACGTGGCCCAACACAAAATTGTAAATTTACTTAAAATCTTTTTTTTGTGCATCAGTTTTCATTAATGTTTTTGTATTTAATGTATGGCCCAAGACAATTCTTCTTCCAGTGTGGCCCAGAGACACCAAAAGGTTGGGTACCCAAAACATCTGAAGGCCAACTCCAAATGATTGGCGGGGGCTCCCTGGAGCTGTGCTGGGAATCATTCTGAGGTTGCGTCTGGCCTTAGCATGAAAGAGCATTGTAATCAGTGATTGATGTGTGCCAGGGCAAAGGGGTGGGAGTAGCAGCGTGTGCCCACACATTTGCCCCGGAGAGAGCCCCCCTGTCAGCCTTCTCTAGAATCCAGTCAAGGATGGGGCTGGAGGGGAATGGGCAGTCATGAGGACCATCATTTAAAGAGCTGTTAAACGATGGTCACCACACTTTCAGAAGAGCACTTTGTTTTGAGATGCCATTAGAAGTTCATGTTTGTACTAACATAGACTTGGGACCTTCTTAAATTGAACCTCACCTTTTTATTCCAAAACCTAGCTCTCAGGGGGCCTGTAGGGGGACCAGCTGACAGGGGAACCACTGCTCCAGTTTATGTGAACTTGATTTCTGATCTCCTAGGACGTCTGTTGACAAGATTCCTGAGAGTTTGTCACCATTTATACTGGTGTATAAAATTGAGGATTACTACCAGTCTGTCAGGACTTTGAATATTCCTGTTCCGTTCCTTATTTCTTCCCCACTGTTGCCAAATAAACCCAGAATCTGGGGCTGAGACGCATTCAGGAGCTTGTCGCCTTGGCCTGGCACCCATGTCAGTCCATAGGAGGTTTTTCCACCAAATACTTTACTTGGGCAGTTATTTTATTTTCTTTGGGGCATTTCTAAAGTGTTTTCATTTCCCAAGATATGTTAGAATCTCTAACGTTTTTCAGCAAGGCAAAGTTTTTCTTTGGGCAAATATTAGGGGTTTTTGCCCAAATGGTGCTAGATATGGGGCTAAAAGAATAGAATCATAAAATCAGAGGTCTATAATGAAATGATAACATGGTTTCCTTTGAATTACTCTGTTGGGCCCTCCCTGGTGTGACTGAATTGGTTGGGTGTCACCCTGCAAAGCGAAACATCGCTGGTTTGATTTTCATTCAGGGCACATGCCTGGGTTGTGGGTTCAACCGCCTCTCAATGTTTCTCTCTCATATAGATGATTCTCTCCCCCTTTTCTTCCCTTCCTTCCCCTCTCTCTAAAAATAAAGAAATAAAATCTTTAAAAAAATTGTTCTGTTGGAAAAAATCCTAAACTTTGATATCTAACAGCTCTAGGTAGAATTTTGACTTTCTATTCTAAAATGTATAAGTTTGAGGAATTTTTTCCTCATTTGTAAAATGAGAACATTAATACCTCCCTCACAGTGCTAAGTGGGTGAGTGCGTGACATGTTAATCACATCTAACAAAAAAAAATGTGAGTTTCCCTTCTTCCTATTATCTGGTTTCACTGCACATGAGATGATGTTATCAACCTTAATTTTAAACATCCTGTCAATGTTTTAGTGTTAAAACTCCCAATTAGGACATTTTCCCCTATTCTAACTTGCTATGTAATCCAAATCTCCTGCTTTAATTTATTCTGTAAAATGTGAAAAAAGCTGCCCCTGAACGCCTGGATGTGGGAGCTGAGAACTGTAGAGCTCACGCAGAGAGTGGAGCTCGTTGGTGTACTTTCTTTTGCTAGTGAGAAAAATTGTACTTGTTTTTGGGCTGAAGGAGGGAGGTGAAGTATCCCTGATCCTTCTCGTCTTTATTCTGAACCCAGCTTTTATTCCCGTAATAAGAAGGGAGTATCACCAGTAATGAGAAAGTACATTCACTGTCATGGACTAAAAGAGAAATATCCTGTGTAAACAATTATTGTATTTATAGATACTAAAGTTTCTAAGGTCCCATTGTTTCCAGCGTGTTTGCCCTGTGAGAAGCTGACAGAAGAGGAAACTGAGGCATACTCAGCTTGTCAAGCATGGAGCCAGGAGTCTCTGTGGTCTGCTGACTACAAGCCACTCCAACCAGTTTACCTCTTGGCTGCCTCTAAAGCATGAGTACAAGGAGTTTATAGGAAAAATCATCCCTACATATAGTGTTCCCAAAGCATCCAGCATAAGGATGACATCTTGAAAGTATCATGGTGACCAATTTTTGTCTCAGGGAGCTGCTTCTCTCACCATAGTCAGCTGTCACAAGCAGATGGCGTTCACTTTTCCCTCCTCTCTTGAACGTGACCTGGTCAATATGATAGGAAACGTGACTGTTATGGCTAGTTAAGGAAACCTTCCATAAAAAAACTTGTTACACAGACTTCTGTACATGATGGATATTATTACAGAGTCATCTTCACAAAGTTGATAATAGTGAAGGATGTGGGGACTGGCAGCGGGATATTTGGAGCAGGTTTTGATGTACAGGGAAACGTTTGGTTTTGGTGCGGCAAAGGTGCTAGGGGGACCGAACCGGTCACAAGCATTGCCAGGAACCAGGTTCCCATCAAAAAGCCTTGATGCCAACAGGGTGACAACATAGACATTCCTATGTGTACTGTCGTCCAAGAGGTAGCTTAGTAACACCAGGGAGACCCAGAAACTCCAGCCTGAAGTCAAGATATTTGCGAATAGCTGGATCATGGTTTTGACATCAAAAGGAAGAAAATGAAGAAATCAATCCACTAGATTAGTGAATCAGGCCAATTAACTCCTTTTGGGACCCAAAGCAAAGAGTAAACAAGACAAAACAAGAATAAAACACCATGCCCAGAGAGTAGAGAAAAAAAAAATAGCATTGTATGAAGCTCTGGAGCTCCCTGGGAAGAAATACTGTGGAATAGAACCAGCTCATTACTAAGCAGAATCTGCTGCCAGCATGCGGGGAATAGAATCAAGGAGGAAAGGCCTCTGTGGCATGATTTCTTGGCTGTGCACAAGATACATGGCATTCCCACCCTTTTCCATGCTCTTCTCAAGCTCACCCCACAGTGACCTTCGGTGTCATCTGATGACATCATGAACTTGAGACAGCTAGAGTTCACACCTGCTCAGACACAGCCAACCTGGCTTAATTTCAGACTGAATATTCAATTCTTACTTCAGAGCCTCAGGATTAGATATTGGCAATCTTTGCACCTTTCCCAACTGCCCCTGGGCACCTATGTGCTGAGAGGCTTTTTTTTTAGAACAGTGGATCTGTCGGTGTCTCAGCTAAGCTAAGCTGTCATCTCTGCAGGATAACAGGTGAGTCCCTCAGAGTTCTTATGTCCCTGCGATCATCTTCCTCCCCAAGCATATACACCTCCCTGCCACGCCATCAAGTCACAGATCAAATAACCGCTCCCCACATTTGGGGAATAAGGGCGTAAGTGATGGTTAGGGCACAGGAAAGGATAGGACAAATTATTGTTCCTTAAGTGCCGCATGACTATAAAAATATCACATAGGTTTTGGATTCAGGAAACCTGGGCTCTAATTCTGATTCTGCTACTCACTGATTTGAGAGCCTCACTTTCTTCAGCTGCAAAAAAGAAGACAGTTGTCCTGGATGATCTATAGGTCTGTTCTAACCTTAATGTCTTTAATAATCTGTGAAAGTAACTTCCAGCCATTGGCATTGCAGGAGAGACATTGCACACTCTCTCTCCTGCCATTTGCCTTTCCGGAGTTCCCACTGTCTCCCCGCACTGAATCCTCATGTACTTGGCACGGCCCTTGGGGCATTTATCGAATTCTGCTTTATTGCATTTGACTTCTTGATGTCTTATCTTCTATAGATTATATGGTTTGGGGCATCAGGGATGACATTTTATTCACCTTGATTTTTCTTCAAAGTACTAAGCAAAGTGCCCGACACATAAGTGTTCAGCGAGTTCTTGGCGCCCAGCAGGGGAATAATGAAGAGCAATAGTATCTCCCTCCAAGCAGGTGTCTAGTGTCTGAGAATGATTCCCAACTTCCTATTCAGGTTGAATAGCTCAGTCAGTATTGCAGCCTTGGCTGGCTTGATAAGTGATATTTGAAATCTTTCATTTCAAGTTGTCCAGGGTCTACTTGTATGTTTTGTGTTCTTCAGTTTTTCTTTGGATTAGGGCCCTTAGGATTTTTAAAAATTATTATTTCCCTTGTGTGGTTGGTTTTTTTTTTTTTGGCCAGTACTAAAGATGCCATATACTGGCAACTGTAACTTCAGCCATCTTGAAACCAGAGATTCGATAGGAAAGATTTGTGGTTTAACTGAACAATCACTATTAAGGTGTTGTGTTCTCATGGGAAACAATCACTTGATTAATGGACAAAGAGATACTTTTTTCCTTTCTATTATTTTTTTCTACTTTGCTTTAAAGTTGAGAGACCAGAGCAAGTTACAGTAGTTAAAATTACATACCTCCTTTTGTTATAAGTTTATGGGTGAATTTGTAGACTACTTTGAACTTCTATATTGCCAGGGGGACAGTTACCTAATTAAATGAGTCCAAAAGGCATCACTTTGATAATTTACGATGTCAGCAAGTCCTCAGGGTTTGATGGTACTCGGTTCTGAGAAGAATAGTAAAGAAGTGTAAGCCATGGCTGTAGTAGAGATTCGTCATAATTTTTAATTGCCCAGTAACTGAACACCCTGCCCATGTTTGCAAGTTTTCATCTTATGAGATAAAGTTTTCCTATCACCAAAGAAAGTGAAAAGTGCCCAAAACTTGCTTCCCTGGCTTTCCTTACACCTAGAGAATGAGCATGTGACTAGGTGCTGTGGACTGAATGTTTGTGTCTTGCTAAATTTCATATATTGAACCCTTAACCCCCAAAATGATGGTATTTGGAGGTGGGGCCTTTGAAGGATAATTTGGTTTAGATGAGGTCAAGAGGATGGGGTCCTCATGATGGGATTAGAGCCCTTATGAGAAGAAACAGAGAGCTTGGTCTCTCTCTCTCTAACATATGAGTGGGATGCGAGAAGGCAGCTTATGTCCAAATACATTGTGCTTCATACTAAAAAGACTATATGAATAGAGAAAAGGAAGAGAAAGTTTAACGTCATAATTTAGGTCCTAGTCTATGGCCATACCACCCTGAACGTGCCCGATCTCATCTGATTTAGGCCCTAGACCAGAGCCAGGAGTTCCCAACTCAAATGACTTTAACGGACATGCAGACAAGAGAAATGAATGCAGTAGGTAGAGATTTGGGGAAAATTAAGTGAGATGATGTTTATAAAGTACAGCATTATTTAAAGTACATGTACACAATTGGTACCATAGTAACAACAACAGCAATAGCAACAAGAGCTACACCAATAAAAATAGCTCAAATTTACCTAGTGCTTATTCTTAGCTACACCGTATTCTGGTGCTTTACTTTTAGGGTAACTACATGACCAGTTTGCCTGGGGAGCCCTGGTACATCCTGTTTAGTTTAGCATTGATCTTCAGTTTTTATTTTTTATAAACTATTTTTTATAAATAATTACATTTATAAAAGTTGACATAAATTCCTATCATTGCTTTGCCTAACCTAGGATAGAATTGATCATGATGATCTGTCTGTTTCTCCCAAACCCTTCCATAAACAATGTAAAACACTTAAAGTTTTCATAGTCTGCATTCAGAATGTAAAATGAAGTGCTCCCAGGCAGGAGCAACGAATTCTTTCCAAGTTGGCTGCAGTTAGGAAGAGGACTCCATTCGCTGCTCCTGCTGGGGGCTCCATTACCAGCCAGATGTGCCAAGGTCTGTGAGATACAGCCTGCAAGACAGGTATCAGAGGCAAATATGGCTAAGGATGAGATTATGTACCATGAAGAATCGTTAAAAGTATGTGGATGTGTACCAAGAAGGATTATTCTGCTTATATTGTTCTTTTCAAATGTTCAGAAAAATAAATATAAAGAAATTCAAAAAAAATTTTGGCTTTAATGTATACTGACATGTATTTTTTTTTTAGAAAAAATTTATTTCTGAAATAGTTTTGAATGGAACTATTTTATAGGTCCATGAATAAATTTTTAAAAATATGTTGGTTAGTAAATAGGGATTTCAGAAATAACATGTATTTTATTTATATTTAGTGTTCCTTTTCACTTTCAGAAGTATACTGTTTTAGACAACAAATTATAAGGTCACCATACTTGTTCGTATTTCTTAATTTAATCCTCACAAACCCCTCCAAAGTAGGTTTTTAAAAAAATTTCTATTTACAGTTGAGGAAACTCAGGCAGAGACATATAGTAACATGTGCTTAAAACACTTGGCTAATCATTAACAAACTAAGATTTCAAACTTGGGAATCTGGCACAGAGTCTTTGCTCACAACCATTATTCAAAAGTAGGTTTCCAGAAAGAAATAGGATTCTAGCTCAAAGACCTGCCCTCCTCCCCCGCCACCCCCTGTCCCTAGCCATGGGCAATTCACTTGCTCTCTGAGCTTCTGATTCTTAATCGATAAAATAGCGGTGCTATTCACTGTCTCATGCAGTTGCTGGAAGAATTCAATGCATTAACATAAGAAAGTGGCTTTTGTAAGGCGAAGATGCTGTACATATTTAGAACATCATGTGTGGGCCTTTTCCGCAAATCTAAGGCAGCGTTGTGTGGGTGAGACTGAAAGTCAGGGTGCAGACTGTGGGACAGGCAATGACTCTCAGTTGCTTCCTTTTCTATCTCCAACTGAATAAATTGGAATGCAACACTTCAGATGTGTGCAGAGAAACACGCTGTGCTCTTATATATCAAGGATCCTCATGCTGGTAACATGAAGCATATGCACATGTGATTACATTGTCCTGGGTACACATAGATTCACAGGGTCAATGGATCTGATAGATTTTAAAATCTGTTCTATTCCTTTAGAAGTGGCTGTTAGTACAGAAGAACCATTTATGTCTTGTGTCTCTGATATCTTAGACTCTTACTGCCTAAAATCTAGGTGAAAAGTAGAGGAATAAAACAACCCACCGTGTCATTTTGGCTGGCTGTGGCTTTTAATGATCCCATGAAGGGAATGAGTTGATTTCCTATTCTCATGGCCACTGCTTAGGTCTAACTGCTATCCTCATGACAACCACAGGAGATCTAATTGCTCTCAGTCTAAATTTCCTCTGACTGTTTGCTTTACAGCTGCTTAGCAGGTTTTTCTGAAAAGAAAATCTGATCATTCCGGTGCCTTGTGCTCAATCCTTCAATACCCTTCTTGGTCCCTAGGATAAATTTTCAAGCCCTTTATATGGAAGGGTGGACGTGTATTTTTTCCTGCCCCACTCTCACTCTACATAATTTGGGTAGATTTGACTGAATTCTGTAAAACTAAGAGTGGGTACAAGACCCAGTTCTGGCTAATCAATCACAGTATTATAGATTGATTTAAGGATGGGTGTAAGATCTAATTCAGGCCAATGGAGTTAAGTCTGGAGTTGAAGAGAGATTCCTGATGATACTAGTTAAGTCCAGTATCCATCTATGCTGAGAAACTGACTTCTCTAATTCTCGAATAACTTGAGCCACTGCATTCCAGATTTTGTTGTTTAAGCTATTTGAGTTGTTTTTCTATGACTTACACCAAAAAAATTGTGACTAACACATTAATATACAAAGTTCTTCATGCTTTGAGCAGGCTTGCCTCTTCTAACTCATGTCCTTGTACTTCCAATATACTATGTTGAGTTTCCCAGTGCTCTATGTTGCTTTATGGCCCTGGGCCATTACACAGGCTGCCCTTTCTACCTACATTTCCATCCACTGTCTTACTCTTCTTCATTCTCCTGTCCAATTCTATCCACCATACGAAATACCACATGAGAATGATAACTTAGAAGCCTGACCTGAAATCCCAGTCTGATTTAGTCACCTTTTTCCTGTGTTTGCTGTCTGAGGACAGTTATCACTCCACACTATAACCTCTGTCTATTTCTCTGTCTTCTTTTTTTTATATTATAAATTTCTTAAGGAGAGGAACTATATTTTACTATGCGTCCCACCTCTTAGGATAAAATATTATGAGGTTCAATAGATCCAATTTACACTTGGTTGGAATTTTCTCTAGTCCAGATAATTTTTGGCACACTAAAGAAATTTAACAATGATCCCATGAAGGGAATCTCATTGTTAGATTTAACAATGATTCTGGGGAGTTCTATGCCCTTTCTAGCCTGATTATATTTAGGCTAAAGTACTGTTTAGAGCAAACCTCCCTTTAGACTGTATTATCTTAAAAATATTTCCTTCCCAGGACATAGACAGTATTTTACTCAATGAGCCTGGGAGTGGGAGTCCTCATTGTTCTCCAGACAGGTCTGGGCTAGGCTGGACTCAGAGTGAGTGGCTGGCAGGAAATCTCAGAATGGACTCTGGCCAGTTGGTTTGGGAGTGGTTGGATTTCGTGGACTCATAAAGATGATGCTGTAACTAACACAGTACTTCTAGAGAATTAGTTACTCACCATCTACTCATTTCTCAACCCACTCCTAGTGGTTCCTGCCCTCTCCATAGAAACAGCTTTTGCTGAAATAATCCATACAAGATTGTGACAGAATCACAGCCCTACTCTGGTCATTGTTTGACTTGGATTTTTATCAGCATTTGCAATGCTGACTACTGCTGGCTATCTCACACTTTTTTCTCCTGTCTCCTGAGACTCCCAGCTTTATACTTATTTTTCTAGGTGCCTTGTTTCAGCCTCCTTTTCAGATTCATCTTTCTCTACAAAGACAATTGGACCCTCAAGCCTCAGTCCTGACCTTCCTCTGATGATACTATACAAGTACACTCTCTTTCTATGAGATCTCATTCATATCCATGGCTTCAATTGTCCCCACCGTATATGTTCTTTACATATTTGCATCGTTAGCCTAACTTTTCATTTAAGCATCAGACTTGTATGGATAATTGCTATCTAATAGCTCTAAATAGAAGATGCTTCAAACTCAACATATCAAAAGCCAAACTCTAGATCTTCTGTTCCAAACTCAGTACTCGCTGTGTTTCTAATCTCAACGAAGAGCACCATCTTATATCCATTTACTAAAGCCAGAAAATCAGATGACACCTTTAATTTTTTTTAATTTATTGATTTTAGAGAGAGAGGAAGGGGAGGAGAGAGAGAGAGAAAGTGCAATTTGTTCCACTTGTTTATGCATTCACTGATTAATTCTTGTATGTGCCCTGACTGGAGATCAAACCCATACTTTGGCGTGTCAGGACAATGCTCTAACAAACTGAGCTACCCGGCCAAGGCAAGGTGACATCTCTGATATCTTGTTCTCCCTTTCATTCAATCCATCTCTAAGGCCAGTTGGATGTCTAGAACTATTTTTTGAATCTTCTCATCTATCTATATTAACCACTACTACCAAATCAAAGCTTCCCCTCCTACTAAAATAATCTGCTAAATGATTTCCCAAGTTTCCTTTATTCCCCCCCAATCTATTACCCACCCTGTAATGATAGTGATTTTTCAGCATAATATAATATAATATAATATAATATAATATAATATAATATAATATAATACAAATTTGTTTTGAGTCACCATGTTGTTTAAAAACCTGTAATGACATCCCAGTGCTCTTGAACAGAGGTAAATCCCTTAACTTGACCTTTAAGGCCCTGCATGGTCAGTCCCCACCTACGTTTCCTGTCTTATCTAGTACCTGTATCTTTTGCTTTCTCTGGGCACTCTCCCTTCAGTCACACTGGCCTTCACTCAACCCTTCCTTTTCACCATGCTCCCTCCCACTCTGGGCATTTTTATATGCTCCTTTCACTCCCTTCTTGGTCTGGTTAAATCTTACTCATTCTTTAGATCTTAGTTCAGCTCTCATATCTTCAAGGGAGCCTTCTATGTGTGCTTTCATAGTGTCAAAGATCTCTCCTTCATAGCACTAACAACAGTTTTAACTTTACCTTTATTTGTATTCAGTGTAATTATTAGATTATAGTCTGTCACTTCTATTAGACTGTTTGTTTCATGAGGGCAGGAAAATATGATTTTTCTTACTTTATTTTTGTCAATTGGGTAATGCTGACACCATAGACCACTCCAAAATTCAACCATCATGTAAAAGAATGTTCAATGTCATTAACCATTAGGGAAATGAAAATCAAAACCAGAATATGGTACCACTGCATACCCATTAGTGTGGTTATAATTTAAAAAAATGGAAAATCAGTGCTGGCAATTATGTTGAGAAATTAGAACCTTTGTACATTGCTTGTGGGAATAAAAACATGGTTCAGATATTGTGGAAAACAATTTGACACTCTCCAGTTTAACATTTCCTTAAAAAGTATGGCATAAAATATATATGACCTTACAGTTCCACTCCTAAGAATACACCCCAAAGAACTGAAAAGAGACACTAAAACAAATACAAGTAGATGTATGTTCATAGCAGCATTATTCACAAAAAACAAAAGTTGGAACTATCAAAAAGTATCCAAAAAACAGCATCAACTGTTTTTTGTTTGATACTTTTTGTATCAAAAAAACAGCAGAACTATCCATCAACTGGTGAATGAATAAATTAATTGTTATACACACACACTCAAACACACACACAATGGAATATCATTCAGCCACAAAGAAGAATGAAGCACTGATATAAGCTACTATGTGGATGATCTTCAAAGACATTATGCTAAGTAAAAAGATCCAGACACAAAATGACATATAATATTATCCATGGGGGTTATGCTCCAAGATCCCTGTAGATGCCTGAAATCTCAGCTAGGGATATATATATCCCTAAACATTATATATAGGTATTATATATATGTATATATATTATATATATATGATGTTTATATATATAAACCTTTAACCTCAGCTAGTACCTAACCCTATATATATAACTCTATATAAATATTTTTCCTATACATAATACCACAATAATACCTACAATAAGTTTATATTTATATTTGTTAATTAAACAGTAAGAGATGAACAATAATAAATAATAAAATAGAATAATTATAACAAAATACTGTAATAAAGTAATGTGAATGTGGTTCCTTTCTCACTCTCTCAAAATATTTTATTGTACTATGCTCACTTTTTCACTTAAAGGAAGCACTTTACTGCTTCTGCTCAGCACATCCAAATTGCCAACAACACGGCCCTTGTGCTTCGGGGCCGCATTAGGTAAAACTGGAACACGAGCACCGCTTTTCCGCAACCGTCCCTCGGATAACCTAGGTGGCTACTAAGTGACTAAGGGGCAGGAAGGGTATTCAGTGCGGATGTGCTAGACAAAGGATGAGTCAGGTGGGAGGGGGTGGGACAGTGGGAGAGTTCATCACGCTACTCAGAGTGGCATGCAATTTAAACCTTATGGTTTATTTCCAAAATTTTCCATTTAATATTTTCTGACCATGGTTGGCCATAGGTAACTGAGCCACAAAAAGCAAAACCACAGACCAGGGGAGACTACTGTATGTTGTATTATTCCATTTATAGGAAACATCTAAAATAAGTAAATTCACAGAGGCACAGTGTAAATTGGGCGTTGCCAGGGGCTCACAGGAAAGGGAAAAAAATGAGGAAGAAATTGCTTAACGGCCACAGAATTTCCTTTTGGAGTGACAGAAATGTTTTGGAACTAGATAGAGATGGTGGCTGCACAGTATTGTGAATATTCTAACTACTACTAAATTGTTCACTTCAAGTGTTACTTTTGTTACATGAATTTCACCTCAATAAATTGTTTTTATTTTATTTATTTTATTTATTTTTTGACTACAGTTTACATTCAACATTATTTTGTTTTTGTTTCAGGTGTACAGCATAGTGCACCTGATATTTCCTCCCGACATTCCTAGTACCCACCTGGCACCATACATAGTTATTACAATTTTATTGACTATATTCCCTATGCTGTAATTTACTTCCCAGTGACTATTTTGTAGCTACCAATTTGTACTTCAATAAATTACTTTTAAAAACAACAGTAATCATTTATCATTTCATAAGAATCTAACATGGTTGGCTAGACTCAGTTCTGTTGATCTGGGTGAGGCTCCGTGATCGCAGATGGGCTCATTCAGGTGTCTTCAATGAGCTGAAGTTTAATTAGGGGTCCATTAGGGTTTGGATGATGTGGAATGACTATGGCTTGCACAGCTTTGCTCTTCTTCATGTGGTCTCTCATTCTCCATCAGGCTACTCTGTATTTAATCTCAAGGCGGAGTGAGGGGTGATGAGAGAAAGACATTTTGAGCCATAAGCTCAGAATGACATACCCATCTTCTCTGCATTCAGTTGGTCACAGCAAATTTCACGGCCAGCTCAGATTCGAACGGTAGGGCAACAAATTTTGTTCCTTTAAGACAAAGCTAAAAAGTCATGTTACAAGGGGTGTACATAAAGGGGAAGTGGAGAATTTGGGTTATTTTGCAACTTATCAATCTTAGTTTTTATCCTCATGCCTGGCATATGGTGAGCACTCAACAAAAACTTATTCAATTAATGAATAAATCATTGAATTTAGGCTGAAAGGGAAGCTGGCATCCCAATTTGACATTTGAGATTATGAGTTTTCATGGACCAAAAAGGAAAGAAAAACAGGATTCTTGGAGGTATTTGAGACTGTGGAGGGGAGGTTCAGAAAAAGTCACCCCAAAATGTTCCTCAGTGATACACATATTGTTTTGAGGTAAAAGCAATTGAGACCCTATGGGCTGAAGAGAAACTTCTGTCTCTCACCCCTCCTTAACCATGTATAGAAAGTTCAATTAGGGGCCTTGCTCATAGTAAAAGAGTAACACAGTGATGACTCTTCTCCTTCTCTTTCTCCTTCTTCTTGTCTTATTCTACCTATCTTCAAGGCAGGGCAAACTTCTATTTACTAACACTGACTGCTCTTATTATTCTGCAATGACCCTTAGAAGACTCCAAGGCAACTTACCTTATCTCTAGCTCAAAATGTCATATATACCCATGTTCCCTTTCTGTCTTTGAACCTCTCCTGTATGTGGGGTCTCTGATTCTCTCATGTATGCAGGGTTCCCTTCTATATGTATGTATTAAAGTTCATTATTGTCTCATGTTAATCTGTCTCATGTCTATTTGATTATTAGACCAGCTGAAAGAAGCTTGAGGGCAGAGGAAAGTTTCTTCCACTCCTACAGTACCTACTCAGATAATATTAACTTTTCCAGTTATAACTCAGAAGACCTTCCACCCACCTTGTAAGGAGGTTAGAAAATCCCTTCATCATTCTCTGGCTTAGCTCCCTTCTGTTACTGCTGTTTTGGTCAGGGTTTAGATAACTTTCTAGTGTTATAATTCTGAGCTAAGACAACTTTAGTAATTAAGTCAGTGGTGTGCTAGTTGACCCTCTTTAAAAAAAACAACAACAACTAATGAGCAAAATAGAAACAGAGGCATGGACACAAGGAACAGACTGACGGCTGTTAGAGGGAAGGGGGAAGGAGAAGGGATTCGCTGAAAAACATATATGCATGACTTATAGATACAGACAACAGTATGGTGACAGCCAGGGGAAGGAAGGGTGGGGGATGGGTGGAGGTGGGCAAAGGGGGGAGATGAGGACATCTATATTAGTATCAACAATAAAAATAAAAGAAGGGAGACAAGCCTGATTTGTGGTGTTTGCCCATTTCCACAGTGTAAATATCTCCAGCATGTCCAATGTCAAGCTACTAGCTTAAAATCACTGAATTCAGAGTTGGGAAAGATACACACATATGACTCCCACGAGTCAGTGGGAGTCAAATCCATTGGTACTTGTGTTGCTCAGGGCTCAGCAGCACCGTGCCTACCTTAACTTCTCCACTTCTAGGACCATCAGAATCGATCATCTGCTCCAGTTTGTTATCCTGCCCACTGATTTTTTTCCTTTCATCTGTTCTCTTAACAGATGATCATTGAGCAATTAGTGTATACTATTATATTAGGCTCCAGGGATAAAATTATGAACAATCAAACATGGTCTCTAGTTTTCCAGAGCTGCTGTCCTTCCAGGTCTTCTTCAGGAAATTCTGTCTCTGATTTTTACTCAGTGATGCCCTGACAGGGTGTTAGTGTAGAGCACCTCGGCCTAGAGGAAAAATATACCCAAATTTTCTTCAGCTCACCCCTGGATAAATATATTGTTACACAATTGTGATTTGCCACAGTCTTTCTGGGTTAGAACAAAATGCTCAATTATACCTCAACTACATAATTCAATTTTGATGGCATTGCTTCATCACAATCTGAAAAATGAGAGGTCGTTTTAGAATCAAACAGAACCAAAAGAGATTAGAATGCATTAAATGGTTACTGTATCACATAATATTCAACATAATGTAATCAATACATAGCACTCTGTATAAGTAAACCATTTAGATTCTCACACATGTGAAGGAGAAAGAGGGCACCATTCCCAGAAGTTCTTCCTTTCCATTTTTTAAATCATAGTTTTTACCTTTGGGGAATAAATATTCATTTAAAGTCAAATACTAAGGCTTGTGTTATTTTTTTTCTTTTCTTTTGAGATGTACATCATTTTCTTTGGTATACTATTAACCATGAACATATGTTTTTATTTTACTATGTTACTGACACACAGTGCATTATTTTTCTTCCAAGGGAGGGAGGATGTGTTGGTGGGGATAATCAATATATAAAATATAACAGCTGTTGCAAAATATATATGTATTTTTAGATGACCGACTGAAATTCCTAACAGATAATATACCTTGGTGAACAAAAGTAAAATTTGTGATTTATTTACTATATCTAGAACCCAATCATAAAATTTAATAAAATCAGTCATCTATAGTACTATGACTTTACTATCAATTGCAGTTGGAAAGCTGCAGAATAACAACTTTTGGGTGGGACAAAGTCGCTGGAAGACATATTTGCAGAAGGCAAAATGGTTGGTTACCCTTGGTGCACATAAGGAGATGAATTGAGAAACAGTAGTTCAACCCAAGAACAGAATGCACTTCACTCATCAACCAAGGTCACAAAGCCAGGAGTCATCCTAGAGAAGTGTCTACTTCTGGGGCAATTTGGTTTCACACACTGTTATTTCCTCATACAAAATACATTGCCTCCCTGCCAATTTTCATGAGCACGTAAAGAAAAATAACCCCTTGTACCAATTACTTTGGGCATCAATGCCATTGTGGCCTATGAATGATGGATTGCCCCAGGGACACAGAGTAGAAAGATCTGTGTTTTGCTAAATTCCATGAGAACTGGCATGAGTTTTCAACCTCGCTCAGTGGTCAGCCTCTTCATTGGGAAGAGGCTTGTGGAGAAGTGATCAAATGTTTCTGTTTGACCTAGAATTGAGTGTTGGAAGTCTTGATATTAACTCAAAAAGTCACAATTAATTCCTCTTTGCTCTATGTTCCTACAGCACATGATTCTACTTTTAGTGGAGCAAACCCTCCATCCAAGCTGAACTGAGAGTCCCCTCAACGGTGGACTCAGCTTGGTTCACCTTAACATTCTCTCTGGTCTTTGTAGGTACGAACCAAACCTCTGTTCAGTTGAAGTGAGAGGGGAATTAAGGTGTCTCACAGATTTTGCAGTTCTACAGCTGATAATACATTTTTGGTGTAATTAACAGGGCCTTCGGTGGATCTGCAGCCTTAGCCACCTCTACATGCTAGTGCCTCCTGGGTCTCTCTCTCTTTCTGTATGGGAGTAATCCTGCCATACACACACGCACGCACGTGCACACACACGCACATATATATTTGGTCATTTTTTTTGTAATAGCAAATATGAGAACATGTAGAATTCTGAAGATTTGAGAAAGAACTTTGAGCACTTGTAATCTTAAGTTTTTGTCAAGCAGAAAGCCCCTCACATCACTCTACCCAGAATTCATTTAGCTTTAGTTGCGGGGAGGCCACTAGTGATCCCAATGGCCAAGATATTTCAAAGCCATAAAGTTAGGTCTGCAAACAATGTAATTTTTTTAGATTCTCAGTGATTGAACAGGAATGTCTCTGTTAAGTCTCCATTCTATTCAGAGAGAAAAATGAACCCAGTCAATTTCAATTTCTTAGTCATTTCAGGTCTTAAATTCAGCACTTCAGTAAAATCCATCTCTCTGGGGGCAGCTTTAAGGGGGTTGCTTACATAGTATTAGGGCATTGGGGAGGTGTCTGGCTCTGGAGGATGAGCTGTGTTGGCACCCATTGTGATGCACAGTCCTACCAGGCTGCTGGGCACAGCCCCTTTCACACTGGTACCCACTAGGATGCCCAAGTCCCCATTTATCCCAAATCATCAGCTTGGGCCGGAAATTCTCAAACATTTTTGGTCTCAGGAGCCATTTACACTACTCTTAAAAATTACTGCAATGCCAATAATTTTGTTCTTCTGGATTATAAAGGGTGGGGTGAAAGTAGGTTTACAGTTGTTCATACGGAAAATAATATAATTAATAAATAACAATACAAGAATAAACTGTGTTTCATGTACTTACAACTATAAACTTACTTGTGTCTCACCCTGTATCTATCAATATTTATCACATTGGTAATTAAAATGGAGAATTTTGAAATATCTGTTCATTCATTAAAAATAAAACTATTACATGTTAACATAAATAACACTGTGAAAATATATTTTGCAAAATAAAAAATTAGTGAAAAGAGTAGCTTAAAAACATTTCTGCAAATCTCTTTAATATCTGGCTTAATAGAAGACAGCTGGATTCTCATCTGCTTCTGCTTTCAGTTTGTTGTGATATCCTGTTTTGGCTGAAGCATATAAAGACAGTCTGGCCTCATGCAGATATGTAGCTGGTAAAGAGAGAAATATTTAATAGCTTTTTCAGGTAATTGTCCATATTTTTAATACCATAACAAAATTCAACAAGTGGTAGTTTCTTAAAGATTAGTTGCAATATGGAATCTGAAAACATATCAATAAGTTTTCCAGATTCTGTCACATTAAAATCCATTGGTCTATCTCATACTTTGAGTGGATCTTCCACACATTCATGGTTCAATAACATCATGCATTAGTTTGATTCACTGAGTCATGATGATACATTTCAATACACAACAGCAAAAACTCAATTCATTAATATTATCACCTATTTCACAAGAAAAGTGTTTAATTAATGAGTAGCTGTCAAGCTCACAGTGGTGGATATAAGTTTTCCAAAATCCTTATTTTTGTTTGAGAGCTTGACTTGTATGATGGACAACAAATTCTGTCAAATTTTTTAAAGTACCAGGCTCACTTTGTTTGTTTTTTAAAGAAAATATTAAAGCCTCTCAAGACTCAAGCCTGAATAATCATAATTTGTCTCTCTGTCATTCATGGGAATAACAATGGTTTTCCAAGAAAAAGGCAGCTAGTTCTGTACAAAGGCTGATAGTTCAACTTGCATTACGCTGTTTCTTGATGCAACCATTGTACTTTGAAATACAGCAGAAGGGCTTGATGAACTTTCCATTTCATCACATGGAATATTAAAAATATTTATGCTGAGTAAACTTCTGGCCATGATGGAGGCATAGGTAGATACACGTTGCCTCCTCGCACAACCAAAAGGACAACAAATTTAAAAACAAAAAATAACCGAACTGCCAGAAAATCAAACTGTATGGAAGTTCAACAATCAAGGAGTTAAAGAAGAAACATTCATCCAGGCTGGTAGGAGAGGCAGAGACAGGCAGCTGGGGTGGAGAACACATGAGGCTAGGGTCAGATGGCAGACCAGACAGTCCCACATTTGCATGCAGATAAACTGGAGGAACAGCTGGGGAGTGAGACAAACTGCACAATCCAGGATTCCAGCACTGGAAAATAAAGCCTCAAAACCTCTGGTTGTAAAAAACTCTGGGGGTTTGGTGGCAGGAGAAACTCTCAGCCTCACAGGAAAGTCTGTTGGAGAGATCCACAGGGTCCTAGAATGTATACAAACCCACCCACCCAGAAATAAGCACCAGAAGGGTGTAGTTTGCTTGTGGGTAGTGGGGGAGGTGACTGAAAGCCGGAGGAGAGGTGAGCAAACAGTATTGTTCCCCTTCGGACCCCTCCCCCCAACACACAGCATCACAATCAAGCAACCTGGGTTGCCCCACCCTGGTGAATACCTAAGCCTTCTCCCTTTCTAACGATTTCCAAGGTGGTCTGAGACAAAGAAATACAGCCCAAATGAAAGAACAGATCGAAGCTCTAAAAATAGAACTAAGCAAGGAAGAGATAGCCAACCTATCGGATACACAGTTCAAAACAATGGTAATCTGGATGCTCACTGTATTGGTTGAGTATGGTCGCAAAATGGAGGAAAAAGCAAAGGCTATGCAAAGTGAAATAAAGAAAAATATACAGGGAACCAACAGTAAAGGGAAGGAAATTGAGATTCAAATCAACGATTGGGAGCAGAAGGAAGAGATAAACATTAAGCTAGAACAGAATGAGGAAACAAGAATTCCAAAAAAATGAGGAGGGACTTAGGAACCTCTGGGATAACTTCAGATGTGGGAAACAATCCAGCATCTGAATCATAGAGGTGCCAGAAGGAGAAGAGGAAGACTGAGAAATTGAAAACTTATTTGAAAAAATAATGAAGGAGAACTTACCCAATATGGCCAAGGAAATAGACTTCTGGGAGATCCAGGAAGCTCAGAGAGTCCCAAAGAAGTTGGACCCAAGGAAGCACACACCAAGGGACATCATCATTACATTATCTAAGATTAAAGATAAGGAGAGATTAAAAGCAGCAAGAGAAAAGGAGACAGTTACCTACTATGAACAGTAAAACAGAGAGAATGGAGAGGGTAGTGAATGGGGGAAAAGGTAGAGGGAGTAAGTAGCATAAACAATAGGTACCAAATAAGCAGGGGGAAGTTAAGAATAGTATCAGAAATGGAGAAGCCAAAGAACTTATATGTACAACCCATGGACATGAACTAAGCGGGGAGCTGCTGGAGGATGGGGCGGTGGAGGGTGGAGGGGAATAAAGGGGAGAAAAAAATGGGACAACTGTAATAGCATAATCAATAAAATATATATTTTTTAAAAAGAAATTTAAAAAATATACTCAAGGGAGTAGATTTAATAAAATTAATAACTTGTAATATATTATCAAGGACTTTTTAAATGAAACTGGCACTTAAAAAATCAGTGTGTGATGATGAGGAATACAAAGACAGCTAGTAGTTTGGTGTTACCACCTTGACGAGTGCTAAAGCACCAGCAGTTTAACTCACTATGACTTCTGCCTCATCAATGCAAATGTCAATACAGTGAAAAAAGCAAATGATATCTTAGGATTATTTGAAAATAGTTTAAACTCCCAAATGCTTTGAAAAGGTCTCGGTGACCCCCAGAATTTTGTGGACCACCACACTTTAATAACTGCTAGCCAAGACACGCAGCATTCTCTTCATTTTAACTATGAAGCTTCCGTAATCTTTCAAACCCTCTCTAAGCTATGTACAAACACTTGACCTTGGGGAAAGGCATTGGTTTGTCTCCTATGTTTTGAAGGGGGCACTAGGAATCTGTAAGGCTGCCACAGACCCCTTATGGCTAAGTTTCTATCCTTCTGTTGCTATTTCGTACGGGGATACTGTGAAGGCAGCGCATCAAAAGGCAGTCCTGTCAACTGTCAGATCCCTAGCTTTGTGTATAGTGTGTGTGTGTGTGTGTGTGTGTGTGTGTGTGTGTTTAAAATCAATTTCAAAACTTGATGGGTGTAAGAAACCCTCTTAGGGATACTCATTGACATTCTAATATTGAACTCAAATCTGCTTTTTATTATATTCATACATTGGTTTAAATTCCATCTTTTGGACTTACAAAGAACATTTTGATACTTTTTGACATAAAAATCTTTTTGATTTTTTAAAAAACCCCTCCCTACCATTTCTATTTTCCAAAAATGATATAATAGAAATGAGACAGTCTGGGTGTAATTTTTTTCACTGCCACTTATGAGGTGTGACCTTGAGCAAGTCACTTCATTTCTTTCATTTTAGGTTCATCATTCATAAGTGTGAGTAATAACTCCTGCCGCAACAGATTTAATGAGATAAGTGTTTAAGGACTCAAATTCAGTACAAGGTATATAGGAGGCATACAGTAAATGTTATTTCTCTTTTTTTATTGGAAAATGTCATGTTCATAATTTCTCTTAAAATATAAATGTGTTTTGAAAATGCAATAATAGTAAGATATTATTAGTCACAATGACACTAGGATATCAGTAATTTTGTTAAGTAGCATTGCTGTATTTCTACTTTGGCTATTAAAGTCTATAAATTTGATCTTAAGAACTACCAGTTGTAGCTGGAGAACACTGAAATGTTATGATATTTGTAACAATAACTGTCAGTTTGGCTTTCCTTTTTTTTTCTTTTTTTGATGAGAGAATAAAAGGTTCTAGAAATAAATGTTTAGGGACCTGACACTGAAAACTTAATATCTATTCATCTATACAGGGTCTCCATAAGCAAAAGCAGAATGAGATCGGACACCTCATGATCCACAGAGGTAATTAAAGTTAAGAAGCCAACAGAAGAAATCACTTATTTTTTCACCACAATATGGAATAAAAAGAATAATATGAACCCAATGGTGTTCTAATTTTCTAACAAGCAATGGAATAGTGATGTAAAAGCTGGGACTACAAGACTGTAGAACAATGATCTAATTACTAAGCTCTTGTAAGCTTGAAGTTTATAAAAACAAAGTTGAGAGATATGGAAATGTATCACTACAGGATATCACGAAGTCTTAGGAGATGTTAAGATCATTAATGTCTCCCAGGGCAAGTCATAGGGTGGAGATTGGCAAAGGACTCACAGCTTTATGAATTCCAGGATGCCTCATTGATTTGGAATTAAGTTTCAGATGAATAAGCTGTTTCATGGAAATAAAATATTTCAGATAACTAAATTATACCCCTCCTGGAAGTATAAGACTATTTTACTGTTTTAAAATAGTGGTTTGTAAACTAGGGTTCATTAATCAGATCTAGGGAGTTTCTGAACTGCCTAAAATTATATAGAAAATTATTATGAGGTTTTTCTCACATACTTTTTTTTTCTAAATAAGGAAGGCATCCATAAATTTTACAAATTTTTTCAAAATGGACCAGAATCCAAAAATTCTCAAGAACTACTGTTCGAAGCAATTTTTGAAGCAATTTTCAAAATTGATCATAAAGTTTCCTATTTTACTTGATCCTTATTGGGAAAACAATACATGTAGAGACATTGTTTTCCTATTAATTTACCCTAGGTTTCTATAATGTTCATATTTTGTGTTGCCTTTTTATGTTATTTCTATATCCTTCTTCCCTGATGCAGTTACCTCCTGTCTTAGTAACTGCAAGTTCGCTTCTAGCAATTTCTCCATAAAAGTGGCTGGGAAATTAAATAACAGAGCCTGTTAGAATGGTAGTAAATAGGCTTTTAGCTAGAGTCTCTCCCATGAATAAAGTGTCAGGTGTTAGTGCACAGACTATGGGCATCAGTTTTGGTAAGTCAAGGACCAGTTTTGCATTCTTCCCATTTCTCTCTGTGGACTGTATGACCAAGCTGACCAGTTACATGATTGCCTGATACTTGAGAGGTAAGTGCCTTGGTTGTACAATGTGGAGTCCACTAAGGTGCAAACTTTACTTTGTATTATTAGGCTCTGCATTGGTCAGCTATGCCACAATCATGCTGACTAACAAATCACCCCACAGCTAAGTGGCATACAATAATAAGCATTTATTTTCTCTGCTGGTCAGCTGGAGCTTTGCTAATCTAGGTGAGTTTAGTTGGACTTGGCTCAAAACAGGATTTGATACAGGACTGCCCTAATAAGTCTATTTGAGCCAAAAGGTAGTAGAACAAGAGGAGTGAGCAGAGACACATGATGCCTTTTACGGCCTAGGCTTGGACCTGGCATACTGCTCCCTCCACTCACCTTCCAGGGAAAAAAACATCGTCAAGTTCAATGGCTCAACAACAATAGGGAAGGGAAGTAAGTATACTTCTCTTGAAGAGAGTATAGGAATATTTGCAGAACACTTGCTTAATTGATCACAACTACTTCTTATTATAAGCAGATTCAAACTTTTTAAAAAAGAAAAATAATTACAGGTCACTTGGCCATGTTTTTAAAAAGGCAGAATAAGCACTCTTGTAAGATTCAAAACTTTGAGAAGCAAGGACTGTTTGTTGTTCATCTTAAGAGTGTAGGTAATGGACTAAAAACCCCCAAATCAAACAAAGCAAAAAATAAAAACAACTCACTCAATTTAATAACTAAGGCAAAAAATATTGCCAATATTCCCTCAGCCATGAAATTTCAAATCCATTTCTGGATCAGTTTATGAGTGTTTTGCTGGAGCAGCTTCTTGAGCTCCCATGATACTCTAACCCCACAAGGGGTAGTTTGTTTGTTTGTTGTTTCCCAAAATACCGTCTGCTCTGAGCAGTGTCTATCTGAAGTCCCCTTCTCTTCATTTTGACAACATCTTGTGTAAGTAGAGAAATTTCACCTTCATAAGTTATTCATGGCTGGGGAGAAGGGTCAATACTCAGGGAGATCACTGCAGAGAGGCATGGCCAGTCCTCCCTTCCTTAGGGGCAGCTCTCGTTCATTCTTCCCAAGGATCAATGAGAATCACTTTCCTTAATTTAAAACATCTGAATAGACTTAGTGGTAAAATACTGACAGTTGTATGTACTTTCTGGCTTTTTATTCTATCTTGATGTAATTTTCTTTCTTAAAACAGGGGCAACAGGGACTATGTCTCTAAGATTTACTAACAAGCAGCCAAGGGCAGGGTATAGGGCAACCTTGATGAGCAAGACACAGAGCTTCGCCTCAGTTAGCCCATGCTTGACTTCTGGCAGCTGTTAATGAGCTGTGTGTCCTTGAGAAAGTGACCCAACTCCTCTGAGCCAAGTTTCATTACTTCAAAGAGAGTATACTAATACCTCATAGCATTGTGAATTTCGTACAAATTAGCCCCCAGTTACCTACAAAATTGAAGGTATTCATTAGTGTTAATGAATAGGAGAAATGAAAAGAACTTTGATTCTAGAGAGCTTAAAATCCAATGAACAGACCCTTCGGTTCTAATCTTGGATGGCATCTGTACAAAATTAGGTAGGAGAAAAGCAGAGAGGAATGAGTTTCCAAACATCCAGATGTTATAACAATTGTTCACAGTCATTGATTTTTCATCTTTCAGTCTTATACATTTCCAATATGTTAATTTTGACAACATACTATCCCTTTCACTTCTGTTAGATGGATGGGAGGGGTGAAGGATGGAGAAATAAAACTACAAAGAAGGACAAAATTGCCACTGTTTCCAAGTTTGTAATACTAACTCTTACTGAGAGACTATGTTTATCTTTGTCAAGAAAACTATTTCACTTCTGGACAACAATGTAGAAATAATCTGTAAATGAAATTCTAACTGTATTCTTGTTTAACATTCAAAATCATTTTTGTTTAAAATGGATAATTCTGCAATAATGACAGTAATAACTACTTTTAAGGCTTACCAGGTAAGGCACTATGCAAAAAGATTCTTCTGAATCATCTCATTGACCTGCATGAGGTCAAATACTAGCCTTCAATTAAAAATAGAGGCATTGAACACTGAAGTATTTAGAATGCTGATACAGCCAACCTTTTAAAAGTGAAAATTATTTAGTTTGTGTAGTTATCTTGATAGGAAAAAAAATACCATGAAATAACCCAAATGAAATAAGCTCACTGTGAAAATAGCAAAGAAAGGGCATAGCCATTGGCAGTTTTTACTTAGTTCTATGAAAATATTTTTATTGGCTTAAAGAGAATATATTTTGTCTGTATATTTAAAAATCAGAGACATCTTGAAATATCAAAGAAAACTTTACAGAACACTGAAATGTACCAAAAATAGGCTGGGGAAGTTGAAAGGAAAGCGATATATGATTGATGGTTAAATTACACAATGTTGTCACATCCTCAGTAACTGAAGGACATTTCTCCTTTGTGTCAAGGGACCTCTGCAGTGCTTGCAACAATGAAGTTGTAGCTTGAATGTGTAGCTGAAAATTTTCACTAGGGGGCAGCCTCTCACTGAAATGTGAGAAGATACTTTCTGCATCATCTGATTTCAATGAGAAACTGGCCCAGGGAGGCACACATTCTCGGCACAGATTCTAAATGAAAATTTATGCGTCTGTAAAGTGTTGAATCAGCACAGTCAGTGGTGAGTAAAGGAAAGAAAAAGTCTTGCATAACGTTAAAAGTCCAGCATAAATAAATGGTTAGCCATGTGAATGTTGTGTGATCTGAACAGAAAACCTTTGCAGGGCATGCTGAGCACGGGAACATGGCTACTGTCAGGTTTTTAAAGAGTCGTAGTTTATCCTCCTTTACACACACACACACACACACACACACACACACACACACTGAATTAAAAACCAGTGTGCAAGTAAATATTTTACAATAGGGAAGGAACTGAAACAAGTAGAAATTGATTAATTTCCTTAGGCTCTTAAACCCTGGGTTTTAGCAGAGCAGAATGCCAGGCTGTTCCTTCACTGCTCCCTGACTTTTGTTTGACCCTGTACATCCACCTATTGTTTTCTTCTCTGCCACTCTTTCTCTTGCATTTTATATGTATTTCTCAAGTGATCTCACCTAACAAAATCAACAGCTCCAGCCCAGAGCCGAGTCGTGACTGTGTTTTTTTAACGGGACTCTGAATGGTCTCAGAACATTAGGCAGAGGCAATATTGGAAATGCGATATTGCCCAGTTCTCCTGCAAGCCAGTGGGGCTGTCGGGTCCTATTGTGTCTGTGATTGTAAAAAGGCATCTGAGAGCTCTCACAGCCCCGAGCAGCTGTTGTGACCTTGTGTGGTCTGGGAAGGGGGACAGAGCCAGGGTGGCCTGGCAAACTGTCACCCAGCACCCATGTGCAGCACAAGATGTTTATGAAGATGCTTGTGGAAACTTGGGGGCAACTCCCAAAAGCCAGGGATGCAATGGAGCTTTAAACCATGAAAGAAAAGAAAATCCATGAGACCAGAGGTTGGCATCCGTAGAAATTAAGGCCTAGCGGAATTGATGATTATTCAGTAAGGTAGAAGCTCATGGTTGTAGAAAGAATAGCTGCGTGTGGACTCTCTAGCCAGACTGCAGTTTGAATCCTGCTTCTGTGTACTGCTGGCTGGAAGACTTTGAAAATTTACTTAACTTCTTGTGCCTCAGTTTCCTCTAACATAAAATGAGTGCTTACAACAGTGCCAGGCACAAAATGAACTCATGAAAACTCTCAGTTTCCTCATCTGTAAAATGGGAATAAGAGTAGAACCGACTTTATAGAGTTGTTGTAAAATTTAAATATGCAAAGTGCTTGGAACAGTAGTTGGTAAATCAGAACTGCTTAACAAATTATTGTTACTGTTATTAGAAATCTAGATGGAGATAATGCTACTGGCCACTTTAAAGAGTTAAAGGGTTGTTGTGAGGAAGGAATATGTGTCCACTGGGAATGTGCTGTGGCTAGGCTGTTCCTCTACTGCTCCCTGACTTTTGTTTGACCCTGTATATCCACCTATTGTTTTCCTCTTTGTCACTTTTTCTCTAGCATTTTATATATATTCCTCAAGTGATCTCACCTAACAAAATCAACAGCCCCAGCCCAGAGCCGAGTCGTGACTGTGTTTTTTTAACGGGGCACTGAATGGTCTCAGAACATTAGGCAGAGGCAATATTGGAAATGTGATCACCCAGGATGTTCAATAAATGTTGATTCATTTTATTACTTAGCTTGAGCATTCTGTTGCTAAGGTTGCTTAGTATCCATGTGTGTATCGAATTCAGAAGGAAAACTAATTTCAGCAATGGTGACCTAGAGCTTTCATATAACCAGTCTTATAAAGCAGTGCGTCAAGTATTTTGTGTCCTGAAGCCTCAAAAGTTGAAGGTATCTGATGGATTCTTACCCCAGGAAAAAAGCATACACCTGCCTACCATTTTGCGTACACATTCCTAGGCCTTTATCCATGTCTTCAAGCCCATTCTGTAGAAATCCATGGGCCTGGGGGCTAAGAAGTCCTGCAATATAGAAAAGAATGTAACTGAAAGGGATGGTTCTTAATACCGATTTCATTGGCAAGAATAGGTTTAGGAAGATGTTCGTAAAAATGAGCTCAGGCCCTTAACCAGTGGTTCTCTGACTACTGGTTGGGTAGGCATAATAATAATCTGGGATACTTATTAAAATTAAGATTCTTGAGCTATTCCACCAGACAGTTTAGTTTAGTAGGTTGTGGCGGTTGTACAGCCCAGAAAACTGAATTTTAACATGTACCCAATTGATTTTGCTGAAGGAGACCCTTAGTGCACACTTTGAAATCCATTTATTTAGCTTTGGAAGTAC
The DNA here is from genome assembly GCF_021234165.1 of Pteronotus mesoamericanus. NCBI lineage: Eukaryota > Metazoa > Chordata > Mammalia > Chiroptera > Mormoopidae > Pteronotus > Pteronotus mesoamericanus. The sequence continues at coordinate 23,396,512 of NW_026555325.1, read as the reverse complement.
TGGCATCAGATCTTAAAGACATTGCGTTCTGAGTGAAATAGAATTATTTTTTAAAAAGGTAGAAATTATGTCTGTCTTAAAGCTCAACACACCATTTACCTACACTAAGCATCCCAGCTGGTGGGAAGAAGAGGAGAAAAAGGGCAGTTCTGTGGAAGGGCCTCGTGGAGGGCTGGGTTTTGCCCAAGAGGCATCTGTTACCCTACCATGATTAGCTGACAAGAGGCATTTTGGTGACCTCGATCCCATTCTTGTTACTAACAAGGTTGTCTACCTTAGCTCCAACCGAGTCATTATTATGTATTATTGTGTCTTTGTACTGTACTGTATTATTATGTCTTTGGGGGGGGGCATGAACTTATCTATTCCTCTCAACCCTATTATCTGATTATGGTTGCCTTTTTTCAGCCAAGTGGCAAACCCGAGATCAGGGGCCACATTTGATTATTTATCTGAATTCCTCCACACAGATAACTGGTAGAGTACTCAGTAGATACAGGTTGATAGGCTCCATAACCACTTAATTAACTTATAATATGGTTGAAAAGCAATAATATGGACTCCATTGGTCTTCATGACTGTAATTAACATGCTTCTCACTATAGCAATCTAGAAGGGCTTTGTGGTAAAGTGAGCTCAAATTCATTTTGATTATACTCTTCTCTCCTAGACATAAAAATGCAGAGGGTGAAAATAGACTCCTTTCCTCTGCATTCTTGTTGGACCATTCTAAGAGCATTGGGAAACGTTCTCTTTATGTCGACTTAGTTTGGGTGGGCTCCCTTTGTTCGGGATGTACCTGACTTCTTAGATGTCCCCAAGAGTAGAGGTGGCACTGTGTCTTCCCTTCCTCTTGTTAACTAATGGCACTGTTAATTGCCAACCCTAGATAGTGCAGAGGGTAAGTAAATATTGTCTTATGGTCCTCGGAGGCAGGTTCGAGACAACAGCCTCCATGGCTGCTACAGAACCCCAGAGAGTGCCTGTTGACTCAAAGCCATCAGCCTCCAAAGACCAGGTTTTCAGGGGCCCAGAACTGAGAACAGCTATTCACATCAATAATAACACCATTGTTGGTGGCTCCAAACACAATTGATACTGTAGCTACTATTTATACATCAAACTGCAGGGTTTTTTTTCTTCTTTTTTTAGAGTCACTGTCAAGTGAGCCTCTATCTTTGTCACTCGGATTTGTCCCTACCTCTGATGGAGGCCTACTGGTAGGAATATTCCTTAGGTACATGGAGTGCCCACTATCAAGGCACACACCTGGGCAAATGTCTCCCAGGCCAGTAAGAGGCTTGAGAGAAGGCTCCAGGCTTTTCTGCTCATTTTTTAAAAAGTTCAATCTATTTAAACTAAACTAAAACAAAACAAAACAAAAACAGTTCACCTATTAAATTTTTTTAAATTTATTGATTCTAGATAGAAAGAGAGAGGAAGGGGGAGAGAGCAACATTGATTTGTTGTTCTGCTTCTTCATGCATTCATTGTTTGCTTCTTATATGTGTTCCAACCAGGAATCAAACCTGTAACCTTGGTGTATGGGGACAATGCTCCAACCAGCTAAGCTACCTGGCCAGGGCTTAATAGCTCACTCATTTTTATCCAAACTGTTGTTTTAATATGAAGTACATTAAGAAGGACATTTGTATAGAGGAATTGTCAAGCATAGGACTGAATCATGTTTGGAATTTCCATAAAACTTATGACTTCTGAGTCTCAAATTCTTTGCTCCTACCTGAATGAAATTCCCTGAGGACTTTTAAAGGAAAACTTTCTTTTGTTGGTGCCTGTTTCGAAAGTAGACTTTAGAAAGTATCAAGTCTTAAGACCACTGCTTAGAAACATAGGCAAACAGAAAGGTAAAGAAACATAAGGCAGTCTTTTGGGCAAATGTATAAAAACATAAGGAAAGCTTAAAAATGAACATTGGTGTTACCTGGCAGTGCACATGCTCTGTGTCATTAAACCAAAAACATCTAAAAAACAAATTTGGGCATTCATTACCGCGACTCCCAGAAGAATCTGCCTTTCTAAAGAACGGCTCATAGAAGTGACAGACTACATAGTCCTCATGCCCAGGGGAACTGCTCTGAGCATTCAGCCACTGGAGAAAGAGGGATGAGAGGCTGCAAATAACTAGGAAACTCAAGTCATTTTGATAAATGAGCAGAGATCAGGTAAACCACTTTTACTGCCAAGAATTAAAGAATCCTGTTTGAAAATGTGGCCCTGCATCACTAAAAATCTCAAGGGAATCCAAAGTGTTTTTAAACAACAAAATACAAGTAAAATCTCACACAGGGCCATACAAGTTTCCCCAGAATTGTCTTTTTTATTTTCTTTAAATAACATCAGCGAACCACTGAAGATGCTTCCAGTAAATTCATTGACTTGAGTGGAAGTGAGTCACAGTCACGTAGTCCTTTCCTGATGTCAGTGTAGGAGGAAGAAGAGGAGCAACTTCAGACATATGCCTCTGCTGAAGTCTAGTTGTCATGCTCAGAACAGTCACCAGGAGGAAGCATCTATTGTTCCACTGAAGCTGGTGATCTTTCCGGAATGGGCAAAAATCAATGGGTTTATATCTAAAATTTCTAGTGTTGCCCTTCTCAACCCTTCAGTCTTCCCTCAATGTTACAGGTTTTAGTAGATGGACTGCTCAGTTAAAGATACTCTAGAACAGGAAATGGAAGCACCCAAGCAGCATTTCTTTAATTCATGTATTTTTTCGGTTGTTGGCAGGTGACTATTGTGCCAGTTAGGCTCCTTCCAGCAAACAGAAGGCTCCCTCCACTGGAAACAGGACAATGAGTCTGGAAGAGGGGCTGCCATGAAATGCAGCCATTACCGGAACCCTGAGTGGGAGGGGACAGGACAAATAAACACCAGCATCTCTCTTTGTGCTCTGATCTTGGCCAGTGACTCGTATGGGTCACGCCCACTAGGAAGCTGGAGCGCAAGGCAGCCGATGATGTAGTCAATCCATGTCAGCCTCCTGGGGCACAGAGCTAGGCGGAGAATAGGGCAGAAAATGGATGAGGAGTGGTGAGGAAAAAACTAACCAATGCAACCACACTTCAGGAACAATGGGGCATGACAGCAGAGCATAGTATATACATACTATTTTTTTTTATAAAGCAGGTTGTAACAAATCAGATACTTATTCCCTTCCTTCTTTATAAATCCTCACAATACATTTTTGCTAACAACTCTGCTGAGGAATCTTAAGCATTCAGGATAGGATTTATTTTTTCTAGTTGCTTTACCTTTCTTCTACCTCCTGTGAGTAGAGTACAACATACAGAAACATATCTTTAGACTTCTTATCCACCTGTTGGTCTCCTTTGATATAAATGCACTAATAACAAAGTCTGCAGGACCATACGTTCTGGCCTTCGCTGAGCAATTAGTATGTTCTCCATAATCATAATTAATGATGCTATTAAGATTTGCAACCAAAACTTACTCATTAGTTCCATATGTTAGTATCTCAGAGAAGACTCTAATCTTGGACTTTGTGTAAGAAATAGGAACAGGGATTTTAAAGCTGTTGTGGAGGTAAATAGCCAGCTTCCTGGAAGAGAAATGGGAGATTCACTAATTGTTCAGCAAACATTTATGAACCCTTGCTCAATGCTGGACAGTTTGCTAAATCCAAGGAACACGAAGATGTATGACATGGGAAACAGACAAGAATTCCAAGGCATTGCGATTTAATGGAATAAGTGCATTAATAGAAAAATGAATAACACCCGGGGATACTATGTAGTAGAGTGTCTTAGGAATCAAAAAAGGATTCGCAGGGATGGTAAGAGAACTGGGTCATGAAAAAAGAGTAGAGATATGCTGAGAGTATGGCCTGGGTAAAGGCATGCTTTGGGCTAGAGTGGCTGTGACTGGTTGGGGTGAGATACTAGGAGAGAAGATCAGAGGCCAAATCTAGTGCACAGATTCAAGCAAAACTAGACCTTAAGTAAGTTTGTTTTTCTTCAGAACATTCACTGAGAAGTGTAAGCTGCTGCTGCCCAGGAAAGGTTTGTTTCTAGGTCTTACTGTCCTTTCTATGGCTATGCTTTATTTTGTCAGTAGAGGCAGATTGAGGGAAGAGGAACGCTGTATAAGCCGTTCTTAATTTGGATGGAAAAGAAAACAGTGTTCAGATTGTTTGGTGCCTGAATGTCGAAGACAATGTTTCTGCTGCTATGTTTTAGAAGTGATTTCCTTTCACTTTATCAAACTCTTATGACTCACATGGCCTAGAACTTTTTCTTAGACCAGTTCATGCTCCTATAATAAGTTATGACAAAAATAACTTTATACTGGATTCAATTTCTTTTATTTCATAGCAAGCAAATAGAAAAGGAACCTAAAGTACTCACTTAATTATTGTCCTTATTTATCATTTACTATAGTTAAGGACTAGCCATTAACAGGCAGGAAAAAAATTATTGACCATGCTGGAAGAAGGTGGCCAATTTTAGTTGACACTAAGTTTCTATGATGAATTGACAGATTAAAGTGACCCTTAGGTCATTAGGACTAAGAGTCACAAAATAGGGTCATAAAATACTTCAGTGCAAGAATAACATTTTAAAAAATAGAACTCACTGGAAAAGTATAAAGCAATATTTCCCCAACATAGTGAAATACAAAATTCCAATCTCTGTAGAATTTTTACTCCCATCTCCAGCTCAGGAGCTGTTTATTGGGGATTTTTTTTATATTGTCAAACCTGAGCCAGCATTTAAGCAGCTTTCCTTGTGTGACAGGCATGGGCATAACCGCTGTGCACCGTCCCATTTCCCAACAATGAAGTCATAGATGAGGCACCGGGATGTCAAGATTAACCAGTTCCTCCAGCTTATTCCAATTATCTCAGTTACTCACGTATGTGGGACCGAAACTTCCCACAACATTACTATTTCTAAGAATAAATTTCAATAATGCTGCTTTATGGAGATGATGAAGATTAATACACAGTCAATCACATTTCTATATCATGTTAGAATTTTTAGTTACTTACATGTATTCTGTAAAAAATTGCTGACCAAGACTGGGAAGGTTGTCAGTTTTGGTTGACTCTAAATTTCTGTTAGAACTGGAATTGAAAAGCTTTGAGGCCTATAACACTTAAAAACTATAATCTACTGAATACACTGTTTGGTTTCATTTTAACCCTCAAGTGATTCTTTGAATAAGACAGAGCAGTTATTTTTATCCCCATTTTATAGGTAAGGAAAATGAATCCCATAGGGCACAGGTGACTTGACCTAGGTTGCATAAGTAAAGAGTGCAATAGCAACTTGACATGTATTCTTTTTACTCGCAGCATGTTCTCCCCCTTGGAGACCATTAAATAAAGATGAAGTTCCTGATCCCTCATAAAAAGGGCATGAATGCTGAGCTGTTTCTCCAGAGGTCACATGTTTGTTGGGATCCAGCCAACATTTTCCTGGGGCTTCCGGTGACCAATGGACCACAATGGTGAGTATAGTGACTTTATCAGATGGTGGCCTGAAGTAAAGAAATAGAGGCAGATTGGTACCCAAACAAGGAAGCACATGAGCAAAAATCAGGTCTGAGAAAGTTGTGATCCAGTTTAAGAATTCAGCAATTTGTGAGCATGTGCTGTGTGCCAGGACCGCTGCCAGGAGCTATTTCTGGCACAATTTCTGCTCTTGAGATCTCACAGTTTGGAGTAGGGGATAATTAGAAGACAGTGTGACAAATGCAGTATGCAAAGGGTGTTATGGAGTAGAAACCTATACTCCAGCTGAAGCTAAGAAATAAGGCTTGGGGAAGGAATTAGGAAATTCTTTCCAGAGAAGATAAATCTGAGCAGACTCTTTGAAGGAGATAGAGGAGTCAGTCGAGCAAAAGAAAGGGAAAGAAAAGACATTCCATGTACAAAAACATGGAGGTAAGTGAGAGCAGAAAAAATCCAAGCAACTGCCAGTACATTCCTGGTGAGTGTGAGATGTGAAAAGAGAGAAGTTGGAGGGAGGCAGCGTCAGATCAGGAAAAGTAGTGAATGCCAGATTATGTGAGGAGTTCGTGCTTTATTCTGCAGACGAGACAAGGGGAAGCTACTACAGGTTGGTTGGTTGGTTTTATTAACTGAGGCAAAATTGACATAACATAAAACTATTTTGACGTGTATATACAGTTCAGTAGCATTTATTACATTCACAGTGTTGTGCCACTATCACAACTGTCTAGTTCTAAAGCATTCCATCACGCAAAAAAGAAACCTGTACCCATTAAGTAGTTACTCTCTAAACCCCTAGTCCTTTGGCCCCTGGCAACCACTAAGGACGTAGTTTCTAAGGATTTACCTATTCTGAATATTGCATTTAAATGGAATCTTACAACACATGATCTTTTGTGTCTGGCTTCTTTCACTTAGTACAATGTTTTTGAGGCTCATCCATCTTGTCATATGTATCAGTCAGTGCCTCATTCCTTTTTGAGGCTGAATAATATTCTCTTATATAAAAATGCCACAATGTATTTATCCATTTATGACTTCATGAACATTTGGCTTATTTCCACCTTTTCCTCCTGTGAATAGGGCTGAAATAAACATTTATGTACAAATTTTTGTTTGAATACCTGTTATCAATTTGGGGGGTAAATAATTAAGAGTGAAATTATTGTATCATATAGTAATTCTGTACTTAAGTTTTAGTGCCAATGGTTTTGTGGATGGCTGCACTATTTTACATTTCCACCAGCAGTGTATGTAGTTCCAATTTCTTGGCAGCCACACCAACACTTGTTATTTGCCCAGTTAAATAAAATTATGACTATCCTAGTGGGAGTGAAATGGTGTCTTGTTGTGGCTTTGATTTGTATTTCCCTATTAATTAGTAATTTTGAGCATCTTTTCATATGCTTGTTAGTCATTTGTATATGTTCTTTGGAGAAGTGTCTATTCAAGTCCTTTACTTATATTTCAATTGGACTATCTGTTGTTGAGTTACTGTAGGAGTCCTTTATGTATTCAGGGTGCTATGTTCTTATCAGAGATATGATTTGCAAATATTTTCTCTCATTCCATGGGTTATATTTTCATTCTTGATAGTGTCCGTTGATGCACAAACATTTTAAATTTTGATAAAGTCCAATTTATCTATTTTTGTTTTTCTTTGTATTTTTCTGTCTTATCAAGATCCATTGCCAAATCCAAAGTCATTAAATTTTTCCTTGTTTTCTTCTAATAATTTTATAATTTTAGCTCTTATATTTATGTCTTTGATCTACTTTGAGTTAATTTTTATATATGGTGTGAAGTAAGGGTCCAAATCTATTGTTTTGTATGTGGCTATCCAACTTTCCCAGCATCATATGTTGAAGACACTATCTGTTCCCCAATGGTGGTCTTTGTACCCTTATCAAAAATCAATTACACACACACACACACACACACACACACACACACACACACACAGAAGTTTATTCTTTACTCTCAAATCTAATTCACTGATCCTGTGTCTATCCTTATGCCAATACCACACTGTTTTGATTATTGTCACTTTGTAGAAGTTTTGAAAGTGGGAAATACGAGTCCTTCACCTTTTTTTTCTTTTTCAAGATGAATTGCAATTCTATACGAATTTTAACCTTGCCATGTCTGCAAAAAATGCTGTTGCAATTTTGGTAAGGATCGCACTGAATCTGTAGTTCAGTTTTGGGAAATGTTGTTTTCCTGCTTTCCTTTAATTCTGTGTCCATGGTGTCCTTAATCTTTTTCGGCATATTTAAAACAGTGGATATAGTCTTTGTCTAGTAAGTCCAAAGCCTGTTTTTCCTCAAAGGCAATTTCTATTGATTTCTATATTTTTAACCCCCTATGAATGAGCCATATTTCCTTGTTTCTTTGTGTGCCTCCCAATTTTTTATTAAGAACCGGACATTTTTAATGTTATGTAATTTTATAATAATTAATGTTATCATGTGAAAATCATTCTTTCCCTTCCCTGGTTTTTCTGGATGCTGTGTTTCGGGTTCTTTGCTTGTTTAGCAGCTTTTCAAAACTTTTTGTAAAAATAGTATATATAAAAATCAAACCTATTTTTATAAAGTATAATTAAAAACTGTATTCTTTGTCATGTGTAGCTACTGAAATTTGTGTTCTATTAGCTTGGTGGTCACCCTGTGTTTTGACAGAATTTTCTTAAATGGCTGGAGGAAAAAAGAAAACAAAAAAACTTCCTCCTATCTTTGCAGATTGGCTCTGTGTGGGGGCATTTCTTAAACAGTTAGTGAGGCCATTTACAGCTGTGCCTTTTCCTGTTTGCTCAGAGCCTGAAGGTCAGGCAGAGATGAAAGCTGAGGGTCTCCTTAGGACTTTATGTTCTGTTATCAGCTCTGCAGTATATATGTGTTTGAGTTTTTAAAAGCCCTTATCCCCCCTAAAACTGCCTTTCTCTATTTCTTCTTTCCCAAGCTTTTGAGTTTATCTTTCATTGCTTCTGACTGCTATCTCTTGCCCCAGGATCCTGTGGCCAATACTTTTGCTTTTAAATGCTTTTGACAAATGCTGTCTGGGAAGTCACTTCAGCCCTAGGAATGCTCTGCAGATGGCAAAATGAAACAGGCCCTAGCACTGATTCTTTAGGGAGCCACCAAAGAAGTGGAAATACACAACGGCAATTCTTTGAGACCATTTTTCCTTCCTCTGCCACTGGAAACCCGTGAACAGGAGCGCAGGCTACCATTCTCACGGCCACTGCTGCCCTGGGGGGTGGGGGCGGTAGACGGGCAATGCAAAGTGCCCAGCGCTCTTTCCGCGGCGCCGCAGCTTCTTTCATCATTATGTTTTCCCTGGTTGTTATAAAGTTTTGAATAGATTCCAGAGTTCTGCTAATGTTGATTCTGACAATTTTCCCCAGCTTATCTGTTGCTCTTTGATTCTCATGTATTCTTTAAACACTTTTTTAATTACGGTATAACATATATAACATAAAATGAGCCATTTTCACTATTTTTAACTGTGACACTCAGTGGTATTAATTACATTCACATTATTGTGCAACCATCACCACTCCCTATTAGTTGCTTTATGAGGGGATAGATCTCTGGGGTTTCCTACGCTGCCATTTTCAGGAATGTCATTTTCTACTTCAGGTTTTGAGGGGAGAAATAATGTGGTATGATATGTATTAGAAAAGTTAGAGAATTAGTAACAAAAATTTTGTTGATGGTAAAAAGTATATGTAACCATATAGGGTATACAAACTCTCAGTACTCTTTTTGCTACTTCCAGTGAATCTACAATTATCTCAAAGTAAAAAGTTTTTTCAACAGTAATGACTAATGTATCTCAGGAATATATATATTTCAAAATAGCAGATCAAATCAGAGGCAAAAAAGAAGTATATATAGTATCCAAAGAAAATCCTAGGATCATGCATGCCATGGCACAAAAGAGCAGTCATTGCTCATACTGAACAATGAACAAGTCTGGAAGAACATTTGGCTTGATTCACAGAGAAAAAGAAAAGGTTGAATTGGAATAGGTGCTAAAACAAGCTCTCATACAACCAACTTGATTATAATGTCACCCAGATTTGGCATCATGTAATGGAGAGGAAAAAAAAGAAAAAGACAAAAACAAAACAAGACCCAAGGAAGAAGAAACTAGAATTCAAAAATGAACAGGTTAGAGCAGGGGTCCCCACCCCCAGGCCACAGTCTGGTATCTGCCAGTGGCCTGCCAGGAACTTGGCCACACAGCCGGTGAGCGGTGGGTGGGCAAGGGAAGCTTCATCTGTACTTACAGCTGCTCCCATTCATTTCCTTACCGCCTGAGCTCCACCTCCTGTCAGATCAACGGAGGCATTAGATTCTCATAGCCCCGAGAACCTTACTGTGAACTGCGCATTCGAAAGATCTAGGTTGAGCGCTCCTTATGAGAATCTAATGCCTGATGATCTGAGGTGCAGCTAAGGCAGTGATGCTGGTGCTGGGGAGTGGCTGCAAGTATAGATTATCATTAGCAGAGAGATTTGCACAGAGACCTTGATAAATCACTTGACTGCAGACTCATAGAGAAACCCTATCAGTGAGTGGCAAGTGACAATTAAGCTTCATCTGGTGGCAGGCTATAAAAACAATCCTCTCATCCCCACTCCCCACTTCTTGTGAAGAAATTATCTTCCAAGAAACTAGCCTCTGGTGCCAAAATGGTTGGGGACCACTGAGCTAGAGGAAAGGGATCAAAACCACTCTCGATATTGTATGGTAGGCACAAAACTTTTTTCTCTATCCTTTGTTCAGGGACTGAACTCCTGCAAATTAAACTGAGCAAAGACAGTTTAACAGGAGGAAAAAAATATATACAAATCTTATTTGATGCTTTAATTTTTATATGTTCATGGGGGTATCACAGAAAAGGAAGTGAAAGCACAAAAAAGGGGTTAGGCTTGAGAGTTTAGATACTATCTTAAAAAAAAGTGATACATTGTGGAGAAGTGACAAGACAAAGGAAAAGTGTTTCAACTTCTAGGGGTGGTTAATTGTGGAAAAGTAAATATATGAGAGGAAATTAATGGAAGATAATGGTTATTTCAGTAAGTTTGTTTGTGCAGATTCAAGCTGGTGCTGTCTCTAATGATGAGTTGTCTCCTCTTCCTGGTACTGGAGAGGAGAGAAGGAATAGGTTCATAAAGGGATATTTATACTCTGTTTTTAGGCATAAATGAAGAAAGTAGAGAGCTTCCTTTGCATCTGCTATTTCCCAATTATGTTCAGCTCAAAACATCCTTATGCCAAATTAGCTTATTTTGGGGTGGAATATTCTGATCTCCTTCAGTGCTTGGGGGGGGAAATGGATTTAATACAGGGAGTTAATGTCCACAAAATCGTTAGGAGAACCGAAGAGCAGGCTCTATCAGGGCACAAGCAATGACTTCAGAACACCAGAGAACCCTCTTGAGGTGCTGCAATCTCAGCCATAGCTGTAAGATGGGCTTAAGAAAGCCAGCGTTAGGAAACCACAAACACTACTATCACAAATGCTTCTTGACAGCCCACAGCAGAATCTAGTGATTGGGCCTGGAATACGCAGTTTGACATCCACCACCCCTACAGCTGCTTCCTGCCCCCTGAAACTGATGACCGGACACTGGTATTCCATGATACTGTTTTCCAACAGCAACAAAAGGGACCAAGATAGTTTCTACTGCATTTCTACCTTTGAAAACTCATGCAATTACCTCTAGTTGTGGAATCTTATTTGCATCCAGGACTTTAGTTGCAAGACTGGGAGATGCATTTTTAGTTTTACAGCTCTGCAGTACAAAAATGCATACGAGAAGAAAGCGGAAATGAATGTTAACTGCCAGATGAGTACATTCAGCCCTTGTAGGGAGACAGTCCCTCTCTTTTTATCTGTTCCTTTGATTGGCAGTTCTAAGGTCAGAATGAGAGAAAATCTCTTTTAGATCATTTCATGCTAACCTGATAATTTTGCAGGTGAGGAAACTGAGACCCAGAAAATTCAAGTGACCTGTTGCAGATACTTCAGATAATTAATGGCAAATCCTAATTTCTGGTCTAGGGTCTTTTCTAAACATTTAATTTATTTATGTATACCTCCCTTTATTTCAAAGAGAATTTAAACTGGCTTACTGATAGAAAAATAAGATAACAGAATAAAAGTCTTAAAAAATAAGTATGAAATCTGAGACAGAATAAGTGAGGGGTTGGGTCCAGTACTCCAGCACGTACTAGTAGATAATTCAGAGATCTGAAGAGTCAGCAGACTCAATCTGTGATTGAATTTAACTTTAAGGTGTTTGGTTAATGAATTCGACCTCAAGTTTGGTATGTTTAAAGAGTTCCTTTGTGTTTTACTACACACACTCACAAAAGGTTCCTTAGTCAAAATGTCTCTAAAAGAATAGTGATTTCTTAAAAGCTATTTCTTCAAAACACGGAAAGCCCGAAAGACTGAAAGGACCCCACAGAAAGTTTAGGTGGCTAAGACAGAAGTGATTTGTTTTGGGGAAGGGTGACATTACCCCTCAACGTTCGGAGAGGGGATGTCAGTATCTCGGATTATCGGTAGGCCGCATTTCATGGGGCAGGAGGCGGCTGTGTGCGCATATCAGAATTTTCAACTGGGAGCTGCCGAGGTGATCTGGGGAGAGAATTGACATGCCACGCAGCGGTTTGATTTCGTGATGACTTTAGAGAGTGGTAAATAAAATTGCCCGTCAAGAGCCAAATAACAAAAATAGAACGAACACCAAGTGTAAATTATTAGCTTTGTGTTTTTGTAAAATGTATCTTGGAAATTAATAACATTTTTTCTTTCTTACCACCTAGTTCTCTTCCATCACATTAAAGTTATTTTTGTCCCCCCCAGAACACAATTTGATGTTCTCTCCAACCTGTTTCTCTAATTGCAATCAAACCCTGGGGGAGTAATCTTTTCAAATGCCAGAAAATAAGCTAGTGCCCAACGGAATGGCAAAGCTGGAAAAGTTATGTGAGTAACCACAGGATCAGCTTTTTCTGCTCTAGAACAAAAGAAGGGCTGGGAGATGGGATCACCCACAATTCTCAAACAGGAAGTCCTTGTGTTTATCTCCCCAAGAAAATAATTGTTCTGCGTTCTTTGGATTACTTGACAAACTGCTTCCTGGTGTAATGATTTGCTGCCACACGGAGAAAGTAATAAATCAATAACCGGCTTTGTTGAGAAAGCAAGGAAAAGGGGTGTTAGCTTGAGGACCCATATAAGACTTTAGAAGTGGGATTAAGTTTTTGGAAGAAAAAAAAGTAACGCATTTCAGAGGATCTTTAAGAACCTAAAGAAAAGCCAAATAATATGAATGGAAGAGAAACTTACATGTGATTAGCTCTATGCCAATCTCATTTCGCATAGGTTAGTGTTGCAGTCAGGGAACTAAGAGTCCCCGGTGACAGCGAAGCTGTGGTCCATGAATGAGAAAAGAGGGTCTGGCATGGGCACATGGATGGGGGTGTTCGATTCACAAGACACTGTGGCACGAAGAAAGAAATCGTTTGGCATGAGAAAGACTTAAATCTGAATCTCAGCGGCCTGGGCAAGCTACCTAAAGTGCTGAGCCCTAGTTTCCTCACCTGTAACACTGGAATAACATTTTTTGCCCACAATACTCTTAGAAGACATAATGTCTCAAAAGTGATTGGTACTTCGTAGTTGTTAACTAGTTGCTATTATTGTTAATGAGGGGACTTTTTGGGCCATTGGAACTAGATTAAGAAGGAAAATATCAGAAAGCTGGTTTACAATTTTTGAAGTCGATAGAGAGCAGTCTCTAAATTATAGAGAAATCAACAAGTTAAGAAAAGCACAAGATAGTATGGACCCTGAGAAAGATGATACCTATCAAGAAGTGTTCCTGTTGCTAACTGGGCTCAAATTTAAAAACAGCCTAGCAGCTGTTTCTAACCAGGGACCCTCTCGTGCAAACTACTTCAGGGCGAAGCCTGAACTAAACTGCTTGCCTCCCATACTGAACTGCCTGCTGCAGAGCCAGCTTTATAAAGGAGTTCCTGGAATTGTATTTCAACCAATAGGACTAAAACTTTCCCTGTCCAATCAAAGCTGTGCAGTTATATCCCACATCAGCATCTTCACCAACCAATCAGAGTGGATTCATTCTGACCAGTCATTAGGCCAGTGCCTTTTGGGCCAATCGAGTAAGAGAATTTGGAGTTCTTATTTGTATGAGGACGGGCCAATCAGGGACCAGGGGCAGGGATTTCTCTCTATATAATCAGCTCCTCTCTGTCTTGGAGAGAGCCCTTTCCCTTTCTGCCCAGGACTGACGATTCTGTTTCCCTGGCTGAAGACACCCTGCTGGACTAGAGTGGAGCAGAGCAGGCGGGTCAGACCTGGGTGGAGCAGATCTGTCTGGCTAGAGAGGGTTTCACCTGAGGGCTGCTTCACAGCCATGTTGTTCCGCAGCTGTGTTGTCTCATAATTGAGCTGTACCACTGCTGAGCTGTCCACAGTTATGCTATATCACAATTCAGCTGGTTTGCACCGAATGCCATTTCTTTCTTCACTGTACCCCAAACTGGGTATTTCTGTTAGTGTTGAATTTGCACCAACAGCCATGTGTTGGCAATAAGTAGCTAGAGCCATTGGAGGGAATTCGATTCCAGGTCACCGAAGGTAAGTCAATGATTTGTTTGAGGTAAATGTTGTCTAATTTATTAGCATAAAGCTATTTGACATTTGTAGGAAATGGGAGAAAATTCAGGTCAAAATTATAAAAATGCAGAAACCATTAACTAGATATAATGGAATGGTTGGTGGTGTGTGAGAGGACAGTGTGAAATAAGTGGTTTTGATATACTGATATTTTGCACTGTATAATGCGTACTCCCCCTACCAACTTTTTGAGGGAAAAGTAATGATATGTATTATATATGGGTAGTACTAATTCTATACCTATAGAAATGTTTTTAATTCTATTATTTATGCTTATGCATTAGAAGTGTAACTTGAGAAAGCAATAACTATATCCATACACAAAATGATACCCTGGAATATGATAATCGGTTTTACATATACATTTAAAACATGAGTTAAAAGATTAAAACAAAAGATCTTTTTACTGAAAGTTTGGGCCAAACACATGGGTGCGCATTATGCATGAGAGTGCCTTATACACAGTAAAATACAGTAATTGGAGAAAGATGGGCAACATATGGTATATCTAGCCTGGAGTTCAGAGAGTTGTATTATCCTCTGTAAGGGAAAATACCACTAGAGATGACAGCAAATTTTTTTCTAAGTAAGTATTCTCTCTGAAACCTCTGCCAGCATAAATGCTGTACTTGAAAAAAATTAAAAATAATAAAAATAGAAAAAAGTGCCTGATCAGAGTACTAACAACCAATTTCCCAATGAAACTGGGGAAGCTGAAAAGTTAGACCAGGTAAGAAATTAAAAACTTCAATTCTCTACCTGTCAATTGTCAGATCTGATTCAGGATGAAATTCAGAGATGAGATTTTAGGATGAGACAAATGACTAATTTTAACAAATAAGAATAATTCCACATGGCATAGAATGTTTATGTAATGAACAGGAGTTGGTTTAGTCAGGTGTTTATGAATGATTCTTTATGTAATTATAGAACAATCATGTTCAACATTTTAGCAGGTAGAGTAAAACCATGAATACCCATTTAGATAAAATTCAGGCACTGATAAGAAAAACTTGGCTGAAATAGATTTTAAAATAACTTTCTAAAAAAGTCTAATGGTTGACTTAAATTATTACTGTAAACACATGAGAGTTGTTTGTTACAGATAAATAAAAATGTCCTGGTATCAGGGATGAACTAGAAATTAAGTGACTAAATAAATAATTCTATAAGTGCATTGTTAAGTATACTGAAATTAGTAATAACAAGATTAGTAATAACAAGATTTAAACATATTAAATCAGAAAGGTATGTAGGCATGGAAAAGTTATTTTGTGGATGAAAAAAATGTAATTGTTTACATTACCCCCATACACATGCTTTCTGTCTTTTTGTAAATTTTGTATAGAAATAACATAGTACTATTTTGGGGTCTGTGTTTTTCACTTAATAACAAAATCCTTCCATGTTGGTAAACATACAGGGGTGGGAAAAAGTAGGTTAAATTACCAGCCACTATTACCTAAAGTATAAATCATAAGTAAGAATATGAAATAATAACAATAATAATGATAAGACAAATAATACAGATAAATAGTACTATAATTAATAATAATACAAGAATAAACTCTGTTTTGTGTACTCACAACTATAAACCTACTTTTGCTCACTCCTGTGTAGATACATATTTTTAATGTCTGTATTGTCTGGACATTACGTAGTTAAGCTAATGTACCTTTCTGATACATAGATTATTAAGTTACATAATTTAAGAGAAAATTTTTTGCTTTTAATAAAATTTATTGGGGTGATATTGGTTAAAAGGATCATATAGGTTTCAAGTGCACATTTCTATGATACTTGATCTGTATATTTCATTGTGCAGCCACCATCCAAAGTCAAATCATCTTCTATAACCATATATTTGGCCCCCTTTACCCTTCACTATCTCCCCACCTCCTTCTTCTGGTAACCGCCACACTATTGTCTGTGTCTATGAGTTTCAGTTTTATGTTCCACATATGAGTTAAATTATATGGTTCTTGGCTTTTTCTGACTGACTTATTTCACTTAGCATGATATTCTCAAATGGCAGTATTTCATCTTTTCTTATGGCTGAGTAGTATTCTATAATACATACATACCACATCTTCTTTTCCCAATCCTTTATCAAAGGACACTTTGGTTTTATCCATTTATTGGCCACTATGAATAATGCTGCAGTGAACATAAGGGTGCATATTATCTTTG
Source organism: Pteronotus mesoamericanus (assembly GCF_021234165.1). Taxonomy (NCBI): domain Eukaryota; kingdom Metazoa; phylum Chordata; class Mammalia; order Chiroptera; family Mormoopidae; genus Pteronotus; species Pteronotus mesoamericanus. The sequence goes on along the minus strand of NW_026555325.1, from coordinate 23,380,104 downwards.
AGAATAAATGTTTTCTAGGTTTTCAGGTAGATGCCCAGAAGAAGGATAAGCTGGGTTATATGGTAACTCTATTCTTAATTTTTGGAGGAACCAAAGCTACATAATTTAAATAAATATTTTATTTACTTTTAAAGTCAGTTTAATATTTGTCTGTCAGTGTGTTCTTTATGCACATTAATCCATACACATTTCTGAATCATATTATGCTCTCAGACTATAAAATTATGCTCTGTGCACCATATAGACCCCCAGAGAATGACCGAGTACTATATCCATTCCCTGGAAGGCATTTTAGAGCCCTAAAGCCATATTTTTCTAATAAAACATCATTGCTTGGTTATTTCTCAGGATAAATTTCTAAAGTTTAATTATCATCCCAGAGGGGATATACATTTTTAAGGCCTTTGATACATACTCCTAAACTGACTTCTTGAAAGGTGATCAGTTTACCTCCATGAGCCATTCCCCCACACCCTGCTCAATGTTGTATAGCATCATTCTATATATCTTGACAAAGTTGATGGGTTAAAAAATGGCATCTCAACTTAATTTGAAGTTCTTTAATTACTTATAAGGGTGAAAATCTTCTTATAGCTATTTGCCTGTCTTTTTTTTTTTGCTTTTGCTTTTTAGTCTTTATTTCTCTTTTCCTTCCTTCCTTCCTTCCTTCCTTCCTTCCTTCCTTCCTTCCTTCCTTCCTTCCTTCCTTTCCACCCTCCTTTCTTTTTCTTCTTTCTTCCCTTCTTCCGCCCCTCCTTTCTTTCTAAAAAAACTCTTAGTGTATGTTTTTTTCTGTGAAATTAATGGGGGAATATTACGCTATGTGGTACAAACAATAGGAGAATCAACTGAGAGTTTATTTATATGAGTATATTAAGTTTCTTAGAGGCCAAGGTCTTGTTAGTAGAGTCAGCCTCCTGGATTCACAACTGACTTGGGTAAAGGATTGAGCTGTAACTTGTAGAGAAAGACTTGCTTGACATCTTATACATGATCAGAAAAGAAAGGGTTCTATAGACTTAAAGTGATAAGCTGTTGGAACTTAGATACAGAAATTACGTTTCAAGGCTGCATGATGAGATAGAAAAGTGGCAGCTAACTGTCAATGTTCATTTGTAAAGTATTATAGTGGTGGCTGGGAAATGTTTATTAATCAGACTTTCAAAAACTTTTCACTTCTCAAAAATTTTTTTAAAGATTTTATTTATTTTTGAAGAGAGGGGAAGGGAGAGAGACAGAGAAGGAGAGAAACATCATGCGTGTTTGCCTCTTGTGTGCCTCCTAGCAGGGACCTGGCCCACAACCAAGGCATATGCCTTGACTGGGAAGTGAACCAGTGACCCTTTGGTTCACAGGCTGACACTCAGTCCACTGAGCCACACCAGCCAGCGTCTACTCAAAATTTTTTTAAAAAGCTAACTATTCAATGTTGTTTGAATCAGTTTTTTTAAAATCTTCACCCAAGGATATGTTTATTGATTTTAGAGTGAGAGGAAGGCAGGTAGAAAGGGAGAGAAACATCAATCAGTTGCATCCTGCATGTGTTCCAACCAGGGATCGAACCCACAACATTTTGGTGTATGGGACGATGCTCCAACCAACTGAGCCACCAGGCCAGGTCATCAATCAGGTTTTTTTTCTTTTTAAATTACTTGGTATCCAGTAAAATTGACTTTTGGGGGTATATAATTCTATGAATTTTAACACATGGACAGATTTACGTAACCATTAACATAATCAAGGTGTAGAATAGTTATCTCTCTTCCGAAAACTCCCTTATTACCCTTTTGTACTCATACCCCCTTCCCACCTCTATTCCCTGGCCACCACTGGCAGGTTTGGCAGGTTTTTTGTCACTTTAGTTTTATCTTTTTGAGAGTATCACATAAATGCAGTTATATATATGAAATTTTTGAAACTAGTTTCTTTCATTCAGCATAGTGCCTTTGAGACTCACCCACGATATGTTTATCAATAATTTGCTTCTTTTAATTTCCAAGTACTATTCCTTCATATGGATGTGCTACAGTTTGTTTATCTACTCACCTATTGAAAGATATTTGGTTGTTTCTATTCTTTGGTGATTATGAGTAGAATGGCTATAAATACTCCTGTACATTATGTGAATAAAAGTTTTTATTTCTCCAGGGTAAATATGTCGAAGTGAGATTGCTATGTCAAATGGTAAATTTATGTTTAACTTCATGAGAAACTGCCAAAAACTGTTTTTGCAGAGTGGCTGTATCATTTTTACATTTCTACCAACAATGTTTGATAATCCAGTTTTTCACATCCTTGTCAGCACTTGGTATTGTCAATATTTTTTATTTTAGCCATACATATGTGGTGGTATCTCATCATGGGTTTACTCTGCATTTCTCTAGCAGCTAAACATTTTTGTTGAACATCTTCTCATTTGCTTATTTGCCATCCACACCTCCTCTGTAGTTAAGTATCTGTTCAGGCTTTGGCCTATATTTAAATTGGATTTTTTTCTTACTGCTAAGTTTTAGAATTTTTTATTCTGAATACAAGTCCTTCATAAGATTTGTGAGTATTTTTCCCCAGTTTTTAGCTTGTCTTTTCATTCATTTCATGGTGTCATTCCTAGAACAAAAGTTTTTAATTTTCATGAAGTCTCAGGATCAGTCTTGATCACTCTGTGTGGATGTTGGTTGATTAGTCAGTCTCTCCATCTCGCTCTCATCTGATTTCTATATACATGGTCTCCACATCTAATTCCCAGGACTCCCTCCTCACTCACTTGCTCACAAAATCAATTCAAGCTATTTATTATATAAGGTAAATAAATACTTGATTTATTTTTTAAGTCAATTAAATATTTGGAATGTTTGCTTATGCATTTTTAAAATTTATTTTATTTATATTTTTATCCTCACCTGAGGACATGGTTATTGATTTTAGAGAGAGGGGAAGAGAGGGAGGGAAACATCAATTTGTTGCCTCTCATATGTGCCCCAACTGGGGATAGAATTTGAAACTTTGGTGTGTGCCCTAACCGGGAATTGAACCTGCAACCTTACAGTTTACAGAATGACACCCCAACCAACTGAGACACACTGGCCAGGGTACACTTATGCATTTTTATCCATATACAACTTCCAAGTCATATGCCTTAAAAGACAAACATTTTGTCTTTTTTTTTTTTTTTTTTTTTTTGCGTGGCTCTGAGACGTACCTAGTGTATGAGACGATGGTAGTGTATCATTGCTGGGAGGGATTTTATAGCCCTAGTAGTAAATATGTGGGCTATATAGATCAGCAACATTACCATTATCTGTGAGCCTGGGAAAATTCAGACACTCAAACCCTACTCCAGGCCTTTGAGTGAGAATTTGCATTTTAATGAGATTTCTAGGTGTGCATTAAAATTTTTGAAACACAGCTGTACAACTCATCTGGTACTCACTCTTATTTTCCAAAGAAAGAAACTAAAGTTCAGAGAGAGCAAGGGTGGTCTCAAGGCCAGTGGCAGCTGGTGCTAGAGCTGAGATGAGAACCTGGCCCTCTTATTCCATGGCCAGTGCCTTCAGCACTGCACCATCCTACCTCCAGCATTTTGGATGACAAGGACAGCCTAAACCTCTCCCGTCTCATCCTGGGCCATGATGCATCATCAGCATTTGTCTTAATGTGGTCTTTCTCCCAAAAGACTTCCCTCACTCCATATTCTCAATTCCCCCAGGGATATCTAACTTTCAAAATGCAGACTTTCTAATTTTCATAATGAAATAAGCTAAACGCTCTTTGGGGGAATAAAGTGATTTTTTCCCCTTGCATTTGTTTACTTCTCTGTAAGCTCCTGAGATGGCTAACATGCTAGTTGCTAATCACACCATCTGTTCAAACAGCACTTCTACATCATTTGATTCATACTTTTCTTTTTAAGGAATTTTTTTTTTCAGAACAATATGTTTGTGTCTGTTATTCCCATCATTTGGCAATGCAGTAGGAGCTATTTAAACTTTCCTATTTATTGTAAATGGCTTTTCAATCAGCAAATATTTTTTTAAATGTGCATACGCCACAAAAAAATCTGTGTCTACTGACTTTTCAAACATTGGAAACAGTAGAAAAATCTGTTCCAGTCGGCCTGCTGTCAAATTTTAACCATCTGATTATAGTTAAATGAAGTGTTTAGGAAGATGATTTATCTGATTGACCCCAAGACGTTTCCTGACTGGCCCTGAAGATGGCAGTGCTGTGCAATTTAGCACAACCCTTCATTCCCCGCCACCCCCTACGCCCCCCAGAAGGAATTTCTGGAATGGCAGAAACTGGGGGAGGATTCGCTGTGTCTGAACCTTCTAACACTTAGCATAAACCTCTTCTGAACCCTGGGACAATTTGGTTTATCTTTTGGTCCTTTTGTTTTTGTTTAAAGCTGTACCCCACGCGTTTCCTGTTTCTAGCTGGGTTCAGAAATGGAAATAGTTTAAAGGTTATCCTCATATCATGGGTAACCAGGAAGTGCCTATATAGTTTACTGAGAAGCTGGTTTTCACAAGACGACTTGGCTTCTTCTTCTTCTTTTTTTTATTTTAAGTCCTAACAAAGGCTCAGCCGAAGATAAGCTGGAGTTAAGAATGCTGAAGGTTTTGAATGCCTGCTGGAACCACATCTCTAGGAGCTTGCCTCTCCTTGTTTCCTCTCCTTAATAACAGAGGCCTGTCGCCTGACATTCTTTGAATTTCATAGGCAGGATCTGGAACGTTGGTTTAGACACATGCTTAAGCCCTAGGCAATATAAACCAGAGGGTGATTTCTTGGTCCTGTCATTGTTCAGGTGTGGGGCTGGAAACAGAGTGGGGAGGGGACTGTACAGTTGCACCCAACTTACTTTTGAGACAGTCAAAATGTGGTGACAATTCAACCGGTCAGAAAACATTTATTGAGGATTTACTTACATGAAAGGCGTATGTTAAGCACTGTTACAGGGAAAACCCAGCAATATTTACATGCCATGAGCCAGCCCCTTGCCAAATACTTTAGCAACATTTCATTTAATCTTCATAAAAACTGCATGGGATAAGGACTCTACCCTGTTTTTTTTGTTTTTTTCAACATAAAGAAACTGAGGGACAGAGAGAGGTTAGGAAATGTGCCTAAGGTCATGCAACTCATAAATAGAATTGCTGAGATTCAAAGTTAAGGCTTCTAATCCCAGAGCCTGCTCAATCAATTGTTGGCTTGTATTTTGAGTCATAGATAAAATGTCGTAAACATCAAGCTCTCAAGTTAGAATTAGATATATTGTATTTGGTACCCATGTAAGAACGCCAGAGAAAGAGAGACATATATCTAGTACTTTTCTGATGCTAAGTGCCCCATGGTTGTAAAGAAGCCAGGCCCTCCATGAACATGTGTGTCATTTGACTGGGGAAGCTACATGTGGAACATCCTGTCTAAGTGAACTAAGATGTCTTTCACCAATGTGACCTATTCAGAGAATTATTGGGCAAAGACTTGCTAATAAAGTAAGGAGACCAGAGATACCCAGTGTAGTTTAGATACCCAGGAATAAAATACACGAGAGTTTTCACACCATTTTTTCCAATGTGTTGTACCACTGCCCAGACTCAGAAGATATCCCAAGCTAGTTCTATTTAAACCCCCCCCCAATTCAAATGTGGGCAGCTTCTCTTTCATCTTTGTCATTAAAACATAAGTGTATAGATTCCCATTTCTCTTCGTGCTTATAAATGTCTGACAACATTGGCTCAAGCAACGAAACTCAAAGTGTAGTCCCTAGACCTGCAGCATCAGCAACCTTTGAGAACATGCTAGAAATGCATTTATCAAGCCCTGCCCCAGACCTACTGAATTAAAAACTCTGGGGTTGAGGCCCGACGATGTGCATTTTAACAGACTTCCAGGTGATTGGACTATGTAGTTGTCTACAGGTAATTAGAAGAAAAGAGATAGTGCTCAAGTGAGTCAAAGTGTTGAATGCTGTGAAAGAGAAGTTCTTAATAGCTGCCAGTGTGGCCAGTGTGAAGGACAAGTAGCACCGTCCCTGTCTTGGGCTGGCAGTTGACCTAGACTCTACTCTTGTCCTTGAGACTTTATTGGATCCAACGCCCTCTTTCAGAACCTTTTTCTGGCATTACTTTTATTTTATTTAATTTCTCACCCCTTCCCCAAGTCTGGGGGATTCTTGTCTAGATTTGAGAGGATGGAGGGATTGAAGATGGAGGTATGGATGTGGACAGCTTCTTAGGAGTTACCATGTTTTCTTATACACTTTTCATTTAGGCCTTGGTAAGTCAAAAGCGAGGAAATCACTCCTTTATTTTCTGCTTTGTGGGATTATATTCTCTTTCTCAGGCAATGGGTTTAGAACAGCTGGGATGGGAGGCAAAGAGAGGTAAGAATAGGAAAGGAGATGTATTACTTAGTGTTTCAAAGTTATGATGGCAATACATTAAAATGTAAACTACTAGGTTTTCCATATGCTTTGGGCAAAATGCTTTGGGCAGAAACTTATCACACATTGATTAGAGGTACCTCTGGGTTACTGAAAGTAATTTGAGAAGCTTCATCTATATCCCCTGAGTGGGAAAATGTCTCTTCAATCAAGACTCTTGTGCAACTTAAATTTTTTCTTAGAAGTTTATTTTTATGAGTAAAGCTTAGATCTATTTGAGCATTGATTCCTTAGGATGCAAACACTTCCTGGAGAATATGCCTTAGTTTGCCAGATATTTGCCAGGAAAACCTTTCCCTTTCCTTTCATCTATCTCTTCTTTAGGGTCTTAAGTCTAAACTACTCCTTCAAATATTTACTGATCTCTCCAGCCAATCATTGACCTTCCTTACCTCCCCAACAATTACACATTAATAATGTGCCTTTAGAAAACTCTTTTTAGAAAACTCTTTTCAGTTTAGAAAACTCTTTTACAGTGCCTTGTTTTATTTTCTGTTTCAAGTCAGATTTCTTCATGGGTAGACATTTTTTTGTCTCCTCTAAAACATGATCTTATGGGAGATGGGAACCACTTCAGTTTTTGAGGAAACTACTTCCTATCACTTCACTAGTATTTGAATGCTGAGGTTATTATTCCGTATCTAGATGGTGTTATACCATGGATCTATAGTTAGGACAAATCACACCCACAACAAGGACCCAGCTTCAGTGGCAAGGTGAGGTTAAGTCCAGTGTCTGTCACTTGGGGAAGGAACATATGTATTAGATCAGCACTGATGGTGCAGGAGAGAGGAATGGCCTATTGTTTTAGTCTTGACTTTGAAGGAAGGTTGGAATGTCAGAGGCGTCTGTGAGTGTGTGAGTGTGTGTGTTGGAGGGGTTATGGGTTATGGTCATGAGGTGTGTTAAAGATAATATTTGCCACATGGAAGTCTCAAGATTGTTATGAATGTTGCTCAGAGACTCATTAGGGTTCCATGGAGGAGACTCCTGGGTCTCCTCAGGTTGCAGGTCAGTAGTAAGTAAAAGCAGGGCGGAGTGTCTCTCCTTTTCACTTACTAAAGCAGCTTCAGCGTTTTCTGTTTACCTATGAGGTCTTTGTGCAAGAGCCTGTTTGAAATAGAGGTTTTCCTGCTGAAAAAAATATTAGGGGAGAAAAGGTCTTCTTTGTAGTCTGGATTGTTTTAATTACTGTACTATCAATGTTTCTTTCTTTTTATTAATTCCTGAGATTTTGAAAACATTGGCTGAAAGCAGCTCAGCTGGGCTATTAGAAAAGTTTTTGCTTACATGAGATCACTTCCAGAGATAACCATGGGGGTGATGAGAAAGCCAGAGGGGACAGACCTCCAAGGTGAAGGTAAAATCTGGTGAGAAGGGGAAGAAATCAGATCAGGAAGTGCCTTCTCCCTACCGTTCTCCCTGCCCCAATTTCTTATTCTAGAGCTCGCCATGGTTTAGTATGAAGAATTTATTATTTAAAGTGCATTCTTTTCCTCAAATGTGTAGTATAGTACTGGATGCTCAGTAAGCACTTCTTAAAAATTTATATATTTATTTACTTTTAGAGCAAGGGGAAGGAAGGAGGAAGAGAGGGAGAGGAACATCGATGTGAGTGAGAAACATGGATCAGTTGCCTCTTGTCTGTGCTGAGACCGGGCACTGAACCTGCAACCCAGGCATGTGCCCTGACTGGGAATCAAACCAACAACCCTTTGCTTTGCAAAACAATGCCCAACCCACTGAGCCACACCAGTCAGGTCAGGGCTCAATAACCACCTCTTGAATTGAATTAAATGAAGAACCCTGGTGGTGTTCAAGAAAAGAGATGCTGAAAGTCAAGGGGAAAATGCAAAGAAGGAAATATTGAAGATGAACTTCTTCCTTTATGTATGGTTACAAGGAAATACCAAGGTCAGAAATGAAACTTACCTCCCCCATGCCCTGCTAGATATGGTATGTGGATTATCTTATTAAGGGTGATATTTTCAAGAACACAGGTTGCCAAACCACGTTCCAGAATTCCGATTTTTGGCTTACTTGTAGGGAGTCCACGGATGTACGTGATTTATTTGAGCCTCATTGTCTCTCACATTACTCCTGAAAAGACCCTTTGGGCTGTAATTTTATTTTGTTTTCTTTCTGCTTTAGGAAAATCTCTCCCGGCTTTTCTCAGTAAAGAAATAAAAAATGTAAAGGCATTTTGTGACAGTCGTAGCAGCGGCAGCGGCAGCGGCAGCGGCAGCCGCCACGGGCCCAGCTGCCGCCATGCTTTGTACAACTACCCCAAATGGGATGAGCAGAATGATCAATCCACTGCTGCCATATCACTTCTATTTATAATCTTGGCAGAGCTACAAATTTCAAGGGTTTTTTGGAGACAGAGGAACTCTGCCACATGAAGCGATCATAGCTTTCATCTTTTCGGAGTCTGATTTTGCAGGAGTGGGATCCTGCAGCCTCTGAAGGAATTGATGTCCCTGCGGAACCCCACGAGCCTCCTGCTCACAAGCAATGACTTTTACTACATGCATGGAATAGGCTCAGAAGGGTCTTTGTGCTAAGAGAGCTTTTTATTTTTTTAAGGCGTTTATAAGACAGAGATCCAGTTTACGTATTTCTGTATGTTTATCCACAGACAATAGCCTTAAATCAGCTCAGGGTTAATTTCACACATCTCTCTCTGCCTCCCCCCAAATTGCTCATTTCCAATACTGGCCTCTACCTTAATTAAATGGTATGTCTATGGGGGCATTTCCACTTGAATGATAATTAATGGGTTTTCCCCCATCCAGCTGCCCATGAACTCTTGGTATATAAATTGTTGTGTAGCACATATTTGTGACTGGGCTTGGATAATGATTTTCTGCTCAACTAAAAAAAGAAATTTTTTTTTAAAAAGGAAATATCATCCTATGCACAGGATCTTTTCCTTTTACAACGTGGAAATGTGGAATGAGGAAGAAGGATACTTTCTAATTCATAAATGAGAGCACCAAAGTACCACAGTAACCATGTTGGAAGCTACATTGACCTTTTGGTTAATTTTTATAATTATTTGAAATCCTCACCTGTGTCCCTGGTGACATAGAAGGCATATGGTGTGAGACATGTATAAATTAAGAGCAGGTTTTTTATTTTTGGTTCTAGAAACATGTTAAAATGCAACAAATTTGCTTTTTAATGCACAAAATCTCCTTTTTCATTTTAGTATGCTGCTAATAATTGTTTTAGTGAGAGGCAGAGTATGTCCTAGTGGCTCAAGGTTTAGGTTCTGGAATGACCACTGTGTTTGAACCTTAATTTCAGCTCTTAGGCAAGTTTTTAAACTCTTTATATCATATTTTCTCATCTATGAAGTAAGAATAATAATAATTAATGTCTCCTTCATGAGGCTATTTCGAGGACTAACAGCATTGTTTATGTAAAACAAAATAGAATGCTGCCCGGAACTTACTAATCTCTATAATTATCAATCAGTAATTATCAATCAGTAGTTTCAAAAGAACATTTAACATTAAAGCAGAATAATTGGCAAAATTTAAAAATCTCATTTAGTCCTATACTGTTCTCTCAATAAAGTGACAAAAGTCTCTGAAAGTTCAATTTTTTTTCTAGAATACTAAAACCTCAGCAGATAGTGGGGGCATAAAATTTATAATGTTAATGAATGTAAACCTGAAAGAAAGGAGTTCTAATGGAAATAACAAGATGTGAGAATCTGTCCCCCAGACAGATGAGTATCTGAAGATGAACAACATCTTCACAGTAAAGGGAGAAAGAAATTTCTTGGGACAAAATTCCCATTTTTGTACCTCGCTGACATAAACCCTATTGTTCCATTTACTTAATTCAGACTTGGCATCCTCTTAACATGAGCAAGTGTTACAAAAATCATATAGTTAAGAAAAAGAAAATTAAAAAAAAATCTTTGGCCTTGTAATACCTCCTTCTCATTCAGAATGACAACATTAAAGAAAATGACATATCAAAACTGGGTTACTCTGTGGGCTGATCCCATACATTTAGACAGCTATAAGCTAGCTTGATTTGTTTTATGTTATTTTATTTTTAGAGTATATTTTATTGATTATGTTACTACAGTGTCTCAATTTTTCCCTCTTTGCCCCCCTCCACTTGGTACCCCACTTTCTTCCAGCAATGCCACCCCTTAGTTTATTTCCATGGGTCATGCATATAATAAGTTCTTTGGCTTCTCCATTTCCTATACTATTCTTAACATCCCCCTGTCTATTTTTTTCCTGTCAAGTATGCTTTTTAATCACTGCACATTTTCCCCCATTCTCCCCATTCCTTTTCCCAGCAGATGCCCTCCATACCTATGATTCTGTTCCTGTTCTGGTTATTTGCTTAGTTTGGTTTTTTTGTTTGTTTTTTAGATTCAGTTGTTGATAGTTGTGAATTTGTTGTCTTTTTAATGTTCATAGTTTTGATGTTCTTTTTCTCAAATAAGTCCCTTTAACATTTCATGTAATAATGGTTTGGGGATGATGAACTCCTTTAGCTTTACCTTCCCTGGGAAGCACTTTATCTGCCCTTCCATTCTAAACGATAGCTTTGCTGGATAGAGTAACCTTAGATGTAGGTCTTTGCTTTTCATCACTTTGAATACTTCTTGCCTGCAAAGTTTTGTTTTTTTTTTTTTTTTTTTTTTTAGAAATCAGCTGACAGTCTTACGGGAACGCCTTTGTAGGTGACTCTCTCCTTTTCCCTGGATGCTTTTAAGATTCTCTGTTTATCTTTAACTTTTGGCATTTTAACTGCAATATATCTTGGTGTGGTCCTCTTTGGGTCCAACTTGTTTAGGACTCTCTGTGCTTCCTGGACTTGTATGTCTATTTCCTTCACCAAATTAGGGAAATTTTCTTTCATTATTTTTTCAAATAAGTTTTCAATTTCTTGCTCTTCCTCTTCTCTTTCTGGCATCCCTATAATTTGGATGTTAATATGTTTGGAGATGTCCCAGAGTCTTATACTATCCTCAGTTTTTTGAATTCTTGTTTCTTCTTTCTGTTCTGGTGGAATGTTTATTTCCTCCTAATGTTCCAAATCATTGATTTGAATCCCAGCTTCCTTCCCCTCACTGTTGGTGCCCTGTAGATTTTTTCTTTAAATTTCACTTAGTGTAACCTTCATTTCTTTCTTTATGTTGTTGTACTCAGTGAGTTCTTTGAACATCTTGATCACCAGTCTTTTGAACTCTGCATCTGATAGGTTTGCTGTCTCCACTTCATTTGGTTCTTTTTGGGGGTTCGTTCTATTCTTTCATTAGGGCCATATTTCTTTGTCTCCTCAATTTGGCAATCTCCCTGTGTTGGTTTCTGTATATTAGGTAGAGCTTTGACTCCCTGGAAAAGACCCCTGTAAATTGTGTGGGACAGAGCCTTAGGTATCTGCCAGGGTGGGGCAACTCCCTTCACTGCCTTGTGGCTCTGTGTGGAAGGAAGGCTTGGAGAGGGGACTGTGCTACTGCTTGGTACTTCTTCTAGCAACTGCTAGAAGTAGTGCTACTGCTACTACTTCTGGGTGCTTGCCTGGCACTCACCCCATTTCCAGTCACTTCACCCACTCCCCATATGTGACTAGCACTCTTCCAGCTGTTGCCCTGGTGTTGAATTCCAGAGAGGGTAGGTTGGGTATGCTTTAAGACTGTGTAGGCCCTTTAAGCAGTTTCCTGAAAATCTGGCAATTTCTTCAGCCGCCTCAACCCCCACTGATTTTTACAGCCAAAAGTTATGGGGATCTCTCTTCCTGGCACTGGAACCCTGGTCTGTGTGGTATGGCCTCGGGCCAGGATTGCCTGTTCCCAGTGTATCCCTCCTGCTTTTTATTCACCACGTGTGAATGTGGGACTCCCCCTGTCCATTCCTCCACTGCAACTGCCACCTCTCCACACCACACCATGTCTCCTCGCCTCTCCACCACATCTCCGCATTGCTGTGTCTCCAGCCCTTCTACCCATCTGCATGAATGCAGTGTCTTTAAATCCTTGGTTGTCAGGCTTCCATACCATTCAATTTTCTGACAGTTCCGGGTGTTATTTGTTTTGAGATTTAGTTGTTATTCATTTTGTGGTTTTGCAAGGAGCATGTCTACGTGCATCTCCATCTTGACTGGAAGTCTAATCTGTCTTGATTCTTGATCATAGGATCTGAATGGGGGAGTTTCTAAACTAAACATTAGCATAGTTGCATTATAAATATATAGAAAGGAAATTGGTGTCATTATATTTAGGAAAACCTTTCTGGTGAAAGTTTTACAGATACAAAGGTCAACTGTGATTTTTTTGCAAGAATTGCCTTTAGAGCTTTATAAATGCTGCCTGATGGTCACTTCTTTCAAATTTGACTGAAGGAATTAGGAACCTACAGATGACTTAGCTAGTGTTATTAAATAGTTCTGAGTGCTGCGCACTGTGTTTAGCACCTTGCGTGCCACTATGTGTAATTCTCTTTGCAACTTTAATTAATATTTTCCCATTTCAGAGCTGAGGAAACCAAGGTTCAGACACACAGCTGGCGAGTATAAAGCTAGCAAATATAAACACCAGTAGCCTGACTTAAATCCATATGCTGTTAGTCTTAACTGCTATATTTCCTTCTACTATCTCACATAAAGTATTAAAATGCAAGATTCTAAATCTTAAAAATTATCCTCTGAGCTTCCCATAGATTTTAGGAACAATGCTGACTGTTAGACTAATGTGTCAACTAGCAAATATTGCAACACTGGAAAATAGTAGTTTCCTCTAACAATTACTGAGATCATTTTTTTTCTTTTGGAAAAGTGAACAAATCCCACAGATAAAGCTAGTCCTAAATGGAAGCATTTCACTGATATTAAAGCTCACTGACAGCACTTGAAGAAATATCACAGCTAAACCACTGCCGATGCTGGGCACTGTACTGACCTGATATTTGAAATGGTGAGCTTCACAATCTGCCTAATAATTAAAGTAATTTATCTTCAAGAGGACCTAGGCCATTTTGTTATTCTGACATGAAACTCTTGGGGAATAGATGACTGTATAGAATCTCTGTTGTGCAAACACTAATGTGAAAATTAAGTAGGTGACTTTTGGAGATGCCATCAACTTTGTGGCCATCAGTATCTTGGCTGCTAATTTGATGCTACTACATCTGGCTGGAAAACACTTAGAAACTGGCAGCAAGGTAACTGAAGCTTTGCTACCATTTTGTAGGACTTAGAAAGCAGATGAAATGACAATGCTTATGTAGGCTTTATCTTGTTCCAAAGGCCAAAGTTAAAAACAAATATGAAAAATAGTGTCTGCCAAAGCTACCGAATTCTGAAATTATATGGTATGTCATTTGAGTCCAGATTTGTTCTTTTCAACTCAATACCCATTGGCCAGTAGCATGTGGCTACTGAGCAACTGAATTCAGGTATGTTGAGAGTATAAAATATAGTCCAGGTTTAAAGGCTTAGCATGGAGAAAGAATGTAAAATATCTCAATTTTTGTATTGATTATGTGTTGAAATAATAATATATTTGATATATTGGCTTAAATAAAATATACTATTGAAATTAACTTCACCTGTTTTTTGTTACTTTTAAAAATCTAGCTACCATAAAATTTAGATTGCTTACATGGCTCACATTCTATTTTGATCAGGTGGTGCTGGTAGGTATTCTGCCCCAGAGGCAGCTGAGGAATGAGATAGCTTCACCATTCATCATGGACTCTAAGGAACTGTTTAGGAACCAGGTGGAATATTTTGATTGTCTGATCATCTCTACTGATTTTGTTTTGTTTTCAAAATCACTAATTTCTGCTCTTATCTTTAGCACATCTTTTCTTCAGATTTTTTGGGCTTATTCCCCTGCCCTCTCACCAAATGTCAGCAAAAGCCTTTAGCTCATTTTATTTATTTATTTTTATTTAATCTTTATTGTATTTTTTTCCATTACCATTTAGTTCCCTTATATCTCCCTCTCTTCTCCAGCAATCACCATACTTCTTTTTAGTAATTCATTTAAGGCTAAAATGTTGCATTAACAATGTTACCAAATTTTGGCAAATAACGTTTTTATTGTGTATAGTTAAAGTTTTAAAAAATTCCCACATGTGGTTTATTCTTTAACTTCAAGGTTATTTTGTTTTACATTTTTCAATTACAGTTTATATTCAAAATTATTCTGTATTAGTTTCATGTGTACAGCATGGTGGTTAGACAATCATATACTTTACAAAGTGGTCTCCCGATATTTCAAGTACCCACCTGGCCCCATACATAGTTATTACAATATTATTGACTATATTCCACATGTTGTAATTTACCTCCCAGTGATTATTCTGTAACTACCAATTTGTACTTCTTAATCTCTTCACCTTTTATACCTATGACTACTAGGTTGTTTTTATGATATGAATATGTGATGTAAATTCTTTGGTATTTCTTGACATATCCTTTGTGATCTTCTATGTATTCAGCTTTTCTGACAGTTTCATCCCTGCATGAGAAGTATGCATATTTTCTATATTCTATTTATTATGAGCAGACTTCTATATATATATCTTTTATATTAGCTCTTTAAATTCTGTTGTTCAAATATTTTATAAATCCTTAATATTTTTTTGTCTGTCTGATATATCAGTTCCTGAGAGGGGTATATAAAAATCTACAACTATGGTTGTGTCAATTACTCCTATAACTATGTCATTTTAAAGGCTATGTTGTTAAGTACATACAATTGCATGACTGTTTTATTTTCTTGTTGAGTTGTTCTTTTTATCTTATGTATTGCCCATATGTTTCTATCAATGCTTCTTCATGTAAAACTCTATGTTGTTTGATTGGGATATTGTTACACCAGCTATCTTTTGATCAAGATTTGACTGGTGCATTTGTTTCTGTATCATTACATTTTGCATATATCTCTTAAAATAAAAACAAGCTGGATGCTATTTTCTTTTTATAAAATATAATCAGGGATGATTTTAATTCTTATTATATTTATTATAATTACTAATATATTGATGTTTATTTGTACTATCTGGTTTTATGTTTTGTGGGTTTATTTTTCTTGACTTTGTTGAATCAATCAAGTCTTCTTTATTCCTTCTATTTCTTCTCAACTCATTTGGTAGTTATACATTTGATTTTTATTCCTTTTAGTTGTTACCCTTTAAGTATCTAACATTATATCTGATGTAACAAAATATGAAGTTGTCAAAATCCTCTAACTTCCTCCTGAACAATATAAGGACTTAGAATGATTATTCATGCCTGTATTGCAAATATTCATGCAGCATTTTTTGTTTATCTTGCATCTAAGCCACCAAATTAGTTAATATTATCATTATTTTACATCCAAAGTTCATTTAGATTTACCAACATGCTTACAAGCTTCTTTTTCTTGTCATTATTTCCTACGACCACTCTTTCCTTCTAGATTTACCATTATTTTTGCTGATTAATGTTTTTCAGTATTTTTTTTTCATTAAGCTTCTATGACTAGTAAACACAGTGTTTGTATTTATTTCCCTTCACTTGACATAGTTTAATTGGGAGATAATAACTTCCCTTTACCACTTTGAAAATATTATTCCATTGCTATCTGTCATCTTGTGTCACCAGTGGGACACTGTGACACATGAAATGACATTTTGAATCCCTCTGCTGGCAATGGCTCCAAAGATCCTGCCCCTATTGTTTTATAGTATACATTAAGGGTATAAACTATGAGCTGCTTTGGTTTAAGTTCCCATGTACTTCTGTGATTTTTGTTCATCTTTTCCCACTCAGAGATTTCACGCTCTGAATTTGAAATTTAGCAACATATCCAAGTTTTGTTTTTGTAGAGTTTAATTCTTCCATGAGGGAGAGTTGTTCTCTGTCGGTTCAGCCTGCCGTATTGACTTGACATTCTCAATGGTCTCATTACTGCTATATTCCACAGTTGATGGAGGCGCCAGCCTGACAGAATGATCTTGGCTCTAATGTCTGGAAGTCAGAGTCATGGAGAATTAATAATGGTGCACTCTCCCCACACCCAACCATGTTCTGCTCTCCCTCTTGTCAATCTGCTCTTAGGGAGAATTCCATTTCTTCTGTCCCATGCCTGGCATTTCTGTCATGGGCTGTACATTCGGTCCCTGGGGCAGGCTGCTTTGACCCAGCATTGGAGAGAAGTACATTTATGTCCCAGCTGCAGCCTACTCTGTGCTTCCAAGGGCTGTTTGAAGTTCAGGTGAGCCTTTTTCTGTCTACAAGATTCAGGGAACATGTGCCTGTGAAAGGTCCTGTTGAAGCCCCTAGTTCTAGCTCTGGATAGGAGTGTCAGCAACCCCTTCTGCTGGGGAAGAGGAGGATATTGGGGACTCACAGCTCAGCTTGCACCAGAAAATACCTCCTCACAGAATTCCTTCTCTCCAGTCTTTGCCCTTTCAAAATGTTCATATAGGGTAATAATTGAAACTTCTTTCTCAGCACCTATTTTAACATTTACACATGATTTTATTTCCCCATTCTTTCTAATCTCACCTCTATTCATTCATACTAACCGATATTCTGGTATTTTATGTTGGACTCAGGTATCTATCATATTTGAATGCCTGTTTAGTAAGAGTAACTAGTAAGTTATTAAGGATTTCTAAACTTTATTATCACTTTTCATGAGATTTTCCTCCGTTTTTGTTATTTTGAAATTTTTTTTTTTTCTTCTGGAAAGTAGGAGTGTACATACATAATATAATCTGTGGTCACCTATGTGGGACATGGTAAAAAAATGTTGAGTGAAATTTGTCTGGGAACAGAAATTACTTTTGTAGTGGTCATAAAGGCTAATTTTAATTTTAATAGATTATCTTTCATGTGGTAGGCAGTACATAAATATCATTGAATACATGAATGTGAAAAAAGCAATCCCAAATCTGTAACATTTGCCCTTGAATTACAGAAGTTACTGGAAAGCATTGAAGGCATTGTTATCTTTCAAATTTCAAAGAGGAACAAGACCTTTTTTTTAGGTATGATTTTTTTGAATTCCAAGCAATCACATTCTCTTTGGTGTACTTAAAGCACTTTACCTATTGTTGCCATGATGGTTTGTCCGCCGTCATCTTTTCCTGAGTTTTTGATATTTTCTTACTTTAAAATGCTAATCAAGGATGCTTGCAGGTTACTTTGATGTAGTGCGACTGGATGAAATTTAAGGTCTCACACAACTGGAGATCCTGCGATTTCTCTCAGAATTCTGGCGTCGTCCGTTCTATTCACACTAGTGGTCCAGCAGAAGTGAGTTATGCAGGGTAGAGCTCAGAGCCTATGGAGCAATTACTTTCCCAAAAATCTTCACTGGCAGGTGTATGCTGCCATATGGCTAAGTATAGCATGCAGGTGTCACAGATGAAGTCTTCCAGAAGATTTCATGCCCCACACAGCCAGTTCCCAACTTGTTTTGGGAACACTATGTGGTTTGTAAGAAAAGTTAGATTTTGGTCCACATGTGTCTTAAGGAGTATAAATTATTTAGAACAAAATGGGATATATCTACATAAAGGAACATTTTGTTCCTTCTTAGCATTAAGCTCTGTGCTGTATTGAACAAAGTATCAGGTGTAGGCTTTTACATTTTTAAAAATTATTCTCCCTGAGGGTTTAAATTTTAACCCAAGTATGCCACAGCTTTCCATCTGTCTGCATATGGAAAAAAACATATGACAGGAATAGGACTTTTGAGTTCTGTTTATTACTTTATCTATGACCATGTCACAACTTGCTTGAGTTCTTTGTGACTCACTTTTTCTATAACAAGGAGGATACTTCCTGTTCTACAAAGCTGTAAGTATTATTTGATGATAAAATGGTCTTTAGAAGACAATGTAATTAAGAATACTAACAGGTATTGTCTTCTCTCTTTGCTTCTATATATATTTAAATTTCTATGGTTGGATACAGTAAATAGGAAATAGGAACATGTACACCCATATTCTAAATGATTGGAAAGAAGTTGATAAACAAGATCATATTTAGCAAAGCATTTTATTTAAGGAAGAAACTGAACAAAGAAAAAAATATCAATAATGTTGAACTTCAGTGAACTATATTTATTAGCATCTATATTGTGTTCTCAGTAAATATAGATAACATCTTGTATTCTACAGAATCTGTCATCTATGTTTCCATTTATAAAAATTTCTAAAAATATCATTCTGAATTCCTCAAAGCAGAGATCATTGAAGCCAGATGATTGAGTGCATTAACCTCACTAGATCTATGTGAATGCATGAAAATATATGCAGAACTAGATAAAGTGGTGACATCTTGGAGAATTTTTGGCTGCTAAAAATTAACGAGTTGTATACACATACATATTGAGCATAATTAGTAGAAATAAGATAGGTTGAAGTGAAAACTATTAAAAAAGAAGTCTTCTGGAACAAATTATATTGTGTATTCTAGAGGAGGCAATTGAATAGAGTATGGCTTCTCAGAACAATACAACAGAAAAATTACAAGAGAATCTTGTCAAGAGCATTTTAGTGACCTATGGCATAGAAGAACTCACCTGTCAAGTAGCATTTTCAACTTAAGATTCACATTTTCATAAAAAAGAGCCAGCTCGCTAGTCTAAGAAGAGTGGTAATAATTGTATTCCCTGTTAGTGAGAAAATTAAAAAGAAAAAAAACTGGATAAGTTAAGAAAGGCAAAGCTCACTTTGCACGTTCAGAAAACTCTCAGTTTGAAGTCAAAACTAAACATCTCGTTTCCTTTGGAAGCAACAAACATGTTTTTCCTCCCTTCATAATAGAGCATTATCTCCTATAAAGAAAAAACAAAACAATGCTGTTTACATGTTTAATGTTTAAAAAAAATATAGAGACTGGCAGTCGCCAGAATGATGGCACAGTGGATAAAGAGCAGACCCAAAGATTTCCTTCCCCTCATAGCCTCCACCCCCACCAGTCTCCTGAGACAGGGTTGTGCAAAGCAGATCAGAGCTGGGAGGGCGGAGGCCTGGAAAGCTATCTCCTGCTCTTTCTGAGTCTGGATCCCAGGAGGTTGACAGGCAGCCACACTCTGGCCCTTTGGCTATTTCTGGAAAGACTCCAGGAACCTCTTTAAGTCAGATGATTTCACTGCCAAAGATCCTGACAAGAAATCTTTTCTTGACCTGGGGGCAAGTTGTAGAAGACAAGAATGAATCATCTGCAGAAGTACGGACAATTCTGCCTGCCCTAATCCCCTTTCCTGAGAGGTACTGTGCCTGGAATCCCAGCCACATTTTTGGGCCAAGCCCTGGTGATTCACCTGTGCCTCTGTGAAGAACACAGCTGAGTCTCTTCCCAGCTCTGCCTGTTCATTCCAAAGGGAGCCACTGTGTTGTGCCTGGTTCATCCAACATTCCCTTACAAATCTACAAATCTGTTCTGCTTGGAGGAAGGCATTCCAGGCAGGCAAAGGACAAGAACAATCAGGAAGGTTCTTGCTTCGCTGTGTGAGTCTAAACCCTTCAATTGTCAGCAGAAGAAGCCCAGCTCCCTGCCCTAAGGGTTTTCTTTGCTCAGATGGATTATCAAAAGCCTTGTTGAAAAATCAAATCATCCTAAATGGTTTTAAAGCGGCAATCAAGTTTGTTAATTTAAATATTAATGATGTTCGTTCATTTTTATCTAGATAGAGTGACTATAATTGGGATACTGGGATATTGTTAACTGTGCTCATAATTGTAAGGTTTAAATACCCACCTTGGATGAAGAAGAGAACAGGTTTCATTTCCCAAAGGTAAGGTCGGGATGCAGCCTAGGGCAGCATCAATAGCACTAGCCTTGAAGATTGCCTGGTTTGGATTTGAGGAGAGAACAAGCCACACCTGGGCTGTTTGGCTTTAAACAAGTTACATTCTGAGTAAACTTCCTGAACTTCCATCTGTTCCCCTATAAAATGGGGCTAATAATACCTATGTCATAGGGTTGTTGTGAGGTTTAAATAAATAAACCACCTAGGACAGGACCTGGTACATAGTAATTGGTCAAGAAATGGTGATTGTATTTATATTATTAAGATGGAAGACATAAAATCATTACAAATAGAAGGGTTTAAATATCAACAGGTATTATTAGGGCTATGAGAGTATGGGAAACTTTTTTTTTCTCCATCATTCTTCTCTTTATTAAAAAACAAAAAAGATCAATGAAGTTTATGATATTGATTTTCTGTTGTTTATATGGCATTATAGTTATTTATATCCCTCTCTCTGTGCATAGAGATTTGAATGTATGCATTAATTCAGGCTGAAATAAATGATTGATTGCTCTTGAGATCTAACTTGGACACCAGCAATGACACTCTAGCATGGGGAGAGGACACTGGTACAAACTTCAGAGAGGTTGAGGCTTGTTGGGAAGTTCCCTCCAAGTTAGCTGGGAACTTTTTGGCTTTGTTCAGATTTTTTTCCTTCATAAAACTCTGAGATGGGAGGGCATAAGAGTGAAGGTCTCTTTGTCCTCTGAAGTGATGTGATTCTGTACTGTTCACAAAGAGAGCAAATAACCGCTCTCACCCTTCCAAATCCTACTGGGAATTCCTGCATGCAAGTGAGAACGCATACTTTAAATTGGGTTTTGCATGACGAAAATTATTCCCTGCAAATCTCCTGTCCCTGAGCTGATGGGAAGGGAGGAGGAAGATCTTCCTATGCTACTCTGAGCTTCTGATTCTCAGGGTCATTCATAATCACTCAGATATAACTAGGCATTTGGTCAATGAGTCTCCATGTGGACATCAACTTGGTTAAGATTGGTTCCGCCATCTTTGTTAAGAGGGTGCCTGCTCTGCTGTTTCATTGAAATAATAAATCATGAATACTTTTCTTAGCCATTTAAAAGTCATTTCCTCTCATTTTCCCTGGGCTTCTGAGGCAATCTTGTATATGGAGGCTGGTGTGTGTGTTTTGATTGCTGCCTTTAAAAATAGTATATGATAGCAAACAACTGCTTAGAGATTTTCAAGACAAAATTTATCAGTGACCTAAACTCTAGCAGTGTATTCATCAACAGCAAAGATATATGTCTTGGATTACTTAACCTTTCTAAACCACCTGCTTCTTATTTTATTTATTATTTCATATTCAACATTTTATTTGAAATTCAAACATCTTATTATAATCATGTGCATGCTTTCTAAGCTGAAGTGGGACATTCTAAGATCTGGTGTTTCATGTATAAAAATTGCTTTTATGATAACTCATCTATTCAACAAATATTTATTGAGTGCCAAGTAACACAGTTTTCTGGATATTGTAGATATGTCAGTGAGCAAAGAAGAGGATAATGGCTCCTTTGGACCTTAGAATTCTACTGTGTCTGGAGGGTGGGAAGGGGGAGCAACAGACAACAAAATAAATGATATTGTATGTTAGACTGTGAAGAGTGTTATGGAAAGAAAGCAGTGCAGGTAGATGAGAAGTTCTAAGAGTATGCATGTGTGTTGTAGGTAAATAAGGTTCAAATTTAAGTAAGGTTATTAGGGAAGACTCCACTGTCAGAGGGGCTTTTTTTTTTTAACCAAAACTATCATTTATTTTGCATAGTTGTTTCATTTATATCCCTTTTCAACAAAGTATTTTTAAAAATTAATTTATTTTCAAATTATAGTTGACATACATTATATTAGTTTCAGGTGTACAATATAGTGATAAGACATTTATATACCTTATGAAGTGATCACCCTGGTAAGTATAGTATCAGGGTGACTTTTGGACAAAGATCTGAAGGAGGTAAGGGAATGGGGCATGGAGTTAACTAATGGAAGAGCTTCCTATTGAGAAAGGATGGCAAATGCCATGACCCCAAGGCTAGCGCCTCCTGGCCTTTTTGAGAAATAATGAAGAAAGGGGTTCATGGGACTGGAATAGAGTGAATGGGGTAAAAGATAAAGTAGGACAGAAAAGGTGACCAGATCAGAAATACAGAAGTGTTTCAAAGAGAAGAAATGATCAATTAGTATAATCATTAGGCACAGGGACAACATCCAGGAGATGAAAACCTCCTGTTTCTGGAGTTGACATTCTGATGAGGGGAGACAGAGTTAAAATAAATTGCATAATATGCTAGAGAGCGATACATGCAATGGGATAGAAATGGCCGGGGGATGCTGGGCTGGGGCGGGGGTGCCTAGTAGGTCACTGTTATCTAGAACAATTTTAGAGGAGTGTGAACGTCTCAAGACTAGACACTAAACTTTTGGTTCCTTTATGTATCATCTAATTCTGAGAACATAATGAATGACTAATATAACATCATTGAAAATGATCCTGCTGAATTGTATGCATTCAACAAATATGTTTTGGTTATGTTCCGTGTACCAGGGACTGCAATAGGTGAGCAAAAAGGGACATAACCTGGCTTCATGGAGTTTACAATTTGGCAGTGAGAATAACATTGATTAAATAATCACATAAACACATGTAAAGTTGCAATGTGATGATGCTATAAATGAGAAGAATTTGACTTTAGGAAAGCATATAATATGAAGAGGAGTGATACACCTTACTCTGCCTTCAGTATTTTAGTAGAAACATTGGCTTTCTCAACCTGGCTTTCTGCAGTGACGGTGAAATAGAACCTAAAAACAGTGCAAACGTTTCTTATCCTGTTTAAAAATATTCTGAGAAGCAGTAGTAGTGTTTCCAGTAGTGTCTTGCAGAATTTGCTTAGTTGAAATCTGTCTAAACAGTAATAGCTTCTTGCCAGTGTAGTTTGAACCGCACAGAAAAAGCAGAGGTTCTAATCTAAAACTGGATGAACTTGACTCAATCTGGAAAAGGCCACCGGACGTTGGGTTTTCTTAGGGCAATGACTTTAATAGATTCTGGGATTGAAGTAAGACTCTAGCCAGTGTTCTTATTCTTTATATGAAGCCAGAAAGTCTGACTCTTAACTTAATAACTCACTTTAGATAAACCTATTTTCAGCTTTGTTCGGAGATGTACTCTTGGTCATTCTTTACTGTCCATTACTTTAGGTGACTGGTGATGTGGTGCAACAATTGAACCAGATATATGTTCATTCACTAGCAGCAATGGCACATTTTTCTGCATTATGCCTGTCCTTGGCAAAGGATGCTTTGGCTGCTGCCTTTGCTGCCTTGCTGTCAGTTTGATAAACGGACAGGCTTCCTTCCCAGCAGGGCTGGTGTGGCTCCAAGTTGCAGCACTGCTCACTTCAGCAACATGCAGGCCATTGTTCCTGCTTCCTCTAAGCTCCGAGAGCCCATTCAGAGTGCACCAGGGCATTCCAAAAGATGCTCAGGCTGACAGCATTACACCAGGACAAAGGGAAAATAAAGTTTTGCTCTGCTCTGTTAAAGGTTGCTGCCAGACTCTATAGAGACATACTGTCAGAAGAACAAAAGGAAAGTTAATTCTGTCCATTGCACAGAGCTATTTTGAAAATTTACTGCCAGCACCTTGCAACAGGTACATTTGTATATTTTAGCTTTTCCTTCAAGCAGTTTTTCTGACTCAATGGTAATTCATTTATGTATTGGATTTTTAAAAGGAGAAGAGAGTAAAATAGTGTATTGTTGAGCACAGTTTTTAATGATAAAGAGAGTGAAACAGGACATGCTTGATTATAGAGACTAAAGAAAGTTTAGCCAGAGAAGACCAATTCTATCTAAGCATTTCTGCAAAATTGATATCATTAGTTCTGGGAGCCCACTGGATCGCTAATGTACCAGGTGCTTCCCTTAGGCAAATGCTCTTCTGTGCTCTGCTTTAGGCAAAACCATAACAGTACTAGTTATATTTATGTCCCACATCTTCCACAGTAATGATGTTCTCCCTCCTTCTCCCATCTCAATGATGTTCTTGTGTAGGAGGTGAGAATTTTGGTCACCATTTACACAAGGAGATCTAATCCCTGGGTCTAATTCACATAGGTAACAGAGATTGTTCCAGTACCCTGTTACTTAGAGTACTAAGTAAGTAAAAAACAGATGAGAAGGTGGGAGATTTTTTCATTCAGAAAACACATTTCTCTATGTAAATTAAGGATATTGAAAAAATGAGATGTATCTTAAACTAGGTGAGGAAACAGATTTTTTTTCTGTCATTTTTAAAGTATATATGTCATATGTTATATGCATTCTATTATATGTGTTTGATGATGACAATAAAAAATAACAGATATGAAAGAACTAATTTTTTTATTTTTTTAAAATTTATTTTTAATGTATTTTCTTCCATTACCATTTGTCTCCTTTATATCCCCCTCATCCACACAATCACTGCACTATTGCTCCATGTCTATGAGTCTTTTTTCCTTTTTGCTCCATCCCTCCACCTCCTAACCTCTGCTCCAGAGCTGTCAGCTTTCTCTCTCTCTCTGTATGAGTCTGTCTCTACTTTGATTGTTAGTTCAGATTGTTCATTGGATTCCACATATGAGTGAAGTCATATGGTATTTGTCTTTCTCTGGCTGCTTCATTAGCACAATGTTCTCCTGGTCCATCCATGCTTTCAGAAAGTGTAAAATTTTCTTCTTTTTTATGGCTAAGTAGTATTCCATTGTGTAAATATCCTATAGTTGTTTTATCTACTCATCTACTGATGGACTCTTAGGCTGTTTCCATATCTTGATGATTATAAATAATGCTGCAATGAACATAGAGGTACTTATGTTCTATTGAATTAGTATTTTGGGTTTCTTTGGATAAATTTCCAGAAGTGGGATCTCTTCTGGGAACTGTCATAAGGCAGTTCCATTTTTAATTTTTTGAGGTATGTACATATGGCTTCCCACAGTGGCTGTACCAATCTGCATTCCCACCAACAAGGCAGAAGGGTTCCCCTTTCTCCACATCCTCACCAGCACTTGTATTTTGTTGATTTATTAATGATAACCATTCTGACAGGTGTGAGATGAGGATCTCATTGTGGTTTTAATTTGCATTTCTCTGATGACTAGTGATGTTGAGCATCTTTTCACATGTGTATTGGCCATCTGTATGTCCTCTCTGGAGAGGTGTCTTGGCCCATTTTTTAAAATTGGATTGTTTTTGGTGTTGAGTTTTATGAATTCTTTATAAATTTTGGATATTAACCCCTTATCAAATGTATCAGCAAATATGTTCTCCCATTCAGTGTGTTGTCTTTTTATTTTGTTTCCTTTTTATGGTTTCCTTTGCTGTACAGAAACTTTTTAGTTTGATATAGTCCTATTTGTTTATTTTTTTTCTTTTGTTTCCTTTGCCTGGGGAGATATATCTGATAAATTATTGCTATGAGCAATTTCTGAAATTTTATTGCCTATGTTTTCTTCTACAATGTTTATGGTTTCAGGTCTAACATTTAATTCTTTAACCCATTTTGAATTTATTCTTGTCTGTGGCATAAGAAGGTGGTCTAGTTTCATTTTTCTGTATGTATCTGCCCAATTTTCCCAACCACCCAACTTAATTTCCCAGTTGAATAAACCATCTTTAGTCTATTGTATGTGCTTCCTTCCTCTGTCAAATATTAATTATCTATAAAGGTTTGGGTTTATTTCTGGGCTTTCTATTCTGTTCCATTGCTCTATGTGCCGGTTTTTATGCCAGTACCATGCTGTTTTTGTTGCTATGGCTGATAGTATAGTATTCCCCTTAAGACTGGATACAAGACAAGGATGTCTGCTTTCACCTTTCTGATGCAACATAGTACTTGAAGTCCTAGCTATAGCAGTCAGACAAGAAAAAGAAATAAAAGACATCCAATTAGAAAGAAAGAAGTAAAACTCTCTTTATTTGCAGATGACATGATACTGTACATAGAGAACCCTAAAGATTCCAGCAAGAAACTACTAGAACTGATCAATGTATTCAGTAAAGTAGAAAAATACAAAATTAATATCCAGAAATTAATTGCACTTTTATATGCCAATAATGAACTATCAGAAAAAGAAATTAAGAAAACAATCCCATTCACAATTTCTTCTAAAGGAATAAAATACCTAGGAATAAATCTAACCAAGGATGTAAAAGACATGAATTCAGAAAATATTAAGACACTGAAGAAAAGAATTGAAGAAGATACAAATAAGTGGAAGCGCATATCATGTTTATGGATAGGAAGAATTAACATCACTAAAATGTCCATACTACTCAAAGCAATCTATAGATTGAATGCAATTTCTATCAAGAAACCGATGATGTATGCCACAGAACTAGACTAAATATTTGAAAAATTTATATGGAACCACAAAAGGCCCCAAATAGTAACAGTGATATTAAGAAAGAAGAACAAAGTTGGGGGAATCATGCTACCTAATATCAAACTATACTAATTGATTTTTAATACCTACCATGTTCCTGGCACTGTGGTAGGCACATTAAATATGCAATCTCATGTTTTTGTTTTTGTTTTTTTAAGATTTTATTTATTTATTTTTAGAGAGAGGGGAAGGGAAGGAGAAAAGAGGGAGAGAGACATCAATGCGTGGTTGCCTCTTGCATGCCCCTAATGGGATGGACCTGGTCTGCAACCTAGGTAACTGCCCTGACTGGGAATTGAACCAGTGACCCTTTGGTTCATAGACCAGCACTCAACCCACTGAACTACATAAACCAGGGCTGCAATCTCATATTTTTAATACTAGACTTCTATTTTAAGAATTTTTCTTAACCATTATAAAAGTTAATAAAACATCATCCTTATAATTAGACTTACCTATACATTTTACTGATTTCAATGTTTGTCCCTATTTCTTCTACACCATGTATTCCAATTTCTTGAATTTTTTTTTTCAATTTCCTCAGGCTTCTAGGCAGTCTATGCTGTTGTGGGATTTTCTGAGATCATTACACATCTGAAAATGTCTGTCTCTTAATGTCACCCAAGAATGGTCTGACTGTGGAATTATAAGGTTACAGTCTTGTTGCTTAAGTTCTTTGCAAACATTACTGTTTTCTAGTTTTTTAGTGTCACATATGAGATTTTTCAATAACAGTCTGGTTCTTTCTCTTTTCCAGGGAAGTTGTTGTTGTTGTTGTTACCATTATTTTTTACCAGGAAATGCAAAGGATTTGATCTTAATCCTTGGGCTCCAGAAAATTTACCAGGACATATTTAAGGACTTGCACTTTTTTCAATAGTCTACCTCAGCTGTAGGCAATTTCATTAGATATGCATAATAATGCATTTTGAGGTTGTTTTAACTTGGGTTTTTCTAAAATGCAGAGTCTGAGACAATGACTTGGTATAGGTAGTTCATTTTGGAAAATTATTACAGTGAATAAGACTGGGGAAACTGGGAATATTGAAATAGGGAAGGAGAAAAAGCTGACCTTAGGGTGTATTACTGAGTTGGTTACCAATATGGATGATCAACACTCAATCCACCTGAGGGCCTTTTGAGGCAATGTGGCAGCTGTGCTTCAGAATTATTCACCTGAAATAGGAGGAGGAAAGTATTCATCCACCATTTTCCATTCCCCCATTGGCTAAAGGTTGCTAATTTCCTTGTGTTTTCCGGTGTGCACATTTATCCTCAGGGATTAGATCTCTTAGTTGTTTTCCCTTTGTTAGGCTGTTTGCTGAAACTGCATGAAAGCATCAAGAGAAGCCCCAGTGACAATCATGGGTTAGAGCTGTATTCCTTCATGCAATCATTGTGTAGCCAATAACAAATTTCTTGATGGTAGTCAGTCAGTTACCCCACCAGTCTGACAACTCCTTTCTTTGCTTGTTGGTCTATCACTTAGAAAGTTCCCAAATGACTCTTTCTACCTTTTCATACTCCCTGGCAGAGGCCTCCTCTCCTACCCTCTCTCTTTAGCCCCGGTGCTAGGACTCAGGACTATAATTCCAGTAGAGCCTAAGGACTTAGGGATGGGAAGCACACAACCTGAAAGTGAGTTACTAGGAGTGATGATGAGAAGGGCAAACCCTACTTCTACCTTTTGGTTTTAAGACCCATTTACTTCGCCATCTGTTGGCTATAGGTTCACTACATATACAGAATCCTGGACCACAGCACTTGGCCTCCTGGATGTGGTCACCAAGCTGGCTCCTTAGCTGGGCCTTTATTAGACAACTCCTACATTTTTTAGGCTGCTCTGCTTTTGAAGGTTTCACCTTGCTTCAGAGTCATGTGGTATATGGTGAGATCTGAGGATTCTCTAGTCACACACTCACTTCATTTACCTTCATTATAAAGTGTGTCTCTTGGTTTGAGGCAATTTTATTGGGATCTTACATTGCTAAATCACATAGGCTTCAAGCCCTCAGATGATGCTGGCTGAGGCACCTTGGATAGGAAAGGCACACTCATAATCCAAGTAGGTATAAATTCTGGTAAAGATATATTGCTGCTCTTCTAGGATATAATCAACTTGCCAAGTGACTGGCTTTCTTGAGGGATGTTTTTATATTGAGGCACCAGAATGTGTCTCTGATGCTGGCAGCTTAGGAATTCAGCAGTGGAAACAGCTAGATCAGCCTCAGTGAGGGAGAGCCCATGCCATTGGGTCTATGCAAGGCCTCCATCTCTGCCATCAAGGCTTCTTCATTCTTGGGACTATTATGCAAGCACTGAGGTAGCTCAAGTCAGATGTTGGTTGATACCCATTGGAAAAGTTAACCTATTCACCTGATGGTCCAGTACCCCTCTGAATGCTCTAGAATCCTCTCCAGTGGGTGTTAATATCACACAAATACCTATGCATGCTATGGGACCTCTGCCAAAGATGCACCCACAGATCTTTTTCAAATGTCCTTGTTTGCAAGCCTCTGACTATGCTCCTTTCAAGATCCTGATCAATTACCAAAGCCCTCTGTCAGCCCAAAAGTCTGTGTATATCTGTGCTTTTGGCAGTTTCTCTCTGCATATAAGGTATAAAACCAAGTGTGTTGTTCAGAGTTATACCCACCGAGAATACTTCCCTTTTCTCCTGCCCTTCAGGGCCACTTTTGAGTGGGGCTGTATTTTGTTGGTTGCTTATTTTCAGTTATTGTAAGTATTTTTAGGTAATCCACCTGTGAACCAGGATCAAATGTTTTCTCCTCTGTGAGTTTGTCATGGGGGAAGTCTCTACAACAACATGGGTGTCAGTTGAAGAAAAGGCATCATTGCAAAAGGGGAAAGTCACATGAAATTTGAGGCGACCTGCTTATGTACCCTGTACTCTCTGGGCCCTTCAGCCCAATCCTAAATGTACTATTTACATCATATAGTGGATTTCATCTGTTCCTGGATGACCTTGTGACTTTGTGGATCTCCTAATCCCAATTCATCATAGGCAGCTCTGGTTGCATGGTCACAGTTGATTCCCTCACCTCTACTAGGGCTCAAAAGCATGCCAGGAGTTTCTTTTGAAATGGTGAGTGGCGCCCTGCCTCTGAAGATTTCACCTTGCTTCAGAACCCAGGGGTCTGTGCTGCAACTCTCATATTGAGGCTTAATAGACACTGTACACAGCGTCCTAATCCACTAAGGATACCTGTAGCACCATCAATCTTCTAGGTCATGCCTGAGTACAAGGCAGCTTGTAGTGCGGTCTGAATCTGCTACAGGATCCTCTTTGTTCTGGGAAGCATATACCACACCTAAAAATGGCAGCCCTTCAAGACACCAATAAATGGTTCACAGTGTATTATTACCATGTGTAGTATGTGCCGATGCCATTATCCAAATAAGCCTACAAAGTGCAGTCCCTCTTTCTTAGTGGTAGGGGGTGTGTGTGCAACAATTTGTCGTTTATATTAAAGGTGATTTTCCTCATGTACCAACTGAATCTTTACAAGCATCACTCATATGGTAAGCCTTTGAAACTTTGAGTGCTTTATTACCTACACTACACTCTGGCATTACCAAGTAACCTTAACTGCTTGCTGCTTCCTGCTTGTAAGATCCAATGACCGTGGTATCATCAGGGTTGTCAACCAGCATTCATGCTGGTTCTGTGGTGTATCAAGACAATCAAGGTCTCTGTGGACTATATTGCGAGAACAGGAGATTTAACCTGATTCTGAGATAAGACAGTCAATATATGTTACTGTCTTTTTTACATGACAGCAAACTGATTTTGATCCTTACAGTTTATGGAGATTGAGAAAAAAAATACATTTGTCTGCTCACGAGCTACACATTAAGTTCTAGAAGCTGTGATATTCTGTCCTAGTAAAATCTGACATTTTACCTAGCAGTTATGATTGTGGCTACCACTTGGTTATGTTTATTTTGGTCCATTGCAATTCACCATGATGTCTCTAGGGTTTGCAGAGGACAAATAGGTAAATTGAATGAGGTTACCCCTTCATCCTTCAAATCTTAAAGGGTGGTACTAATTTATGCAATTCCTCCTGAGATTAGGGACTTCCCTTTTTCCCTTCCAAACACAATGCTCTTATTCCATTGACCAAAAAATAATCTTGATTACACTAAAGGAATGGTCAATAACTGCACGAATGGTCTGTGAACTCATTGGGCCACTATGAGATGAATTCCATTCATTGCCTAACTTCTATAAACCTCTCTAATGAAGGGTCACATGGCATTTTGGGTTCCTTACTATCATAGTGAACCCAAACCCTGTGACCAACAGCCCTCGAATGGTCTGGATATTCTCCTTTCCCTGGTACGTACTCATTATGATAACTAGTTTCAGATTCTTGTGGGGAAGGATCGGGGATATTTATTATATATATTTGCAGTGGCATTGCTGGATACTTCCTCAAGGGGCACTGACCTCTTCGTTAGTTAAGAAACTCTGAACCTGAGACTGTGCTCTCAGTCTGAGAATTGACTTAAATCTGGAAAATGGGTGAATGCTTGTTATTTTCTATTGTGGTGGCTGACACCAGTTTTTTGCTTGCCAGGTTTCAACTTCGGATTATGCAGATTAAACAAGACTCTAGGTAGCTTCCAAATCATCTTGCTTCCCTGATGTATTAACAATCGCCACAAATCCCTATGGGTCAAAGAATCCTGATTGTCACTCTGACCTTGCTGCCCGCTTTCATAACGATGTCCACACTGTTTCTATAAAGACAAAATAGCCTTTGTTATTTTAGAATCCTATCAGTTCCAGAAATACCAGGGAAACCAATACCAATGCAATCCCTCCCACTGTCAGTAGCCACAGTCAAGTTCCTTCACAATGTTGGTGCTTCCCTTCACCGTGCGTTCTTTATCAACTGGGTGAAGAGATTCCATTGGACTCCTCAGGGAACATAGGCAGGTATAGGGTTCTTTGATCTAACATGATAAATTTATTACAACATTGCCACCTCCCTGAGCCTTCCTTCTGTTTCCGTCCCCAATACTCTGCAAAGACAGTTCTGCACTTGATTTATTTTGGTAATGTCCAAACTTCAAAGAACAATCCCAGCTATGTAAAAAGACCAACTTTATCCTTGTCAGGATATTGAACCCCATATCATGGGAGTGTTCCAATGTCAATAAATTCTCTCCTCTCCAGGCTTATATGCTAACGTTCCGCGTGAGTACCCTTAGTGTCTGCTCTTACACTTATTCCCCTGGTATCTGTCTTGCAATTCCTTAGCATATACCCCCTGCAGAGTTGCTGTGACCTAAACATTCCTATCATTACAGCTCTTAGTCCAGGATAGGAACTAATACATGGCTTTGCTAACTGTTTAGTATATGCCCTTATAGGACAGAAATGTAACCTTCTGATAGGTCCAGCCTGGAGCAGTGAAGGGAGTGGAGAGGAGCATATGTTATGAGCATCTTCCTCAGATGAGGTTTTTGTAGCTCTGTTAGTCAGGGTTTTTCAACATCAGCACTATTAGCATTTGGACTATGGCTTGTGAGCTGTTGAGAGCTTCCCTGGCCTCTAATACCAGATATCAATAGTACCTCCCCTACTCAGTGGTGATAACTAAACCTCTCTAGTGAAAACCACTGCTTGGGTGATGGGATTCCGGCTCCTGCATATACCCCTTGGGGGATGGCAGGACTTTTCAGGGTGCAGCTAAGGTGAGGTGCCATTAGGCTGGTGCTATGCACATATGATAGCTTCCACCATGATAGGAACAAAAAAATATGAGCTAAGAAGGTGTAAGCCAAGGTGTAAAATGTGTGTGGCCCAGAGGAAAATAATATGCGCACATTTCACAGAAGGGAGCATTGAGGTTCAGGAAGGTTAAACAACTTACATTGATGCAATTAAGTTTGATGCACTGTACATAAAGATGTATAAGACATAATGCCTCCCCTCATGGAATTCTTAGTTCAGCAAACTGTGAAGTATTATATAATATGAAGTAAATAAGGGCACGTGATCACTGACAAGGTCATTCAACCAGCAAGTGACAAAGCTAAACATGGAATGAGTCTTACTTGTCTTCTGAATGTACATGCATCTTAGTATATAGATAAGCCTCAGGATTTAGTTATGTTTATTGTATGCTGAAATTTTTGCTAAATTACTTGCATACCTGTTATTATTCAAATTCATAGAATTCTAACTAAGTAGGCAGTGTCATCGCATTTTTCAGATAATGAGGTGGCCCTTCCTTGTACATCTTCGTATGACCTAGACACTTTATGCTTAAAGAAACACTGCTGAGTAGAGGAGAATGACCTCAGACTGATGAAATCAGTATGGACAAGCATGGAGATGCAGGCACAAGGTAATGCAGCATGTGGCGAGACACTGCAGGACCCAGTGACCATTGCCATTAGCTCCATCTTCATCCTCCACCGGTGTGACTAATTAAGATATGGGCTAGTAATAAGTAGCTCAACTCTGTTTAACAGCAGCTTGTGAAACTGGAAACTATCTAAAAATATATAACTAATGTGAAAGACATAATGTTGTTACAAGGGAATTGATAACCAAGGATGATGGGAAGGGGAAGAAATAGCAAGTTGGAGCTAATTACCAGGGAAAGCCCCCTGACACTGAGAATGGTGAGCCAAGATAATGGTCTCCTGAGAGGAGTGGCAGAATCACCATCAGTTAGTACATTTAAAAATAGGCAACAGAACACTAGAAACAGGACTACTGGGAATAATCTTGCATTAGGCAGGAAAGGAGGTAATTGACTAAGTGACCTAATATTAAGAGCTTTCTTTCTCATGAATTTCTAGAATTCTAAAGAAATAAAACTTTATAGGCTGTATACAGAAATGTGGGTGCCTAATGACTGAAGATGCCTAAATATAGCCCCAGATTATTCATAAATGGAAAATAACAGCAGCCGTGCCCCAGATGGAGCACAATACAGGGTCAGAGGAAATGTGGGAGGTTGACAGGCAAAGTGGAAGCGCTGTCAGGAGTCAGCTTTCTCTGATGCATGCAAATGCGGCTGAGTCCAAGTACATTGAGCCAGAAGAAGGCTGAATTAATTACCCAGATCCTGTTCTTCCTTTCTTCTTTCAGTCCTACTCTATCACAGTGTAAGACAGAGTTTACAGACACCATCCTTTGTGAGCTCCCTTGTCATCCATATCTTCCAAGTCCATGCTCTCCTTCTAAAACTGGTAGGTGGCGTGATCCTAAAGCATTGTTTCCCAACTCATGGTCCAAAGCTTGACTCTCAGCTACAGGAAGCTTGCTAAAATGCAGTTTCAACATCTCACTGCAGACCCATGTAATCTGGATGTCTGAGGTGGAACCCATGCATTTTTTTTTAAGTTCCCTGGTAAGTCTTATATACTTTATTAAGTTGGAGAAACTCTACCTGGGTAGGGCATGCTGTTAAAATGGAAAGAAACCACAAGGGAGCCCTGGCTGTGTGGCTCAATTGGTTGGAGTATTGTCCTGTATACCAAAAGGTTGCAGGTTTGATCGCTGTGGTCAGGCCACATACCTAGGTTGCAGGTTTGATCCCTAGTCAAGGCACTTATGGGAGGCAACTGATCGATGTTTCTTTCTCACATTGACATTTCTCTCTCTTCCTCTCTCTCTCTCTCTTTCTCTCTCTGTTCCTCCCCCCTCCCCTCTGAAATCAATAAATGTATCCTTGGGTGAGGATTTAAAAAAAAAGAAGAGGAAACCACAGGGATGGGAAGTGTAGCCCAACCTTTCTCCCCTCTTTCCTCATTTGCTTTCCCTGTTATTTTCTTTGTAGTATCTCCAACCAATGCGATCTCCTTTAACTTCCATACCACTCTTCCACTTATAAGGATGTAAATACACACCTGTTTATATTTTACCTGCTTTCAAGTAGGCTTTAATATAGTTTCTTATATGTCTAATATGTGAGTTTTTGTATTTCTGCTTTGTATTTGTGGTACTGTTTTAACCCTGTAGAGGGATTAGGACACGTCTTTACCATGTTTTTATCCTTTACATTTTTGTGGTAAAAATGGATTTTTAAAAAAATTCAACTAACTCAGATCTGTAAAAAGTAATAAAAACAAAACATGCAACAGAAACCCAGGGTTTGTCAGCCTTGTCCATGTGAGAAAGCGTAGTCTGGAGGCTGCACATTGAGCTTGGTGTCAAGACTGGGCGTTTGTTTCCAACTCTACCAATAATCACATATGAAAATATCAGCAAGCCATGTGGCCTCTCCGTTTATCTCTGTATAAGCAGGCATAACCAATAACTTTCTTATTCTCTCACAAAGCAGCTGAGAGGGTAAGCATGATAATATCACTATTTAATATCACTTTTCATTGAGGAAAGCCAAAAATGACATCAACATTATCAACATCATCATTTCACAATCTACAAACTATTGAACAGAAAAGTTCAGTCTGGGTTTCCCAGAGATAATTATTTTCCCTTACACTAAGACTTAAAAGAAAAGATAAAACAGTGAAAAACCGAAGATTCCAGAGATTACATCTGGGTAAAATGTATATCAGTAGTCAGTCTTCTAATTCCCCAGATAATGCTAGGTCTCAGGACGAGGGAAATAATTGGCATTGTTTAATTTCTGACATGCAACCTAATGAACAGCTAAACCATTTTTATAGAAAGCAAAATTATAGTGCTGCTGCTGGTATGGGGCTACTATATCTAAAGTTAATTGGATTTTCCATTATGATGAATCTTGTTTTTTAGAATTTAATCTCTTAGCCTCTTTCAATTGCTCTGAGTTGATGGTGAGACAGGAGATATACAGGGCATATGGAGTGAATCATGGTTTGGGGAGGAGCCTCATTAGGTCCAAGAGTCTCAGGTGTGTTGAGGCATTACAATGTGCAAGCAGGAATTAGGATTTTTGTATACTATGCGTCTTTTCAAAATGCAGTTTTTCTGGAGGGAAAACAGACTACTCGTAGTAAGAGATAGTCTCTCTCTCTCTTCTAGACAGTAACGTGTTTTAGTTCCATTAGGATGTTGAGTGTTATCTGTGCAGACTGGAGCAAAGTAGCAATACTAATGTTTTTTTCTAGTCTGAAGGATTGCTGTATTGATTACCTAATTTAACATCAGTTTGTTCTCTCTGGTTTTTTGAAACATTGAAAGAGCTTTCAAAGTGAGGAAGCTAATCTGATAAAAGCTTCGGCACCAATGATGGGCCAGAAGACAACGTGGCTTTCCCAGTTGTGAAATGGCAGCTCACACTGTCACTTTGAAAACAACAATGAACATGGGAATGGCTGAATATGTGCCCGGCCACCTCAGCGGCTCAGACAGCGGGCCCCTGGGGTGGCCAGACCGGTGCACTCAGGGCCTATGAAGGGGCCAGGATGGCCACTTAGCTTAGGTTGCCACACAGAAATGACCTTCAGTTTAGAGTTTTGACATTCTCTATGAAAAAAAAAACTATTCATTAAATACTCTCTGGCTATATGACCTTATCAACACTTATGTGCCATTATTTATTATGTAATATTTCACAGTTTGCTGGGCTGAGAATTCCTTGAGGCAGCGTATTAAGTTTTATTTATCTTTATGCCCAGTACATCAAACGTAAACACATTGCCTTAAGTTGTTAATATATTTATTCATGTGTATCGAGGGTATTCATTTACGAAATGTAAACAGTTAAAAATGTCATTCTTTTGTTAACTCTTAGATGGTATTTCTTAATTTTTTAGAAGTCACTAAGAATTGAAAAATAAAGTGACCATGGACTTATGTAGTCTTCTAATGGCCTTGATGACATGTGGAGCTGCCGGAACAAATGACCTCCATGAGGAGGCTTTTCCACACAGGCTCTGAGAAGATGTGGAAAGGAGCTGAGAGAGGCAGTCGATGGGGACAGCTGGTGAAAGCCACAGGTCTAACAAGATTCCAACATCTTTTAAAAGCATTTATCCAAATACCTGATTTTTAATGTCCTAAAAACAAATATATTGCCTCTGTGTAAACTTTTATGTTAAACTTATATTCGAGCATTTATTCTAATGTTGTATTGAAAAAAGAGTACCAGAACATTGCCTGGCACTTATATGGTTTAAAACAATTAAATAGCAAATTGATGAAACTGTAAACTTAATTGAAAGGGAGCTCCAGAAAGTAAGACTTGCGGTTCAGTCACAATGCCCCTTTCATTGCAAAGTTTCATTTAAGCATGGAATACCCACAACACATATTTAGATAGCACTTCACACTGTATGAAGCATGCTCACATATATTATCTCATATACCTTCATAGAAGCATACTGCATAATGCCTAGACTGACACACTTGGGATTTAGGAGGCAAATTTATCTTAGTAGTATCATTAGAGGTTGATAATTTCATACCACAGATGGAAATCTCAAGGTAAAGACCAGAACTCCAAATCCTGTGACTCTAGAAAAAAAACAGACTGACTTTAGAGATGTCAAGGTGTACTCTAGTACCAGGTCTGAATGTATATATTTAATTCCAGCAAATTATAAAAAACAATTTGCTGAGGGCTGCCTGTATTCTGTGATTATAATTTAGAAGTCAAATTCATCTAGTTCCTATATCACACTTATTAACAGAGACTCTTAGTCAAGACAAGCCCTGACAAGATTTAAGCACAAACAAAGAACTCTGTAATGAGTGCAACAAGAAAAGCATTTTTTTTAAGCACACCTTGATACTCCCTGGAGAAATGCGTAGTGCTCAGGTGAGGTTCTCTGCTTTCCTAGGAGAGTTCTCTAAACTAGTCTTATTTATCAGAAAACAATATCTTGATTTATGCTCTAGAATTAGGAGCCTAAGTATATCAACATGATATCTTTTGCATTTTATGTACTAAATTAAATAAAGTATATACTTGGAGTAGTATTTCTCTGCCTTTCTTTTTCAGTTTGCCCCCTTGAGCACAGTTAGCATTCACTTAGCATGTATGAGTGTAATCCCTGGCAGTACTGGTAAAGATTTGAATGTGATACCACTCAAACAAGAATCATACATAATGCACCAGCACATACACTGTTTACCTGCAAATGTCGTGTCTTGAATGCTGTATGTGTTTGGAGAAAATCACTAGAACTCTTTATCTTTAGCATGCACCAGCCTTCATTCATTGACTTATTCACTCATTCATGTATTTATTGAGCTCCCATGTTCCAGATACTCTTTTTTTGCTGGCCCAACAACTACTTTTCCTTTCTTCCATGTGGCATAGCTCAAATTTAATCCTAACATTTACTCTCGCCTCCACATGATTCAGCTAAAACCCAATTGGTTTAAAACAATCTTGATCTTACTTCCTTCACAAAGGATTGATTTTATGAAGAGGATAAATCCCAGCACTGGTCAATGGAAATTTGGAGGATGTCTGTTGGGAGGTATCTGGAAAGATTTATTTGCTCTTAAGAGTTGCACAAGGATAAATGATGATGGGGAAAAAAAATACAATTAATAAAAAAAGAGTTGCACAAGGAAGAAACTGTCCATAACAGTTTTATGTGTCAAATTGGGTAGGTTATAGTAACCAGCTATTAAACTGAACACAAATCTAGGTGTTGCTGTGAATTTATTTTGTAGGTGCTGTGAAGGTATTTTGTAGATCTGGGTACTGTCTACAATCAGTTGACTTTAGGTAAAGGAGGTTATGTTTTGTAATCTTGGTGGGCTTCCAATTAGTTGAAAGGTCTTAAGAGCAAACCTTTACCCCCGAGGAAAAAATACTGCCTCGAGCCTGCAATATCAGCTCCTGCCCAAGAGTTTCCAGCCTCCTGTCTGATCCTATGAATTTTGAACTGGCCAGCTCCCACAATTGCATAAGTCAGTTACTGTACTTGAAATGTCTACAGATACATAAAAAGACAGAGAAATATATAGACAGATAAATATCCTCCTGGTTCTGTTTCTTGAAGAACACTGACTGATACATTGTCCTTTTTTTCAGTCTGGAAATTTAGATCAAAGATTAAAAACATGGAAAGAACTGGTGTTTGATAATTTGATTGAATGTCTTGAGTTAATCAGTCTTGGAGCCTCCCTTACGTGGGACTACTTGTGATGAGAGAAAATAAATCCTTTTATTTTTAAGCCATTTTCAGTCAGGTCTTCTGTTATTTGAAGCTATAAGCAATCATACTACTAAGAAACAAACAAAATCAGCAATGTAGTACCATATATTGTAATCACAATTAGTCAACTCCAGATAGTTTAAGATGAAGACATATTGATATTTGGGTCATTTTCTTTTTCAGATAACAAATAATTTACTTTTGTTGGCTCTATGAGTGCATTTAAAAGTCCAGGAAATAATTACTAGCTCTTTATAGGACTGATAAAACATAGAAAAGGGTTGCAGTAAAGAGATCTCCTCCTGTAATGATAGATGTTTTGTTTTATTTTTATAGAAGAAAATCTTTAAAACATGAATCATATTCAGAAAATGATAAAGCTATGTTCAATGCTTTTGGAAATTATTGAATAACTACCATGATCTTTGTTTTTCATTTTTGAGGCCTTCCCAAGAAAAAATCATCTGCATGATTCTTTATTTAAATGTTTCATAACTGGCTATTTTAGTTCTATTTTATACTCAGATTACAGTTACAGTTAAATTACAAACAGCTGTGATTCCTACCCCAAGAATATGTGTAGGTGTGCACAAAACACTTAATAACATCTGCAGGGGACAGGTGTTGCATACGCAGTGTACGCTGGAGTGAAATAAATTCACTCTTAGGCTGAAGCTATGTAATCTAGTTTCTAAGGTTTAGTGTTCTGAGTTACACATGTAGGAAAACAGGTATATGACAAAAACACTGAAAGACTCTTTCGAAGAGAAGCCTACATTTCACTGTGGCATTACCTTCGCAAGCTAATCATTTCTAAAAATTTTGGTTACTTTGAATAACGGCTACACCAATGTGCAAAACAGTTGGCGGGGACCTGAAAGGAGTGACAGACAGATGTGCAGGGTTTCTCTTCCCCAGGAGACCACTCAGCATGGGTGAGGAACATCACAACTGCACACAATCTCAAAAACTTATTTAAACTTCCATTGGATTTAGTTTTAAATGAAAATTTAAAATAAAGTCTTTTAAAAGGAATTTTATTTTGCTTTTATAAAAAAAATACGTACTGGACTTTACAACATACATTTAAACCTGCATATACTTTTCCTTTCTGCACAGTAATAAAATGGTGCCTATGGCCATTTACTGAGCACTTACAATGGCTCAGTATGCTAGGACTAGGGATACAAAGATGGGGAAATGTA
Source organism: Pteronotus mesoamericanus (assembly GCF_021234165.1). Classification (NCBI taxonomy): domain Eukaryota; kingdom Metazoa; phylum Chordata; class Mammalia; order Chiroptera; family Mormoopidae; genus Pteronotus; species Pteronotus mesoamericanus. Next base: position 23,340,099 of record NW_026555325.1, on the reverse strand, counting down.
GTGTCCAGTGCAACAGGATACTGTAAAAAATTAAAACCTGTACCCCCCCCCCATGCAATGACATTCTGTATGATTTATTTAAACAAATGCATAAGGAAACATAACATTGCAGCCAAAGCCTCTCTTTCTGGGCTGATTTGGGTCTTACCAGAAGTGGAGGAAAGTCTTAGAGCCCTCTGAAACAGGCTATCCGAGGAGTCCTAGCAAAAATGCAAATACTTGGGGCTCACACACCCATCTCCAAGATATACCAATCATTTGGGAAGGGGATTGAATGCTTTATTTCCTGTTGGGTTAGTCTGACCTTACTTCTAAAATCCCCCCGTAAGAAAAAATAATCTGAAGAGAGGTTCCAAAATGGCTGCAGAGTAGCTGGAAGCTCCTCTTGCTCCCAGCCCTGCACCAGTCTTGCGGCGAAACCACAGCGCAATCAACTAAAAAATCCAGCTGAGTGTGAGTGAGAGGGTGTGTGGGTGCATGTGAAAGTGTGGCCTGGGCTCTCCTGGTGGAGCAACTGCCGCTATCGCTGCCCAGCCTGACACCTTTCGCGGTGCAGATTTTGGGTGCCCAGATTTGTCTCAGAACCCTCTAACCTGAGCAGGGCCATGCACTCCACTGCCACCGGGAGCCAGGGTCTGGAGACTGCAGGACTTACTGGGGAGGGAGCTGTCACCTCTTCCTTCCAGGGTGCCATGGAAACTGTGAATGGGGCAGAGTCTGGGCGAAGAGGCTCATGGCAGAGACCACCCCTAGAGTGCAACTGTGGCGGCTTAGCTGCAGGAGCCTTGAACTGACTCACTGGAGGGAAGCAGTGTGAGCATCCCCTGCCACAGACTTGTGTTATAATACAACTGCTGGACTTATCCCTTCCTTCCCCCACCCCATCAGGATGATAAGAGACCTGAAAGAAGATGATGCATACAAGATATAATCTATTAATTTGGGATAGAGGGGAAGAGGTGTGAGTGTGAGAGAGAAGCATGGATAGGTGGCCTCCTGTACGTGTTCTGACTGAGGATTCAATCCATACCTAGAAGTCCTCCCAAGACAGAAGAATTTATGGGAGGGGCTGAGCCCCCTAGTCAGCCAGATGGGGGAAGGCTCCTACCATTATATGGGTTCTCTGCCTTGGGGAAAGACAAAAACCACTGGAGACAAACTGCCATCTTTTTTCTTTTCTTTTTCCTCCCTTAAAAGGTCAAAGCACAAATTTTGTGTGTGCTGCTACCCACCTTGGGCCCCAGTGAAAGGAAGGTGGTATAGCCTGAAGTCACACAAGGAGAGTTTGGAGTGGGACACACTGGGGAGAGTCTTAGAGGAGTAGCTGTGAGGTTTTAGGGGCCCTGATATACTTGGGCTCCACAAAAACCATCTTCCTTGAGAGGAGACCCCCAGCACCTATGCAACAGCATACAACATGCTGTGGAGGTTGAGCCTCTTAGCCAGCCAGACAGAAGGGAGATCCCACCAACAAACTGCTTACTAATAATCGGGACCCCAAAACAACAGGAGAGTCTACATACCCACAAAGAGCTCATTCCTAGAGCATCCAGATCAGGAGATAAAGGAGTCTGCACCACTGGGTCCCACAGGACTCCTAACACACAAGGCTACTCCACAAGACTGAGAGCCAAAGCAAATCAATCTAATACATAGAAAAAAGACAAAGAGACAATTAAAATTGGGAGACAGAGAAACAACCCCCAAATGAAAGAAAAGGAGGAATATCCAGAAAAGAGCTAAGTGAAACTGAGGCAAACAACTCATCAGAAAAAGAGTTCAAAGTAATGGTTATAAGAATGATCAAGGAACTTAGTGAGAATTACAAGGAACTTAGTGGGATCTACATAAGCATGAAAAAGGATATAGAAACCCTGAACAAGAACCAGAGAGAATGAAGAATGCAATATCTGAAATGAAGAACACACTAGAAGGAAATAAGAGCAGGCTAGATTAAGCAGAGGATCGAATCAGTGAGATGGAAGACAAGATGGAAAAAACACACAGTCAGAACAACAAAATGGATAGAAAACATGTTTGACAAAATAATGACAGAAAACTTCCCTAACTCGGTGAGGGAAAAACTCACACAAGTCCAAGAAACACAGAGGGTCCCAATCAAGATCAACCCAAAGAGGCCCACTCCAAGATACATTACAAACAAAATGGCAAAATTTAAAGACAAAGAGAGAATCTTAAAGGCAGCAAGACAGAAACAGCTAGTAACATACAAGGGAGCTCCAATAAGGCTATGAGCTGATTTCTCAATAGATACAACACAAGCCAGAAGAGATAGGCAAGAAATATTCCAAGTAGTGAAAAACAATGACCTGCAACGAAGATTACTCTATCCAGCAAGGCTCTCATTTAAAATGGAAGGTGAAATTAAGAGCTTCCCAGACAAAAGAAGGATAAAAGACTACATTTCTACCAAACCAGCACTGCAAAAGATGCTAAAGGGAATCCTTTAAGAAGAAAAAGAAAAGAGTGAGAGAGAGAGGAACACAATGACAAAGGGGAAAAATGGCTATGAATAAGAACCTATCAATAATCTTAGATATAAATGGATAAAATGCTCCAATAAAAAAATATAGGGTTTTCTTATTCAGAATAAGAAAAAATGAATAAGAAAGAATGAATAAGAAAACACAGCCCACATATATGTTGTCTACAAGAGACCCACCTCAGAACAAAAGATATACAGAGGCTGAAAGTGAAGGGATAGAAAAAATAGTCCATGCAAATGGACATGAAAAAAAAGCTGGGTTAGCATTACATATATCAGACAAAACAAACTTCAAAACAAAGGAGATAACAAGAAACAAAGAAGATCACTTCATAATATTTAAGAGAGTAGTCCAAAAAATATATATATATCTCTTGTAAACATGTGTGCATTCAATATAAGTGTACCTAAATATATAAAGAAAATTTTGGTAGACTTTAAGAGACAGACCGCATACAGTCATTGTAGGGGATTTTAACACCCCCCTGTCAAGAATGGATAGATCTTCCAAACAAAAAATCAACAAAAATATTGCAGAATTGAATGACACTTTAGATCAAATGGACTTAATTGATATTTTTAGGACATTTCACCACAAAGAAGCAAAGTGCAGATTCTTCTCAGCGCACATGGATCATTCTCAAAGATAGACCACATGATCTGACACAAAACAAGCCTTAACAAATTCAAGAAAATTGAAGTCATATCAAGTATCTTCTTAGATCACAATGGCTTGGAAGTGGAAACCTACCTCAAGAAAAACTCAAAAACATTCAAATACGTGGAGGCCGAACAGCAGGTTTTTAAATAATGAATGAGTTAACAATGAGATCAAGGAAGAAATAAAAAAATTTCTAGAAGCAAATGAACACACAACAACCCAAAACTTATAGGACACAATGAAGGCAGTCCTGAGAGGGAAATTCATAGCAATACAGGCCTACCTAAAGAAGATAGAAAAATCTCAAACAACCTAAACCTACATCTAGAAGAACTAGAGGAACAACAATAAACAAAGCCCATAGCAAGCAGAAGAAAGGAAATAATCAGGATCAGAGCAGAACTAAATGACATAGAGATTAAAAAAAAATTTTTTTCAAAAGATCAAAGAATCCAGGAGCTTCTCCCTTGAAAAGATAAAATTGACAAACTGATACCCAGACTCATCAAGCAAAAAGAGACAGGACTCGAAAGAATAAAATCAGAAATGAAAGAGGATAGGTAACAACTGATACCACAGAAATACAAAGGATAGTAAGAAACTACTATGAACAACTATATGCCACAAAATTGGACAACCTGGATAAAATGGGTAAATTTCTAGAAACATACAATCATCCAAACCTGAGTCAGGAAGAAGCAGAAAACCTGAATAAACAGATAACAACTAGTGAAATTGAAGCAGTAATCAAAAAACTACTGACACACAAAAGCCCTGGACTAGATGACTTCACAGGTGAATTTTGCCAACCTTTAAAGAAGAAGTAACACCTCTCCTTCACAAACTATTCCAAAAAATTCAAGAAGTGAGAAGCCTCCCAAACTATTTTTCCAACACCAGTATTATCCTAATCTTAAAAACAGGTAAAGACACAACAAAAAAAGAAAATTGAAGGCCGGTATCTCTGATGAACACAGATGTGAAAATCCTCAACAAAATACTAGTAAACCAGATCCAACAATACATTAAAAAGATCATACACCATGATCAAGTGGGATTTATTCTAGGGATGGAAGGATGGTACGATATTTGCAAATCAATAAACGTAATACATCACATAAACAAAATGAAAGGCAAAAATCACATGATCATATCAATAGATACAGAAAAAGCATTTGATAAAATCCATCACCCATTTATGATAAAAACACTCAGCAAAGTGGGAATAGAGGGAGCATACCGCAACATAATAAAGGCCATATATGAAAAACCTACTGCCTAATTATGATTATAATATCATAAGTAATGAGCAACTACTAAAACCATTTCCCTTAAGATCAGGAATAAGACAAGGGTGTCTGCTCTCACTACTCTTATTCAACATAGTACTGGAAGCTCTAGCCACAGCAATCAGACAAGAAAAAGAAATAAAAGGCATCCAAATTGGAAAGGAGGAAGTAAAACTGTCATTATTTGCAGACAACATGATAGTCTATATGAAAACCTCTATAGGCTCCACCAAAAAACTGCTTGACCTAATAAATGAATTCTGCAAAGTAGGGGGCTACAAAGTCAATATTTAGAAATTGATGGCATTTTTTGTACACCAACAATGAAATATCAGAAAGAGAAACTAAGAAAAAAAATCCCATTTACTCGAGAAAATACAGCAAAAAATGTACCTAGGAATAAATTTAATCAAGGAGATAAAAGACCTGCACTTGGAAAACTATAGAACACTAAAGAAATAAATTGAGGAATATACAAATAAATGGAAGCATATACTCAGTTCATGGATTGGAAGAATTAACATCATTAAAATGTCCATACTACCCAAAGCAATCTATAGATTCAGTGCAATCCCTATCAAAATATCAATGGCATTTTCACAGATCCTAGAACAAATACTTCAAAAATTTACATGGAACCAAAAAAGACACTGAATAGTCATAGCAATCTTGAGAAAGAAGAACAAAGTTGGAGGGATCACAGTACATGATATCAAACTATACTACAAGTCCACTGTAATAAAAACAGTTTGATTCTGGCTTAAAAACAGACACATAGATCAATGGGACAGAATAAAGAGTCCAGAAATAAATCCATGTTTCTATGATCAACTAATATTTGACAAAGGGGCATGAACATACAATGGAGTAAAAATATCTTCTTCATTAAATGGTGTTGGTGGAAGTAGAATGGTACATGCAAAAAAATGAAACTAGACCACCAACTCACACGATACACCAGAATAAACTCAAAATGGGTAAGAGACTTAAACATAAGCCATGACACCATCAAAGTCCTAGAGGAAAACAGGCAGAAAGTTTCAGATATTCCATGTAGCAATATTTTTGATGATCTATGTCCTAGGGCAAGGGAAATAAAGGAAAAAATAAACAAATGGGACTACATCAAACTAAAAAACTTCTGCACAATGAAAGAAACCATCATCAGAATGAAAAGGGAATTGACCATATGGGAGAACATATTTGACAATGATACACTAGACAAGGGTTTAATCTTCAAAATATATAAAAAACTCACATGACTCAACACCAGAAAGACAAAAAAATCCATTAAAAAATGGGCAAAGGATCTGATTAGACATCTCTCCAAGGAGGACATACAGAGGACCCATAGACATATGAAAAAATGTTCAACATCACTAGCCATCAAAGATGCAAATTACAGCCACAATTAGATATCACCTCACACCTATCAGAATGACTATCATTAATAAATCAACAAACAAGTGCTGGTGAGGATGTAGAGAAAAGGGAAACTTCCTCCATTGTTGGTGGGAATGCAGACTGGTGCAGCCACTGTGGAAAACATTACGGTGTTTCCTCAAAAAATTAAAAATGGAACTGCCTTATGACCCAGCGATTTCACTGCTGGGAATATACACTAAGAATCCTGAAACACCAATTCAAAAGGACTTATGCACTCCAACGTTTATAGCAGTGCTATTTATAATAGCCAAGTGTTGGAAACAGCCTAATTTCACAACAGTAGATGAATGGATTAAAAAACTGTGTGGTTCATCTACACAATGGAATACTACACAACAGAAAGAGCAAAGGAATTCCTACCTTTTGCAATAGGATGGATGAGATTGGAGACATTATGCTAAGTGAAATAAGCTAGCTGGTGAAAGAAAAATACCATATGATATCACTTATAAGAGGAATCTAATGAAAAAAATAAACTAATAATCAAAACAGAACCAGAGACAGGGAAACAGGGACCAGAATGACAGCTGCCAGACGAAAGAGGGTTGGGGGGAATAGTGGAAAGAAAGGGAAGGGAGTAGTCAAAGAACATGTATGAATGACCCATAGACATGGACAGTGGGGTGGGGATGGACTGTAGGGTGTAGGATAGGGCGAGGAGATGAAGGAGAGCAACGGGGGAAAAATTAAGACAACTATAAAAAATAAGACTTTAAAAAAAGCAATAATTTGTTTAAGCTCCTTGAAATAACTTATTAGTGTATCTAGAAATTAACCTAATATTTTCATGTTCTTAAAATGTGATCCATTGACCTTTTGTTAGAATCTGTGGAGTGCTCAGGAATACACCACATTGCTGAGTACACAAGTTCCCATGGATGATTATTATGGTCACTGAAGTTGGTTAATAGAGAATGGCTGATGTTGGGCCAGATACATTCTCCACCCAACTCACTGACCTGGGAAGGTGACCTAGATGGATTGCATCACCTAGGATCTCTCCCTCTCTGCCTTCTGGTTGGCTCTGGCCAATGGGCCTTGGAAACTGAGTGGAGATAAAGAGTAGCATGACTAAGGTATTTGTTTTCTGGGCTCCCTCATCTATGTTGCCTTTGGATAGCCTCGTGCAACCCATAGGACCTTTTCTTTCGCAGTTTCTGCAATGACTCATGTCTCTTGTTCCTTTGAGCCCAGATGTGGTAACAGGTCTTCTGATGTTGCTTGCCCTGGAGTACTGCACTGTTCCCCTGGCCCTGCCTGCAGGTTGTGAAGAGTCCCTTTGTAAATACACTCTCCTCCAATCTAATGTGAGTGTGCCATTTGCTTTCTGTAGGCATCTTGACTGACACAGATAAGGTTAGTAGTATTTTATAAGTAATATTTTATATTTTGCAAATTGCATTTATACTTGTTTTTTGATCTTTACAACAAGATAGGATGCAAGAAAAGCATATTAAAAAATCACTTCCTGGAGGAATCAAGATGGCGGAGGAGTGAGTGAAAGTCACACTGACCTCCTCCCAGGAACAACCTGGTATTACAACTAAATTGTGAAGAAATCACCTGGAACAAACAACTGAACAATAGCAAGAGAGGAGCCCTGTAACCTTGGAGACAGAAGAATCGGCTTTAGCACAATCTAACTGGTAAGGAGTGCGGTACAGACCTGAGAAGGCGGGCAGGGCCCCCATGGGCAGCAGCACCAGAAGGATATTGAAACAGCCAGTTGGATCCCCCCTGAGAAAAGCGGGGTCTAAACCAAAAGCAGGGATCTCTAGTGCACAGCGCCAGAGCCCAAAAGATAGACAGAAAACAGCCAGCTGTGAAAAGTGGCAGGGTTGCGCTCTGACAGAGAGAGGAGGCTGGAGATGCAAAGAACTGTTTAAAGGGCCAATGCATACATTTTTATTTGCAACCACTTACTCTGGTCCCTGGCAAAGTCAGGGGCAGGGTGGGCTAGAGATGCCTGAGGAAAGACTGGGGAAGGAGGCTTTGGGAAGAGAACTGAGAGAGTAGCTGGTGAGATTTCGGTGCTTACTTATCCTCCATGCAGCAGCAGCCATCTTGGTCTGGCAGAGACGACTACCCCTGAGTGGCACCAGCATCAAAGGACCCAATAGCCCCACTCCCAGGTGGAATTCCACCCTGCCCTGTGCTGTCTAAGCTGCCTGCTGAGTGCAGAGTGGCAGCCACAGAGAGTAGATCCCTGGATAAAGGGGGTGCAGAGAGGTCTAGCAACACTTGAGGAGAGACTGGGGACAGATGCTTTGGGGAGAGAATGGAGAGGGTAGCCTGCAGCATCCCAGAGCAGACTCCTCCCCCATACACACCAGCATGAGAGGACCCAATAACCCCACCCCTAGGAGGGACTCCGCCCTACCCTGAGCTGTCTAAGGCAGCCTGCTGAGTGTGGAGTGAATAGATTAACAGCTGAAGGAGATAGCCACAGACAGTAGATTACCAGAAGTCTCGAACAGACTGCCTAAGGTCAGACTGGGTCAACATCTGACATCATCAGAGGCAGATCCAGAAAGTAAAAACAGCGGTCTCCTACCATAGAAGTTCACACCACAAAGTCAGGAAATCAAGACAGATCAATTTAAGAATCAGAAGCAAAAAAGAAGAGTCACAAATAATGGGAAGACAAAGAAATACGCCCCACTCGAAGGGAAAGGAATTCCCAGAAAGAGAACTAAATGAAATAGAGGCAAGTAAACTATCAGGTATTGAGTTCCAAACAATGGTTCTAAGGAAGCTCTATGAGCTCAGTGAGCTCAGAGAGAATTACAAAAAACTACAGGGAAACTATGAGGAACTTACTGCAAACTATATCAGCATGAAAAAGGACATAGAAACTATCAACAAGAGACAAGAGGAAATGAAGAATACAATATCTGAATTGAAGAACACAGTAGAAGGATTCAAAAGCAAGCTAGATGAAGCTGAGGACCGAATCAGTGAGTTGGAGGACAAGGTAGAAAAAAGCTCCCAGAAAGAACAAGAAATGGAAAAAACACTCAAAAAGAACAAAGAAGCATTTAGGGAAATGCAGGACAACCTGAAATGTAATAATATCCGTATAATAGGGATACCAGAAGGAGAAGAGGATGAGGGAGGAATAGAGAACCTGTTCGAAAAAGTAATGATGGAAAACTTCCCTAATTGGAGAAGAGAAAAAGGCACATAAGTCCAGTAAGCACAGAGGGTCCCATTTAAGAGGAACCCAATGAGGCCCACTCCAAGACACATCATTATTAAAATGGCAAATAACAAAGACAAACAGAGAATCCTAAAGCAAGCAAGGGAGAAAGAGGTAGTAATATATAAGGGAGTCCCAATATGGCTAGCATCTGACTTTTCAACAGAAACACTGCAAGCCAGAAGGGAATGGCAAGATATATTCCAAGTCATGAAAAGCAAAGGCCTGCAACCAAGACTGCTCTACCCAGCAAGGCTCTCAATTAAAATGGAAAGTGAAATAAGGAGTTTCCCAGACAAAAGAAGGCTGAAAGAATACACCTCCACCAAATCAGCATTGCAAAATATGCAAAAGGGACTGCTTTAAGATGAATAAAAAGTTTCTATGAATACCCATTTCCTTTCAGAGTTGCCAATACTTGATATTACCAATATTTTTAATACTCATTAATCTGATTGTGACAATGATGTTATTTTAATTGTTCCTTTACTATTTGTTGAAACTAAACCTGTTTTAGTATATTTCTTGCCTATTTATATTATTAAAAAAACCACCTTAAAATGACTTTTTGGTGGTCTTTATCCATTTATTGATTAAAGGTTTGTAGAACTTTTTTCCTCCCTGCAAAAAAACCCAAAACCTATTAACCATGTTTTAGATGTTTTGCAAATACTTTTCTATTCTATTCCTTGTCCTTTAACTTTTTTTATATGTATATTACTATATGGTTAAATGTTTAAATAGTCATATTGTTAATATTTTATAGCTTCTAGGTTTGAATATTTTACTTCAGGTCATGAAAATTAGTTCTATTTTCTTCTCAAACTCCTTAGATTCTTCATATTGATTTTTAACTCACCTGAATATTTCTTGTATAACGTGTGAAATAGAGCTCTATATTTGTTTTATTTCAAGTAATAGTGGTCCATGAACCTTATTTGTTGAATAAACCTTATTTTACCCATTGATTTGAAATATCAACTTAATCATATATTGTTAGACAGATATATATGTTTGTCTCTAGAATACTCATTATATTTCATTGATCTACTTGATTACTTCTGTGTGGGTGTCATGTTGGTTTAACTGCTGAGACTTTATAATGGTTTTAAATTTTTTAAATATTTTATAATTAACTTTGACATTTAAAAAAATAAATAAAATCAATCTGCATTTACGAAAGAAAGAAAGAGAGAGAGATGGAACTCCTACCTTTTGTGACAACATGGATGGAACTGGAGAATATTAAGCGAAGTGAAATAAGCCAGTTGATGAAAGACAAATACCATATGATCTCATCTATAAGTGGACTCTATTCAACAAAATAAACTAACAAACAAAATAAACCACAGGCACAGAAATATGGAGTAGCCTGAAAGTGACCGGAGGGCATGGGGAAAGAGGACAATGGTGGAAAGAAGAGGAAGGGACTAGACAAAAAACATGTATGAATGATCCATGGGCATGGATAACAGAGTGGGAATTGACTGGGAGTGAGGGGTGGGGGTGGGATGGGTGGAGGGAGGTAAAGGGGGAAAAACTGAGACAACTGTAATAGAATAAACATGATTTATAAATTAAAATAAATAAATAATAAAATCACTTCTTTATGAATAAGAAAACTGGGGCCAAGAGAAGTTAAATACTTGTTGAAGTTCACCATGCTGGTCAGTGGGAGAACCACAGAGGCAAGTCTCGTTTAGTGACTCTGAATTTAGAGCTCTTTGCACTGCATCAAACTGCCAGTCCTTTTCTTTCTTCCCTGCCTGTCACATAGCCCAGTACCATTACCTGATACAAGTGCAATGAAAATGACATATTTTGGGTAACACTGAGCAAACAAAGAAAGAATTCAGAGCAATCCATATATTTGTTTCAATTGCAGGCACCCTGAGTGGGAGACGAATTTTCTCAGAGGAAATGAGCTTCTCCACAGTTGCTCACATGGCTCTGATACAACCTGGCCTCAGGATCCTTCCATCTAACAGTGACTTACTCACCCTTTCCTTGGATCCCTCTGTATTCTGAGCCAGCATCTCTGCAAGTATCTTTGGTACTTTTTCTGTTTCTAGCCCTTCCTTTAGATCAGCAGTTCCCTTATGATAGGAGCCTATTTTTTCATTTGTTACCATTTCTCCAATTTCTGCCTAGTTCTGGGAACATAGTAAGTGTTCAGTAAGTATTTGTTGAATAAATAAAAGAGAAACTCTTTGTCTAGTGCCTTCATATACCAGGATTATTATGAAATCTTGGAGTTACTTTTTCTACTAGTCTTATTTATACTCTGAAACAGCCAATTTCTGTGGATTCTACCTTTGGAATTTTTTTTCTTAGATATATTTCTTCCTTCTCCTTACCAATGTCACTATGTTAGTTCATGTTCTCAGTATTTCTTTCCTGGATTTGGTTATAACAGTTTTCTAAAACTTGCCTCTGGTTTTTGCCTGTACTGATGCCAGCTTAATCTCTGAGTCCAGCTCTGATCATCTCACTCGTCATGAGCTCTCGATGGCTTCAAAACCTGAGAAACCTTAGTACCTGGTGTCATATTTATTTGCCAGAATTTCTTTCTGTAGACTCTATGTTCTAGCCTGCTCAAACTTTATCTTGTCTCTGATAATCCTGGTTTCCTCCCCACTCCATACTTTGCTGGTATGGTTTTAACACTTGAAATACATTGCCTCACCTGGTTTAGCTCTTTATGTGGCTATGCTGAGAAGCTACTTCTTCCATGAAATCTTCCTAGTTCTGCTCGTATTCATTTTTCCAAAAGTATTTTTTTTCTGATTTTGAACTCTCATATCACCTTATCAGTATCATTTTAGTAACATTTAATACTTTGCATTAGATTTATGTATGTTATTCCTCTATATCTTACCTCTCTACAAGATGGTAAGGTCCTCAAGATCAGGATGTATATTTAAATTATTCTTGTATCTCTCTTGTTACATATGGTGCTTTGTACATATCAATACATATTTATTGAATTAATATATATATAATTGCACAAGGAAAGCATGGACAAAAATTGGGGAATCACAATTAATTAAAGTTTAGTAGATGGGTGACCCCGAGGTCATGAAAAGAAATCAGAGGCATGTGTCACTGTGGCAAAAAACAGAGAAGCAAGAGAAAGTTGTGTACCTGTACTACTGGATATGTGGTGAGGCCTTGCTTGCCTGAGTAAGAGATGAGATAAGAGATACTGGACACCAGTAGAGAAGACACTGAAGCTCAAAGGGAAAACTGACTTATTCAGAGGTGATGAGCAGGCAGTAAAATTGTTCTTCATGAAAAATGACAGAAATCTTTGTAATAAACAGAAGGATAAACAGGAACGAAAGTTATGTTGAAGGTAGAGATTACCAAGTACTATAATTAGGTCCTGAATAAGGCTGAATAGAGATGTGGCAGCAACAAAAAAATGGCTGGACTTGGCGACTGACAGTGAGTTGATGTGTATGGCTGTTGGTAGAGTACAGAAAGAGAAGAATTAGAAGCAGGCAGAGCTACATCAGAGTTAGATCACTGGGCTGACCTTGGGGGAAAGCCTTTGACACCCAGGAGGCTTCTTGGCCATTAATATCTGAAATGTTTAATAGCAGCACTGATATGGGGTATTGAAGTTGCCTCAGAACTGAAGAAAAGGTCAAGGCAGATGTTTAGTTCTGTAAAAGGACTCTGAAAACACTCATGGGCTTTCCAGAGCCTTTTCTTCCAGATGTGATATGTATTGGATACCTGTTCCAAATGGGAAATTCTGGTACTCTAAGCAGTTTGTTTAGGTTATACTTACAGTTCTACCTAGGTCACAACAGAATTCCCTTCATACTACAATGATATGCTGAATATCTGATTCCAAATCTGAGAGTAATTCAACATGGAGAATGAGGCATTTGGAACTCCTAGATTCTTTTTCTAAGCTTTTAAATGCCTTACTGAATAAGTCTAATTGCTCAATTTCTCTGCTGAAATTTCATCACTGGTTCAATTAATTCAGTAGTATTCACTTCAAAGTGAAGCTTAATTAATGAATGTCTTATTTATAAATCCTTATAAAGAATTGTTTTACCTCAAGCCTTCAGGATTCAACTTGAATCCTGATACAAGACTTAAATTCAACTTGAGTCTTTTTGTGTGAATGGCTTTTCAAAGAAATGGTCTCCTTTTCTCCCCGTGGAAAAATCAGCATAAACACTATTGGAATTTATCTAAATAAAAGAATGGGGCATTTTCATCATTCCACAATAAAAAGGAATTTTTCTTGGAAATGAGGTGTTTTCTATTCAGTGTTCAATTTCTACTTGATTTTACCTCCTCCCACTGCCTTTCAATTATCTAAGGCTAGGGAACATTTAGATTTAAGTGGTGAGCAGAGTTTATCCAGGGAGACAGAATCAGGGCAGAGTTGCATATTACATTCATCTTTAAATTTCTGTTCCCTTGGCTGTCTGTGGCCTGTAACTATAGCTACATGGTCAAATATTGTTTTTTCATATCTACCTCTCTTGGGGTTTGTGGGTAAATGCCAAAGAGCAAAATAGCTGGAATAATAGTTTTGAGAACTAGCTCCACATTATAAAAACCCATTCATTGTATGGGAGAAATGACAAATCTATGTAGAAATTTTGTCTGGTGCCCATACAAAAATAACCCCACAGTTTTCTGTGGTATTTGGCCATCTCCTGTTTTGTTTTGTTTCAGGGTGAAACAAGGTTAGATAAATCCAAGCACCATTCTGCTAGATTCAAGATTACAACAAAAAAAGAAAGAGTTGGGGAAGGTCAAAGTCCGTGGTTATAGAAAATAGAAAAGGTGTTAAATTGTAAAAATGGAAACTTGGTTTTGGGAAAATTATGAAGCAGGTAAAGATTGCCTTCCATATCTCTTCTTTCCCCTCTCCCCCACCTAGAGCCCATTCTCCACATGGCTCTTTGGGCCTCTGTGCAATTAGATTTCATTAGAACCTAAAGTTCAATTTCTAAAGTGTAGGCTGATACTTGAGAGAAAAAGAGGGGAGGTAACAATGGTTTTAGACTACACAGAGTTGATGTAAGGGTTCCTTTTACATATAAAAAGAGGGGACATAGTTTTGGCCCAGTGAGGATGGATTTGGATGGGGGTAGAGGTACTTGCTGAAAGTAGGATGAAGAGTGACTTTAAGACTCAAATTGTTGAGGTAAAAATGTTTAGGTACTGTATAAGCTAGCAAAAGAGCTGTAATTGCACCCTTTAAATCACAAAATGTAGAGAGTTACTTATTCTACTTCTGAAGGCACAGAACAACAGATTACTATAGCTGAGCATAAAATACCACTTGGTTGGCACAACCCATGGCCCTTCCACGCAATGCCAAGACACTACATTTGATTTTCAGAATTAAAGCAAATCTTTTCTGAGGTTCAGAATCAACTCAGTATTTTTCGTATCCAGTTTCCAGCTGGAACAAGATTCCAAAGTGTTAGAACTCACATAAAAAAATTACTTTTTGCAAATATCTGACCCAATTCTGCACATGCCAGAGGTTTGGATGACCATTATTAATAGTCTTGATAAAATTCATAAAATGTCCACAATTTTGGCTTTTTGTTCTGATAGAATTTTAACTCCTTTTGATTTTCCATCTCTAAAACTTTTAGAAAGAGTAATAGGGTGTAAAATACCCTTAACTTATGCTATTTACATTCCATGAACTTATTGTGTTTATAACTTATTGGCCCATTTTGTCAGGAATTTTTTTTTGCAGTGGATATATATGGCTATATCATTATTATACAGTGGAGATCATAGATTGAGAAAAGCCAAAAAAAATAATAAAAAAATAAATTTCTATTTTTATCTTACAGAATAAATGTTGGATTTCTCACAAGAGGCCTATAAAGTATTTTATAAGCAATACATCTTTAATCTCCTGAGAAAGCAGCATGTTATGTTAGAATAGGAATCAGAGAGCAGTTTTTTCTCCAACTACTCAGTAACATTAGATAAGTGTAGAAGCACTCTTGGTTGTCGCCCCAAAAGCAATTCTTCTAGGCTAATCCTTCCCCTTGTTTGTCAACTCTCCCATAGGTTGACAAGCCTCCATTTTCTTGGAGGTTGGGTTGCTTCTCATCACTAGGGATAGAATCATGATTAGTCCAAGTCAGTTATGTAACACCTTTCTCTTTTGTCACTGAGAAGTTTAGTGGTGACTATGTGATCTATTTTGATCAAGATGATGAGGGGGATGTCAGCTGGGGACCCTTTTAAAAACAATTTCTTTGCACTTACATAAAGAACAAAAGAAACACTGCCATCACTAGGTGACCCAACATAGCATCACCAAAAAAAAGGGGCAAAGTGATATCTTTATTTTTCATCCTCACCCAAGGACATTTTTTCATTGCTTTCAGAGAGAGAGAGAGAAAGAGAGAGAGAAGCATTGATTGGCTGCCTTCCATATGCTCCTGGACTGGGGATTGGGGATTGGGGATTGAGGATCAAACTGCAACCTAGGTATTGCATCCTGACCAGAATTGAACTGCAACCTTTTCGTTATGGGATGATGCTCCAACCAGGTGAGCCGCACTGGGCAGGACCAAAATGATATCTTGAGCCTTCTGATGCATTGCAATGTCAAGTATGTAATTGTTGGCTCTGAAGTATTCTTCATAAAAATGTATAACTTGAATCTATTCACAAGGAAGCAATCAAATCTGGATTGTTGGACATTTTATTGGACAACTGGCCTGGACTCTCCAAGAATATCAATGTGATAAAAGGCATTTCAAGGGAAGGTAGAGCAACTATTCTATGGTATAGGATATCAAAGATGTATGGTCCTTGATTGAATCCTGGATCAAAGATGGAAAAAACTCTTCTGAAAGATATTTTTGAGAAAAAAGAGTAAATCTGAACACAGGCTATATTTTAGATAAGGCTTTTTAAAAATAAATTAAGTTCCTGGCACATATAATAGTATTTTGATTATACAGAAGAATGTCTTTTTTCTTAAATGAGTTATGCTGAAGGATCTAGTGGTGGATTATCATGAGTCTGCAACTTGTTTTTAAAATGATTTAATATAATGGGGGGTGGGAAGAGAGAGAAATGGCAAAGGCAAGTATCTGACCAGTAACAACATCACCTGGGAGCTTGTTAGAAATGCAGACTCCTAGGTCCCACCTCAGAACTACTGAATCAGAATCTAAAATTTAAGAAAATTTCCAGGTGATTCCAATGCACATTAAAGCTTAAGAAGCACTTCTGTAGGCATGTAGTCTGGCCAAACAGCCATATTTTTGTATGTACATGAACAAATGCATGAGCCTGGTCTGTAGACAGAAGGAGGAAGACAAAAGCAGATATGCAAAGAGAAACAGAGGGGCAAAATCAGAGCTCTGGATAGTGAGTACTCCCACTACTATTGCTGCATACTGGTGTAAAGCAACAACAATCAATCATTACTGTCTCTCACAGTTCTGGGTTTAGCTTGATAGTTCTTCTTGGACTCTCTCATGTGGTTGCAGTTGGGCAGTATTCTGGGAATTATGTTGACAGCTTCCATACTTACATGTCTGGTTTCTGGGCTGGGAAGACTCAAACAGCTGGGAGCAGGAACAGACTGGGTTTCTTGGAAATCTATGTGGCCTTTTCAAGTGGTTTCTCCCACATGGCAGCTTTAGGACAGCTGGACTTCTTACATGGAGGCTCAAGGTTATAGGGGCAAATTCTAAGACAGAGAACCAGGTAGGAGCTGTATCACCTTTCCTAGCATAGCTTTGCTTTGCAAGTCATCTAGCGCTCTTTCATTATGATCCTCTATTAGTTGAAGCAGTCACAAAGGCCCACACAGTTTCAGGAGAAATTGTCATATACTCTAACTCTTGGTTTAGTAATAGCAAGGTTCAGGAAGGACATGTGGAATGTAAAATATCGTTGTGACCATTTGGAGAAAAGACAGCCTGCCACAGAGAATAACCTCAATTCTGGACTATCAAGAGATGAGATCCAACTGTACTTTGTTCCATTGTATTTTTAATAGTTTATTTTTTACTGTATTTTTTTATTACCATTTATCCCCCTTATATCCTATTTCATTTCCACACAAGCTCCTCCTCCTGGCAATCAACACACTTGTTTACATACATGAGTTCCTTGTTCTATTGTATTTTGTTAGCTATCTTGTAGTTTTCCAGAAAACTCACCTTTTCTTTGGGTGTAGAAAACTACAGAGTGGTTTTCTGTTATTTAGAATCAAAATGTCCTTGACTAATGTGTGTAAGTAATGATTTCATACATTCTTCTCCAAACCTGACATCTTCAAAATGAATCTATTTTAATCCTTATCTTATTCTAACAGGTCATGATTAGATTGCTGGGAAACACAGTACCTTTGACTAATACCTAGAAAAAAAAAAGTACAATGTGATTGCCTGGTTGGTAGGATCCCTGCTACAGCAAAACAACTGATAAGGCTGGCCAAGCTCAATGTTGCATACTGAGTAGCAGGCACCATGAGTGATTCTGCAGCTGACAGCCTGCTGCAGCAGACCTCTTAAGAACTGCTTTCCAAGTGTGGTTCAGGCATTGCATACACCCGAATGACAAGAGGACCTTATTGAAATGTAGATTCCAAGGTTCTATCAAAATCTCTAGTGTATGGAGTTCAGGAACCTGCATTTTAAAAGTCCCTTATATAAAGGCCTTCTCTAAATCTGTGTTTCTCAAACATTTTAATATAACACTGGGGAAGGATGTGAAATTCTGCATTTTTAAGGTACTCCTGAAGGATGCTGATGCAGCTGGTCAGCAGACCACACTTTGAGTAGCAAGATCTTTAAAGCAAGACCTCAAAATGTGGTTCCTGCATCAAAAGCATTGCTATCCCCTGGGAACTTGTTAGAAATGTAAACTCTTAGGCCATACTCTAGACTTACTGAATCAGAAACTTTGGGGGTGAGACACAGCAATTTGTAGTTTAACAAGCCCTCCAGCTGACACACTGAAGGTTAAGAACCACCACCTTAAGGATCATCTCATTGATGGAGAACAGTGGTTCCCAAATACAGCTCATCAGAGTCAGGGGAGGGGTGGGGGCAGGGTACGTGAGAGTGAGCCTCCTGCAGGTTTTTAGACCTTACCTCCAGGATATTCTAGTTTTAGGTTTGGGTCGGACCCATTGATTCTGAAGCCAACCGAAGGAGGGAACCATAGGTTTAGAGTGATTGGAAGGACAGTGGTCCCCAAGAAAAGCTAATGAAGTCTAGAACAGGACGCTAGGGAGAAAGAGAAAGAAGATCAATATGGGGAATTCACAGTTACTTAAGTAATTACATAGTGACAAACCCTTAGCTAGGGATTTTACACAATGTCATTTAATTCTCCAAACTGCTCTACATAGCAAGTACTATTAACTCCAGTTGATAAATCAAAGACTAAAAGTAAAAATTGGTAAATAATTTGTCTAAAGTCATACAGCTAGTAGTGGAGCAAAAAATTAAAACCAAGCCTATTACTTTGAATCTTTTCCCATTTTACCCTTTAATTAAAAAAAAAAAAAAGACTTTATAAGGTGACTGAAAAGGAGTTTGGAGGTCATGAAGAGGGGATAGAAAGAGGCCACCAAGGGCAGTGAAGTATTTAATTAATGGTGCACATGTCAACTTCCCCACCTAGATTGTGACACATGGAAAGACCCATGTTACCATTTATTTATTTATTCACTCAAGAAACTTTATTGAGACTCCGTAAGGTGCTAGACGCTATCCTAGATGCTAGGACCGATACGATACTGAAAAAAATGTCTTCAGGGAGGTTATAGTCTTAATTTGTCTTTGTTTCTTAGTACCTACTAAAGCAAATGTCACACAATACATGCTCTATAATTACTGCCTTATGCATTATCTGTGGATGGATAATTTAGAATTAACTATAGAATTAGTCATAGATGAGCTATTGAGCCAATGGATTAGCCAGGGTTTAATTACATAAGGCTTTAATTTCTTTTTCTACTCAGTTTTATTGAGGGGGGAGGGAAATGTTGATGATCACTAATAACAGAACTAGCAGACTAAGGAAGGGAATTTGTTACTTAGCAGCCATGAGGAAAGTCTTCTAGGAAGAAAGTTGAAGCAAATTAAACTGAATTGCTGTAAATAAGTCTTGGAAATCAATTAAAATATCATTGACCTGAATTTTCTTGTTGCCTGTAGTTTGTAGATAATAAAGATTGCTGAATGGCTTTCAAGTGCTTCCTTCAAGTGTACTTTCCTGAAACTCTTTTCAGCAAATTTTTAATTGCTTCTAGAGTGAAATTAGACATAGTGGAGAACTTTTTAAATGAAGACATAATTAGGAGTCATGAAAAGTATACTTACTAAATATATTTAATTTAAAATATAAACAATGAAGGATTTTATTTGCCTTACTAATGTTATAAATGGATTGCTTACACAATACAGCTGGTTATAAAAATTTAATTGTCAGTTGATACCTATATATATGGTCAAGAATAGTATTAAGATTCTCCTCATTTGAGAAAGATAATGATAAATCATTGATATTCCAGGTTGACATTTATTAATCTCATTCTATGCCTCCCTCAAGAAGCTCTTGAAAAACAAATAATGTTGCTATTGTTTGGTTTGAGTAAAAATTAGAAGCAAACTATTAGCCATCTAAGGACCTTTGCAGTGTTTGCTTACATATGATGGTTACCAACCATTCTCCAAGTTAGGTAGGTATTTACAAAAACAGCAACATGCCAAGTGTACCCTCAGGTGGAGGCAGACAGTAAGAGAGGGGATGGCATTTATGGGTATTTGACATATAACATTCTAATTTCATAGTTACAGGATCATCAGATGTAATAAGAAATATTCTCAAAGCAACGCAGCTAGTGGCACCAGCCTAGGATTGCCTATACCACACTATCTGAAGGAAGAATTCTTCAGAAAGAGAACTTGTTACATTTGAATGAGATATATAAGAAGATTATGGTAGTTCCTATAACTCAAAACTAGAACACATTCTAATATACCTGAAGGGATCCTTACACTCCAATGTTTCAGCTTCCTCTTCTTCCTCAAAATGAAAGAAATGAGAGAGATCAGCCACTGGCATTGTTTTCTATGATACATGGAACTTCAGAAAGCAAAGTTTGCTTTGCTGAAATCATTTTTACGTGAAAACTTTTCTGACTTTCCTCCCCGCTCCCAATGTGCTCTGTTCATGCAACTCCTATAGCTGTGTTTTCTCATTCAACTGTAGCTTCCTGAGAGTAAGATGATACTTTATCTCTTCAAACGTAACAGCTGGGGGATGAATCAACAGTGTGTTTTTTGGAGGTACTTTGATTACTAGCAAGCTCAATCTTCTGGTGCAGACTAGCAATTAAAAAAAAAATTATTGAGCATCTAATAATATGCCAGACAGTGTGCTAGGCACAGAACACAAACCATAAATGAAAAAGACAGTAGGTCCCAGGACTTCTTTGCTCTAGAGTTCCAGGTGCACCAACCACACCATCAGTCTATGTGCTCAATACAGCTTGGAGTTGTGCCACTCAGCCTGCATGGTCGTCAGTAGGGGCCCTAATGTGTTCCTTTGCTCAAGCTGCCACAGATGTATGTACCAAAATAAATAAACATGCTGTGTCTATGCATGCAGCTTTGAGGCTGAGCATGTGTTTGACATTATCCCATCCCATCTTTAGATTCAGAACCATCGACTTTACAAACTGCAGGGGAAAGTTTAGTGAAGACGTTAGGGGAAGGATAGGAAGACATGTCCTTGCAAAGAATTATATTCAGCACTCCCCCCAAAAATATTGTTATCTCAGACAGACTATGTAATTTTGTAATATTCTGAACTTGCAGCTGTTTCTACATAGTTTTTCTTCCTTTTCCACACTGTTCTAGAAAGTAGAGAACATACCGTCCAGACCTTATGTCCACAGCGATGTGAGCTGAATGCCAGAGACCTGTGCACCTCCTCTCTCCTCCTCTCTTTTGTTTCTGTCCCCCCCACCAAATAATCTTTCACAAAATATCTTAACATCGTAGGAGGTTTTAGTGGATCCATATACTTGTGCTTCAAAACAACATTTTATCTCCATGACTCACAGGCAGAGGAGAAAAGGAAACACCAAAACAAACCCCTACACATTCGAAATAATCCACAAGGAAAGCCTGCATTGGAAATCATATTGCCATATAATTATCCTGTTTACAATCTCTCAGTACATCTTTTCTCCTAGAAGAACGCAGATTTGGAAACAAAGCAGGAAAAAGATGCCAGAAAACCCTGGCAGGACTCTGACCACTGCCTGCTTAGGAATGGCCGTGGAGGGAGAGAAATGTGTTTGCAATTAAGACTGCCCAGAGCAGGTCCGGTTACATCTGCATGCAGCCAAGCTGAAGAGATTTCCAGAGTGAACTTGTCATGTGGGCCTAAGTGGATAAAAGGCATCTTAGGCTGGAGCCATTACAAGGAAATAAATGGGGCCTCCCACCTCCCACTCTCATGTTACCCTTCCTGGGCTCACTCCTGCCTCTTGAATGAAGAGGAGCAACATCACCATCATTTTAGGACCTTTTATGTTACAGTTCATAAGGCTTTCATGCATTTTTTTTTTTTTTTTTGGCAATGGACAAAAAGGAGAAATAAAATACATATTGTGAAGTGGTTTCCGTGTTGGTTGTGATTTACAGAATGACCAGGGGATGTTAAAGAGACCCCAGCACATCTCTGAAACAGCCGAAGGCTCACCACGGCCCCTCTCTGCTCCGAGAAGCAGCATCCCTGCCTTGCTTCCAGGCTTCGGAGGCACTCACCACCGTCTCTTCAATGTCACATTGCTCTGGTGGCATCAGTCGCTTAGCCCACTCTCCAGGACAAAGCAACGTGTTCTCTACAAAGATTTAAAAACTATTAAGGTTTCTCTCCCTTGCCACAATTTCTCTAACACAAAAATTCTCCATAAACCTGCTGCCACTCCCTCAAATAAAGAACAAAAACACAAAACAAAAGCTTTGAGTTTCTCACTGTACCCTCACATACCTGTTGGGCTCTGGTTTCCCTGTGTGTGTGTGCTCACGCGCAGGTGCCTATGTTCTTTCCCACACAGATCAGTTCTGTATTCGCGATGAGTCAGAAAAGATGGCCTGCCAGCCATTCAGAAATGTATCCCCTCCCCTCATGATCCTGACCATCCCTTTGCTCACAGACTTTTCCAACGAATCTGTTACTGCTTTTTAATCCTTTTTAATCAAGTATGGCAAGCTATAATAATGCTAGTTTGCATGAAATCTCAGAGGCCCCTGAAGGCCTTTTAAGAGATATTAACGGTAATTTCACACTTGCACACGCATGCACGCACTATGCCCTCTGCCGCCACTGCTACTGCCCGCGCAAAGATGAAGAAATTAAGACAGCAATTTTCAAGGGTCAACATTTCTCTAATACTTTACCTTTTATTGCCAATTTATCAGAGCTGCTCTTTATTGAGTAGAACTATTTTATTTTAATCCACCCTGGAGGATATTTTTATTGATTTGAGAGAGACAGAAACATGGATTGAGAGAGAAACATCACTTCGTTGCCTCCTGTATGTGCCCCAGCTGGGGATTGAACCTGCAACCTAGGTATGTGCTCTGACCAGAATCAAACTTAAAACCTTTTGGTGCATAGGACCATGCTCCAACCAACTGAGGCACCCGGCCAGGGCTGAGCAGAAGATACTTTAGCTATCTACATTGTGTTTCTGTATACAAAAAAATTTTGCGTGCGTGTATGTATTTTTCAGTCCGAAGATCATTTTTGTAAATACTGTATTAAGTAGGGCACCCAGATAATACAAGTTGGGATATTTAAGGGTAAGAGGCACTACTTACAATTATCCTAAGGCAGTAGCCATAAACTGGCACTATCCTGGGCAAATCAATTTGTATGTTCTTCTTATTCTTAAGTGATTTGTCTGGATTTATAGAGTCATAGTTAATAGGGTTCTCTGGATGGGAAAACTCTATTTTTTACACAGCCTTGCCCTCCCTTCCCTTTCTCATTTGACATGGTTGTTCAGGGCCCTTGGACACACCTACGAGATGGACATATTAAGGAGGGATGCTGGGGTTGGGGACCTGAGTCTCTTTATTTGTTTGGAGAACCCTCATGGTTTCCATGGTGGTTTGGGAAAGATATCCTGGATAGTCTAGAAAAAAATTGAAGAGGTGATGTTGGGAAGCTTTATTGTGTTATTACCGGAAAAGAGTACCTTTAAAACCTGAGGGGCAATAAAAGCCCTTTGTCAGGCACCTTTGGCCCTTTCTCAAGCCTCTCAGGAGTCAATCTTGGGTGGGAAGACTAAGAACTGCACGTATTAGCTGTGGATTAATCCAGGCTTCCTGGCTTCTTTGTTTCTTCCTGGTGACTTCCTCTTAGGAAATCAGTCCTATGGAGCAGGGCCGATCAGTCCTGACCTGCTGGCCAGCTGCTCACATGCCATGACCTTGCTTCTCTCTGGACGTTTGGTCCCCATTTCCCTTTTTATTTAACTTGTCAACACAAACCCTCTTCTTATCCAGTCAAACATGATAATTTCACTCTCAAAATCTGTTTTTTAAACATAATTATCCTGGAGATTAGTTTCATTCTCATGCAAATTCACAATTCCACCAGTGTTGGTTTTGCTGGAATTCAGATTAAATTTTTTTCCTGAAGTTATTGTTTATATAGCCCGGGTTTAAAAATTGTCCTCCTTAGATATGGGATCATTTTGGATCAATACCCCCACCTCACCCTTGCACTCCCCACCCTTTAATCAAAGATAATTTTTTCTTTCAAGATTTTGTGTGCCTTTGCATGTTTTCACAAATGAAGTGGTCTTCAAAACATTACGGTATCTTGATTTTGTCAGAGAGATTTTGCTGATGGAGTGAGAATTCCCAGTAGTCTAGCTGAAAGACAGAGGATTAGTGTGCCCTCCTATATTTCTTGAGTGCTATTATAGCAATGCCAGTAATAAATAAGAATGCTGCCTCTAACTGCATCGTGCTGACAATTTTCAGGGACTGATTAAATATTTGCATGATATGGCTGTAGTCCTGAATAATGACTGAGGGGTCAATGAAGATCAACCCAACTTTCTCCCTTCCTTTCTGTGGCTGATGCAAAAACATTCAGCATTAAGCTCAGTAACACTGTAATACAAAGATACAACATCTTTCCTCTAATGACTCATTGCTATCTTCCTTAAAATGTAAGGACATTATATAAAACAATATTGTAGTGGCGTACCTAGCCTTTTCACATTATGGCTTCCGTTTCCCTTGCCATGTAACCATGCATTAATTTCTAATGGAGATTCAAAAATCAAAATATCATCCATTCAAGTGCCAGGGGTAGCTGTGGATTTTGAGTTCACTCCTGTGGCAGTGGTGAAGGAGGCAGAACACGGAGGCTCTTCTGAAATGCCAGCAAAAGTGTGATGAAATGTGGTGGGTCTGACTCCGATGTTTTGCATCATTGCTTCTTGTAACAACACATCATTTGGTTGACGTTGCTGGGGAATGAAGTGTTCCACATAAACACGTTTTCCAGATAACTGGAGCTGATTCTGTTTCATGCCAACACTTTTACATTTTAAGTTAAGGGTGTGGATGAAAATCTTTCTAAACTATACAGCAGTTTGTTGCCTTTTTAAGCAGAGCAGAGAAAGTACAAGGGATATTTTCTTTTTGATCCATGGATATCTAATAGTGCTGTCAACCCTAGAGCAGGAAAGTTTTCTTTCTTTTTTTCTTTCTTTCTTTCTTTCTTTCTTTCTTTCTTTCTTTCTTTCTTTCTTTCTTTCTTTCTTTCTTTCTTTCTTTCTTTCTTTAAGTTTGTGTTATTTATAATTTATATCCCACTTACTTCTGAAAAGAACTCAAGGTAAAATACAATAAAACTGCACACAATGGGCCAGGTTAAGCACTCTGATAAGTGTCTAGAGTGTAGATGTAGTTTATATTGAAACCAGGTGCATATACTTTCAATATCAGGCAGTGAGAGGGGCATCTCATTTTGAAAACCACAGAAGTTAGCTTATTTATTCTCCCTCAGTTGGAGTTCTGTCTCACATCAACATGGAGGTGACCTAGGAGGAAGTTTGCTAGAGCAGATATGAAACTTTGTACAGCTCATTCTATTTTTTTAGATTTTTATTTATTGATTTTTAGAGAGACAGACAGACAGATATTGATCTATCGTTCCACGTACTTATGCATTCATGGTTGATTCTTGTATGTGCCCTCACTGGGGATCAAACCTGCAAACTTGGAATATCCAGTTGATGCTCTAACCAGTTGAGCTGTCAGCCAAGCCCAACACCCTTTTCAGTAACAACAGGTCACATTCCCAGGTTTCCCTCTCTCTTGTCACTGACTGATCCTCTCTTCATCTCAGCCCTCAGCCTTCCTCATTCATCTTCCTCATGGTCTCCAAAGCCTTATATTCAATTACCTTTTCCATGATCACACCCTTTCCACTCCCCTTCCTAAACCAGACCTTTCTTTGTCCTGTTTTATTTTAAGTAAACACCTCTATATCTTCAATCTTTTCTTCTACCCAGTAGCTGTATAACTATATCCATTGTTGCTTCTAATTAATAAGAGGACTAAAAACAAGTTTTATTTGAATAGATTTAGTTAGGATTGAATAGATGTGTGGATTAATTAGTGGATTTAGTCCAATTAATGGGTAAGAATACTCAAGTGAAAGTAAAGTATTGTTATTCTTAATGGGTTTTAAGGTTTTTTAGTAGTCCCATTAGGCAAGAAAAGAATTAATTGCTGATTAATTATCTGAGAGAATATGAGTGTCACAGGTATGCATAACAATAAAAGGACTTGACCATGACTACCTGCTTTTAGATACTATGTAAACCCCCAAAACAATGATAACAACTATGACAACAATGGCAACAACAATGGAATATGGAAATTCATCCATGGGCAGCAGAAGCACAGTGGGAATTGTTCACCTGCCATTGCTTAGACCTCTCTCTGAATGTCAGAATCCATGATGGTTTGGTTCCCTTCATGTAGGCCACTCTCCTGTTTGTCTTACAATGACTCTAAAATTAAGTTTTCTAGTTTAGTTATTACTATTTAATGCTTATTACTGAGAACAACCTGCTTGAATTGGCTCATACATAAAGCTACATATACAGATGGGAAAAGTATTTAGCATGACTCAAATTTTGTGTCAAGAATGTTTGCAAACTTGTATGCGTAACTTCAGGAAATTCCATGAAGATGTGAAGGCTTTCAGAGGCTCATGTCGTCTTGCTCCTGGGGTCTCCCTTTTTTTTGTGTGAGGGCAGAAGTAGGGAAGAGCTAGCTCCCAGCTCAATGCTTGGTTCTTGAGTAATTGAAAACATTTTAGGAAAATAATAAAATGTTATTCTTCAGGAAAAAAATGAAGATCCCTGATATAGGAGATATTTACATACTTAGTACCTTATTATTTACTCAGTCTCCACAGTGACTTACTGAAAAGTAAAGCATTCTATACATTAGAATAATTGTGTGATAGGAGGGAATTGGGTAGTAAGGGAATAGCAGGAGGGGAGGTTAACACGCATCCATCAATACTTTTAATATTCATTAATTTACATCAGTCAACTATATGGTACTTTCTCTAGATGATGATTTTATACCTATTAACACAGATGGTATAAATGCTTAAGTGAAGTCTTTTTAAACTAAGTTATCATTTCATTAGTATTTTATTAGGTACTAGTGCCTTTGATTGATGTATGCAGACAGTATTAATTGAATATTATAGTTCACATTAGGCCAAGGTTTACCAAAGGTGAAATAGGTCTTGCTGTCAGGTTGCTTATAGTCTAGCAAGAGGTATGACTAAGCAAACATTGGAGCACAGTAAGATAACTGCTATAAAAGACAGTTGGTATTTGCAAGACCCCAGATAACTTTTCTTCTCTACAAATTTGAGGTAGATAAGTAAGTAAAAGGGGTCATGTAGGAATTGAAATAGGCTTTCCTGCTAGTAATGGATTAGAAAATTTGGCTCAGACCTGAAGCCAATGGGGTTTACTTCCCTTGAAATCAACCTTGCCTGGTGGTGGGCAGAGCAGCTGCTCTAGTTAATGTAGACAAGGTGGCAGAAAGCAAAAAGGAGAACGAGGATTGATTGTGGGCAGTCAGGTTCAGAGAGCTTCAAAGAAGCTGAATTTCTAATGAAGAGTATGACCCTGTATCCAGGTTCACCAATCAGATCAGTCACTCTCTTCCCATAGGGTTAGACAGAAGAGATGGAAACAGCTCTCTAGTACTATTTCTTCCTGGGTTCTACAATTTTCCTTTGATTTAAAAAGCTGGACTTTGGGTGGTAGATGGATAGTGCTCTACTTGTCAAATGGGAAGGAGGGGCAAAATAGCTGGTTGTGCCAGAAATATAAATAAAGCGAAAGAATTCTTGCTAGCATCTTCCTGCTGATGCTCACTGCTCACAGGGTCTTGGTAGAGAAGTTGTGGGATGAAGTAGGTGCACAATGCATTTTCCAAATAGGATTCTATATAAAATTCTCAGCTCCAAGTTTTATGGAAAATAGGAGGCATTTGTTTGTCTATACCCTCAGTGGATGTTGCTCTGCATCTGTGCCTTCAAATAAAGAAAGCACGCATGCAATTATTACAGCAATGACTCCAGAAACTGATCACACATTTATGCACACACAGTCTGATGCCTAGTTCCTTTGTGGGAACTCACATGATCCTTTTGTGATAGTGTGTAAGGAATTTTACTCTAAAGAATGAAATCCTTTATATGTAATTTTAGATTGAAATGCAGTAATTTATCTGCAAAAGACTTTTGCATATGTGATAGCGGCTGCTCCAAAATAAGTAACAGATGTGTAGGGCTCCATTGAAACACAAATATGTGCCAGGCATTCTTTAAATATGAAAATTTGTCATTATAAAAGATGTGTCAGGAATTTAGTCTTCTATGTCTGTCTGTCTAGGTTTATTTAGCCCTAAACAAAATATGACAGAGAAAGTCTCAGTGAACGTTCCAGCTCAAATTGGGAAGGCAGAGGTCTAGACTGTCTTTTGGAAAATGCCTCATGTAAACTCTGAAACACTTTGAGTGTGTTACTTGTGGAGGTGGTTGGGTGGTGGTGCTTCAACGAGGTCTGAAGATGTCCAGTGGGTGTCCTGACTCTGGGTCTTCCTGGGGGGTGCAGGCCAAGGTCAGCTGTCACCTGTGTTTTCCCTGGGGCCACCCAACATGAGCTACAAAGCAATCTGAAAATGGTGCTACAAATAAATGATGGCCAAATGTTAAGTAAAGTACTGCCCCAGATGCCCATACACATTTTGACTCTCTGTTCCTTGGTCTCTGAAATTGTTTAACGGTGTTAGGAATTTGGAAGGTCGTCTATGTATATCCCCAACCTTAACTAGCTAGTTCACTGGCAAGAACAAACATAACTGATATTAGAGTCAGACCTCAAAACACAGACCAAACTTGGGCATAAGATTATTAGAGATGTTTAATACAGACCTAGTCAATATTTTAGAAATGAGGCTTTAGCAGCGTTTGTCCTTTGAAAACAAGTTTTTTTAATTTGCCTCTTCCAAAATTGTTAGACTGTATTGGTGGATCCATATTTGAACACAAGCATATTTAGGGAATATGAAAACCTTATTATATTCTATTAAAACAACTGATCAGATTGGGCATATGTGCACTTGAATTAATACTTTTCAAAATGAATTGAGAAAGCACAATTTTTGGAAGAAGTCAGAAAAACTTTATTTGTTCAAAACACCTTCAACACGCATTTTTCTTCCTAATTAAAATGTCTCTCCTTAGTCCTGTTTAGTGCAATGACCTGTCTATATTGCCTGCCCTGAAAAATCAAATAATAAATTAGAATGTTTTCCTTGTTTACATTAGAAAAAAACATCAGTGTCACCTCTACTAAAAGCCACCCAAATAAATGACAAAAAATTGAGGCATTGCAGTTGCAGAATTAATTGTGTAACGTCTTTTCACTAAATTTTTAGAGTATTGTAGCCTCCACCGTGGTTCAATTCAGCAGCAATGCTACTCAGATGATAATGATTAATTATTTGTGGCCTATTTTCTTTACCCTTTATATGATCTTAAAGCTTTCTTTCTTTGCTTTTTTTGTGTATCTTTTTTCCTTATTTTGCCTGCCTCCTACCCTTCTCAGCCATGAGTAACTTCTAAACAATTCTTTATCTATTACTACGTTTTATTGTGTGGTGATTCATTCCACTACCTAAAAGACCATTTGCTTATAGATGTTGTCCCCAGAAATAGGGGCAAAAGAAGTCATTAAGATTTTCCCAT
Organism: Pteronotus mesoamericanus; assembly: GCF_021234165.1. NCBI lineage: Eukaryota > Metazoa > Chordata > Mammalia > Chiroptera > Mormoopidae > Pteronotus > Pteronotus mesoamericanus. Next base: position 23,310,631 of record NW_026555325.1, on the reverse strand, counting down.
GTTTTTCTTAGCAGGAAAATGTTTGGAAGAGGAAAAATGCAGATTCTTCTTTACATGCAGTACAATCTTTTATTTTCTGTGGGATATTTATAATTCCCATTTCTCCCATGTATTTGAGATAAAAGTTGCTTTAAAAAATAAATGCTATAACTTTTAAAACTGAAATCAATTGTCAGAAATCCTTGCAAATAAATTAGGGCAGTCCCTCCATTGCTTCTTGTTAGCATTCTCTCTCCATGATCCTTTTTGTTTTCAATAAGTGCTCCAGTACACTTTTCACATTCTTTCAAAGCTTATTATTTTTAACACTATAAACACATTCACTCTAAATGTAATGATGACAAACACATAGTTTACACATGGGCTATATGAACAAGTCCCTACGAATATGTTTAAAGGTAACTTTAAATTAAACGCCCACATGCATCTATATTTGCTAGGTTGTAGGTTAGGATGTTGAAAAAATGGAACACTTATAAACACTGAAAAATAACATAAAGCTGTAGACAGCCTGAGTTTTGGACATGGATAATCAGAACAATCTGTAGCCCGTCTGTGGCTAATGGGATGTTTCTCCCTGCTTTGTCACCATGGCAAATACTTTATAATACACAAACATTTGTAGCGCTAAAAGTCCACCCACTCTTGTTGAAAGATGGCCAGGTTTAGTAAAATTACATTCCAGCTAGTACTACCATGCTGATTTTTAAGATTAGTTTTCTTTTTGCCGTTCATGTGCTTAACAAAGGTCCAAAGGGAAAATATATAGTTTGTAAACATACATTACACTTTCATAGTTCAAAGACCTTATAAATACACGCCAGTAGATTTTTGTGATGGCCAAATTGGGGGCAGGGGTAAGTTTATTTTGCAGGGGCAGTGGCGGGGAGGGGCGATCTCTAGGTCTTTAATCCTCCCCCACAAACCACATCATTCTCCCCGAATAAACACACAATCAAAGTAGTAAAGTACATTTGCAGAGCACAAACAGCTTTAAGGCAAGTCCCTTCGTCCCCTCCACAATCAGACTGCAGCCCTTAAGCAACTAGGGAGAGTTTTGGGTATCTGTCTGTAAAATGAATGCACCGGTGCCATAGAAGCCATAGCCTGTTCCCACTTCCTATTTAGCTTCTGGAAGCAGGGCCAGAAATGCCACATGCATGGTCAAGAAACATTCCTGGGTCTTTTCTGACCCTCCTCCTCTCTTGCCAAGAAAGCAGGGTATAGTATATACTCTAACTTGTTCGTTTGCTTTAAGGAAGTGGGGAAGAAAGCCTTGGTAACACTCCACTGCACAGCCAAATTAGAGCGAACTGTCATGTGGCAATGCCAAAAAAATTCAGAATACATGTGACTGGGGGAAAAATGTAGGCAAAACAGTCTTTCCCATAAGTGGGTGGGAGAGGACGAGTCACAGTTTTAGAAGCATAACATAGGTGTACAGTGCCAAAAAGGGCCAGTCCAAATATTTACATGCAATAGTGATGTATAAGGAAAAACTTAACAGAATGCTTTGGGGGAAAAGAGAGAATGCCAGTGTTACTGGAAGCTCTAGGCACAACACCCGGTTTGTTGGCGACCTGTTTTAAGTTTCACAAGCTTGTTCATACTGTCTGTTACCCCTGCATCATCTTGCTACATCATATGGTCTTTCCCAGAATCTCACAGCATCAGGCAGGAAGGCAGGAGAAGACAGCGGCACCAATCCATCACAATTATGAATGCCTCCTTAAGGAGAGAAACCCTGGTAACAATTGCTGTTAATTTTAATGATTATTAATCTTCAATAGAACCATGAACAGTTATTCCTAAAAAATCAGGCTTTGTAGAATCGAAAGATGCCCTTAGACATGGCCATTCAAAGTAGCAATTATTTGCTTTAATTTTACTTTGGAAAGCATTTGGATGCTAATTCAAAATTTCCATTATTCAGTCATTGCTGCTGCTTAAGACAGTGAATTCAGGAGAACATCAACCAACCTTGCAATCACATCTCCCTGTATAAAATGCTGCATGTAAAATATCAACCCAAAATGGTTTTGACTGCCAGTGGCTTTTTAACAAAAGAGGAAAATTACCTTATTTGATTTCACACTTATGGGTAAAGTTTTATCCTGATAGTGAAGACTCCTTAGGAAAGATGATACAGGAAGGTTTTTCTTTTTCTTTTTCTTCCAAGAAAAGATAGCGTAGTAGAAATAGGAAGTAAGTCTTGGTAAATAGCACTGAGTAAATACTTATTTTATTGCTCAGTGCAAAATGCCCATGTTCTTAATATTTCTAATAAGTGAATACCTAAACTAGATTTGATGCCAGCAACACCTGGCGATTTAATTTGCCTTTCACAGATAAAAATACTACCCTCTATTTTGTTTAAAGTTCATTTCCTGTCTCTAGCATATTCACTGACCTTTCCATATTAGCCATTTTGCTTTTTACATTTTCCAGTGAGTCTTATTCTAGTTCTCATTGACTTCATTCCATTCCTGACCTCTTTTCCCCTCAGGAAAATTAAATGTAGCACAAAACATATTGGACCCCAATTAGTTTTACAGCTCGTCTTACCTTCCCATTACTTCATTCTTTAGGTTGTTACAAGTTCAATCTTCACAAACTCATGTGTTCCCATACAAAACAAACCCTACCTTACAATAAATAGATTGATTTTCTACATTTTTTGTTTATAAAATTTGAAATCCTTTTAAGCTAATATCAGAAATTTCTTGGTAAGCCTATATCAGTTTCATTCAGTTCCTAGAAGCTGTATCTGTTCTTATGGATATTCTTCTGTCATGTTTTTATTAAAACCCACAACATATTCTATTTATCTTTTCCTTAGATAAGTGCATTAAAGAAGAATAATGCAAATAAAAGGGATATTTTTATGGGACATGTCCTGGGATTATACGTTGAGTGACTGTAAATAAGCCCAGATGATTTTATTTTACCTAAAGTGTTAAAGAGGACAGAGCAATCTTATCTGTGTGATGAGATAATTTGTAATCTATTCTTTTTCCTTAGGGCAACCTCGTGCATGTGTAAGCTTGTTTGTGCTTCTAGAAATGTCTTTAATATTTCCCTGAACTCTACCACAACATTTCAGTGAAAAATGGCTCTGCAGTTTGTTTCATCATGCTAATTGAAATGAATTATTATACCATGCAGAAAAAGCCTCCTTCTCTTTTAAATTAGACTTTGCAGATATCTCTGATTTACCTGCAATTGGATTACAAGAACAAAATAATGCCTCAGAATTATCTTGTTAGAAAAGGAAACTGCGTCTTAGCAAAAATGAAGTGAATGGCAGAAAAGAAACCTTATGAACATGGTATAAGTTCTTTCTTACATTTAGACAAATCAATTAAATCTTCAATTGTATGATTTATATTTTCAGCACATTGTAACATTAAAGTAGTGGTTGATTAAATTAAGACACACCCTTCACCCATTCTACATTCATGGGCCCCTGGCCAGTGAATGTGCTTTTCCTTCCTCTACACTTTTCTTGTGATTTGTTATTACTTGGAGAAAAATGAGGCCGTATAGTTCTGTGGTTTGCATGGCACTATTACTCTATTAAAATGCCTAACAAATTAAATACATCAAATTACCTCCAAGTTTTCTTGGTCTGGATTTGGGGCTAAACATCATGGCCATTCCCATGTCTCGATCCCTTTTCTATGCTCACGTTTATCCAAGTATTTCCCACTTTTCCTGTTCCAAAGCTCCTCTAGATTCCCTCCTTCCCAAAAACGTCCTTCAGGCATTACCACAGACTTTATAAAACACTCAAAAACAAAAACAAAAATAAAACTCTGGATGGGCTCCACTCTGAAAGGCTGGAAGAGTCGAGACTAATTTTGACAGCCAGTCGACGTTAGTGAGTGTTTCTCATTCTCTCCTCATTTGTGGGTTAGCTGCTAATTTTCCATGATACACTATCTGTGTCACCCTCTGCCCAGCATGCCCTCAGAAAGCCTCTCCCCAGGCTCCTCCTGTCCTTTCCATGGTCCGCTCACTCTACTGCCACCTTTGCAGGCCACTTCTGGCCTCGTCTCAGCCTCTCCCGCTTGCAGCAGCTGCCCCGAGGAAAGCAGCCCCTCCCATCAAAGTTCATAGTATCCTGGAGGAGAGCTTTCCAAGCTCTGATTCTTAATGCATTGCTTGTCTTGAAGAGAATTTTGTACATCCCAATCTACTTATTATTTTTTAACCTTTAAAAAATTATTATTGATTCACAGAAGTTGCAAGGAAATGTACAGAGAGGTCCCATGCACCCTTCACTCTGCCGCGCCCATTACGGACGTCTCACATAACTATAACAATATCAAAACCAGGAGCTTGACATTGGTACAATCCTCATAGTTACTCATCGCCTTATGTGTAATTGCATTACAGATTTATTAGTACATGCACTTATTTGTGCATGTATATGTGCAGATCTATGCAATTTTTTTACATGTGTAGATTCATGTAATCATCAACACATTCACGGTAACCACAGAAATAAAATTAGTCTAGAAAAGGTAAGAATTGTTCCACAAAACTGTAATTTAGCTTTCACATTCATTTATAACTATATTCACACATATATTACATGAATGTGTATAAAATTATGGTGTAAAGTGCATAAATATGATGTGTAAAATGTATCCTTACTGTGAGTCATGATCACCAAATTCTAAAAGTCACTGTCCTGGACCTTTGATAAACAAAGTATGATGGATGCACCAACAACATCAACATGTTGGGAGTTGGTCAGAGATGCAGAATTTCAGTTACCACCCCAGATACACTGAACCAGAATTTGTATTTTAAAACAAGACTCCTCAAATGATGTATGTGCACACTGAAGTCTGAGAAGCACCACTGTGGCAGAAAGCTTCACTGAGTCTGCAAGAGGGTAAAATGCAATCTCTGCATTTCATTGGCTGGGAATGAAGGCGATGACCTTGGCAAAGTTTGAATAGAGACGTGGCACCAGTGTTGTTTTCCCTCTCCTGCTTCAATAGGAGGTGACCCTTGTCAGAGTCCCTATGGCATGGCTGCCGCGGAAACGGTGACAGAGTTTACATCGTCCACTTCTTTCTTCTTTCAGGATTTTGTAATCTTTTCCATTAGCAGCCAGGATTTAAAAAGAAAAAAAATTGTGGTTTTTAGTTTCCACGGAAATAGTGATGTTTGGAGAGTGTTTATTTACCCCACATTATTTCTGCTTTGATAAAGGTGGTTGAAAACTCACTCTCCCCTGACTGCTCACTGCTACCACCAGAGAGATTATATTTTCTTTTCTTTTCCACGTAGGCATCCCAAAGACTGCATATGGGGAAACAGTAAGAGAAAAACATGGCCTTGCTCATTAAGATTAGAATCCTGTATTATGTGTCCATGATTCATGAGAAGCTCTTATTTGTGAACCTCATCAATCTTCATGAGATTAATATAATTATTGAAAATTATTTTGGAGTGTCTATGGTTTCATCTCAAAAAATAGCACATGTGATAGCAATTCCAAGTGAATAGGGTTTTCCAAAATCCTGGTCTTTTTATAGTGGAAAAGCTGGGGAGGGACAGGTGAGGAGGAAAGGGAAGGGAGGTTTTCAAATGACAATGATGTAGCTCAGATTCATCCCACCAGCTCCTAGCTACTGTTCTTGAAGGCTAATTAATGTAATTAACACATTTCAGGCAAAATAACCCACCCAAATATGAACAGAATGTCTTTCACAAGACAAAACACAAACTGTGGTTCTGTTGTTTTATTTCTGCTCGGGGAGGCAATATTATGAAGGAATGTGAAATCCTTTAATTAGACACAATTTAAAAGCCAGACAGAAAATTGAGATGCTGAGACTTCTACCTAGAGAAGCAATATTCATACTCAAGAGCATCAGACAATGCACCACACACAGATGTTTTACAGTGAATTAAAGATGATCTCATCACACCAGAACATTACTCTGTTATAAGCACATTAAGGTACACCTCCATCACACAGCTTATAGCTTCATGATGAGATTAAGTTTACCTAGGTAAGTACCTCAGGCTAGATTTAAAGAAGAAATTCTGAATTTTTTTTCCGTTCTAGGAACTTCTTGTACGCACATACATTTCACAATTAGAAGGGGAAGCAGGTGTTAAGAGGAGGACGAAGCGAAGGCTGGCCACTGAGGGAGCGCCGTGAACGTGGAACTGAGGTTGCACACGCCTCTGCACCTATTGTGGGCCGCTGGAAAGAGGAGTGGCCAGGGAATCACCGATTTTGATTTCCATGCTTGACTGTGAAGTAATTACCAGGGCTGTATTGGGTTAGTTTGTTTCCACTCTTGGCCCTGGTCCCCTTACATTCAAAATGAAAAATTTAAACTCTGTCGTCTTCAAATTTCCTTCCCCTTCTGATAGTTTGTTCTTTTGGGATTCTGCATTGTTCCAAATAATGCAAATGTTACAGAATTTTAGGATTTCAGGATCATCCAGGGTTTGAAGACCCTCAGGCCATGTGACCCTCTAATCTTGCTTGGAACCTGCAGCACTCACATGCTGATTACCAACATACCAAAAGACTAAATCTATCCTGCAAAGCCCTACCTCACATTTGTGCCTGCTCACATTTAATGACTGGATCCCCGGTTAATCATTCAAAAGACTTCTCATTGCCTTGTTGATAATAAAATAAACATTCTGAGTGTCTACTTATCCCCCACCCTTCCTGCCACACACACAAACTACCTGGCAGGTATTTAAACCCTAGTACTTGTTCCCATCCCCCGCCTTATATAGATGTATTAAATAAAATAGCTTTAGGCATTAAGCCTTTAACTGCTGGCAGAATTAACTAATTTCCAACTAGTCTTAAATGAGGGTTTAATGACCTTTTTAAAAGTAAACATGGGACTTCATTCTATTCTCATCTGCATTGACTTTTTCTGTCTGCAGACTTTTTTTTTCACGTTTTCTTACATGCCCACCAAACAAACATACTGCAACTACAAATTAAAGTGGAATTTATGAGATCCTACATGACTGAAAAGTGGCATCATCATAAATAAATGATATAATTATGATACTTTGGACAATCGCTGTAAATTTATGTGAAAAGTATTTCAGTAGTCTGCCTTTTCCTAAGAGATGCAGCTTGTAAGTCACTCTTTAAAAGCTGTAAGGATTTATTGTCCTTTGCTCAAGACTTGTGTTGGGTTCTGTTGTACACTATTATGAACTCTGGGTATTCAATAAAGAGCTGACAATGATGAATGAGAATGAGTCCATGAAATACTTGGTGGCATCCTTAAGTGCCAAATATTACCTTTTCATAATGCTGGACTGTTAACTCAAATTCAAGGACAACCTTTTATACCAGGTTTTTACAACCCATTTTAAGAATTACAGATTTTTCTCCAAGGTGATTTTGTGGTTATGGAAAGAGCTTACAAGTAAGCATGATATACTAAGACTCAATGTACCTACTGTGTAATTTATGAACTGGCAAAAACAATGACAAATAAAATCTGCTTACTAATGTGAAAGAGGGAGCTAAGAAAACAAAAGTCAGTGTTGGGACAGTACTGGAGGTTGGGGAAAAATAAATATTAAAATACCCTTCCTCGTCATCCTAAACATACCTAATTACCACACATTTTGGGTGGGACGAGTGGACAGGGTATCAAGAAGAAAGGAGAAAGAGAAGGAACAAAAAAGAAGAATGAGAAAGCAGAATGCTAATAGCAGGGAGGGGGAAAGAGGTTTTTAATCTTAAAGAGCAAAAGTCTAAAAGAGTAAGAGAATGCCCCATTGTCTCTTCCACTATATCCCAGCACCCTTGTCTTAAGTTCTGGAGGCTTGAAAGTCCAAAATCAAGGTACTGGCAGATTCTGTTCTTGGTGAGGACCTTGAAGATGGCTACCTCCTTCATGTGTATGTTCATGATGCCTTCTTTGTGCTTATACGGAGAGAGAGGAAGAGAGAGAGAGAAAGAGAGAGAGAGAGAGAGAGAGAGAGAGATCTGTCTTCCTATTTTTATATAAGGGCACAAATTTCATCATGGGGACCCCACCATCATGACCTCGTCTAAACCTACTTATCTCTGAAAGGTCCCACCTCCGAATACCATCACATTGGGAATGACAGCTTCAATATGAATTTAGAGGTGGCACAAACATTCAGTCTAGAACAGACCTTTCTCACCCAATTATGCAGCTCCACCCAGAAAAGCATGGGACATTTTTGAGGAAAAAAATGCTAGTCATATGAAACTCAAGGTTAAACAACTATTGATTTTCTGATACATCCTTTAAAAAAAGTTAAAATAAGAAAGAATATTTTTTAAAACTAGATGTGATATTGATTGTAAGAGTGAATTATTTTCCTTACTCACTAGTACTTTCTACTTAGAAATGTGATTAAAATGTATAAGATTTATCAGGATGATCACTTAGTAAGTTATATAATGTCTAATCACTGGGGCGTATACCTGAAACTAATATAATATGGTATGTCAACTGTAATTGAAAGATAAAAAATGATTAAGAAAGCAAAAATGTATTTGACTGAACACTAAAATATTTATAAATATATAATATTCCAAATATATAAACATATTGAAAAGTAGCAAAAATAACATAATGAACACCAATAAATCAATAATGAGTATAAAATATGTTAGCAGTTAGCCATGTTATTTTCAAGTTATTTCCTAGTCTTTTTATAAAGATCCAGCTACCGTTCCACACCCTTCCATTCCTTTGTTCCCCAGCCTTAAGTCGACAGTATCTTGAAGTTAATGTGTGTGGTGACCACTACAATATCCAATGCCAATGGGATGCCCCATCCTATTGCTCTTCAGGAAAGGATTTATTCTCTCAGCTACTGAGAGTTCTGTGGAAGAAGTGCTGTGTCAGCCCCCTTGGGGACACAGAGGGCTAGGAGGTAGGCAGATCGTACTGGGTCTTATAGGCTATGCTAAAATACAGTTGTACCCCGGTACTTGTGTTCATTCATTCCAGAACTCATGACAAGTGCTGAAACTGATGAGTACTGAATGATGAAACATTTTCTTTTGCGGGGAAGTATCATGCCTCATACAAGTTCTAGCAAGTGTGATGAGTCCTGAGCAAACACAAAGTGTTGAAATATTACAAAAAAAATTTGTTGTTATTTTACATTTTTATTTTTTGGGGGAAGGGACTAGTCAAAGAACATGTATGAATGACCCATGGACATGGTCAACAGTATGGGAATTGACTCTAGGGGTGGGGAATGGGCAGAGGAGGACAAAGGGACAAAAACTGAAACATTTTTTTCTCCTCAAAATGCAATGAGTACAGGGTATGACAGGCTCTGAAGCTGATGAGTACTGAGGTATGACTGTATTTGGATTCTTTTTTTAAAAAAATTGAATTTATTTATTTTTAGAGAGGGGAAGGGAGGGAGGAAGAGAGGGAGAGAAACAGCAATTGTGGTTGCCTCTTGCACGGCCCCCACTGAGGTCCTTGCCTGCCTTTAAGGCGTGTGCCCTGACAGGGTATCCAAACGGCAACACTCTGGTTTGCAGGCTGGCCCTCAATCCACTGAGCCACACCAGCCAGGGCTGGATTCTTTTTCTAATTGCATCAATTATATCCTGCTGTTTTGATTAAAAGAGTTGTTCTGGTGTGGAACATGAAAATTTCATATTTTAGTTCACAGAATACAGTCTCAGTCTCACCTTTTAGCTTGATATTTGGAGCTCTTTTTGAGCTGTACATTCTTAACCTTTCCTACCTTGTCGCACACTCTCTCCCCTTTCCTTGTCCCACGCCTGCATTGTCTGTCAGGCTGGTCTGTTGATGGTGCTCAGAAGATGACATACTCCATTCTCCCTTTACCCCCACCATTGTCATGGCTTGAAATGCCCTCATCCTTTTTATCAGCATCCCTTCCCCGCTGCGAGACCCAGCTGAGAGCCCCACTTCCATGAAGTCTTCTCTGACCACCAAAACTATCTCTGGTTTTCCCTTTCTTGGTCACCACTCTTATTTTCTACCTGTCTTAGTAATTGTTTCTTAGCAATTTCTAGTCCCAGTGGACTGGGGCATGATCAGTTTCTCCAAGAGTCCATATGGAGGCAACATGGGCTGACTTGCTCATGTAGAATGTGACTTGTCACTGCTAGGTAAACTGTTGGCTTAAATGCTGTAAGAATGAAATGTGTTGAGATAGGTCAAGATAAGGGCACAGGCTCATAAGGTTTTCATCCTGAGAAAGCAGGAGCAGTAGCCACTGACCCTTCTTTGATAAGATGACCTATTAAAAGTTTGTTAAAGATGGAAAAACTGGACGTAAAACTCCAGTAGGAATCATGAGAGCTCAGGAATAAGTGGATGTTGTTCTGGATTGGGGGCTACCCCTCCTGACAGAGAATGCCATGTCCACAATTTGTGGATGCCCTGGCTAGAAACTGAAATCTCTGATGGCGCTGCTCTGGCCAACTGCCTGTGTTGGAGCCATGTTGTCAGGAACATCAAGCAAATAGAAAAAAGGAAAACCTTTCTCCCCTCCTGCTTTCTAATTGCCCTCTGGTGCAGTGGTTCTGACACCTGCCGGCATGTTAGAATGACCTGTGGGAGATGTTAAATACTGAAACCTATGCTCCCCTAGACCTCTTGAAAACAAGTATCTAGGTAAGGGCCCAGTCACCTATGGTTTGCAAAAGGCCTGTTGCAGAGTGACGGCTACACTCCACTGCTCAGTGCTTCTTGTAGCCAGAAACAGGTGGCAAAGTTGTTTGGGGCAGGTGTTTTTCAGAATCTCAGTCCCAGCACCACAGAGCAGAATACAGAAGGATGGATTTGAATCTGAGAGATGGTAGTTAAATAAATGGTACAACTTCCTTCTACATAGATATAAGGTTATGTTTTCATGAAAAATCCAACCTCTAAGACATAATTCAGGAGACCTGGAATTAGGGGAAATGGGTTCCACAATGAGAGTAAGCCTAGGTTTCTGTGGGAGAAGTGAACTGTCTGAGGAATCTTTGCTCAGGCCTCACTGATGACAGAATTGTGTAGCAGTTTAAGAGAACACACTATGGAATCAGCTATGTGGCTTTGGTTATCAGTCCCATACACTTATTATTGTTAGATCTTGACATTATTTAATCTTTTGTCCCATACTTTCCTTATTTGTAAAAGGACTCAACAAAGAAACAGTTGCATTGGGTTGTGAAACTCCAATCAGATGCACAATGCAAAGCATTTAGCCTAGTTTATGGCACTTAAGATGCTTTGGCAAGTGCCAGCCTCTCACTATATGTTTACAGGGTCAGACTCTGGGAGAAAAACAGCTGTCTGAGCGGGACACTTCTGTGCTCACAGCGTGGGGCAACTCTTCAACTTCCTGTCTGGAAAACAGGCTGTGGGCAGGATTCTTGGCAAAGAATTGTGGGATGAGGAGGATGGATGTCATACGTGGGGAAATGTATCCTGGAAGCAGGTGGAACATCAGTGAGTTTTGGCTGGAGACAGTGCTGGGTGCATGCAGAGTGGAAGGGCAGAAGTCTACTTCCATATCAAGGCCTTTGTACCCGCTGGTTCCTCTGTCTGAAATGCTCTCCATGGCTGCCTCCTTCTCATCATTCAGGTCTTAGACCTAATATCACTTGCATAAGAAGGCTCTCCTAAGCACCTTATTTAATGTTATCCCTTGACCTGTCTTATTATGCTCTATCCTTTTTTCATCTTTAATGGAATTTATTATTAACTGATATTATTTTGTGTATTTATCCCACTACACTAGGTTTTAAACTGCTCGGAAACAGCCTAGAACAGTACCTGGAACGTAGTTGGTATTCAATAAAAAAACTTAGACTACGAAAACCCAATGTCTTCAGGAAGGTGAGGGAAAATACTAGGTATTCAGAATGTATGGCTTGCAATGCAATGGGAATGATATGCTCCAATGGCCCACACATGGCCCTGGTGTTGGTGGCAGAGGGCAGAACTAGCTCTCCAGGGTGGTTGTGACATCACTTTAGCCAGGCACTGATCACCCAGTGGCTTGTTCTGTCACCAGCAGGTGTGCCTACTCCTTCTGGTAGCACACCTTCCTTACTGCTGCCAAGGCCATCATTTTAATCTCAGAATGGCCACACTGCAGCAGTAGAGGCTTAGCCAGGGTCCAGACTGTTCCCTTAGCCTTACTCATGAATCACTTAGTTGTGCTAACTCACACCGACCAACTAGTCCTCTAGTACCCTCTGCAGCTTTCCAGAACAATGTTATAAATCCCAGATACTTCTACCCTTGGTCCTAGGCGGAAATTAAGGATGGGTTAGTTCTTTCTGGAAGAGTAGGTGAATGGTGAAGCTAACCACATCACTGGAGACGAGGCTACCAAGCATGTAGCCTAAGAGAGGTAAGAAATCTAGAATAATCTCTCTTGAGGAGTCAGTACACTGAGACTGGCCACCCTTTTGGCATATGTTCAAGTTTGGACATTCATTCATTTTTTTTCTTCAATTGACACTTATTAAGTACCTACCTAATGTATTCTAGTCACTGTACTAGGTTCTAGGGACCCAAAAGGAATATTAATTCATGTACTTCCCCAAACTGAAGCTTATTGCTAAAAGGGCTACACTTTCCTCAAATATACTGCAAAAGTGTCTATGTAAATGCTGCTGGGACCAACATCTACCCTTCCTTTCCAATTGAGAGACTTTGTGTCTTTGGTGATCTCTATTCTGCTGCTCTGAGCTTTCTGTGGTCCTGTGCACATTTCCTTGGTGCTCTAAACCTAAGTTAGTCCTTTTTCCTCTGGCCAGCACTGTGAAAAAAATCATATAAATCCTCTCCTTTTCACAGAAATAAAATAGCCTCAAGTTTGGGATACAAGATGATAAATGGACCTTTCCCTTTTCTGCAGGGCAGCCATGATTATCATGGTACTTGTTTGTAACACTATCAAACGCCACCTGCTTGATCAGCATATTAGCATTTTAAGTATATTTTCTGTGGTAGAAGGATATTAACTTTGAGATATGATACAGGATTTGTGTTTCAGTTATCTATAGCCTCTTTAGGTAGCCAATAACTGTGATCATGAAGGAGAAAATTTTATATTTAAAAAAATCATATCCCATAAAAGTAGACAATCAAAAGGCTAATATTTCACTCCCAGAGCCTTCTAGAAACTGCTGAAAGCTAAATGACAAACTATTTCAATGAGACTATCAGAGAGGACGGTAATTTCATTATTTGTATTTAGGATAAGTAGAATGAGGCAGTTTCAGCCTGAAGAGAATGAATATGGGCTTTGTGATCACAATGAAACTGCCTCCTGGGAAAAGATACTGAAAGATGATTAAAGAAAAAAATGTATCTTTGGCTTTCAAAATATACAGATCTGTACTGTTTACTGTCATGCAGAGTGGTCATGTACTGCTAGCAATATGCAGTGTAGATATAAAATTGTGTTGATGGGAAGAAAAACACTTAAAAATGAGAAGTAGCAAAATGCATGCAATCCCCTGACCTCTCAATTATTCCACGGCACATTCCTGGCATAAATATTCTGTGGCCACCATGAGCAAGGTCCAGTGGAAAGGGGCCTGCTCTGGCCAGCGGTCAGAGAGCAATTCAAGAACAAAAACGAGTTCCCCCCCACGTCATAGTACCTATTTGCGGGTTAGCCTAGGAGAGGTTGTGAACATCTAATTTTTCTGAGTTGTGTAAATATATCAAGAGATCTCTAGGCAGAAGAATAGCCTTAGGAAATATGCATTCTGTACTCAGTAACAGCCTTGCCCACCAGAAGTGCTGACATCAACCAAAGGCTTTGCTATTCCTCCACAGTCTTGAATCAGTCCAGCTAAGCTAGCTCTCAGCTAAGCCATTGAAAGAATGGAGCTGGACCTGTAAGACCATCAACATTTATTGCTCATCAGTGGGAAAAATGATTATGAAAACAACAACAAACAATTTTTATTTGAGTTTTATTAATATCTCTAGCATCTTACACTGTATTATTTTGCCAATCAAATAGAAATCCTAGTAGTTAATAATCACTCTGAAGATATCAGGAAAGAAGACCATTGCATTTAAAGTTTGAAAGGCAAACATGCCTTGGAGTTAGAGACAGCATGGCTCTGCAATGCTGAGACTTATCTCCACTGGCATTGTTTACATTCCAGGATAGGGAAGGAAAGGTAGAGACCTTTTTCTTTCCTCTCCAGAGAAGATTTCTTTACATTTTAGGGTAAAGGCCTCTCTCTTTCTCTCTCTCTCTCTCTCCCCCCGCCCCCGAAAGGGGGGATGAACAGATGTGTGAGCAACCCATAAAAGCTGAGTTTCATATTTTGAGTGTCCCTCTCCTGTGGTGCAATACCATTGCATGTGCAGGGTGACAACTGTCCTCAATGAATTGCTCCATAGGGAATGAAGCTCATGGCCTAGATACTCAGCAAATAATAAATAGTTGGTTTTCTGATACAGAGATCTTGTATTTCCTGTAAAAAAGGTATGCATATGTGTGTGCATATATATTATTTATCACTGCCACAACATATACATACACATTTAACCCAAACAGAACATCACCATCAATTCTTAAATTGGAAAGAGTAACAATTCTTGAAGTGCCTCATGAATTGAAATAATCAAAAGGTCCATTCCCTGCTGCCATGGTTAATTTTATGTGTCAATTTGTCTGGTCTATAGGGTGCCCAGATATTTGGTTACATAGTATTTTGAGTTTTTCTGTGAGAATATTTTTGGATGAGATTAATGTTTAAATCAGTAGACTGAGTAAAGCCCTCCCTAATGTGGGTGGGTTTCATCCAATCGGCAGAAGGCCTGAACTGGGGGTGGGGCGGGGGGTGAAGCTGACCCCAAGCAAGAGAGAATTCTTCTTGCCTGACTGTCTTCAAACTAGGACACTGGCTTTTCTTTTGTCTTTGGACTTAAATTGAGGCATTTGCTCTTCCTTTAAACCTTGCCACACCTCTGTGAATAGTCCTTCATTATAGTTTCTTTATTTAGATCATATGGGATAAATTCTTTTGTAATTTTTCTACTCAAGGACTTAATGCCACAGTTAAAAAGAAATGTGTGTTTGTGTGTGTATGTATATATATATATGTGTATATATATATTATATATATATATAAATGTTTTACAAAAAACCACAAAGACAAGACTGTTGCTTTCATTTAGAATGTAAAAAGTCACAAGAAAATTTTACTTACATCCTAACAATGAATAAAAGACTAAAAAAGTCAAATAATCACAGGATCATAACTTTCCTTAAAGCACACATGAATCAACATGAATCATTTCACCTTTGGAAGAGCATGGGAGGAAGAGGGAGCCACCATAAAAGTGAGTAAGAAAAAGAACTGACTACATTATAAATTCCTAATGGCAAGTAAGGGCCAGCACATCAGTTTAAAAGAGCTGGAAGTCCCAGACACAGGGAAGTTTAAACTCAGTTTCAATCTCTTTTCCACAGGCCTCCTCCATGAGCTTGTGAGAAAGCCTATGTCGGGGTAGGGAAGGAGGCTGGGGAAAGCCCTTCTCAGTGGCATCCTTTTGTAGGACATAATTATATGCCACTGGGAAGAAAGCCATGAAATGTTGCCCATTTCACTGTGCTCTTCTTTTGTGTGAAACAAAAGCTTTAAGTCACTGGGTTTAGGCAGCAAAAACTCTTACCTCTGAGGCCTCTGGGGGAAAGACAGAAATAAAACCCATATACTTCTAGGGCTGGAGAAGGATACTCTTCTTTCTAACCTGGGTAACCAAGCACAGATCCATGGCTTCTGGGGAAAAGGTAGATTCTTGCCTCTGATATAATGAAGAAAAACAACAACAACACCCTTTTGGACCTAAGATTCAAAACCAATACAGGGAAAGTCCTTTACTGCTGGGAAAGGGGCAGGAAACACACCACGTATACAATACAGTTTTCAAACACACTACGTATACAATGCAGTTTTGCTGCCATGGGTGTTGTGGTGCGGGGGTAGTAGGGACACTGAGAAAGCTCAACTATTCTATCCCAGAGCCCAGGCTGACTGGCCTTAATACAGATGCTAGACCAGGAACCCCTAAAATTTCCCCACTGAACAAATTGTGAGCCTAGTATTGAATAACAAGCAGCAGCAGTCCACTAGGAGAAGGAAGAATGTGGAGAGGAACGTTCTTCTGTGGTATAGGCTTGTAAACACTGCTGAAAGTTAAGGGTAGAGCAAGAATGCTGAGGAACATCCTCTAGCACACAAGGTCTCACATTAAATTCAAAGTATCAGCATCCCATTGTAGGAAGAATTTGAAGCATGTGGTGAATTGAGAGTAGCAATGGTCACCATAAAACTGAAGCTCAACTATTTGCTTGAATAACTCAACTGTCACATTAAAACAGAAGATGACACATAGACTTTTTCAGAAATAAATAATATTTACTTTGGTTTCTACTGTGCTTTTACATACAATATCCAGCATTTAATCAACAATTACAAGATCCATAAAAAAGCAACAAAAACCAAGACCTACTGTCTACAGATAAAGAACCAAACTCAAAAACAATCCAAATGTTGCAACTTTTTATTAGACTGGAACTTTAAAATACCTAAAATTAATATTAAAGGATCTAGTGGAAAAGGTGAACAATATGCATACATAGATGGGAAATTTCAGCAGAGAGATGAAACTATAAAAAATGTTAAATGTAATTGCTAGAAATAAAAAAACCCATGATATTGGAGATGAAAAATTCCTTTAATGAACTTAAAAAGAGATTGGACACAGCTGTGGAAGGCATCATTGAACTTGAAGATAAGCCAATAGAAATTATCCAATATGATATACAAAGAGATAAGTGAAAAAAGATAAGATCATCAAAGTGTTCATGCACAATATTAGATAGTTTACATACATGTAAATTGAATTTCAGAAGAATAAAGAGAGAACTGGGCAACAGATATTTGAAGAGATAATAAAGAGGTCTCTAAAAGTAACAAAAAGGCAACTAATCACATATACAATAACTCAAAGCAGAATAAATAAAACACACACACACCCCTAACCCACCATAGTCAAATGACTGGAAATGAAAAATAAAGAAAAAAATCTTTAAATCAGAAAAAAAGAAAGAGTACATACAAAGAATGAAGAATTATATCAGACTTCTTGTCAAAGATTTGCACGTCAGAAGAGATTGGGGAAACATTTTCTAATGCTGAAGAAAACATTTCTAATACAAATTCTATGTCCTGCAATATCTTTCAGAAATAAAGGTGAGGTAAAGATTTTTTCCAGATAAACAAAAACTAAAAAAATTCACTGACAGCAGTCCTGAACTATAAGAAATGTTACAAGAAGTTCTTCAGGCAGAATAAAAATTATACCAGATGGAAGGTTGGATGTACATAAAACACTAAAAAGTAAAAAAAAAAAAAAAAATGTAGATCAACATAAAGAAGTGTTAAAAAAGTGAAGGCTAAAAAAATAAAAGGTAAAAATAAGAGCAAGTATAGAAGACATTTCTTCTTAATTTTAATCAACTTCAAAGATAATTATCTAAAACAGGAGTAAACAAACTTTTTCTTAAAGGACCATATAGTAAATACTTTGACTCAAAGGGCATAAAGTCTCTGTTGTAACTACTCAACTCTGCTGCTGTAACATGAAAACAGGCATAGACAATGCACAAATGAATGAGTGGGTTGTAATCTGATAAAAATTTATTTATAAAAACAGGTGACAGGTTCATGGGTCATAGTTAACTAACATAGTTTGCTGGTCTAAAGCAAAATTAGTAATGATATGCCATGGAGTTATAATTTCCATAAAAGTAAAACATAAGAATCTAACTGTGAAGAATAAATAGGAGGAAAATGATCTATACCATTGTAAGGTTCTTATACTGTACTGGAAGTGGTGTGATAATATTTGAAGATAAACTGTGACAAGTGAAAAATGTATATTGGAAAGCCTAGAGCAAACATCAAAAAAAATTGAGCTTCTGGTCAAGATGGAGACATAGGTAGACACGCTTTGCCTCATTATACAACCATAGGAAGGAGCACAACTAACTTAAAAATGAAAAATACCCAGAACTGCCAGAAAATCACACAGAAAAACACCCAGAGCCATACAGAAGTCTAATAACCAAGGATTAAAAAAAGCTACATTCATCTAGACTGGTGGGAGGGGCAGAGAAGATGCGGTAAGGTGGTGGCAAGCCAGGGGCAGCAAGGTAGTGAGGTGGTGGCAGGCAGAACAGGAGGTTTCACATTCACATGCGGTAGATAAAAATCAGAGGGACACCCTGTCATACCATGCCATACCACGCAGCCCAGGGTTCTAGCGCCAAGGAAAAAGAAAGCCTCATAACTTCTGGCTGTAAACCCAGTGGGGGATTGGGACAGTGGAAGAAACTGCTAATTTCTCAGGAGAGCCTGGATGTATACAAACCCACCCACCCTGGGAACCACAACCAGAACAGCAGCTGGAGGAGTGCTAGTCACATACAGGAAGTTGGTGAAGTGACTGGAAAAGGGGCAAGTGCTAGGCAAGCCTCCAGGAGTCAGGCAGCAGTGGCATTGTCCCCTTTTGGACTCCTCCCCCACACACAGAGCCACAAAGCAGTGAAGCACGTTGCCCCACACTGGCTAATATCCAAGGCTCTGCCCCATACTACTTAATCAAAGTGATTCTACCTAATACACAGATACAGGGAGGCTGCCAAAATAGGAGACAAAGAAATATGGCCCAAATGAAGGAACAGAGCCCCAGAAAAAGAACTAAGCAATGCAGAGATAGTCAACCTATTAGATGCAGATTTCAAATCATTAGTGATTAGAATGCTCAAAGATCTCATTGAATACAGCAAAAAGCATAAGGGAAGAAATGAGGGCTCTACTAAGAGAAATAAAGAAAAATCCACAGGAAACAAACAGTGAAGGGAAGGAAGTCAGGATTCAATTCAACAATTTGGAACATAAGGAAGAAATAAACATTCAACCAGAACAAAATGAAGAAACAAGAATTCAAAAAAACAAGGAGAGTTTAAGAAGACTCTGGGACAGCTCCAAAAGGGCCAACATCTGAATCATAGAGATTTCAGAAGGAGAAGAGGAAGAGCAAGAAATTGAAAATTTATTTGAAAAAAAATGAAAGAGAACTACTTTAATTTGGTGAAGGAAGTAGACATACAAGTCCAGAACAACACAGAGAGTCCCAAAATAAGTTGGACCCAAAAAGGTCCACACCAAGACACATCATAATTAAAATGCCAAAGGTTAAACATAAAAAGAGAATTTTAAAAGCAGCAAAAGAAAGGCAGAGTTACCTACAAAAGAGTTCCCATAAGACTGTCAGCTGATTTCTCAAAAATAAACAAAAACAAAAACAAAAACTTTACGGGCAAGAAGGGACTGACAAGTATTCAAAGTGATGAAAAGCAAGGACCTAAAACCAAGATTCATCAATTCAACAAAGCTATCATTTAGAATTGAAGGAAAGAGAGCTTCTCAGATAAGGTAAATTTAAAGGAGTTCATCATCACCACGCCATTATTATCATATTAAAGTGTCTTATTTAAGAAAAAGAAGATCAAAACTATGAACATTAAAATGGCAAGACTCATGACTATCAATAACTAAATCCAAAAAACAAAAACAAAAATAAACTAAACAAACAACAAGAACAGGAACAGAATCATAGATACGGAGATCATTTTGAGGGTTATCAGCTGGGAGGAGAAAGGGGGAGAAGGGGGGAAAGGTATAGGGATTTAGAAGCATAATTGGGTATGTACAGAATAGACAGGAAGATGTTAAGAACAGTATAGGTAATGGGGAAGCCAAAGAACTTATATTCATGGCCCATGGACATCAACTCAGGGGGGAATCGCTAGAGAGAAGAGGAGGGTACTGGCAGGGGGAGGCAAAGGAAGAATAATTGGAACAACTGTAATAGCATAATCAATAAAATATACTTAAAAATTTAAAGAGTTATAGCTTATATTATCAATAATATAAATTAATTAGAACCATAAGAAATACTTAATGTAATAGAAGGCAGAAAAAGAAGGAAAAAAGGAAGAAAGAACAGATGAAACAAGTAACTAGCAAGTTCATAGATTTAAATCCAACTACATCAATAATTACATTAAATAAAAATTGTCTAAATAACCCAATTAAAGATAGAGATTGTCGGGTTGGAAAATCAAGCAAGACCCAACTATATACTGTTTAAAGAAAACAGAAAAACACTTTATATATAGTCATAGATAAGTTAAAAGTAAAATGATGAAACAAGTTATATCATTCTAACTTTAATTAAAAGAAAGTTTCAGTACTGGCTGGTATGGCTCAGTGGACTGAGCACCGGCCTGGGAACAAAAGGGTCGCCAGTTCGATTCCCAGTCAGGGCACATGCCAGGTCCCAAGTTGGAGGTGCATGAGAGGCAACCACTCATTGATGTTTCTCTCCCTCTCTTTCTCCTTCCCTTCCACTCTCCCTAAAAATAAATAAATAAAATCATTTTTTAAAAAGTAAGTTTCAGTGGCTATGTTAATATCAGAGAGGGTATACATTAAAGCAAGAACTATCACTGAGAAAATTACATACCTTTAAGTGAAGAAAGCTTGAAAAATACAATGATATTTCTGTGAAAAAATACAACACAACCACAAAACTCTATAATTTATAGATCCATCTATATGTACATAGTATGCAAACTGATGTAGTGATAATAGTTACCTTTATGAAAGGATGTGAAATTGATAGTAAATGGAGACAGGTTTTTCTGATGAAATCCAAATAAAGCCTATAGTTTAGTAAATAGTTGTTACCAATGTTGATTTCTTATTTTTGAAAAACCATGATTATGTAAGATATTAATGTCAGTAAAAATAGGTAAAGCTTATATGAAAACTTTCTGTACTATCTTTGCAACTATCCTACAAATACAAAATTATTCCAAATTAAAAACTTTACTTAAAAAAGACTGAACAAATACAGTCATCAATGGAATTTTTAAAAAGTGAGCTTACTATGAGAGGACCTTCATGATATGGAGTTATGTTTCTACTTATTGAAAAATCTTTATCTACCAAAATGACAAAATAACTTTTTGGAAAGCTTGTAAATTAAGGAATTAAAATTACAATAGTAATCAATGAAACATCAACTGTTTCTCTTAAAAGTATTAAAACATACCTAAAATGTGAAAAACTGAGGCTGTGAGTCTCAGTTCCATGAACAATATCCTCAATACAAAGAAAAATTCTCTGCTTTTTTGAGACTTAATGGTAATTTACTTAATGTAAAACCAGTGGAGGGGTTTGATAAAGTTTTTAAATGTTAAATCATAGTTCAGAGGACGTTATTTAGCTAGTGACAGCCATGTCAAACAAACAAGCAAAAACGCAAAAAACAATTTAGAAAAAGCATAATACTAATCTTTAAAAACCAATAAATGATGCGGAAATTATCAGAATGACTTGATAAGCAATTTGTGCTACATCTCATGTTAGTTGATTCATAACAGATTCACCATAAATATGGTTACATTTGAAAAAATAAGGATTAAGAAGGGAGGTTGGAGGGCGAAAAAAAGGGGAAAGGGCAAATCAAGGAACAGTTATAAAGGAGCCATGGACAAAGCCGAAGTCGGGAAGGATTGAGGGTGGGAGGTGAGGGGATGGGGCAGGAGAAAGTGGTGGCGGGAAAGTGGAGACAACTGTACTTGAACAAGAATAAAAAATTAAATTAAAAAATATGTTTATTTCTTTTCATTGTCACTGCCACCACCATTGTTCACTATGCCACCATTGTTTATCTTTAAAAAAATAGGGATTATAATTTTAATGGCATTATTCATAATATGATAGTACTGGTTTCTAAGTATTTTGAATATTAACTCTGTTTTTACCATCATTATGTCCATTATCTTTAAAACAGTTGGAAACTAAGATTTCTGACCCTAAATATGTGACACTTTTGTTTGTTACCAGAACCTCAGGGCTATGATGTGAATTACAAAAATATTCTGATAACAAAATTGGTTAAATGTTTAATAAACCTATATGATAACAATTTTATCAAGGAATATTATCATGAAATAATACAGTTAAGTATGAGAATCCACCTCCAAATCTTGGAAATTTGGGATTAGGAGGAGAAAATGGAAGAGATCGCTTCAGTAAGCATGGCAAAGCAGGAGAAATTCTTCTGCTACACAATCAAAGGCATGATGCATAAGGAAATAATGATGTTGTGGTTAAACCAATTTAAATTTCTTTGATTAAAATTTTGTTACCAAACACTTCAGACCTTTAGGTCCAAGTGTCAGAAATGGCTCTGAAAAATGCCAGGATAACAAAGCAAAGCAAAAATATTTATAAAATACAACTAAGAATTTTTTAACAGAGAGAACCAGATTTCAAGCATGCAATCCAACAATGAAAGTCAAGAAAAACAAATACTGGAAAACTATAACTACTATGCTGTGACTTGCCAGTTTTTTTGAATGGAAAGAAAGAATTGCTGGAGATGTCTAAAAGAGACCATCTTCTTTCATGCAGACTCTAGAATGACAATCTTAAATTTCGTAGTAACTCAATGAATCCTTAGGGAATCAAATATTTCCTTTTTTTTTTTTTGTAATAAAGGGAAGTGATGCTGTGAGAAATTAGTAACTTGTACAAGCCAAACAGCTAATAAATACAGAGACCTGGGTTTGAACCCAAATTAGTGTGACTCAAAAGTTCATTTTCTTTATTCTATGCAATATTTTCAAACTGTATTCTTGATGCAATCAGTTGGAAAGCTTCTAAAACACGCTAATGTTCATGTGTTATCTCAAGTTTCTAATTAAACTGGTCTGGGAGGGGAGCTCTTTCTTGTTTTTGCTTTTTAATGTCAGACATTGTTCTGTACAGTCAGAGTGAGAAGCTCTGCTCCAAATGGGCTGACTCTCAGAACCCAACAAGTGTCTAAAAAAATGACAGTAATAGCATGGTTGGGCAGTATTCACATTGAGACATAAGTTACGGAAGAATCAATAAAATAGCTCATTGTGATCAATATGAATACCTGTATTGAGTTGAAGAATTTTCTTCATTTGGATATATTAAATTATTTAGAGAAATTTTTTTGTTTCATTTTGTTTTTTTAATCAGTAATTATGGGGTTATACCTGAAGTAACAGAAAGCTTAATCATTGGACTCTATTGGCTTCTTCACCCTAACAGGATGATAATGATTAAGGCCAATCTAACATCTGTGACGGATTTTTCATTAGATTGTCAATGAATATCATTAAGTCCACAACTAGAACAGGGCTTCTTGTGAAATATTCAGCTCAAATAAGAATTTTACCTTATAAAAGTATATAATAACACAAAGATATTATTTACTGAGATCTTACTCAATGGCAGACTGTATTAAGAATTTTAGAAATTACTTACTTAGTCCTCTCTGCATCCTTGTTAGATAGCATTATTACTTTTATTTTACAGACAAGGAGCTTGAGTTTAGGGAGTCCACACAAGTTCCCCAAAGTCTCACTCACTAGAAGGTTGAGTCAGGATTCAAACCAAGGTCAGTTTGACTTGAAAGCCAATGTTTTTAATCTTATCTTTATACTGGTGAAATATCATGATATGAGATTAATAATAATCCCTTGCTGAAGTTTAAAATGTGAGAACATTTGCCTGACATCCCATTGGCCTCCCCTGGCTCCACAGGGCTGCAAGAGCTAAACCTTCTACCTCTAAGAGAATCAGCTTGGAAGGTAAGGTTGGAAATCACCCTGCTGTCTAAGACCAGAAATCCTAGGTAAGTCCCTGGGCCACTGCTCTCTGGAACTCAGCATTAACCCCACACAGGTCCCTGGATTGCCGGCTGAGATTGCCTACCCAAACAGGAGCACACAGACAGGCAGAAGCTCTGCCATTCCTGCTCTTCCTCCCTGCCCATCTGCCCCACCCGCACCGGCTCTACTGTCTTGTACACCAGAATCAAGTCAGGTCTCAACAGGGGTAACTATAGCCCTTAGGCTCCGTGATTCATGTTTCTCAGGGGGGCATGTAGCCCTAGTCCTCTTAACTCAGACAAATCAAGCAAACCTTCTCTCCCACAGGTCTATTAGACAAATGCCAGCATGCTTAGGGTTTGCAGATAAAATACAAATGCCTAATTAAATTTGAATTTCACGTAAACCAGAATGATGTTTTAGCTTAAGTATGTCCCAAATAGTGCATGGGACAGGAATATTTAGACTAAATACTGTTTGTTATTTATGTGACATTCTCATTTTAACTGGATGTCCTATAGTTTTACTTGCTTATCTGGTAACCCTAGCAAGCTTAGTCACCAAGATTAGGCAAGTCTAAACATCAATGTGGGGAAAAAGGAGATGAAAATATCTGAACCTTTATCATAGCAGAACACATATAATAAAGACTCTAATAGAAAACTTTAAAAGAGTTTGCTTGTTTCAGTGTCAAACTTTTATAAGCATCAGTGAAAATTGGCTTAATTATCTTGAAGTGATAAAACATTCCACAGTTTTCCTCTCTCCTGAATACCTTGATGGCACTCATAGTAAAGTTGCTTTACTCTATCAAAAATGCTTTTCTTGTGTTTTTCTCTCTAACTGCAACCTCAGGTGAGTCTTTTTCTTTTTTTTTAAACCCCACGTTACCTGAAATGAGAGGATAAAGAATAAAAGTCCCCGACAACACCGTTATCAAATCAATGCATGATATTTATGATAATGTAAAATAATACTAGTGAAATTTGTCATCCAGAAATGTCAAGAGATTTCAGAACCCTTTGTTAATTCTTGCAACACATACTGGAAGAAATTATTACACTATGGATTTTCAAGAGTAAAAAAATATAAGTGTAGATATCTTTGTCAAAACAAGAAATTTGAGCCACCGTGTGTAACCTCACTGCAAGCTCCTCTGTCCCAGCTTCACTCATGGCTCCCCAGCTTTACAAACCCTGGTCCAATGACCTGGAGTTACTAAATAGTTAAAAGAACTGGAAAATAAAAGTTGAAGAAAATTCTGGCAAGTTATTTTAGAAAAGTGTCAAGGAATATCACAACTATTTAGTAACTCATCAAGTTCCCAGGGGTAAGAGGGAAGGAGTGAGAAGAGCAAATTCAGCACTTCCTCAAAGCTCAGATATAAAATGTGCCTTGCCCTCAAGTGACTCGTGAAAAATAAAATTAAATCTGATATAAGTAAACTATCTGGGTTTCAGGCAGGGTAAATTGTGACTTGTTTTTCCTGACACTATATTTCTCCGTCTATTACAGTACTGCTGAAGTACACATACTCAATATGTGAGGTGGTTCCTAAATGTCATTCAAACATGGTTATTTGTCTTCGTGGGTTATGCAATGCTGATTAGTCTTCTTACCATCAATCTCTGAGATCATTAAAGATTTGCTCAAACTCTGTGTTTAAAGTGTTAGCCAGATGTGAAGCAGCGCCACAGCCAGTGAGCAGCGTGTGTGTCTGGGGCAGCAGGGGCACCTTAGGGGAAGTGGCAGCCTTCATTCTCCTTAACTAGGTAACAAGTGTTTTGAACATCCACACTGTGTTTGATAATGTGATCCTGCGACTTTCTACTGTTCTAAAGCAGCAATTTTCAATCAGTGTGCTGCAAGAATTTTTAAAACATGCAATACCTGACTATTTAGTTGGGGGCGCTGACCTCTTTTCCCTTTGATTGTCAAAGAAAAAAAATGACAACAGCCAACACAACAATAGCCGTCTGCTGTGAATGAATCAAAATTATACCTATTTGTTTTGTCAGATTGGCAAAAAATAATATTTTGTGGTATGCTGCAGAATTTTAGTTACTAGTTTATGTGTGCCATGAGATGGAAAAGGTTTAAAATCACTGTTCTAAAGCAAACACCCCCAAGTCGGTAAGCGGCACATAATGTTTCACAGTGAATTGGGGCTTTTATCAGGGAGCAAATGACTCAAATTGGTGTATTTGTGAACATATTTCATCTACACAAGCCCTTTAATAAAAGAGGCCTTCGGAGGTGCTGCGGGAGGAGGGGCGATGGTGGAGGAGGGCGCCTCAGACAATTTACTGTGTAAGCATGAGTCTTTTCAGCAGGACCCTGCATGAGAATTACCCTTAGACGGAGTAAATCCAGAGATTAGTCTGGAGTCTCTTTTGTGCACTAAAATGCAGCATATTTTGTCCATGCCTAAGCCTTTTCCTGAAAATGGGTTTCTAATATTATGTCTAAATTCCTTGTTCACTGAACCTACAAGGAACTTATGGAGCAATGGAATTAAAAGATTAAACCTCAAGCCACTTGTACTAAGTCTTTAAATGCCTTATGGAGCACAGCTTACATAGCAACCCAGTCCACAATTGCAGTTGCACGACTCAATTGCTTTTAGAGAGTCTTAGAGACTCAGGTGTTAGGAGAATTTTTTCTTAACTGTTTTCCTGCTGTAGTAACAGGCCCAGTGGCATTATAATCCCTCCGGGTGCACACCATTAAGCTTGCACATGTGGTTGTATACATTTATGTTGTGTATAGATTTCATTTTAAATATTAGCAGGTGACCTCATGTGATTCAGGCTTGGAGATTAGCTCTCTTTACACATCATGTGCAGGTTCTTGAGTAACCTCATCTCATAGCTTGTTAGAGCTGGATAGCACTCTGGAAATATATGCCAGCTTCTTTTTACAGATGAGAAAAATGAGGCCAAAATAAGGTAATAATAATCATTAGGAATGGCTAACATTGGTTGCGTACTCTCTACATGCTGGAAACAACTGCTTTTTACGCAATTCTGTACTAATATTTTCCTTCATATGTATGTGCTTTTGTACCCTGTCCCTCCCCTTCTCTCCTGTGGGAGCACATTTGTCCAGAATTTCTCCCTTCTCTCTCCTACATCAATTATTAGCTGCCTCTTAGATCATACCCATCAGAAAGCAAACATGGAATTAGCACTTCCCTTTAAAAAAATAAAACAAAACAACAACAAAGCCTTCTCCTGACTTCACTACCCTTTCTAGCTACCATCCTATTTCTTACTCCTTTTTGAAGTAAGGAGTAAGAAATGGCTTAGACAACTCCTCTCATCCAGTTTCTTCTTAAATCGGCGTTTGCCCCCACCACCCTGCCCAAAATGCTTCTGTGCAAGTCATCGGTAACCCTCATGCTACTAAATCCATGGCCAATTTTCGGTCCTCATCTTATCTGACACTATCACTAGCTTTCGACCAAATTATTTACTCCTCCCTGAATTACTGTTTTCCCCCGTCACTGCACTTGATTTTCCTCCTAGTCCCCTGCCCACCACTGTCTCTCAGCTCCTCTTGTTCACGTTGGAATGTCCCGGACTCGGTCTTTTCATCTCCTGATTTTCCACCAACATACACATCTTTGCAGATCTCATCAGACCCATAGCTTTGTATATGTATATTTCATATTTTCCGTTGTCCTTGCTAGATTCATTCTCCACCCTGCTCTCTTTGAGGCAGCAGGATCTTCCTTTGACCTTTAATCTTCTTATGCATTTGTCCCATGGGAGGCACTAGCAGGAATTAAGAGGGTGGAAGGAAAGCTCGGTTGAAGTAATTATTCCCTACCAGGTGGCCATGGATTGGCTGCATTCCTCTGTTAAAGGCCATTACCTTTTGTTAGGACCCCCTGTCCACACAGCCACCCTCTTCAGAACTGATGAGTATTCCCTCCACTTGCCTTTCACACCAGGGATGTTAATGTCTTTCAAGTATTCTATGAGTCCTTGTTGTGTTCCCTAAATCCTGATCCTACACTTGTAAATATTTTTCTTCTCAATTATTCAGCTTGAATATGCCTTCTATTTCTTGCCAGGATCTTGACTGATATATGGTCTACATTCTGACACTTCCAAGTTCAGACATCACTTTCTGGAACACCAGGCTCCTATTATCCAAATGCCTCCTCTCATCTTTATTATATCCAAAACCAAACCCTGTATTTTTCTTTCAAATCTATTCTACCTGCAGCCTTCACCATCCAATTGGTGACACTCCAGCTTTCCAATCGCTCAGGCTAAACACCATTAGTTATCCTTGACTCCTTTATTTTCCTAAAACATCTCATCTAATACATTAGGAAGTTTTGTAGTCTCTTTCTTCTAAATATGTAAGGTGGGTCAAAAGTAGGTTTATAGTAATTTGTATGGAAGATAATGTAATAACTAATACATAATAATACAAAAATAAACTCTGCGTTTTGCATACTCACAGCCATAAACCTGCTTTTGCCCCACCTTGTATTAATTCCTACCAATTCTCACTCCCTCTACTCCTATCACCCTGTCTCTAGCCACTGGCATTTCTTCCCCTTATTTATTGCAGTAGGCTTTGTTGTTTGCCTCTCACCCTTATCACCTACAGTTTACTCTACAACACAGCATGCCACTCCTCTGGCCAAAACCCTGTAAGGGATCCTGCATCACTCAAAGTAAAAGCTAAAGTTCTTCCAATTGTCTGCAAGGCTGTACAGGAGGTACTGACCTGATTTCCCCTGGAACTTCCCTCCTCCCCTTCCCCTCTCTCACTTTGTTCCAGCCACACCAACTTGTTTGCTGTTCCTAGAACATACCAGGCATGCCTTCACTCTAGGGACTTAGAACTAGCTGTTCTCACTCTTAGAATGCTCTTCCCTCTTATAACTATTTGGCTAATTCATCCAACTCCTTCAAGTCTTTGCTCAAAAGTCCCCTTTGAAATGAAGCCGACTCTTATCACCCAATTTAAAATGCAAACTTCCCTTCCTGCCAACTCTCCCAATCTCCCTTCCTCTGCTCCACGTTTTTTTTCCTTGTACAAAGTGCGCATGATGCGCTAACACTCTATGTTATTTATTTAATATGTTCATCAATTGCAGTGTCATCCCCGCCCACACACAAATATAAACCCCTCAAGGGTAAAGATCTTTTTCAAAGAAGACACAAAGCAAATTGGAAAATATTGATTTGAATGAAAATGAAATCAAATCATACCAAAATTTGTGGAAGGCTGATATAACAAATATTTTTTGAGTTAATACTATGAGCCAAGACCTATCTTCTTCTTGACCCATGAGATATGTAGAAGTTTGTAGTTTAATATCCAAGTATTTAGGGATTTCCAGACAGCTTTCTTTTACTGATCTCTAGTTAAATTCTGTTATGGTCAGAGAACATATTTGGTATGAGTTTAATTCTTTTCATTTTTTAAGATTAATTTTTTATGGCCCAGATTATGGTCTCTTTTGGTGAATGTTCCACATGCATTTGAGATAAATATGTATTTTGTTGTTACTAGGTGGAGGATCCTAAATGGCAATTATGTTAAGCTTACTGATACTGTTGTTATTCTATATCCTCACTGATTTTTCTATCTCTGTTCTATTGCTTACTAGGAGAGGAGTGTTAAGCCTTCAGTTATAATTGTAGACTTATTTGTTTATTTTTCCTTTTAAATCTAACACTAACTGCTTCAGTTATTTTGTCTCTTGAGAGATACATAAACATTTAGTAGTATGTACCTTCTAGATCCATCCACGCTGCCATGAATGGTAAGATTGCCTTTCTTTATATGGCCTTTATGGTCGAGTAATATTTCATTGTATATATGTACTACAATTTTTTATCTATTCAACTATTGATGGGCACTTGGGTTGCTTTCGTATCTTGGCTATTGTAAATAATGCTACAGTGAATATAGTCAGAGAAAGACAAGACAAATATCATAGGATTTCACCTATATGCAGAAACTGAAGAACAAAATAAATGAACAAACAAAACAGAAACAGACTCATAGGTACAGAGAGGAAACTGATGGTTGTCAGAAGGCAAGAGGTTTGGGGGACTCAATGAAAATGTTGAAGGGATTAAGAAGTACAAATTGGTGGTTAAAAAATAGTCATGGGGATGTAAAGTAGAGCATAGAGGATATAAGGTGGAGGGACCCTAAAATCCTGGAATTACCTTTCAGAGGGTGGGCCCCTTGCAGTACAGGCTTCCCCTGCTAGGTGAGTGTTCTAGGAACCCATCTGCATCAGTGTACCAGCTGGTGTTGTGAGAGGCTGCATTAGGCTTCAGTGAATTGTTTTTGAAGACTCTTTCAACACATTTGCCTGTTTCCTGATGGGTGATTTACGAGCGTGCTTGACCACCCTGTGCTGAGTGTTCAGCAGTTCTTCATCAAAAACGGCATGACCCCAGTGCCCCACCCAAATGAGAGAAGTCCTCAAAGAAGAAACGTTTTGCTGATGTGGAGGAGGTGAAACAAAATATGGCAGAAGCACTAAAAGGCATCAAAATCCACAAGTTCAAAAACTGTTTTGAGCAGTGGAAAAATATCTTGATAGGTGTATTGCATCAAATGGAGAGTACTTGGAAGGTGACTGAAGTATCAACATGTAAGAATAAATACACAATTTTTTATAAATAAATTCTGAGTTTTTTTGAGTCCCCCTTCATATAGTAAATAATTTAATAATGATGTATGGTGCTAGTTGGGTGTTGGAAATATTGGGGGGATCAGTTTGTAAAGTATATGATTTTCCAACCACTATGTTGTATACCTGAAACTAATATAAAATAATATTGAATGTAAGTTGAAATTGAAAAATGAAATAAAAAAAACCATTTAGTAATACTATGGCCTCTTGATAATTTATTGGTCTCTTCTCATATTATAATATTCCTCTTTACCCTTGGTAGTATTACTTATTTTAAAATCAGCTTTGTCTTATATTACTATAGCTACTTCAGTTTTTTAAAAAAAGAAATAGTGTATCTTTTTATATCATCATACAGGATCTGTCCAGAAAGAGTCTAGCCATGTTAATATATTGAGAACGGTTTGTGCAACACTGATGCAACCTAGTAGTCAAGGAGAGTGGACTAGAATGTGCATACATCAACAATGACGACTTCACTTTATTAGTCAGTGGGGGAAGTAGATGCTGTTGAGTGAGCATGTGTACTGTGTGGCTGTCACATTCAAAATGACTGAAAGAGCTGAGGAACGAATCTGCATCAAATTTTGCATTCAGCTTGTACATTCCTCTGCAGAAACCATTTGGATGATTCAGAAGGCTACAGCTTATGGACAACTGGTGATTGGCAGCTTCATCAGGACAATGGGTGCTGACTCATAAGTCACGTATTGTGCAGAGGTTTTTGGCAGAACATCAAACCACCCAGGCGACTCAGCCCCCCTACAACCCATATTTGACACCCTGTAACGTATGGCTTTTCCTCAAACTAAAATCATTTTGAATGGGAAGAGATTTCAGACCATTGTTGAGATTCAGGAAAATATGAATAGGCAGCTGACGGAGACTGGGAGAACTGTGTGAGGACTCAAGGTGCCTACATTGAAGGGGACCGAGGTGTCATTTTCCTGTGTACAATGTTTCTTGTATCTTGTATGTTCTTCCATAAATTTCTCTGTTTTTCATATTACATGGCCGGAAACCTTCTGGAAAGACTTTTAACCTACCTATGTATTTATATTTAAAGTAGGTTTCTTGTATAACATATAACATATGGTTGAATATTGTTTTTTAGTCTAATATAACAATCTCTGCCTCTAAGAGGGTCTTTTTAGACAATTTATATTTAAAGTAATTATTGATATGGTTGGGTTTAAATCTACCATCTTTTCATTTATTTGTCTTATTTGTTGTTTCTTTTTTCTATTTTCTGGTCTTTTTCATTATTTAAATATTTTTCATAACTATTTTATAACTAGTTTTTAATTTTTCTAGTGATTATTTTAGGTTTTTTAATATGCATCTTTCATGTATCATAGTTTACCTTCAAACATTATCTTCTCCTGTAAGAACCTTAAAATACTGTATGCCCTTTTGTCATTCTCATCTACTTCCCCTTCCCATGTTATTGTTGCCATACATTTTACTTCTGCATATGAGCTACTCTATCTACATAGTTACTATTTTGCTTTATATCAGAGACAGTAAATTATAATCTGCAGACTAAATCCTGCCCATGGCTTGTTTTTATATAGTCTGCAAGCTGAGGATGGTTTTTATATTTATAATGGGTTGTGTAAACATCAGCAATAATAAGGAAAAATATGCAATAGAGAATGTATATGGCTTGCAAAACCTAAAATACTATTTGGCCCTTTACGGAAAAAGTTTGTCCACCCTTGTCTTAACAAATTATCTTTGAAAAATAATAAAATTAAGAAAAATATCTTTTACATATATTCTTATTTTTTAGCGTTTATGATCCTCTTCATTTTTAAATGTAGCTCCAAATTTCTATCTGGTATTATTTTTCTTCCATGTAAAAACTTCCTATATCATTTCTTGCTGTGCAGCTATTCTATGGCAGTGAAATTTCTCAGTTTTTATTTGAAAGAAAATATCTTTAGCTCACTTTCATTGTTGATAGGTATTTTCAGTGGGTATAGATCTGGGTCAGCACTTTTTTCTTTCAGCACTTGGTTCATTTTCCTTTGACTTGCAAAGTTTCTGATGAGTAGTCTGCTGTAATTCTCTGTTTTTCTGTACATAATATTTCTTTTTTCTTTTGCTGCCTGCAAATTTCTATCTCTCTCTCTTTGGTTTGTAATAGTTTGATTAGTGGTGTGGATATCTATGTCTTTGTGTTTTCCCTGCTTGAGGTTATCTAGTCCTCTTAGATCTATGACATGTTGTCTTTTACTAATTTGGGAAAATTTGAAGACATTTTCTCCTCAAATGTTTCTTCTGTTCCATATTCTTTCCCATTTTGGGGACTCAGTTTTTAGGTATGTTAGAAATCGTGGCCCTGGCCAGGTGGCTGCCAGGGGGAATGGGAGGGGGACCCTAATGCCTGGTGATGGAAGATGGTTTGACTTTGGGTGGTGGGCACACAGGCAACATGCAGATCTAGTATCATAGAAACGTATACTTGAAACCTATGTGATCCTATTAACAAATGTCACCCCCAATAAATACAATAAAAATTTAAAAGAAAAGAAATGGTGCTCAGTTTTTGGGTACTTTGTTCTTTTCTTGAAAAATATTCTTTTTTTCCCTTTGTGTTTTACTTTGAATAATTTCTTTTGATCTATTTTCAAGTCCATTGACTTATTTCTCAGTTTTTTTTGTCTGTGTCAAGGATGGGGTCTCGTTCCATGCTCTTGCCCTTCCCCACGTGGCTGGCTGGCTGGCTGCTGTTGCTTGATGCTCGTTGCTAGTATCAGAGTGGAGGCAGATGGGGTTCTCTTTTCTGGCCTAAACCTTAAACAGACCATTTTTCCCTTGTCTTTGGAGGCGGTGCTTTTTTGACATTCATTCCCCTTTCTGTGTTGCTCGCACAAACCTTGCTTTTTGTCTGTGCTTGGTCTTGGGTGAGATAGAGATTTTTGCTGAACCCTAGTAGTAACCAACTTCTGCTTATTGGTGCAAGGCCCTCAGGAGCAGGTGTACCTCCCCCAAAGCAATGGATCTATGCCTGAGTTCTACAGCCAGAGGGACACAGGTTTTATTTCTATTTATTTCCCAGAAGAAAAAGTGTTTTACTTGGGATTTGGTATGAGGCAGTTTGTTGTCCTTATCCAGAGGCTTCATAAAAGAGAAGGGTCTTAAGGAGTAAAGGATATGGATATTTATCCACAACTCCTGCAATTTGTTAAGCCCTATTTCAGAGAGCACTAACTCCCTCACATCTTTGGCTTGGCCCAAACGTGAGTCATGCATCTTCCTGTAGTCGAAAACAATCTTCTGGCAGACAGTTTCAGGTGCTTTCAGTAAGAGTCATCAGAATGAGGAACAAGGAGTGCTGAAACAATATGATCCAGACACAGGCACTGACTGCTACACGTGCCCTACCAGGTGACAGAAATGCCCCTTATGTTTGCCTCTCCCAAACCCCAACTGTCGGTTTGGGCATCTGTGAACCATATATGCTCAGGCTCTGTTGTGATCCAAGTGAGCTGAAGTGAGCCAAAGTCAAAAATGCTAGGCAGAAGAAATACTTAAAGCTGAAAATCCATCAAACACCAAAACCTTTCTGATATACAACAATGGCAATCTATGACTCTTTCTTCTTTGATCAAGTTTCAGACAGGTAATGAAATTGAGAAATAGTGCAAGCTTTTCCAGAGAAGGGCCAGAGTTATGAACGAAAAGATAGTTGTTTACATGCCCATGTTGGGAAACATGTTGGTATGTAGTGGGAAACTATGAAACCACGTTACATAGGAATGGTTGGTACTGTTTAAAACACCAGTTTCAAATACTATAAATAAATTAAAGAGCAGACAAAGGAAGGGAGAAATGTATCGGGAGTCAAGGTATGTTTAACTATACTACACCAGCACTGACCCTCCCCCAAGCGGTAAATCCACCGCATATCCTGATTCTGTGGTGAGTGAGTTACAGGTGGACATAAAACAGGCCTAGAAGAAGCACAGTTGAATTTCTCTTTACAAAAACACTGGTTGTGAGCAAGGAATAAAAGCTTGGAGGAGTGGCCTATTTTAAGGGGAGTGTACTGTGGGGAGAATAGATATCTGTTCTTTCTGATATCTTATATCCATTTACTCAGCTCCTTGTAACAATGCTTGCCCTTCTCCTTGAGAAACAACTGTCAGCTCATGAGCTTCCTGTGGAGTTGACTCTATCTCAACTCAGGGGTGGGCAGGTGGCTCAAGCCTGACAATCAAAGCATTGCATTCTGTAGTCACAGTGATTTGTTTGTAGTTGGACGCCTGATGCAATCAGAATCAATGAGGAGGAATTACATTTTGCTGTGATTATAGGAAAGAGGGGCATACTCTCTTTTCTGGTGAATTTGACTCAGAGGATGTGAGCCTGAAGTTACAGAGGGTCACGATAAAGTCTTTCAGGATAAAGCCACAGAGCAGAAAGGAGGGCCAAGAAATTAAGAACTGGTAACACCATTCCTTTTTTTCTGGAGTCAGTACTACCCTGCACTTTTAGCTATGTGGACCAAGAAATTCCCATTTTTGTTTGTTGCTTTGAATTGAAATTTCTGTCACTTGCAACCAAAAGATTTTTCCTGATTGATATATCGACTCGGCAAAACTTCTAGGGGCTACAAAGTAATGGAAAACAAAAGTTTTCACCTGGAGCTTTGTGTTGATGTCCAAACCCTATTATTGAATTGTTTGACTAAAGAAGCCAAGTTAGGGTACAAAGAATGCCACATTCAGGACAATTCAAATTTTTTTCCTTTAAATAAACTTTTTACTTTAGAGTGATTATATATTTACCAAAAAAAAAAAAAAAAAAATTGCAAAGATGTTACAGAGAGTTCCCATAAACTCTGCCTGGTTTTCTCTACTGTTAACATTTCACATAACCACGACACGTTTGTCAAAACACTAGTATGTTGCTATTACCAAAACTATAGATTTTATTTGGATTTCACATTTTTTCTCACTACTGTCTTTTCTGTGCCCCAGGATTCCATCTAAGATATCACATTGCATTTAGTTGTCATAGCTTCTTAATATTCTCCAATCTGAGGCAGTTTCTTCATTTTACCTTGTTTTTCATGACCTTGACAATTATGAAGAGAACTGGTCTTATATTCCGTAGAATGTCCTTCAATTTGAGTTTTTGTGATATTTTTTGCATGATTAGAATGTGATGATGGGTTTTGGGGAAGAACACCACAGAGGTGAAGTAGGTAAAATGCTAACAGAGTTGATTAGATGATGAGGAAATGAATACATTGTGCATACCACTGAGTTAGGGAGGCCTCTAAGTGTGGAATATGGTGGTTTTCCAAGAGCTGGCTGTCTTTCAGAATCATATCATATTAAATACTAAGCATGGAGCTCTGTATTTCATGGAGACAAAGGCACATAGTGATTTGCTATGAGTCTTTACAGCCATGTGAACGAGCAAATTTGAATAAGTTTTTACTCTCTAAAAATTCAAGACACAGAGATACTAATGTATTAAAGTGAAAAGCAAGGCCTTCCCAAAACAAAACTAGGAGGAAGGGCCACGTTATTCCTTCTTACTGCTAGGAGAGAGGCACCTTCATTTTTCCAGGGGCCTCTCTAATCTGTGAGTCCTGTGATTGAATTTATGCCTGTGCCTCCAAATGGTTTTTACAAAAGG
The DNA here is from genome assembly GCF_021234165.1 of Pteronotus mesoamericanus. NCBI lineage: Eukaryota > Metazoa > Chordata > Mammalia > Chiroptera > Mormoopidae > Pteronotus > Pteronotus mesoamericanus. The sequence goes on along the minus strand of NW_026555325.1, from coordinate 23,274,498 downwards.
TTTTCATAATGCCATAGGCTGAATGTTTGTGTCTCCCCCAGTCTGCCTCCCCCACCCTGGGACAATTTATAACTTGAAATTCTAACCCCCAATGTAATAGTATTAGGACATGGCGGGTATTTGGGAGGTTATTAGGTCATAAAACTGGAGCCCTCACCAATGGTATTAGTGCCTATATAAAGGAGGCCCCAGAGAGCTCCCTCACTCCTTTCTACCACGAGAGGACATAAAGAGGACAGCTGGCTATGAACCAGGAAACAGGTTTTCACCAGACTAACAAATTTGTCAGAACCTTGACTTGGACTTCTCAGCCTTCAGAACTGTAAGAAATAAATTTCTGTTGTTTGTAAGCAACCTAGTTTATGGTCATTTGTTATAGCAGCCTAAATGGACCAAGACAAATAGTTATGATCAAATTCTTTCATTTATTGAATACACGCACCCACATACACACACTCTCACACACCATTATCAAAGGTTGTATGGTCTCAAATAGAGATGCATTATTAAATCTTCTTGCTATATTATCCTGAGATAGTAACTAGATTGTCCACTCCCTCCTCTCTGTTAATCCATCAATGACTGAGATAGTTATTGAACTCACTGGGCAAAGTACTGGGACAAGCCAATCTCTGGGACAAGAAGAGAAACAAAGTGTTCGGCTCTAACCCAAATGCCTTATATTCTAAAACAGATATATAAAATTCACATGTCCAAATTAGGTCATTTATGTGAAACATTGTGAGGTATGTGTAACAAGGCAGAAATTTAACTTTTAAAAGAATTCTCCTGCTGAGGACTCAGAAAACAATACAACTTATTTTCTGCATCTCCTCATCCATTACTCAGCATATCCCTGAGGTATGGCGAATATTCCTCAATTTCAGTTAGGAGTAATTTTTTAAAAAAATTCTAAGATTGAAAACTCAAATTTACCAGAAATAAAATTGCTTTTTTAAATATACATGTGTGCATAGGTAAAAGGCTTTAAAATGATGGCTCATTAAATACAGGCATTTTGGGTTTGGTTTAAAAGGCATTTCAAAATATTTTCAAATAGTCACCAACTTTTGAAATTTGGAAAAATTCTTCTAAAATATATACTCTTGGCTTCTTTTGTTGGGCCAAAAAACAGTATTGTTGGGTAGTGCTACGCCTTATAGAAAATACATGTAGTTCCTAACGTGTCAGTCTTATCCTTGGCTAGCATTACTCATTTTCTTTCAAGGTATGGTCAAAAAATTACAATTTCTGGTCTACAGCTACCCAGATAATTAAGGTGGATTGTCTGGAAGGACAAAGGAAATGGAGGTTTATGTTTTGAGGGTAAAGAAGAGAGAGGTTGAAACCCAATGGAGTTGTATCTCTCAGCGATGGAATAGGGACAAGGTAGTGGGTGGTAAAGAGCTTTGGGGAAGGCAGTTGGTCTGAGATGGTTGGTTGCAGAAGGGACAGGACCCTGGGAGCCCTGTGCACTAGCTGCGCTGCCTAGTTAAGTAGAGGTCTTCAGGAACTGAGCTTGCTGCACAGAACTAGAGCCACTACAAAACTGACATCTTTTTTTCAGTACACAGGGGCTTCTGCAAAGCAAAATGGAAGCAGCAACCCCCAAAACCCGAGACACAGTCCTGCTCCCATTTTCCAGGGCCTGTGTATGCCTAAGAGAGCATGGGAGTCCCTGAAAACCACTGACAGAGGAACTGGGCCAATTTTGGTGGGCAGAGAATTGAAGTTAGACTTGATTAGATTTACAAAAATTATAGAAGGCAATATTATCTTTCTCCCAAGGTTTGGAACAACTTACTCCTATGAATCATGATATAAACCTTACTTTTTCTTTAAGAGAACACTGATTCTTGATTTAATAAGAAGCAAGGAAGCATAGTAAGATAGTAATTAAATTGATTAAGTTCAACTACATAGACAATTAAGTTCATATTCAAGAATAAGTGATTGAACTAGATGGTCTCCAAGCTCTTTCTTGGTTTTTAAAATATAAAATACTGTTAACCTAAGAGAATATTCAGAATAGACTTGGTGAATGGAGGTTGAATTATACAGGCTGGCAGGGAGAATAATTTAGCAACCAGGCATGTAAGAATGGAGATGCAGGTATCTATCTTCATTTGGAAGCCACTGTCACTTAACAGACAAATACATTGCATGGCAAAGATTTATATTTAAAGGAAATGGTGATTCTTAAACTAAAATTGACAGTTTACTAAGTTAGAATTTACTACAGACCTCTCTTTTCAACTCTGAGTAATTTTATTTCTTTCCGTCCCGATAAACAGGTTTTATTTCTGACTAACATGTACAATGGACTCCTAGCCATTTCCCCTGCTAAGTCCCATTGGCTTTCAGACCCATGTGATCAAAATGTCCCCCAAACCCGTAATCCTTTTAAAGTGCCCCTCTTCTCTATTTCCATTTTTTCCCTGAACTAGATACTTGAGAGCCACCAGATTTATCATCATAATCCCATATCTGGTTAATAGCCACATCCTGTGGTCTCTATATTCTTAACTGTTCAAGGCCATGAAATTGCCCTCTATCCTCCCAGCTGCTCTTTCTTTTTTTTCCAAATCATTATTATCTCTGGCCAAAACCATTGCACCAATCTCTTAACTAAATTTCACCCCCTGTTTTCAATCCTATTGGCATCTGCATACTGCTGCAAGAATCACCTCTTCATAATTTATTAAAGAATATACTAAAGTACAGACACTTTAGAAGACAGTTTAGCAGTTTCTAACAAAGCTAAATATAGTCTTAGCATACAGTCTAGCAATTATGGTCTTTGGCATTTACCCAGATGATTTCAAATCGTACATCAACCTAAAAACCTGCTCAGGAATGTTTATGGAAGCTTTATTCACAATTACCAACAACTGAAAGCAACAAAGATGTCCCTCAACAGGTGAATAGGTAAGCAAACTGTGGTACATCCATTAAAACAGAATACTATTTGAAAACAAAAAAGACAATGAGCTTTCAGACTTTGGCAAGACATTCGTGAATCTTAAATGTGTTTTGCAAAGTGAAAAAAGCCACTCAGAAAAGGTCACACATTATATGATTTCCTTTATATGACATTCTGGGAAAAGCAAAACTAAAGAGATGGTAAACAAATAGTGTTTGACAGGGGTACAGTGTTTGGGAAGAAGGAAGGGTTGAATAGGTAAAGCACAAGAGATATTTTAGGATGGTGAAACCATTGTGTATGATAATGTAATGGTGGACACATGACACTATATATTTGTCAAAACCCATAAAACTTTACAGTGACTGAATATTGACATATGCAAATTTTAAAAATAATTTAGGAAGTCAGGAATTTCCAAGAATGGAATTCATACTGTAGCAAAAGGCTCTAACTCTATTATGAATATCTGAAACAGCCTTGCTGAAAGAGTTGAAAGAAGTGCCAACAAGTAGTTTTGGAAATTACTGGAATCTGTAAGATTTAAGGCAAAAGGAGCTGTGCACAGCACTGTAATCTAGCTAATGAAGCTGTTTCCCGTGGGTGTATGGGTTAATTCTGAAACCACTATACATATATAATGGAATTAAACCACTAAGTAAATGGGTAGCAGATGGTGGGAGACAGATTTCTTACTGTTGCAGTGAGAAGTTACAGATAAGCAAGGGAGGGGAGGCTAGCATGATTTTGTGATAATGAATTAGAGTTGGAAACATGGGTATAAACTCATGTTAAGTTGATATAGATACAGATGGTCACATATAGAAATATTTATGGAAATGTGTGTATACATGGGTTAGTAGACAAATGTATTTCCTTGCTTTTCCAGCTGAGAAACCTGGAGGTGATGACCCCCCAGTAGCAATGAGCGTACCTAGTGCCTGGACCTTGGTTTCAAATCTTATTCTTCATTAAAAGGAACCAGAGCCCCTTAAAAATAGCCAGTTCTAGAAATGGAGAAGGAAATGTATATGATGAGTTTTGAGTATCTTTTCATGTTAGAAAGTAAGTAAGAAGACATGCAGAGACACACACACTGCTCACAATAATGGGAGGTATGTCAAAGGGTTACAAGAGCCAATTACGAAATCTCCCAATGGCCAAAGCTGGAACAATTTGGGCTAAAAGATAAATAAAATAGCATTAGATTATAACACAAAGTATAAAATAAATAACCATGAATTAATGGAGGTATAGATTATTGAATAAATAAGTACATGGGTAAGAATGTCTCATGCAGAAACAATCCATATAATTTATGTAGATACTCCAGCTTCAGGGAGGTAAAGCATAAATCTCTACTCCTTATCTGTGGACTGTGCAGTTATTTCCTTCTAAAGACATATTATGCAAAGGGCAAATAAAAATATAACTTTAGAGTGGAGAAATCTGATAAAAACGACCTTAGCCAGATGATCAAGGTGAACATAAACAATGATAAGTGACATTGATAAATACACATCCTTGATATTATGTGATACAAGGACACTATTTTTGCGGTGTTCCTCCCCGCAACAAATAACCACAATGTAATCATGAGAAAGTAATCAGATAAATTCTAATTGGAGACATTCTACAAAATACCTGACCAGTACTCCTCAAAACACTCAAGGCAATTAAATACAAGGAAAGTCTGAGAAATAGTTACAACCAAGAAAAGCCAAGTAGGACATGGTGACTAAATGTAATGCGATATTCTGGATAGAGTCCTAGAATAGAAAAATAGCATTACATAAAAATGGAAAATCTGAATAAAGTGAGGACTTTAGTTAATAATAATGTATCAATAATCATTCATTTATCATGATGAACCATACTAATATAAGATATTAAAAATCAAAGAAATTGGCTTTTGGGTATATGGTAACTCTCCATCTTATCTTTGTAATTTTTCTGTTTATTTAACTCTTTTAAAATAAAAATGTATTTAAAAAAATGCAGTGTTGCTCTGATCAGTGTGGCTCAGGTAGCTGGGCGACATCCCTCAAAGCGAAGTGTTACCAGTTCAATTCATGTTCTGGGCACATGCCTGAGTGGCAAGTAGGGGCGCCTGTGGGAGGCAACTGATCAGTGTTTCTCTCTCACATTGATGTTTCTCACCCCCTCTTTTCCCCTCTTTTCCCTTCTCTCAATACATAAATAAAATCTTTTAAAAATGCAATGTCTACTATGCACCAAGCATTGAGCACTGGGAATACAGATGATAGCCTCAGCATAAAAATTATTGTCTGGTGAGTCAGACAGGCGTTAGTAAATAATCATATAAATAATTACATAAATATTATTTTTTTATCCTCATCTGAGGACATGCTTACTGATTTTAGAGAGAAAAGAATGGGGGGAGAGAGAGGAAGAGAAACATCAATGTGTTTCCTCTTGTACACGCTCCAACTGGGGACAAACCCATAACCTAGGTATATGCCCCGGATGGGACTTTAACCTGCAGCCTTTTGGTCTACAGGATGATGCTCCAACCAACTGAGCCATAATGGCCAGGGCATAAATATTATTAATTTTGTAAGAGAAGATTACTGAGTGATATGATATTCTAGAAGTAGATTTACCCTAACCTGATGGTCATGTGAATTATACCAATAAAGTGACATTTAAATAAAGTAAGAGTTGTCCAGATGTGGGTGGCGAAGTGGCTAGGGAGAAGCAAAAAAAAAAAAAAAAAAAAAAAAAGGGATGGCATGTGGCAAAGGCCCAAGACAGAAGGAACTTCACATTTTGATGGATTTTCTCTAAAATGCTATTGTTTTCAGAGTTTTGACCTCAAGACAAGATTGGGATGGGGTTTGGTAGACCAGATATTTAAGTGGTTCATAAGTTGGGAATCACACATTCCCAAAGAGCTGATAAATAGAACTTTTTATTTCAACAAAATTGATTTTCTTTGTAACTTTACGTACTTTATTTTATGTATGTTTGTAAATATGTATTTTCTGAGGAAGGGTTCATAGGCTTTAACAGACTCTGAAAGGAGACCAACATGGTTAAAGATATGAAACTTTCAACATCTTTAAGATGTTAAATATATTAGATTTTACCCCAAGTATAAATGAGAAACCACTGAAACATTTTATGCTGTTTAATATCCTTCATTGGTCAAACTTGCCTATAGGATAAAGTCCAAATTCCTTAGCAAGTCTCACAAGACTCTCAATGAAATTGCCACCACAGCTTTTTCAACTTTTTTTTTTTTGTTCAATGTTTGCCCCTTAATTATCCATCTTTTTAATACACAAATCCTACCAAACTTTTTGAGGTCATCAGGCAAGACCTGCTGTTTCTTGTGTTCTCATGTATGTTCATGCTGTTTCCTGTGCCAGAAAAGTCTTTCTTTATTATCCTAGACTTGGGTCAACAATAACATTCTCTATAAACCCTTTCCTGTTTCCTCAGATTGACATGAAGCTCCCTTCATTTGCAGCCCACTATACCCTAGGTGTGGTAGAATAAATGGCTCCCCAAATGTCCACACCCTAATTCTGGGGCCTTTGAAATATATTACTTTACATAATGAAAAGGACTTTGCAGATGTGATAAAGTTAAAAATTGGGGATGGAAAGACTATCCTAAATTATCTGTCATGCTCAATGTAAACACAAGTGGTCACCATGAGAAGGAAGCAGGGAGTGTCAGAGTGACAGGAGATGTGACAACGCAATCAGAGGAAAGAGTGGGTGGGGAGAAGAGATTTGTACAGTAGATGCTACTCTGCTGGCTTTAGGGATGGAGGACAGAATTCCAACCAAGGAATGTGGGTGGCCTCTAGAAGCTGAAAAAGTCAAGGAAACGGATTCTCCCCTAGATCCTCAAGAAGGAATTTCTCCCTACACTTTGATTTTAGAATTTCTGAACTCCAGTTATCTAAGATAATCAATTTGTGGTGTTTTATGCCAGTAAATTTTTGGTAATTTGTAATAGTAGTAATAATAAGCTAGTGCACTAGATATACCTCTATCTGGTTTCTCTTACAGGTTACTATATTTATTTCTGCCTTCCTATTTGCTATTACTTATTCATACTTATTACATGACAAAAATTATGTATTGAGGGTCTTCTCTGGGCTTGGTCCTGCTCACAGTGCTGGAAATACAGTCGTGGACAAAACAGATAAACTCCTTGATATCTTCGAGATTGCAACCCAATCTGGCACATAAGTTTTTTAAAACATTTGTTAAATGAATCAATCAAGGCAGTTTTATAATTACAGATATTATTTGTATCATTTTGAGTAATGGTTCCACAGAAAAATGGTGGTAGTATAGTTAATCAGAAATGGTAAGACCATGACCAAATTTTATACCAAAGCAAATTCTATACCACTGTTTCTGAATAAGGAGGAATTCATAGAAAGTTTGAATTCTTTTTATGAGTTTTTTTTCAGCTCCCTCAAAACCAAATGAACACATCACAGTGAATATTATACAGTTTACACATGCAACTCATCCAGGGTGATGATACTTGGGCTGATGAAGCCTCGAGCTATTTGGCTCAAGCAGTAGACAAGTAATAACTTGAGAACAGATTCCAAACAAATAAATAATTGAGTGGACCCTTTCAAATCCTTAGAAGCATGTTTAGGGGTTGACATTTATTATAGTGACCAAGAAATACAACTAGTGTACCAACACTATACAGTAAATACAAAGAATAAATATTGCTTCTGTTAAGTTTTCAGTGATAAACCCAGAGACCATTCACATGAGGCTCTAAGCTTCTAAATGACCTTCAGATTTCTTCTGTGTTTTGCCTAGCAAACACTGAAAATCTAACCAATGACTAATTGCTTAGTAGGCATTAAACTTCTGGTTTTCCACTAGGCTTACGCTGCCAATTCTGACAATCAAAGACCACTCAGATTTCACTTTAAGACCAAGACCAGTCTTGAAACTTTTATTTGCACTCACCGGAGATGTAATTCCAGTAAAGAGTTTTAAGATCCAGGTAAAAGATAATATCCTTTCCCTTGAGCACCTATCTAAAATGATAACACAGAATAAGAAAATTATGAACCCATAAGAATAAGAGAAAGGAGGACATTACATTGGTGCAAATGAGGTTTTTGTTTTTAATTTACTTTGCCATGGAATGGATTTAGTATTTGAGAGATTACATGTGTATCACTATCTTTTTTTTCTATAGTTCACATACACTAACCTAATCTATTATGTCTATTCACAATAGAACAAAAATGTTGACTCCAAGGACTATAAAAAGTTTTGCTTGATCAGCCTAGGATGGTAAGTCCTATCAGAGCAGCCTACCTATTACCTTCTGAGAAATCCAGGGTGCATGTGAGATTTAACGCTGCCAAGGAGCAAATGGAGGTGTGGTAACTGACTGGGCAGGTGAAGGGGCCATGATTTATAGTGCTAACAGAGAGGAAGTCTAGCCGAAGTGAACAAATTAGCACAAGAGAACTAGCAGAAAGCTCAGAAGAATTTGGAGGAACCAGAGGTGGAGATGAGGCTCCAGTTGGAGTAAACAGGACCTGAATTAAAGACTGTATAAAACTGTCATCCCCAACACCAGCCCGTCCACACCGAGCGCCCGATCCATGATCGATGCTTGTCTCCTGACACTCCCACCCTTGCCCAGAGGAGTGTTCTTGTCTAGAGCAGAGGCAGGTTTACTAGGAAGGTAATAAAGCTTTAATTTCAAACGTTCTTCATTTGTATGGGCCCCTTCTAAGAGAGAGGGCCTAGGAAGGCCTATATATTTTTTTTAACTTTGCAAAAGTAAAATATGTTAATCACAATTATTTATTACTACTATTGCTTTCCAATTCGAGTTCCTCTCCATCACACCCTTTCTAATTTCCACACTTTGGAGTAGTTATGGGCATATTGGGAACATGCCTAAGGGAAAGTTGAGCTGGAGGTGCATTTAGTTTGGATTTACTGGGATATGTTTCTGTGTTTTACAGGTTCTTCTGTGTATAATTAGTGTTGTTAGCCATCCCAATATAGAAAGGGACACCCATTGTATCAACTACCATTGTATTAACTAAATCTGCATTTTGGCCCAAAGATTCAGGAACAAAAGTTACACAATGGTATGAATGTGTCTTCTGATGTCTTGCACAGGGAATATGAAAATAATAGAGAATAAATAAGCTAGTCCGTGGAAATTCTTCCAATCATCAGACATACAAATAGTAAGCAGAGGATTTGGTTCTCATTAATGTTTGGTCAAATGAAAATTCTCTTTTGTCAGAAACATACTTGATAATGCAATGTGTACAATTATAAATGTGCCATAAATAGTTTTATGGGATTGAACAAGACAGAGTAAGTCAGGTCCTGTATGTGGGCACACAAACACATAAACACAGCAAGTGTGCATGAGTGAAGACACATGGTTTAAGTATCCCAATTTAGGATCAAATTGCTTTAAAGGCAAAAATGGCCTAAAACAAAAGGTGGCTTTAGTGCCTAAACTCATATTTATTCAAGAATAAGACAAAATATGTAGTATGGGTATTTATTTAAAAACTAAAATAAAATTAAGATAAGCATTTAAAGGAGTATGACAATAGTGACAACTGAAATTTATAGAAGTTAATCTGAGATAAAGAAGAAACTTGAAACAAGCAATTTTCAGGTTTTACTAAGGCAATAATTCATTAAAAGAGAAAAATTTTAAATAGAAATGATGGCTTTTGGATAATTTGACAATTCAGTTAATAAAAACAGAATCATGTGCACACATTGGAAACAATTTTAATTTCTGGCTGTTTTACATGAAATATTGACATTGTAAAAATAACATGAAATTCATAATATGCAACTGTGATGAAGACACTGATGACAAATTGGTTAATGAATGCCATTAATTTAAAGATGTTTTAAGACTAGTCATTCCACAAAGCACCTTGAAATGCCCTGAAATCTCCCATCTTATAATGGAAAATATGTAATAGAGGGCTCCCCAAATTTGGCAGCAATCTTAATTTATCACATTATCAATGAATTGTGAAACTGAAAGAAACATCTCTAACCTATCAATTTAAAAAAATGCGATTAACTGGAAAAATTGTTATCCTAGTTTCTATACAGAAATGATATTATGCAATTGTTATATAAAGGGGCAAAGAGTCTACAAGAAAAAATATGTAGGGGAAAAGTTATTACAGAATGAATTAATAAAAATTGTCATTTCCCTAGATTTTGTGACATTAATGGAATTTGTCAGCTTTTTCAAGTGTGCTATTTTTTTGTAACTTTTTCATTACAAATAGTTATTTTCATACTAAATTGGATTCATGATTTGGAATTCTTTTCATTTGAGGTAGTCACATATTGTAAGACTTTGCGGCTCCACAGAAACCTATGTCTGTCTTCCGTTAAGGCATTCAAAAGTGCACGGGCTTGGGGCTCACAAGGAGCAGAGCAGAGGATCAGCTGGGAGTCTGCAGATCTGCCTGCACCGACCTCTGTGCAGTCACCCAGCACGGCCGTTGCCAGTCTGTAGGCCTCATCCACAAGCATGGAGCTCTCGCTAACTCTTTAACACCATGATTAAAAGGAAAGAAAAAAGTAAAATATGTCAGAACTGTAGAAAATACTATGAATGCATGCAATTGTTACATAAATTAACTTACAAATATGGTAATATTTCAATATTTTCCCTATTCTCTTTGGATATTATTATTACTATTTTAATCCTCAGCCAAGGATACACCATTGATTCCAGGGAGAGAGGAAGGGGGAGAGAGAGAGACAGAAAGGTGAGAGAAATATCGATAGGTTGCCTCCCGTATGTGCGCCGCCCTTGGAATCAAACGTGCAGCCTAGGTATGTGCCTTGACCAGGGATTGAACTTGTGACATTTTGGTTTACAGGGTGACACTCCAACCAACTGAGCCACACCAGCCAGGGCTGGATACATTTTTTTAAAGAAATAAAATATCACTTACAGTTGAAGTCCCTTTTGATACTCTTCTGTTTCCCTCACATCCCACATGCTAATTTTAGGCATTCTTGTTGGATTTGCTTCTCAAATATACTTCAGATCTGGTCCCTGCTCATACCTCCACTGATATTGCCACAGCCCAGGCGGCTCTCACCCCTCACAGAGATTAGAGCAATAAATAGCCTCCGAATTGGTCTCTTTGCTTCTAATCCTCTATTTTGCTTCTATTTTGCTTCTAGTCAGCTTTCCATACAGCACAAAAATCTTTTAACGATCTTTTAAAAGCTTAAATCAGATTGATTGCTTCATTACTTTGTTTTAAAAACTTCCAGTGGCTTTCTATCATAATGAATAAAATCCACATTTTATAAGAATCTTCATGAAGTGAGACCAGAAGCAGGCCTACTCTGGGAGATCATTTGTCACCACTTCTACACCAAGCTCCCGTAACTGTGACCAGTTTAAACAAGACAAGGTAGTCCCACCTCTGACTCTCACACCCTGTGCTTCCTCTTCCCCTAGATCCACTCCTAGCCCTTTAGGACCTTGGCCAGGTTTCAGCATAAATGGCACCTTTCTAAAACACCACCACCTGACCATTGTCATTAAGTAGTATCTTCACTCCCACCCCTTTTCACTGTCTTATTTTCTTCATAGACTTCTCATCATCTGCAATTAGATCATTTATTTATTATTTTTTTGGTCTGTTTTCAACACTGAAATGTAAGCTCTATGAAGGTGGAAAATTTGTTTATTTTTCCAATGCTGTATTTCAAGCAGTGCTTGTTATATTGCAAGCAATCAATACATTTTTGTGGAATAAATTCAAATTAGATTCTTCAACACTATGACTGGATGTTAGCCAATAGTGGAGGAATGACAAAAAATCTGAGAGAACATGATCTTCAACTTGGAATGCAATATCCCGCCAAATTATTAATTAAGTGTAAGGGCAGAAAAGGACATTTTCTGACATGTTGGGACTCAGAAAATTTACTTCCCAGGATTTCTTGAGAAACTGGGTGGGTTCCAATGAAAAGAAGCACTAAACTAAGCAAGAGAGAGACAAAGGATCCAGAAAGCAGTCTGTCAAATTCAAGAGCACAGGAAAAAGGTGTCTTTGGTTGACAACTGACCTGCAGGGCTAGGGAGCCACTGGTCCAGAATGCAGCCACAAGACAGAGGGTGCCAAGAGGAGGCCACCAGGAAGAGGACCATCTGATAAGAGGGGTCACTTGCAGAAACAAAAGAAAACAAAACAAAAAAAAGATAAATGTTTGGAAGATATTATGGCATTTTTAGAAAAAAATAATATTTGCATAGTCATAAAATGTAAACCAAAATAGCTCTATAATTCTATTTATAAAGTGGGTTAAAACAGCTAAATCCTGTTTATACATCTAAGGAAGAAATTTAATATCTAAAATCAACAAATTGAGGGGTAGCAGTATGAAATTATTTGGAAATAAGAAGATAACTCTAATGGAATAGCCAAGAGAGTAAAAAGTGGCTGCCTCTGGTAAGTTGTACGGGTGAGTTAGGAAGTATGGGGACTGGATTTCTGAAAGACTTATCAGTCTTTAGTACTATCCGATATATGACTTTGGTGAAAATAAAAATATCTAAAAATTTTTAAACTTTAATTTTTTCTGATAATGTTAATAATGACTACAGTAAAAACAAATAAATACTACAACTGATACTGGCTTACTTGTCTATGAATTTGTAAAAGATATGTGACTGTCCTGGAGCTCTTTCTGTTATATTTGTGAATTACATCCATTCATGCCTTTGGGGACAGCGGTTTAGATTATCTTAAAGATTTAAAAGCCAAATTGTGCAATGAAATTTTCAATGCTGCATGATTTAAAAATTATATGGCTATGCTGTGTGTGTGTGGTGTGTGGTGTGTGTGTGTGTGTGTGTGTGTAAGAGAAAGAGTGAGAGAGAGAGAGAGAGAGGAAGTTTTTGAGACATTTTGGTAGATATGGTCCAGAACAAGAAAAACTTGAATTCTTCCAACAGAATTCCCAATTGGCCTGCAGTGGTAATGCTTATGGGAAGATCAAAATTGCTCATGTGGTAATGTCTAAAACTTTGGAAAAAACCTTTTAAATATTAGCCAGACTCTTTAAAGTGAATTCAAAATACTGAAAAATAATTTACAAAGAATGTCCTTTTGAAAGTGGAAGGTTGGACAAGGGTAGAAGTGACTTTCATTTTCCTAACTGCTTTTGGAGGTAAATAAGCATATTTTAAAATAAAATATGAAAAGTTTATTGTTGAAGTTTTTGTTGTTAGTAGTAATGGAGAATATAATAAAAAAAATTTTTTAAAGCAGTGACTTTCAACTTGACTTTTATCCAAATCAACAGAACTTAAAATGTAAATGTTTTGACATCTGTAAAATGAAAAATCTTTGTATTTTTGCATGATTCTAAATAGTTCCTCATTCCTAACTCAATAGTTGTTAGTAACACAATACTAGGTTACATCATTTTCACTGTTATTGAACAATGCAGCCTAGTACATTCAATTATTTGTTGACTACTTCTTTACCCACAGGAGTAGATTGGACTGACCTCTGTGGCTGGCAGCTTTCTGCTAAAACTCGCTGCCTTCCTGAGTTATTTTGCATGTAAGCATCATCCTTGACTTCTGCTGGAGAGAGTATGAGAAATGTATTTGGAAGATGAAAAATAACAACCACTATTTTGTAGTAATCTGGAAAGGAGTTTAGTTTTCTGTTAAATCTTAGTGTTCTGATTTGGGGGTGAGAAAAAGAATTAGACAGGCAGAGAGGTAATCTCAAGAACTATGTTGGCAGTGTTACCTACTTGTTAAGGCAGTTCTGGGAAAGGAGGTCATACCTGGTACCACAGCCAGTAAAAAACAAAAAACAAGACAAAACAGACAAACAACAAACAGTTTTTGTATTTTGCCAGAGTCTGAGATACAGGTTGGTGCTAGGCAATATCATGAAGTATAATAGAAAATTTCTTGTGTATGGCTCTTCACTTTAACTCACTCTCTCCTTACTTCCAACTCCTTGAGCATATGGTACAGAATTTTTAAGTACTACTCTACCATACACAATGAGCATGCTATTTGATGAGTTCTCATATACAGGTATATCCTTGAAACCATCACCAAATTCAAAATAATGAACTTATCTATCACTTTCAAGTTTTCATGTAACTCTTTGTAATCTTTCTGTCCACATTTTACTCTCCACTCCCATTCCCTGGCAAATGATGATCTGCTTTCGTATACATGGAGCTATAACTGTATGTGTATGTACTCTTGTATTATGCATTTTTTGTAGGTTAGGTCTGAGTTCTTTCACTAAGCATTCTTATTTTGTGATTTATCCTAGGTTTTTAAAAATTGCTGAGAGTATTCTGTTGTATGGATATATCTCAATTTGTTTATCCTTTTACCTGTTGAAGGATATTTGGATTGCTACTAGTTGTGGCTATTAAAAATAGAGCTGCTATGAACATTCATGTTTTTATATGTTTTTTGCCTATTTCTATTATTTTAAAAAAGCTTTAAATGACTTTTTGGTATTCTTTATCCATTTTTTTTTATTAAAGGTTTGTAGAATTTTTGCCCTAAAAAAAAGAAAAAGCCTATTAACCCTGTTTTAGGTGTGTTGCAAATACTTTCCTATTCTATTCCTTGTCCTTTAACTTTTTTTATAGGTATATTACTATGTAGTCTTAAATGTTTAATATAGTCATATTGTCAATATTTTACTTTATAGCTTCTGGGTTTGAATATGTTACTTCAGGATAAGAAAAATGTTATTTTGAATTTTCTCCGGAAACTCCTTAGATTTTACATATTGATTTTTAACTTACCTGAATATTTTTTGTATAATGTGTGAAATAGGGCTCTCTATTTGTTTTATTTCAAGTAATAGTGGTCCATGTACCTTATTTTTGAGTAAGTCTTATTTTCCCTATTGATTTGAAATAGCAATTGAATCATATATTACATGTTAGACACACACACACACACACACACACACACACATACATTTGTTTCTAGAATGCTCATTTCATTGATCTACTTGATTATTTCTGTGCTGGTGTTATGTTGTTTTAATTGCTGAGACTTTATAATGGATTTAAATTTTTTAATATTTTATAGTGGATCTTGACATTTAAAAAAGTAAATAAATAGAATCAATCTGCATTTAAAAAAAAGAAGGAAAGAAAGAAGTATCTCCTACTTTTTGTGACATCATAGATAGAACTGGAGAATATTATGCTAAGTGAAATAAGCCAGTTGGTGAAAGACGAATACCATATGATCTCACCTATAAGTGGAATCTATTCAATAAAATAAACTAACGAACAAAATAAACCACAGGCATGGAGACATGGAGCAGACTGAAAGTGACCAGAAGGGATTGGGGAAGGAGGATGATGGTGGAAAGAAGGAGAAGGAACTAAACAAAGAACATGTATGAATGACCCATGGACATGGACAACAGAGTGGGAATTGACTGTGGGTGAGGGGGCAGGGTGGGATGGGTGGAGGAGGGCAAAGTGGGAAAAACTGAGACAACTGTAACAAAATAAACATGATTTAAAAATTTTAAAAAAATTATCCTGGGCTTCTGGTCAAGATGGCAGAGTAGGCAGATATGCCTCACCTCTTCTCACAACCACATCAAAATTACAGCTAAAATATAGAACAACCATCACTCAGAATCATCAGAAATTGAGTTGAATGGAACAAAATTAAAGAAACCACATCCATCCAGACTGGTAGGAGGGGTGCAGACACAAAACAGGCTGGTCCCTCTCTCATGTATGGTGAATAAAAATTCAGGAGAGATATCCCAGGGGTGAGGAGTTCCAGCCCAACACCAGGTTACCAGGAAGATAGGTCCCCGCAATTTCTGGCTGCAAAAACCAGCAGGGATTGAGTTGGTGGAAGAAAATTCTGGAACCCCAAGCAGTTCATCTTAAAGGACCCACATATGGACTCACCTACTCAGATTCACTCCCTCTGAACTCCAGCACTGGGGTGGGGTGGCAGCTTGAAAGGCACCAGCGGTACAAAGGGAGAAACTGAAGTGTCTGGCATCAATGTGAGGAGAGGCCATTGTCCCTTTTATAAACCCTCTCCCCACAAAGCCAGCAAGCTGGTGCCATATCTGAGACTCCCTCAGCCTGCCACCATTTGACCTGCCTTGAAGATCCCCGGAGACTGCCTCACCCAATTTACAGGCCTACCCCAGGTGCTTTCCCATATAAATGGCTATAGTCTTGGCTCATGCTTCATAACTTCCTAAATCCTATCAAACAATCACAGGTGGCCTCAGTGAGCCCCAGGATCAGCACTAGCAGCAGCCAGCTTAGATTCACAGCTTGGCTTCATCTAGGAATCTCCAAGCCCAGCACAAGTAGCAGCCACCTCAGATTGCTTTATAACTTAGGCAGGGTGGTCCTGGGCAAAACAAAGGTGAGGGCTGACCTTGGCCTGCACCACCTGGAAACCCCAGGGTCTGTATACCCAGTAGTCACCTACAGACCACATTGGAGCACCACCACACTGTCCCTGTACAGCTGATTCTCCAGAGGATGAAGGTTGGTGGTAAGTGGCCATAGCCAGTCCTTGAAGTTGACTGGCTGGGTAAAATCTCTCCCATTGACCTGTCAACAGCAACCAAGGCTCAACTATAAGAGGAGGGTATACTTAGCCTGCACAAAGGGCACACCTCAAGTACGCAGCTTGGTTCCTAGGGGAGGCTGTGCCACTGGACCCAACAGGACACCTATTACATTAGGCTCTGTTACCAAGACAGGGAGTCATAGCAGCTCCACCTAATAGATAGAAACAAACACAGGGAGGCTGCCAAAATGAGGAGACAAAGAAACATGGCCCAAATGAAAGAACAGATCAAAAACCCCAGAAATAAGAGCTAAATAACATGGAGATGAGCAATCTATCAGATGCTAAGTTCAAAACCTAGTGATAAGGGTGCTCAAGGCACTTAGTGAAGATCTCAGCAGCATAAAAAAGATACAATCAGAAACAAAGGATACGCTAACTGAAAGAAAGTACAATTTACAGGGAAACAGTAGAGCGAATGAAGCCAAGAATCAAATCAATAATATAGAACATAAGGAAACAAAAAACAACCAATCAGAACAAGAAGGTAAAAAAAAAACAAAAAAAATGAGGAGTATAAGCAACTTTTGGAACAACTTCAAGAGGTTCAACTTTTGCATCATAGGGGTGCCAGAAGGAGAAGAAAAACAGCAGGAATTGAAAATCTATTTGAAAAAATAATGAAAGAAAACTTTCCTAATTTGGTGAAAGAAATAGTCATGCAAGTCCAGGAAGTACAGAGAGTCCCAAACAAGATGGATACAAAGAGGCCCACTCCAAGACACATTATAATTAAAATGCCAAAGGTCAAAGATAAAGAAAGAATCTTAAAAGCTGTTAGAGAAAAGAAGTTAGTTACCTATAGGGGAGCTCTCATAAGATTGCTAGCTGATGTCTCAAAAGAATATTTGCAGGCCAGAAAGGATTGGAAAGAAATATTCAAAGTCATGAAAAACAGGGACCTACAGCCAAGAGCGCTCTACCCAGCAAAACTGTCATTTAGAATCGAAGAGCAGATAAAGAGCTTCCCAGACAAGAAAAAACTGAAAGAGTCAATCATCACCAAACCTTTATTATATGAAATGTTAAAGGGACTTATTTAAGAAAAATGAGACTAAAACTATGATCAAAAAAATGGCAAAAAATACAAATCTACCAACAATTGAACTTAAAAAAACAAACTAAGCAAACAAGAAGAACAGAGGCAGAATCACGGATACAGAGAGCATTTTGATGGTTGCCAGATGGGAGGGGGCTGTAGGGGTATGAGTAAAGAGGTAAGGGGATTAGGAAGTGCAAATAGGAAATTACAGAATAGCCATGGGGATGTAAAGTACAGTGTAGGAGAAGGAGTAGCCAAAGAATTTATATGCATGACTCATGGACATGAACAATGGTCGGGGGATATCCCGAGGGAGTGTGGGGCGCTGGATGGAGGGGGACTAAGGGGGGGAAATTGGGACAACTGTAATAGCATAATCAATAAAATATAATTAAAAAAGAAAAATTCTCAAAAAATTGAAAAATTGTTTTGTTTAGCTCTAATGTAAATATTATAAAGTTCACCCATTTTAAATACACAGATCAATGATCTCTAATAACTTTATACCCTTGTGCAATCCTCACTATAACCTGCTTTTACATTTCTATCACATCAGAAAGCTTCCTCTACACATTTGCAATTAATCTCCACTCCACTCCCAGGCAACCATAGATTTGTTTTCTGTTTCTATAGATTCACCTTTTTTAGAAATTTCATATAAATGGAACAATAAAGCATATAGTCTTTTGTACCTGGATTCTTTTGCTTATCATAAGGTTTTTGACGTTCATCTATATTGTTGCATGTACCAGTGGTTAGTTCCTTTTTATTGCTCAGTAGTATTCCATTATGTGGATATACTACATTTTGTTTATTCTCCAGTTGCTGAACATAGAGATTGCTTCCAGTTTTGACAACTATGTATAATGCTACTATAAATATTCATATATGTCTTTGTGGGAACATATGTTTTCATTTCTCTGGAGCAGGTACCTAGAAATAGAATTGCTGGGTTGCATGACAAGTATATATTTACCTTTTTTCTTTTAGTATGTATTTAACTTTTTATAAAACTACCAGTGCATTTCAAAGTGACTGTTCCATCTTACATTCCCAATAACAAAAAAATGAGAATTCCAGTTTCTCAATTTTTTCTATGGTATTCAAATCAAACAACCCCCATTCTGGTACATTGACAATCCATTCTGGAGGGCTGAACCTGGGCTAGGCCTCTGGCCAACTGGGTTTCTGAAATGAAAGTTCTGCCAATGAGGACTGATGGAAACCTACTGGGAAGTCCTCTCTCTGGGAAAATGTGACATAAAGAGAGAATGAAGTGGTTAGTGAAAATAAACAGGGAAGAAAACAGAGATAAAGGGCTGAGTCCAATGCAGGCAGAGCACTAGAGGAGAGCTTGGTGAATTGCTCTAAGAGGAGAGCCATGAGAGGACCTGGTGTGCCCTGGACCTCGAGGAGTCTTCTCTCCTCCCCTCCACTTGAAACCTTTCCATTGTGCCCTCTAAAGTAGTCCTTCATCATCAAAAAATTCTCCCATATCCTCACTTTCTTTTTGACTTATCTTCTGCTTTATCTAAAACTGACTCTGTCTCTGAATTTCCTCTCAGATGGAGGTGGCTGAACCTCATCAATGATCTTCTCTTCCTCATTATCTTCACTGTACCAGTGCCCTCCTGCACCACTAGACTAGATCTCTATTCTGTTCACAAACAAACTCCTGTTCCCATGAAACTCAGATCATTGGACACCCATGGTTCAGTCTTCCTCTCCTCAGACCCCCTTCACATAGGCAACACACTCAACCTCCTTGCTTCTGAATTCCTGCGACTCCTCACCTGCAATGCCTGCCTCCTCCATTTCATTCCAGCCACTTCTTCCAAAGCCACACTTCAGAACTTGTCATCACTACTGCTCCACCTCTGAAATTACTGATTTTAGCGTTCTGCTTTACAACAACTTCCTCAACTTCTAGTTGGTGTGGTAAAGTACTCTCTCTGCAAATGTTCTTTCACCTCATCAGGATTTCTCAAACATTGATAACTATACTCTCTCTTAATCTATCAAACTCCTCTTGTCTTCACTTCCTTCCCTCTACAGGTCAGATTTCATGTTCTATTTCAAACACTCATTTTTTATGTACTACAATTTCTCATACCTTGTTCTTCCATCACGCTCACCTTTAAAGAAAAAAACAATTTGCGGAACTCCACCCTACACCTCCTTCATGTGTATGCCCGAGCAATTGAAGACACAGGTATCACTTCATAGTCATGGTTTCCAAGTTAAACTGGGTTCCCAACACTGCTGGCAACACTTCTCTACCACTGTCTTCAACAACCGCCTCAAAGCAATTCTACTTTCAAACCTGTGACCACTATCCAAAAATAGCGTGTCTTCATACTCTTCAGCGTATGATTTTGCTGCCTGTGTCACAGAGAAAGCAGAAACCTTTAGAGACTGAGTTGCTGAATCCACCAGATGGAAAGCTCCTCCTCTGAGTTTTTGTATCCACTTTATTCCTTCCTCTTGCAATGCAGGAGACAGCCCTTCCTCTGTACTCCCTTGTGTTCTCGGGACCTTACACATGGCCACTTTCTCAGGAACTCTTAATTCACTCTGTGTCTCACACATGTCTTTAATCTTTAAAATTTTCTCTTTATTAGATTTTTCCCAGTCATATTTAAAAGTACTGCAGGCTCTTCAGTCTTAAAGGAAATTTCCCTCCTTTCATCTCCTTAAGCAAACAAACAAAAAAAAGCAACTCTCACAAAAGCCTTCAGATCCCACATCTTTCAACTGCTGCCCTTTCTCTTCCTTATCTTCAGAGTCAATGTCCTTAAAGAGTGGTACTTAAGTGTCTATTCCAGCTTCTGTTCCTTACCAGGCCACTAAAAATGTATGTACTAAAGCCTCTAAGAGACTCTACATGCTAAATTTAATGGATTCTTGTGGCCTTTTCCTACTTGACTGTTCAACCCACTCTTTATACTGTTCACTCCCTCATTCTTAAAATAAATCAGACTGGCCAAGAGGCAGAGTGCAGCCCTGGCCAGGTGGCTTAGTTGGTTGGAACACCATCCTGTACACCAAAAGGTTGTGGGTTCGATCCCCACTCCAGGTACATACAGAAGGCAACCAATTGATGTTTCTCTCTTACATCAATGTTTCTCTCTCTCTTTCTCTCTCTCTCTCTCCCCTCCTTCCTCTCCTCCTAAAATCAATGAACATATCTTCAAGTGAGGATTTTGAAAAATGAGGCAGAGTGCATAGGAAAGAAATGCATTGCAACCGGGGAACTGAAGGTCTGGATTCTATGCATCTTTTCTCTGATACCAGTCTTTCTGTTGCCAGGTCACTTACATCTCTGGCTTCAGGTGCCACATTTTTAAATGGAAGAAAAGACTATCAGTATGCAAAAGTGGGGGTGGACCAGATGGCTTCTTGAGGTCTTTTTAGCCCCTGGAATCTACAGTTGCTGATTTTGAGTCACACACAAGTTAGCAGTCACATTTGTATGCATGGTTCAGCATTCCCATCTTTGAAGTGAGACATTTTCTCTTACTGCCTAAATTAGTCTAGGTTATAATTCACCTTTGGAGTAATATTAACTCTTTTAGTTCTCCAATATGCTCTTTACTAATGACTGCATTCTTTTTGAGAGGAATAACAAGTCAATTGAAATATCAACTTGACTCCTTTGGCATTCTGAGAATCTTAAGCTATTTAAATTCATAGAAATAAGAATTTGTTCACTGTCAAAGCACTAAGCAATAACATTTTCTGTCCCCAAAACTTAGCACCGTCAAGAAGACATATACAATGTGTATACTGGACTCAGTACTGTGACCTTGACTTTTTCACAGTTAGAACAGAAAAAGTCTTGTTAAAAAGCTTTGAAGAGAAAAAAGCAGCATAAATTAAAAAAAATAAAAGGAAAAAAATTTAGACAACGTGACATGGTGTGGTAGAAAAAGAATGGACCTACAGCTAGAACTGGCTCTAAACTTGGTTCAACCACCAGTTCACTCTGTGAAACTGGGCAAGCCAGCCCAACTTGTTCATCTGTAAAATGAGGAAGTAATATACTTATTGGGCCTCCTGCTATGACTGGGAATCAAATGAGTGAAACAGTAGAAAATATTCTAAAAAGTAGAGTGTTTTGAAACTCAAGACATCTACTAACAGAGAAAAAAATATCCTAATAAGAAAAGTCTATTAGTGTAAGGAACCTCTGAATCCCTTTGTAGTAGAGAGGGATTAGATTAATACTTCAGAATACCCAGATATCAGAATATTGATCTGTTTTAGCGAGTTTAGGCAGCGAGAAGCAGGTAAGAACTGCTGGTTCTAATCTCTCGGAATGTTGATCATTTACCTTACAAAAGTTGAGATATAACTTGAAAGAGATGACTTCTGACTTTTCAGCCATAAATATTTCATTTTACAAAAGTTTTCTAAAAAGGATTATTGTTTTAAAAAAAGAGAGAGAGAGAGAGACAAGCCAGAAAGAAATACATCTTAATGGTGCAAAAAAGAAATAATTCAGACTTGTATATATGTATGATGTAAGTATGAGACAATTTTTCTACCTCTGGATGATATTGTTAAAATTAACTTAAAGGCAAGTCCTTATAAGGATTAGGTATTCTAAATTTCTTAGAAATATAAAACTAACCTAAATGCTTTTCAATTTCATGTAATCTGAGAATAATATTTAGAAAATAAAATCTAGCTTAAGGTTTTGGTGTAGGTAAAACAGACATATCTTTATTTTACCTTGGTTTTACAAAATAAATCCATCTTAATAATTGACTTTAACGTTTACAAAAAATGTTTCTAGAGGTCATAATTTTCTTAAATTTTTTATTTTATTTTATTTTAGAGAGAAAGGAAGGGAGGGAGAAAAAGAGGGGAAGAAACATTTATGTGATAGAGAAACATCAATTGGTTGCCTTCTGCCTTCTGCACGTACCCCAACAGGGGCAGAGCACAGTCCCCAACCCAAGCACGTACAATGACAGGGAATCGAACTGGTGACTTTTCGGTTTGCAAACCGGTGCCCAACCAACTGAGTCACGCCAGCCAGGGCTCTGGAGGTTATAAAATGTCCAAGCTAAGTAATTCTAATTGATTACTTCTTGGTTTTCCTTGGACATTGAGATTTTAAGGGTTAAAACTTTAATATATGTAGGAATAACTTTGGGGTGTTTCAGAAGGGCTCCTGGGACACCTCAAAAGATTTGAAATTGCATGGAAGTCATAATAAAATAAGTGGTGAACGTTTCTAGAGTAAATTATATGGGTAAACAATGGTTGTAAATTAAACAAATAGTGTGGGCTATGGAAAACCTAACAGAGCCACTTGGTTCTTCGTGCTCCTTGGTTTCCCATTTCTTTTCAGTTTTTGCTTCCCTTCATGCATCGCAGAGCATTTAAGCTGGATGTAAATGAAGGAATTTATGAGCTGGCATAAAAAAAGAAATAATTCACACTTGTTAATTCCTTTAAAATTTTAATGATTTAGAAGAACATGGGCTTGTGTCTCACTGGTGTGTGTGAGAGAACAGGTCTTTCCCCCTTTCCATTAAGTTTCTGTCCTTAAAAGACTCTATGTAAAACAGGGGTAGAAGATCCCACCCCGCCATGAACCTGATTTTCACTCATCTGAAAGATATTAATGGGAAAGTTGACCCACATACATTATAGTGTGTGAATTTAGCTACTTCCTTTTCACATTATTGTTCCTCCACATATAATCCTACACATGGTGCAGTTGTACTACCAAAGAACACTGAATAGTTAGACACATTATTTTATCCATAGAAATTTACCTTTCTTTTTCTACTCTTCATGATTTGAATTAGAGCCAACTAAACAAATTTTTTAAAGATATCCCCCTACCACTACTTTTTAATATGAGCTTGTTGTTTCACAGATGGTGAAAGGTCTCCTGTGCACAGTGGGCTTGTGAAAAAATTATTAAATGATTGCATGGGTCATCTGTATTTCATCCAATTGAGAAAATAAAATTTGGTCTTAAGAATTAATGTGCTTTTTTTTGGCATTCCAGAGTATCAAGAAGGAGATGAAGCTCTATAAATACATGGATATTCTACTCTACTTACTTATGTTTGCAAAATTTATTCTTTCATATAATAGAGCCTACTACAGCTGGTTTCAGCAAAAAATGATTAAGAATTATCATAAACTGCATCCAGCAATATATTAAAAAGATCATCCACCATGATCAAGTGGGACTTATCCTAGGGATGCAAGGATGGTTCAATATTCACAAATCAATAATTGTAATACATCACATAAACAAAAGGAAAACCAAAAACTACTTGATCATATCAATAGATGTGGAAAAAGCACCTGATAAGGTACAGCCCCCATTAATGATAAAAACACTCAGCAAAGTGGGAATAAAAAGGGCATACCTCAACATAATAAAGGCCATATATGAAAAACCTACAGCCAACCTCATACTCAATGGGCAAAAACTAAAAGCTTTCTCATTAAGATCAGGCACAAGACAAGGGTGTACATTTTCACCACTTCTATTCAACATAGTATTGGAAGCCCTAGCCACAGTGATCAGATAAGAAAAAGAAATAAAAGGCATCCACATGGAAAAGGAGAAAGTAAAACTATCATTGTTTGCAGATGACATGATACTGTACGGAGAAAACCCCCTAGACTCCAGTAAAAAACTACTCAACCTAATAAGTGAATTTGGCAATATAGCAGGATACAAAGTCAATATTCAGAAATCAAAGGCATTTTTGTACACAGAAACTGAAATATCAGAAATAAGGAAAAAATTCCCTTTGCTGTAGCAACAAGAAAAATAAAGTACCTAGGAATAAACTTAAAAAGGAGGTAAAAGACCTGTATGCGGAAAACTATACATCACTGAAGAAAGGAATTAAGGGAGACACAAATAAATGGAAGCATATACCATGTTCATGGATTGGAAGAATTAACATCATCAAAATGTCCATACCACCCAAAGCGATTTATAGATTCAATGCAATCCCAATAAAAATACCAATGACGTATTTCACAGACATAGAACATTTTAAAAATTAATATGGAACCATAAATGACCCTGAATAGCTGCAGCAATTTTGAGAAAGAAGAACAAAGTAGGTAGGATCACAATACTTGACCTCAAACTATATTACAAGGCCACTGTAATCAAAACAGTCTGGTACTGGCATAAGAACAGACACATAGATCAATGGAACAGCATAGAGAGCTCAGAAATAAGCCCATGTCTCTATGGTCAATTAATATTCAACAAAGTGGGTAGACATATAAAATGGAGTAAAAATAGCCTCTTCAACAAATGGTTTTGGGAGAACTGGACAGCTATATGCAAAAAATTGGAATTCAACCACCAATTTACACCATACACAAAAATAAACTCAAGATGGATAAAAGACTTAAATATAAGTCGTGACACCATAAAAGTCCTAAGGGAGAACATAGGCAGGAAAATCTCAGATATTCCACACAACAATATTTTCACCAATATGTGCCCTAGAGCAAGGGACATAAAGGAGAGAATAAACAAATGGAACTTTATCAAACTAAGAAGCTTCTGCACAGCTAAAGAAAACATCAGTGAAATGAAAAGGGAACAAACAGTATGGGAAAATATATTTGCCAATGATACTTCATACATGGGTTTTGATCTCCAAAAGATATAAAGAACTCACATGACTCCACTCCAGGAAGACAAACAATCCAATTAAAAAATGGGCAAAGGACCTGAAAGGCACTACTCCAAGGAGAACATACACAGGGCCCAGAGACGTATGAAAGGATGCTCAGCATCACTAGCTATCAGAGAAATGCAAATTAAAACCACAATGAGATACCACTTCACACAGTCAGAATGGCCATCATAAACAAATCAACAAACAACAAGTGCTGGTGAGGTTGTGGAGAAAAGGAAGCCCTTGTACACTGTTGGTGGGAAAGCAGACTGGTGCAGCCACTGTGGAAAACAGTTTGGAATTTCCTCAAAAAGCTAAAAATGGAACTTCTTTTTGACCCAGCAATTCCCCTGCTGGGATTATACCCTAAGAATCCCAAAACACCAATTCAAAAGAACCTGTGCATCCCATTGTTCCTAGCAGCACAATTTACAATAGCCAAGTGCTGGAAGCAACCTAAGTGCCCATCAATAAAATGAGTGGATCGAAAAACTATGGTACATTTACATAATGGAATACTACGCAGCAGAAAGAAAGAAAGAGCTCCTACCCTTCGCGACGGCATGGATGGAACTGGAGAGCATTATGCTAAGCGAAATAAGCCAGGCAGTAAAAGACAAATACCATGTGATCTCATCTATAAGTGGAAACTAATCAGCAAAACAAACAAGCAAGAAAAATATAACCAGCAACATTGAAAGAAAAAAACAAACTGACAGTAACAAGAGGAAAGGAGGGAGGGGGTAAGGGAGAAAAGAAGGGGAAGGGTCAAATCAAGGAACATGTATAAATGTCCCAGGGCCAAAGCGAAAGTGGGGAAGGAGTGAGGGTAAGAGGTGGCAGTGGGTGGGGCAGGGGAAAGTCGTGGCGGGCAAATGGAGACAAATGTATTTTAACAGTAAAAAGAGAGGGAGAATTATCAGCTCACTAACAGAAATCTCTAGGACAGCCAAAGAAGCACTCTTTTAGCAAAAGCACTCTAGCAGCCAATGTCCATTTTTTGGAACTATCCACTCTAGAGGAGATCATGGGGAAACCAGGCCCATTACAACCAACACTCTCCTTGTCTGGTGTTCTTGAATTTCAGTGGCGAAGAAACACAAAATGCCTTTAAATTTTTCAGTGGACATGGGAAATAAGGTGGTTAAACTTAATAAATATGGAAATATTTTAAACTATCCTGGATATTTTCTCCTCCCACCCTTGTTCCCAGCAGTGTTCCCCAAACATGTGACACTTACCTCTGCCAACATTTAAGATGATTTCTGTGACCCAAGGTTGTGACATTATATAACATTGAGCCCATGTTGAGAAATATATTCCCTTTTCAATAATTTCTTGATTTTGATTGTATTGGGGGGAAGTTTTGCATTTATGCTATTATTTTAAACATGTTTCTAGCTCTTGATGATGTCCTTATTGACAAAAACAACAACAAACAGACCTCACTAAGGCTGAAAACCTTCAGCAGGCAGGCAATGGAGTTGAGCTCAATTTTAATAATATTGTTTGGTCTTACTGTATTTATTTTTATAATTTACTTACTGCACCAATGCTGGTTTTCCATTTGCAGGTATAATGTTTCCTTTAAAATAAAAAAGAAACTTTGAAATAAAAAAGTTAATCAACAAAGAAAATATGAAATACATAACATGTATTTTATGTGAAGGGAAAGGACAAGTGACTAAAATTTTAGAAACACTGGCTTATAGAATGTTTTTGACACTTTATATATGGCATATTGATTTTCCCTCAATATGTCTTCAAATTTTAATAATCTCATAGGATAGGCATGATGGTTTGACATCAGACAGAACTTGGTTCAAATCCTACTCCTTTTACTGTTTAGCTTTGTACCTTGGGGCAAGTTATTCAACCTGAGTTTTTCATCTGTGAAATGGAGGTAACATCAGCTTACAGAATGGAGTGGATTATAGGGGTCATGAATGTAGACTGCCTCACTCTGTTTAGCACAAAGCATAAGTTCAATAATTATTATTATCCAAAAGAGTAGATATTAGACATCTTATTTTACAGGCAAGAAAATTCAAATTCAGAAGTCACATGACAAGGATAAAGTTAAGTATTACCTACTCTTGGTGCAATAATTTCTTGAGGATTGGTTTAAATTTCCAAATCCACATTTCATCACATTCTGGATGAAAGAGTAGCTAAGAAGGTATATGCAAAGACTGACTCCATGGCTGACTCAGTGCAGCATTTTATTTCAGTAAGATACTAGTTACCTTACATAGACGAACATCAGTACTGATGATACTATGTGTGTAAACTTGACTCTTGAGAGATCCTTTTCAATTTGCTTTCTTCCATAACTAGAGAGTATAGTTATCACTCAACTAAATGCAGCTGGGGACAAGAGGGACTGGATGAGAGAGTACAACAACGAACATTAATCTTGACTACTAGAAAACAAAAATAAAAGCAGGAACAATGTCATTTTTTTCCCTTCAGTAATGGATCCAGAGACTCACTGGTTTTAGGAGCCTTGGTTTTAGAGCTATTATGCACGCAGGTGGGAAGAGACTAGACATCAGGACTGGGGACAAAAATAAGAACCACCTTGCTTAGCACTATTATTGTCTCATGAGGCTACTGTGCGGCACAGCCTCTCTGACCAGGCCAGACTGGTGCATGACATTGAGCTCACTTTCTCTTAACAATGTAGGGCTAACAATCTCTAAGTGTGAAGTTACATTTTATATTTCTAGCATTTCTGCAACAATAAATATATGCTTAAAAAAAACTTTTCAGAACAGATTTAAGAACAGAGTATACATCAGTGGGGGGAAAAATATAAGGGGGAGCTTTAAAATCCTGATAGTGCATATGCAGTCTCAGGCACTGCCGCCCTCCCCTTCCTCACAAAGGCAGACAATGTGATCTGGACTATGTCTGCTCAATAAT
The DNA here is from genome assembly GCF_021234165.1 of Pteronotus mesoamericanus. NCBI lineage: Eukaryota > Metazoa > Chordata > Mammalia > Chiroptera > Mormoopidae > Pteronotus > Pteronotus mesoamericanus. The sequence goes on along the minus strand of NW_026555325.1, from coordinate 23,246,255 downwards.
TACACTCACTTGCTTCCCTAAGGCTTTATGGTGTTTATTAGCGTGTATGTATAAAGTGAACTTTTTAGTTGATGGGTTTTTTTAACTCTTAAACTGAAGTTGTGATTGTGTTTGTATTACATTCTTATTGAGCAATTCAATAGTGATTCAGAGCATTCTTATCACAGAGGTGATTAGACGACAGTTGTATAAAAATATTAGTCATGACAGTTCCACATGGAAGTACATAAAGGTGAAAGTTTGAAAGTCACAAAGTGTCTTAAGTGTAAGTAGTTGCAATGACCTCTGAAGGCAAAAGATTAAACCTATTTTACATGACTTTTTGGTCAACATATCTGTACTTTCTAGACTGCCTTTCATGTAATTTGTGATTTGATTTCTTGACAAATTAAACATGTAAACAGGAAATTATCTTGATAAAAAACAGTGGTGATGTATTTGTTCAAAACTGCCTGAGATTTCTTACAAAGTAAGATGTTTATGAGAAACACATGATTCGGGTAGAGGGTTAGGATTCCTATAAAATGGTTAATGCACTAAAGATGCCAGGACGTTTGATAAAAGCAGAGGTTTCAAAGTGAAGAGTGAGGCAAAATGGCAAGTTGCCCAGGAGAGATGGAACAGGTTCATAGAGATGTTTGTTGCAAGCATCTTGATTTGTGGCAAACTCATTTGCCTCAAGAAGTTGCTGACAGTTGGGGGAGGAGAGAGAGTTGATGTTGTACTTGCATCTAGTGCTGATCCAGACAAAACAGCAATCAGAAGCCAGGAGCTGACATTCAGTCATTAAAGATCCCAGCCGTTTGTACAGTGCACCTACCTGACACTCAAAACATCTCAAAGGAAGCAGAATCTCAATTTCCTAAGCAAGGAAATAGAAAACTGCAGTGACTGAATGGTGTTATCTAAGCTTAGATTGAAGCTGTAATGGCACTAAAATAGAATGGATTTAATAATAAATCTTGGTAATATAACTGTGATCTATGGAGTAGTAAATTTTTCAAGTTCATTTGCTTTGCCTCCTTTTAAACAGGATACAAGTGTACTATGTATGCATATACAATGATGCCATTATATTGTGGCACTAGTGGAAGAAATGGCGATGGCATGATTAATTGAAGAACAGAATTACTTGACAGCAGAGCTGTCAAATATCAAAACACTTGCCAGATTTTTAAATCAGACAAGTTGAGGAATGTATATTGTTGCTATAACTGAAATCAACCCACAGTTTGAGTAAAAATTAACTCTTTATAGTGCCTTCCTCCTTATCTGCACAATGTAAAAAAATAAAATAAAATACCACCACCAACAAAACTCTTCACAGAAAGGCATTCAAGATTGATGACTGATAAATAAATAAAGAAGGGGATTTGTAAGGTTCTTTGAATTTTGCAAAGAGCTTTCATGCACATTAATTTGTTTAATTCTTGGAGCAACACTATGAGATTGATCAGGCAAGCATTTCAGTTCCATTTTCACTGAGGTCTACTCTGGGCCAGGTGTTATACTAGACACTTAAGATAAAGATAAATTAGATAACATCCCTGTAGCCCAGAAATTTAACAAGTGAGGAAACTGACTTTCAGAGAGACAGAGATGTTCTAGTAAGTTTTTACTCTAGAGCCCCAAAATCTATATCTTTGGACTCAAAGTCTGTCACTTTTATCCTTTTATTATGTGCCTCTAAACAGAATCAGGTCAAATTAGTCAAGAAACATTTTTGTTGAAAGCTGGTTTCTAAAGCACTTTAAATTTCATACGGTAAAACCAGCTTAGCGGATAACTCAAAGATCACTTGCCTATTAAAACAAACGTTTGAAATCACAATTATACTTCCTTTAGGAGCAGTGCTGAATAAACTTGCATTAAAACAAAGTGAACTGTTCAGCTTCGACATGTAAAGAGTTTGGAAGACATCACTCCTAGCCTTATAACAAGGTAACAGCTGAACAAACTGAAAATCAGTTACTTTTCTTGAACCCACCAGAGAACTAAGGGGGCAGAGCAAAAAGTCACTCCAAAATCTGAAGAGACAAGTGCATCCAGAAAGGCACTGCTTACCCGAAATCGAAGCCATTTAGAGCCATAAAGTGGTAGGAACACTTAATAGTAACTTTCTTAAATTGCTGGAGGCTGGATGCAGACCACCTGAGACTTAAAAACTCCTGGAGGCCCAGTATTAGGGGCCGAAGGGAGCCACATTTTCATGGCTTTATCTTCAGGAACCCTACCAGGTGTTCTCTGTGAAAATTGGAGAAAATTCCTTTGTGTTTTGGTCAGGGAGCTGGTAAATGTAATCAATTTGAAATACACCCAGGGGGAAAGTAAATATATGTCATGTTGATAGTACGTGTCCTTGGTATGGTGTGATGAGAAGGGGATTTCTCCTCTGTGCTCTTCCTCTCCAAAACCCATGACCCCAGTCTAATCACGAGAAAAACATCGGGCACACCCCAGTTAAGAGACACCTACAAAATACCTGAGCAGTACTTTTCAAAACTGTCAAAGTCATCAAATACAAAGAATGTCTGAGACATAAAAGTACAAGAACCACATGATTTAACTCATATGTCTGATTCAATACAGAAACAAAAAAACCCTATTGACCCAAAGGTGTGGTAATTACCAGAGGAAGGAGGGGGAAAGTTGAAGAGGGTAAAGGAGGTCAAATACACGGTGAGAGAAGATAGACTTTGGGTGGTGAGGACTCAGTGCAATATGTATTGTCAATGATGTGTTATAGAATTGAATAGTTGCAATTTATATAATCTAATGAATGTCACCCCAATAAATTTAATTAAAAATAATTTTTAAAAATGTCTGAAAAAGTGTCATATCAAGAGGAGCCTAAGCAAACATGGTGACTAAATGTTATGTGGTATTCTGGATGGGATCTTTGAACACAAAAATATATTGGGTAAAAATGAAGGAAATCTGAATAAAATAGGGACTTTGGTTAATTATAATGTATCAATATTTGTTCACTTATTATAACAAATGTACTTACTAATGATGGGAGAAATTAGGTGTTGAGGTATACAGTAACTTTCAGTACTAAGTCACTTTTCTGATCATCTAAAACCACTTAAAGAAACCATGCTACATACACACAATGGAATACTACACAGCAGAAAGAAAGAAGGAGCTCCCACCCTTCGCCACAATGTGGATGGAACTGGAGAGCATTATGCTAAGCGAAATAAGCCAGGTGGTGAAAGACAAATACCATATGTTCACACCTATAAGTGGAACCTAATCAACAAAATGAACAAGCAAGCAAAATAGAACCAGAGACATGGATATAAAAAACAAACTGACAGTGACAAGAAGGGAGTGGGGGGAGGATTAACAGGGGGAAGAAGGGGAAGGGTCAAATCAAGGAACATGTATAAAGGACCCATGGACAAGCCAACCGGGTGGGGGGGAGGATTGAAAGTGGAAAGTCGGGGGGGGGGGGGTAGGGCAGGGGAGAGTAATGGGGGGAAAATGGGGACAATGTAATTGAACAACAATAAAAATTTTTTTAAAAAAGAACCGTGGGGAGAAATGTAAAGCAATAGATTGAACAGAGTTTTGAAATAACTTCTTTAGATCCTTGGGAAATATCTATGTTGGGAAGTAGAATTGCTTATGACCAATAGCACAGTTCTATGTCTTGAAAGGTCTCCTTCTTTGACTTCTGTTTTGGGTGAGACACCCAAGGAGTTTTGAGGGAGAAAGTGGTCCCCATTTAGTTACCCAGATTGATGAATCATCCCTTGATATCCTGGAGTGTCATTTTTTATTTAGAAAATGATTATTGGAAATAAAATATATCTCAAGAGAAACCAACTTCTCCCCACTTATACAGAATGTGAACACTAGACGGGACAACAGATGCACTCAAATCCAATTACCTCACTTTATAAATTAGGAAATTGAGGCTCAGGAAAAGATATATCCAGGTTGGATTCAGGATTAGAACTCAGTTTCCTATAGTTACCAATGTTTTATGATGAAAAATCCCAAACATAGAGTTAAAAATTGGTAAAATGCATATTCTATACCTACAACTGGATTCAATGATCAATTTTTGTCATATTTGTTTCATATATAACCACTTGAAAGTAATTTTTATATCTTTTGTACTTCATCTCTAAGTATTGCAGCACATATTTCCTAAAAATAAGGACATTCTTCTACCTATACACAATACCATTATAACAATAGTCCATTTCCTAATTTTTTTATGTGCCTCCAAATGTCTTTTACAGATTTCCACCCGTCCCCTACCTCCGCCATCAGGATTCAATCAAGATAGCTCAATGCATTTGGTTTTATCTTTATAATCTCTTTTCATCTTGAACATTCCCCTAACATTTCTTTTCATGATACTGACTTTTTGCAAAATGCTTCACATTCTGGAATTGCCTGATTATTTTCTCTTTATGTTGTTTAATTTTTTTTTCTTTCTCCACTGTATTTCCTATGAAGGAATTTGAGTTCAAAGGCTTGAACAGATTCAAATTAAACCTTTTTGGTAAAAATATCTCACTGTTGATGCTGTGTCCTTCATGTTGCCGCATAAAGAGGCTGATGTCAGGCTGTTCCCCTACGTATTAAGCAAGGTTTGATGACTGGGGTAAGGTGGTGACCCCCAACTCTCCCCAGTATAAAGATGCAATGTTTTTCTATATTACTAGCAAGTAATCTGTGGGATATTGCTTTGGCACTAAGTATATATCCTGTTTCTCAACAAACTGACACCGAACCATTTTAACATCCACTGATTTTTGTTGCCTGAGTCAGTTATTCCATTGCAAGTTGCAAAATGGTGATTTTTCTAGTTTTCTTTCATTCCCTCGACGTATGTTTGATGGGATTCTTTTATGAGGAAGAGGGGTAAACTACTATTATTCCTTTAAAAAGGGCATGGCAAATGCTTAATTCGTTTTAGTCAGTTACAAATTTTTCAGAGTAATGAGTTGGTGTAAGATTGCACAAAAATGGCAAAGCGGTTAAGAGAAAAATTTTAAACTTTCTTTTCCTTTCTTTCTTTCCTCCATCCCTCCTCTTCTTCATCCTTCTCCTCTCCTGCCTCTTTCTGTCAGTTTTACTGGGGAGTCATCAGTTATTATTTACATTCATTATTCTTTCTTAAGTAAGTAACAACCTATGAATCCCCAGTGACCAAAATTTGGCCAGTGAAATTTTCTTCTATTGTCATATTGTTCTGTCCCTAGTAGTGTGTTAGAGTCTCCTTATTTCCTAGCAAAAGATATCCCAGGATCTCTTTATACAGTCATAACTCTGTGCTCGTCAGCTTCAGAACTCACCAAACCCTGTACTTATCACATTTTTGAAGAGAAAAAAATGTTTCAGCACTCACTGCTTGCTTGGGACTCATCACACTTGCTAGAATTTGTATGAGTCAAGACATCGCCCTGCAAGAGAAAATGCTTTATCATTCCTTGCTTGCTCAGTACTCGTCAGTTTTGGTACGCGTTGAGAAACTACCTATCCTGCTTCTGACTTTTTTTCCCAAGGCCTTGCTTACCTTTTGTGGGGAGTGATACTTAGAAACTTAAGTCTGGACACACTGGAATATAGCAATGCTCTGGGGTTCTTTCTGTGAGTGAACAGAAATAGTTTTAATAAAAGAATTTATTTGAAGATGAACAAAGCATACATATGTAGGCTCAGAGCATAGTAGACAATGCATTGTGGTATAGTTGGTTTCATTATTAATTTTCAGATGAGAAAATAAGGCTCAGAGAAGGTACCTTTCTTTAGCTTACATAGCTCATAAGTGACCAAGCTGGGATTTGAACCGAGGTCTTTTGCTATATCTACAGAGGAGAATTCTATCATGTTTATATCCACCTAATACCATTATATGTTTGTGAATGTCCATATTATGGTCTAATCCCCAAGTGAGAAGCCAGAATTCACTTTTTCATTCTCCCTTCCAGTTAGGGTGCAGGCATTGCTATGTAGATGCATGCGCTAAGTCCTCAATTTGATGAAGTGTGAATCTGCAGGCACTACACAGATGCCTTTTAATGTGATAGAGGCATCTGGTTTGGGTAGCTTCAGGGAAATAGTTTCTGGCCTCCAATGTCCAGCATCCACATGCAAGCAACGTGATCCCGCAATGGGAGATGCAATGGGGCCGTGGCTACAGCAATCTTTCAGTGTGATTTGGCCGTCATTCCTGGTTGTATTCAAGTCTGAGTGCTGCACTCCTGGAGTTTCGACGAGTTTTAGGAAATCCTTTTTTCTGTTTAAGCTAGCAAAAATGAATTCTGCCGTTTATAGTTAAAAACCTTGACTGATGCATTTTGCCAGTTTCCCCAAACAGTGTACACCGGCAGACTGCTGAAAATGGGCAACAGGTGTGTCATGAATTCAGCTTGTTCCTGAAGCATTTCACATCTCATGATCCAACTGCCCCACTCTGTGTGGGCTGCTCACCTTATTCTTTGTCTCAGAGTCTTACTTTCATACCCAAACTTAGATCTGACTCTGGACCTGCCTTTGTAAATAACAGGGAGTGAAAGAAGAGGGATGGAGATACAGCTACAACAAAGAAGAGGATGCCAGGCAGCATCAGGAAGTCAGTCTTTCCCACAGCAGTGGAGACCAAGATGGAGCTGAGCCCAGATAAAGATGCTTTCATTTGAACATTGTTTACCACTTACTCCCACACGTGCCCTTTTTAAATATTCCCAACAATTCATGAGGTTGTTTTTAAGATAATCATTTTATAGTTAAATGACAGATTAAAGGAGAAATTATTTAGTCATTTATTTCAAAATATAGAAATTACATAATTTAATTTGTTGTAGGGCAAACACTTCGGCAGCAATGAAAATAATGGGGAGGCATTCAGTGAGGAGGCTGCTGCAAAGCTCCAGGGAAAATGTGGCTAATTCTAATAAGCTCCCAGCCTGTAATTCCTTTCTTCTGGATACAAATGCACCTCCTATAGAACTAATGATGTTTGCTACACTGGCCCTACAACTTCAGATCCTCAGTCACCATATGTTTTAGGCATATTCCTATCTAACTGCACTCTAGTGATTTCCAATTAATGTTGCTGTGGGTGACTTCACCACCTCCTCTTGTGTTGGTGATAGAATCACGTGCTCATCTGAGCTAATGGTGGCACACCACTGCCATGTTCATCCATTCAACAAATGCATATTAATGTATTTTGCCTACCATGTACCAGGTGCTGGGAAAAGGGTTGTAAACAAAACCAGAACAGCCTGTGCCTGCCCTTGTAGACAAAGAAATTTAATGCAGTGCAATTGTTTTCCTGGTGATAAGAATCACATGTTAGACATAAATTCCTAAGTCTCATCTTACACTTATTGAATCTGAATCTCTAGAGGAGGTGCTAGGGAGCCTGGGTGTTTAATACATGTCTTGGGTAAGTCTCATCATCGGGGAAGTTTATGTGCATTAGGTAAAGGGCAAAGTGTGGTGGGAATTCTTAAAAGAGGAATGTGTCCTGACTGGTGTAGCTCAGTGGGTTGGGTGCCATGCTGCAAACCAAAGAGTCAGCAGGTCAATTCCCAGCCAGGGCACATGACTGGGTTGCAGGCCCTGGTTGGGGGAGCAGCTGATTGATGTTTGTCTCACACATCCATGTTTCTCTCCCTCTCTTTTTCCCTCATTTCCCCTCTCTCTAAAACTAAAAAAAAAAACCATAAATAATAAAAGGGGGAATGTGACATACTTTAAGATCAGAGACAATTTTCTGAAGCACGGGACACTAACCTGAGACCTGAGGATAAATATGCATGCGTCAGGTGAAGAGGTAGGGAAGAGGGGAGAAATTTTCTCAGCCCCTGTTTCTCTCCTCTGGCCGCACCCCAGAAGTCATAGGCCCATCTGGATAGACTGTTTGGGGCCACTTGTAGCAAACAAGCGGACACTAAGCTGCAATGGAAAGAGACAATATTCCTATTATCCCAAATATATTTGCAGTTAACAATAATAACTTTCTTTTGAATGATAGTAGATGCAAACACAAAACCATGAGGACCTACCTGGATTTGGAGGGAGATCATCCTGTAATAGTCATGCTGGAATTAAGAGTGGAGGCTCTTGCTTTTACATGGACTGTCCAAGGACACTCTGCCCTCCTGGACCGTGGACTTTTTAAGAATTGGGACGGCATCTTGTTCCCAGTGACTGGGAGCTCAATAAATATTAGTAAAATGCGCAAGTGAGCTATAAAGCCAATTGAATATCTACTTGCATTTCTGTATTAAATACTTCATTGCGAATAACTTCAGTCTCTTTTCCTGAACTTCTCCCCAGCGAGTGTGTTCACTATATGCTTCGGCACCAAGCATTCTCTCTCAGGGTATTTCTGTAAGCTGAGAAAACAGGATGGGAAAGTGTCCTTATAGCAGCAATGTGGCGCTATTCTCCAACTACCAAAGCTCGTGAGAAACTTCTGAGTACATCTAGATGCTGCCCTCATTTGCTGTGAGTCATGAAGTGAAACTACGTAAGTCTCCATACTACCCAGGGCTAGTGATCCTGGATGACCTGTTAGCATTCTTGTGTACACCTGGAAAACTGTGATTTACTTAGGTCCAGGGATAGATCTTTGGAGCTCTAAATCCAGAAAATATTTGGTACCCCATCCACTCATATCTAAATCAAAATAAAAATAACACACTAGTGCAATGAATTCTGATTTTTTCTCATGACAACTTTTAATAATTTTTTCTGTGTTTAATTGTGATAAAATACACATCACATAAAATTTACCCTTTTAAGCATTTTTAAGTGTGCAGTTTTGTGACATAAAGTGAATGCCCATTGTTGTGCAACCACAACCACCATCCAGCTTCAGAGCTTTTTTATTTTCCCCAAATGAAATTATCTACCCATTAAACATTTCCTGTTCCCACTTCTCCCCAGCCCTTGGTAACCACCATTTTGCTTTTCGTTTGTATGATTGATTGACTGCTCTGTACAGTTCATATAAATAGAATCATATTATATTGGTCATTTTCTAACCAGTTTATTTCACTTAGCATAATGTCTTCAAGTTTTATTTATATTGTAATATGTATCAGAATTACCTTCCTTTTTAAGGCTGAATAATAATAATATATAATTGTATGTAATAATTATCTACACAAATGTTGTTTATCCATTCATCTTTTGATTGACATTTGGGGTTACTTCCAAATTTGGAATATTATGAATAATTCTATGAATGTAGGTATGCAAATATCAGTTTCAGTCTCTGCTTCCAATGCTTTTGGGTATATACCCAGAGATGAAATTGCTGAATATTATGGTAATTCTATATTCATTTTTTTTGAGAAACCAGCATATAACTCTCCACAGCAGCTGCACCATTTTACATTCTCATAAGCAATATATGAGTTCAAATTTCTCCACAGCCCCACTAACACTTCTTATTTTCTCTTTTTTCATAATAGCCACACTAATGGTTGTGAAGTGGTATCATGTGTGTATGTTTAATAGACTTCCTTTTTCCAGAAATTTTAGATTCAGAGCAAAATTGAGCAGTGAGCACAGAATCCCATATATCCCCTGTTCCCACACATGCATCGTCACTTTCACTACATATCCCTTACCAAAGGGTACTTTTGTTACTGTTGATCAACTTACATCAGTATTATCCAAGTCCACAGTTTATCTTAGGTTTCACATTTGGAGTTGTATAGTCTATCTTTTGACAAATGTATTACATGTATTCACCATCATAATATATAATAGAATATAGGTATAGAATATAATATATAATATAAAGTATATAAAATGAAATATAAAATAGCTTTACTACCCTAAAAATCCTCCGTGCTCTGCTTATTCATCCATTCCTCCTCACTAACACATGGTAACACCATTGATCATTTTACTGTGTCCATAGTTTTGCCTTTTCCAGAATGTGATATAATTGGAATTATTAAATGTATAATCTTTTCAGATTAGCTTCTTTTGCTTAGTAATATGAATTTAAGGTATCATGTCTTTTCATGGCTTGATAATTCAGTTCTTTTCAGTGATGAATAATATTCCATCATCTGAATGTTCTACAATTTATTTATCAATTCACTTACAATTCACTTGATTGCCTCCAAATTTTCGCAATTATGAATAAAGCTGCTATAAACATCCATGCACAGGTTTTATATGGACATAACTTTTCAGTTCCTCTGGGTGGATACCAAGGAGTATAATTGCTAGATTGTATGGTATGAGTGTGTTTAATATTTTAAGAAACTGCCAAAATGTCTTCCAAAGCATCTGCACCATTTTGCATTTCCACCAGAAATGAGTGAGAGTTCCTGGTGCTCCACATTCTCATCAGTGTTTTGTGTTGTCAGTGTTTCAATTTTTTGCCTTTACAATGGGTGTGTAGTGGTACTTCATTGCTTTAAGTTGCAATCCTCTAATGATATATGATGTTGTGCATCTTTTCATGTGCTGTTTTGATATCTATAACTTCTTTGGTGAGGTACCTATTGAGGTATTTTTCTCTTCTTTAAATTGAGTTGTTAGTTGTCTTATTGTTGAGTTTTGTGTTCTTGTATATTTTAGATAACAGTGCTTTATTAGATATATCTTTTGCAAATATATTCTCCTAGTGTTTTCCTTGTCTTCTAATTCTCTGACAATCTTTTGCAGGGCAGATGTCTTTAATTTTAATGTGCTCAGCTTATCAATTTTTTATAGTTCATTCTTTTGGTGTCACTTCTAACAAACTATCATTATACCCAAGTTATCTAGATTTTTTCCTCTGTTATCTTCTAGGAATTTTATTATTTTGCATTTCATATTCAGATCTCTAACCCATTTTGAATTGATTTTTGTGAAGGGTGTAAGGTCAGTGTTTAGATTTCATATTTTTCTGTATGTGGAAATCCAATTATTTCAGCACCATTTGTTGAAAAGACTATTTCTCCCCCTTTAATTGATTTTGCTCCTTTATCAAAGATCAATTGACTGTATTCATGTATATCTAATTCCTGGCTCTCTATTCTGCCCCATTCATTTATTTGTTTATCTTTGCACCAGTACAACACTGCATTGATCACTACAACTTTATAGCAAGTTTTGAAGTCAGGTAGTGCCAATCCTTCAACTTTGTTCTTTCCTCTAAAATTCTCTTGGATATTGTATGTCTTTTGACTCTCCATATAAACTTTAGATTCATTTAGATTCATATAAACTTTAGATTCATTTTGTAAATAGCAACAAAATAACTTGTTAGTATCTTGATTGGGATTGTGTTGAATTTATACATTAAATGGGGAAAGACTGACATATTGAGAATATTGGGTCCTCCTATCATAAACATGAAATATCTCTTCTTTTAATTATTCTTTGATTTCATACATCAGTTTTATAATTTTCCTTATGCAGACTTTATATATATTTTGTTAGATTTATACCTAAGTATTTCATTTTTGAGTGCTAAATGTAAATATTATTGTATTTTTACTTTCAAATTCCACTTGTTCCTTGCTGGTTATAGGAAAGAAATTGACTGTTGAATTTAACCCTGTAATCTGCCACCTTGCTACAGTCTTTTGTTAGCTCCAGGAGGGTTTGTTTTTTTTTTTCTCATTGACTCTGACTCTTTCAGATTTTCTATAAAAACAATCATGTTATCTGTGAACAAAGACAATTTTATTTCTTCCTTCCAAATCTATGTACATTTCATTTCTTTTTCTTGTCTTTTTGCATTATCAAGGACTTCCAGTACAAGGCTGAAAAGGATTGATGAGATCGGACATCCTTACCTCATACTGATCTTAATGGAAAAGCTCAAGTTTCTTGCCATTAAGAATGCTGTTAGCTACAGGATTTTTTTGCCAATATTCTTTGTCAAGGTGATGAGGTTCCTTTTTATTTCTAGTTTACTGAGAAGTTTTTTCATCAACGGGTGTCGAATTTTGTCAAATGGTTTTCTGCATCTATTAATATGATTGCTATGTTTTCTTGGTTAGCCTATTGGTGTGATGGATTTTTAATTGATTTTTGAATGTTGAACCAGCCTTACATATCTGGAATATATCTCACTTGGTTGTGGTATATGATTCTTTTTATACACTGTTGGATTTGTATTATTTTTTGAGGATTTTTGCATGTATGTCCATGAGAGATATAGCTCCCTGTTTTTCTTGTAATAGCTGTCTGGATTTGGAATTAAGGTAATGCCAGCCTCATGGAATGATCTAGGAGGTATTTCCTCTGCCTCTATCCTCTGAAAGAGATTATACAGAATTGATAAAATTTATTCATTAGATGTTTAGTAGAATTCACTAATGAATACATATATGTCTTATAATTTCTGCTTTGGAATGCTATCAATTATTGGTTCAATTTCTTTAATGGATATAGGTCTATTTATATTGTTTATTTCTCCTTGTATGAATTTAGGCACATTGTGTCTTTCAAAGAATTTGTCCATTTCATTTGGGTTACCAAATTTAAGGTCATAGACTTGTTCATAGTATTCTTTTACTAATTTTTTATGTTTATGGGATCTGTAGTGTTTCATTGTGGTTTTGACATTCATTTCTTTTGTAATTAGTAATGCTAAGCGTCTTTTCATGTGCCTATCAGCATTTAAAGCTTTAAAAACATATCAAATACCTAAGTCTGGCCAAGAATTTTGCTCATGCTATTGTGTGCCCTAAGTACATGTTTACTGTCCTATGGAGAACATTTGCCCTGGCTTTGCTTCTCGGGGAAGAAGAGAAAGTGACACATTACCATATGGCAGATACTTTACCTCCATGAACCAGGTACTTACCAGTTCACTAGGATGACCAGTCTATTGAGTTCAAATGCATCCTTGAAGGTAAATGTTTAACAAATTAAAAACAATGCAAAGCAGGATTTTTATTCAAAATCCTGCTGTCACACTGAACAAAGACTTGGAAAATACATGAACTCAGTTCATCACCAAAAAGAACTGCATCTTCACTGGAGTGCATCATGAATACAGAGTCCACTGGATGATTGAGAATAGTTCTTCCCTGCTAGCCTCAAGTAGTCTTTTCATTGCACTAATACCAGAAAATCCCTCTGTTTCCTTCTTTCAAATCCTCTCTCAGGGGATATTCAGTTTTAACCTGTTCCTGTGGCTTGTGGTCAACTCAGAAAATCCCCCTTTACCTTAATCTCTCCTTTCTTCCTCATGGCTATCTCTCCTTCTCTCTCTTCCTCTCTCTCCCTCCCCTAGCACCCTACCCATTTCTAGTGCATCATTTCTAGTGCACGCTGTGGGCTCTTACGCTCAAACTAAAAGAGAATAGTCAGGAAGTCCCACTGTGCCACATTTAACTTATCTTAAAATAAATGTGCTCAGAAGAGAATAATGAAGACAAATTTTTTGCCATGTTGATTCTGGGTTTCAGAGAACTATTTTTCCCTCACAAAACTATATTTAAAATAGCTGGAATTATGCAATAAAAGAAAGGTACTCCCTGTCCTGAATATATGTAAAATTCAAGGAACATCATGTATGAAATGATTACTTTTGCAAAAAAATAAATATTTAAAAGATGAGATTTAGAAAGACAGCTAAGTTCTTTTTCTCCTCCCACATCATCTACATATAGGAGAGCTTGAAGCGTTCCTAGATTCAAGTGCAAAAGAGGGCAATTTCTTTCCTGTTTATTCACAAGGTTGAGAACCTGGGTTCTGATTTGGCCTGCACCTCCTCCCACTAGCTATCTTTTGCTGCCTTTGGGAGCCTCTCAATCAAGAAGATGACTGTTTTCTACCATGGCCTTATGTTTGAACTATAGGTCTGAATCAACAAATATTTATCTTCTTTAAAATCATAATCTTTATCTATTCAAGATCCTCCAATACTCTGTAATAATTTGTCAACTTCTACAAAAACATTAAAAAATAAAAGAATGGGAAGAAGCTGAGCATATGATTCAGCTCAGAGGTTTCCAGAAACTGTTGGCATTAGATGAGATGAAAACAAGAGAATTTTCTGTGTTATGTGCAAGGCAAACTTGGTTTCAGAAGCAAAAGGCACATGGAAGATCTAGATGGGAGCACAGCACCTGTCTGAGCCCACACGCCATCCCTTGGCATCTCTGTGGACTTCATCACATTACTTAACTTCTCTGAGCCATACTTTCCTCAACTTTGGGTTGAAGATAGCATGCAATAAATGAAATGACTGACATTACAGTGATTAAGTTTTAAGTTTCATTGTACTACATAAATGAAATGATAGTTGGATTAATACGTGTTGCCATTTCCCTTACTTTCTCCTCACTTCCTGCTCCAGTATAACTTATTAACTTACAGAGTTGATAAGATAGTTCTGCAATAGCCTGTAAGAATAAGCTCATTCCCTAATCTTATTATAAGTTTGCTCATTGGCTTCTTTTTCTACTTGTTAATCATGAGGTTAGTTTCAGTACATTTGTACTTAGTCTTCTTTATAACACTGGCTTACATGTGTTAAATCAATAGCTGATGTTAATGTGTGAGATTCAGGGCTCATCAAGAGAGAGGGTCCTCAGGCTCATCTTCATTAGAGCTCTGTGTTAGCCTAGCTGCATTCTCACTAGTATACCAGTCAAAGCAGCTGTGTTATTAAGATGCTGAGGTTTACAAAAACACTTTTTCCTCTTTGATTGCATTTTCCTTGTACTATGTAGACAATGACAATGCGAACAAGGAGTCAGATAGCAATCATCAACAGGAGCAGCCAAAAGGAGCAGGCTTGTCCTGTAGTACCTCAGCGCTTAAACAAATCTACCAGATGGTAGATGCACAGAATAGCAGGGCACGTTATTTCCTTTGTGCTCAGTTCTAGGCTGCTCAGGGTCTAAGCTTTTGGAAATGTACAAAATATTCTGAAGGCTGTTGAAAAACCCACTTAAAGAGATGAATCTTTGTATACCTTCATTAATGACTTGGTTTATACAACTTTCCTGGAAAGCAAAAAGAAATTCTCAATTGATTTCTGGTTAAGAAAACAGTCCTTGTATTCTGAGACTATTTGTTTATTAAATTTGATAGAATTTGGGTTATGAATTACTTCATCAAGCATTTGAAAACCATGTACACAAGAAACCATGTACATATATCAGCACCTACAGTGTGTAATGTGTGTCTGTGTGTATGAGTGTGTGTGTGTGTGTGTGTGTATGTGTGTGAGAGAGAGAGAGAGAATCATAATTTCTGGGGACTTCTTTATATGAATATTATTTATATGAAAAAATATTCTTTTTTTCATACTGGAAGGGAGAGAATCCTGCCTAAGACCTTAATTATATTAGAATAGAAACTGGAATTTCAATTTTTCTCCTGATTCTTTGTGCTGCTGAAGGATAGAGATAATCACTCTTTCTTTGTCCAGGAGACTTTCCCAATAGTTTTTGAAGATGCAAAAGTAGAATGAAGATAAATAGATGGTTGAGTGAGTGCAGAGACAGTTAAATTTCTCTGCGCAAAATATAAGTATATGGGAATACTGTGAGCTGGCAGTTGGAATATCTTGATGAGAGAAATGAAGAGTAGGAAAGATGGCAAGCTCTGGCCTAAGGAATTCTGGCTAGTAAGGAATTCCCTTGGCAAGGAGAAGGTACTGACATTTCATGATAGTGATGTTTAATATTAATTGTGAAGTTATTGCTTAGAATTTGCTATGATGTTTCCCTCAAACTTTAGTAAAACCTGATTCACACACAAGTCTATGCTGGTGGTTCACTAGGTAAATAAAGGACACTGGATCATTACAACAGGAGGGGGAGTGTGTACAGGTGGAGTAGGAAGGACAAGGGATACAGAGGGTAAGTTTCAGATCAGAGACCAAAATGCAATATGAGAAATCAGAATTGGAGGTAAGCGGGAAAAAAATCAAGCACCTAAAAATTCTTAGAGATGGGAGAGAAAGAGGAAAGTTTGAGGCATTTTACCCGAACATTAAAGACAAATATGACTGTTGGAGCTGAAGGATTTGAGGTTACATACATGCATTTGTATATGTAACAAATTATACAAGGTAGGAATCTGGTCATAGCCAACTTCATCAGGACCCCTGACTTGTGATGTTGTACCCTAAGATGAACTAGCAAACTTCTGAGAGCAGTTTCAGAACTTCCAGACTAGTCTTCAGATCATGTAAGGAATGTGATATTAAATTATGTGGTTGTTGTGTTGTGTTTCCACCAGTGGATTATGTCATGTTCTTCAATAAGGGGGCCCACAGAGCCCCCTTATAATACCAGAAAACATACTGAGAATTGAATTAAGACCATTTCAGCTTCCAAAGAATTCACAGTATAATGAGGAAGAAAGCCAAATGCACACTTTATAACAATAAAATGTGATAAGTGCAGTAATAGATATATACACCAGGTGTGAGCACACAGAGACGGTAGTTTTTTTCCTCTGTCTGGGGAAGACATAGGAGAAAGACTGAAGGTAGCATCCATCCACACGGTGATCCTTGAGCTCTGATATGAGGGCGTCCATCCAGAAACATTGCAGAAACAGAACATCCAGGGCAGAGGGAACAACATGCACAAAAATCGAATATGTGAAAGAGTATTGTATATTTATAGAACAGCCTGTATGTGGTTTCCAAATAAGCAGAAACCACATCATAAAGAAGTAGGCACAACAGGGTAAGAATCTGGACTTTAAGGGGAATCACTTGTATTATTCCAGGACACCAGTAGGAATTAGTAGGTTGGGACAATCGTGATGGTCTTGTTTTGAAAGAAACGAGCAGTTCTGCAATAGCTGAAAGAGTCAGGCAAGAACTTGGTTGTTGCTACCAGCCTGTATATTCCTTCCAACCCTCACCTCAATCTTATCTCCTCTGATAGTTTATTGTCCTTGACTATAATGTTTCCCAATATCACCAATACTTACTAATTGATGTTTTAAATTCTAGGTTTATTCCTGATCCATAAGTTTTAACCAGATGTCATCTGGGTAAAACGTTACTCTAGGCAGAGACACCCAGATAGAATGACTTATTTCAGAACTTTCTATTCATTCTATACTACTTTTATTCTCACCATTGTTTTTCAAGATTTTGGTTTTTTAAGAGTCGTTTTAGATTTACAGCGAAATTAAGCAGTAAGTGCAAAGATTTTCCATGTACCCCCATCTCAATATATGCATAGCCTGCCCTATTATCAACATTCCTCACCAAAGAGAAAATTTATCATAACTTGTGAATCTACATTGACAAATCATAATCAATCAAAGGTAATTTCTTGTTGCTGTACATATGGAAATATGGTGTTGTACATATAGAAATATGTTTAGACAGATGTGTAATGATATGTATCCATCACTATAGTATCACACAGAGTATTTTCATTCCCCTAGAAACTTCTGTGTTCTGCCTAATTATTCCTCCCCACTCTCTCCAACCCCAAGCAACCACTGATCTTTTTACTGTCTCTACAGTGTTGCCTTTTCTGCAATGTCATGTAATTGGCATCATAGAGTATGTGGACTTCTCAGATTGACTTCTTTCATTTAGCAATATACTTTAAAATTTTCCCACACTTTCTCATGAATTGAAACTCTTTTCATTTCAGTGTTGAATGATATTCCTTGTCTGATGGTTCAAACTCTGCAAATCAAACAATACAATATACTACATGAAGAGAATGAAGGATAAATGTCATATGATCATCTAAATATATGCAAAAAAGTATTAGATAAAATTTAATGTACTGTCAAATCATATGTCTACTGTTGGGTTAATACAAAATATATAAAGAACTCACATAACACAATAGAAAAAACCCTAAACAATTCAATGAAAAAAAGAAGCAAGAGTCTGTGAAATGTATCATTTGATCTTGATAGGAATTGCATTGAATCTGTAGATTGCTTTGGGTAGTATGGACATTTTAATGGTATTAATTCTTCTTATACATAAACACAGTATGTGCTTCCACTTATTTGCCTATTTTTAAATTTCTTTGTTCAGTGTCTTATAACTTCTCAAGAACATCCTTTCACATTCTTTACAACCTTGGTTAGGTTTATTCCTAGGTATTTTATTCTTTTTGAAGCAATTGTGAATAGGATTGTTCTTTTAATTTCTCTTTCTGTTAGTTCATTATTGGCATATTAAAATACAACTTATTTCTGGATATTAATTCTTTATCCTGCTACTTTGCTGAATTGCTTTATCAGCTCTAGTAGTTTCTTGGTGGAATCTTTAGGGTTCTCTATGTATAGTATCACATCATCTACATATAATGACAGTTTTACTGCTTCCTTTCCAATTTGGATGCCTTTTATTTCTTCTTTGTCTCATTGCTGTGGCCAGGACTTCCAGTACTATGTTGAATAAGAGAGGTGGAAGCAGACATCTCAGTCTTGTTCCATTATCTTAAGGGGGTCACTTTTAATTTTTGCCTGTTGAGTGTGATGCTGGCAGTGGGTTTGTCATATGGCCTTTATTATGTATAGGTGTCTTCCTTCTATTCCCAGTTTGCTGACTGTTTTTATTATAAGTGGGTGCTGGATTTTATCAAATGCCTTTTCTGCATCCATTGATATGATCATGTGGTTTTGATTCTTCATTTTGTTTATGTGTTGAATCACATTTATATATTTGGGAATGTTGTACCAACCTTGCATTCCCAGAATAAATCCCACTTGATCATAGTGTATGATCTTTGATGCATTGATGTATTTGATTTCCTGACATTTTTTTGAGGATTTTAGCATCTATGTTTATCAGGGATATTGGCCTATAATTTTCTTTTCTTTTCTTTTCTGTTTTTGTAGTGTCTTTATCTGGTTTTGGAATTAGGATAATGCTGGCCTCATAAAATGAGCTTGGGAGACTTCTCTTGAATTTTTTGAAATAGTTTGAGAAGGAGAGGGTTTTTTTTTTCCTTTTTTCTCTTTGCTTCTTACTTTCAGAGATTTTTATTTAGATACCTTCAAACCCAGAGATTCTTTTCTCAGCTATATCTTGTCTACCAATAAGCCCATCAATGACATTCTACATTTCTGTTACAGTGTATTTTATCTTTTTGGTTCTTTCTTAGGATTTTCACTTTTCTGCTTCTCTTGCCCTTCTGTTCTTTCATGCTGTCTCCTTTATCCATTAGAGTCCTTCTCATATTAATCACAATTATTTTAAATTCCCAGTCTGATAATTCCAACATCCCTGTCATTTCTGGTCCTGACACTTGCTTTGTCTCTTGATATTATGTTCTTTGCCTTTTGATATGCCTTGTAATTTTTTCTTGATAGCCAGCCATATATCACATAATAGGAGCTGCCATAAATAAGCCTTTAGTAATGTGGTGTTGAGATGTGAAGACAAGGAAGTGTTCTATGATTAGCTCTTAGTCTTTTAGTGAGTCTATGCCTCTGGACTGTGAACTTCATAAGTGTTTCTAAGTTTTTCTCCCTGCTTAGTTTTGAGGGGGACGGCTACGGTGGGCAAGAGTACACTGGAGTGAGGTATTTCCATTTCCTCCATCTGCTTGGCTCCAATAATACCCAACCGGTGAGGCTCTGCTTAACTAGTTTCCCATGAAGAAAAATTTTCTAAGAAAACAGCATGCTGTAGCATATTTCAAAATTATTTCTCTTTCCCCTGTCAGATGCTTAGAGGATTTTTCTCTTGATATTTACTGTGGGAACCCAATCAAACTCCTGGAGACAAATCTCTCAATGTTCTTCTCCCTCCATTACTAGATCTCCCTGGAGCTTTTAACTTTCAGACTTGTCAGCACTGAATCTCCAGCAACCTACTAATTACAGTTTAGGTTTTCCTACCCTGGCACTGGTTCCCACGTGGTCTCTGGTGTCTCTGCCCTGGAAATGACTCCTATATTTACCTTTCTCTTCAGTATCAGGAGCAGTGGTTTGCCTTGTGTCTTCACATCTCTTATGGATCCAAGAAGAATTCTTGACTTTTCAGTCTTCTTAGTTTTTTACATGTTGTTAAGGGGCAATGACCCCTTCCAAGCTCCTCACATATAGAACCAGAATCCACACCCTCAGTTTTCAGGGGATATTTCAAAAACAATAATACAGTCAGGGAAGATTTGGACTACTTAGTTGGGATGAGGTATTATTAGATCCACAATGATCATTTGTATCAATGTGGTCATCCTTAAATCAATAGTGATATTTCAGAAGACAGAAGAATTGATTATTTGTCAAGATTATTTTAAGATTAAAGTTCTTATATAAATACATTTTGTGTTTAGAAAGCACAAATTTTCTTTTTGGGGTATAAAAATAAAAAAGACGGACTCTTCAAATATTTGCTGACTTTTTTTACTTGCAAATTACAGTCATTGAAGTATGTAATTATTGTAATTAATACCATTAAAAGAAATCTTTCCAATAAGATGAGAAATACTAAATACACTAGCTAAGGGGTAAATTTGGCAGCAAGCAGCAAGCACCCAAAAAGCAACCTAAAAGTTGATTTTTCTTCATGTAGAATTTTAGAAGCAGGAAGTTCAAAGAAGAGATTCTCAAGTAAACAATGCCATTACCAGGTTCTGTACATAGTCCTGCCATCACACCTAATTCCATCCAGAAGATATTAAGGGATAAAGAAGAAAGAACAAAAGGACTTCTTAAAAGAATGATTCTCAGATGTTTCCACATGACACCTCCACATAACCCTTGCTGGCCAGAACAGAGCCATACAACTACATTGAGACAAGAGCAAGGCTAGAGAAAGTAATCTTTGTTCTGAGTAGCCATGTTCCCGGATGAAAATCAAAGCTTCTACTACCATGGAAAAAGAGGAAAATTTGTATGGGTGGATCATCAACCACCTTTGCCACAATGTTCTATGCCTTAGAATATTTATTTTTTTCTGGAACTCTCACCAACTTGAAGGTTTGTTGTTTATTTTCTAAATTGGGAGAAAGGGGACAATAATGGAAAGAATAAAGTCTTCAAAGGAGGATTTAAGGATAAAAATGGTGTTATTATTAGATTCCTAATTTGATAGCATCTCTTCTTTCCTCCTAAAAATTTTTTAACTACATAATGCTATTTTATTGGGTTTTGTAAAGAGTGCTAAAAGTCTGGATTTGAGAACTAACACAAGGGAATATATCAATTTTACAAATATGCTTTTGGGGGTGCTCACCAATCCTAAGGAGAAAAGAGCATACTAGAGGAATATAGGGTTTTATTAAGACCCTTGTCTATAAAAGCAAATGGTAAAAGTCATTGCTGCTGGAGTGGCCTATGAAAGGAGGCCACTCTGGATACCTCAAGTTACACTATAAACCAGCTGGCTTTTTCTTTGTCTTGAGTTCTAAGCCAGCAACATCTGATGTGGAATAAGTTCAAAGGGTCCCTTGATATGAGACTCAAACTCAGTAAAACCAGATATGATTGTTCAAAAATATAAATGCAAGTTCTATTTTCCAACCTAATAGAATGCAAGGAAATGCTCTTAGGGGCACATTCGATCAACTGCTCTGCCTGCCTCACTCTTCTGTGCACAGGGACAGGATTGCATTTCAGGCAGGGCAATAAGTTTTCATTTTTCAATAGTTCCATTTTTTCTCTCTCAGAGAGGACTTACTCTCTTCAAAAGCACTGTGATATTTAATCTCTTCAGTGTACAATGATTTTTAGTGTATCATGAGGCAAGTAATTATGAAGATATTCTAGAATATAAGGATTATAAAGCTGGAACCACCTAAAAGTCCAAATCCTATTTAAACAAATCTGGAAAATATAACTGATTGAAATCAATCAAATGTAATAAAATATAAAACAGTATATTATGTAGAATTGTGCTCTTTTTATAAGTCAGATTTAATGATTTTGAAGTCAACTGAATTTTATGGCATTGATATTAAGCCAATTTATCTCATTATAATTCAGCCAAATTTATATATATGTGTGTGTGTGTGTATGTGTATATATATATATATATATATTCTCCTATTTCAAAGGTTTTTGAAATTTGCTACCCCCTTGAAAAATTAAATATTATGATACAAAGAGATTAAGCAAATGTCCAAATTCAAGTTGGAAAATCTTAACAAAGTGAGAGTAAAAAATTATATAGTTTTGAAGTATTTGCAACTAAAAAGAATTCTTTTACACTAGAGCCATAATTTTTTTACCAGAATCTGCTCTTAAATTCGACAGAATAGATTTAATTACAGATAAAATTCTGTGAAATAAGCAACCAGAGCGCAGGAAAGCCCTCAGGTGGTTACTTTAGCATGTCAGATCTGACCTGTCCTAAACAGAGACAGTAAAGAGGGGATCTTTTCTTCAAAAGATGCATTGCTTTGCTAATGCATTGCATTGTTTGTTGTAATGATGGAGCAGGAGAAATGTTTCAGAATTATATGTGTCCAGCCAAATTGTGTGTGCCTTCCACTGCTTTCTGGACCAAAATAATGAGATACCAAAGATGCACATCAATAGTTGATGCTGCAACACATTGTCATAATATTGTATAGTGTTGGTCCATAGGAACAAGTGGTGTTGCAAAACAAAGTCTAAAATTTAACATTAAATATCAAGAATTTACTAGTAAAACACCAGTCAGTAGGCATTGCTTATGCAATTTTTCAAATATTTTGTGATACCCTTTTCCCAAAATAATCAGTCTCATGAAAATATGCACAAAAACACATCAAATTTTTAAAAATAAGAATCATACATCATATGCTTTTCAATCACAATGGAATTAAATCAGAAGTCAATAATAGAATGATAGTTGGAAAATCCCCATATACTTAGAGGTCAATATACACTTCTAAATAACACATGGGTTAATGAAGAAATCTTAAGGGAAATAAAAAATACTTTAAATGAGAATAAGCATAAAAATTTACCAAAATTTGTGTAATGCAATAAAATCAGTGTTAGAGGGAAATTTATAGTATTGAATAGTTTATATTAGCAAAGAAAAATGATCTAAAAATCAATATTCTTAACTTCCACTTTAAGAAACTAGAAAAAGGAGAACAAATTAAATGCAAAGTAAGCTGTGGGAAAAATAATAAAAACCAAAGGCAAAAATTAATGGAATTAAAAATAGAAAATCAAGAGAAAAAAAATAAAACCAAAAGCTTTTTCTTTGGAAATGTCAATAAAAAAGCTTATGGCTAAGTTAGTTGTTTAAAAAAGAAAAAACACAAATCACTAATATCACACATGAATGAAGGGGACACTACTACAAATCCCATAAACACAAAAGAATAATAAGAAAATACCATGAAGAATTCTGGGCTCACAGATTCAGTTACTGAGATGAAATGGTCCAATTCTTTCAAAGGCACAATCTATCAAAACTCATACAAAAAGAACTACCCAAAGCAACTTATAGACACAATGAAATTCTTATCAAAATACCAAAGATGTATTTTACAGAACTAGAAATAATAATCTAAACATTTATGTGAAACAACAGAAGACCCCAAATATCTTGAGAAAGATATCTTTCTCAATCCACAGCAATCCTGAGAAAGAAGAACCAAGTTGGAGCTGTCACATTACCTGATATCAAACAACACTACAGGACTGTTATCAAAACAACATGGTACTGGCATAAAAACACATTGATCAATGAAACAGAATGAGCCCAGAAATAAACCCATATCTATAGGTTCAATTAATATTTGACAAAGGAAACAAGAACAGACAATGAAATAAAGGCAGTCTATTCAATAAATGGTGTCGGGAAACTTGGAGAGATATATGCAAAAATAAAAAAAGAAACTAGATCACCTTCTTACATTATAAACAAGAATAAACTTAAAATGTGTCAAAGACTTAAATGTAAAATTTGAAGCCATAAAACTCTCAGAAGAAAACAGGCAAAAAATGTCAGACTTTTTTTTTAGCATATTTTTTTCTGACATATCTTTTTGGGCAAGGAAAACAAACATAAAAATAAACAAATAGGACTACATGAAACTAAAAAAGTTTTTCATAACCAAAGAAAGCATCAACAAAAATGAAAAATGAATGGGAGAAGATATTCATCAATTATACCTCTGATAAAGGACTAATATCCAAAATGTATAAAGAACTCATGTAACTCAACACCAAAAAAGCAATCCAACTTTAAAAATGGGCAAAGGACTGAATAGACACTTCTCCAAAGAGAATATGCAAATGGACAATCAACATATGAAAACATGCTCAACATCATTAATTATCACGGAAATGCGAATTAAAACCACAGTGAAGCATCACCTCACACCTGTCACAATGGCCATCATCAATGAATCAACAAACAAGTGGTGGTGAGGACATAGAAAAAAGGGAACCCTAGTGCACTGTTGGTAAGAATGCAGATTGGTGCAGCCACTGTGTAAAGTAGTATGGAGATTACTCAAAAAATTAAAATAGGAATTGCCTTATGACTCAGCAATTCCACTTCAGAGTATATATCTGAAGAAACCCAAAATAGCAATTCAAAAGAATATATACACTCCTGCATTCATTGCAGCATTATTTACAATAGCCAAGATATGGAAGCAACCCAAATGCCCATCAATAAATGAGTAGATGAAAAAGTGGAGGTATGTATATGCAATGGAATATTACTTGGCTGTAAAAAAAGAATGAAATCTTACCATTGTAACAGCATGGATGGACCCAGAAGGTATCATGCTAAGTGAAACAAGGCAGTTAGAGAAAGACAAATACCATACGATTTCATTTATATGTAGAATCTAAAGAACAAACAAAACAGAAACAGACTCATAGATATAGAGAACAGAATGATGGTTGCCAAAGGGATGGGAGGTTGGGGGACTGGATGCACAAGATGGAGGGATTGAGAAGTACAGATTGGTTGTAATGAAATAGTCATGGGGATGTAAAATACAGCATAGGAAATATAGGCAATAATATTGTGATAACTATATATGGTGCCAAGTGAGTAATGGAAATACTGGGGAGAACATTTTAGAAAGCATATGACTGGTTAACCACTATGTGGTATACCTGAAACTGACACAAAATAATATTGAGTGTAAACTGTAATTTAAATAAATAAATAAATAAATAAATAAAGGTTTAAAATAACTCATACAAAAAGATATTTATAACATAAATAGGCCTACCTCTATTAAAGAAATGAAATCAATAATTAATAATCATTCAAAATAGAAAGAACCAGGCCCTGATAGGTTCACTTGTGAATATTACCAAGCATTTAAAGAAGAAACTATACCAATTCTGCACAATTTCTTTCAATGGGTATAAAAAGCGAGAATACTTCTTATGAAGTCAGCATTACCCTGATACTAAAACCAGATAAAGACATTATAAGGAAAGAAAACTGTAGATCAATATCTACCAGGAATATGCAAAAATCCTTGACAAAATATTATCAGACAGAATCCAACAGTGTATAGAATAAATTATACAGCACAACAAAGTGGGTTTTATCTTAGGTATGCAAGGTTGGTTCAGCATTTGAAAATCAATTAATATAATCCATCATATCAACAGGCCAAACAAGAAAAATCACATAGTGACATTAATATATGTAGAAAAAGTATTTAACAAAATCCAGCACCTGTTAATGATAAAATTTCTGACAAACTAGGATTAAATTAAAATTTCCTCATCTGATTGAAGAACATTTATGTAAAACCTATGGGTAATATTATTTTTCAGAGTGAGAAACTCAAGCAAATTTATGATCAGAACAATGGTTGCCCCTTGGAAAAGAAATAGAACTGGAAAGGAGTGTGAGGGAAGTGCCTGGATTGTTGATTACACAGGTGTGATTATTTCAAATATCAATTAAGTATACTCTTAAAAGCTGCGATTTTATAATATGTAAGTCATATTTCAATAAAAAAGAGTATGTGTGAGAAAAAAGAAATTCTCATTTTATTAGAAAAGACAAATGCATCTCTCCATTATCCTGACAGTTTGACAAAAAGCCTAATTCATTTTTAAGTGCTGTCTTTTCCTACAGTGAGAAAAATGGAGCAAATTATCTGTTGGGTGCAGCATTCAGAAGGTATTTGTTGATCTCGATATAAAGTTATAGTTTTAAAAATAGAAAGTTCAAAGAAACTGATTTAAGAATTTGGTCTCAATTCACATCAAGATATTACTTTGAATTTTCAAAAAAAGTTGGAATATAAATATTCTTTATACATATTCCAGAAATAAAAATAAAGAGCATTATTTCATGAAAGTGTTATTCATTTTTAGCTTAATTTCTTCTTCTAACTTCTTAGCCCTTTGACTTCTCTTGGAAAATATATTAAGAGAAGAACTGTAAACTCAAATTCTGTTTCTACCTTTACCAAGTAGAATGTTAAGAAAATTCTTGGTTTGCCACAGGGTAACTGGCACAATTGAGAGAAAGAAAGCAGATTCCTTGTACCCATTATAAATCCCCTCCTCTGCCTTTACACTTGTTCTAAGTTATTTATTTATTTATTTATTTATTTATTTATTTATTTATTTAACTTCAGGGGGCTCTTGTCTAAAATCTCTTTAATGATCCATGCATCGATTAATTCAGCAAACATTTTTATCCAGCACCAAGGAAAAGCAATTATTTCTGAAATACATTCAATGTCATTTCAATCAAACTCCTCTAACCTGGAAAATCCTGACAGCCATGTTTTAGAAAATTTGATGACTCTTTTAAAGCTCTTCAGAAAGGAGGCTGCCAGATGTATTGCTGTGTTCACATATGTCCATGCATGAGTGAATAAAGTAATTAAATGATCCTTAGGTAGTTTGCTCAACCCTTACAGAGAGACTTTGTTAGAAAACTTGGCATCTTCACCCAGGCCACTGATCTCGTTCCCCTATTTGCACCAAAGCATTTGGTTTCTAAAAATTATGCTTAGGAATTAATTTACTTTATGCCAACTGATGAGTGAGATTTATCTTAATTTGAAGGAACCATAAATGTCCATTCATCAGTTATGATCCTTGTTAAGGCAGGATGCCAAGAAACACCAAGTGTCTGGGCCAGAGTTTACTCCAATATAAGATGAACCCCATTTCTATGTTTGAAAGCTATGAATCCTTCATTTGGCTTTGGGCCAAATATTAACATTTAATTGCTTTGAGTCTTGGTTTTCTTGTCTATGAAGGAAGAAGGGTGGTTATTTGGGATGTAACTTTTACTTTTGCAATTCTCTGGATGCATGAATGCTAGAAAAAGGAAGGGAATATTGATACCACTAGCACAGAACCTGACTCAAAATTCAGTGTGAACACATGAAGTTGGAGCCAAAACTATACCTTGGTGATGTATGGGAGTCTGACTTCACACTATAAAAGTAATTGGGAAAATAATCCTTATCTTCAAGGAACTTACCATCTAGTTTGGACCATAAGACATAAAAAAATAAAAACAAATGGCAATATATAATGAAATATAAGACTAAACCTCACCTAAAGGGTCAGAACAGTGCACTCAGATTATAACTGACAACTAACAGTTACAACTAACAATGCCATCATGTCCCTACTGTCTCGTCCTTTGCCTGTAAGTCTTTGGTGTAACGTGGAGCCCTAATTCTCAGAATCAAACAGAATTGTCGTGAGTAGAAAATATCACAACAGAGTGTTAAACTAGTAGTATTCTTCTAATAAGAAAATAGAAGACAAGCAAGGATTATATTATGTAAAGCTGATATTTTCTTTTATTCTCAATTTAAGTTTCACACATTAAAAATGGTGACTGACAAACACTGTTTTATTTTGTTGATTCAGTTCTATGGCTGAGTGAGAGAAGCCATTAAAACATATTTGGCATAACATGCAATATTTATTACCTGTGGGATTACATGACAGAAGTAGATGATGGTTTTTACAGAAGGTGCACAAATTCTATTGAAGAAAAATACCTGATTCTCACTACTGGAGTACTTTTGGTCAGTAGAATGCTATATCTATTTTTGATGATGTAAAACAACATGAAACATTTATTGTTTTTTAGTCACTTTAGAACATCCTTTTTTTTAAAATTTGTCCTATATTTTGATACTTTTTTTTGGTGAACAATCATGTTTTTTTACTATGTCCTTCGACCTTTTCTTTAGCATGCATGTGCAGAAATAAATGTTTCTTGCCACACTTTAAAAGGGCATTTTATTTGACAGTATTTTTAATTTTTTAAATTAGGAGTGCATTCTGATATACCTTCACAGAGATCTTCATCCATCAACAGAATCACCAATAAGAAGCAAGGAAGTCTAAAAGCATCTTCCTAATTTGTGCTTTGAGTATATTCTGCCTGTACAACAAAACTCACAATATATCTTTTAGTTCTTTGGAAAATCAAGTTCAAAAGCTGAAGGCATCATTTGTCTTTTTTTTTCTTTTGTAAAATTTAGTGTAGTACCCAAAGTCTAGCACTACTTTTGATTCTGCAGTATATTTAGAATGCACTTAGCTCAGGAGCACCTCTAATACAATAGATCCTAAACACTTTCTTTTAAAATTCAGTCCAGGTTTTCTGAAATTGAAATGCACATGCAACTCATTTGTAGGATTGAACATACATCTTACAGTACATACTGGCATTAAATTGAAACCTGAACGATGAGAAGTCATTTGTGTGGGCAGGAAGCCAAATCGTTCCTGGAGTTCTGCACGCAGGCAATAATTTACATCGACAGGTAGAAAACATGTTATGTGCTTTTGGTACAATGATGCCGAAGAGCTTGGCAATGACTCATAACTCAGCTATCATTTAAAAATGCTCAGAAGCATGGGAAAATAAATGAAAACTTGTTGTTGTCTAAATCCAAAGGCAAAGGAGTCCTTGGGACCCGACAAAGTGAATCATGGAAGAAGACCAAAAATAGATAGATGATAGATAGATAGATAAATAGATAGATAGATAGATAGATAAAAATACAATTTTATGTTTAGAGTTTTACCTCCCTCTTATTTCTATTACCATAAGGTATCTGAAAGAAGAATTAATGACATCTCTTTTATTCCTATTCATTGTCTCATTTATTTAAGATGAATGACTTTTTACCCTTTGCATTTTTATCACTATGATTGGTTCCATCATTTTCCATTATCTCTTCCCTACTTCCCATGGAATTGTCTATTACGGACTAAAATAATAAAAGTCATTTTCCTTAAAATTAGTAATATCTATGTTTTGAACCAGTGGGTGGGAGTAGGATAGACAAATTGAATGAAGAACAAACCCTAGCCTGTGGCCCTGCCTAACCCAGAACAGTCAGAATTCCAAAGATAATCCCCACCCACACCATTATCCTGTAGAGTTACGATAAATACCACTTTCCCGGGGCCAAACTACTGGATTTTCCTAAATAACAGGGAGTAACAGTTGTTCTTTACCCTTAAATTTGTCCCACCCATACAACCATTTTTTAAAGAAAAAAATTCTTTTTTTAAATTTTTTTAGAAAAAAGAATTTCAACCCTTGCTCTAGCTAACCATCAGGAACTGGGCAAGAGCTGTCACTGAACACATCTTGAACAGCCACATCTAACAGTAGCTTCCAATCCAACAGCTGTTCCCCATCCAAGCACATTGCAAAGGTGCTGCCATTACTCCCAAGTAACTGCACACATCAAACAATCGTCCTGGTGTGTTGGGGGTTCCAGTGTCCACTGCAGAGGGAAATCAGGCACATTCCATCCTGTTGACACAACATGCCTCAGCTGCTGGTGTGGAGAGTTGCTTCTCCCTGAAGCTGGGCTCGGAAATGTCTGAGTTTCAGGGACACAAATTCTGGTCATTATTTTCTTGGCAGTGCTCACATCAGCTCACATGTGTCTAGAGGAAAGTTTAAATCTTGAATTCTGACTCATCTTGAGCAGTAACATTACAAGTTTCAACAGGTGGTACTGTTCAAATATTTGCACAAAGTGCTTCCTTTGTCATTAAAACCTAACCTGTAATCTCTCTGGAGTAAAAGCAGTGTATTGTTTTTAAAATGCTGGCTTGGATCACTTCTTTAGCTAGGACAGAGTGCTTTTGTCTGGTCGGCATGGGAGGGTCGTAGGATAAATTTGGTAAACAGTGACTTGTGAATAAGTAAGAACATGAACAACAGATGTTAGTTAATTTTCATTGCCAGCTGGGTTTAACTGTCCTTACAAGGTGTCTGTGAATGTGAAAATTACAGAGAAAATTATTTTCATCATGTGAAACGCATGAAAGGCTTAGAACCATATTTCTGTTTCAGCATTTTTCTCTATACCTAGGCTACTTCTAGGCACCGAGTAGGCTCTTGAGTATTTGGTGAAGGAATAGATGAAGTATAGAATGAATGTTATTGTGCTAAAATCAGATCTCTTCAATATTAAGTACCTTAGTAACATATCTTAGTTCTCTGAACATTATGCAAGGCTTTAGTTCATTCATAAGTGTTTGCAATATACCAAGATATCATATCCAGTGACCTCCTTAACCGCACCTACCAATAGAAATATTTCAGATTGTGTCACAGACTGAATCTCTAAAGCAAGGAACCCACTTAATTTTGAAGTGGTTAAAAAGTGAGATTGATAACATCTATAACAGTGTTTTAGGTAAAGTTATTTCAAAGTGACCCTAAAACTTTGACTCCTCTTTTGACATAACAGCATATCTCCCCCTCATGTTTTCTTTTAACATTTCTGACTAGTTTTATTCACATTAATACTCTTTATTATAAGAAATATTTTTGAAACTAAAATACAGATTTTATTTCAATTTCACCAGTTTTTTCCACTAATGTTCTGTTCTGGGGTCCAATTCAAGGATCCCACTTTGATTTAGTAGTGCCTCTTCAGCTTCCTCACACCTGTGACAGCTCCTCATCTTTCTTTGCCTTTCACGACTGATGTTTTCAAAGAGTACTGGCCAGTTGTTTTGTAGGTTGTCCCTCAGTTTGGGTTTCTCTAGTGCTTTCTTAAACTTAAATTGCACTTTTTTTTCCTTCTTAGCACATCATATTGAGCGATTTATGTTGATAGTATTATAATATCCAAGATAAGAAATATTTTAAAAAATTTTGTTGTT
This sequence comes from Pteronotus mesoamericanus, assembly GCF_021234165.1. NCBI lineage: Eukaryota > Metazoa > Chordata > Mammalia > Chiroptera > Mormoopidae > Pteronotus > Pteronotus mesoamericanus. The sequence goes on along the minus strand of NW_026555325.1, from coordinate 23,215,253 downwards.
ATAAGGTAATATATTAAGCAAACAGGCTCACTCAGTTCCTTTCAGGTTGGTATTTTTTGCTAATTCACTTTGTAAGACCACTCTACCTAGTCTTTTATCATCACTCTCTGGAGAGCAAAATCAACTAGTTTGATTTGAATATTCCACATGATAAAACTTATCAACTGGGTCTGTTAGGAAAAAAGTGGAGAGAAGGCAAATGCCTTCTTTGTTCACCGAGGTTCACACATAGCTTTTTCTCACATCTACCATTTGCATCTTCTGACACCAAAAGGCAACAAGGAGACCCAAGCAGAAAGTGTACAATGGAGTAGAGCAGGTAAACATGCCTACTGGCTCCTCTCTGGCTCCTTTGCATGCTCTGCATTGAAGGCCACACACACTAAAAGGCCATTCTCTCTTCTATGTCAAGTCTCTCAAAATATATTGTATGGGTACTTATGCTTAGGACTAGTGAAGAGTTGTGGAAGTCCAAGGATTACATTTGGTTCATCTTTAAGATACGCACAACCAGCAATCAAGGTGAGGAGATATGAGTTATGAAGAAGAGATAGGAGCAAACAATTTCAAAGAATATATAATGAAGTATAATCCAATGAGACAATTAGATTGAGCTAAACGATTTGTTGGGCCCAATGCAAAATGAAAATGAGGAGCTCTTTCTTCAAAGATTAAGAATTTCAAGACTGCTATAGCAGAACACTAAATTAAGTCACTTGGTAGCAATCAACTGGTGAATAAACTGTTCTGGAAGGAAAAAGAATCCTTCACTCACTTGTCTGGTGCCTGGTAGGGTGGCTGAAAAATGGTGCAGCTGGGACTGTAGCAGGGAGCACCTACTCATGGCACCTCTAGCATGGCATCTTCAGGGTTGTTGAACTTCTACATGGTGGCTCATGGCTTCAAGACTGAGAAAGCTACATGGCCTTTCATTAGTAAAGGGACCACTTGGAAGAATGGTAATAAATTTTCAGTGAAACACTGTTTAATTCAAGATACTGGTTTTTAAAGAGAAGAGTACTTTGTGTTAGTAAACTAACTGCTTTGAAAAGAATGTAGGAGCTAAAACATAGCCAATGATGACCAGTGACAAATCTATGCTTCATCCCAAACAACTATTTTTCTATGGATTTGTGGCCTTTGGAATCCAAATACCAATGACGCTCACAGAGTTCTTACAGAGAACATAATGTACAGTGAAAACAGACCCTCCAACATTAACTTAATACTACGTGATGAATGTATATGTGTGTTAATGAGAGGGAGCATTGCATTGTGTTAAAGGGTTACAACCACCTGGGTCCATATTTGCAGCTCTGCCACTTACTCACTGTGTGACCTGGGCAACAGGCATAACCTCCCTGTGTCTCATTTTCCTCATGTATAAAATAAACATAATAACAATATCCATCTCATACAGTTTTGTGAGAATTAAGTGACTTAATACTGCTTGGAATAGGCTTTGGCACATAGAAAGTGCTTAATAACTGTAAACTGTTATTGCTATTACTATTATAACAGACATAAAGCTAGGGGCACAATTCATCCTTTTTGATGGAGGAAAAGAAACAAAATCAGAGAAAACCTAAAGGTTGATTGGAAGTCTTCAAGTGAACAAGACGTTATTTAGGAACAGGGTATACTCTGTTATAACTGGAACTTTACAGACCTGATTTACTCAAAGGGACTTCACAAGTGATATATAAATATGTTGATAAAAATTTTTTAAAGGTTTTATTTATTTATTTTTTTAGAGAGAGGGGAAGGGATGGAGAAAGAGAGGGAGAGAAACATCAATGTGTGGTTGCCTCTCATACACCCCCCTAATGGGGACATGGCCCGCACCCAGGCATGTGCCCTGACTGGGAATTGAACTGGTGTCCTCTTCCCCTCCTCTTTACAGTCCAGAGTTCAATCCACTGAGTCATACCAGCCAGGGTGATAAAATTTTTATATGGTATAAAAAAGCAACTTCAAATTAACTTTAAAGTTAAAAAAAATTTAATAGAAAATACTTCATTATTTCTTAAGAGCTACAGCTCTTATAATATGTAAAAAATTGAGCCTTTTCAAAAGCAAAGACATGTGCTAGTCATCTTCACCTATACCTGTTCAATAAAATCAATGTAAACTTCATATTCATATTATTTTAGCCATTTCCCCATGACATGCTTCCTGCCAGTATGGAGCCAGAGTTACCTACTTGCTTCTGTAGGCCAAATTCATCCTGCCATGACTCTTTACTTTTAATCTAATAATCCTGAATGCTATGTTTTGGGACATCATTCACTCTTGCTCAGGGAACAATCTCTACACTATTATTTACTACGCAATCCTGATTGATGACATTTTTGACTGAGTCAGGCAAATCTGCGTATTCAAGGGAATGGACTCAGGAAGTTATTGGAGAAATCCTTCAGAGGCTAGAAATTGGCTGACTTTGTAAAGCACTGTGCAACATGAGAATTTATCATAAGCTAGAGGCATTTCTTTTGCCCAAATAGATAGAACCAAGGAATATTTTCTTATTCCAAATGGGGTTTTGGCTTTAATAAGATGAGTTTATACAATAAAATCCACTTTTTCTTGGTGAACAGCACACTCTAATACAATGAATTTCATGAAATAAAGGATTATGACAGATTTATCTGTTTCCGTTTCAGCTTTTGGCACTCTTCAGATTCCCAACTAGCCTATGACACAGCTGCTGGTCTTCCAAGGTGAGTGTGAAGGAGTTTCGCACACTGCAAACCTGAAAACTCCTTGTCTAATGTAGAATGAAAGTTCTATTCCTCCTTCTTGTATCTCCTTTACTGATATTAGCTCCTAGAAGTTTTCTTAATAATTCATCCACTCACATACTAGAAATTTCTCTAATTTTATGAGATCTGTTTAAAATAGTTTCTGAAATAATAGCAATTTCATTCTTCCTAATAATCTGCCTTGGTAGCAAGTAAAGCTGAATTTGTTTGTATGGTGGTGCCTATCCTTATCTTATAAAAATATAAATTGTAACAACTTATATTTATTATAGTTATTTCAATTTTAAACATTTCTGATGTCTACAAGAGACTTTTTCAGAAGTTAACATATTGACTCCAAGGATTAAATTGGCTGAGAAAAATAATTTGCTTCTTTCCAAATAACTCCTTGGTGTCTACTCATTTAATAAGTATGTACCATTGGGGAGGAAAAGGAAAGGATGGCTTCTATGGAATCTTAAGTAATAAAAACCTAAGGAATGGAGTCTTCTCTTTTAACTAATCACTGATAAACTCCCTTCGGGTGTGTCCTCCATATTTCTTATCTCTCCCTTGACAACACTGAGGCCCAAATTGAATCTCCTTAGTTTGCTGAGATAATTCAAAGCAGAGAAAAAGAAACTAGGAAAAGTCTAATGAAAAGAAACTTCCAGAGGTCAGAGCCTTTTGGCCTTTATGGACAGAGAAAGACAAATACCATATGTTTCAGTTTTATGTGAAATCTAAAAATAATGATAATAATAAACAAACAAAACAGACAAGACTCAGAATAACCTGGTGGTTGCCAAATGGGAGAGAAGCTGAGGGAATGGGTGAAAAAGGTGAAAAGAATTAAGAAGTACAAAATGCCAGTTATAAAAACAGACACGGGGATGCAAAGTACAGCACAGGGAATAGTCAATAAGATTGTAATAACTAAGTATGGTGTCAGATGGTTCTAGACTTATAGGAGTGATAACTTCGTATGGTATAGAAATGCCTAATTTCTATATTGTACACCTAAAACTAATACAATACTGTATGTCAAATATAATCGAAAAATAAATTTTAAAAAAAATTCCAGACTCTAGATCAAAAGTAACACATGTATGTCTTCAAATTTATTTAAATTTAAAAATCAGGAGATTTCATACAGAAATCTGTATTTCTAGTATCTTTGAGCAATCCTGGAGGTGAAGCAACAGTGAGCCTGCAGCCAGACCTACCATAAACCCATCAGTAGGAGCTGAATTTATGCTGCTTTCTTTGGAGGGAGCCTGGAGTCTCCAGTTCCTGCTCTTTAAAGGGTATGTGAAAATTCAGTTACACCTGTCTCTGCTTCACTGGCCTATATTTTTCCCCAGCCTCCCTAGTTATTTGACTGGGACAGGGAATTAAAGATATAAGTTCTATAGTCAGGCATGCTATAAATTTGCTATGTGACATTAGGCATTTTCCTGTCTGTCTTAGAGTCTTCATGTAAAATGTCCCTGGTCTTAGAGTTGCTCTCCAAGTCCAAGTTTCCTTCCTGCACAGATATGTGGAGCTATCATCATGATCAATTTTAAAATATTTTTATTACCTAAAAAAAACCCTCCCATTTTAGCTATCACCCACCAATCTGCCCATCCCCCATCCCTAAGCCCCAATGAATTTACTTTGTGTCTTTATAGATTTGTCTATTCTACAGATTCCATCTAAATGAAATCATATAATATATTGTCTTATAAGACTGACTTTTTTCACTTAGCATAATGTTTTAAAAGTTCATACATGTTGTAGCATATTTTCAATACTGTGAATCCACAGGGTGGGGCAAAAAGTAGGTTTATAGTTGTGAGTATGTAAAACACAGAGCTTGTTCTTGTATTATTTATTTATTTATTTATTGTTGTATTATTTCCCACATGAACAACTGTAAACATACTTTTGCCGCACCCTGTATATATCTGCACTTGGTTCCTGACACAGATCTCCTACAACTCTTGTGAATAGGCTTACCAGGAGAATCTTGTTTTCTAACATTTAGTCAATTCCTGATGTAGAGTTCCTAAACACTTGTAATTACAGGTGACAGCAGTGTTTTTTTGTTCTAATAAGTTGACTTTGGTTGGGTTCCTAAATTAAGAAGGCTGGTTATCAGAATGACCAAGCCATTATTAGAAGCTTAGAATTACAGGTCGCCCACCCCATCACTCACCAAAGGAGAGAGCAGTTGGAAATAGAGTTAATAATTGATCATGCCTACATAATGAAGCCTCTATAAAAATCCTAATATATGGGTTTGGGGAAGTTTTGGGATTGGTGAACACACCCACATGCTCAGAGGATGGTGCACCTTCTCTCCACGAGGACAGAAGCTCCTGCACTCAGAACACTTCTGGACTTTGCCCTATGTATCTCTTTGTTTATCTGTTTATTCCTAACTTGTATTATATCCTTTACAACAAACCAGGAAATGTAAATAGTGTTTCCTTGAGTTTGGTGAGCCATTTTAACAAATTATTGAATTAAGGAGGAGGTCATAGAAACTCTGTTTTACAGTTGATCACGCAGATGTACAGGTGACAACATGGGATGTGCAATTGGAACCTGGAATTGAAGGGAGGTGGTTTTGTGGGACTGGACACTTACTCTGTGGGCGAGACACTATCTCCAGACAGATAATGTTATAACTGAGTTAAATTGTAGCATATCCTGATGGTGTCACAGAGAATTGCTTGATGCGTAGAACACCTACACACCCCTGGTGTCAGAAATGTTGCTTGTGAGTAGAGGCAAAACACAGATGGAGTGTGTTTTCCCTTTACACTTTCATCTTCTAACTTTATAGTAGAATTAAAAGTGACTTATGTATGACCATTACAATAATTTGGTATTCTGTTTGTCAATATATTTACCTTTACCAAAGAGTTTCATACCTTCCTATGCTATCGTGTTGCTGTTTAATGCCCTTTTGTGCAACTTGAAGGACTCCCTTTTGTATTACTTGTAAAGCAGGTCTAATAGTAAGGAATTCCTTCAATTTTTGTTAGTCTGTGAAAGTTTTTATCTCCTTTATTTTTGAAAATCTGTTTTGCTGGGTATACTATTCTTGGTGGGCAGAGTTTTTTCTTTTAACATGCTGAATATATCACCCGACTCCCTTCTGGCCTGCAAAGTTACTACTGAAAAAATCCACTGATATTATTAGGAGGTGTTCTTGTAGTAGACAAGTTGCTTTCTCTTGTACTATCAAAATTCTCTTTGACTTTTGAAAATTTGATGATTAATGTGTCTCGATGAAGATTTCTTCAGATTCCTCCTATTTAGGAATTTTGGGAGTTTCTTGGACCTGTCTGTCCACTTCTTCCAGATTTTCAGCCATTGTTTCTTTGAATAAGCTTTCTGGTTCTTTCACTTTCTCTTCTCCTTTAGGCTATCCATAATATAGATATTGGTTCACTTGATGGTATGTCATAAGTTTCTTAAGTTATCTTCATTCTTTTAAAATTATTTTGTTGTTGTTGTTCATCTGATGACTTTCAGTGACTTGTCTTCAAGTTTTCTGACATTTTTTCTTGTGATTGATCTAATATGATGTTGTCTTTGTATTGATTTTTTTAGTTCAGTTTTTGTATTGTTTTGTTTGATTTCTGTTTGGCACTTTTTAATATTTTCTAACTCTTTGTTAAAACTCTCACTTTGTTTACACATTGCTGTCTTGATCAATGAACCTTTTTCTGACAGTTATGTTGAATTCTCTGTCAGGTAAATTACATACCTCCATTTCATTAGGGTTGGTTTCTGGAGATTTATCTTTCTTTTTAATTAAAACATATTACCTTGTTTTTTCAGTTTTCTTGACTCTCTGTATTGGTGTCTGCCTAACAAGTAAAACAGATGCCTCATCTAGTCCTCACAGACTGAGGTCTCTGGTTTGTCTCTTTCCCTGTCCACACCCAGATTTTAAACTCCACACTCCAGCCAGCTGAGTCACACCAGTCAGGGCACCATTAAAGTTTTTAGGAGTGGTTCCAACAATACAGCAGATAAAGAAACATTTATTTAAGAAAATCTAAAATTCATCAATAACAGCATGATCCTACTCTATAACGCCAGTTATTGGGAAGTAAAACATATCATAAACTATATTTTTAAAATCATATATTTAATTCTACTTACAAAGAAATTACCACCTCTTTCTTATAGTAATAAAAATTGGATCATTTCTGCTAAACTACCCTTAAATTTCTGTAGCTATTATGCAAATATAATAAAAGATAATAAAATATATATCTTCCTGCTTTTCTTGAATCTTATCTACTAGTGTCTATAGAAATAACTACATGAAGAAAACTTATTTTTTACAACTTATGTGTACCATTGGGTTTTTACTTATCTTATAGAAAAATCATCCCAATTATGAAAGACTTCTATCATTTGACCTTTTCTCAATCTCATTTAACATAACTTTTCTGCTATTTCCAAATATAACAGAGCGGTTCAAAGCATGAGATTTAAATGATAGCATTATCAAACCATTAAATAATAAAGTATAGAAACTTCAAAGCACAGAAAATCTGTTGCAATAATGTGGCCTAAGTAAATAATCAGAACCTTCACCTTCTACTTATAAAGGTGATAGTACAGTCAACCCTTAATTATATAAATATTTTTCACATCAGATTTTTGGATGTCATTTTTCAGGGCATTTTCAGGTCATCTTCTTTTGCCCCTAATTTAAGATCTATAAATAAATTTTAATAATAATATTAAAAATATAAATTTGTGAGGATTTGGTCTCCCATTCTTAAAAGTCACATAATTTATTGTCTAAATATACAAGAAGTTTTTTTTTGGATTAGTCCTTATCATTTAAAAACTATACTGTTGCTGTTCTGATATTGAATTCTATCCATCTAATAAAAGCATTATAATTATATAAAAGAATTATATTGCTATACCTGCAATTAAGCAAGGTCCTTGAAAATTTATGTGTATTAATGAAATGTGAAAAAGAAGCTTTTCAAAATATTTGTATAGAACACGAAGGTATGTTTAACAACCTACAAATTAAATTATATTGAGTTACAGGCTACTCTTGTAGATTTTTTTATATAGCAAAATAGTTTGAGCTAAGACCATATCAAAGATTTGGTGAACTGGCATCTAAATTTATATACTACTCAAATAAGTTTTTCAAGTACAGTTAAAAATATTTTTAGGAGAGTTGTACTATATTAAAGGGTGATGATGAACTTATTTCTAGTGTAAGATTTTCCTTATGGCTGACTTTCATACCAATTTAAACCTATTATTTTTCATTAGAAACTACTTGAAGGCATGGCCCATGCTTTTATTTTTTCTTATTAATGTCATATCCAACATCTAGAACAATCTTTTACACAAAATGGGTGTAAAAATGTTTGATTACTGTTTTTTAGATTTAGTTGTTTTTGTTAAAATTTAGGTACATTCAGGTGACATGCACAAGACTTAAGTGTATGGTCCAATGAGTATCAACAGATGTTTATATTCATATAAATATCATGCCAATAAATATATAGAACATTGTTATTACCTTAAAAACTTCCCGTATGCTCCCTTCCTGTCAATACTCACCACCCAAAGACACTCAATGTCTTTATTTTTACCATTATATACTAATTTTGACTTTTCTAGAACTTCATATAAGCAAAGTCAAGTATGTTTTCTTTTATGATTGGTTTCTTTTGTTCACCATGATGATTTTAAGATTTATCCATATTCTTGTGTGTATCACAAATATATTCTTTCATTTTTATTGAAGAGTGTATTCCACTCTCTATATAAATACCACAATTTGTTTATTCAGTCTCATGCTGATATATGTGTAGGATGTGTCCATATTTGAAATATTATAAATGAAGATCCTTTTGGGGGTATATATATGTTTTCACTTCTTATATGCAAAATCTAGGAGTGGAATTCATAGGTACAAGAAGGTTTTTAAAAAACTATCAGTTTTTCAACATGATTGTACCAACTTAGAGTCTCACCAGCAGTGTATGAGAGTTTCAGTTGCTCCACACGTGTTGTTCTGTTTTTTATATTTTTACCATTCTAGAGGACATGAAATGGTATATTATTGTCATTTTAATTTCTATTTTCCTGATATTAAAGATGTTGAGCATCTTTTTAGATACCATTTGTATATCTTCTTTTGAGAAATGTATTTTAAAGATTTTTGCTTATTTGATTAATGGGGATATTTTTCTCTTTATATATTGACTTACTAAGAGTTCTTTATTCATTCCAGACTTTTATACCCTAAATGTAAGTCCTTTGTTCGATACTTCTATTGCAAAAATGTTCTCCCAGTCTTTGGCTTGCTTGTTCATTGTCTTTTGATGAGCAGAACTTTTTAATTTTGATCAAGTCCAGCTTATCAAATTTTTTTATGGTTAGTGCTTGTTGTGTCCTAATATATCTAGGCCTACCCCACAGTCATGGAGATATTTTATAGTTTATTTTAGAAACTTAATAGTTTTAGCTATTATATTTAGATTTAATATCACCTTAAATTAATTTGCAGGTATTTTATGATGTTTCTTAGAAAACTGACTCTGATATGGAGATTTCCATGTAAGAAGTTTGCTGGAGTGTGCGTACTTTGGCACCCTGTATAGCTTATCCCTTTTATAGCTTGGATTCACTTACTTAATATAATAAGGATAACACTAGTAACTCTTCATATGCTGTACTGGCTGAGATCCTGCCTGCAGAAAAGGCAAACTCAGGAATATCAACTTGTTGCCAAGAGGCTGTTTGACCTTCTCAAGGGATATTGTCATATTAAGTGTTCAATATTGGTCTGTGTTGCTGCAAATTGGATATTCTGTAGTAGCAGCAGCTAGATTGACCTTGGTAAGCACGGGCTTATGAATTTAGCACAAAGATCTTCACAAATCTATCTACACGCCTCTTCCCCAGACTTCTTATTTCTAATCTTCTAATATTTCTTATTTCAGGAGACTGACCAACCAAACCATTAACTATGACCCATGAGTTCATATATATTCTTACTTCAGCCTCTCCTTTCTCACAAAGTAGCTAACCAGATTTACTACCCAAGCATTCTTCATTGGGAAAATTTCCCCTCAATTCTATTTTCCTTTCACCTTGAATGGGACTGTAGTTCAGCTGTTATCCAACTTTGGTTTTCATCTACACACCAAGCTCATATGTCAATGAACCAAGCTTGACATTTTCTCCCTCTATTGGCTGGTCATAAGGAATCTCCAAAATAGCTATGATGTAAACAGAAAGAGAAATGGCAATATGTCATCATGATCTGTTCCACTTCTTGCTCAGCTAACATGTGCTGCCTGATCCTATGCCAATGTACAACTTACCGGTACAGTGGATTACCTTTGATCTGCATAATCTAATGACTTGGAGGTTCTAAAAGAACCCAGCTCAGGGTTGACAGTTGTGACCACAGAGTTACTTAATATCTCAACAATGAGGTGTTCCATCTCTACTAAACCCCAGCAGTAGGGGCTTCTGGCCAAGATGAAGGCATAGGTAGATAAACTTTGCTTCCTCGTACAACCATAAGGACAACAACCAATATAAAAATAAAAAACAACCAGAACTGCCAGAAAATCGAACTGTATGGAAGTCTAACAACCAAGGAGTTAAAGAAGAAATATTCATCCAGACTGGTAGGATGAGTAAAGACAGGCAGCTGGGACAGGGAGGAGATGCAGCAAGGCAGGGGCTGGCAGGCAGGGCAGTCCCACATTCATGTGTGGATAAACCAGAAGGAAAGCTTGGGAATGAAACAGACCTCACAACCCAGGGTTCCAGTGCAGAAACTAAAGCCTCAAAACCTCTGGCTGTAAAAACCTGCGGGGGTTGTGGCAGCTGGAGAAACTCCCAGTCTCACAGGAGAGTCCATTGGAGGGACCTACAGGATCCTAGAACATATACACACCCACCCACCCAGGAAATCATCACCAGAAGGGCCCAATTCACTTGTGGGTAGTTGGGGAAGTAACAGAAACCCGGAGAGCCGAGCAAGTGACATTGTTCCCTCTCTGACCCCTCCCCCTTCACAGAGTGCCACAATGCAGTCAAGTGGGTTGCCTCACCCTGGTGAATACCCAAGGCTCTGCCCCTTACAATGTAACAGGTGCCCCAAGACAAAAACATATGACCCAAAAGAAAGAACAGATCAAAAACTCCAGAAAAAGAACTAAGTGACAAGGAGATAGTCAACCTATCAAATGTACAGTTCTAAACATTGGTAATAAGGATGCTCACAGAAATGATTGAGTACAAATGCAAAATGAAGGAGGCAGTGGTTATACAAAGTGAAATAAAGAAAAATATACAGAGAACCAACAGTGAAGGAAGGGAGGAAACCAGGACTCAAATCAACAACTTGAAGCAGAAGTAAGAAATAAACATTCAACCAGAATAGAATGAAGAAACAAGAATTAAAAAAAAATGAGGAGAGGCTTAGGAACCTCCAGGACAACTTTAAATGTTTCAACATCTAAATCATACGGGTGCCAGAAGGAGAAGAGGAAGAGCAAGACACTGAAAACTTATTTGAAAAAAATAATGAAGGAAAACTTCCCCAATCTGGCAAAGGAACTAGACATGCAAGCCCAGGAAGCTCAGAGAATCCCAAAGAATTTGGACCCAAGGAGGAACACACCAAGACACATCATAATTAAATTACCCAATATTAAAGATAAGGAGAGAATCTTAAAAGCAGCAAGAGAAAAGGAGGCAGTTACCTACAAAAGAGTGCCCATAAGAATATAAGCTGATTTATCAAAAGAAACCTCACAGGCAAAAAGAGGCTAGGAAAAAGTATTTAAAGTCATGAGAGGCAAGGACCTGCACCGAAGATTACTCTATCCAGCAAAGCTATCACTTAGAATGGAAGGACAGATAAAATGCTTCCCAGATAAAGTAAAGTTAAAGGAGTTCATCTTCACCAAGCCCTTATTATATGAAATGTTAAAGGGACTTATATAAGAAATAGAAGATCAAAACTATGAACAGTAAAATGACAACAAACTGGCAACTATCAACAACTGAACATAAAAAGCAAAAAACAAACTAAGCAAACAACTAGAACAGGAACAAAATCACAGAAATGGAGATCACATGGAGGGTTATCAGAGGGGAGGTGGAGGGAGGAGAATGGAAGAGAAGGTACAGGGAATAAGAAGCATAAATAAGAAGCAAATTTTTTATAGAATTTTATACAAAATTCTTTATTTTGTACAAAAGGTACAAAATACATGGGGAGGGGTATTAAGAATAGTTTGGGAAATGGAGAAGCCAGCGAACTTATATGCAAGACCCATGGACATGAATTAAGGGGTGGGATGTTGGTGGGAAGGGGGGTGTAGGGTTGAGGGGGACAAAAGGAAAGAAAAAATGGGACAACTGTAATAGAATAGTCAATAAAATATACTTAAAAAAAGAATATTACAGAAAATGGAGAAGCCAAAGAACTTATATGTATGACCCATGGACATGAATTAAGGGGGGATTGCTGGAAGGGTGGGTGGTGCAGAGCGGAGGGGGACAGAGGGGAGAAAAAAATGGGACAGCTGTAATAGCATAATCAATAGACTATACTTAAAAAATAAACCCTAATAGTATGCGAAAAACTATTTTTGTAATAGCATAGACTTATGTGCTGTAGATATATGACTGGCTGATCCAGACACGTAGGTGCCCACACTGTGATTCTCTTTGGGGGGCTTGTCATATATTCCCCTGATATTTATTTCCATCACTGATAACTCTAGTAATATATGATTTACTTACACTGCAGCCTGGATATGTTACAGGAATCCTTTTTTGCTGTGAGCCTCATTCAAAGATGCTAGGCCTCCCAAATCATTTAGAATATGAGTTGGAGTTGTCCCAAGTATGGTATATGCTGCCTCTAGAGAGAGAACTATCAGGTATTCTGCTTTCTTCTTAGTTGTAGTAGGGACAAGATGCAATCATTTGTCTCCACTTTGGAAAGAACTTGGTGTGCCACAGATGACAGGAGCCTTAAAAGTGTCATTGATGTGGTGGTCACTTGAATCCATGCGGAGTTTATAACCAATCCTTTGCAGCACATGGGAATTATCATGGTCTTTAATATAGTTGCCTTTTCTTGTTCATCTGTTCTGATTGGTGTGATGTCATCCATATAGTAGATTAATGTCACATTCTGCAGAGAGTCCAGATGGTCCAAATCCTTTAGTACTATAATATGGCAGATGGCAGGAGAGTAAATACAGCCCTGGAGAAAGACTGCAAAGGATACTATTGTCCATCCTACATGAATGCCAATGTTTTCTAGTCTTTCTTTTCCATTACTTCTTATAGGAATGGAAAAGTATGCAATTGCCAGATCCAAGGCCCTGTAAAATGTAAATGAGTCCATATTAACCTTCTCTAGAAAAATACCTTTACTTGGTACAGCAGCTACAGTTGTGGCTATTACTTGGTTAAGTTTGTTTAGTTCACTATCATCCTCCAGGATTCATCTGATTTGGTTTGGGGCCAGATTGCTGAGCTAAGTGGAAACATAATGGGACTACTGCCTGCCTCTGAATTCCTTAAGTCTTTGAGATAACGCTAGTGTATGCCATTACTACTTGTGATATACTATTATTTTTGTTTACTATTTTGATCATGGGACAGTTTCAGTATTTTCTACCGTCCTTGTACAGTATAATAGCTCCTACATAACAAATCAAGGAACGGATGTGGAGTTTCAGTCTATTACCAAACGTCTTAATTTCAATTATATAGTTGGAGACTGAGACCTGTAGAACCAGTGGATCCACTGTGATCCACACCTGAGTCCCGACCATCCATTCTTGACCCCTAGGTACCCTTATTCTAAGAGAAGGACAATGATCATATTTTGAGTTCTGTGTATCATTGTCAATTCAGACAATGTCTGGAGACATGGAGCCCTCTTAATTCAGTGGATTCAGGGTCTAAAACTTGCTAAGATTGAGAAAGGAATTGTAATTAAAAAAAAAAAATGAAACAGTCGTGCTTAGCCTCCTGATCATCTAAACTTGTCCATTAGAACTTCCTGTATTGATAACAATATCTTATATCTGCACCATCTAATATAGTTTTTTAGCCACAATTTGGCCATTGAATGTTGAAATGTGGCTAATAAAATTGAGGAACTAATTTTTTTTTATTTCATGTAAGTTAACTGACTTAAATTCAAGTAACCACACGAGGCTACTGACTATGTATTGGATAGTATATGTATAGATTTGAGCAGTATCCTTCTTTTCTGACTATCTCAACCTCTGAGGTGTTATATTCTACTAGTCATCTCCATGGCTCTCTCATTACAATAATTATGGTTACCTTGTTTCTGAAGTTTAAATGGCACTACCTTGCTTTTGTTATTTCTGAGTCTTCTGTGCTGGTATCAAGAATCCTAATTATGTAACATCATCTCCTACCATTATCCCTGGCCAAAAAAAGAACAGCTACCATTGACTCTTTTGGTAAATAGAGCATCTTCCATATCTCTGACCTAGAAGTTAGTAACTTGTACTGCAAAACAGAGGCTTCTGCAATTCCTGACAGGAAGTATAGAGCACTAACCTTTCACAGGAAGGGGAGGACAGGCCCATCGGCAGACACAGAGGGTTCAGGGAATCTAAGATTTCAAGGTTCTTGAGCATATTTACCTAATGCTCTATTCCAAGTCTCATTATTCCACTCCTTAACAATAGTTCCATGAACTTAGCAAACAGTTCTATCTAGGCTAAGTCAATGTTCTCAGTAGTTCATTTGGAAGCCTGCTCTTCAGTATTTGTGACTTCTGGTGCAGGAAATAACAGTCTTTTCATATGTTGCTAAGGAGGCTTTCTGACTTTTAAATTAGTGATTAATTACACTCAATTATTCATTCTTTGTCCAATGCATGAATAGCCCTCAGCAACACGTATCAAATTTTATTGTCCTTGTAATTACTACTTCCCCCAACCTCTCAAATGTCTGAAATATTGTATCCTCAACCCCTCCCCAGCGCACTCTTTTATAATAGTATCACACTGAAATTCACAACCAGAAGGAGTACAGCTACACAGGTACATCCATACTTTACCTAAATTAGTAATGGGATATTCATGGTCAGTCTGCTAGTGGGTAAACCAGCTTCAAAATCCCATTTTAGGATTTGCTTATAACTAGTAGTATTGAAAATAGTCTAAGATGAAGAATTATATTTAGAAAGTTGTCACAATTGGAAACACGAGAGTGGGCCTTGTACTATCACACCATCCAGTCATTGGATGCAGCTGCTCTCTGAGCAAGAGTATAAACTTGTATGGGAAAGCTCTCCTAAGCTGAATGCAGTTCTTGGGGAGGAACTCAGATATAGCCATCAATAGGCAACTAATAACAAAGTACCACACTTTAGGTGGCTTAAGCAACAGAAGTTTATTTTCTCACAATTCTGGAAGCTAGAAGTCTGAGATCAAGGGGTCAGCAGAATGAGTTTCTTCTGAAGCCTCTCTCCTTGCATCTTCACATGGACTTTCAGAGTGTGTCTGCGTCTTAGTTTTCTCTTCTTATAAGAACATCAATCATATTGGCTTAGTGCCCACACCAATGACCTCATTTAACCTTAATTACCTCTTCAAAGACTCTTTTTTTTTTTTTTGGAAGGGTAGTTTCAATTTATTAATGAAACAGAGAAAACAGCACAAAATGACTATGAAGGCCAAAAAAGACGGATAGGGGTTCACCTTGCCTGATGCTCCGTGCATGCCAGGGTAAACCCTCCATGTACCTCATGGATGTGCACCTTACACGAGGGAAGGCAGGTCCTGCAAGTGGAGCACAGTTCTCCTCCACTTCCACATGATCAGTGGGAAACTCTACCTGCTCACTGGAGAATCATAAACCTGCACATCTAAGATCTAGAAGACAGCTCTTGAAAAACATTTTCCCAGTTTGCAGCTATATTTTTTCATACCTTTAGATTCAATTTTAATTTGTTTGAAATAGCACACCTAGAGGCAGATTGCAAACCCAGCCCATCAGAGACTATTGTTCTGTTCTTTGGTGCTTAATAGTCTAGATCCAGGTTGATCCCTCTCACATTTCTGAATAATTTCTGAAGAGAAATTGAGACCCCACATTAGTATCTTCAAAAGCATGAACATAACATTGTTTCATTTGATCCTCATAGCAGCCCTGGGAGGCAGGCGTGTGGACATCACCGTCCCAGGATCCAGAGGACAGAGTCATAATTGGTGGAGCTGGGAACCATGCCCATGTCCTCTGATTCCTGGTCCAGGGCTCCTTCCACTGCACAAGAGGAACTGAGCTCTCCTTGAAGAGCAGGGCAGCCTTTCCGCGTAGAATAAATGAAATGTGCCTAGGGCTTGCAAACAAAGGTGCCTTGAAGTGCAGACCTCAGCAGCGAGCTATGGGAATAGGCACACCTGAGCTCAATTCAGCATCAACATCAGAAGAGTGAAAAGGACAGAACATGGGTGTCTTTGACAAGGGTTTCTTCCTGTTTTCTTGATTCTCACCCAGACATTGGGTGCTGTAACATGGATGCAGCAAAGCCCAGGTGGAAGGAAGATATTCAAAAGACTTTCTCATCTAGCAGTTTATGGATTCCTTCACAAATCCTCTTGAGGATGGGTCTGCAGTCTCCATCCAGGCTACGTATAAAGGGTAGAGAGGAACTCCACACCAGCAAAATGGTTAAAGATGTGGTCGATGTGCCGTGGGTCCTGGATATCAGGTGTCCCAGCACTCCTGTAGGAGCTTGGAGAGTATGTTCCTATCGAAGGTGTATTTCACCTCCAAGGAGCTGATGATGGTAATGGTGGCCTGGATCAGCTTCTTCCTGAACTTTTTCATGATAACAACCTCCTTCTGGATGAACTGGTTGTTCCAGTAGGGAATCCCAGTTTTGATTGCCACCTTGATTAAGTCTCTCATGATTTTGTGAGCTTCCTTCTCGTTGTGGGTGTGTTCTTTGGTGACTTCGTAGAGCTCATCAAAGGTCTCACTGCTGGTGCCATCAGTCAACATGTTGGTCACAGTTTTCCTGGCCATATTTCTCAGAATCTTTTTCTGGGCTTGAATGGGAAGGCAAGCGCACACGATGCAGTCAAACGGGAGACGGCAGCCCCGGTGGTGGCCTGGGCAGTGCGTGGGACGCAGGGAGAGCCTCCGTGCCCCACTCTCCGCGCCCACCAGCCTGCGTGCTGGGAGAACGCCAAGAGGAGGGTGGGGGTGCCTAAAAACTCTTATTTCCAAATTAAGGTCACATTCTGAGACACAGAGGGTTAGGACTTTAATATTCATACATAAATTTGAGGAGAGCATAATTCAGTCCACAACAGCAACACTCCCAGAAACTGTAAGAATGAGAACTTCAGCCCTGGAGGAGAATGGGGGTGGCGTACCACAGCATCTGCTTCATGTGTAGTATGAGATAGCAGTTAAATTTAAGTGTACTCCATACATTTGTCCAATTGCTCTGGTAAGCTTTTGTCCTCAAGAACTACCTTTGGGCATTCTGGAAATCGATTGACATTACATGTGTGGGACCACTCCTGGTCTCCGTCCTGACCAATGAATCTTTTTACAAAAATAATTTTCTCCAACACTATTCTGTCTTAATGACACGGGCTTTAATCTAAGTCTTGAAATCAGCTATGATATGAGCTTTCTAAAGTCTCTCCCCTCCTTTCTTTTTGTTTTTAAGATTGTTTTGGCAATTCTGAGCATTTCTATGACTATAAAAATTTTTATTTTTTTACCATATAAATTTTAGAATCAACTTGCAGATTTCTTCAAAAAATACACATATACATGCATGCATAAAGTCTGCTGAGATTTTGTTTATGTTTTCATGGAATTTATAGTTCAATTTGGGACAGGGAAATTTATATCTTAACAACACTGGACATTTTGATTCATGAACCTGGTATATCTTTCCATTATTAACTGTTTTTAAATTTCAGCAATATTTTGTACTTTCCTGTACAGAAATTTTATTTGGGTATTCCATATTTTGTATGTTATTGTAAATGTATTTTGAAAAATATTTTTACAAGAAATTTGGCTGCTAAAATATAAAAATACAATTAAATTTTGTGTGTTGACCTTGCACTCTGTGGCTTTAGTTAATTTATTAGTTCTATTATTATTTTTTAAATTTTTGAGGATTTGCTATATAAAAATTATGTTGTATAAAAATAAAAAATAGTTTCATTATTTTCTCTGCAATTTAGGACCTTTTCTTCTCTTTTTGCTTTTTATTTGTTTGATTGATTTTTTTGTTGTTGTTTATTTTAGCCTATTGAACATACTAAGACTTCCAGTTTAATGTGGAATAGAAATGGTGAAAGAAGATATCCTTATATTGTACCTAATATCAAGGGAAAAGTGTTCGGCATTTTACCATTGAGTATAATGTTAAGTGTAGCTTTTTTGTAGATACTTTTTATCAGATTGATGAAGTTCCCTTTGATTTCTAGTTCTCTGAGAGCTTTCATTAGGAGTGGGTGTTTAATTTTGTAAAATGCCTTTTTCTGCATTTATTGAGATGATTGTACGTTTTAGAGCCATATTTTTTCCGTTAATGTGGTGAATTATATTGATTGATTTTCAACTGTTATACTGATCTTAAAATCCTGGAATAAAGTTCACCTGATATTGATGTATTATCTTTTTTATTTATTGTTTTATTAAATTTACTGATATTTTTATAAATATCAAAAGATTGCTGCTTGTGTATTCATAAGGATATTGGATTGTAGGTTCTCGTAATAACTTACTAGGTTTGATATCAGTGTTATGCTGACCTCATAGAATAAAATGGGAAGTTTTCCTTCACCTCTATTTTCTGAAA
Source organism: Pteronotus mesoamericanus (assembly GCF_021234165.1). Lineage (NCBI taxonomy): Eukaryota > Metazoa > Chordata > Mammalia > Chiroptera > Mormoopidae > Pteronotus > Pteronotus mesoamericanus. Next base: position 23,196,602 of record NW_026555325.1, on the reverse strand, counting down.
GAGCTTATGTCAGATCTATTAAATTGGTGATTTGCAAATATTTTTTCTTCAAGATCCATTTAAATTTTTAATAATTGTTGAATCCCCAAAAAGCTTTGTTTATATAATTTACAGTTTATAACCTATAAACTGTATTTGAAATTAAAACAAAAATTTAAAATCTTTATCAACTTATTCAAAAAAATAGTAAGTTGTAATAACATTTTTTAAAAAAATAGTATATTTTCCAGAAAACATTTTTTTGTGAGAAGAGAGGTGTTGTTTTACATTTTTGTCAGTCTCTTTAATGTTTAGCTTAAAAGAGAGTTATCACATTTGCTTCTGTATTCAAGCTATTACAATATCACACATTATGTGACTTATGGACTCCACTTGTGAGAGACTAAAAATAGAAAATACAAGTTCCTAGTATTGTTATAAAGTAGTTTTTACTTTGCAAGTCCCGGCCATTTTGGATTACCTGTTTTGTCTCCTGTCAATCTTTGTAAGTTGTGTTATTTAAGGAATCTTCATTTTTTACATTGTCAAATGTATTAGCATAACGTTGTTTACAAAATTCCCAGATTATTGTTCTCATGTTAGGATATGTATATCTCCTGTTTTGTTCCTACTATTGATAATTTGGATTTTTCTTTTTTCCTTGACTGTCTAGTTAGAGTTTTATCAGTGTAATTATTATTTTCAAAACACTACTTTTTTGATGTTGAATATTTTGTACCACACGTTGCAGAGAGTCCAGGCTGCGCTGTCTTTCTTTAAAACAGGGGTGCCCAGCCCACGGCCCTCGGGCTGCAAGGATGGCAATGCATGTGGCCCAACACAAAATCGTAAAATTACTTAAAACCTTTTTTTGCTCATCAGTTTACATTAGTGTTTGTGTGTTTAATGTATGGCCCAAAACAACTCTTCTTCTTCCAGTGTGGCCCAGAGATGCCAAAAGATTGGTCACCCCGGCAAGGGTGTGGATTTTTATTCCAGTAACTGATTGTTATTTGGGGATCTTTTTGATCTTGTCAAAATTACTATGATTCTTTGTTAGTTCAGATCTGTTTTGGTTTTGCTTCAGTCCTAGGATGTGGTTCTTACTTTAGAATATGGAGCATACGTGTAAGGTTTGGCCTTTCTAGTGTTTAAACTGAATATCTGAGTTATTCAGTAAGATCTCTCCACTATAACCACTGTAGAACTCCAATACTGTCCAGCGTTGCATGTCTTCTGGTGCCTTCCTTTAGCTGTCAGCCATTCAGGAGCCTGTCCTGGCGATCCCTCCTCTCTGTGCAGCTTCTTCCTATTGCAGGTAACCTTTCCTGTCAATTCCAGTCACTGCAGCCACTCCTAAGTCTGACCTCAGCTTTCTCCATTCAGCAAAACTGCTCTCCATGCTCTGCCTCCAGCAGCCTGTGCTAGCTGGTGTCACCAGGCAGAAAGCCAGGGCAAATATGGGGCTCAACTTATATGTTTTCCTTTTCTCAGAGTTGATAATTGCGTCCTAGCAGGTGTTGCTCAGTTGGCTGGAGTGTAGTCTGTAACCAAATAGTTGCTGGTTCCATCCCAGGTCAGGACACACCTAGGTTGCTGGTTTGATCCCCAGGTCTGGGCGCGCGCAATCCTTGGTCAAGCACTTACGGGAAGCAGCCAATTAGTTGATGCTTCTCTCTGGCATCAATGTTTCTCTCTCTCTTCCTCTCTCCCAGCCTCTCTCTCTAAAAGCAATGAAAAAAGAAAGTCCTCAAGTGGGGGTGAAAAAGATTCACAATCCTGTGGTCCCTGTATCTAATTCCTGAGAACACTCACCTCATGTATATTGTCTCACTGTTTATGGCAGAACAAGTCTTGTGCAAATGATCCTGGCATAGCTGTAAGCAGAAGTCCCAGCACCCCTGTTTTTAAAAAAGTCTAGTTAGCAAATTAAAAATTTTACTTTCACATTTTCCTTTTAGTACAAAAATGAACCTTTAAAATTCCAAGAAAATGAAATTTTTGGTGCTCGACAATTAAATGTAAAACAGTAACACCACTTGACTTCTGTGATTAGAGGATCAACACATAGTGGAGGATTACCAGGTTTTTCCAATCCTAAATCCTCGTATCAGATTGAATGTCTTTAATGTCTAGCTTAGAAGACAGTTCTTGCGTTTGCTTCTGTATTTCCGATGTGTGTTTTACATCATCTCTATGTTCAGTTTGCATTATTCATTCTCAAACTATCTTATGCTTCCCACATCTCTTCCCCCGATCATCCCTTTTTCTGAATATCATTTCCTCCCTAAAGTCATCCAAAACATCTACTTTTGTCTATAATTCTGTAAGGCTATATATGCCAAGTTCTGGGCTAGTCATTATAAATAAAGCAAAATACCAGGAAAAAAAAGATAATGTACTTGGCTTTTATGGATCTTATATCCTCTAGGAGATGTCTTAATTAGGATTCTCCTGAAAGCAGACAGATTCTCCTCAGCAGAGCAGGAGACAAATCTTGAGTACTTATTACTGATGGCAAATTTGGAGGTGATCCCAAGAAACAGGAGTGGGGTGGGGAGGAGAGCATGATGAGGGTAAAGAGAAATAGCCAATATTACGGAACAGGAGCTTAATTTCTGCTGGAATCTCCTGAGAAACTGCAAAAGACCTGCCAGCTTGGTCCACTTGAGGACTGGGAGACTGCAGCATTTACTAATTGACTCCCATTGCCGATTGGCTGTGCTTGTGCTTGGGTGAAACAGGCACCTGCGGGGCCAGAGAAAGCCCTGGAGCAGAAAGTAGAAAGACAAGTGGAGGACGCTGAGAGGGGTTGCTAATTAGGTAAGTCTGAGCTTGCAGGGATATCTTAATTGCAGCTGCAATTGGAATCAGGGCAGGCCAAGGGGATGTGACATGTGGCCCCAGAGGCAGCTGCCATGGGTGGAAATATTAGAGTAAGCAGATATTCTCTGAAAGATGTAAGTACCATGATAAAAACTGCAATGGGATAGAATGAATGAGTGTGTGTGTGCACATGTGCACAGGGACGGAAGTTCAGATCATGTGGTTTGAGAAGGACTCTCTGGGGAGGTGGTGGTTGTGCTGATACCTAAGCAATAAGGAGAAGGCAGGATGCAGAGGAAGAGGCTTCTATGCAGAGGAAGAGCAAGTGCAAAAGTCCTAAGATGGCATGAATAGGAGGAGCAAATTGCTGAGGCCTCCTGAGAGCAGAGGAGGGTCGTAAGAGATGTAGACAGGGACTAGATCACTCAGAGTCTGCATGGCCATGTGAGGAGTTTGGAATTTACTCTAGCCTTTGGGAAAACCATTGGGAGACTTTATGCAAGGGAATGATATGATTTTATTTTTCTTTCTAATGATATTGTGGGCAAATAGTGGTTCTTTGATTCATGCATGCCAAGTATTTCTGAAAGTTTCAGTGCAATTATAGTAGCTAATGCTGGAAAATATTCCTTAATTTGGTTTTATGCCCAATTACATAAGTCACAGTCTTTGACTAAAATCCTAGTCTCTTGTGTTCTGCTATAACCAAATATAATACCCGTGTTTCAGAGTTCATTGAGATACCAGCAATAGCAACTAATGGGTGTCAGAATATACCAGCACTCCCAGCCTCTGAAGATTCACTCGTTAAAGTAAGTCTTGGAAAAAGTCAGAGTAAAAATTCATCATTTGAATGGTTACTCACCAAGTACTACATTTATTGCTAGTGGAAAGGTGGTTGATTTTTAGATCTTATAAAGTTTTACTAAATGTTGAGACACAAAATTCTCATATAAACTTTTTAGGTTAATATAATTTACTTTTTTACAATCAAATTATTTTTTAAAGATATTTATTTATTTTATTTTTAGACAGAGGGGAATGGAGGGAGAAAGACAGGGAGAGAAACATTAATATGTGGTTGCCTGTCACGTGCCCCCTACTGGGGACCTGGCCCACAACCCAGGCATGTGCCCTGACTGGCAATCGAACCAGAGACCCTTTGTTTCACAGGCCAGTGCTCAATCCACTGAGCTACACCAGCCAGGATGCACTCAAATTATTTTTATTGGTGATCTCATAGTTTAACAAAAATACTGACTAGGATATGGAGTGCCCAGCTCTAACATTAATTTGTTCTGTGACAGTGAATGGCTGATCCCAAAATGATCACAAAGTACTTATTAGGTATATCTATTGTGTATGTGTCTTTAATACTGTGCAGAAAGTGACAAGTTACAAAAGTATAAGATTTTTTCCCCTGTAATTGAGTACTAAATATGATGCTCATACCCACATGGATCAAAAAGCAGACTGACTATCTCAAATTTCACTTGAAATGTGCAGGAAATATTACATTAACACTCTGACACATGATTAGTTAAAAATAAGAATAAAAAGACTGGGTTTGGACAAGTCTCATAGAAATGTGTCCTACCTACAATCCACTGTAAGAGTTACAAGTGAGCTTGATAGTTTTTTGAAAGCCCTAAATTATATTTTTAAGGGTAAAGATTTTCCTATTTAATGGAATTCCCTTACTGAAGATATACTGCCCTGTTCCTCAGATATCCACCACTGATAACACTTGTTAATGATCCACCTGTCTGAAGACAGTTCTAATCCTAACACTTTCTCTAGAATTGCAGGTGACAGTGAAGACATTTTCATTTCCTTGCGGTTTGTTCCCCTATAATTGAGTACTAAATGTGATTCTGGTCTGACACATTCTCTTCTTGTGCTTGAAAAAGTATAAACTCAAGTGCCCAGAATACCCAAATCCACATATATCATTTTTATACTTATTAAAGTTCAGGTGACTTTTCCTACTTTGCAGTTTTCACTGTCATCAAATATTTGTGACCCAATTTGGTTCCTTCGATTTACAAGTCAGCATTTGAAAAGACATAACCGCTAATATGAGTGACTTTGCCAATCTCAGAAGGAAGATTACTAGGAGAAATCTGACTAACAGGAAGCAAGCCTTTGATATATGAATTGAAATTGCCTCTTGTAAGAAAAGTAATGAATACATTTGTATATACCTGCTAATCTTTATAAGTTTAAAAGAAGTTGTACTTCCTTTTATTTCACTATGCATATCTCAGGAATTAGGAATTAACAGATAAATACACTTAAATACAGATGCTGATGATTTGGTAACGTCATTCTAAAGTTATTCATTATTATTTGTGTAAAAATCTATTTTATAGACTACTTTATTATCTACAGCTTATAGCACAGTTTATTACCTACTCTTTATGTTAAGGTTAAGCTCAAATCTTTCTGTATGCAAACAGGGAAGTAGGTCCGTGCCATCTTTTATAGAGATAGAGCTATGGTGTGAGTTTGGGGGTTATAAAGAGAAATGGAAAAGTTTACTTTCAGGAAATGCATCAGGAAGCACTCATAAAACATAAAGAACACAACTTAGAGATAAATCTAATGCATTTTAAATTGATGAATCCCTCACCTCTGTAACCTCCTAGCATTGTTAGAGATTGAAAACCTTTGTGGTATCAGATAAGATATATTTCAGTGGAAGGAACTAAAGATCACTTCAGAAAAATCAGAGGGGAAAAAGTATTTGGCACTAAGCCAGATGGCAGAGATCTGTTGCTTTTCTTCCCCTCCTCCCAACACATAGCCAAGTCAGGGTGAGTTTCACGAGAAATGAAGAAGAAAGGTCACTCTTAAAGTGACTCTGGGAGAAAACAATACTAATTAGATCAAGAGGAAGGGAAAGGTTGGGCCTCACCCAGTGACTAAAGAAAACATGATAAAAGAGCTACCACTCTTTCTGTAGCTCTGTGTAGAACAGACTAATATCTGGATTTCTGAGGGAGGCATTCCAATGATCAACAGAACACAAAAGGATGAGGTGAGGAGAAAAGTGTAAGTTAATCAGCTAAGGGTTGGGAACAAATACTAACAAGTGAGGATTAGGCTTTTCTGTTCATCAGAAAACCTGGATGTTGGTTTGAGTGACTGAGATTGACTGTCTGCTTTATCTATGCCATAGTCAGGCAAACGTTAAGTGCCTAAATGTATTAACAAACTGACTCTAGCTGTCACATGATTTTTTAATTTCTAGTTTGAAAGTGCTTACTCTTCTGATATTTATTAGAGGCTGTATACTTTTTGCAGGGGGTGGGAGGAAAAGGCATTTTTCTGTTACATCCTCCAGGAAGACTCTAGTGTCAACATTCATTTAGGCTTAGCATTTCAGCACATGGTGCTTCCCTAGGCACAGTCCCAACCATGTGAGGACAAGTGAATTCAGAAACACTTTCTAAAAATCCTATCTCATAGGGTGAGGAGGAGGAGAGGCTATTAAGGACTACCGGCCTGCAACTTTTTATGTGTGCTCACAGTCTCAGAGGGTTAGGCTATACCGTCCAGTCATGGAAAAGAAGCACCTTCACATGTTCTTACACAGAAATTCAGCTGCAATGCTGATCCTTATTTAGAATGGAATTAGCAAAATTATAGATAAAATATGCAAAATCTGTTTCCAAGTGACATTAAATACTTGGAGTCCTGGCAGTGTGTGTACAATTTGTGAATATGTGATGCCATGCGTTTTCCTAAAATGTAAAAAGTAATTTCCAAATATACTTACAAAAGAATTCTGATTATGGAGTGTGCTGACTTTCTCTTGGCATAATAGTGAACAACATTTTCAATTACATAAAAAGATAAAATTGTGAAATACATTAATTTTTTAAAGAGTTGAATGTATAGCACATTTAATGCTATATATTATACATACTCATGGGAAATAGTACCTAAACTCAAGAATTTTTCAAGTGATCTCTCTATTGCTAAATAATTAGAAACAGAACTTTTTTCAGACTCAACCCACGTGGACAAATTCTATGAGGAAAGTTATAATTTTATTCAAGAATGAAAGCATCTATTCAAATACTTTTAAAAGACCCCCAAATAGCTTTATAATTTAAATATACAAATCTTTGGAATGATACCACACCAATTTAAAGGGCAGTTTCAGTAACATGGCAGGTTAAGGTAATTCACAGCATTATTATTCAATTGCAAGCACATAGAAATGATATGTACATACATAATATAATGTTTAATTACATAGCTGAATTCAAATGCAAGAATATGACAGATTCAAAGGATAAATTCAGGACCTGGTACTCTAGCCACCCAAGGGAAATTGCCCAAGATTTCAGTGTTCAGGTATAGCTAAAAGTGTTTTAATGCCCGCAGAGATACAGAAGACATGCCTTTGGGCTCAGGCAAGGTGGGGAAGCTAAAGCACAACACATACAACAAAGCTGGGAAAATGGAAGGGATGTCTTCTCAATGAAAAGGGTTTGGAACAATTCTGCTTAATGACACAAGAAAGCAAGAAGGAAAATTTGAAATTCTAAGGGAGAAAATAAAATTCATCTATGAAAAATAGATCCCAAGCCTGTCCAGATTTCTATTATCCATGGGTGTGGACATGTCTAATCTGAGAAATTAATGTGACTGATCTCAGTTTGGTGAAATCCCTGGAGCACCCAGCAAAGCCAAACACAAAACCACTCCAGAGAGCACTTTTATAAGTGCAAGGACTCCAACAATAAAAGAAAACAGAACATACAAAGAAGAGAACATTCTTCTGTTAAAATAATGAGCTCTCACATGCAAATAAATAATAAGACAAGAGGGAAGGGAAGTGTGCACAACATGCATGGGGATTGTGTAAACCTCTTGCCCCCAGTCAAATGTGATATAAGCAAAAACCTAAAATAATCTATAAAGCACAATAATTGGAGTAAAAAAGAAGGCATAGAAATAAATCTCAAAGAATATGACATTATAAAAATATATGGCAGAATTTAAAAATAAAAATATATCTTTAGAAATGGAACAGAATAATTGAAATTAAAATTTCAATTGACATAAATTAATATTAAACAGTCTGAAAGGGAATTAATAAATTGGCAAACTGATCTAACAAAATTACCCCAACTACAGCACAGAGAGAGAAAGAGAAAGTACAAAGCAAAAGTTAGAAATGTGGAAGATAGAAGATTCAATTTGTGTTGAAATAAGAGTTCCAGGATAGAAAATAGAAAATGAAGAAGGAATAACATTCAAAAAGATATTCCCCTGTAGTTTTTCAGAGTTGATGAGAGATATGAACACACAGATTTCAGAACCTCAAAGGCAGTAAGTAAATCTTAGGAGCAATCAGAGAGAAAAAGACAGATATCTACAAAGGAAAAGTTAACATCTTGGTATAGAGAAAGGAGGATGTAATTGGAAACGAGCAATTATATCTGTAACATTTTATTTCTTTAACAAATTATCTGGAGTAAATATAAAAACATAAACTATCATTAAATCTGGGTTGTAAGTAAAATGGTGTCTGTTATATTATGCTCTTACTCATCTACCTGTTTAACATATTTCAGAATTAAAATATAAAAATTGAAAAGGAATACATAATATTTATTGATAAAATAACAGTTGTTTATTACAAGAATCTCCTTACCTTCATTTCTATGTACCAACTCCCCACCCCAAGCAGTAGTGTTAGGTAGATATAGATCTTATACTAATGTTCAACTTGGAAGGGGCTTACCAATTCCCCGAACTGCTACATCATTTAAATGAGGGATAGGCAAACTGCAACCCTGGGACAACTACCTATTTTCATAAAGTTTGATTAGAGTACAGGCATGCCCTTTTTTCTTTCTTCTTTCTGTTTTTTTTTTTTCCTCTTTTTAATGGCTGCCTTGACTCTACAACAGGAGTTGAGTAGCTGCAAGTCTAAAGTATTTATTATCTAACCCTTTAAGAAAAAGTTTATCAACCTGGGGCTTAAATAATGCTACTTCTTGTTATTTCCTCTTATCAAATTAGCAATATATTTTTAAAATGAAGTCACAAATCTTACATAGAGAGAATGATAAAAATGAACTAAGTTTAATGGTCTTAGATTTATACAGAGGGGAAACTTGACGTAAAAATAAATACTGAGAAATTCTAATATCTCTGAGTGTTTATTTAGTTGAATTTTCCACACTTAAGATTCTCCATAATCAAGAAAAGCTGGTTTGGGTAACATGAACATTCAAATCAGTCACCGGATTCTGCCATACAACCTAATTAACCTCTTGTGTATAGTACATTTCCCATCCCTCGCCTAAGCTGCATTAATGTGATATTAACTCAGAAAGCAAAGGAAGACAGCATTTGTCTGGGCCTGTTTTTTAAAAAAATTCTCTTTCCATTCATCTTTTAGTTTCCTATGGAAAGGCTGGCAATACTGGCTCTTTTTATATGTATATAAATATATGTAAATATATTTATATATTTAAGATGCCTGAAAATTATGTTATACTATTTAACATATATTATGATGTTTGAAAAGAATAACTCATCACTTAGTCATAGGCTGTAAAAAGTGACTGGATTTCTCACTTTGGTGTTGACCTGAACCTTGGGAAAATTATGCTCTTCCAATTGGAGAAAGGCAGATTTTTTTAAATTGAAGACTAGAGATTGTACTGATTTAATCACTTATGTCAATAAAAACTGTAATCATTTCTTTGAAGATACAAGTTACTACTTGCTGCAGGTGCAGTAAGGAGAATTACCCTGTCGTGTCACTACTTCAAGCCTCTTTGTCATCAGGCTCCACCTGCCCTCTCTGACCATATTTCATTGTTTGGACTTGCTCTTCTCAACTACAGCCTGGCCTGGCCCCACCTCCCCCTACCCTACACACCCTGCAGTCAGCACGTGTTTAGTGCCTTTCTTACATATCTTGCAGAAGCCTAGCTCCAATCTTACTGTCCTCTATAGTTCATTAATTAATGATGAATTAATTAATCATTGACAAACATCTGTAACCTAGAACAATCTTGACCTTCCCTAAATTTCTGTAGTTCTTAATTTTAAAAAATAAAGCAAACATAAAGAGTCCTGAATTGTTTTCCATTGGTTATATGTAAATAAATATTATCTTTTCAATAAGACTGTAAACTCCTTCAAGGTCAAGGACAATGTTGCATGTGTCTTTTAAAATGGCATTCAAAAGAATCAAATGAGAGAGGGAGGCATCTCATTTAATGTGGTAAGGAACCTAATATCTACTTTTATAGTCAATGGCTTGCCTTTATAGATATAGATATATAGATATTTATGTTATAAAGTATTATATACTCTATTATAGTTATTAAAATACATATTTCATATATCTGCTACTCAAAAAATCAACACTTATTAAATATAGTGGTTAAAAAAATCATTGTACATTAGTGAAATATACTTTGAAATCCATTAGATGAATTTGTTAGGGTCAAATAATGCTTGTTTAAACACAAATCAAGTGTGGAAAGGAGCAAAAAGCAAACAATGTAGTCCCACTCAAATTCCAAGTCCATTTTCCAAGGTGATTTATATTTGGATTTGTCTTTTAAGGGCATATAGAAGAATTGAGTCTGAAAACAGGCAGGAGTACATAATTGTTCTTCTCAAGCCAGAAACTTTTTTTCTTTCTCTTTGAAGGTTAAAGTCAGAATCAGTAGATTTGTAGTTCACAACTGAAGCCTCTTAAATATTTTCCCTCCCCTTCCCTTCATTTTATCCATCAGATTTTCTGAGAATTCAGTAAGAATTCAGTGCACAGTTAATCTGTGTGTTAGCTCTGAACTAGATGCTGTAAATGACACAGGTATGTCAGATGTCCAGCTGTCCCCACAGGTGATTTCTGTGATATGTTATACCCACCATTAGATAAGATTCTGACCATCTACAAAAACACAAACAATCAAAAAGGTCACCACTCCACTGAGCTCCTTCATGAGTGAAGTTAAGTGGGTAATTTCCAAAGAATGACACTGACATCCCAAAAGTCAGTAATAAATTAAATTGTAAAATTACCTTTCTTTACAAAAAGCTGATAGATTTTCCCACAGCCCTCATATTGTACTTCAAGACTGTCTCCATCCCCTGTTTTCTCCATTCCGCTTTCTCCCCTCCTGCATAGAGTCCCTGGCTCAATTTTGACCTGTGACTGCCTTACGCTATAATAGCCATCAGCACACACTGGCTGTGCTTTTCATATAAAGGGACCTTAGTGATTCCCAACTTTTTGTTACGAAGTTTCCAGAAACTTTGCTTTGCCTTTTGAGCAGAATATCGGGGGAGGTATGTGGTTGGAAGGAAGCCTGGGGATAAGAAAGATGATAATAAATGTGCTTACATTATGGTATATAGGCCTACCTTCTCAGGATAAAGAGAAGTATGTTCAAGAGTTTTCTCCAAAGGAAAAAGACCAGACATACACAAATGGCACAGCAAGCCTGTCCCAAATAAGTAAAACTGAATGAGACAGAGGTATTTTCATGGAATGACTCACTAGTGGTTCACACTGAAGGAAGAGTATTGGAGAGAGAACAAGGACCAAAATTCAGACTGTGACCTTTTTGAAAACAAGAACTCTATTTTTCCATCTCTGAGTCTCCAATAACTTATAAATATTTGTTGAATAATTATATGAGTTTTATTTTCCTGGGCTTTTCTGAGTAACACCAGTAGTAAACTCTGTGTGTGTTTGACTATAATAGAAAATCTGTGCTATGTGTGTGTGTGTGTGTGTGTGTGTGTGTGTGTGTGTGTACTGACCTGGGGATAGAAGGAATGAGAAAATAAATGGATATGAATAGGTATGCTTTGAAGCAGAAGCAATTTCAAACAAAAAGTACAGAAAATGATTATTATTGATTGCTAATCTATGTGGCTATCAAAAGATAGAGTGGTATGCTTATTTATGCAGTCATTCAATAAAAATTCAGTGGATAGTTAATGTGTGTCTTAGCCCTGAGCTAGATGTTGGGAATGATACAAATATAAGTCAGATGTTCGGCTGTCCCCACAGGTGATTTCTGTGATATGTCACACTCACCATTAGATAAGAGTCAGTACCTCTGACCTTCTACAAATAGAATCCATTTTCACTGAGCTCCTTAATGAGCAATGTCAAGTTTACTAAAGATCCCATCAGGGAGGCAGAGAAAGAGTTTATATTGTACCCGAAACAGCCCTTAGCCTTATGTAAACCCCATTTGACATGGTTCCTTCCACATCCCCCTCCCCACCCCACCCTCAGAACTTCCACTTATGCTAGGCTTCTCTTTCCATTGTCTCAGCACACAGCTTTGGGTTACTCACTCTCTATGTTCTTGTCTCATGAAAGAGCGGCTTCAACTATGTTTCTCTGTTCTTGGTGCCATTAACCCACTGGCCTGGAAAACAGGATTCTTGTACAACACTTTCCATACTTGTTTTAGTCTAGGTCCTCCCACAAGCAGATTTTATTTTGAAGGATTTGGAGCTGACCCTTTATTTGGAAAGTAAACTTATAAAACACTGGCAAGGGGAGACAGGAGAGGGTAGGTAGGTCATATGATCTAAAGGTTTGTGTCTCCTGCCCCCAATTCATATGTTGAAATTCTAACCCTCAAAAATGATGGTTATTAATGTGCTGGCTGGTGTGGCTCAGTGGATTGAGCACTGGTCTAGGAACCAAAGGGTCACCAGTTGGATTCCCAGTCAGGGCACATGCCTGGGTTGCGGGCCTGGTCCCCAGTTGGGGGCATGTGAGAGACAGCCCCACATTGATGTTTCTCTCCCTCTCTTTTTCCTTCCCTTCCCCCTCTCTAAGAAATAAATAAATAAAGTCTTAAAAAAAAAGATGATGGCATGAAGAGGTAAGGCCTTTGAGAGGTGCCTAGGTCATGAATGGGATTTGTGTCCTTACAAAGGAGGCCTCACAGAGATCACTCGCCTGTTCAGACATGTGAGGGCACAGTGAGAAGGCCTGGCTATGAAAGAGGAAGAGAGCCCTCACCAGAACCTGACCGAGCTGGGCATCTTGATCTCAGCCCCAGCTTTCAGAACTGAGAAATAAGTTTCTATTTTTTATAAGCTACTCAATCTGTGGTATTTTGTCATAGCCCAAATGGACTAAGGCAGCGGCCAATAAGGTGTGCCATTCAAGTTATCCCCTGGTAACTGAAGCCTCCTGGGATGCTGGCAACTGGTAGAACATCCACTTTAGTTACTTCATCAAGGGGGCAATTATTTCTGCCCTACTCCCAGCAGTTATTGGTTGAGGGCTGCTCTGGCTGGTAAGTGTCAGTCCTCTGACATTTCTGGCCTGCTATGTGCACACATACATGTGGATTTAGCAGAGCAGGTGTCAGCTGCCAGAGAAAGCCTTTAGGCGAAGAGATGAGATGCGGGGGTCTAGAAGCCGGCTCTGTGCACACGGTGGTGGTGACTGAGGAAGTAGGAGCAGGGTGGTGGTGGTGCCTGCACAATAGCTTTAGATAAAGATAAATAAATATAGTTTCCTTCTCTGGTTGGAAGGACACAACATATACATATATATATATAAAGAGTTAAGTTACACGATACCAGATTATCTGAGGCAATGTTTTTAAGAGTATGAAACATGGGCACCATGTCTCATCAACTGCTGTGGGGAGCCGACTATGTGCTAGAAACTGGGGTAACTGCTGCGGATAAAAGTACATTCTCTGCCTGTAAGTGGTCTGAGGTGAGAGGTAGGATTTAGGCTCAGAAATGGTGGCATCAGAGAAAGAAAAGAGGATGACCAATCCAGACCAGCAACCATTGAAGACTTGCAGGCTCCAGGGAGCAAGATGCCTTTGGAAGACACCAAACTGGCCCTGCAGGGGGGTGGGTGTGGCCCAACTTGTCTCCACGGTGGGCCCAGTATGAATGTGCTTAGTAGCTCTTAAGACAGAGGACAGGCTATTCTCTATTATTCTCATCCTCCTTTGGACTTAAAGCTCCAGGACCCACTTGGCCTGTAGCAGAATTGATATCTTCCCCTACTTGACTTTCTATTCATCATTTTCACCATGGGGTACAGGCATCTTGTTTCCATTGGCATCATCAGCAGTGAGAATAGCGGCAAATCACATTTATTGAACATTTACTAAGTATCAGGTGCTTTCGCTAGTTTATATGCATTCACTAATTTAATCCTTTCTTAAACCCAGGGAGATAGGTATGATCATTGTCAATACGGAAGCTGAGGTAGTAACCTCCCTAGGTTGCACAGGCATGGGTGTTGGAGCTGGGCTCTGAATGCAGGATCTGGGTACCGGAGCCTGCCCTCGTTCAAAGAGATTAGACCTATTTAGCCCAGGCCCCCTGACTGTCCCACACTATTCGGAGATGATGGAGATCAGGCGTGTTTGAATGGGGATATGTAGGAAAGAGTTCTGCCTAAGTCGTACACCACTTTCTGAGAGGAACACAGGAATCAGATTGACCCCAAGTGACTCTGAGCCCTGACACTCCTCTCCCTGTACTCACCACCTCTCAGGTTTCCCAACCATCATGAAAGGGAAAAAGAAGTCCTTGTAGACATTAACAGAGAGAAGTAAGTCTACCATTTTGCTTTTGTTTTACCAAATGTTAAGAGTCTCTCTTGACTCAAGGCCCAAACCATTGGGACAGTCCTGCAATAAACTTGAAATCCCACTGTGAAACCTTAACCTCTTATGTGATGGTATTAGGAGGTAGGCCTTTAGGAGGTAATTAGGTCTTGAGGGTGTAGCCTCCATAAATGGGAGAAGTGCTCTTATAAAAGAGACCCCAGGAGTTCTCTCACCCTCTTTTTCTGCCACATGAGAATACAATGAAAAGTGAGCCGTCCACCTCTCAGTCTGCAGCCCAGGAGTGGGCCGTCCCCAGACCTGACCATGCTGTTACCCTGATCCTGAACTTCCACCCTCCACAGCTGTGAGGAGTAAGTTTCTGTTGTTTATAAGCCACACAGTCTACAGTACTTCATTATAACATCTTGAAATGACCGAGACAAAGGCCCTGAATGTAATCTCAGCTGAGAGACTTTCTTGTCCTCTCTCCTTCCTGGCCATGCATAAGACAGGGAGGAGTGTGACACCCACACACTGCAGGAGCCTTTCTGTGAAATGTCTCCTCTCAACTCAACAGCTGTGACTTTGAAGAAACGCCATTCCAGGCTTATTCCCCACCTTCTTTGCAGTATTCTTCTTCTCTTTATGCAGTAACTTCGAGAACATGCTATTCCCTGGCACTTACTTGATTGTCTCTCATCGCGCCCTTCTAAAAGATAGATGAGAACATTATTTCTACTCAAACTGATATTTTCACTCTAGCCTGGGAAACATAGGATCCCCTTCTGCCTCACATGACCGTGGAACTTGACCTGCACTGACTAAAAAAAAGAAAACAACAAAACAACAAAAAACCTAGCAAGTAAAGGCTCTTCTTTGCACTGTAAATTAAGCAAGTTATAAATTCTGCCTCAACACAGTTTTGGGGATGTAGGAAGGTTATTACAAAGAGAGGAGGTAAAGAACTCTTCAGCAGTTTTCTGATTATACATAGTAGAAATTATTTTTCTGGATTGAAACAGCTCCTTTGGACACTTCCTGCACTTTCATGTAGATACTGATTTATTTTTCTCTGAGCAAATTTAGGTAATGAGAGAGGTGCCTACTTGACATCTCCAGGGAATAAATCCTTCTAATTATCCACTAGGGAAGAGAGGCAAAAGGGCAGTCACAAAGCAAGTACCTCCTAAAATATTTTAGAAATATGTCCCGAGTCTGAATATGCAGAAAACTACTAAAAATTAGGAAAATACTCAGGCTGAGTAACTTAAAAAAATCCTGGTTATTCTAATCATTGGTGGTAAATATGTAAGTTACTATCACAAATGATGACTACTGGGTGCGGGCAGTTTACAGAAGTAAAGACCCACCGCTCCATGTCCGTTAAGTCCCCAAGAAGGCATCAGGTAGTTACAGATAGATACTTTGCATCCTCCCACCCAGATTTTCTCTACCGCAGCACTATTGGCAGCAAATGAATCTTCTGTTGTGGAGCTGTCCTGCGTATTGCAGGAGGTTCAGCAGTGTTCCTGGTCTCTCCCCACTAGGTGCCAGCAGCACCTCCTCCCTCCGCCCTCCCCCGAGATGCGAAAATCAAAAATGCATTTAGTCTTTGTCAAATATCTTCTGTGGGGCAAAATCACCCCTAGATGAGAACCATGGTCAGGGGAGACTTTGGATTCACCACCTGAGGCCCCAGAATCCACCTATTTACACACCCTCTATCACTGAATGTGTCTCTAACTAAAGCTGAATTTCTCAGTTGAATGATGCTCAACAACCCATAGACATATTTCTTCATTTTAGTATATTCAGATATCATTCTTTTTAATGCTTTCACAGTACTCTACTACATGAACATATCAGTTTATTTAACCAGTACATTATTATTCCCAACATTTTGTAATTACAAATAAAGTTGCGATTTTTGTATTCCTTAATTCAGCAAAAACTTCTTGAATGTCTACCATGTCTAGCAATTATATTAGGTGCTGGTGAATAAGGCAAACAAACATAAACCTTGTCCTCATTCAGCTTGGAATTTCAGTAAGGAAGAAATTATGTAAATAAGTAAATTAAGTGATTACACATTATAAACGGATACATCTTTAAAAGGATCCAGCTAATGATAAATGCCATAAAGAAAATACGGGGATAAGACAGTAAGTAACTGCTGAGGCCAGTGTAGGTAGAGAGGTCAGGAAAGATTTCTCCGAGTAGGGGACATTTGAGTAGAGGCTTATGGGATGAGACTGAGTGAGCTATCTGCAGAGCAAGACCATTTTTAACGAAGGGAAAAGCAATAAAATGACCCAGGTGAGAGAAAGGTATTGGGGCGCTCAAAGAACAGGAGGGAGAAGAGTGAGATTGGAGAACAGAGAGCAAGGCGGAAATTGGGTGATAAGCAGTGTATTATATAAGGAAGGAACTGGAAAAGGCAGAGTCTTAGGCCATTATGGGGAAGAGTCTAGGTGTCAATGTAAAAGCAATGGGAAATCATTTAAAGTATCAAGGAAGGGAGAGGCATGATCTGGTTCATGATTTAAAAGAACGCTCTGGCAAGAAAATGAACCACCAAAAAGGAAGAACTGAATTAGAGGAACCATCTCAGAGCCTCTTTAAATCACCTAATTAGGATTTAGTGACTCTAGGAATGGCAGTGGGGATCAAGAGAAGTAAACAGATTCAAATACAACAGTCATCTTGGTGAAGGATTGAATGGACAGCAAAGAAAAGAAGACATGTAATGGATTGCTCCTAGATCTGGGTCCTCAAAAAAGTGGGAGGATGATGGGTGCCATTTATGGAGATGGGGAAGACTGGGCAAAATAAGCTTGACTATGCTAAGTATGAGGAATTCGATTTTGAGTACATTAAGTCTGCTACACCTATTAGACAGCCAAGTAGGAATGGCATCTTGGAAGTTGGATATATGAGCCTACAGCTTAGGGGAGAGGTAGGGACTAGAAAAATAAAATTGGGGAGGATCTAGATGGCACTTAATGCCATTAGATAGAAAGAGGTCATGTGGGGAAAGAGCTTAGAGGGAAGTGATGAGGGCACAGGGCAGAGCTGTGGAGCCATTTGAGGGGTGCGAGAGGAGGCAGCACCCGCAGAGAAGACCAAGAAGAAATGCTGGAGAGGTAGGGGGAAACCAGAGGAATGTGGTGCCTTGAAAGCTAGAAAACAACAATGAGCAGATGGAAACAAATAACCAGTGGGACAATGAACATATTTTTGTGTCTTCAGTCAAGTCTTTTAGTAGGATAATTTCCTAAATGTGAAATTGCTTGATTGAAGACTGTAAATGTAATAAAATTTTAATAGATATCACTAAGCTTTCTTCCATAAAGCTTGAATTTTATGTGCAGGTAAGGTAATGACTTTCTTAATGAACTTTTTATTAAAGTATAGACTATAGGAATGTAAGTAAGGCATAAATGCGCAATATTGAATTTTCACAAAGGGAACATACCCATATATCCAGCACCCAGATGAGGAAACAGTATTGCTAACTCTTCGAAGTCCTTCTCCTGCCCTCTCTCAGTCACCACCCCCATCAAGGTAACCACGAGCTTGACTTCTTACACCATAATTACCTTGGCCGCTTTTTGAGTCTTATGTAAATGAAACACCCAGTGTATAATTATTTTGTGGCTGCTCTTGTTAAACATTGTGTTTGTGATAGTCTCCATATTGTTCCACATAGTGATAATTTATTCTATTGTCTGTATATGACTCCATTTATTTGTCCATTCAAATGTTAATGAACAATGCGTTGCTTTCAGATTTACACTAAAACAAATAATGCTGCTAAAAATATCCTTATACATCTATTTTATTGAACGTATATCTAAATTTCTTTTTGGCATATATATCCAAGGGGAAAAATTGCTGCTCATAGAGTATCCCTATGTCCAAATTTACTAGATACTTCTAAATTAGTTGTTCACCAACAATTCATGAGAGTTCCTGTTATCCATATGTTTTTTAACACTTGATATTATGTCTTTTAAATTTTAGTCATTCTAGTAGGTGTGAAGCTGTTTCTCACTGTGGTTGGATTTTGTTGTTGTTTTGCATTTCCCTGAAGCTAAATATCTTTAATATATTTATTGGCCATTCATATATTCTCTTTTGAGAATTACCCGTGCAAGTGTCTTGCTCATTTTTCTTCTGGGTTGGTTTATTATTTTTTTCTTATTGACTTATTGGGGTTATCTTATATATGAGCTCTTTGTCAGTTATGTTAAAAAATTTTCCCCCCGCTCTGTTCCTTGCCTTTTCACTACTTTAATGATGTCTTTTGATGAAAATGTAATTTTAATGTAGCCCAATTTTTTCAAATTATTCCTTCATTGTCAGTACTCTCTTCATGCTATTCAAAAGATATTTTTTCTATGTTTTCTTCAGGAGTTTTATATTTTCAGGCCTTATGTATTCATAAATCTCTACTTGATTTTGAGTTAAGTTGTGTGTGTCTATGTATAGAGTGTGATATAAGAGTCAAAATAAACTTTTTTCCTTTATGAATAGCCAATTAACCTAATGTCATTTATTTAAAAAAAATCACCCTTTTCCTTCTGCACTGCAGTGCCACCTTTGTCATGAATCATGCAATTCATGAGAAAAAAAAATGCTCAACATCACTAGCCATTAGAGAGATGCAAGTTAAAATCACAATGAGATACCACTTCACATGGGTGAGAATGGCCATCATCATTAAATTAACAAACAAGTGTTGGCGAGGTTGTGGAGAAAAGGGAACCCTAGTGCACTGTTGGTGGGAATGATGCAGACTGGGGCAGCCACTCTGGAAAACAGTATAGAATTTCCTCAAAAAACTAAAGATGGAACTGCTTTTAGACCTGGCAATTCCACTGCTGGGATTATGCCCTAAGAATCCCAAAACACCAATTCAAAAGAAGTTATGCACCCCAATGTTCATAGCATTATTTACAATAGCCAAGCCCTGGAAACAGCCTAAGTGCCCATCAGTAAATGATGGGATACTCTTTATTAATAATTAACAACAATGTTTCTTATGAATCATTTCATTCTTTTAAAAATGTTTAACTGACTAAAACAGTTAGCTTCTGTGAAACAATGAAGTTTACACACAGCTTTACAGTTCTTCAAATGTTCTGGAAATATGTTCTTATGTATATTCAGTCCTCAGTAGATTGTTTAACCACCAAATGTCATATTGAATGTACATCCCCATTTCATATACAGAAACAGGATTAAGGAATTTATTATAATTTCAGTTTATAATGTTTTCCTAATCCATGAGTCTCATTGTATGTTTCCCTTGAAATTCACCAATGGTAAACATGATTGATAAAATGCTGTTCATTGATTACATATTTAAACAATTATGAATAAACCCTATCACTTATAATTAGATACCATAAGAGCATTTGCATATCATTTCAAAAATTAGTTTTTACTGTGTTTCTATTCTTGATCCAATCTTATTTAGATAATTTACTTCAGTTGCTTCAGGATAAATTCTGAAAAAGGCTAAACATTTCACATTTCTCAGTCTCAGTCTTTGCAGTTTTTCCCCGATTGTCTAGATATGCTCTACATTTTCTCTTCTTGGCTAACTCTCAAGATTTCTAATAAGATAACAGAAATCCTAGAATTTGTGCACAAAACTTCATGTTTCCAAGATTTCCTAGGCAGATATAAATCTTATCTCCACAGGGTTCACAAACTCAATACAAATTTAATTATCCCTCACACCATAGCCTTAAGGGTAACAAAATGAGATGAAGTTGAGACCAAAAGAGAACGAAACAAAACAATAACAACATAACATGACCCTCAATACAAGTATGTTCCCCAAGGTTAAAAACAAAAGCTTTTAAGTCGTGTTGTAATTAATCATTCATATTATTGTGTAGCCTAAGAAATATTTGTTGGTCATATACATTACAAAGCTAAATACTACTGAAGAGCATACAGGACTGTTCTTAGGAAAACACCCGCATTTAGAGAGACACATATCCTATGTTTAAAAGGACACTCTCATAAAGCCAACTAGTCTAATAAATTTTAACCCATATAATTTAAAAGAGAAAGTGTTTATTTATTTTCACAAGTATTATTTTGGAGGCAGATAGATTTAACGTCTATCTTCTAATGCTCATGGGTGGTTCTAAGTCACGTCCACTCGAGTGTGTCCAAGGCCACTGTCAACATCTGTCAAGGTGCCTCATGAATTTTCAGTTGTGAGTTTGGGGTTATTTTCCATTTGACAATGTAAGCTGAGATGCTGCGTGCAGCTGTTTGATCCAAGATCATCAGGTGGCCACGTGCTTTCAGAAGCAGTGAACATTGGTTTCCACGGGAACCAGAACTTGTCCAGTATGTCCTAGGCCACCGTTGTTTTTTCTCTCCACCATAAAGAAGCTATTTTTCTAATATGGGTATAATGCATGCTGCATGTTATCCTTGAAATTGTCTGCTCTTAGAGAAAGGGAATTGTTTTCACTCTTCTGAAAATTAAAAAATTTTATTACCATGGTCCATAATCCCAGAAGCAAAGAGGAAATACTGTCATTATTTATTTAGTATTGACAAAACTTAGTGCTTGAAATACAACTCAGAGCATTAATCACTTATCTAATGGGCTAAAAGCAACAAACATTAAAAAGTAGTAAAAGTAGAAAATTCTCTGTCAGAAGCAATTTGGTTCATAAAAAATTATTAAATATAAAATATAATTTTTCTTGACAACCTTCTGTAATTCCTTACTTGTAAACACTTTTATTTTGCAATTTTTAAGAACTTTAGTTAGTATATTTTAAACAAAGATTCCAAAAATAAAAGAGAATTGAAAGAATTTGTAAGAAAAATATTTTTCAACTTTGGGACCATTGAACCATTAATGTGGAGTTGAAATAACCTTAAATCTTCAGTCTCATTCTCCTTTCCCCCCAAAATGAAGAAGTTGAGCAGTATTAAGTGGCTAGCTCTGCATTGTTCTGTTATTTTTTAGTATAGCCAGTACCATATAGATCTGCTTTATACATGACCTCAGTGATGCTGGGGGTGCTCCTGAGTCAGTGTCCCCAACAGCACTGGGACTCTGTTCTCTAGCACCACCATCACAGTACCTAGTATAATTGTCCCTCGGTTTTTGCAGAAATAATATTCTGCTATTTACATATCCACAAGTCAGAAATGAGTGCTAACTTATGTGCATTTGTGTTTCAAATATTTGTTTTTAAGTAGCTTGCTTTCTTGTGGAGAAAAGAGTTTCCCTAATCTTTCCTATCTCCAGACATTCATTGACCACTCCCATTCAAGAAAGCTGGTTTGTCTTTTTACCAAACAATGCCTCTTTCTTATTTAATGCTGTGGTTAGGACTTGTCAATGACATGCAGCCTCTATAGGTTAATTCTTCTTCACTGTTCACTTATCCTCACTCCAGTATTTCCTTCCTTTACCCTTCGTTTCTGTCTGCCTTTCAAAATGTGTTCTTTCCTTAATGCAATTGAAAATTATTATTTCATATGTTCATTGCCTAGGGTTTCTTTTAGCTGCAGTGATTTAAAAGCCAAACTAACAGTGACTTAAACCATAAGGACATCTGCTGTTTACCTAAGCAAAATTCTGGAGGTAGGACTGTGCCTGGGAGACAGCAAATCAAATTAGACCCAAAGTTGTTTTATGGTTTCTGTGGTGGCAAAAACCAATCTGATTGCTGTCAGTCTGGGCTGAGCTAGTAATTGAAAACACCTAGCTGAAGTGGAAGACGTGTGGGCAGAAAAACCAGCGGGCAGATCATGTCAGAGTTGGGGATGACATACCACCCGGTTAAGATAAGCTTTTATAAAGTACTTTGCAACAACTAAGTCCCACAGAAATCAAAGGCAACAAATTTGTTTTCTGTGAAAACCAGATGGAGTATTGGGAAAAAGGGCTGTGACTTTAATGAAAAACTTTTATTCATTCATCACACATTAAATGACTACCTGCTATCTTCTAGCCAATCTAGCCCTAGGAACTCAAGATATTGATGATTAAAGACTATCCCTGTCCTCAAACTCATACTCTGAGTGAGAAGGCAGACATATAAATAATTACAATTACATGTGATGGTTTTTCTAATGGGTATATATAAAATGGTATGAAAACCATAGTGGACAGAAATTAATTCTGCCTGAGAATATCAGGGAAGGTACCACTGAGGGAAAGACTTTTAAGCAAAGGAAGAGAGGAATTTCAAAGACCAGAATAACACACCAGAAACATGTATACAGGGGTATGAAAGAATGCGTGCCCTGGCTGGTGTCGCTTAGTGGATTGAGTGTCAGTCTGCAAACCAAAGGGTCGCCAGTTCGATTCCCAGTCTAGGGCACATGCCTGCTTTGAGGGCCAGGTGCCCAGTAGGGCGCATGCGAGAGGCAACCACACGTTGATGTTCCTCTCCCTCTCTTTCTCCCTCTTTTCCCCTCTCTCTAAAAATAAATAAATAAAATCTTTTAAAAAGAATAACAACATTTTCAAGGAATAATAATAAGGTTTGTGTAGCTGGAATGTACTGAGCACATGGGAAAGACTGAAGGTGGGAAGTTGAATCTAAATAAGATGTTCAGAATACAAAGTAGTCATGGGTTAAGAAAAGAGATGAGGATAATTATGCAGGTGAGCATAATTAATTGACCGATAGAAGGAATAGATATGGGGGAAAGTAACATTAAGTTGGGGGAGACTCAAGGCTGCAGGTGTTGATAAGTTCAAAGAGTAGATCTGAGATAAGTGGGGAAGAAGTGGTTCCATAGGTTTGGTCAAAGAATGGAATACTGAAGTTTAAGATCTCAAATTTGGAGCTGTGCTAGGAGACAAGAGCTAATCCTTGACTTTAAACACCAAAGTATCTTGACTATAAGAACTCTCACATGAGCCAAGGGCATTAGAGGAGTTGCCCACATGGACTTTGAAATTACTCTCTTTAATTGAGTTCCTCTTAAAGTAGATCCTGAGACAAGGATTTGAGTGCAAGAAGCTTATCTGGAAGGTGAACTCAAGAAGTAGTGGTAGGAGAATGGGAAAGCGGCAGAGGAAAAGGAAAGAAGCCAATATTAAGGCACATTGAGCACATTACTGTCAAAAATGGAGCTCCTTTAAAATGAAGCCAGGCTGCCCTGCCAGAAAAACTGCCTTGCACATTTTATTCCTCAAATCTTTGGAATGTTAAAACAAAGCAAAATAACCTTTGGACACAGCGGGCCTAGGGCAGCACTGTGTCCCAAATAACTGTTTGCAAAATAACAAGAAAGCAAACATCATGACTATTGTGATGACTACTGAACTAAAATTTTTTAATGTTTAGAATTTGCGTCACTACATTATGTTATGTGCATTAATAAAAATGCTTTTCTTCTATTGATGTAATTGTTTCCCTTCCCCTTCTTATAAATACCCATTGCTTTTGTCTGCTAATCAGAACACTATTTGGGCTTCTGTCTGAATCAGTGCATTCTTGAATAGCTTGTCTTACTGATTTGAATAAATGCTTCTTTTTTGCCTTTCACTTTGAAAGGCCTTTTTATTTATAGGTTATCATTACTACTATGAACAACTGGGGCTGAATCCCACTGGGTACCTGTCACAGTAATCCACACTCCTTCCAGCAGAAAGAAAGCTCGGGTATTTCTTTCCCAAACTTCCTTTTGTTGATGACTGAAGGCAGTTCCTGGCAGC
The DNA here is from genome assembly GCF_021234165.1 of Pteronotus mesoamericanus. Classification (NCBI taxonomy): domain Eukaryota; kingdom Metazoa; phylum Chordata; class Mammalia; order Chiroptera; family Mormoopidae; genus Pteronotus; species Pteronotus mesoamericanus. Next base: position 23,172,479 of record NW_026555325.1, on the reverse strand, counting down.
AGTAACTTCCTGACACTTCTGGCTCTAGATGAGAGTCACAGGTGCTTATAGCAAGCAGTACTAATGGGTATCAGAGCCATGGTGCCATGGGATAGAATTGTGGCAGTGCCAGCATCTGTTATGTTTACCCCAAATCATCTTAGAAATAGAACTCAAGAGAAACTTTAGGGGTTGGACACTAGACCCCTCAGTGGACGTGGGTGAGTAACGTAGAGGCTATGAGACAAAGCAAGAGGCTGCAAAGATGTTATTGCAAATCACAAATTCACACACTGCTGGCAAATATGAAAAATGCTCAGTGAGAGAGCTGGAATCCTTATTCAAAGTTCCACTCAGTCAGGGGCTTCTGGGTATTACTGTAATTGAAGGTAGGAAGCACACTTCGGGTTGACATGCTTTTATAAGAGCATCATGAAATAACATGGTATAAGTAACAGTGGTGTGGGACACCATTACCTTGCTGTTAGCTGATGTTAACTGATGTTAACAAGCCAATGGAGTCGTCCTTCTGAGAGCTCTGAAGAACTGACTAGAACAAGATGGCTTGGCGGCACCATCCTCTCTGCCCTTGCTCTGCTTGATTCCTCCCCTGTCTTGGCACTCAGGGACATCGCAGAGGGGCCCCTCGTGTAGCCACTTCTCATACGTCTATCAGACCCTTGCTGAATTAAGAAAAGACTCCACAGTTTACTTGTGGTTGTGTCTGTGATTGAGAAACTCATCTCTGCTTTGGTGTAGGAATCTTCTAGAACTCTGGATTTTTGTGGCCCTTCCTTTTTTATTTTTTGAAAAAGATTTTTATTGTTTTTTTCCCATTACCGATTATCCCCCTTTTGCCCCCCTCCCCCATGCAATTATCACACAGTCGTCCATGTGTCCTTTCTCCTTTTTGCTCAAAACCTCTACCACCAAACGCTCACCCACCAGGGCCGTCAGCCTGCTCTATCTATGAGTCTGTCTCTATTTTGCCTGTTGGTTCAGTTTGTTCATTAGATTACACATGTGGGTGAGATTGTATGGTATTTTTCACAAACATAACTTAGTAGGTTTGTATTTCGAGAATTACATTCTAATTATAAAATGTGTGTAATTTCTTAATCTATATCAAGTCATTATCTACAAAACAGTGACAATTTTTCCAGTCTCTGTATTTTCTATTTATTTGCAAAAACTGGGTGGTAGATACAGGTGCTTTGGTAGGCTGCCTGGCAACCTAAACATCAATAATGTTTTCTTTAGGAAATAAAATAAAGGAAAGAACACTTAAGCTGGAAAACTGAAATTCTAAACTAGTTGAAAACTTGACCACTACTTCCAAAATACAAACCAAATTCTTAATCAGATTTTCTGATAAGCATTCTAAAATAGCAAATAGTATATTTTTACTATCAACACTATGCCCTGGGAATCTGTAGTCCTTGTTTGCGGTTCTATTTCAGGAGTAAAGGTGTTGCTTTAATTCACCTACCAGTCATAATTCACATGGGGCATACTTATAGCTAAATCTTTCATGAAAACTCTTAAGGTAGCTGGTGAGAATAGAAGTTGCAACCCTGAGAAGGTGGGCATCTAGACTGTATCCTTCAGAGACATAGAGCCCAGTTTTGTTCTGAAGTCACACTCAGCTTCCTTGATACTCACAGCTCTGTCATATCAGGGTGCAGCAGGAAAGGTTTGTCAATAGCATTACACTCCCCTAAGGCCACTGCTTATCGGAACAGCCCTTCAAAACAGCACACTCTCTATCTTCCAGTTTCATCTTTGACCTCGGTTCATACATGGCTTCTTGGAATTGAGAATTACTTGCGCTTATTCCTTCATTAATGTTAATCCTTAATAACCAAATTGCAGCTATATAACATTTACGCTTAAAATGATAGCATAAAAAGTTCATCATTTAGTTATATGCAATGGAGTGCCTGATTCCCCCTCTCTTTAGATATATAATCTTTGAATTGGAGAACAAAGGCTTGCAGTAAAATTAAGGAGGATCTTAAACAAGGCAGCATCATTTGCAGTCTTGCATTCACCAAAGACCTCACTTGGATTAAGGTAATTTATCAACCTCACCACTATTGGCATTCGTGGTTAGATACTTCTTTGCAGTGTGGGTTGTCCTGTGCATTGTAGGGTATCTAACATAATCCCTAGTTTCTATCCTCTAGATACTAGTAGCTTCCCAAGTCTTGACAATCAAAACTGTTTCTAGATGCTGCCAAATATCCCCCTAGGATATGAAATTGCTCCCAGTTGAGAATCCCTGGATTAATGGAAAGGTCGAAGGAAGCTACTTTTTTCATATAAGTAGTAAAGCTCACAGAACTCCTGCAGGAAATAAACTCATGCAGCAGAAAACAGGTTGGCCTTTTTATTAGTTGTCCTAAACACCCTCAGACCATGTTCTAGATTGCTGCTTATATGTTGACAGTGAAGTTCATCTTCTCAGTAAAAGGAACTAAAGGGGAAAATAAGCCACTGAAATGATAAATGATATGGGACCACACGAATGTCAAGCATAAGAATATTATAAATACTGCTACATCAGTTAATAATCTACAAGACATTCAAAACAAATTTTTGTATAGGACTTGTTCAACATTCAGTGTTTTAAAAAACATTCTAAATAAATGTCTTGGTTTAAAACCCCTACTTGTTTAAAATAAAAATTATCTTTTAGCTTTGTTTTTCTAAATAAAGTTGGAAATCCATCAACCATAGACCTTATCTAATTAAGTAATTCTTTTTTTTTTTAACCAGGAAATAAGCAGTAGGTTTTTCATTTCACTGAACAGTTACTGCAAACTCGAACGCTATGGTGTCTATTATCCCTGCCTGCCACTGGGTGTGCCAGTTAAGGTCACGTCAATGTGAATAGAAATGGAGAAACTCTGCTGTGGACATTTAAAACTATATAATTGCACTGTGGACACTTAAAACTGTATTTTTAACAGTCATTTCTCACCCATTTCTTTCTGCCCCCCAACCATACCCCCTATATTCAAACATATGCTTAGTACTTTCAGGAAGGAAGGAAAGCTACCCAGGAGGTATAAAATGAGCATGATTCAAATGTTTTGTCAGCTGGAGTCCTAGCCAGCAACCAATTTTCACAAACTCTTGTATGTTACTCAAATTATCATAATATTATTCAAATAATCATAACACAGCATTGGGTCTCTGACCTATTAATTATCCTTTCATCCATTCCCTCCCTGCTGCCGAGTTAATTAGTCAGATGGTGGGGTCTCTGTTTTATGTACATTATCTCAACCACAGAAAGCCACAAAGTTGTGTCAAGAACTGTAGATAGAGTCATCCTCTTCTATCCTAATAATCATGTATGCAAATTAAGTTTTAATCTTTTTTCCTTGTTAATAGTCTTACTATTCAGAGGAAAGCAGGCTTCCCTTCATCTCTTTTCCACTGAGTATATTTCTTCAAAGAAGAAATGAGTGGTACCCAGCCACACACCAGCCCAAAATGCATTCTTGCCCTAGTTTTCCATCTCCTTCATTACAGGAAGCTACTTCTTAGACATGTGGAATTCTCTTTATCTTATCCTTTGAGCCTCAAAGCCATGATTGAGTGTGTTTGACTGGCACAGGCTCTGGGACATGGTCCTGTCCTCTGCTACACCAACACCACCCAGCTCATCATTCAGCAGTCTAATCCCCAGCAGTTCACATAGTAGCTTCCTGAAATTCCTTTCTCGGGTACCAGTAGAAGTTACCCTACGACGTCAGTCTCTGTAAGCAAACATCAAGCCACATATTTTATGTCAGAAATGCCATGAGGATACTAAATTTCTTAAATATACCTCTAAACAAGTGGAATGTACTTTCTGTCAAAATTTTTATTTTTTAAGTAAAAAAAGTCCCTTTTAGATTGCTAAGGAAGATTATATTTATGAAAGCAAAATTGAAAGTAGCATAGTTTTATTTTCCATTCTATCAGTGAAAGTTGAGTCTAGAAAGAACCTACTGTAGATATTTCAAATACAGGAAATTTAATGCAGTGAATGGATTATCCAGAGTTGGAAAACTAAGAAGTTAGATAGGGAGCGGAGGCAGCCCTGAGATTAGCAATAGCAGGAAGCCACAAGCAACCCTAGAGAGCAAGTTGTCATACTAGAATCCAGAAGCCAGGCATCTAGCTGAAGCTAGAACCATGGAGGGGGCTGCCAGGGCTGCTGAAACTATAGACTTTGGGAAACTACCCCATGGGGCAGAAATGGAAAGGGAGAACTGCCATGGCTGCTTTGATCTTCCTGCTGTCTAATCTCTCACCAGGCCTCTAGTGATGGGACTTAACTACAAGCTAGATGCAAGGAAACCTGGAAAACAGCATACTAGTATCCATCTTCCCTTCCACTGATAGGCGAGTGAGTGCAGAGCTAATTCACATCCGTGAAATAACAGATCCATGAGGCCCCCATATAGGCGCACAGAGAGTTAGGCCCTACTCATCTAGAATTCATGAGAACTCACAAGAAGTTTACCCCAGTCTATGTAATTAAAGAGTGAGTTAAGGAGTTTAAAAGAATAAACAAAGTTGGCTAAAACAAATCCATTTTAAGCATTTTGGTACCTTTGGGATGTTGTGGTTGGTAATGATCCTAGAGAGATATCTAAGTTCTAATATGCAGAACTTGTGAGTATGTTACTTTACACAACAAAAAGGACTTTGCATATGTGATCAAGGTTAAATACTTTGAGTTGGGGAGATTGTTCTAAATTATCTGAGTTGGTTCAATCCAATTATATGAACCCTTAGAATTGGAGAATCTTTCCTGGGTGCAATGAGAGAGAGAGTGTGATGGGAAAAGCTGTCAGAGAGATGTGAAGAAGACTCACCTATTACTGGTTTTAAAAATGGAGGAAAGGAGCCAGAACGTATGTAGCTTCTAGAAGCTGGAAATGTCAAAGAAACAGATTCTACCCATCTCACTTGCTGCCATTTATCAATTTTCCCACTCCCTACTCAATCCATCACTTCCACCAGCATAAAAACAGGCTAGCATTTCTTACATTTTAATAAAAAAAAAAATCTTCCTGTGACTTCAGTTCTCCAGAAGTTATGACCCCACTCCTTAGTTCTGTTTTGCAGTAGACCCCTTACAATAATTTGTCTGCACTTGTTCTGTTTAATTCCACGTTGCCTACTCTCATTTAAACCTACTCCAATGAGGCTAACTGCCCCCACATCTTCAGTAATGGTCCATTCTCAGTCCTCACCTTACCTGGCTTAATAGCAGCATTTGACATGTTGATCACTTCTCTCCTCCTTGATACATTTTTTTTCACTTGCTTTCTGAAACCCACATTCATCGCTTTTTCCACCTTCCTTGTGGGTCACGCCTTCTCAGTCTCCTTTGTTGTTTGTTTCTCTTCTCCCTGACCTCTTAGGCTGGCTGGTGTACCCCAGGGCGCGGACCTTGGCTATCTTCTCTTCACTGTTTACATTCATGTCTTTGATGATCTCATCCCTTCTTGTGAATTTAAACATCATCTATACACTGATGACTCCCAAATTTTATATCCAGTCCAGGGTTCTCTCCATAACTACATACACACATATCTAACTGCCTACTTACCATCTCCAGCAGAATGTCTAATAGGTATCTCAGCTTAGCATGACCAAACTGAATTCTGTCAAACCTACCCCACTTCAGGCTTCCCCATCACAGTGTATGGCAACTCCTTCCTCCCATCAGCTGAGGTCAGAAACCTCCAGGTCATCCTTGATTCCCTCTTTTCACTTTTACCTTCAGACTGTATCTTCAAAACATATACAAGTCTTAGAAACAATGAGCATATCTAGCAGCTACTTACCAATTTTTCACTAAAAGGAACCAGGAATTCTAAAAGAAATGGCTGATAGATTCTTGGGCTGAGGCCAAGAAAGTACAGAATGGGCCTGGAGCCTTTTATTCTGACAGAAGTAAGAATGTGCTCAAGTTATGGTGGGGACATGTCAGAAAGACACAGGTGGTTTTAACAGGTTCCCACTAACCAAGTCTGAGAGCATCTAAATAGATGTGAATATATTTTTCTACTGTGGCAAAGGGAATTAATGTTGCAGATGGAATTTGGAATTAGGATTGCTCATTAATTGACCTTAAAATGAAGAAATTGTCCTGAATTTTCTGGGTGGCCTCAGTCTAATCACATGAGCTCTTAAAACAGGAAAACTTTTCCTGGCTGTGGTCAGAAAGAGATGTGATAACAAATGAAGGGTCAGAGAGATCTGATGGACAAAGGGAAGTCTAAGCCAAGAAGTATAATAAGCCTCTGGAACCTGGAAAAGGCAAGGAAAAGAATTCTCCCCTAGAGTCTGCGATACCTTGATTTAAAGAGTATAGGACTTCTCATCTACAGAGCTGTGGTTGGTAATGATCCTGGAGAGATATCTAAGTTCTAATATGCAGAACTTGTGAGTATGTTACTTTACACAACAAAAAGGACTTTGCATATGTGATCAAGGTCAGAATAAATATGTTAATAAATATGTTATGTTGAGTCACTAAATTTGTGGCAATTTGTTACAGCAGCAGTAGAAAACTTATACATGCTGTGGCAGTGGAAAGTTGTAATGGTGGGAAATTGTAACCCATCCCACCACTCTTTTGCCATTGTTTCTGTAAGAGCTGACTCTGACTAATATGTGGCTTGTTGATAAACATCAAGTTTGTATAAGAATTCTAGAAACTAACTTCAAAAGATACAGACCCCTACCTTTGGGCAGCCCAGCTCGGGGAGACTTCCTGACCTTCAACCATGGAGCCCGGATGACGTGAAGGCAGGATGATGCACACCAGATCGTCACTGCCCTTATCAGAGTAGATTGTGCTTGTCTGCACATAGAGAACTTTTCAACCCCTTCCCTTGGTCTCCATTCTGTTCCCTTCTCCCTCTTTATAAAAACCTCTGCCTCCACTGAGAGGTGATGGTGGGCTTTGAGATGTAAGTCCCCCACCTTCCCAGGAGATGAGCTTTGAGACATGAGTCCCCCATCTTCCTGGGAGATGGGCTTTGTGCATGAGTATCCCATCTTCCACGTGGCTGGCACCCGATAATAAACCACTTTTCTTTATATCAGCACCTGCCTCTTGAGTATCGGCTTTCCTAGTGGCAAGCAGCTGGACCTGCTTTTGGTTACAATATCTAAAATGACTACAACTCCCAATTCTCTATACACATCCTGTGCTGTATTTTTCTTTATAAGCCCAAACATTGAGACAGACAGCATAGTAAGAAGCTGGGAAAATTCCTTGGCAAGTGGGATAGGGAAACTGAGGCAGACAGCTGAATACTCTGGCTGAGTATTTCACAGCCAGATGCAGATGGTCACAAATAGGAAGACCCCAAGTGCCAGCAGGGGGCAAAACTGGGAAAACAAGGACTTTGCTTCTAGCCCCCAGCGTAACCTTTCTTCCCCTGGCTTCTCCTCCCTGGAGATAACATCTAGGCCTCAGTTGTATTTCAGCTCCAGGCCCAGAAAAGCAGCAAAACCAGGTGGGTGACACCAGAACCAACCACAGTGACTAGAGACCCCATGCCCTGTCACTGACCAATCAGTGGAGACCATGACCCTGAAAGAGCACACCTGTGGAATTGATGACTATTCTGCTGAGACCCTCCCGTGAGACCCCCCTAACATTCCCGCCTTCAGGAAAGAGATAAAAGCCTCAAGAAAAAGGATCCAGGGCTCACATCTCTCCCTGTGGGGAGCAGCCCCTGCCATTCCCTTTCCCTTCTGTTTCTCCTACTTCTTTCCCCAGAGGCACACGTTCCTGTCTCCTGAACTCTAAGGCAATGGGCAGCAAGCAGCTTGTCCCAGGCTAATCCGCCAAACCTGTCCCCAAAGCCCCTTTTCTCTGCCTTTCTAGTGAGCTAAGGCAGCCTAGCCTATGTATCCTGTTGCTTCTTCTATGCTAAGCCCTTCCATGTTTTACTGTCCACAGCTTTAATACATGGGTCCTCATAGTCCCCTGACTCATGTTGTGAAATCTTTCCTATAGGAAGTCAGGAACCAACACACTACAGCCGGCCCTAGGCAGACCCGGTCAGGGCCAGGCTCCCTGTCCGGTAACAACATTTTGCTATATATTTATTTGTTATATTTGATGTCTATCCCCAGTAAGCTACAAAAGGCAGAGCTGTCTGCTTTATTCTCTGCTGTGTTCATAGTACCTAGAGATGTACCTGAACAGAAAGGACACTCAATAAATGTTGGTTGAAGAAATACTGAGTTTGTGAGCTTACATTAATAAGAGCAGCCATTTCTGAAACTGAGGTTATGCTATCAACCTGAAATACCTTAAAGTTTGCCATAATACCTTCAGTCTTCTCTTCAGAATCTACCCTTAGACAATTTCTATATGGGTGACTTTGATTTTCCCACAACAATATTCACAAAATGCCACTGCATTGCTAAAATGGCAGTAAGTTGATGAATCCAAAGCTGATTTTTTTTTAAAGACAACTCCCACTGATCAGCAGGAAGAACTTCCAAACTCACTTTAATAAATGGATAACATTTCACCAATTTCATCTACTGTTTAGAGAACCTCCTCCAGCTGTAAATCAGCTCTATGACCTAAGAACAGAGCAGGGAATTGTCAAAGTCCCTTTGCTGAGTAATTCCAGAAATGCCTTAAAACTTTACAAAGGAGGGATCTGACATAAGAAAGCAGGAATTTACAACCTAAGGAAAAGCTCCAGTTGGGCAAAGCAAAACACCAGGCTGAAAGCCCCAAGAGAACTTTTCTCTTTGCTTACAAAAGTCTTCATATCTCCATAAAATACTTTTTTCAATGAAGCAAATTAATACACAAAAATTCAGCCTAAATTGTAACTATGACTATAAATCTTTACCTTCGGCATGATTCTAAGGTTCCAGGAGGTAATCACATAAACAAACTGCTGTAGGTCTGTTTGGCTGAAATGGCATTCTCCTGAGGACTTGACAGAAACTTTTGCCCACCATTGGGTAGGAGCTCAGGTCACTTTCTGTGACCTAAGAAGTGGCATGAGCTGCCTGGGTAAACACCAAGAAAAGTGACTACATCTTTAAACATGGCGAAGTGTTTGGGAGCACAACTTTACTCAAGGAGGTATCTTAGATTCATAGTAAGGATGTAATTTTTCCAAGAGAAAAAGCAAGAATGATTTCCTTTCATCTGCAAATACATTATTTAAATTTGTTCCTTTCAATAAATGAAACAAAAATTTTGACCTGTTGGTTCATCTTTTTCTTTAGAGTAGCATCCCTTAGCATCAGAGTTCCACCTAATTAGAAGCAAGATTCTACCAATTATTGCTGAAAGTCTATATAAACTTTTCTTACCCAGCATATAGTTCTTCAACCAAATTCCACTAAAATTAAGACCTATTCTTAATTGCCAGCTTGCTAATTTTTTTACACCTACATATAGGACACTCTGTACCTATAGGATAATCTCAGATGTGGGGCAGACTCAGGTGGACTTTTAAAAAACTAAAAAAAAAATAAAATAAAAAATTCATGAGGTTATCTCTTTATTGAATAAAATGAAATGTTGGGTTATAGGGTACTGAGCAATTAAATAAAGATTTATTGAACTGTTTGTTCTCACAATCAAAAGTTTTTCTTACATAAAAAAATATCTTCTACCAAACAATTGTACTCTCATGGTCTGATGGCTTTGGAGAAAAACATCCTTTATTTGTAAAGCGGGTAGAAACTGTGTTTGAAATGTCATTAATGACCTGCTTGAAAAAAATAGAAAACTCATTGATTTAGCTGATGTAGTTACCTGGAGAGAAAGTGGCATTGAAATTCAAAGTGACCTTGCTAAACTGTAGGAGCAGATAGACCTATGCAGAAAGACACTCAGAATTGCAAGCACAATAATTACTTTAGATTAACAACAGGGCAAAAAACTATGTCAGAAGAAAAGGGAAAACCTGTTAAACAAAGGTGGGCTTTAAAGATCCTGAAAGTTTTTGAGCTGAAGCTAATTAAATAGATCAATTAATAAAATAAATGAATAATTAGAGCAAGCGCAATATGTATTACAATTCTAAGTCCATATGTGGAAGAAGAGTTAAAGAAAGATTTAAAAATCACTATAGGATTCAGAAAACAAAACTTAGCAGGATGAAAGTTTTATAAAAAGTTGTTTTGGAAAAGAAAGCATAATTTATTGAGCACCTATTATATGTTAAGTAATAGAAATGAAAAATATTTCCCATTTGGTCTCAGGGGCTTGTGCACCTAATATAAGGAAGCAAACAATATAATAACCGAGTGTTTTGGTAGTAGATGGATACAATATCTAGCAATAATCTTTAAGTATTAATAATAATAATAATAATAATATAAAACTGAGGCATGAAGAGATAAGAATGTTGCTCAATTTGGTAAGTGGTAAAGCAGAAATTAAAGCCAAGTAATCTGACACCAAAGCCACACTCTTAACCTCTCTATACACTTCCCCCTGCCTAAGGGCACAAAAACTGAAGGTTGTAAGGACAACCAGTTAGTGAGCACAGGTATCTGACATCTAAAAGTCAGGCTTAGAAAGCCAATTTCTACTGGCCTCTATACAAAGAAAAGCTTAGCCAAGCTGCAACCTGGAATTAAACAGGTCATTTCCATAGGAAATACGGGACTCCACACTTGCCCTTGGTATCAGACACATTCTTTTTCTTGGTACAGTATTAATTTGGGAGGAGAAAGGAACAGGAACTTGCTTAAAAGAGCCCCCCCCAAAATAAGAGTTTATCCTGAGTGGAAGTAGAAATGGGTAGAATAAGAACTTCCACCATTGTGCCAGGCCTTCTTAGAGACCCATAGAAAGATAAAAGCCCTAGGCTCCTGAGGAGAACAGGACGTGTGGAGGACCGTCTTTGGGGAGATGAACTAATTGGGGAATTCACATCCCTGGCAGCCCCAGGGACCCCTCGGCATCAGGAGCTGAAGGAGCCTCTGCAGTCAGAATGACTTGGCTCTTTGGGCTCTGTTTTTCCTGGTCCTCTTGTTGCCACCCAAACACCTTACCGTCGCTTTGCTTAATTTTCTTGCTATCTTGCAGTGTGTGTCAGCTCATTGGTTCTGCTTCCTCGTGATGACAAATATTTGTGGGCCCGACCACTTCAAATTGTGGCTCTTTGGCCCCTGCTTGTTCCCTCTGTAAACCTCATCCAAAATTTTTTACTGAAACATTTGCTGATTGGCCAAGCTCAACTCATTGTTTCTATTTAAAGAGAGTTTTCCTATCAATTGACCATATAGGCTGTAAGTCAACCTATTAAATGTCTGAAATCTGCTGGAATTGACTGTGTGTTTAGAGCAATTGGTAAGGTTTTCTGGTGGTGAGGTGCGACTGTGAAGGGCAGGACAAGCGTATGTGGGTAAGAAGCCTGGCCACTGTGGCTTAAGGAATGGCGTAAGGTATTCACACAGATAGGAACCAACATTTGTTCATCTTTAGAATGTGCTTAGTGCAAACATCCCATTTAATCTCACGGCAACCATTGGAGGTAAGTATCATTGCCCTCATTTTCAGGCGATAAAAGCGGTTAAGCCACTGCCTGTGGTGGAGCTTAGATTTGAACCAAGTTTGCCTGACTCCAAAGGCCTTGTTCCTCCCAAAATGCCATTCTGCTTCCCATCATTTCACCCTTGCAAACCAGAACTAATAGGAGCACTTGAAGGCACTATGAATAATTTTGATCATGCTCTGGGAAGAAAATCTAGATAAAATAGATATTCTATACATTCAGTTTCTTTGCTCTGTAGAGAATATTAAGAAAATAATGTCCTCATCTTGCTGAAACTAAATGTTGCTCAAATGCAAATACCTGAACCAGACAAAAAAACAAGCATTTGTATAATATTGTCTCTGGGCAAAACACTTTATGTAATATACATAAATTACTTTAATCCTCACAACTCCATAAAGTAGGTACTTCACTATCTCCATTTTACAGATGGGAAAACTGAGGCCGTTTGATGAGAAGTACTTGCCCAAGGTCAGCCAGTTATAACCAGCAGAGCCAGGACTCAAATCCAACCCCTTGGCTCTATTGTCCAGGTGGGCTATGTTCCTCTACTACTCTGCAGTTTTCCTGGGTGTGTGTGAAAACACCTAGATGAATATAGTTTAGCTGTCCTCTGAAGAAATGGGAAAAGTTTTATATTTTTTAGATGCAAATTTTGAACTTTTGCTACAATAAAAAAGATGTGTAAATCTATCATGTGTCAAGATTTTTTAAAGCAGCTCCGTTTTGAATTATTGTTTAAGCCTTATAGAATCACCCTTCCATCTGTTTGGAACTGAGATGTGAAGAGATATGAGTCACAAGGAAGTCTGTAAACAATACAGTATCAAGCATTAATTGTATCATTTACTCTTGAAAAAAACATGGTTCCTGAATATCAAAGTGTTCTCACTGTTGCTATAACAACTTCAGCTTACTGTTGTGACTTCCTCTGTTCAAGGCAAATGCTTATGTTTACCAGAACTAAGGTTCAGGAGGTTTACAAATATTATGTGTCTGTAATGCATGTCACTTAGCCAGTTCATTTATAACGAAAAATAATGAGCAACTGATAGCAGGTCATGAATGAAATTCCTCAGGAAATGAGCTCAGGGAAGTTTTGCGGGAAGCATGCTCCAAATGGAGCACTGCCTGACTCTGGCCATGCACTATGGCTACACCAGTCAGTCTTCGGACTCTTCAGGTGATCTTCCATTGATGCCAGGTAGAAATATCTTACTTGCCTTACCTAGAAGTCAGGTTTTTGAATTCTTGCTTTAGTCTTGATTTTTCTGCATTGAAGTAATTAAACTCTGTTTATTTACCGGTAATTAAATGCTCCCAAACTGTTAATATTCAAGGAAACAAAGATCAGAGTTCAGGAAAAGTGATAAGTTGTTCAAATTATAGAGCTATTTTGATCATGATTGCTCCCTTCAAATATAAATGAGTCTGATCAGCAACAGTGCAAGGAGCATGTCAAAGGCACCTATAAACCAAGTATACCTGCAACTTAGAGACATTCTTCCTGCAAAAGAGAATTCCCCAAGGAGCTACTGAGTACATTCAAAAAAGCCCAAACCTTCCCACACCTCTAGGCTGACAGCTGAAATGTCAGCAGACACTGGGCAGGGGCACGTTCAAATTTCAGAGGAGGCATTGCTTTGTGATCAGTTGTGGATCCCTCACAAACCATAGAGACAGAGAAGAAAGCAGGACCTGAAATTACAGGCAGCGAGGCCTGCCAAACCCAGTGGGTGTGGACAAAAAGGAAAGAGCCAATAGGCATTGCTACTTCATCGTAAAACCTCCTGTCTCACACATGCTGTGCTTCAGGGCAGGTATTCAGGGACATACTCTGGGGGAAGCAGAGCACACCTCTCAGAAACTTTTTGTCCTTCCTCTTCCTCCTACATCTCTTTCTCCATTATCTACTCCCTTACACTCCCTCTCCCCTACCCACACCTCCAGTAAAGCATGTAAAACTAGGGCAAATGGTTGAAAGAAATTGTGTGTGTATTGCATCTTATAGGGGTCCTAATCAAATACAAGATCCAAAGAGTTCAGGATGTTTGGAGGTCATGAGAACAATAAAATAGGAGTGGGACCAAAAAAATACACCAGTCAAATATCTCGGTGAATCTCTTGAAGAAAAATATAGTAACTGGAAATTATTTTTGGAATATTTAGATGCCATAAGTGTATGATATAGTACCACCTATGACATCATAAATATAATAGTAGCTTTTTAGGAAGAAGAAGTCCCATGAATTAATTGTACAAGTATACATTTTTAATAACTGACAAAAGCATTCATATATCCATATAATTATAGACTAACTATTTCAGTGTAACGAGCAAAGTTTGTGTCAAAGATTTGTTCTTAAAGAATCTTTCAATTTATTCTCTCTCCTGACAGATATGCCTGGCATCAGAGTGACAAGCTGTTTCTTATACCCATGCTCATCATTTTGCTTTCTTTAACTCTTGAGGATTGACAGTATAATTCTGAGGGATATTGAAAAATATTAGCGTTTCTTCTGCATTCCCTATTTGGTTAAACTAATAGTTTCATATTTTCCCTTCATTAAATTACATATCACTGGAAGTGGAACAGCTTTTCTTGAAAGTCAGCCTGAAGCTTCTGACAGATATGTTACTCATAAAAGTTAAGTTTGTTCATGGCCCATCTTGGCATGGTGTCACCTTCAAGGGAAAAACCAATCTTAATGTCCAGGAATAATCAAAAAGCAATTTAAATCTTTAGTGCAATCTTTTAAAAATATCGGAAAAGGAGTTTATTTATATCACATAGAAAAGCATATTTAAATACTTTTTCTCCATCTCTCTCAGTCCTTTCACCCATTCTATTTCCCCACCAAACAGGAAAAACAAAAACAAAAACAAAACAAAAAACAACAACAAAAAACCAGCTCCCTAAAACTGTTGAAAGCCCATCTCTGTCTGTTCTCCTCTCTCTTATCTTCCCTCCTGCACTCTGAATCTCTTTCTCTTTTCCATAAGCAACTCTCTGCCTTTCCCAATGTAAATAAACAAGCTGGCCATCTCCCTCTCACCCATGACCCAGGTGCCTCCAGAAAAAGCCCAGAAACGAAGGGAGTCCAGAGACATCTCAGTGGCAGGAAATAAGAGTAAAAGGCTTATAATTGTCTTGTCAAAGGTAGATATTCAATGCTTGAGTAATGATTATTCAGATACTTAAGTTGATGATTTCCTAAATCTCCTAACTTTGAACCATCTTGTTTATGCAGGATTTTACTATTTCTTCTGCCTTAAATTGAATTGCCTGCCAGGTGTCTATCAAACTTCTATGTGAAAAATAACATTTGAAGCAACAATCAACAAATGTAAGCTTAATTAAAGTTCAATATTAATTAATCAATGGTTAATTGTATATATTTTATACATTTTCAGATAATAACTATGTGTTGATCTTCATGCAACTGGCAATTTTCTCTATCATTGGTTGTAAGACTCATCTTAATTTCAGAATGGTTACTTAGTTAAGGAAAAATGGTATCTGTCTGTCGTCTCATGGACCATGGGGTTATATATAGTATACAAAAAGAAGTTGATTATTAAAGAACTGAGCTCTTTTTTTTTACATTTTGCCTAAAAATCATGAGTTAGTGCGTTTATAATTAGGTTAATAAAGCACCTAATTCTAAACAACTTTGTGTTTTTCCCATTAAAAAATAATTAAGGTACAGCCCTAGCTGGTGTGGCTCAGTTGATTGAGCACCGGCCTGTGAACCAAAGGTTCAATTCCCAGTCAGGGCACATGCCTGGGTTGCAGAAGCAACCACACCTTAATGTTTCTCTCCCTCTCTTTCTCCTCCTCTCCTCCTCTCTAAAAATAAATAAATAAAATATTTTTAAAAATTAAAGTACAAGAAAAAAATTAAGGTATAATTTACATACAGTATTGTTCACCCATTTAACATACAGTTCTGCAAGAACATGCAGTAATGTAACCACCACCTCAGTCGAAATATCAAACAGCCCCTACGATTTTTCTTTTCCAGAGTGTCATATAAATGGAATCACACCCTATGCTTTTTAAGTATGGTTCTCTTCACTTATCATTGGGCATTTACATTTCACCCATGTTGTTCAGTGTATTAGTAATTCATTTCCTTTTATTACTGAGTAGTAGTATCCCACTACAATGCAGTAGCATTTGTTTCTCGGTTTTCCAGTTGAGGGACATTTGGGCTGAGCAACTTTGTTGTGTGTCCTGAGAGAAGTGAGACCCACGGTACCTATACCATAATTGTCAGATCCTAGTTCTCAGTCCAAATGTCCCCATATAAGTTTTAGCTGCTCTATTATAATTTTAAATAGCTACTTTTCATATTCCTGATTTGTTAACTAGCTTTTAATGATCATTATTTTGGTAGGGTTGTGAAGTGGAACAAAGTAAGTAGATAAACGTATGGAATTTAGAAATTTAATGACCTGACTTCAAATTTAATATCGAACAGGTTATTTAATCTCTGTAACCCTGTTTCCTGGTTGTAAAAAGGAGATAAGCCCATCCATTAAGTCTTGTGGTGATGAAATGAAGTACTACTATATCAGAAGGAATCATGCAGAGTGTCTGGAACATAGGAGATACTCTGTAACATTAGCTTCCGTTCATACCGATGCTCTCAATCTCTCAATATGACTGTTGTTATTTTGAGATATTTATTTATGGGTTTTTCATTTCAGTTTTTTGTTTGTTTGAAGGTTTTCCCCTTCTTTATCAGTTTCTCTTTTCCTTCCATCCTTCAAGCATGGCATTGTCTTTAAGGAAGATCAGTAGCAGAGCAGAACATTAACACTTCCTGTAAATCTTTCTCACATCTGTTTTACTAAAAGCCACAAACTGAGTGTCTTGGGGAAAAAAATGTAAAGAAAGATCTTAACCTCTGCTAGACAGACATCTTTCTGGAAGTGGGGGAGTAGCAGGAGGAGTGAAGGATAATATACAGGAAGCTTGGGTAAAAGAGAGAAATCCACCCCAACAAGGTCGTCAGGAGGGTGGCTAAACCCCGCAAAAGAAGACCCCAAAAGGGAAGGGATCAGGGTGCACACCTTGGAAAATGGAACTCTAAGCAACTTTACCAAACAATTTCTGTGCTTCCAGCATGAGCCAGGGTGCCATCTGGACCTGATGAGGCCACAGGAGCAGATGAGAAACATCTCGGCAGCTTCCTGAGGATTCAAATGACTGGGAAAAGAGAAGTTGCACCTTCCTTGACAAATCGGAGGATTGTGTAAGTCCCCAGAAACTCAGCACGGCCTGAGGAACTAGGACTGTGGGAGGCATCCCAGCAAAGACCTGGAGTTGTCTTCCCCTTTTCTGCCAATCTACTAGAAAAGAAGCTCAGAGCCAGAAATTGAGTATATAAAGAAAATGTTATGTCAGGCACACCTGAACTTATAAACTCACTTAGTCGTAATAACAAAGATAGAACACGGACATGATTTTCTCCCCTTACATTGTTTTACAGGTTTATCAAAACTAAATAAATGAGGCTACAAAGTGGCTATGAGGTACATAGATATATATCATCAGGTAGAGTGGTCATATCCAAAGCCAATATTTATAAGGTAATGAAATCCTTATAATACTAAATTAGCACCTCCAATAATCATTTTTTAATGAAAATGCATTACCAAATTTTATGGTCTTAGTTTCTTGGAAAAAATGCACATTGGAGAAATGTTACATTTTTTAAATAACATTCTTTGTTTAGCCCAGGCAAACACATGGAAAGTAAGACAATTTACCATATGTATAATTTATTGCTTCCTTGAATATTTGCTGTCATTTTTACTCACTATTTACTCATCATTCATTTGTTCGTTCACTCACTCACTAAGTGTCTAGCAGGTTCCAGACACTATGTTCAACATATTAACATCGTCTGGACATGTGCAAAGTCTTTAAGTACTCTAATCTGACCTTTCCTTTATTCTTGACATGTATCTGACCTCCATTTTCTGAGGATAAAAATCAGGCCCAGGGAACATGCCTAAGTCTCTGACAGAGTTCAAGGGTTCAGCCTCCTTTCATTAGGAAAAAAGAATTCTAAATGATGGGAGCTCCACTGTTAACCTACAGTGAATTCCCAGAATCCTACTAAAGGCACTTTACAAAATAGCATTTCTGCAATAATGGAAAGACATACTAACACTGTCATTCTACTTATACTGTGAGGAGCCCCTTGATAGCACATGACAAGCCTGTTTAGATAAATTAAGAACAACCTTGAAATAAAACTGACAATTCAAACATTGGAAAAGAAAAATTCTACAAATATTTGGTGACTGTTTTCTCTAAATTAAAGACATCTTTTATTTACAGGCATCATGGATGATTGGAATAAGAAATTTAAAATATATAAAGAAAAGATCTCATTTTGAACTTTAAAATATATTTAGGACAACATTTGAGCTTTGTACAACCCATCTTCATTTTTTAATAAAATTTGATTTTTTTTTAAACCAAATTAAACTATTGCTGAAGTTCTGAGGCCTTTGTTAATTACTTTGCCTAGAGAAGGCAGGTCTGAACTGTCTGTTGTTCATCGCCAATTTGTAGTTGTTTATGTAGTAAATCTCTTAGCTGGAAGGTAAGGTACCCAGAAACAAAGGAACGCTAGCTTTACAACAACATGATCTACCTAGGAATTGACAATGTGGAAATTTTAATTCAAGAGTAAAAATTATGAGATCTGAAAGTTAACACAGGAATGTTGAGAAGTAACTGAAAAAGAGCTTAGACAGATGGAGCACTCCCCAAGGTTGAGACATCTTATTTATTATAATATCCCCTCCCCCAACACCTAGTACAGAAAGCAATTTCTCTCTCGTGCTCATGGCCACTCACAAACATTAATCTAAGTAGCTGCTGCGATGGATCTTACTGGTAAAAGAATCACAGAAACAATATAATGATGTAACTTACTTCATTCTGCCAAAAGGACAGGGAAAATAAGATCTGATATATGGAATTTGAGCCATGTGGCTCTCGGTCTCAGATTCCTCACCTGTGAATTGAGAGTGTTGAACCTGATCTCATCTAAACTCTATTCTTGTATTCAGTCCGGCCAAATCACTACTATATTAGGGCATAATCACCACATGTGATGAAGTAATCCTGTCTGGATTCACAAAATGTTTCTGAAATTCAGAATTCTTCTGTTCAATTGTTTTGTTCTCTTGGGCTCTTCTTTCCCTTTTCCACATAATCAAGTCTCAATTTATTATGCCTAATACTAAATAAGTGTGCCTAAAGTGACTTCAGGATGAAAATTGTGACTGAGAAAACTCAATGAAACTGTTTATTAAAATATCCTGTTACATTAAATATAATAAAATGATTACATGTATTTCAGGAAGAAATGACTTTGACATCATTTGGGAAAAAATTTCAGAAAAATAAAGCAGTTATATTGATTTACATAGAAAGCTATTGATAATACATATAGTCATATAGATAGAGCAAAAACATGGATTATATGGCATCATAATAAACTTCCTTTAAATATAAGACTTAGGTTAAAAAATAGTTTAAAAAAGTAAAAAGATGGAGAAATACATACCATGTAAATACTAATCTAAAGAAAACTGAGATAGTACATTTATTTCTGACAAAGTAGATTTCAGAACAAGGAAGACTGTAGGGGTGAATGTAGGCATTACATAATGATAAAGGAATGAATTATTCCAAAAGACATAAAAATCTTAAATGTGTATTGACCTAACAGCAGACTTTTATGATACATGAAGGAAAGGCCTAATATATTTGAAAGAAGAAATAGACAAATCCACAATCTTAGTTGGAGACCTAGACATTCTCTTCTTTGGAACTGATAGAACAAGTAGGCAGAAAATCAGTTAGAATATACATAACCTGAACAGGACAATCAACAAACTTGATGTAATTGATATTTATAGAGCATTATACCTGACAACTGCAGAATACCTATGCTTGTCAAGTACACATGGAATATTCACTAAGATACACCATATTCTGGGCTATAACATTTAAAATAATAGAAATTATACAAAGTATGTTCTTAGATCCCAATAAAATTTAACAAGAAACCAGTACTGGAAGGATACCTAGAAAATTAAATATTTGGAAATTAAAGAATTTACTTTTATGTTAACATTATGTTGTTTTGATTACTATGGCCTTATGGTATAGTTAGATATTAGGTAGCATGATTGCTCCAACTATTCTTTCTCAAAATCACTGTTGCTATGGGGGCCATTTGTGGTTCCATATAAATTTTTGAAATATTTGTTCCAGTTCTGTTAAAGACATCATTGGATCTTGATAGGAATTGCATTGAATCTATAGATTGTTTTGGATAGTATGGACATTTTAATGATGTTAATTCTTCCTATCTATGAACATGGTATGTGCTTCCACTTATTTGTATCTTCTTTAATTTCTTTCTTCAGTGTCTTATGACTTTCCAAATACAAGACTTTCACATCCTTGGTTAGGTTTATTCCTAGGTTTTTTACTCTTCTTGAAGCAATTGTAAATGGGATTCTTTTCTTAGTTTCCCTCTCTGTTAATTCATTATCAGCATATAAAAATGCAACTGACCTCTGGATATTAATTTTGTATCCTGCTATTTGCTGAGTTCATTTACCAGTTCTAGCAGCTTCTTGGTGGAATCTTGAGGGTTCTCTGTGTACAGTATCATATCATCTGCAGATAGTGACAGTTTTATCTCTTCCTTTCCAATTTGGATGCCTTTTATTTCTTCTTCTTGTCAGATTGCTGTGGCTAGGACTTCCAGTACTATGTTGAATAAAAGAGGTAAAAACCGATGTCCCTGTCTTGTCCCCAATCTTAAGGGGAACACTTGTAGTTTTTGCTTGTTGAGTACAATGCTGGTGGTGGGTTTGTTATATATGGCCTTTATTATGTTTAAGTATGTTCCTCTGAACCCACTTTGCTGAGAGTTTTTATCATAAATGTGTGCTGGGTTTAATTAAACACTTTCTCTGCATCTATTGATATGATCATGTAGTTTTTATTCTTCATTTTGTTTATGTGGTGAATCACATTTACTGATTTGCAATGTTGTGTCAACCTTGCATTCCTGGAATAAATCCCACTTGATCATGTTGTATGATCTCTTTGATTCATTGCTATAATTTTGTTTTTTAACATTATGTTGAGGATTTTAGCGTCTAGGTTCATCAGGCATATTGGCCTATAATTTTCTTTCTTTGTAGTGTCTTTATATGGTTTTAGAACAGGATAATGCTGGTCTCATAAAATGAGCTTGAGAGCCCTTACTTCCTCTTGAATTTTATAAAATAGATTGAGGAGTGGTGTTAGTTCTTCTCAGAATGTTTAGTAAAATTCACCTGTGAATCTATCCAGTCCAGGGCTTTTGTTTGCTGGGGGGTTTTGACTACAGTTTCAATTTCACCAGGTGTAATCTGTCTATTCAGATTATCTGATTCTTCCTGATTTAGTTTTGGAAGATTGTATGTTTCTAGGAATTTATCCATTTCGTCCAGGTTGTCTAGTTTGTTGGCACAGGTTCATAACACTTTTTTACAATCCTTTGTATTTCTTTGGTGTCAGATGTGATTTTTCCTCCTTCGCTTCTCTGTTTTGATTTATTTGGGTCCCCTCTCTTTTTCTCTTGATGAGGCTGGTTAAAGGTTTTTCAATCTTTTTCATCTTTTCAAAGAACCAGCTCTTGGATTCATTGATCTTTTGCATCTTTTTTTTCAGACTCTATTTCACTTATTTCTGTTCTGATCTTTATTATTTCCTTCTTTCCGCTCATGTTAGGCTTTGTCATTATTCTTTTTCAAGTTATTTTAGTATAAAATTAGATTGTTTATTTGGGATTTTTCTTATTTTTTGAGATAGGCCTGTAATGTTATAAATTTCCCTCTTAAGATTGCTTTCTCAGTTTCCCACAGATTTTGGACTATGTCCTCATTTTCATTTGTTTTAAAGTATCTTTTGATTTCTTCCTTGGTCTTGTTGTTGACCCATTCATTGTTTAATAACACATTATTTAGCTTCCATGTCTTTGCATGTTTTTCAGTGTTCATCTTGTTACTGATTTCTAGTTTCATAGCATTGTGGTCAGAGAATATGCCTGATATGATTTCAATCTTCTTAAATTTGTTGAGACTTATTTTGTGTCTTAATATGTGGTATATCCTAGAAAATATTCCATGTGCACTTGCAAGGATATATATTCTGCTGCTTTGGGATGAAATGCTCTGAAGATATCAATTAAATCCATTTGTTCTAGTGTTTTGTTTAAGGTCACTGTCTCCTTGTTGATTTTCTGTCTGGAAGATCTATCCATTGAAGTCAAAGGGGTGTTGAAATCCTGACTGTGACTGTATTTCTGTCGATCTCCCTTTATATCCATCAAGATTTGCTTTATATATTTATATATATGCTCCTATGTTGGGTGCATAAATGTTTATTAGGTTTATATCCTCTTGTTGGATTGATCCCTTTGTCGTTATGTAGTGTCCTTGTCTTTTACTATAGCCTTGGTTTTACAGTCTATTTTGTCAGATATAAGTATTGCTACCCCAGCTACAAGCTTTTAAATAACACATGGGTCAAAGAGAAACCTCAAGGGAATTTATTTTTTAAATTTAAACTAAGAGGAAACACAAAAAACTTGTTGTGTGCAGCCTAACAGTGATTAGAGTGAAACATATAGCATTAAATGCATATACTGGAAAGCAAAAAATCTAAAATAACTAACCTAAATTTTCAACTTAAGAAAGTACAAATAGGAGCAGATTAAACCCAAAGCAAGCAGAAAGAAGACTATAATAAATATCACAGCATAAATCAATGACTGTTCCTAAGATCAAGAACAAGTCAAGTATGTTTACTCTTGCCACTTCTACTCAACTTTGTATTGGGGATAGAAATAGAGCAATTAGACAAGGAAATAAAACAAAAGACATCTTGAGTGGAAGGGAAAATAAAATTATATCTATTAGCAGATGGCATGATATAGTATAAAGGAAATCTTAAGTAATCTACTAAAAATACCATTAGAACCAATAAACATGTTCATCAGAGTTGCAGGACACAAAATCAATATATAAAAATCAATTGCATTTTTATGAACTCTCAGTGAAAAGTCCAAAAATGAAATTAATTAAACAATTACATTTATAATGGCATCAAATAGAATGAAATACTTATGAATAAATTTAACAAAGAAGTGCCCTGACTGGTGTGGCTCAGTAGATTGAGTGCTGGCCTGTGAACCAAAGGGTTGCTGGTTCGATTCCCAGTCAGGGCTCATGCCTGGTTTGCAGGCCAGGTTCCCAGCTGGGATGTGTAAGAGGCAAAAATACATTGATGTTTCTCTCCCTCTCTTTCTCCCTCCTTTCCCCTCTCTCTAAAAATAAATAAAGTCTTTTCAAAAAATGTAATAAAGAAGTGTAAAACTTATACTCTAAAAAGTTCAAAGTACTGTTAAGAGGTAACAAATATCCAAGTAAATAGATCACATATTGAAAGACTAAATAATGTTAAGATGGCAATACTTCCCATATAGTTCTATAGCTTCAATGCAATTCATATCAAAATTTAGGTTGAAGAGCCAATCTTAAAATTCGCATGAAAACTGAAGGGACCTGGAATAGCCAAAACAATCTAAAAAAGGATGAAATAATTGGATAACCCAGATTTCAAATTTTTGAATTTTAATGCAAATCTACAGTAATTCAAGACTGCAGCTATAGCAGAATGATAGTCAGTTGATGTTCAACAATGGTGCCAACACAATTCAACTGTGGAAGATCAGTTTTTTCAACAGTGATCCTGGAACAACTGGGTAGTCACATACAAGTGAATACATTTGAATCCCTTCATCACATCATGTGTAAAAATTAATTGGAAATGGATCATATACCTAAATGTGAGAGCTAAAACACATAAAATTTTAAAGAAAAATATGGGAGTAAAATGCCATGGCTGTAAGTTAGAAAAAGTCTTCTTAGATGTGACACTAAACACACACACACACAAAAGAAAACCAACCAAAACAAAATTAGACTTTATCAAAATAAAAAACTTTTGTGCATGAAAGGACAATATTGATAAAGTGAAATAACCCATAGAATGAGAAGAAATAATTGCTAATTATATATATGATAAGTAGCCTATTATCCAGAATATATATAAAGAATACTTAAAACTCAATAATAAAATTACAAATAAACCAATTAAAAACTGAGCAAAGGACTTAAATAGACATTTCTCCAAAAATGATATACAAATAGCCCAATTACCACATGCAAATATGTTCAACATCATTGGATATTAGGAAATACAAATTAAAACCAGAATGAGATACCATTTCACACCCACTATGATGACTTTAATCAAAAATGAATGAAGGCCTGAAACATGCTACAACTTGGATAAACTTTAAAAACCTTATGCTAAGTAAGAGAAGGCAGTCAACAAAGACCTTTTTGTATGATATATTGCATAATCCCTTTAATGTGATATATTCAAAATAAACAAATTCATAGAGACAAAAGCAGATATATTTTACCAGAGGTTAGGACGAAGAAGAAATAAGGAGTAATTCCTTAATGACTATGGGGTGTTTTATGGGGTGATGGAAAAGTCTGAAACTGGAGAAGCTGGTTGTTGCACAACATTGTCAGAACACTAAATACCACTGAATTGGTCTATTAAAATGGTTCATTATATGTTATGTGAATTTTACCTCAATTAAAACACAATAGGAGAAGTTGCAGAGAGTTACATATGTAATGAAACCACTGAACACTCAAACGGTATATGTTTCTTAGGAATAAATATGTATTTGTAAAAGCATAAATATATAGAAAAGAAAAACTACAAAATGATGGTAATAGTTACCTGAAGATGCAAGGAGAAAATAAACTCAAATAACAAACCACAGGGTTTTTGTGATGTTATATTTCCTAAACTGGATAGTGGATATATGGTTGTGCTGCATTATTCTTAATATTTTATTGCAAGTCTACAATATTTTAAAAGAAATATAGTCTAAGTAAATCAACTTTTTAATTAAAGTATAATATAGGGCAAAAATAATTAGTGTAAAGTTTGATGAATTTTTAGAAGCTCAATACAATCGTCACCTGGATCAAGAAGGATAATACCGCCAGTACCCCAGTGCCCCAGCCGCTTGCAAATGTTGAGCACTGTACTCAGTTTGGTGGTTTGAGCACCCCCAAAATGAGTGTATTTTTTAAAATGAACACATCCAAAGTGTCAGATGAGGATGAGGATTTGGTATGAAAAATTTTGACTTTTCATTTTACATCTTTCTGTATTTGAATTTTCGCCTTTATTTTTTTTTCTTAACTCTACATGGACAAATTTCATCTTGGCTTAAAGATTTTCTACCTGCTGATTTTTTTCCCTCTAATCCACTCTTGCTTCACATCGCCTTGGCCACACCCCAAAATCTGTCATCACAAACAGCTGTGCTCTGTGAAATCCAAAGTGCCTTTACTCCAGTGTGCCATGGTGACCAATACTTACTCCACTCCTGGAGTAAGTACTGCCACCTCCTGGGCCTCTAATCCCTTCTTTTTCCAGTGCATCAGTGCCTCTCCTGTACCCACACACACCAACAAATGATGCTAGTTATTATTTTCCTAATGGCAATAAACAAAGAAAGAGACAAATATGACAAATATGCTAATAAAAGTGTGCCAGTCAGTGACCAAGGTAGGCTTCCTGGAGTAGACCCCATCCCCCAGGGCAGTGAATGCACTCCACCTGCTCTCCAAAATCAACTGAACTAGATCAAGTAAAGTAATAGATTATGCCTCCAGATACCCCCTAGTAGCAGGTGGTCTTGCCTGATCATATCAAATAAATCATGATGTCATGTTCAGAGATCTAAAGCATTTTATTTCCGCTAATTCTGTCTCCTTTTCTCCCTCATCCTTCCTGGTTAACTCCTTTCTTTCATGGAATTTGTCTTGCCTCTTCTTCATCCTGGTTGACAATGCATACTGGACCCTCTGGGTAAAACATTCTTTTAGTAGTTCTTAGTTCTCTATGTTTTCTTCCCTTCATAGAAACTGCTCATATGACTTACCCATGCTTGCTCTCTGGAAAGCTGATACTGATCAGCAGCAAAAACCTGCCCAGAGGTGATAGATAACCTTTGTCATATGCTTGGCAGTGGGATCCTGACTCCTGGGTGTCCATTTCGACACACCGAAGGTAGGCTTGGAGGATAGACCAGAGATGCGGAGTCGGAGCCAGGGTAGGAGCACACAGGGGAAGGCAGGGAGAGCTGCTAAAAGGCACACATTCCTAGGTGGTTTACTAGGTTAACAGGCAATGGTGAGAGAACAAAAGATAATGCAAACTGGATGAGTGCTTTCAGAAGACAGAGGAGGCTCAATGTGTGGTAAATTGTGAAAGATACAGATTTTGAAAAAATGGACTAATTTAAATGAAGAAGATAATTGCTTAAACTTAGTATCTGGTATCTGTTAAAAGAACACATAAAAACAAAAACATTTCTTGAAATGCCTACTAAAAAGCTCAAATCATAACAGTATTATTTCATTGATCTCTACTTAAATAATTGGCATAAAAAGTCCTACCTTAAAATACCCCATTCAAATAAGTCAAAGACAGGCAAATACTGTATAATCTCACTTACATGTGGTGGGGTGGGGAGGAGTGGGCAAGGGATCAGTAAAGGTGATCAAAGGGTACAAAACAAACTTCCATTTATAAGATGAATAAATTCTGGGCATCTAATGTACAACATGGTGACTATAGTTAACAATATTCTATTATGTACTTGAAAGTTGCTAAGACAATAGGTTTTAAAAGTTTTCACCACATGCACACACACACACATACACGGTAAAGGATATGTTACCTAACTTTGCAGTAATTATTTCTCAATATATATGTATATCAAATCTTCATACTGTGTACTAGCCCCTCTTATCCACGGTTTCCCTCTCTGTGGTTTCAGTTACCTGCAGCTAGTTGCAGTCCAAAAATATGAAATGGAAAATTCCAGTAATAAACATAAGCATCGTTCCGCTCTGTATACCTGGGATGGGAATCATCCCTTTGTCCAACAGCTCCACACTGTATACAGTCCTGGCCAGTCAGTCACTTTGGAGCCTCCTCAGTAATCAGGTCAACTGTCAGGTATCGCAGTGCTTGTGTTCAGGCAAACTTTATTTCACTTCCTAGGGGTCCCAGAACTCAAGGGTGCTGATGATTTCAGTAGCCAAAGAGAAGCCATAGGGGCTTTCTAGTGAAAAGGTCAAAGTTCCTAACTTCATAAGAAAAGAAAAAAATCATATGCTCGTGCTCCAAATCATTTATCTATAAAACTGTGAAAAGGAAAAAAGACGTCCGTGCTAGTTTTCCTGTCGCACCTCAAAGTGCAAAAGTTACAGCCACAGTGTATAAGTTAAGATGGAAAAGGCATTAGATTTGTGAGTGGAAGACATGACAGAAAAAAACATTCTTATTGAAGGCACCATGTTGTGCCAGAAAACATCGAGCCCATAGGAAGACATCAGCAAGGATTCTCTTGAAAATTGTGACACCAAGTCATTGACTACAAATTAGGGAATGTTACACGGGTTCAGAGGGATCAGTTTGGACTGAAAAACATATAAATTACTGGAAAGAGAGAGAAAGAAGAACCACATTCACATAACTTTTATTTCCTTATTGTTATAGTTACTCTATTTTTATTATTGTAGTTGTTAATTTCTTACTGTGCCTAATTTATAAATTAAACTTTATCACAGTTGTATACGTATAAAAAACAGTATTTATAGGATTCAGTACCATCTATGGTTTTAGGTATTCACTGGGGGGTCTTGGAACGTACCCCTCAAGAACAAGGGAGGACCACTCTACACCTTAAACTTTCACATTGTTATATGTAACTATATAGCAATAAAGCCAGGAGTGAGGGGACCATGTTCTCAGAATCATTTTCTCTCACTTTTGTCTGTATCAGTTGATGCCTTCTTTCTGTAAGACGTTAGCTCTAGTCTGAGCCACACTACCATGTAGATGCCCCGCAGTAGGAGGTAGGATGGTGTTCTAACACAGACTGTAGTTGCCTATGTTTGCATGCCTACACTGACTAGAAAATGTCTGAGTTAAATGGCCCTCAACCCCTGACTCCCGGATGTCCATTTCAACACACTGAAGGCCAGCTTAGAGGATAGACCAGAGACACCGAGCAGGAGCCAAGGTGGGAGCATGCTGGGGTAGGAGTCTCAGCTCCCTTTTTGGTGGGAGGACCTCAGACCCTGCCAGACCACCCAGCAAAGCAAAGCCCTCCACACATCGTCCCTAACCTGGGTCTGAACTACAGCACAGGGCAAGGGTCATGGCTTCCAAGTCACAGCCGCATTCTCTGATTTGCAATATTACCCACTGCCTCAGTGTTGTCATTCAATTCGGAGAAAGCCTTTCAACAAGGCCACAAAGGTCACGGAGATGACTTGAAGCTCTGGGGAAGGCGGAGTTTCCCATTTCCTGACTTAACATCTGCCACTCAGTTTGAGATTCCCTTTCTTCCTCTTAGCTTGAAAGAAGAAAAATTATTGAATAGCCCAGGGCTAAGGGTAGTGAAAAATCTCATTACATCTTCTCTGCTATCTTCTCTCAGAAAGCATTTCTAGTCAATATTCTTGCAACAAATCATTTTTAATTTGAAAGTCACACTCTACCATAAAATGTACACAAATATTAGGAAGCTAGGAAGGGAATTGCTATGCTAAGCATATTGTAAATACAAGAACTGTTTCCCTAATGCAAGAGGAATAAATTATCAATTTATCTCCTATGGCTGTCTCATCTGGTTATAAATGATAGCAGAGCTTTGACTAAATATAAATATTGAAGTTCATTAAACAACTAAGATTTCATCCAAAAACAAAAACAAAACAGCAGAAAGCTGGGAGTACTGTCACATCTCAGTAAATACAAATAGGGCTCAAATTGGTTTAAATTAAACAAAATGATATTTAAATGCTGTTAGAAAGGTGATTTAAAAATATAAAAAAAATCTAACAACTTGAATAAAGATGAAATGACCTTTGACTTTTTTCTACTTTATTGCAATTACAAATGTAAATAGTTATTTTCTTGTAAATAATTGTTAAGATTCCATGGAGTTTAATTCTGCTAATTATTAACATTCATGTGCCACTTATCATAGCCTAAATTAGAAAGAATGAAAGTCATTTCTGTGTGTGTGTGTGTGTGTGTGTGTGCATGCACATGCGTGAGTGTATACTTGAGGAAATCAGTCTGAAACATACCCCACAAGTGAGTTTGGATAAAAGGGGTTCAGTGTCATTTTCAGTTCTGAATATGAGTGTGAGTGTGTGTAAGTATATACATTTTTGTGAAGGACAGGTATATACAAATAAAAAAACTTTTAGTCTTTATTATTTATTCTTCTGAATAATTTGAACATTTTAAATTAAATACACATCACCACATAAACAAAAAAAATTATAGTACAATAAGTCAGTGAATCATGTTAGACTTCAGAATCTGGAAGAGACCTTAGCGATTTTCTTTCCTTCCCCCTATTAGCCAACTGAGATCCAGAGAAGGCCACTGGGTCTCAAGCATGTCGGTGTAGAACTCAGGTAGCCACTTTGTGATGTACCCTTTGTGGTTCAGGTTCTTCGTGGCCTCCTTTTTAAAAAAATTTAAAAATTCTACTTAACATTTAACTTTTTTGTATGTGGAATATCCTTCTGGTTTTTTTTTTTTTTCCTTTTTCTCCCTATCCCTTTTTCCAGTTTTATCTACAAATTGTCCACATTGGTAAAATGTTGCATTGATCTGCTCTTAATATATACAATCTCCTGGAGTGAGATGGAAGAAATAGTAGTGATGGATCAGTCCGAGAAGCAGTGTCACCAGTGCAATTTGTCTTTTCCTGGGCTATAACATTAAACATTTGTAATAAAAGAAACCTATAAAATCAAAACCAAATAGGACCCATATGAAAGAAATTCTAGTGCATATTTGGTGCAATTAAGTTATAGATACTTTGCCTTCAAGTGAACATGTCAGTGATGACCCAGCTTTTATGGAAGCAACAAAACTCAATTCAGAGAGACCCACATTTTAATTTACTTTCAACATTTTAAAGATGCTCCATGTGAGTATAAAGCAGAAAAGTGGGAAGAACCTTAACAATAGCAAGAGGATCTCAGGTGAGTTGTGATCACCTCAAGTCTCAGATTTCTTATCAATAAAAGGATTGAACTAAAAAATGCCAGACGGGATATTTATCCTAGGCCTCCATGGAAGGCTGCAAAATCAACCAGCAAGTATCCATTACAGTTGAGGAAGGAAAACTGAAGGATCAGAGACAGAAAAGCAGTCCTGCATGTCAAGTATGAGGGATGAGTCAAGGCTATAAACAGGCAGACAAGTCAAAGGGTCATGAAATGGATGGAGGGAATGGCTTTGGGAGAGAGAACAAGAGTCTTGATTTTTGTGTGGCCCTGGCTTCGTGCACAGAGGGCTCATAATATTCTGACTAATTTCCACATCCTCCTTGAAATCTCTGGCCAATGTCAACTATAACAAAGTTTCCTAGTAAAAGTAGAGAACACTGACTTTAGGCTCCATTGATTCACACATAACTTATGCTGCCCTGGTCTTTGATCATTTTATGTGTTGTTTATATAACGTTGCCTATATAACATTTCCTATAAAACATTCTTTGTCTTTCCCAAATGGGTTATAAGCAAATTACAAATAAAGGCTATATTTTATACTATGCAATTATCGGGGTACCTAATAAAGTTATTTCATAATAGGCACTGAGTTATTTCTTTATAAATTATGAAATAAGTGAATAAAATCAAGACTATTGCAAAATATTTAATCATTTATCCAAAATCGAATTATGCATTTATTGAGCACCTACTTTGTGTCAACTGTTGTTTTAGATGCAGGGATAAAGAAACAAATCAGAAAAGAAAAATCCTTCTCCCAAGGATCTCATGCTACATGAAGCACATAGTCAAGCAAATACATCACTATGATATCATGTGACCAGTGTCATACGTGGAAGCAGTGGGAATGAAAAACAAGAGTGTCAGCCTCTTCCTGGGGTGACCAGATGGGGTTGTCAGGAAGAATTTACAGAGGAGGTAACATTTTTTCCCCTTAATTTTGTAGGATAATTAGGAGTTTTCCGGGAGGATAAGGAATGAAGAGAATTGCATGGTGTAAAAGCATGTGATACAACTCATTAAGCGTGTCTCCATTCCAAAATTCCTGTGGTTAAAGTAGTGAAGAATGAAGTTGGAAAATAAACAGCTAGACTCAGAAGGGTCTTAAATGCCATCATAAGAAGTTAATCATCATCTCACAGGGCAGGCAGTGATTCCTAGACTTTTGGATTTTACAGACCAGTAAATTTCAAAGACATCTTTAAATGACCAAGTTTTTATTTTATTTAATGGAGTCATTTTCTAAAACTTACATTTGAAAAATACCAGCATTTCATATAAGAAAGAACTTTTTTTAAATGCCAAAAAAGTAGAAAGAACATAATCCCAGAAAAAGTTATTTAAATGAGTAAATTTATATCTTAAAAGATTTCAATAATTTTTTTTTGCTTTTCCTTCAACTTTGATACATTAAGACTTTTGCCACAGACTGCAGCTTATTTCATAATCTTGGATCTTAGATCTGTAGATGAGCCAATGAGAAATTAATGAAAATTTTCAAATAAGAGAATTACACAAATTTCTTTTTTCTAAATAAAAATAACTCTTGCATTCCATTTGGACCATTAGCCATGTGTTCAACAAACATTTTCTTATTTCATATTATTGCCTGTTTCATTGTTTTAGCAATATGGGAAGCAGGATGTCAAAGGGGCATTAAGCATGTAGTGATAGCTTTATTGAGGGCAGCAAACCCTAGGGAGATCATATGTGGCTTTAGGTTCCACATTTGCTGCTAAATTTCCACATTGAGGCAGAGTAAGGAAGTTCAGGAAGTCACATCAGCCTCCCGCAGACAATGCTATACTTAAGCCATTCTAAAAATCACTTGAAAATATAAAATTTTAAATAATTTTAGTCTTAAATATGAACATTTTACTCATAGGTCAACTTGATTTGTTCATTGGTTTGTTCATATATACTCTGTTAATTCCACAGAGGAGCACAAGTGGCCATACTTCAAGGGATCTTGTATTTTTATGATTAATGGTGACATATAACCCCAAATCAAAGAAATGCTAAATGATGGATGAAATTCTAAAGCTTTACAAGTTCAGTCCACTTGGAATTCGTGTCAAAATGTACAGAGGCATATTCCAGACTCAGGCTGAAACTGCTAAATTGAGCAGTAAATCTCATGAGAGTTCAGCACATGAAATCTCTGGTATTTCCTGCTTTTAATTTGTCTAGGAATACTTCAAGGATAGCTTTTCTTATCATATTTCAGTACATGCCCTTGTAAAATGGAGACACAAAGAAGAGATTTGGTTTGTGTTGATAAGGTTGTTTCAAATTTGGCTCAAGATTAGTTGTTATATTATGTAGACCAATTCACATATCTCGTAACCAAAGGGAAAATAGAGAACTCTTCACAAAGAGGAAGAAGCTATTTGGTAAGGAAATAAAAGATATTCTTTATTTAAAAATAGAAGAAAACTACTTGAAAATCCAAAGTTATAGCATATAGCAGAAATTCAGAGATAGAAACACTAGGTTCTGTTGGAAGAAGCAAGAAATTACCCCCCAGAGTCATCAAGCACTTTATATTTCGTTTAAGTGCTTTTTTTTGTTGTTTGTTTTTGTTTGTTTGTTTTTTTTTGACTCCTTCCCTGTTCCTGTCTTCCTTTCTCTGCTTGGAAACCTAAAATGTTAAAATCCACTGACCTTACAATCCATACCTGAAAGTAGTGCCCGAAAGTAGCATGCACACATTTTTCTTCATCCAATGGTTTATTCCTTTAAAAGGAAGCATCAGTAATCAAGAAATATTTGAGAAGAGGCTTGAGATAAGAAATGAACAATAACGAATTTCAGCATTCATGTTGATAATGCTCTTGACGACTTGATAAGCCTCAACTCCCATTTTTTAAAAAACTCTCTTGAGTATAACCTGGGATTTGGCAAACACACTTTTTTTCAATATGTCACTGGTGCTAAGATTAACTTCACTTACAAATTCTTTTCATCTATCCTCTCTAATCTTAGAAAAGTTTTAAAAGCCAAAATGTGTTCTATATATGCAATGACTTATTTTAGGGGATCGTTTGCATATGAACCAAACAGAGGATCAAACCTAAACCCAGGTATGTGCCCTGACCAGAACTGATCCCATAACCCTTCAAAGAATTAAGCCATACTGGCCAGGGTGGAAATTTTATTTTTTCGTAATCACTGCTTCATTAAATCAATATACTTTATCCATAAAATGAGTATTTTCCTTAACGTTCTTATTCTTATCCCAATGATTCTTTGACACTTTAATCTCAGACCTATTGGTTCTATAGAAAGTCATTTACTTTGGTTCTGGGAATATGATGATTCAAAATACACTGGCCAAACTAAATGACCTCTTCCTCTCAGCCTAAGGTCTATTTACATAACTTCGCATCACTGGTTAAAGGGAAAGGAGTCAATCACATATGCAATCTCATAAATTTCTTTTTCAAGTGAGACCCCAGAATGTTTTTCATCTTTTACAAAGACAACTCTATTTTGGTATAAGGGGGGGAATGAAGATACACACCCACATAAAATAAAATTTTTATGAAAGAATTATATTTTATTTTAGTCAAGCACACTAGCATACTATTTGCATAATGCAAAATAATATGGCCCTAGGTTCATCAGTTTTCTTTTCCAAAGGTTATGTCTATAGTTCCTAGTTTGCCCCAACCTAATTTATATTAAAGACTGGAGCTGGTCCAGGGCATGATAAATCTTATTTTCATAGCCATTTTTCATGCTCAGAGAAACTTGCTGAGCACATCAGCCTTCTAGCTTGGCCCTCCAGCACCTTTGTTCTTTAGATTTGAACCATATGATATTATAACAGGTTACTGGAAGCTAGACCTTGTCTTTAGTTAATTTATTAGCTGTTCTATAGGAAACTTATGCCAGTCTCTCGTTGGCAAAGAGTAAGTTTCCCAGGAAAATAAAGATCTACTGGCCTTCAGACAGGGGCAGTTTCATGCACTGTGGGACTTAAAGTTTACACAATTTGGAGGGCCACTTTTAAGGAAAAGAGTATAAAATTACAAATACAAAATGATGTAAAAATTAGGGACACTTTAGAAAGAACGAAGCAATCACAAGAAATTTGGGAAGTTTTGGAAATGATTTCTAAGATCTCTTTATAGAAATGTTTACATGAAATGCTTCCAGATTGTTATCTGGCTTCCTCTTTCACCTTGAACAAAATCAGGAGCTCCTAGCATCCTCTATTGGCTTCTGCAAGTGAGGGCCCTTTTTTGCTTTTTTCTTTTTTAAATTTAATCTTTATTGTATTTTATTTCATTACCATTTAGCTCCTTAAACCCCCCCTTAAAAAGAAATCTTGAAGAATAGTAAGATTGTTTGCAGTTCTTCCCAACTTCTGCAAACCTTTATATTTGAGGATGGGCCAAAGTATTTGAACTGAAAACATTGACCATTGATGTCTCTTCAGAATTTTACAAGAATATTACATGGTGAGGAAAGGATAGTAGGCAATCTATCCTGACTGGGAATTTAACAATTGCCAAAAAGGTCAAAGATAGAGTTTGGTTTATCTACCGGTATGATAAAACTGTTTGTTGTTGCTTATGCAGCTTTTGTGGGTCAACCTCATGACTGAGACATTATAAAATCAGCAATTTCCTTATACCTAGTATGATTTTAATATGAGAGCTTAGTGATGACTTGAACGAAAACAAAACAAAAACAAAAAAACTTGGCTCTGCTATGCAAATATTACCACAAAGGACCTCAATGATTATAAAATCTAAAATCAACCATTCTGCAAGCAGAGTTTATATATATATTTATAACCCTCCCCAACTTGTAACTGCCTTATGGCTACTTATTTCTACATAGCAAATCTCTCCATTTAGTTACTGTGGAATACGTTTTGCAAAAGATTTATTTCAGAAGATATACCAAGAAGCAACAACTGTATTTCTGAGAATATAAAAAAGTCACAATAAGTATTGGAGACAAATTATTGTAGCTTTACAAAAAAAAGTTTGATTTTAGAACATGTTTGTCCATTTGTGCATTGGGGTTGACTAAAAATTGATTTTGATAAAATCTCTTGGTTCTGCTTGTGTGAGTCCCTTGGTATCATAGGTGACAATGAATTAAAGCACGTAGCCTCGTGAAGCCCTAATTTGCATAGGAAAAAAAAGTCTGCTTTTTTTTTTTTTTTTTTTTTTTTTTTTTTACAACACACACATATACAAGCATAGAAGCTTGGCTGACTGTTAAGGCATATAGTTCTGTATTTAATATATTGTTTGTCTGGGACTGTCCTGGGTTTAGCACTGAATATCCTGCATCTCAGAAAAACCCCTTAGTCCCAGGCAAACCAAGACAGACTGTCACGCTACTTATATGACCAGACAGACATGTTGTAAAATAAGACCTCACTGCTTCTAGATATAAAAAACATTCAGATGGGATTGGGTGCTTAGCCTAGAACGTCCAAATCCTTAAAATTCTGTAACCCCTTGAAGTTGCAGTTAAAATTTGGTGTGGATGTGCATTTTTCTGTTGGAAGGCCCACAGTTTACATCAGATTTTTAATGGGGTGCACCTAAAAAAGAATTAAAGAAAACCTATCCATGGAAGATTACCTGAATAATGCATGGCTCATTATTTTTCTATATACTCTAATTCTTTTCCTTCAATGAACTTCAGATGAGACCGTTAGTTATTAGAATAATCTAGAGATGTCTGCTGCTATAAGGGTGCTGGCGAGAACATTGTTCACTATGTCACGCTGTCCCTTTTATAAGGAAAGAGGCTTGCAAAGAAATATCTGTCTTGTCTTGCTATCAAACTTCATTTTTTTCCCTGAATAAGTTTGCTTTCTTCCTTACAGATAGATACTGTATTTCACTGTCTCCTAGACATCTTAGAAACAAATATATGGCCTTCCCATCAACTGTATATAATACTTCATAGCATGTACTTTTTGTGTTAAATATATTCCTGGTTCTCTTTTATGTTTCTGGCCTTGTTTTTGTTTTGTTTCACGTTTGTCACCTACCTCTAATATTTATCATTCTATCAGTTAGGAATTAAGTTGGAGAGGGAGCATGAGAAACTCCTTAAGTAGGTGCTTACATGATAGAGTCTTATTTGCTCACATAATAATGTGTCTTTCTAGGAGAGAAGGAGACTATCCTTCCCACAGCTGTTACCTTGTGCTCTGAAGATGGTGATTTTACTCCTGCACGGAGCCCTCCCTCAAGGTATGAATAACCACAAATGTCAAAAGGCATGTACCATTTCAGTGCATTTTCATTAGCCAGGACTTGATCATATGACCAACCCTCTCTGGAAGGGACACCAGAAATTTTTTTCCATAGACTCATTGCCACCTGGACAAAAGCAGGGTTTGATTGATAGGAAGAGGAGTATCACAACCAGCATCAACAATGTCTTCTGAAACTTTGTTATCTTTATAAGCCATGTAAATTCCCTTGGCCTAGTAAGTCATAATAACAAATTAAATACATCAGATTACAACAAACTACTGAAACAGGTTCTCAGATAATTCCTGATAAGATGCAATTACAACTCAGGTGTACGAGGTATATATAATTCCTGACTAATCTGGTTTTTAATTCAAAATCTCCAAGCTGTTTCATTGTTATAATTTAGGATATTCCAGCAAAATTTTACATATCATTTCTATTCTTAGATAACTGCCGAGGAAATAAATCCAATTTATCATTCATGTTGAGTAGCTGCCTTATGCCAGGAACTGTGCTGAATTTTGAGAATGTAAAAATTAACAAGTTTCAGTCAGTTCCTAGTCCCAAGATACACAGTTAAGTAGAAACAACAGTTAGCAAACACAGAACTGTGACCGTATTTGGTATGTGACATGGTTCATGTATGCACATGGCACAATGAAAGCAGAGAGGAGGGATCATGACCTGCCTGGGGTAGGAAGGGCAGGGAGACCTTCTAGAGGAAGTAACACTGGACCTTGAGGATGCCTTGGTTTAGCACATAGATACGGGAAAGAGGAGATTTCTAGGCTGATGTGCACAAGTAGAGAGGTTGCCAGTAGCTCTGAAATATGCATGAGGTAGGAAAGCAAAGTGTGACAATAAACAATTCCAGACCCCAAAAGGCATGGATGTTAAGCTAAGGTGTTTGGATTTTACACTACAAACAATGGGGAAAGTAGCAAAGGATTTTTTTTTCTTTTATGGAACATCATATCCACATATTTGAACATTAAAAATGTACTTTGGACTGGAGACAGGAAGAAGAAGGGTTGAGAGGCTGTTACAATGGTCCACGTAAGAGAAATGGAGAGGCTACACTACGGGAGTGGCTCTGGGGATGGAGTGGAGGGCATAGACATGAAAGCTGTTATGTTTGTAGACTTGTCAGAACTTAGGGACTAATCACGTGAAGCAAGTGAGTGTTACTAAGAGGTTAGAGTACCTCACCTCCAGGTTTATGACTTTCTAAACTAAGCATCTTGGTCAATTGGTCAATGGTTGATATCATTTACTGGGAAGGAGAATAGAGAGTAAAGAGCTGGGGGGTATCAGAAGATAGGTATCACAAAGAGATGATTTTCATCTTTTATATGTTGGAAATAGCTCTGGGATCCCCATATGGAGTTGCCTAAAGGTAGTCATAATTCTATTTCCTTTTGATTTCTCCAGGAACTTCCTATGGCAATTATTCAGTCCCCCTTCTTTGTTTTCAACTTCACCTTCTCTGAGGGCCCCTTCCCCAGACCCATGTTCCCTGCCCAGTTCCCATCCCTATCTCCAACTTCACCCCACCCACTCCCCACTTTCTCTGCATTTCCGCCACATTGCACTTCTAATTGGTTCCGGGTATGTGCCATGCTCTCTCCTACTTCAGGGCCTTTGCACAGGCTTTGCACAGTGTTTGAATGTTCTCTTCACTACACTCCATTTCTTTCACCTAGCCAACTCCTCAAACCCATAAGCAATCCTGTTTTATATTCCTAGAGCACCTGATACTTCACAGTCATTTTCTTAATTGTTTAGAGTTGTTTAATGTCTGTTTTCACTAATGGATTTTCATCCCATGAGGGCAAGGTCCCTGCTTTGCGCAGAGCTTAGCTAAAGTACTCAGCAGATATGTACTGATTAAGTGATGATTCACAAGTCTTTCTCATCTTAAAATATGAAAATAACTTCTGTCTGAGCCTACATTCATCTTTAGGTCTTTCCACATATTTCTTTGTTTACCATTAACTGTCTTGAAAGATGTTTTAGTGTTTTCCCATAGGCATTGGTAAATCTTGCAGATTGGGGGCTAGGCAGCGAAGGCAAGCATAGACCAGGCAAGGAAAGTATAATGGATCTTGAACACTCCCCTAAACACCAAGTATTCTACATATCAATTTTCATGACATGTATCACTGTCCTTTGAACCTTCAGCAATCTTTCCCTCCACTGAGTCTTCTTGAACAAATGTGCCTGATGAACTTATCATGAAATCTTATCAGTTGAATTTCAGTTATTGAGTTCTCTTCAGTGTCTAACACCATGAACCTTCAGTTCCTTTGCTGGCTTCTCTAGAACCATCTCTTCCTGGATCCCTCCCTCTCCAACATTCTCATCTCTGCTCCTCATTGTCTTCATCCCTTTTACCATCCAACACCTGTCAGCTTCTCTCCTTAGTCCCCTTAGCTCCTTGCTGTACACTGAGGCAATCTCACTCGCATCCAAAATTTTGGCTGCCATCCATAAAACTTCCCTTGGGATGCCCCATTTCTTCCCATGGAATATGGGTTCTCACAGGGGTGAGGTGGGGAATGAGATGCAAAAGGTCCAGCTTAGGTAATGGTAAGTTTGTAGGGTGGAGGAGTTTGCCTGGTGGCTCTTCTCCTTAATGAGGAAGAGAGAGGTTTTCTCCTGGGACTGAATGTGGCAGATGTGGAGGAAAGAGGGGAGGGATACAAATGTGAAGTTGAGATCAAGGACAATTAGAGAAGCAGCTGCCCAGGGCAGTGTACTAGTCTGTCAAAGGACTACTCAATCAGAGGGGTGAGGCCACCACTTGGCTGGGAAAGTTTTCTCTAGTGGTTCCCTGGAGTCAGCTTGACTTAATTCAGAAAGCAACAAGGGCTGGATCCACCCAGGGCTAAAGGTTTGTGTGCCAGGTTTTGTGGTAAAATCAAGGGGAAAGACAACTGACGGTGCTGGGAGACGATGGGTGAGGATGTAGCATATCGGGCATAAGCTGCAGAAGTAGAAAGAGGGCCTAGGAAGGCACTAGTAAACTGGAAAAAATTGGTGACTAAAGCATTGTTATCAACCCAAAGTCTGTTCTTAAAAGATTTATCTCTATAAACAAAGGAAAAAGGAAAGGCAGCCAACTCCCTTCCTTTTCTGACTTTAGCTTGCTGTCTCTTTCTTTTTGTGTGCTCTCCTTTTGCACCAGAATCATAAGAACAAGTACACCACAAGCACTGGCTTTGGAGTCATACAGATCTAGCTACTCTGCTTACCATGTGACCCTGGACAAGTTCTTTAACCTGTTTAAGCCTAAACCTTTTAGACCAGAAAAGATAATAATAATAGTCTTTCATTCATAAGATTGATGTGAGAATATAGTAAGTCCACATGCAAAGCTCATCAAGGTACCTGGTACATAGTAAATGCTCAATAATCACTAACATCTTATTATCATTAACATCTGTAGAAATTAATATTTGTTATAAATTACCTTTCGAACATGAAAGGTTTTCAACAAGTTGTAGATTCTATAGGATATTTTGTACCCTGGGAGTGTATCTCTTGCTGAATTAGCAAAATATTTGAATTGGTGGTAAGTCATTTCTCCAATCTGGGTCTCATTCTGCAACGTCCAACTGGGCTTTTATTTCAACCCAAGAATACGGAAAGCTTGAGATTTACAAACTAGCAGAGAGACAGGCAACTCCATTCTGAAAGCACAATTCCTTGTTCGGGGGTGACAATGTACACTCCTCATTTGTCAAATTAATGTCCTGGCCTCCTCGCATCATTTCACTGTGACTTAAATTTGAGTTTTGGATGGATAAGAATTTTCTTGAGCAAACTGTTTTTGTCAATCACTGGAACCAAGCAATTTCTGAATTTGCCACATCAGCATGACACTGTATTCAGTTGTCATTCTTCATAACCCTGTGAGCAGGAAGGCAGTTACCAGCCTAGGTTGGGGAGTCAGGCAGAGCTAGTGTCTAATTCTAGTTATGCCACTTATTGGCTTGTGATTTCAAGAAATTTACTTAATCTCTGTAAGCCAAGGGGTACTCATCTGTGAAATGGGATAATAAGATGGCCTGCTTCATGGGCTTCTGGGGTCTATTAATACACACAGTGCCTTAAACATAGACAGTACTCCCAAAGTGTTGGCTATTACTAAAATTTTTATTTTCTCAACAATTTCATTCATATTGTTTTATCCACCCAAGTGAAAGAGCTATTGAAAAAAAAAAGTACTGGCGAAGTTACATCATTAGTCTTACCAGAAAAAGAAGTGTGGCTCTCAATATTAGTCCTCAAGCTAAAGACTTCAGTAGTTTCTAGTGAACTGTCAAAATAGAAGAGTTATTTTACAACAGTGTATGAATAAATTGTAAAAGTGCCACTCTGTGTGGTTTTCACGGATCAGCAGATGCCACTTCCATACGTGGGCCCAGCAGCCTTTGTTGTGGTTGTGGTTGCTGCTGCTGTGGTGTCGGTCTTGTCAATGATGTTCCATGTCTGCACCACCATCTTCAGGAAGGCAGGACAAGGGTCCTGAGGCGGGGTGGGACTCCAGAGAACAAGCCAATGCTGTCTCTTCAATGGGGGACAATGCCTCTTTTTATGGTCACTTCAGTTAGGTTAAGATTTCCCTGTCCCTGCTGACCAAGAGTGAGGAAGACAGCATTGACTGATAAATCCCCCAACACTGAGCAATCCTTTCTGGAGCAGAGTGACAGATTTGCAGTCCATCTTCCTAGCCTGGACCTGGGAACTGGTCCAACTTTAAAATATGAAAAGGATATTCACAGGCACCAGCACTTGCTGCCTAACAGCTCTCGAGGATGGGCTCTTCTGCCTTGTAATTAACTATAATCTCTCTTCTTGGGAATTAAACTGCTTCCCTTGTTCTTTCTTCAAGTAGAGATGAAAGGCAGAAATATGGGTGGGCATGAAGGACAATGGGGGGATAGCATATCATAATAACAGTTCATCTTTAATATTCTACCCTCTTAGAAATTTTCAAATCATAGTGCCTTTTCCAAAATATAATTCTCTTGACTTAAGAATTATTTTAAAAATCAATAACTTTATATGTATGAACTCTAAAACTACTCTTTTTGAAAAATTATTTGCAAAATATATTCACCATAACTGGAAAAATGGTCACTTCCAATAAAAGAGAACTATGGATCCTGCCGGACTAGATTCCATGTACTGTTCTAAGAGGCGAGATTAATTTTTGATGTGTCTAACTGCTTAATGTCACTGTAGGTAAATTTATAGTTAGGATTTTATGGATCAAATCATATTTGCTTGCAACAGTAAAAAAAGTCATTCTAAGAATCTGTTATTATCTCAGCTAAGAAAAATATTTACATAGGCTGATTTCTGCAGAGCATAGAGTTTTCATTGATGGCTGCCCCCTGTTTCTTTGAGCTCAGTAATACTCTAAGTGCGGCTACTCAACATAGACCAAAGTTCTATTCATCACGTACATTTAGTCCTATGGATTTAATTTCACATTTACATTGGCTCACGGTAACTAAGCAGTGGAATCCACCAAAAATTTACCAAGACTTAGGGGAAAAACCTCAGCTCATAAACTAATATTTGGGCAAAATCTAGGCTGTGCTTTTCTAAACACTGGCAATGAGAATCCTTTTACCAACACCACAAAACTCAATCTTCTTTATGACAAGATTCAGGAAAATTCTAGACTCAAGCATGTAGAAAAACAATCTACCTCTGAGTTCATAACTCTTCCCTTCTACTTTCTTTCTCTGGAATAGTAAATTTACTCCAGAAGCACTTGCTAAGAGAGCTAGGCCTCTCAAGGTTAAGGTGAAACATCTGCTTTACTACTAATGGGCTACCAATGTCCTTTTCTTCCTGTGTAAATTATATTTCTTTTTGCAAACTTTCAAGTGAGGCTGACAGTTGAAAGGGGATTTCACAATCTTCCTCCAGAAAACTTGGAGTTTCAAACAAACTCTGTGTACCACGGATTCTTCTTTTAATCTAAACTAATCCTTTAAGGAACAGTTTACCCCATTTCTAATAAGTCACAGTAATAACCCCGTACAAATATAAGCTGCATATACCTTAGGCCACTTCTCCTTTGCCTTTTTCTCCTAAATTCAATTTAGTTTAGGAGATAGGTTCTACTGTTTCCACTTCTATCAGGAAAGCATGGTAAGTGGACCAGAAATTGGAGCTAACATCCAATTGGTCAGACTATAATTTCACACTTCCAAGGGACATGCTAACCATTTAAAACTATTTCTGCAAAAAAAAAAATTTTTTTAACAAGACAAATTCTTAAGAGGTACACACACTCACACAGACAGACACTACAATCCTTCCAGATAAATGGTTTTCACTTTCTTGTGTTCTCATCCAACACTGCTCATACGTGTAACGGATTGTTTTGCTTGAAAGTAGTTGCAACAATATTTTTCTTCCATTCTACCTGCTATTCTGCATGTGTCCTTGCCACTCCCACATCAGGAGCTGGAATCTCATTGCCCTTTCTTGAATCTGGACTGGCCTTGCTTACTCACTGCTTGTCAACGGAATGGGGCAGAAGTTGTGCCACGTGACTCCTGCAGCTGGACCAGAAAAGGTCATGCAGTGCCCATCTGCTTCCCTTGGAATGCTCACCTTCCAGATGCTGCCTCAAAGGATGCCTCCTAGTGCCACTAGGCTGGGCAAAGTCCAAGCTACTCAGTAAGACAATGCATAGAACCTAGAGTTCATAGTTCCTGCTGAGCCCACCCTTTGAGTCCTCCCAAGCTAGGTACCAGAAATCTGAGGGAAGCTTTCAGATGATTCCAGGCCCAGCTGATCCCATCATTCAAGGTGCCAAGCTGAGAACTCAGACATTGTGGAACAGAGATAAGCCATCTCTACTTGCCCTGCCTAATTCCTGGCCAGAAGAATCTGGGCATATTAAACTGGCTACTGTTTTATACCTTTAAGAGATTTGCTCTTCAGCATATGTGCTTTCTCTTAGCAATAACTTGTAGGAGATATATAATTTTATAACCTTTACTTTTTTCCACTCAGGCTATTATTGACCACCAATATGCCTGCTATTGAAAGGATAAGTTAAATAATAAGGAAAGAGTCCATATTTTAACATGAATATCTGGACATCTCAGCCAACTGAGAGACAGCTACTCATTTGCTCCAGGCTTAATTTCTTCATGTGCAGTATGGCGATAATAACACTTACCTTTAGGGATTATCACGAGGATTAAATAGTATGTCACATAATTATAAGTGACATGATGCCTAACAGCAGATTTTTGGAAACATTTTCTTTTTCCTACGTAGCCTCCATACCTGTCACTTTGTTGGCTTCATTCTGTCTTTAAAAATAGAAGAATGTTTTACCAACTTTTAGTCACTCAGCAGAATGGCACAAAAATAAAAACTTTTGATATTTGCTTAAAAATGAAAATGTCAACTCTTTCCCCCCATGTAAGCGCAGAACGTATCATCCTACTGATATATGTGCTTTTTATTTTCTAGTGTTGATGTTTGAAAGCATTCAGAATACTGACTGGTATCTGGTGAGTGATATGGAAGTGTTTAGCTATTGTTACTGCTACTTTCCACTTTCTTCAGTTGAGCTGTGTTCCATTGGTTTCTGACTAGTGTTCAACTTTATTAAAGCAATTTTGAAACTTGAGTGTCTAGGCAAAAATGTTTTCATAGGTAACCTCATTCCATTCAGTCTTTCAATGCCCTG
The DNA here is from genome assembly GCF_021234165.1 of Pteronotus mesoamericanus. Classification (NCBI taxonomy): domain Eukaryota; kingdom Metazoa; phylum Chordata; class Mammalia; order Chiroptera; family Mormoopidae; genus Pteronotus; species Pteronotus mesoamericanus. Next base: position 23,128,665 of record NW_026555325.1, on the reverse strand, counting down.
GCACTCTTATCCCCTCTATTAAATATGGAACTAGGTGGCCCATCACTCGGACCACCTGCCTCTGAGGACCACCATGATGGTAGAGAGGCCTAGACGGCAATCTCTGCTTTCCATTCTGTTTCATGATCTAGATTATTAATTAAAGTGAAGCGTCAGTCTCGCGCCTCACCCTCAGTGGTACTGTGTTTCAGATTATCATTTCCTATGCATTTAAATTATTCAGGAAGATAATTCCCCATATTCTCACAATGTTCCAATGGATGAGCCTCCATGATTTCTGATGGCACACATTTCAATGTTTCACATCTAGACAAAAGAATTTTTGTAAACTTTAATCGAAATCCCTCCTACAGCAGATGAAGTTTATTTTCTCCTATCAAATCATTTTGTACAGAGTCAAGCTTCCCAAAAGCATTTATCCAATATCCTTGCAGTGCCCTGAGGACCACTAACTGCCCCACAGTATTTTATCTATGAGACATATAAGTAGATGGTTTTCAAAGTTTAAATCATTTTTATGGCCCTCCAAGTGGACAATGAACTATTAATAACAATTCTTTAATGTATTCCATGTATCACCTTGATCAGTGTCTGTCAAAAGAAATATGTCAGATTAACCCACTTAAAGTTTGTCTTGCCAAAGCTTTGATGGTGATTTATCCAAATCTTTTTTTTCTGGGAAGTTAAAATAATGTTTTGTAATGCTTTCCAATATATTTTCTAGATATGGAAATTAAGTTCATCCTTTAATGCTTTTCAGAATTTTCCTTTAAAACAAGACAGTATTACCTTTATAGTACTCATTTTTATCAAATTCTGGAAGTGATAACAAGTGTATATGTAATAATTTTAAAAATTGCTGCAAATAATTTATTTCATGCAACTTATTTTGAAATTCATCACCAGTTAATTCCACATCCCTGTCACCCCCCTCATTCCCTTTTCCTTGTTGTCTATTCTGATGTCCTGATCTCTGAGGCTAAATCTAAATAAATATATGTGTATGTACTTTTTCTGGTATTATCTTTTCCTCAGTTATAGAAACAGCATATTCCTGACTCTTTTTGTCCCTCATATATTTTTTTCTAAATATTTATAACTGGCTATGCCTGGTAAGAAGACAAGCCATTAGCACACCTTTGTGTCAACTTCCTCCGCCCCCTGTCTACAGCAATCAGTGGTGATGTATAATAGCAGAGCCAATATTCACAGGGCAGTTAGCAGGAATTTGCAGACACAAAGATGAGCAGAATCCCCTAAATATTTGATGGAAGCCAATGCATGTCATGAAAAGGAGGCCTGACACCCTATAACACAAGAACTTATTCTCAAGAAAAGGGAGGTATTATAGCAAGCAGAAGACTTTGAAATAAGTAAAATTAGTGTCCAAGAGATTTGAGGGAACAATGCATCCCTTGAAAAAGAAAAAAAAACCCCAGAAAATCCCCATTAATTAAATATTTCATTGGTTATATTAAAAATAAAACCTCTAACTTGATTAGATGAATATTCACAGCTAAAGAATAACGAATTAATATAGACAATCAATCCAGAGTCTGTCACAGAGCAGCTTAAAGAGCAAAGCTGTGGGGAGTATGAAAGCCTTGTGAGACACATAAAGGATAGACTCCAAGTCCAACATCTATCCAATAGAAAGTTCAGAAAAAGAACAGAGAAGATGGAGAACAGCTGGAGCAAGTAATCAATAAAATAATCAAATTCAATTTTAGCTGAAGAAAGACTTGGTTTCTCTGATTTAAGGGATCGCTGAGAGCTAAGCAGAGGAATTACAGAAATGTAACACCTGAAAACATGATAATGATACTTTCAGGGCTACAGAGAAAAATCCTCCAAGTTTCCAGAAAGAAAAAAATCAGATAAAAAAGACAGTCAGATTGGTAGCAAATTTCCTATGTCAATGCCAATTGTGAGAACACAATAGAAAGGCTTATCAAATTTCAGAGATAAAAATATTTGAATCTAAAATATATTTAAAAAGCCACCGAATAATTATTAATACCAAGCACTATCAGACAAAATGGAAATCTATTAAGAACCCATTTTTAGAATAAGAAAATAAGGTTATATTTTCCATTGATTAAAAAAATGCAATCAATCAAGGAACTTCACACAGGCAATAAAACTTTATATAATAATCCAAAATATGAGAACTATAAGGAGAAATTGATAAATATTTTATCATAATAAGAGACTCTAGTATACCTCTCTCACAAATCAAAATATCAGTAGATCGTGCATCAAAGGACACAGTCAGCAGCATGAAAAGACAACCTACAGGGTGAGAGAAAATATTTGCAGATCGTATATCAGATAAGGGGTTAATATCCAAGATATATAGCCCTGGCTGGTATGGCTCAGTTGATTGAGTGCTGGCCTGAAAAACAAAGGAACGCTGGTTGGATTCCCAGTCAGGGTACATGCCTGGGTTGTGGGCCCGGTCCACAGTACGGGGCACACGAGAGGCAACCACACATTGATGTTTTTCTCCCTCTCTTTCTCCCTTCCCCCCGCCTCTCTAAAAATAAATAAATAAAATATTTAAAAAAATATCCAAGATATATAAAGAATTCATACAACTCAACAACAAAAATCAAAAAACACAATTTTTAAAACTGACAAAGGATATTTCTCCAAAAAAGATATACAAATGGCCATCAAGGCTATTAAAAAGTGCTCAACAATACTAATCATTAGGGAAATGCAAATTAAAACCACAAGATATCACACTTATTAGGATGACTACTTTTTTTAAAAAAAAAACAAAAATTAGTAATTGTTGATGAAGATGTTGAGAAATTGAAATTTTGTTCGCTGTTGGCAGGAATGTAAAATGGCATAGCTTCTATGGAAAATGATATAGCAGTTCATAAAAAAATAAAAATAAAATTATTATATAATCTAGGAATCCTACTTCTTGGTATATTTCCAAAATAATTGAAATCAAGATCTCAAAGACATATTTGTGCTCCCATGTTCTTAATAGCATAACAGCACTATTAACAATAACCAAGAGGTAGAAGCAACTCAAATGTCTGTCAAAGGATAAATGGGTAAGTAAAATGTGGTACATCCATGCAATAGAATATTATTCAGGCCTAAAAAGGAAGGAAATTCTGACGTATACTACAACATGGATAAACCTTGAGGACATCATGCTAAGTGAAATAAACCAAAAACAAAAGAATGGATATTGTAATATCCCACTTTTATGAGATACTAGGATAGTCAAATTCATAGAAACAAGAAGTAGAATGGTAACTGCTAGGTCTGGGGGCGAGGAGAGTGGGAAGTTGGTGTTATAAGAGGTATGGGTTTTTAATTTGGAGTGACAAAATAGTTCTATAGATGGATTGTGATGGTTGCACAACAGTGTGATGTACTTAATACCACAAAATTATATGCTTTAAAATGATTACAAGGATAAATTTTATGTTATGTATAATTTGCTAGAATAAAAATAAATACATTTTTTAGAAAAAGAAAGAACCCATAGATAAGGTGGGAATTATCTAGGAACAGAAAAGATTTCTTTGCCTCCCAGGGTGTAGTCCCACTTGCCCTTGGAGTTTTAGGTGAAGATGCCTCTCAGAAGTTCCTCCCCTGCATGGGCTTCCGCTGCGAAGTGCACATAACACGGAAAGTCAACACAGACAGAAGCCTAAAATAGTGTCTTCCCTAGTCCTGTGTGAGGAGTAGAAGTTTCCAAGAACCTCTCTGGGTACCATATTTAAGTCCAAATATCTTGAGACTAAACCTCTGTGCATATATGCAAGTATTTTTAAGAACAAATTCTTGGAAGTTAACAAAGGGCATATGCATTGTATATTTTGGTAAATATCTGGATGGTCAGTATGTCCAGACTGTTGGATGTGCTTGAAGTGGGCACTGTGTCTTAGAGGTCAGTGTGTTTGGGCTCATCCATGCATCTACAGAGTGTTCCAAAGTGCAAGAAGATGAACTGTTTTAGACCATCTTCTGTGTTCTAGCTGTGAAATACATTAAGGTCCAGCTGGGTTTGGTTTCCACGTAATTGCTCTGGCCAATTCAACCACAATTATCTATTTTAGTGATTCATGAAAGCCAGTCCTTTGTTTATAAATGTTGACAAGGGCATGTAAGAAGCAGGGGATGATTGTTTGCAAGAATTGTGTGGCTATCCAACATTTAATTACTACTAATCTTGAAATAAAGTTCATAATTGGCACAATGTATAATGTTAAACACATGTCACCCTTTAATTCCTCACTTAGATATGTTTCCATAAGAATTATGTAAGCAACCCAAACTGTCACAAAGGAGGGCTCTGGGAAAAATCTGCTTATATGGCTCAAAACTTGTGTTTAGTTATGGACAACTGAATGCCCTTGCAAATATCTTGTCATTTTATTTAATCAAGTGCATGACTCCAAAGAATAAAAATTTTAAATGCCTTTATAATGAAATGTGTGAATAAATAACCAAAATGCTTTAGAGTTTTATTGATAAGTTTTAAGATGTATAAGAATGGTATGTGTTATGCTAGAAGAGTTAATAAAGAAAAAGTGGACCAGATATAAAATGAAAAGTGGCCACAGAAAAGAGGCACCCAAGATACAATTTATGAAACCTGGGATTTCCTGAAGAAGAAACTAGAACTAATAGACTGGCAATAGTAAAACTAAAATATGAGAAAATATTCCTGAAGGAACTAGTGAGAAACTAGTGTACACATACACAGTTATACTTAAATAAGTTCTGGGGAAAAATCTAGATGACAAAAAAAAGCCCCAATAATTTTCAAGGATGTATAACAATATTAAGTTACGTACAAAGATAAAAATCAGCCTATTTCTCTTCAACAAACAAGATACAATTGTACTATGAACACAGAACCTTTAAATTTGTCATTCATGCGCATAAGCAATGGATAGTCCTAGATATATAAAGGCTTACAAAATATTTTATACAGGACTCTTTACACCCACACAAATTACTTGAAGATATACTATAGCTGACCAAGAGAGTTAACACAATTAATAATTCCAGTTTTTAGCTTTAATATTCACAATGATCAAAAGCTTGATGGTATACAGTTCTGACAAGGGTGTGTTAAGAAACAGACACTTATTTCTTATACATGGGAGTGTGAATTGGTGAAATCTCTTTTAAAGGCAATCACAGACATCTAGTAACATTTGAAGTGCCTATATCTCTGATAGCTAACAAGCTCTAGTGTGCATGGAAGAGGAGGCATAGGATTGCCATGGCAACATCCCAGAGACAGCAGGAACACCAATATTTGCACAACAGGTGGAGGGTGGTACATAAGGGGTAAAACATTTGGTAAGTTGTAGAGACAATGCAAATGTCCTGACAACTACTTTGACACTGAGAATCTAAGGAGATACAGAAGCTAACACGTGTTGAGATCAGAAAATATAGTGGGCTTGGAGAGGAATAAGAAACCAAACTTAATTGCCATCTCTTCTTTATGTAGGACTCAAATCAAAGAGAGGATGTGAAGGAAGTCATATTTAATTGGTGAGAGCTCATTCTGTGGCTTCAGAGATGGAAGAGAACAACCCTGACTATGAAGAAGAGAACACATTGAATACGGAGGTTGTCTCCCTAACATCCTTTCTCCCCTCTCCCCGCTCCATTGAATCCTGGTGATCCCCTATCTCTTGTCTGGTTCAGGATCCACCTAAGCCATTGAGAACAGGGACTGGTTTAAGAATTAGCACTTAAACAATGAGAACTTAGGGGAGGTTTTCCAGGGGTTTCTGAGAAACATTTCCACTCAAGGTAAGTGTCTGGAAGATATCCTGTCTTCCCTCTCTGAGTGGTGTTTTGTATACGTGCCGGCCCAAGAACATCCGCAGCTGTTTTCTGAACCCTTTAGGACAAATGACAATTAAAGGGAGAGACATAACTTAAATCCCACCCTACTCTAGGGCTGTAAGTTAAATCAGCTAATCATTTCCCCCTGTTTTTTATAAGCTCTGTGAGGTGAACTTTATCTCACAACAGCCTAGGCCTTGTAAGTGATACAGAGGACCTGAGGCTGGTCCTTCAGGCCATCTTCTTGGCCAAGGCTAAGCACTAAGGCAATAGAATTAGGGGAGGACAGCAGTCTATTTCCACTCACCAAAGGCTTCCTGGAAACTTTTTCTGATTAAAAGGAAGAGGACTTCCCCTAACACAGTGTATCCCAGATTGAGGTGGATTGGAAGAAATTTACCATAGGGAATTAGCGCTTTAAGTAACATTCCTCCTGAATCCCTATCTCATACACAGTGGGAAACCCAATCCCTCTTCCAATGTCTCTAGAGAATCATAGGTGTGTGTTGGCGAAGGTGGGGTGGTGCAGTGCTTAACAATTTTTCTAGCATTTTGTGGTTTCAAATGTGTACTATTGCTGCACTCTTCATTCCCAGTGTTTCTCTTTCAAATCATGCTGTCCTTCACAGCAGGGCACTGCCCATTTCCTGCCTCCGGAAGTGTGCAACAGCAGACTCCGCTGCAGGTGGGAGACCACAGAGGGCATGGCATGGCAGCAGAGCACAGCCAGCCTCCGACACCGCTCTCCTGACAACGTCTCCTTTCCTTCTGGCTGTCTGTTTGACTTGGGCTTCAGTTCTCTGCCCTGCTGCTGGACCTCATCAATCTTTCAAACCTTTTCTCTTGTTCCCCAGCTCATTTACTCTCTCTTCCCCCCAAAATCTTACTTCTTCTAATGAAGAGTTTAGCTATTTCATTGACCCATCCAGCCTATTCCAGCTACACTCAGAAAAACTTAACTGCTATCTCTTGAAATAACATTTTTTTCTTCCTTGACACAAATATGAGTAACAGCCAAACAGTGGAGACACTATGGCTACTCAGACATAGGAGCTTATTTAAACAAACTACAGACCATCTATGTAGTAGAATACCAAGTAACCATTAGTATGTTGTAATCTTCCATTTCAGTATGGCAGACAACACATCCCACAGCAAGGACAGTAAAGAGGCACAAAAAGGAATAAGTGCAAACAGTGGTAAGAAGGAGTGAAGGAAGCATCAGGCAACTAGAGCTTTTGATAAATCCATGGAAAAAAAGCAAATGGACACTGAAGGGGCTGCCTGAGAAGTAGGAGTAATTTTCCTCAGCAACAAAGCCAAAAAGAAGCTCCAAGTTTGGAGCCTTTAAACTAGGAAGGACAAAAATCAAAATGATTAATTCAAGGATTATTTACACAGCAACCATACATTTTAGCCCCTCTTCAACCCCATTCTACCCTCCCTAAGACAGTCACAATGTTCGTCTCCAGGATCAAACCAAAGAACTAATGTCTAAAGAAAATGACCAACAGACCTGGAAGGGAGCAGAGCCACCGAGGAATGGAAGTGCTCCAGGACACAGCCTTCCTCATTTGGAGTGAAACCGGATGGAGCTGGTCTACTGGCCTGCCACTTTCTGATCTTATAACCTAAATAAAGCTTTTCAGTAATCACTTTCTGCTCATATTCACACTCATTTCTCCACGAATGACAGAAATGTGCTGGTTCAACAGATATAGACACCTACAAAGGAAACTCCAATCAGTTACCTCTACTAAGCAAGTTTGTCTTCTTGTCCTTTGTTCATAAACAAGACGAAGGAATAAAATAACTGACTACAAAAGAAACAGTGCTAATTAAGGAAACAGAAAACAACTTTCAGCTCTAAAAGTACTGGAGAAAAAAGCTGTATATAAAAAACAAGAATATAATGCTAAGAAAAGTATGCAATCAAAGAATACTAAAGCGTTCTTAGAAATTAGAAATGTCATCACAAAATAAATTTAACAGAGATACTTAAATCATTCCCTTTCTTTTTAGGGCACGATTTTACTTTTTTTTTCTCTCACACTTTCTCATCTTAATTTGTTTTTAGTAATGTTTTATTGGGACAGTTCACATTTAGTGACATAAGAATATATGTCATATTTTCCAGGGGAAAAGTTCATTTTTCATTTAAAATTTTCCTATATAGTTTTAAATTTTGTTACCATGCGCATATACTATTTACAAAAAAATTTTTAGATATTGCTGTAAAAGATTTATAAATATTGCTATGCCAGAGGAGGGTGTCCAAAAAACCAGAATTATCTTCTAGAAGGTGGGCCCCTCGGAGAACAGGCTTCCCCCCTACGTGAGTGCTCTAGGAACCCATCTGCATCAGTGTACCAGCTGGCGTTGGTGTGAGAAGCTATGTTCAGCTTCAGTGAATTTTTTTCAAAGACTCTTTTAGTGTGTTTGGCCCATTTCATGATGGGTAATTTACGAGCACATCTGCCCACACTGCGGTAATTGTTCAGCAGTGTTTGACCAAAAGCGTTATGACTCCCATGTCCCACCTTCCTTATTCACCCAATCTGGCCCTGAGTGATTTTTTGGTATTTCCCCAGATTTTAAAAAAAAAAAAAGCCCTCAAAGGGAAACATTTTGCCAATGTGGAAGAGGGGTGAAACAAAAAATGGCAGAAGCACTAAAAGGCATCCAAAATCCAAGAGTTCAAAAACTGTTTCAGTAGTGGTGAAAAAGATGTCTGATAGGTGTATCCATCAAATGGAGAGTACTTCGAATGTGACTGAAGTTTAAATGTGTAAAAATAAATACACAATTTTTTATAAGTAAATCCCGGGTTTTTTGGTTCTCCCCTTGTGGAAGATGATGTTTGGTCATAGGAAATATATCACTTTTAATAAAAAAATATATATGCATGGAAACAAATGGTATCTTTGATTTATGAAATTATTAGTTATGTTTTGCTCTCCAAATTTTCTACACTGAACACTGAAAGTAAGAATGTATTATTTTGGGGGGAAAAAATTTCTCAAAAATAACCAAAAGTTAAAATTCATGAGGCAGGTCATATCAGAAAAATTGGAACATTTTGTAATGGCCCGATGCTTCCATGCTTAACTTCTCAAAGCTTATATCATCCCTTGGGGATTAAAGGTTGACAGATCCATTTTTATATCAATTTTCGTTTTCACTTTTCAGTGCCTTAAGTTCTGTGTACCCTCTGTGTCTGAGAGCTTCTGGACACATGCAAATATAGAGTCCAAAAACTTCTGCCCAGTTTAAAATCTAAATGGAAAAATGTTGAAACTAACACATGTTCTGCTCTTTAATTAATATTGAAGAGTTTTTGTCCTCATGTGACTTTGTTTTTTATTTGTTTATTTTTATTCAGAAAGGTGTATATCAGGATTTAGATCTTAGAATTTTCCCAAAGAGAAGAGCAAGCAAAGATAATGACATAAAATGCAAATAACTGTAGTATACTCTCGTTAGCTGTTAACATCACCCACCTGGACAGGGAGGGCATATGAATCCAGCAGGAACTAAAGTAACCTTCAGTTGAGAAGCAGGAAATAAAATGTCAGGTATAAGATAGCAAGATATTTCGAGCCAAAGAGGAAGCTTGAAGAGAGAATATGAAACAGGATAGAAGAAAAAGGAGGTGGAGAGTGAATTAATTAATTCTGTCATATTAGTTTTGGAGAGACCAATTGGAACTGGACCCAAAGCCTCTGGTGAGATACTCAAATTAAAATAAACTAAAAAACCAGGGGGAGAATGTTTTTTACAAGATACAAACAGCTTTGACTCACTCTTTCCAAATATCCTCTCCAAGAATCACCAATTCTAATAAAAGTTGTTTGTTCCTACATGGTTAGAGGTCAATAGGGCAAATTACTTCTTAGTCACCTTAAAATAAAATGGCTTCCATATGGTAAAGCCTGAGTTTTAAAGCCTCCAGCTCTAAGCGGTGCCTCAGGGGCACCACTATGCCAGCTCAGGCTCCAACTTGTATATGTGAAATCACTGTTGAGGCAGAACCACCTCAATCCCAGCAGATGGTGTTATCACAAAACAAGTCCTCTAACAGAGTCCCAGCATTGAACCAAGGGAGGGGGGTCGTCACCAAGGTAAAAGAGGGGAGCGAGGAAGATCTAGAAAGAAAATAGAAAATACGAAAGGAAGGAAAAGATAAGGAAAAGAGAAGTAAAGAGGAGATACAGAAAAAAAAGGGAAAAGAAAGAAGACGTGGGAGGGGATGAAATAGGGCTGCATGTGACACTTGAAGCAGAGCCCAGGGCAGGGGACTGAAGAGAGAGCAGCACTGCTCACCATCTCCCACCGTCCCACAGCCACTACCCCCAGGCCAGGCAAGAGGCCCCCCGCTCTGCTTCCTGAGCTTCGGAGAGCCCTGCACTGGCCCTCCCCCATCCTCTGGGAATGGGTCCGCAGACATGGTCCCTCAGAGCCCACAACTCCGCTTTTAGACCTCCTTCAGTAAACTTTAAGGCCTAAAATTCCCAATACAAATGTCCCTCAGAGGCCATGTAGGCTCCCAAGGTCTCCATGGGCACCTTCCCTGCCTCATCTTATGGGGCATGGTCTGCAGCTCTGATGTTTGCACTTCTAGCCTTGAGGGATGGGCCAAAGAACAGTCTCTCATAGTATGCAATTGTGCCTGAGGTTTGGACACCCACCTGTGGTGCCCCAGTGTGTTAGGTGGAGCTGGGAAGGGGAGACAAAAGGAGACGGGAGTCCTTAGTCAGGGGAAGTCTCTTCCAATCACATTTGATATAGAACCTGTAGGTTTCAAAAATTCTAAGTTAAAATCTGACCTTCCAGGTGGTTATAAAGAAATACTTATCAAGGTAAGAAAATAGAAAACAATTTGCACTTAACATGTTGCTAACTTGATTTGAAACTATTAATATGTGATATGTGGTTTTGCAGCTACACTCTTATTCTGGGCCTGCAAAGCCTACATGTGGGCCATAGACTAGGGGCAAGATAAACAGATAGATGGACTTTATTTGTATGTAAATAGAGGAGAATTTTTGCACACACACAAAAGAATCCAACAGCTGTCTTTAGTATATATAACATAGCATGTTTAAGCAGATCTACAATATAGTTCACAACAAAATAAACATGACTGTTTTTAGTGTTAGAGTAAGATGCTTCCATATACAGTTACCTGGTTTAGTAAATAACTGAGTGCAGTAGAATGTGGTTTCCAGAAATGGCCACATCACAATACTTCTCATTCCACATATTCTTTCAGAATCTTGCAATTGCCCCATCAAGATGTAGAGTCTGTCTCCTCCCTTGAACCTGGGTGAGCTTTTGTGACTTTTTAAACAAATAGAGTATAGCAAAAGCAGCAGCACTATGTGATATTTGATATTAGAATATGAAAGGTATGCGATTTCCTTCCAGCTCTCTCTGGGGACATGTTTTTGGATCCCAGTCACCATGCTGTGAGGAAGCCAAGCACCTACCTGGAGAGGCCAAAGGTAGGCATTCTTGTCCACATTCCTAGCTGAAGGCCCAGCGAAGAACCAGCTCAACCACCAGATATGTGAGTAAGCCTTCAGAATATTCCAGGGTCCACACATCGACTCAAAAGACTTTGCACAAATCATTGATTGCTGAGCTAAATTATTGTTGTTGTTTTAAGGTACTAAGTTTGTGACGCTTTATTACTTAGCAATAGATGAATGGATCTTTAAGTGTAAAATAATTTTATTTTAAAATGTGTTATTATGTAACACATACCTCACTGTTGACAATAAACTTTGAAAAAGATTAAGCTAGTTAAGCAAAAATAGAGTGGTGGCTCTTTCCATATGTAAACAGGCTTAATTCTATTTAATAATTTTAATGTTTAAACTCAGTTAAATTTAATAAAGGACAACCTCACACTGATTAAGATGGCCAATAGATAGAAAATAAGTTTTGGTAAGGTAAGGATGTGGAGAAATTGGAATCCTGTGTGTTGTCTATTAGGAAGTAAAATAGTACAACCACTTTGGAAAACAGTATGGTGGTTCCTCAAAAAATCAAAAATAAAACTACCTTATGATCTAGCAATTCCTCTTCCAGATATATATTTAAAATAATTGGAAGTCTAGCCTTGAAAAAAATATATGCACACCCATGTTCATAGCAGCATTATTCACAATAGCCAAAAGATGGAAGAAACATGAGTCTACTGATGAATGAATGGATAAATAAAATGTGGCATATACATAAATAGAATATTATTCAGCCTTATAAAGGAAGGAAATTCTGACACATGCTACTACATGGATGAATCTAAAGGACATTATGCTAAGTGAAATAAGCCAGTCACAAAAAAACAAACACTGTATGATTCCACTTACTTACGTAAGTTACCTGGAGTAGTCAAATTTATAGAGACAGAAGGTAGAATGGTGGTTGGCAGGGACTGAGGGAGGGAAGAATGGGAAATAGTCCTTTAATGAATACAGAGTTTCAGTTTTGCAAGGTAAAAAGAGTTTTGGGAGTTGGTTGCATAACAATGTGAAAACTGGTTTGTGCACTACTGATCTGTGCACTTAAAAATGGTTAAGGTAGGCCCTACCTGGTGTGGCTCAGTGGACTGAGTGCTGGCCTACAAACCAAAGTGTCGCTGGTTTGATTCCCAGTGTAGGGCCCTTGCCTAGGTTGCAGGCTAGGTCTCTAGTCCGGGGCATGTGAGACGCAACCGCACATTGATGTTTCTCTCTCCCTCTCTTTCTCCCTGCTTTCCTTTCTCTAAAAGTAAAAAAATAAAATATTTTTTAAAAAATGGTTAAGATGGTAAATTTTATGTTATCTATTGAATCACAATTAAAATTTTTAAGTTAAAAAGGGCTTCTTTGACTCTATGATTTCAGAGTCTCCCCCAGTCTTATTCATTTTCATATCCTATAAACATAGCCAAAAATTGTTGTGGAGTAAATCACCAGAATTTTCTCTCAGTTTGCATAAGCAATATTGCTCACCAAATTTTGTGGTATTATTGTGAAATGTATTAATATTTAGGCCAAGAAACAGTTGACAAAATGAATAGAGCATATGACTTTTATTTCATTGGTTCATTAATAAAAATGCATTTAATGGACAATATATTGTAGCATGTAACATCTTTATTAAGACTTACAGTCAAGGCTCCGGTCAGTGTTTATTTTAATCAAAATTCAATTCTTGTAGTCAATTATAATTCATTCTTATTTTATATTTATTTTTTATTTTGTATTTTTTAAAAGATTTTATTTTATTTATTTTTAGAGAGAGGGTAAGGGAAGGACAAAGAGAGGGATAAAAACATCAGTGTGGGAGAGAAACATCTATTGGTTGCTTCTCACACACCCCCAAACCAGAGACCTGGCCCACAACCCAGGCATGTGCCCTGACCAGGAATTGAACTGATGACCCCTCGGTTCACAGGCCAGCACTCAATCCATTGAGCCACACCAGCCACAACCATATTTTATATTTCAAGCTTGAAATATACACAAACTATTTGATTTTTTATACAATTAATTTTCTTGATTTGACCCATTAATGGTAGACAATTAAAATTTTCAAAAATGTAAAACATACTTTCTTCATTCTGTACAGCAAATAGTTTAGCTTTTTCATTTCACATTGCTGAACAAATTGAAAATATCTGCAACTACTTAGAATTATTAATTTCAAAAATAAAACATTTTTTCATATTTCTATGGAGAATTGTAGTTGTAATTTCACAAGCTACAGTTCCACAGATGCAATATTTTCTTTGTTTGTTTGTTTTAAATAGAAGCAGAGTTGATGTTTGGGGAAAAGGAAAACTCAGAGAAAAAAACTCCATAAATATCTTTATTTTTAAAACCTCATGTAAAATATTATCATGTACTGATTAAAATATAAAATTGTTTTGAATGCCTTTCATTTGTTTACACTGGAAAAGAGAGTCACCTTCTTGATGGCAGCACTGAATGACAGAGTCCTGACCTAAATAATTGTTGTTGACTTCTGCTTATACCTTAATGTTTGGGTATCACACACAGAAGGAAAAAAACAAGAATTTTTTTACTCAACATCCTGCAAGTTAACATTATTTTTCCAGTAGGAATAATTTCAAGTATTTTCAAATAAAGTCAAGCGATTTTTTAATAATAATAGTTTTCTTATTGTTTCTAATACCATGACCCATGTAGCTTACGTCCCAGAGCACTATTGTGGTTTAAAATACACAATCCTTGCCAAGGAATATAATTTTAATTTCAAAATGATATCAGGTGTTTTTACTGTATTTCCTGGACACTACGATAAAGATACATGAATCCCAGCAATTCTTAAAATCCTCTCTTTTCTTTTCCCCTTCCCATTTGTCGCCATCACATATATGATCTATTCCTGGCCCTTTTCCTCAAATCATCCAAAAAATTTCCTTCTCTACCTTCAGCCTGTCTACTATTATACTCTTTTCTCCTATTTTCAACTTATCTTCCCTCTCCTACCCTTTTATGATATAAATTGACATTGTATATACATAAGGCATTATATATAAATAGGCACCAAATTGTTCTCCTTCATTCTCCTACTATTCCCATCTACATCTCTACTCTAGTCTTTCTCTCCAAAGCCAAGAGAACTGGCAAAGACATCTTCTGAGGGGAAAACAATGCCTGAGCAAAGCTGAAAAATCTTTTGCAGACAGGTTGTAGGTATGAGAAAGAAACTAAAACTCTTCATAGCACCAATGAGTTTTAGTCTGTTACGTTCTAATCTACAAAATTTACTTATTTTTCAATAAAAATATAAAGCTGCTCGCAAAGAATCTCTAAACTTGAAAATCTGAAACCTTCCACTTCATTCCAGACTGTAAGTTTTAGATAACATCATCAGCAAGAGCCTAATAAATGGCAGGTTCTCTTCACTTTTTTTCAAGTACTTCAGAGAACTTCAAACCTAGAAGAAAAAAGGTTAGGGCAACTGTTTAGCCCTAAACATTTCTGCTTTGGCGAGTTGCAGTGACCGGGCTCGAAATTTTGGCCCTAGACATCATGAACTTCCCGCCCATGATGTGAGTCCCGAGAAACATCTGGGGTCTTTGCTCAACATGTCTCTAAAATTTCCCTGTGCTGCACATACAGGTTGCACACTATGATTTAATCAGCTGCCTTTAGAAAAACAGGCACTTAGAATTCTAACATACTGGAACCAGTCGTGGTGTTTTGAAAGTCACAGCAGGATCACACTTACACCCTAGGAAAGCACTCAGTCAAGAGTTCTTTCTTCTTACAGTTCTTCTCTTTATACAAAGTAAACTTTTCTTTCTTCGGTCAAAAGGACATAGTTATCGACATGAAAGCACAGTTCTCTTGTCTCATGAATCACTAGGTGACTTGGTTCCACATTAGGTCACCGCAGAACACAGACTGTAACAGGAACACATAAAACTCTAAAAGGGGAGGGGAGAGACGCTGTTCTGGAATATCGTTGCCAGAGTAACATAAACCTTGTGTGTTTTCACAAGGAAATGAGTCACTTGTTTCTGTTGGCTAAAACTCTGTTTTCTTTAATTTCATATTTTAGTTGTCTAATATATGCTGAAAGAGCCCAGGGTTTCCAGTCTTCAGATGAAGATATCTTGCTAATTAAATACTCAACAGAGGGTTTGCACGGTAATTAAACAGAACAGGATAAAAGGAACACTCAAGCCACCAGGAACACCCAGGGAAGGCAGGGGTGAGAGCACTCCAAGGTAATCAGTTTTTTGAGAGGGAGCCTGGGCTTGGGGGCAGGGGCAGGCTCTGCACATTGAGGTAATTCAGGAGAAAACAACAACCAGAAGTAAAATGTACTGAACCCAGTTTGTTTTAAAGATATATATAGTGTATACAGTATACACTATATATAGTCCAATAATTCAAGGCAAACACAAAGTTAGGATGTGTTTGCCTTGAATTATTGGACTATATTTTTCTTTCCTTTGTATGGCTTAGTATTAGAAAGTATTAGTGCAGGAATTACGAATGTAAATTCACACATGACTCGGGCTGGCTATGGGATAGAAGGGAGGGTTGGGACCTGTGGCATTAAAACAAAATGTTTAAGAAACACACACATCTGCGAACCAGATTCAGCCAGCAGGGTGGTAAATCAAGACCTCTATTCTAGAACGCCAAGAATTGCATTATTTTTTACTTGTATTTGAAGACTCACTTTCTTTTAAATATATGCACTAATACAAATGTCAATGCTCATTCAAAAATATCCTGTTATTAATAGAACTGGGTATACGAAGCATCACAGTACTTGCTCTTGGACTCATGTGTAGTGCCTCTTCAGGTTCTGCCGTTGCTTTTGCTTTTCCAAATATACGGCCATTTTTTCTCCCTGCTTTCCCTGACACCTCTTTAAGCAAGTAGTCAATAGTCCCTGCTAATGCATTAGAGCCTCTTTTCCCACAATTTCAGAAACCTATCTTCAACTGCTTGCTTTACTGGAACTGTTGAGCTCCTAAGCACCACATTTAATGGATTTTCTTAGTCTTTATTCCCTTTGGCTTCCACGCAGTGTCAGCCATTATTGAATGGGCCACTCCTTATTTGTACTGCTTTCTTTATTCAGCTCCCCTCTTAACCAAACTAAGCTAATTTCTCAGTTTAGCTTCTGTTGATGGCTTCCATATTTAAATGATCCAAGTCTGATTTCTCTTCCTAATTACTTAGGGGCGTTTTTACTTGATACCCAACGTACCACTCCAACATAATATTTAAAAAGTCAAACTCTCCCTCTTCCTCCTCTAAACCAGCATCTCTTCCTGACTCCATTATTTCTGTCAATAGCTCTATCATTCTCCCTGCAAGGCAATCCCAAACCCAGGAAACATCTTTGATTCTTCCCTTTCCTTCCTTTCTCCTGCACATCTGATCAGTGACCACATCAACTGATTCTTGTGAAGTAATCTATTTTGTGTTCATGCCTTCCTTTCCAATCCCACAGCCACACCCTTGTCTAGAACTTCAGTTATCGCTTCACACCTAATTTATTACAACAGGTTCCTAATTGGTCTCTGCCTGCAGTCTCTCAGTGCTACCACCCTGAGCACCGCAGTCAGACAGGTCTTACTTTAAAACTTCATTGTACAGGGCTTATTCCTGCTCATAGCTTCCACGGGCATCTCGTGACTGAAAAAAGGTCAGACATCACAGCCTAGTGTTCCAGTTCTCCATATTGTGCCTATTATTGCCTACCTTTATCTTCCCCATCTCTCCTATGGAGTTCTTCCCGCTGGGCTGATCTTTGCATTGTCTCACTCCCTCCCCTCACTATTACCCAACTGCTCAAACAAAGCTCTTCATCCTAGAAAGGGTGTCCCATCCCATTTTACTCCTTTTCACTATCTTTGCTCACCTCGTAGACCATCTCTTTGCCGAAGGCTTTCCTTAATCATACAGGCACCTCCTGCCATAATTCAGTTTGTTGTTATTAAATTATTTTGTGTTTAGGTCATGTTCTTATCAAGAATTCCTGGCCTTCTAAAGACAAGAAGTGTGTCTCTGGTTTATGTATACTGTAGTCACAGTGGTATAGCTACAGTAAGTTTTCTATAATTATGTCTTCATAAGGATGGTAATTAGTAATGTCACTTGTGACTACTAAATTGTACACTGAGTTGAATATTTAAATATAGTAATGAGTGTGTTTTCAAGATTTTTGTAACTTCTTTTAGTCATTTGTTCATCTTTCATGCATGTCTGAAAGATTTAAGGACATTAATTAAATGTCTACTCAATTTGTATCATAATTAAATTAATCCAAATCCTTATTTAGCATCCATGCTCTTTTTTTCCCCTTAGGTATATATATTTTTTCTTCTCAGGAATATTTTTTCTTCTATATTTGTATTTATATTGCATATACTTCATTAATTCTTATTTTTATTTTCTTTTAAAGTATAGTTTTTAGAATTCAAACTCAAAAATATAAAATGTACACAGTATCCCAGTTTTTCATTTCCTTCTTTTTTCCAATGTGTAACCATTTTATTAACTTTTTTACCCTTCTGGAGAATTTTAAAATATGTGCAAAGCCAATATGGCTTTTTTTTACCATATTTTTTTGACATCTCCCATTCCTGATAGTTTTTTTCTTAATTTTCATCAATAACTTTATTGATTTTGATATTTTGAGTATGTTGACAGTCTCCCATGTGGTATTACACTGACTGTTCTCATTTAATGCCTCAATCGGCTTGCTATCAATTTCAGCTGGTCTACCTGACCATGGACTATTGAGAAATCTCCAGCACAAAACTTCAAAACCACTTTTGACACATTCAACACCTCCCTACACTGAACAAATCCTTTTTTGCATTTTAGTTATGGTTTTACCTCCTTAAAAAATTTTTTATTGTTATTCTATTCTAGTTGTCCCATTTTTCCCTCTTTGCCCTCCTCTGTCCAGACCAAATCAATAGTCACTGAAACAGGAAACAGAAAGAAATTAAGTTAGAGTTTTGAAAAAAAATCTATAATATTCTATTAAGTTAATCTATAAACTTCTAGTCAAATAGAATTTTAAAAAGAGATAAAACAATATCAGGCATTTATTGAAGAAGATACAAGATACAAGAAACAGTGTGCATAGGACACTGATGCCTCCATGCCCTTCAAAGTAGGCACCTTGGGACCTCACACAGTTCCCCCTGTCTCCATCAGCTGCCCTGTCATGTATTGCTGAATCTCATTGATGGTCTGAAATTTCTTCCCTTTCAAAGATTTTAGTCTTGGGGAAAGACAGAAGTCGCATGGCACCAAGTCTGGGCTGTAGTGGTGGCTGGGTCACCTGAGTGATCTGATGTTTTGCCAAAAAACTCTGCATGAGATGTGACGTCTGAGCGGGTGTATTGTCATGATGAAGCTGCCAATTAAATTACAAGTTGCCTTTAGCTGTGGCCTTCTGAATCGTCTGAATAGTTTCCACGTGGTGGAGCATTCAAGCTTATTGCAAAATTTGATGTAGAGTCATTGCTCTACTCACTCAGTCATTTCGAATGCAATGGCCACACAGTTCACTTGCTCACTCAATGGCGTCTACCACCTCCACTGACTAGTACAGTGGAGTCATCATTGTTCACGCACTCTCATTGCAGTCCACTCTCCTGGGCTGCCAGGTTACATCGATGTCATGCAAACCATTCTCATTGTGTTAGCAATAACTGGACTTTTTCCATTGTCTTCTTCAAAAAACAACTTATCATTTAAAAATAGTCCTCTTTTCTCATTACTGTTCCGTGTTCTGAATTCTACTTTGTTTGATATTAATAAAGCTGCTCCAGCTTTTCACTTAGTGTTTGCATGGTACAGTTTAATTTGTTTTCACTTTTAACCTGTGTCTTTAGATTTATGGGTTTCTTGTAAATAACACATGATTGGATCCTGCATTTTCATCTAATCTGACAATCTCTGCATTTTAATTGAAGCATTTAGACTACTTACTTTTAATAATGTGATTAACAATGTGGTTGAATTTAAATCTACTATTTTCATATTTCTTTTTATCCCATTTATTACTTCGTTTTGGGTTAACAAGATTTTTTTATGATCACATTATATCTCCACTACTGACTTATTAGGTATATCTCTGTTTCATTATTTCAGTGGTTGCCTTAGGGTTTGCAATTTACATCTTTAATTTATCACAGTCTGCTTTTAAGTAATATTTTATCCTGTGCATATTTTACCTACATATAGTGTAAGAACCTTACAACATTATGCTTCCATTTCCTCCCTCCTATCCTTTGTGTCATCTTTGTCATCTATTTTACTACTATATATGCTATACCTCCATAATACATTGCTGATATTTTTGCTTTAAACAGGTTATTAGCTTTTTAAAAAGATTTTAAGTAAGAAAAATATGCCTGTTATATTACCCATATATTTTCCATTTCTACTGCTTCTCATTTCTTTGCATAGATCCAGATTTTCCTCTGGTATAGTTTACCCTCTCTCCGATGAACTTTTCAAAATATTTTATGAAGTACTGATATGCTGATAATGAATTCCTTCAGCTTTTGCATATCTAAATGTATAGGTTAGTAATCAGTGAAACACTCAAGGGAACCCCCTGCAAATCTCCAGAGCTGTTTCTCTGATCCAGTCCCTCCTTTCCTGTATCTGCCCCACAGTTTCTAGTTTTGCCCCCTGCCCACCCCGCCAAACTAGTCTCCCTCCTCTTCTCAGTAAGATAGCCCAGCTCTGTTGGGTTCCATCTTTATTTGCGGAAGCCTGGAAACTGTCTCCAGGCAAAGAAAACTAGAGCACTTACTGATATTTTTGTTGTTGTTTCTTTTTCTCAGGGATCACAGACCTAGGCTGCTTTTGTCCAATATCTAGAAATTATTGCCTCATATATTTTGTCCAGTATTCTCCTAAGGCAGAAGATTAAATCTGCTCCCTTCGCTCTGTCTTATCAAGAATCAGAAGTTGCTATCAGTTTAGTATCAATCTCTATTACTATGAGTGAGGCTGAGTATCACTTCTAGTGTTTAAAAAGAGGATTTGTATTTCTGTTTCTGCAAATGGTTTATATCCTTCATCCATTCTTCTGTGTTGTTGGTTCTTTCATCATTTTCAATAATATCATTTAATGTGAGAATTCTGCTTCGGTGATTCTTTATAGTTACAAAGCTAGTTTTCCTTATCCATTCATATTTCAATAGTTTTTTCTAAAATAATTTGTAAAGCTGTTCTACTGGTGTTTTAAAGATTCTTCACTCCATTTTTATGTTTGCATATTTCTATACTTATAGTGCAAATATCAATTCAACAAATGTTTTTTCAAGAATTCAAGACCCACATATAACTATGCCAGAGTAAAAAACCAAGCAAAGGACATATTTTATGACCTTAAAGAGTTTATGAAGGGGGAATATACAAAGTTGGTTGGGGGAAGACAAAGACAAGATTGGCTAAGGTTAGTCATGGATTCTCTTGGAAAAGATGTATCTTGAGGAAAATTTTGAGCAAAGTTATAAAATCTAAATATGTTGGGAGAAAGCAGGCAAAGTGGGCTTTCCAGGTTAATGGGGGAAAAAAAGAGAGAGAGGGAGAGAGAACAGGCAAGAGTAGTAGAGTGGGGAGGAAATAATCCAGAGAGGTGTTCTCTGTGGAGTTGCAGCCTTGACTCAGATCTCATTTTATAGCCTTTCTATAGGAAGGAAATATTGGTCTTGAGAAGCAGAAGTTCAAATTCACAGAGGCATAGGGAGCTAGTTTCAGAGACTTGCAGGCAAACACAGCACTGCCTCATAAATAGATGAGAACAAGATTCCCTAATTAACAGTTTATGAATGTTTTCATGGATACTGGTGCAGTTTTAGAGGCATATTTGTGAGTTCATTGTTGTCATGTTTACTTAAGAAACATGAGTACTCAGTAACAGGTTTAACTGCTATTCCACATTTTTATAAAATTCTGGTCATTCTTCTTGCTACTGATTACTAGGCTTCCCACTGTAGAGGGACTGACCAATTTTTATTTCCCAACCTCATACTTGTCCGCATTCCTCTGACCTCCTGGTCACATTAACCAGAAGCTTTCTCCTAAAGCAAACCCTGGAAGTCCCAAGGTGGGCGATGGAAGTTTTAAGGGCTAAAAACAAAAGGGAAACAAAGTAAAACTAGGCAATCACAAAAATAAATAACAGAGGAAATATTAATATCACATAAGTCAAAAATCAAACTAACAGCCCACATGCTGACCCCCCACTACCTTTGTAGCAGATGACCTTAATCCCATTTTCCAGCCTCAATGGCTCACGTTTGTGAGCCCTGTGTCACTACACAGTGAGGGGAGGGGCACCATCTCTTGTGTTTTCCTGCTCTTGACTTCTTCACAAACTCAACCATCAATGTGTGCCTACTTTTTCTTACTAATGGCTCAAGCTCCTGAAACCTTATTAGTAGAAAGGAAAATACCATCTCCTGAGGGGCATAATTCACTTAATAATTGACCAGAGGCTTTGAGGTTTTGCATAGTTCAAAACTTGGGGTCAATCCAATAGATAAATATGGGTCTGATCAAAAAGGTGATGAAAGAGAAATACCAATAGTGGGATAGAAACATTTAAGAGAGCTTCTAAATTGACAAAAGAAATTAAAGAATGAAAAGTAACTTGATCAAATTTATAAAGGTAAGAAAAAATAGGGCACAACAAATTAATTATATTAATTAATTTAAATGGATGAAATAAAACCACACATATCAATTGTAACATAGAATTTAACCATACTAATTTTCCTATTTAAAGGCACTGTTACTTTGGTATATATATATTACCAAAAACCTGAGTTATATATTGTTTATAAGAAACACAATTTAAACAATGGAAGTTTTAAGGGCTAAAAACAAAAGGTAAACAAAGTAATACTAGGCAATCACAAAAATCAATAACAGAGGAAATATTAATATCGCATAAGTTAAAATTAAGGTGATGAACACTAAATAAAATAAGGAGAGATTTGGTGATAAAAGTCTTTTCTTTCAAAAATATACCATTCATAGATCTATCTGCAAAAAATAGTATATAAATGAGAAAAATTTTTAGAAAAAATTAAATTAAATTAATTAAATATAGTGTGAGGTTTTAAAATACCTGTTTCAGAGGTGGGCTGAAAAGTAAGAAGAAGAAATAAGTTAAAAAAAGGAGATTAAGTAATATAATAAACAAACTCATAATATGATAAGTAGAGATGCTTCATATAGACATATTCTTTTCCTTTCTCCATGCCCATGGCATATTTACAAAATTAGTTACATAATGGCCACAAAAAACATCCTTAGCAAAATTTTAAAGCTGATATTTTATAGGCCACATTCTGCAATCATAACCTAGTAAAATTAAAATAAGAAAAATACCCAAACAATTCTACCTACTTGGAAATTAAGACCCATATTACTAAATAATTTTTGGAAATGAAAGCAGCTACTAAAAATGGTATGAAGTAGAAGGGGCCCACATATCACTTGTACACAGCCCTCTGTGAGGAGACAAGAAGTCATCTTTCATTCCCATCTGTCATTTTTATGTTTATTTTAGCAAAGCAGTTACCCTTTCACATTCCATATGCTGGTGTGTGTCTGGGATTGATATTTACTGGTTTATTTATTGATATCACTGATTTGTTCTGTCAAAAGTAAATCAGTGCTTCAAGAGCAAATTAAATTGCCCAACTTTTAGAAATGTTTACAACATGTGGTTAGTTTTGGTGTTTTCAAATATGTGGTTTAATACAATTTTATACCTTCTTACTCACGGGCATTCATATTAGAGTTAGTAATGCAAAACACATAGGACAGAACACAGAATACTTGTCACACATTCATTAGCTATTATGTTTTTAAATTTCTATTTGTTTTATTTTATTTTAGAGAGAGAGGAAGGGAGAGAAAGAGAAACACCTACCTGCCATTCCACCTATTCATGCATTCACTGGTTGATTCTTTCTGTGTCCCAACCAGGGATCAAACCTGCAACTTTTGCATATCAAGATGATGCTCTAACCAACTGAGATACGTGACCAGGGCAGTTATAATTGTTTTAATATGTGAGTTCCTACTTGCTCGGCTCGGTAAAAAGTCCTGCCTCCTCCTCCCTTTGCCAGTCCACAGGTTCCCTCTCCTAGTGCGTGCACAAATCTCCCACGGTGCATCTTTCTTCTCCTCCAAGGGCCTAGTTCCCATTACTCTCAATTGGTCTCAATTCCCCCTGCTCTCCAGCAGAAACTCAGACATGGCCCTTCTTTCCAGCTCTCTGATAAATAATGAAGAATGGAAATGAACGGCCTTCTATTTCTCAGCAGGTCCAAATGCTTACTCTAGAGTTCTCAAGTATGTGGGCTTCATGGGATTCATATTCTAATGGCGGAGACGGAAAATAAACAAGTAAACCAATAATAATATAACAGGTAGTGATACAAGCTATGGACAACACAAAAGCAAGGTATATCAGTGAAGATCCTGCCAGAAAAACAGTAGTCCAATAAACAATAATCCACAGTTTAATATGGGGAATTAGTTGCAATGATGTCACCTATGCTTAAAGAGCAAGAGGGGACAATGAGACACCCGAGAGATTTGTAACTGCCCCTCAGGCTGAAGAATAAAGGAAAGAAGTGGCATCATTAAAGCCCAGGGGCCACGGCCACATTGCAGATGCTGGAATCAGAGCAGATGCAGTCATTTTAGGACACCCACCCAAAAAAGAGAAAAATGGAGAAATCTCCTGGATTCTTATCTCTTCCTTCCCTCTTCCCTCCCACAAAGGATGAATGTCTCTCTCTGAACAAACTGAACTGGAAGCCAATTAGCAAAGAGGCTGGGAGATGTAATATGCAAGGATCGGCAGTACAGAGAGAGTAGAGGAAGGCAGGGAAAGGTTCTGAGACGAAACAGACAAATGGTTCACTGAAAGAAACATTCAGAGTGACAGGTGGTGAGTGGGAGCTATTTCAGAGAGGGTGGTTAGGAAAGATCTCTTTGAGGAGATGACATTGGAGCAGATACCTGAATGAAGTAAGGGATTAATTCATCTGAAGATCTGGGAAACAGTGTACCAGGAAGAGGGAAGAACAAATTTAAAGACTGAGAAGGAAACTAGATGGGCACAGTCACAGAACAAAAAGGAGACCAATGTGGGGAGAGCAGAGTGGGTAAATGATAAGCTAGCAGGAGAGGAGGCGGTCTGGAGCTTAGATTTGGTGCTACATGTGATGGGAAACCAGGGGAATGTCAGAGTAATAGAGTGATGTGACCTCATCGGCATTTTTGAAACGTCCTGTTAACCTTGAAAATTCAAATAGCATCAAATACTGATCCTGCATATGTCCCCATGAGCTCTACTGTGATTCTGCCTCCCATTCTACCCCTCTGATGCAGAACATCCCACAGGACCATCTGGGATTTGCAAATGTTGTTGCAACACAATTACCCTTAAGGCATTCTGTTTTTCCTTCTAGAGCAGCCCTGTCACCATTGTCTTTCCAAATCATTTAGAGGGAAACAGACTTGAGGAGACCACACCTAAAATGGCTGTGCTGGTGCTGGGGCTCTCTGCTGGTTGGAATCAGAGCTATGAAAAGGCCAGAACCACTCTTAGTGAAGAATACAAGACATTGGAGGGAAATGTGAGGTCATTTTCTTCCATGCAGGAATTCTAGCTACTAGGATTCACTCTGTTCTCTACAGAAGGATAATTAGAGTAAACATACAAAGTCTCACATGTCACAAAATATTATTATTATTATTGTGATTCTTTTTCAGTATTTAACAATATAAAAACTATCCTTAGTGCCAAACAAAAACAAGTAGTGCGTCAGATGGACCCACGGACTTCAGTTTGCCAACCTCTTGACAAATCTTCCTCACAAAGCTTCCAGCAAGCTTGTTTAAATAAGAATGAAAACCCAGATATGACTAAATAGTTGGGGAAATCTCTAATAGGAGAGTCAGAAACCAAAATAAAGAAACAGCAAAAAAAAAGAGGAATTCACAAGAAACAAAATCAATGCAGGGAGTATGAAGAAACCCACACTGAGACATGTTGGTCATAAAAGGGATTCATGGGATAAAAAGGGGGCAGTGTCACACACAAAGGATCCAGAACCAGAATACCATTGGATTACTCAACAGTAATACTAGAAGCTAAAAAACAATGGGGTAATTACTTCCAAATGTTGAGCAAAAATAATTTTTGTCATAGAATTAATTCTCTCAATCAAGTATAAAGATAGAACAAAATCATGTTAAGTCACTGGATCTAAGACACAAGGGATCCAGTACAAGAGAAACAGTAGAAATCCTCAGGATGATGGCAGAATAAAACCCCTGGGCAGCTGTGTAGCAGGTCTTGATAGTCCACCTTACTGAACTGGAACATGAACATGTATTAATTCTAGGAGTCTCCACTTTTCACGGAGAATTAAGGGGTCTCCATCTCTCCCATACAGAGAGAGAGAGAGAGAGAGAGAGAGAGAGAGAGAGAAGAAAGAGGCCAAGAAAAAACAAACAATTGTTAACAGGGGAAATAAGAAGTCAAATAGGAAGGAAATATAAGAATAGCATGAGGTACATGACTCAGCTATGCCTAAAACTCATGTTCAGGGCAACACAAACTGAAATTTGCCCTAACTCAAAATTATGATATAATGTTATTTGAGGTGGGAAATTATAATATAATTTTATTATGAAGCGGGACTAAGAAGAAGGGGAGGGGTGTTAGAGATAGCTAAATTCTTATCTTCCAGGGTAAGCAGAACATCAGAGGATAATCTCTACAACAGAAAATTCAAGTAAGAGCAGCGTAAACATGCAATTTAGAAATACAGAGAAAATACCTAAGGAACAAATAAAAGTGTTGAAAGTTATCACAGCTGGGGACCAAGAGTGGAGGATGGGGAGAAGACAACCCTTTGTTATTTGAATAATTATTACAAGAATTACAGAATAATGACACTTTAAACTATGCCCATGACAACTTTGATTAAAACAGAAATTCACACACATACAAAGATCGTGTTGGCTGCTATATTCAGAATTGATTGGAAAAGGGGCAAGCGTGAAAGCAAGAAGTCCAGTTAGGGGTTATGTCTAGGCAGAAGGTAGCAGCAATAAAGATAAAACTTGACAGACTCAAAATGTACTTGGGAGGTAGAAGTTACCCCATTTGGTAATGGGTTGACCATGAAGGCAAACGAAACAGAGCTGTCAAAGACAATTGCCAGGTTCCTGGTGTAAGCGACATATGGAAGTACCATTTAAAGAGATGTGAAATGTGTTTCAGTGGAGGAGCATATAAAACTTTTAGCTCTCATGTGAGGAAATAGCTTACCAGCACTGTATTTTAATGGTGACCAGCTTCTCTGATTTTCATAAGAATCTAATTTTGGAAAACTCTTCCTATGAGATAGAATTTCCCAAGTAGGAAGATGAGTCACTTCGTCATTCCTCTGACAACTGATAAACGGTATTCCCTAGGGTTGTCAGTGCGTCACCTACACAGTTCTGTTAACCTGCCTCACAATTTCTACCAGCCTCGTATTTACAAACTACAAGGTAAAATTTATGAGTGGCACTGATTTGCTGAAAATATCATCTTTTTACTGAACACATTGTTGCTATTTTCATTACATTTAACAAATGATTTTAGGATACATATACGACTAAAATTCTAACAAACCAAGTGAAAATATTTAAATATGCCCCAAACTAAACTAGAAATCAATACTCACTAAAGTATGCACAGGGACCAAAGGAATCTGCGTGGCAGTTACTCATCTTAAGCCACATTCTCAGAAATACTTTTTGGGAGTGTTTGCAGTGCAAATGCTCTACATTTACAACTGAATTACACCAGGGTAACCGGATGCTGAGTCTCTGAGGACCAGTTGAAGAACAGAGGACACAGATTTAGGTCAAAATAAGAGAGGAAACCAAAGCAAAGAACTAGTTAGCTGGAAAACTTGTGAGGAAAAACAGCCACATGAGAAGAGAAAAGCAAAGCAATTGAAAGCACCAAGCTGACGTCATCCCAAAAGACAGCACATGCCTCCAAAGGCAAGTTGCATCACCCTAGATCAGGAGTTGAGAAAAAGGGAGGTGGCACTGAGGTCAGAGCTGAATTGTTTTTAAACTCTACTTTGTTTTGTTAGCACAAGGGCTGTGTGGCTACCCTGCCGTGCTGCTCCCCGAAACCATGAACGAACACAGAGCCAGTCTGCAAGCTGCATGGACAACGTATGTCAGCAGCTTAACAGGTACCAGCTTGTCAGGTTTTTATTACTTCTTACACAAACAATTCTAAATACCACAACTTCTGGAGAAGTGATAAGCTCCAGTGAGTTAGGTTGGTTAGCATTCCTTCCTTTCTTTCCTGGAAGCCTTTTCCACCAGCACTCGAGCTTCCTGGGCTGGGCCCCGCATCAAGTCCCTCAATAAACAAAGACTCTTTCTTGTTCTACAATCAACTAGACAGTGTCTTTTTGTTAGGTGTTCCCTACTATGTATATTTTTATTTTAACTGAATTATCCAGTGAACTTTACCATCTGAACAGACTTCGTTTTATGTTTCCTAAATATACCAGATCAATTATCTGTTCTGAATTTAGTAGACACATTCAGGGAAGCAATTCCCCCTTCTTGTCTAGTTTTGTCATTATGCTGGTGTGTTATTGTTCCTGATGGGCACATCCTTGCCAGGAATGTGAAAAGGAGTGTGTTAGGTACACCTTGCTGCACATACACAGGCACAGAAACACACATACTCACATTCACATACTTACTGAAGTAGATAAGGCTCTCGCATTGAAGCAGGTTTTTTAAAGACACCCTTCCATTGAAAATTAGACATCTTTCTTAGCAGTCAAATAACTAGCATAATTAATTTAGAATACTTTGATGATCAGTTTTAGAAATGCTAAGTCTTAAATTAAGAGAACTAGATAATGTCAACTGAAGTCTAAATAGGTACTCAAAGGCCTGGGGTAACATAGAAGGACAGTTTATTCCGCTATCCTGGTAATTGACTAACCTTTGGTCACTTTGAAACAGATTCAGTTTCTCCTTTTATCAAATAGCAAGAAATCTTCCTACCAGCCTGATTGGAGAGTAGTAAAGATTTTTGTCCAGGAAGGCAATGAATTTATTTTGTGGATTTCAAAATAAAGATGGGTAAATATATTGCAACAATATAGATAGACCGGGAGAATATTATGCTAAGTAAAAGAAGCCACTCAGAGAAAGACAAATACCATATGATCTCATTTATATGTGGAATCTAATGAGCAAAATAAGCTGACAAACAAAACAGAACCGGAGGCATGGATACATGGAACAAACTGACAGATGAAGGAGGAGCGTGGGGGAGGGAGGGTCTGGATACAAGAAGGTAAAGAGATTAGCCAAAGAACATACATGCATAGTCCATGGACACAGACAGTGCGGTGAAGGCCAGGGGAGCAGGGCTAGGGGCTCGAGTGCAGGTAGGCAAAGAGGAGGGAAAATGGGGATATCTGTAACAGTGTCAACAATAAATTTTTTTTAAAAGATGGGTAAGTATAACCTATTGAACTAATTCTGCTAGAGCAAAGGTTACACAAATGATAGAAGACAGTATCCAAAAACATTAAACATACTCTCATGTGTTCATTTCAGCTATACATATATTAATAATCATTGCTTAGGTTATTGAGTTAATTTCATCCTCTAGTTTAGTGCTTCCCCCAATTTGGACAAAATTACCCAGGAACTATTAAAAACCACTGATTCCCTGGCCTTTATTCCAGATGGCAATATCCAGGAGCAAAATCTAGGCATGGATTTTTAAAAAGAGCCTCAGTGATTCTGAGCCAGGTTTGGAATCACTGGCTTATGAATGCCAACATAACTGGCTCTTCATTTGTTGTGTCTGGCTACTTCGTCTGTCTTAAAAACCAATGTACCTGTCCTCTGGTAATCAGGAATGCATACGGTTGAATCAGTCAATTATTCATGCAAAAATTTCTTAAATGCAATCTTGGAGAGACCCATTAGTGGTTCTCTATCACTGAACATTGCATTAAAGATTACTCTCTTGATCTCAGTTCAGCCCCAATCTGCTAAATTTAATTTACTGTCAGGATGTAAGGAAGCTGGGCAATAGTTTAAAAACTTCACTGGATAACTTAATACAGCCTTGTTGATAATTTTGTGGCTGGATAATAGTTTGATAGATTATTTGGTAGGCCTTCCATACCTGCATTTTTCACTTTTCCCCTCCCCAGGCTCTCTTCCGTCTCTTCCATTTTGGTTTCATGGTGGGGAGGGGACAATATGCAGACAGAGGAAGACTTTCTCCTTGCTGTTTTCCAAAACCCTGATCCCGTAAGAGAATTTACAAGACTAGAGGAAAAGGTAAAGGGGACACAAGTTTTGAGAGAAAAAACAGAGTTGTCTGGACCAAAGGACAGGGGAACAGGGCTATCTCCCAAAATCTTCTCAGGGTTAGGAGATGAAGTAAAGGAGGCTTACTCCTCCTAGGAATTTCCAGGATTTGTCAGGGCCTAAATGGTGACCGCGTGATGTACCAGATAAAGGGATCAATAGTCATTGCCTCCTAAAAAGTACCTGAATCCCAAGCACGGTGTACAAATAGCAGGGACCACCATGCCTGGGATGGGGAGGGGAGGGGGGCAGTCCTGTGAATAAGGGACAATGGCTGGCTCAGCATTTATCTGTGTGACTGGAAAACCAGAGACTAGATGCCCTGCCACGGCACCCTGGCACCTGGCATGGTGTAAGGCCCTAAGGCTTCATTTCCTAAGGCTTCTCTAACAAAATACCACAAACTGGGTGACTTAGAACAACAGGCATTTATTGTCTCACATTTCTGCATAGGAGAAGTCTAAAATCAACGTATAAGCAGGGCCATGCTCCCTCTGAAACCTATGAAGAAAAGCCACTTGCCTCTTTCACCAGGAACCAGCACTCCTTACAGGTCCTTAGTTTGTAGATGCATCACTCCAATTTCTGCCCCATCATCACATGGCTGTCTTCCGTCTGCGTGTCTCTCTCCTTTCCTTATAAGGGCTCCAGTCACATTGGATCGAGGGTGCATCTGACTCCAGTACAACCTCCTCTTAACTAAATATATCTGCAAGGACCCTATATCTAAATAGGGTCACATCCTGAGATACTGTGGGTTAGGACTCCAACATATCTTTTCAGTGGAAACAATTCAACCCATAACAGGCACCCATAGCTCAACCTGATCCCAAAGAGAGAAAGAACCCCAGAAGTCCTGAAGTGAACCTTCCACAAATTGGTGAGAGCAGGACCTGGATACAAAATTAAAACAATTAAGAGAAAGTTAAGTGTAAAAATAATGTATTGCATACCTGAGTCTGTAGACTGACAGACAATCTTGTGCACTATAATTTTCATTCAAATGTTGACTATGTATATGAAGTGCTTAATATTTTAACAATCTCTTGTGTACAATAGATCTGGTATTTCTTTATACCAGCTCCCTAGCCCCATCCTCAGTGTTTCTGTTTAGCACACTGTAAGTACCTGTCAAAATTGAAATAAATGAATAAATAAGTATATCATGGAGGATTCAGATAGAAAACATACAACTTATTAGATATTAACACAACCTGATGCTTTGTTTTGAAGATATCAAAACTACTTATAATAAAGTTAGTTTCTACTTTGATTTCTGAACCCAATGCTACTATAAAAGCCATTTCAGTTAAAGAAAATTAGCTTCATTTACATTTTCCTTTTTAATTTTCATAGTTACTTTTTCTATATTTTATTTGATTTTTCCTTCTCCTTCAAGAAGATCACTTGGGAGTTGCAACCCCTCTAAAAATTCTAAATGCAAGTACAATATTTAAAGCTCATTTGATTCAAATTATTCCTTAAAACAGCAGCTTTTTGAAAAGGTTAAATTTTCTTCTAATGTAATCAGATTTTTAAATCAGAATGCTAGTGCTCTAGTAGTTACATTTATTTCAGAAATGTCAACCAAAAATTCACTCTTATAACAAACTACAAAAATAAGAGTTACAGAACCTATGTCACTTTTGAATTGTAGCAAAAAGAAGACCCAATATATTGCATTTTTAAAAGATAGAAATTTGATTTAACTGACATAACATATTTTGTGACCTTGTTTCATGGCTAAAAATTGGCAAACTTTCCCCTATGTCCTTCTCATCTTTTGGAGGAAGAAACACAAGGATAAAGTCAGATGTTTGCATTGTTGAGTTTGAGCTCCCCTATAAAGGGTATTTAAAACTTTTTTAAAAAATACTGCATGTGTGTGCATGTGCATGTTCAGAAAAAAAAAAAAAATGTTTGACCTAACATCCAGCCAAAAGACACAAACCCACTGATCTCTTGCCATGAAGGAATAATCACCTTTGATGCCTTGCAAAAGATTTCCAGCTGTTCAAGAACAATTCAAGGCCATTAAACTAGATTTTAAAAATTAAATCTTAGTTTTTGGAGTCATAAAAGTTGATGCAAACTATAGCCCACAAATAAACATGAATTTAATTGTTAATATCTGTTCAATTCATACCCACCCTATCTTACTTTAGTATCGTGTTAGGACTTGAAATACTTTGACAGAAAGGTAAGTTTAAGAAATCATTCATTCTATTCCTATTTCTTCAGACTGAGCTCTTCTTAAATTATCCTTAGATATTGAAGTTGGACATCTCCCTAAACCACTGTGTACCTGTGTTTTCTTTTGATGATACAGAGTTTTGGGGGAAACCAGGAAAGTATAGTTTAGAAGTCTTAGTAAAGTCTCTGTTTCCCAAATGTTGACTGGACCAATAGATAGCATGAGAGGAACCCACAAAATTTGACCTTATTCTTGACAGAACACTAAAAGAAATGCTAGTGCCCTAGCCTTGACCTAATTCCATTTGGCTTAAGGAAATTGAAAGGACTGAAAGAAGACACACTTAGTGTTCTCAAGGGAAAAAAAGAAAACCATTATAGTGCTAAATCGGAGCACAGTTCTACAAGAACTAAATTATTATATTAGCTTGGTGACCAAGGCCATTGCCTTTAGCAAAGTAAGGAGACTCTAGAACCAGGCTTAAAACTCTTATTTGCCCTAGTGTTGCTGTGGTCCATGACAATGAATTGGTTAAGTGCCTGAGTTGGGGAACCAGAAAATCCTAATAAAGGTCTAAGGTATGAAGGAGTTGGTTGTGGCTAGCATGCTATGCCTACTATAAAGATAAATCATGAATAATCTATATTTAGAATACCTTAATTTTTGTCCCAACCCTTATCAAACACTTTTGAAATAAGAAACTTGGAGGGGTGTGTGTTGTGCATGATCAGATGACATTTTTTAAAGTAAGACTGTGAGGGCAGATTTGAAATAGGCTTAGAATTAATCATCTATCTATTAAATAAGCAAATATGCTAGATACTAATAGCTCCTAGATACTATGTTAGGTGTTGGGCAGAAAAAGACAAAACCTATCTTCAAAAAAAAAGAACTACTAAACTTCGCGACAGCATGGATGGAACTGGAGAGCATTATGCTAAGCAAAATAAGCCAGGGGGTGAAAGACAAATACCATATGATCTCACCTATAAGTGGAACCTAACCAACAATACAAAGATGCAAGGAAAATAAGACCAGCAACACTGAAAGGAAAAGAAATCAACGGAGACAAGAGGGAAGGAGGGAGGGGGGGACAGGGAAAAGGAAAGGAAAAGGAAAGTCAAGGAACATATAGCAAGGACTCATGGACAAAACCAAAGGGGAAGAGCTGAGGGAGGGAAGGAGGGAGGAGACAAGGGAAAGTGGTGGGGGGGAGGCAGAGACAAATGTATTTGAAAAAAAAGAAAAAAAGGAAAAGAAAAACCTATCTTCAGAGAACTTAAAAATTAGTAGAATTTGCCAATAAGAAGGAATGAGGTACTGATATCTACTACAACATGGATAAACATTAAAAAATATTATACTAAATGAGAGAAACCAGTCACAAGAGGCCACAGAATGTATGATTCCTTATATAGGAAATGTCCGTAATAGACAAGTATATAGACACATAAATTAGATTAGTGGTTTCAGGGGCAGGAGGAAATGAAAAATGGGGGCTACTTGATTATACATACATGGTTTTGTTTGGGGGTCATAGGATAGGTTGTAATCATGGCCACACAATTCTGCGAATATACTAAAAAAATTGATTTGTATATTTAAATAAGTGAATTTTTCGTATTTAAATTATATCAATAAATATGTCTTAAAACATCAGTAGAGATAAACACATTCTTAAAATGATACAAAGGACATAATTAGCTCTATACTAAAAGTGATTTTTTAAAAGGAATAAAATGAATTGAGAAAGAAGCTATTGATTTCAAACAAAATGCAAGAATAGAAAACATGTAAGATTAATAGTCACTAAATAATTAGTTACTAAATAACAGAGAAGCGATTAACTAAAAAAAGAACTCTACACAATGATATAAGTCAGTGTTTCAGAACTAATATGACACTGAAGACCCCCAGGTAAAGATAGAAGATTGAACTCATGCAGTTATCTCTAACCATCATAAAAACTAAAGTTAAATATGTTTTAAGTGGTTAAAAAGACACAATGTTAAAGACAAGAAGTGATAACAATGGAGGAATGATGTCAACAAATTGTTGGACTTACCAGCAGCAACATTGAAAGATGGAAGACAGTGGAACTACGTTTTCAAATTTCTGAGGAATAATCATTTCTATATTAGAGTTCTATACCCATCCAAAGTATCACTCCAGTTTAAAGCTAGAAAAGGACATCTCAAAAATTTATTCCCATTAATCCTTTCCATGAAAGCTAATGAAGGATGTCCTCAAAAGAAGAAGAAGGAGAAGGAGAAGAAGAAGGAGGAGGAGGAGGAGACGAAGAAGAAGAAAACATGGGATATGACTCAAGGGAAAGCTATAAAGATGTCCCATGATGATAGCTCTTCTAGAAATTAAGACTCTAGCCAGTCCAGATAGGACCATGAAAATTGAAAGTTCCAAGAGAGAGTTCTTGTAAGTGGAGTAGTGCTTAGGGATGAAACTAACAAATTATTTAATGTTTGGCTACCTTGGGAAATATTTTATAGTTTTTTTAAAATTAGAGATACAAAGAAAATTTTATAAATGAGTAAATTATTAAATGTAAGAAAAACAAAAATAAGAAAGAAATTGTAATCATAATATGCTACTTTGTAAATGGTGAGTAGTGTTTACACAGATATAATAATATAAACCCTGAATATTTCCTTTACTAAAAATTATAATTATCTTTAAAAAAGAGGAAGGTGAGGAACATAAGAGGTCAAGGATAGGAGAGCAAAATTCTCGTTTTGCAAAAATTAAAATGTCAAGAAATATTATTTATAAATATTTAGTTATATAGCTTAATAAATATCTACAAAACCTGAATGTGATTGGCTCTGGGTAATGAAACTCAGGGAGGGGTGGAGCAGAAGGCTTTCATTTTTCATCATAAGTCTTGTGTGTTTGACATTTATAACTTTATAGATTTATTGTTTTTTACAAAGTTTATATATGAAAAAATATACACAGCACTGAAAATAGTGCCAAGCCAACAATATGTATAGCAAAGGGATATATTTTATTTTTCTTTGAGGTTCCCTTACAACACCAAAACAGTGCCTTAACTATATTAGGATTCCAATGAGTATACGCTGATTAATAATAACCATTCAAATGCTAGTTCAGTGGATTTGGCCATGGATCCTGTGGGATATAATCTGAAACCTAATTTTCTCCTTATATAAAGGAGCTCAAGGTCATAACATAGTGTGTACTCCTTTGTCTTGATACTGAAAAGAATGGTCAAATGATAACTAGAAGAATGCAGGGCTGATCATATTTACTATGTAAATGACTGACGATCAAATGATTAACCACTCTAATTTAGAAGTCAGATAATATGAACCAGGTACTTCTAACTTTTCACACTTTTTATAGCTTCTAGAACTTAGTGTCTTGTTTCCAAAACTTTCAAAAGAATTATTTTCTTCCTTCAAAATTAATTATTTAAGATGTATTTGTTAGAAGTTATCAAAGATGGGAAATACATGGGGCTCTTGTCAACTCTCCCAAATGAAGGTATTGTCACCTCTAAAACATGCTCACACAGTGGAAATGGCATGGCCTGTTCAGGGTGTGGGAATTTGATTGCTTGACTGGAGCAAAAGTTTGTATATTAAGTAGCAGGAGAGAAAAGTGACTACAAAAGCAAGAACGATGATACTGAGCCTTGTACATTTAGTAGAAGAATGTGAATGTGACTCATTGATAGTGCTAAAACCTTTTGAACCGAGCAGCAGATCAATAAATGATACAACATACAGCAAAGAGGCTCTAAAGTTCTAGCTATGAAGACAGTCATGCTAGATTTAATCCCAAACAGTCTGTTTCCAGGAATGGAGAACTTGGGATGGGAGATTAGATATCCAAGTGACAATAATTAATAGTTAATTAGAAGTATGAGAATGATTTTATATAAGTTGTTAAAGACATTTGTAGAGACTCACTACTGTAAGTATTAATTTTGAAAATGGATGGGCACAGGGACAAGGATAAAGCCTTGACTTAATGGCTAAAAGGAGAAAAGGGAGTCACCAAAGGGGAGAAGAGTTGAAGAAGGAAAGAAACAATTCAGTGTTTTAGAGGCTGAGCCTTGGACAGATTTTTAAGGAAAGAAGATAATCAACAGTACCAAATACCCCAGAGAGATTTAACGAGGTAAAAATTGAGAAAAGGACATGGGGTTGGTAGAAAAACACAGAGAAAAATTACTTTAGTGTTTGATAACAATGGAAACCAGATTACAAATGCTTAAATGAGAATAAGTGATAAAGAAATTAACACAATCAATAAACACTACCTGTTCAGGAATTCAGTAGTGAAAAGTGGTTGTGTTGATGGAGTTTGAGAAGAGAATGGTGAAGCAGAGATTTATATTCCAAGGTAGAGCAAAACCTATGCATAGTTAAAGGCAGAGAACAGGTAGTTCTTTTTTTCATGAAGTCAATCTTAACTATAACAAATATACCTCAAAACTCTGAGAAATCCATTAAACGTATCTCTGCAAATGTAGTATTTTTGCCAACATATCATTTCTCCCAGATAACCCTGGGCCTAAAGCCAGGTAAAGTACATTTTTAAGAAGATCACCAAGTGATATACCTCCTCCTCCCTGTGACTCATCTGAAAAGAGATGCTTGCCAAGAGGAGCCTTTTGAACATTCAGAGGAGGTAGCTGATTCCACCCTCACAGGATCCAGGCCAGGAAGCTCACCCCTGGGATTAAAGCAAGGTCAGTGAGGAAATGAGTGTCAGGGGGTGGGGTGGGGAATGGATCAAACAGAACACTCAAGAGGCAGACATTTCGCAGACGTTTGAGTGGGCGTTCATGTCATCACTTGGCAAATCTCATGGCAGAGTCAAGACCCAGGTGGCAGTCTGTCTCCACAGAACAGGCGAAGAACTGCCTTGAATGACAAACAGCCTTGCTGTCAATGGCCCTTCTACTTAATAAACAAGTTGAAAAAAAGGGATGAAAGCTTCTAATCAGCCTAAGTGCTGATAGACACAAAAGCTAGTTCTTTCCCAGATACTTAAACCTCCTACACACCTGTGAGGCTATGTAGGGAAACGAATTTACATTTGTCCAGGATCAATGCTAGAACTGAAGGAATCTGGGAAAACCAAAGTCCCATCCTGCAGAGATCCCGTATGACACTAGCAGAGGTGGGACCGTAATCCAGCATTTTTGCTTTTCCGCTAGAGATTTTCTTATTAGTTATGCTAACACTCTTCTCTCTCTAATGAGTGGCCACCAATGCAACCAATTTAGTTATTTGACATTTATTGTATTTTCAGTTTGAATCAGAAAATTCTAATCCAGAGTTAAATCCTTAAGCAATAAGTTTGTCCCTTCTAAGCAAAGTGGATAAAACTCCTCACCTTCTTTGAATGCCCAGAGCTAACAATTAACTTTCCATCTCTATGTCTACATCAAATCTGTTAAAAAGAAAAATCAAAAACATCCTCCATGGACCACTGAATTCAAAAACAAAAAACATCTTAAGAATTAATCTCTGTGCCCTATTCTTTGGCTAACAGGTTAAAAATTGAATTTGCATAAATCCATAGCAGCCAGCCTTCTCTTATTTGTGAGGATAAAAAAGGTATTTGCCAGCAGAAGGAGAAAAGGTTGGCCATGCTGTTACAAAGTCATGAAAAATGGTATGAGAGTGACTGCAATGAAGTGGTTCAAGTAGGAGCTTAGTGGTAATTATAACACAAACTACCTGCCAGTTGATAAGAGGGTGAAAGGTATTAAGACTACTACCCAATGGTATACAGACACAATCTAAACTTTAGACAGAGGAAAAGGAAAAAAAAGGTTGAAATTCAAATGGGAAGTTTATTTGGAATTTATTGGGTCTGGCCCTGATCGATGATCCCTCTGAATATCTAGTAAGTGATTCTGTCGGCTTCCTCCACCCAGCATAATATATTCTAGGCTGATAGGCACCCATATCACCTAACACTGGCATCTCTACTGCTTGGTTGATGTCATGTCACATCTCACTAAATATTTTAATATCACCCCTGGGAATATCCAACACTGGGTTTATAATCTCCTCTTAAAAGCTGACTTCATTACATCTCTTTCTAAAAATGTTCCTTCTTGCCCTTGCCAAGTGGCTCAGTTAGTTAGAGCATCATCCCACACACCAAAGGGTTGCAGATCTGATTCCCAGTCAAAGCACATACCTAGGTTGCAGGTCTGATCCCCAGTTGGGGCAAGTGTGGGAGGCAACTGACTGATGTTTCTCTCTCCCTGTCTTTCTCTGTCTCCTTTCCTCTCTCTCTCTGAAAGGAATGTAAAAAGACATATCTTTTTGTGAGGATTAAAAAATAATATATATATAAATAAATAAAAATATTCCTTCTTATGTGCTTTCTTTCTACTATGCCACTTCCACATTCCTAATCACTTAGCCTCAGTTAGCTTTTGACTCTTGTTGCATATTCAGCTGCCTTCCCATCAAATCCAAGGAGTTTCCAAATGCAATGGATTTGTCTGTTATAGCCTGAGATGCTGCAGGGTATCACCAATTATACACTAGAGAGGCAGGAAGATTAGACCAGCTACACTCATGTCCACTGGTAGTTGGCAGGGGAAAGGAACAAATGCCAGAAGAGATGTAGTCGCTCGTGGCATTTACAGCTTGCAGTTGAAGCTGCAGCCTGGTGAACAAGTATGAGATCAAGGGGGCAGAGCTCTCCAGCTATAAACCAGGTAGTCTGCAAAGAGGGGAGGGCAGGGAGAAGGGGGACTAGAAGTTGAGTCATCAAGTATTTACAGCAGGTGATACTGGGAAGTTGTCACATGGCTAATCACATGGTTCATGGTTGGTCTATCTGTAAGTGGCTGGGCTGACACTGCCATAGTCAGCCAATGGCAAGGCAGGAGAACAATAAGACAACACGGATCAACAGCCCTTGAATATGACTGCGTTACTGAGCAGTTAGCTCAAGAAAAATTCAGGAACAGAGAGGAAGGCAGGAAGTCAGTTGTAAGAACCGCATTATGATACAGGGAGGTTAGAGCCCAAGAATAAGGTAGAAGCTTTGATTATCAGGATTTAACCATTCGATAAATATTTACCAACTGTCTACTCTGGGCCATCACAATGGATATTGAGGAAAAGTTTAAATATAAGTGCAGTTCAGTATGAGAAGTGCCAAATCCAAATTCAGACAAGATTCAGAAGAGTCCAAAGCAAGGGATGGTAAGATCCACTACCTGGAGGGGTTACACAAGGCTACACAGAGAAGATCAAGTTCAAGCAGATTCTTGAAGTATGATTAAGCCCCCAAAAAGTGAAAAGGGGCCTTCAGAAGAAGGGCAGAGCAAAGGTCCTGGAGATGGAGTGACCCCAATTGTTCACACGCATTGCAATAGCTGCAAGGGTGATTTGAGGGTACAGCCCTCAGACCATGTGGCTGGGGCAAGAAAAGCATCTGGCAAGAAGTGGCCCTAGATATTCAATCTGGGCTGGGCTTGAATATCAAATTGAGGTGGGGTATATAAGAATTCATGATCTAAGATATATTGAACTTAACAATTTCTGCACCCATCTCCTCTCCATGCCCCTGGATACTATCCTAATTGAAACTGCCAAAACTTTTGCAGTTTATCTAAACCAATGCAATAGTTCTCTAACTAGTTTTCCCAGTTAAACTTCTCTGCTTCCTTTCAATGTACTTTATATACTCTCGTCTTTTTAATCTTCCTAAAGCACAACTTGGAACATGCTTTTGTCCTAAAAATAATTCTCCCAAAAGCTCCTTCTCTCTGGAAGAACCAAGACTCTTATTTGTATTTTATATTTGAAGGTCTACTATAGGATTCCATTAAATATTTACTTGTCTAAAACCATGAAAGCACAGCATGTCATTGACAATGAGGTGATAGGTGAGAGACAGAGAGAAGTGCTGGTTGGTGGGACAGAAACCACGGCTGCCCTGGCCTAGCCTTCTGCCATTCCATCCCTTAGCATCTTTTCTCTTCCCTCAGCCTTAGGAAAGAATGCACACAGCACCAAGGAGCCAGGGCTGGTGTGATGACTACCTTGAATTTTTTGTCATACAATGTCCTCTGTGACACTGCCTGGTTTTTGTTTTGTTTTATTTTGTTTTGTTTTTGATGACTTAGATCTTATAAGTTAGTTCTACATTTAATGAGTACCTACCAATGAGATTTTTCCAGTGCCAAATGTATTTTTCTTTCATGTAGAATGAAACTTATTTGGTTTGTAAACTTCACCAGTGTATAAAAATAGATTTTGAAAAGTATCATGATGAAATGGCCCTGGCTGATATGGCTCAGTGGATTCAGTGCAGGCCTATGAACCAAAATGCTGCTGGTTTGATTCCCAGTCACAGCACATTCCCAGTCAGGACACATTTCTGAGATACATAGCAGCAACCGATCTCTCACACACATCGATGTTTCTCTCCCTCTCTTTCTCACTCCTTTCCCCTCTCTCTAAAAATAAATAAATAAAACTTTTTAAAAAGAAAAAAGAAAAGTATCATGATGAAATAAAGGAAATGAAAGAGGTTAACCACTATTCTTATAATGTCAGCATTTAAAATCTTGAACTAATGAAGTTTTAAGTACACAATGGTAAGGAATTACTACTTTTAAAATCTTCGCTTTTTTGGAATGTCGAATGTCATATACACAAACAGTAACTACAATAATATATGACTATAAAAAGTCAAAAGTTACCTGTGTAAAAGAGGATCAGTCTAAATCAAAAAGCAATGTTTGGTGTAATAAAAATTGAAAGCAAAGTGGACAGGCAAGATTAACATTCCTTATAATTTATTATCATTTTTTCTTTTTTTCCAAACAGCTTCTGTGAGTTTCCAGAAATAATATTGCATCATTTCATAGTTACTACCTTGTTTATAAACAGACATCCCTTTCCATCACAGTGTAGTCTGAGGGTCTGGGCTCAATTTCAGATAATCCTTGTAATAGTGGAAACAGTTTACCTTATTAGGAAAAAGACCTTTATATATGACATCATTTGCAAAGAACATAAATGGCCTCTGTCTGTTAATAGTCTGCTTTCAAATTCAATTTCATTCATATGACTGAAGAGACTATAATTTATATAGGCTATATTCAGAGAAATAAACTTCCCCAAACATCTGTCTACCCATGAAACTAAAAGCTCTAAAAACCAGCATTGGCCCCAAACCTGAGATTTTGTTAGAAATGACACCAGGGACTTGGCACAAGAAGGAAGCAGGGTCAGTCTGCCCAATCGGGGTTGGCAGCAAATTCCTATGGCTTTCATGAGGTAGAACCTGTTTCCAAGTGCAGCTGACTACAGCTGCGCTTTCTATCACTTCAGGAAGCGTCTGAACAGCACAGCTTACTCTGCCTTGGAAGTCCCCAGTCACAGCCCCAGGGGCTCCTTCCTCCAGGACTGGAACACCCGTTAGGACACTCTGGTCTGCTAGGAACAAAAAAGCCAACTGATAACAACTGAAACAGAAAGGGCATGTGTCATGTCTCCGAGCAAGCAGTGTGGAAGCAGGGGCAGCTTCAGAACTGAAGTAGGAGCTTCACAAATGCCTCTGACGACCCCGTGCCTCTGTTCTCCTTTCTCAGACTTCAGTTTTTGGGCTCAGTCTTTTTCTCTGATGACTACAAAATGGCTGCCACTGTTTTAGTGTATTATAGCTTCACATGATCATTCCAAAATGCAAAAAATGACATTTTCTCTACATCTCTTTTTGTCTGGGAAGAAGATCTTTCCCAGAAGCCCCTTGTGGAGAACCCTTCAGGTCCCTAGAGCCCAGATGGAGGTCCACACTCAAGTCCTGGCTGTAAAGGTGGAAAGCGATATTGGTCATTTTGTTGCTTTTCATTCTTGCCTATCACAGTCTAAAAACAAGATAGAAGTGGTGGGTGGACAGGGTGCAGGAGAAATAACAAGGTGCCATTGGACAGACACCAAGAGCATCGCTGACACAAATTAACTGCTTTTTTTTCT
Organism: Pteronotus mesoamericanus; assembly: GCF_021234165.1. Taxonomy (NCBI): domain Eukaryota; kingdom Metazoa; phylum Chordata; class Mammalia; order Chiroptera; family Mormoopidae; genus Pteronotus; species Pteronotus mesoamericanus. Next base: position 23,086,651 of record NW_026555325.1, on the reverse strand, counting down.
TTTTAAAAATAGTTTATTTTTTTATTGCTTTCCCCACTGCCATCCCCCTTTTTATCCCCCTTATGTGCTCTTCCACCTCCTCCCACCCCTCTCCAACCCCTGCAATCACCACACTGTTTTCCGTATCTATGAGTCCTTTTTCTTTTTGCTCGATCTCTTCATTCCCAACAAACCTCCCCCCAGAGCGGTCAGCCTGCTCTCTATTTATGAGTCTGTCTCTATTTCGCTTATTAGCTCAGTTTGTTCATTAAATTCCACACATGAGTGAAATCATATGGTATTTGTCTTTCTCTGACTGGCTTATTTCACCAAGCATAGTGTTCTCCAGTTCCAACGACGTTGTTGCAAAAGGCAAAATTTTTCTTCTTTTCTATGGCCAAATAACATTTCATTGTATAAATGTACCACAGTTGTTTTATCCACTCATCTACAGATGGATACATGGGCTGCTTCCAAATCTTGGTGATTGTAAATAACAGTCTAATGAACATAGCGGTGCATGTATTCTTTCAAATCAGTGTTTCAGATTTCTTTGGATAAATTCCCAGAAGTGGAATTGCTGGGTCATAAGGCAATTCAATTTTTAATTTTTTGAGATATCTCCATACTGTTTTCAACAGTGGTTGTACCAATCCGCATTCCCATCAACAGTGCACTAGACTTCCCTTTTCTCCACATCCTTGCCAGCACTTGCTGTTTGTTCATTTCTTGATGATAGCCATTCCAGCGGGGTGAGGTAATATCTCATTGTGGTTTTAATTCACATTCCCTGTGAATTCTCACATTAATGACATTGAACATCTTTTTATATGTCTACTGGCCATCTATATGTCCTTTTTGAAGAAATTTCTATTCAGGTCCCTTGCCCATTTTTAAATTGGATATATATTTTTTGGTGTTGAGTTTTATAAGTTATTTATAAATTTGGGATATTAACCTGTTATGAGATGTATTGGCAAATATATTCTCCCATTCAGTGAGTTGTACTTTCATTTTGTTGCTTTGCAAAACATTTTTGTTTGATATAGTCCCGTTTGCTTATTTTTTCTTTTGTTTCCCTTGCCTGAGGAGCTATATCAGAAAAAAATGCTACAAGAAATGTCCAAGATCTTTTTTCTATCCTTTTTTTTTCTTCTTCTTGTCTGATCGCTATGGCTAGTACTTCCAGCACTATGTTGAACAGGAGAGGTGAAAGTGGACATCTCTGTCTTGCCCCTGATCTTAAGGGGAATGCTTGTAGGTTTTTCCCATTGAGTGTGATGCTGACAGTGGGTTTTTCATATATGGCCTTCATTGTGTTTCGGTGTGCTCCCTCTATTCCCACTTTGCTGAGACTTTTTATCATAAACAGGTGCTGGATTTTTCAAATGCTTTTTCCACATCTATTGATATGATCATGTGGGTTTTATCCTTCATTTTGTTTATGTGGTGTATCACATTTATTGATTTACGAACATTATGCCCATCTTTCATCCCTGGAATAAATCCCACTTGATCATGGTGTATGATCTTTTTGATGTATTGCTGTATTCAGTTTGCTAATATTTTTTGAGGATTTTAGCATGTATGTTCATCAGGGATGTTCGCCTACAAATTAATTTCTTTTAATGGCAACTTCTTTTAAACATAAACATTTAAAACATGCTCCTTTGTACTTTCATGTAATACCCCTTACCAGCATGCGTTGTTATTTTTGTACACTTATGTAATAAATGAGAGAGGCACAGCCCCTCCGGTGATGATGGTGATGATGATGATGATGATGATGATAAATGCATAAAAACCCTGCATTTGCGAAGTATATTTCTAAGTAATGGTCAACAAAAACTGGGAATTTCTAAATGGTTAACTTTTCTCCCCTTAGCTGTCAATTAATTCCTTCAGAATCTTATCCAGATACTTAACCCTTATGACTCAATGCCCTTATCTGTAAACATGAGTATAATGTGAATAACACATGCAGAAGGTATACACACACACACACACACACACACACACACACACTCCAACAAAATGGATTTTTTTCTGAGAATTATTTCTAAACTTGGAAAAAGAAGCATTGATTGTGCCAATTATTAGGTCTCTCCCTGAGGGCAGGGTTTGCCTGAGGGTTGCCATGGGAAGGTCTCAGTTGGTCTTTGGGAGGAAGGGTATAGTAATCACCACACCATCTCACTGTGTTCTGTCAACATTTGTTAGATTTCCCAAAGCTGCAGTACTGCCTATTAACAGCTCAATAGCACAAAAAATTAATCAACATTTTCACCAGGAACAATGGCATCCAGAACCCACTTTTAAGATGAAAGGCTCATAAGAGAAGAGAATTCATTAGCCTGATTTAGGAATTTTGAAGTTACAGTGAATTAATTTATTTACTTAATAAGCCGACTCATACAAGTAAATGGCCATTATGACACAGGGCTTGACAGTACTGAAAAGATTCCTACCCACCCCCAATGTACGCCTTATCCTTCCTCACTCACCAATGTTACTGCCTCTCCACAGTTGAAAATTATCAGTGAACTCTTCCTTATGTGTCTGGAGATAATAGGAAGGAGAGATAAAGAACTGCAGAAGACCACATTTAAAATGCAAATTTGTTACCTGGGAAAATCATGAGTAGCTACAGTTTTCTATAATCACAGTAGCAGCAAACTAGCTTTTGAGTGAATGAGACTGGATTGGGGAAGGGAAAGGGAGGCGGCAAGGGATAGTGATAGGAAGGTGGGGCCTTGCTTCTCTGAGTGTGATGCTGGGACCAGGAGCTTGAGCAATACTAGGGAGTTTGTTAGAAATGGAGAATTTGGGGCTTCACCCCTGACCCACTGAATAAATCCATATTTGTGGTTTAACAGGACCCTTAGGCAATTCCTGCAAAGGTTTCAATCTGAGAAGCACTGCCCTAGGGCAGAGGCAGATACTTCAAGGAATAATCCCTGGTAGAGGACAGGTTCTTGGAGTCCTGACAGTTGAGGGGCTCACTGAAGGTGTGTGAGAGTTCAGGTGAATGAGACAGGCAGGCTCCAGTAAGGGAAGAAGGTTTCAAAGGTAACAGTAACAATCGTGGTGATTGCTAGCTTTCTTCATGTAGACACCGACAATGGCAGGCGCTCTAATAGCGTTTTTCATGCTCTATTCCTGGTCTTCAAAATAACTCTGCAAGACAGATAGCAAAAAAATTAATTTAACTTATTTAAAGTTTATTTAAAGTTAATTAAAAATATATTAAAAATGGGGCTCACAGAGTTAGAGAACTTGCCTGGGTTTCTTCTATAGCTAGCAATTGATGAAATCTCCATCAACTCCTGATCTGAGTCAGAGAAACCAGACTCAAATCCTGTCTGTTTTTTATTAGATGTATAACTTTGTCAAGTAAGTTCCCTGTCTGTGTTTCAATTTCCTTCTCTGAAAAATAGGGATAAGAATACTTTTGTTTTAGCTTCTAGTATATGGTGAGGTTCAAATACTACCTATATAACTAGAAGTGCTTGTCTTTGCAGAGTGTGTAATACTATTATTGCTATGTTCACCAAAAAGTGAGTCTCCAAAAACAAACCAACCTCTTCACAATTTTGCCCATGTTGGCTCTGTATCAGCAAGTCTACTTGAAACAGTGCACAGTGAAAAGTGAAAAAATGTGTACAATATTGGAACCCAGTAAACTGGGGCTCATCCATGTGGCACCTTGATGCATGACCCAACAGTCAGTGTTAAAGGAAACAGGTCTTTACTTATAGGATTCCAGCTTCAGGGGGCCTGAGAGCATCTTGCTCAGAGCCCTGTTCTCCCATGACACCCAGCACTTCCCTTGCTCCTCATCAGCCTATTAGCCAAAACTATGCCCAGAAGTTCCCCATTTCCTTATCTGTTCTTAAGCCAGCTGCGCAAACAAGTCTCCATCTCCTCTGGAAGGTGCTTTATGGGCTTCAGAGTCACCATCCTCTCACAGCAGCTCTCTGCTTCAGGATCTGGGGTACGTTGCCCTCAACCTCCATGTAATTGTTCAGGGAAACATATGCGGTGTTACACTGGATCATGGTGGGGTCCAGAGAAGCACATGTCTCAAGAAGGTGACTTTTCCATATGTCCTTCAGAGAAGCAGAAGTCTGCAGCTCAACATTGCCAGTTCAGTTCCAAGCACCTCCCATGAATTTATGCTTGGTTAGGCCGATGCCCAGACAGCGCCATCAGCTCTCTCCTTCCATGCTTTCCTCCAGCCTGCATGACTGCTACCTCACTACAGACTGCATGGCATCTTCCTCCTTACTACCCCAGGCCACATGGCAGGAAAAAAATAAAAATAAAAACCTTCTCTTTCAGAATGCCCTTATTTTAAACGCTCTGCCTGGAACTTCCCATGTGACCTCATATCTGGCCCCTCCCATGATGTGCTACTTTTGCCAGTTCCCCCATCTCTTATTTTTTTTCAGCTGCCATCTTTAGTCAGGGCAAGAGTCGCTCATGACACAGGGACATCTGCCTCCCCTGGTTATGTCACGAGTCACTAGATGCTCTTAAAGTCATAGAATCCTTTGCCCAAGGCAACAGCACAGCTATTAACTTGCTGTGGTTGTGCAAAATATCTTGAATGCCATATCATTCACTCCCTGTTCCCCCAGTCAAGGTGTGTGGGGAATATGCTTTGTTATTTTGGGGAACCCCCGCTTTTCATCTCATTTCAATATGGTCCTGGATTTTATTCAGATTTCACTCTTGTAAAAGATCTTCATTCACTAAGAGAACCACTAAATTTAATCTTTCTAAAAAAAATTAGTGTGTCTACCATGAGCAAATACAAAAAAAAAAAAAATGAGCTGCAAAGCTAATGGTCCCTACCCTGGGGTGTTTGCAGCAATGTGACAAAGGCAGAGATATGTTCTGCACACATGGCTATTGTGGGAACAGAGAAGAGGAAGTGCCAGGCACTTTAAGAGAGTCAGGGAAGACTTCAAAGTGTTGCTGCTCATTCCTCCATGCCTCTTATGATGATTTATTTCTCATGTTAAGGTATAATTTTTTAAAGTTAAGACAACACTTATTCGACTACATAGTGAACATATATCATAGATTATATTTAACTCATTAATTAACGAAGGAACCAGGGAGATGTTAAATCTATTTCAAATGAGAATTGGAGAAGCCAGCGTTTATAGGCAATCTAGTAAAGGAAGATCAGGATAAGATTGCTCAGCTATATACAAAACTGGCTCATGTCCTACAGATTAATAAACTGTAGCCTTTGGAATTCTCTTTTTTCACTGGGTGCCATTTTCCATCTCTACTGCACACTTTCATGATTTGGAGAAAGGAGGATTTGCTGGTCTCCCAGCCTTACCACTTTCTGAAGAATTGAAAAGAAAGACTTAGTTTTAATTATTTCATGTTCTTTGGACTTTTCATTAAGAGTATTTTTAACAATCAAGTAAAACGTGAGTTTAACCAAATTCAGAATTATCTGGAGTCATATTTCTTGGCATATAGCATTGGTTCTAGGGATGCTTATCACATTCACACTGAAGGAGGAAACAAATTTCTCAGAAGCAATTAGAGACGCTAGAAAGGAGGTTGGCCTGGGAATGTTAAGAAACCCAGATCAACTAAGGCTCTACAACCAAATGGCTCAGTGACTTTTGATGGTCATTTCCCTTCTCTGAGCCTCAACATCCTCATCTGAAAATGAGGAGGCTGACTAGATGGTCCCTAAGGGAGGAGGACTCAAACTTCAGTGAACATCAATGTCATCGATGTGAGGGGAGCTTGGCTCAAAAGTGCAGATTCTCAGGGCCCCACATCCAGAGATTCTTGATCAAAAGTCAAAACCCACTCAGAGGGGTCCCAGGATTCTGCTGATGTTAGTGTGTTTTTGTTTTAACAGCACCCCAGGTGATGCCAGTGCAAGTACAGACCCGCTTAGAGGTCTCCTCCAGTTTTAACTGTCTGCCATTTGGCATCTGATGTGGCCCTGTGCGCAGCGCCCAGTTCAGCCACCAGTCGGTTCTCTTGGAGTGAAAAGCTCACAAGTATCTGTGGGGATTTCTTTTGTTACCTATTTTCTTTCAGGAGATTGTGAGGATTAATAAACCGGCATTGGCTCAGCATTTAATAGCTCTTGAAAATGATGTACTGTTATTGCAGAGGACCTTTCTGGAAGGCTTTTAGGTTGTATATTGTTGAACTCCATTTATTGTTTTACTTACGTAAGACTTCTGAATGGTAAATTGGTATATACATTATCACAATGTACTATTCTCTCAGCAAACATTAAGGAAGGGATTTTTTAAAAAAATCTAATGTAGCTGAACATTTACAATTTTCTGAGAACTAAAATCATAAACTGTCTTGAATATATTTGCTTTTCATCTTTGGTTATATTTTTGAATTGATTCTTCTAATGTAGCCATTCTGGTCATTTAAGTATGTAATAACAATATATAAACATAGTATTAGACCCAGATAAGCTTATATTTGTGGCTATAGTAAAACAAGTTTATTCAAGGAAGTCAACAATGACTTTCAGGGGACTTACACAAGTAGAAACAAGATTTAAATTGACCAAGAGATTAAGAAAACTCACATTTTTTACCTTATATACACTAAGAAATTTTTTATAATCAAAGAAAGGAACAAAAATTAATATTCCCCTGGGTTACCAGAGAATAGAGTATATGTCAACACACATAAATACATATACACGCACCTCTCATAATCACATACATCAAAAAAAAAAAACTGAACTCCAATTAAGAGTTTTAAAAAAGCTAATAGTGAAAACTCAGCTGATGTTAAGTTACAAAAGCTTATTATTCAAAGTGGAATTTTAGGTTTTTTTGTAGTCTAATTAGCACTATATTTCATGTTATGGCTAAAACACAAGAGTATTTGGAAAACCAAAATAATAGAATATGTAAGTTAGTTCTTTATCTCCTCATGTAAAGTGGATAGGAGAAGCACAGGTAATCTATGTTCAAATGTGAGTTAAGATTATCTTCCCACCTCCCATTCACCCTACGATAGGCGATTTCAATCAATTCCATGAGGGTTTGAAGAATGTCCCCTCCTCCCACACTTCAGGAGCATCTCTATCTGACTGGCACATAACTCCAGCGAATGGTGAAAAACATAAATTGCTTCAGATATAACCCTCACCTCACCCAGAAGAACTATTTCAAACCTGTTCTTCCCAATGTCTGGAATTTATCTTCCACTTATCTGGAGTTCTCTCTCTCACCTGCCTCACACCGACCTCACTCTCTTATAGGAATGCATGCACAGGATCTGTGGGCAAAGGAAGAAAAGCTTTTGCTACCTATCTTTCCATGTGTCATTTATTGGAAAAGATTCTCTTAAATCAATTGAAAGAACTGGTCTTTGTTTAAGGGCATTTAATGACTTATAGAAGAGTTCCTTATAGTCTTCCAAAATAAATTTTGTGTCAAAGTATGGCAAGTCCAAAAAGTGTACAAATCCTATCTATATGTGCAGAGCAAACACACCCATGTAGCCAGCACCAGATCAAAAAATAGAAAATTACCACTACCCCAGAATCGTTCCTTCTGTCCACCTTTATTTGCTAACTCTCTGAAAGGAAACCTCTCTCATTGCTTCTAGCATCATATATTAATTTCACTTGTTTTTGAAATTTATATAAATCAATTCATCTACTGTGTACTTTGTCTTCTTTAGCTCAACACTATGTTTGAGAGATTTATTTATGTTGTTTTTGTGGCAGCAGTTTATTTTCATTGCTATATTTCACGCCATTTTACAAGTGCACCACAATGTATGTACCCAGTCTACTCTTGACGGACATTTGTTTGATTTCTAGTTTGAAGCTATTACCAATTGTGTACATATCTTGTACATATTTTTGTGGTGAACATATATATATGCATTTCTGTTATACTCAAGTGGAATTGCTAGCGTAATTTTGGTAGTTACTGCTAAATGGCTTTCCAAAACAGTTATAACAATTTATACTCCTACCACCATTACTTCAAAACCTCATTTGAGTATATAGTATATATCAGTATGGTCTTAATTTGCATTTTTCTGATGTTGGGTAAAGTTTAGCACCTTTCCATATATGTATGGCAGTTCAGAAATCTATCTTTGTGAAGTGCCTATACAAATCTTTTGTCCATTTGCTATCAGCATTTTTCTTAGAGAACTCTTGCATTCTTGGAATAAACCATACTTAGTTTTATTTTGCTGTTTTGTTTAGGATTTTCACTTCTAAATTTATAAAAAGTGATTGGTTTGTAATTTTCTATTATTGTAAACTCCTCAGGTTTTAGTAACAGTTTCATACTGATCTCATGAAACAAGTTAAAAAAATACTCACTTTTATATAATATGTATTCTGTAGAAGTTTATATAAGGTTGATATTCTTTTTTCCTTAAATGTTTAGAATAATTTATCAGTAAACTAACATAGGCCTAGAGTTTTCTTTGTAGGTAGGCTTTTAATAATGGATGTGATTGCTTTAATTAAATTTAAAAAGTCCTAAATAAAAAATCTAATTGTTAAAGGTTTCTTTAGGAATTCATCAATTTTCCTTTAAATTATTAAAATTATTGGTATAAAGTTCTTTTTATTTCTTTTTTATTTCTTTTATTTGCCTAGTTTTATTTCTTTAATCTCCCCATATTCTATAATGAGGCCTATTTTTCAATCCTAATACTGGTAATTTGTGTCTTGCCAGAGGTTAATCCATTAAACCAATCTTTTCAAAAAACCAATTTTAGCTTTGTTTTCTATTCCATTGATCATTGTTTTGCCTGGCTTATTTTTTTCTATTTATTTCTGATTGCTATTTTTTTCTAGTTTCTTGAAATGAAAGCTTAGATCTTCCTTTTCTGTCTTTCCCCTAATATGTGCTGCTAAGTGCTTTGGGCACATCACACAAGTTTCGACAAATTGTATCTTCTTTTTCATTCAGTACACAATATTTTCTAATTTTTAAATATGGCTTAATTTAAATATATATAGTTTAATTTCTAAAGAGTTGGGAATTTTCTAGTTGACTTCTAGGTTAATTCCACCATAGTCAGAGAACATATTCTCATTAATTGATTGTCTAAAATGTATTAAGGTTTGCTTTATGATGTGGTATATGAACAATTTTGGAAAAATGAAAGATCCGCTAGAATTGTATTCTGACATTGCTAAGTATTCTCATTGCCAAAATGAGTATTCTGATGTTTGGTGCATTATTTTATAAATATCAATTAGCCCAGGTTGGTTACTTTTATTGTTCAAAACTTCTATAATCTTACTAATTATTTTGTCTATTTGATCTCCTATTAAGAAAGGTGAGTTAAAGTCCCCCTACTATGATTGTGAATTTGTCTGTTTCTTTTTTTACTTATATCAATTTTTGCCTTATATGTTTTGAAACTATGTTATTGGATAACTACAAATTTAATTTGCACAACTTTCTGGTGCACTTACCTCCTTTTCTCTTCCAATCTGTTTTACTACTTCTTACCATGAAGTCTAATTTGTTTAAAATTTGTACCTTTCTTTTGGTTAGTGTTTACATGGTATTTTTTTTTGTCCTTTTCATTTTAATCTTTCTATGCCCTTACATTTACGTCTATAAAAATTACCATTTTAAAAAATATTGTTGTTTTTATTTTTTATCAAGCCTGAAATTCTTAATTTTTTGTAGTAACATTTCATCCTTTTTAATTTAGTATAATTGTAATAAATTGGTTTAATAGTTAGCATTTTTCTGTTTGTTTTACATCTGTCTTACCCTTCTGTTTCCTCTTCTTTCCTGTTTTCTTTTTCAATTAATCAATTTTATTTGTTGTTATTTTTTTCCCTGTTTTGCTTTGTATTTAAACTTTTTCTAACATTCCTTCAGTGGTTATCTCAGAGAGTACAGGATGCTTTACTGATCTAGTAGAATGTCAAATTATTTCTTTTACAACTTCCTTTTACAATACTAGACCTTGCAACACTTTACTTTCATATACATCCTCCAACCTTTGCATTTCTATCATGCATTTTATGTCACTATATACTATAAACCCAGTAGATATTAGTATTAATAGTTTCTACAATTCAGATGTATTTATATCTACTCACATATTTACCTTTTATATGTTCTTCACTTCTTCTTACATTTCTGTTTTTCCATATGATGTGATTTTTAGTTAGAACTCTAGTCTTAAAAACTCCCTTTAGTTTATTTTTTTTTTTAGTGGAGATCTGCCACCAAAAGTTTTTCTTTGCATTTTTCTGAAAATATCTTTATTTCAGCTTATTTTTAAAGAATATTTTTGCTGAGCATAGAGTCTTACGTTGGCAGAAATATTCTATTCATTACTTTAAAGATGTCATTCCATTGTCTCCTGGCATCCATCATTTCGGTGATAGTAAAGTATAATTATTTTCATTGTTCTTTTCTAAAGATAATAAACCTAACTTAGGTGAGTTAAAGTTTTTCTTCTCATGTTTAGTTTACCACAGTTTTTACTGTGATGTGCCTTGTTTTGTTTTTTTTCCCTTTTATTTATTTATCCTGTTTGAGTTTAGGCATTTCTTAAAACTGTGGGTTCTTCAGTTTAGGAAAATTTTTGACCAATATATTTTAAAATATTGCTTGTGCACTCAACTTTCTTTATGTACTCAATTGATATATGATAGAATTTTTTACTGTTTTCCATGTGTCTCTTATGCTCTTTACTATATTTTATTATTATTTTTCTCTGGCTGCAGTTTAGATGTTTTTTCTATTGACATATCTTCCAGTGTCTTAATGATGTCTCTGCTAAATCTATTCTGCTGGGAAACCAATATATTGAGTTTATTGCTATTCATTTCTCAAACTTCCATTTACTTATTTTTTAAAAACAGATCCCAACTTTTTGATAAAATTTTTAAAATTGTTTTCTATTTTCTCTACTTTCCTTAGCATCCTAATCATTGTTAAGATACTTGTGTGCTAACGTCAATATTCACATCACCTGTAGCTCTATTTCTGTAATATTTTTTTTCTCTTTTGGTTACATGAGTTTTGTCTCTTGGCATACCCAGCAATGTTTTTGTGGAATACTAGAATATATAGATAGATATAGCTATATAAATGATATAGTAATAAAAGATCCATATGATGTTAATGAAATCCAGAGAGAGATCAACATAATCCGATCAAAGAGTGAAATGAAATGACTCAAACTGGTAGAAGCTTTAGTATGGATCAGTCTATCTCTGGTTTACTTCGGTTCTGGATGGGTCCTGAACTCTCATCCTTATACCCCAGCATGGCAAGACTGCTGAGAACTTTTCCTTGCCTTTTGCAGGCTTTCTGCTTAGCTTCCTAGTCCTCTGAGCAACAGCTTCACATTTTTAGTAAACATATTAAGGAGAAATCTGACCTTATGTCAATTTTAATCTTCCAGCTCATTTTTTTCCTTAAACACCTCTTACCCCTGAAAAACACACAAACAAATAAACAAAAATAAACCAATGGCTGGTTTTTCTGTTTCCCGGCAGCAGCCCTCCCTATGGGATGTAAATTCCAGCCTTATTTTTTTTCCCCATACCCAGAATCAGCAAATGCCCACCAGGGAAAAAATAAATGCAGATCATTGGCTGTAATTTCTGAGATTTCCCCCTTTTTGTTTATACCTTCCCATTCTTTGTTGCTTCAGCAGCTTTCTATGCCTTGTGTACTAATTGCTTTGTCTTGTTTCTTCTAGCCTTTCTAGTTGTTTACAGGAAGAGTGGTCTGCTGCAAACTACTTCATCAAAACCAAAAACAAAAGTTTGTGTTGTTTTTAATATGGGTTCCGGGGAGACATTGCTATGGATCAAAAGAGGAGCTGTTGGAAAAAAAACATCTTTTAGGGATTTCCTGGGGGATGTTTTACCTCCCTGTACCCAAGAGTCAGAACAACTGGTTATAACCACAACTCTCCAATAGCCTGATGAATAAACACAGACCAACCCTTCAACTTTCCCCGCCTAATTAACAAGGACATTATCTGCTTTTCCTATTTGATGAAGTTGTCATGAGAAAAAGTATTTATTTAAGTGTTTGGAAAAGTAAACATGCATACATTACGAATACAGCCAGTTAGTTCTATATGATCAAATATTTGTTTCTCTAGCTGTTCATTGGACGAATGTCCTTCTTCCCCAACTAGACTGTGAACACTTTAAAGGCAGGGCCTATGCCCTCTACTTCCATTTTATCTCCTGCTATTTCAAGTGTTGTATAATTCACAAGATAGAAAGTGTTTAAATGTGGTCCAAAAAAAATGACACCTTATCCTGTGTCCATAGATGTTAAAGTATTCTGAAGTGCATTATGAGGTTCATTTTTATTTTTATCAATCTATGTTGACAAATCCCAATTAGAAATGTATAATGCTATGTGCTCAAAAATTGGGGGACACATTTTAATAATTGAATTTTCCTACTACATCCTTTCAGTTAATAAAATATTAGGAAGGGGAACTTTCCATTGTGTGAAAGAGCAAATGACCCAACTACTTTTTGGAGTAATTACTAATATGTTGTAGAAATGGATCACATCTCACAAAGATGAAGCACTTAAAGTGAAATTCTATCTACCCATCCTTTCCCCACACTACTGACCCTTCCTTTTATCTAAAAGCAAAGGGAATCAGTTGCTTATTTCAAGATAGTCTTAAAAATCATTTAAGCATAATTAAAGTTTGTAATATCCTGTAAGTAAGTATTATATTCTAATGTTTTCTGCCAAGAATTGAATTTGCTAGGCATGACACATTTATTGCTGGCAGTAGATGTACCAAAACGTACCAACACCGGGAATTAATAAATACCACAGCCCTCCTATGGAGCAAGTTGCATGAATATTTAATAGGAAATGCATGATGAATTTCTTGCATGATTATGCAGAAAAACGTTTGGGAATGGTTGCAGCTGTTACATGAACTCACTCAGTCTCTTCCCTCATCTCTTTCGATCTTTATCAATCTCGATATTGTATTTTAAATTCAGCTGTATCTCCAATGATGAGTATTGCAGACACCTGCCAACATTTTAGGACATGTGTGACTCTTTACATATGCTGTCTCTGTGTGTGTACCTTCCAGCATTCAGGGGTACATTTTGAGGTAACAACTGAGAGGTTCTTGGAGAATAGAAGGGCCATCAGGGAAATTTGACTCAAAAGAGAGGGTGAAAGAAGCTAAGAGTAACAGCTGCCATGCCTACAAGTATGTTAAATTTTCTCTGACAACACCTTTACATCTTTACCTAAGCCCCATCAGAATCTAAATTTAGGGTTTTGGAGAGCAGACTCTGATGTTTTGGGCACTACAGAGATTTTTTTCCTTCTTTTATGTGCATTATATATCCCTTAAATACCTCCCTCTCCCAAAATGTGCACTTTTTCAGCAGGTGAAATATTCCTTTAAAATTTCTGAAGCTTCTGGCATAATCATAAGGTTGAAAGATCACAGCAGAAAAAGAATTTTTTTAAAATCAAGAGTGATAAACAAATATTCATTGAAATTGTGTGAGCACTGAGGTCAAATCAACTTGTACTGAAATCCAGTTCATTTGGGTCCTTCAGAGCTTTAAAGGGCATCTTTCTGAAGCAGAAGCCACCCTTTGGTTCCATTCAGACATCCGCATTCATAGTAGATCTTCAGCATCATGTTCCTACGAAATGGGGATTCCCGAAAAACCTTCAACTGTGGAATCTTTATAGACATAGCACAATGTTATCAAATCACTGCAGGGAACTCAAACATGCTGTTTTTGACAATGGCCTGTAAACTTCTAATGAATTGCTGGTGACACAATGTCTCTGTCCCCCAAAGCAATTTAATGCTTACTAGATGTCATTAAAGAATTGTCACCCCATAAATTATCAAGTGATAATTGTATTCTGAGCTTCAAAACCAGAAGAAAATGCTCTTTAACAACATACTTTTCCCCAAGTCTGGTAGTGAGAAGAGTTGCACTTTCTAAAATTGTGACTTTATTTACTGCCTTCAAATTTTGGAATTTATTTTTGGTAAGAGCTCTGCAGTCACAAAGATAAATGCATCTTCACTGTATCAAATGTTTTTGTCTAGAGAAAGTTTGTAAGTAAAAGCCTAAAGCTCCAGGATGTACATCCAGGTTTAAAAAAAAAAAAAAGAGTCATGAGTAATACTAGAAAGCAACTTCCTTTTCTAAAAGTTAAAATATCACTGTGAAGCAAGACAGCTTATGTCTCGATTTCCTGAGGGTTTCCCCCTGAAATCCAAATGTAAAATATGTGAATATTCTTTGACAAGTCCACCAGAAAAGGTCATTGAGGATGTCCAGTGCCCTACAAATACACAATACCCAGAATAGCCCTGAGCCACCCAAAGGACTGTCCTATGTCAATGAATGAATATCCATCCTAACCCATCACAAAATCTTCACTAGCAACATTGCCACTGGGGGATACAACCTAAGTTGAATAGACTCATATCGCCTTCTCCTTCCATTTTGTCTAAGTTTAAAATCACAACCAGTTCTTGTGCAAAAATTAAAAGGAAAACTCATCATATGCTGAATTAACCTGAGTGCTCCCTTTATAGTTCATGTTTAGCACCTTTAGGATACTTACATGCAGGGAGAAGTATGTACATTCAAAGAGAAGAAAGCTCAAGGACTTTTGTTGTTCTACAAAGAGATGACTGAAATACATTTCAGCCTTATCATTATAATGTTATATATTAGATTAAAACTTGAGTTTCATAGAACAGAGAGGAGAGTGGTGGTTTCCAGGGGCTGGTGGGGGTGGAGGGGACGGCGAGATGTTTTTCAGAGGGTGCAAAGTTTCAGTTACATGGAATTAATAAGTTCCGGAGAGCCAATGTATAGCAAGGTGACCACAGTTAACAATAACTGCATTGTATATTTGAAATTTCCTGGGAAGATCGATCTTAAGCATTCTTGCCATGAAAGATAGAAAATAAAAATTTTAGTTTATGATGATGACTTAGTATAAATCTCAATTACAGCATGATTGTTGGAGGGGAGGGTGGTAGACAGGAGAATTCTGGTCCTAACGGTCTTAAAAGACCTCTTTCTTGACCGAGCATTATCACTTATAGTCAATTAAAATGCCTAAAACTTTTATACTCACAAAGAAAAAAGTATTGTAAGAAGATTGACTTTATATTTGGTATTTCACAGCTTACTTAAAATCTTACTTCTCACACAAATGAAAATGAAAAAAATTCTTTCAAAGTGAATAACATTGTTTAGAGCTAATCTGCAATGTATTTGGAAACTGACCGACCCCAGCTCCAGCTTGGTTTAAAAGTTTTTGGTTCAAGCCAGCCATTGGAAGGGGCCAAATCACAGCCCCAGCTTCTTGGTGCCTGGATCTTGCTATTACATTGGCTCATTAAAACTCCTTGTTTGTATTTGCATGTACCCTTAGGCAATTTTACAATACAGAATAGTGATAAGCTTGCAGACTGATCCTACTCCTTATGTTTAATCATAACTTCAATAATGGAGATCACTGTATCAGGTCTCTACCTCAAATACATTGCAGTGACTTTAAAATTGAATGGGCTCCTGCTCTTCAAGATGAGCTCTTGGAAAAATCTTCATTTTTTTATTAGAATGGATGATTAAAACTAGGGAAAAGACTTGCCCGAAAACAAATGTGTGCATGTAGAGAGACAGAAAGGAGGAAAAGAGAATGGAAGAATATCCTCAAAGGGTTGGCTGATCTGTGGCTGCACCATGCAGCCCTGCTCTAAGACATCCATTTCAGTGTGGTCTAAGAGGACCCCTGTGTTGTTTCGGGTTGGTCTCCTGCACATTAAGGTTTATATTATAGTTTAACAGAACTAATGCTTCAGTTTCTAGCATAAGTTACTAATTTTCTTATGCTAATGAAAAACACACATCAGCTTCTTGAACTTCCCAAAAGCAGCATCAGTCTTGCCACTAATTGCAGCACTGTTGGGGCAGCGGAGGGAGATGGGGAGTGATTACAATAGTGAGGGCTAGGGGAGGGCTCTTCGCCTCCTTGAGTGGTCCTCTAACTGTTTTCTAACTGAAAACATTTGAGACTTGCCTTTCCTGGCCTTCAGTTCTCACGAATTTTAAGATATTGGAAGTTCACAGGAGCATAGAAGAGTGATAAAATAATAGAACTCTGGCCTAGAAGATATGAGGAAAAAATCAGACTCCAACTTCAAACCCCAGCAGAAGGGAATTTGAGATATAACCATGTGATCTTCTGTCTCAACCTGACAAGATATCCTCTTCAAGGCTAACTTGCACTCATCCTGGCTTCTCCAACAACTGACATCTTATGCATGAGAATATTCTAATGAATAGGACAAGCACAAATATAATAAATTGGTTTTCCAGGAAAAATAATTTTCAAATCAGAGGATTTTGAGATGCTGATGCTAAAAATACTCCCAAAACTTTGAGGAAATCACCAGAGGGCTTCTCTCCTCACCCTCACTTCAAACATCTCAGGCTTTTTTAACTCTAGTGAACAGTGCATAAAAATTAGCTTTGCTCAATAGAGTTTGTTATATAGGCATAAACAGAAATATCACAAAAGAGTTGAAGTATATCCATTACATGCAATACCTCTACTTGTGTATATTCTAAACACACATGTTCTGCAGATATTTTAGTAAAATTATTTGCTGCAAAGCATGAACCAGGCAGGAAGCTGATGCACAATGAATTGATTTCCAAGTCTTATTTGTGGCTGATTTGAGGTTAGAGAGCATTTCTGTGATGGGTGGAGTAGTAAAATGAATGTTTATTGTTTAGGATTTAAAAGGCCCATTATCATGCAGACTCAGTAAGGTTCTGCCACACAAAACTGAGTGCCAGGCCAGCAGGCAACTGATTCAAGTGAGGAGAGGTGAGCTGAAACAGCCTTTCCATGCTAATGAAACATGTACCAGCACTCTAAGGAATGCTAGCACAGTATGAGAGCAGATAGAACTTATTAATCAGAACTACTATTAACTCTGATTATAGGCTTCCCCCAAGTTACAAAATAAATGGATGCCTTAGCAATAAAGCAATGTTTTGTATATTGAATCCTGTATTTCTGCTGAATCATATTATAATTGAAAGTGAGTTTTAATTTTTAAAAAGTTTAGTTCCATGATAGGGAGATATCTCACAGTCATTATTCAACTTCTCAACTTTAAACTTGCAATCTTTTGTCTGGCTGAAATGTCCATCCAGGAGTCAGGAATAGTAATGCAGGACTTAAAGCAAGACAGTTTCTTAAAGCAAGACATCTTCCCAAAGGAAGGTTGGACTAGATCAGTTTGATGTAACTGTTGGGGAATCATATACCCCCATGAGTATTTTTGAAAGCTATGGACTTCTCTCCAGAAAAACCCATGTAGACACATGCAGAGGACATGTGGCATACAATGTCAGGAATGAATCAGTAGAAGCTTTTGAAGAATCTCAGGTTTAAAACCTTTTATAGATTTGGTTTTCTGACAGCTCCCACATGGAGATAATGGACGTTTAGCTTAGTTGCATTCTTGGCCTCTCATCTTGGCTGACCAAGATGACTATTTTCCTCTTTATTCATGTCAGCATAGGCCGGGAGAGATATTGCTTTAAGTGACACATATTCTAGTCCATCAAATACCAATGGTACCATGGTGAAATAAGGTACAATTACCTGTATAAATAGATCAGAACTTCAGAAGATGTAAGTGCAGGTAGGTTGCATTCAGTAAAGGTGTATGGAGTGATGCCATAATGCACAACTTTTCATCTCCATATAGTATCTGTGCTGGTCTATGCTGTGGAGTTCTCACTACCACCATTTTGAAAGTTAAAAACAAAACATTTGAAATTTTACCTAAAATAATTACTTTCAGCTTTTAAAATTTTCATGTAATATACTTTAAAACCCTCATGGTCATCCCTGGCACCCTTTCATCGTTGATACTGTAACCCTTATCTTCAATTTACCCTTTGATAAAGGGTAATCATAGGTACAGAAAGGAGAGACAAAGGAAGAATCAGGATGAAAATGAGACTCAAAAGTAGAATCAAGTCAGGAATGGATTGGTATTTGTAGCTGAGAACTTTTTATTTCAAGGTCACTGAATCCTCATACTTTTTCATAATGTGTCTTATCAAAACTTGAATCCCAAGAAGTGGTTTTTAGTTTCTGTAAAATCTCCATACATGTAAAGAGATTGTTATAGAGAGAGAGAGAGAGAAAGAAAGAGAGAAAGAGAGAGAGAGAGAGAGAACCCTGAGGAAATCAACCCAGAATAAATCTGTGAAGTTCAACATATATATCAATGACACACCAAAAAAGATAATGGGGTAAATACTGAGCTAATTTGTGTCTGCCCAACATCAAATTACTGAAATTAGTTATAGTATTGATGTTACCAACCAAAAGATAGAGGAACATGATTGTAGTAGGGAAAAAATAATTATAGAGCATAAAACCAACTCTATATGGAGTTTATGAAGATTTCTACAAGTCAATAAGAACAACACAACTCAACAGAAATATGGGAAGAGACTTGACACACTTCAAAAAGAACATATCCAATGGTCAATGTAAGAAAATATACTTATTGTCATTAGTAATCAAGAAAATGAAAATTCAGACCTAAGTAAATACCACTATCCACTAGAAAACAAAAATGGGAAAAAACTGATAATACCAAATGTAATAAAAATGTGAAGTAACTGGCATTTTCATGTACTGCTGATAGGAATGTCTAAGATACCTTTCGACCCAGAAATTTCACTCCTAGGTATGTACGCAAATGGATTGCATACACATGTACATTAAAATTATGTGCAAAAGAAAGATCAAGGTAGCATTAGTCATAATAGCTCCAAACTGCAAGCAACGTAAATGTTCGTTAATAGATAAACAAATAATAGTATATTCATACAATTGCATATCAAATGAAAAACTACAGTTACATGCAATAAAACTAGTGAATTTTATAAACATTCTGTTTGGGCAAAAGAGCCAGACACAAGTGAATATAGCTAGGAATCCACTTATATAAATTTTAAAAGTAAGAAAAACTAATCCATGATTTTAGAATTGAAGATGTGGTTCCCTTTGGGGAAATGGAAGGGACAGTGATTGAGAGGGGAGTCAAGAGAGGGTGCTTCTGTGATTGCTCTATTTCTTGACTAGAGTGATGGTTTTAAACATGGAATCATTTTGTGATCATTTATTGTTCTATGCATATATAATCTGTGTACTTTCTTTTTTTATTGTTCAAATACATTTGTCTACATCAATTTGCGTACTTTTTTAAACATAGCAAACTTAAAAATAAATTAAGAGAGGGAAACCATATGCATAGGGGCATAGACTGACTCCAAAGGGCTGAAATCTTTACTTCTCATTTACAAACTGTGTGACCTTGGATAACTCAATTTCTCTCAGCCTCAGTGCTTCATTTTTAAAATGAAAAGAATACCAGCTTTGTATTACTAAATGGGAAAAATTCATAAATGTATTAAGTGCAGTAACTTACAATCTAGTCTATCCCCTCAGTTTATAAATGAGCAAGTCGAGAGACAGTGAAGCAGCGTGTCTTGCCCAGGATCCCTCAGCTAGCCTGTTGCCGGAGCAGAATTTAGGCTTACACTGGATAGCACTCACAGGCAAAGGCAGCTGCTATACTGCGATCTCAGAGTGAATGGAAGACACCCCTAAGACCATTCTGTTTACTTCTATGTGTGTGTCAAGAACGCAAGACAAGACAGAAATCACTTCTTCACTCTTATCTTGGCTACAGTTAGAATTCAGCCAATCTCTGCAGAACAGCCCTGGGGAAAAAAAAAAAAAGATACCAAAGCAAACCAAATAAGTAATTAAGTCAATTCAACAAATATTTACTGAGCACATATTATATGCCAGATTTCTACACCCTTAGAATTCATCAGCAAAGAAAAGAGACAAAATGTTTGCCCTCCAATTTATTCTAACAGATAGAGGGAAAAGAGGGAACGAGTCTGACAGTGAAAATGATCAACAATATGTTAAATAACATATATTGTTTTTGAAAGTAATAGCTGTCTGTTGTAAAACATAGGTTTTATTATTATTCAGACATGGTGGGGCCAACAGATCAGGGGATGACTGCCATTGAAAAGACAGTCATTAAACTCGAAGTCCCAAGAAGAGAAAGCTTAACACACTGTGGGGTCAAAATGGGGAAGCACCAGAGCCAATCAGGAGGCAGGCGAAACAAAAAGAAAAGGTGGACAAGAGCCTTTATTTTGGTTCCTACAAGAAGAAACAGGTGAGAGAGGATAAGCAGGTTTAGGATTAGCTAATTTGAAACATTTCAACACGTTCCGGGTGTAGATGTCTGACTGTAGATTGATTAGGGCAGGAGAATATTGCCCCAGAGTGGGTAGTTGGGCAGAGGGGCTTTGGATTGTTGGTCTGCATATGAAAGGTGTACTCACAGGCCAGATGTTTACTATTTCTTGGAACTGGCTACCCCTGAGAAGGGAATCTCTCCAGAGTCAGCTAGACACCAGATGTCAAAGCATCAGAAACACCTGGTGAATACAATCCTCTGAAAAACAAAGAGGACAGGGGATGAGAAATAATGGTGAGGAGCTAATAACCATCACCAAATTTAGAATATTTACCAAATAAATCACCAAAGGGGCATCTCAATCTTCATTGGACTACATTTATAAAGTTTCTTTTACTTTTTTATTTTACTCTTTAGCTGTCAGTGCAAAATTAACAGACATGTAGGAGACAACATCTTTCATAAGAAAATTATGTCACAGTTTGTGACTAAGCATCACACTATTAAATAAAATAAGAAATGGTGGTTTGTGTTTTCTATGTACTTGTGTGGCATAGAAGCCACCCAGACAGAAATAAGCTTTACATCATCATTCTGCCAAAACAGATGCTTACTTAATGCTTATTCTCTCAAATATAAATCTCATGGTCAGGTCACCTGACCCAAATTATTCACATGTGACTATAGCTCTATAAAGATACAGCACAGAGATGACAGAAAAATTTATTGTTATACAGTTTACTATATACGGTCTTAAATAATGAAAAGTGAATGCTATACAATGATGCTAATCTCTTCTCACTGTGAAATAGTAATGTTCAACCAGTGTGGTTAAGAGAATAGTTCTAATCTAGGTCTACGCTTAATCCCCTTCATAGTCAACCACTAAGAAATAGTAGCTGATGATAGGCAGACCTTGGTGAGTGCTGCAAAGTAGAATGATGGACAACTAAAAGCTGGCAAAGTAAAAAGTGAGAGTTAGACATGATTAACCCAAGAAATTAGTGACAAGAAGAAAAAAAAACACCTTTGAAAACATTTTCAAAACACAATTTTACACATAATCAAGGAAATCACAACCTGTCCTGAGCACATAACACTTCTGAATAGATGGCAGCAGAGACTGGGGAGTTTTAAGAGGCCCCAGAGTGGTTAATGGGGGATTTAGCACAATTCAGAAAAGACATTAATTAGGTCAATCTGCAGTTTTGAAAAACTTTAGCACCTCTCCAATTCTATTAGTGAATTAATGACTCCAGTTACTGAACAATATACAAAGATTAACACAAAAAATGTGGGCTGTTTAAAACCAGCTTTAAAAGGGAAGTCTAAAAACAGAGCTAAAAAAGTTGGAAAACTACAATAAGAATTAATGGAAATATGTTTAGGAATTTTAAAAACAGACATATATGAAATAATGGATTTTTTTTTTATTTAATAAAAAACTTTCCAGAAAAAAAAAAAACCAAAATACTTGTGTAGAGGATAAATTTTCTCAATTCTACTTGGGAGCAGAAAGCACCCCAATGATTTGTTGATCTTTAAATTAAATAAACTCTAGCATCCAGTCTCCCGTATCAGAGTGAGGTGTCATATTTTAGGAGCCTCTCCTCTGAGCAGTACAGAATCCAGGGTGCTTATGTAATGCCTCAAAACAAGGAAAGGAGCTGTCCCTTAATTTCACGGTGCTCCCGTGGTCAGTGCTCCTTCAAGTACTTACAGAAGTAGTCCCTGGTCGTCCAACTATGCTGCTCCAGAGAGGGCAGAGCTGTCCTTCCTAGCGTGCCCACCAATGGCCACAGAAACCCTTGGAGGAATCTTACAGTGTCACTCTATAAGGCCTCATGAAGTAAGTGCAGAACTGTTAAGAGACTGTATAATGTTTTG
The DNA here is from genome assembly GCF_021234165.1 of Pteronotus mesoamericanus. Lineage (NCBI taxonomy): Eukaryota > Metazoa > Chordata > Mammalia > Chiroptera > Mormoopidae > Pteronotus > Pteronotus mesoamericanus. Next base: position 23,064,448 of record NW_026555325.1, on the reverse strand, counting down.
CAATCTGTATATTACAAGTAACACTTGATTTGTTATGCAGATAACCTGGGTTTACATAATTCAAAATGTTACTTATTCTAAAACACAGGAGACCACAATCAACAAATCCTTCCAAATTTGAATAATCATTCAAAATCTTGTTGTTATGCAACAATCAATAATCATCAATTATCAAGACTTTATGCTCACTATTATATGAAAAAACTAAGGCCTTTGGCTTCTTTTACCAATCAGTTTAGGATGTATTATATACACTCACCTTTAAAATGATATAAAAATCATAATTCATTGTCCAGAGCTAAAGCTTCTGCCTCCACACGAATAATTCTTAAATATATTTTAAGTAGTATGGCTGAAAAAAATATGATTATTTTCCAGAATAACTGTCAGATTACCATAAAAAGGATCCTTTATAAATGACAAAGCATGCAGACTGACTTGAGTTCTCTGGGATGGTTTTCCACTTCCTCCACATCTATTTTAAGGTTGACTATGTGGCTTCACACAATTAATCAATCACAGAGTTTGATCAGCTTTAGCACATGGATCAGGGAAGTCGTCTAACATTAAAATTTTCAGGGGAGGAGGCATAACATGATGTGGAATCTGTAGAGAGGAAGGGGCGAGGGCAAAGATGTTTGATGGCATTTTTCCAAACTTATAGACAAGTTTTCAGTAATAAAGACTGAACAAAAGAGTTTAAATTTCTTTAGAGGGACATAATCAAAAGGTTCATTTCCTTTCTAGAAGAGAAGGCAAAAGAGACTTGCAATCAACACAAATTTTAGTGGCACTTTTAGTGGTAATTGTAGAACTTCTTAAGAGCAAGGGCTTTGTAATCAATTTCTGTGTAGTTCTGCTTTACAAATTATACTTTTCTTGAATATTAGGCAATTAGTGCTTCAGCGCTTCATTGCACTTGCACTTGACTATGTCCAGCCCAACACTGTGAGATGAAGTGTCAGAAACAAAAAACAGTGGTTTTGATCACCTCAATCAATGTACTAGTCACATACTAATGTTGAAATAAGCCCTGTAAATATACCAGTTTGTCCAGAACCTTGCCTGGTTTTCCTCATTCTGGACACTAAAACATCGATTACATGGTCAGGTAGATACATCAACCCAGGAATCACAAGTAACAATCCCTGAAGGGGTTTGAGTTCTAACTTGGGATTGTATAGAGAAGACAGAAACACTAAACTAAAAATGACTAAACCACGTTCAGTATGAGAATTTGATTCGATTTACTTCACACACTTGTATACAGTAAACTATAAAAAAAAAGTGATTCTGAAATCAATTCTATTTACTTCACACACTTGTATACAGTAAACTATAAAAAAAAATTGTGATTCTGAAATCAATCTCCATATTTCACTATGGAATGGATGATAACCTTTAACCTGAGTGATTAAGAGAATAGCTCTTGTCCAGTTTGGATAAAACCTTGAGTCGCCCTCATCCTATGTTTTTCTGATATGTGCTAGCCTGCTAATCTGATAGTCTAGTCGGTTCTTAAGAATGACAAAGTAATGCTGCAGCCCTTTGTCACCCTGAGAACTCTGTGCCTGAGGCAAGAAGCCTGAAAAGTGCTCTCACTTAAAAAGAAATTAATAAAAATGTAGGTGAAACAAAAAGAAGTGGAAAGAAGCAGTGTCTTCAAGGGACACCTTAAAGTCCTGTAGTCTCCTGACCTTCAACTTGATTCTCTTACTTTAAAAGCAGTAGGAGGAGTTAAAAGTGAAAAGACAGGGGGCTATATTTTTGCTATATCCTAAAATTTTTATCTTTTTCTTGACAAACGCTGTTGTGGAATCTGTATCGCTGTGCAAACATCCTTCTTTAGCCATAGCAAGGGAAATATTCAAACTTCTGGGGTTTAAAAAATCGACACTATGATACTTTCTATATAGTAATACTAATGAGCATCACCCCCAGTAACAGGGGTCCCAGGAATTCCCAGTGGATCACTTCCTTTACAAAACAGTAAGGGTTACAACACCATAGGCTCAAAAACCTATGGACATGTTATATATTCCAGAAAGTATTCTCATGCATGGAAATCCAAAGTTATTGGATTTATTTTAATCTATAAAACTGAATAGCTCTAGGAGGACCACATTCTTCCTTTATTTGTAGTCTAGGCCTATCACAGATTCCATTTCCTATTTCTCTTCTGGAATTAATACTAATGGCTTCTAAGGTGATACCAGATGTTCCTGATCACCTTTTTTCTTTTTTCTGACAGGTAATTATCACAATGATGTGAAGTTATCTAAATTCTATCCATGAGTTTGTCCTCTGTCAACTGCAAAACTAAGGAATTACTGAAATAAGGTAACACATCTGAGTTCTAGAGATCAGTACCTGGTTGATACATTAAAGGATCCAGGAGTGATGACTGGGTATCTGCAGTATTTACAGCCACAAGCTTGGGCAAGGGCCATTACTGAAGATTAATCCCTCTGTCAGAACAGCAAGGAGCCTCCTGACCTGTCTGTGCTGGGTTGGGGGCTGCTGAGGTGCCTTAGATAGCTACCATATGTCTAGCCAGTTCAAGGACTCCTTGCTGATTCAAGCTGTCATCATCATATTGAAGGTCTGAAATTTTCAAGTAGAAATGGACAAGAGAAAACAAAGCTAATGTGGAATGACTTTTTGCCATGTGCCAGGCTCTTTGTTAAGCATTTTACAAACATTCTGCCGTTGAATCCTCACTACAAACCTGATTCATACAGCTCCACAATAATTACAACACTGGGGCACAGACAAATCAATTTAATGGACCCTTAACCTATCCATTCCCCTGTAGTCATAATGCCATACTAGTGTATACTGGCTGAATATTGAATTACATTGTACAGGTGAGAAAACTAAGTTTATAAAAACAAAGTAAACTACCCAAGACATACATCTAGAAAATGTCAAAGTCAGGATTTAAACACAGATCTCCTTGATTCCAAAGCTTGAAATCCTTTTCTTTTCAATATACCATACCTCCTTCTGTTAGAGTGACCAGTTCCATACCAAGAGACTGTTGGTGACCATTGAAGCTCCAGATGACAAACTATCCATGAAGAAACCATGCTGAACACTTTCAACATCATCTGTGCGAGTATTGTGGTTTTTATGTTTTGTATAGTCCTCCTTAGAAAACACATCTAAGGTTTCTCCATTGTCTACAGACTCGGAACTCTCCGGCTCTAGCCTCACATCATCATCCATGGCGATCTTGATGAGACCCATGGCTCTTATATTCCCATCGCTCTCAGTGCCAAGTATAGTTCCCAAAATATACCTGCACTTTCCTCCTTTATTCATGCTCTGCCTAAGTCAGAAATGTCTTCCCGCCTTTAGGCCCAGATATATACAGTACCTTTTTTAATGGCAAAATAAAAGTTGCCCCCATATTGGACACTAATTTGCCAGTCCCTATCAGAGTCTCCGCAAGCACAGGGTAACTCCCTGAGCCACATGATCCTACCATTCTGCACATTCATGACCCTCAGCAATGGCTGACCCAAGGCCAGACTACTCCACAGCTGATTTATAACTAATCAGGTTCCTTAAAAAAAAATAAAATAAACATTATAGTCAAACAGTGCTGAATACCAGGCCCAACATGTCCTATCAAGCTAGGGCTGGCAACACTGTAGGGTCAAGTGAAAGCTGAGGAAGTCAGCAGAAACAGAGAGGGGATGAAAAGAAAAGCAGATGTAACAAGGATCAGAGACTGGGCCACAGTTCAACTGCCTCACACTCCATTCTGCATGAGGCTGAGGGTGCATTTCCATTTCATGTGCTCTTCACATTCTTTCAACAGCCCTTCCTTTCCCTGGGTTAGCTTGAGTAGACTTCTCCTGGAAAATAAGTCTTGTATAGAGAACAGATTTCTTTGTTCACTGTTTAAAATTTAATAGCTTCCTGGTTGGCATTTACTAACGCTTTTATTTATACTTCAATTTTGGCACTTTTATTTCACTTTCAATTAATGTTAATTATGTATATGTCTGTCTCCTCACTTTTCTTCCAGACCAAGTCCATTCATTTTTCTCTCCCTTAGTATCCTGTACAATCTGGTATGTACTAGATTTTTTAACAAATGATCATTGAACTGCGTAATGCTTAGTGATGTCAATAACCATGTCATTTACTGTACCTTGTGAAACTATACTGACGTGCTCTAAAAGGTTTTACCATCACTATCACCCCCACACATGAAGTATTTGCTCCTAAAACCAGACAAACAAGGGAAGGAGAGCAGAGACGTTCAGCTGACCACCCCACATCTGTGCTCCTTTCTACAGCACAGAGTCGTTGCTACTAAATGGCTTCCTAGACAGGAACTGTATTTCCCAGCCCCCTTTATATACTTAGTGAATAATTCTTCATAGAGGGTGATAGAGTCCTCTTCCAGACCAAAGTGGATAATGAGTGAATATGAGAAGCATACAAGGTGGAGGAGCCAGGGTCCCTGAATACTTCCACAAAAGGCTGCTCACTAGGAAATCTTTTAATGAGCTGTGACCAGAGCAAGAAGTATCCTTTTATCGGTTTAAATTACTGAGATTTCAAGGTTTAATCTACCAATTTTTTAATTAAAAGAAGAGCATGGTTCCATTTTCTTTTTTGTTCTTTTTATTTTTTTATTTATAAATCATGTTAATTCTATTACAGTTGTCTCAATTTTTCCCCCTTTACCCTCCTCCACCCATCCCACCCCCACCCCCTACTCCCACAGTCAATTCTGACTCTACTGTCCATGTCCAAGGGTCATTCATACATGTTCTTTTTCTAGTTCCTTCCCTTTCTTTCCACCATTGTTTTCTTTCCCCCTCCCCTCTGGTCACTTTCAGTCTGCTCCATATTTCTGTGCCTGTGGTTTATTTTGTTCATTAGTTTATTTTGTTGAATAGAGTCCACTTATAGGTGGGATCATATGGTAATTGTCCTTTATCAACTAGCTTATTTCGCTTAGCTTAATATTCTCCACTTCCATCCATGTTGTCACCAAAGGTAGGAGTTCCATCTCTCTCTCTTTCTTTCTTAAATGTAGATTGATTGTATTTATTTTTTTAAATGTCAAAGTTAATTATAAAATATTTTTTAAACTTTAAAACCATTATGAAGTCTCAGCACTTAAACCAACATGACACCAGCACAGAAATAATCAAGTAGATCAATGAAATATAATGAGCATTCTAAAGACAAACGCATATATCTGATTAATATATGTATGATTAAGTTGACATTTCAAATCAATGGGTAAAATAAGTCTTATTCAACAAATAAGGTGCATGGACCACTATTACTTGAAATAAAACAAATATAGAGCGTTATTTCACACATTATACAAGAAATATTCAGGTGAGTTAAAAATCAATATGTAGAATCTAAGGAGTTTCAAAAGAAAGTAGAACTAATATTTTTCATGACCTGAAGTAAAATATTCAACCCCAGAAGCTAGACAGTAAATATTGACAGTATGACTATATTAAACATTTAACTATATAGTAATATACATATAAAAAAGGTCAAAGGACAAGGAATAGAATAGAAAAGTATTTGCAACACATCTAAAACATAGTTAATAGATTTTTTGTTTCATGTTTTTTTTTAGGGAAAAAAGTTCTACAAACTTTTAATCAATAAATGGATAAAGAATACCAAAAAGTCATTTAAAGCTTTTTTTAAAAAAATAATAGAAATAGGCAAGAAATATACTAAAACAGGTTTAGTTTCAACAAGTAGTAAAGGAACAGTTAAAATAACGTCATTGCCACAATCAGGCTAATGAGTATTAAAAATACTGGTTATATCAAGTATTGACAACTCTGAAAGGAACTAGGTATTCATAGAAATTTTTTCTTCATCTTAAAGCAGTCCCTTTAGCATATTTTGCAGTGCTGGTTTGGTGGAGATGCATTCTTTTAGCCTTTTTTTGTCTGGGGAAACTCCTTATTTCACCTTCCATTTTAATTGAGAGCCTTGCTGGGTAGAGCAGTCTTGGTTGCAGACATTTGCTTTTCATGACTTGGAATATTTCTTGCCATTCCTTTCTGGCTTGTAGTGTTTCTGTTGAGAAGTCAGATGCTGGCCATATCGGGGTTCCCTTATATGTTACTACCTCTTTCTCCCTTGCTTGCTTTAGGATTCTCTGTTTTTCTTTGCTATTTGCCATTTTAATGATGATGTGTCTTGGAGTGAGCCTCATTGGATTCCTCTTGAATGGGACCTTATATGCTTCCTGGACTTGTGTGACTTTTTCTCTCCTCCAATTGGGGAAGTTTTCCATCATTACTTTTTCAAACAGGTTCTCTATCCTTTCCTCATCCCTATTATATGGATATTATTCTGCTATCCCTATTATACAGATTTATTACATTTCAGGTTGTCCTGCATTTCTCTAAATGTCTCTTCATTCTTTTTGAGTCTTTTTTTATTTTCTTGTTCTTTCTGGGAGCTTTTTTCTACCTTGTCCTCCAACTCACTGATTTGGTCCTCAGCTTCATCTAGCCTGCTTTTGATTCCTTCTACTGTGTTCTTCAATTCAGAGATTGTATTCTTCATTTCCTCTTGTCTCTTGTCGATAGTTTCTATGTCCTTTTTCATGCTGATATAGTTTGCAGTAAGTTCCTCATAGTTTCCCTGTAGTTATTTGTAATTCTCTCTGAGCTCACTGAGCTCATTGAACTTCCTTAGAACTGTTGTGTGGAACTCAGTATCTGACAGTCTACTTCCCTCTTTTTCATTTAGTTCTCTTTGTGGGGATTCTTCCTTTCCCTTCACCTGGGGTATATTTCTTTGTCTTCCCATTATCTGTGATACTCTTCTCGTTTGCTTCTCCTTCTTAAATTGATTTGTCTTGATTTCCTGACTTTGTGGTGTGAACTTCTATGGTTGAAGACCACTGTTTTTACTTTCTGGATCTGCCTCTGATGATGTCAGATGTTCACCCTGTCTGACCTTAGGCAGTCTGATTGAGACTTCCAGTAATCTACCATCTGTGGCTGTCTCCTTCAGCTGTTAATCTAGTCACTCTGCACTCAGCAGGCCGCCTTAGACAGCTCAGGGCAGGGCGGAGTCCCTACTGGAGGCGGGATTATTGCGTCCTCTCACACTGCTGCCATATGGGGGAGGAGTCGGCACTGGGATCCTACCGCCTACTCTCTCCATTCTCTCCCCAAAACCTCCATCCGTAGTCTCTCCCCGAGTGTTGCCAGACCTCTCTGCTCCCCTTTTAGCCAGGGATCTACTGTCTGTGGCTGCCACTCTGCACTCAGCAGGCAGCTTAGACAGCACAGGGCAGGGTGGAATCCCACCTGGGGGTGAGTCTATTGGGTCCTTTGATGCTGGTGATGCTCAGGGGGAGTCGTTTCTGCCTGACCAAAATGGCTACTGCCGCATGGGGGATGAGTCAGCACCGAGATCCTGCCAGCTATTCCCTCAGTTCTCTCCCCAAAGCCTCCTTCCCCAGTGTCTCCTCATGTGTTTCTAGCCCACTCTGCCCCCGCCTTTGCTGGAGACCAGGGTAAGTGGCTGCAAATAAAAATTTATGCATTGGCCCTATAGAAGGCTTTTTGCGTCTCCCGCCACCTGTCTCTGGCAGAGAGCAACCCTGCCGCTTTTCACAGCTGGCTGTTTTCTGTATACTTTTTGGGCTCTGGTGCTGTGGGCTAGAGATCCCCACTTTTGGTTTAGACCCCACTCTTCTCAGGGGGATCCCACTGGCTGTTTCAATATCCTTCTGGTGCTGCCGCCCGTGGGTGCCCCGCCCGCCTTCTCTGGTCTGAACCGCACTCCTTACTGGTTAGATTGCACTAAAGCTGATTCTTCTGTCTCCGAGGTTACAAGGCTCCTCTCTTGCTCTTGTTCAATTATTTGTTCCAGGTGATTTCTCCACAATTTAGTTGTAATTCCAGGTTGGTCCTGGAAGGAGGTCAGTGTGACTTCCACTCACTCCTTCACCATCTTGATTCTCCATTTTCTTTTTAAGATTAGAGCATTCCATTCCAAATAGTTTTGGCTGCCTCATGACATCAGTTTAATTGATTGACAAAGTTTCTTCATCACCATTTTTTAACCTTTAGTGGGCCCTCTTTATATTTATTTCTACATGTTCCTGCATTATATTTCCTTGATGTCTGCCTTGCCATCTTAAGGGCGTGGGCTGGGTGGGTTAAGGATAAGATATGGAGCCAATGATTCCTCTGAACTTGATTCAATTCCTGGAGGCCTTCACTGGCATGTGGACAATAAAGATCACCTGACTTGAGGTGACCTAGAATTCTAAGACAGTTTCCAGATCTTAATCTGCTAATTTCATTTCATGAAACCTGCGTTCTGCATCCTTGATTTATCAAGCAGAATGTGTAGTTGCCTTTTTAAAAGTCATTAATGTCTTGACTTTTAATTCGAGAAGCCTCACTGAAGGGTTTCATCAAGAACTTCATATACAGGAATCCTACAATATATCATTAAAAACAATTTACAAAACTGTGGTTTTTAAGACAGATGGTGTGGTTATGTAATATACATAATAAGTAGTAATGCCCTTGTCATGGTGAAATTGCTTTTTCTGAAATTTAAACCTTCAGATGATGATTAAGGGTATTGCAGAGAAGCATGATTTGGATAAACTCCTAAGTTTGTTAGGTGCTTTCTTTCACTGGTATGTGTATAAATCTCACAGATCATTGGAAACAGAGTGTGCTTTGGTTCAGGGCCCTTATTTGATTTGCAGTTATGCCACAGAGAATGGTCCTCAACATGTTAATCTAAAGAAACTTATTTATGGACATCTCACTCTATAATATGCCTCCATATGACCCAAAGCCATGATTTTAAGAACTAAGTTGGTTTAGTTTCCCAGGTAAAGCCTATATTCAGATGTTCACTAGTAACATTTGATCATAGTAATAGTAATTAACACTTATTAGATATAAAACTTTTTATTAAGTACTTTGCATTTGTTATCTCTCTAATTCTCACAGTGACTGTATGAAAGTGTCCTGTGATAAGTGTCAATTCAGAGTTGAGAAAAGCAAGGTTTACAGAGGAAAGTAACTTGCCAAGGATCACAGTATTATGTCAGGATCAAAACCATGGACCAGAAGTAAGACACTCTAAATCCAGTATTTGCACTAATTTTTAAAAAAAGTATATTAATACATAAGCAGTACATATATGACGTGAAAAACTTTAAAATCCAGAAAAACACACATGAAAAATAAAAATATTGTATTTCTACTATTCAGAAATCACAACTATAACACCATACATTAAATACTTACAGGTATACATATTGACTTTTATCAAAATAAGAGCATACTGTCACATAGTTCTTAAATCTGCCTTTTCAGTCAATAAGTATTTCAGTAAATTGTTTTATCTAAACCTGAGGCCATATTTGTGCAATGACGCACCAATATCCTTGACAGTTGATTTGTTTAAATGAATATCTACTCAAGGACCACATACTGCTTCTGTTTATATGCCTCTTAAGATTCTTTTGATGTAGCATAGTCCTTTATTTATTTATTTATTTATCCTCAACCAAGGATATATTTTATTGATTCTTTTAGAGAGAGAGGAAGGGGGAGAAAGAGAGAGGGAAAGAGAGAGGTGAGAAAGAAACTTCAACTAAGTTGCCTCCCACACTTGTCCCCACCAGGGATAGAACCTACAACCCAGGTATGTGCCCTGACCAGGAATCAAATCTGCAACTTTGTAACCTTTTGGTGTATGGGGCAATGCTCCAACCATCTGAGCCACCCTCCAGGGCTGGTCCTTTTAAAAAAAGACATCAATTTGTGAAAAGAGTAGGCTGGTTGTTCTTTACAACATCCTATGTTCTGGGTTTGCTGTATCATGGTGTTTAGCCTTCACGGGTGTCCAACCTGCAATCTGTGGGCCACATGCAGCCCAGAATGGCTGTGAATGCAGCTCAACACAAAATCATTAATTTACTTGAAACAGTATGAGATTGTTTTGTCATTAAATGTTTGAATGCATTTAATGTGTGGCCCAAGACACCTCTTCTTCCAGTGTGGCCCAGAGATGCCAAAAAATTGGACATTCCTGGGACCTTATTGCTTTACCACTTGTTAGTTGTGAATGAGAGATCAAGGATAGTAACAAGAGTTAAAATTTCAGTTATAATCAATTAGGAATGTATCTTTAGACAAGATACTTAACTTTATTGAGTCCCAGTTTTGTACTTTTAGGGGATTGTGAAGATTGACTGTGCTGTTGAGTGCCTAACATCAAACTCAACAAATATTGGCTTGCATTAGAAAGCAGTCACACTAAAGTACTACATAATAAAACACAATTTGTTTTTAAATCAGTGGCATTTAATGATTGATTGGATATGAGCAGAAAGAGTGCTTCCAATCAATATGAATCATTACAATAACCTGTGTGCTTAAGGCAAGTGTTACTTTTAAAATTAATTCCACAATATTATTATACTACATATGACTGTTCAAATTTTAAAAGCATACACATTATGGGAAAAAAAACCAGGAGGACTGAGCACTTGTTGCATTGTTGCCTCTTCCTTCTTCTCTAGAACCTGCCTGCTCTATTCATTGGCTGGGACCTCAGCACGCAGGTCTGCACTACACAAACTTGGCCACAGTGGATTGGCTAAAGAAGAGATTTCTACCCAGATTCTCTCTCCTGAGAGTGTTGAATTGGGACTAAGGAATTCCACATTGGTCTGGGCTGGTCTAATAGATGAAAAAGATGTTGTAACTCAGGAGTTCTGGATCAACTATCTTCTGACACGTATTTAGAGTAGCAGCTAAAACTATTCTGCAGAAATAGAAAAATGAGGCAAATATCCTCAAAGAAGCAAACACTAGAAATGAAAAAGATTTCCTAATTTTCCAATCCATTTCTACTCTTTTGTTTCCAGTCTCTTCCTACAAATCCTATATATACATGTGCACACTCACATGCATTTCATTCTATAATTTGATAATACATGAGTAACATTACAATGTCTTTTACAACCAAATTAAAAGGGTTATCACATTTCCAGCTCTTGGTTAGCAAAGTATCAGAAAATGATGATGAGGTAGGCTAATGTATTTATTTCAAAAGAATGTTTAAGTTGACACAAATTTTCATTAACAAAAAAGATAATTTTATTTGACATAGAGAAAGAACCAAAATGTAGAAAGATGTTTGAAGACACAAGATTCCACTCAAGTACTAACAAAGATTTTTTAAAAATAGTCAATGCTTAATATGATCGAGTGATGCCTACTAATAAACCCCCTTAAAAATAACTAGAGAATATTAATATCTAATGAGTACTCACTGAAGACAAGCGAAAAGTTTTATGTTTCTTAACAGAATCAAAATGGTAATACTTCCAGGGAGGCAAATATCAAGAATATTGAATTTATATTTTTCCCTAAATATTTGATTCAGATGAAAATGCAAAATAACATCAAAAAGTTATTGACTTGGAGATTCCTGGGATGAAATGTTTCAAACTGAGCATATCTATATACTTTCAAAATTTGTGAGCTAATTCTCTTTATCTTTTCTATCAAAGCATTTTTCATAGCAGAGTGCTAATTAAGGGGAGCTTGTGGAAAGAAAGGAAATCTTTGAGCATGATGGCTCTAATGCTTATATAATAGATGCTTTGTTGGAATACTGCAATTTAATATCAATCTTGAAAGGCTTTTGGGAGCTTGAGAATTAAGTTTTTGAAAAGTTATTTTAAAGTCTATAACCATAATTTCGGATAAAATGCTATGTAAATATATGAGAAAGGATACTGTTCAAATTTTTAAAAAACATTGTTAGCAAAGCCACCCACACAGTCATTCCTTCCCAACTGCTTTCCCAAAAATGTGATTCTCCCAAATGTCTGTTGTGTTGTGTGGTAGATATGGCCGCCAAGATAATTATGAAGAGTAATTCAGTGTGTTCATTCAGTTAAAAAAAACATGTATAAAATATCTACAAAGTGCCAGGCACTTGGGGTTGGGGTTAATTTGAGAGCAAGTGTGTGAGGGAAAGGATGAATATACATCCAGGTAGTGAATTGTGTGTGTGTGTGTGTGTGTAATGAAAAAACAAGGCAAAATAAAGCAGGAAAGCCCCCCGTGATGAGGTTGCATTGGACAGAGATGTGAGAAGTGAGTAAATGAGTCATGTATCTGCCTGGAGGAAAACTCTTTCAGGTGGAGTGAACAGCAAATGTGCAGGCCCTGAACTGAAAACATTCCTGTCATGTTTTAAGAACAGTAAAGGCAAACATGGCTGCAGTTGAGCACGCACAGGGCGAGTGAAAAATATGAGATCAGAGAAGTATCTGAAGAACACATTGTGGTAGTTTGAAATTTGTCCATAAATTCTATAATACCCCTCCCTTCAGAAGGAGGAAGCTAATTCTTCTCCCTTTAAATGGGTCCCGGACTTAGTGACTTGGTTCTAACGAATAGAAGGTAACAAAAGGGACACTATGTGATTTCTGGGGCTAGATCATAAAAGAGATAGCTTGTGCCTGTCCTTTCTCTTGGGTCACTCATTCTGGATAAAACCACATACCATATTGTGAAGACACTCAAGCAGCCTAAAGAGAAGCATACGTGCGAAGGAACAAAAACTTCCCACCAAGAATCAGCCTAATTTGCCAGCCATGAGAGTGAGCCTCCTCAGAAACAGAACTTCCATCCTCAGTCAAGCCCTCAGATGACTGCAGCCCCAACCAAAATCTTTCCACATCTTAACTGCAACCTCAAGGAAGGCTCCATGCAAGAACCACCGAGCTAAGAGGCTCTCTATTTCCTAATTCACAGAAACAGTAAGCGATATTAAATTTTTATTTTTTGCTTGAAGCCACTAAGTTTTGAGATAATTTGTCATTCAGTGAGAGAAAACTAATACATAGATATTATAGGGTCTAGTAGTATTACTTGGGACTGTCGGTTTTATTCCAAATGAGATGTAGAGGGACTGAAGTTGTTAATACAGAAAAGGCACATAATCTGACTTTTTCAAAACATCACTTGTAGAGAGAAATGGTGGAAGGAGATCATTGCAGGGGTTCAGATGAACAAATATGTTGCTTCATATTAGCAATTCAGAAAGTGGGGAAGTATTTACATTTCAGATAAATTTGAAAGTAGAGAGCTGTCTAGATTTGTTAATACTTGGGATGTGGTATGTGAGACAAAGAAATGAGTCAAGTGTGACGCCAAGGTTTTTGGCTTGAGCATCTAGAAAAAAAATGATGTTGAACTTATTGGGATGAGAAAAGTGGGGGTAAAAGCCATCCTGATTGCAAAGAAAAAAGTAAAACTGTATCTATTTGCAAATAACATGATCTTGTATATAGATCTTAAGGCTCTTGTATGTATGTGGAAAATCATATGGAATCAGCTAAAAAATATATTAGAAATAATAAATTCAGCAAGGTTGCAGGATTTCAAAACCAATATATGAAAATCAATTGTATTTCTATAAACTAGCAATGAATAATACAAAAATGAAATTAAGAAAACAATTCTATTTGTAATAGCATCAAAAAATATTTTAAAATATCTAACAAAAGAAGTGAAAACATATACTCTGAAAACTATAAAACACTTTGAAAGATAGCAAATACCTAAATAAATGGTAAGACATCTCACATTTATGGATTGGAAGATAATGTTGTTACAGTGAGGATACTCTTCCAAATTTGTCTACAAAAATTCAATGCTATTTCTATCAAGAGCTTAGCTGGCTTCTTTGCAACAATTGGTAAGCTGATACTAAAATTCATATGGAAATTCAAGAGACCTAAAGCCAAAACAATCCTGAAAAACACAAAAAAAAAGTTGGATGACTCTCACATCCTAATTTCAAACCTTAAAACAATCCAGTATGGTACTTGTATAAGGGTAGATATACAAATTAATGCACTAGAATTGAGCTTTTAGAAATAAACTTATAGTTTATGGGCAATTGATTTTCAACCAAGGTATAACAAATGAAGGTGGACCCCTACTTCACACCATATTCAAAAATTAACTCAAAATTAATCAATAACTAAATGGATCAAAAACTATAAAACTCTTAGAAGAAAACATTAGAATAAATGTAATTGGATTAAGCAATCATTTCTTTGATTTGACAGCAAAGCACAAGCAATAATAAAAAAAATAGTTAAATTAGATTTCATGAAAATTTAAACATTCTGTGTTTTAAAGGACATCATTAAAAAGAGAAAAGACAATCCACAGTCTGAAGCAAAGAGCTGCAAATATATCTGATAAGGAACTTGTGTCTAGAATATATAAAGAACATTTATAACTCAATAAGAAAAAGACAAATAAACCAATTTAAAACTTGGCAAAGGATATGAATAGACATTTTTACAAAGAAAATACAAATGACCAATAAGCACATGAATGGGATGCTCAATATTCAACATCATTAGCCATCATGCAAATGTAAATCATTATCGCTTCTTGGCCTTTTGGATAAGATCAAGTGAAGAAAATGTAAATCAAAATCAGAATGTGATACCAGTTTTTATACATTAGGATGGCTATAATAAAAATTCATATTACAAACAAGTGTTAGCTAGAATTGAGAAATTGGAACTCCTATACATTGCTGATGAGAATGTAAAATGATGTGGCCACCTTGGAAAACAGCCTGCAGTTACTCAAAATGTTAAACATAGATTTATCATATGACCCAGCAACTCCATTGCTAGATATGTAAATCATTTATCCACAGAAAAACTTATGTCTATAATAGGCAAAACTGTAGGGACAAAAAGTGGTTGCCTAGAGCCTGGGGGAGACTTGAAGAAAATGGAGATTTACTTCTAATAGATACAGGATCTCATCTGGCAGTGATGAGAATATTCCAACATTGACTGTGGTGATGACTGACAATTTTGTGAATATACTGGGTTGGCCAAAAAGTTTGTTTGTTTTTTCTGTAAGATGGCTCTAGTAGTGCTTAGTTGTCTGTAACTTCATTTGAAACTATTTTGTTAGATTGTATTGTGACAGTTGTCATATCAGCATGCATTTAAAAAAAAACTTATCAAAATAGGTGAAGTTTTGTGTAGCCATTTTAGTATTGAAGATGAAAGAAAATAAGCAACATTTTTGGCATACTATGCTTCATTATTTCAAAGAAGGTAAAAATGCAACTGAAATTCAGGAAAATATTTGTGCAGTGTATGGAGAAGGTGTTGTGACTGATCAGACTTGTCAAAAATGGTTTGCATAGTTTCATGCTACTGATTTCTTGCTGGATGATGCTCCACAGTTGTATAAACCAGTTGAAGTTGATAGCAATCAAATAGAGACATTAACTGAGAACAATCAACAGTATTCCACGTGGGTGATAGCTGACATACTCAAAACATCCAAATCAATAAAGTGATTGATGAAAATGAAAAATGTGTCTTTTATTTTACAGAAAAAAACCATACAGACTTTTTGTCCAACCCAATACTAAAAATCATTGAATGCTTTAAATGGGTGAATTGTATGGTATGTAAATTATATCTCAATAAAGCTGTAACTGAAAAAAGGCAGAGAGAAAATGAAAGGAGAATTAGAGGACATTGAGAAGATCAACTCTTTCATAGCTTTTGCTATAAAAGGGCAGAGAATGGGACAGAAGCCAGAGAGAAATGTGGGGTCAAGGTAGGGTTAGTTTCTAAATGGAAGATATTCCATATATTTGTATTTTAATTAATGTACCAGTGGGTACCCACTGGTACATTAATTATGGCCAGAGAGAGTACACTGGTAATTAGGCAGGAGGTGATAAGATGACTTGCAAGAACAGAAGAGTTGGTCTAAAGTCAAAGCACAACCTTGCAGTTCAGCTCACTCATTGCAATGGGGCAGGCAGAGTATGGTCACAGTATGGGCAGAATATGGGTGGGGCATTGTTGCTGTGGCCATGAAGAATTCTCTGGAAAAGGAAAGAACCTGGAAGAGAAACAAGCAGCAACAATGCATCTGGGCAATGAGCCTGAGAAGTCTGGGTAAAGGAAATGGCACCAGCAGGGATGTACCAACAACCAATGTTCTTGGTAAGCCCTCCCTAACCCCAGATCTCTAGGGATTCTGCTTTATTCAGGGGGAGAACAGAAATATTAAATAGAAGGTGACCAAGTCCTCTGCTCTAAGCAGTCAGGCCCCAAGACAGTGCCCCAGTATGACTCTTGTCCCATGGCCATCTGACCGCACTTTACTCACCCTGGTTTCCCTGTCTGTCTGTCTGTCATGTCATCCACCATCTCTCCCTGCCCAAACCCTCTTCCAGAGAGATTGATCTTAGACTCATCCACATACTTAGATATTTATTTATTTATTATTGTTTTTCAAGTATAATTTTCTCCATTTTCCCCCACCCTCTCCTCCCAACCCACCCCTGCCTCCCACCCCTCAATCCTGTCCCCCTTGGAGTTTGTCCATGGGTCCTTTACACATATTGCCCAATGACCCCCTCCCTTCCTTCCCCCCCATCACCCTCCTTCCTCCCCTCTGGTCACTGTCAGTTTTTTCTTTATTTCAATGTTTCTGGTTCTATTTTGCCTGCTTGTTTGTTCTATTGATTAGGTTCCACTTATAGGTGACATCATGTGGTATTTGTCTTTTACTGCCTGGCTTATTTCACTCAGCATAATGCTCTCCAGTTGCATCCATGCTGTTGAAAAGGGTAGGAGCTCTTTCTTTCTTTTTTCTGCGTAGTATTCCATTGTGTAAATGTATCTTTGTTTTTTGATCCACTCATTTACTGATGGGCACTTAGGTTGCTTCCAGCACTTGGCTATTATAAATCGTGCTGCTATGAACTTTGGGATGCACCCGTTCTTTTGAATTGGTGTTTTGGGATTCTTAGGGTATAACACAGCAGTGGAATTGTTGGGTCAAAAGGCAGTTCCATTTTTATTTTTTTGAGGAAATTCCAAACTGTTTTCCACAGTGGCTGCACCAGTCTGCATTCCCACCAACAGTGCACTGGGGTTCCCTTTTCTCCACAATCTTGCCCACTTGTTATTTGTTGATTTGTTTATGATGACCATTCTGACCAGTATGAAGAGGTATCTCATTGTGGTTTTAAAGTGCATTTCTCTGATGGCTAGTGATGCTGAACATCCTTTCATATGCCTCTAGGCCCTCTGTATGCCCTCATTAGAGAAGTGTCTGTTCAGGTCCTTTGCCCATTTTTCATTTGGGTTGTTTGAATTGCTAGAGTGGAGTCATGTGAGTTCTTCATATATTTTGGAGATCAAACCCTTGTCTGAGGTATCATTGGCAAATATATTTTCCCATATGGTTGGTTCCCTTTTCATTTTGCTGATGTTTTCTTTAGCTGTTCAGAAGCTTTTTATTTTGATTAAATTATATCGATAGATGCAGAAAAAGCACTTTATAAGGTACAGCACCCATTTATGATAAAAACACTCAGTAGAGAGAGCATATTTCAACATGATAAAGGCCATATACGAGAAACATACAGCCAACATCATACTCAATGGGTAAAAACTAAAATCTTTCCCACTAAGATCAGGAACAATTGAAAAAGAAGATGGAACAGAATAGAGTGCCCAGAAATAAGCCCATGACTCTATGGTCAATTAATATTTGACAAAAGGGGCAGAAGCATAAAATAGAGTAAAAATAGCCCCTTCAACAAATGGTGTTGGGAGATCTGGACAGCTACATGCAAAAAAGTAAAACTCAAACACAAACTTACACCATACACAAAAATAAATTCAAGATGGATAAAAGACTTAAATATAAGTTGCAACACCATGAAGGTCCTAGAGGCGAATATAGGCAGGAAAATCTCAGATATTCCACGCAGAAATACTTTCACCAATATGTCCCCTAGAGCAAGGGACATAAAGGAAAGAATAAACAAATGGGACTTCATCACATACTTAGATATTTAAATCTCCACTTGACTTTGACATCTCTCCGCTGTGAACTCACTGTCTAACCTCGGCCTTCCCTGACCCTGCTATTCTTTGACAGATGCCGCCCTGCTCCTGGCTTCTGACCCAGGCCCGTCCCAGCTTGGTTTGTTGTTCCCAGCTTGGCTCAGACAACTCCTAGTGATCTCACCCTACTGTGGAGCCCAGATAGGACTGTTGTGTTCTAAGAGGTCACCAGTCAATGGGGTGTTTGGAACTCAAAGAATTTCCCTGTAGGAAAAAAAGTATGAGAAACAGTGGTATGATTCCCAGGCCCACCCACAAAGGCCTATTTAACCAGCCATGGTGCTGGCTTAACTGTTCTAAACCATGGAGTCCTCTAAGTCTACAGAGGTTGATCCAGAGGGAAATAGGGAAGAGAATGGAAGCTGCTGGCAATTTAACAGTCCCAGGGAAATATGAGGGAGGAAATTCCAGTGGCAGAGGAGGCAAGAAAGAGATTGAACTCAGTGGGCAATGAAGCAGAGGTGCAGATTACAGAGCACAGGGCACCCCTGCCCAGAGAGGGCTCACGAAGTCGGGCCTATCTCAGACTGGGAAGAGCCCAGAGGGAGGGGAGCAGGGTCTAGCCCTCTAGATCTTTCCTAAGCATTAATAACATTAAGGCCCATCTCCCTTAGCTGCTCAGTGCTTGCTCTCCAGATAACTCTGTCTCTCTGCCCCTTTTCCTATGAAGTTCCTGATTCTACTCTGGCCTTTTGACCACCCACATTAGCCTGCTTACTGGAGGGCCCCTGATTGCTGTTTTTCACATCAGGAGACTGATTTTCTTTGGTTTGCTTGCTTTTTGGCTGAAGGAGTCATTTGTTTAGACTATACCACCATCCATCCATTTCCCATCCTTACTTTCAGTAAGTGCACCATGAGTTCCTTTACAAAAATCACCCTCTCCCATTGTACACAGATTAGGGGATTTTTGACCGAGGTGTCATGCCCTCTCCTTACCAAAGGAACTGCTATAGAGATTACCTTCAATTTCTCTGGGTCTGGCTCACTCTTCAGCCTTGCTCTAAACTGAAAGTGCTTTCCTAGCCTTTCAGTAAATTGCTTTGTGCTTGAGTCTGCCAATGATCTCTAATATGTGCATAATATCAGAATGTTCTGTTCATTGCTTATTTTATACTTTCTAATACACTCCCTGTCTTGGCCCCAGTTCACTCCTGTACAGACTCTGGCAATTCTGTACCTGCCCTGCTGGCCTGGTACCCCCAGATCACTGCTGCTTGGGACCCACTGCGACCCCTGTTGTCTTTGCTCTTCCCAGCAAGATTGGGCTTAAGTAAAAGCAAATATCCATAAGGTTGCCCTCGTCATTTCTTCTCCTTCAAACAACACATCTCAGTCCCCTAGGTCCATATGTCTCACAATCACCTGTGTGACTGAATTAAAAGGAGATCCATAGGTCACAAACCCAGAATGCTGCTTCAGTAGGTCTGGGAGGGAGCTGAGGAATCAGCATCTCTACAAACTCCCAGGTGACAGTGAGGCTCCTTGTCTGGGAAATGATACAGCATGGCAACCCCAGTCATTCCACACTCTCACAGCTTCACCATTCACAGAGGCTGGTGCTATGAGATCTTTGGGCTATGAGATCGCAAGGTTTTTGGTACATATTTCTTTCACTTTTCATGGACAGAGCGGGACCCAAATAAAGAACTGGTGACAGGAATAATAAGTTTCATTCCAATGAACCAGCTGGCAAATTTGAAGTTACTTTTTGCCAGGTTGAATCTTGGTTAAAAAAAAATTTTTTTTTTTTCAGTGATGAGGTGGGAGGAAATCTGCATAACGTTGTAGATATACTGGTCACCATTTGACAACTGAAAAATAAAAATGCTTGTGTACAATAAGCTAGTAGCCACCCCAACCTACCTGACTGAGGGGAACAGAAATAAAATTCAGAGACTCAGATAAAACTCAGAGACTCAGATTCATAAGCACTCAGATTCATAAAACTGCCCCAGAAAAAGCTTTGTGCATCTGACTGAGGCAGAGCTCTGCATCAAAGGCAGGAGAAGGGACCATCAGAGCCACAAAAATATTTTCTAGCCCTTGTTTCTGTCCTTCTGTGCAATGAAAAATAGCAGAAACATTGCCAGCCAGACAAAGCAAATGACTTTTCAGACTTTTGAAAAGTATTATATTACATGCAGTTCTTAATAATACCTAACATTAATCTAAAACTAACACCCGCAGCCAGCTCCACAGTGTGTTTCATGATTATGAAATGATACAACATTCTCAATGTCTGGGAACAGACTTTTTGCATGGGAGGTGGCCTGGATTGTCAGCGAAAAAGCTTGTTTTTCTTTGTTTTAACATTTTCTTCTCTAACATCCTATCACTCCCTTCTTTAAAAAAAAAAATGTAGTAGCTGCTCTAGTTTCTGCCCTTAGAAATCTGCTCTATTTATTAACTACTCCTCTGGTGAAGAAATTCCTCTGAAATTCCTTCAGGGCCTGGCTGCCTTTCAGCTTCTCTTTGCACATTCCTGCCTCTATGTATGTCACCATCTTAAATAGCTGAGCCTTTTGTGTTTTAATAAGGTCTCTCTGTAATCTCTCTCTCTCTCCCTTTTTTTTAAGAACACAGACCTAGTTTTGCTAAGTTTCTGAATACCTCAGATTGCAAAACCCCCATAATACTCTAATTATTTTCTGTTTTACCTCATCTGTCCTCACTGGTCGGCTAATGACAGAAAGACTAGAACTTACCTCATTACAATAACTTCTGACATTTCTTACATTATAATCAAAATAATTCCTCCAGGCTGGTATTTGAATTACACGCCACCACACACTTGCACTCCCCACCCCCTAAAAGTACCCTATTAAAGATTTAGATGTGCGTTGTTTATAAAATCTAGTTTTCTGGGTTCCAAATTTCTGGTACTGAATCTTTTAAAAGGCATTTTCCTTGCTAAGTTCATGACATGTCCAAGCATTGCACTGCCTGCATAAAAGAAAACTAAACATCGCAAAACACGGTTCTGATTACTATCAGCCAGAATTTATCAAGAAAGGGCGGGGAAGGGGGCGGGTTGCTGGGAGAGGAAGAAAACTGCAAAACTCTTACTGGTCTTTCTTATGACAAGGGCTTTTTTGAAAAGTAGATTTCAGAAGCTCTTAGGAAGAACACCTCACCCTTAGGGTATAAGCTGTCAGCAAATATCTCATCTTGATTTTACCCAGATGGAGGCTTTCAAGGTATAGTCCTATGAGAAAATCACAGAATTCCCCACAAAATCATTAAAGTGAAGTATTTTATAAATGTCTCTCCCACCACCCTTCCCCACTCCAACCTCACTTCCTTTTTTAAATTACCTCCAGACACTTCATTGTTAACCATAGCAAAACTCAGTAATGGAGCACCAAATTCAATGGCTCTTTTTGCCGATTCCTGAGCAAGGTGAAAGGTAACTCTGTCACTTATGGAAACACCTTGAGTTTCTACTCAAGTGGCCTTTTGATGGCTCCCACGGAGGGAGGTCCAGTGCACTTTCCAGGCAATGGGCTCTATACCAGCTGCATACGTCACCATCCTAAATAGTAACATATCCAGTGCTAACCCGAGGCTTGACATGGCCCTCCCCTGGCTCCTTTAGTATTCTCCCTCCTGGGATGAGATCTTCCTGTACTTGTACAGAAAACACCCACTATCAGCGATTTTTAATTTATGGGTTTGTGTAGTCATAAAGCCCTAGGTGGCTTAGGCAGCACTGCGATTTTCTTGCTGAATCGTGTTCTGCAGTTTACATTCAGTACACACCGTACCCTTAAATCATGTCACACAAATGAAAAGTGACTGTTAGGGAGAGAATTATTTAGACATTTTATTGGAGGCAAAGTTATGTTTGAGGATCTCCCTACTATACTTGGCAGTGGCATCTACAGTTATTGTCACATAGCCTGATTCCCCATCCCCTTTGGAACACAGCCCTCTTTCCTTTGGGGAGCTCCCCTGCTCCCGGTGAACCGAGCTCCTAAGCTCCACCACTACCCCTGAAGCACCTGGGGAAGCGCAAAGGGGCTGCGCAAATCACAGGGCGTTGTTGACCCCGAGCTAGGCCAATCACAACCTTTCCCTGAGGGTGACACTGACAGGCTAGACGGAAGAATCCCCGTTGATTCGAGGGCTGGATAAAATAGATGACGCAGACCTGGAGCTAGTGATGACCATCTTCTCTGCCGCGTGGAGACAGCCTAGCAGCAAACTGCAGCCAAGTAGAGGCAAGAGTTGAGAGATTAGTGCCAGCAATTACTGTTGTTGTCCCAGCTGGGTTGGAAACGCTGGCCTGCAACTTGGCTATGTGGTAAGAGAGCAGGCTAGATTTTAAAATTCTTTCCCAGAAAGAGCTTCTCATGGCACAATGTGTTAAGAGAACAGCTCAACCAGCAGGACTTCTTTGTTTCAAAGGAAATCTGAAATTCAATTCCCTTCCAATTTAAAAAAAAAAAAAGGTAAGTATTCTTTTATTCTCTTCTGCATCCAATTTATTTCCAGGCTGTGTTTGGTTGGTTGTTGATTATTTTGTTATTCATTGTTATTGTACTAAAAAAAAAAAAATCCAGATTACCAGAAATAACTATTGCAAATGGTACTTTTTGCTTCAAAAAAATGAGCTCACCTTGAATTCTTTGAAAATTCTTTAAGCAAGAGAAGTTGTATACTGAAATCTGCACCAAAAAAAAAAATGGTATATACTTAAGAATGTTATTTTTATCAAGCACTTCAGTTAAAACATATTTTAAATAAATTCTAATCCAATATTTAATTGCCATTAATTCATCTTTGTAATCTTGTTGTAGGCAAAATTCTAATATGGTCTCCAAGATTTCCATGCCATGGTGTACACACTCTATATAATAATTTCATCCCCTTTCTTATAGGAAAGACCTGTGATGGGATTGCACTCTCATAATCAGTTTAAATTTTGTGGCTAAGGTGAAGGGATTTTTAAATTTTTATTTATTTATTTATTTATTTTTTTTTTTTACTTTTCAACTACAGTTCGTATATTTTTCAGGAGTACAACATTGTGATTAGACATTTATATAACATGTAAGGTGCTCGCCCCCATAAAAGGTGATGGATTTTGTAGACATAAGTAAGGACCCTATTCAGTCCACTTTGAGTTACTCAAAAAGTTACTATCACATTGTAAGGTATATAAATGTTGAATCACTGTGTTGCACACCTGAAACTAATATAATATTGTATGTCAGCTATACTCTAATAAAAATGTTACCTTGTGTGAGTCTGACCGAGTCAGGTGAACCCCTAAAGGAGACTCAAAGTAGCAACACCTACTCTCCACTGGCCTTGAAGAATTAAGTGACACGTTGTGAGAGAGACACATAGCTAGGACCTAACAGCAGCTTCTAGAAGCTGAGAGTGACATGCAGCCAACAAACAGCAAAAAAAAAAAAAAAAGTGGGGGGGCATATCTATCACCAAAATCTTAAAAAGACTGACTACTGGCAAAAAAAAGAAAGAAAGAAAAAGAAAAGGAAGGAAGAAACAAACAAACAAACACTGAGTTTGGAAAAGAACCCTGAGCCTCAGATTCAGCCACAAGTCCCAACCAACACTTTATTTCAGCCTCAAGAGACCCTTAGCCTAAAACCCATTAACCCATACCTGGATTCCTGACCATGTTCCATACCTGGATTCCAGAAACCATAAGATAATAAATGGACATTATTCTAAGCCACCCAGTTTATGTTAATTTATTATTCAGAAATGGAAAACTAATATAAACTTCAGAGGAAGCACATATGCTAAATATGGGAGGATGCCCATCTAACAGGAGATTCTAAGAGACTTTCCAGAAGTAGATAAGAGTGTTTTTGACGGGGGTGGAGAAATCAAAAATCGGCAAAATTAGCTGTGCAAAAGAAGCCTGAAAACAAACAGCAATATTTGTAGCCAATGGAAGAGATAAGTGGCTAAGAACCTAGTAGAGACATCAAAAATTCCTACTGTGAAGGGCCTGAAACTAGAAACCAACCTCAAGGAAAAAAACTCAAAAACACTCAAACTTACGGAGGTTGAATAGCATGCTATTAAACAATGAATGCGTTAATAATGAGATCAAGGAAGAAATCAAAAAGTTTCTGGAAACAAATGAACACACAACTGTCCAAAATTTGTGAAACACAGCAAAGGCAGTTCTGCAAGGGACATTCATAGTGATACAGTTCTACCTAAAAAAGAAACATTTCAAATAAACAACCTAACACTATATGTACAAGAACTGGAGTAACAACAACAAACAAAGCCTAGAGCAAGTAGGAGAAAAGAAATAACCAAGATGAGAGAAGAATTAAACAACATAGAAACTAAAAGAACAATTCAAAGGATCAATAAATCCAGAAACTGGGTCTTTGAAAACATAAACAAAATCAACAAACTTTTAAGCTTACTCACCAAGAAACAAAGAGAGGACCCAAATAAAAATTCAGAAATGAAAGAGGAGAGATCACAAATGATACCACAGAAATACAAAGGCTTGTAAGAAATTACTATGAATAACTATATGCCAAGAAATTTGAAAGCCTGGGTGAAATGGACAAATTCCTAGAAAAATATAATCTTCCAAAACTGAATGAAAAAGAAGCAGAAAGCCAGAACAGACCGATAACAGCTGGTGAAATTGAAGCAGTAATCAAAAAACTCCCAGCACACAAAAGCCCTGGACCAGATGGTTTCACAGGAGAATTCTATAAAACATTTAAGGAAGAGCTAACCCCTATCCTTCTCAGACTATTCAAAAATTCAAAAAAAAAAAAAAAAAAAAAAAAGGGAAGACTCCCAAGCTCTTTTTATGAAGCCGCCATCATCCTAATCCCAAAACCAGATAAAGACACAACAAAGAAAGACTACAGGCCAATATCGCTGGTGAACATATGTGCTAAAATCCTCAACAAAATATTGGGAAACCACATCCAGCAACACATTAAAAAGATGATCCACCATGATCAAGTGAGATTCATCCCAACGATGCAAGGATGGTACAATTTGTAAATCAATAAATATAATACATATTTACATAATAAATATAATAAACAAAAGGAAAGACAAAATCACATTATCATAACAATAGATGCAGAAAAAGAATTTGATAAGGCACAGCCCCCATTTATGATAAAAACACTCAGCGAAGTGGAAGTAGAGGGAGCATACCTCAACATAATCAAGGCCATATATGAAAAACCTACAACCAACATCATACTCAATGGGCAAAGACTAAAAGCTTTCCTGCAAAGATCAGGAACAAAGCAAGGGTGTCTGTTTTCACCACTTCTATTCAACATAGTATTGAAAGTCCTAGCCACAGCAATCAGACAAGAAAAGGCATCCAAATTGGAAAAGCGGAAGTAAAACTCACTGTTTGCAGATGATATGAGACTGTGCAAAGAAAACCCTATAGACTTCACCAAAAACAACTCAATCTAATACATGAATTTGGCAAAACAGCTGGATACAAAGTCAATATTCAGAAATCAAAGGCATTTTTGTAAAAAAAAAAAAAAAAGTGCAATATCAGAATGAGAAATCAGGAAAAAGATCCCCTTTGCTGTAGCAACAGGAAAAATAAAGTACCTAGAAATAAACCTTATCAAGGAGGTAAAAGACCTGTACTCAGAAAACTATACAATACTGAAGAAAGAAATTAAGGAAGACACAAATAAATAGAAGCATATACTGTGCTCATGGATTGGAGGAATTAACATCATCAAAATGTCCATACTACCCAAAGCAATCTATAGATTCAATGTAATCCCTATTAAAATACCAATGACGTATTTCACAGATACAGAACAAACATTTCAAACATTCATATGGAACCATTAATGACCCCACATAGCAGCAGCAATTTTGAAAAAGAAGAACAAAGTTGGAGTGATCACAGTACCCCATATCAAACAATAGTACAAGGCTACTGTAATCAAAACAGTCTGGTACTGGCATAAGACCATAAGACATAGACCAATGGAACAGAATAGAGAGCCCAGAAATAAACTCATGTCTCTATGGCTAATCAATATTTGAAAAAGGGGGCAGAAGCATAAAGTGGAGTAAAAGTAGCCTCTTCAACAAATGGTGTTGGGAGATCTGGACAGCTACATGCAAAAAAATGAAACTTGACCACCACCTTATACCATACACAAAAATAAACTGAAGGTGGATAAAAGACTTAAATATGTCCCAACACCATAAAAGTCCCAGATGAAAGCATATGCATGAAAATCACAGATATTCCACACTGCAATATTTTCACCAATACGTCTCCTAGAGCAAGGGACATAAAGGAAATAATAAACAAATGAGTCTTCATCAAAGTAAAAAGTTTCTGCACAGTTAAAGAAAACATCAGCAAAATGAAAAGGGAACCAACCATATGGGAAAATATATTTGCCAATGATACCTCAGACAAGGGTTTGATCTCCAAAATATATGAAGAACTCACATGACTCCACTCTAGCAATTCAAACAACCCAAATGAAAAATGGGCAAAGGACCTGAACAGACACTTCTCTAATGAGGGCATACAGAGGGCCTAGAGGCATATGAAAGGATGTTCAGCATCACTAGCCATCAGAGAAATGCACTTTAAAACCACAATGAGATACCTCTTCATACTGGTCAGAATGGTCATCATAAACAAATCAACAAAAAAACAAGTGGGTGAGGTTGTGGAGAAAAGGGAACCCCAGTGCACTGTTGGTGGGAATGCAGACCAGAACAGCCACTGTAGAAAACAGTATGGAGTTTCCTCAAACAACTAAAAATGGAACTTCCTTTTGACCCAACAATTCTGCTGGGATTATACCCTAAGAATCCTAAAACACCAATTCAAAAGAACGGGTGCATCCCAAAGTTCATAGCAGCACAATTTATAATAGCCAAGTGCTGGAAGCAACCTAAGTGCTCATCAGTAAATGAGTGGATCAAAAACCTATGGTACATTTACGCAATGGAACACCTGGGACAACTTTAAACATTCCAAAATCTGAGTCATAAAGGTACCAGAAGGAGAAGAGGAAGATCAAGAAATTGAAAGCTTACTTGAACAAATAATGAAGGAGAACTTCCCCAATCTGGAAAAGGAAATAGACTTCTAGGAAGTCCAGGAAGCTCAGAGAGTCCTTAGGAAGTTGGACCCAAGGAAGCACACACCAAAGTACATCATAATTAAATTACCCAAGATTAAAGGTAAGTAGAGAATCTTAAAAGCAGCAAGAGAAAAGGAGACAGTTACCTACAAAGGAGTGCCCATAAGACTGTCAGCTGATTTCCCAGAAGAAACCTTACAGGAAAGAAGGGGCTGGAAAGAAGTATTCGAAGTCATGAAAGGCAAGGACCTACCCCCAAGATTACTCTATCCAGCAAAGCTATCCCTTAGAATGGAAGGGCAGAAAAAGTACTTCCCAAATAAGGTCAAGTTAAAGAAGTTCATCATCACCAAGCCTTTATTATATGAAATGTTAAAGGGACTTAATCTATGATAAAGAAGAAGATCAAAAACTATGAATAGTAAAATGATAACAAACTTACAAATATCAACTGAACCTAGAAAAAACAAAAACAAAAACAAACTAAGCAAACAACTAGAACAGGAACAGAATCACAGAAATGGAGATCAGAGGGAAGGGGGAAAGGAGGGAATGAGGGAAAAGGCACAGGGAATAAGAAGCATAAATATTAGGTACAAAATAGATAGGGGGAGACGAAGAATAGTGTAGGAAATGGAGAAGCCAAAGAACTTATATGCACAACCCATGGACATCAATTAAGAGGTGGAAGAATGTTGGTGGAGGTGCAGGGTGGAGGGGAAGAAAGGGGAAGAAAAAATGGGACAACTATAATAGCATAATCATAAATAAATAAATACATACATACATACATACATACATAAAAATGAACAGATCCTCAAGGGTCTGTAGAAGAAAAAATAAATAAAAACCTTTTCAATCAGTATTATCCCAGGTTTATGTCATCTGCACATTGGCCCCTATATCATTCTGAAGGCTGCATACTATTCCATTAGATGGTATGTGCTGTGACTGTGATTTACTGTATTTTGCTGTGTATAATGCATACTTTTGTGCTCAAATTATTTGAAGGAAAAATAAAGATAGATGTTATACATGGGTATAATTATTACATACCATGGTATAATAATGGGTATGATGATCCCGTGTATAAATCACGCAAACATGGGTGTACATTAAACACAGCAGAATACGGTACTCAACCATTCCCCTATTGTTAGAAGTTAAAGCTGTTCTTAATTCTAAAATATTCTAAACTTGGAAAAAACATTACAGCATCAAAATCTGTAGAAAATAGTATTTGTTCATAGAACTTATTGCCTTAGCATTTGACTACCTTCCCTCAGTTTAAAACAGCCTAGAATCAACCTAATAGAGGTTCCTGCTGTGCACAATCCTATTTTACCCTTAGTTTCCTCTGTCCTTAGGTATTCTTTTTGTTCAAACATGTTATGACTTGCTCTAGATTACTTGTTCTCATTGCAATTTCCTCCCCTGGGAAATCTGTTCTTTCCTGTCCTCTCATCCGCTGTCTCTTTTGTAAATTTTAAGGTATGATATGAGATTTGTTCTAAGTAATGTTTACTTTCTTCTTTAGTAAAAGGCGTCTTCCATCTCTAAGAAAGCTTTATTGTCATTGTCACTAATAACTCATTCCCTTTGCACATGCAAAATAATCCCTACCAGTCTCTGGGCAATCTTCCCACCCTCCCATCTTATGACTTCCATGTGTCCTATTTTTCTTGCACTCTCTTCAATTTACCTTGTAATCTCTCCAGCTTGCCTCTGTGCTGTCATATGTTTACATTTAGCTCAGGGAAGCCACAGAACTAGTGGATACCATTATCCACTAGTCATGAAGGCAGGTTTTGAGGTCTGGTCCACCTTTGAAAGGTGGCTGGCACCCCAAAAGGGAAAGAAGCCCCATGAGGGAGATGCCATGCACTGTGTCTGGGGGAGGTAATGTAACATGGGTTTTACAGGGTCTGTATGTCAGAATCAGACCTGATGTGATGTGTCTAGGTCTGGGTAATAATACTTTTAAATTTTCCCAGGTGATGCTAATGAGAGCCAGGACTGAGAACCATTACACCAGCTTTCTGTTGTGCAGAGAAAAGAAAAAAAAATTGACAAGGAACGAAGGCCTCTTACATAACCAGATGCTTTTGTGGTCCTCTGTCTACTGGCTTTTACTCCTTTTCTAACACTGAACTGATCTCAAAATTCCTGGCTTCCTCATAAGGCATTCTTGGGAGCTCTTCAGAAGCCTCTAAGTGCTCCTCCACTTCCCCGCTGTGAGGATCCACTTCCAGCTAAACCTCCTCACCCCTCCTCAGCTCTCACCATCAGCCTTTCACCATACCCCTTACTGCTGGGGCTCCCCCAACCACGGTCCTCTCTCCTGGGTAGAGCAACAGCCTAGAGACTGCAGCTAACGATATTTGTGTGCTGTTCCTTGGTATACGGAAAACTCAGGCCAAACTGGCAGCACAGGCTCGTCCATTGCACACTCTGTCTTGTCCTGCCATTTCTGTCCCAGACACCTTTTGCCCTGCTTGGGCAGAAGATGGGTGAATCAACATGTCCTCTGCCTAAGGAGACATCTCCCTACACAACTGGGATCTCCCTACAAGATTGTTATGTCTATACACCATATTAGAGCCCCACCCCCATTTTTAGCTTGGCAGAGGTTGGGTCACCTTTTGGTCATGGTGGGGAATAACCTCAGAGGACAAACACTGAAATCCAGCTCACTCCTCCTCTCATTGTTCTCTCTTCCACAGTATTCTGCCTATACAACCTGGCTTGGTGTTGGTGATAGGCTGTTTCATGGCCTTAGAGGAAGTCCTGGAAGTTCTTTTTAGAGTTAAAGTCCAGCTGAACATCAGATTCATCTACAGCATAAAACAAACAAAAGAACCTATGTCCCCAAGTTCAAGCCCTGGAGACCTTTTCCTTTGGTGGGGGGAGGGGATCTGAGGTGAATCTCAGATTTTTGTGAATTTGTTTCCTTTTTCAGCTTTTTTGGGGGGGGGTTATTAAGAAATTTTTTTGAGATAATTCTACAATCTGCATGTAATTATAAGAAATAAGAAAGGGATCCTAGGTACGCTTTACCTGGTCCTCCCAAATGGCAACATCTTGCAAAACTATGGTAGAAAGTCACACCAGGATATGGACAGTGATAACAGTTCAAGATACAGAACATTTTGATCAACACAAGTTGTACAAGTTAAAACCACTAACATGTTCTCTGTGTACGTTCAAGAATGTTTATAAATGGAACCATGTAGTATGTAACATTTTAAGTTTAACACCCAGCATAATTCTCTAGGGACTCGTGTAGGTTATTTCATATATCATATATCAAAAATCTGTTCCCATTTCTGCTCTCCAGGAATCCAAAGCAAATTACTATAAACCGAGATGCGAGAACTTCTAGGTGGGACTCTGCCAGCCCCGTGCCGCTATGAGTGTGGGCAGCAGTCACCCAGTCCTTAGTATAGGCGGTTCGGCTTTTCATCGCAAGCCAGGGGATGGTAGGGGATGAGTGCTAGGGGCAGCTCCCGGGCACCGTTTGCAGCCGGCCGCCCACTCCCCCTCCCCCGGGAGCTTTTATATACTACAGGTGGTGAGGGCCGACTAAAGCGCTGGGCGCCCTGAGCCTGGGCTGGGAACCGCGCGATAGCCGCAGCAGGACCGTCCCAACGCGGCCCCAGAGCAGTCCAGGCCGTGGCAGTGGTGCGACGTAACCGGCGTGCGAGGGGCGCACGGGGCGGGGACGACTGGAGAGGCACGCAGGACTCTCCAGCCAGGTGAACGCGCGCTGTGCAGTGTCTGACGCACAACTTCCAGGGCTCACTCCGCGGGGCTTGCGCGGGGGTGGAGGGGGGGCACCGTTAAGCAGTATCTGTCTGATGCCAGGCCCGAAGCCCGGTCTTACGAGGGGTGTCCTTGGCAGGATGGAGCTGGCTGGATTTCTGTGTCCCCATCTGCCTCGGATTTGCTGTCCATTGAGCTGGCCATGCAAAGCAACCATTACCGTCACGCCCAGCAGAGTCCTGGCAGTCACTGCAGTCGCTGTAACTTCAAGAAGGAGCAGGCCTGTCGTCAGATCTCTGTGGCCTCTGCCATCTGCCTGGTGTTCATGACTGGGGAGGTCATTGGTGACTACCTAGCACATAGCCTTGTGCTCATGACAGATGCAGCCCATCCACTCGCTGACTCTGCCAGCGTGCTCATCAGCTTCAGAGGCTCTTCTCTCTCTGGATGTCCTCCCAGCCCGCCATCCAGACTGTGAACTTCAGCTGGCAGTGAGCTGAGACCCTGGGAGCCCTGCTCTCTGTGCTGGTCATCTGGGTCATGAGTGGGGTGCTAGTATACCTAGCAGTGGAATGGCTGATCTTGCCGATTATGATATGAAGGGGAGGACCATGCTGATAAGGGCGGGCTTCACTGCAGCAGTGAACATCATAATGGGGTTGACTCTTCTCCAGTCTGACCAGGGGGCACAGCCGTGGCTGGGGGCATAGCCATGAGGCCAGCCAGCAGCAGAACCCCAGTGTCCAAGTTGCCTTTATCCATGTGATAGGAGACTTGCTGCAGAGCTTGGGCATCCTGGTGGCAGCCTATATTTTATACTCCAAGCCAGCATGCAAGTATGTAGACCCCATTTGCACCTTCTTCTCCATCCTGGTCCTGGGGACAAACAACCTTGCCCATCCTGAGAGACATGCTCCTGGTATTAATGGAATGGGTCCCAAAGGCATGGACTTCCCAGCTGTTTAGGATCTGCTGCTGTCAGTGGAGGGGCAGGAAGCCTTGCACAACCTGCATATCCGAGCACTGACTGTGTCCCAGCCTGTGCTGTCTGTCCACATAGCCATCACTCAGAACACAGACTCCCAGGCTGTGCTGAAGGCCGCCAGCACCTGCCTACAAGGAAGCTCCACTTCACACCATGACCATCCAGATCGAGGACTACTCTGAGGAGATAAAGGACTGTCGGACATGCCAGGGTCCCTCGGACATAAAGGACTGTCAGTCTGGCCAGGTGCCAGCTGGGCCATGGACAAGACCTGCAGATGGCACGGCTGAGTGTCTCCCAGGCCCAGCCAAGACTTTGTTTACCTTGGCTGTGTTATAAACCAGATTTCCTCTCCTGCCCTTAGCTCCATGTTCAGTGTGGAGGAGTCTTGCCCACACCAGGAATGAGACCCTTCCCCTGTCTCCTGCATTGGACAATAGCCAGCCCTAGGATGGGAACTCAGCTAGTGTAAAGCTAGTATGACCTGACTCCTCCTGCTTTTGCGTCAGTTCCTGGAGGGACTGAGTTTGGGCCTAATCCTCTGCCAGTGCTGTCTTACCATGAGCCTCAGGGAAAGGCAATGAGGGCTGTTGGAAGGGAGCCTGGCATCAACGTCCCCTGCCTACCTGCCTCATTTTCTTTTCTCAGTCTATCTGGACTTTGCTTTATGAACCTGTAAAGAGGCTTGGGGACAGAACCCCCCCCCCCCCCCGCCTCTAACAACAACCTGATTTAAAGAGGCCATGGGGTTTAGGAAGATGTAGGTAAGACAGGCTAGTAAGCCAGGACAAGTGGAATAGGAAAACTGAGATAGTTAGCCAATCTATTTACTGCCATCTAGTAAATTGCAAAATCCTTTCTCTCTTAACCAAGGGTGCTTAAGAATAAATGATTTATACTTCTTCTCAACCAGAGGGTAAATAGCTTAAATCAACCTACTTAGGGAGATAGATAATAAAAATCTAATGAGAGCCATTTGTGCCAACCACACCCAAGGACAGATAAAGTAAGGGGAAACAATCTCATTTGGTGCATCAGCGTAAAGTTGCATACTCAGTTTTATAAGAAAATGCATTGCTTCATGGTCCAAGATAGTTCTTTGAATACCAGCGATCATTTCCTGAATTCCAGGTAACAGAAAGAGGAAAGGCAGAAGGGAAAAGGAATCCTCTCCAGTTGCATCACTTCTCTTTATCTAGTCTTCCCAGAAGTTACAGACAACATTTCTGTTTATGTCTTACAGCAATATCTGACAATACTTGGCTGAAAACGAGTCTGGGAAATCATAACTCTTGTGAGTATACTGCCACTCTAAATAAAACCAGAATCCCACCTATCAGAATAAACTAGATTATACTGCACTAACAATCTCAAAATCCCAGAGGCTTAACACAACAAAGGCTTATTTTCTTCTCACACTACATGACCATCCTGAAGAGTTAGGGCTCTTATCTGTAGTGTCTTCACTCTGAAACTCAGAACCACCATCAGAAACATTGCAGTCATCATAGCAGAAAGAGAAAAAGAACATGAGTCTCACTCTGTTTCTTAAAGTTCACATTTTATTGGCCAAAACAAATCACATGGCCACATCTAACTACAATGAGGCAGGAAAGTGTACACAACTCCCTTCCAAAGATCTTTCTCATTAGTTGCAAATAATAACTCTACTCACATCTCATTAACCAGAATTTAGTCACAGAGCTATACTCTACTGCAAAGGAGTCTGGGAAATTGTAGTCTTTTTCTAGTCAAGCATGTGTTGGCATCAATATTGAGGTTCTACTACCAATAAAGAAGACACGATATTGAAAGAGATTGAGGGACAAATAGCATTCTGTACTGCAAAGATGAACACACTAGTCCATTATTTTCTATTCCCCTTTCAGTCTTTAATTAATCAAAACTTATCTTTTGAGTTACTACTGTCTAGCAATAAGCAAGCAAGCAGGGTTTTTATATTTATGGAGCTTTCAAACATGAAACAAATAGCTACCCAGAGGAATATATGATTACAAATTTTAAATAGTGCAACAAAGGAAAATTTTGCTGAGAGAGAAACTAAAAGGGATGGGGCTAATTTAGATGGATGGAGGGATCAGGAAAAGTCTTTTAGGGGGTTTTGGGGAGAAGTATGGCTGGGGGGAGAGTGGCACAAGAATCAGCTGGCAATAGATTGGGGCCATTCTAGGAAGAAGGGGAAATATTTGCAAAGCCCTTGAGGCAAGAAGGAGTTTGATGTATCTGAAAAACAGAACCTGGTAAGGGAGAGGAAGAGATGTGTGAGTTGCAGGTGGAAATGTGGACAGAGGCCAGATCCCGGGACTTTGCAGGTCATGTTAAGGACTTTGGATTTTATTCCAAATACATTAGAAAGACATTGGAGGATTTTTAGGAAGAGCAACATGATTAGTAGATACCAAGCAAATAAGGAAATTAAGAAATGGTGATTTCTTATTTTTCTTAAGTTACATTTTCCCCTACATTATGCTGCTATTTTTATCATTCTTTGTATAATCATTTTTCTTTGAACATTTTTCCTTCTCCTATCCAAATTCTGCAATATTTGCATTCTTCTGAATTAGCCTTATTAAAATTCATCATTGGTTTATTTTTATTCTTTTTTAGGCCCCTGTTTTTCATTTGCCTATGCTCTAAAAAAGGCAGAAAAGCATTGATTCATTCAAGAAAAAAAATGGTTGTTTAATGTACTGCAATTTAAGGCCAGTCCCCAGTCTTCCTTTGTTGACAACTATAATCAGCCCTATCTTGTGAACTCACAAGCTGGTACAAACCATAAACTTCTAGATTCATCATTGGACTGCACAGCGCAAAGATGAATTGTGAGGAAGGGCACGATGGAATTCTCACGGCTACTTTTCTAGGCTTTAACCCTGCCGCGGTTCCCACGTTCTGATTTGGATCTTGGCCCTCGACTTTTGGCAGTGATATATTCTGGCCCAATGATTTCTGTGACCTCATCAGATTTTTGTCCCCAGGATTTCTCTACAAGCTTAAGCAATGGACCCTGGTGCTGGGCTGAGGATCTCTGCTTCAAGCCTTGAGTCTTAGCGTTTTGGATATATTTTTATATTTTAAATATCTTTCTATGTAGCCATCATAAATCTAGGAAATAGGAAATAAAGGAAAATTTTGCTGGGAGAGAGATTGATGGGGATGGGGGCTAATTCAGATGGACAGAAGAACCTGGTAAAGGCTTCGAGGGTTACAGGGAGAAAAGTGTGGCTGGGTAGACTTCACTGGGGTAGAGAGAAGGTACTGATCACCTACTGTGTCAGCACTGTCCTATGTACAGGGATTCAAGGATACACTGTCTGAGAGACTCAGGGAAAGATTCACATAAACACAGCTCTTAAGCTGATGCTTAAGGCATGAGCAGGTGAGGACAACATGGAGGGAAACTCAAGGGAAGAGGCACAGCATGGCCCAAGTGTGTAGATAAGAGAACATACTGAGGAACTGTAACATGTGGAGGCCAATGTAGAGGGTGCAAGAAGTAGATAAGCAAGATGTGAGACCAGAGAGCCAAACAGCATCTTTATATGGAGGGCCTCATATCCTGTAGGTGATGGAGGACAATTAAAATTCTTTTTTTACATTCTGTATTTTTAAAATTTATTTTTCAGCCATGGCCAGTGTGGCTCAGTTGGTTGGTACATCTTCCAGTAGAGCAAAGTGTGGCAGGTTTGATCCCTGGTCAGGGCACATACTCAGGTTGAGGGTTCGATCCCTAGTTGGTGCATATAAGAGAAGGCAACCAATCAATGTTTCTCTCCCATTTCAATGTTTCTCTATCTCTCTCTTTCTAAGCATTGTAAAAAAATTCTCCTCAGGTGAAGATAAGAAAACAATTAAATTTATTTTTCAATTACAGTTGACATACAACATTGTATTACTTTCAGGTATAAAACATAGTGATTAGATAGTTATACAACTTAGAAAGTTGTTTTTTACCCCAATAAGTCTAGTACCCATCTGACACTATATATAGTTATTACAATATTATTGACTACATTTCCTATGCTGTACTTTACATCCCACGACTGTTTTTATAGTTGGCAGTTTGTATTTTTTATCCCTTCACCTTTTTCACACATCTATCTGGCTATCATCAAATTGTCCTCTGTGTCCATGAGTTTGTTTCTGTTTTCTTTGTTCATTTATTATGTTTTTTAGATTCCACATATAAGCAAAATCATACAGTATTTGTTTTTCTCTGTCTGGCTTACTTCACTTAGCATAACCCCCCCTAGGTCCATCCATGTTATCACAAGTGGTAAGACAGATTTTAAGGAGACAGATAAGAAAACCTTCATGTGAAAAAACTTCCTGAAAGTCATGTGGAGAAAAGATATGAGGGCATGAGCCTGGAAGCATGGAGGCCAGTTTTCAAAGGAGTCTACATGCAAGTTGATGAAAACTGAACTTGAGTAATGGTAATACAATTTGAGCTATTGAGGAAGACACAGCCAGGGAGGCAGAAGGAACACACCTCAGGGAATAATTAGATGAGGGATATGAGTGACAGTCAGGGGTCAAAGATGAATCCTCAGTTGGTGGTTGGTGCTACTGAATGATGCTAATCACTAAGTTAAGCAATAAAGGGAGAAAAGCAAGTTTTGTAGGAAAGAGGATGAGTTCATTCCTAAACATATTGAGTCAACTGATATGAATGGTCAGAAAGCAAGTTGACTTTAGTTCCAACCCATTTCAATTTCATTTTTTCTCTACTGGATGTAAAGGCCAGAAGTAAAGATTAGTAAAAAAGAAAGAGATCAGTGGAAAAACTAGGCTATGAGAGCAAGCAATCACTTTGCTATAAAATTTGCGGCTGGCCATTCATTTCACAAATATTCACAGGACAAGTACAATTCCCAAGGTAATATTCTATAGAAAGTATAAAAATCACCGATATGTGTGTGTGTGTGTGTGTGTGTGTGTGTGTGTGTGTGTGTATATATATATATTTGTGTGCATATATATATATCATTATAAGTATCATTAAATGTAATAGAAAGATAGTAGTACCATTCAAGATAGCTATCACACAGTGCTACAAAAATTCCAAAAACAAAATGCAAAAGTAAAAAGTACCCTTATAATGAACAACTTAAATGATTTAGTAGTCATAATCTTATCTAAGTATAAACATTTCATCATTCATAGCAGGATATCCTGTCATGTTGCTTCTTGGCATGACACAATATGAAATAAAGAAGCATCTATGAAGCAATCTAGCCAAAAACTTTTACTTGAGTTTAACTAAGACTTTATATTAACTTTCAGATTATAAATAATATAAGGAGTTTAGAAATAAGTCCAGTGACAAGAAGGAAGAAAATCGAAAAATTTAGAATGTGGAACATTCTAGAGGAAAAATGATCTGGTATTCTTAAAAATCAATGTCATGTGAAAAAATGTGGATCTACTCCAGATTAAGTGAAACTAAAAGACATTACAATCAAATGCAATGAGTGAACTTTGATTAGATTTAGATTTAATATGGACTGGAGTATTAGATGATATTACAGAGTTATTAGTAATTTTCTTAAATGATAATTGTATTTAGGTTGGTAGAAGAATGTCCTTACTTTTAGAAGAAACATGTAGAAGAATTTTTAAATTGTGTTACTCAGAATCAGGAAAATACACACACACAAAAGAGGGGATTCAATACAAGGAACCATTTAAAAGGTATTAGAAGAGTTGAAAAGGCAAAAAGGGGACAAAGAAGCCACCCATAGGTTAACAAAAACAAAAAGCCATTGCCACCCCTTGGGCTGAAGGATCAATGGGAGAAGGTGGTTTTACCAGAAACCAAGAACCAGGGCTGTCCATTGGGAATTATTAGGGGCTCCCCAGTGGAAGCCTAGACTATGGACAAAGAGACTTTTTGGCAAAAATAAACAAAAACACTGACAAAGACACTTCCCAGAGCACAGCAAGGGGAGTAGAAATCCTGTCTTCTCTCTTAACATGCAGTTTCCAAAGTTTGCTTCCTATTGACTATAACTTAAACAGAAAGCAGTTGAAAGGGAGTCTGGGAAATGTAGTTTGCAGGTACCAGTTCCCTGAGATACAGAACAATGCAGAGGAAGAAAAGAAAATGGATCAAGCTGGCAAATGACTGGCTCAGGAGAAAATTTTCATGATGCTTGTAACTTATTTTCAAATAGTTCATAAAACAAAATACATACATATAAGTACAGATAAAGCAAATATGATAAAGTGTTGAATCTAGGTGGGTGTATAGATCTTCATTATATTATTCTTTCCATTTTTCTATTGAAAAGTGTTTGAAATTTTTCAGAATAAAAAGTTGGTGACAAATCCATTCTAATAATCCATGAAAGAAACAAAAAGAACCTGATACAAGGCCATGACCATGGGAAGGAAGAGAGGAAATACTCAAAATAAATTTGGCAAAGTTTCTCAATAAATTTTTGTACCAAGATGCAAAAATGTGAGCCAGAGTAACATTTATCATTTTTTCCCATCATGTTACATTTGAGAGTTGAGTTTTCTATTTGTCGCTCTCCAGAGGATATATTCACTATTATTCCCATGTCAGTTATAACCCCTACCTTATTTATCACACTCAAAAAAGTTTGATAAAATGAAAGTGAATGCAAGTCACTTTAATTTGGTGGTAATCTTTAATCTGCCCTGTATTTTAAGAAACAAATCGGTTATGAAACACCTCACAGTTGCTTGCAATACACCAATATGTTGTGACATTAGAGTTGAGAAACCTTTAACTAGAAAAATAGTATAATTATAAAGCCACATTCATGATTGAGCACTTCTATCCGAAGTTGTTGGCTAATGGATAAGATGTCAACCTCGAGAGTGACTCCACATGGTGTACCAGAGGGTATAACTTAGTTTGGCTCTATACAATTTTACACTTCTATCAAGATCTTGGATGAAATTTAGAAAACATTGTGTGGTTATAATTGCTGATGACATGAAACAGGGTGAAAATAAAGGCATCAAATGCCAGCTCAAGAAAAACAGGATCTGAATCAATCAGAGTGATGAACAAATATAATCTGATATCTAATAGAAATATGCAACCAGCCTTTCACTTGAGTCCAGAAAAGCCAACTAATTATGATATATATCATACATACTACTAGGGAGCTGGAGTTCATTCTCTGGTTCTGCCATTAATGACCTGTATAAACTTCAGCAAGTTATTTTATCTCCCCTCAACTGCCTCAGTTTCTACATGAGTAAATGGGAATAATAATAATACCTAACTGATAGTAGCTTGAGTTAACATATGTAAAGTAATGGAATAGTCTCTGACATAGAGTAAAAGATGTCGATTGCTATTAGTGATGTGTGTGTGGGAGTGCTAGTAGCAATATTGCCTAGTAAATAGCTACAAAAAAGATTTAGTAATTGATATTACATTTACAATAATAGATTTCAGTTGTGGGACAGAGTTGTCAAAGGAACACATTTCATTTAATACTTTATTTAATTAGAACCCCACTGCCTGGAATGAGGCTGATGAAGTCATGATTTACTCTGCTCTCCTCAGGCTGCTACTAGAGCAAGGGGTTCAGGTCGGGTGCCATAGTAACAAGCTATCATAAACAAATTGGAGTCTGTTCAACACAGTGCTGTAATGCAGTAACTGGTGACAGAATTAGAGGTGTCAGTCTGTCTTTAGAAATCTAATGAGCTGTGGAATAGAATTTCGAACTTGTTTTGTGGGACCACCATTGATTTCTCCAGAACCAATGAGTAAAAATTAGCATGACACAAATTCTGAGTCCACAAAATGAAAAGCTTCCTTGTGATCAGATTTAGGGGAAACTGCTTTGGAGTGTGCTAAGTTCCCTGTCCCCACAATGATTAGGCATTATACGTCAGGGTGACGATTTGTCCAGGATATGATGCGATTCAAACCCCAGATAAGAAATTAAATTAGGTGTCTTGTGAGACTGGCCCCTAGAAATTCTGAGATTTTTATCCAATGCTATCTGAAGATTCTAGATTTGTTTTTAGTTACATACTTAACTGCTTCCCAAACTGCTGGCTTTTAAGCTCTTACTGGGTTTTTTTAGGCTCTGGGCCAAAGGTCTGTACCTTTTTTTTTCCTCTCTCTCACCACCAAATAGGTTAAAGTACTCAGTGTGTTCATTTTTTAGAACATGAAGTTGAAATGACTAAACAGGAAATATGCACTTAGCTCCTAATGTTAACTGCCTCAAGACAAAATCAATTCCATTTCAAATGGAATGCTATTGGAGAGCTATTTAGAAATCTTTTGATAGGAAAGAAATATTGAAGGTGAATACAGCAGGGACAGGAAATGAGAAACCTAGATCTTTAAAGCTAAAAGGTACTCTGTCTTTCCTGTTTTCAGAAACATGAATAAATCTTTTAAATGTTCTGCTCATTTGAAGCATAAATATGTTGACTAAAAGCCAATGACACCTAGATAAAATACCAAAGTTTTCTCTGCTAGATACTTTACAGAAATTCAGAAATTTGAATTTTGAAGATGTCTAAATTAGTGGCCAGACCTGATTCCACTAACACATAGGCAATGGGAAAAGAAAATAAGAAAAATTAAAAATCCTGCTAGTTCTGGCACCTTTACATGAATAAACTGATTGCTCAAATCCTACGTGGCCTCAGTTGTCAATTAATAAGCATTCTTCACAAGCCTGAGAAGTAGTATTCATATATTATACGGTGCAGTGCCTCATTTCCTTCTCAATAACTGGCTCTGCTGCTTAGTCAAGGGAACATTCTCCAATTCTCTCAAGAGGTTTATATCAAACATTATGAGTTTTTCAAGTTGATACCACACAACTGCACTTAACTTTGTGGCTTCTGTTAAATAACCAAAAAGCATATTCAAAATCAGTGACCTCCAGTCAATAGTGCAGATGGAAGCATGAAATCTAAGTTGAATATATCATCTCTTTACTCAGTGTTAGGTTTTCATGTTTTACCTATAGAAGAAAAAGTCAAATATACATTTCAAAGGCTTATATTGATGGGAAGAGGAATTCTAATTTTTAAGTTTAATCAGACTATTCTTTCCAAGTTTCAGAACATACCAATTTAACACAGCTTATAGAAGTCAGTAATAAATGAAACTGAAAACCAGTAAAATATTTCTTGTAGTTGTTTAAAAATGGATGTTCTCACATGAGAAATTGGATTCTTTGTTTTTCAGAACTCACATTTTTCACCTTAGATCCAAAACTCTAGTTTACCACATCCTGGACCAGATGTCCCAGATTCCTGATTAGAAAGCATCTATGCCTTCAAGTCCAGGAGTTGAAGAAATGCTCCTCTACTATCATATTTTTATATATATTTTACTGATTATGCTATTGCACATGTCCCATTTTTTTTCCCCTATTCCTCTCTGCCCTGCACCCTCCCTCCCACCAACATCCTCCCTTCCTCCTTTTTTCCTGTCCATGGGTTGTACATATAAGTTCTTTGGCTTCTCCATTTCCTATACTAAACCTCCCTTTCCATTTTATACCTATTATTTATGCTTCCTATTCCTTATACCTTTTTCCCCATTCTCCCTCCTCCCCCTCCCCACTGATAACCCTCCGTGTGATCTCCACTTCTGTGATTCTGTTTCTGCTCTAGTTGTTTGCTTAGTTTGATTTGTTTTCTTTTAGAGTTCAGTTGTTGATAGTTCTGAACTTCATTTTCTGGCCAGAAGTCCTCAGCTATCTTCTCATATTAAGGATGGAGGAATGTTTTGTTTTGTCTTACTATACTTCTGAATTCCATCAGAAGTATATAGAAACAATACAAAACAAGAATACAGCAGTATTAAATAGAAATAAGATAGTGTGTATCATCAAATAGATCGATTTTTTTAAATTTGTTTTTCTGAGTAACATTCATACACAACTCTAAGAAGTATAGGTCAGGATCTATTATAGCAAATAATTTTTCTGTGGCACTATTTTAAATAGGAAAAATTTGGAAAACAGATTGGAGAACAAGAATAAAGAAATTCACCTAAATTATGTTTACCAACTATATGTAATAACATTGGAAATATTACAGGCCACCTTGAAAACTTATACTACCTCTTTGAAACTCAGCTTACACCTTAAGGTGATAACATTGAGAAAAAAAGATTTCTATAATTCTGAAACAGGTGGTTAACA
The DNA here is from genome assembly GCF_021234165.1 of Pteronotus mesoamericanus. Classification (NCBI taxonomy): domain Eukaryota; kingdom Metazoa; phylum Chordata; class Mammalia; order Chiroptera; family Mormoopidae; genus Pteronotus; species Pteronotus mesoamericanus. The sequence goes on along the minus strand of NW_026555325.1, from coordinate 23,022,406 downwards.
TCATTAGCCTTTTCTTTATGCATTAGTGCATCATCAGTTTTCTTTGACAACAAATATGGATGTGAACAAAGTGCAGGGCAAAATGAAGAAAAAATATTCCAAAAAAAACATTTTCCTACCCCGAGAAAACTCTGCTAGTAAAGTGCTAGTGAAACTTTTACCTACTGTTTAACTTACCCTGGTTTTATCTGACAACATCAAATTATTTTTTAAAAAATATTTCATAAAGAACAGCTTATAATTCCCAAAGATGACCAGCCATAGATTTAAAACTGCCTACTCTTCTGGAGAAAATAAGGGTCTCTTATTTACCTCAGTCCTGTGTGATTTGCAATTGAGTGGACACTCAATAAATGTCTGTGGAGTAGATCAATGAAAAAAAACCCCAAATGAATAAAAAGGATATATGGGAGAAAAGTGGAAAAATCACATTTTGAGAGATTAGAAAAGGCACCTAAATTTTCAAAATGTAGAATCTTGTAGATGATTGTTATGATTAATAAAGGCAAAGAGCTATCATAATCCCACATCATTTTATTTGGTAGGGTTTATGATTATCCTGTAAGTATTTGCCTACCAAGCAAATACTTAAAAATTGCATAACCTTAGACAAGAAACTTCACTTCTCAGAGTATCAATTTGTTCATCTGCAAAATAGAAATGACTAGAGTAGTGAAGTTAAATGATTCATAATCATAAAGCACTTAGAACAGAGCCTGGCATATGTTAAATATACAATAATTATTCATTCAAATTGTGATTATCATCTTTATCCTCAGCAGATTCATCTGATGCAGAGAAAGTTATAATAAATTCCTTTTAAATGATTTTTTTATAATCAGATTAAAAGTCGTTTTGTGTTCAATCAAGTACATAAAAATGGAAAAGGGAAGCAAAATGGTCTTATCCTTAAGGGCCAGATCTATGCAGTATTTAGCTTTTTACCTCTCATTGTATCTTGTAAACCCTCTTGTAGTTCCAGGTCTATGGTAGTCAAGATATGTTAAGGAAACATGAAAGAATTGATAGAACAAATTAATAGTAGAACAAACTCCCCACAACTGGAGTTGACGTCACCAAAATTTTTTTCATGTGGCTTTACTTTTACATACAATTTTTTAGCAACTTCAAGAATTTCTGTTCTGTATAAAAGAATATTGAGTCAGTCTTCTTGACAATAATAGAAAAGGTGGAACCCAAGAGCTAGCAATAGAAGAGAAAGGTAAAGTACGTGACAGAACTGGAATAGAGAGTTTTGCAATAAAGGGTTTTTTTTTTTTGCAAAAAAGGAAAGAATGTAGAGATAAAGTAGCCCCCTCGCTTGAAGATACACTCGTGTGTCTGTAAAAAGGCAAGAATATGATATTAGGAAAAGGCTACAGGCAATCTTTCTGAGCTTTGGCTTGAATAATGACTGTTGCCAATACTCATTGAGACTTTGCTATACACCACACAGATCAAATCATTTAATCCATGGTCACAGCAATGCTATTAAAGAGGCACTGTTGGCCTTACTCTGTAGATGAAGACACAAGTCATACAAAGTTTTAAAATGTGCCTGCAGTCACTTCTGGCAAATAGCAAAGACATGATTGAATCTGAGCAGTCTGACTGCAGAGACTGTATGGGCTTAAACACTGTATGAAACTACATGAGAAAACCTATGTAATTCTCTGTATTGGAGCAGGAATTAGACATATTTACTTGATGCCAATAAGGCTAAATAAAAGCTAAATAAAGGTTTTTGCCCCCCAGTATTTCTAGTTCTTCATCTCTGGGCCCACAATGATAAAAATCAAAACTGAGTCAAAAATTAGAAAAGCATTGGTTATTTGAGGAAAAGACAAGGAGCAGAAAGAGAAACAAAAGGAGAAGAGGACATTTGTGTAAAGGTCATCCACAGCAACAGCAAACGACCTTTATAAGCATCTTACTGAAACTCTAAAGGAGGAAGACTCTAAAGATTTCCTTAAAATGTCTTAAGGCAGGAAATGGAAATCAATTGCACACACTACTCAATTTACACACTGTAGTTTTTTTCATCTGCTCGTGATCTATACTTGTCTTCTGAAAAGAGCCCCCTGGTTTTACTTTGGGAAATCACTCTCCATCTCAGGACAAATTCTCACAGAAGTGACTCCACTCCCAACCTGCACGTATGACCCAGTCTGACCATTAAAAGATCTGCATCCCTCTGATCAGTATGTGTGAGAAGTCTGTCAGCCATGGGATTTTTCATTGGAATTACTGGGAAAGAGAAGGGTTCCACCCAAGGATTGCCAGTTATGCACTGGGAAGAACTTGGTGGTGGCCATCTTTTTGCATTAGTGGGAAAAGGCTGTCTGAAATGAAGACAATGCAGTGGATGTCAGGGAAGACAGATCGGGTATCATATGCACACCTGGATCTCACTGAGCGAACCAACTTGACTTTTCAATGATAAGGCCAATTTTTTTTAAGTTTTAAGTCAGTTTGACTTGGCTTTCTGCCACATACAGCAGACAAAATCCAAACTAAAACACTAATATGAGATATTTAAAATGTCCAATGGTAGTCTCATTAATTTGTAAGATACCTTTAAGATTTTAATTTTGTGTTCACAGAAAGAAAAGTATAAAACAATAGTTTTACATAAGGCTTAATCCTTCAACTTTTAACTTTTCTTGCCTGTGAATTCTTCTTCTACGGTGTCTTTAGGAATTTAAATCTCATGAATTGGGTGGACTATCATATAGCACATTACGTTTACTCATACAGCTGTTTCATTGAAGTATTGTTAATAAGTACAAGAGGTCAAAGACTTCGTTAAGAACTTAATATGGTAGAATTCCTTAAGCACTGCATTAGTTTATTTAGAAGATTTCTTTTTAAAAAAAATTAACATATCTAATGGAAATTGGAAATTAATGAATGTAAGTAGAACAGTGGCCCTCAAATTTTAATATGCATAAGAATCACCTAGGAAACTTGATGAATTGATGATTCCAGGGTCCCATCCTCAAAAATATCAATGGGATATTTGGGCCTGAAATCCAGAATTTTAAGTCTTCCTAAGCTCTTGAAGTGATTTTGATATAAGTACTTTCACCCTTGAGGTAGTCTTGGAGTTCTCACTGAGCATCAGCAAAGATGTTTGAGTTTGTAAATTATGGATCTGTGTCTCCAGTCATCAATGATCCCTAAGGATAAACCTGAAAAGTTTTCTAATTTTACTTTCCTGTAGCTTGGTCAAAATTAAATGACATAATACATATATAAAATACTTCATAGAAACAAATACTATATTATTTGACTTATATATAGAATCTAAAGAACGAAGTGAAAAAAAAATAGAAAGAGACTCATAGATACTGAGAACTCAGGCTTGCCAGACTGGAGGGGGGTTGGAGGGGCTGGGTAAAAAGGTGAAGGGGCTAAGAAGGGACTGTTTGGAATAGTCACAGGGATATAAAGCACAGCATAGGAAAAATAGTTAATAATATGTGAATAACTGTATATGGTACCAGATGGGTTACTATAATTATTGAGGAAATGACTTTGTAAATTATGTAATTGTCTAACCACTTATACTGTACACCTGAAATTAATACAAAATAATATTGAATGCCAACTGTAATTGAAAAATAATATATGATAAAAAGACTCCATAGAGTTAACATGTGCAAAGAGCAGTTCTTTTTTACCATGCTTATTATAATAAAACAAAAAGACAACAGCCTTGATCTTCTTGGTGTATTTAAAGTCCATGTCTCTTCCCTCTTTAATGTGTTTTAGGTTCGAGAAGGTTAAATACAGTAGTTCCCCATTACCTCTGGGTTCAATTTCCACGGTTTCAGTTACCTTAGTTCAACCATGGTCCAAAAGTATTAGATGAAAAATCCCCAAAATAAAAAATTCGTAAGTTTTAAATTGCATGCCCTTCAGAGTATAGCGATACAACTTTGCGCTGTCCTGCTCTGTGCTGCCCAGGACGTGAATCATTCTTTCGTCCAGAGAATGCACGCTGCATACGTTCCCTGCTGGTTGGTCACTTAGTAACTTCCTCTGTTATCGGATCTACTGTGGTTGTATCACACTGCTTGTGTTCTAGTAACTCTTATTTTATTTAGTAAAAGGTCCCAAATCACAAGATGCTGGCAATCTGGATATGCCAAAGAGAAGCCATAAAGTGCTTCCTTTAATTAAAAAGATGGATGTGATAAATAAGATACTTTGATAGACCATATTCACATTACTTTTATTGCTATATATGGTTATAATTGTCCCATTTTATTCTCAGTTATTGTTAATCTCTTACTCTGTTTAATTTATAAATTAAAGTTTATCATTAGTATTATGTATAGAAAAAACATACATACTATATATACTATGTATAGAGTTTGGTACTATCAGTAATTTCAGGCACCCGCTGGGGAACATATCCCCCAAAGATAAGCACTGACTACTGTATTGTGCCAGCTTTTTTTAGCTTTTGTCTCCTGGTACCAAACCTGTGAGTCTCTGGAATCAAAGGAAAATATATACCATATCTGTGGATGCTTCTCTCTGACCCATTTACAAAAAAAATTGTAAGGCTGCAAATTTTGAGTGGGCTTAGAGTAAGAAAAGACTGTAGCACATCCATTCTGCAGTAGAAGCTGCTCTGTCTCTTGAACTCTAGAAGAAAAGACTTGTAGCAGTAGTCTCCTTCCACCCAAGACCATCGGAATAAGACTCTCCAGATGCCAAAAATCTCTAGTTAGCTCTCAGTTCTTTGTATATTTTTGGTCTTTAGCTCTTGGCTATTTTCTTCTCTTAAAGTCAGTTTAAGGTTCTAAAAGCTCCCAGTCATTCCTGGTCTTTAATCAGAGTACTTCTAAGATCTCACCCAGGACAGTCACTAGATAAAGGACTGATTATCCAGACACCAGCAAAGTTGAGTAATCCACATCCAAATTAAGGGGAAATGACACTTGATTATCTAAGGAAGATTGAGACAGATTATAAAACATGCCTTCATAGCTTAGATTTGTAAGTCTCATATTTTGATTTTAAAGTAACATGCAAACTTTAATATTCTTTTTCTTAGTATGTTCGTGTTGCAGAAAACTAATGTGTGATCATCAGAGTCTTAATTGTTGCTGTATAGTTGCACAAGTGATCATCCAACAAAGAAAGCAAGAAGCCCTGATAATTAACTTCCTAATCCCTATAAACTTCCTTCATTCACCCATTGTGACACACCCCATGATTCCCCAGGGTGTACACTCCTTATTGCAGCAACAAGTTAATAAACTTAATTAACTTTATGTTCCTGGTGATCTATCACTGGTGGGATGTAACCAAGCACCCCATCACCCAGAAATAGCTGGTCTAATAGAACAGTAGAATGACCTACTGAAGATTCAGTTACAACACCAGTTATGAGGCAATATCCTGAAAGGTTTGGAGTGTCCCTTACAAGCTACAATATAAGCTTTAGGTCTGTGACAAATATGGTGCAATTTCACCCATAGCCAGAATAGATGGGTCCAGGAATCATTAAGGGTTAGAAGTGAGAGTGGCTTTTTTCAATTTTATACCCACTTAGAGATAATTTGATCTCTATTCTCCCAACTTTGAATTCAACATATTTGGAGGACTTAGAGGAATGCTTCTACCAAGTACCCAATAATGATTCCACTGAACTGGAAGTTTGAGATCTACTACATGGCTATTTTGAGTTCCTCATGCTACTGTATCAACAAGCCAAGAAAGGGTTATTTACTGACTGGACTGATTGATCTTGATCGCCCAGGAAAAGTTAGGTTGCTGCTACAAAATGGGTGCAGGAAAGACAATGTGTGCAACCCAAGCATTCTTTCAGGTACCTACTGCTTCAATTTTCAGTAAGAAAAGTTATTGGAAAACTATAATAACTAAAAAAAAAAAAAAAATGACCATGAAAGGTCCAGATACACTAACAATGAAGATTTGGATGACCCCACCAAGTAAAGGATTTAGAACAGTTGAAGTGCTAGCTGGGAGCAAAGAAAACATAAAATGTTTAGTGGAAGAAGGAAATTATAAATAGCACTACAACTTAGTGATATTTATAGTCCTACTGATATTTATAGATTATAAATATCAAAGCTAAGACTACAACTATGTATATTTTCTTCCTTGCATGTTACACAGATATAAATAAGTATATAATATTTGGCATATTATTGTAATGTTTTATTATTTTTTATATTATGTATAAGATATTGTGTACTCTAATATCCATATACTTGCACATATTATCAAATTTCTTTTTTCCTGATTTTGAAAAGATCATTGATAGTGATTAACTTTATAATTTAGTCATTAGATTACAAAATATTTATATGAAACTGGGAATGAATTTAAGAAATAATTAATATCACTTAGAGATGGACACCATGATCATCCCTGTACTGAATATTAGACATGTTAAGATATTATTTAATTTGACTTTTGTGACTTCATTTCTCTTTTTTTTGAAGAGAAGGTAAAAACAACTTCTGTATGAGGGGTACTTGCATATATATGTTGTTATTACTGTTTGGAAACTAAATTTGTTGAAAAGGGTGTGTATGGATGCCGAGCAGCCCAAAATTTGGACTGTCCCTATTTCTCAGCTCTTGTCTTTCAGCTGCAAACGCATCCTTCTATACTCTGCTTTGGAATCCTGTTGATAAAAATCTGCACACTGTATCCTCTTTGGCATCTGGCTCTTTGATAAGCTCCATTGATAGAGGGCACTAAAAGGGGACAGGAAGGATACAAGAGGAGAAAGGACTTATTTCCTCCTTCTTGCTTGCTGTTCCTGTCTGTTCGCCCCAACAACTGGTTCAGCAGCAGCTGTTTTTAGTCTGTCATTTTCTGGTGCTCCCAAGATCAACTTCATTATATTCCCTCAAATGTACCAGCTTTGGACAGGTAGTGCCACCTCTTACAGGCTTGAATTTCAAACCTTCAGGCTCTGCCTAATTTCCTAGGTACTAAAAATTCAAAACTTTTCCCTTTATCCTTCCAGCCCCAGAGTGATAACTCTTCCCATCATTATTCCCTCTCTCTAAATGGAGCATTACCCTTTTTGCCTTTTGATTCTCTAGCAACTGGTCAACCAATGTCTCAGATTAAATTCTCTGAGATAAAATAACTGGTATGGCTCCTTTTCCCTGATTGGACACTAAGGGATGAAAATATAAACAGCACTGTTGACTTAAGATGAAATTTAGCAAACAGGGTTCACCTGTTTAATTAAGTTGAGAATTCTATTCCTAATAACATTCTACTTTTACAACACAGGCCAACAAGCCTTTATTCAAAGTTTTAAAAGCCATAAATGTTTCAGAATTAGATTTTTAAAAGGTAATAGTGTATATATTCAATACAGTAAATTGTGTAATAGCTCCCGTGGGGTGTGGACAGACAGTACCTCATAATGAAACACTTAAGGGAATAAATATTTCCCTGAATCAGTTCAGGTTAAGTTTTTGCCACCAAATGAGTTACAGGGAAAAAAACAAAAAAAAAACAACAAAAAAACCCTGTGGTTTTCAGAGCATTTTCGTTTGCGATTGTACATAATGCACTTTGAACTTGTATTTTAAAAAATTACCAAAGGACTAATCAAAGGACCAATTTTCTTTAAATGTAAAATTGTATTAAAGTGTTCTCAGGAAATTTCTGAATAAATCTGGATAGAGATGTGATGTCTGGCTTAAATGTAAGAGAAATGAGAGAGAAGCAGAGAAATCTTTGAAGAGACTACGCTGATAACCTTCAGGAAAAATTGGCCCCATTTACCTGAGAGTCAATGAACCAGTTCTGTGGAAGAGGAAAAAACTCTGCTCTGACAGAGAACCATAAGGAGTCTGTATCTGAGACTAGGTTAATGAAATTGCATGTGAACTTCAGACAGTGAAACTCGATGCAAAGAGTTGTGACAGCGCTCCATGGAACACGTCCTAAAATGCCTATTTGTCACTTTGACTTTTTTATGTATTGCAAAATTATCCAGAAAAATATATACTTAAGTATAAATACATTCCTGATCATTTAAATATATCAAGCCAACTGCCAGAAGACCTCAAAAGAGAAACAAGTAAAAAGTGATTGCGGCGCGTGGGGGGCGCAGTTGAAGAAAGTAGACATGGGAAGGGGCAGAGGGGGTTTTATTAGGCCTTGTTGTCTTTTATTTATAACTAGGTGACTATATCGCTTTAATAAAAGATGTTTAATTACTGTCTAAAATGAGTAGACTTAAAATGAAAAGTCTCTGAGCTGCGGAGAATAGGCACTTTATAGAAAATAAATACACTGTTTTGTACTTTCTGAAGAACAATCTAAAATTTGATTTAATAAAATCAATTTAAGTTGGATTCATTCAACTTCTAGGTCTAAGTGACCTACCACAGACATTTCTACCCCTGCTCTTCTCCCCAAAGCCAACCTAAACAACAAGAACAATGGTCGAAACAGAGACAAGGACTTGATCTCCAGTGAAGCTGCAAAATAACCACAACCTCAGACCATAGACTATGAAAACCAGTTACCACAAGACAGAAGATGCTAGACCAAATTTAAAGACACCAAACTGACAGTCTTGTACAGTAAGGCAAGTTCCCCAAAAGCAGCAGGTGGCCCTGATGGGCTCAATCGGTGTTCCTTAAGTGGAAGAGCAAATTCTTGGAGTTTGCCCAGGAATATGTTTGATGCCTGCTCTGACCTGCCAGCAGTAGTGCATGTGAGCCTGGGTGAGAAACAGTGACTCATGACGTTGTTTTTTATCCTCACCTGAGGACATGTTTATTAATTTAAGAGAGACTGGAAGGAAGGGAGAGAAACGTCAATGTAAGAAAGAAACATGATTGGTTGCCTCTCGAACACATCCTGGCTGGGGACTTAGGCTTGTACCCTGACTGGGAATTGAACCCGAGACCTTTCAGTTTACAGGATGACGCTCCAGCCAACTGAGCCGCACCAGCCAGGCCCTGACTCATGACGTTTATACAAAAAGTCTGCCTATGTGACAAGGAGGAGAAGAGATGATAAGAAGCAATCAGATTTTGTAGCAGGTGATCACAGAAAGTTTTATTTATTTTTATAAACATTTAGTTCTTATTCTTTGCCAGAAACTGTTTGAGGTACCTTACAAATTTTAACTCATTGCTGATAGCCCTAGGAGCTAATTGTTATTATTATCACTGCCCATTGGATGCTGAGGCACGGAGGGGCTACAGTGACCAGCATAGGCCCACAGCTTGTCAGTGATGGAATCTGAAATCAGACTAAGCAGAATGCCTCTAGAGTTCATGCTTACAACCACTGATTTATCATACCTCTTTGAAGAGAAGAATGAGTAAAGAAACAAAAGAAGGAAGCTAGGAAAGAAACATTATTGCACACAAAAAACTTTGTCATCATTAGGAAGGCCAACCTGCTCAGTCGAGGAGACTACAGAGAACGCTGAAGCTACTGGGAAGAGAAATGCTCACAGGCAGAGCCCTTAACAGGGAGAGCTAGAAGGTGTTCTGAGATTTTCAGAGCTTCCATAAACTCTCAGATTTCTCAAATTACTGTTACCTGGGCTTAGTCCCCTAAATTGAAACTGCCTGCTGCTTCAATTCACCCCTTGGGTCCCTTTCCTCCAAACTATTGAGGTCATACTGTTTATGACCAGGGGATCCTCCTCCAAAGATGAGTAATAATCAAAAATGGAACCTTGGGACCAATAAGGAAGAACAGAACAAAACAAAGGCAATTGATTAGACAGCAGAAAGACAAGTGAGCAGCTGAAAGAAAATAAAACAGATACAGAAAATAAGGAGGAAAAAAATAGACTTAGCATTGCTTAAAACAGAGTCAAATATATGAAGATTTAAATCACACACACACACACACACACACACACACACGCAAACACACACCCTATATGTCCTGTGTCATACAGGACTTTGCTGTGAGCCAGAGAGAAATCACAATATTTCAAAATCAACTAATATTCATAGGCCAGTGTGTTAAGGAGAAAGTTCCCAAAAACTCATATTTATCAAATTACTGTGACTTCAGCATAGTCCTCTGGCTCATTCCCTACAGGTCTCCTAAAAATAGTTTATTAAGAAAAAATTCCCTTCATTTAGAAATAATTGATTTTTAAAAAACAGAATCAGTTTAGAATATATATAAAAATAAACTAAAAACCAAAAAACAGATAAAGAACACACATGCACACATTTATACCATAAAATAAGCTAGAATTCTCCATTAAATAAGAGAACTTAGGAAGAACAATGGTCTTCATGCAATAAGAACTCTGAGTAGATAGCTAACATTTACTGAGTGATTATCAAGTTCCAGGCACCACTCTAAGTAAACTATTTAAACTTAAAGATCCCTCTGAGACTCAAGGCAACAATAATAAAATCGCCTAGAAGTGTTTAAAAAAATTAAGAAAAGATAGCTTTGGACTTCTCCATAGCGGTACTCAACTCCAGAAAACAAGGCAGGAATGTCTACAAAGGCCACAGGAAAGCCCTGACTAATGTGGCTCAGTTGGTTGGACATTGTACCACAAATCAAAAGGGCACAGGTTAAATTTCCAGTCAGGGCAGATTCCTGGGTTGTGGGTTTGGTCTCCCGTCAGGACAGGTACATGAAGGAGCCAATGAATACTTCTCTCATTGATGAAACATCAATGTTTCTCTACTTCTCTTTCTCCCTCCCTTCCCCTCTCCTTAAAAATAAATAAATAAAATCTTTTTTAAAACTTTTTTAAAAGACCATGGGAAAAAACCAGAGAAACATATATTCAAGTATAAAAACAGCTATTTTCAAGCATGAAAAATTTAGGAATATAGTTCACCTGGATCTTCTTATATAAAATTTCAAGAACAACTTCACTAAACAACAGTTAGAGAAAATGTGATTTTTAAATTCACTTAAATGCTAAGTGCCCATCAGTAAATGAGTGGATCAAAAAACTATGGTACATTTACACAATGGAATACTACGCAGCAGAAAGAAATAGCTACTATCCTTCGCAACAGCTTGTATGGAACTGGAGAGCATTAAGTGAATTTCACTTAGAGCATTAAGCACTAAGTGAAATGAGCCAAGGGGCGAAAGACAAATAGCATATGATCTCACCTACAAGTGGAACCTGACCAACAAAACAAAAAAGCAAGGAAAATATAACCAGCAACATTGAAAGAAAAAAAGAAACCAACACAACCAAGAAGGAAGGGGGGAGCAGGGAAAGGAAAGGGAAGGGTCAAGTCAAGGAACATGTATAAAGGACCCATGGACAAAGCCAAACTGGGAAAGGACTGAGAGAGGGAGGTGGGGGAGAGGGGAAGGAGAAAGTGGTGGCAGGAAAATGGAGACAAATGTATTTGAACACTAAAAACATAAAAAGTAAAAAATTCAAATGTGTTTGAAAAAATAAATTAAAAGAATATATATAAATATATAAATTCACCTAAATGTAGCATTGAGACTAAACAACAATTAAGTTACAAAATAAAATGTAAATGTCATGAACTAAGGTAACATAGAATGAATATTATTCAAAAGGCACAAATTTTTAAGTAGAGATGAAATCAGCTTTCATGGAAAGGGGATATTATCAATTACACTGTTTGACAACCAATGAAGTTTACAGCTAATATTGTACTTAGTGATGAAATACAATGCTTTCCCCTTAAGACTGGGAACAGAACAAGGAAGTCTCCTTTCACCACTCCTATGCAACATTGTTGTGTTATTGTAACCAGAGCAATATAGCAAGGGAAAGAAATAGAAGGCATGCAAATTCAAAGGAACGAAGTTTTTATTTCTAGTCTACATTATCCCTACCTCATAAATGGCAAAAAGCTAAAAACTGTGAAACATTGATGAAGGAAATCAAAGATGTAATAAATGGTTAAATATTTTGTGTTCATGGCTCAGCAGATTTAATATCATCATAATGTCATTTCTACCCAAAATCATCTGTAGATTCAATGGAATTACCAATCAAAATCACAGAAGACATTTTTATAGAAATCAACAAGTTGATTCTAAATGTATATGAACAATCAGAAGCCCTAAAATAGGTAGTTACAGAATAACCACGGCAATGTAAAGTACAGTATAGGAAATGGAGCAGCCAAAGAACTTATAAGCATGTCCCACGGACATGAACAGTGGTGTGGGGCTTGCCTGAGGGAGTGGGGGTGCTGGGTAGAGGGGGATGAAAGGGTGAAAACTGGGACAACTGTAATAGCATCAATAAAATATAATTTAAAAATTAATTGATTAATTAATAAAATAAAAATCATTCTGAAATAGAAAAACAAAGTTGAAGGACCCATACTGTCTGATTTCAAGACTTCTCACAATCTACAAAGTGTGATACTGGCAAAATGATAGACGTATAGATAATAAGACAGAACAGAAAATCCAAAAATAAGACCATGCGTTTGGTTAAATTTTGTCAAATGTACCAAGGTAATTCAATGCAGAAAGGATAGTTTTTTTCAACAAGTGGTGCTGAAATGATTGGACATCTATATGTTTATATAAAGACTCTTACAATATAATAGGAAAAACAACGCGGTCTGTTTTAAATGAGATTTAAAGACATTTTGCCAAAGGAAGAATCAGATGGCAAACAAACACATGAACATATGTTCAACATTATTAGTCATGAAAGAATTTCAAATTAAAGCTTCAATTATACACCATCATACACCTAGTAAAATGGTTAAAGTTTTAAAAGGTGGCAATACCAAGTGTTGAGAATGAAACAGCAATGGATCTCTCATATATTTCTGTTGCAAATGTAAAATAGCATAGCTGCTTTGGAAAACAAATAGTCTTTTAGAAGGTTAAACATACACTCAGCAATCCACTACCAGGTAGTTATCCCAGAAAAATGAAAATATATATCCTCACAAACACCAGTGTGCAAATATTTAAAGCAGATTTATTCATAATCCCTAAAAACCAGAAACAACCCAAGTGTCTATTAACCTGGGAATGGATAAACAAATTGTGACATATCCGTACTTAGCAATATGAAATAAGAAACTACTGATGTATGCAACAGCATGGATGAATCTCAAAATTGTTATGCCAAGTGAAGTAAGGCAGACACTAAAGATAACATAATGGATTACTCAATTCATATGACGTTCCCGAAAAGCAAAACTATAGAGAGAAAAATCTGATCAGTGGTTGCCAGAGGCTGGAATGGTGTCAGTCAGGGGTTAACTACAAAGGCCTCCAGGGGACTTTGGAGCGTGATGGAAACATGGCTTGGTGGATATTTTACTCTTTGTTGATTGTGGTAATGGTTATACTATAGTATACACTTGTCATTGCTCTGAGAATTATACACCTAAAAAGTGTGAATTTTGCTATATGTAAATTATAGTTCAACAAACCTGATATTTAAAAAGAATATCCTGTTATGCCAGAAAGTAAGAAAATGCTCAAAGAATAATTGGATGCATCAAAGGACAAAGAAGGCAGATAAAGGGGGCTTCTAATATTCAAATCTGATACAATTCAAGAGTCAAAGTAACTAGATAATGATGGAGTACAGACTACTGAATAATATAGGAGTCCCTGAGTCTACATTGACAAAAGTAAGTAAATAAATAAATAGGGAGAAGAGAACGAGCTTTCTTACCATAGAAAGTTTTAAAAATGCAGATGAAATGAAGGAATAAGAAAATCATTTGGCATTAGTCAGAGTAACAATTCAGAGAAGAAATACCAATGCCTGCTGGAACTAGTGGGAGAAAATAAAATGATAAAGGGAATATTTACATACTCTCAAAACTATCTCTCACAAAATATTAATTGCAAAACACAAAGTAACGTAGTAAAGATATCTAGCAGACACCTCTAATTAATTACTCAAAATTAAGATCATGAATAATGGGACAAGTGAACTGCATGTAATGCCAGACAGCATGCAGTGTGGAAAACACAGCATCACTTCTGTGATATTCCTGGAAAAGATGCATAACCTAGGTCCTGCCTGAAAAAACCATTGGACAAGCCCAGATTGGAGCATGTTCTGGAACAAGAATGACCTATAATCTTAGAAAATGTCAATGGCATGGAACTCAAGGATAAACAGAAAAAGGGTTCCAGATTAAGGGAAACAAGAAAAACATGACAACTAGAAGCAACATGTAATACTAGAATGGACCCTCTTGCTGAAAAAGATGTTGTCTGAACTTGTTTAAGTTGACTTGGTTAAGAGTTAACAACCAGATTCATTTATTGTAAAAGCGATTGTATTTTTCCCTTAGCAATTAGTGATAAGAGAATATTTAGGCACTATAAGATAGTCCTTCTCTACAACTACCTTTCACATAATGGTTTTAAACTTTAGCATCTATGGATCATCCTGGCAAAAATCAATTATTTCACTGAGAATTGCAAAATGATGGTTTTTTAATTCTCTCATTTCGTCTACATTTATTAGCTGACATTCTTCCATAAAGAAGAGCTTTCCTTCATCATCTTCTAAAAAAGACATAGTAAATGATTATTCTTTCCCTTTAACTACAGATTTTCAGAGCAAGCATTTGAAGTAAAAGTCACCTTCAATGTGACACATGAGGCATGTGCTGTCTTCCCTCTCTCACTACAAATTCATGAAGAGAATCAGTTACATCTGATACTCTTTTTAATGCTAAAATTGTCTCAAATTTGGCCAATGGAAGACTCTTCAATCTGGTTCTTACATACTTTCATCACATGCCCACTATTCTTTGAGTATTTCCTTGTTTTCTATGACTACAAGACATCCCAGGCGGACTTTGTACTTTTCCAGTCAATGTGCCTGAGAATCATCCATTTTCCAAGGTGTTTAAAAAACAGATGACGATGTTAAGTACAACTGTTGCTACTGAGGTGTCATCAATTCTAGACCATTTCAGTGGGTAACATTTAATATAAAACCAAAAATTTTATACTGATATGTTCAATTCAGATTTAGATATCAGAGGGTTTTATTCCCCTAACTTCCCTAACTTTCTATTTTTATCTCTATCACTTACATTTAAAAATTTGATTCCTAATAACATTAACAAGTTATCTTATTTGCTTTACCCTATTATACATAAAATAGTTTCCAAGTTATAATAAAATATTATTATTAACGGTAAAACTACTGAGTTAAGTTTCAACTTTCTTTGCAGTTCTATTTGTCCTTAGAATATCCCACCAATAACATCATCAGGAAATGGAAATCCAAAGTACAGTGAGATACCACTTTGTATCCACTAGAATGACTATAATCAAAAAGACAAATAACAAGGATTGACTAAGATATGGAAAATTTGAACCCTCATATATTGCTGGTAAAAAAGTTAAATGTTTCAGCCACTAGAAAACAGTCTCGCAGTTCTTAAAATGTTTAATGTAGATTTACCAAATGACCTACCAGTTCTACTCCTAGATATATACCCAAGAGGAAAAAAAAATATGTACACACACAAGCTTGTACATAGCAGCATTACTGATAATAGCCAAAGAGTGAAAACAACCTACTGAAGAATAAATAAATAAAATGTACCATAAAGAAACATTTAATAATGTTAATTATTATTATTTTTCAGCAATAAAAAGTGAAGTGTCATTACCTGCTACCACTTAGATGAACCTTAAAAACATGCTAAATGGAAAAAATCAGTCACAAAAGACCATTCATATTGAATGATTCCATTTATGTGAGATGTCCAAAACAGGTAAACTTACAGGGTCAAAAAGTAAGTTCGTAGTTGCCATTGGAAGGCCTGGGGAGTAGAAGAAGAGGCAGCAGCTGCCAAGGGACACAGAGTTCTCTTTAGGGTAATGAAAAATGTTCTAAACTTAGATTGTGATGGTGGTTGTACCTGTTATTTTATAGTATACAAATTATATATCAACATGGATTTTTTTAAATAAAAGAGAACTTTCCAAACCTGATAAAAATTTATCTACAAGAACCTCAGATAAGTTCGTATTTAATAGAAAAGACTGATTCCTCTCCCCTATGATCAGGAAAGAAAAAGATGTCTGCTCAACCACTTCTTTTCAACATTATATTGGAGGTCCTAGCAGTGCCATAAGGCAAGCAAACAAAAAAAAAATAAAATAAAATAATATAATATAAAATATTGAAAGGCAAGAAGGACATGATCCCAAAAATCCTACAAAGGAGCTACTGGAACTAATAGGTGAATTTAGCAAAGTTGCTAAATACAAAGCAAATATATAAAAATCAAATGTTTCAACATATAATCAATGACAACTGGAAAACAAAATGACAAAAACAATTACATTTAAATAGAATCCAAACCGTGAGATACTTTATATAAAAATACATATAAGATCTGTGCATTGAAAAATGTAAAAGAAAATAAAAATATCTAAATGAATGCAGAGATATACCATGTTTCTGGATTGAAAGACTCAGTATGGTTAGGATATCATTTCTACTCAAATTGATCTATAGATTCGATGCAATATGACTCAAAATACCAGCAAGCTTTCTGTGTAGAAATTGCAAAGGTCTAAAATAGAAAAAGCAATTTTTGAAAAACCGTTCTTCTTTGAAGAATAGAGTTGGAGAGCTTACATATCTGATCTCAAGATTATCATAAAGTTGAAGTAATTAAGTCTAATTATAAAGCAAAAGACAGTGTGGTGTTGACATAGGAAGAAAGGTATAAAAAATGGAACAGAATAGAGAGTCTAGAAATAGACTCACACATCCATGGTGAATTAATTTTTGACAAAAGTGCCAAGGTAACTGAAAGTGAAAAGCATAGCCTTCTCAACAAATGGTGCTGGAAGAACTGGATATCCATATAAAGAAAAATCTATCTTGATTATTTCCTTCACATTACACACACACATACACACACACCACACACACACACATATCACACACACACACACACACACACACACACACACACACACCCCTCTAAGTGGATTATAGACCTACATGAAAGCTAAAATTATAAAACTTTTAGATAAAAACATAAGAGAAAATCGTTGCAACCTTGTGGTAAGCAAAGATTTCTTGGCTAGGGCAAAAAATCATAAAATATAAAAGAAAAACTTGATAAATTGAACTTTATCAAAATTAAAACTTTTACTCTTCAAAAATGCCATTAAGAAGTAAAAGTACAAGTCAAAACTTGGGAAAAAATATTTCTTCAATCTAAAATACACAAATAAATCTTTTGGATCAATAATAACTTAAAAAGTAATCTAGTTTTTAAAAGATAGAAGATTTGAAGAGCTACCTACAAAAGCAGGTATATAAATAAACATTAAGCACATGAATAGACAACCAACATCATTAGTTCCAAGGGAAATGAAATTAGAACCACAATGAGATGCTATAACATATCCATATTAAATGGCTGAAATTAAAGATTGAAAAGACTAAGTGTTAGCATGTTAATTCTTATATTTTTCTGATGGAAATGCAAAAAGCTATACAGCCACTTTGCAAACAGTTGAGCAGTTTCTTACAGGGTTAAACATACATTTACCATATGCCCCCCAAATTTTATATTTCTAGATATTTCTTAGCACTTAGTTATATCAACTTTAGGTAGAAAAAAATGACCCAAGTTTGGAATATATATGATTCAGAGATAATGGCAAATGGCCTAACTTTTCGGCCAGAGGCCAAGAAATAGTCAATGTTCAGTGTCTGGAAAGCAAGACATTGGAAGATTAAGTACAATGAGGTCTAAGATAGAGGTATGTGGATAGACATATGGAAGTAGGTGCAAAGGATGAAGATCTATGTTTCACATGTCAGCACCCACTAGACAACATCCACCAGAGAAGTGACACTAACCAACCAAGTAGACAAAATGGCTTGTATAGCTGACATCAGCAACATGTCATTGACTATATGAGCCCTTTTATTCTAGAAGAACCAGAGATTTGTCCTACCAAGAATAAACAAATACCCCAGGTCTGGTTTGCCATCCCTGCTTGCAGGACCACAGCCAGAACCACTACCTGAGGGCTAACCGAGGCCCACAAATATAGGATCCCACACAGCCCACGGGATCCACTTCACAGCAGAGAATTTACCAGTCTTCTAAGGCTATGGTATCCACTATTTATAGCACATCTTGCATCACCCACAAACAGCTGGCTTGCTGGGAGGATTTTCTGCACAATTGTCTTTCAAGGTCACTCCTGACTTCTTGGTTTGCAACACCAAATTGGGCAGATCTACCTATAAGTCAAGTATAGATGATTTCTTCTTTCAACAGCTGGTTGTAATGAATTCCACACGGCCATAGGTGTCAGCTAAGGTGCTTCTCCAGACATGTGGTCTGGGCTTTCTGTTCACATAGCTTGCTTGTGAGCTCTGGTCCTGCTTGTGCTCAACCTCAGATGCATTGCTGCCATCACATGTGGGATGGCTACTGGGCCTGCCTGACCTTATGACTTGGTGGATCGACAGAACTCAGACCCAAATGCATGGTCCCTTGGTCAGGCATGCCATCTCTACTGGGCCCAATTTTACCTATATTTTCAATTACTTCTATTTTTTCATAAAGCAGTTTTATCATGCAACCTCAAGTTTCTGTTTGTGTCCAGTCCTGAAAGAACACGCACAAAAGTGAAAGTTAAACAAAAAACATAGTTTTTAAAGGGTGCTGGTTCTCCAGGTGCTGGCGAGGCTGTGGAGAAAAGGGAACTCTAGTCCACTGTTGGTGGGAATGCAGACTGGTGCAGCCACTATGGAAAGCAGTGTGGAATTTCCTCAGAAAGCTGAAAATGGAACTGCCTTTTGATCCAGCGATTCCCCTGCTGGGACTATACCCTGAGAACACCAAAACGCCAATACAAAAGAACCTATGCACCCCAATGTTCATAGCAGCACAATTTACAATAGCCAAGTGTTGGAAGCAACCTAAATGCCCATCAGTAGATGATTGGATCAAAAAATTATGGTACATATACACAATGGAATACTACGTAGCAGAAAGAAAAAAGAAGTACTAAACTTCGCAACAGTATGGATGGAACTGGAGAGCATCATGCTAAGCGAAATAAGCCAGGGGGCGAAAGACAAATACCATATGATCTCACCTATAAGCGGAACCTAACCAACAATGCAAAGAAGCAAGGCAAATATGGCCAGCAACACTGAAAGGAAAAGAAATCAACAGAGACAAGAGGGAAGGGGGGGGCAGGGAAAGGGAAGGGAAGGGGAAAGTCAAGGAACATATAGCAAGGACTCATGGACAAAACCAAAGGGGAAGAGCTGAGGGAGGGAAGGTGGGAGGGGGCAAGGGAAAGGGGGGGGGGAAGGCAGAGACAAATGTATTTAAAAAGTAAATAAATTAATAAAAAAAAAATAAATAAAAAATAAAAATAAAAAAAAAATAAAGGGTGCTGGTTCTCAGAAATCGAAAGATATAAAAATTTGAATATCACTTCATGTTTGAATCATAATCTTGTGCTTTGTTCTTGTTGATTTTTTTCCTGGACATTGAAAGCAAAAGTTAAATTCTTCTATGACCAAAGATTTTCACTGTTTTGTTTTATGGTTTGTATTTTTGTCTCTATTTTCTTAAGCATATCAAAGGTCCCATGATTAATATTAACACTTCTCCTTTTCATTAAAATTGGGGCAAAGATCAAAATAAAATAGTCAATTAATTGATCAATTCAACTAATAAACAAAAGCACCCAGCATTCTCACAGAAAAGCTTGATATTAACAGTGAATGTACAAAGATTTCAATTCAATACAAGGAAGGGTTTAGGCACTTAAATTTGTATATACAAGCACAGGTTGTCCAAAAAGTCAAATACAAAAATTTAATACCAACTGTATTAAATTTACTTTAAAACTTGAATGGAGTATGACCCTAATAAAAATGGTATTGGACAGGCCATGAAGCCTACACATGAAAAGCTATTTGTTGACTTATAGAAAAGAACATATGACTATAGATTTAAATAGATACTTTAAAGGCAGAAGGTACTGGTTTCAATTCTAGGTTCATTCATGATAAAATTAACAACTTTGATACATGTAAAAAATTTGGATTTCCACAGAATTGAAGATGTTTTGCGTCTTATCATCTTATTGCTCATTAGTGTGTCTTTATTTCTGTTGCCATAAATAACTCTGTTTCCAAGTATTTTACATTGAAACTTCCCAGGAGAGGACTGCTTGGGTTCATCGGTCTATTCCAGTCATTTTCAACTGGTGTGCCACAAGAATTTTTTTTAAACATGCAATACCTGACTATTTATTCAGGGCACTGACCCCTTTTCCCTTAGACTGTCAAATTAAAAAATGACAACAGCCAGCACAACAATAGCCATCCAGTGTGAATGAATCAAAATTATTTTTAAAAATCCTATACAAATTGCAAATAGATTATTCGAGTTATCGTGTTCCTAAAATTTTATTCTATACCTCAAATTCCAAAGGTTTGATAATGTAGGTTAATTCTGGTACTTTGTGAATTACCCAAAATGCCTTAAGCAAAAAGTTTTCATATTTCAGGTGTTAAAAGTATAATCTCCTTCTTACAGTTTGCTTTCTGTGTTTCTGTGTTAGTAAAGATGTTCTTCAAAACACCAGCATTTCGCATCTGATTAGAGGAGGTATAATTTACATCTTCCTCTGAGTCACATCCCAAGTCATAAGTAAAAGCACAGTTCTGCAGTTTGAGACTGAAAAGAGATTTTTCAGGTTGTACTAATGTTAATGATGTTTCTTAAAACGATTTAGAAGGAAAGGCACACCCCTTTACAGCTTTTTAAGCCTAATATAGATAACAGTAATGCATTAGAACTTTTAAGAACGTTTGTGGCCATTATCTTGGGCTCCCCTACCAGAATCCATGAGATAAGGAGTGTAGGTATTACCTTACAAGTGAAGGATGAGGAAACAGGGATACGAACTGTGCAGTTCACTTTAATAAGGTTCAGATAAGCTGTTTGTAAGGGCCAGGACCTCAGTCTCCTGGCCTGCTACTCTTTGTCCTCCACCACTGTGAGGCCAAAGTATCTGTACTCTATGATTTTAAAATTGTGAGTCCTTGAAGGCAAGGGTCACATCTTCCAATGTAATGGCTTAGAACAGTGTGATACATATGGAATGCTTCAAATGGGCATTTACTTATGATCATTTAAAATGTTTCTAATAGGCCCAAAATATGTTTTTAAAAAGTCTTTGAACAAAAAAATAATCCTTGAAACTCACATCAGCGTTGAGAGTGGTTTTAATTTTTTTAAGTGAAAAATTCCCCCAAGATCAAGTCTCTTACTTCATATGTTCAATCTAATAACTTTCTTTAAAAAAACAGAAAAGCAATTTTTAAAATGAAACAAATCTTAAGATTTCTAACTTATCCTGGCCCCATTGTATCCCACTTTGTCCTGTAGTTACTGCTAGACTAATGAAGGTAATAATGACTAGAAGTATTTTCAAAGTTATATTCAAGAAATGTGCACCACAGTTACTGTGACTTCATAAGTTAGAGCCTATGTGTTCTATCTGGAACATAAACTTGAAGTTTTATTTTGATATATTTAATATATAGCATTTTATTTTTATATCCATTAAACACTGGAGAAGTAGAATGATTTTCTACCACTGTTTGCTTTTAAGGAATAAGTTTGTGAATTGAAGTACAAGGCCTCCCTATTCCTCTACCATCATATATAACTCAGGACAGAGACTTCTGGCTGACGTGTGAGTTAGATGACCTTTATTTCTAGCTATCAGTGGCATGGGAGCTTAGGAATCTCATAATTATACCCTGTGGACCAGCTCCAAAACAAGCTTCCAAGGAGGTTGCTGGAGGGTCATTTAGTGACAGGGTAGCGGGAGCTGGCGCTTCCTTATATGACAGCTGAATCTTCTCATTGCTCTTAGAGGCTTACTGGCAGGTGCCAATCTGATATTTAGTCTCCAGATTCTCCAATATTTATTGCTGAGATGCCAGTATTTAAATTGTATTTCCAAAAGCCCAAAGCACTCATCTGGTAAAATCCAAAAGTCATTTCATCTTAAATCTAATCTGTGTGTCCTTTTAGGCAGTTTTTTTCCACCCTCTTCACCAGGTGAAGACCACTTGCCCCTCCTCACCAAGGTCACTTTTAAAGCCCCTGTGGAAATTTTTTAATGTGTTTTGGGTTTCGGTTGTCAGAGCATATTCCTCGGATCACAAATTACTCTTTTTTCCTTCTCCTGCACAATTCCTAGAGCTCAGAATAAGCTGCATTTTGAGCTGAGAATTTTTGAATTAACATTGGTTTTTAATATGGGCTTAGGATCCTGATAACCAATAAGAAATTCATTTGTTAGGCTTATCAGCAACATCTGACAATACTGTTTCTTGAAAAAGGCTGGCGATAGCATATTTGATGTGTATCTGATTCATAAAATCCCGAATTTCTTGCCATGTGTATAGTTGCTATACTGGAACATTAATATTCTGGGTTGAAGAAATGAAATCTAAGGAACACATCCTGGATAATTTAACCAATGGCTCTGGTTCAATCTGAGACACACAAAAGAGATCAATAAATGAATCAGCAAATAATTACCTAATTAAGAGAAGTCACTTAACCCCACCATCGTTTAAATCCATAATGTATTATAATAAGCATTTATATAATAGTACGGTTCAACTTGGAGATGCCATTAATGATAGCACCTACTGTTGGCATTGGTCATTTGTTTGGGATCCACCCCTCTTTTCTATCTGCTTTATTTTTCTAAGGACACTTCCTATGATCAAGATTCCCTTCCGCAGCCCCATCACAGCCAGAGGACAAGCGCATGACCAGCCGCTCCCTGGACTTTGCATGCTGAGCAGAATAAAATTATTTTGAGAGAGTTCAAGATTATGTGAAGAAGCTAAGCGTGTGAGCCAGATCATTCCTTCAACGTGACCTTAATTGTGGCTTCTGTTGCCTAGTTCTCGGACGGCTCTCACCCACCCTTTAAGCCTGTTCCTCAAGCTTTCCCATTAACTCTCCTCACCCTGATACCCTTCCAACTCCGCCCTTTTTTCCACCCTTCTTCTTTTTAAAGAACTGTGTTTTCTGCTGCTTATAATAAAAAACCCGAGCTTAAACTGCACTGATCAGTAAGGATCCTGGGAGAAAAGAAAATTCCATCTAGGTGATTAATGGGAAGAGATTTTAATAAAGTGACAATTTACAGAGGTGTGGGGAGAGTTAAAGGGACCAATAAGGGGTGTTGGGGCACCCAGAGATTAGCACCATTACCACCGCTAAGCCTGAAGGGTAAAGGTTAGGAAATGGTATTACTGGGGGCCAAGAAGGAAGGGGCTGCTCGATGCAGAGTGGGGCAGAAATATTCCAACTTTCTTCTCCTCTTCCCCCGAGCTCTCCTCTCATTGGCTGAGCTCTTCCAGAAGCCTGTTGACAAGGAAGAGTAGGTGACGCAGTATGAATGGGTAAGCCTCCCAGGGCACAGCTGGGGCAGAGAAAAACAGAATATGAATCTGAGTGAGGCAGTGCCACAAAGCAAAGGGAATAAGCAACACAGTCATAATGGAGGAGGTGGAACTCTTCAAATTTTTCTGTTTCACGTAATAATTAAGCATGGGCATACAATCCCCTGACATTGTTAACCACACTTCTCATTACTGTTTGTAATTTTTATTTTATTTATCAAAAGTTGTGACAAAACATCTTTCTGAAATCCATACCAAAAATAAATTGAAAGCAGCTTTTATAATTCTCCATTATTAAAATTTTACTTTATGACACACAATTTTTAAAAATAAGCTTGTTTTCATATTATTTATTTTCCATTTCAAACCTGTATTTTGAGGTCATACCATATGAAGTTATATAAAGTTATGAAAATGTAAAATAGGTAGACTATATATAATTGCTATAGTAGGAAACATAATTTTTAAAGAAAAATTAAATTACTAATATTGACTTACATAAAAATCAATTACCTCAATTGGTCTTATACATATCAAAAAGAAAATGGTGACAACAATATTAATATCTGAGGCAAAAAGTACATTGAATGGGAATATTACATAACACAAAGTCATTTTATATTAATGAAAAAAATTAACAGTCATGAAACTATGTATTTCAAGTAAAATATATAAGGTAAAAAGGTAAATAAACAACATAGTAAAAGTACATGACCTAAATATCCATCTTCTTGATACAGTAATCAAAAAATTATGAAACTGAAGTGAAAATGTAATTAATAAAGTTGATTTAGTAACTACAAATTAAACTCAGTACTAAACAAGAATGTACTTTGTATTTTAAAAACTCATGGAAACTTTATAAAAATGTCCATGCATTAAATTTTAAAGAACACCTCAGTGCCATGACCTGCGTGGTTCAGTTGATTAGGCATCTTTCGACTCCCAGTCAGGGCACATGC
Organism: Pteronotus mesoamericanus; assembly: GCF_021234165.1. NCBI lineage: Eukaryota > Metazoa > Chordata > Mammalia > Chiroptera > Mormoopidae > Pteronotus > Pteronotus mesoamericanus. The sequence continues at coordinate 22,997,980 of NW_026555325.1, read as the reverse complement.
CTGGGTTGTGAGTTTGACCCCAGGGGCACATACGCGAGGCAACTGATTGATGTTTCTCTCTCACATTGATTTTTCTTTCCTCTCTCTCCCTCCCTTCCCCTGTAATCAAATAAATAAATAAAACCTTTTAAAAAGAGAAAACCCCAGTGAATTCCAACAAAACAGGAATCATGCAAGATGTTTTTGACCATAAATCTTTATAACTAGAAATTAATTTCAAAAATATAAACTGAAAGACAAACATTTTGAAATGAAAAGAGAAACCACTAAGAAATAGCTCTTGGGACAAATCTGAAATTATAAAGTTCTAAAGAAAGAGCAATAATGAGAACATGACATAGCAATATTGATGGGACATGGGTAAAGCATTTATTTATACGAAGCACACTCAGAACACAAGGGAAAAGTTTAACTATTTAATTCAAGAAATCAGGAGAGAGTAACAAAACATATCAGGAAAGCAGGAAGAAAGAAATAATTTTAAAAGAAATAAAAATGACCTCAAAAAAGAAAGAGTAAATAGACAAACTTAAGAGCAGCTTACACTTTGAGGAAAAAATACAATAAAATAGAAATGCTTTTACTTAGTGTACTAAGTCAAAAAACAAAATGCAAATAATAAGAGCATATATAAAACTCAAAGCAAGGCATTTTTAAATCTCATATAAATAAATTAATTTCTAGAAAAATACAAATTAACAATATTGACTCAGGAAGAGACAGATGGCCTGAAATGTCCATTAATATTAAGAATATATGAAACGCTATCAAAACCTTATCTACAAGAAAATCATAGGGTCCAGACAGTCACATGAGCAAGATTTTTTGAACCTCAAGGAACATACAATTTCTATGCTACCTGAACCATTTTTAAGCATAAAATATATGGACATTTTCCACATCCAAATTCTGACATCTAAACTTTACAGTTGGAGTGGGGGATGGATGGACAGACGGACTGACAGATGGAAGGGCAGGCAGGTGGGTGGGTGAATAGGTGACTCTCATTCTTGAATATAGATGCAAAAATTATGCATAATCAGACCACTTCTTATTACGTCTGCAATAACTACCTGTTTCTTCTATTATTGTATAGTATTTTAACTGGACTCTCTGCTTCTGCCTTGTACTGTATGTATGGTTCATTCTTCACGCAGCTACCAGAGAAATCTTTTTAAAACATAAATTATAGAATGTCACTCTTCTGCTCATATCTCTTCAATAACTTGCTGTTGTCTCAGAGTAAAAACCAAAGATCTTAACTCGTCTGTAAGTGTTGACATGATCTGCCCGCATACACATATCCCACCTCTCTGACCCTTTCTTCTGATACTCTCCTTACTTGCTCAGTTCCAGCCACCCTGGCCCCCTTACAGGTTCTCAGATATGACAGGCACACTACTATCTCAGGACCTTTGCACTTACTAGCTCCTCTTTCAGGAAGTTCTTACCCAAAATTAAATCCTTATTTTCTGACTTCCTTCAGATGTCTATTCAAATGCCACCTTCTGGGTAGGTCCTCAAAGAACCCTACTGCAGACACATTTATCCTTGCCTGCTTTGTTTTTCTCCATAGCACTTATCTCCATCTGACCCACATATTTTATCCATATTTTTAATTTATTATCTGTCTGCTCCCCATTAAAATATAAGCTCTACAAGGACAAGGTTTACACTTTGTTTACTCCTGTGTCCACAACCCTTAGAACAGTGCCTGGCATATAATAGGTTTCCAATAAAAATTGAGCAAAAGTTGAAAAATATTCGGGGGGGAAGAATAAGCAATCCCCACAAAAACTAGCAATTTTTGCTATAAAAGAAAGAAGAGAAAAAATACAGATATCCAATAAATGTACAAAAAAATTAACTTACTAGTAATTTTTTTAAATGTAAACTCAAACAGTGAGATTGCACTTATTACTTACTAAATTACAAAAAAATTTAAATAATAGCAAGCAGTGTTGAGAAAAAAGAGGAGCAAAGCATACTATTAAACATTGCTGCCCTGGCTGGTGTAGCTCAGTGGATTGAGCACTGGTCTGTGAACGGAAAGGTCACCAGTTCAATTCCCAGTTAGGGCACTTGCCTGAGTTGTGGGCCAGGTCCCCAGCTGCGGGCATGCAAGAGGCAACTTATCGATGTATCTTTCACACATTGATGTTTCTCTGCCTCTTTTTCTCTGCCCCTCTTTCTCCCTCTCTTCCCCTCTCTCTAAAGGTAAATAAATAAAATCTTTAGAAAAAAACAAAAACATTGCTGCATGCTGCTTGTGCTTAAATTGACAAACCAGTCCAGAGGGCAATTTGGCAATATGTTTGGAGAGCCTTTTAAAAGTATTTTTGCCTCTTTTGTCTCAACTTCTCAAAAACTTGTCCTAAGGAAATTAGTTTAAAATATTCACAAAAATTTGGCTAAATAGTTATCATTGCCTACTTTATAATAATATCAAGTATGAAGAGATAAATATTAACACACATGTCCCTATCCTCTTCCTACCTGTTACGGGAGATTTCGGTCTCTGTCACCTTACACTGGTCTTTAGAGTTGATGAATCTGTAAAATGGGTAGAAAAAAAATGGAGAAGGAAACATGGTGATTTCAAAAAGAGAAAAAAGATTGGCTGATTTTTCTTTTTTGTGATTTTTTTATCTTCTAATTTATCTACAGTAAACTGGATTTTTGTAAACAATGATGAAATCAGTTTTTAAAGAAGAAAATGAAAGTCACCATTTACTGAGAAAAAAAAAATGGAATAGAAAGTTGCTGGTGAAATTTAATGGAATATTTTTAACCTAGGAATTAACCCAGAATTCAGACTACAAGAACTTTTTTTTAAATTGGGGCTTTTGGTTCAAAATGGTAACTGAGCACACATTTTTTACTGCTCACTCTCCTGAGGTGAAATTAAAATAAGAATGAACTTTTTAAAATAAGTTTAATGTCTCAAGAAGGAAGAGGAAGAGTAAAGGGAGAAGATTTTAGCTGACAAGAAAATGCTACACATTTCTAGAAGATGAAAAGATAATGAATGGAAAGGTATGTATCCATGAAGACAGAGAAAGGAAGCCCCACTTCAGAACACACACACGGAACGAAATGCGTCCAAGGAGCCCAGGAGAGGTTCAACCAAACAGGACCAGCGTAGGGAATGACGAATGAGATGAAAATTGGGGAATCATTTTTAAATGAATATGCTTAACAATGAACCCATCCCACATTCTTCCCCACTGTGGAAGAGCTTGCAGTCAGGCACTCAACACAAAGCAAAGTAAGCTGAGGGTTCTTCTCTAAAGAAATTAGGCTGATTATCTAGGGAGAACTACAGTGTCGTTTACCAAAGAATGATTATCAGACTGGTATCAGAATTCTCATCAGCAACTCAAAGATTTGGAGGAATGCTTTAATGTTTTAAGAGAACTTTTTCTCATAAAAATGAGAGAGAGAGAGAGAGAGAGAGAGAGAGAGAGAGGTGTACATGGGGGGACCCAAAGAAACCTGGAATTTATTTATAAAAAATTGTGTATCTATTCTTACACATTTAAACTTCAGTCACCTTCAAAATAGCAATACACTTATAGGGACATTTTTTCCACTGTCCAAAACAGTTTTTGAACTTGTCAATTTTGATATCTTTTAGTGCTTCTGCCATTTTATGTTTCACTCTTCCACATCTGCAAAATGTTTCTTTTTGAAGACTTGAGATAAGGTGAATAAGGAGGGTGGGGGTCATGCCATTTTTGGTCAAAAACTGCTGAACACTCAGCGCAGTGTGTGCAGGTGTGCTCATAAATCATCCATCGTGAAATGGACAAACATGTTAAAAGACTCTTCAAAAAATTGCACTGAAGCCGAACACAGCCTCTCACAACAATACCAGCAGGTGCACTGATACAGACGGGTTCCTAGAACACTCACCGAGCAGGAGAAGCCTGTACTACAGGTGCCTGCCCTCCAGAAGGTAATTTTGGTTTTTTGGAACCAGTAATGGTGGGGAATGGCAAGTCTGAAATTTGTAGGGCAGGCCCACAAGCTGGATAAATTAGGCAGGAGATGATGCTATGGTTTTAAGGCAAAATTTCTTTTTTTCCTCTTAAGATCATTCATTAATTGGATAAGACACATCCACATTATCAAAGGTAATCTCCTTTACTTAAAGTCAACCAACTGTAAATATTAAGGATATCTACAAGATCCCAACCAAATGTCCTCACAGCAATACATAGGTTAGTTTTTGATTTAATAGCTGGATACTATATTCTAGCCAAGTTGACAAAACTAACCAGCACAGGTGTCTGCTTTGGCCTCCTCTGCTATCTTTTTTTTTCCATTGTGGTAAAATATATATAATATACAATTTACCATAACGATGTCTGAGGGTTAAAATTTCTCCACATCTTTGCCAACACCTGTTATTTTCCACCCCACCCTCAATGATCATCTTAGTGATTGTAAAGTGGTATCTTATTGCAGTTTCGGTTTTGATTTTCATTTCCCTGATGACTGATGACATTGGTCATCTTTTTATGTGTTTGTTGGCCACTAGTCTATTTTCTTTGGAGAAATGTCTATCCAAGTCCTTTGCCCATTTTTAAATTAGATTTTTATCTTTTTTTTGCTGAGTATGAAAGTTCTTTATTCTGAGTGTTAGGTCTTTATCATATATATAGTTTGCAAATATTTTTTTCCCACTTTGTGGATTGTTTTTTCACTCTCTTAATGGTGTTCAATGCATAAAATTTTTTATTCCAATGAAATCCAATTTATCTATACATTTTTTGCTCCTTGTGACTTTGATATGATAGCTAAGAAAATCATTGCTAAATCTTAGGTTATAGAGATTTACCCCTAAGTTTTCTTCTATGATTTTTATAATTTTAGCTCTTTATTTTGAGATCATTTTTGTATCTAAAGTGAGTAAGAGTCCAACTTCATTCTTTTGCAAATGGATATCCTATTGTCCTGGCACCATTTGTTGAAGAAACTATTCTTTCTTATTAAAGGGTCTTGGCACCTTTGTCAACATGAATTGGCCCCATTATATCCACAGATTTATTTCTAGACTCACAATTCTTTTTCTCTGATCTATAAGTTATTCCTATGCCAGTATCACATGGTTTTGATTACTGTAGTTTGTAATAGGTTATTAAATTAAGGAGTGTGAGATCTCCACTTTTGTTTTTCTTTTCCAATATTGTTTTGGCTAGTTAGGGCATTTTGCAATTCCATATGAATTTGATGGTTGGCTTTTCCATTTTCCCCCCCCCCCAAAAAAGTTATTGGACTTTTGATAGGCATTTGTATTAAATCTGTAGATTACTTTAGGTTGTATTGCCATTTTAACAATATTAAATTTCCAATCCAAGAATATGTTATTTCCTTCCATTTATTTAGATCTCCTTTAATTTCTTTCAGCAATGTTTTATAGTTTTTAGTATGCAAATCTTTTATCTCTTTAGTTAAATTTATTCCTAAGTATTTTATTCTTTTGGATGCTACTGTAAATGGAATTGTAGTTCTGATTATTTTTGTACTATATATTGCTAGTGTGTAAAAATAAAACTGAATTGTGTGTGTTGATCTTGTACCTTGAAACTTCGCTGAATTCCTTTATAAGTGCTAATAGTTCTAAAGAATTCATTAGGGTTTTCTATATATAAGATCATGTCTCCCCGGCTGGGTGTCTCAGTTGGTTGGAGCATCATCCCATACACCAAAAGTTTGCAGATTTGATCCCGTCAGGGCACATACCTAGGTTGCGGGTTCGATCCTGGTCGGGGTGCGTAAGGGTGGCAGTCGTTGGATGATCCTCACTTGTATCAATGTTTCTCTCTTTCTCTCTCTAGAATCAATAAACATATCCTCAGGTACGGTTTTTTAAAAATGTTAAAAAAAAGATCATGTCATTTATGAATAGTTTTATTTTTTCCCTTTGCCTTTTGAATGCTTTTTATTTATTCTTCTTGCCTAAAATCTCTAACTAAAACTTCCAGTACAAAATTGAATAAAAATGGCAAAAGCACACAATGTTGTCTTATTCCTGGTCTTAGAGAGAGAGCTTTCAGTTTTTCACCACTGAGTAGATGTTAGCTGTGGGATTTTCATAAATTTCTTTTATCATATTGTGGAAGTTTTAAAAGAATTTTTTTCAACTTCAAATTCAGCACTCAGCCAAGCTCTCAATCAGAAGTGAGAGCAGAATACATTTTCAAACTTGTAATGTCTCAGAACATTTGCACCACATTAATCTTTCCATAGGCAGTTGCTTGAAAATGTACTACAGCAAAACAAGTTACAAAGTAATCAAAAGGAAGATGTAGGATACAAAAATAGTAGCTCTATCCAATCCAGGAGCACAATAAAAGAAATTTCTAGAATGACATCATGTCTAGACAGCAACTAGTCCAAATTTTAATACTATTAAAAGGATTCTAAGAGAGAGCTCTATGGTAAGAGTTGGGAGCGGGGTAAGTATAAAGTATTGGTCCACAAATGATGAAACTAGTCAAATTAAAACATAAGTCAGGAGCCTTAAGGAAGAATAAAATTGATTCTAAGTAATAAAGACTAAGAATGAGACTATTTAGATACATAGTGGGGAAAGTAACATTAGAAAACTGGCTGGGTTTAAAAGGGAAATGGTTAAGCAAGTAAAAATAAACAAACAAACAAAAACCACCACCTCATACACACGCACACTCCACAAAAACTGTCTGGACTAGATATTATGAAACTAACTGTGGAATGATTTTAAGTAATTGGTGGCATAAGTAATTGGTCACTTGAACTTAACACAACAAACTGTCCTTGGAATGGCACCAAAGTCATGAAACTGTACCATTGGAAAGACTTTAAGTGATGAGTATTTACACATTCATAGTAATTTTAGAGCTGCTGATTGCTTTTCAGTGTTCATAAAGAAATACAAAAGAAGTTTTCATTATAATTATAAAATGGAATGAAAATGTAACCCACAGTGTGATGGAAAGACAAAAAAAAAATGTCTTGGATTATCCCTTGGGCAAGGATTTTTTTCCCAATTGTCTCTTAGTTGAGTTCTTCATGAGACAGGCTCTACCAACAGGCTTTTCCCAATGTGTAGGAGGGAATGGCAGATTTACAAGTCAATGTGTGGACTGGTGGCATGAAGTTGTAAAAAGGATATGAAGGAAACCTTTCAAAAGCACTGGTTCAAAAAAAGGGGATATTCTGTCATCCTTTAGGGAAGAGAGATAGAAGTGGTAGTAATTAGTATAATTGAGATGGGGGCAAAAAAAATTCCAGAGACATCTGTCAAATTACTCTAAAAGTTCTATCTCTGTTTAACTAGTCTCTAACTTTTGCCTGAAAACCAAGGGTGATATATCATATCCAATTCATTTAAAGCATAAATTTGAATCTGTGAATAAAGTTCATTTTTGCAACACCCCACCATCTTCCCATCTTCTAGTTCTGTTCAATTTTGTTCCATCAGACAATTGTGCCATTATGATCATGGAAACCATTCCATGCATCCTTGGCATTAACTTTGGTCCTCTTAGTATCTACAACTCCTACTAGTATGAATGGGCATGATATCGCTATCACAGGGTCATTTAGTTTGGTGTAGACCATAGATATGCTCATAATGAATTATTTTCTGTGTATGTCATGTAAACAACTCAAAGCGTATATTGAATATAAATAGTTCTTGAACATATCGTGTCCTTTTTGAAAAGCAATGCTGTACTTATATGCATAAATCCCATGATTTCTTCCAGTGATTTTGGACATATTACATGTGATTTCACCAGAAAAAGAAAGTGGAAAATTAAGCAATTATCCAATGAATGTATTTAATGGAGACAGTCAGTCTGGACCACATAAATAATAAAACATTTTCTCAGAACGCCTTTTTGAAACTTGAATTATCAATACAGGCACCTTAACCCCTGAGTTATTTGTGTATGTGCTGCCAATTCCTAGGAATGATGATATTAAGTGTCAATATTTTACCTATTTTCATAGAAAAAAAGAAGAAATTGACCCTGCTTAAATAAATTTTAAGAATTTTGATGTAGACATTGGCAAGTTTAATTTCTTCAATGTGGTAAGTGATATATTGTAAGCTGCAGCTAAACTATAAAGATTGCTGCTTTTCCCATGGGCATCCTTCAAATACGACTTTTCCCAACACACTAGAAATAGATGAGGGAGAACAGACTCCCCTAGAGATTTCAATCACTTATCTTAAATGATCTTTTACATACATGTGTACTTATAGTTAAGAACCCTGGGGCTGAGAGTACAGATGTGTAAAATACATAAATTAGCACCTTGAGTCAAAAGCCAAGATCTGTTTTTTAACAAACTCTGAAATATGGATAAGCAGTCCCTCCTACTCTTCCACCTGCTTAGGGTGCTCCCACAGGAAGCAGAAGGGAAGAATATTTCATTTTTCACTCTCTCCAGCCCTCCTCTTCTGTCCTAGGCAAAGGGAGCTCATTGGCGTTATCCCAGCAGGCAGGAGAACGAGGAGAAAGCTGCTGAGAACCGGGCTTTGATAGCTTCATGTTTTCCGGAGCATGGCATCGTTGTGCCTTGGACACTGAGATGACATCAATTATAAAAGATAATATAAAAACTCATTAAGAATTAGTTACAAGACAAGGCCAAACAAATATTCATCTGGATACAGATCTACCATCTGTTTTCAGGATTGATTGGCAAAAATAATGTAGTTGAGAAATCTCTACCATAATGTATCATGGGAACTTTGGTCTTTCTCAGTGTATGTGGGCATCTTCATGTACTACCCCCAGCATGACCCTTCCTAATAATTAGACTACAGTCTCTTAATCAATGTATTTGTTATTTCTCCCATCCCTATTGTCACTCTGATACTCATGAGAAGACCATGTACTTCAACCTCCAAAGTTTTCTACTTGAAAACTTCCACTCTAAAGTTGTCATGACAGAAGAGACTTCTATTTGACATCTCCCCATCCATCAGTTCAATCCATGTATATCTGGTTAGCACTGAAACTCAAACACTTAGCCACTACATTTTCAGTTTTCTCTCTTACTGTCTGGTCCATCTTGGCAGCCATTTAAAATTTGTCACTTAATGACTTTTAGAGAGATAGCCAAGGTTGAAAGGTTTTCTTTGTTTTTTTAATTATTTGCTATAGATGATGAAGAGGTAAGCTTTGCCCTCTGTAAGTCTAGCCCTTCCAAATAGCTGCATTCAAAAAAGTGTTTTTATTTCCCACTCCCCTACCTTGTCTCTGTTAAAACAGAAGCAGGGATATGTGTCTCACTCCTGAATACATGTAAAATTTGTACAAAAATGTCTTCTATGAAAATTATTTGTAATCTGTAGACTTATTGGGACATCTCTTGAGAGGTGAATCCCATCCTTCGGGCTGTGGGATTTTTTGTTTTCTCCTAATAAATTTGGTATTTAAAGTTAAATAAAATAAAATAAATAAATAAATAAATAAATAAAACTTGTCACTTAAAAAATCTTTTTTCTGCTTGCAGGAATAAAACATGCTCATGAACACCTCAATGTTTAGCTGTACACTATTCCATAGTACAGATACATCTGCAAAATGACCAACCAAGTCAAGTTTCAACAATGTGTTCATCTGAAATTCCTTAAATATTTGCTGATTTACCAACTACTATCTCCTCTCAGTAGGTTGTGTTCTGTTTTCTCCCTTTTCTACTTCCAGGCTGATAAATATTGTCAGAGCAAGTCACAAAAACCTGTTGATGGAAGCCATCTATGTAATTCATGCTCTCTAAGCTTGCCTGGGTCCTTCTTGATTTTTGGCAATCTTTTAATGCTTTTCTTGCCAAATCACCAACAACGACTATTCCTCACCTGTTTCACTTTCTTGAACTCCCAACTCTGACCTTGATTTTTCTCTTTCTGGGAAGGTGATTTAACATCACACTTTATGGAAAAAATTAAGATCATGTGATTTGACATATCTCAGACTTCATTGTGGTCTGGGCTCCTGCTATCCTTCAGTAAATGCAAATCTGAGCTTTCCCCCAAGGATCATGTCTCATTACTTGCCCTGTGACCATGCAGTCCTCTCTTACCTGCTCTTTCACAGAGAGGCTAAATAATTTGCCCATATTCACATAGCTTGTAAGTGGCAGAGCTTGGCTTCAAACCTAAGCGATCTGGCTGCAGACTCTTATGCTAAACTACTATGCAAATCTGTCTCTCACTTAGGCTACTTACTGTCTTGTCTCTCCTTCTTTGTTATCCTAATTTTCTGAAAGAATAATCTTTGCTCTTGGTTAAATCCTCACCATGCACTCTTTGCAGTTTCCTTTATGATAAAGCTAGTGCCCTGAAAATACTCTCTCCAGGATGCCGTCATTGAAAGCTTTTTTTCTTGCTTCATCCTGAACTTTTCTAAAGGATTTGAATCTATTGGTAAGAAGAAAGGACATCGGGAGAGAATTTCTGTTTACTATTAGGTACAGAACCTTTGCAAATTATCTAGTCTAATTTTGATAACAATTCTACAGTTTAGGTAATGTTTCTTTTTCATAGATGAGAAAAAATATTTGCAAAACACATTCATTAAAGCATTTGTTTAAATCAAAACTTATTTTAAAATGAAAAATAAACTTTTAGGTCTCGATAACAAGACAACCCCCCAAAACCCCAATTTTTTAAAAGAGCAAAGATTTGAATAGATACTTCACCAAAAAGTAGTCAATGGATAATGAAAAGATGCTTAACATTATTAATCATTAGGAAACTGCAGATTAAAAAGATACCCCCTACACACATTCAAACAGCCAAAATTAAGAAGACTGACAATGCAAAGTATTAAGAAAGATGTCAAATAATTATACAAATTGCTGGTGGAAAATTAAAGCCATTTTCAAAACAGTTTGCGGTTTCTTATAAAGGTAAACCTAGATCTACCATACAACCGACTAATCCCAGTAAGAGGTATTTACCCAAGAAAAATGAAGATGTATTGTTCACACAAAGACTTGGACTCATATATTCATGTCAGTTGTATTCATAATTGCCCAAGGCTGGAAACAATTCAAATGTCCATCCAATTGACGAAAAGGTAACATATCGTGATACATTGAAAAAATGGATAACTACTCAACAATAAACAGGAATGAGCTATGATACCTGCAACACCATGGATGAATCTCAGAATCATTATGCTAAGTGCAATAGGCAGATACAAAATAGTACATATACTTGAAACATTAGAAAAGCCATAAATATGTTGATAAGAAGCAGATCATACTGGAGGCCAGGAATGAGAGGAGGGGATTGCGTACAAAAGGGCAGGAGGGACTTCTGAGTAGTGATGACGGTGTTCTATATGGTGACTGTGGTGGTAGCATCACAGCTACAAACATTTATCAAAAATCATCAGTAATTCACATAAAGTTTATGAGTTTATAATATATTGCTATATGTTATAATAAAAATATAATAAAATAAGTAAAATAAAATAATAGCCTTGGCTGGTGTGCCTCAGTTGAGTGGGCACCTACCTGCAAACCAATAGGTCACCAGTTTGACTCCCAGGCAGGGCACATGCCTGGGTAGCAGGCCAGGTCCCCCAGTTAGGGACGCGCGAGAGGCAACCGATCAATGTCTCTGGTGCACATCCATGTTTCTCTCACTGTCTTTCTCCTTTCCTTCCCCCCTGTCTCTAAAAATAAATAAATAAAATCTCTTAAAAAATAATAGTAAACACTTAAAATATATTATATTTTAAATAAAACAAATAAGAAATAGAATAGGAGGTGAGAAAATTAGAAAATAATTGGCTATTAGAAAAGAGCTACATTGACCTTAACTGTGTTTTCTCTTCTATCCCTCATTATTCCTTTTCTTCTTGGCCCTCCATATTATTCTATCTTCTTTTCCCCATACCTCAAATTTTTATTTCCATAAATGATTAGCTTTACAAATTATCTGATAATCTGTAATGATAGAATGTGGCTGTTACGTGAAGGGGAAAGGAAGACAGCCTTATGGAATCATGCAGTACAACGTTTCTCCTGAGTAGAAAAGCAAAGCTCTGTTAGAATGATATGCGGACACAGCTATGTGATCATAAATGGTGACTGCCATGAGGGCAGAACCAAAGTTGATGCCTGGTCACAGCAATTCTATTAGCCCTTCAGCAACATATTAGCAACATATTTGCTTTCTCCTTCTTTCCATGGTCTTGACTTTCTATTTCAATGTCATCATCCTTATAATACATCTCTTCTTCATGAGCCACTTAAATTTCTTTCAAGAAAAAAAGAAATATAAATAAGGCAAGGAAAGTTATAATAATAATGATGATACTTGTGGTAATGGATTATTCCTATATATGGAAAGAACTATGGTGGTTTGTACTCTACTTATAGTTCTTTTCCCAAAACACAGAAGTAATTAGTATCTTCCAGTACCAGTGTGTAATGGTCTGAAATTACAGAAAAAAAAAAAAAAAGAAATACGTTCTCATTTGTGTTTTACATATAAAAAAAAGTTAAATTTACTGCCACATTTATAAAAGCAACCTCATTTGAACCTCTAACTTGAGAACATCTCAGTTCCTCCTCAGGAGGAGTAATGTCCTGATGTCTGGGATGTTTTCTGTTTGCCCCTCCGGATCTACTCTCTACCCTTCTCTATCATGGACTGCATCATTGGGCATCTTTTCCTTTGGCATTCATTTTGATTTGGCCAATGAGAGGTGACAGCAGGAAGGTGGGGAGAGAATAAAGTTGGGTATTTATTCCCTCAGCTTTGTTTATGTCAGTCCACACACTGAAATTCTCTTTCAAAAGCCTCACTGCTTCCAGGTGGAACTACTGGCTCTAACAATGATCTGGCTCTGCAGATTCTGTTGTGTGTTTCTTCCCCTTTCTCCTGCAGCCCTAGTAAAACAAACCCTGTAGGGCTTCACTATCCCTTGTTTGTTTCCCACAATCCTGCTCTTGTGAATTGAATGGTGGTCCCCTAAAATACATGCTCACAGTTTAACCTCTAATTTGGAAAAAAAATTATCTTTGCAGATATATTTAAGTTTGAAGATCTTGAGATTAAGAGATCAGCCTTTACTACTTGGATGGGCCCAAAATCCAATGACAAACATCCTTAGAAAAGAAAGGTGAAGGAAAATTTGACCCAGACAGAAGATAACGATGCATTGTAGAAACAGTCACAGAGATTGGATTAAGTGGCCACAACTCAAGGAAACCAAGGAATACCAACAGCCACCAAAAGCAGAAAGAAGCAAAGAAGCTTTCTCCCCTAGAGCTTCGAGAGGGAGCGCAGCCCTTCTGACACCTTGACTTTGACTCCTGGCCCCCAGATTGGTGAGAAAATAAATTCCTGTTGTTTTAAGACACCAAGTGTGTGGTAATCTGTTACAGCAGCCTAGGAAACAAATACACCTGCCCATATCTTTGTAAACAGACCCTTTTAAAACTCTTGCCACCTATCTCCTGCCAAGAGCTGCTGTATATATCTGGCAATGAGTGAGTGCCTCATTATTATAACTCTGAACTCCAGGAGTGTTCTGGTGACGTAAATACAAAGTTGGTATTTACAGTACTTATTCTTATTAAATAGTATGTTTTATGTATTTTATTTTTTCCATCACCATTTATCCACCCTATACCCTTTCCTACCTCCACCTACTCCCCTCTACCCCACAATCACCACACTGTTGTCTGTGTTCATGAGTTTTTTCTCATTTTTTCTTTTTTGCTTAGTCTTTCCATCCCCACCCCCAACCCACTCCCCAACCCACACTCAAACATACCATTAACTTTCTATACAGCTTGAGGTACGTTTAGATGTATAAGGTATGTTACAAAGTCCCCATATAACCTTATGGTAAGTTTGTTTCTCCTGTGAGGTAGTTTCACAGTAAGGATTACAGTGTTTAAAATGTTCTATGAAACAATTCCTAGGCAGTGGGAGTTGATATCTGGATGAAGAGACTGTAACTTAGCCTCATAACTAAGAATTTTCACATCTAAATTCCAAAACTATCATAAAACCAAGATTAAAGTCACTAGGTGGCCTACTAAACCACCTCTGTGGGAGAGATCAGGACAACAGGTAGTTAGTTGCATGACCAGTGTTTGTAGGCGGGTAAAGCCATGACACAGTCCAGGGAAAACGAATCAGAGAAGAAGCCTAGGAAAGCTCTTTGGAGAGCATTTATATTTAAGGTGAAAGGTTGAAGAGGAGGCAGAAAAGTATTTAGAAGTACAGGAGGAGAACCAAGAGACTGAAGAGTTTTAAGGTACCTGAAAACATGAAGTATTCCTAAATCTGAACCTGAGAGGTTCAGAGGACTAAGCACTAATAAGAAGCCATTGATTAGGGGTCTTTCAAGAGTGTTGCCTGGGACAAAAGCCAGATTGCACCGGGAAGGGTCCGCTGATTGCTGATAAGGGTCCACTGTTCAGGGTCAACTTTCAAATACACAAACAGCAACTATTTCAGAGCAATGGCTTTCAATATTGGCTGCACATTTTAATCCCTGGGGAATTTTAACTAATCCCAACATTGAGGGCCCTCCCAGACTAAGAAAATCAGAATTTGGGGGTGCGAAGTTCAAGCAATACCATCATTTAAAAGCTCCTGGGTTATTCTAGTGCACATTCAAGACTGAGAATCACTCCTGTGGAGTGGTCCACAAAGTATAGCCCAAGCCAAATCCAGCATGATCATTGTTTTGATAAAGTTTATTGGATAACAGCTGCATTGTTTGTCAGCTGGGTTACTGTCAGTCGCTGATCTCATGCCACAATGACAGAATTGAGTGGTTGTGATGGAGACTGCATGGACCACAAAGGTGAAAATGCTAACTATTTGGCCCTTGTAGAAAAAGTTTGCAGGCCTCAGTGTAAGAGAGGCTTGGCACTGTTGACATTTTTGATGGGATAATTTTTCTCTTCTTTTTACTAGGTGTACAATGTTTGGATTCATTAACACTGACTCACAGCCAACAGCACTATAACTCATATCCTGTGTATTGTGTGGAGTTTAACAGGATCCTTGACCTATATCCACTAGATTCCAGTAGCACCTTCCCCCACCTCCAACCTCCACTTCACCATGACCATCAAGATGCCTCTACACATGTCACATGGGGTACAAAAATCACCATGATTGAAAACTACTGATCTATATAATCAAAATATATAATCTTATACATAAATTAATTCTTGTTACTCATAGTAGTTGTGTTTTATAAAGTCACTGGAAACACTGAGTTAGTGAATACTGTGCTTTTGCTCCTAGGGGAAATACAGGGTTAGATTCCTACAAGCTTCTGGTCACAATAATATCAATGCATAATCTTGTCTTATTCTGTTTAAAGACAACATATTTGATACAGATTTTTCACAAATAGTTATATGGAGTATTTCTTTATAAGAAGACTTAGCCAAGAGAGGTTTAATGTTTTCCTGACCCTGAGTAATGTGACTATAAATTTCTTTGGTTTTCAGCCCCACAACAATTCATTATCTCATGAATACACAAATTCAGCCACTTTTCCATTGTCTTCTTCGTTTCATCATTCACCATAGATGTTACAGTAGCACTTTCTGGAGCAGTCTCAAGTACAGATTGGTGAGTCTTCTCTTCCTTTTACTGTATGTACAATATTTTGATTCATTAACATTAAACTCACAGCCAACAGCACTAGAACGCCTGCTTAAACAAAGCTTATCTAATACATGTATTTTCTCCATAAGGCTTATCAGCCTTGTGTTTAGGAACACTAGACACCACTTTACTATACTGGGAGCCATTTTAAATAGCAAAATCACCAAAAAAGCACAAAAATAAAAAAAAAAATGTGGTAAATAAATAGACCGCAAAAAGGACACGTAACAGAATGAGAGCTGAAACAGGAAGGCAGAGAACAGACTTGTTTGGCTTCAGCTGGATATGTGAGTGACAGGGGACTCAATCTGTTTGTGCTCTGTGTATGTCCACTAATGACCGCAAAAGCACCTCAAGTCTTGATAATGGAATTACAAACAAATTTTATTGAGTAGACTAAATAATAATGAGGATCTGCGCAATAAGAAATCAACACTACACTCGGTAGTTTAGTTACTACCTGAGTATAAGTCTCATATGAACAAGGACCATGATTCATTTATCCTTATATATCAATTGCTTAACACATACTAGGGTTCAGTATGTATTCATCTACTAAATTCATGAACACTACAAATAAGAAAACATTTTAATCTGCGTGTTGCTCTTTTAAAACTAAGCAACTCTTACAAGTAGTATGAATACTGGGGAAGATCTAGTGATCTTTAGTGACTGTTCTAGCACCATTCAAAGTTTGAAAGTTGGTAACTGGTTACCTGACTGTGGAAAACTCAGGTAAAACTTGGAGATCATGCCATGGGGCAAGTAGAGAGACTGACAAATATGCAGTTATGGCAGCTTGCAGGTCCCGTTAAATGAAGAGAAGTTTGAAATGTGGATCCCTGCTCATCCTGATTGGATTAGGTCAGGCTGGCTCTTGACATCTTGAGAAAGTGATAGTTGCCTCAGAGACAGTTCATGAACCTTAAGATTTAGTTAACCACAAAATAGTGGTCACTTTGCTCAGTAAAGGGTAAATTTTTTCCTTGTGTTTGCACATCATCTAGGAGTTCCTATGCTATCGAATTTCTCTTGTGCTGTGAAGAATCCCTTATTTCAATTTTTCCTAATGTCTAGGGTCAGTATAATAATTGCATTTTAAGGTTAGTAATAACAGCTGACATACATAGTGTTGATTACTTAGTAGGTACCCTTCTCAGTAAGGGATACACATATGATATGAATAATATCATAATATGAATAAATATTACTTATTCATAATAAATTTAATACATATAACAATTTATGAATAGCAACAATTATTACCTTCCTCATTTTATAATGAGGGAATGATTGTATACAACAATTAAGTGAGAGAGCAAAATTTCAAATTTAAGTTTATCTCCTGACTCCCACCCACTTAGGTATCTGCATGTATAAAAAGACTGCATTATCACTTGATATGATCAGCAAATACAACTTTGGCTACATTTTCTGAGTCTAAGACCAATTAACCACTCAGTAATATTTGTTGAACATATGCCTCCTAAACACTGGTAAAATACAAAATTGTACTGCAGTTGAAGAGTTTGTAGGTTTTTACCAGAGTCTGACGAGAAACATATCTTGTTTTCTGCTTTATTGTGTTATTAGATTCAGACTACTATCTTTTCCTTTTTTTTTATTAACATACCTTGTTTCAAAATTATATATAACATAAAAAATAAAATCATGTCTTTGTCATGGGGATTTTTATAATTTATAAAAAATGATCAACACAACCTGTCAAAGTGATATTAACCATTTTCAAAAGTGTAAAAATATGATCCTAGAAAGTCCTGCAGGTACTGTAGCATGAATGGAAAAAAAACAATTGTTTCAACTAAAACATACTCTATTTTACTACACACAAACTAAGATGATGTAAAGATATAACTTTATACAGTAGCTGTCAGAGGAACCTTGAAAAGACAATCTGTTTTGCCCATAACAAACTTAATCATGTGCAAAATGGCTGAATCTGATAGAGAATTCTTATCTAGCACTTGTGTCTACATATCAGTCTCAGTGCCAAAAAGGAAAGAAAACAGACGAAAGAACCCTGGATCAAGGGGAAGTGTTGGCTATTGTTTATATTCTTCAAAATAGAAATTTTCTAAGAAAAGGAAAATAAGGAAACCAAACCTGTGAGAAGGTTGATATTAGAGGAAAATAATCCATCTATTTTTGTAGAATTAACGTATAAATTAAACTAGCCAAAACTATAGCAGTAATACATGATGCTTTAAGAAACCATGTGCTGACCTATTAAGAAAAACACCAGTGTGGTGCTGACAAGCAGGTCGGGTGTGTGGAAAACACAAAAACAGGGATGTTGACCAGGCCACTTCTATCCTTAACTAATCTTTGTCCTTTTAAGTCTCTTCAAAATTTCCAGCTTCCTGATATTTAAAACAACTAAATAAAAGTTGATGGGAGGCAATTAGCAAAATACCAGCAGAATGGTAAACAGCAATTTCCCCCCTCACTGAACAAAAATAAAACTGTATTATGTGTGTGGAAGGAGGCAGAATGATTTTCATTATTGTGTATCTTAAATATAACCTTGCTCAAATATAATCTCATTTCAATATAATCTAATTCACTAAAAGAGAATAAAATATTTGTGGGGAGTGAGTGAAAGGTGCAACATTATCTACTACCTTAAATATAATCATACATCCCCAGCCAAATGTTAAAAAATATTTAAGATATATGTTTACATTTACAAAATTTGGGACTTTTAGGAAATATTTGCTATTGAGCATCTTAACATTATAACATAATACTAGTATATTGAAAATCACAGAAAATATAAAGGACATTTTGTTTTCTACTTTCCATATTTATTTTTCTTCAATTTTAAACCCATGAAAAATTAGACCTATAATTGTAAGAAGTACATGGAAGCTTTCTGTTAATTGTGTGAAAATTAAATTGGAATTTTGGATAGACTGTGAAATGGGGTTACTGGGGAAATTAGGAATACTCCCAGTCCCATGATCTTGTTAAAAATAGGACAGTCTCATCTGTCTGGGCTGGTCTGGGTGTGGTCCCAACTGGAGGCAGGAGGATGGACTAGAATAGATGACCACACATTGTCCCTGACATCCTAAGGACACTAAGCTTCTAGAAACACTTGTAGTCAGGACGGTGGGAGTAAACTAGAGAAAAACTCTTCCCACTTTTATTGTCCAACCAGGGCCTGAAAAACAAACACATCCTTCATTCCTGTAGGTTTCTGTACTTGAAAAACACCAAGAATTTATGGGTAGCTTCATTTGACCCAATTAGTGTATCAGTCATGGTATGCTAAGAAAGCATCTCAGAAATTATGCAACTTTAGGCAGACCTTCACAAAATTATGTAACTCTTAATTTTAAGAAATTAAATTTCCTAGGGACTCAGGGGAACATAATATTTAGAGAAATTCCATATTGAATCCTTCATTAAGAAAATATTCATCTTGTGTTTTGTTTTCTCCTTTGTCCATATTTTGGTTTTCATAAAGTGAGGTACACTTGCATGGTAATGTCTTAATATTCACCACTACATGAAGGATCTTTCCTCAATGACTGATATGTATTGATTGCATTGTTGTGTAGCTACTAAAATTGTAACTATAAAAACTATACTACATGGAAAAATGTAAATGAAATGTCACATAAGAAAGTTAGAACTTGAAACTGGGCATTTGCTATGATGACAACGATATAAAAATTATAATTGTACCCTAATTAAAATCAGAAGGTGCTTTTTAAGAGTAGAAAAAGCAGAATGTTACAGAAAATTTCCATAAATGTACTTACTATTTTATAAAATTAATTAAATGAACTGCTCGTATCTTCCATTGATTCTGTTTAAAATAAAATAATGACACATAAAGCATGCAGTACGAATTTAGTTCAAATCCTGAATCCTCCACTCTGAAGGCTTGGGCAAGATGTAACCTCACATAGCCTTGTGTCTTCTCATTGGCAAATGCAAAGCTAGTTAAACTACAAAGCAGGGTAATTGAGAGGATTAAGTACGATAACATTTAGTAAGTGGAGGATTGTGCAAGAGCTATGAAGTGGGAAGGATTCAAGGAAGTTAAGTATAAGCATAACCTCCAGGAAGCCAACTGAAATGGCTGTTTTTCTGTAAGATCCTGGTGGACCAAAGGTGCCCTGACCTAACCACATTGTGCCCATTCCCCACCAAAGCCAATTACCCATTAAGCAATCTAGTTTCCCTGCGCAACATGCATTAAAGAGTGTTAACTGCAACTTTTGAGCACCGAAGAGACCAATCTTTCAAAGAGCTGGAATATACTAATAATTCCACAGCAGTAAACACTACTGCCCTGTAATCACATTACCCAGGAGTCTAACTTACTTCCTCCTAGACATCAGGGTGCAGGTACTGTTGTGAATGCTAGATTAGATTTCCTCCTCTCCCTAGGCCAGACATCTCCTGAATACAAGGAAATCCATCTAAAGCATCTTGACAGGGCAGGATTACTTGCATTTCATTTTGTTGCTATGTCAATCACAATATATACCAAACACAGAAAGTCCTGACAAAGATTGGATGGCTCACAATCACTGCATTCTGCAATGTACGTGTAGGAAATGGAAACAACTGAAGTTCGTGTGAGCTAAAATTTAGTCCACCGGACAGATTTATCATCTTGCTTATGTTCCATATCCATTAAAGTGGGAAGATTGCAAATAAGAAGGGGTTTATGAAATTGTAGAAGCATAATTTGATGGTGAGTAATATCCCCCCAAAGTACAGGTGAACAGCTTAGTGTCAATCTAATTGAAAGCTACCATGCGGGGTGAATTTTAGGTCCCCAATGTTGTTTGATGTTCCTTATCAGTGACAAAATGGAATTAGGGAAATTCTCAATTCTGGTATGATGACAAATATGACAAGATTATTAACACTTTAAAAATAATATGAGAAAAAATTGAAAGTTTTCTCTATAAATTAGAGATATGTATAAACAAAGAATTTTGATAGAAAAGTGTGAAGGCATCATTAACATATGCCCTGAAATTAAAATATTCTCTGCTGACATAATAAAAGAAATGATGCTGTAGACATATACACCAAAGGGTTTGAGATTACAATGGAACACAAGTTAAAGATACTGATAAATTAATAGTGGATTTGTCCTGTTCCCTTTTATAATAACAGAACACGATACTATCCTAAGAAAAGGGTGGATATAAGAACTTGGTAGAGGACATTCTTTATTGAGCATGAGACAGTATTTTGCTAACTTATCTAATTGAATCATGATATAGTAAATTATGGGTGATGTAGAAAATGAATCTAAATATTAGAAAATATTTAAAGGGAAGATAAAAGACCTGAGGTTATTTAGTCAGTAGAAAAAAACGCCTGAGACATTATTTATATCACAGAGCACTGACTAAACGTTATCTATCTTCCACAGGGCAGGAAGTGATTTCTTAATGTCATAAATTGCAATTTGAGCACCTAGAAAAAGGGCATTTCTTAATAATAAAAATGACTAAACTCTTGAATAAGTTATCAGAAGAAGTCATGTTTATTATATACAAGAGGTCTACAATAATCCTACATGATCCTACAATGTCTGTAAGTCAATGATAAATGAGAAGCTCTGCCTATTGTGAGCTAATCCGATGCTTGCGTAACTCAAGGTGTTAGACCAGAGAATATATAGAGGTTTTAGCTAAGTATTATATGAGGTTTGTCCAGAAGGTATCCAGCCATGTACTATGAAAAATAGAGACATTTATTGAAGAAGATACAAGAAACATGGAACATAGGACACTGATTCTTCAAAGTAGGCACGTTGGGATCTCACACAGTTCTCCCAGTCATCATCAGCTGTCCCGTTGTATTTTCCTAAATCTTATTGATGGTATGAAATCTCTTCCCTTTCAAAGGTGATTTTAGTTTTAGGAAAGCCAGAAGTCACAGGGCGCTAAATCTGGGCTGTAGGGGAGCTGAGTCACCTGGGTGATTTGATGTTTTGCCAAAAAACTCTGCGTGAGAAGTGATGTATGAGCAGGCAGGTGTGTTGTCGTAATGAAGCTGCCTATCACCAGTTGCCCATAACTGCGGCGCTTTTCATCTTACTGCATCTCTCAGCCAACAAAGAACATTGAGGTAGTACTTCCTGTTAATTTTTTGGCCTGAAAGTACCACACTTGTGATGGCCAACACCTTCCCAAACAAAAAACACAGGAAACATTGTCTTAATCTTGCTGCAACTTTGCTGTACCTCCTTCAGATGTGGAGAACCAGGAAACTTCCATTGAGACGACTGGGCCTTCATTTCCAGATCATAGCCATAGACCCACAATTCATCTCTGGTTATGACTTTCTTGAGGAAATCCAGTTCATTGGTAGTGGTTTGAATCAAGTCATTAGCAACTACAGCACGATGTTTCTTCTGCTCTGGTAGCAAAAGCCACAGAACAAATTTTGCCACATGTTTCATGCCAAGATCCTGCGTCAAAATCTCAGACAGAGTAATTTTTTGAATTCTTAGATCAGCTTCTAGTTCCCGCACTGTTAGTCACCAATCTTTGTTGATTGCAGCCCATACACATTCTGCTTGTTGCAGGCCTTCCAGAATGTGGATCACTTTCAACAGATTCTTGGCCATCTTAGAAGCATTTGTGCCATGCTTTTATTTGCACTGCATTCACTGCATCTTCCTGAAAGCCTTCTAAATCATTCAAATAGTATTCACAGAGGAAAGTTCAAGCTTACTGTAAAATCTTATCCAGGTTTGTTGTTCTACTTGCTCAGTCATTTTGAATGTGACAGCCACACAATACACTTTCTCACTTAAGGGCCTCTACTGCCCCCACTGACTAGTACAGTGAAGTCGTCTTCATTCATGCATGCACATTCCAGTCCACTCTCCTTGGCTGCCAGGTTACATTGATGTCACACAAACCATTCTTGTTATAGTCATAATAGCTGGACTTTTCACCGATAGACCCCTTGTATACAATAAACATTTTGATTTAATTTCTACCTTTGGTCTCCTATCCTTTTTTCTGTACATGCCCTCTTTAGGTGATCTCATCTACTCTTTTGGTTTTGACTACAACCCATGTGGAGTTGCTGACTGCAGGTCTATCCTCATTTCTGTCCTTTCTTCTTACCTTGGGACTCACAGATACAAATATCTGATGAACACATTCACTCAAATATTCACTGACACCTCACAATCAATATTCTCCCCCCAAAATACTTTCACATAAATGTTCATAACAGCACTATTCATGATAGCCAAAAGATGGAAACAACCCAAATACCCATCAATGGGTGGACAGATACATCAATTGTGGCATATACATACAATGGAAAATTATTCAGTCATAAAAAGGAATCAAGTACTAACAAATGCTTCAATGTGGATGAACCTCAAAAACATGCTTGGTGAAAGAAGCCAGACAAAAAAGGTCACATGTCATATGATTCCATTTATATAAAATATCCAGAATTGGCAAAGCCATAGAAACAGAAAGCAGTCTATTGGTTGACAGAGGAAGAGATGGGAATGGGGAGTAATTGTTTAATGGGTAATTTTCTAAATTAACTTCTATGTAGCATACAGTGTTTATTATATGAGTAAGTAGAGTAAGTAAAAAGATAAGTAATAAGAATGTGTCCATTTGAACTTTCTATGTATATTATTGTGGTAGTCAGACTCCAAGATGGCCATCAATGATCCCCAGTCCAGGTATTCACATTCTTGTGTAGTCATAGTCAATCCCTTGCTACATTGTGACTAATAGAATATGGCAGAAACGCCACTATATCTCTTAAGATACTAGGTTATGAAAGGAACTGCAGTTTTTGTCTCTCTAAATATATATACACAGAGAGAGAGAGAGAGAGATGCACTACATAATGTATATGTTATATGTTGCATATAATATATAGTATATACAGACACACACATATGTGTGTATACATATATATGTAATGGAGAGTCCTTCTGAGAGACTCACATGGAGAGGAACTAAGGATGCCAACCAACAGCCATAAGAATAAACTTGAATGTGGATCCTCCAGCTCCAGTCATACCTTCACATGACTACCGTCCCAGTTGACAGCTAAATCTCATGACAGACCCTGAGCCAGAATCACTCCCAAATTCCTTACCCTCAGAAACCATGTGAGGTAATGTTTTTTAAGTTTTTAAATTTGGGATAATTTGTTAAGCAGCAATAGATAACTAATATAATTATTAAAACTCAGTAGTACTCACGGCAAGTATTGGGAACGTAGACTAACAAAAGATCTTTTCAGGAAGGAGCGTTTAATCACTAACATTGCTTAGACAAAAAGGGTGCATAGTGGTAATATAAGCATATTGATTTTTAGTTAGCTTTCTTATTATTTTAAAATTCCCCACAGACAATTCACCACCCCCTTATAGCTCGCACCCAGAATGGACTGCGCTGATTGCTCTCATACATCCTGGCTCTAGTTTAGGCCATTGTCATCTCTTTCCTGGAGTAACCAGAGTTTCTGATTCTAGTCACCTCCTTCCTCACTGAGTCTACCTACTGTATTGAGGACAGTGTAATCTTCCTAATTATAAATCTGAGCTTCTAACTCACATTGCAACTCTGTTAAGCCCCTCAATAACTCCCTTGTACCTTCCGAATAAAGCCCACATGATTTTCAAAGCCTTACATGCTGCTCATGTAGAAAATAAAGGAAAATTTCACTTGTTGCACAATAGTATCTAATAAAGTTGTCATGATCTGGCCCTCACCCTTGCTTTTCCAGCCTCATTCCCCACTCATCCCTGCAGGTACTTGGAGTTGTGAGCCGTCATGAAAGATCTGTAGTTCTCCAAGCATGCACATATTCTTTTTCACATTCTGATCTTTTTGCTTGAAATTCTCTTATCTCCTTCAACTCTACTCCAACTCCATTCCAATTATATCCCTATTTACTTAGTAAATTTCACCCCCTCCCGCCCCCCGCAATGAATTGTAGCTAAAAACAGTCTCTTCTAGGAGAAGCTTCATTGGACTTCTACAGTTCAAATAGTTTCTTTCTTATCTAGCTCTCCATACTCTATAGCAATCATGTTTACATATCTGTTTTCTCTACTAGATGGAGAACCACTCAAGAACAGAAACTATATTCAATTCATCTTCAGTGCACTCTTGGTTAACACAGTGTCAAGCCTCCCAGTATTAAACAATGCAATGAATAAATATGAAAAATTAAAGCAAAAATAGCAACAAAATTATCCACTATCACATTTTAACTCTTACACTATTATAATTTTTACACAAGTTATTTCCATATTTTTCTAGATAAATTTATATTATTTATCAATTTTAATATGTAAAATTTGCACAGTTCAGTATTCTGCATTTATTTTTCACTTTGGATAGCTTCTCTTGCTTTCTGTTAAAGTCCACTAATTTTTTCTTCTGGTGTTGAGTTTTATAAGTTCTTTATAAATTTTGGATATTAACCCCTTATCAGATGTATCAGCATATATGTTCTCCCATTCAGTGGGTTGTCTTTTCATTTTGTTGACAGTTTCCTTTGCTGTGAAAAAACTTTTTAGTTTGATGTAGTCCCATTTATTTTTTGTGTTTCCTGCCTGGGGAAATACATCAGCAAAAATATCGCTACAAGAAATGTCCAAGATATCACTGCCTATGTCTTCTTCTAGGATTTTTTTATTCAAGTCTAACATTTAAGTCTTTAATCAATTTTAAGTTTATGCTTGTGTATGATGTAAGAAGGTGGTCTAGTGTCATTTTTTTGCACCTATCTGTCCAATTTTTCCCAACACCATTTATTAAACAAACTATCTTTAGCCCATTGTATGTTCTGGTCACCTTTGCCAAATATTAATTGATTAAGAAGGCATGGGTTTATTTCGGGGCTCTTGATTTTGTTCTAATGATCTATATGTCTGTTTTTATGCCAATGCTATGTTATTCTCATTATTATGGCTTCACTGTATAGTTTAATATCATGTAGTATGATTCCCCCAACTTTGTTCTTTCTCAAGATCATTGCTGCTATTCAGGGTCATGTGCAGTTCCATATAAATTTTTGGAATAACTGTTCTAGTTCTGTGAAATATGCCATTGGCATTAGGAATTGCATTGAATCTACAGATTGCCTTGGGTAGTTTGGACATTTTAATTATGTTAATTCTTCCTACCCATAAACATGGCATACGCTTCCACTTACTTGAATCTTTTTCAATTTCTTTCTTCAATGTTTTATAATTCCAAGTACAGTTCTTTTATATCCTTGGTTAAATTTATTTCAAGTATTTTATTCTTTTTGAAGCAATTGTGAATGGGATTGTTTTCTCCCGGCATTTTTTAAAATAAATAAGTACAGAACATAACTGTAAGTTGTATATACAGCATAGTGTGGTTTTCAGGTAAAATGTGCCTCATTCATGCTGTTACACACATTTCCTTCCTCCCTCTCTCTCTCCCTCCCTCCCTTCCTTCTTTCCTTCCTTCCCTCCTTCTTCATCATCCATTAAAAAAACCCCAAAATTTTCAACGTAAGTTCTTTTCAAATTTTCTGGGAATGCAGTTCATCACACTAGTGTTTTCAGGGGAGCGTCAGTGGCAGCCGTGGCGGAAGAGGTGATGAGAATGATGGTAGGGCTCAGAGGAGGAAGGAGAGGGGAGGGGGAGGAGAGGAAGGGTATGAAAGAGATGAAATAAAGAAAGGATGAAATGGAGAAAAAAGAGGAGGAAAGGAATCTTAAAGGAAACTCAATCTAAATAGGGGAGTAGTACTAAACACTATTAAATATAGGGCTTTTACTATGAGAAGTCTTGTGGTTTTGCTTTAAATTTTTAACTTATCATAAAGAACTGCCTCAGACCAAATACTGACTCTCCCTGAGTCTTGTTTTTTATATATAAAGTAACTGATAATAATTAATACTTTTATAATGCTTAGGCACTATTTTATATGCCCTAATGATGTTAACTCAGTCCTCTCAACAACTTTATTTTGCGCTTTCCCAGCCCAGGAGTGGAACAGCCAGCTTCAAGCCTAGGCAGTCTGATCCCAGCGACTGTGCCCCGAATAACAGTTATCTACCTGGAAGACTTCAGTGAGGATCAAATGCGGTAACTTATGGGGGAGGGTTTTGTTAGCTAAAAAATGATTTTGTTAAAACAATCTTCAAAGGACTTGTGCTGGCCATGATGGTGATTATGTCCTGAGAAGATGAGAAGTCTTAAGAGCAAAATCAAAGTATTGCTGAGAGTTCCACTGTAAGTTAGATTTGAAAAATTTACAAGTGCTAAAGAAGCTGAAGATGATATTTCCCTTATGTGTTCTTTCTTCCTCTGTTTTCTAATTCTACAACAGCATCAATAGGATTACCAATGCCTTTCACCTTGACTTGGTAATAGTCTATAATACCACAGAACTCATACTCTGATAGAATTTACAGTCTTGAGGTTTGATTTTTATTAAATATTTCTCTTGATCTGGAAATACATGTTATATTTCATTTTAGTAATGCATTGAAGAGTATGTGTGTATACATAGACATATATAATACGTGCCCACACTGTTTGGTTAAATCTCAGCTTTTAGGACATTGTTCTATCTCACTTTTAAATGTTAATACTTTTTTTTTAAAAAAAAGAAGTCTCTAACATCTAAGAATTTAAACTACCAGTTACCTTTAAAGTCAGTTTTTTAAAAGAAGTGAAGAAAGGCAAAATCTCCCTTCTCTCTGCCTCCTCTCATACCCCTTTAGAAGCTCTCTTACTGGTGAGCACACTGGAAGCACCTCTGATAAAAAGACAGCCTTAGCATGTTCATAGCTGAGGCATCTTTTCTTGACTTCGGCTGACTGTGATATCATGAAATCACAGCCTGCTTCTCACAGGCATCTAAACATATTGCTGCAGAAGTCTGGCTTTTTTTAAATTAAAGATTTCATTTATTTATTTTTAGAGAGTAGAAGGAAGGGAGAAGAGAAGGACAGAAGGATCAGTGTGCGATCTGTTGCCTCTTGCATGCCGCCATCCGGGGACCTGGCTGGTAACCCAGGCAGGTACAACTGACCAAGGATGGAACCGGCGACCTTCCGGTCTGTGGGACCATGCTCAGCCCGTTGAACCACACCAGTCAGGGTGAGGTTAGCCTATTTTAAAAAGTGAAATTACAGTTAAAAACTAACTCTCAGTAGACACATGTTTAATAACATGATTTTGTTGGTCTTCTTAAAACATTAAAAAAAATTATTCCGTTAAATGATTTTTATCAAGAGCATTTTGAAAACCTGAAAAGCAAAGGAAAAAATTAAAATCTATTTTTAGGAAATATTGGCCTCTACAAAATCCAAATTTTTAACAAAAAGCAGCTCAAGGACTGCTGGCCTATTTAGGAAATAAATCAGACAATAAAGTGAAAGGTATTTTTCCCTTCTCATTCAACTGCTTTCTCCCTTAATTTTTGTTGAAATTTTCGTTATTTTATTAAAATAATGCTTATTAGGAACCTGTTTACAAATTCACTTGTACGATAGGCTAATGAGCACAAATAATGAAACTATGGTTCCTTGAGGGGAAGGTGTGTCCTTACTTGACTCTAGAGGCCATCAACAAACAGTCCCTTGCATACTGATGGTGCTTACTAAATGCTGACAGGGCGCACTACTTAGTTACTAAATTATTAGATTTCATCTGTCCCTTTGTGGAGATGGTCATCTGGGCTAAGTCAGATAAGGTATGGAGATATACAGGTGAAAACTTCTATATGGACCACTCGTACCAAGCAGTCTTTTGGGGTCATATACAAACTTGATGGTCAACTGTGTCCTTAGTTCCACCACGTTCTTGGAGAGCAGCATCTAATTCTACATGTTACTTACTCAAAGTAGTCTACCATCATCCACATTATTTAAATATTCATTGTAACTGAGTTCCTCAACTATGCCCAATTTGAGCCATTATTAAAATTATATAAAAAAGTACCAAAAAATATATCATTTTAAAAATATATACTTGTTATCCATTTCACTTGTTGGTGGAATGTTTTCTAAGTTTTAGTGCCTAGTGTTTGAAATTTGTGTTCTTTTTTGGGGTGTAAAATACACTGGGGCAGGGGGGGATGAGTGGGTGCTCATTATACAGTCACTTCTTCAAAAGACAATCACTGAATTCTAAATTGGAAGGGAACTGTGAGCACGTAAACACCATTTCCTACCACAAATTTTGGAGGATGTCTAGTTTTGACATCCTCCAAAATTTGTGCTTCCAATGAATTTGCACACTAATTGGATAATTTGTGTTCAGAGAGAAGTTTAGAGTGGGTACCAGGGAGGGGCATTCAGTCCAACCTGGGAGCTGAAGGAAGTCTTGATGGAGTGGCTTTGAAAGGAAAGAGTAAGAGTGGACCAGCTGAAGAAAGGCAAAAGGTGCTCCAGGCAGATGGATCAGAAAAAGTCAAAGCGGTCCAACGACAGGGTGATGTTAGGGCAGAGCAGGCATGGAGGAGGGAAGGACTACAAGCCAAGAGGTAAGGTAGTGAGATGAAATGAATCTAAATAATGGTTAGGGTCTGGCCAGGAAAGAAATTATGAGCTGTGGTTTACAAAAAAGAGTGTGAATTAAACAGTCCTTCCCAAACTCTGGTGGAAAATAGGGACACATTCTGAGCATTTTCAAATTTGTGTTTCATTTGGATGAAAAAAATTTTAAGTATATTACTACTTATAAAGATAATAAGATTTTAGTTTCTTATGACAGGGATCCACAAAATATGGCCTGAGAATAAATATCTGAGAAATATCAGGCTAGAAGATTTATATATAACCTTTCCTGAAGACTGTAAAACAATTCCCTGTTCATGACAAAACTTCACTGTAAATTATAACCACTGATTCCTTTCCATCTACATTCTTATTTGTTTAACCCTCTAAGAACTATACCATATATGTCAGTTAGAATTGCACCTTACAAATATTATGTAACCTTTCTAGATTTAAGTGTTCAGTAAATGTATTATAGATATTATCTAGTTACCCAGTGTGGAAGTAAGAGTACTCACTGATCAATAATTCTCCAAGTTTTGTGTGCAGTCATTCCAAAGGACCTAAAACCCATTTCCAATTTACTGATACTCTAGCACAGGGGCTTTTTGTAGGAAAATTTCTAATTTTATCTTTCAATTATTTCAGTACTCCCAGGCAGATGGCAATAGAACAAAGGCATTAATCAGTGCTAATTTGTTTGGTCCACTTCTGATTAACTGTAATAAAAAAAGTTTACCTTCAGTTATAATTGAAACCAGATTGGAGATCTTGGATTTTAACTTGCTGTTGTTTCTGCAGGGACACAATGCCTCACCTTTCGCCTCATACAAGGTTCTTACGGCAGACATAGTCTCACTCACATCATGCCCCTTCCAAACGGTTTTCCCTAACCATTCTATTGAAAATGTGTAACCCAACTCCCACAAAGTTCCTCTCCTCCCATTATCCTGTTGCTTTCTTCATAGAGTTTATCCCAATTTTTCATTGTTTTATCTTTGTCTCTCTTACTTGATCATAAGCTCTGTGCAAGTGAACCCCAAGTCATCTGTATCCCCAGTGTCCTGCACATACAGGATGCTTCTTAAACAATGGTGAAAGTATAAACGCACACCCTCTCTTGCAGAAGATTGCTCAGTGGCTCATGCTCTCCTACGGGTCATGATGGCACAGGTTTCATTAAGAATCTTTCATGGGCTTCTTCCCCAACACGTGGTAAGTATGGAGAACACATTGTAAAGAATTTGTTATTATTTTTTTAATTGTTTTAAGAAAAATCTAAGGTTTCTTAGAGAAGTATTTGATCCAGGCTTGAGCATGAATTTACCATGCTGGAAAACAAACAAACAAACAAACAAACAACCAAAATCTATCAAAGACTATTAGGGTCTGGTAGAAAAGACACAAGGACCAATTCAAAGGATCTCCCATTGGCTGAAGACAGAAAAATCTATTATCAACTATTAATCTATTCATAATAGATTCATAATATTCATAATAGATTAATGAATATTAATCTATTCATGAACAAGAATAATAATTGCAAATGATTAAAACAAATCAAGTGTATACAAATTCACGAGTTCAGAATGTTAGTAAAATTGGTTAGTTTTGGAGTTTCCAATGGCATCAACTCATTGTTTGGAAATGGGCAAACAGGGGAAGATTTATTCTGCTTTCCTGTGCTAAGTGTTATTTCAAGTTAACCAAAGAGCTGAAGGGAGAAAGTTCTTCACCATAGAAAATATCTAACTAATAAAGGCATAAGGAATGACAAAATTATAAAAACCACAATTTCGTAACCTCTAATAAAATAATGGATGGACGTAACACTCATGAGTAACTATTAAAACCATGGGCATTTTTAATGGTCAAGTCAGACTGATATAACCTGAATTTTTTTATCATTCTTAACATCATTAAAAGTGAGACAACCAGCTCTGGCTGGTGTGGCATAGTTGGTTGGAACATTGTCCAGTAGACTGAAAGGTAGCAAGTTAGATTCCTGGTTAGGGCACAGGGCACATACCCAGGTTGTGGGTTCAATCCTCAGATGCATACCAGAAAGCAGTCTCTCTTTCTCTCTCCCCACCCCACCTTCCTCTCTCTCAAAAAAGCAGTGAAAAAATATCCTCAGGTAATGATAATAAAAAAAAGTGAGACAATGAACCATTACGTGTCTCCTGATGTGACAGTGATATGATGCATGTCATATTGCCTATGTGTGTTTAGTGCCACCTATGAAGTATTCTTTGCCAATAATTAAACCCCTAGAACTCACCACCAAATTATGTGACACCACGAGATTGCAAACAGCCATGTGGGAAATTCTATAGGACAAGTGGCCCGATTTCTTTAACAAATAAATAGCAATTTAAAAAGTGAGTGTATGTGTGGGGTGAACTTTTATATATTAAAAGAAACTTGAAAGATATATCAACCAAATGTAATATGTGGACATTGTTTAATCCTGATTTAAATTAATGAACTACAAAAAGTGATTTTTAGATAATTGAAGAAAAATTAACAAGAACTGGGTATCTTAATGAATTATTGTCAGTTTTGTTAGATGTGATTATAATATTGTGTTTTTAAAAAGTTATTTGTTGGAGGTAGATATTAAAATGGTTGCAGGTAAAATGATACTATGTTTGGAATTTGCTTTACAATACTCCAGAAAAATAAAAATGTGTGTGTGTGTGTGTGAAAGTGAGAGAGAGAGAGAGAGAGAGAGAGAGGAAGAGAAACACAAATGACAACAGAGAGCGAGAGCGAGAGCGAGAGAGAGAGAGAGAGAGAGAGAGGAAGAGAAACACAAATGACAACATGTTAATAAATGTTGAAATGGGGTGTTAAGAACAGAGGGGTCATTATTTAATTCCCTCTGCTTTTGGGTTTGTTTGAAAATGATCACGATTAAGATTAAAAGTTGAGTTTTGTTTTAAACGTGTGCTAGTATAAAATACAACAAACATACAAAACAGTCTACAAACCACTTAAAGAAAAATATTGAAATATATTCCTACATGTCCACAACCAAGTGCAAACCATGAGGCATCACCGTTTCTACAATTCCCCCTCAGTCCCTTCCTGAACATCTATCTGCAACTTCTCCCTCAGAGATAACTGCTACTCTGAATTTTATATTATAACCCCCTTATTTTTCTTTATAGTTTCTTTTGCGCCTAATGTACCTATTCTTATACAACTTACTGCTTAGTTTATTTTCAGTTTTTAAACTTTCCACAAGTGGAATCATGCTTTATGTTGACTTGTTTCTTCAACATCAATTTTGAAATGATGTATGTTGATGCTTTTAGCTGTAGTTTATTCATTTTCATTGCTGCAAATGTTCTATTGTATGCATATATCACATTTTATCCATTTACTGTTGATAGACATTTGAGTTATTTTCAATATATTATCAATCTTGTATGTTTCTCATGGTGCACACATAGAAATTCTTTGAGGTATATACCTACAAGTAGAGTTACTGTGTCATAGCATGTAATGCAGATGAGATTGCATAATGCCAAATTGTCTTCTAAAGTTGTGGTTGTACCAATTTATACTTCCTCCAGTAAGCAATGTTTTTAAGATTTTTCTCTATATTACATCTTCACCTACTGCTACTATTTTCAGAGTGCTTAATTTTTTGCTAGCCTGACGAGTGTAAAATATCTCATTATTTAAGTTTGCATTTCCTTTACCACTGTGAGCATCTTTTCATATATTATAGAAATACTTGGGCTTCCTCCTCTGTGAAATACACAAGTCCATTCTTTTACTCATATTCTAATAAGTTGTTTTTCCTTTTCTTATTGATTTCAAGGAGTCCTTTATATATTCTGTATATTAACCTTTTGTAGTTATATAGACTACAAATAACTACTTTGCGGCCTGCCTTTTCATTTTCTTTAAAAAATCCTTTGATGAATCAGTGTTCGGAATTTTAATATAGTCAAATTGATCAATCTTGCATCCTTGGTCACCTTATTAAAGAAATTTTTCCTACCTCAAGGCTATAAAGATATTTCTCTATATGGCCTTCTAACAGCTTTATAGTTCTGTTTTTTACATCTAAGTCTTTAATTCACTTGAACTTTTTTCTTCTCCTTTTGTGAGGCAGGGCTCCAATTTCATTTTTTCCATATGAATAGCCAATTGACCCAGAATCATTTATTGAAAAGCTCATTCTTTCTCCACTGCTCTGCAATACCAACTCAGACATAAATCAAGTGTCTACATAATTGTGGGTGTGCTTCTGGGCTCTCTAAAGCAGGCTGAATTTTCATCATCCAGAAAAAAGTAGAACAGTCTAAGTTTGGTAATTTCTCTTATCTCCTCGAGCCTAGAACTTCTGAGGTTGTTCTTAACTTGTTCCCTTCCTTCAGTCTTCCAAAGCATCATTCCTAGTCCAGGCACAAGTTAGTTTATGTTGGTCCTCTGCTCAAAAATAGTAAAGAGTCTCACAATGAAACAGTGTAATGAACTATTTTGAGTACCCCAAGCTGCATAGTTAACCACTCCAACCTTTAGATTAAAATTAATATCAACAGTGCCCATGATGTAGCAGAACCTCAGTAAACACCCGTGTCCCTACAGGATTTCACATAGGTTAACTGTTAATTTTTTTTAGAGAACATGATTTGCTTCCTGCCATATCACATGAACTCATATTTAGTTTTGTCAAAATGTATAGCCTAGAAATTTATCTAAATCATATAAAGATCATAAATGTTTCAGTTCACTATTTCATTGTTTTAAAGTATCTTTCTAAACCTGTTTTGAAATGTAATCATATAAAAATGTCACTGTCTAACACAATCCTGCACTCCATTTCAGTTTGATTTACCTTTGTGCTGTTAAGGAAACAGATTCTCGGAAAACCAAAACTACAAAACAAAGTAATCAAGTTCTTATTTAATAATAAATGAATTTTTCATTTCATTTTATTAGATGTGCAAGAACTCCAATTTGGAGGTGGTTTCTTACTTATCTTATTTGTACATTTTGGTATTTCTCTTTTTCAGCTAGAATATAAAAAGTCTTCTACAGGCAGCTTCGGGGACCAATTAACTCCATTAAATTATATCCAGTTATGTAGTGAACTGAACCACTGCTGTCTGGGGCTGTCTAGAACTGTGACAATTAGGAGATGGAAAGAGGCAGAAAGAGAGATTGATTTTATATGTCACTGAAGCACACGGCAACAATATGCCAGCGTGACTTTCAAAATGGCCTTAAAATATTCCAAACTCAGGGAGTTTCCTTGCTCCTGAGTGGGAGTTGACAGACTGTCTGACAGCATTAGAAAGAGGCAGAGAAAAGCTGATGTCTATATTGCGTCCTCTAGTAATAACATTCTGCCTTTTAGCGGCATCTCCCCTTTAGAAGGATCTATTTGTTGTGAGGGGTGTATGTGTCTGTGTGTGTCCCCAAGCTTCGCTTCCCCTCATGCTGAGGGCATAATTTCACCTCTCCCACCTGGGAAAACCAAACCGAAGGACACTAACCCTCCCAAGGTCACCTAGAAAATCAGTGTTGTGGCCTGGGGGGCTGGTTGGGGGTGAACAGAACCCAGGTGTCCTGACTCCAGCCTTGTGATTGGGTACTAAATCATTTTTCCTTCCCTTGTTGGGGTGGGGGGGGAATCATTGGGCGGGGGGAAGTGAGAGATTAATCAGATTTCCTCCTCTTTCCCCTTACCTCCTCTCTCCCTTACCGAGATAAAAACTCATGAGAGCAAACGAGGTGTTCTCTCTGCAATTCTTAAGCTGAGTCCCCCAAATCCACCTCCATCCCGACACAAAGCAACCCCAGCCCCCAGGGTTTCTGCGCGTCCAACCGCGAGCTGGGAGGTGAGGAGTGGTTTAAAACTCAGCCCTCACCTCCAGCGGGTCCCGGCTTCGCGGCGCCCAAGCCCCGCCCCCGCCCGCCCTTCCCCCACGGTCTCGGCACGCCAGCCCCTCTCCCCTCTCCCAGTCGGGCGCACCCACCCCAGATGCCGCCTGGCACCGATCGCAGCCACCACCGCCGCCGCCGCCACCGCACTTTCCACTTGTATTGATCACCTAGCCCCGCTCAGCCTGGTCGCCGGAGCGGAGCGGCCAGCGCGCCAGCCCTTGGCAGCTCCCGAGCAGACGGGCTCCCGGAGGCAACTCCGCCGGAGCGCCCTGTCCGGGGTGCCCTCTGCGTTCTGCAGTGTCTTTTCTCTACCTGGGAGGAGGAGAAGGAGGAGGAGAAGGAGGACGTCTTGTCCGGGCTGGGAGGTGGAGCAGCGGCAGCCGCCGCCGCCGGAAAGGGAGAGGCAGGAGAGATCGAGACTTGGAAACCCCAAAGTGCCCGCGACCCTGCACGGCAGGCTCCCTTCCAGCTTCATGGGCAAAGTGTGGAAACAGCAGATGTACCCTCAGTACGCCACCTACTACTACCCCCAGTATCTTCAAGCGAAGGTAAAGGAGCTCGGGGGTGGGGGCTCTGGGGGCGCGCACGGCTCGGGCCCGGGAGGGGCGCGCGACCGACCCCCGCCTCCCCCGACGGAGTTGCTGGAAGGTTGCTAACTATAGCGCCGGCCTGGGCAAAGCCGGGCAGCGCGCGGGGCGGCGGCTGCCGAGGGAGCGGAGTGCGGAGATCGGGTTACAGAAAGCCGCGGGGGGAGAGACTAGACAGGAAAGAGCCGCCAGCCCCTTCCTGGCCCGGGAGGCGGGAGGGTCGCGGGGCCGAGCGGCGCCCCTCGCCGAGCCCCTCGCTTAGCGTTGGCTGCTCGGCCGCCGACGCCTGGGGCCCGCGTCAGGACCCGCAGGCGGCGCGGCTTTTCGACCCCTTCTCCTGGGCCCCGCCCTGCGAGCAGTAACTCTTGGCTTCCCTCGAGTGGCACGGAGCCTCCCGCCCCCCCGGGGACGCCCCTCAGCCTCCCGCGCGCGCGATGTCTGGGGATTGGGGGGCGGACGGGGGACGGGACATTTTCCTCCCCGCCCGCCTTCGGCCCTGTGCGCCCGCCTTTCGCCTTGATCTTTGTGCGGTGTGCCACTTCACCTGGTTACTGATTTCTACTTTTACGCTGGTGTTTTGGGTAGGAAAGTGGCCAAAGTTCACTCAGCGTTCATTGATGTCCCTTTTAATCTTCCATGTAGCTTTTGAGAAGGAGGGACAATGGGCAGATTTCAGTGCAGAGAGAGAAGTGACTTTGTATTTAGTTTAGAAAAATACTACCTTGTATGTTTACCACAGATCGATTTCCAATGTTGCTTTCTCAAAAGTGGCCTTGGCATACTCTTAGGTAACGCAGCTGATGAGATGTAGCTGTGCAAATTACGACCGGCTTTCTAGGGACCCTGGATACTTGGTTAGAGGGCCTATCTTATTTTTACAAGAATTGGATGGCGCTGAACTCATTAAAAAAATATATGGGGTCCATGCAGAGTGAGGCTTTCACTGCTTTGGAAGCTTCTTCCACAGTTTGGGAAGGTGGAAGTTGGATGCACCAGCTTTGCTCAACAATTAGCATCTCCTATCTCGACTCCAGGCGCCCTTCGAGACCACAAAAGAACCAAGTATGGATGCAGCGTCTGAACTTTGTTTGGGAGGTTGTAATCATGCCCTGCTTGCTGGCAGAGGGCATTTCTGGCCTGGTGCAAAGAATCTCTGATTCATCCTTGATAAGCTTTTATTGCTTACAATGTGTGTGGTCCATGTTATGCATCTACAACATAGCATTTGTCCAGAAGGACACTTGTCAGCATAGAGACCGGACATTTCCTAGCCCTCAAGGGCCTCATTCTCACTCCCCTCAATTCTTATTTTACTTTGAGTTGCCTGAAAGCAGCGAGATGGTAGCAGCAAGGATATCCATTATTCACTTCTGTGTGGTCCCTATAAATTTGTTTTCAGGGACGGGGGAGAGATGCCTGATTTTTGCGAGCAACATTGTAAATATAAGTTGTTCAAAGAAATTTTGAGGTGTAATCAATGCACTACTTTTTAGATATCATATATGTTTAATGCACTTGTTTAAATTATGCAGCATTGGCTAAAGGACAGCCTATTCAACACTTAACTGTATGAATAATAAATACATACACTCAGGTGAAGAAAAAAGGCCATGTTTCCACAGGCACATTCACCTTAATAATTTTTATGTACCATTAAGTTAGAAACCAAGTACATAGCATTTAATATAGCTAATGCAGTGCCATTTGGCTTTTTTTGCCCCTTAAATAATTGAAGAGAGAGACAAACGGCAAGAGCCAGCTCTAGTAATTAGGGTCGGATCCCAGAAAGCTTTAGGGCCCATTTTCTGAAACTGTGCTTCCTGCATAAAGCATTTAATATTGATTTGTGTTACAGTAAATGACATTCTCAAAACATATCTTGCGGTTTCTATTATGAAATCTGAAATCCTATTACTCTGAATCTCTTTGTTTCCGGAGAAGGACATACATACTCACTTGACCTATATAACATGGTATTAAAGTTTGATAATTAAATCTAAATTCCCTATTGTAAAGTATCTTGATTATCTCAAAAAAGGGCATCTCCTAAAATGTAAAGTGACTAGTTGCCGATTCTAGATAAGCACAGTTGGGAACACACAGGCCTTTTTTACTTCCTTACATATTTTTTGGTATCATGGTACTGTGAGTCATTAAAAAAATAGATACTTCTTTTGATTTCTAGTTGAAAAACAAGTGTTGCCTAATCTATCTAAAGAGTTAAGTTAATGAACTCAGAACCCGTTGTCTGCAGTGATGAGCCTCCTGTGCGTGCGTGTGTTTTAACCTCTCTGAAGTATGGGATAGAAAACATCATTCTGTTTAAAATACAGTGATGTGTTCACTAGTCAGTTATTCTGAGACTTCTGTTACGAAGCCGTATCAAAAACTGCAGAATGGCATGGTCGTTTACAAGTGATACTTGAGTTACACTTGTGATCAAGAGATGGATATGACTATTTTAAACTAAGGAAGAATAAATGGGTGGGATTTCTTTCCATCAGAAGAAATAGATATCAATTAACATGGTTCTTGAAAATGAGCTTTCTTACCACACTTTTACAAGTTAATGTTTGAAAATTATTTTTCTTGTGTTAATCATTCAATCAGTGTCTGTTTCGGACAGTTTATTAATAATTTTTTCCATAAAAACATATTGGTCACTTGTATATTTTATTAGCAACAACAAAAAAATCTACAGTTTTATTACAGTGTGTGAACATATTGGTATGTTTTACTCTTTGACAGTAAGATGAAATTGTTAGAAAAAGTAATGCAGCTGCATTAAACATAAAGTAAATTTGAGGAGCTGTGGAAGAGTAGCACATGGGTGGAAATGAAGGAAATTGTGAAATTTTCATAATACTCTAGTGTAGAGCAACATAGATTTCAAGTAACCCGATTTTACACGTTTGTTGGTTTTTTCGTACCTCTCTGTCAGGATGGTCTGTCTTACCATAGCAAATTCTCTTTATCACCTGACACATTCATTCTAAAGTGTCGTTTGATAGAACTTCGTATATATAAGCATACATTGATCTAAAGGATTTTCTAAATTTTATAAAATGACTTATGAAAAATTAAATTTAGTATCCACTTTGAGGCTACACAGAGATAATTCAATGTTACACATTTTTAAACAATGGCTACATAATTTCACTTATAGAAGAAGCAACCCTTCAATCATGGTCTGTTTATTTCAAAGATACTACAACTTAAACTAATTGCCATTGCACATATGCAAATATTTATGGGAATTGACATATTTATTCTATTTCTTTTGAAGAAAAGGAAGTATAAAATGTTCTTTATGATTACCTAATTTTTGTACCACCTAAAAACAATTTGACAAATTTGTGATCTTTATTTATAGTTATCAAAATATTTCTATAAAATATATGATGAAAGCTTGACTTTTAAGTTTCATGTATACAACAGTATTGTTTTTCTATACTAAAGAATTGCTTGTTTCTAAACAAAAGTTTGTTTTAAACCTATTTTTGTGTTAACTGTATGCAAAAAACCATCCTGAACTGAGATTCAAAATCTGAAAAATAGTGAGTGATATAATTTGGGATTCTATTAATGAAGGCTATTAGAACAAAACAGGTTTCTGAATTGAATTTCTGACTGCATTAACATTTTGCTGAATTCCTTAACTTTTACTTAGTTGGACCCCAATGGCTATTGCATCAGTCTGTTTCTCCAGGAATTAAGGGTCATAATTTGACACAATAAAACAACTGAGCATTTTAAGGTGGATTGGAGGTAGAGAAGCAGGATTTAAGACCCAAAGTGCTTTGTGTATTAAGAAGTAACCACATTTATGAGGTGAATAAAGTTTGCTTAAATGTATCAATACAGTAAAGCAATATTTTACACAAGGACTACATATTATTCTACTTAGTCGCGTGGGGTGTTGTGGCCACGTGGGAGTGGTGTTGGAAGACCGACGGTCATGGGAATGTGAAAATGAAGATGCATTATGATGCAGTATTATAGCAGCCTTCCCCTTAGATAGCTACTTCTTTTGCTTTTTCTATAACAAGTATTATTTTTTTATATGTTGGGAGCTAAATTCTAAGCTGCTAGGAGAGAACAGGAAAAGGTAAGTGAAGAAAAGTAGGAAAGTATTCAGTCATTTAGTATCAGTATAACTACATATACCTTACAGGGTTGGCACTCTTGGCTTTGAATTAAATTCAGATAGGGGTGACTTCCATGTAATACACTTTTAAGAAAAAAATTTTAAACTTTACTGATTTATTGCTCAGACATTGTATTTTGCTTACTGGTTTATTGAAACTATAAAATTACCCCAGCGTACTTAATGAGTACAGAAATTTTAAGTTACGGGTCTTTTAGCTAAAGACAAAAGGCTCTTTTTTCCTTTTCTTTTCACTCAGGAAGGAGTCACCAAAAAAGAAAAAAAAAAATTTCTGTATATGCTTAACCAGTAAAATTCCTGCAAGGAAGCTCTAGAATGAAAAGATAAGGGCTTAGTAAAAATGATAGAGACTCTCAATGTTGTTCATTCCTTTTAAAGATGAGGGATTTCTTGTTTAGTTTGTTTTTTATTGGATGCTCAGTTCCCAAAAGTTTATCTTCCCCAAGCATGATCTTGCTGTTGCACTGTTAGTCTCTCTTCAAAGGATATTAACACCTCCCTAGTTTCTTGTTTGGTTCGCAGTACTGTATGTGCTAGATAAATGCCTGTTAATGACTATTATTATTCAGAATAAGTACCTGCATATTTTTCTAGACCAGCAAGAAAATCATAGACCAAAATCTACAAATATAATAATCTAGCCTAATTTTCTAATGAAATCTTAACATAGTTAGATATGTGTTTTATTTGTTCTAAAATTAAAACTTTCAAATGTTTTTTGAATCAAGTAAGATCCCTAAAATGAATCATATATTAATTGGTCAATGCTTCATTTATGGGATTGAAAGTGCCTTTTTGTGCAATCTTTACTAAAAATTAAGCTGCCAGAGAAGAAATCTCATAGTGTTTTATTGAGGGGAGGAAATGTTATGAGGAATTGGTGACCCAGCCTGTCTTTCCCTTCTCTCACTGGCCCCAACCAACTTTTCCTGCTTAATTTTAAACTTTTCCTGCTTAATTTTAAAGAACGCTCCCTTTTTTCACGGGGTATGTCAGAATTGGTTAAAAGAAAAAGAAAAAAACCCAAAATATTTATTTATTTAATGGATAATAACTAAAATATAAACTAGCATTGAGGCATTCAGAACTGTAGTTCTCTCAGTTACTGACCGTTGAATAACCCTAAACATGACATTCGGCCATCTAGCTTTTTATCCCATTCATTTGGGATATTATGGGAATAAGAAGGAACATGCCACGGTTTTCTTAGGTGGAAGTGTTTTATTCAGTGTAACATAGGTTATTGTAAAGAATGTGTAGTAATGATATGTCAGTGATTTAAACGCAGTCTAATATTTGGTATAAAATCAAACCATATTTATGCAGGATGAATTTAAATGTTCTGGATTGTGCTGTTCATTTTCATGAACAAATAGTTCATTAAAACCTGGTGGGCCTTGGCTCTGTCTCATAAGAGGCAGCACTTGGATGGCAACATTTACCAGTAGTTAGATCAGATGATACTCAGCAAAATGTCTTCTTAGAAGCACATGTGCAAACACGCATGCAAATCTGAGTGCATGTGCAATTCTATAACAGAAACTAAACATTTCTTAATCAGGTCGATACAAGGGGAAAAGTGTAAAGGAGATGGTGACAGTAAGCCAAGAACAAACTGAACATGTCTCCGATAACTGAATTCCTGGTTTTCGCTTAGTGCATCTAGCCTCCGCAACATAATTATATGAGTATTTTAATTTTTCAAGCAAGCACTGGAAAATAAGTGTGTCACAGAGGCTGAGAGAAAGACACACAAAGGGGAGAGCAAAAATCGACATCCTAGATCTTCGAGGGCAGAAAATGGATAAAACTGAACATTGTCCTTCTCCATACATTGTTTTTTGGCTAATTGTTAAATGAATGCATTTGTCATTTTAGAGTATGGAGAGCAGTCTTCTGGACGATGAATATGAAGACCTGGATTCTAAACATCTGTATTCTGGAATTAGGTTAGGTTTTAAGATGGTAGCTTGTTGGAAAATTGCTGAGACTCATGATGGGCTAAAATACTAATCAGTCGTGTATTTTCTGAATGACCCCAGAGCAGCATTCTCTGCACTTGACATTGGAAAAGGTTAGAGAGTGCAGTGGCTGGTGCCTGCTCTTCAGAATCTCACCAACTACCAGGGAGTACCGAACAGGCACAATACAAGAAATAAGTAAAGACTATTTACAAAGATAGTACACCCAAGGGTCTGAGTGAGAGCGAAGCCACTAAGGTCTATATGTGGGATTAAAAATATCGCCAAGTGTTTTGTGAGAAAAAAGTAAAGTGCTAGCTAATTAAAGCTACCGTAAACCTGAAAATTTTAGAAAGAAGTTGGGCTTTAGATGAATGAATGAAATTTTTTTAAGTTGATAATCCTCAATATTTTGTATTTTTTTCTGCTTTGTAATCCTCTTATGAGTACTTAGAATTTTGAAGAATAACATTTTTTAAGTACTTTCTGTGAACTCCTCCCTCTCAGATTTTCATATTCAATTAATTTACTTTACATTATTATTTTTCCAGTTTTATGCTTATAAATTGTGCACAGGCCAACCTGTTAGGGTTGTAAAAGTCTGAAACTATAATCCTTAAGTGATGACATAGTGCTTATACAGAAGTGTTACTTTTGTAGTTTTAAACCATTTGACATGATGTATCTTTTAATTTGTTAGCCTTGCTCATGGCAAAGGGGAGAAAATAAGTTTGGAGTTTTGTTATTGCTGCTAATTAGATCACTGTGTGCCTGAAATCTACACATTAACAGTGTGTCTAATGTGAGCCAGCATTTCATCAGAAAATAACAGATTTTTATGATTTCTGATCTTTTGTGGATATAGCTATTTATTCTCTTTATTTGGTCATTATCTAGCTTTAATTCCTTTAAAATAAACTGCTACTCACCTCTGCAAGTGGAACACAGTCCTTAGGAGTCATGTTGTCCAGGTCATGGGACCTGGAACCCATCCCTCTGGCTGCTCATTGAACAACACGTGGTCTTGGCCTGCTGGTCCCAGATGAAGAGGGAAAGGTTCTGTGTAGCAAAACCAGATCGTTTTGTAGATGTCAAAAATATTTTTTACTGATCTTGAAGGAAAAATGCCTCATCTTCCCACATCTTCCCAGTATGTGGGCCCATTTTACAAGATACCAGTTTGGGTTTTTTAATAAGTTGAAAAATGCAATAATTAGAACGGGCAGAATTGGATATATCATGGAATATTGTGCTCTTAAATTTCTGGGGGGAAAAAATCAAAGTTGCCAAAATGAATTTTAGACAATAAATTTACATTAATCTTATACTTAAGCTTGCCAAATGATGCTTTTCTATCTCCCCTGTTTAATACTTTTGAAACATGGTGATTTTGAGAGTTGCGATTGGAATTGTATTTCTACTGTTGGAGAACCTCGAAACACTTTCTTGCCTGTAAAATAACAACGAAATATTTTCACAGTTTAGAAAATAAAGTCTCAGTTACGTTTTTGTTTATAAGGAAAAGTAAATCTTATTAGAAATTTGTAATGCTATCAGCTTTACCTTTGTCTTCTTGAGAGCAATTTGGATTTTTCATCAACAGGCTTTTGACAAATGCAAACATTTATGAAAATAAAAATTTGCCAGTTTTTATTTTCCGGTCATTAACTGCAATACTCCTAAGAGCCCCTCTGCCTCCCACAAAGCACAGCTTAGATTAATTTCATTGTTTTAAAAATGGGAATCTTAAAAACGAGGTTCCTAAATCAGTCTCTTTGTAGATATCATTCCACTTGAACCCTTGCATACTTTCATTAAACAACAACACAAAGATTTGGCTGCCAGAGAAAATGCTAGAGCAAAAATTCTAAAGCAGCACCGATAGTATTTTTCTGGAGGTTTTTGTGATTTGTTTGATGATCGGGCTTACCTTACTTTACAAGTGAGTTGTGTTTACAACAGGTTTTATTCCCAAAAGTTCACTTGCCAGTTACTTAGAACTTAAAAAACTCATTTCCTATATTTCACATATAGGGCCCTGCAAAGTGGGAGTGGGTAGGGATAGAGTCCCGGAGTTTGGGCAGCCTCAAACTGTGTTTCCTTTTCCCTCACTCCTTTCTTCTTCGCCCTTCTCCCCCACTCATACTCTCAACTTTTCCTCCTGCGCAGTTAGGAGTAATGCCACTCTGCACTGACCTTGCAGGTGTATGTGCCATTTGTGGATCTACCAGGGTGACTGTCCCATAAAAGCCACTCGCACTGCCTTTGTCTGAATCAGCAACCAAATATGCCTGGCTTAATTTTGCTAAAGGAATCTATCCTACCTCCTAATGCTACAGGTTATGACTAAGAATTTCCCAGCTGCAATGGCCTCTTTGAATTAGATTTTCTTTCTCATTCCTTATTCAATTTTATATGGAAATTTTAAATACAATTTTATCTGTTA
Source organism: Pteronotus mesoamericanus (assembly GCF_021234165.1). NCBI lineage: Eukaryota > Metazoa > Chordata > Mammalia > Chiroptera > Mormoopidae > Pteronotus > Pteronotus mesoamericanus. The sequence goes on along the minus strand of NW_026555325.1, from coordinate 22,953,707 downwards.
ATGTACATGCGTGTTAAAGAAGTGTTAAAGAAGTGCAGACATGATGTAATAGTTTGAACAAAAGAGAACATAATCAGCATAATAGAAGGTATTTTGATGATAAATGTATACTCTAATGAGATTGGAATGTAAATATGACAGTGAAATAGTAAGATGTTTACAATTTGTCTTCACCCATGCTTAAATATTTCACAGACTGTTCTTTATCTAAAAATAATCACGAAGGTATTGTTTTTTTAAATTTGTAAAAGACTAAAAAAAGGTGTTTCTTGAAAATCGTTCCTCAGATTTTAATTTTAATAGCAGAAATCTTAAGTGTTAATTTTGATTTTTTTTTTTTTAAGAACTGATTTTTTTCTTAATATATAAATAGGATCTAAGATGATAGTGGGTGCTATCTGGTGTTCTTTACTGCCCCTCTGTCTCACACAATTCACATTCGTGTTTCAGCAGTACAGGATGTTCTTCAGTGCACATCCTTTGAGCCTTCAAAATTTGATTTGACTCTGGCCTGATGAGAGCATGTTCAGATAAGTACGTTGTGATAGTAATCTGTGTCTGGGCCCTAATGAACATCTGCTTTCTAGGGCGCCACCGCAGCACCTTTCTTTGTTTCCTTTTCTTTTGCCTTTTTGATTTAAATCTTGTTTAAACCCTGCAAATGGGGTTGTTTTTCAATATGCAAATGATCCTATCTCCCTTTTTAGGAAAAAAAAAATCCCCCAGATATTTTAAATATGAATGCATTGGGAATTTAAAAGGCGTCTGCAGGAAACAAGCCCACAGCTATAGTTCTACTATTGATAACTCAGACACGCTGTACTCAAGTCATCTAGTTCAGATCGTGTAGATGGAACTACCTGGCCAATTTAATTAAATTCAACAAACACTGAGCAGGCATTGTATTAGGCCTTGGAAAGTGCAAATATGTAAATAAGACATGATTTGGGCCATCATGGAGCACAGTGGAATAATTTTATTTACTTATTTCTTTGTTTAAAATTTTTATGGAGGTAGAACACACATGCATAGTACAGTGCACAAATTGTAAATAAATGGATGTTCTCGTATGATGGCCACCATGTCACTCTATGTTTCTAGCACCCAGAAAACACCCTCATGCTCCTTCCCACTCTGTACTCTCTGAAAATAACCATACTTCTATCTTTGTAGATTTGTTTTGCCCATTCTTGTACTTCGTAAAAATGAAACCCTATAGTATCCTTTTGTGTCTGGCCTCCTTAGTGCATCATTTTGGTTTGATTCATCTGTGTTGTTCTGTGTAGCAGACTTTTTTTTTTTTTTTTTTAATGCTATGTAGTATTCTGTCACAGAATAGAGGGCAATTTATTTCTCTGCTCCACTATTAATGGGTATTTGGATTATTTTTGTCCAATTGCTATAATTATTTGTGTTCATATCATTTGGCCAACATGTGCACTTACTCATAAGAGGGGAACTGGTAGGTTTTGGAACTGGTATGATATGTCTGTGTTCAGCTTTGGTCAATATTACCAGATATTACCAGGCAAAGCACAAGAAATCTAATTGCTGTACAAATCACTAACACTTGGTATTGTCAGTCCTTTTAAGTTTAGCCCTTCTGGTAGATGGTATCTTATTATGATTTTAATTTGTATTTCCCTGATGATTAATGATGCTGAGCACTTTTTCGTGTATTTATTGGCCAAATGGCTATTTTGTGAAGTGCCTTTCAAGTTTTTTGCTCACTTTTTATTTTATTTTTTTAAAAAGGTACTTTTTTAAAAAAGGTATTTTTTGTTCTTTTTTGTTTTATTTTATTTATTCATTTTTAGAGAGGGAAAGAGTGGGAGAGAAACATCGATGTGTGTGGTTGCATTTCACGTGCCCCCTGCTGGGGGCCTGGCCTGCAACTCAGGCATTTGCTCTACATTGGGAATTGAACCAGTGACCCTTTGGTTCTCAGGTGGGTGCTCAGTCCACTGAGCCACACCAGCTAGGGCTTGTTCACTTTTTAGAAATAACAGATTTATTAAGTATAATTTACATAACTTACAACTTAACCTTTTGCTCACTTTTCATATTGGATTTTTTTTTTATTGGTTTATAGGATTTGAAATATAGTCTGGATACAAAGTCTTCATCAAATATATATGTATCAGAATATTTTCTGGCAATTTTTCCTTTAACTGTCTGGTTAGTATATTTTAATGAATAGAAGTTCTTAATTTTACTGAAGTCCACTTTGCCAATCTTTTATGATTATTGTTTTTTTGTGCCTGTTTAAGAAGTTTTCACTTACTTTAAGGTCATGAAGATATATTCCTATTTTCCTTCTAGAAGCTGTATTTTACCTTTCACATTCAGGTCTGCAATGCATTTCTAATTAATTTTTGTGTTTGGTGTTTGGAGAGAGTCAAGATTTTTTCCCCCTCCATATGAATATCTAATTGATCCAGCACCATTTATTGAAAAGACGTTTTCATTTCCTCCTTTAAATTTCAGCGTTGCCTTTGTTGTAAATTAGGTGCCAAAGTTTACATTTTTCTTTTTCTGGATTCTTTGTTTTGTTCCATATGTGTCCTTGTGTCAGCACTTATGGTCTGAATTTTTGTAACAATATATTAAATGTATGTTCTTCAAAGTGGCCTTTGCAGTTTATAAATCTCAGAATCAGTTTGTTAATTTCCATAAAAACACTGATACAATTATTATTGGAATGGCATTAAATCTATATATCAATTTTGGGAGAATCGATATCATCCAAACTGTAAGTATATCTCTTCTTATTTATTTACGAATTTACCACTTTTAAGTTATTCATAACAAAACATGGAAAATTGTTTTAAGTGCTCATTTCTTAAATACATCCAGTAATTGCTTCACGATCTGTAGTATGATAATTAGCATAGGTTGTGTTAAGAAAATTCTTTTGAGGAGAGAAAAAGACTATTTATTATCAGAGATCAAATTTAATTTTGAAAAGTAACTTACTAACTGAAACTTACCCTTTAAGAATAGATGGCATTTTTTTGTTCTGTTTTTTTAATGCATCTCAAAATATGACTGATCCTCCTTTGTAGTCTTTATTCTCCTTTTGAGGCTTTGTTTATTTGATGTTGTGACTTCTCATCACCCTGTCTTATGCAGTTATAAATGTAATAACAAATTAAAAATTAGTTGCATTTGGAGAATTTTCTGACATCCCTTGAGATTTTTCAGTATGCCCTGGATATTGTGAAAATGAAGACCGGGAACGATGCTTAGATACAGACTTTTAAGCAATAGAACATGCAGCTATATGGGCCTCACTCCCTCAAACTTTTTCTTAGATGTTCTAAAAATCATATATATATTTCATGCTTTAAGGTTTTAAAGCTTTGATTATTGCCATCTTCAGGCAGCCAAAAACAACTACATAGAACTTTCAAAGCTTATTGGTTCTGGCTAGGTTAGCTTAGGTTGAGTAGGAGTTTGAATAGACAACTTCTGAAGTTCCTTTCAAGTTTAAATTTTAGGATTCTGGGAATTTATAACATCCAAGAATCACAGAATGTTAGAACTGGAAGGAACTTTAAGATAATCTTGTTCAGACCACTCATTTTACAGATGAGGAAAGCTACCCAAAGTGAAGAAATGAAAGTAGAGCTCCGGAGAGACAGCTTTGGGGGGAGTGGCAGGCGGGCCAGAGATCAAGAGGGTGGAGGCCTGACCTCACACAATTACTCAATACAGTGACCTGAAGAGGAAGAAAGGAGAAGAGAGGCCACATACAGCTTTAGCAGTCCTTCCAGGAAATTTATCACAGAGGTTGGACCCTCTGTGTAACTGGGGCCAGCTGGTGTCTTCTGATCAGGAATCAGCAGCGGCCATGCTGTGTGAGGTCACCCCAGCACGCAGAGCTGGCCAGACATCTGCGTTTGCTTCATGAGCATGGCTGCTTCTCCTGGTTTCGCAGAACTGTGTTCAGAGCTCATTCTGCTTTGTTCTAATGTTTCTAACTTTGCAGGTTTTGGGTAGCTGTAGTGGGGCCCAGCGTATCCTCCATGGCTTCCAACCTGTTCATGGCCTTGTTCTTCTTCTGGATTCTTCCTTTACCATATTCCTAACGGTCTTTGTCTTTGGAGCCCTGGGTCTGGGGTCAAAACCCTCTCCGTTTTTTAGCGTGCCTGGAGCGTCCCCCGCACTGACAGGGTAGACTCCAGACTACTTCATTCTTGCTAACTTTCTTTATCCTGCCATCACTGTGTGCTGTAACCTGTTTAGTCACCTCCCCACCCTAATCCAGAGAGTCTCCGACTAAACCCCTGCTTTACTTGTTCACCGCTCTGATGGGAAACATCTTCGTAAATGCCAAGCACTCCACACTTGTCTTTAGTGTCTTGTATTTTCATGAGACATTTGAACACAGTTGACAGCCTTTGGTACTCATTATATGATCATGCTTCAGGACCTCTGTTTTAGTTGATTATTATGTGGAGAGCCTTGAAAAACAAAATGCCCAGTATGTGGCATCACAAGCCCAGGTGTCACTTGGACATAGCTTTTCTCTCATGTTGTTCGGATCATACAGTCATTAAGGACACTGAAAATACCATGCCAGGCTAAATGCTACACACTATGGAAATCAAATGCCGGAGAAATTGGGGTGTATTAAGCAAATTAAAGAGAATGATTTTTCCACAGTTTACAAAGAGATTCAACAGTGAATAACCCTCCTTGGTACATTTATGTGTTTCAAAGATTATTACAGGTCACTAAGCCTTTGAGAGAAAGTATAATTTAAAGTTAAGTCATCGGGAACCATGGCTTATTAAAGATTAATTAGATATTAAAAAAAGTTTGTGAAATAATTTCTTAAGTCAGTTGGAAATAATTAGTTTATTTTGTTATATTTGATTTACACCCAACTTCTTAGGAATGCGTGATGGAGTAAAGGCACAATTATAGCTAGCGGTGTTTGTTTTTTTCCTCGCTGTTTCAAGAATCTTCTGCACTGATTGGTTCACACCTTTCATTTTTCCTCCTGTAAGTGTGTGTAACCATAATCATGAACTTTGGAGGTCGTGGGCTGTGCAGAAGGAAATGATAGAAAGGGCTGTGGGTGATTGAAAATGTTAGGGCCTCTATGTTATCTGTAAAGAAACCAAGTTGTTTTTGGCCCATTATTAGTTGACAAATGTCATAGTCAATGTTTCCAGTGTGGTGGTATGTTTGTAAAGATTAGGGAGTAGCATTCTTTTTAGACATTTTAAGGTGCCTTTTTACAGAGCAGTTGATTACTTGGGGTAGAGCGTTCTCTCAGGTGGGATCCAGTGAATAGTCTTAAACAACTGATGATCCAGAACATTTTGTTGTTAATGTTTGTGTGTAAATTACTCTTCCAAAACACAGCATTAGCCTTGTATTTGGATTTCCTTTACTTAAGATTCAACAGTGAAAGATGGGTGTGCTTGACACCTTACAAGTCACGTGTGTTAATTCATCTAGGTTAAAAAGGTACATATTCAATCAGAGTGACATAAAGTCTAAAAGGAAAGTTAGGATTTAAATAAGCACATGAGTAATTATAACTTAAAAAAACAGAGGGAATTGTCTTTCTGGTCCAAGTTGACTTCTTCAGCTACAGTTTCTGGTTTTAGAACGTTTCATCTAACTTTCTCAACATATTATGAAGATCTTGAGCATAGTTTGCCCACATTTTAAAAAATATACAGGCAGGTTGAGGAAGATATATCAAATTCCATGTTGGTTGTATGTCCTCCTTAGGCAGCTTGTAAAATCTTGTTTTTACGATGCATATGTGGCCCAAGACAATTCTTCTTTTTCCAGTGTGGCACAGAGATGTCAAAAGATTGGACAGCCCTGACTATATTGCATAATAAATTTACATTATGATCTAATAAAATTTACCTGATGGGGGGAAAAAACTGAAGAAAGCCGGAAGACAGCAGGAAAAAAAAAATCATGTGTGTATATTTGGTAACAATTTAATGTAGTATTCTGATAACAGTAATCTGTGTACTCATGGTCTCCTTTGTGAGAATGTAAGATTCTTAGAAATATATTTTGTTCATTTTCATGCCCATTATAATGCTTTTGCACATAGCTGGTACTTAACAAATATTTATTAAATTAGATTCATATCTTTTGTTTTCTAACATGATAAACAGAAATATGAAGCCAGAATTTTTAGGAATGAAGTGCTTCTGCTTAAAATACACACATGATTAGGATATAAATGGGCTAAATTACCTAAATAATTCTCTCACTTTCTGGCTTTATTATTAGACTCCTAGTTTATGCCTAGCAGGCTATTAGTACTCTTAGGCTAGTTTGTCATTGTCATTAAGCCCTTTATGAAGTACAAAAACAAGAGTATTCAATGACTAATTTAAGTTAAATACAGTGAATATAATGTGCATAGAAATGGGAGGCCCATTAAAATGAACATTTCTATTAGTCTAACTTTTTGAACGTCATCTGATTGGGGCATTATTATGGAAGAGCAATTAAATTTATTTTTAAAAGGGCTACATTTCTAAGAACTATGTTTCTTCAGATTAGCTGGAGGTCTCTAAGGGCCTAGAACTGTATCTGAAAGGGTAAGTGATTATATTTGTCAGGGTTCAGACAGGAAATATGGCATACTTAAACTTGGTTTCTAGGGAATGTTTAATAAACAAGAATATTTGTGAATGTGTTGGCAGGCGTTAAGGAAACCAAAATGGGATAATGACATTCTGAGGCCAGCAAAAGTTGGGCACCTTCACTAAAGGGGGGCTAGGGCTAGGGCTAGGGTGTGGGAACAGTGGCAAGAGCCCCAGAAGGGTGTGACCTGCTATGTGAAGAGGGCTGCCTGCCTGCAAGGAGCCACGGCCTTCAGCGGAGGACCAAGGCCAACCAACCCCTGCTGAGCAGACGTCCCTGACTTCCCTCCTACATTGGGATCTCCTGCCAGTGCCTTCAATTGGAACTTATAGGAAGTTGGAGAGAGGAGGATCCCTTTGATGCAAGGCATTATGGGTCAGCCTCCCAGGGCACAGAATAGGGTAGAGAAAGAAGGTGGACAGGCAAACAAAGTTATGGGGATCAGTGAATATTGGTTGAATAAATGAACAGCTGCATACAACTTTTCTTAATGGGTAGTTTTGTTTCTTTTAATTAACAGTGGTACCGAGTGCCTTTTAAAAATTCTGCAGTACTTGAATGAGCTAATTAGTATTTAGTGAGCGCCTACTATATGCAAAGCATTTTGCCAGGCCTGTTGCTATTGATAGAGGGTAACTTTCTAAGAAAACTAGCCGGTACTGGAGTTGTAACTCCCTTTCAATAATATATAGATACTGAAAACAACCAATCAGGTATTGACATTAAATAACTGGAGGTGACATAAAGTAATCTAAGCACCTCATTTCAAGTAAATTTGGGAAGCTGGGTTTTTAAAGCCATCCTATAGTGCAGCTTTGTCCAGTAGAACTTTCTGCAGTGATGGAAATGTTTTATTTTTTCTTTTTTTAAATTTATTTATTTAAGTTCAAATACATTTGTCCCCACCTTCCCACCACCACTTTCCCATGCTCCCCTCCCCCACCTCCCTCCCTCAGTCCTTCCCCACTTTGGCTTTGTCCATGAGTCCCTGATACACGTTGCTTGACTTGACCCTTCCCTTTCCCTGCCCACCCTTCCCTCCTTCCCTCTTGACTCTGTTGGTTTCTTTTTTCCTTCAATGTTGCTGGTCATATTTTCCTTGCACTTTCATTTTGTTGTTTAGGTTCCACTTATAGGTGAGATCATATGGTATTTGTCTTTTGTTCCCTGGCTTATTTCGCTTAGCATAATGCTCTCGAGTTCCATCCATGCTGCCGCGAAGAGTGGTAGTTCTTCTTTTCTTCCTGTTGCGTAGTATTCCATTGTGTAAATGTACCATAGTTTTTTGATCCAATCATCTACTGACGGGCATTTAGGTTGCTTCCAGCACTTGGCTATTGTAAATTGTGCTGCTATGAACATTGGGGTGCATAGGTTCTTTTGTATTGGCATTTTGGGGTTCTTAGGGTATAGTCCCAGCAAGGGAATCACTGGATCAAAAGGCAGTTCCATTTTTAGCTTTTTCAGGAAATTCCTAATTGTTTTTCACAGTGGCTGCACCAGTCTGCATTCCCACCAACAGTGTACTAGGGTTCCCTTTTCTCCACAGCCTCACCAGCACCGGTTGTTTGTTGATCTGTTTATGATGGCCATTCTGACCAGTGTGAGGTGGTACCTCACTGTGGTTTTAATTTGCATTTCTCTGATGGCTAGTGATGCTGAGCATCCTTTCATGTCTCTGGACCCTCTGTATCTCTTCCTTGGAAAAGTGTCTGCCCAGATCCTTTGCCCATTTTTTGATTGGATCGTTTGTCTTCTTGGAGTGGAGTTGTGTGAATTCTCTATATATTTTGGAAGTCAAACCTCTATTTGATATATCATTAGGAAATATATTTTCCCATACGGTTGACTCCCTTTTCATTTTGCTGATGTTTTCTTTAGCCGTGCAGAAGCTTCTTATTTTGATGAGGTCCCACTTGTTTATTCTTTCCTTTGTGATGAAAATGTTTTATATCTGCAGTTTGATGTGGAAGCCGCTGGCCCCATGTGGCCTATTAAGTACTTGAAATTTGGCCAGTATAACTGAGGACCTGAATTTAAAATTTTTAGTTACATGTGGCCAGTGGCTATCTTATTGGACGGTGCAGCTGTGGTTAGTTGTTAAGTAAATATATGCTCCCTGATTTGATTTTTGTATGAAATCCTTTTAAAGTAAGAAATTGGATCTTGCATTTTCAGGTTTTCAGATTCTTAGCCTCTCTATATAGAAAACATGCAAATACTGGTGACCAGAATGTAAAGTGAAAAGAAATCAAAAGCAACTAAGATGAAGCAGGTCCTAAGGCTTGGCTAATAAAAGCAAAGGAAAAGATACAGGAATCCTTTTATGTTATACAATATATGCATTCCAAACGTAGTTATATTTATTTAGACTGAGCTGTAAATATGTAAAAATAGATCATTGTGTCCAGGTTTCTCATCATTAAAAAGTCCGCTTCAATTAAAAAAATCCATTTCTTTCTATGATGTAATTCTTCTGGGTATTTGATCCTTCATTATCATACTAGTTGCTTATCAATAAATTATCAGTGAAGAAATATCTGTTAATATCCTATCAAATGGTATTTTAAAGTGGTATTAAATTAGCAAAGCTATTGTAAGCTTGTTGATCAACACACAAACAGAACTTGTTGAATGAAAATGGCACTTTAAATACGAAGATGCAATTATTTTTCTTCTTTGCCTTTCACTTTTGAAAGAATTTTGTCAAAAACCCAGCTAAAGCTATGCCGAAGTGATAAGGTATGACGAAGGAAAGCTGTGGCGGTAGTGTGTGGGGTAGTCCATGCTTTGTGACTGACTCACCTTCCTTTAATGTATTTTTCAAGTTTGTATAATTATATCCAGACTTAAGCTTTCTTTCTTTTGTTCATTTAATTGGGTTCTTAAGATAATACTAACACAACAATGACATTTTGACTTACTTTCATGTGTGATAAAACACATAATTAACTCATAGGTTTTGAAAATATAAAAATTAAAACCAGCTTTCTTCCATGACACGGGTTCCTCCTACTTACCTGTTGTCATAGTAACCAGGTAAACACCAATAAAACCAATGGGCATCAAAAAAGTTTCTCAACAGTAATTTGTGCTGCAAATTCATAGGATCTTTAGAAAATTAATCTTATTTGGGCAGAGGAAGGAAAGATTCAAGTAATGGAAGAGAGGAAGTCAAACTTTATTTGAATACGGAGAATAGAAGGGGTGGAGGTCTGTATATTGCTGAGAAAAGCATTTTCAGAGCAGACCGTTCTGGTATTTTATACCAATTACGTGCAGCTATTGCTTTGAATAAATTTTGCCGTCCTGCTGAGATTTCCTTTTTACAAATCCTGGAGCAATTATAAGTTGGAAGTCTGGAATGTATAAACAATGTCCTTTGAACAGTAAATGAGCCTCATTCTTATAAAACTCAAGGGTTGGAAAGTACTACCTTTTATTCTGTGGTTCTCTGCCTTTCCTTCCCATTGATTGTTGCACAGAAACTAGCGTCACCTTTGAGTGTACAAAAACATGAATTATTGCCTAGAAATACTTTCAAATAATCACTTCCATCAAATTAACAAAATCTCTCTGTTGCTATCACAGTGTAATCAGTATTCTTAATATCTGTTCAGTATAGCTATTGATTATATGTGTCTGAGTTTCCAACCTTAACACAACCGATTACGTTTATCTGTAGACCTGGAAACAAAACACTGCACCAAGTGAGTGTTCATGAGGGGAAAAAATGACCATAGCTTTAGACCATAACTTTAGACTGAGTTTCCACATGTCAACTTGTTTTATGTGACAAAGCAGTCTGCACTACTCATGGCAAACAATATATAGAATCTGAAAGAGAAGGCAACTGTCACTTGGAGTTAACTATAAAAAGCCTGAACTCCATTATTTTGCTGAACTTACAGACCTTATACAATGTTTACAATAAGATTTGGAGAGTTGCCTAGCATTGGAATATATACAATTAAACAACACAGTTGAACAGCCCTTTTATGTCAGCACTGCTAAAGACCACCACTATACTCACATGATAGTCATTCTTGGAACTCTTAGCATAAACAGGAATAGAGAACATTCATTTGTAATTGTATCTAAGTGCATGAAGGATTTTACTTTATTTTGTTTCATTATTTTTTCTATTCTATTCTATTCTATTCCATTCTATTCTATTCCATTCTATTCATATAAACCCCCATGGAAACTAAAGATAACAATAATAAAGAGATCACCGAATGAGAATTATTTCTTTGTCAAAGAATGTAATGCTTTTATTTTGTTTGCAACTGAGCCTAACCCTTCAGCTCTTTGGACTTTTATGTAAGCTTATGTAAATAAAGGAGATTGTGTTTGAATGTATTACAAGGCGAATTTTATTTGTTTAGAAATTAACTTTACACTAGAAATTAACACAAAATGCACTTACTGGTTCCCTTTTTGAGAAATTTACTTCAAATAACAAATGCAAAGAGACAACAGAATATCGGAGATTAAAATGAAAGCAAACACAGCCTAGGTTTTAAGTCCCCATCCATGTTTTGTTGAAGTTAGGTTAGGTCCATTTAAGAGTAATAGGCCAGAAAGGTTGACCATTTATCCTTGATGGTAACAATAAGAAGGATATACAACCGAAGCACTTTTTTTTGGAAAGTGGAAATATTTAAGATATTGGTTTTTAGTGCCATCTTTAAGTAATATACATATATATTTTTAATACACATTTTGGTGGATTTTCCCTGTAATAATGTTCTACCTGTCAGTTTCCTAGAGACGTTTAGCTTTATAGCTCTGAAAAGTTTACAGCAACACCAAAATAAAGCACAGCTCTATCCTGTGACTCAATGCTGAAAGGAAGGTTTGCGCTCCATTTAGGGCAGTGGGGCCAGTGACTCCAGCTGTGTTTGCCTGTTTTCTAGTCTGGTGTCTAAAGTTTGGGAATTTGTTAAGCATGTTTCTAGAGAGGTTTGAGCTGCTTGACAAAGAGTTGACCTGTTATATGGCCAAAAATCTAAAAAATAAAAGACTGTCAACTTATGAATCATTTGCAGCATGACATTTGAATGACTGGTACAGTACCTCAAAAAATTAAAAGGTTATAAAATTATAAAGGTTAAAAGTGACCTGAAATAAGATTTTGCAATAAAAAATGAAATGTTTGTCTCCCCCTAACCATGGCCTGAAACTTACAAAGTCTTAATACAGACAACTTTTCATCCTTTACTTTCTCTTATAATGTAAGTCCCCAGTTCTCAAAACACCTAGTGGGCCTCCACTTATAATCAGAATATATGAAAGTTTACATTGAATCATACCAAAGGATTTTGTAAACGTGGTTTTTTTCCCTACTTTTAGAAATAAAGGAGGTACTTTTCAGAGCATTAGTCATTTGGACAATGTTAACCAAATGGCCCAAGTATCCCTTAAATACCAAATGAATCAATCATCTGTGAGTGTGCCTAGACCATTCTTGGACCTATTTATGTGTTTAGTACTTGAGAGTAATGTGATCCACACACATTTGTGAAGTACTACTGGCTTTTTGTTTGTTTAAAAAAAAAAATTCTTATTTCATGTTTTCTCTGTTCCAAATTTTCCATACTTTAATGAATAAATTTGGTAACGATTTTATAAACTTTAAATATATCTCCATCAAATAAATATTTTTTCCAGACCAAAGTATCTTAATTTAAAAATTATACTCTCGTGGAAATATCTCTGCTCTTTGAATCAGTTTAGTTCTCCGTTTTGTTTTTTGGAAGGGCAATAATGACATCTTTCTAGAGCAACTTAGATGTGCTTGAATCTTGCACATAGTAAGATTAGTTTTTTAACTTTATTCCCATTAAGTAGCTCTTTATGCCCAGTGTTTATTGTGCTTTTGGTTTATGGTTCCTGTTGGGCTGCTTCCTTCCAGGTAATCCAACTAACCCCCAAACATTGTTCCAGTTGTAACTGATAGTTTAGTGGGCTCTGTTAAGCTTCTTTTTATGGATGTCGAAGATAATGCATTACCTTTTGGATCTGCTTTCCTGCAGCTCAACCATATCAGCTCAGTGTTATTAAAGGGTAGATTGTTGTTACATGTAAATGTGGATGTTTTAATGTGTACCTCTCCTTTCAAATGCTATATAAAAATGTTAAACTAAGCTAGAAATGAGTCTGAGAGAGACTGTTGTTGGAACTTAAAAGAATTATGACATGATTCTTACGTGGGTTTCTTGTTAAATTTCCTTCTGTAATAATGTTTTTTGCACACATATTCTTAATTAAGCATATGGAGGATTCAGATCCTCCAAATATGTCAGAAGACATATCCGCACCCTTGGAGAGAGTACACCACAACTAGGCAAAACAGTGTATTGTTAATAGCCATTAGCAACCTAAGGTGAGGGCAATGGATGGTATGGGGAGAACGTTCTATAGAAAACTTAAGAAACAGACCTCCCTTCTGTCCAGGAGACATCACAAAAACTCTGGCTTGGACAACATTTGTGCTCAGTGTTGAAAGGAAGGTGACGATCCTGTTGGGAGGCGTTGGGGGCAGAATCGCTGTGCTGGGTTTGGGGTAGAGAGAAGAGCAGGGCAGGAACATTCTGGCAAAGCCGTGAAGGAAGACCAGACAGGCGGCAAGTTCTTACCTTATCCTTGGGGCAGTGAAGAACCGCAAAAAGTTTTAAGTTAAGGAATGACAATATTTCAGAGAGATTAATCCAGCATGTGCATGAAGAATGAAGGGGAAAGAAACTCTGTGAATAATAAGGCTTTGTTTGTATGAATTTTAAAATGGACTCTTTGGGAACTTTGTCTCAGATTTCTTGAAGCCCCCCCAGATCAGGTACTGTCTATATTATTTAAACAAACTTAGTGTTAAACAGCTCTTTTCATACTGACCATAAAAATAGTCTAAGTACAAAATCAAATGTGCCTGGGATGTGTACAAAAGAGATCTGACCAATTTTTCATTAATTATTTGAATTTGGAATCCTACTTTGTAAGACTCAAGTACTATTTAACTCCATCTAGTAAACTGTAGGAATTTCCTGGCAAATATAAGCTGTGATACGATTAGAATTCATTGTAACACAGTAAGTTGTTATTAACACTAATGACAAAATTAATAATGATAATGATTTACAGATAACATTTAATGAGTATATACCATGTGCTAGCCATTGTTTCAAGGAGTTTATATGTATACAATTTACTATTGTTAAAATATACATAGTTAAGTGTGAATGTATCTATCTCATGTTAGAGTTAACAGTAGTAAAAGAGAACAACAGATTGATGTGCTTGATAAATAGAACAAATTTAATCAATAGTGCCTCTTTTTATATAATTAAGAAAATACCTGTGTACTAGGCACTGTGGGAAATGAACAATGTCAATGTTTTATACCGATAAATCTATACTATAGTTAATTAACATATGCTAGAAAGTAAAAGTAAATTGGGTGCTCAGAATAATATTTGGGGAATGTGATGTGGAGCTACTCCAAGGAGAACACCAGCTTGGATTTGTTTTTCTTTTGCATCTACACCCACACAACAGCCTCATGGCTTTCAAAATGTTATCTGTGGAGTTTTATCTTCATAGCTTTGGAGCACCACACTCAGTGAGCATCATGGTTGTCTGCGTTAGGCCTCAGATCCTGCCAGTGCAGGCTGAGCATCTCTTATTAAGAATCTTCTCATTCCTTCTTTCAGAAATGCATAGCCCTGCCCTCTTCCCACTATCTATTGTTTTATCATTTCCCTATGAGGTCAGCTTTTTGCCTCTTTACTTCACTTTATTTTTTGAATGCCTTTTTAACTTACGTGTGGAGTTACAATCCAGAATGTGTATTCCCTGTCATTATACATGTTGTCTTGTCACAAGTCCCTCCGTGCTTTCCAAGTTGTTTACATAAGCCTGTGGCTTCGGTGAGAGTTACAGGGATACCACTGAGGTCCTGAGGGAAAAGAGAAGGTCTGGATCTAAATGCTGAGATTAGTGACTCCCTGAAGGAAGATGATCTGTGGGGTGGTGGGTACCAAGGTGGGCAGTTCAAAACCATTGGATAGTGGCTCTGCGGGAGGGTTGTCCAACTCAGAAGAAGCTGAACCTACTAGAGAAATCATGAGTATAAAAAACAGCTGGAAGCTCTCTCAGGGCCCTGCATACCCTAGTTGCCACTAAGGGCCACATACCTTTTAAAGGCAGAATCCAAGGAAGCCCGGAGTCAGGGCAATGGTGGCAGCAAGGGCCCAGGAGATGAGAAAGAGACCCAGGCAAGAGCCTTCACATCCAAGCAGACAGATAGAGAAGACTCTGCTTTGAATTAAGGCTGCGAGACTTGGAAAAGAGGCTGAAAGTGCCGTGAAAGAATGGTCTAGTGTGTAAACATGAGCCAGACCGTGTAGAATTTGAGAGTGGATGCCTATACCAAGTCTAATTTGCATGTAGTTTATTCCTCGAGATTCTTTTGTGTTTGCTTGTAAACAGTTACCAGCCAGCCTTTTTTTTCTGTTTGAAATGACTTTCTGAACATGCAGGGCTGAAGGACCCAGAGTGGGGAGGAAGGCACTGTCCGGAAGAAAGTACAACTGCATGAAACCTAGTGGTGGCTCTGTGTTTGGAGGACAAATCTGTATTCCTTTAGGTGATGACAGAAAATTTCCCAAGAAGTGGCATCAAACAAACTTTGTGTAAGGGTCGCCTGGGGCTGGGTTTTTTGGCGTATGTACATGTAACCAGTAATCTTCTCAGCATGGGTAAATATTAACTCCTATCATGGGCGAGGGCAGAACTAATGCTAACAATTCATTTTTTCAATGAGCTGTTATGAAACTAGCCTCATACCTATTTTGATATAAAAGTTCAGATCTCTCTTGACTGGTAAATGAGATGTTCCCTTTTCAAACCTGAATTAATGAATAAACGTTGCCTTTATGATGCCTTACATTTTAGGGGTTTTTTTTAAGCCTCATGGATAAAGTTTTCACAGATTTTCCTGCCCAAGATAGAAGTCAATCCTGTCTACTTAAGCTATACATTTTAGCTTTATCAAATGATCAAGATCGAATATCCCACATGCTGAACATCATAGTTATTTACTTTTAAAGGTCTTTTTAAGTTTTTTATTTGTTAATTTTAGAGAGAGAAAGAGAAACCTCAACTTGCCGTTTATTCCTTCTATCTATACATTCATTCATTGGTTCATTCCCGCATCTTCTTTGACGGGGGATCTAACCTGCAACCTTGGTGTATCGGGACAGCACTCTAACCAACTTAGCTACCAGGCCAGGGCAAAAATACTGCTCTTTTAAATGAAAACTAGTCAAAGTAATGAGAAAGTACCTTGCATGGGCTTTTTGTTGTTGTTAGAACTGGAAGAATTAAAATAAGTTTACTTTTATTAAGCTGACTTTATATAAGCATCCTTTTAATGCTAGACCATAAAAAGCAGACCCACTAGCGGGGTGAATGTGTGTGTTTCCCCTCCTATCCATTTAATAACGATACTATAACCATGCTGGCAAAACAACCCCAAAGTAAATGAGATAAAACCATGAATCTGTGTTCCCAGGAAGATTGTTAATAAGCTGCTTATAAGCAGGGGTCATGCCTTCAATTGTTTTGAGACCTCTGTTACACACATACTAATAAGTACTTGTCCAGTGACCCAAATCTACATATAATATCTTATTCTAAGAAAGTAGCTACTGCTATTCCTTTAATTCCAAAGGTATACATTCTCTTCCCCATACATCAACATCCTTGAAATCAAAGTGTGTATATGTGCCTGTGTGTGTGTGTGTGTGTGTGTGTGTGTGTGTATGCATGCATGCATGCATATACATAGTGTCTGAGGGGCTATCAGCCTGGATGAAGGTCCAGTTCCTCGAGAGGGGGTTTGTGGATTTATGTTTATTTGTGATAGCTACCTAGGGACATGACCCATCTGCGACCACTTGAAATTCTCTCCTTGAGGTTTTCCTGTGCCACACTGGTTGTGTGGATGCAGTGGCGGTTGGTAGCTAAAATCCTCAGGGGAGTTTTTTTCTTCTCTTCACTCGGTCACAAGCATGAGAAATGCACATGTCCTTGTTGTCTCTTTCAGCGTGGTAAGTTTATTTCTTGTTTGCCCTTCCCCAGAGAATGGCACCCTTTGGGGTCTCAGCTTCCTGTAGCACTCCTCCATTAGATTTCTCGTGTGAGAGCATGTTTTATTTCTAAGGGGTGCATAGTAGAGTGGTATATTCCATTGTTGATGGCACCTTAGGTTTGTTGAAACACAGTTCTTGTTAGGGTTGCAATTATCCAGCGGATCCATGGCATTTGAAAGCCGAGAGAGAGGTTCTGCTGATTGGCTGGCTGCCTGTGGGTCCAGAAAGCTTATTTTGTGTGGATGATGGTTACGATACCCTTGTGGATTCAAAGGTACGAATCTTTCTGGGTGACAATTAATGTCTTAACAGTATTTCTGCTAAGCTTCTTCAGGGTTTGGGAAACAAAGTCCCACTGTAGTTTCTTCATCATGGTTCTTTACTATGCCTGAGATTGACTTTGAGATGACACTTAAGTGATATGATCAGAAATCTGATTGGTATTTAATCAGAAGTCCTTTTTCTTCTCATTAGCTCTCACAAAATACCCTTTCTTGTCCTTCATGGCTAAACTTTTACTTTACAAACTTACTAATGTGTTGCGTCCCTCTTGTATTTCTCATAGCAATTACTAGTTCTTACCCGCCTTTTTGATATCACACGTGCAGAGTAGAATACCTTCCCAAGTTATGATCTTTACTTGTTAACAGATTATTTGTTTCTCTCCTTGACAAGTATTGCCAATACTTTATGCTTCTGTCCCTGGATGATTCTCTTCTTCTTTGGGGAAAAGAAAAAACAAGAGGAAGAGGATTAAGTTATTTATGGCCCACTACTGTCAGGTACTTTATGAAATTATTTTATTTAACTCTCATAGCAACCTGTGGCAGATAGTCATTATTATCCTATTTTATATATGGGGAGACGGAGGTTCCCAGAGGTGAAGCACTTGCCCAAGGTGCCACTGACAACAGATAAAGAGCCGGGCCAGGATTGAAACTTGTCATGTTGCGAAGCCAAACTGTTTTCACTCTACCTCATTGTTTCACTTGAGGGCAGAACTTTACCTAGTTCTTCTTTTTATTTTCTTTTTTAAGTAAAGCTCATTAAAGCGATTTATTCACAGTAAACATTCAACACACGTGTATGGTTCAACTAAAAGTTGATGCTTCTTTTCGACATCATAGCTGTAGGCCTTGAGGCCTGAAATTTGGACTTTGTGTTATATACATGCTGGTTTTGGCTACTGTGTTAACATTTAAGAAATGAATATTTTTACCTCAGATAAAAACAAAAACTGAGGCCTTGTTAATCTAATTCTCAAGTTTAAACACCTTAAAATTAGTCCCATATCTGCTTTGGTGTCTCATTTTCACCATGGATGCCCAATTTAGAATTTTTTTTCTGTTTAGGATTTTGACAAATCGTCAGTTCAAAGCAAACAATATTTTATATTTATATGTATATACTGAAAATTTCAGCACTTATAATATAATTTGAGTAAATTTAATGTCATAAAATAAAGTAAAATTTTTAGAAAATTTGTATAGGTATGATTGACAAACATAATCTAATCTAACTCACTTGGAATTATAATAAATAGCAATAAAATTATAATAATATACTTTGAATACACACACACACACACACACACACCCCCGCATAATAATACACAGGTACATTTTAAGCGAACAAAAATTTTTCTCAATTAAGTGTTAGGATTACCTAGAGAGGGAGGCTTTGTGAAAGCTAGATGACATTCATAGTTACTAAGTAAAAATTGAAATTCAGAAGAGAGAGGGAGTGTGTGTGTATACGTACCTATAGTCCTACCAAGGCCTAATTTATTTACCTGGCCTCCTGTTTCGTGCTGCTTGATTAGACCCAGGCGCAGGTTTTGGTATTCTGAACAAGCCTTCCAATCTGATGGGCTCTGCCATGAGCTTTGATGATTGATGAGCACTCTCAGGAGAAAGCATTAGAGAGAAGAGAGAGTTCCGTTCCACAGTCTTCACACTTGGTTCCTGAGCCAAGCCTGCTTTAATAATTTCATGCTAGGATTCCTTACTCCTGATACTGGCTGTGATCTGGTTAGTATCTGACTTTTTTTCACCCATAGACCTGGTCCCTCTTTGAAAGTAAGTAAGAGTCAGAATAGCCCGACTGCAGGCCTGAGGACAGACAGGTGAGGGTTGAAAAAGTGGTGCCTGTATCAAATAAAAAAGTAGAATGAAAATGTAGGACTGAGTTGGGCCTTGATTTTTTTCAATACCAGTGGCAATATACGTTTGTTGTGCAAAGACTGTACACAGCTTCCTTACAGAAAAAGAAGATATACAAGACTTTTAGTCTTGAATTTCTACAGAATTGAGTCATAATGTGTTGGGAGTGCTGTTTCCGTGTTGTAGTAATTATGCCGAATTCAAGTTTCATTATGTCACATATGTTGTCATTAGTAGTGACAGGTTGGCCGATTAATTCTTCTCTTTGGAAAACTTTCAAAGAAAGATCAACTTATTTGACTTTTTATCATTACGATTGTCTGTTTGATATTAATTCACTTTGGAACGTCTTCAAAACTCATTTGCTTCTGTGCCTTTTAAAAAAACTCTTGGCAAAAAGACAGTTTCAGATAAATATTAACAATTATATTTTTGGCTCTATAGTAGTGTGCTGTTTTGTAAATAAGCACGTTGCAGTTACTCTTGAGCAATTTCAAACTTAGTGGAAACCCTTCCTACTGTATACGTTGTGGGATGTGACAGGATTCCTAAACTGGAATTAGTGCATTCGTGTGGGCCTCACAAGGGCAAGGATCTTTGGTTATTCTTTGTATCCCAGGATTAGTGACGCGTTCAACAAATATTTGTTGAAGTCATGAGTAAATGGGCAATTGAATGAATTTAAGAAAATGTATGAAAACTACACTATTTTAAAAAGTCAATTTCACATTCAGAATGCTGCAGAGAATTACTTAAGAACCCATATATCTACCTTAAAGTATTAATCATTAACATTTGCCACATACACTTTACCTTCTTTTTTCATTTTAATTCAAGAAATAAAACATTGCTTTCTCTCCTTCCTCAAGGCACCTCCCATTGTGAATTTTGAAACCTTTCTTCATGTTCATGTCCTTATACTTTTTTTACATTTATGTGTACCAACAAAACAGTTTATAGTACTAGATTATTATGTTTTTGAATTTGTATTTATGACATCATACTGTATACTTGAGTATTGTTCTGCAGTTTTGTTAATTCAGTTATGATTTTGAGAAATACCCATGTTGACTACATATATATCTATTTTATTCATTTTATTGCTTTGTAGTTTTCTGTCATATACCACAATTTATCCATTCACGTGTTGATGCATATTTAGATTGTCGCAGACTTTATTTCACTGTGAACATTTGTATACGGTTCTGTGTTCACATGCGGGGCCTTCTCTGAGGAGTACTTGTGGGAGTGGGGTAGGAGGTCTTGGTGTGTTCTGTGCTCCCTGAAAGGCCTGTCTTTACTCACCCTTCTGCCAGCATGCAGGAGAGAGTCCCCTTCCTCCATGTGCCTTTGAAGAGGCTATACAGTATTTAGTTAATAGAATATGCAACGTGGGTTTTTTCTTTATAAGTTCATGGTGGATGGCTTAACTGCTGGTAATTTTGTGAAATTCAAATTCTTTATTATTATTATTATTTTTAAGTAATTTTATTGCTTATGCTATTACAGTTGTCCCATTTTTTTCTCTCCTGTATTCCCCTCTGCCCTGCACCCCCCATCCCACCAGCATTCCACCCACCCCTCAGTTCATGTCCTTGGGCCGTGCACATGAGTTCTTTGGCTTCTCCATTTCCTATACTATTCTTAACCTCCTCTTGTTTAATTTGTACCTACCATCTTCCCTGTACCTTTTCCCCCATTTTCTCCCCTCCCTCTTCCCCAGTCTCCATTTCTATGATTCTGTTCTTGTTCTAGTTGTTTGCTTAGTTTGTTTCTGTTTTTGTTTTTGTTTTAGGTTCAGTTGTTGATAGTTGTGATTTTGTTGTTATTTTACTGTTCATAGTTTTTGATCTTCTTTTTTTTCTGAGATAACTTCCTTTTAAGTCCCTTTAACATTTCATATAGTAAGGGCTTGATGACGATGAACTCCTTTAACTTGACGTTATCTAGGAAGTACTTTACCTGCCCTTCTATTCTAAATGATAGCTTTGCTGGATAGAGTAATCTTGGATGTAGGTCCTTGTCTTTCATGACTTTGAATACTTTTTTCCAGCCCCTTCTGGCCTATAAGGTTTTTTTTGAGAAATCAGCTGATAGTCTTATGGGAGCTCCTTTGTAGGTAACTGTCTCCTTTTCTCTTGCTGCTTTTAAGATTTTCTCCTTATCTTTAATTTTGAATAACTTAATTATGATGCGCCTTGGTGTGTGCTTCCTTGGGTCCAACTTCTTTGGGACTCTCTGAGCTTTGTGCATCTCCTGGGAGTCTATTTCCTTGTCCAGATTTGGGAAGTTCTCCTTCATTATTTGTTCAAATAAGTTTTTAATTTCTTGCTTTTCTTCTTCTCCTTCTGGCATCCCTGTGATTCGGATGTTGGAGTGTTTAAAGTTGTCCCAGAGATTCCTAAGCCTCTCCTCATTTTTTTTTGAATTCTTGTTTCTTCATTCTGTTCCCATTGAATGTTTATTTCTTCCTTCTGCTCCCAATCGTTGATTTGAGTCCTGGTTTCCTTCCTTTCACTGTTGGTTCCCTGTATATTTTCCTTTATTTTACTTCGCATAGCCTTCACTTTTCTCTCTATTTTGCAGCCACACTCAACCATTTCTGTGAGCATCCAGATTACCAGTGCTTTGAACTCTGCATCTGATAGATTGGTTGTCTGTTAATCGCTTAGTTCTTTTTCTGCGGTTTTGATCTGTTCTTTCATTTGGTCCATGGTTCTTTGTCTTGGCACTCCTGTCATGTTGTAAGGGGCAGAGGCTTAGATATTCGCCAGTGCAAGGCAACGCAGGTCACTGCATTGTGATGCTCTATGTGGGGGAGGGGTCTGAGAGGGAACAATGCCATTTGCTTGGCTCTCTGTGAGCTTTCAGTCACTTACCCTACTACCTACAAGTAAATTGGGCCCTTCTAGTGCTGATTCCCAGGTGGGTGGGTGTGTGTATGTTCTAGGACCCTGTGGGACTTTCCAGCGAAACCTCCTGTGAGGCTGGGAGTTTCTCCCACCACTGTAACCCCTACAGGTATTTATAGCCAGAAGTTTTTGAGGCTTTAGTTTCCCATGCTGGAACCCTGATTGCGTGTTGGTCTTGCTCCCCTCTCTTTCCTCCTGGTTTATTGCACGCAAATATGGAACTGCCCAGTCTGTCCCCTTTGCTCATCTCCTCCCCTCCTACTAGTTTGGATAAATGTTTCTTCTTTAACTCCTTGGTTAGTGAACTCCATACAGTTCGATTTTCTGGTAGTTCTGGTTGTTTTTGTTTTTAAATTGGTTGCTATCGTTTTTTTTGGTTGTGCAAGGACGCAAAGTGTATCTACCTACGCCTCCATCTTTGCCAGAAGTCAGATCTCATATTCTTTTCCATAATCTTACAGGAGGAAGGAAGACAACCTACTTTAACAAAATACTTGTGAATGAAAAAAGGAAATAGCCATGGAATAAGATAAGAGCCCGTTAGATTAGAACTCCTTTCGTTGCCTTCCTTCCAGTGTTGCTTTTGAGCTACAATGAAGCATGTCTTGATGTGTAAGGCATGGTGACTAAACCTGATAACAATCCTGGCTGAGAAGACTACATAGTAATCATTTTTCAGCCCCAAATACTTAGTTTCTGAGCAACCTGAACTGATGCTTTTTGAGAGCTATATTATAGAATGAAATTAGATATCTGATAAAAGGTTCTGGATTAAATAGTTGGAGTAAGAATCAGTTTACTCATCTTAATCACTTGGGACATCTTTTTAAACCTCTTTAAAAAAAAAGATTTATGTGGAAACTACTCTTAGCAGAAATGAAAACTTGGTTTTGTCAGAAGAAAAAAACGTATGGGTAATTTTAAAGATTTTTTTTCTCTCTTGTCCTGACAGTGGGTTCTCTTTTGTCAATTCTACAGAGAGACTCCATTTCCTTGAAATGTTTTTTTTTTTCCTTTAATACATAAATAGCAAGTATGAGACTGCTTTTTTTCACCTCCAGTCTCTTCCATTCACCTCAGATTTTCATCCTTCAACTGAAATGTCCATCTAAATCTAACAAATGATCATGGCAAATATGATGTTCTTCATCTTTTGTCCAAATTCTCTATTCTTCTTGCCATATATTTTTATTGTTAAGAGTATCATTTCTACTTACATGGTACTAGAATCTCAAAAATCAGCTGGTTGTAAAATCTTTCCTATGGGTACCAGTCATTGCCCTCGTTAGAAAAAAAATCACCTTTTCCTCTTCTGTCAACTCCTTCCTTTTCTGCCTTAATCTGACCAATGTAGTATTTTTAATTATAGGTTTATAGAAGGTCATCTCAAGGTCACTACCTTGAAACCTGGATTATGTCCTTGTTATTTCGGTACAGTACTTAGCACATTTGTGAACTCAGTGAATATTAAGCACCAACTCTTGAGTGTCCACTTGCCTGTTACCTGTGATAAATGGCACAAAACAGATTGATTTTTTTCCTCACACAATATGCTTTCAGGCTACTTGACTATCCTTCCTCAGATGAATTTGGTGCACATCCAAGTTTGGGGCCCATTGGGCTAAGCAGAAGAGAGCTCTGGAAGGAAATTGATGGGGGCAGGGCATGTAAAACAATAATAATAACACATTATCTGTTGTTCTGGGTCATCTGCTCTGCTACTTGCCTTCTGTTGTCATAGAAAACTGAATATTGATTGAAATTATTAAATCAAGAAGATAACATTGGTGACTCCATTCAGCTGCCTCTAAGCCTCAGGGATTCTTTCACAGCTAAGCAAATAGCCACATGGCTAATGCCTGAAAGAAAATAGGCAGCAGGTTCAAGGGAAATTAAACTCTCCTTTCTCTGACCCCTTTCTATTATATTCCGCTGGAAATTTGTATTTGTGAAGAATTTCTGAGTCATTGGCTGTAGGCAAATACTTGTGTGGGCCTAATGGAGTATAATAGAGCCATGCAGAGGGAGGGCAGAAGGCTGTGAGTGGCAGTCGCGGGTGGGAGCCAGGTGGGGTGTCCTCTGCAGCCTTGTGGCCGTGTGCACTCACTGCTGCCCCACCGCTCACCTGGAGCTCACCAGCCACGAGGACTCTCCGTCCAGATGTGAGAAGGGCACAGGCTCTGGCATTCTCAGTGACTGTTGTGCTGACTTTATAGAAGCTGGAAGAAAGAAAGGGCTGGGAAGTCACACTCTGCCTCTCCACTGACTTGAATTGGAGTGAAGTGAGTTCTAAAACTGCAGACCAGGCCACAGCCAGCCTGCCTCTCTCTGATGTTTGTAATGCCACCATTTGCACTGTATTCCTTTCATCAGAGCATGATCCCTGGTTCTAAAAACCAAAGCACATGTTCTAAAAAATTAAGCATCATTGCACATTTCACTCTTATTATAGTAAGTTGGATGAAGAACCAAGAAAACAAGAGGCAACTCTGCTTTTAGAAGAACTCCGCCAAGGTCATCAGAAAGGGAGGTGGAGGTGGAGACGGTCATTCATCAGGGAGCATAGGGACCAGAGAGAAAATGCACCTCCTTTCTCCCCACCTCACGTAGCCACTCATGTAGCCACCGGATTATATATTAGTAAAATTAGAGTAAGCTGAGTCAAGGGCGGCCTTAAAGGGGAGCAAAACAATCAGAGAAAAATACAACAAAGCAACGTGTTGTCTGATGGCCTGTGATAGAACAGGGAGCGAGTACCATTGCAGCAGCTGCTCCAGAACTTCTTTCCCCTGATAGGTAGCCAGCTGACGGACCTGTGGCCAAACTCCAGTAGTTCTATGAAAGCCCCACTTGAGACTCAGCCTCTGAATCGCAGTGTCCTTATCAAGAGGTTGTCCATCGTGGTGCCCCTGAGTGTTGATCCCTTTAACTTATGGGGACATGCTGAGTGATGGTCACCACCTCCTCCTTCTCCAGCTTCCCTCACTTGATGCATCTCAGAATCATCACGTGGCCTCAACTTCCTATTCCCACAGAAAAGCACAGATGTACCCCAGTATTTATGACCAGCCCTGACTGTTGGGGCTCATCCTGCAAACCTTAAGGTCACCAATTAATTCCCAGTCAGGGCACATTCCTGGGTTGTAGACCAGGTCCCCAGTTGGGAGTGTGCAAGAGACAACCGATTGATGTTTCTCTCTTTTCTTTCATGCATCAGTTTTTCTTTCCCTCTCTTTCTCCCTCCCTCCCTCCCTTCCCCTCTCTCTAAAAATAAATACATAAAGCCTTAAAAAATAAAATTTATGACCAGAAGCAGGACATTCACCTTGATTGCCTCGCTTCAAGGTAAGGCTGGAGCAGTTGAGGGCAGAATGGGTTCATCACCTTCTTCAGGGAGACTGTACCTTCTTTGGGCCCAGAGATTTGTTTTAATTTATCTACAAAGTTAATGGATTTTATTGTATATTAGAATGTAATTAAGGATTCTTCCCAATTAATGATGCTGGTGTAGGAAAGCAATAAATTCTCCCATGTCTCAGCAAGCTTAGGGTTGAAATAAAGTGGTGTTTGGAGGAAGTTCCTCTCTCCTAATATATGCTTTTGTACACATTGGGTTCAATCAATATTGACGAACTGATGTCTTAGAAAGAGGATAAGTGCGTTAGATTTTATCTCGTCCGTCCAGTAAGTCAGTTGCTATGCTTTGAGTGTTAGGGGCAGGTGGTATTCTGAAACTTTTCTTTCCAAGTGATGGAAAAGTAGAATAAATTATGTATTGAGGAGGACATGGTCATAGAATGCCCCCTGATCACCGGAGGAAGAAAAATTAACTCTATAATATGTGAAATAATATACAACTTTGGTCAACAGTTAATAATGATAAATGAGTGAAGAAAGAGAAAAATGTTTTTAAATAGTCCTGGAATGTAATGTTTATGTTGGTTTCTACTTCTGTTTGAAATTTTTAAAGATCAACATATGTATCATTTTCAACTATTTGAAATCTGCCATTAAGAATTACGGATTTAAGGTTTCCCGAAAGAACACTTAATCTTTTAAGCTTTTGTGCTATTAAAAAGATCATGGAGGATCAAGTAAAAGCATTTTAAATGTAAATCTTATACACCAAAAGAATGGCAGCACTTTGTGTGCTGTCTAGTTTATTTTTCTAAGATGAAATTAACTGTCATGTACTTGGGAAGCCTACTAGAGGTTTTTTTGTGAAGGAGACAACAACTTAGTTAACCCTGAGAGAGTTGGCACTTACAGGAAGTAGGGATACAGATGCCAGTGCTAGAAAGGAGACAAAGAAAGCCTCAGTCTACGTGAATGCAAACTATAGTGTGGTAGACACTGTAGTCACAGCGTTGTGAAGAACATAAATGCAGATTGACTGTAGGCCAAACAATCTCAAAACATAATTGCATCACAAAAACAATCAGACTACAGTTAGATCTGGTCACTGAAGCTGTATTGTAAAGGTACCTGAACACCTAAGGAGCTTTTTCAGGGGATGCGATTTTTGCTTGGGTGCCTTTGCTTTGTGCTTAAAAGGAGTCAAGATGGCACATAAAGCCCGTGTGAGTCTAAAGTGAAAGAAACAGAAAGGCTTCCCGCTTCCAAGAGCCATTTCTCCACATCTCTGTTGGTATATATATTGTTGGTATACATTGTTGGCCTTTGTGTTAAACAGTTTCTCTGGTGATTTCCTTCTCTCTGTGTGTTGTGAGATCCAAGGCACCAAGATGTGACCAACAGTTCTTACTACGGGTCTCAGGAAGTTCTTTGGTGTATGATTGGTTCCTGCATGGAGGGATCTCCATTGCATGTTAACTTCAGTACCTTTAAGTATTAGTAAGTTGGGAAGAAGAGGCTTTTAATGTAATTTCATCTGGGAAATAACTTGTATGGAAAGTTTCCTCGTCAGCTTTTAAAATATTTACAATTTTAATCGTCATTGTGAATGAATGAAGGTTCACGTTAATCCAATGACAATCACCATACTTAGGTAAATACCCAGAATTATCTACTTAAAAGTATATGTCCTTCAATCCTGCCACCCATAATATGTAGCACAGACTATCTGTAGCTCACTATCTACTTAATATGTATTGATTAAATAAATAAGTGGATTTGCACAACCTGGCTGAAGTAGAATTGTGTCTAAATAGGAGATAAATGGATTTATGAGTCAGATGTCTGAATAAAGTGATCAGTAAAGCTTGAGTGCTATGATATTCAAACACCGATGCTAGCAATATATTTATTCTAAAAGATATTTAATATGTATTAGGGAAGCCTGTATGACTTTGCATAGTAGTTTCATTCTTGTGCACTAATCTGCTTTGAAAGTGGTGTGTTGCACCCGAAGGGCCAGGAAATCACTGAGGAAGTCACGTGATATGCGAGAGTGACCTTCAGGCTGCGCGGATTAATGCAAAGGCAGCACTGCCCAGCCGATCACATATTGTCTGTTGCCTGTTTAGCAAGCTCTGAATCTTGTCTCATCATTTTCATGGAGGTTTGCGGCCTCATTCAGTACTTACCATACATTAAAGACATAAAGCAAATTGTGGCTCTTTCTTGAAGCCATTAGTGTTACATGTAATTATTGTGTTTTCTGCTCACTTTTGTTGCAGTGAACCTTAGGACACAGAAGGATCATGTGCGAATCTTACTAGCTGTGAAAGCCTGAGTTGATCAACACCTGAGTCTTAGGTTACCTCTCTGTAAAATGAAGATACTGCTACTGATTCACAGAATTGTCAGTCTTCTCCAGCTACGTTAAATTACAGTGTCCCTCAGAACTGGCTAGCTGAGGTTTGCTTGAAAGGAAGTGTAAGTTTTCTTGGTTTGATACAGTATCTCTGCAATCACTGTTGATAAAAGAACCTACGGACAACAAACAGAGGTCAAAGTTGACTTGATAAAATTGTTGAACTCGACTGGCTGGGATTCAGGAGTCTGTGGATGAAGGAAGAGAGGGCTGGAGAAGCAGCTGAACTGGAGGTGTGAGGAGGGCGGATTGTTGATGGAGCTCAGCGCCCGACAGCAACTGGAAGTTGGAGGTGATACCCTGGCAGTGAGGGGACTGACAGCCAAAATACATAGAAAGAGAGCAGCTCAAAGAGCATTCGGCTCCCATTTGATGTAGGAACAAATAGCCCTCCATACGTCAGTATTTCTTGAGGTTGCTAGCAAGGCAGAACATGATAGCTAATGTTTAAATTCTGCTCAGTATATTGTGGATTATTAAGAGAACTTTAAATTATGTTCAGGATATTGTGTTTAAGAAAGAAGGAAAACCTAAACTTTCTCTATAAAGTGTTAAGGAAAAAAAATCTATACTGTATTTTATTTAAGCCTTAATTATCTAGACTGAAAAAACAACGTTTACTGGAATTTATTTGCAAAAGCTCCAGCCAGCCGGGGCTGACCTCACATACACATTTTAGCTTCATGATATTGGATTTAGCCCAGTTTCCTCATCTTTCAAATGGAATTAAAGTTACTACCCACCATGGAGCTGGCAACAGGTTTAAACCGATAACCCATGGAAAGCACTTAGTACAGTACCTAATACAATGTGCTAAATAAAAGTTAGCTTTTAGTATTGGTGTTCTTACTATTAGTGCACAACTACTATGTTACCTTTTCAAGGTTATTTTTCTGAAACCTTAAGTCCCACTCCTTGTACATTATCTGGAGGTCTTCGCTTTCTATTCCCTTGTCTGGTCTGGATTTCCTTTTCTTTCATTGATTTTTCCAAGTATTGTTTTTAAGTGGGATTACATAAAAGGCTTGGACAAGGAGTTTATATTACACTGTGTGTACAAAGTACACTTTTTTCCTCTGTTCTTTTTCTCGTCTTGGCTGGGCGTTGGATATTTCTTTGGTGTCCTTTCCGTGCATGTTCACTGTTCTCTTTCCCAAGCTCTAAGTAGTGCCCGGATGTCGTTGATGCTTGCTGGCCTCAGTCCATACACTGAAGTGAGGTGTGCGAGCGGGTTCCTGTCCGTTTTTATTTAATCTGCAGCTGTATTTCTCTCCTCCCCTACTCTCCCCTCTTTCTGGTTGAAACATTTCTTTTGGTTTAACAAAATGTCACAGGAGCAGTCTAAAAATGATACTGCGCTTTATCTCCATTTTGTGACATAGTTATAACTTGAGTGAATTTGTTCTTAGCAGAGAGGATTGTGACATTTCTAAACAAACAAACATTACAGCCTCCACTGTTTCTTATATGCCATTCATAAAGCATGAGCTCAGAAAGAAAAGGGCAAGTTTTCTACTGCCATTAAAATGAAAAATTCGAGTTTTAATCAACACTGGGTATTAGTTTTTATCTTAACAAGCGGCTTTAAATACTGGAATGATAGCTGATTAAACATTCGTTGGCACTTGTAATGTGGCATGCTAGGAACCAAGACCTGTACTGGAATTTTGTATACCTTAAGTGTATTATTCAGAGAAATGAGAGCTACAAGGGTGGTTTGGGTGTTACTTTTGAGAATGATCAGAGACAAATATTTGACTGATGAATATAATATTTGACTGATGGATGTTCAAACAACTATTACCTTAAAAGTACTGGAAAATCAAATAAATGAAGAACTTCTCCATCTCACTAGTAATTCTACCGAAAAGGAATTTTAATTCCTCACTTCAGAGTAATATTTTAAATATGTAAATCTGATCCCATCATTCCCCCATCTGCACCCCAAGAATGCCTAGAATCTTGAGTGGCTTTGGACGCCCCTAGAAGAAAATGCGTTTTTCACGGGACCAGCACACCTCAAAGCGGCCAGCCCGGCACACTCCAGCTTCTTCACCAGGCAAACTGCCCATTCTTCACTTTCTCAAAAGCGCCGTGCTCCCTCCTGCCTCAGGACCTTCCAGGACAGTTTCCCTCTTTTGGAATGCTCTTTCTCCCATTTTTTTTTTTTTTTTTTTTTACATGGTTCATTCCTCCTTAGCCTTCACTTTTCATCATCACAGTTACTGTCTTAGAGCAGCCTTCTCTGGCTCCACGTTTCAGCTGGAGCCTCAGGGTCGCCATCTTTCTTGGTTTCCTTCTCTTTTCCCTATGGCACTTGCCACAATCTGTAATTGTATGTTTAGTTGTATGTTTCTTCAGCACCCATCTCACTAGCAGGTTGTAAGCCTATGAGGACAAGGGTTCTGTTTCATTTACAGCTGTATACATAGTTTCCAGCACAGTGCCTGCAAATTGTGAGCTCTCAATAACTGCGTGCTGAAGTGATAAATGCTCAGGCAAGATTGCAGGAGAAGGAAAAATAATTGAAATGGTTTGCATGTGTTGTCTTTGCTTCTCTTTCTTATCTCTAGTATGCTGTAAACATTCTACCTTTTATGAGATTTCCTGAAAGAAACCATTGTATTATTTTAATTTGAGTAACAACAGCACAACGTTTATCCACTTAGGCTGTGTGCTTTTACGCTCAAAGGTAAATTAGATGTAGCTTCTACTTTAATGAAACTTGGAATGTAAGCAGAGAGATAAACATTTATCTAACGCTTTGGAGGGCAATATGAGGATAGTTCCAAAGGGCTTGTGTTTTGGGGAGAGGTGGACAGACTAGGAGAAAGTTTAATAAGGATATGACATTGAGACTCATTGAATTCGGGAGAAGTAGTAGGATTTTGCGAGATGGAGAAGGTTGGAAGGCTGCTCTTGGCAGCAAAACTCAAATGAACTAAGTACATGCTGTGTGTAGGAAATTTGGTGAGGAGTTCTGTGTGGCTGGGATTGGGTGCAGAGAAGGCTGAGTAATGAAGAGTGGCTGGAAATGACACTGGAAAGATGGATTGGCCTTAGGTCCTGGATGATTTGAGTGATTTGGCTTAGTTTTTAGAGGTTATGTAGGGCTTAAGAGGCCATGAAATGTTTTAAGCAGGTGAGCGAGGGAGCATATCTGTGCTTTAGAAACATAATGCCAGAGTTCTGTGTGAAGACCTTTCTAAGGGAGCTCTTTCTCTGGAGTGGTGACAGTTTGCTGCTGAGTGAGTGGGAAGGGGCGGAAGAGGGCAGTGAATAAATAATGGCCACACTTGGCACAAGTTAGATTGCTATGGGAAGGGAAATAGTGATGGGCTCTCCTTTTAAAATCTTTCTCTTCTTTTTCTTTTTTTTAATTATGAAAGCCATACAAACATAATCAAATTTGGAAAATGCAGAACATTATAAGAAAGAGAATAAAGAGTACCATACAGAATCTGGAAGGGAAAGTAGAATGAAGGGGAAATGCTCTTAGCATGCTCAGGGTGAGGAGGAACTTTTGGAAAGGATCCAGAGGGTCTTTCCTTATAGAGAAACTTTATTTCTCTTCTCTCTCTCTCTCGTCCTAATTCTATCCATCTAGAGGGGCCACAACCTTTTGGGTGTCATGGATTTTGCATCTGCCTCTGTCTTGAATGGTTCCTCTTACTGTCCTTCCTTTCTTCCTTTTACCTGGCTAACTTCCTCCTTCAGGCCAATAATAGTGGTCATAATAAACATAATAATAATTGCAGAAACATACACTGATCACTGTGGTTAGTTTTTTTCATTTGTTATCTAATTTAATCCTCACAAGAGTTCTATATGGTACATACTATTATTATGCCATTTTGCAGATGAGGACACTGAGGCATTGCCAGGTTAAGTGACTTGAACAAGTGTACATATCACCAGTTACCATTTTCTCAGGGAAGCCTTCCACACCCCTGACTGAGTTAGAACTGCTGTAATGTAATTTCGTGGCTCCTAACTTCTCCTGGGAGACTTTTATCACATTAGTATTTATTTGATAAATGGGGACTTTCCCTGTTAAACTGTATGGCCCATGAGGGTACCTTTTGTGTCTGTCTTATTCCCGGCTTTGTCTCCAGTACTTAGCTTTGTGATTCCGTGACACATAGTAGGGTGCTCAATTAACCAACCTCTTGACAGTGATGGTGGTTGCTGTTCTTGTAGTAAGGTCAGTCTAAGCCAGGGGTGCACTCGCCTGGAAAAAGCACCTATACTACACGGATATACTTATTAGCTGGGTTCCATGGTAGCCTGAAGCCTTGAGATATGAGGACTTTGGGAATTTCTGAAACCTAGAGGCCTGTAGTTCAAACTCTACATAACTCTTTTTCATCTCCTCTCAGTTCTCTTTATTTCATGGAGCCATCTTCCAACTGGTCTGATGTTGTAGGCCTTGAACTAGATCTCATCTCATGCAGGTCTAGACAGCAGGGACTGTGGGTTGGCCAAGGTCGATGCTCAAATTCTCTGCGCTGTTTCCTTAAGTGCTCAAGTTTGCTTTTCCTTGTTTTTGTTTTTTTGGGTTTTTTTTTTAAAAAAGATTTTATTTATATCTTTTTTAGAGGGAGGGGAAGGGAGGGAGAAAAAGAGGAAGAGAAATATCAGTGTGTGGTTGCCTCTCACACGCCCCCTACTGGAGACTTGGCCTACAACCCAGACATGTGCCCTGACTAGGAATCAACTCATGACCCTTTGGCCACAGGCTGACACTCAATCGACTGAGCCACACCAGCCAGGGGCTTTTCTTTGGGTTTTATGTCTGATTTTAACTGAACTTTTAAGCCTTTATAATTTGGGGGGAAAAAAAACCAGGCAGTGATCCTAGAAGGTGATTTTTCAAGATAATGCTGCATTAAGGTTTCTTTTTCATATTTTGTCTGATAGATTAAGTCGATTTGAAAATTACCAATAAAGAAACTGAGCTTTTTTTAACACAAAAAAGGTGAATTATTGAGATTTGCATTTTAATTCAAATGTAGGTTTCGCTGTATATTCTAAGGTAAATATATTTTTGGATTAGTTTTGGACCTGTTGCTTCTTTATTTTATTTACCAAGATATAAGAACTGTAAAGGCACCAAAAAGTGAACACTCATTTCAGCAGGTTAATTTTGGTGTATTTTCAGCACAACAACCAACATCCAGAGAGCAAGAGTTTATATTAGTTTTGATAAAAACCAATAGATTTAAAGGTTCTGGCAGTTTCTTTAACAGTTAATGCAAAGAGTGAAGAAAAAAAGCACGCATTATGAATTTTTTTCTAGTTGAGATTTTTTTTTTTCTCTTTAAAAACTGGTCACAGTAAGTAAGGCATTTAAGGCGGGTCAACACAAGTTTCAAAATATTGGCTTGGAAGCTGCTTCAGTCTTTATCTTTGTCCTTCTGTTTATTTATAGACTGGAAAGGGAAGACAGCTTTTCCTGCTTTTTCAGTTTCCTAATGTTGATATCTCAGTTTGTAGTGAACTGGTCCAAAGGAAGAAGTCTTCTTTCTGCATCTGCAGAAGAAACCACCACTATTAAAAGCTAGAGTCAGGGTTGTCAAATTCAAATGTGAAGTGATTTCCACCATTTCCCTTTATTTAAAAGTTAATGCAACTTTCTAAAAAATTTCTTAGCCTTAAAATGTATTAGAGGAAGTATAATAAAAAGAATATAGCAATAGACATTGTTATTAAAGGATATAAAGATAATTGTTGTAAGCCATAGTAAAACTAACTCTTTGTTGGCATTTCATGGCTGGTCCTGATACCAAATTTTGTTATTTTTGGCATGAAATTAAAGTGAATATAGTCTATGACTTGATTATCCTATTTATAACAGTATTTTATATTCATTCATTTAACAGGCACTTTCTAAGAGTGCTGAGTGCTGAGGATCCAGCGATGAGTAAGGCCTAGCTTGTGCTTTTGGAGAGCTCATAGTCAAGGGCACAAAGAGATGACTTAATTATCAAGGGCATCGTCCAATCTACTATAAGAGCCACTGTAGCATATCTTGACCACAGCATAGAGGAGCCATGCTTCGGTATATCTTGATTTTTTTTTTCTTATCCTAATCTTTGGGTCTTCAAGATTTCAGCAAGCTAGTTAGCAACAGTAGAAAGGGTGAGCCAAGACTCCTTCATTAATCCATTTACTCACAAGAAATCTGACATTTGTGGCGGTAATGTCCTGTGTTACATGCTAGCAATGCAAAGGTGAAAGCCACATTGTTGTGCTTAAGGCACTTACAGTTAATTGTAGAAACTAATAAGTCAACATATTTAGTTTCCCCATCTATTGTAGTAAGTGCAATGAGAGCAGAAACCATAGACTTTCAGGGAGAACAATGTAGTCATCTAGAGATAATGTTATGGATTCAGCAACCCTACCTCAGTTTCCTCTTCCAGAAGCATTTCCTAGCTTCTTTTGCAGCAGGGTTGGAAGCCTGTGACTGAGTTGTGGTGAGTGGAATGTGGGCAAAAATGATGTACATCTTGGCCCAAACATAAAATCCTTCACATTATTCCTTCCCTCTCCGAGATGACCCTGGAGACCAGGTGTAGAAGATGTCAGCGTTATTCAGACAGAAGGAGCCTGGATCCTTGAAGGACTGTGTGCAGATTACCCACTCACCTATAAACATTGCCCCTCCCAAACAATATTGGACTATACCGTAAATGAGAAATAAACTTTAATTATGTTAATTCCCTACATTTTGAAGGTTATTTTTCATAGCAGTTAATCTGTATTGCTTAATGTACTCTCTGTGATGAGGGGGAGAAAGAGGAATCCAGGTGGAAAGCAGCATGCAGGAGGGAGGAACCTTGGAACTTTCAGGACAGTAGTTTGGTGTGTCCAGGGTGTAGCAGGAGTGAAGGATAGTATTTATGGATGGGACTGGAGAAAAAAGTCAAAGACAGATCATGGAAAGCTTTGTGGGCCAAGTTAAGGAAGGAGAACCATCAAGAACTGCAGGAAAAGCGGCCTACGTGATGGAATTTATAATGGTGATGGTCAAACAATAAAGAAAGGTAGCTAACTCAGATTTGGTAAATGGTTTAGTCATAGAAATGATTTGTCATAATAGAGAACTCTTTAAATAATGGACATGCTTATTGCGTTTTCTCACATACATGGTCTCCTAAAGTTCATGAATGTAGACCACCTCCATTGAGGCCAACGTGGACATGGACATCAATAGAACATGAGAAAAGTGAAGGATCTGGGAATGGTTAGCCTGAGAAGAGGGAACTTGGAAAGACTGTAGTCATGGTCTTCAAGTATGGACAGCAGGTGGAAGACAGGTATACTTGACTGAGTGCTCCCAAAGGGCTAGGTAAGACAAACAGGTAGAAGAGAAGGGAGACAGATAAGGGTGTGGCATGAGGAAGAACTTTCTGTCAGAATTGCCTGAGGAACAATCATTCAGCCCTGGAGAAGATGGCAATGAGTTTTGTAAACAGAAAGGGGTGAAATAGACTGCACTTACAGTTTGGAGGTATTGTCATGAAGGTGGTTCTTAAGTGTTGGTTGAGGCTGGGAGTAGGTAACTCATGAAGTCTTTGCTAATAGTCCCATATTCTTTGATATTTATCTGAATTTTAAATTTTATGAAGGCTGACTTCACTTACATTCACACTGGTTTCAAAGTCAAGGAAGTGTATGATACAAGGTCAGAAAACTTCTAAAGAGAGAAAAGTATGTTTGCACAAATGTCTTTACCTAGAGATAATCATTTGACACATAATACATAGTTTTTGTTGGGGCTGATGAATAGGCATTTAGTCCGATTAGTGTAGCTAAATGACCTTGCAGTGGTATCACTGAATTGTATCTCCAATAGAATGTCAGCCCCCACTTACAAGGCAGTGGGGTGAATGAAAAGACAGATACTATCTTCCTCGGAGATATTGGGGGAAGAAATGTTCCCTTAACTCCCTTATTTATCAAAGCCAGATAGCTTAGCTGTTCCTCTGAAAATGTCAGAATTTCTCATCGTTGCCTTTGAACTGATGGATGGGGATTGATTGGTATTGCTTACTAAATGTGCATTGTAGCAAGACACAACTTTATTTAAAAGACCATTAAGATGCAAACACATTATGACCAATCTGAAGGCCTTTTCTTACAACATGAATTATTCAAATGGTTTCTTAATAATTGCATTGATTCCCACAGTTAAAAGCAGATCAGATTATGGAATCTGCTCAATACCACTTAAATGTTTATAGATGTTAGAGTTGACAAAGACCTTTTAGACAATGATAATTCGTTTCACTAGGTTGAATGCTAGAGACCTAGCTTGCTAATAATGCCCTGTGATTATTTTTAATAAATCAGGAACACCATAACAGTAGCCATTTAAGGTCTTGATTCTTATTCCATTTCATTCCTAGAGTCATTGCCTGAAAATCTAGTTATGCTAAAAATCCAACCAAAAACTTTTCATTTACATTAACTAGAAGCTTTTATGTTTCTTTTGCAAAGATGAATATAGTAAATGTGTCTTAACCTGCATGTATTGATGCATATATTTTAAAAATCTATGAATATTTATAGTGATAAAATCCAATACAATTTCAGTTTCTCAGATGCTTTTAGTACCTGTTGAAAAAGGGGTAAGTTTACTAGGATGAGGAGAAATTATAGATGAAGCACAAATTAGATCTTGTGTTCTTTTTGAATCTCCCTTTATTTGAAAATTTCTGCAAAGATGATTTCCATAGTGTTTTAGTTTATTCGGTCTGCCAGAACAAGGCACCATAGACTGTCGGTGGCATAAAAAGTTATTTTCTCACAGGTCCTGGAGGCTGTGAGTCTGAGGTCAGGGTGCCAGCATGGTTGGGTTCTGAGAGAACTCCTTTCCTGGCTTGCAGATGGCCACCTTCTTGCTGTGTTCTATCCGTGTTGTCCACGGGATCATGGAGGGAGAAGCTATCAATCCTATTGGATTAGGACCCCACCCATATAACCTCTTCTAACCTTAATTTCCTCTCAGAAGTCCTACCTCCAAATACAGTCACATTGGGAGTAAGGACTTCAACATACGAATATGGGGGAGACACAATTCAGTCCATAGCACATAAGCAGTGAGGTGTAGGATCAGGCTGTGTGAGTTTGAATGTGACCTCACCATCTCTCTTTTTTAGTTTTGTGCATACTGAGAATAAAAATAGTAATTTTTTGGTGGCTTTGTTATGTTGAATAAGTAAGTTAAGCAAAGTACTTAGCTCATGGCATCTACTAAGCATTAAATAAGTGTTAGTTCTTTTTATTAAATGTCTAACTAGACATTCATGCCTTAGCAAAGACTTCTGTGATTTTATATGTGCTCTCCAAGTACTTCATGTTTACATGGTAAATGATTACTGGCACTGGGAATTCACAGCATGCCCTGAAAATTTCCCCCCTAAATCTTGATAGATGCTTAAATATAAGAGAGTAAAGTTTATTTTTAAAAAATTTTTTAAAATAAGTTGTTACCATCAGTGCTGATCAGCTTTCCTCCCCTCCTCCTCATCCTGTCCCATCCCCAGCACTGAAGAAAGTCTGTTCTGCAAACAGACTCAGGACCTGCTCTGTCACTTAAAGATTTCAGGATGACATTGTGCACATTCTGCCAAGTAACAAGAACAGAGTAACTTTCCTAGCCAGAGAAAAAAAAAGAATTTTCTTATCCCATTTTCCTACCTACCACATACACACTCACACACACGCGCGCACACACATACACAGACACACACAGTATCCTACTTGTACAGTAAAAAATAGAACACATGATTGCATACCTTGTTACTGTGGAAACCAAGACACTTCATTCATAACAAGAAATTCAGTAGTCTT
Source organism: Pteronotus mesoamericanus (assembly GCF_021234165.1). Taxonomy (NCBI): domain Eukaryota; kingdom Metazoa; phylum Chordata; class Mammalia; order Chiroptera; family Mormoopidae; genus Pteronotus; species Pteronotus mesoamericanus. Next base: position 22,916,212 of record NW_026555325.1, on the reverse strand, counting down.
TGGACTCTAGCATAAGGAATTTGGGGTCAAAGATATTCCATTTAGTGTCTTGGAAAGCCAAGTAGAAAACAGTTGACAGCTTACCAGTAGCTCTACAGGTAGGGTACAGTTGCCTGATTCATTGGCCGCTATTTTATTTCATGTGTTAAAGTGAACACTGACTGGAATTTAAATTGAATTAAAAGGGTGAAGAAAGTGCACTTAACTGATGCTCAAATAATAAATTATTTGTCAACATTTGCAATACGCACTATCAGACAGTCTCCACTTCTTCCTGTCTATGAGTCTAGAGGAGGAGCTGTGTTTTCTGTCACCATCAGTCAAGGTCATTTCTATTGGCAGGCAGGGTTAAAAAAACAAGGAAGGAGAAAAAGCAAGAAAGAAATGCCCATGAGTCTCTTAGCTCCCTTCTTAAGAAGCAGTTTTCTTTTCCTGCCTTCTGAATTCTTATTGTGAGAGTGGGCCCATTGCTCACTTTCCTATCCCATTTTTAGGACACGAACAAGTCATGGATATTTTTCACTTATAAACATTTCATTCTAAGTAGTTGTAGTGATAAGTCAAATTATAAGACTTTCTATCTAAAATTAGCAACCTAAGAGTCTTTTGACATCTGAATACCTGCTTTAAAAAAATTAAAGTGAAATATTTATTTAGCACAAGCTTTAGCTGTAGGATGTACAGTTTAAGTGATCTGTCCTTGATATACATTTCAGTGTTAAGATGGTCAGTTTTACCGGCAAACTGAATGCAGTAGGAAATAAAATCAGCATGATGTGGACATGTATAAGGTACATAAACACTAAGGAGTTTTTATATTATATATCAAATTTCTCTATTTCCCATATTTCTCAAGCTAGTAGTATCAAGAAACAATCTCTTGGGGAAAAAATGAACTTTGACAGCTATCTCCATATTAAAAAGTTAATTTGAACTGGATTATAGACTGGAGTGTAAATTAAAATTGTAAATCTTCTAGAAAACATAGAAGAATATCTTTGTGACCTCAGAGTAGGCAAAGATTTCTTGGACACCACACAAAAAGCACAAATCATAAACTAAAAAAATTGATAATTTGGACATCATTAAAATTAAACATTTCTGCTCTCCAAAGTATACCTGTTGGAAAATGAATAGACAAGTATCTACTGGGAAAATATTCACAACACACATACGTGACAAAAGACTTGAGTCAAAAATACATAAAGAATTACTAGAAATCTGTAAGCAAATAACAAACAACCCAATTAATGACTTGAACAGGTACTATACAAAAGAAGATATGTATGAATGGCCAATAAGCTCAGAAAAGATGCTCAACATCATTACACATCAGGGAAATGCAAATTATAGCCACAATGAGATGCCACTTCACATCCACTAGAATAGCTAAAAGAAAAAAAGAAAAAAAAAAGTCTGCCAAATGTTGAGAGGATGTAGAAGCACCTGGAATTCTCAGTCATAGGTAGGAGTGTAAAACGGGTCTCACTGCACTGAGGAACTGCTGGACAGTCTTGTAAAGTTAGACATACATCTGTCATAGGACCCTGTAGTTTCTTTCCTGGGTATTTACCAAGGAGAAATAAAGATAAAGACACACAAAAAGACTCACATAAGAATGTTTATAGCAGCATTATTCATAAAACCCAAAACTGGAAGCAATCTAAATGTCCATTAACAGGAAAATGGATAAACAGATTCCTTTTTAATGGAATACTACTCAGCAACAAAATAAAACACTGCTGGTTCTGCCCTGGCTGGGTAGCTAAGTTGGTTAGAGCACCATCTGGATACGCCAAGGTTGTAGGTTTGATCCCTGGTCAGGGCACATACAAGAATCAAACAATGAATGCAAAAATAAGTGGAACAATAAAAACCAATGTTTCGCTCTCTCTCACACATACTCTATCTCTAAACATCAATAAAAATAAATAAATAAATACAACACTACTGGTTCAGGCAAAAGCATTGATAAATCTCAAAAACATGCTGAATTCTAAAGGCCTGTCACAAAAAAAAAAAAAAAAACCTTATTCTACTATTTTATTTTCATGAAATCCAAATACAGGTAAAACCAACTTGGTGATAGACATCAGATAGTGGTTGGAGAGAGAGTTTGACAGGTAAGGGGCAGGATGGAATTCTCCTAGGGACACAGATCACCTACACTTTGTTTGAGTGGTGACAACACAACTTTATACAAGTAAACACTTAAGATATATGTATTTTATTCTATGTTAACATCTCTTTTTTTTTTTTAAAAAAAAAAAGAAGAATCTGTCTTCTTTCATCAAAATGATTGCAGACTGATGAGTAATCCAAGGTGGGAGCCTAGAGAATGTGAGAAAATATTTTTTGAGATTTCTTGGAAGTAGGAGAAACTGGCTGCTTACAATGTGTACGGATATGCCTGTACACTGAGAAGTGCTCGGAAGAATCTTATTAAAGAGGGGGACCTGGAGCCATCAACCCACTAACCAAAAGGAAACGGGAAGTACAGATTCTGTACAGGCAGACCTAGGACGGTCGCTAAGGAGGCCGTTTTAGAGTGAACAGACTTTGGTGAAGAAGTGGGGACGGCCTTTGCCATCAGTGAAGATGCCGACCCTCATGCTTCGCCCAGAGGAGGAGCTGGTACATGGAGATCCTCCTGGGGATACTTCTGGTGTTCTTTGGTTTGGAAGTCGACTGACCAAAAGGACTAGTTAGTGGGCGTGTGTTGAAGGTAGAGCAGAGGTGGAAGCATCCTGAACTCACGGATGCTGGACTGGTTTTAGGTGTCAGAATTGTTCCTTGGACTGGGTTTCTGGAGGCTAGCAGTGTTGGATTCCACTTCAGGCAGGAGGCCTGATCCATCTGGTTAGCCTTCCTGATGGAAAAGGAGAATTCCTTTATGTTCCCAGTTACTGGAAAGCATTGATCCTCCAAAGATCGCCTTTCACAAAAGCCTGCATGAACAATGGCCTTTATAGAACTTGATTTCCCTACGGAGTCCCTTATAATGGTCTCCGAGAGCATTCTTGACTTCCGAGTGCTTTCAGTGCTGCTGAAAAGCGAAAAAGGACTTGATGGGAAGTCAGAGAGGGCATCAGCATCACAGCCATTCACTCCCTTCTTGCAATGGAAGGAAGAGCAGGAGCCTAAGGCATTTCTTATTACTTGTTCAGGTCCTGTCAGAAATCGCAGCTGATCACAGGAATGAAAGTGGTATGAACAGGGTGATTCTGCATTTCGAAGTCAAGCTCTTGACAGTTATTTCAGAGAACTTTTCTTGTTATCCTTAATCCCTTAAATATGCCTTAAGCATCTAATACAGCTATAATCATAACTTGGTTTTAGAGAAACTGGAAAGTATCATTTGGGTCCCTTTAATAATCAGTGCTTCTGGTTTTCCTGAATGACAGTAGGGGGTCTGGGTGTGATGTGGACTGTTCTTCTATACCTGTAGCCCTCACAGTTTGAACATTTCCTATTAAGTGCTCTAAAGATGCAAAAATGTTGTGAGACAATGTCCACAAAACCCTTGAAGAAGGAGGTGTGATCTTCATGGACTGCTTCTGTTCACGTGGTTGTAGACATTTCAGGATTCATTTGTCAGCCACAAAAATTGGTCATATTTCAACATCTGTTACTCCTACACATACTGATGGAAAGGTGAACATTCTGTGTAGTGAGTACTAGATTAGTGTTGGCATTTTTGACAGAACTGGCAGTTTTTCAAATTGAGTGAGGCATTAGGTGGACTTTGCTTTATGGATTATATATCACTTTATTATGGATTATATACCGTTCGTGCTAATTGTCCTCAACTTGGAGAGGCTGCAAGAGAAATGAGAACAGTCTGTGCTGTGCACCTCTCCCCGCCCAGAGTACCTTTAGGAAGGGATCAGGTGGAAGCCACAAATGACACAAAAGCAAAGGAGGTGGCAGTGATGGAGCTAAATGAGTTGTCACTAAGGGTAAGGATGAAAGTCTGAGATGATGGCTTTTCAGACAGCAGTTGCCAATTTCTTATTTTATTTTTATGTAAGTTTTTTTCCCCTTCAGCATCACTCTTTCAGGGTTCAATCTAAATGGATTAGGAACTCTAAAGCAGGTTTTACCTTAAAGGTTATCTCCTTTTAGCCTTTTAGACTTCTCTAGTGATTGTTCTTTCATACCATTTATATTTACTTTGTCTAATATAAATATTTTCTAAGCATCATTTCATTGTAGGGAAAGGAAGTAGTCTCCTTCATAAGCGAAGAAAATTAATGTGAAAACTTAGCACATATTTACGTATGTCTTGTAATGATTTAAAGTTCTTATCCCGTTGTTGACTTAAATGTTCACGGTAAAAAAGAAAAGGTGAGACATAGAGTGGGGCGGGGGAAGATTCCAGGATGCACTGCAGAGATGGACAGCCTGGCGGCTTGATTTCAGTCTTACCTGACCGTTTTTCTTCATTAACCTTCAAATTTCAATGTAAAGCCTCAGCTAAAGATTCTTTTGCTACCTTTGTTTCTGAACAGTGTACAAATGTACACTACTGTTTTCCAGAAACTCATTACTCTCTTAAAAAGCTCCCTCTTTCTTTTCTTTTTACTTGGTGGTGGCAATAAGAGTGAGCCCAGTGTAGCAGGAAACCTCAAAGATGAGCTTTCTGTTTGGGTGGTAAGTTGGTGAAGGTTTCACTTTTAATAGCTAGTCCCTCTTGCTTTGCGCTTACCCTTTCTTTCTCCACCTGGGTAGCTTGACTGTTCTCACAGGACAGTGGTCTTAAGATGTAGGACCAGTTACACAGTGTCTGGCTTCCGAGGGGAAAAGCAGAAGCTGCCAAACACAGCATGACTGCTACCACATTTTTACTGGTTGAAGCCAGTCACCATGCCAGCCCAGACTTTTTTTTTTCATTTTAACCAGAGGATATGTTTTTATTGATTTAAGAGAAAGAGAGAAAAACATCTATGTGAGAGAAACATCCATCGGTTGCCTCCTGTACACGCCCCTACTGGGGATCAAACCTGCAGCCTTTTTGTGTGTGGGACAATGCTCCAACCAGCCGAGCCACCAGCCAGGGCAGGGCGCCGGGCCATACTTAGTGAAGTGAGGTAGGTTCCACCTTTTGATGGGTGGAAGGGTATATGAGTACAGGAAGGGAAGGAATTGAGGGTGGCGGTTGGAGGTTATCTATCACGGTTATTTATATATGTAACTTGAATTGGAAGGGGCAATTTTAAGAAAAATTGCCAATTTTTATTTGTACCAATGAGGTGGATGGCTATAGTGAAGATTATGAAACCTCTTTTGATGGATTGTTTCATGGACATGACTTCATAAATACAGAAATATTGATCAAAATTCCTTTCCCACTACACCTCCCTTTCAATTTATCAATGCTTATCAAATAATAACTTGACTATCTGATGGAACATTTATTTACACATTGTAACTAAATCCTTGGGATACTGTTATGAATGCATTCTTGATTCTTAGAAAATTCTTAGGCTATTTAGTCTAATTCGGAAAATAATTCTAGATTTCCCATTATTGTACTTCAGTTGACCATGTAACACTTCTCTTTTCTCCTCCTACTTCCTCAAGGAATGGTTAATGTACATTTTCTCACAGCCAGAGATGATCTAGAAAGTACCTTTTTTAGAAGGAAAAATAAGGCTTGAGTTATAATGTAAAAATTCTCCCAATACAAAGACTAAGCAATGGCTTGGTGAACATAAAAATCTGCTGTTCCTATTGTACTGCAATCATTGAACCATAAAATATATCGCATGGCTATTGTGTATTAAATATTCTGAAGAAAGAGCCATGGGATAGGCATGAGAACTTTGATGTTCTGGTTGCCTTTGGCAAGTCGCTTAACTTCAAGACTTTTTCTTAATCTATAAAATGAGGAAAATAATTCTTAGTCCACCTACCTCAGAAAGTGTTTGTGAAATTTAAATGAATAAAAGTAATTAGGGCCACACTAAGTTATGATACCTGGGTGAAAAAAGATATGCTGATACCAAAAAAGTGAGAAAGAACTCAGTTGAATATCCATATACAAGGTCTGTCCGGGAAAAGTCCATCCATTGTTAATATAACAAGAACAGTTTATGTGACATGGATGTAACCTGGCAGCCAAGGAGAGTGGACTGGAATGAGCATGCATGAACAATGATGACTTTATTGTACTAGTCAGTGGGGGCAGTAGATGTTACTGAGTGAGCATGTGCACTGTGTGGCTATGCCATTAAAAATGACTGCGCAAGTAGAGCAACAAATCTACATCAAATTTCGTCTTAAGCTTGAACATTCCTCACTGGAAACTATTTGGATGATTCAGAAGGCCACAGCCACAGGCAACTGGTGATAGGCAGCTTCATCACGACAGTGCATCTGCTCATGCATCACGTCTCATGCAGAGTTTTTTGGTGAAACATCAAATCACCCAGGTGACTCAGCCCTGTTACAGCCCAGATTTGGTGCCCTGTGACTTCTGGTTTTTCTCAAAACTAAAATTACCTTTGAAAGGGAAGAGATTTCAGACCATCAGTGAGATTCAGGAAAATACAGTGGGGCAGCTGATGGCAACTGGGAGGACTGTGTGAGGTCCCAAGGTGCCTACTTTGAAGGGGACTAACGCGTCATTGTCCTATGTACACTATTTCTTGTATCTTGTATCGTCTTCAATAAATGTCTCTATTTTTCATATTACATAGCTGGATACCTTTTGGACAGACCATATGTGTGTGTTTGTATTTGTACACCCACACATATTAATTTCTCCCAAGAGGCTCAAGTCTCATTAAGAGGGTATTTGCATTAGGATATCTAGATAAGGCATACAAATAGTTTAAAATAACACCAGTCATTTCAAGAGAGACTTACCAAGACCTAACTTTCATTTTAGTTCTGCTCGGTTTTGCAGTTTATGTAGAAAGTCTGGATCAGGCAGAACTGCCCTGGCCAAAGAACCAGTCTCCCTAAATATTTCATTCCCTGGAAGAGCTGGGTGACATGGCCGAACAGTAACCACAGGACTCAGGATTGGGCTTGTTCCTTCTGCCCTTATTCCATCATTTCTGGCCTTCTGAGACAGCTCTTTTACTTACTTGTGGTTAAAGATCCTTTTCATGACCAATTTAATAAGGATTTTAAAAGATCATTAGGTAATCACCAGATAAAAATAATTGTAGACTCCTGCTGACCATAAAATAATCGCCACATTTAACTGATGGTTATCCACTAGTTTGCATCTTCATTTTTCAGAAATTCATTAAAATATAGGCCTGTGCTATCTAATATGGTAGCTACTAGCTAAGTGTGACTATTTAAATTTAAATAATTAAAAAATTCAGTTTCTTAGTCAACACTTGCCATGTTTCAAGTGTTCACTAACTAGCCCCATGCGGCTAGTGGCTACCATATCAAATAATATACATGTAGAACATTTTTATAATTACAGAAAATTCTAATGGATAGCGCTATTATCGGCTATTTTCTAGTTTTTATGTTGTTTTCTTTTCTCTTGCTGTCTCCCTCAAAGTCTCTTTGTTTCATGCTTGTTTATTTTGGTTGAGCAATGGGAAAAGAAGAGATCAAACTCATGTCCAGTGTGTGTTGTTTTTAGAAGTGTCGATGAAATAGTTGGTGACTGGGTAGACTAGAACTATAGGCTACAGTAAGATTTTGAGCCTTTGAATTTAATTTGTATCTAATGCCCAAAACAGTGGTTGGAGAGGTAGCTGTATCTCTTTTTAAGCAGACTGGAATCCTCTGTTAGCTAAATATTTCTCATGAGCTAATGACTACACTTTTTCTATTGAGTGTTGTTTCATTACTTCTAAAAATTTCACTTCATTACAGACTGTTTTCCTAAGTGAAAATTAGGCCACTATGCTCATATCTAGGTCATTTGAAGTAATATGTGTCCTTTTCTCAGTTTAAACAGAATTTCTGATCCAAGATATGTTTGGATCTTGATATATGCCAATTAAAATATTGACTTTAAACAAAGGGGCCATAAAAAATGTGAGATTAAAATGATTAGGAGCTGAGTTCTTATCACATAACCCAGAATAAATGAGGATTGCACAATTGCGTACTTAAGAAGCACAGTTTGGTTGCACAGGCATGTTCCTGGATGTTCGAAACTGCTTTTAATGACAGTGTTTCATGTTGAGAGATTTGTGTTTAAATATTCTAGGGAATTAAAATTCATTTATGATGAAAAGTTACTAAAAAAACTAAGATAGCTCTATGGAGACATGGTATAAAACAGAATAGTGTTTTCAAAGCCAAGTCATTTCTTCAGATAAGAACCAGGAACATTTGTGTAAGCTATGTAGTTTACCAAACATGTGTCTTCCATAATGGAAGCCTGTATTTCTCCTTAATGTTGACATAATTTATGCAAAGCCAGGAAACAAAAGTATAACTTAATGTCACTTAGTGTTTGCTACATGAACCCAATTTCAGTAACTTTAATTGTGAAACTAAAAATGAATTTTTATTGATGAAAACCTGAATTCTGTGAACAGACTTGTTTTAAGCATGTTTTCCCATCTTCATATCAAAACTGTGATAAGGCCAGGAGATCTGGCCAGCTAGCCAGCAGCCAAACCTCAAAAGGGAAGAGTAGCTTTCATAGCTCATCTCATTGGACTTCCACCTGATGCGAATTGCTTGAGGACTGGGCAATGAGGGTAATGCCCCAGATCTGATCTGTTTTGTTCTAGGTAGTTGGGCAGGATACTAAACATACCTGTCCAGAATTCCAATGAAATGCTGTCGTCAGTGTTTCCCAGTCACTGTCATGACACATCACACATCACAAAGATTTCCCTGCAGGGTTGCAACAAGCCTAAAAGAAGAAGCCAAAGCTCTGGCTTCTTCCTGGACACATAGCCACCCACACTACCTGCATGGCCTGCATGCTCTTTCCCCACTCACAAGCATTTTGCATTCCTTATATCTGGATTTACCTAAGGACTTTTCTTGGGGAAGGTTGGTAAATCTCTTTTCCCTCCTCTCTCACTGTATATTATATAGATCTTTCTCGTACTGCTGCTGATCAGGTTCGGCTTTACCATTTGGTCATCTGCGTATGTCACTTTCTTATTGAAACTCAAACTCTTCTTTTTGCCTTCATAAGTACCTATAATATAGCACAGCAATGTATGTTTATACATATATATGTTCCTTAAATATAATAGATTTATATTCCATAAATAATACTGAGTACCTACTCGAGATTGTACAATACAAGACACTAGTGAAAAATCTGTGAACAAAACAAATATGACCTCCTTTTCTCAAGGATCTTTTCATCAGAGGATCGACATGAAATAACCATTTAAATTACAACTCGATGAGTACAGAAAAGCAGATGTAGAGTATGCTAGGAGTTAACAAGGCAGAAGTAGAGGAAGAGGGTTCCATGCCAAGGGAATAGTATGTATGAAACAAGATGATGGGTATGTGGCCTTGTAGATATGAAGAGCTGAAAGACCAGAATGCCTGGAACTCAGTGGGTGAAGAAGAGATGGTGGAAGATGCTGCTGGAGGAGTAGTTTGGCATCCGATCTTGCAGGTATTTGTGGTCCATGTGAAGGATTTGGTCTTTAGCCTAAAATCAAGAAACAGTCAATGAAAGGTATTAAGTATAAAATGTTTAATCTATGTATTTATTCAATTATACTGTCCAGCTTCCAGCTTCTATAACTTATATTTGGACACATTCTAATTTGCACTGTGACTGTTGGTGGAAAAAGAGGAAGTGGCAGGGCTTATACAGGTAATTGAAACCTCTTTACCAAAAAGTAGTGAGATCCTTTGTCCATTTTTTAACTGGACTTTTTTTTTTTTTGATGTTGAGTTTTATAAGCCCTATAAATTTTGGATATTAGTCTTTATCAGATGCATTATTGGTGAATATGTTCTCCCATTCAGTGGGTTGTCTTTTCATTTTTATTAATGGTTTCCTTTGCTGAGCAAAAATTTTTTAGTTTGATAGAGTCCCATTGGTTAATTTTTCCTTTTCTTTCCCTTGCTCAAGGAGATAGATCAGAAAAAATAATTGCTATAAGAAATGTCCAAGATTTTACTCAGTTTCAATGAGACAGTTTCAATAAGATTTGACATTCTAGGGTATTTATGGTTTTGAGTCTAACATTTAAGCCTTTATTCCATTTTGAGTTTATTCTTATGTATGCTGTAAGAAGTTGATCCAGTTTCACTCTTTTTGCACGTATCTGTCCAGTTTTCCCAACACCATTTTTTGAATAGACTATCTTTACCCCATTGTATATGTTCTTGTCTCCTTTGCCAAATATTAATTGACCATAAAGGTGTGGGTTATACACCCTTAATCTATATAATTTTATTAACCAATGTAACCCCAACAAATTTAATTTTTAAAAAAATGATGAAATGCCTCCTCAGAAAAGAAACTTGACTATTAGGTAGAAGGATCACCAGTCTGGATCCAAGAATTTCAAAATTTGAGTTTTATTTTGTCTTGGACACGGACCGCTTGGTATATTTTGAAAAATCTATTTCTAGCAATCATCATCCTTCCAATTTAATCTTGGACTGTTGCCTTGACGTCCTAGGTCATTCTTGAATTCTAAAACCATTCCCCAGCTATGTACAACACTGGTCTCCACCCTAAACACTTAGTTGTCAGAGGGGAAAAATCCCAGCACTTTTCATCTGTGGGAGCTGAGCATCCTTACCAGTCATAAGCAATCTCAGTAGGAAGCCTGGAGGAGGGAAAGTGAGGTGGGGTGGGAGGACCAAAGCCCAAAGGACCTGGTGCCAAGAGATCTGGTCATTATTTCATTGAAGTGGAGCTCAGACAGGAGAGTTGTAAACTTTATGAATGCAGTTAGAACAAGGAAGGCAAGAATTTTTAAAGGATCTTTTCAAATTTAAAAATTTAGTTTATAAAATTGCTTGAAGATTCCAGTGCTTTGTTCATAGACCTTTTAAATGATTAATATTTCTTAAACATCAACAGTGAAGTGTACATACATAAAGAGGCACAGGTTCAGAAAGGTTATTTTTTGCTTTTCAAATCCTTAGGACTAATAGAAGTGAATAAATTGTTTCTATTAATCAGCTCTTACTGAAAAGAAACACTGGAAAGAATAGTTTTTAGTCAGTGCTTGATTATTTTGGTAATCACTACTCTACTAGACACAAAATTTGAAAATAGAGAAGCAATGTTTTCTTATAAGAAACATCTCTCTTTTAAATGTAAATTTTGTGTTTGCCCTTAAGGACTCTCTGCACTTGGATAGGGTGTTTAACCTCTAACCCAGTTTCCTACTGTGGGGTAAGGCTATGGGAGATTGTGGATGTGAAAGGGCTTTTTAAAACTATAGAGCACCATAGAAATGTATATACTAGTATTACTGTTTCAGCTATCTATTACTGAAGAACAAACCCCTGCAAGTTTAAAACAGTGATTTGTTTTTTTTGCACAAATCCCTGGATTGGCTGGGATCAGCTGAGTGGATCTTCTGCTCCATGTGACTTTGGGTCACTCACGCAGCAGCCTGCACTTGGGAGCTCAGCTGCAGATGAAATGTCCCTTGTGGCCACAGTCACATGCTTTGCAGTTGTCGGGCTCTTGGCTGGAGTGCCTCTGTTCCCTCTGCCTGGCTTCCCATTCTGCAAGACCTCCTTCTCCATGTAGGCTTTCTCCCTGGGTCAGCTTACCAACCCAGGGTTCTTCAGTAGTAGTTGGCTAAAGGCCTCTTAAGGCCTAGACCAGCATGTCGCTCAACAGTACTTGTGCATTTCTCTGGATCTTCACATTCAGAGGTTGGAAAGATAGGTTCCAACTCTGCTCTGAGGAGGGCAAAGTCACGGTGGGAAAGCATATGCAGAATGGGAGGGATTGTGGCACTTTCTGCATCTCTGGACCGTTCTACCACAATTACTAAGTAAGACTTGGCGATTAAAAGATTCCATTCTCAGTGAATACACAATAAGAACCAACCTCTTAACCTGCACTTCTTCCAGAGATTAACATTTTTCAAGTTGTTTTTGGTATAAATGTGCTGTGCATATAATTATCAAATATATTTAATGTAGTTAATCTAGTTGAAGGGAAATTATATCCTCAAAAACCTCATTCTGATTCAGTCTTATTGTTTAATAAAAAAGAAATGTACAGCATTTCTTTTTTATGATCCTCTTATTGTTTTAGAAATTAAACTCACTCTACATATTTATTGATACAGAGGGAATTTTGAACTCCCTCTAGTGGCAAAAGGTTTTCTTCAATTTTTTTTTCGAGGAGCTTGCTTGAAATAATAAGATGGCTGACAAATATAACAACGTGGTTTCAAAAATGACTTGTTCTTTCTGCAATGTGTGCTTTCTCCTGTGTGAGTTATGGTAGGATTCTTTCATCTCTTACGAGAACTGTTCTCCTTCCTAAGAAACATTGATTATATTACATGAAGAAAAATGTAAAGACTTTCTGTTAACTTTTAAGGTATAAAAACTGCTAACTGCTCCCATCAGTCAAACTCTTAAGTAAAAATTATTATAATTTGACAACCAAAGTATCCTAATCTCTACCCAAAAGGTAAGTCCAATTTTTAATTTTTTTCTGAAGAGTTTTTTCATGAACAGATAAATGCATTAAACTGCAAAAATCTTTAGAAAGAGAGTAATAGGTTGAAATGTGAAGCTTGGAAAGCACTAATATAGTAAAAAAAAAAAAAGGGTGCCAAAACATTATGCTTTCCTCTTAAAAAAAAAAAAAGAGGTCACATTTGGACTCCCTGTAACCAATGGGGAAGTGATATTTGTCATAGCTATCATCATCGCTCTGGAACAAAAAGAAGCACAACGTCAAAGGCTGGGAATAGAAAAATAGCTCCTATGGACTTTGTAAGTGGAGTTTTCCTATTGCCACCCACCACCAGAGAGAGTTAATAACGCTTATTAGCTTACTCTGTTATCTATTTACAGACAGATATATTCCTTTTCTTTAAAAAACAAAAGATATCACAAAAGACATTCTTACAAAATACTACTTTCTCAACTATTTGCTGAAGTTGATCCAAGCTCCTTGTTACTCCATTGTCTTGTCTGGCAGGCTGAGGCCCTTATCCTTCTCTTCTTTCAGAGACAGAATGGCCATTGGTGCTGATAAGATTTGGTAAGAATCCATAGGTTTGTTTTTTTTTTTTCCTTTAAATCTCCAGAAAGCAGAACCTAGGATTATCAGAATAATTCCCACAGATTTTGTTTTGTTTGGGAATAAACAATGAAGTAGTAAGATTTCACGAAAACAATTTAATCATCCAATGAAAGTTAGATTTTGTTTCTTTCCAATACCTCTTTTTAGTCCGACATGTATAACCAAGTATGTGTCTCTTGTGGTCTCGATTACATCCGGTGTTTTAGCTGGCAGCATTTCCTCTGTTGAGGCCCCACTTTATTTGCCAGGCTTTATTTCTGTGAATATAAAGAGAGAAAAATGAGTTGTATTAGAGAGTGAAATTTAAGAAAAAAATTGTTAGTATAACTTTTTAAAACAAACAAAAAAAAAAACGAAGCCCTAAATTTGTTATAAATAAACTGGTGATCTGGTTATTAAAATATAGACTCTACAAAAGTGCATAGAAAGTATTATAGCTATCTTTTAACCACCCTGCATGTTTTATTTTGACTATTTCTAAAAACCTAATTTAGTTAATTGAGACCAAAGATGCCCCACCCATTTAGTTGCTTAGATTTGGAATAATGAAAGTGAATTTGCAATTCTTAAAATGGTGTTTCCTTTCGTTTTTCAATCCAGTTCTCATAGAAATGTTTTTGGAACAGTGGTCTGTGCTAACAGCTGTATTCAATCTTGACTAAAAGTCACTTCCTGAAGAGAGTGAAATTCAACTTAACATGCAAACTTGCCTGGAACGTAATCCTAGGGCAAGTGTACTATGTGATTATGAAACTGGACGCGGGCATCCTGCTGAGGTGATTTCTTGTAAATTGTACCCAGTAGAAACCATTAATCAGTGTCAGTGTTTCTAATTGAAGATTTAATCATCTAAAGACATTGCTTATTCATACATATCACAGTCTTAATTTTCAAGAATTTTATTCTTTGTCACTTTGATAGCATGATTCTTTTCGGAATTGTATTTATATGGAATATAATAGTAGCAGATTTATATGTATTCTATAATATATATCTATATCTACCTATGTACACATAAAGATTGATAGCAATATACATAAATATATGTTATTCTTGAGTTTCAGGAAAAATTTTATTTTTTATTCAGTTTTACTTGTTCAGTAATTTATTCTTTTATTTATTATAGTGAGCCTAATCTAAATGGAATTTTTTTCCTGGTCTCATAAGACCAGGAAAAAATTTTATTTATATATATATATATAAATAAAAAATATATAAAAAATTCATATATGTGTATATACATGTATTTATATGTATATATGTATAGATATATACACATTATGTATACATACACATATAAATATATGTATATATAAAAATGAGAGGTACAGTTTTAACTATTTAATATTTCAAAATATCTTTTAAGTAGGTGTTACTGACTTACTCTCTTAAGTACTTCTTTATTTTAAAGAAAGAAAATATTGGCCCTGGCTGGTGTGGCTCAGTGGATTGAGTGCTGGCCTGTGAACCAAAGGGTTGCAGGTTCAATTCCCAGGCAGGGCACATGCCTGGGTTGCAGGCCAGGTAAACCACACATTGATGTTTCTTTCCTCTCTTTCTCCTTCCCTTCCCCTCTGTAAAAATAAATAAATAAAATCTTTTAAAAAAAGAAAGAAAATATTGTATCGATATAACTTGGATATTGTTAAACCTTAATGGAATCATGCTTTAGATGGAGAAGTTTTTTACTAAATCAGTTTTTTTTTAATGGATCACTCTTTTGTTGTCTAAACAGTGAATGGAGAGTACTCAAACCAAGGGTACATAATTGAAATAGAAAGTCTAACTTTAACCAGAATTAATAAACATACACAAAAATCACAGCCTTCTCAATTTGTAGTTACTAGAACCATTTTCAGCTTTACTTTGGTAACAAAAATGGAACTAGGGTTATTTTCATTCCTTGACCAAATCACCGAGTTGCCTTGAAGACCTTTGTTCATAATGTCTTTGTGCATTGTTCTCCTCTTGACATGCTCCCCTTCCTCAAATGAGATACTAATTTACGAGAAGCCACTGTGACCCTAGGTTGTTTAGAATTCATTGGGAATGAGGCAGCAACACAAATCTGGACAGGAAGTGCTCATTCCTAAAATATAACACAACCCTTGAGACCATGTTATTAATAATCCGTTGGTTTCTGATAGCAAAAAAGTGCCTCCTTTGATTTAAAACATGTACACTTAAATCCAAAACAGAATCCTTAAGACTTAAACAATGTCATGTATCTCACTTTTTAGAAGAATTTGCAACAAATAACATTATCTCATTTTATCAAATAATAGTTTATTTTAGAGACACTGAAATATGTAAACATTAAGGACATTTTAAGTTTGATGAAAGAGAGTCTTAATTTGTATGTGGGGTTTTCCTGGAGGGGAGAGCCTATATCTTGTCATTCCTTTTGAAAAAATTGAGACAGCGCAGATTGTATATGAGAAGCTTGGTTTTTTTGGACATCAAGCAACCCTTTAATTGGGATGATAAAAAAGATGAATGTAGTACCTGCTGATCATGTAGGTGCAATTAGGGCAATTTTGTTAATAATAAATTATTTGAAAGAAATGAAAATAATTTAGTAACATGTCATTATAAGCAGGTGGTGCTGCCTGATCTCAAATTATTTCCTTCTTGCGATGACTTGCTGTTGCCAACTGCTAACTTCCAAGAGTAATTTCTTAGACAACTCTGTCAGTGTTTGTTTAGCAAGGTGCTTTTGATTACAGGTAAGAGAGGTCCGCTACTCTCTGTGTTAAGTCGTGGGGTGGGATTGTTCTGAGGATATGTAAGGGCATGAGAATCTCCGTCATGAAGCGAGACCCCAGGGGAGCCCGGGGAAGCTGGCTTTCCAGGCCTCAGGATTGGCAGGAACCGTGGTGGTCATGGACCTCATGGGGACCAACTGGAAGATCGTTCTCAGTTCAAGGCACGAATTCGAGATCTGGAATTTTGAATTTTGCCTCTTGAACTTCCACCATTTTTGTCACCAGGTTGCTTTGTTTAGCAGTTTTCTGGGTCCGGTTACTTTGCTTCTGGCTCTCTATTAACACCTCATTCCTCCACTTCTCTGAGTCTCATAGTTGTTGAAAATCCCTGCCCTGTGAGTCACTATTACAAGTGATGATTCCTCTCTTATTGTTTCTGTTTCCTCCCAATGTCAGCTTGGTCGTAACCCCTCAGCAACCTCATGGCCTCCCTCTCTATGCACAGCACCGAACAGTTTGACTGTAGTATTCTCCTTGTAAATAGTAGTTGAATGAATAGGTGAGAAACATTTCTAGGGAATTTTAAAAGTAACCTATCTTCTCTTTCAGTCAAACTTTAAAAGAGCTAATGAGATATAAAATAACTAAAAGGCAGCTTGAAGAGAAAAGATATTTTGAAAATTTTGAGAGTTGTGATCAACTCTCTTTGGGTTAAAAGGAATTCTCTGTAATAGTAGTAAGAAATCATTTGTTTACACAGGCACTGAAGTGTATGTGTTTAAAATTGAGGGTCTGGACTATCCCATTAATAGATAGAAGTGCCTTTAAATCCTCCCACTTCATGCTGCCCCATTTAAGCAGCTAAATGTACTGCTAGGAATGAAGATCATTTAACTTCAGGGACCAAGAAGGGAAGTCACCATTTTGTTGACCATTATTGCACCTAGGAACCAAGATTAAGATCTTTAATATGGGTCTGAAACTACTTTTTTTTTTGCTGTCAGATCTTAATTATATGCCTGTGAATAGATTATCAGGTTTTGATTATCTTAAGGCAACCATCTTTTTTATGTTCACTTTTTTAAATCCCCTACTTACTGCTCATCTCTAATTTTTGGTTGTGAGGGTATAAAAATAAACACCAAGAAAGATTTCTCAATTCTTCATTCATTTCCTAGCTTTTTTCCCCCCCTTAATGTAAAGGAAATGTTTCAAAGTTCATTCTGTAAAATCTTTCTTAGATTATGCCATTTCTGTAATAGTTCGTGAGTAGATAGATGGTAGACATAATTAGACCCAAATGTGTAATTATTCTTTTCTTTTAAAATTTTGTGACTAAAAATTGGGTTGAACAAGAACCTGAAAAGCAGTTTAAAATTTAGTTGCAGAGCTTTCCCTCTTAGGGCATGAATATCCAATATTCATCTTCCGCTTAGAGCACAAATGTCCCCATTTAATGGGGCTTTTATTCCTTCTGCACTTTGGAAATTACTAGCATTCCCAAATGCATTAGAGAGTGTTGTCCCTCATTAGAGAAAAAGTGCTTCTCAGAATCTGAACACTTTCTGTGTGAAAACAAAACAAAATAGATAGTAAAAGCACTACATGAGCATGGGGATAATTTTCTCTTTAATTTTATGAAAATTGAACATTTTTTCTTGGACTCCTAAGTCAATAAATTTAAAATAATTTTTGCTTATAGAGTTGCAGCTGTGTGCCAGGCAGTGAGCTAGACTTCTAGCTCTTAACAAGCTTAGATTCCAGTGAAACACATAGTTAAATATAACCAAAGCACACTACAAGTGGCCATAGTAGGCAGTGTATACATTTCAGTGGAGGCGGGGCGGGGGAGAGATGCTGACAGGGGAAATAAAGGTTCAAGGATGTTTGGACCATGAGTCTGGATCTCTACAGAGAAAAAGTAAGATTGGCTCTCTTGATGTGGACTCCTTTGTTCAGGGTGATTATTGATATGCTAGTCGTAGGAGAAATCCTATGTGGAAAAGAATCTACAGCAGGGGGAAAAAAAGGCAAAGGAAGACAGCCAGATGAACAGGCATATTGGAATGCCCTGAAGGTGAGTGACAGAGTTAAGTCATGCTGGATGGGAGCTAAGAGGCAGTTGTGGGTGAGTGGTGGGGGCAGGAGCCAGATTACAGTGGTCTGAACTGGAGTGGGAAGTGAAGACCTACAAACTCGCACTGATGAATGGTCTTTTCAGAAGTTTGGCAATGAAAGAAAAAAGGAATAAAATAGCTTAAGAAGCAAAGAAGCATTTCCTTGTTTTAGGATAGAGAAAACTAGAATAAGTTGGTATAGAGGGGAAAAGCCATTGAATCTGTTCTAATTCCTCAAAGGAAAATATATTAATGTATTACTTTTATAGTAAAAATAAGTCACCAAGAAGGAAAGAAGGGAGGGAGGGAGGGAAGGAGAGGAAGGATGGAAAGAAAGAACGAAGGAGGGAGGGAAGAAGAAAGGAAGGGCCAGAGACAGGGTTGGAAAAAAGGTGAGGGTGATAGAGAGAGGAAGTAATAGGAAAATTTATTTGAGATCAAGGATACACATGGAAACATACATCTTGAAAAGAACTGGGAACATTTCTACTACTAGGTAGAGAAGAAGGCCAAGGAAAAATACACACACACAAATATTCATGCAAATAATATCACATGATGTCTGCCTTATTATTTGACAATGAAGAGTGAGATTGAGAGTTTGAGGGGAAAAATAAAAAGTTTGGAATTAATTTTGTGTGTGTTGGAGTAGGAAGCCACTGGGAAATGCTAGGCTTAGGTGAATTTTTGTGAAGCCAACCAGCATTGTTTTGATTTGCAGTTGTCAACAACTCAGGAGGAAGAGTAGAAAAACCTAATGGTCAAAAGTGCTCACCTGAAAGAATGGAAGGACTGTGGGTACTGGATATAACAAAGCGTGTTGGCTGACTTGGGGATTTAAATTTGCTGGGAGTAAGTGAAATGTAGGGAGGTGCTCCGCTGGTGGTGGTGGTGGCCTGATGAAGCGGGGGAATGGAGGGGTGAGGAGAATGAAGGGAAGCTGAAGTTCCCTCATGAGCAATGGGAAGAACAATGGCGGTCTGAGGATTAATGAAACAATGCCTGTAAAATACTTATAACAATACTTGGCACATACTATACACTCAAAACGTATCTAATGCTATTATTTTTATTAATAAGAGCACAGAAGAGAGGGAAGAATGGGAATTTCAGTACTTGAGGACGTGCAATGATGTTAGTCATTGAAGCAAAGTGGATAGGCAGGAAGTGGAATTTAAGGACCTGTAAAGTTGGGGTTTTGGATGAAATGATATCATGTAAGAAAAGCTCTTAGCTATGTGCTAAATGATCTAAAAGTAAGTACATTTATGCTGAGAGTAAGTAAATGATGGTAACTAATCTTTATAATTTAACAAACTGTTAAATTATAAACAAATTTATAAAACAAATTATAAATAGATTGTTACTATAAATTTATAAAACAAATTTATAAATAAATTATAAAACGAAGTGTCTTGTTTGCTTCTCCCAAAAATACTGTAAGAGGGATACTGTTTTTTTTCCTTTTACAGTTAAACAGATGTAGGTGAATATTGCTGAACTAGCAAATGGTAGAATTGTCCTTCGAATATGGCAGTATTTCTGAAAGCCGATGCCTGTCCTCTACTCCACAGCACACGCGGCAGTGGCGGGCTGGGCTGTAGGTCACAGAACAAAATGGAGTCCTCATCAGGGGTATGCACATGCCTCCTGGTGGAGGGAAGAAAGAAGAATCAACACCGAAGTTTCAAGGGAAGTTGTGTCAGCAAGGAAAAGTAATTCTCAGCAGCTTTAATCATTCTAAAATACATTTTGAAACCATCTTGGGTTTTAACAAATACATGTTCACCCCGGAGAAAACATTTAATCATTTCCAGGCCCTCTTTGGTCAAGAGGTTAGTTTTTTATGTCCTTTATAGCAAGAATTTTTTTTAAATAGGAAAGCATTGTATATTTATAATATGTTTTATGTATATGTATTTATGGGGGTGGGGGAAAGAAAGAGAGAGATCGATCGCGAATGTACACATCCAAGTGCAAGAGTACTGAAATTTTTAATACTTATCTTTTCTGGGTTCCTGTAACCACTCTGGCTAATTCTTTATAACAGTGTTTTTCAGATAAGGATGGGAGTGTGTGTCCTCATCAAATCTGAGTCAGAATTATGCAGAAGACTGATGGGAGTATATAGTATTCTTTAGGTGGGAGGAAGGAAAAACGGGAGGGAGGGAGGGAGGGAGGCAGGGAAGAATGAGTCTGAGAACCAGTGATTTATGGTGAAGCCCGTTCAGTAATTTCTTGCCTTTTGATGTAGTAAATAGTAAAGAGTACGTGAAAAATCTTGGCCATGGTTTTATCAGTAGAGGAATTCTTAATGTAAAAGAAACTAAATTGATCGATATTTTCTATTTCTTTAGAAAATATAGCAAGAGGTCTTTGAAAATAGAGGAGAGTAGGAAAAACTCATGGGGTGGACCATGAGCTGCAATTTCAACAGAGTCAACAGACAGAGGGATAAAATGTGGTTTGGCTGATGGAAAAACAGAGGCTGTTTCCTGGCAAAAGTCAGAGCCAGAAAAGAGTGAGTTCATGGGCAGCCAAAACACAAATCGTAGCTGGAAGAGAGGTAAAGGGAGAAAGGAGTTAGAAAGCAGAGTGCTTTTTAAGTGATGCTCAGAAATTTGCATTTGATGTGGGAGTTTTTAAAAGTGGAATGATAACCAATAAGGACATAAAATATTATTTTGGAGGCAGTGTACACAACAATTTGCAATTTGGAATAAATAAGGACCAGTCAGAGAAAGAAACAGAAGAGGTTCCAGTAGTTCTAGCTTAAGGACACTATAGATAAAAGGTGTGGAAAAAGAACAGAGAGTCAGTAAGCACCATAGAAGTGCTGCTAATTTAGAAATAGCGCATTTTCACTGTAGAGTATAGAAATTGGCTGAATTCTATTTAATCACTTGGATGTGTAGCATTTTCTAAAAACATTCACTGTTAACCTTTGTACTCTACAGGCTGTAGTCTCATATCTAAACTTTTTAACCTTTTTTAGATACATGGAGAAAAGGGTAAAATGGTCAGATAATGTAATTATGTAAAAGAAAACATAACAAGCTATGCTGTCACTTTGTAAGAGTTGTAGCACCAAGAATCAATTTGCTTTGGTTTTTGGAACCCTCTGAAAATCAACCTCATTTATCTTTTGGTACACTGATATCTAAAAATACACGGCTTGTGGAAATTTTCAAACATTGCTAAAGCAGAAAGAACAGCTTCAATGATTACCAAGAATTTACCCATTCTTATTTACTGATAGAATTTTTTAAAACATTATATAATAGAATGAAATGAACTACATGATTTTCAGTTACAAGAGTATGTACACCTATTTAAAAATTTTTGGTAATCATCAAAAACAAATTATGATTTTTTAAATTTACGATTTTTAGAAAGAGAGGAAGGGAGTCAGAGAGAGAAATATTGACTTGTTGTTCCACTTGTTTATGCATTCATTGGTTGAATCTTGTGTGTGCCCCAACCAGGGATCAAACCTGCAACCTTGGCCTATCAGGATGATGTTCAAAGCAACTGAGCTACCCAGCCAGGGCAACGTATGATTAAAAAAAAAAAAGGGGGGGGGGACAGATATAAAAACAAAGAAAAAAATCTCTACAGTGATTTGCAATATTTTATAGCCGGATATACTTAACGATGTCCATGGTAAATAGCACAAATGAATTCTAAGAGTTCTGAAAAGAGCCCTTAAAATAGAAGAGATTTTTAAATCACTCAAGAGATCATGAATTATAGAACCTGGAATGATATTCTTTAATACTGAAGAAGTTTAGTTAATAAATTGTAATATATAATTTGTCATTGAATTAACATCTCAAAATCATGAACCTACTTTATGAAGTAATATCTATTTATTAAATAACACTTGCATGCATTTTCAAGATACTGTTTTTTCCTTCATTCATTCATTGAACCAATATTTGGATGCCTAATATGTGCCAAGTCCTGAGTTAGGGACTTGGGTTCTGCTAATGGTTTGATGTGTTAGTAATTCCTATAAAATAATTTTCTGTGTGAAATCAATTATACTTTTATTTTACAGCAAAGAGAAACATTACAGATAAATGGAATTCAAATATAATCTCCAAGCTTCAGTTTGACCATCCTATGGTTCCACTTGACCAGTTGACCAGTTTGTTTCACTTTTTCATATCAGCTTTATCTCAACACCCGCAGTGAGATGACTAAAAAGGAAATTACATAAGGAAGAGGAAGGAAGTAAAAGGGGACTAGTCATTCCTGATCAAATACGAAATACCAGAAACTAGCATCTCATAGTCACTGCTTCAAATGTCAACCTTTACATTGTTTTCTATTACTGGGTCGTCTTACGTGCTATGTTACTGCTTTCGATTCACTTTGTGGTATCATATCAAATTTAAGGATTGTGATAACCATTTTAGATATATGTGCTTTTATCAGACTTATCTGGTCAATGTAAAAATTACTTTTCCTGTCTGAAGACTTAGAAGGACTGAGAACTGGCCCTCCACGTCCTACCAGAAGGTGGGAATCTCTATGACTCACAGGTTGGAATTGGTGCTGTGTGCCAGAACAACTATGGCGGTTGATGTTTTGAGCATGTGTGTATTTCCAGGTGCATGTGTGTGTGTGACTAAAACTTGCTAAAGAAGTAACCACCTAGGATAAATGTTACCAAGTTATGTTTGCAACTGACAGCTTTAAAGCACCAATAATAGCAAGAAGTGTGAAGTGGAAAAGTTTGATAAATATGTACAGATTGACATTTATCTCCCTTTAACCGTCTGTTAGATTAATGCATTATATGTTGGAGACACTATGGGTGTAACTTGTGATTGTGTGAGGGAGGTGGATGAGGATGGACGCAGACAGCCCGGCTTGTTCCTCAGTGAGGGATGCCTGTGAGACCAGGGGAAAGTTTCTCATTCTAACTCTCAGAGACTGTGCTCCTCGATTGTAAGACACTGTCAGATCTCCTTGGAAAAACTGAGTGTATGAGACATTTACTTGTAACCACTTAGTAGCTCTGTGTTCTTCAGAAGATTAAAAATGAGTGCTTGAGAGAACATACTTCTCGAGCCGAAGCTATGAGTAAGAAAATGTGTGCACATTTGCATGCATGTGTTCATGCATCTGTATGCCATACTGCACAGATTCTAAGACTTACCTTTTTCACATTTCAACATCTCTGAAATCAGGCTGCATCTTATAATTTATGATGCCTTATAATTACTGTTGCCCATTTTTTTCAAATGTTAACATCTCAGTAATTGTCAGATATCCTATAATCAGTAGCATCTTAGATTTCATGGCATACAGTTCATATCCAAACATTTATAGGAGACTGATTTCAGAGCGATAAGTAGGACAATTCCCTTTCCCCCAAAAAAGTAAAGCACGAAGATTTATTCCAACAGTAAGAGTTGAGGTCAAGAGAAACCATTTAGTCATGGAATCACATTTCCTTAATAAGTCACATACAAATAGAAAATGCAGCATTCATTACAACCCCTCTTATGATCCCAGGTGATATAAAAATTAGGATGCAAATTCACCATGTTTAATATAATCTGTATAGTCTTGAAACTTGATCACTCCATAGCTTACATTCATCTCTTTCTAGCATCAGGTGATCATCATTTTTGACAAGAGGGCAAAAGTGATCATTTCTGCCCTTCGTGGCTGTGTGGATATGAAAGCTATTTTCTGTGTCCATTCACGCCTCCCACAAAACCTACTCTGTGTAGAACAATAAGTTAAATAACTCATTAGAGATTTACAGACTGTATGAGTACTCTTTACAAGATTGTTAAGCCTCAGAATAAGACTCCATGGTCATTTTTAAGGGCGGGGCAGTATAGAAGCACTGTACAATTACAGAAGACATACACTGTAGGCCTTGGGTAGAACTATGGTGGATAGGTTCAGATTTGGAGACTATTTAACAAAGAACTTTCTAGGCGATATATGGCTAAATATTGATAGACGAAATTAACTTGTTATTGGTCAAGGTGTCCATAGAGAGAGAGTACCGTTCCCTCCATTATTGAAGTACTTTTGGCCTAGGGCAAGTTGTTTAACCTATCTTAGGCTGTCTTACCTGTTTCAAAAAAGTGGGGAATGCCTGCCTTGCTTCATTTTCTGAGACTTAATGAGATTAATGTATAATAAAGCATTTTGTAAATTATAAGATTTTATACATTCTGCTTTTATGTGTTAACATATGTACACATATAAAATATTTTTAAAAATACATTTCTAAACAGATATATAGGCTGAGAAATGTCTTTAGGAATTATCTATTTCTTCATCTTGGCACCTTTACCAGCTTTAAACAGTTTAACAGAATGCTTAATAATCCTTTAGTTGAAACATCATCACACTTGCCACTAGATCAAATATTAGATTGGGAGATTAAGGGAGGGTGGTTTTGGGTGGATCTGTGTAATGTGTTGTCAGCATTCTGGGAGTGTTCTTTATAGTTTGGAATTGGGAATTGCTGATGTCACGATCAGTCACATTGTCATGACAACATCAGAATTTCCTCATTCACCTTGCCTTCACTTGGGGAGTATCAATTTGCCACAGGTCTGTCATCAGTCTGCCGTATGTGTTAAGTATATTAATAACCCAGAACTAGTCATTCTTAGACACTTAGGGTGGGGGATTTTTGTAAGTTCCATGGGTAGCCCATTCCAGAAATCAACTAAATGTTCCAATGTTGAAAAGTTTGCCTTCATACATATTCAACTGAATAGAATTTTTTTCTAATTCTATATTTTCTTCTTCAAACCTTTGTAATTCAGTGGAGCATGAAAAGCTTTTCAGCATCCCCACTTACATACAGGATGTCATTAATTATTCTGTGATCCTCCTCTTCAGGTGAAAGAGACCTAATTTAATGGTAAGTGTGGCAACTGAAGAGACAGAGAGCTGTGGGTTTTTTCCCTTCTTCTTCTGTGTTTTGAATGCTTTGAAACCTAATTTGTGCTATGGATCCTAGATTTTGGATAGACATTGCTTGTGTCCCCCAACATTTAATAATGTCTTTATGATAACCTATTGTCATTCTTAGCTTATATGACAGTTTGTCTCAGGCACAGTTATTCACCCTGTATTGTCAAAGTTGTCATTTGAACAGTTATTCTTACTCATGGAAAGGAGATGATCATTGTAGGTTTGAATTTTGCTTTTCCATGTGGAAAATGGGGTTTTTTTTTGTTTTTTTTTTT
Organism: Pteronotus mesoamericanus; assembly: GCF_021234165.1. Taxonomy (NCBI): domain Eukaryota; kingdom Metazoa; phylum Chordata; class Mammalia; order Chiroptera; family Mormoopidae; genus Pteronotus; species Pteronotus mesoamericanus. The sequence goes on along the minus strand of NW_026555325.1, from coordinate 22,890,954 downwards.
TGCTCTAGCTTTTCACAGATGCTGTTTCCTAGGTCATATAGTATGAGGTGGATGTGATTAGCTATTTCCACAGCACATCAGCCCCTCCCTTCCTCACTGGAGTACTTACCATTTACCCATAGTTGCCTCACAGTCAGTAGATGATTATGTTACTCCCATCTCTTTAGATAAGCTGTAATTAAAAAAAAATTACCTAATAATATCTTTATACTTTGTAGGTTTTATTATAATTCATGGAGAACTTATTGAGTTATCTTTATGTATTGTGAAAGTAAGCACTTATTTTTTTGAATAGGCTTGCTATGGGAATGGAGAATAACAGCGCCAGTACTAGATTTGCACAGTCAAGGAATATGGAGGATTGGGGCATCCATCCCTGGCTGACTCTCCTTTACTTTGTTACAGAATTTGATCTACAAATACAAATTCAGTGTAGTATGAACCAAACCAAAACAAATATCTTGAATTTTTAATTCATATAGCCTCTCCCTCTTCCCGTTTTGTTTTTTTGGAAAGAATAAAAACCCATTTACATATTTTTATACAAAAACAGGAAAAGAAATTGAACTTATACAGAACCCTTTTGCCAGGAATTTGAGCAAGCGTTGAATTTTATTAACTACTCTGCAGGAGCAGGATTTATGAACAGGTATATCCAAAACAATTTGGCTGTAAACTATTTGTTTCAAATTTGGAGGATGTTTTGCCATAGGGAGAAATGTCCTGAATGGTGATTAGGACATCAATTGACCTATAAACATCTATGAATTAAATAATGAAGCTGATTACTAACATGGTCTTCCATTATTTTTTTGAGGGAAAATGCGTTTTCAGTTCCATTCAGGATTCAGGAAATATCTTTCACCTGTCACTGTCCTGGCTTCTAGAAGATTGTCTTTCTGCCTCTCTCCCAAATCCATCCTACCAGTGACCCCAGAAAATAAAACTGGTTGAAAGAGAGAGGTTACACCTTAACAACTATAAGTTAAATGAGATTAGGAGCTAATTTAGACTAGAATATATACCGTATTATTACTGTAGATTCTAATATTAGAAAATTTGCCTTTATATTCAACTGAATGGAAATTCTATGTAATTTTATATCCTTTTTAAGTGACTTGTCCAAGGTCACATAGATTGTAATTGATTAAGCTAAGATGCACACCTAGGGTTGGACTCTCAAGTTTTCCCCTGTGAGGTTTGGCCTTGATTTGTGGGTAGTAGTAATAATAATTATCATAAGTATTATTAAAGGCAGGGGACTTTGGAGTTGAGATACCTGAGTTCAAACTTCAGCTTTGTTATATATTGAATTTATGTGGCCCTGGGAAAGTTCCTTAAATCTGAGTCTCAGTTTTCTCGTCAATAAAATGCGATAATCATTCATCTCTCTTTGGGCACGTGATGCATGTGTGTACATGTTGGGGGAGGGGAGAACATGCTGAGAAAGTGCCTGGAATATAGTAGTTACTCCATAAATGATAGCTGTTACGTATGAGCTCATGTAGAGAAGCACAGTAGGGCAAAGCTTGTTTCTTCTCTTTTGTTCATCAGGATAGATTTAGGAAACACTAGAATATTGTTTCTGGTAAAACTCATCAGTATATGTCTGCGTTTATTTTTTCTGTATACCTTCTAGGATTATAGCTACAAAGCTATAGTTTTATTATAGTGGTTTCATTTTATATGTGTCTAGGGAGACTTTAAGTCTAGAATAAGAATCATAAATTTTTTAAAAAGCAAAATAGTAAATAACAGAAAATATTTCTGCTACTTTAGAAATAGGGTACTGTATCAACTCTTTTTTGTACCAGGAAAGAACAGAAACTTAAAGAATCTGCTGATCTCATATTCTTTCTCCCTCCCTCCCTCCCTCCCTCCCTCCCTCTCTCTCTCTCTCTCTCTCTCTTTCTGTTTTGCTAGGCATCAGAGGTTTTGCGACCAATGTAGACCTACACAGAAATAATATCTTTAGTGTGAATTGTTTAAACTGACCAATAATAATATGTGGTTATATTTTATTCATTAAAGATTGTAATTTGAAATCATGTTGGATGAATCTTCCTGTTAACTCCTTTCTGTTTTTAACATGACCCAAATAAAAAAAGGTGCCTGAAATGCATTAGCAGGGACAGAGGGACAGAACCTGCTATAGGTCTGTTCTCTTGATAGAAGTGTTCTATTCTTATCTCATTGGACATCTTCTCTGCCTCCATTTTGTTTTTTTTTTTTCTTTTTTCCAAGTTGAGCTTTGCTGTTATCCTTTCTTTGTAATTTCATTCGAAGTCTTCTTTCCACAGGGCTCAATAATGTGTGTGTTGGAATGGGGTGAGGCGGAGGGAAGGCGTCTTTTATATGGCTTTCCATTATTTGCTCCATTCTAGGAGTACCTTGATTAGCCATGATTTCAGTAGTGATCACCCCAAATCTACATCCTCACTCATCCCAGCTCTCTATCTCAAGTTCCATTTTCTGGTTATCCGCACAGTGCTTCTTTCTGAATGTCCCTCAAACAAAACATTTATACAGCTAAGCTTCCCACACCCACGTTACATATCCTGTATTGATCTCTCCCTCCTGTGGACTCCGTAGCACATAATTGTCTAGACCACTTGGCTGGCACTTATCACTTAATGCCTTGCATTATTAGTGTACAGCAGCTCGGTGCTGCAGGGGTTACAAGTAGTCACATGGGAATTAGAGCATTATTTATAAGGCTTTTTGGAGACACAGCATTATAGAATTGAAGGCACACAGGACAAAGTCTTTTAACCCTAGCTAGGTCTAGATTTTTAATGCTTGCTACTTACTAGCTTTTTGGGTGGGTCAATCAGTCAGTCTTACTTTTTTTTCCTTTCATCTATAAATAGAGCCCAGTAACTCTTCCATCCTTACAGAGCTGTTGTGAAACTGAAATGAGATGTGAAAGATTTATAAATGAAAGTTTCTTTTTCGAATTGTTTCTATGGGACAAATGTCTTCTGCATTCAGATTCTCGAATTCCAGTTATACAAATGCTTGTAAGTTGCAGGTCTCCTGTCTCTAAAAGATTGCAGGCTTCTGCAGGTACTGATGGCTCCAATCTGATTACCCTCATCTGTCTACTCCTCCTGCCTTACAAAGTGTGCCCATTCATACAGATATGGCCCTAGTCCAACACATAACTCCATTAAAGGAAACAGACAAAAGCAAATAGAGGAGAAAAACTCCAGTGCACCTAGGCTATTAAAACAGTTTGCAGACTTTTTTTTGTAACCTCTCAAAGTTAAATCTGTTGTGTAACAGCCTTAAAAAATATATTCATGTGGCCATTCAACAGGTATCGGAAAGACAGCCTCCCCTAGCCTAAGTTTGTTCTTTTTAGCTCTTTTCAGTTACAGCTACACCCTTCTGCTTTTTGATGGTCAGCCAGGCTTACTAAGCATCAGTTACCCGTACAGTACACCCACTTCAATCTACAAACCACCACTGTAAAACCTTGAAAAACAATAATAACAGCACTTTTGTTTGTGTATTGTATAGATACTTGAAACAATCTGTGAGGAGTGTTGGACCCAGAGAGGTTAACTGACTTGCCCAAGCCATGTGGCTAGTAAGTGGGAAGATGAAATATGGAGCGAGGTTTGTCTGGCTGTTTTAATTTTGTTCCTTGGATTACAAAGTCCAGATTCACTTAAGTTATTTGAAGAAGGGGAGAGGGCACTAAGTGTGCACTCGGAGGGGCTGTTTTTAAGTCTCAAGAGCAAAAGCAGCTCCAGGGACTCTGGCTGGCTCCGTCGTCTAATGGCGAAGAGCTCACCCGCTGCTGGCATCTGCCTTACTCTCTGCTTGCTGCCAGTCAGCTTCCTGTTTACTCATAGTTTCTGCTTCCTCATAACCTTGGCTTGCGTATGGTTTTGGCTTTTTGTGACCTCAGCTCTACCCCCAGCACTCTTGCTATTTCTGCCCCTTTCCTAACTGGTTCAGCTCTTGGAGTTTTCTGAATCAAATTCCCAGGGTGAGGATCTGATTGGCTCTGCTCCTTTTTCAACCCTAGGCATGTCATAGGTCACTGGCTCATCTGGGGATTGACTGCCTTGGGTCAGATCCCTACAACTTAACCTGTTAGCTGATTTGAAGAAGAGGATGATGTAGGACCGCCCAGCAGCTAAGTCTCAGTTTCCCTTTCAGGAGGATGAGCGTGTACAGGATAACTTGCAGTTTCTCTAGAGTGTTGCCTTATGTTGTCTGTCTTAAAAACCTATTTGTTTCAAAGGTCAAGAAGCCTTTCCAGATGAATCTCACCAGAATCACCAGCTGTAATTACTTACAACTAAGCACTAGTGGATACCTATCATTGATTATATATACACACATGGTTTCATATTTCTTTTACTTCTCTTAATGTTGGAATTATTTGAGCTTTTGTGACTTCATTATATTTTATAGTCTTTGAGGGTGGAAAAATCTATCTTCTTTCTTTATAATCCTTTACTTAATGAAGAGTGTAGCACCTACCTGAGTCTGGAGCTTTTGAACTCTGGCTGATAAACATTGTTTTTTTTAAAGATGTATACTTGTGTTCTCTCCTATTATGTCATGCACCAGTATAGAACACTACATTTTGTTGATAGATACCTTTTTTATTTTCAAAATAGTTTAATATTTTAATATTAATATACAATTTATCTAGTATTATCATTTTTTTCATATTCTAATTTAAAATCTATTATCACTTAAAATCTTATCTTCGTAAAACTATTGGAGGGTATCAAGTCTTAGCAGTCTAGAATAGCACAATATCCAAAGTATCATGACCTTAGAGCACAGCCATAGGAAAATTAATCTACACTGTTCTTTTGTGGTTTAGGTTGTGGCTTCCTAAGAGACCAGTCATGACAACTGAGGTTGTACATGGATTTTTTCCCCAAAGAGGACAGGTCTGAACTATGGAGATCAGGGCAGTAAGGTTTCAGGAAAAGGCACCTGTGAGTAGAACACTTCTACCTAAAACCTTATATTTTACACTTGTGGTTGATAACTTGCTATTAAGGGTCCTAGTGAGAGGAAGTAGCAAATGGGCAGCCAAAACAATTGTAAATACATCAAGTACTCAGGGAATAGTTATACCATATATATACTGAGTGTTAGTTGTGCTGTGTTTATTAAATCACTTTAAAGGACAGATATGTATCTGTGAATTTTAGTAAGTTCTTGACCATTGTGTGCCTAGTATTGTGCCCAGAATAAGATTTTTTTGTTTTTTGGGTTTTTTTTTTTGTTTGTTTTTTTAATGAAAAGAATTGGGAATTGTATGCATACTTTATGTATATGGTTGTTTTTGTTTAGGTGAGACTTGCTAGTTCTCATCGCTTTCACTCAAGAATATGAGCAGCACCGTGGAGTGGAGGTGGCCTAATAAGTCACCAGCAGGGTATCTAGGATGAATTAATTGTCAGTTTCTTGCTCTTGGACAAATCCTTGAATGGCCACAGCTTTGCTAGGTGGCTTGATCTCCATAGGGGGACCCTTTGTTTTCTTTCTGGCAGCTAGTTGAGTGCCTTCACTTCTTAGTCCAGCTAGAATTTTTCATTATCAGGGAAGATGGCCCTTTCCAGGAAGGTATTTAGAGGCCAGATTCCAAGGAAGAACTCTGTCATACAATACTTACTGCGGCGATATAACCCTGTAATTGTTAAGAGGAACAGGCCAACTTGAAAGGTATCAAGCTTGTCCCAGTTGTCTATCCAGAGAAGGTGGGCTCTGCCTGTGGGGTTTGCTGTGGAGCCTTCTGGACTGTACAGGTTCTAGACTTGACACAGAAACGCAGAGGTGATCCAGAAAAGTGGCATCTTGAGCTGCCGGAGAATCATTTCAGCCGGGGAAACAAAGGGAACTACCTGCTCCCTTTGTCCCTTTTTTGCAGTTTCTGTGTCCCTTCAATAGTACTTATTTGTGTAGCTTCTAATAATTACCACGTAGAAGGATTACACTGTTCCAGTCTTCTGGAAGGTTTACCAAACCGATGACCTTTAAATGATTTTCATTCTTTGATATTGTCATCTTGAAGGTAAACTTGCAAACTCTAGCATAGAAATGAAGTACGGAACTTTACCGTGCGTATTTGCGGCGAGGGCGTGGGGAGTGGGGACCTGTTTTCGGTGCTAACATTTTAGTGGGAACGGGGATTTGCAGAGATTTGATGGAGGGTTGGTTTGTTCCTTGAAATAGGAGTGATTGCCCGCACCTTTTCTGGGAGAGTGGAGGGCGGGGGAGGGGTGGTAGTTTGGAAGGATGAAAGAACTGAGAGGAGACCTGGGACCATTTCGCTCCAAACCCAGGTGTCAGAGTGATCCCCGAAACGATGCCCTTAAAAGGGGCTTCGAGCAGGGGTGCAGAGCTGCGGCTGGTGCTCAAGCAAAGACACGAAAGGGAGAAAAAGAAAAGAGGGGGGTGGTTACTCCAAGGAATGTGCGGCATGCGGGGAGCCAGACCCAACCATTGCACTGGAGCGGGGGCGCCGGCGACTCCCCGGGCCGCGCAGCCCCGGCCCCCGCCCCGAGCCCCGAGCCCGGGAGGGAGCGCGCGGGGGCAGGCCAGCCGGCGGGGCTGCGGGCGCGGCGCCCAGCCGAAGGGCGGGGAGGCGCGGGTGGGCCTGGGCGCGGCGCGGGGCGGTGCGCTGCCGCCTCCCCGCCCCCGGCCGGCGCGCTCTCAGGGCGGTGGTTGAGGCCACGGTAGGTGGGAACGCGGCAGCGCTGCTCCTCCGCTGCCGCCGGGAGAGACCGCGGCGCCGCCAGCTCTGCGCGCGAACTCCCGTCCATGGCACGCAGGGCGGCGGCCGTCCGAACTGTCCGAGTCTCTCCCGCCGCCGCGCGGCACTTTTAGGCGAGTCCGGAGGTCGAGGGCGGAGGAGAAGTCCGCTCGCAGCTGCAGCCCCCGCCGGCCGCCGCCGCGCGGCGAGAGGGAGTTCCCAGAGCGGCCGCGGCCCCGCGGGCCACCCCCCCCGCCCGCGCCCTCCCCCTCGCGGCGAGGCTGCCCCGCGCCCGCCCGTCGCGATGATCTTCCCCAGCAGCAGCGGCAACCCCGGGGGCAGCGGCAACTGCAGGACGCCCTATCGCAAGCAGGTGAGGCGGCGGCGGGGATGCCGCGCGGAGGCCGGCGGCCCCGCTTTACAAAGGACGGTAGCGCTCGGCCGGGCACCGCTCTGCTCCTCGGAGGGACCGGGCTGGGCGGTGACCTTGTTTCCGAAGGAGGCGGCCCGCGGGGACGGCTCGGGCCGGTGACCTTAGCAGGGGAGATGCCGTCGCCACTGCCGGCCCGGCCGGAGGAAGGTGGAGGACGGGGTAGGGGCGGAGAGGCGGCGGGAGCCGGAGCGCGCCGGGCCGGGGGCTTCGCTCAGCTCTGCAACAAGTTTCGTTTTTGTTTTTGTTTTTTTCTGAAACCTTTGTGTGTAGAAGAGTACGATAATCAGTCGGAACAAGGGTTTGCAACAATCTTCACTTGGAACCTCAGAGAAGCTGCCCGATTCGTAGGGAAACCCGGAAGACCAATTTGTGTGTGTGTGTGTGTGTGTGTCTGTGTGTGTGTGTGTCTGTGTGTGTGTGTGTCTGTGTGTGTGTGTGTCTGTGTGTGTCTGTCTCTGTGTGTGTGTGTCTGTGTGTGTGTCTGTGTGTTCGCGTGCGCCCCCCTCCCATATATTTTAAAGAGAAAAAAAGAAAAACAGGAACTTGTACTGTCACTTTCTTAAGGTTTTCAGTTTTCAGAAGCACAGGGAAATCCTGTGACATCCTAGTTGCAGAGATAGTTGGATAAGCCTGAGTCATACACATGCCTTTTATTTTAATACCGTTTCATACATTTTTTAACAGATTGAACTCCAAAGGCACTCTAGTGGTTAGATCAAAATCCCCTGCCGGGAAAAGGAGTGGAGCTAGGAGCTTATAGTTATGGCCTTTTGTTTTGTTTTTCATCTTTGTTTTTAAAGGAAGGGTACTGAAGCCATGTTGTGATAAATCTCACAGATCCTTTCAGCAGCAGCAATAACAAAACCTAGCTTTAAATTATGTAAAAAATGTGCAGGTCTGTTTAGAAAAGGTTAAACTGATTTAGAGGTCACTGGCAAGATGCTTGTTGAGAAAACAAAAACAGGGTTGCAGATATTTTTCTTCCATAATAAATCTCTTGTGTACATCCTTAGCCACTGAGACAAATCAATTAAGTTATTATCCCAATAACGATAGAAGCAAACTGTATCTTTCCATGCAGACCATGACTCTGTTAAGATCGTGACAGATGACAGGGATGCCTGGTGGCTTTCCCAAAGGTGTTCACAGGATTGTTGATTCTGTTTAGTACTTTTTGTTCTCAAAGTCATTTTGGGGGGATGGGTTATGTCCTAGCATAAGTATATCTGAAAGTAGGTCTAATTTTTGTCAAACAGGGACGGTGTCAAAAAGTATTGTTTTCTGCTCTTTCGTTCTTTTACTTGCTACTTTTCCCTTAAAAAGGCTATAAACACATCATGGTTTGTGTGCCCCTCTGCTGTGCAAGTCAGTGGAACTTTTTTTACCTGGCTTATGAAAAGCCCTGCCCTTAAATTAAAAATCAAAAATCAAAAATCTGCATTTGGGACCTAGCTGAAGTATATGCTAAAATTGTCAAGATTCAGAAACAGGCATCTCTCAACTTCATGTGGCCTCATTTAAAATAAATGCCTTCAGGTCCAGCACACTCACATCAACTTCATAAATGGAGCCAATTTACGATAAATATTCTTATCCTGAACTCTCCTCCCCCACCCACCTCACTCTACCTGAAAAGAAGGCTAATTATGTAAAGGCCTTGTGTATTCATTTATTTGTTGTCAAAACCCGGCAGGGTGTTAGCTCTGAAATGGGGAAAGAGCTCTGAGGGCGAGGCCTTTTGCTGTGAGGGGCTGGAGGTTTTGTGTGTGGAGGGGGACAGCCTGCTGGTCTGGAGCACGCTGATAAGATGCTCTTCTTTTCACTGGGCTCTCCTTAGATTCGGAGACTAAAAGGGCTGACTGAATCAGAAAAACAAACAGACTTTCTTTTTTCTATAGGCAAAGAAAGAAATGAATGTGTAGGCATTATACAGACACAAGACCCCGGGTACCAGTGGTATTTGAGTCAAAGGTTTCTTTTGTTAGTATTTAGCCATTCACTGGGAAAGCACACTTCCAGCGCAGGGACCTGGTTACCACGAGTGACTTTGTGATCTCATCCTGGCTTAGTCTAAACGGGAAGTCTAATTAGTGCTTTGTATAAAGTTTGTGTGATGTTCAGCTTGCATCTTTCAATTCATATTAGTTCATTTTGATGAAAGAATAGCTAACTTTTAGATGTATAAAGCAGTTTAATTTTAATCTAGAAATATATACTCAGCTGTTAGAGATGATTACAAATACTTAGCGTGAGGGGGTTAGGGGAAGTTGACTGTGAGGAATACTTAAAAATAACCTTTAGAAAAAGGTACCATATATGTGTATATATATTTATATGTATTTATTTGTGAATGATAGTAGCAGCCAACTGTCTTTGAGCACTTACCTTACTGCCTGCTGGTCACTGGTCTAAGTCCTTCTGTGGGGTTAACTTATTTAGTCATCTCGATAGTCCTATGAGGCAGGTAATATAATAATATATCCCTTTTACAGTTAAGGAAACTGAGGCAGGTAATATCTTCACTTCACAGTTAAGAAAACTGAGGCATTAAGTAACTTGCTCAGTTTGTACAATCCAATGTAGTAAAGAGCCAGGATTTGGACCCAGGCAGTCAAACTCTTAAAACCACCACACTGTAAATGCCTGCTTACAGCCACGCCTCAACAGAAACTCATCCAGGGCCCACCTCCATCATTGCCCGTTGCTCTTCGGGTCTCCGAAGTCCAGTTGAGGAGTTCCTACCACCCTCTTTGGCGGGGGGTGGGCAGAGGCTGTGAGATTGGAGGTGAGGGATGAGATAAATTAATGCTGATGTGAATGGTGGGTTTGTGATATTTGGAAGCAGGATTGAAGTCAGAATATGGTACCTCTGAATGATTGTACAACTTCTTCTTAAAATTTTATATTTTATATGTACATAGGAGTCAGCCAGTTTCAGTTACAGCAGAGGTAGGAGGTGCTCATCTCCTTCCTTCCCCACGTAGTGTATCAAGGGCGTCCAGGAGCACTGATCTCTGGCATCATCTAGGATAAACAGGATTTTCCTGCATCACGGGCCTCAGAGCACATTAGAAATACACCTGCTTGTCTCGGGTCAAAAGTGAGAGGCTTTTGAGTGGAGTGATAGCCCAGTAAGCAGTATCTAGACAAGGACTGCTGGTTCATTCAGGTCTTGGAGGAGAAACGTCCTCCTGTTTATTGCCCATAACTTTCAGATATGCGATGATATTTCTTAAGCAAATCCAGGCTGATTGTATGAAAACAGCACTCCCACAGCCAAAACAAAAACTATTTACCGGGGCTTTCATAGTTGTGAAAATATTTTAGTGTGTTTTGAAAGAAAAAGTGCTTTATGCGGAAAAGCGTTTAAATATGGAATATGAATTGGAACTGTTTTCTTGAGGTAGTTGACTCCGTTATGTCATGTGCTCTGGTTTTTGTAAGTCATGGCAGGCAGCAAGCCCTTTTTGGCCACATAATGTGCTCTGGTGGTTCACCATGGGGTTTTGGGGTAGAGGAGTGTGAATGGCAAGAATTTTCATGGATGTGTATATATTTCTTGCTCTTTAGAGGTTCTTGCCAACTAATAGCTGTACTTGTTAAAGGTTGCTAACTTTGATGAGTGAAGTTCTTATCTCCCCAGTTTGAAGATTAACTGGGTGTAGCTTCACGTGAAGAATTCAACAGTGATTCAATTTAAGGGGATGAGGAACAAAGCTGTTGATTAATCCTCTTCAAGCAGTTTCTGTTCACAGCAATTTGTGTGTAGTAGATAGAGTTTTGTTAAAGTTTGAAGGTTAAAGTTGTGCATAGAAATATTTAAATGAACACTGTCTGAGCTAGTCCAGTTTCTTGTTTTTTTAAAAGAAGGTAAACATTACTGGAAATTAGCAGAAAATTAAATTGGTGTGCATAAGTAAGGCCTTGTCCTGTTTTTGTATTAGACTATCTGGGGGTGTGTGTGTTTCAATTTATGAGCCAAAGCAACTCTGTTTAACTATGTATCCATGGCCATTTGAAAGGTACAGAATTCTCCAGCAGTGCGAACCCAGGTTTCCTTCCAGGCACCCTTTTTGGCGTCCTACTGCATTTCCCATAGTTCACTTGAAGTTTTGATCACATTTCTTGATTTTTTCTTTCCTCCCTTTTAGAGACTGCTATCAGCTGGGCTCACCATATATTTTAATACTTTTCAAGCCCTTTCTTGGTCGTGGGGAAAGAGCCTGTCTTGTCCAAGTTTCTGAGAGTTTTTTTCCCAAAGCACTCTGCCAATAAGTTAGTATTTAAAGATACATATGATACTCCCCTCATAACCTCAGTTATATTTAATCTTCATAACATCCATATAAAGTAGAGAAGGATCAGGACTCTAGAGTGGGGGAATTTAAATATCTTAGGTGCTGAAAGCTAGGTCTCTGGAGTCAAGGGTTGTGTCTGCTACCAGGGAAAGGAGAAGGAAGCTCAGTCAAGAACAGCTGTAGCCCTACTCACTACACTTCCCTCTACTTGGCCTCCCAGAGACATGTGGCACGCAGAGCGTCCCAGATTTCAGCTGTGGGAATTGTAGCTCTGTAATTTATTAATGTGTTTTGTTTGTTTCGTAAAGGCCTTTACTCTAGGGTTGTCAGATAAATATACAGGAAGCCAGTTTAAATTGAATTTCAGATAAACATATAATGTTTTAGTGTTAGTGTCTCAAAAATTCACGGTACTCTGTGTGCGTGGATAGATAGATAGAAGTAGGTAGGTAGGTAGGTAGGTAGGTAGGTAGGTAGGTAGGTAGGTAGATGGATGGATAGATGGATGGATGGATGGATGGATGGATGATAGTGAAATCTAGCAACCTTACTCTGGGGAAGGCAATTCACTTTTTAAAACTAGTTATAAAAATCATAATTATCGACCATATTATTCCTACTTTTGTCACTTAAAAGTTTGCCTTTTTGCCTGTTCCTTGAGCCCTGATAATGATGCAGATTGCACATTTCAACTTCACCAAGCATCACTCGGTTTAACAGAGGGACCCTGGCAAAAGCTCTGGCCATCCCTCTTGCGTGCTTTTTCACTTCACCTCGCTAAGCCTCAGCTTCTGTGCAGTGAAGACAACAGTGCCCATTCCACAGGGTTGTTGTTAATCCTTCTAAGGTGTTATTATTATTAATGCCCCCAGAGAGCAGGCAGCAGCGGGTGGTCCTGGGAGGCTGTGTGTGTTCTTGGGACACCTTGACACAGCCTTTAGGAATGGACAGTGTTTAGAAAGTGGGGGCAGCCTCCAAAAGAGTAAAGACCTAGAACTTGAAAACAAGAGTCTCAACCATATTTGAACCAAAAGAAGTATAGAAGTGAATCCCACTATATTTTAAAACAGCTGTTTCTGTGTTATGCTCTTAGCAGAGTTTGCCCTTTCTCTGGAGAAAGAACAGCCTTTCAGTCTTCCTTTTTTTTTTTTTTTTTTTTAATCTTATGATTGGAGAAGGATAAAAAGAGCGCTGCTCACTCTTGTTGATGAAAAATACTACCTTTTAATTTGCTTAAAAATAGACAGATTTGATTATTAGTATATGTATGATGACTTCCTGAATTCTTTTCTTTGTCTTGTTTGTATATTTGGTTTTCAAAGAATGCCATCTTGGCATTACTCAGAAAAATAAACATTTTTTTTTTTTTTTTTGTCCTTGCATATGTGTAGGTGTTTGGTGGGCGTTTGTTTTTAAACTCACATCTGTGGAGAATGCTTTGTTTAACACATTCTAAAAGCTTGGTAAATTTTAAAATAGGATAGACATACCGTAAGGAAGGAAACAAGCTTTTCCTGGAATCAGGACTAGGTAAAAAAAAATTAAATGGAGCAAACTGAATTTTGCTTTTAAAATAATGAATCAATGTAGCTATTGTTATTTAATTCTTATTAAATGGCAGCAACAACAACAAAACTTGTTATACAAAGCAGTACCCTAACTTTATTCCTTTAAACATATGGAGTTTCACAACAATGTAATGTAAACTAGGGATGGTTATACTATTTGTTACTTGTTAATTTTGTAAATACAATACAGTCTCAAAATACATTAAAAATAGATTGGAAGAAAATATGCCAAAATTTTAACAGGTGTTTTCTTCTGTTTAATAGAAAGACTCATAAGTGACTTATTTTTATGATTCTTTACATTTTTTCCCCAACCTTCTAGTCCCCTTTGCTTCACACAATGAATGTACACTACTTTGGTTATCAAGGAAAAAATAGTGAAAAAGAAATCTAGAAAACTTTGCTATTTTACTGTCTAAAAGTTGTAGCGAAAACCCATGGGATTCATGTCACGAAGAATTTTAGCAAGTAGCACGTAGATGATGCTTGTTTCTGTGCCTGAGCTTTGAGATGTGGACTTTTCCTATTCTTATGAATTTCTATTCTTATTTTTACTGCAGACTTCTTAAATAACCTTTTCTGGAAGTCACCTATTTTTGATAGTTTCTATATTTATGAACTTAGTATTTTCATATTTTATACATAATTAAATAGGCCTGTGCTTTAAAAAAAATTTTTATAACATCAATTTATCAGTCAGTGAGGGGCAAATGTACTATATATATATATTGGAAATTTTATATTCTTGATTACTTTTTAGGAAAGTAGCTATTCTAAATATTGAGGAATTACCACTATTGTCTCTGATTTCATTTGACTTAATAGCTGCATTTAAATACAGCTATTTGTATTTAAATACAAATTTCCCCACATTTAATTTCTGTATTAAATATGAAAAAATTGAGATTGTTCCATTACTTATGTCAGAATTTTTTGGATCTATTTTATTATGAAGACTCATGATTGTCTGCATCACATACTTCCTTTTTAGTTTTAACTTTTTGAAAGGGCCGTGCAGTGGGAGGTGTGGCCTCTTTACAGGCGTCCTTATAATGGAACAGTGAAGGTTTCTGTAAGAAATACACGTGGTACAGATAATGTCAGCACTTTGCAAGCTGCTGTTACTTTGTAACCCAGGGGATTTTCAGCGCATCAGGGGAGCTTTAGGTGTGCACCAAAGTGTCTGCAAGACTTCAGTGAAAGGAGGGAGCACCGAGGGAGGAAGAGGGGAGAGTGCGGGTGGGGGGTGGGCGGGGGCGGTGTTGAGTGAAATAAAGAAAAGGAGAGCAGTATTGCCCTGTTAGGTTCTTCATTAGTTGATGCGATCACGTTAAGAAATCTGTTAAGGTCTCCTTGTTTTCGTGCTGTGTAAGATGGGTGCAAGTATATCCCCTCATTCTTGTGTACTGTTTCAGAATCTTACTTCCCCCTTTTATCTTTATACCATTCCAATCACCTAGAATATCCTTTCAGTTCTGTTCTAAGACAAGATCTCTATCTCTCCACTTCAGGGAACTGCCTAAAAAAAAATCACCCTTTTGGAAGACTATTTATGATCCACCCAACCCTACCTAGTCAGATATTTCCAGAAACAACTTTGTCTCTACTTTCCCTCCATTCTCAGTTTTAAAGGTCAGGCGCATCAAGGGTGTGGCTAAGTGCTTTCCTTTAACTGAAAGTTTAACAGAGACTCAGAAACATTGTGTTAAATTAAATTATTGAGTAACATAAGTTAAGTGGGTTTTGGAACAGACATCCTGCTGTAGGAAGTAAACTGTTGGTGTGCAGGGGATACACTGTTGCTGGTCAGGGGAGAGGCAGGTCAGGGAAACCCCTTAGCTGGCTGTTAAAACAGCTGTGAGATGGTGAGGACCCAAAAGAAGACAGTGAAATTGTGGGCATAAGGAACAATCCAATTTTCTAGACTTTTAGTCTATAAAAGCCACTGAGCCCAGGCTGGATAGCTCAGTTGATTAGAGCGTCATCCCACTATGCAAGGGTTGCGGTTCGATCCCCAGGCAGGGCACATAGAAAATCAGTCAGTAAATGCATGAATAAGTAGAGCAACAAATCTATATTTTTCTCTCTTCCCCCATTCCTCCCCTCCCTCCCTTCTCTCTAAAATCAATAAATTAAAGATATTATTTTAAAAGCCCCTAAAAATGTATGTAAAGTGTTGCATATATTATTAGCTCTTTCTTGGGGAGAGGTTCAGAGTGTCATCAGTTTGCCAAAGGGATCTGTGTACTTTAAAAGAGTTTATGCCTGCATGTGAAAGGAGAGGGAGAGGGAGGACTTCAAGGCGATGCCAATGTTACTAACTCAGCAGACAGGATCGTTGGTTGCATCATGGAAGGTGACATTTCGGGAAGAAGGAACATTCCAGCAAAGATGTGAACATAGAAAACATGAGCTTTATTATAGGGGAATAGGGACTGATTCTGGTTTGGTGGACTGTGTAGTAAAGGTTGGAGGGCAGGAGGGTTAGGGCCAAGCTTGCTAAAATGAATGAGAAAAGAGCCCGAGTTTGGAAGGCGAATGAACCCACAATTGAAATAAAGCTCTGCAGTGGATTTGGGGCAGTGTGACTGTTTTAGACAGAGTGGGCTCAATATTACACAGCAAGAATTAGGATTTGGCTAGTGACTGGCAGGATGGGGAGGGGGTGGTCGTGATAAGAGGGTCTGAGGTTTCTAGTCTTAAATGATTGGAAAAATGAAAAGTTACTTTAAACCTCTGTGTTCTGGGCTATTGTCTTACAAGGATTTATACATTTTTTTTAGGCGTGAAAGTAAATGGGAGGGGGTTGTGTTTGCTAAATGCTCAATTCTGATATTCCATGTCCAGGACCATGACGGATGCAAAAGGCCTTTCTGTGTCTAAG
The DNA here is from genome assembly GCF_021234165.1 of Pteronotus mesoamericanus. Lineage (NCBI taxonomy): Eukaryota > Metazoa > Chordata > Mammalia > Chiroptera > Mormoopidae > Pteronotus > Pteronotus mesoamericanus. The sequence goes on along the minus strand of NW_026555325.1, from coordinate 22,875,041 downwards.
CCAGTCTTAGGAGGGAGAATTGTCCAGCCTAAAATGCTGGCAGCACCCACAGTGTGAACCTCTTTAAGAATACATTTTGGGTCCAGGAGAATGTTGTAAACATTTTTTACCGTTCCTTTGGGATTTCATAAAGTCATTGTAGAGGCTGTGCCACCTGAGTGCATGAATTTTCCTGTTTGGCTTGATTTCTCACATTCTTTTGAGTGGAGCCCTTATTCAGTAAGTGTTTTCCTTGATAGTGCCCATCATCTATAACTCTATAGCTGTCTGTAATCTCCATGGTATAACAAGGGTATTGATTATGTTAAAAGGTTTCTCACTTCAACAGGAGCGTGGAAGAAGGCCAGGTATGGTGGTGAAGGTGTTAGCATGTTCATCCGACAACAACCAAAAAAAAAAAAAAAGGAAGAAAAGAAAAAGAAAAATAGTTTCTGAGGAAAGTGATATGGTTTGGCCATTTTAATCTGGCCGCACGAATTGTGCCTTACCTACCAGGCAGTTAGAAGTGCAGAACTGAAGCTCTGGGCAAGAGGCTCAGAGCCTCCGTAAGGGTAACAGGTGGGCGGGTCGCTGGGAGCAGATGAACGCGCTCCAGGGGAGACCGTGCCTGGGAGAGTCTGGGCAGACCTAGCGGGGCACCGATTCAGTCATGGGGAGGTTAGAAGGTGAGCCTTTGGCAAAGGAGCGGAACGAAATGGCAAAATACGGGGAGAACCCAGAGAGCGTCACAGGAACCCAGGAAGCACAGTCTCTAGATGGTGAGCTCTGTTAAATGTTTCCTTGAGGTAAAAGAAGGCAAAGGCTGACTGAGTGATAAGCTGGTGGCAATACAGTAGTCCCCCCGTTATCCATGGTTTTAGCCACAGTCCAAAAATTTTAAATGAAAAATTCCAGAAATAAACAATTCATACGTTTTCAATGCTGCTGTGAGCTGCAGGATGGAATGCCGCGCCCTCTCTCTCCTGCCCTGGATATGAATCATCCGTTTGTCCAGTGTGTATCCATTCTGTGTACACTTCCTGCCCACTCGTTAGTCACTTACTTAGTAGCCCCCACAGTCATCAGCTCTGCTGTCTTGAAATCACAGTGCTTGTGTTCAAGTCACTCTTGTTTTACTTAATAATGCTCCCAAAGAGCAACAGTAGATTGCGATAAGCCAAAGAGAAGCTGTAAAATGCTTGTTGCGTATCATCAGAAGGTCAGGAGTAGCTTAACGCTGTGTCGCAGTGCCGAGGTCATTCACCTGACTTCCTCTCGTTACATAGGCCCTGCATCACCTCACAGCATCACGAGAGGGTGAGTGCGGTACAATAAGATACTTTGAGAGAGACTACATTCACGTATTACATTATATTATTATAACGAGTCTATTATTCATTATTGTTGTTAATTTCTTACTGAGCCTAATAGATACACTTTATTAGAGGGATGTGTGGATGAGAAACACATAATGTGGACAGGGCTTGTACTGTACACAGTTTCGAGCATCCACTGGTGGTCTTCAGATGTGTCCCCTGTGGATGAGGAGTGGGGCGGGGCTGATGTATTCTCTGGAAGGTCTTGAAAACCTTTGAAACAGAGGCTTCAGTAGAGTAGTATGTGAATAGCAGGGCAAGGAAGGGGGCTGGAGGCAAGGGTTGTAGAAAGCACAGTCCAAAAGCTTTAAGGAATGAATGAGTGGAGAGGGGGTTTCTTTAGAAAAGTCAGGAATCAAAAAGGAAAGAGAGTCCCTTCAGACAGCCTTGAGGCCGGATTACTTTAGTATCTTTCTGTGGTTGTAGGTAGAGCAAGGTAATAAATAATCGAGGGAATAGTTAGAAGTAGTTTTTTCTTTTAAGAAAGACTGAGGCAGCGTTGGTGTTACGGGAAAGGGATTTGAGAGAGTTTCTCATCAGTGCTGCAGGAAGGAGGAGGGCGGTTATGCTAGGTATGTTGAGGAGGAGGAAGGCCCGTGAAGCTCTCCACCTCTAAAAGCGTCCATTTCAGTAAAGAGGCTAGGTCATTTCTTAAGAATTTGTAAAGAGGGAAAAAAAAGATGGGATTCTAGGCTTCAAGAGTGTGACAGAAGATTTGGAATAATTGCTCTTGGGAGTTTGGCGATCATTCACATAGAGAGAAGTGAAAGGAGGACTGTGCTGCATGAGGGTCCCTGGGAGTTCGCTGGTCTGAGTCGGCCAGATGTTTTGACTTTTTTCCCAGCAGTAAAGAGGGGCAAAGAGCCTGGGTAATGAACTCCTGTCGGGTTTGGCATTGGTAAGGTGAATAGGTATGAAAATTGAAAGCATTGTTAGGAAGGTTAAGGAGACAAGTGAATTGAGAGAGAGAGAAGAAACTTTGAGGACAGTGAGGGGCATGAAGTTCTGATAAGATAAAAAGAAAAGTGAGTGAAGGAGAGAGACCAGAGAGGAAATACCATGGTGAAGATCTTCAAGGCAAAGTAATTCCAGAATCTTACCTTGTAGTTGTTGGAAGGATTAAATAAGATAATACATATGTGTCTCTCTGGCGTGTCCTAAATGCTCTGGTGGGTACATTTATTAGATGTGGCTCTTGAATAATTTATACCTCCCTATAACTACTGTTATGTTGTGTAAACAAAGTCGTATTTCAGACTTCAACCAACCATGAACCACAAACCAAAATAAAATACTATTTTTTAAAGCGAACCACAAGCCCAACTTAAGTTTCAAAATAGACCTTCAAATTATTTCAAAATATCTTAACTTGCTTTTAAAGGAAAAAAAAGTGAATCTTTTCTAATTATTTCTCATCAAACTTGTAAGCTCTCTGAAAGGAAGGGGCTAATAATTATTGAGTGCTCTCTATGGACCAGGCATAGGTCTGGGTACTTTCACATCCACTCTCTCTCACCTGCAACACCTCTGTGAGATACTTCCTCTTATCCCTGTTTCATAGATCAGGATGGTTTAAGTTGTTTGCCCCAAATCCTGGAGCAAATGGGCCAGAATTGCTACCCAGCCTCAAACGCCTCTCTTTCCAGTAGACAAGTAAGAATGCTCTCACAAGGTTGCTTTTGAAGAAAAAGAGGTGGACTTGGGGGTTGAATCCAGCTTCATCATTTATTAATTTCATTACTGTGAACATATTTCTATAACTTTCTGGACCTTAATTTCCTCAGTGGCAAAACTAGATGTAATAGTTACTTAATGTTATTGAGATGATTAGATGAGCTCCTATGTCATATGTGACAGTACCTGGCACAGGTGCTCTGTCTGCATCCCTTCTTTCTTGGGGTGTCACCTAACAAGTCAGTTTACACAAGGGGGTCTTGGAAGATGGGTCAAGGGAAGCCTGAAATGATAATAGGGGTAGAATGTTGCGATCATTCCATTCATTAGCAGAAAGTACTTTGTGACGAGAAAGATCTAAAAGGGAAGCTCAGTTATTATCATTGGTAAAATGGAAATGATTTTTTGACATCCTAGATGGTGGATCAATGAGTTTATGTAAGGTAAAGTGCTTTATGACCTGTAAACACTTAGGGATGTTGTTATGGTTTCTGAAATGGATGCCTTAAACTCTTAGGTGAGCATTTTGCCTCTTTTCAGACATCTGATTTTTAAATTCATGGAGTTTATTGTTTAAAGCTCCTTTCCCCAAATTGTGTTCACTAATATACTTGGCTTTTATTAAATGTTGAAAGTGTTCCAGGAATTAAAGTATTCAGTGTTCAAAGAAACTTGGGAAACACTACATACTATGTAGTATTGTTTTAGAGAGTAACAGTATAAAATTAGCAGTAAAAAGCCTCTGAGAAGTCTTCAGCAAAAACATTTGTCTAACTTTGTGTATTTCATTGTTTCCTAGAATTATTTGCTTATGGAACCATTTAGAGCTAGAATATTTATTAAATGCCTTCTATTGAACAGGTTGGGAAAGACTTACTTAAAGGGACCTTTTGCATTTTAGAGTTGGAAGGGACTTTAAAGATTAGTTATTCCAACCCTTTCAAGTAAGGGATTTAAAGTGCAGAGACATTGAATAATTTGTCCAAAATCTCACAGCTCGAAAAGCCTGAGTCTTCTAACTCTTAGTGCCCCGCCACTCTACCTTACAAGCCTCGGCTTTCCCACGTGTGGCACACCCTCGCACCAGTGTTTTCAGGATTGTTTTCATATGAGGGTTGCTTTTTTTTTAATCATTCTATGACCAAGTAGGCCCTTAGGGATGGTAATGCTGCATGTTATTTTTAGACAAAACAAACGACTATCATCTCTTTCATTTTTAATTTCTCCTCTCGTAAGGTTAATTTTCACACCTATTTTATTGCTTCTTAAAGCATTTATGAAGTCAAGATTACTGACTTGGGAAATCAACCTAGTTTAAAATATCAGTGATCTAGAAAACCCACACATTATAATTATTAATGAATGTACTTTTGTCCTCTAAATTGTCTTTTTTCATGTAATTGGCTGTGGGTAGATGAATTTACGTATTTTAGCTCCTTCCTGCCAGACTTTATTACAGCATGCAAAATTTGCTCTGTGGTTTCTAGGTTAAGTTCCTGTACAGAGAAACCACAGTGAAAAATTTATAGCACATCTGTGATGAATGCCCATCTAGGACATGCTGCTATGTGTTCCTGAAAAATCTGAATGACCAGTTTATTGCCCTTTGTTATAATTAAGATTTATTTCAGGCATGAATAGTTCACTTGTAGCATTTCTCTTTCTATGCATTTTAAAGTTCTTAGTTTTACTAAGTCTAAAGAAAAGTGGGTGTCTCTCAGAGACCCTCTCTGATTATTTCATGAAAATTTACCCTGATTGAATCCTGAGAAATGATACTAGTGTTTTGAATGAAGTGAAAGGAAATAATATCTGCTATATTATGTGTATCACAAAAGAAACATAAAATATTGGTGCCGAAGGGTCTTGAGATCAGCTTTTCCACGTACTCATTTTAGAGGTGAGGATGTTTCAACATCATGCAGCTTAATTGTAACAAAGACAGGACGAAAACCCCTGTATCTTGACTACCAGGGTAATTTGGGCATTTACAAATAAATCCAGCTTGGATTATCATTCTTTAAGTCAATATTTTAGAACTTGTTATGAGCCAGGCACTGTGGTAAGCCTTGAAGGGAATAATAAAATGACCCTGTTCTCAACAGTGTAGTTTAAAAGGGGGCAGTGGAACAAATATGTAAATAACTATATAATGGAGAAATTAATCAGTGCCTTAAGAGGTGCAGATATTTAAGAAGTACATAGCAAGAACATATCCAAATTAACTATCATGCTCCAGTGGACCTGAGTTTAGACTCTTTTACTTCCAGGTGTATTTAATTTGATTCCAGGTTAGACACAAGATTCTGAGTTGGCTGATCAGTTTTGTCCTTGTGTTGGTTGTCACCTTAGTTACTGTACCCTTTAATTGACTGTATTTGGCTGCTGCTTAGGGTGCTAAAGCAGAGTAGGGAAGAAAAGGAAGTATGTCTTCCACATTATTGGCATCACTTTATTGCCAAATTTGGTTATATTATTTCTTTAAAAGGAATGTGGAAAAACTAGAGAGCATTAAGAGAAATTCAAGCAAAAAAGATACCATTTCATCTTCTAAAAGGCCCTTCCTATTTTCATTCTTTGATAGTGAAGTAGGACTGGGAAGTAGTATCTGTGGAGTTGGCATTGCTGACAAAAGAAGAAATCAATAAAGGTTTGCATAGGAATTGCTCATACATTTTGTAGACTGGGGTCAACAAATGTTTTCCTCTGAAGGCTTCTTATTTTAGGCTTTGCAGGCCATAAGGTCTCTTTCTTTCACAATTACTTAGCACTGCCTTTGTAGCTCAAAAGCAGCCATAGATAACACATAAGTGAGTAGATGTGGCTGTTTTCCAAAAACTATTTTGAAAAGCAAGTGGTGGATGGGATTTGGCCTGTGGACGGTAGTTGGCAAACCCTGAATCTATAGAGTCCTTTGTTTGATGACTCTTTTACCAAAAGGTACACAGAAGTAATCGAAAGAAAGTGAAACTCAAACCAGATAATAATGATACGTATTAGCACTATCAAAACAGAGTAGACACAGAATAAAACCAAGTGAATGTAGGCCTGATTTATAGCTTTGATCAAAAGGTTTTGGATTAAAAGCTCAATCTTGACAAGATACTTTGTTTAGTTCTATTTGGGGAGGCATCATTCATGTATCTATGTAATCAATTCTACCTTGGTCATTTTTTATATTTTGAATCCCTAAGACTTGGCTGTAAGTGTGAAGTGGTGAGACAAAGAGCCATGGGAAAAAACAGAAATAGCATCCCAACACTAGAATGTTAATTTAAAAAAAAAACAAAACTTTTTTTTTTTAATTTTAAATACTAATTGTTATCAAAACAACCTGGCCCATACTACTCTTGCACCTGTGTATTAGTCAGCTAGGGCTGCCGTAACAAGGTTCCACAGAGTGAGTCAACAGAAATTAATTTTTTTACACTTCTGGAAGATAGAAGTGCCAGTTGAAAGAGTTATCAGTAGGGCCATGCTCCCCCTGAAGGTGGCGGGAAGGATCTGTCCCAGGCTTGCCTCCTGACTCCAGTCTTCACCTCTCACTCTGCCTGTGTGGATGTCTGCCTCTGTGTATAGATTTTCCCTTTTTTTTATAAGGACACTTAAGTCGTGGTGGATTAGGACCCACTCTGATGATCTCCCCTTAACTTGATTACCTTTGTAAAAACCTATCTCCAAATAAAGTCACATTCTAAGACAGTGGAGTTAGGGTCCCACTCTGTCATTTTTAGGGCAGGGGGGAGGGGGACAATTGAATACACATCAACCTAGTACCAGGTATTCATTCACCTTGGGCAGAAATCGTCATGGACCCAAAATAGCGCTCAAATGCTTCGTGACTCACTCCTGGTCACATTAGCTTTCATAACAGAAATGTTATACTGGCGGTTCAGTTAATACATAACGTAAGGAAATGTTTCTGGCCTGCAGGATAAAAGTTATTTCTGTACAGACATGGCTTAAACATGTAAATGGCTATGGAAGCATCCATTCCAGTCATAATCTTCAAGGATCTTGAGTAACTCCTGATCTGCTCAGCCCACGTTCCTACCTGCCACTCCAATCAGACGTTCTTTCCTGGATTTTTGAAGTCCATTTTATTCCTTTCTCTCCTTCAAGCTTTTTGTTACCTATCACAAATAGACACAGAATTCTGTCTTCTCCTCTTCACGCTTACATTCCTCTTTTTAAGTTGAGGTTCAAGGTCTGCCTCTTCCAGGAAGGTGATCTGTGTGGTCTCCCTTTTCTGCTGTCCCTGCTGTTACATTAGAACAGAATTCTGATGTGTTGGTTTCCCATTGACCACATCTCAGTTAGGGTGTGTATGTGTGGGCGGAGTGGGAAAGCAATAATGCCCTTTTTATTGAGAAGGGAATGATTTGCACCACTACCCATTAAGGCATCAGGTTACCTCTGGGGACCTGGAATGGGAGTGAGTTCCTGTAGTTATTAGGCAAGTCCTTCAGAACAGGGAAAGATTCTTGCCATTTGTAAGTTTGTTTTGAAAGCTATTAGAGAGCTGTAGTTCTGCAAGGATGTGAAGTGGCATCAAAGCATCTTGAGTCTTATACTGAATATGTTGTTCCATTAGAGGTGAAATTTCAGTTCTCAGTTTTTACTTTTTGTTCTTTTTTTCTTTTTCTTTTTGGAATACTGAAGACATATCTCAGATGACACCAGCTTTTTATTTTTAAACAGCCATATTATTTACTATTTCTCTTTATAAAAGGATTCCTTATTATATGTAACTGTTGCTTAATTGCTGAGTTGTTTGGGTGCCTTTCTCATTACTAACTAGATTGTTTTAATGTTTTTGAGCACGGGAGCCTGAGTTTCTTTGCAGCATACTGTTTATGCAGCATAGTGTTTTATACGTATGAGTATATTGTGGGGACAATATTTGCTGGCTTTATTTTCAGGTTTTCTTTAAAAATCCCTTTTCCTTACTTTACTGCATTTAAGACATGTATTTGCTTATGTAGAATTTTCAGAAACATCCATTATGTGAAAACTTACTTATAAGTCATTATTCCAGCAGCAATTTATCAGTGGTTGGCAGTGCTCTGTGTCAGGGAATGTACATTTCTGCCCCTGATGAGGTCATTGGGTATACAAAAGCAGCCACTTTCTCAATTTTTTAGTTTATTATTTTTGTTTTGGGGTACAAATAGTCACATAAACTCAAGTAAGAATCGAACACGTAGAATTCAATCGATGACTGAACTGGGACAGAAAGATCTAGTCTTGTGACTGTGTAGGAGAGGCACTGTGGTAGTCCTCCCCCCTCCCCCACCTCGGGAAATCTTCTAAGCAGATGAGTTTATATTTGCTTATACCCAGCGAAATATGTAGGGTTGTAACCTAGAGATGAGCATTGAATTCTCTTTATGTCAGTTAGTGAGAAGCCATGAAAATCTCTCACATCTGCAGAAGGGTTGGTAAGAAGTGTCAAATCAGGGAAACTGAGATTTGCTTGGATCAGCTGATGGAAAAGAGGATCTGGAGGCTGTGGCTAGAGGGTGTGCAGTTTTCAAACCAGGCGACGCCTTTTCCTGCTGGCAAGACAAAGGATCAACTGTCATTTGGAACAGTTGCAAGATAGACCCTGTGGGGAGCAAGGGACAAGATGGGAACTGCTTTGTGAGGGGCACAGTCACAGCCAGAGTGCTGGGGTGTACGTGGGTGGGGAAGCCCCGGGCCCCTGAAGACGCAGATCGCTGTAGAGACCACAGTGTAAACCCTCCAGGGTACACAGGGCATGAGGGTCTCCGAATTCCCAGCATGTGTCACCGTGGTTCTCGCCTTTACATAGGCATTTCCTAAGGTGTGGTCCCAGGACCATCTGCATCCGAATTTCCTGGGGTGTTTATTAAAAGTATAAGTTCCTGGGCGCCATGACCTCAGCAATACCCAAACACGACAGGGGCATTTTCTGGTCTCTAAGTGATGTAGAAACTCACTGAGGTCAGAGGACCACTGGGTGGAATATTCCTCAGAGGAGTGCTGCCCATTGGAATTTTTCCGTGATGAAGAAAAAGCTATAGTCTAAAGCAGCAATCATTTAAGTCCAGGGGCCATGCCGACAGGAAATGTAATGGGTGCCAAGTAGAGAATGACAGCGTATGATAACGAGTCAAAATTGGGTCCAGAGGAAAACTGGGACACATCTCTTAAGGCTGACAGCAGAAAAGCCCACAGCCCATGTCCCTTGGAAGCATGGTTGGTCAGAGTGCTGGACTAGCTGGGCTGTTGCATTTGAGCCATTCTGAGTTCCTGTAGGAAACCAGAAACGGTTCCAAAGGTCAGTCTGTAGATATGCTGAGCAGGCGAAGATGCCACAGCCAGCTGTAAACCTCAGGGACCAGATGAAGATCTTTACAATCCAGAATACAGAACGCTTTTTTCATTTTTTCCTGCTGAGTTTTTGGCATACGTGTTTTCCAAGTAACTGCCTGGAGTGTGTACGTGTGTCGGGGGGTTGGGGGGAAGGTGGGCCCAGGGCTTGCTGTGTGTCTTGTTGTGCGAGGACATAGCAGGGAGGAGAGATTCCTGAGCATCTCAGAGTCCCAAGAGAGGATGTGATTGAGCAGGTTTCCATTTTCTTTCCCTCATTGACCCTCTTCCATGCCGTCTCTGCTGTATACGCAGGGTGGACAGGACCGCCACTGGCCGCAGGCAGGGAGGTATCCAGGGCTGACACCGCAGCAGAGGCTCCACACCAGCTGACAGCTGTGCAGTCAGACGCGAGCCGGGTGCCCAGCTCCTTGCACATTCAAGTCCACTTCCTCTGCTTGCTGAGCCATGATCTACAGAACTCGCTGGTTACTGTTAATTTTAGGAAGCACCATTTAGTTATTGAAAGCTCTTGCTAAAATTTAGAGATTTAACCTGTTCTTGTTCATTCTGCCTAAGGGAGTAGTGCATGAAGAATCCTTAGAATGAAACGAATAGTTACTGTAATGCAATCTCATTTTCCTCAGCCTTTTCCTTATCATCACTACTTCCCCAATCCCATTTACTGCAGCTAAAGACCACATTTTGAAATGTTTAACTTCTGTATTGACAGCCATATGTAGGCCTCTTGAATAGTCAGAAGGGAAAAGCAGCCAGGAAGTCAAGAGGTGGGTTAGTCTTAGGATTTGATAAACCAGACAGTGAATGTCTTGTGATAAGATTTGTTGAAAATAGCAGCTTGTACTTGATGTATAAAACATGCCTCTCAGTTCTTCAGATAACATCCTGCCAGGAGGAAGCACCCTTCCGAATAGAATGACAGTTAGCAAAAAGATACCACACAATGGAAGGCAGGCCCAAGTTTCAACAAAAGAAGGGTCAATAGGAAGAAGCAGTCATAAAATCTTGTAGTTCAGTGAAAAATATTAAGGAAAATCTAATATGACGAGATATGTGAAATGACGTGTGTGGTTGGTTTGGCCATAAATGAGTATCTGCCAACAAACTAATTTAGCTGCTTAGACCATTAGCGTGTCATTTTACCTACATTTAATATAATTATAATACTTAATTTAAGAAAGAAAATCATCCTGCTGCATAAATATTGAAAGTTCTAATCCAAAAGTTCACCTCTAATTGAAATTTAATTAGGACACATTTTTTTTCATAGAAACATTGTATTTGGTAGGTTGGTTCCTAGTAGACTCCCAGGTCAATCCCAAAGACCATAGTCTTCTAGTGGAGTTTTAGAACTGAAGCTGTCTCTTGTGAGCAAAGGGCTGTCATATGATACTCGTAGGTGAGGTGGAGGAAGGAAACACCTTTTTCTCTTCTAATAATCATAGTGAAAAATGTAAATTAGGTGGCTTTTTGCACCCTTCCTCCTCTCTGAAGGTCAAGAATAACAAAAGTTAGGCACCTCTAAGGGACCATATGCACATCTTTAAATTCCCTTGCTGATGCTGCTCTCAACTGACTATTTTATCACATCGTATCCTGGAGGTTTGGGGATTTATTAAAGAGGGACTGTAACCCAAGCATCTGTAATTGGAACTTTGAGTGGTGAAAATACCCAAGTGATAAAGTCCAGGGAATAGGAAAGGCTTGATCAGGCTAGCCTTTCCAGGGAGCCTTTCCTGGGGAATCAGCCCCCCCCAATTTTATCTGCCTTTAGCAGCATCTTCCACTTTTAACCCACAGGGTCACTTTTATTTTGCTTCTTTTTTTTTTTTTTTCCCCCTGTAACTGGGGCTATGCAAAGGAGTCTCTGAGTAGGAAGAAGGGAACTGAGAAACTGCTTACCTGTACAAGTCAGTTTTAAGATTAGGACTGATCGTGCCTGTACTGGGCACAGCCCCTCGTGGCCATCTGGCTACCGAGTTTAGAGGGGGACATTGAGAAAGATGAACTCAAGTGCAGCTGACATTTATTGGGTGCTGCTTACAAGCTTGGCATTTGACTGAGGGCTCAACAGTAATTAGCTTGTGCAATCTTCACGACAACTCTGTGAGCTATAATAGATAGAGGGTATCGTACTCACTTTACAGATGAAGAAATGAAACTTGGAGATGTTAAAAAATAATTTGCCCAAGGTCATAGTGCACAGTTGACAGTGGTGCAATCTGAACTCGGCCAGTGGATATCAGAACCCATCCTTGCAACCCTCCGTGGTGTACTGCATCCTTAGAAGTTGTCTGGATGATGACATTTGTTTGGAGGTTTGAAGGACTGCAATTTGGGGGGGTGGGGGTAATAGTTATCATTAAAGATTTAAATTTGGATAAAAGAAAGGGAGGCTAGACTTGTTGTTATATGTTGTAGCAATTAGAAATGTTTTAGAAATAAATTGAGGCAACTGCTGTGTTGTAATGATACCCCACCTCACCCCCAGTCGCTATGCCATAGAGAAAAACCTTTGTGTATGAGACCGGACAAGATGCCCTGTTAAGTTTCTTCTGGATCTAATTATGGTTAAAGAATTCATGGTATTATAACTGAGTGGGTGCTTATGTACGGTAATTTTCTATATATGTTTTGATTAAAGGTTCAGGGTTTTTTTTTTAACTTTATTTATTTTTAGAGAGGGGGAAGGGGGGGGGACAGAAACATCTATGCGTGAGAGAAACATCAGTTGGTTTCCTCTGGTACACACCCCAGCTGGGACAGAACCACAGCCTAGTCACGTGCCCAGCCCAGGAATTGAACGGATGACCTTTCGCTTTGCAGAATGATGCCCAACCAATTGAGCCACACTGCTCAGATTTTTAAAAGTCAGATTAGGAGAGTCAAAAATCGGCATTTAGAGAAAGCCACTGTAGTGAGTTGCATAGTGTCTGCCAAGAAATTCATATCTAACTGGAACTTCAGAATGTGACTTAATTTGGAAATAAGATCTTTGCAGACGTAATTAGTTAAGGGTCTTGAGATTAAATTAAAGTGGCTTCAGGGTGGACCTTAAATTCAATGACTTGTGCCCTAATAAGAAGATAGGACACAGAGAGACACAGATAGAGATGGCCATGTGAAGATAGAGGCAGAGATTGGATTTGCGCCACCTCACGACAAGGACTAGCAGGAGCTACCAGAAACTGGAAGAGGCAAGGAAGGCTTCTCTCCTGGGACTCTCAGCGGGAGCACAGCCCTGCTGACACCTTGATTTCAGACTTCTGCCTGCTGAACTCAGAGTCAAGTTCTGCTGTTGTAATGTGATTTGTTTGTAGTGATTTGTTAGCAGTGATTGGTTACAGCAGCCACAGGAAGCTAATACAGCCATTTTCCCCATTGTCTCCATTTATATTTAACTTTGGTATCACTTGATGCACATATCTAATGCTGTACTGCACAAACTATAAGGTTTAAATTTCCTGACAGAAAGTAGTCGCATTTAAGTTTTATTAGTATTAAATGCATTTTATTTGCATTTAATTTAATTTTTTAAAGAGATGAGGTGCATTTCAAAGAATAGCTTGCTTTCTTTTTTTTTTTTTTAAAGCCATGTTAGAGTTGGAGATGGGTGGGTTTTGATTCATTGGAAAGAATTTTATCAGACCACTCAGATGACTCCATTAAGAAGTTAGTCTGAAAAAATTCTCCATCTTATACTTCTCCAAGGTTAAAAATCAATTAAAAGGATTGGAGTGAAGGTGTCATTTTTCAATTGAGAGTTTAATAAAGTGCATCCTGGAAACAACTGCCTGGCCAGATGTGGCTGTTACCAAAGGCCAGAGGCTCCAAAGTGATTACATATTTTTGAAGGTTTATAGTAATTCTGATTAATCACTTTTGAAAAGACAGATACCCATGTATATCATGTATCTAAAGGCAATAAGATTAAGATTATTACAACTCATACTTTCCTCTGAATTATAATTCTTAGTATCAATCATAATTTGTCTAGTGTCCTTGGTGTTTTGAAATTTAAACTAGCAATTTTAAAAGTCCACCTGTCAGAGCATTGGGAAATTGTTCAGAGGTGCTTCAGTCTGGAGAGAAAATACAGTAGTTTTCAGTGAAAGTAGAGATCTACTACTTGTAGATCATTAAAGATTGAAATTGGGATAAAAGAAAGGGAAGCTAGACTTGTTGTTATATGTTATAGCAATTAGAAATGTAAAAATGTTTTTTCAGCTAGGAAAACAATATGACCGATACAGTTCTCCCTAGATGTCAAACTCCTAAAATACTTAGGCTCCACCACTGTCTAGCTCTTGCTGACTTCTCTTACCCTCTTTTGCCCCAGAGTTGTTCAACATACAACATAACCACTGGATCAGTTACATGTACTCTAAGAAACGTCAGCATGTGTTTGTTCCCTGACCAAATACATGAAGCTTTTGGACCAGGGGCCTTGCCCTTCAGGGTAAGATTATCAGGCCGAATGTGGTCACAGGCCCTCACGGAGTTTCCAGGCTCCTAGCGGAGACTTGGTCTTTAATGCAAATGTGGAAATAATGTAAGTGTTAAAGCTTTATTGAAATTAAAATAGCATATATTTGGAAGATCTAAAGGATAGTGGACTTACTGTTCTCTAGCAATATTCCTTTATAGCACTGCTGTACTGTTGGTATGGAAGGAAGGAAGGACATGTCACTAAGTTCACTGTTTTGCTACCAGTGTCTTGAGCGAAACCTTTTGATTATGTTTTATTGATGGGCGTTAGGAAGGTTTTTGTAACTATGATATAGGTAAGCTGTTCATGGGAAAGGTTCGTTTTTCTAAAAACGGTAATCAGAGCTATTGTGTATCGCATAAAGTTCCCAATACAATGAAACTTAATGGGACACCCCTCCCTTATTCCCATTTTCCCTTCTACTTAGCTCCTAAAGGGGTTGTCAGAGTGGCCTTATTTACAACCAGACTGCCACCTCTTTGGCGATCTGGAGAAGATCTCTTTACTTCTGTTTCCTTATCTGTATAATGATGATAATCATACCTACCTTATTGTGATTAAATGAAAGAATACATACAAAGTACTTAGATTGCTTCAAAAATGGTAAATGCCTAACAATGTTAGTGATTATTACAATGTTAGTGAATGACACACAGCTCTAGAAAAAAAAATGTGTTCAATAAGTTGTCATGGTTTAAAATGTTTTTTTCCCTTTGGTTTTCCTTAGTTAGGTATTTTAAAAGACTGCCTAGATTACTCTGATAGTAAGAAAAAGATAAAAGTATCATAGATAGCCCCAACTAAAATGGGTAAACAAATAGCTAAACCTACCCCTTTCAGTTAAGGAAAAAAATACTGTTTTTTGGCATTTTGTCTATTTCTACAAGGATAACAGCTAGCAAGAATTTACATGTTAGCTATTATTGCAAGGCAAGATTGGATTTTGCAATAAGAAAAAATGAAGATGAAGTTAGAGTATATAATGCAGGCAAAGTTTCTGCATGTATTTCTGGGTGCAGCCGAATAAGATAACCTACTCAAGATTTTATGGATCAGTCTGGCATCGATATTTACCGTTTACATATGACCTTCTAAAAATGAATCCAGGCAGGATTAAATTATCCTTTAGATTTGTGTCTTTCTTAATTTGCTTGGCCATGGAAGCTCTTTTAAATAAGTAGGGTAATGTTTTACTTTGAACAGTTCTTGTGTAACTGGAGCAACTGCTGGTTACAGGGCAGAGCAAAGTCGCAGCTGGTGTCGTCTCCACTCTGCCATGAGGTGTGGGCCACCTCTCGGGCTTCCTTGCCACAGTGTAGACAAGGCAGCTTGCCCTTTAGTTCCTCAATTTTTTTCTATACTAAAAGTGGCAGTGCCTCGTTCTGACCTTTTTTTTTTTTTTATCCACCATTCTTTTTTGTTCATTTCTTTGTTCTATGCTCTGATTTTTAAATTGGACAGAGTACTGCTTTGAGATTAAATCTAGTACAAAATGTAAAGGAAGTATCAAATAGAAATTTAGGTAAACAGAAATTTAAAAACTGTATTCCGTCTTCATTTTTTAGCAAAATGATTTGATAACGTTTGGTGCTCTGAAGTTTCCATTCCCCTGCTTTGTGCTCACTCAGGTTGGTGCGCCTGGCCTGCGGCCGGCCCCTCCTAAATCTTTGCTCCCGTCTGCACTCGCCGGGCTGGGGTCCACAGCAGTTGCTGGGGCTCTGGACCGTTCCCTTTCCTGTGCTGTTGGCTTACTAGCGGCTTTGGGTTAGGTGGGGTGGGCTCAGAGAGCTGGTCCCTGGTCGCTGGTCATGGAGTGTGGAGTCTCCCAAAGAGTCGCCCAAAGCCAATTTCCATTCAGGCATAATCTTCTTCATAAACTTGTTTGTGTGGGGTGGGAAGAGATGGTGGTGTTTTCTTGCTTTGTGCATTTAGAAAGGCAGAGATTTATGAAACCCAGTTTGGGTACTTGCCACTTAGTAAATTATATTAATCTGGGGTTGTGATTGAGCATGAAGGATTGCATATTTTGATTATGGGCAACAAAGAAAGTGCATTTTATTTGATAACTGTAATGAAAGTAAGTAAAATGAGAAGAAAAAGGCATAGGCAAAATGCAAGTTTAGTAATAGTACTGTGTTGCTGTGGGATGTGGGATCCCCACACCAGACACCCCCAAACACAGAGGTTCTGGGTATTTGCTCTAGAAGACCAGGACTTTATTTACACCACCCAAGCTCCCTGGGAAAAGAAGCCTACTCTCAAATTTTCAGTAACCAGCGATGTATACATTTAGCTCATATGGTGTAGGGGCCCAAACTAATGCTTTGTAATGAACTTTAGCAAAAGAAAATACGAAGGTACTCAGGGCGAGTAATAGCTTCACTTCTTTTTTTCCTTTTTTCTTTTTTCTTTTTTTTCCCCTTTTTAATAACTCCCTACTCTGAACCAAGAGTATTGTGAAATACTTTGAAAACTAAGAAAAAAAAGCCATGTCTGGTTTACATAAACACTGAAACAGTTTCCCAGATTCTGCTTACTGCAGAATGAGGTTCTACTTCAGTTTATCTTTCAGAAAAGATGAAGAGAGGAATGCACCTTGCCAGCATTTGCGTTGGTGAGCTTCCAAGGCACTCGATACTCCAAGGGTGATAGCATCACTCCTGAAGTGATTAGACAGTAGTGCAGGGGCCAGCTCCCTAAAACAGAGGAAACTGAGGAAAGTCTCCAGCCTATTGCTGGCAGTAGCTATTCTAAGAATGTAGTATCCATCAAGAGAAGCCCGACATGTCCAAAAATTTGTCCCTGCAAAAATGGAGAAATGCTTATCAAGTTGAAAGAGAAACAGTTCCCCAAGTATACTGGCCAGCTGCTGGGATCAGGATTCACAGACCTATTTGGACTTCTGGAGGAAAACCAGCCCTTCTTGGAGAATTCATATAAGTATAGTCATTTTGATGCTTCAGGATAATAGCCAACACTGGAATACATAAAAGGAAAATTCTTACAACTATTATTTTTTGTATGGAAACAGGGTTGAAGACAGTGGGTGGACAATTCTAGTGATTCTTCAAAAGTTTCTAATCTAAGTCCATTAAACTGTCAGTTGACCCTAAATGTACATTTCTGACAGGAAGGCTCCAAACTGCTATAATTAATGTTAGATTTTTATATCTTCTTGTAGATGGTACACTTAATGATTGTGTGTTCTATTCACACATTTTAACTATAAATACAAAAACAGAAATGCTGGCATTCGTAAGAATTTTTTAGGAATTGTAAATTTAATACATGGTGTGAGCCACCACCCCCGCTTTTTGGTAAGCAAGAAACTAGATATTTAGCGTACAGTAGACATGGACATCCAAGTAAATCATCTAGAAATATGAGGTGGAGGGAATACAAGGTATGAAAGAGGATGTGCAAAATATATACTTTTTCTGTAATGTCTTTACAGAACTAGCATGTAAGTTTCCTTTTTATGACTCATTAAGAAAACTTGGCATGTACTTCATCTTTGCTGCAATCCTTGTGGCAAACAAGAGCTGGTACTTTTTGACACTGGGGGTGGAAATGGAGACCTAGTCCTACCTTAAATTAGCTCTGTGACCCTGGATATATATGCTTCGGCTTCTCTGGGCCTCGAGTTTCCTGAAAAGTGAAGACTTGGATAAGATCAGTGCTTCTTAGTATTTTAAAAGCCAAGCCCTCTGATAAAAATAAAAATAACTGTCTGCACCTCCACTCCTCAGACCCATCTCTTAAGATTCTATTGTACTTCCAGTTGGGAATCATTGGATTGTATGATCTCTGATCTCTCTCAGCTCTAACATTTTGTGACTCGACTGGTAATCAGATGAACAAAGATTATCTCATTTTGTGAATAGATGCAGATTGCTCCTTCTTAAAGCTGGAAAGGGACATTTCTAAAATTCATCTTCACTGAGTACTCACTGCCTTCAGTCTTGTTCTGTGCTTGTATGATGCCACCTCAGAGCTTGCTAGCGCTGCAGAATCTTGGCCCCACCTAAATGCTGAGTCGAAATCTGCATTTTTACAATGCAAGTGGTTCTATGTTCATCAAAGTTTGAGAAAAGCAGCAGACCACTGTTTTCTAACCTGCAAGTGACAATATTAGTGGGATCTCAAATCAATTTACTGGTTGCTGTCAGCATTTGTTTTTTGAATGATAGAGACAAGAAAAGACAATAAGGGTACAGTGCATATGGTAAAGGGAAATAACTCACAAAATTTTTGTTTCAGTTTTGTATGTCTGTGCCTTTCTGCACATATACAGGGTTGAGATAGCAGGCAAAAAGTTAATTTTTAAGGTGGGTTTTAGGCAAAAAAGTTTTTTTTTAAAGCCATTGTGTTTTGTATCTCAGAGACAGCCATCAACTTACTCCCTTTTATTTACTCACACACAGCCACACAGAGAGACGTAGAGATACAAGATAAAGAGCTCTACTGTACTGATTACCCAAGTTGTATCAGCTACAGGCTACTGGATTTTATCATGAGAAAGACATATAATCATTAATTTTTCCTTTAAGGTTTTATTTATTTCTAGAGAGAGGGGAAGGAAAGGAGAAAGAGAGGGAGAAAAACATCTGTGTGTGGTTGCCACTTGCGCCACCCCCCACTGGGTAGCTGGCCCGTAACCCAGGCGTGTGCCCTGACTGGGAAAGAGGGGGGCGACCCTTTGGGTCACAGGCCGGCGCCCCAGCCTGGCTCAGCCATACCAGCCAGGGCTGTATATAATCATTAATTTTTTATAGTAACTTAAAACTTTTTCCTGTTGATGATGTTTTACTTTGGCCATATGCAAATCACAGCACTGCCAGATACAATTTCATTTTTTAAATTATTATGAGGAGATTTCATACATTAGTTCAGTTTCCTGAAAGCACAGATAATACTTGTTTCTCTAGGAGCTAATTTGTGAAACCCATAATACTGTAAGCTCATTCACATGTCTCGTTGCCTGTTAAAAAAAAAAAAGGAAAATTGAATAAATTCATTTGGAGTTTTATTTTTGGATAAGCTGACTCATAATTTTTCTAACTTTAATGTTTACTTAATCAATTTAAAATATTTGGAATAAGTGTTGTTTAATGTGAAGAAAGGATATTTGAAAATAGGTTATTTCCACCCTGAAGCTTTTGCAGTTTCAGCAATAGTTCTTTACTTACAAGAAATACTTGGAGAAGATGCGAACTGTACTGTCCATGGACTTTAAAAAGTAGCTGGAAGGAAGTTGTGGACACTGGTAGCCCAACTCCATTGGGGTGAGGCAGGAAGCTCCGAGCTTTGCAGAGGTGTTCTGAACTGTCCTGATAAAGGTGATCCTGCACTTCCCAGAGGAAGCTTTCTTTTTTCAATTTATTTTGAGCCAAAAGGAAGAGTTTGGTCTTGTCCCCTTCACAAAACCGTTGAGGAAGAAAGCTGGTGTGGATCTGCAGATCCCTCAGATGGGGCTCAGAAGGAGAAGAAAAACATTCATTACACACCTGCGTTCAGAATCCAGAAGAGTAATTTTGCACATGAGGTTGGGCAGGATTTTATGTTTACCGTGTTGCAATAGCTGGCTGCTTCAGATATAATTGGCTTATTGTTTCGAGTTTTCTTTTAAGGAGGTTTTGGAGCTATTACATGGTCCTTGTATATATAAGAGATTAAACAGAATATGAAATGCAACTTTTTATACTGATTACACACTGAAAAAAGGATGCCAGGCTATTAACCAACATATCTAAGTTATTAAGGTAATTTCAGCTGTAATATTTTCGCCTTAAGAATATGCTGGTTTCAGGAACTCTGGCTGTTATGTAAATAAAAAATTTTTCCTTTAAGCTTTAGTTGTGATTTTAGTATAGTTTATGTATTTATAATGTTTTCTCCTCACCGTCTGTGGCTGAACCGGGAATCAGTGCTTGGCCTGACTGGTGGAGGGAAACAGGGCGGCAGTGCGTCGACCCCTGCCTGTCCCCCAGCTGCACTGTGAAGCAGTGCATGTCGCCCTCCTTGGGTCTTCCGGGGCCACCTCTTGTTCCATTTCTCTGGCTACAGAGGGGCCTGGCTGCCTTCTGTCTTGATATGCCTTAGCTCGAGATGGCAAGAAGCCTTTTTTCCAGTGTTGGAATTTGAAAGTTGGAAGGGAACTTAGAAACCACCTGGAGATGACATTTCAGTCATTGGCCAAGGCACGATTCGAACCCAGATATTCGGATTTTTTCCATCCAGTAACTTTTCTTTTCTATGTATCTTTTCATAGAGAGGAGAGGAAAGAACTTCCCCAGTTTTATGCCCCCGCCCCCACCAAGCTGTCCTCTTTATTTATCATCTTTAAATCTCATTTCTCCCTCTGAGACTCTCTACAGTGAGATCTGATGACATCCTTCCCATAGTCTGCCTTCAATTCGTATGTTACCCTACTACCTTCCCGCAGCCCCCAACCCTAAAATCAGGTTGTCCTAACATACCCTCCGAACCAACCAAGACTAGTTTTTTCCTCTGGTGTTTGTGACGAATGACCCTTCCTGTCTGTACCTTTGTTGTCTCCTCCTCTCCTCTCCCCACATACCCTTTCAGGACTGCATTCCTCTTACTCTTAATGGCTTTTCATTAATATTCAGCCCACTCAGCTCTCTACCCCTCCGTGAAGCCCTGTGCGACCTTTCTGTCTCTGGCGCTTTTCATCCCTCATCTTCCTTTGGTTGAACTCTTAACTATTTTTAGAAACCGTACCATACCACACTATTATATGTGGTGCAATTAAGGGTAGATAAGGCCAGCAGCCCACTCTTAAAAGCTTTTCCTTCCTAATGAGTGTGTTTTCTGGTAAGGAAGTATTGAACCCATTGCTTAATCCCCTCACTTCCTTTCTTGGCCCTTCAGTTTTCTGGTGAATGACTTAGATTTAACCCCTTCAGTCTGGTATTTACATGTTTGTTGCTTTTTTTTTTTTTTTAAATAAGACTTTTTTAGAACAGTTTTAGGTTTACCACAAAATTGAGAATAAGGTACAGGGATTTCCTATAAACCCCTGCCCCGACACATACATACATAGGTTCCTCCATTATCAACATCACTCACCAGAATGGTACATTTTTACCAAACCTGAACATACATTGACACATCATCATCATGCAAAATCTCACAGTTTACCTTAGATAACTTAGGGTTTGCTGTTGCTGGTTTACATCTATGGGTTTAAAGAAATGTTTAAGGACTGTACCATTATTATCATGCAGAGTATTTTCAGTCCTAAAAATTCCGTCTTCTCCAACTGTTCTTCCCTCCCCTCCCCCATGATCCTTGGAAACCACTGACCTTTTTTTACTGTCTCCATAATTTAACTTTTCCCATACTGTCATGTAATTGGAATTGTAGAGTATATGCTCCTCTCAGATTGGCTTCTTTCACTTAGTAATGTGTATTTAAGGTACCTCCATATCTTTTCACAGCTTGATAGCTCTCCTTTTTTTAAAAAAAGATTTTATTTGTTTACTTTTAGAGAGAGAGGAAGGGAGGGAGAAAGAGAGGGAGAGAAACATCTGTTGGTTGCCTCTCACCCACCCCCAGCAAGAGACCAAGCCCGCAACCCAGGCACATGGCCTGACCAGGAACCAGACTGGCAACTGTCTGGTTTGCAGGCCAGCACTCAGTCCACTGAGCCACACCAGCCAGGGTGCACACTCTTTTTTAAAGCACTGCATAACATTTTATTGTCTGGATCTACCATAGTTTATTTATCCATTCATCTCCTAAAGGACATCTTGGTTACTTCCAAGTTTGTGCAATTGTGAATAAAGCTGCTACAAAATCCAGATGCAGGTTTTGAGGTGAGCATACATTTTCAACTTCCTTAGGCAAATACCAGTGAGCATGATTGCTGGATCATATGGTAAAAGTATGCTTAGTTTTAGAAAAACCTCCAAACTCTCTTCTGAAATAGTGGTACCATTTTGCATTCCCACCATCAGTGAATGCAGGTTTTTGTTGCTCTCTGTTCTCTACAGCATTTGGTGGTACTGTTGATGTTCCAAATTTTGGCCATTTTAAATAAGTGTGTAGTGATATCTTGTTTTAATTTTGATTAAATTAAATATTATATTATCCTGGCTGGTGCGGCTCAATTGATTGAAGCGTCATCCCTTACACCAAAAGGTTATGGGTCCCATCCCTGATCAGGGCACATGCCTAGGTTGCAGGTTTGATCCCCGGCAAGGGCAGTTACAAGAGGCAACCAGTTGATGTTTCTCATGCCACTGTTTCTCTCTCTGCCTCTGTGTCTCTGTCTCTCTGTTTTTATCTCCGTCTCTCACCTTCCACCCCCTTCCTCTCTCTCTAAAAGCAATGAAAAATGTCTTCAGGTAAAAATAAACAAATTTTGTATTAAATTTTTATTTCCTGATGAAATATGTGAAGCAGTTTTTCATATGCTTATTTGACATCTGTATATCTTCTCTGGTGAGGTGTCTGTTAAGGTTTTCGCTCATTTTTAAAGTTGGGTGGTTATCTTATTGTTGAATCTTAAGATTTCTTTGTCTGTCTTGGATAACAGTCCCGATCAGATGTATCTTTAACAAATATTTTCTTCCAGTCTGTCTGTGGCTTATCTTCTAATTCTCTTAATACTGTTTTTTGCAAAGCCAAAGTTTTTCATTTTAGTGAACTCCAGCTTATAAGTTTTGGTTTTTTTTCATGGATTGTGTCTTTGGTGTTGCTTCTTGTATCTGAAAAGGCATCATCATGCCCCAAGGTCACCTACGTTTTCTCCTATGTTATCTTCTAAGAGTTTTATAGAATTGCATTTTACATTTAGGTCTATGATGAGTTTTGAGTGATTTTGGTGAAGGGTGTAAGGTCTTTGTATTGATTCATTTTCTTTTTTTTTGCATATGGAGGTCCAGTTGTTCCAGCACCATTTGTTGAAGAGACTATCTTTGTTCTATTGTATTGTCTTTGGTCCTTTTTTTTTAAAGATTATTTGACTATATTTATGAATGTTTCATGGTATTTTTTTCTGTCTGTTTCATAAATGCTCTTACAAAACCTAGAATTAACAGATAGGACGAGAACTCTACTAGGTCTCTTGGTCCAGAGTCTCAATAGGCAACGTGTGGGGGATCAGTGGGGTCTCTGGAAGGAACAGAACAGTTGAGCAGATTTGCATGCTGGAGCACAGAACCAGATCTTTAAAAGATATTTGCATGATAAGGAATCTATTGAATAGTTTCTTGGTGGAACCTTAAAGGAAAATTTGACCTCAGAAATCATATGTTGAATCTATGGTATGTTTTCTACTGTGGATCGGTCAGCCTTTCTTTTTTTCTTCTCTTTTGTTTTGTTTTTCATTTATTTTAGAGAGAGAAAGGGAGAGGGTGAGGGATGGGGTGCAAGTGAGAGTGGGCGCCATCGATATGTTACACTTACTTATACGTTCATTGGTTGATTCCTGTATGTACTTTGCCTGGGAATCGAACTTGCAACCTTGGCGTATCGGGATGAAATTCTAACCAACTGAGCTACCAGGCCAGGACCCCTACCACGGATTTTTCAATACCTGCTTGCCCTTTCTTGTTACCCGTTCACAACTACTACCTCCAGCCCTCAGAGCTTGTCTAAGTTGTTTAATTTTTAAGGGTTTTTCCCTTTCGTTTAAGTTGATTTTCATTTCTACAATATGGTCTCCATTCAGTCAGTCAGCCAGGTTATATTCAACAGATAAGTATCTGTGTAATGCAAGTCTTAATTTTGTGTTGTTTAACCTAAAGTTTAAGGAAGTGATGCAGTCTTCATGGACTCAGGTACAGAGCTTCTATGTAGAGGTTGCAGCTTTCCCTGCAAGAATCAGCTTTGGTAGGTATCTGAGAATATGAAGTGTGAAATCTGTTGGGAATTTTTATTTTTAGATTTTATTTGAATAGCTAGCATAACAACATGGACTACTTTCTTTTGACAGACATAATCCAAACAAAAATATTGAATAATGTATTTCTCAGTTTCATAGTCTTAGAGGCTACAGAGTCTGTCTCCAGACAAGGCACAGTGGTGGTATGAGAACCAGTTTTATTAACTAATTAGCCATGCGAATTTTAAGCTTTGATATCCCAACACCAACTGGGATTAAATTATATTTGCCCATTTGCTCTTCCTCCCACATTATGGAAAAGTAAGAGCCTGTATGTGTGAACGGGCACTACTGTTCTTCATTAATACAGATGGTGTCTTTTTAGTGTGACCTACCCGGAAGAACATCTGCTTCCTGACCAGTGTCTCTTCTCTCATTAATTCACCTCCTACTGCTCAGCTTTGTGTACTTTCCCAGCTCCCTGTGCCAGGAACTTTATCTCTTACACCTACTACTCCTAGCCCTCTTTGAGCCACTCAGATTTCCAAACCGAAACAAAGAAAATATCCTAACTGTGGTGAAATTGGTCCATTTGGATGATTTCTCTCCTTCCTGTTTGAAAATTCCCTTAACCTGTTAAATTTCTTTTGTATCTTGAAAGCTTATAGAGAGGAACAATGTATGGAATTCTTTATGTGGTACTCAGTTTATGTCAGGTTTGATATTGTACTATGTCCTCGTGTAAATGATAAAGTTCCATAACTTTGGTTTGCTCTCAGGAGCAACTGTGGAGAATATTATTTTGCTTCCGAATAAAGAAAAGAGTTGATGTGTGGAACCTCCCTGCTGTTTTGGCCGATGGCCCCTCTTCCTCTCTCTCTCTCTCTTTCTCTCTGCGTGTACGTGTGTGTGTGTGTGTGTGTGTGTGTGTGTGTGTGTGTGTGTGTGTGTATGGGAGGCAGATGGGGATAAGATTATGGATTTTGTTTTACTTTTTAACATAGTTTTTTACTTTATATTGTATTTTTTCTATTACCATTTATCCCCCTTATACTCTCTTCGACCTCCACCTACCGCTCACGCCCCCAAGTCTCCACACTGTTGTCTGTGTCCATGAGTGCGCTTTCTTTTTTCCTCAAGATTATGGATTATGGAGTATAACCTTCCTACACCGTAAGGATGATAGCCTTAAGAAGAGCTTGAGGATAACTCAGAGGCAGATCCTAGGTTTCTTTTCCCTTCAAAATACATTCGAATTCTTAGAAAAGCTGTTGAGTAAGGGGGAGGGGAGAGGACCGCTTTAGCTATAGCTTTAGCTATAGCTTTGACCGCTTATAGCTTTAGCTATTAGATTTGTCAGCACTGTTCTTGAGTTTATTAGAAATAGGAAGGAAATGAGACAATAGAATTTATATTGTCAGGTCTCTTTTTGTTGTCTTTGCTGAATAGAAATCTTCAGCAATAGACATGGTTACTAATATGTGTTAGTTTACACATGGTTAATTTTTGCCTTTTTTGGTAAAAGATTTTTAGACTTGCATTCACACAGAAGAGGCTGCTTCATGCAGCGCTGGAGCGGGGTGTGATGTGATGGAGAGGGAAAGGTTTACTGTGCGTGTAGTTGTCATGTGCCTGCTGTTGACCGGTCCTGTCTTTGAGTGTAGGAGGCGAACGGGCCTTCCGGCCCTGCCCGTGTGGAGGCATGGGACTGTCCACGCAGGAAGTCCCCCTTGACTGCTGACAAGCAGTCTTCCTGCTGGTGCCTTCGCCCACTTGTGCAGGGAGGGCAGAGAGGGCCTGCCGGTGTAGCCAGCCCATGTATTTACCACTGACTTGGTTTTTCTAGCAACTGTGGCATGCAAATTAAGCCCAGATAAATGTTAACATGAAAACTGAATTAGCTTGTTTTCCCTGCCTTTGGATAGACATCCTTGATAGGTAGCTTGTTTACATGACCGGAAGCAGTGAAATCAGTGAAATCGGCCCGCGAAGGCTGAGGTAGACTCCTGTGCTCTGAGATAGACTACCAAGTACCAGGATGTGTCAGCTCTTAGCTGTGGTATTCTAGCCACCCAGTCCTTTAACTCCATTGAGTTTGTGTGTAAATTAGTTACCAACATTGACCAAGGGCAGGGGGAAGGGAGAGGTGTCTTCAAATTCCAGGGCAGCTTAGGGGCTTTGAGAGGCAAAATGTAAAAGGACAACCAGTGATGAAAATGGAGTTTGGTAAAACGTCAGCCCTTTGTGAATGCTTTTTTGTTCTCTGTTTTAAAGTTTAACATCTGTGCTCTTGAGACATAACTAGAAAGTGTAATTACTTTGAGTTTATCCAAGTCCTGAAGTTGTAGTTAAAGACTTGTCAGTGCATTTCAGTCTGGGAGTGAAGGTTTAATTCTTTGCTGGTTAGGTTGAGCTTTCCTAAAATGCTGACTCTGTTCTGCCTGAATATGCTGTAGCACTCAAAAGCTGTTCGCAGAATTCATTTGTTAATGAAAAGGTTAGTAAGGTTTTAAAAACCAACCCTTTAAAAGCTACCTTTGTTACACACGCGCGTGCGCGCGCGCGCTGACTACTCATTAAATTAATTTAAAGGTGCCTTTGACTCTTAGGAACGTATAGCCACTGATGGTATTAACTGTCACATGTGAGAGAAACTTGAGTTTAGTAAGTAGGGTGCAGGAAGGATGGGCACAGGAGAGGCAAAGGTTACAGATAGGGCATTTAGGACGTAGCAGACAGTGTGTTGGGGGCCGTTTAGAGTGCTGTTTCAAGGCTCTGCCTATGTTGTCCGGGAGACCTGGGTTCAGACTCCAGCCCTGCCACCTACTAAATGTGCAGTCTTGACACATTACTTAACCCCTCTTGAGACTTAGTTTCCTAATCTGCAAAATGGGAGAACATTAATGTACCTGCCTTCAGTGGATTAAGTAAAATAATGCACATAAAGCCATCAACACAGTGCCTGGCACATATTAAACACGCAGTACGTGACAGTAATTATGACTCACATTTTTAAAATAATCATTAACCCATTCTGAATATTTAGGAGTAATCAGTTTTGTTGTGTTTGAGTTTTCTTCTTTGAATATGTGTCCAGTCTTAGGACTTAAATTTCTAAAATCAGCAAGTTCTAAAAACTTAATCTTTGATGAAAAATTTTTCTGCACCAGGATATAAAAAATGGACCACCTGGAGTAACTGAATGCTTCCCTCTTTCAGACTTTTTCTCTGTCTTAGCTAGTCCTGAGAAATAGTTCATGTGAGGATAAAATTTGAATTTGAAGCTATTTTATATAGGATTCGCCAGAAGCTAGTCGTCCTCCGCAGGGCACATTCAGAAACCTCTTTTACCCATCTGGGATCTGTGTAGTAGGAGACTTTTTCCCCTTAGGGCATCCGGAGGGGGAGGGGGAGGGACAGGCTGTATTTGCTCTCCACCCACTTTCCAGAGTTGGAAAATATTACTGTAATTAAATATGGAGGTCTGTCAAAGATACATTAAGCCAGCTGCATAAATTCTGACATGTAAATCATGCTTCTACTCAGGCCAAAACTAAATACATAAATAAAAACCTACTACCTTCACATCCACACAAAATCCAAATAAATCATACCTCCAAATGTTTCTTTTAACATGCAGGTCCACACCCAGCACTCCATTTGCCATCCCAGAGCAGAGCAGAGGTTAGAGCTGGTGGACCCGGGGAACGCTGTCTTTAAAATGAGTGCTGGTTCTTTTGCTTTGTGTTGGTATAATCCCACCGAGAGGTGGGGATGGACCTGATCCCCAGCTCCTCCCACATTTCTCCTGAGGTGACCACATTGCTCCCTCTGCCCACCGCACTAAACATGTCGGGTCCTGCCATGAAGAACAGTGTGGTTTGTGGCAAGGACGGGTTCTGGACATTCATCCAAGATGATTTAAGAAAAAAATGCGGACTTGCCTAGTTTTGTCTGCAGCTACAAGTTTTTGTGTAAATCAAAGGCTTGGGACAGGGAGGCGAACTGTGTGTTACTTCCCAGCACCTCTATTAACTGAAGTGAGAAGTAGGGCATGCCTGGCTCATTTCAGGTAGCAACTAGCAGATGTATTGAGTGCCTTTGGAGAAGAAACAGAGGCCTCTGTGTGGCATGGCTGGGGGTCTGAGGTTTTACATCTAGAAAATCAGATTCGTTATCCCTTAGAGAAAAACCAGGGATGAGAGGAAGGGATATGAGTTTGACTGCTTATTAAGGGCATAAATCAAACACATTTGATAGGATATGATTTCAGGCAGGTTTTTTCTTGGATTCAGCAATACTGATGTTCGCAGTCCAAGTTCAGCCTTCATTTATACATTACTGTCGTTAACCCTTTTTGCTACTTTCCTTCTAAAAGAGAATCTCTTGAGATAAATTGACATTTGGACTTAATGACCTTAGCGGGGACTCTGGGCAGTGAGAAGTAGAATCTGCATAGTAGAGGACATAAAGAAATGGTTGCGCGTCAGGCTGATGAGGCTCGCAGTGCAGTGGGGTACTGAGACCTGGTGCTTGGGCGTGGCAGACAGTGGGCACAGGGCCAGATACCCGTCGGGGATCGTTGAGGTTACTGACACGGTACACAAGGTTACATTTGTTTAAGGGGTCTGCTCTTTGAACTTTCCAAAATGAAATTTAATTGTGTCTTAGAGATGCCTCATTTGCTTGTTTTTGATAGTAAAAATCAAACTGTAAGATTTGAAATTTTTGTTGAGCATCCATTTAATTTTATATTTTCAAACTCCTACTTAATCTAAGTGATGTCCTTGGCTTAATATATTTATTATTTAGAAGGTGTGAGGGAAAAAAGTTCTGGTGTAAAACTGAGCATTTGCTCTAAGGACACATTGGGGTGTGTTCACTTCCATCTGAAGCTGAACCATTTAACTTCCTCAAAAGACGTGTGTGGCATAGGGACAGAGAGTGTGGTTGCTTTTGATTGGTTAACAGAGAGCTATCTGGTGTGAGTACAATTTCAGACATTCTTCCAAGGTTGCTGCTGACTGTGAAACCATACCGAGCCCTCAGTTGCAAGCTTTACAAAAGATGTCGGTTGCTGCGAGGCCCGGGAAGGTTTCCAAATACTTCGCCATTCTCACAGGGGTTAAATTTCACAAGGTTAGCCAGGGCGAAAGGCAGCATGCCTGTAAATCTTACCCAGAAGTCTCAGTGAGGGTCGACGCCTATCATAGGTGAAGTTTGCTCTATTTGAGCATCTTGATTGAACCCCAACTTTCTTACACTTGAAGACTAATCACTTTCCCCGCCAAGTCACCTGAATAAAATGTATCAGCAACTTTCTATCAGATGTTCTTCAGAATTTGAAAACCTTTTCAAAAGGCTGGTGATCTCTAAATGACTGAGTATTAAAATGATACTGCCACATAACTTCATGCAAGTTACTGTTGGGCCTCAGTTATGTTCCTTAAAATCTGTGAATAAATTAATCTTACATAAATTTAGTCACACTTAAGGTGTATGTAGAGAAAATTCTACCGGGTAAAATCCTCTTAGTTTTGTGTTGAAGGGGAGAGAAGTGTTTGTTTTTTGCAAAATGAACAGTTTTTTTAGGTGTAAATTAAAATGTGTATATTAAAGTACATTAAGATCATCTGTATTTATATCTCCATAACCTCATTTTATTTTGGAGATCAAACAGCCTCTGAATGGTGCTAAATACCTTCCACCCAGCGTTCCTCTAATGCTCCTCATCTTTGTCTTCCAGCAGTCTCTGGTCCCAGCCCACCCCATGGCCCCTCCCAGCCCCAGCACCGCCAGCAGTAATAACAACAGTAGCAGCAGTAGCAACTCAGGATGGGATCAGCTGAGCAAAACGAATCTCTATATCCGAGGACTCCCTCCCAACACCACGGACCAGGACCTGGTGAAGCTGTGCCAGCCGTAAGTAGCAGTGGTTTTCATTGTTTTTAGCTGCTAAACATTTCTTTGATCATATTATAGAGTGATATAAATTGTGTTATAAGAGAAGTGCAGTGCAAGACAAATCTGTGAATCCTCATTATCGGCACCGTGACAGCATTTCCGAGTTTTAAGTCCTTGGACACTTATTCATTCAGCCTATATAACAAGATAAATTGGAGGATTTTCTCAGTAGAATTTGACTTTATTGGCATACGGGAAGTACAGTATGAATTATTTAAAAACTGATGGTTAGATCCTTTTTGAAGAGTGTTCATTTCTGTGTGTGGAAGCACTTCTAGGGGCCGATCTGAGTCATCATAATAGAAACTTCGGTTGTCTTTGTTTGTTGGAAAGGTAGTTACTGCCAACCCTTATCCTAAATGTGTGCAAAAGTCTTAATTACAGCCAGGAAATTGTAGTCTGTCTCCATTAGCCACCTGTACTTCTGTAGTCGGAGTTGCTCACCCCCATCTCTTTGGGAATTCTTTTCCCCACCTTCCTATTTCTTTCTCACTGCCACCCTTTCTGAGTCTTGTGAAGAAGTATGCCCATGTATGTAAAGTTCCAAAGTAGATTTACATTCTTTGCTAATGTCGTCGATAAATATAAATATGCTACTTTGCTGCAGTTACATTTAAACCAAGGAGCCAGAGGTACTGTACAGTGCAAGGATGATTGTATAAAGACCTAAAAGTCCCTACTCACTTTGAGCTACTGTATAAAAATCTACATATATAACAGCATCTTTTATTTATCCAAAGACAATAATGGTCCCTTACAATGGGAAAATTTTACATAACTGGGGAAGAAAACGTCCACTAGTGGCTGTATCCTGTTCCCTGAAAATATTCCCAGCTCTAAGCATCTGATTAGTAGCACCTTATTTCTGTTGTCCTGAGTAAAATAATTAGATTTATTACTTCCTATTGGAAGGAGAAATTTTTTTCAAAATTTATTTGGAACACACAGTAGCTTCTAGCCTACCGTAAGGAGGTGGTGGTGGTTTTGCTTTGTTTCATTTTTAGAGGGAAAGGTGGGAGAGCAGGTGGGTGGTGGTTCTGGAGGATCTGAAGGCTTTGCAGACAGACATCACTCTTAGCACCTTCCTTGTTCTTTGCTTATGTTACTCTTTTGCTCATCCCTCTTGGTCTTTGACGGCCGCCCTTTGCTTCCAGGACAGTGAAATAATGTCCTGTGCTAGAGACTATTCTGAAAGCAATTCTGGCTCTTAGGGTTTGTCACGCCCAGCCCCAGAGTCAGAGGGAACTTTGCCAGGCACGCCCTGCCCTCTTGCAGCTGTTCAAGACCACAAATAGGCCTTTTGCTATCTTGTCTGCTGCAAGCCTTGGCTGGCGTCTTACTCTGCTTTTGCAGCATAATTACAGGTAGATAGAATGCCTTAAAGTCTAAGGAACCAAAAATAGGACTTTGTAGAGAGCAGAAGAATGAAGCTAACCCACAAATTCTTGAGGTGTAAGAGTATGGAAAAGAATTTCAGTTTACAAATTTTTCCTCACCTAGTTTTGAATCATGGAAGGTGAGTTTTAACATCAAAGAGATAAACAACCATAAAATAATAGAATAATGTCATGTTTTATATACTGTAAATAAGTGTTTTTA